>NC_064626.1:358752965-363552965 GCF_023864275.1 Schistocerca cancellata | reverse complement strand
GGGTAGAAAGAATGGGGAATCACTTGTTTGCTCTTCAGTCTACAGACCTATGAAGGAGAAAAGTGTGTGACCACAATCAGGCAACCTACTTTCCCTCACACTTGTAATCTCCACCCTCCCCCTCTCCACCCTGTTACAGACCCAGAATACAGCTTATCCTTTAATATGGTTCTCATGCACTTAGATGTGGTACACACATTTAATATTTGTTATTAATCCATTTCATTTGACGATAAACATCAATTTTATACCACTAAAAACTACCGGTAGTTAAAATCATCTGTGATTTTTCCATCCACTGCAAAGCAGAAACTATTAGTCCTAGAGAAAAAAATTAATAGGATCTTTTTTATAGAAAATTTAATATGGTTTTAATTTTGTACATATTCGCTGGTACCTCTGGATTTAACAAAAGGGTGTGGGGAGGGGGGGGGGGGGGCGGGCAACCTGTAAAGACCCTCCAGGCACATGCTCACACCTCACGATTCAGGATTTTTAGTATGTTGTTCGTGACACTCCCCTCCACCACTGTACAAAAACCTGCAATTACACAAATTTTTCTTGCTGTCGACCTTCTTTGGTCTTCCTTTACTGTGTGGTAGTAAACATGCTTTCATTACTGCTAAGTGAAACCCTGCTTTAGAATTGGACTTGATTGTGGTTAGGATGTTACATTGTTTTGAGGAGATACTGGGTAGTTGAAAACGTATGCCTCACTGTGACTCTAGTTAGGCAATATAGAAGCCATCAGTTACACAGACTGTAACCAGAATGTCAATAATACATTGTTCCCAAGGTCCACATGAATTTCAAAACAGCAGTAAGTGAACTGCACGAAAGATCTAACAACATTTTTCGGAGATGCTGGTCAGGACCTAACAAAATGGCGCAAAGTATTTCACCAAGTCACCAGATACAACAGGTGGGATGATATGATGTGTTTTGCAGATGTGTACTTTTACTTGGATGGCACAACCTAGCAGTGGTTTGAGAACAGTAAAGAGGAGCTTTATAGCTGGGACAAATTCCAGGTTGAACCGAAGATAACATTTGGTGACAACCAGTAACAAGTCTGCTTAGTAGCAGAGCAGTTGAAGAGAAGGGACCAGTGTAATGGAGAAACAACCCAGTCTTACTAGGACATAATGTTTTGGCCTTATGTTGCATTGTGAATCTGAATATGACAAAAGCTGACAAAATCCCATACCTGATTAAAGAAATTATGGAAAACATACACCAAGCGCTTCTGGTAAAGGATGTTACAGTAACTGAGAAACTCATCAAGTGGTGCCACTGCAATGAGGAAAAGTGCAAGAAAGATTCAGATGAAAGAAGTACGACAAACTCCTGAATGTTATCCCTATGGCATATGTGAAATAGTAAGAGAAGAGATACAGGCAGCAGTTTATGGCAACCAGAACTGTCAGACTGAGTAAGCAAGAGATAGCAGCCATGAAAGTTGACCCCATACATCAAGTGGTAAGAGAGAACATTGATGAAGAGATAAGCCGTTCTTTAGCACCAATCTCTGCAACTAGTCAAATGTGTCAGGTGGATGGACTCGACCAACTTAACTCTCACCACTGCCTTCAAACAACCACTCATCATCCAACCGATGCAAGTGCAACCAACTCCTCCGCCAAATATGACGTCCCGCAGCATAACAGACATTTGGAAGACGGAGGGAAAAAAACACTGGCATGGTTTCACTGTGGACACTCTGAACATATTGTACTCTACTGCAGAGAAAGGAGATGAGTGTTCAGCAACTATTACACCATCAGATGTCAACCATCGCAACAATTCTATTCACATCAGTCAACTGCAGATGATTATAGTCAACCTGTGGGACTAATTCTGACGCCTTATACTGGACTACTGTCACTCCCTAACATCCTGTAGTTGTTCCCCGTCTCATACAAAGGTGTCATCTGTTCACATAGCTGCCAGATTCAGGAAAAGTAAGCAAAGCAGCTGTCTGTGGAGGTGAGGTGCAAATCCTCCATGGACAACAGTTATCAAGATGTCAGGAAATCTTCATGATGTCATCATCAACAGCCAACCTGTCCAGGCATTAGTTGTCTCATGGGCATCTGGGCATCTCTTTCTGGAGTTTTGAATGCTTATCATAGCCAGGTAAAGGATACTTTGTTCCGTGATGTGAAAGCTATTGTGCTGAAAGATGCAAATAGGAAATGTTCAGCCAATGGGAACATGTATTACAAGAATAATTATCAGTGAAAGGAAACAGTCCTTCAAATTTTTCATTTTAACAGAACGTACTTGTAATGTTATTTTTGCACTGGACTTCTTGCAGGCGTCACAAGCAGCCATAGATTGTGGAAGATTGAATCTCCGGACCTACAAAGCTGTTCTCACAAGCACTCACAACAAAGATACCCCAGGCAGTTGTTTTCTTTCATTAAAAATGTTGTTAGCCACTGTCATCAGCAAGACAACTCCCATTCTCAGTCTAGATACTCATTTAAAGCTTCAGACTTTTGTTGATTTAAAGAAGCTACTCAGGATCAAAAGAGAATTCTACATACCAATGCTGATCACAAGCATTGCAGGTGGTCAAGGAGAACTTTGGATTGCTAACTGCCACAAGCAGCTGCGAATCATCCCTAAAGATGTTTGCAGAGGGACTGCAAAATCAGTCCAGGAAGAGCAGCGTAATGTCATTGACAAAGACACGTGCTTCACTATCACCACAGACAATGCAATAGAGGAAGCTACTGTGAAACACCCGATAGGCTCTGGCCCGACTGACAAACAACATGGACAAGTAGTAGCCATTCTGCACCAATTTTCAGGTGCTTTCAGGTCTGCAGTGGAATAAAGACAGGCCAAACAGACCATGGTAAAACAAAATATATCAACACTGTGGATCATATGTATAGGGTGTTGCCGACTGAATGAGAGGTAATTTGGGAGGAACTGATCACACACACACACACACACACACACACACACACACACACACACACACACACACCATGAAGGTGCTACAAGATGATTCATTCAACTTTCAGAGAGTGCTTGACATGCTACTATGGTCCTTGTGAAAATAAGGATAACACATGGTATTTCTGTATTGACTACCAACAACTGAATGAAATCATGAAAAATTATGTCTGCCGGTGCTGAGACCCTAGACCGCTTGAAAGGAGCAAAGTATTTCTCAACTATCACCATACAGTTAGGCTGCTGACAAATGGAGGTTGATGAAGCTGACCGGGAGAAGACTACCTTAATAACTCCTGGTGGCCTCTGTGAGTTCAAAGTTATGCCATTCGAAGTACTACGTAGTGCTCCACCCACCTTCAAATGTTCAGTGGACAACCTTCTTTGACACCTTAAATAGACAACACATCTCTGCATTGTTGATAACACTGGCCTGTTTTTTAAAGATATTTGAAGAACATCCATGCCATTTGACAACCATGTTAAAGTGTTATCAGAGTACAGGCCTCCACCTGAATCTGAAGAAGAGCTTCCTCATCACCCAAAAAATAAAAATATTGGGGCACATAGATAATGTCACTAGAGTCTGTCCTGGTCCAAAGAAAATGAGAGCATTCGCATATTTTCCAATTCCTCTGCAAGTCCAAGATCAACCACTGTACAACCGAGACAGACTGCCTTCTAGTTGTTCGGGCCATCAACAGTTTCTGACCATATTTATTTGGCAAACTGTTAACCATTCTCTATGCTGGCTGACTATACTGAAGGATCTGTGAGGTCAACTGGGCACACAAGCTTTAGGATACAGTGTCACAGTTGTATACAAAAGCAAACCTGAAGACAAGGACACAAACAGCCTTTTTGAGGAATCCTTAGGTTGAATGCAGCAGAGTGAATGAAATCTCAATCACTGCAGTGAATGCCATTGCTGCTGAACAACAGGAAAATCCAGCCTTCGAGAAAACTATAGAAGTACTGAAGAAGTTGGAACCGACCAAAGGAGAATCCCAGTTAATGAACTGAACATTGCATAAGAAGAAATATGATCCGACAGGGGAGAATTGGTTGCTTGTCATCCCAGCTCACCTACAGCCAATCATCTTTCAATTTTTCACACAGCTCACCAACATCTGGTCACCTGGGTTTTATAAAGATAAGGTGTAACATGTCGTTCTTAGAATGAGATGTCCCATGTCCTTGATATCCAGCGGCCAAAGAAAGGTGTTCGTGGGTTAAGGTATTGGTTAAGTAGAAAGCATCCATTTTCAGGAGGTTTTTTTTGATGGTTTGTGCAGATAGGAACTGTAGTGAAACTGTGCTATTGGTAATGTGGGCTGCAGATTGGTGCTTCTACCTGCTGGTGGAGTCATTTGCTCCTTGGGGCCATGAGAGAAAGGCATGGAGTGTATCTGACCTCTATGATGCCCAAGAAATAATCACGACATTGGTGTTGTTTTGTTGTACTATTGTTCTGAGTCTCTTGTGAGATGGATACATGACAACATCTAGCTGGAATGTAATACATGTATATTTGACTCATTAAGAGAAGTTGGAATTATACATTATAGGAAATACTTTGAGTTCAACTTTTCTGAGTGTATTATTCCATGGGAACAAGAATAGCCTCTTTCAGAATCTTCGTTGTAACAGATTGAAGTCCATGGGGTTGAAACTGTGTCATGGTTCAAGGGTACTGAATAGCAGCACTCTTGCAGCATTGGCATTGTATGGCGACCATGAGAAAAAAGTAAGAGAAGCAAGATACCTGAGTTACTAATAGACTACTGGATTGTTGCAATGGCTTATTCCCACACCTCCATTAGGGAAATAAAGACCAAGGAAACATTCCAAAGGCACTAGACAGAATCAGATGCAGGTATCACTGGTCAGGTCTCTACCTACCTGTTAGAAACTATACAAGCCACTGTCAGCAGTGCCAGTGATGCTAGAACTTACTGCAATTACCTTCATGGCATCTGGTGCCAATTCTGCTTGCAGCTGCACCATTGCACCAAACTGAAGGTTCCTGAAGTCAACAAAGGAGAATCAACGGGTAACAGTCTGCATTGACTACCTCACCAGCTATACAGTCCAAAGCTGTACTAACTTCAAAGCTCCAGATATTGCAAGGTTCCTTGAAGAATAATTTTGAAGCATGGAATACCCCATGTGATGATTTCTGATCATGGTCAAGTTTTTCATTCAAACTAGTATTAGATGTAATTTCATGTTGTCACATCACCTACGGGATGACTACTGTTCACAGACAAACAGCCTCACAGAATGCTTTAGTAAGACATGGGTAGAATGTTTTTGATGTAGAACAGCAATATGAGGTTACACTACTGTATGTCATGATATTCACTTACAACACAACAAAATAAGACACTACAGGCTTGTCACTGTTCTCTCTGCTCCACAGTCAATGGAGTCAATGGATAATCTTGCTGTTTCAACTGGATAATTCTCAGCATGATTATGTGACACATCTCATCACCAGGACTGAAGAAGCAAGACATCTGGCTCTCTTATAGTCCCTGGACACCCAGAAGAAGGGCCAAGAGTGTTATAATGCCAAGCAATGGCCAGTGAGATACAGCTCAGGAGACTCGGTAGTGATTTTTACTCCTGTGTGGAAAGTGGGTGTGTCGGAAATATTAGTAAAGCTCTACTTTGTGGCATATTGAAGCCTTCATCACTTTTGGGTCATCATGTACTAAGTGGAGGATAACAACGCTTCATCAAGAAGACAAAAGCACAGAGTTGTATGAAGGTGTAGTACAGTCCTGAAGCGCATATTGACAAATGTGGCTTCTCATTCCAGGAAATTGAAAACCTGCTCAATGATGACAAAGCTTCAGTGGCAGGAGCTTACTTTCAAGGGTATCCGAAGGAAGAAGGTGTGATAATATTACCAAAAGTTGAGAATGTTCCAGCACTGCCGCACAGAGGACCATTGACAAAATCTGAACACAGTGTGCTACAGTCAGCTCCAATGAAAACTTCTGAAAAAATGAAAAAAGACGGAACAATTTCATGAGCTGTGTTGCATCCACTGTGGCATAGCAGCTATTTTCACTGGCTGGCATGCTGCAAGTTGCCAGTTCTAACTCGATCAACAACAAATATTTGTTGTTTAGTATGTATCATTTATAAAAATTTCTTTAAATTTCTTATGTTTGTAATGTTTGCATATTCTGGAATATTCAATATTTGTGTAAACAGCAGCACTCTCCATACAGTAGTTCAGTTCTATTCAGTCTCTGTGTAGGGGTTCCTAATAAGCATGCTTTCATTGCTAAGTAATGTGCATAACTGAGGGCACTTCTTTTCGATTTGGACTTGATTGTGGTTATGGCATGACAGTATCTAAGGTCATTGTGCTGTACATTTTACCCGTTTAGAAACTTATAGGAAATATCCCATACTTGTGAAGAACATTCAGTCTGGATGCTACGAATACATTTTTATACAGGATATGATCAGTTTTCTCCCCTCATTCTTCTCCTGTCCTTGCTTTTTCATCTTGAATAATGCGTCCTGCAGGTTCAGGAGTTTGCAATTCACTATTGACAATATAATCCTGCTGAAAATGGCCTACAACAGACTTTCCTACAAGGACAAAATTTAAATGTAGTAATTTTTAGTATCAAAAATGTATATGGCACAGTATTCATACACAGCTTTATCTATGGGGCTTCTGAGATTGTCTGCTTACCTTCATGTGATCATTGCTGTGACAACAGGTTTTTCTAGATACTGCATTGGTCATGTTCTGTCTGATAGGTTGGAAAACAAGAATGGTGTCTCTCAAGAAACTGAAGTTTTTCATTCTTTGCCATTGCTATTAATACTAAAACATCTTTGGCAAAGAGCCATATTTAATGCCCCTTATTTTTTGATAAGTTTTCTTCCCCTCTCCAACTCTGCAACAGCAATTCACCAGTTGCAACTTACACTTAGATGGGTATAGAAGAGATTTGTTTTAGTTTTTCTACAACTAAATGTGTGTGTGTGTGTGTGTGTGTGTGTGTGTGTGTGTGTGTGTGTGTGTGTGTGTGAGAGAGTTTATCTACAACTAAATGTGCGTGTGTGTGTGTGTGTGTGTGTGTGTGTGTGTGTGTGTGTGTGTGTGTGTGAGTTTGTGTGTGATTTTTAACCATTGTTGTCATTTTTATTTACATGACCTACAATTTATCTTAAGCAAGATCCCTAAAACCACTGAACATCTCGAAGTGTCGTAGCTATAAGTCTCAGAAAGCAGACAGATCATACTGCTTAATTTTTGTAGAGGTATTGTTTGATCCCAACTGGACTAAAGGTGTGCAGTGTAAATGAAATGAAATGATTGTATTGCATTGATGGTAAGGATCCCCACCAGTGGAAGTCTGAGTGCTAGAGTTGCAAGTCTTTTCAGTTGACACCACATTGGGCAAGTTCAACATGACACCAATTCCCCACGAGGAGAAAATCTCTGACACAGGTGGGAATCAAACTCGGGTCCACTACATGGCAGTCAGATGCGCTAAGCACTCAGCTAAGGGGACAGACTGCATAGTGTAAGATGCAGCAAGACCTACTTGTCTCAAGATCATGGTCACTGCCCACTATGAAATTAGATTGGCTGCCACTGCCTGCTAGACCTATACCCAAGCTCTGTAGTGAGGCTGTAAAACTACTGCTTGCTTGCCAAATGATGGAAGGTCCTCATAGTGCATGAGACATAAATTCCTCACTGTTCCAGAACATTAGCAGCATATCAATTCTTTGTTCACTCTGCTGTGGCATCAGTTTTTGTAAAATATCCATGAGAAACAAGGGCATTAACATAAACTAGTGATACTTCTCATAGGAAAATTACCAGTCCCAACTCAGGATTGGTTCCGACTGCCACCATGGTTACTGAAGAGGCCCAGAAGTATTTTAGATTTATTGAGGTTACTGAAGAGTAGGTTCTGTGGGATATATTTTTAACTCTACATTTTATTAAGTTTCAAATAGATGCTACAACTATAAGGTTATTTTCACAGATGGGAATGAGGGGGGACTGCTGAGTTACCCTTAACATTAAACTTAGCTAACCAAATGATTTTTCAGTATCTAATGCATAGTTACACATTATCTTATGGCCATTGTGGCAAATGAGATGTCCTTGTTGTTAGAAATTCCCCACCTTCTATAAGTGCCTACATTGCTTTTAGTTTACATAATCTATATTTCCCAGATAAACATGTAATGAATATCCTTCTTCAGCAACAAAGACTGAAGGTAAGAGGTGTCATTCTGAAGGGTGCCAGGGCACATGAGAATTCAGCAAAATGAATTAGCAGATGTTTTAGTGAAGAAAATATGTATGAAATTCCTGTGCCTCAATGTGCTGTTCTCCTATAGTCTATCATCCCATTATTAAGTTAGTCATGCATCAGTCTGAAGAAGTGCACCCAAAAGTGATAGACAATAAGTCAGCTACTTGGTCACATCATCTGCTGTTTTGACCATTGTATGATGGGCTTAAGAGTAAAAGTGGATCACGTCCAAAAAATTGAAAATCTTAGTTATCAACAGTTCTTCAGATAAATTGTGAACCAAGTCCATACATCAATATCAGTGTGCTGGTTGCTGTAGTTACTTAACGCTATAAGACAATAGCATGTTCTGACATAGCTGTTGTGAGCCACAATACATTTCATAGTACATTACAGAAAGTCTGGAGGTAAAATGCGCCTGCGATAAAATGTATGTGGCTACATTTGCTTTGCAGAAGGCAGAAGGCTTTACCTTTCCCTAAGTTATTGACATCTATAGCATATTAAAAAGAAATGTGTATGTATACAATTTTGTCATTCATATTTCTTCAGTTGATCCCGAACCAAAACATAAAGATGGCTCTCACCATGTTAAAGCTAGTCAGTGATAGAAATGCAGGTGGAAATAATTGACCACATATTTATTTTATTGAGCTATTTATAAAGTTATTAATTAAAATTTATTAAAAGACAATTCCATTTTCCGCCATGGCTCTTATACAGTCTCATCATTTATATCACAAAATTAGCTGATTTCAGTGACTTGCCATTTATATGTGCTACTCCTATCATTGTTTCTTTACACCATCACCCTGTGAGTGTATAGAAAGGTGTAACTGTCATTTACACATACTGTTAATGTAACAAAATTGTTACATCCCATCCTGGATTTTAGATTGTTTGATTTTTAACTGTAATTTAAATATTTAACCATCATTGTAGTAGACTGGAATGTAGACTGTTGTTCTCTCTCAACCCATGTACAATGATTGTTCAATATTTAAATGACAGTCACACATTTGTACACATCCACACAAGGTGATGGTGTAAAGTTACAGTAATGGGAGTATCACTGGAAAATAACACATTGCCGAAATCACATAATTGTGTGATACGAGGGTGTGCTGAAAAGTAATGCCTCCAGATATTTTATGTGATAACTCTTAAAGCTTTTTAAACTGTAGTGTGCAACATGACAGAGTGTAATGTAACTACATCAAAAACAGCATGCTGTAATTGAGTTTCAAATTCAAAGAGGTTTTCCACAATGGAGTCCCCCCCCCCCCCCCCCCTCTTTCAGCATGACAATCCCTGACAATCTCAGACCACACACTAGTACTGTGACATTTGCAAAATCCGATGCCTTGGGTTCACTGGCATTCATCACCTCCATACAGTCCCGAATTGACACTATCCAATTTACAAAACTTGAAGAATGCCTTTGAGGGCTTCACTTTGGTAGTGGTGAAACAATGCAAACAGAGGTGAGACCGTGCATCCACCAACAAACATTCACAGCTATTGTATCAACAAACTTTTCTCTCATTGAAGAAATATGTTTGTCACCAGGGTGTGTGTACATGAAGAATAAAGGTGTAGAGTGTTAATAATTTCTTTTTAAGTTAATAGGTTTTGAGAGTTTTCACATAAAAAATTTGGAGGCATTACCTTTCAAGCACACTCTTGTGAAATGTACAAAATGCAAAGCATCAAAATTTGAAGTTAATATAATGAAAAGGTAAAATTTTGTAAGTACAGATTCATTAGACCAGGCAATTACAAACAAAAAACAAACTATGATGCTGTGAAATAGATTATATAAAAATTCAACAAGGGGAATAGCACAAAATGGCTGGTAACATTTTACGAATATACTGAATTAGTGAATGGAGGTGAAATGCTGTTATGTGGTGAAGAAGAAGAAGAAGAAGAAGAAGAAAAGGCAATGTTAAGTTAACTTGCTTGTAGGTTTGCAGTTTGGACCATTAATTACAAGAAAAAATAATTTAAGAGAATGCATTAAAATGAGGAAAGAAACAGAGGTGTAAGTTTAATTATATTTGAAGTCCACAGTGAAAATTTTGCAGTGTACTATTTTTATGAGTCGTGTCCACTAAATTGAAAATAAACTGTAAACAAAACTTTTATGTTAGTGAATATGTCTGTATACATTGTATATTAGATTAGTTCATTTTGTTCTTTCCACTGTATAAAATGTTAATGTTTAATTCTTCACCTACAGTTAAAGATATTACTTTAATTTTATATCAGTTTTACTCAAAAGAGTATAATATGGACTTTGTTCACTTTATAATTGTAATTTGTGCATCAGAATATTGATTCCCATTCCAGATGTTGACAGTTAGTGGAATGGGATGCTGTTCAGGGAGTGAAATGAAATACCATTCAGCTGTTATGTCTTAACATAGACACTTATTGTTGACTTGTGGAGGCTGGTTTGTGGTCATGTGAATGCAACCGCAGAATACACCTTTGTACACTTTTAACCTGTAGTGTGCAGGCCGTGCAGAAAAATTTCTTGTAGCTGCTGCTTTGTTCTGTGGGCAGTTAAGTGCCCATTGATTCTATTTTTTTTGTACATTGTTTGGTTTTTAGGGTAGTGTTCTCGCAGCTACACATAACTGATAAAATAACTTATCATATAGTATTTTTATTTTGTGTACAAAAACTCTATCAATAATGCTGTACTATCAATCTTACCAAAATAATCCCTTGAAATCTGGTACTTGATGTAAATTACGTGTCATTTAGTTACTGTTACAGATATTCCCTTGTCAGAATTTGAAGCTTTCAGGCAGTCTATCTGTGTATCAGTTTATAAACTGTTTTGTTAATTTATTCTTGGCATTCTATTTCAATTTTTCTGTTGACAGGAAGTAAGGAGTTACTTTTGGAACAACGTGTGCCAGCAAGTTACTTGGCCTTGGAAGATGTTGTCACACATCTGGCAGCTGAGAGACGACAGACTGGTGTGGACCCTGTCCTGAATGCCGAGCAGTACCGCGCTGTTGTAACAGCAGAAATGCAGTACCGATACCAGAGAACTTTCCGTGATGCAGCTGAACTACACCAAGCAACACTGTTCCTACATGATAATGGTAATCCTTTTACTCTGCTTGCATTTCATTTCAATTGCCAAATTGGCTGTGCAAATTAGCATTTATGTTTGCTTGGTTGCAGAAATAAGGTACTGGTTGTTGTGCAGGCAAGCTATTAGGGATTGTGTCTTATTATGTGTGGGGTGAAAAGACAATAATGCTCAGTATTTAGGGACAGGATTCCTCATGTAAAAATACACAAAACAGTGTATAAAGCCAATACAAAAGTCCTTACTGTGAGTAATAAGATAGCCAACTATGGATACTTCATCAGTTTTGTGTGTTTCGGAACTGAATTAAACATTTCTGGAACTATATATTTGCTTGAATATTTGGATGACATAACACTGTAATATAGTGAAGGATATATTTTCATATCCAATGGCATTCCTGCACAGTGTAATCGTAAATGTACCTTAATGCTCATTAGTCTGGTAAGCAGATATGTAAAGGTAGACTGCTGTAATCTGCAGCAGTAAATAAAGACTTTTGCCATTATAGTATATACTGACAATCAAATTTAAAGCAACTTAAATCACTGGGTCCTTTTTCTGGGAAAATTTGCAGTTCACAACAAAAAGTAAATAAAGTAGGAGAAATGGCAATTGAAGTTGTAGACTATCACAGGATGCATTCAGTGACTCTTGATAATAACATTATCGATTTACAAGAGTGTTCCACACATCATGGGCCATAGTAGCACAGTTAGCTAGTGAAATTATTTTAAAATCTGGCACAAGTAGTAGAACACTGCTAACAAAGACAAACTCCCTTGCCCATACAGCAGGGTAAGACAGTGAATTCAGCAGAATCCATTGGAGTGGAGTGATGTCATCGAGCCAAGCAGTAGTGGCAGTGAGAATACAATGATTTAGTATAGCCGGTGATGATCTGCTTGAGGTGGCTGGCTGAAGAGAACTATCTCTTGTATGCTTGGTGACCAGTTATATTGCCATCTTATTAATTCCCCAGATTGCTGACTTGTGTAGCCTGTGGTGTATGACAGAGTTACCACCACTTGTGATGGGTCCCTAACCCTACAATGTCTGTGGTCTCTACCATTGATGTGTTTTTGTCCACTGATACAAAGATATAGCACGATTCCATGATGATGGAGAAAGATATATCAATTTGAGATAAGGGACCCTGGGGGGGCAGACAGCTTTCAGAGATTGTAGTGCGAACATAAACATAAGCTCTAAACTGCATACTTTAAGAGATTTGAGAGCTTGTTCATCTTTGCTACTGTGAAATACATCTACTGAACAAGTGCTCATATTTTTCCTGTTTTGGTTCATACTCTGTATCACTCTGAATATTGTCTGCCCTACAAACTTATGTTCAGGATCGCTGGAACGGCTAAGGCGGTGGGCAGATAAATAATTTGGACAATTTTTGTGTGACAAGGCCATTTATTGGCAGAATATGCATTCAAATGGGCAACATGAGTCAGGCCTAGGGAGGCGAGGGTGAGCCAGAGTGTAGTGGTAGGTGATGAATACTTCACATCAAACCTGGGCAAAGTTAATGAATAGTTTTGTCTGCCATTTGGACTAGTCTGAATGGCGTAGTGGCTACAAAGACAAAGTTCACGGCGCCGCAGCACCGGGAGAGGCAGGTGGTGTTCACAGCTACAGAGCACGCGGAAGAGAGAGAGCATCTTGCCGACGGGCAGCAGGGTACATCCAGCCCGGCCATGCGGCTTCCTCTGCCCTGATTGGTCAGAAGTCGAGATACCCGCTGGGACGGCATGGAAAGTTCTGAAGCATGGCCCGGTCAGCGTCGCCTAGGCGGCATTACTTCATCAGCACACGAGGGAGGTGCATGATTGAGATTGCCCACCCCAATGCTGACTTGCTGTTGCCAGACCATGGGACAAGAAAACTACAGGCATCCGAAGCTGCTGGCTAATGGTTGTCCGTAATGAGATAATGAATTTAACCTTTCGAAATCAATTAACGATAGACTCTAGAATCCCCTACTGTCTGGCTCAACCTTACACTTAGCAGCAACAATACCAGTACATGTATTCCACTGTCAGAGGTATCAGAACAATTTTTGTTTGTAAATTCAACATGGTCATTTCCAGACCAGGGTCTGTTACCTCAGATTGATACATTTACTCTTTTCCATGATCCGTGAAAGTTTGTAACATCATCACACAATCATCCTCTATAACAGTGGATGAATTCCCTTACCTTCCCTAATCTTTCTTCCACTTTATTATTTTCACAGCTGATGACTTTATTTGTTGCTTGTCATATACTCATGTTTCAGTTTTTTGGGGAATAGATACAAAAATTCACTCTGTGCCATGGTTGAGCAGCCTGATTCCATTGGACACCAGTCTTTATTGGTAATGTCTAATAAAAATGACAGTCACCATCTTTAATCATTTTCATAAATACTGTTTCATAATTTCCATATAATTCTTCTGCACTGTAGACCTTACCTGTTGTAAGATGATTTACCAGTGTTTTGTCCACTCTTGTAAGTGGACTTCATCAAAGGGTATATAACACTACCACAGCAGTGAAACCTTTTCTCTGATGGGAACACGCTTCTTTTGTCACCACGACTGCCAGCTATAGCTACACATAGACACGCAGCACTCACAAGGCAGTCTCATCATGCATGGATGCAACCACTTCTGCAGTAGGTATACTATGTGTACTGATCTGTCCAAACTGCTGTAGGCACAGCATCACATTTCAAAAGCAACTCCCTTCTGATTTACCAGTGTGAGCCAATAAAATGCCATCTTACAATTAATAAAGAATATCAGCTCCCTACTCTTCCCTCCCACCATCTAATTGCGACAGTTAAATTTTATTTATACTCCTTTTAAGGAATTTTTGGGGATTGGAGGTAAGCCTGTGTCTTAAAGTTGTGTTGCGCCAATGGCATTACGTACCCTAATAGAAAGCCATTTGCAGCAGGGCTGAAATGTTGACACATCATTTTATAGCATGAAATAATCTACAGCAGTGAAGAATTTCAGGGGAAATTGAATCCAGCCATGAAAGCTTATGAACTTTCCCATGTTTCTTTAAATCTTCTCCTGTGCATGTGATAGAAAACTACAGGCTCAGTTCTTATTTCCTCTCTTTTTAGCTGTGTATTTCTCTCCTCTCTTCCAGTGCTCAAGTGCTCCAGGTGATGCAGTTAAGGGCAGTTGAGAAATTTGTCCCTTTAGCATTATTTTATCTGTTTTACTTTTCTTTGTGATGTTTCTTCGCAAAAGATTACTTACTTTTATTCATTTGTGTAATAATGTAAGAACATCTTTTGGGATTATTTTGCTTGCCCTGCTATGTAATTGATGCCATTTACCTTCAGATATATTTCTTTATGTTTTCAGAGTGCCTTAAATATTCTTTTTTACCATTTTCTCTGGTGCTGTACAGAAATACTTTTAGTCTACTGGTCTAAGTTTATTGTTATTCAAATGGAAAATCCCTAAAGGAATGAGGACAATATTATGAAAATGATAGATTGCTAATCGGCATATAGTGGTGCTGAGTCGCAGATGGGCACATCAAAAAGACTGTCAAACCAGTAAGACTTACTTCAGCAGCCAGAGACTGTGGTCATGTAAGTGTGAGTTGCGTTTGCATGAGTGTGTTTGTTTCATTCCAGTGAAGGCATTTTTGGCTGAAAGCTTTCTTGTTTGATGGTCTCTTTGTTGTGCCCATCTGTGACTCAGCATCTCCGCTTTATTGTTAGTCTTCGGTTGTTGTTGTTGTGGTTTTCAGTCCTGAGACTGGTTTGATGCAGCTCTCCATGCTAATCTATCCTGTGCAAGCTCCTTCATCTCCCAGTACCTACTGCAACCTACATCCTTCTGAATCTGCTTAGTGTATTCATCTCTTGGTCTCCCTTTATGATTTTTACCCTCCACGCTGCCCTCCAATGCTAAATTTGTGATCCCTTGATGCCTCAGGACATGTCCTACCAACCGATCCCTTCTTCTAGTCAAGTTGTGCCACAAACTTCTCTTCTCCCCAATCTTTGGTATATAATTTGAAATGACGATTTGTGGAACCAGTTAGAATGTGTATCCATTAAAACGTAGCGTACGTGTGTTATGGCCTTGATCTCACATTTAAACAGCCTCAAAAATATTCATGTACTATAATTCATTTCTTCCCACATTTTCAAACAGTGGAAAATCAAGCATAGAATAATGACAATACAGGGTGTTTATAAATTAGTTACACAAAAGTAACCTTTCATTGTGAAAAAGGTAAATAATGTACAGAGACATTTGATACAGGCCTGAATGCAGTATTTCTTTAAGTTCTTTTCCTGCTAACCATTGTTAGTTCTGACATTCATGCTAGGTGATATGTGCAAATAATTTGTTTCAACAATCATCAGGAAGTTGTATAACATTGCTGGGCACGTGCATTGAAATGATTGAACAATTATTAACAGTTTTCTTTGAGTTGGTGGCTTGTGATATTCAGTCCTGAATATCTCATTTGTGTGTGCCACCTATTGGGTTTGTCAGGAACAAATAAAATTTAAAGATATACTGCATTCAGTGCTGTATTTACCATTTCTGGAAGTTATTTATCCCTTTCACAATTAAATGTTACTTTTTTATAACTAATATATAAACGCCCTGTAAAAGATAGATCGCCACTCACTATATAGAGGATACATTGAGTCAAACACGCATAACGAATAGACTCCTACACATTTAAGCTTTCAGTCAAAAGGCCTTCTTAAACAAACACACAAACACACACACACACACACACACACACACACACACACACACACACACACACACACACACACAGTGCAGTGAGGGGTGAAGGATTGCAGGGTTGGGATGGAGGAAGGGTAGTGCTGGTTGTGGGTGCACGCAGGGATGTGGTGGGGATAGGGTAGGCCTGCTAGGTACAGCTGTCTCCACCATATCCCTACATGCTCCCACAAGCAGCGCTACACCTTTCTAACCCCTATCCTGCAATCCCTCTCTGTCCCCACCACCGTCTCCTCATTACCCCATAACATGCATTTGCTGGTCACAGTCCAGCCTCAGCAGCTAGACACAGTCGTCATGTGTGAGTTGTGTTTGTGTGAAGAAGGCTTATTGGCCAAAATCTTAAATGCTTAAATCTTTTTGGTGTGCTTATCTGCGACTCAGTGTCCCATCTGTGTGGAAATTTGTCTTCCCACATTTTGTTCCGCAGCACCTTGGGATTCCACAGCACTTTGGGGTTCCACAGAGAAGTTGCAGCATTAGAAAATTGCAGCAAAATGCAGGAAGATCTGCAGCAGATAGGCATTTGGTGCAGGGAGTGGCAACTGATCCTTAACATAGATAAATGTAATGTACTGCGAATACATAGAATTCTTTCTATGTATTTGTATCCTTTATTGTATGATTATATGATAGCGGAACAAACACTGGTAGCAGTTACTTCTGTAAAATATCTGGGAGTATGCGTGCGGAACGATTTGAAGTGGAATGATCATATAAAATTAATTGTTGGGAAGGCGGGTGCCAGTTTGAGATTCATTGGGAGAGTCCTTAGAAAATGTAGTCCATCGACAAAGGAGGTGGCTTACAGAACACTCGTTCGACCTATACTTGAGTATTGCTCATCAGTGTGGGATCCGTACCAGGTCGGGTTGACAGAGGAGATAGAGAAGATCCAAAGAAGAGCGGCGCGTTTCGTCACAGGGTTATTTGGTAAGCATGATAGTGTTACGGAGATGTTTAGCAAACTCAAGTGGCAGACTCTGCAAGAGAGACGCTCTGCATCGCGGTGTAGCTTGCTGTCCAGGTTTTCAGAGGGTGCGTTTCTGGATGAGGTATCGAATATATTGCTTCCCCCTACTTATACTTCCCGAGGAGATCACGAATGTAAAATTAGAGAGATTCGAGCATCCACGGAGGTTTTCCGGCAATCGTTCTTCCCGCGAACCGTATGCAACTGGAACAGGAAAGGGAGGTAATGACAGTGGCATGTTAAGTGCCCTCCACCACACACTGTTGGGTGGCTTGCAGAGTATAAATGTAGATGTAGATGAGAGCTGCAAAGGGGTACTATGAAAAAAAGAACCTTAGGGTCAAATGTAAAATGAAATTATTTGAGTGAAATATGTTTAGGCAACAAAGGTCACTTCATCTAAGCACTTGGAAACTAACCTCTTGTGCATTTTTAACAACACTGGTGTGTGATTGTTTCAGCAGGTTTATTGTAAAAGACATTGTGCAACTAAAGATTGGTAAATATTCCAAGTTTAAATTCTAAATTTGATTAAGTTTATTTGTCTTTTCAGGTGTTCTCCTCCACTATGATGATGCTACGTTGAAAGATTTGTATTTTCTGGACCCACAGTGGTTATGTGATATGCTAGCACATGTTGTGACTATTCGTGAAATTAACCCATTTGCTCGTACTGGTAAGTGTAAAAAAATCATTTAATACCTTTACCTGTCTTTGTCACATTGTCAACATTCCTGCAGAAATTTTTTTCAGTTAGGTAGTTTACACTATTTAATAAACAGTAGCATACATTTAAAGAAATTCTTTACAGTGAATTGATGGCTTTTCCATCATGTTATGTTGTTTTAGAAGTGCCTAGTTTTGGAATTTTGTGTGTAGAAACAGTGAAGTAAATATGTGAGGGATGATAGATAACAGAATATATTCTCGGTAGGAAACTTTTATAACCCACTACATATCCGTAAACATAACCTCAAGTACCAGCAATGATAAGTTCCTTTTTCTGGAACTAAAATGAAGAAAATAAATTAAAAGATTGTATAAGCAAGACTGGATGCATATTTAGTATGGGTTGGTGATCAAGAGAAGCCCATCAGATAACAGATAACAAAGAAATCTGGATTGAGGATGTTACTTTGGTTCTGAAAGCTAGTGACTTGAAGAGCTTACTTGTGTGCTTTTGTATGTGCCATCTGTGTTTACCTTGACTTAGAACTCAGGATGAATTTGCTGCTTTATTCATGAATGACCCAATTTCCTCTCTTTGTCTGGATGAGAAAACCCTTGGTTCAAAAGATAATGTTCTCGTAATGTTTTGACCTGTGCCATGTGTTGGCATGAAGTTTACTCATAACATAAAGATCGTCATATCCACCAGCTCAGCCGAGAATTATTTCTGGTTCAAGCTGCTGGAGGTGGTGGTCATGTGTGCATAAGGTGTGCTTGCTTGTGTGAATGAATATATCTGTGTGTGGCTCAGCCGAGAATTATTTCTGGTTCAAGCTGCTGGAGGTGGTGGTCATGTGTGCATAAGGTGTGCTTGCTTGTGTGAATGAATATATCTGTGTGTGTGTGTGTGTATGTGTGTGTGTGTGTGTGTGTGTGTTTTTTCTTTCTCTTTTTCTGATGAAGGCTGTGGCCAAAAGCCAATGTGCAAGTGTCTTTTAATTGTGCCTGTCTGAAACTACACATTTCATTGCTGTGTAATTGATTCCAGTGAATTCTATGAATTTTTAAAGTAGTAGTTTTATGTCTTTCAGAAGATGGCCTTGCCCTGGAGAGTATTAAGGTTCAAAGCCCAAGTAGCCATTCTCATGTACACTATGTAATCAAAAGTATCCGGACACTTGGCTGAAAATAACTTAAAAGTTCCTGGCGCCCTCCATCGGTAATGCTGGAATTCAATATGGTGTTGGCCCACCCTTAGCCTTGATGACAGCTTCCACTCCCACAGGCATATGTTCAATCAGGTGCTGGAAGTTTTCTTGAGGAATGGCAGCCCATTCTTTACAGAGTGCTGCACTGAGGAGAGGTATCGATGTCGGTCAGTGAGGCCTGGCACGTAGTTGGCGTTCCAAAACATCCCAAAGGTGTTCTATAGGATTCAGGTCAGGACTGTGTGCAGGCCAGTCCATTACAGGGATGTTACTGTCACGTAACCACTCCACCGGAAAGATGCAATTGCCGTCCCTCTCCATGAAAAACACAAGCACACCATAACACCACTGCCTCAGAATTTTTCTGTTGGCACTACACACTCTGGCAGATGACGTTCACTGGGCATCCACCATGTCCACACCCTGCCATCGGATTACCGCATTGTGTACCGTGATTTGTCACTCCACAAAACATTTTTCCACTGTTCAGTCGTCCAAAGTTTACGCTCCTTACACCAAGCAAAGCCTTGTTTGGCATTTACCGGCGTGATGTGTGGCTTATGAGCAGCCACTTGGCCATGAAATCCAAGTTTTCTCACCTCCCGCCTTCCCGCCTAACTGTCATAGTACTTGCAGTGGATCCTGATGCAGTTTGGAATTCCGGTGTGATGGTCTGGATAGATGTCTGCCTATTACACATTACGACTCTGTTCAACTGTCGATGGTCTCTGTCAGTCAAGAGACGAGGTCGGCCTGTACGCTTTTGTGTTGTATGTGTCCCTTCACATTTCCACTTCACTATCACATTGGAAATAGTGGACCTAGGGATGTTCAAGAGTGTGGAAATCTCGCATATGGTCATATGACACGAGTGATACCCAATCACCTGACCAGATTCGAAATCCGTGAGTTCTGCAGAACACCTTATTCTGCTTTCTCATGATGTCTAACGACTACTGATGTTGCTGGTATGGAGTACGTAGCAGTAGGTGGCAGCACAATGCACCTAATATGAAAAATATATGTTTTTGGGGGGTGTCCGGATACTTTTGATCTCATAGTCAATTACCATCATCTCCCTTGTCCATCTGAGGTACACTACCATCTCTAAGTATGTTGATGTCAATGGGACATCTAACCGTAATGGTAGAATGAAAAAAATCTAAAACTTTTGTGGACTATCTAACACAAAAAATGAAATAGGAAGTCTTATGTTTACTAGAATCTTTACCGAAACATCTTTAAGATATCCACGTCAAATCAGTGTAGTCTCAAGGCTTGTAATGTAGTATTAAGGGCCAGATTCTTCAAGAAATATGATTTTGAAGTATGAGTGATATTTGTTGGCTACAGAAGAAGTTATTAATGAAAGCTATTTCCATAAGTGAGGTAGGTTATTTTTTTAATTTAATATGACTTGGTTGTAATATAAACAATGGAAGGAATAAAGGTAATAGTTGAGGTGTTGAGCAGTAAACAGGCAGAACTGAAATCATTACAAGGCTTTCTGAGAGCTTAGAAGCTAATAGACACAAAATGCTAAATGTGTGTCTGCTTTTATTAAACTGCTAGCTCTGAAGAAGCGAAATGACAGTCTCATTCCTGTTTACATGCCTGTCAACTGCTCCATGCCTCAGTTAATGGTGGATGGGTGCCTTTACTCATTCCTCTGTCCTTTCACAGTTTGATATTTTAATATTCGTGCCTGTTGACATTGTTGTGATTTTAGACAATGATGAGCAAAAATTTGTAGATTGTACAGTGCTTCAGTTTCTGCTTCAAAAATGTGTTATCACATGAATGTTGTATCTGAATTTAAATTTTCAGGCGTGATGAAATTAGATGATCTGAAACATGTCTTTAAGTCATCAAACATTGGGCCAGTGGACACCCGTGGATACATTGTGAATTTGCTGAACAAGTTTGAAGTAGCACTAACATGGGACAACAGAACACTACTCATCCCATCATTGCTTCCCTCAGAAGAAAGTTTAAAAAGCAGTCATGTTCAGATAGTCAGGGTAAAGGTGCTGCAAATCATCTTCTTCTCTTTCTCTCTTTATTGTAAAATGCATGTTCTTTTTTATGAGCATTGCATTAGTATATCTGAAATCATGCATGTGTTGTATAGTTCTGAAAGTCTCAATAATTTTTCTGTTGTGTGACGATGTAACAATGTTGTTTTCTTCTTCTTTATCTTGCTTAACAAGCATGTTCCTCTTGTATTGTTTCATGTTATCATATCTTGCACCTTTGTAATTATCTGAAATTATTTTATTTAACATATTACTCTTACTTTATATTGTTTGTTTGTGGTGTTTAGCTATACTAGGGAACAGCGAAACTGACTGCAGAATGGGGCATGTGAGTTCTCTCATTCTTTGCCTTCTCTTCATTCATAACTGCCAATAAGCAGCTTTTGGCCTATCTGGCTTGGTCTCTGCCTCTTAACCGCACACTGTTGTTACAGGTCATTTGTGCCACAGCTGCCATCCAGATCACATCGTAAGAAGTAACAATTACCAGACACACACCTATTGCTTAGAGGTGTGGCAACACTGTGTTTCATTCATGCTTTGCAGTTTTGTTACTTCTGGTTCTTCACTACATAGAAGTGTTCTGTGTTGGTGAAGAGAGCTATGATTCAGTTCTTGCATGCGAGTTAAGAGATCACGTTATAAGACACACAGAGCCAAACAGTAGAAATCACATACTATGTGTGCAAATTACTGACATTCAGGATTATGGATGTGCAGAATTTACTTCAGGAAATCACTGATGATGTTATTGTGGAAGGCTGAGTTAAATACATACACAATCCCACAAAATTTGCAAGAAAATTACTGTCTATAGAAAGCCACCTGAGAAAAAATCATTAAGAGAATTTGATTGCTTAGTTCTTGGATACACTTAGTTCTTCAGAGCAGGACAGTTAAAAAATAATAAATTATATGTAGTTTTATGTTTCTTGCTCTTTTTTTTCCCAAACTTGTAAACACTGCTCCCTCAATACATTTCCTTTCCTATCATATTGTCCTTTCTCCACTCCTCCAAACAAAATTTATAAGTATGATGCAGAACAGCCGCCAAGTGTATAATAACTGTGCTGGCGTGTTTGTCATCTACATCTACATCTACACTCTGCAAACCACTATGAGGTGCATAGCAGAGCATACGTCCCATTGCACCAGTCATTAAGGTTTCTTCCCGTTCCATTCACACACGGAGCGCATGAAGAATGATTACTTGCATACCTCTGTGCATGCAGTAATTAGTCTAATCCTTCCTCACAATCCCTATGTGAGTAATACACAGGGGGCTGTAGATACTCCTAGAATAATAATTTAAAGCCAGTTCTTAAAACTTTATTAACAGACTTTCTCAGGATAGTTTACTATGTTTGTCTTCAAGAGTCTTCCATGTCAGTTCTTTCAGTATCTCTGTGACACTCTCCCATGAATTAAACAAACCTGCGACCATTTGTGCTACCCTTATGTGCATACATTGAATATCTCATGCTAATTCTATCTGGTATGGGTCCCCCATACTTGAGCAATATTCTAGAACTGGTTGCACGAGTGACCGCTAAGGAATCTCCTTTGTAGATTGATTGTGCTTCCTCAGTATTTTACCAATAAACCAAAATTGTGTTAGTGTTAGTTGTGGGGAGCAGAAGATTTGTATTGTCTGCTTTGTACCAAGATTAAAACTAACGTGCAGAACTGATCATTACGTAAATGTTCATATAATCAAAACTGAAATAGCTTTTTAATTTAACAGATGAATACTGAAAGTGTATTTTGCTACAATATGACTTAAAATACTGTGAAAATACATTAATATAGAAAGGCTCAAGAACGGAGCTGCGCCTGATACTTCAATACAGCATTTTTCAAACATTTTCGTGACGTATTGCTCCATAGTCGTAATGAATGACATATAAAGGGTCATTACCCATTTCTGGTTTTAAAACTTTTATTGCAGCTTGCTATGTGCTGATTTCAGTAATCATGTCATTTTCAAGTGTGTGCCTAGTAATACAGTGTGCATACATTTGTCGGAAAGCAGGGATTATTGATAAAGTTTGCTGAAGGCTTCCACATGGTGTTGGCAGGTGTATGACTAGAACTTGAATGATTGAAGAACACAAAAAATATAAAGGAAGCTACCTTCTATATGCGACCCTCCAGTTGTCATTTTTGCTGTTCTGTAGAATAGCAGTTTTAACCGTATTGCATTTCCTTTCAATTCATAGCATAACTCTTATAATCCATGTTATTTGTTCAATGCTCACAAGTTCCTTGCATGTAATATCATATTCAAGCTTTTTGGGAGTTACATTTCAGTTGTTTGACTATTTTGTTTTTATGCATATTTCTGTGTTGTTAAGACACATATTTAGCAATGTATATTGATCCATTTCAATTGTAAATTGTTTGTAAAATAATCCAGTTACTTGCGAACAATAATATGAAACCTTTGAAAAATATGGTATGTAAGCATGACATAAAATTAACATTAACATTAGCAAATTTTATTTTAATTTAGGTCTCAAACAAAAAACATTTGAAAAATACTGTGAAATTATTGATATTACAGTCTCTGCTAAGCTTAGTGAGTGTTAACTATCTTAGATAAATCTAGAATGTGAAAAGTAGACATTCATCAAAGATCCCATTCAGGTTTCAGTGTCCTGTGCTTATCCTGATATGCACCAAGCAAACTGATGATTGCATAATTTCTCCATTATATCAACACTACCCAAACAATGAAAAACACAATGCTAAATTCAGAACTAGTAGACATTAACTTCCTTTTGTGTCTCCCAACAGTGTTTGTGATGACAGTATATACTTGACATTTAACAGCACTTCAAGGTAGGTTTATTTGCTTGACTTATAACGAAGTAATGGAAGAAAGTTGAATAGAGTAATGATTCACCAAACCTAATATGACATTCAACTGAGTGTGATTGGAGCCAGCAAATACCTGGTGAACAGTATTGTGGCTGTTGTGACATTTGGAGTAGTTGTACGGTGAAAATTTATCTTCGGCTTGGCCTTCTGGTTTTGTACAACGACAGAATAAACACAAATGTTTACAAAAACATTTTAGACAACAGGACACTTTGACAATGTCTTGGTATTTTACCTTAGCATTAATAATTCCCCTGTATACCAGGACAAGTCTTGTTGTATACCAGATCATACTCCTACTTGAACACAAACATACATCTAGGAAAGTGCTCATTGCATGCACGATGTTGAACAACAAAGCCTGACGGTCATTACTCACCATACTTCATGATAAATGGTGACAAGTAAGACTTCTGTATATGAAATTAAGCAATAACATTTTGAGGAGAAAAGTGCCAACAGAAGCAGAGTTGTGAGGGTGGATTGTGCTTGGGTAGCTCAATTAGTAGAGCATTTGCCCGTGAAAGGCAAAGATTCTGTGTCCAAGTGCCAGTCTGGCACACTTGTTTTAATCTTCCATGAAGCCTTATATTCATTATGAATTAGATATAAAATTTTTACAGTCTTTTAGTCCTATTAAGAGAGGACTTTTCAAAAATAAAATGTAGCATGAAGAATTAAGTTAGTATTAACCCACATAAATGAGTTGCTACTATGCAGCACTAGAAGCGAGACAAAATTCTTTTTCTCTTTGAAATTTCTTAGATGCATAAATCCAAAATTATTTTAGTGTATTTTGATTAAATAATTTGTCAAAATCACATGGTGAATTACAAAGTGTCTAACATTTAAGTTTTTGCTCTTCCACATGTAACAAATGTATGTGCACTGCATGTTGAAACAGCTTGATATTAAAATAATAGAAATGGGAAAATGTCACTGTATTAATCTCACAACAATATGTTGGAACTGTAAATAATTTTTTATGTCTATTTATCATTGTTTGATTTTTTTTATTAAATCTGGAACTTTGTGTCAGATTCCAGTTCGGTCCCGTGGGTGGGCAGTTCGAACCAAGAAAATGGCTATATCGAGTGCTTCTACACTTGTTGGAAATTCATCTTTCTATACACAGAGTCCAGAAAAATTTCGCTTGCAAAAACCTCATAGCTCCCCAGGTGCATTTAGGATATCAGGTAATTGCATACAGCAGCAAAAATGTATTACATATAGTGTATAAGCTAGGAGCAGCTGTTCATCTCTCACTAACTATGGTCTTCTCAGTTGTTTAAGTAAAGGCAAGACCATAATGTTTGTCAAATCTTTCGTACTAAGGATGTTGATTTTGAAATCTTTATTTGTTGATATTAGGACCAACTGCACCAGAAGAAGGAATGGATGTCTCAGCAGCAATGCAATGTGAAATCACACACCGGTCTGACCCTGAATGTTCCATTCGGCGTTTGCTCTTGATGTCATATTTTCCAAGTGGTTTTTGGTCCAGACTTATCACACGAATTTTAGCAGATGATGCTATTGTAGATATTGTCAGGTCATTTTTCATTATGCCAAAGGAGGTGAGTTAACATTCTAAGTTCCACTGGTTTCTATAGTGTGTATTGAACATTACTTTTGTCTTGATAACTTGTACTTTCCAAAATCACACTGTCGTTCTTATTAGGTTGTTCAAGACGCAAAGTTGGCCCATGTTCTTGATGTCAGAGCTGAGTGGATTTTGTGGCAAACTGGAATGGAACTTCAGTATGCTGATACAGTTCTGTTTCGAATGAAGGAAGTTCTCCCTTCAATGAGAAACTCTCCAATAGACTACAGGCAACTGAGGTACAGCTTTTCTTCAGACATGAGAAGTCATAGTGTGCTTGAACAGATCTTTTGTGCATGTTTCTATGGTTTGTTACCACATCTGGAATGAAAACTTTGCAAAGATTTTGTAATAATTTTTTCATTGCAGCCAATTCATTTTTTTCTCTTTTTTTCTTCTTTCTTTATGCTTTTTGTTTCTGTGGTGTAATGAAAACTTCTGTATGTGAGTAATCTGGGGCAAGAGTAAAATACCTATTGTATACAATAAAATCAGTTTCTATGTGCAAGAAAACCAAAACATAATATGAGAAAAAAAGCATTTTTATAGGCATCAGCAGGACACATTCAGCTTCATTCTTTTCTGGTTTCAGTTTTTACAACCATCATCACTGGAAGGGAAACAGTACATCAGAAGGATCAAAACTGCATTCTATTCATACAAGACTCATTAGCAAACCAAATACAACAGTACCTCAAAATGGTATTAAAATACACACAATTTAACTATATAATGTCATTAGATAGATAAAAAATCTACTAACCAAGTGGCAGCAGAACACACACATAAAAGAAGGTTATAATTAGGCAAGCTTTCAGAGCCAGTGGCGCCATCTTCAGGTAGAAGTGTTGAAGGGGAAGGAAGAGGGTTGAAGGAAAAGAACTGGAGAGGTCTAGGAAAAGGGGTAGATTATGGAAAAGTCACCCAGAACTTCAAGTCAGGGGAGACTTACCGTGTGGATGAGAAGGAAGGACCGATTGCTGGGGACTGCACCGGATGACATTTGAAAACCTGAGAGCTTAAACGTGGTAAACAGGGTAATATGCAAGACAGAGGTTACTGCTAAAACGTTGTGTACAAGTTAATAAGAGTCAGAAGTTAAGTGCATGGTACATAACAAAGATGGGAGGGGGATGGCAAAAATAGACAGGTAAGAAAATGACAGATTTAGAAAACTGAAAGGGAGTGAAGAAATGAGTAGTTACTGTGAAGAAATGCTGAGACCGAAGAAATTAACGTAAATTAAGGCCATTTGCGTGGTGAGAACCATGGACATGTTTGTAGTACTAGTTCCCACCTGCGGAGTTCTAAGAAACTGGTATCTGGGGGAAGAATCCAGGTGGCACATGTGCTGAAACAGCCACCAAGGTCATAATTGTTATGTTGTAGAGCATGCTGTGCAACAGGATATTGTGTGATGCCAGTATACACCCTCTGCCTACACCCATTTATTATAACTGATGTAAAAGGCTGAACACTGTTTACATAGCAGCTGGTATATGAAGTGTCGTTTCACATCTCTCTCTCTCCCTTTGATAGTATATGTTTTGCCAGTTACAGGGCTGGTATAGGGAGGGTGCATAGGGCAACTCTTGCAGCATGGGCAGTCACAGGGATATGAGCCATAGGTTAGGGAGATGGGTGCAAAAGGAGTGTAGGGTCTGTCAAGAATATTGCAGAGATTGGGAGGGTGATGAACAATTCTGACCATGATCCCAACTTGATCCACCACAACTATCTCAAAATCATCCCTTATAAACATCCCAAGAATTCCTCACATCCAGCATTGCTTCACAATCCTTCCTCAGGTCCCTACAACTTGACCATAACCAGTCCTCTACAGAACTCCAGGCTTTACATTCCCTAAAAGCTAATGACTCCATCATTATCCTCCTAGCAGACAAAGGATCTACCACTGTGGTAAGTGACTGGAAGGAGTATGTAAGTGAAGGTGTACGCCAGCTGTCTAACACCTCTACATACAGCCTGTGCCATAAAGATCCCAACCTTGCGATTCAAAGTGACTTGCAGGCCCTCCTTAAAACTTCAGGCCCCTCACAAGAACTGTCACCTCAATCCGTAAAACTTCTCACTCCATCCAAACCACATATTCCCCCCTTTTACTTTCCTCTTAAGATCCACAAAGCCAATCATCCTGGCCGACCTGTAGTTGCTGGCTTCAAAGCACCCACCGAATGTATATCTTCCTTAGCTGTTCAGCACCTGCAACTCATAGTACAAAGGCTTCCCTCCTATATCAAAGATACCAATCATTTCCTAGATTGTCTGAAATCCATGCCTGTCCCACTCCCACCGCACACGTTGCTTGCCCCCATAGGTGCCACCTTATTCTATACCAACATCCCCCACATACATGATCTGTCTGCTGCTGAACATTTCCTCAGTCAGCACCCACCTGATTCCAAACCTATGACAACTTCTCTACTCATCTTAATCTACTTTATACTTACCAACAACTACTTCACTTTTGAGGGCAGACATACAAACAGATGAGGTGTATGGCAATGGGAACCAGGATGGCTGCTTCCTATGCCAACCTTTTCATGGGTCACTTGGAGGTGGCTTTCCTGGGATCCGTAAGACTTCATCCCTTGGTTTGGTTTAAGTACATTGATGGCATCTTTACCATATGGACCCATGGTGAGGCTGACCTGTTAAAATTCCTGGAATTTATGAATACCTTCTCTCAATTAAATTTCAAATGGTCCTATTCCAAATCCCATTCCATTTTCCTTGATGTTTATCTCATCCTCACCAAAGAACAGCTACTCACCGAATGCCATTTGCACACTTCTGTCCACATTAAACCTACTAACAAACAACACTACTTACGTTTTGACAGTTGCCATCCTTTTCATGTCAGGCATTTCCACCCATAGAGCCGTGGCATCCGAGGAAAACCTATTTATTTGGGTGCAGACTCTTTACAGAAATACACCACCATTCTTCACTGGCTGTAATTACCCCACCAATCTAGTTCAAAAGCAGATTCCTCAAGACATCACATCCAGTTCTGGTACTGCTGATACCTTCAAAAAGCAACTTCAGATCACACCACTGGTCACTCGGTATTATCCTCATCTGGAATGTGTTAATCTGCTACTTCTACAAGGCCATGACTTCCAAAAATCATGCCCTGAAATGAGATCCATTCTGTTGGAGATTTTGCCCACCATACCTAGAATAGCTTTTTGTCGCCCTCCCAATCTCCACAATATTCTTGTCAGATTCTGTGCTCCTTCTGCATTCATCTCCCTACCCTATGGCTCCTATCCCTCTGACTGTACCCACTGCAAGAGTTGCCCCATGCACTCTCCCACCACCACCTATACCAGCCCTGTAACTGACAAAACATATACTACCAAAGGGAGAGCCACCTGTGAAACGACACGTCATATACCAGCAGTTACGTAAACACTGTTTGGCCTTTTGTATCGACATGACTACAATCAAATCATCAGTTATGATGAATTGGAATAGGCAGAGGATGTATACTGGCAGCACACAATATTCTATTGCAGAGCATGCTCTACAACATGACAATCTGTTTCGCCACACTCACCATCTTGACTCTTCCCCCAGACACTAGTTTCTCAGAACTCCGTAGGTGGGAACTAGCGCTACAACATGTTCTAGGTTCTCACCACCCAAATGGCCTTAATTTACGTTAATTTCTTTGGTCTCAGCATTTCTTCACAGTAACTACTAATTTCTTCACTTCCTTTTAGTTTTCTACATCTGTCATTTTCTTACCTGTCTATTTTTAGCCATCCTCCCACCTTTGTTGTGTACAATGCATGTAGCTTCTGACTCTTATTAACTAGTATCTGATGTTTTAGTAGTAATCTATGTCTTGCATATTACTCTATCTCCCACCTTTAAGCTCACAGGTTGTCAAATATCTTCCAGTGCAGTCCCCAACAATCAGTCTTCCTTCTCATCCCGTCTGATAAGTCTCCCCTGACCAGAGGTTCTGGGTGACTTTTCCAAAATTTGCTTCTTTTCCTAGACCTCTCCAGTCCTTTTCCTTCACCCCTCTTCCTTCCCCTTCAACCTTTCTCCCTGAAAAAGGAGCCACTGGCTCCGAAAGCTTGCCTTATTATAACCTTCTTTTATGTGTGTGTTCTGTCACCGCTTGGTGTGTAGATTTTTTTATCTATCTGATTGCATTATACTATCAAAAACTGATTGTTTTCATAGTTACATAATTTAACCAGTGTCATAAATCACATAGACAGTTTGCATAAGAAATACTAACCATTGTTTACAGTAGCGCACATTTAGTATCTATCTGATGTACTACTTTTCTTCCAGTGATGATGGATTGATGGTTGTAAAAACCAAAGCTGGTTAAGAATGAACTTGAATGTATATGACTGATGACTACAAAAATGGTTTTCTTAAAATATTTAACAGCTACTGCAAGTTACTTATACAGTGTAACAAAGCATAATTTTTGGAAATTGGTGGATGGGTGTCTTGCCATCTATTCTCCATAACATAAGAAGTAATGCATCACAGTATCTGTCAGATAATGCACATGTTGATTCATAAGAAATTTTGTAATCACCTGTGCATTAACTTTATAAAACTCCAAACCTTTGTGTGCTGTGACTTGACTAACGTCCTTGATTGATATCACACATACTAATGTTAGTGTGTTGCTACTTACCATTTCATTATGTTTGGTGCACATGGTGGCTTTCATCTGCCCAAGTTCCTATCATTTTTAAATATTTTAACCAGTCATATCCATTCTCTTGTTTATGGATGGGTGCTTCATATTGGTACAATGTCAAGGGCTGAATTCCATAAGGTGTTACATCCTCTGTGTACAGGGACAGTACTGTTTGGAGATAAAATTTAGCCACTGGCAAAGAGAGTAGGCTGAAGCATTATAATCGATTTGTTAGAGAATGATGATGTATTTCTAGTGTTTCAGAAAATAAATAGAATGACAAGAGGAAAAAAGTGTTTTAAAACTAATACCAAGGAAAGGGATAGATTAATGTAACATGTATTTAGAGAAGAAGGCACTGACACAGGCCATTGATTGCTAGCCCTCTCAATTTCCCATCTCACAGTTGTTAACACTCTAGTTCTGTCATAGGCATATTCATTATGAGTTAAAAATAACTTTTTTCACCATCTGTTGGTTCTGTTAAGAGAGGTGTTTCAATAACAATCAAACATATCCTTGACGAACATAGAAAAGTAAGCCTTGTGTAATTCAGAAAGAAAGTGGTATGTGTTTTCTTCCCTCAGAATTAAGCACGTGAAGCTTGTATTAGGGATTGTTATACCATTAATCTAGTGTTGTGTTGTACCAAATGAGGTGTCGCAGTGCTGATGTAGTTGGTCTTGCATTTGGGATTAGTGAGGATAAAATCCCCATGTTTTTCATAGTTCTCCCAAATAAGTTATGGTGTACGTAGGATGGGTCTGTAGAAAAGTAAGTGGATGCATTTCTTTCTTATACTTGATTATCCAAACTTGAGCTCCACTTCTAATGACATCACAGCCAACAAGAGATTAGATTTTGCTGTTTTCTGTTCCTCCTCCTGTGCTGCAACAGCGACCTGTCAGTTAACAACCTACAGTGTGGAGGTTAGAGGAGTGGGCTGCAAAGAGAGGTTTTCAGTTTTTGCAGATACGTGTGTGTGTGTTCATTTTAAATGTTCGCATCATATTTTTAATTTACCTGACTTGCATATGAGGGATATCATTCTACATTTTAAAGACTCAGTGAGGTCTCTTGAGTCCAGACTGTAATGGTTACCATACTTGAGAGACTTGAAAGCCAGGACCCAGAAGGCTCTGTATGTCTTAAAGTGCCTTAGCCACAGGTCTTGAGTAGCAGACAGGACGCATCTGCTCCAGTTTTATAGGGCTTTCTTGCACTCGCAGCTAGACTATGGGAGCACAGTGTATGGTTCAGCGAGGCCTTCCTAACTGAAGATTATTGATGCTATCCACCATGAGGAAATTAGGCTGGCCAGGGTTGCATAGAGGACAAGGCCCATACCCAGTCTGTATGCTGAGGCTGGGGAGCTCCCACTCACCATCCAGCAGCAGCTTCTCAAAGTGTGCCAGGCATTTAAGTTTCTCACAGCTCCAACTTCGCCTGCATACCATACTGTTGCTCATCCACCTCCGGAATGCCTTTTCTCCGATTGTCCAATGCGACAAGGTAGTTTGGTATCAGTGTGCAGCATGTGCTGGAGTCACTTGGCATGGAGCACATACAACCCCAAATCCAGGGTTTTAACTGTCTGCCACCAAAATTCTGCAGAAGCCCAGAATAATTTTAGATTTGGTACAATACAGGAGAGATTGCACTCCTGGATATGTTTTTAATTCATTATTTTATGATTTTATCTGAGCACCACAACTCGAAAACTGTCTTTACAGATGGGTTGAAATGGGAGGACTCTGTTGGTTACTCTGTTGTTTTCCCTGATCGTGTCCTCAAAGCCTGATTGCCTCTAGACTTTACTGTCTTTAAGGCAGTTCTTGCAGGCACTGGAGCAGATGAGGCTGTTCACTCTCTACAATGCTTGTACTCTGCAAATAAAGTAGTCCAGAATATTCAGGATACCCTCCTTCAACTACATTGAGTGGGAAGGAGGTGTCTTTCTCCTGGGGAGCAAAAGGAGGCATGTAGCAATCATCAGTTATGGCAGTGTGTTATCCTCTGCATCCTACTACCTCACTGTTGAGATACACAGTTATGGTCGATGGGAAGATGAGTGGCTGGAAGTGACTGAGAATAAGCTGCATCTAGAAAGGCCCACTACATGGCCATGGTGCACCTCCTTCCAGCCATGCAGACAGAATGAAGTTCTCCTTACTCGTCTTTGCATAGGCCACAGTTCTCTGACTCATGGCTTCTTGCTCTGGCGAGAGTACCCTCCTGTGTGTGGTGCTTGCGACATACAGATCGCTGTACATCACATTTTACTAGACCAGGTGGCAGTGACAGATTTGCTGGCAGATCTATCCTCTATTTTAAGTGAGAATGAAACAAATGTGGTTAGAGTTTTAAGGTTTTGTGATATGTGTAACTTGTTTCCTCAGATTTTAGGGAAAGGTTCTTAATGTATTAACAGGGTGACAGGCTCCCCATATCGTTTGTAAGTGGTCGGCCAGTCACATTTCCCTGTGCCTTTCTTTTAGCTCTTCTGTGGTTTTACTTCTGTTTTAATCCCTTGTATAGCAGCTTTCACCCTCCTCCATTGTATTAAGGCCTGTAAGATAGAGTGATTGTGTGGGTTAATGCAAGTGAGGTGGGAATGAGTGCATATAGGTTTGCTCCTCACTGTGTGACAATTTTAGTCATTTTATCCATCTTCGTTCCTTTTAATATGTGCAAGGGCACTGATACCCTTGTCACTGAGCACCTGTAAGCTCCAAACGCGTTGCTTTCTTCATTTTTATGGAAGGTGTTACAGGTGTGAAGTGCAACAGCACCACTACTAGTGAGGAGGCAGACAGTTGAGGCAGCTTATTTAATATTGGAAACTGTAGAAAACAGGGAACTTCATTGTGTTATGTTTTATTTCAAGCCAAAAAGGTTACTTATTTTTATGTTTTAGAAGGCTGCCAATACTGTGTTGGCACATGACCTTACAAGTTTTATTTAATGGGATTTTATCAGTTTATATTTGTTGTTGCTTTGCTAAGAAATTTGTCTTTTTTGTCATTGTGTAGTAAAAAACACATATTTTCTATAGTCTGATGTGAAATCAAAACTAGCAGAATTATACATCTACAGGATGAGAGAAAACTATCATTTATGCATTGGTAAAGAAAATATTTTGTAGTAATTTTCCGATGTGTTTTTCTTAACTTTGTTCGAAAACATATTTCCATTCAGTTCTCATTAACAACTGGACAAGGAGGTGTCTGTACACAAGAGCTCATCAGAACTTTCTGTTCTGCACTTCTAACTTATACTGGAAATAGTATTTTGCTACAAAGGTGACCTTGTGTAGTCAGTAATTAAAATTTCACAGTGAGATGGCACACTGGTTAAGACACTGGATTCATATTTGGGAGTATGGTTGTTCAGAACTCTGTCCAGCCATCCAGATTTTTATTTTCTTTTTTTCCCTCATCAAATGCTGTGGTGGTTCATTTTAATGAGACATTATCCATTTCTTACCCATTGTTTACCAATCCAAGTGTTTGTGTGTTCCCTCTCTAACAACCAGGTGATTGGTGGGAAGTTAAGTCATAATCTTTTTCCTTCTTCCAAAGAATGAACATTGTCAAAATTGGTACAAAATGTAATAGTTTTCACTCTTCTGGCATTATATTTTGAGGCTGTATGCAAAGTATCAATCAGCTAGATCTTGTAAATTAAACCCATAACATTAGAATTATTCTCATGTTATTCTGTGCTCTATGATATGAACATTTGTGGAAGAGAGAAATGTTTTATAACATATGCCTACATTACCTCTTGCTGCTAAACATGTGGCAATGGTGCCTGCAGTTTTGTGGAGCTTCATGCTCCATGCTGGATGTAATTGGGTGCTGCACACTGAAATGCCTGCTGCACTGATAATTTCTCATTGTAAGAGACATTAACAAGAAGCAAATAAAATAAATACATTTTAAATATTTTTTAATTTTTCTTCTTTGTAGATTGTTTAATCAGTCTGCCATATTTGATTTTGCTAACATTAGTATCCTCTAGATGCCATGTTTATATCACACACATAGCTCAGATCAAATTTAAAACTGTTGCACTTTTTGAACTGTGTTCGTATTTACTAAGAATTGTTCAATAGTCACAAGTATATTTTACATTATTTTTTAATTTTTTTTTTTCCTCTGTAGGTTTCGTCTAAAACAGGAGGAAGCTTGGACTGATGTTGATCTAATAAATTCTTCTATACTTGAAATATATTTTCCTGTAGATACAATTGTTATAAAGAGACCTATCACAGATGAATATGCTGAAGGAGAACCTATAGGTTATCAGGCAATTGTTCTGGACCCTAGTCCAGAATGCACTGCAAAACTCCTAGCATTAGCTGTGGATCATATTGATATCTTACTAGAGGACTGGTACCCCACTCTCGGTAATACTCTAATGTCTTATTCCATCAGATATCTCTTTGTGTTATCATTATCATCGGTGAATAGCACAGTTATCATTTGTAGCTAATAATAATTATGTTACTTGTCATGAATGACAGGAACCAGGTTTGTGCACACCTCAGAAGGAAAATTCCTGGTTACAAGATTAGTACCTTGTCCGAGGTGTCTCGCATCTTTGGGAGACATGGATCCTATGCAGCGTATGGAGAGCTGGCACAGTCATGATCCTAATAACTTAGGAGTAGGTCCAAGAAGCTTGGCAGAGGTAAAAATAAATTATACTGATAATTTTGGACATAGAGAAAGAATTTCACTGTAGAGAGGACTGCCATATTCTAGTTGTGTATTGCAATAAAATATAACATAGATAAATCATTGGTAATTGTTGTGTAACAGAGAGAAATTTTAAATTGGGTACATATTTTTGGAGGTACTCATTACTGTATAAAATATAATGTCCAATATAGCAGGTACATTCTTTGTGTTTCATAAATGATTCAAAATACAGGAACAAGATGTTTTGCAAGTAAAAGTACAATAAGGGATAAGTTTTTTACTGTATTGTAAAAATTCTTTAATTTTATGAAGTTGCCAAAGTTTGTGCTTAAAAAGAAAAAACAGGATGATGAATGTGCTAAATATTTACACTGAGAATATTATCGATGGTTTGACCTCCATTCCCACTTAAACATTACATTATATGTAACCAATTAACTGTGATAACTATTGAGTCTTGTGATTTCAAACTAAATACAAGATCTTAAGGAGTTTTGAAGAGCCAGAAGAATTGGAATGACAGTTTGTAATAGATAGTACATCTCCTTTAGAAATCATGGTCAGAAAAATTTCGCAATATGTGGAACCAAAGAGACCCAAGTGTAACGAAGATGACTGTAGGCAAAATTAGAAGCTAAAGAAAATGTTCTTGACTGAATTTTCTCATGTTGAAAAATCAGAAGGGGGGGATCTGTTTTACTTGCTAAAAAGTTTCAAAAGCCAAGATCGCATAAATACTCTGGAAAACTACTGCATATACAAATCTGGGACATGTTTTATTAGATTCACCAGATCAATAACAACAAAATAAATGGAAATCATACTTTACTTTAACCTCATACAGTTTTGTGATGGCTTCGTATTAGTGAAGTTGCTAAATTTCAGGCAAAATCTTCTATTAACTGTAACTCCATAACTAAACATTTGCGGACCTATGTTTATATGAACTTTTTCCTTTAGTTTTACCTGTAGAACAACATATTAAAATATTTGCATATCTTTGTGAATCACCCTGTATAAAGGTTTGTCATAAATAATGGAAAATCCAGGAAGGAGTGTAACAATATTATGAAAAGGATAATTGCTACTCACCATATAGCAGAGATATTGAGTCACAGATAGGTGCAACAAAAAGGCTGTCGGATAGTTAGCTTTCGACCAACAAGGTCTTCATTGAAAATAGACAACATACCCACACATACTCGTGCAAATACAACTCACACACACATGATCACAGTCTGTCGCAGCTGAAGATAGACTGCAAGCAGCAGCGCATAACTGGGAGAGGCAACTGGGTGATGGGGCTAAGGAGGAGACTAGGGCGGGGAGGGAGAAAGATAGCAGGGTAGGGATAGGGGACAGTTAAGTATTGTTCGTGGGAGCATGCAGGTATGAGGGGGAGAGAGGGTAGAGCAGCTAGGTACAATTGGGAGTTTAGGTGGAGAGTCTGGGGGAGGGGGGCAATAGAAAAGGAGAGAAATAAAAGAGACTGTGGGTGAATTGGTAGAATAGAGGGCTGTGTAGTGCTGGAATGGCAACAGGAAAAGGGTGAAATGGGTAAGGACAATAACTAAAGAAGGTTGAGGTCTTGAGGTCAGGAGAGTTACGAAAAAGTAGGATATATTGCAGGGAGTTCCCACCTGTGCAACTCAGAAAAGCTAGTGTTGGTGGGAAGGATCAAGGTGGTACAGACTGTGATGCAGTCATTGAAATGAAGAACGTTGTGTTGGGTGGTGGGCTCAGCGATTGGTGGTCCAGCTGTTTCTTGCCCGCAGTTTGTTGGTGGCTATTCATGTGGACAGACACCTCTTTGGTTGTCATTCCCTTGAACAAAGCACCAGAGTGGTAGCAGCTTACCTTATAGATCACGTGAGTGGTTTCACAGGCAGCCCTGCCTTTGATGAGATAGGTCATGTTTGTGATGAGACTGGAGTAGGTGGTGATGGGAGGTGTTGCATCCAGGTCTATTATAGGGTTATGAGCCACATGAGGCATGGGGCTGGGAGCAGGTAGGGATGGCCGAGAATATTGTATAAGTTCGGTTGGCAGTGTACCACTTTGGGAGGGGTGGGAAGGGTAGTGGGTAGTACATTTCTCATTTCAGGGCATGACAAGAGGTAGTCGAAACCCTGGTGGAGAATTTAGTTTAGTTGCTCCAGTCCTGGATGGTACTGACTCATGAGGAGAATGTGCTACATTTTATATGTATGACAGCTCGGCATGAGGTCCAATTCAAAATGAACACATTTTATAACAAAAATTTTTGAAGACCTGAAGATGGCAGCATAGTCTGTTGGCACTGGTTGTTCGTAAATGAAGAAATATTTTGCAATCGTGTTCTTAAGTTGCAGAGGTTGGAAAGATGAGAAAAGAGCAATAAAGAAAGAGGGAAGAAACAGTAGAAGGAAATGCATGAAGAAGTGAAAAGCCACTGGTATGAATTAAACCAAGCAAAGCACAATATTTTATTCATAATAAACAATTAACATTTGTTTATTGTGTGTGGCACCCTTACTACAGTATCTCCTTTTTTCTAGTGGGTATGGAAATCATGTATATTAAGTCAAATTTAAAAAAAAAAGTAATATTAAAATAATAGTGATAAACAGTAATTGTTGCTTATTATAATGATAATGTGAAGTACATATACATGAAGAGAATTCTATATTGATTTTGATTTGTTGAAAAGGCACTCCATCAGGCTGAGAGGGATCGCCAATATGGACCACAAGTACGGAAGTCACAAGAAAGTTACACGTCAGATGTTGATAGTGGTGTTGGTCCTGATAGCACTGGCTCCAGGTATAACTTCTGATGTTACTCCAGTGATCCTGTGAGGAAGTTTTAATTATATTCTCTTTCCTTTTAACACAGCTGATAAAATATACACTGATCAGCCAGAACATGATGACCACCTACCTGATAGCCAGTATGTCCAACTTTGGCACAAATAACAGCAGTGACGCATCGTGGCACGGAAGCAATGAGGTCATGGTAGGTCGCTGGAGGAAGCTGGTACCACACTTTCACACCCAAGGTACCTAATTCATGTAAATTCTATATGGGTTGGGGGGGGGGGGGGGGGATGACGAGCTCTGACACCACGTTCAGTCATATCCCAGGTGTATTCGATCGGTTTCAGTTGGGGGACCAGCACATCCATTAGAACTCACCCTGTGTTTCTGTAAACATTCCATCACACTCCTGGCCTTGTGACGTGACACACTATCCTGCTGAAAAATGCTACGCCTGTCAGGAAACATGATTGTCATGAAGGGGTGTACGTGGTCTGCAACAAGTATACAATATTCCTTGACTGTCATATTGTCTTGCATGAGCCACACTGGACCCATGGACACCCATGTGAATGTTTTCCAGAGCATAATGGAGATTTCCCCCCCCCACCTTGTATCCATCTTACAGTACAGATATTGAGAAAAAAGCTACGCTCCTGGAAGACGATGGATTCATGCCCTCCCATCGGCGTGATGATGAATGTATCGGGATACATCAGATCATGCAACGCACTGCCTCTGTGTCAATGTCCACTGCCAATGGTCACATGCCCATTTCAGTTGTACTTGCCGATGTCATGTGGTGTTAACATTGGCACATGCACAGGAGGCTGTGGAGGTGCATCATTAGGAGTGTTCGGTGCACTGTGTGTTCAGAAACACTTGTATTCTGCCCATCACTAAAGTCTGATGTTAGTTCTGCCACAGTTTGCTGCCTGTCCTATTTTACCAGTCTGCCCAGCCTATGAGACCTTTTATCTGTAATGAGGTGTGGCCATCCATTCCCACGACATCTGGACATCGTATCACCTCGGTTTCACCATGTGTTGAAGACACTCACCACAGCATTCCTCGAACACCTAAGAAGCTGTGCAGTTTCCAAAATGCTCGTGCTGAGCCTCTGACCAGTCACAATCTGTTCTCGATCCAACTCAAATAGATCACAAGCCTTCCCTATTCTACACACAGACAGTGTGCTCAATGGTACTACATGCACCATGTGTGTGTCTAACTAGCAGTCATTCCTTGCCAGGTGACTTTGCTAATGCCTGTACAGGTTTATATTGATAGTGGGTCAGTGATCATAATTTTCTGGCTGATCAGTGTAAATGCTGTTCTTTGAGCAGATTCATAGCTTAAAATAACAATGTGTAGAATAAGTCTTACTTGGTTATACTTAAAGCCTATTTTACACGATGACATTGGATTGCGCCACTCGTTATGTGGAATGAGTTGCATGCAGATGAGCTCATATTTGACTGTAGACATGGCGAAACCAGTATACACTTCAGTTTTGTCATTTTGTAGGTTCATTAATCGTGTCTGAAATGAAAGTTTTGGCAGCTGCACGTCGCACGAGTTGTGATGGAGTTAAAACTTGTTGCATGGGATTGCTGCATAAGAAAAAAATAAGAAACGTGTTTCGATTCGTGACTGAATGAAGAAAAGACGTAAGCTCTGAAATAATTTGTAATGGAAGATCCAAGAAGTTCTTTTAATTACCTTAGAATGTCACCAGAACTGTTCAAGTTTCTTCTAAATAGAGTTCATTATGCAATAAGAAATAATGGTACTGTAATGCATGAAGCACTGCCGCCAGAACTGAAATTACATATCACATGTCAGGCATTACAATCGAGAACACTCGGCATGCCATATGATGCGGTTTAAGTTGGTGATGAAGCTTTTTCATTAACACCAATAATTATTTACATTAACAGTAATAATTATTAACATTAACAGCAGTACTCTCTTGAAATCTGTACAGTGGCAATATTTCAAAATTCAAACATATTTGAATGGAGAGCACTGCTGCGACTTTTTAAATAGATGAATATTGAATAAAGAATGCAGCTTCTTGATTTGTGTAGCCTTGCCTCCTATTAGCAATATTCCTTAAAAAGTTAAAAAAAATTGTCAAACTATCTGTGTTCTGATCACACGTGATGCTCTCAGGAGCAGCAATATATTGCTTATTTTTGTAATCGGCATCACTGAAATCTCACAAACACCTATGCAAAGCATAGATATCCAAAAAGCGAGCATTATACTCCATTCCTCATTGGATATTTAAGTTTGTCTACACTCTATGAACACATATAACCTCAAAACTCATGCAACTAGTGTTGCCAAAGTTGGAACATGCCAAAAGTGTTTAGTTTCACCGATGAGTTGCGCAAACGTGCATCGCGCATGTGCAGTGGCCAGTGGCGCAGTTGCCTGCAACCTAGTGTCGTCGTGTAAACGAGGCTTAAGGGTAAGTTGTAAGTAGAGGCTTATTACTTGTAATAATATCTGGAGCAGTTAAAAAAGCTTGATAACTGACATGTTGGAGTGATGGAAACTAATGTTGGAAGACAATTTCCTTCCAGTATACTAATGCTGCCACGTCTTTCAGATCACCTGTCTTGTATATCACTTTTTATTTGCAATTCTGATGATGGCACCTGAGGGAAAAGGGATGAGTGAACGTGATCACTCACTTGGAGGGCAATTCTGGGAGAATTTGTGGCTGATGTTTGTGGTGAACCAAAAAGGGAGTCATTAACTTTTGTGCGACTACTAAAGATTCATTACAACAGATGAAAAATGGTATTCAGCAAGTCCTGTGGGATTTGCCTATTGTTTCATTGATCAGTTCGCCAGCAGCCATTTATCCAAAACTATGTAATTTTTGTCACATCAGTCACAGGCTGCTGAGAAGCAAGGAAAACTTGTTTAAGTAATATCTTGGTAGAAGAGGTCCCATAACAAGTAGATAAAATCTAAGTGGTGGCAGTGATTTTCCAATTGCTTGCCCCACCATTCTCCTTGGTCTAATGCCAACCATGTGTTAGTTTTAATCAAGCATTCTCACTAGCTTGGAGATAATGTGTTGATTAAAATTTTTAGTTGCTCTTTAATAAGCATTTCAAAATGCTCTTTATAAGCAGGTGTGCAAAACTTAAGGATGAAAGTGTCACTGCCAACTAACATAGCTTAATGAAACTTTGCCCATACATAAAAAAAATTGCTGCAGCATAGTGCAGAAGGTACTTAAAAGAGATATGCAGTGAGACAAACAGAAATGTTGGTCACAAGGTTGTTAAGCAGTTTTTGTGGAAGGGTGTTTCATTTCTCCAGCAGCATGTTTGGCAACTACTGGATGGTCATTGGCACATGTGGGTGTGCTGCAATATATGTCCCCAATGCATCTCAAACATGCTCAATCGGATTTAAGTCAAGGGAGTGGGCAGGACAGTTCATGTCCTGAATATCCTCTCATTCCAAGAACTGCTCCTCCCGCACTGTTCATTGCAGTCACACATTGTCATCCATAAAAATTAAGTCAGGACCAAATGCACCCCTGAAAAGATGCACATGGCGAAGGAGTACAATATCAAAATAATGTTGTCCAATGAGTGTTCCATGTTTATAGATTTGGATGGCAGGATGTTCATGGAACATTCTGCCTCCACACTCCATAACATGTTGACCTCCAAAATGTTCATGTTTGACAGTGTTCCTGGTATATGTGATTACACACTTTCTCACATATTGCAATGATAAAATTGCCTTGTGTGATCAACTCAATTGTGGTGTTGTCTTGTTGCAACATTTCAATGAGTTTCATACCCATCATCTTCAGGAAAAGTGTCAGGATGCTGTGTTCTGCATACCTGTATAGCTGCTAGACTGCTGACCTCTTCTGTGGGTGGGCCAAGACATGTTTCAGGAAGCAGGTGACATATCAGTGGTGCTGTGCCGCATTCACCCACCATAGGTGTGGCACCGGTTTCTGGAGGCACTTGATTGGCCCACTACAGAAGAGGTCAGCATCCAGCAGCTACATAGATACACAGAACACAGCTTCCTGACACTTTGCCTGAAGATGATGAGTATGAAACTCATTGAAAGATTCCAACAAGGCACTACCACCACTTAACAGATCAACCAAGAAGAGTGTATCAATGTTCCAACATCTCACCATATGAGGGTATGTCCAGAATCACTAGTCAGACTGAATCTGCTCTCATCCAAGAAGAGCTTGTGACCCCATTCTTCGTTGGTCCAGTTTGTAGGCTCTTGTTGCTGTTGCTAATGGCGTCGCCAGTGTGTGGGTGTCTACAGAACACAGCTTACTGGACACTGTGCAAAGACACTGTCTCTGTGCAGTCACCATGCCTTTGTGGAATGCAAGATTGCACACCTTATCGTCCTTAATAAGTGTGGTTGCAATTGGTGAACCCTCCTTATCTGTTGCACAGTATAGTAGTTATCTGCTGCTTTAGTTGATCATATCAAGTTGTTCATATGTTGTGTTACTTTACCTATCACCTCCTTAAGTTTTGCAGTGCAGCGTATAATCAATGACAGAAGAGTTTCTACATCTGGCTTCTGTATCTTGTGGCAATGACTCTTGCCTGAAGGTTCATTTTATGATGTAATCCCTTTGTGTTAAAATGAAAGAAGTCGTGATTGGATTTAAAGTTATATCAGCTGTATGTAAAAACATCAACATTAAGGTATTTTAATGGCATTTTTATGTTAATAACTTCTTTTGCTACTGTTTGCTAGAATAATTTTATAGTTACATTTGGGAAGAGGAAAAAAAAAAAGAAAAAGAACTGGTTATCATTGTGTAAGATAGCAGGTTGCTAGTGAATGAGTTTTATTTCTGTGCCATCATTACATTTCAAAGTTAACTTTTTCTCTGCAAGGTTTTGCAACATATCTTTCGGTGGTCATGTCTTTTGCAAAGTTATTGTATGATAATGGCCTTGTAAATTTTATAAGACACTGCAGGTCATTTACAGTTTCTGTTTTAATTTATTCTTTACACAAATGCTTTCTGTTTCTCTTATATCTTTAGCTGCATTGGTATTGATCTACCTTCATTGATTTTGTGCAGCCGCAAGCCATCTGTTGAAGGTCACCCGGGAATTTGTGGAGAAGAAAGTTCACATTTACAAGAAGAAGTTGAGTCACCACCACAGTATAGTTGGATAGTTGAAGAATGTATCTTAGCTGCATATGACAAGAAAAGTGTGACGTGCCCCACACATGGTGATATACCTCTCGCCCAAGTAGCACCAGACACAGTGAGTTAATTTTGTAGTGGTTTATAGGAAGAAATGGTGCCCATAATCAAATGTATATACAACTTATTGAATTGATATTCTTTTTTGCCAAAGGTGTTTTTAGACTTAGGAGAAAGATACCTTATAAGACCGGGAAACATCAAGAAAGGTCGCTTATTGGGAAGAGGAGCATTTGGCTTTGTATTCAGAGGATCATGCAAAGTACGAGGTTCCAACAATTACATTGATGTTGCCATGAAAATGTTGCAGCCTGTTCAGCCTGGTCCAAATGCCAGGCAATCTGCAGTAATTGCTTTCAAGGTAATGCACATTTTTCCCAGAGAAATTTATATCTGAGTTGGAGAGTGCAGTGTTTCAGTTTCTTGTCAACATTTTTTTTTCCTTCACCCCCCCCCCCCCCCCCCCCCCCCCCCCCCCACTCTCCCAACTGAGTTTAGTGCTTGAGTGGCTGACGTTTCATTTCATTATGGTCACCAAAGAAAACACATTAAGATTAGTGGAGACCAGATGTTACTTATAACAGATAGTTGTAAAATACTTACTACTATTTCTAGTGTACTTTTTTGTGGATACAAGTAAATCTCTAAATCATAACATTTTATTGCATAAATTAAAAGAATCCAAGATGAGAGAAATATCCTTTAAATTACTTACCTAATAATTAAAAGACAGGAAACAATGTTTTAAGGTAACTTATAACAGGAATGAAAAGTTGCTAAGAAATAAATCAGCTTAAAACATATGTCAGTGAGGCAAGACTCAGAGGAGTATATTAGGGCCTTGTCTGTTCCTTTTTCATGCTAATAATTTAATTTAGTTGGAAGATTGAAACCTACGCAGTTGGCACATCCTTCGTCAGCTGGGGCAGTGATGTGCAATCCACTGTCAACAGTAGTTCAATGAGTCACAGTATTCTGTCAACTTACCTCAATACAAATACGCTAGTTCTAAATTAAGAGAAAACAGTGACAATTTAATTCCTGCATAACTGTAATCTAAATACAAATGTTACTCCATTTACACCTCTGATGGCACTCTTCTATATAGATAAGCACAAATTTATGGGTACGATTGTAGATGAATGTTTGTCATGTAAAGAACATATGAATCATATTTGTAAGGAAGTCAGTGGAAATTTGTATTGACTAAAATGCGTCTCAGCCTTCCTGAACTGTGTTACCTAAAGGCAAATATATTTCGGACTGAAAAATCCTCATCTTCAATATGATATTGAGATGTTGGGTGCGGTACTAGCAGTCTATACAGTCAGGCTTTTAGATCACAAAAAAGGCAGTATCAATGTTAGCAGTCATAAGCAAGTAAGAACCTTGTAATGAAATTTTCAGAAAATACAGGATGATTAAAAAAAACATATTTTACAAACTGACATGACATATCGGGCACACAACAAGGCTCAGTAATCACATACGAACAGGATGTTACAGAGGCCATCTGGGGCTACTAAACGACATTGCAGTTATTTAGTCACATGCTACAAATGGACACCCATTACAGAAGATGCGCAAAGTTTTGTTCAGGAGCATCAAGGCATGCATGATATTGATGCTGCATTCAGCAGCAAAACCTCTCAGAGATGCCTGGTGTATCTCAAAGATGACCTACTGCCACAACAATCCTGCCTACTGGGTCCTCTAGTGAGATAACAGGTCTTTCATACACAAGGCCCAGCAGATACTACCACAGGAAAAAATTGATTTGAGACAGATTGGGTGATCGTGATGGCCATGCGACTGATCCACCATGACCAATCCAGTGGCCGGGAAATGTTACCTGCAGACGTGTGCTCACTTGTCTGCTGAAATGCCTGAGATACCATCACACTGAAATCAAATACAATGATGAATAGGCTTGGGAACGTCATTCAGCATGTTTGGGGAAAACTCTTGCGGGAATGTGAGATACAAACAATGATCAAGTCAGTCTGGGAGAATGTACAGCCCAATTCAACAGCCTCCAACAGCGCCAGCCCACACATTAAGGGTAAATTGCCATTGTGAGACATGCACATGTGTAGCCTGTGGGTTCACATCCACATACTTATGAAGGGTGTGAAAACAGTCATAATCGTACCATTTAGCTGGTTCAAGAGTCTCATCATGACATTTGGTTTACACAGTGCTGCTTTCTTGACAAAGATTCATTGACTCCATGTTGCAAGGGTTGTCATTCTATTCAGGATACCTAGATGACATCCTCGTCTTTTCACCCATTGCATAAGAGTACCAGCAACACTTGATTGAAGTTTTCAAATACTTAGAATATCACGACTTGGTATTAAATACTGTTAAGTGTGTTTTTGGTAACCCACAGATTACCTCCTTAGGTCATCTAATTTGACAGCAGGGTCATTGCTGTTACTCAAGAAAGTAGTCTAAGGGCAGTTCACCTATCCTGTGAACAGACCCAGTGCACTCAGCTTTTGAGACTGCAAACCAAAGCATAGAAAATGCTGCACTCCTACCACACATCGCATTGGATGTATCTTTTGGGTTGGGGATGGAAGCTAGCCAGGCTGTTATTGGTGCAGCATTGCAACAGCAAGTCAATGGTGCTTGATAACCACTCACCTTCTTCCCACACAAGCTGTCCTTTTTGCAACAAAAATAGAGTGTTTGTGATAATGAGCTTCTTGCTATCTACTAATCAATCAAGTCCTTTCATCCTCAGTTGGAAGTCAAGAGTTCACAATATTTACAGACTACAAGCTATGTGTCTACATCTTCAGACAGAACAAGTGCTCACTGTGACAGTATAACCATCTGAAATTCATTCCCCAGTTCAGCACCAACATCTACCATATTTCAAATATTGACAATGTGATTACCAACTACTTGTCTCAAGTTAGCAGTGAACGAATGTTATAATCCGATGAGAGTCCGATCAGGGACTTTTAAAACTGTTGAATGACACATCGTCCACCCTTCAGTTGGTCAGTGTTCTGGGCTCAGATGTGAAGCCACACTGATTAGCCCAAAATATTACGACCACCTGCTTAATTGCTTGTTTGTCCGCCTTTGGAAAGATATACATCACTGATTCCACGTATCAGGGATCCAACAGTTTGTTGGTGGGTTCGTGCAGGTATGTGGCATTAGCTGTGCATGCACAGATTGTGTAATTTGTGTAAATAATGGACCACTGATTTGTGTACACGCTGATGGCGACCCAGATGGGTTCCATAGGATTTACATCAGGTGAATTTGGTCTCCGAGACATCAGTGTGAGTTCATTGTAATGCTCCTCAAACAACAATTCTGGCTCCAACGCACTGCTAAAAGATATCAAGAATGAAGGGATGCAGGTGGTTTGAGTTATCAGCGTGTCTTCGATTACTACCAAAGGTCCCATGCAAGTACAGGAAAATGTCTCCCCATAGTATAATATTGCTCCCACCAGCCTTTGTCCATGGCATGCTACACATTTTGTCCTCCGTTCACATCAGAGATGGTGTTTGTGGAGATAATCATTAACCTAATGTAGGAAAAATGTGATTCACACGAAGCGCTGACACATTTGCACTGATTGACAATTGAATCCTGATGGTCCCATGCCCATTGCAATCATAACTGACAATGTAATTGGGTCAACATGTGAATACATAGGGACGGTCTGCTGTGGAGCTCCATGTTCAACAATTTACGATGACCGGTGTGCTCCAGAACACTTGTGCATGCACCAGCATTGTGGTCTTTTGGCAGAGATGCTACAGAGCACCATCTATCGTACTTTACCCCATGTTCCGTGAAGAGTCATGAACATCCAACCATTTAGCATCTATTGGTAGTTCAACTGTCCTCCTACCTCTTTCTGTAGATGCTCGTGACAATAGCACATGAACGTTCAACCAGCTTTGCCATTTTTGAGATACTTGTTCATGGGTTCTGTCTAATAATAATATACCCTTTGTCATAGTCGCTTGTCTCAATGGATTTCCCCATTTGCAGCCCATATCTTCACTAGGGTGATCCCCGTCCGGGTCTGCTCCACTTATGTACTTTTGCCAGCGCATCACATGCCCACAAGTGTACCTGGTGGCATCCAATGTCGTGGTGGGTAGCGGTCATGAAGTTTTGGCTTATCAGTGTATAATGCAACATTTAAAGCAGAAGATCTCATCCTATCCTGCTCAATGCATTCTGCTTACATGTTTTCAATAGCCTTCACAGCTGTGCCATCCTAGCATCAGGTCATCAACTCACCTATTTTAATACTTTTGTGTGCCCTGGTATCCAAAGTGGTTGTTACAGGTGGGCTCATGTGTGCCTTCAGAATCACTGTAGCAAGATATTCCGTCTTCCTGCATGTGCCAGTTGGAGATTCTGTAGGTATGACTACACACTTTGTGCATGTACACATTAATATTGTAGATCCACTTCCACCATCAAATGGTCAGTGCTATGCATTAACTGCAGTTGACTGTTTCACTCATTGGTCAGAAAGTATGGCAGTTGACAGCACATTGGCAGAAGCACTAGCCTTCGCCTGTGTGTCAAATTGGGTATTGTGCTTTGTGCACATAACTATGGACCACAGCTGGCAATTCAAATCATAGTTATTTACACAGCATAGTAAATTCTGTGCCACACACTATCACAGGCAACCAGCAACCATCCAGGAAGCAATGTCATGGTCAAATGCTGGCACTATTCTTTAGAGGTCTGATGTCTCATGACAGTTGAACCACTGCCTTACCCATGGTCTTGCTTGGTCTTTGCACTGTGTACAAACTGGACTTTAATTCATCACCAGCAGAGCTAGTGTACGATGAAGCAGTCCGACTGCTTGGTGAGTTTATAGATGCAAGTTCTGTATGATTACCTGACAACAACCAATCAGACTTCATTTGTTGCCTTATGTGACATATTGCATGCATTTATCCTCGTCAAGTGCCAAGACGTGGAAGGACACCTGCCTACATGCAGTGGTGTCTTGCAAAAATACACGTATGTCATGTTATGAACAGACAATTTCAAACCATTGCTACAACCCTCATACACAAATGAGATCTGGATGTCAAGTGCATTTTCGTGCAAGATTTTTTGATGATGCTCTGCCTCCAGTGAAGTGGCTGATGGAGTGGTCTAGATCACTGACTGCTGTCTTTGTCAAAACTGTCAAAAGATTTCACATTCCAGCTGCCACAGGTGCTGATGTTTGGGATCAGTGGTTGATTTGTTCTTGTTGTGCATTGTGACATACTGTGAAAGTGTCAGGGTGTGAGAACTTCATTGCAAATAGAGACAGATCTCTACGAGCACTAATTTAATGCAGAAAACTGGTCTCACGTTCTTACACAATATCTTTTTCTGTTTACATTAATACGGGGCCATGAGTTTGATCATGGCTGGGTCGGAGATTTTCTTCATCTGGGGCTGGGTTTTTGCATTGTCCTCGTAATTTCATCACTCGGGAAAGTGGTAAGACTGGACTGTGAAAAGATTGGTAATTTGTACGGATGTTGATAACCACACAGTTGATCTCTCCACAAACCACATATCATCATCATCATCATCATCATCATCATCATGTTTACATTAATAGAAGTCTGTTATTCCTGGTACATTGGATGCACACCAGGAGAGCATAATTAACATAGAGATTCTACCTCATTGAATTGTCATACAGATTATGCTGAAATGTTGCTCATATGCACAGAAGCTAATAAAAGTTAGTCTGTCTGAAGCAGTCAAGGTGATCAGCATTATTTGGAATAGGTATGCTCAGCCAGAGAGACGCCCAGTAACCTGAAATCATAGGAACAAGAAATGAGAAAAGTCTAGCTGATTTCTGATAATTCATATTTTTTGAGAATTCTGACAAAAGTTTTTTCCTTGCTATGTACATTTTCCATGAAGATATCAAAAAATGAAAGCAATAATGTTGTTTTTGTGGAGCAACAACAATTATTCATTTTGTTTTATAATTTATTCATCTCTGAATACAACATGGAGAACCAAATGAAGTAGTACAATGCTTGGAACAGCGGACTGTTATTTGGGAGGAGTGACCACCAATTCATGTCTGGCCATCAAGATTTAGCTTCTACTACAGTTTCCTTGATTACATTAAGGTACCTACTACAGATTTTCCTTTGGAAGATACATGGCCAATTTCCTTGTTCATCTTTATTGAAAACAATTACTATTCTGTTTATAATTACCTCATCTTCCTTAATTTTTTCTTCAAACAAAAGAAATAAATACACCCAATCACACTCTACATTATGGTTCACAAAATACATTTTCATACAAAATGTAAGGTCAGAGTATAAACTGACATTTCAAATAATTACTGTGGGTTAATCAGGAAATCGTTTACACCGTTGAATTTTATGCAATTATTGAAAGAACAATTCACACAAGTTGCTACAGCCAGTGCAGGTATACATTTAGTGTCCTTTCCAGGATTATTTCATTTTTTATTACAGTGATAGAAGTTGGAGAAAGCTGTAAGATTTGAAAACCAAGACAGTATTGATAGTCTCTGATCAACTGCTTTTGAGTCATGATAAGAAACTGTGCTGGATAACTAATTGACATCAAACAAACGACCTCCATTTAATGATAAATAAATACCACCTTCAAACATAAAATTACTTTTCTGTTGCTGCTTACTGAATTTCAAAATCTGTGGGTCCATTTGCAGGTACAGGTAACAACTGAAACATTCTGTTGTATTGTGTGAGTATATTGTGTGACTGAAGGCAGCCTGTATTTATCACAGAAATATCACAGCAACAGTTGTGAAAACTTCCATTATAGATCAAATGAAGCTTTCAGTTTTGAGGAAATGCAACATTACCATCATAACACTGTTAATTAACTAAGCTGACATGATCTTGGAGTATTGCTTATGCCTTTTCTGAGATACTTGACCATATCCTACGTCTTTCAGTAGCTAAACGATTTAACGTAGGAGATCAGCTCCCTTAAAATTGCATGGGTTGCTATGTACTTTATTCCTCAGTTACAACTCTAGAAATATTCATGATTGACATTAAGCTTGTAGATGCTGAGTAAGTGGTTAAGGAGACCAAACAGCTGAGGTCATAAGTCTCTATTCATCTGCCAAGACAGAAGCAGGGTACCTGATATGTTTATGTATAGAATAAATTCTGTATGCAAGTGCAAGAAACTGTTCTAATTCAGAATGAGATTTTCACTCTGCAGCGGAGTGTGCGCTGATATGAAACTTCCTGGCAGATTAAAGCTGTGTGCTCGACCGAGACTCGAACTCATGACCTTTGCCTTTCGCAGACAAGTGCTCTGCCATCTGAGCTACCGTAGCACGACTCACGCCCGCTACTCACAGCTTTACTTCTGCCAGTATCTCGTCTCCTACCTTCCAAACTTTACAGAAACTCTCCTGCGAACCTTGCAGAACTAAGGTAGGAAATGGAAAATTGCCTAAAAACCACATCCAGGTTGGCTGCCCCACTGACCTCTCATTGTTAATCAATGGCCGGCATACCTCCCCATTGTTAAAGGAGTTGCGTTAACATGCTCAGCTACCAGGATAGGTCATTAAGCTCAAATAGTCCATATTATTCTAGTTACAAAGTATGATATCTTGTGTGTTCACTGCATTGATAACCTTTACCCAGAACAGCAGTTCTGTTGGTTTTAACATGTTGTAATGAATTTTTGAAACAGATGCAGTGATTATTTAAGTTTCTCCTACTTTGCAGGAACAAATGCAAGTAACTAACCTAACCTAACCTCAGATGATCAACAGGTATTCATTGGACAAATATATTATACTAGTACTGACATGTGATTACATTTTCACGCAATTTGGGTGCATAGATCCTGAGAAATCAGTACCCAGAACAACCACCTCTGGCCGTAATAACGACCTTGATATGCCGTGGGCATTGAGTCAAACAGAGCTTGGACGGAGTGTACAGGTACGGCTGCCCATGCAGCTTCAACACGATACCACAGTTCATCAAGAGTAGTGACTGGCGTGTGGTGACGAGCCAGTTGCTCTGCCACCATTGAGCAGAGGTTTTCAGTTAGTGAGAGATCTGGAGAATGTGCTGGCCAGGGCAGCAATCCAACATTTTCTGCATCCAGAAAGGCCCGTACAGGACCTGCAACACGCGGTCGTGCATTATCCTGCTGAAATGTAGGGTTTCGCAGGGATCGAATGAAGGATAGAGCCAAGGGTCGTAACACATCTGAAATGTAACATCCACTATTCAAAGTGCCGTCAATGCGAACAAGACGTGACCGAGACGTATAACCAATGGCACCCGATACCATCGCGCCGGGTGATACGCCAGTATGGAGATGACGAATACACGCTTCCAATGTGCATTCACCGCCATGTCACCAAACACGGATGTGACCATCATGAGGCTGTAAACAGAACATGGATTCATCTGAAAAAAGGACGTTTTGCCATTCTTGCACCCAGGTTCGTCAATGAGTACACCATCGCAGGTGCTCCTGTCTGTGATGCAGCGTCAAAGATAACCGCAGCCATGGTCTCTGAGCTGATAGTCCATGCTGCTGCAAATGTCGTCGAACTGTTCGTGCAGGTGGTTGTTGTCTTGCAAACATCCCCATGTGTTGACTCAGGGATCGAGATGTGGCTGCACGATCCGTTACAGCCATGCGGATAAGATGCCTGTCATCTCGACTGCTAGTGATTCGAGGTCATTGGGATCCAGCACGGTGTTCCGTATTACCCTCCTGAACCCACCGATTCCATACTCTGCTAACAGTCATTGGATCTCGACCAACGCGAGCAGCAATGTCGCAATACGATAAACTGCAATCGCGATAGGCTGCAATCCAATCTTTATCGAAGTCGGTAATGTGATGGTAAACATTTCTCCTTCTTACACGAGGCATCACAACAACGTTTCACCAGGCAATGCTGGTCAACTGCTGTTTGTGTATGAGAAATCGGTTGGAAACTTTCCTCATGTCAGCACGTTGTAGGTGTCGCCACCGGCGCCAACCTTGTGTGAATGCTCTGAAAAGATAATATCACAGATCTTCTTCCTGTCAGTTAAATTTCATGTCTGTAGCGTGTCATCTTTGTGGTGTAGGAATTTTAATGGCCAGTAGTGTATTATCTGCTAATTATTTGTTATATATAGTTTCCTTCCTTGTGCATATCTAAGTTTAAACATTGCAATGTTTTAAAATGTATATATTAACAATGTATGATTATCATGTGCAGTTAAATCTGACATTTGTCTTGAGAAATATACTGTGTTAAATGGTAATGAAATAGAACTGTGTGTGAGAAATTAATTTCATCTCCCTTTCAAATGAGTTTAAAGAAGTTGTGTTTTCATTTGTTGGTATAGGCAGCCCAAGGAAAATGGGATCGCGATCCTTTACAGTATGCATGTAAGGCATACTGTACAGCACGTCAAGAGCTCAACATTCTTCTGAATTTGCGGCATCCAAATATAGTGCCACTAGTGGGTGTCTGCCCACGACCACTCGCCCTTGTGCTGGATCTTGCACCCCAAGGAGCACTGGATGCCACCTTGAGACACTACAGACGCTCTGGTGCTCGCATTGGTGCTTATGCACTACAGGCCATTATCTTGCAGGTAGCTGCATTGCTTTAAATGTTCTGTTTGATTATTTTTGAGTAAGTGTTGTAATGTAAAGTTTATGTATAGATTTTATTGCTTTTTCTGTTGACGATGTTCCACAAGTGACAAATTACTTAAAATAAATTTGCGTACTTCACAGATAACCATGTTCCCAGAATGGCAGTTGTATTTTTTTACATGCCATGAATAATTTTTGTAAAAATCACACAGTTTTTCTTGCTTTCAAAGCTCCCAGTCAATGATAAAAGTTCTCACAATGAGTCACTGGCTCTAACCAATAAGAAAAAAGATACTTCAACTACTTTCCTTTCTCCTACCTTTAACTTTTTTAAGTTAATTTCAGTAGATTCCTGACTTAGCAATACACAGACTGCAAGTGCCATGATTTGTATCATTCCATTATTGGTAGGATTAAAAAGACCAAGTGTGATGACTCAGTGGTAAGACACTGGATTCACAATTGGGATGATAATGATTCAAATCACCATCTGGACATTGGGTTTTCTTAAATTATTTAAGGGAAATTATGGGATTTGTTCCTTGGAAAGGGCACAGCTAATTTCCTTCCCAATTGATCCCCAACCTGAGTGTGTGCTCTATCTGTAACAACCTTATTGTCAAAGGGATGTTAAGCCCCGATCTCCCTTCCTTTGGGAAGAAATAGATTGTAGGATGTGGCACACATGTATGGATTTAGTCACTCTGATTTTAAGATGCCATATTTCATTTTATAGAATGGTATATTAAAACGATTAATGGAAAATCTCATATAAAGATGTGAAACAAATACTAACAGAGAGATAGAGGGGCTGGCCAGTACTTACCTCAGCTCAGTACAGCCGATAGATACACATAAAACAGAACCGAAAATTTACATTCCTAGCTTTCGGAACAAATGTTCCTTCATCAGGGAGGAGAGAGGGGAAAGAAAGGGAAGAAGGGAAAGGACATTCAGTTACTCACAACCCAGGCTATGAAGCAACAGGGAAAGGAAAATAGGGAGGGTAGCAAGGATGGAGGCATGGTTGTCAGAGGGAAGCCAAAGATATTCTACTGTAAGTACTGTGCCAGCTTCAAACCAAAGAGGATGCATACAGAAGTAAAGAGGTATATAGTATAAAGATAAACACAACTATGTAAGATGAAAAGATGCATGAATGGCTAAAGAGGAAAGGGAAAGAGGAGAAGACTGAAGAGTAAATGGGAGTGAGGTTGTTTAACGTAGGTTCAGTCCAGGGGGATGGCGGGATGAAAGGATGTGTTGGAGTGCAAGTTCCCATCTCCGCAGTTCAGAGGGACTGGTGTTGGGTGGGAGAAGCCAAATGGCACATACGGTGTAGCAGGTTCCTAGGTCCCTAGAATTATGCTGGAGGGCATGCTCCGCTACTGGGTATTGGGCATCTCCTAGGCGGACAGTTCGTCTGTGTCCGTTCATGCGCTCAGCCAGTTTAGTTGTTGTCATGCCGATGTAAAAGGCTGTGCAGTGCAGGCATGTCAGTTGATAAATGACATGTGTAGTTTCACACGTGGCCCTGCCTTGAATTGTGTATGTTTTACCAGTAGCGGGGCTGGAGTAGGTGGTTGTGGGGGGATGCATGGGGCAGGTTTTGCAGCGGGGTCGGTTACAGGGGTAGGAACCGCTGGGTAGAGAAGGTAGTCTGGGAATATTGTAGGGTTTAACAAGGATGTTACGGAGGTTAGGGGGGCGACGAAAGGCAACTCTGGGTGGTGTGGGGAGAATTTTGTCAAGGGATGATCTCATTTCAGGGGTTGACTTGAGAAAGTCATATCCCTGGCGGAGTAATTTGTTGATGTTTTCGAGGCCAGGATAATATTGGGTGACAAGGGGGATGCTTCTGTGTGGTCTGGGGGTAGGAACATTGTTGTTGGACGGGGAGGAATGTATTGCTCGGGAGATCTGTTTGTGGACAAGGTCTGCAGGATAGTTGCGGGAGAGGAAAGCACCGGTCAAGTTATTGGTGTAGTTGTTGAGGGATTCATCACTGGAGCAGATGCGTTTGCCACGAATACCTAGGCTGTAGGGAAGGGAGCGTTTGATGTGGAATGGATGGCAGCTATCGAAGTGAAGGTACTGTTGTTTGTTTGTGGGTTTGATATGGACAGAGGTGTGGATGTGAGCTTCAACAAGATGAAGGTCAACATCCAGGAAGATGGCTTGGGTTTTGGAGAAGGACCAGGTGAAATTCAGATTCGAAAAGGAGTTGAGGTTATGGAGGAAAGTAAGGAGTGTTTCTTCACCATGAGTCCAGACCACAAAGATGTCATCTATAAACCTGTACCAGGCCAGGGGAAGCAGCTGTTGGGTCTTCAGGAAAGCCTCCTCCATGCGGCCCATGAAGAGGTTGGCATAGGACGGAGCCATCCTGGTTCCCATGGCCGTTCCCCTGATTTGTTTGTAGGTCTGGCCTTCAAAAGTGAAGTAGTTATGGGTGAGGATGAAGTTGGTAAGTGTGATAAGGAACGAGGTTTTTGGAAGATCTTCGGGTGGGCGTTGGGAGAGGTAGTGCTCAAGGGCAGAGAGACCATGGGTATGTGGGATGTTTGTGTAAAGGGATGTAGCATCTATACTATATACCTCTTTACTTCTGTATGCATCCTCTTTGGTTTGAAGCTGGCACAGTACTTACAGTAGAATATCTTTGGCTTCCCTCTGACAACCATGCCTCCATCCTTGCTACCCTCCCTATTTTCCTTTCCCTGTTGCTTCATAGCCTGGGTTGTGAGTAACTGAATGTCCTTTCCCTTCTTCCCTTTCTTTCCCCTCTCTCCTCCCTGATGAAGGAACATTTGTTCCGAAAGCTAGGAATGTAAATTTTCGGTTCTGTTCTATGTGTATCTATCGGCTGTACTGAGCTGAGGTAAGTACTGGCCAGCCCCTCTATCTCTCTGTTAGTATTTGTTTCACATCTTTATATGAGATTTTCCATTAATCGTTTAGATCACCTATATGGTCCACATCCTTCATTGTTTTGTCCCTTTTGTTAGCTATCACTTACGTCTGTCATCTTAACACTTTCTCTTCTTCAGTGTTTTATATATACATAAATAAATATTTTCGTCACCAACTGTGCTAGTTTCATCTTCCTCCTATTATCTTGTTCCGTTTATAGTCCTCTTTTTTATTTATTGATTTATTTATTCAACATTCCATAGTTTTAACGTTCGTTATTCGCTGTTTCCCAGCCAACAATCACTGCCAACAATCTCTTCCACACCTACCAGTATCATCCATTTCCGTCGATTTCTTGTTGCTGGCGATATTTTTGTGCCATTGGCTATCTTTCTCTGCCACAAGAAAATTTTTTGGGACATTTCTGCGCCACCCGCGATCTTTTTTGCGGCACTCGCGATCTTTTTTGCAGCACGCGCGACCTTTTTTGCGGCACGCGCGACCTTTTTTGCGGCACGCGCGACCTTTTTTGCGGCACGCGCGACCTTTTTTGCGGCACGCGCGATTGCTTTTTCGGCACGCGCGATTGCTTTTGCGGCACGCGCGATTGCTTTTGCGGCACGCGCGATCGCTTTTGCGGCACGCGCGATCTTTTTTCGCCACTCACTATCTCTGTTTTTGAGCAACGTGTGTTCTTTTCCCCTGATCTGGACATACTTGCGTGGTCTGGTCAACTTTTTCCGTATTTTTCTTATTTAGTGGTCTTCCTTTGGTATTGAACATTACCAACACAATTTCTTTCTTTCTTTCTTTCTCGTTCTTCCCTCCCCGTTTTATTCCTTCTTATGATTACTATTTCAACTTTAGTTATTTAATTTCCCTACCCACCAGTTACCCACTATGTATCCTAATCCTATACCACATTATTTACATTCATTCCGGAAACATGCATTCACCGTAGCCAAACTGCAATCCCACATACTTTTCCTCCGGTCCTGCTTAACCTTTGGAATTATCCCTAAAGGGCTTACCTTAAAAGTTCCCATCTCCGGGTGCAATTCCTCCTTCCACCAGTCTCTCCTGGACTTCCAGAACCTTCAATCCTTAGCCCTTACCCAACTTGTCCTGAATCTCTACACTACTTCATGTAACCACCACTCCCAACAGCTCCTATCTCTCTTCAAAGTCCTTCACCTCTCAAACCCTTGCTTGGAGAACACACTCAGGAACATCATCCTAGAAGCCAGCTGCAAACTTGAGTTCCATGCCACACACCACCTGAAAAAACTATCCACAGTGCTAGTGCAACACCTAAGAAGTGGGGTCCCTCTCCCTATCCCTCACAAAAACCAACCACAACAGAACCTTCAACAAACCCCTCTCATAGCCAACAAACCTAGCCACCCTACTCAACCTCCCCATCCCAGCACATACCCCACACAGACCAAATCTCAACTATAACCACAGTCAAATGCCACATATCACTAGTCCCAATTCAGTCCTAAACCTCTCATCCAGATCCCTCTCTCCTCCAGAGACATCTGTTCTATCAAAAGGCTTAACCTTTAGCCCCACGCCTAAATTCAACCACACTGCCCTGGTTAAAGATCTCCTCTCATTCACCCGGAACCTCAACTGGAAATATCACTTCACTACCCAAACACAGCCCCCAAATACTAGACCCAGTGTTGAACCCTGTCTAGAACAGTTCCGACTGCCTTCCCAAAGGGATCCTCCTCCCCTCCCCCAAAACCATCCCTTGCAGACATTTCAGGAATTCCTCACATCCAGTGTTGCCTCCCAGTCCTTCTTGAAGAACATCCCGACAACCCCCAACATCACCCCAGCTGAATCCCGTGCCATTAAGGAGCTGAAAATAGACTGCTCTATTGTCATCCTCCCGGCGGATAAAGGCTCCACAACTGTCGTACTTGACCGTGTGGAGTATGTGGCAGAAGGACTGCGTCAACTCTCCGACACCTCAACCTACAAAGCTGTTACCCAGGATCCCATTCCCTCCATCCAGACTGAGCTGCAAAAAATCCTAAAAATCCAAGGTCCCTCACAAGGCCTCACAACGGCTTCCATAGACTTACTCATTCCACCTGAGCCACGTACCCCTACCTTCTACCTATTACCCAAAATCCACAAAGAGAACCATCCTGGCCGTCCCATTGTAGCAGGCTTCAAAGCCCCAACCGAACGTATCTCAGCTCTGGTAGACCAGCACCTCCAACCTATCACCCGCAGACTCCCATCCTACATCAAAGACACAAACCACTTCCTAGAACGCCTCAAATCCATTCCCACTCCTCTCCCACCTGAAACCTTTCTTGTCACCATAGATGCTACATCCCTTTACACAAACATCCCACATACCCATGGTCTCTCTGCCCTTGAGCACTACCTCTCCCAACGCCCACCCGAAGATCTTCCAAAAACCTCGTTCCTTATCACACTTACCAACTTCATCCTCACCCATAACTACTTCACTTTTGAAGGCCAGACCTACAAACAAATCAGGGGAACGGCCATGGGAACCAGGATGGCTCCGTCCTATGCCAACCTCTTCATGGGCCGCATGGAGGAGGCTTTCCTGAAGACCCAACAGCTGCTTCCCCTGGCCTGGTACAGGTTTATAGATGACATCTTTGTGGTCTGGACTCATGGTGAAGAAACACTCCTTACTTTCCTCCATAACCTCAACTCCTTTTCGAATCTGAATTTCACCTGGTCCTTCTCCAAAACCCAAGCCATCTTCCTGGATGTTGACCTTCATCTTGTTGAAGCTCACATCCACACCTCTGTCCATATCAAACCCACAAACAAACAACAGTACCTTCACTTCGATAGCTGCCATCCATTCCACATCAAACGCTCCCTTCCCTACAGCCTAGGTATTCGTGGCAAACGCATCTGCTCCAGTGATGAATCCCTCAACAACTACACCAATAACTTGACCGGTGCTTTCCTCTCCCGCAACTATCCTGCAGACCTTGTCCACAAACAGATCTCCCGAGCAATACATTCCTCCCCGTCCAACAACAATGTTCCTACCCCCAGACCACACAGAAGCATCCCCCTTGTCACCCAATATTATCCTGGCCTCGAAAACATCAACAAATTACTCCGCCAGGGATATGACTTTCTCAAGTCAACCCCTGAAATGAGATCATCCCTTGACAAAATTCTCCCCACACCACCCAGAGTTGCCTTTCGTCGCCCCCCTAACCTCCGTAACATCCTTGTTAAACCCTACAATATTCCCAGACTACCTTCTCTACCCAGCGGTTCCTACCCCTGTAACCGACCCCGCTGCAAAACCTGCCCCATGCATCCCCCCACAACCACCTACTCCAGCCCCGCTACTGGTAAAACATACACAATTCAAGGCAGGGCCACGTGTGAAACTACACATGTCATTTATCAACTGACATGCCTGCACTACACAGCCTTTTACATCGGCATGACAACAACTAAACTGGCTGAGCGCATGAACGGACACAGACGAACTGTCCGCCTAGGAGATGCCCAATACCCAGTAGCGGAGCATGCCCTCCAGCATAATTCTAGGGACCTAGGAACCTGCTACACTGTATGTGCCATTTGGCTTCTCCCACCCAACACCAGTCCCTCTGAACTGCGGAGATGGGAACTTGCACTCCAACACATCCTTTCATCCCGCCATCCCCCTGGACTGAACCTACGTTAAACAACCTCACTCTCATTTACTCTTCAGTCTTCTCCTCTTTCCCTTTCCTCTTTAGCCATTCACGCATCTTTTCATCTTACATAGTTGTGTTTATCTTTATACTATATACCTCTTTACTTCTGTATGCATCCTCTTTGGTTTGAAGCTGGCACAGTACTTACAGTAGAATATCTTTGGCTTCCCTCTGACAACCATGCCTCCATCCTTGCTACCCTCCCTATTTTCCTTTCCCTGTTGCTTCATAGCCTGGGTTGTGAGTAACTGAATGTCCTTTCCCTTCTTCCCTTTCTTTCCCCTCTCTCCTCCCTGATGAAGGAACATTTGTTCCGAAAGCTAGGAATGTAAATTTTCGGTTCTGTTTTATGTGTATCTATCGGCTGTACTGAGCTGAGGTAAGTACTGGCCAGCCCTTCTATCTCTCTGTTAGAATGGTATATTACTATTATGTAAATATTTCTCGTCTATTGTTGTTGTTGTTGTTGTTGTTGTTGTTTTCATCATCATCATCTGGCTGAAAGCTAGTCTGTTATGGCACTCCATGCTAACTTTCTTGTGCAAGTCTCAGTTCCCTCCATTAACAAACAGGTGATTACTTGATGCCTCAGGATGCATATTAGTATCCTATCCCAGGGAATTTGTGTCATAAATAAATTTTTCTTTGATTCAGCAGTATGGAAAGGACAAATAGCTACTCATCTCATAGAGGAGTTTCAGACAGTTACAATGAAAAAGATAGTAGAAATAAGACCCTTAGTACCCAGAGAGAGTGACTGTGTGTGTGTGAGTTGTTATGAGAGTTCTACTTCTAAAGGACTTTGTTCGATAGCTGAAATATTTCTAGTATTCACACTGCTCGTGTGTGACTCAATGCCTGCTCTAGCAATATCTTTAGAATATGTTCTTCCCGTATGGTTGTTTTTCCTTGATTCAGTTTGGTACCTTTTTGTTAGTTATCTTATGCACTCATTTGATCTGCATCGTTCTTCTACAACACTATATTTCAAACACTTTTATCCTCTTCTTGTCTGTACTTTCTGTTGTCAATTATACACTTCTATATTAAGTTACGCTCCAGACTAATACTTCCAGAGAAAACTTCCTTACACATAAACGTATATTAGAGGTTACAATATTATGAAAAGGAAAGTTACTACTCACCATATAGTGGAGATGCTGAGTCACAGATAGACACAACAAAAAGATTGTCACAAAATAAGCTTTTAGTCAACAAGGCTTTTGTCAAAAATAGACCCCCCCCCCCACACACACACACGCATGCCTGTGCAATTCCAGACACGCAGCTGCCAGAGACTGCAGTCATATGTGTTTGTGCGTGTACCTGTGTGTGTGTGTGTGTGTGTGTGTGTGTGTGTGTGTGTGTGTGTGTGTGTGTGTGTTATCTATTTTTGACAAAGGCATTGTTGGCCGAAAGCTTATTTGTGTGCCTATCTGTGACTCAGCATCTCCACTGTATGGTGAGTAGCAACTACTTTCCTTTTCATTATGTTGTTACTTTCCATCCTGGATTTTCCATTGTTATATCAGATGTAAACACCTTTTTCAGAAACAGTTTTCCTTTGATTTCCAGTCTGCATTTTATAGCATCTTTACTTCTGCAATTATCAGTTATTTTATTGCTCAAATACTAAAATTCATTTACTTCTTTCAGTGTTTCATTTCATAAACAGATTGCCACATCATCACTTAATTTTATTCAACTACATTACATTAACATTACTCAACTTTTGTTGATGTTCACCTCATAACTTCTTTTCAAGGCACTATCTCATTCCATTTAACTGATCTTCTATGTCCTTTGCCTGGCAGAAGTACGCAATCAGCAAACCTCAAAGTATTTGTTTGTGGTTGCTATTCCCATTTAATCAGTGTACGCATTTAACAAAATTGGGTTAGGCTACAACTCTCTCTCTCACCCTTCCCACCGGCTGCTTCCCTTTCATGCCTTCGAGTCTTGTAACTGCAGTCTAGTTTCTGCACAAATTGTGGATAACCTTTTACTCCTTGTATTTTTACCCTTCTATCTTCAGAATTTCAAAGAATCTATTCCAATCAAAAGATATCTACAAATGTAGGTTAGCCTTTCTCCAACCTGTCTTGTAAGATAGGGTCAATATTGACACTTGCGTTCCTACCTACCTCCAGAACCCGAACTGATCTTCTCCAGCCCGCATCTCGTGGTCGTGCGGTAGCGTTCTCGCTTCCCACGCCCGGGTTCCCGGGTTCCCGGGTTCGATTCCCGGCGGGGTCAGGGATTTTCTCTGCCTCGTGATGGCTGGGTGTTGTGTGCTGTCCTTAGGTTAGTTAGGTTTAAGTAGTTCTAAGTTCTAGGGGACTTATGACCACAGCAGTTGAGTCCCATAGTGCTCAGAGCCATTTTTTTGATCCTCTCCCAGGACAGTTTCAGTCTTTTGTAGAAAACTTGTGTTAGTGATTTGCAGCATGTCTTATTAAACTGATAGTTCAGTGCTTCTTGCACTGTACAGCACCTTCCTTCTTTGGTGAAGTCTTATCGTATTGTGACTTTCTCAGATGTCTTGCATACCAAGTATAACAGGATGTTAATAATCAGAAAGGAATGTTTTTTATTCCAGGTACCCTTTTCCCATGTAGGTCATTAGACCAATAAGTATTCAAATTTTTATTACAAGTTTCATCTTACTTATTAAAAAAGCATTGTGAAAATAAGTAATCCTGCCCATACATAAACATGCAAATATATGTAAGGAAAAAAAATGAAACAACTGCAGCCATCATTTTGATGTTATTTTATTATATTGCAGCCTGTTTTTGTGACTCAGTAAGCCATCTTCATGCCTTAATTGATGCTGAGTGGTTGACCCCCAATCATCCAATTATATACACAAACCATGAATGGTCAACATCTATGAAGTGACTCCCATAGAATACTTTGAAAGCGATGTTGTGTTTGCAACCATCAACAACCTGCCCACCCCTGTAGTTTAAGGGACTGGCAATTCTCACATTCTACTGTTTGCACTACTTTATCTTCCCATACCTAACTCTGCAACCTTATCTCACTTACTCTGCAAAATCAAAATGTGAATAACATGTTACTACAGATGGTAAATAACTCCTGCACAGAAGACTGTATAAGTTTTTTCACATCAGATGTCACAGCCTTGAATTTATTAAAAGACAGTTCCTCTTTGCTGTTATAAAATCACAGTCATTTATATTGCACAATTAGCTGATATCAGCGACATATCATTTTCGACTGCTACTCTTACAATCGTAACTTTACACCTCTTGTGAGTGTGTACAAATATGTAACTGTCACTTAAATATTTAACCACTGTTGTTGTGGGCTTGAGCATTCCAAAATGTTGTTCTCAGTCAAGCCAACTACAACAGTTGTTCAATATTTAAATGACAGTCACACATCTGTACACATTCATACAGGGTGATGGTGTAAAGTTATAATGACAGCAGTAGCACTTGAAAATGATATATGGTGTTGTGTCATGTAACTGTGTCAGTGTGTGAGAAACAGTATGCTGTAACTGAATGTTATTGAAAGACAATTCCATTTACCATCTTTGCTGATTGGCCACGCATGAAGCACCCTCTCCTTCAGTATGACAATGCCAGACTATACATGAGTACTGCGAGATCTCCAACAATCTGATGCCTTTGGTTCACTGTCATTGATCAACCTCCGTACAGTCACAATTTGGTCCCATGTGATTTTAACCTGTTCTAAAACTTAAAGGTCACCTTCGAGGACTTATTTTGGTAGTGACGAAGGGGTGGAAGCAGATAATGATTTTATAATAGTCAAGGTGGAAAATGAAATTGTCCTAAAAGAAAACAGTTAAGTGGTAATCTTCAGACTCTCCCTCTTTCTGCGTGTTTCAAAAACTAAAATACTCTTTGTTTGTTTCCAGTGTGTTCCATTGTTTACAGCCTATGCTGCACCTTCAAAATGTTGATATGAAAAATAGTTGTATGGTTCCAAACCTCCTGTCCTGATATTTCTGATTTCATTGTAATTTCACATGTTATTCATTTATATTCATTACAGATTCATTGTAAATACATTATTATGTTCTCATTCACAGGCAGCAAAGGCAATAGAATACCTCCATCAACAGCACATTATTTATCGTGATTTGAAGTCGGAGAATGTTTTAGTGTGGGAAATGCCACCACCATTTCATGACGAAGCTGACAACTGTGTTCATATAAAACTAGCTGATTATGGTATGTTGTATCTCTTAGCTTAGCTTATTAATTTATACAGTTACTATTTGGGGAAAAAATATCATTGACACTTTGAACTAGAAGTTAAGCCTGACATTCTCAACAATAAATTCTCTATTTCAGGAATTAGTCGGTTGACATTACCCTCTGGAACAAAAGGTTTTGGTGGAACAGAAGGGTTCATGGCTCCAGAAATTATGCGTTATAATGGTGAAGAAGAGTATACAGAAAAAGTAATTTTTTGTTTGTCACTTGTGTTCTTGGTAGTATTTATTTTAATCCTCTGTTTTCCACATATGCGTGCATTGACTATTAACGTTTTTGCAATTTATATTTCTGATTCGTTTCAATGTATCACCTAGTTTCTTTAATTGAAATTACAGAGTATAAATAATGTTAAATTACAAAGGGATAGAATGGTTGTTCAGTACTTAACTTTAGAAGGTGTCGTTCCTAATAAAGCCAATAGAAACACTTAAGCACAAAATAAATATGGAATGGAAAGGTATGTAGGAATGTAAATAATTTAACAACTCACCATGTGGTAAAATCATTGAGTTGTTACATTAAGTACAAAATAGTAATCCTAAAATTAAATAACTCCCTAAAATGATTAGGTGACATTTTAGAACTATGTGTTTCTTTCTTAATGAGAATATAGGATTTGGTAAACAGAAGGGAGGGGGCAGAGATCACTAAGACAATTGTTTGAGAGGATGCCACCTGCTGTGAGGGTAAGGGGGATGTAAGGTAGCTAGTATGAATAATTATAATTGAATTTATGTATAACTATTGGATACTTCCGGTAGGTGGGTGCAAAGTGTTTTTCATTGTTCAATCACACAGGACATATATGGAGACTCTTGTGATATTGAACATTAGCTAGAAAGAGAGTCATTTTAATCAAACCGAATATATATTCAGTTAAAAACAGAAATCATAGAAATATCCATTTTTCCCAACTAAAATGAAATCCAGTCCTCTTTAGAAAGAAATGCGGTAGTATGATTATTGAGATGGTATGCCTTTCCTAGACATTCAATTGCAACTTTTTATAAACTGCTGAGAATTAAACCTCATTTATTCCATTCAAGTTACAGCACACTCGAGCTACTCTTAAGGTGAATTAGAACAGAATTTTTTTTTTCACATTTTTGGATTTTTATCTCATTATAAAATTTGCAAATTTCCAAATAAAATGATATATACATCACTTATAAACTCACATGCGAAGTATTCAATTTTATTTTTTAAGTATAATCTACACTGGTTGAAAATGTTAAAATTTTTACATGCATTACTTCAAGATCTAATAAAAGCTGTAATTTTATATATATATATATATATATATATATATATATATATATATATATATATATATATATATATATATATATATATATATATATATATATAAAAAGAAAGATGATGAGACTTACCAAACAAAAGCGCTGGCAGGTCGATAGACACACAAACAAACACAAACATACACACAAAATCTAGCTTTCGCAACCAACGGTTGCCTCGTCAGGAAAGAGGGAAGGAGAAGGAAAGACAAAAGGATATGGGTTTTAAGGGAGAGGGTAAGGAGTCATTCCAATCCCGGGAGCGGAAAGACTTACCTTAGGGGGAAAAAAGGACAGGTATACACTCGCACACACACACACATATCCATCCATACATACAAGACACAAGCAGACATTTGTAAAGGCAAAGAGTTTGAGCAGAGATGTCAGTCGGGACGGAAGTATAGAGGCAAAGATGATGTTGAAAGACAGGTGAGGTATGAGCGGCGGCAGATTGAAATTAGGAATTAGCGGAGATTGAGGCCTGGCGGATAGCGAGAGGAGAGGATATGCTGAAGGGCAAGTTCCCATCTCCGGAGTTCTGACAGGTTGGTGTTAGTGGGAAGTATCCAGATAACCCGGACGGTGTAACACTGTGCCAAGATGTGCTGGCCGTGCACCAAGGCATGTTTAGCCACAGGGTGATCCTCAGACAGTGTTTGTTGGTAATGAGGATCACCCTGTGGCTAAACATGCCTTGGTGCACGGCCAGCACATCTTGGCACAGTGTTACACCGTCCGGGTTATCTGGATACTTCCCACTAACACCAACCTGTCAGAACTCCGGAGATGGGAACTTGCCCTTCAGCATATCCTCTCCTCTCGCTATCCGCCAGGCCTCAATCTCCGCTAATTCCTAATTTCAATCTGCCGCCGCTCATACCTCACCTGTCTTTCAACATCATCTTTGCCTCTATACTTCCGTCCCGACTGACATCTCTGCTCAAACTCTTTGCCTTTACAAATGTCTGCTTGTGTCTTGTATGTATGGATGGATATGTGTGTGTGTGCGAGTGTATACCTGTCCTTTTTTCCCCCTAAGGTAAGTCTTTCCGCTCCCGGGATTGGAATGACTCCTTACCCTCTCCCTTAAAACCCATATCCTTTTGTCTTTCCTTCTCCTTCCCTCTTTCCTGACGAGGCAACCGTTGGTTGCGAAAGCTAGATTTTGTGTGTATGTTTGTGTTTGTTTGTGTGTCTATCGACCTGCCAGCGCTTTTGTTTGGTAAGTCTCATCATCTTTCTTTTTAAATATATTTTTCCCACGTGGAATGTTTCCCTCTATTATATATATATATATATATATATATATATATATATATTTTGCTGTGTTATAAAGGTTAAATTACGTGTTTGTATTGGTAGCACTGTAAAAAACAGTATCGTATCATTTCATAGTATAAACACGCATTGTATGTCAAAGTGCTAACATTTTTCTGAGGAAAAGTGACGAATAGATTGGTAAATCTCTCAAAAAACAGAAGAAACATGGGCTTCACAGTAATAGATTTTTGAGTAAAGGGAAACATTGTGTTCAACATGTGCCATGTGAAGTTACAGACAATGAAATACAGGCAAACTCATCAGTATCTAGAGAAACACCCATTAGTGCTTCGAAGATTAAAATAAAATGTCATGATACACAGTTTTCTCAAAACAAAAGTGATGTAAATGGTAGGTTAGGTTATATTCCAATAGATTTACACATTCTAACAAGGCTGTTAGGTGAATGTGTGTGTTGCAAAATATGTGGAGGGCCAATTAGTTTACATGAAGACAGCGAGGTATCAAATGGGCTAGCCAGGAAACTTATCATTAATTGTACCAGTTGTAAATATACTCACTCATTTTTGAATTTTGATAACTGTAAAGATAATTATTTTGAAGTAAATGTTAGGTGATTTTACGGATTGAGGGCTATTGGCAAAGGACACACTGCAGCAGAAACAGTGTGTGCCATGATGAATACACCATGCCCACCTTGTAAAATCAACAAGTATGCAGGATTTATTGGAGCTGCTGTGGAATCTGTTGCATGTGAGTCAATGAAGGGTGTTGTAAACGAAGCTGAAAAATAAATGATGGTATAACTGACATACCAGTAGCTTTTGATGGCACTTGACGGAAGAGCGGCTACAGTTATAGGAATTCTGTTGCTACGGTGACCAGTGTGGATACTGGAAAGGTAATAGATTTCCAGATTTTAACCAAGCATTGTTAAAAATGTAAATCAGGAAATGAAGAGGGGCATATCTGTGGCAGAAATTATGAAGGAACAAGTGGTGGTTTGGAGGCCTCTGCAGCTATTGAAATTTTTAATCGATCTGTGAATGAAAGGGGAGTGTGTTCTCAGGTGATGGAGACTCAAAAGCATATAACAGTGTAGTAGCCGCTCAACCTTATGGTGAGAAGATTATCACAAAACTGGAATGTGTTGGTCATGTCCAGAAGAGAGTGGACACCAGGTTGAGGGGTTGAGGAAGTTGAAACAAAGTTTGAGAGACAAGGCACTTTTTGATGATAAAAGCCATAAGACACAGGCTGACAGACAAAATGATTGATGAGTACAGCAGCATTATGGGATGGCCATTAGAAATAATATTGAGGATCTGTTGAAAGTGAAGCAGGCAGTATGGGCTACCATCTTCCACAGACTGTCAACTGATGAAAAACCAGTACACCATCTTTGCCCTCCTGGACCTGGTTCATGGTCCAATTACTTTAATGCCCAGTACTCAAACAGTTCATACAGCCATAAACATTCCATCCCAGCAGCCGGCATGGATATCAGAAAACCTATTTACAGAGATCTGGCAAATCCTGAATTACTGAAGAAGTGTCTGCATGGTCAGGCTCAAAATCCCAATGATTCATTCAATAATCTTATATGGACTCACTTACCAAAAAATGTTTTTGTTGGAATTAAAAAATTGTATTTCTTAAAGCAGTGGCTGAAATGCAGTTATTATAGTTCAGTAGACTCAGAACATACAGTTTAATGTCCAGTAAAAGTTTCATGTCAATGCTACAGTGGTTCCTGAAATACAGGGAAGCCAACTCACTAAATTTAACATTGCCAGGATAGGGCTTTCCAACTCCCCTCAAGTAAATGCGCATATGTGGCTCACGTGAGCACATCACAATCTTGTATGTTGAGAGTGTGACACTGAACTCAACAGTAGCAGATCACTTCATATTCTTCATAACAGCAAACAGGGAAAAGGGTGATGCCCATGTCACTTCTCTGTGCCCTCTTCCTCATAGAACATTGTTTCAGGTCTAATCAGACCCAGTGTACAGCAACCATACATTGGGAATGAACATCTCCTTACACGCTGTGCACTGCACATGTACAGGATGTGTTCCCTCGATGTGTGCTCTTGCTCAGCACTACCTGAGAACTTGCAGTAATATAGGACAATAGTGAAACTATACATAGTGTAAAAGTACATACAATACACTAACACAAAATATCATATTTTTGAGCATCAACTCCTCCCTTCAATCTGCTCTACTGGTACCTTCATGCTATTTCTTTGATCTGACAAATATTTATAGAGACACATACCAGTTTCATTCGGGAGGACGACGGTTCAATCCCGTCTCCAGCCATCCTGATTTAGGTTTTCCGTGATTTCCCTAAATCGTTTCAGGCAAATGCCAGGATGGTTCCTTTGAAAGGGCACGGCCGATTTCCTTCCCCATCCTTTCTTAACTCGAGCTTGTGCTCCACCTCTAATGACCTCGTTGTCAACGGGACGTTTAAAAAAACACTAACCTAACCACTAACACATACCAGTTCAAAGTTTACTATTTTTACTTTTGAAATATAGAGTATGCAAGTAATATGAGTGTCCCACTAGTGAAATGCACAAGGAATCGCTCCAGTGGTCTGTATTTCACATGCCTTTCCACCACAAATAACTGACATCACAAGATTGTCCTGTTATATAAGGTGTGGGCATGATTTCATCTCTTGTATCTTGGAAACAACAAAAAAACTAGAATTTTGCTCATCTCAGTTCTAAGACACTTAAAGGAAACATTTGCTATCATTTTTGGAGAGATTTGGAGTAATGTTTTAACACAAAAACAGAGCACTGATCTTTCAGATAAGTTAATAGTTATTTGAAGAGAGAAAGTAACATGAAATACCTTATATTCAGGTAGTTAGCTACGATCAAACATTTGAAAATCCAGGTTGGAACATAACAAAATATAATTAAAAGAATAGTTGCTACTCACCACATAGCCGAGATGCTGAGTTGCAGAAAGTGCAACAAAAAGGCTATCAGTAAGTTAGCTTTTGGCCTACTAGACCTTTGTCAAATCAACTATCCTTTTCATCATGTTGGTATTTAGGTAATATTACACAGTTTCTTTCTTATAATTACTTCCCATTACTTTCCGTGTTGAACAACAAGCACAGTATTTTTGGATTTTACTGAACCATTTATCTTGTGTTGTATTTTCTTATCCCATTACAGTGCTGTAATTTTCTCTCTTATTTTACAGTTGAAGGAACATCTTCCAGATAACTTCATGAAAATATTCTTTTTTTTCTTCAGGTTGACTGCTTTTCGTTTGGAATGTTTATTTATGAGCTGTTGACCCTTCATCAGCCTTTTGAGGGACATGAATCTGTAAAAGAGTGCATACTAGAGGGAGGAAGACCACCACTGACTTACAGGGTAATGTTTATTTTTGGTTTTTCAAGATCACTTTGCATTTTATGCAAGTTAAAAACATGTGCAAAAATGAGTAAGACTTTTCTCAGTAAGCATGAATTTCTCTGCAGTTGAATATGTGGATGTGACCGAACCTTCTAAACCAAAACTTTCTAGAACTCGTGTAGTTGACAGGATTGAAGCAGAAGTGTGGAGAACGTTCAAGACACTGATTTCATAGTATTGGAAGTGTTTTGTTGTCATTTGAATTACATCTCATGCTTCTTTCTTTATTTTTCAGATGTCTACTCTGTTTTTCTTGGCATTACATTCCAGGTTGTCCTTCATTTCACTGCATTCTCATAATTTCTGTAGTGTTTTTGTTTCTGTTTTTTTTTTTTTCTTAAGGATCAGAGTGTCTTTTTTCCCATGAACTCTGTTTTCAGTAAAGGGAAGAAAAACTGTCTGGGCTAATAGCAAATAATTTAGGGGGGGGGGGGGGGGGGGGGCTCTGTCACAAGTGATGAAAGTACCAGTGGTTACAAGTGACAGAACAGCATTTTTTTTTTTTTTTTTTTTTTTTGAGGTTATGATTGAAGAAAGATATACTCAAAAATTGGCTGGAAAATTAGGTTCACCCACTTGTAACACAGCCAGTGCGCAAACCCAGGTATCCTTATTGCATCAGAATATCTGAGGACTAAGAAGTAAGCTTATGAGTTGCTTATTTGTGTTGAAGAGTTACAGTTGAGAAAACCAATTGATATATTCTGCCTCTCTGAACATCATGTGGCTGCTGGTATAGATATGTTAAATGTTACAGGACTCAAATTAGCTTCTTACTTCTTTAGAGAAAATGTGGAGAAAGGAGGAGTTGCCCCATTTGTCAGAAACTGTTTTGATTTCAATAATATTGATATTAATAAATTTTGCTCAGAGCAGCACTTAGAAGCTTGTGCAACAGAAGTAGTATTTCATGATAAGGCCTTTATAGTAGTAGGTATATACAGATCACCTTCAGGGAATTTTAACCTCTTCATAAAAAATCTGGTAACCATATTGTCCCACGTCACAGTAAAACATAAGGAAATAGAGGTTACCAAGCGAGGTGGTGCAGTGGTTAGCACACTGGACTCGCATTCAGAACGACGATGGTTCAATCCCACGTCCGGCCATCATCATTTAGGTTTCTGTGATTTCCCTAAATCGCTCCAAGCAAATTCTGGAATTGTTCCTTTAAAAGGACACAGCCGACTTCCTTCCCCATCCTTCCCTATGAGATCGATGACCTCGCTGTTTGGTCTCTTCCCCCAAACAACCCAACCAAGGTAATGAAAATAGTGGTTGCTGATGATGTTAATGTGGATTCATTGAAAAGCTCTTGTCAGTGAACAATTATTGCATTCAATTTAGTTCCTTCTGTGAACTTTGCAATTAGGATATGTAAATGCTTTGAGACTGCTGTTGATAATATCTTTGTAGACAAATGTAGGGAAAAAAGTCATATCAAAAAATCAGTAGTAAATGGGGTATCTGATCATGGCATGCAGCATCTTGTGTTAAATGTTGAAACTTGTCAGCATAAAAAGTCTCTTAAATCGGAGTACAGGAGGGTAATAGTCAAAACTTGAGCAATTCAGGAAACTGCTCAAAGACATGAACTGGATAGATGTTTACAATACTTCTGACTCAAATGGAAAATATGAAGCATTCATTAATAAAGTTACCTTCACTTTTAAAAATTGTTTTCGCCTAAAGGTAACTCAAATCACACAGAAGTCAAAAAATAAACCATGGATTACACAAGGAATATAGAGATATGTGGGACAAAAAGGTAACTGTATCTACTATCTAGGAACAGCTCTGATGTTAGCATTGTAATGCATTACAAAGAATACTGCAAAATATTAAAGCAAGTAATCCAGAAATCAAAGCAGCTTTATTATGAGAAAAAGATAACTACATCAGGCAACAAAATAAAAACTGTATGGAATATTGTGAAGACAGAGACAGTTGGGGCCAAAAAGGAGATATAAGTTTAAAAAAATCTCGCATACTTTGATTACTTTCATTCTGTTATGTCATACGGGATCATATTCTGGGGTAACTCATCAAACCGAGCAAAAGCTTTTAGCGTGCAAAAGTGTGTAATAAGAATCATTTGTGGTGTAAATTCAAGTACATCTTGTAGAAACCTGTACAAGGAACTTTGTATTCTAACCACTGCTTCTCAGTATATTTATTACTTGATGAAATTTGTTTCGAGTAATATATCTCTATTTCCAACTAATAGCTTAATACATAGTATCAATATTAGGAATAAGAGCAATCTACATAAAGACCTAAAATCACTTACTTTGGTCCAAAAAGGGGTCCAGTATTCAGGAACACACATTTTCAGTAAATTGCCACAACCATTAAAATTTGATTTAAGATAAAGAACAGTTTAAACAGAGACTGTTAGGCCAGCTTAAGTAAAAATGTCTGTTGGATTTCAGTTTTGACAGCAGTTGATCACAACAGTCAAGATTAGGTATTTTGTATGTGATAAATTTATCACTGGTGCATAACAATGTTTCATTTTGACAGTGTATTAATTCTGTAAATATTAGCTGTTCCAGTTTACTGTGTTATATTCACCTATTTTGAGAGTCTCCTGGCATATGATCAGGGTAGTAAGTATTATATTCAAATGTTTTATGTTTTTATGTTATACTTTCTGACATGTTCCACACCCATGAGAATCATTTCATTTTTTGGGTGTATGGAACGAAAACTGAATCTAACCCTATCTGATCTCTTCATCTCCTAAGCTGAAACATTACCGTGTCCTACTATTGGTTTCCTTATTTTTCTCAATATGTTATAGCCTTTATACACCTAATAAGACATGCTAATGAATTACTGTGATGATATAAAGTCAGATGTGAAAATCATAAACTCTATTTATTAGACATATTTTTGTTTTTTCTGTGCTGCTAATCGTATGTTATTGTTTACGTGAATTATCATCTGACACTCAAGCCTGATACATAAGTTACCAAAACTGTTCCTAATGTTTTTTTATCTACAACTGTAAATATTCCATGCATTACTCTATTTGTTCTTATACACAATTGAACTTGTCTCCTCAGTCTTTCACACATCTCACATTGTACGTAATGATGAAGTTGTCTACATGCACAGGAATTACTACAGAAGTTTTTAATTCTGGGGAACTAAATAAGCTCTTTGAAGGTAAATGTAAAAAAGAAATTGAAATAATAAAACAAACAGCTGTTGCAAATGGCTATAACAGCTCTTTAATAGACACCCCAGAAACACTCAATAGTGCCAAAGCATTCACATCACAGTAATAATAATAATGTCCATAAAATCCCATTTGTGAGTAGTACTTCATATCGGATTGCCTATGTCCTCAAATGAAAAGCATAAACATATCATTCACCACTGACAACAAGATTGCACGGACATTACCTCACAACAGCAATGGAGTGGTCTCATTTACAAATATACCATCACACCAACGGCTTATTTCTCCTGTCGGCTTGGAAATATATGTACATCAACTAACAGCATAAATTGTATATCTATCTGCATATTTTTAAAGCATAACCAATGTATTACTCCACCCTTTACTTAGTTATTATGTGAACAGATATAGACTTAAGAACCCACTGATAAAGAAAAGTTTGCTCTCCTCCATCACTCCTTTCCCCCTCTGTATCTGAATCTCTCCCATCACCCTGCCCCTGATATCTCTCTCTCTCTCTCTCTCTCTCTCTCTCCCTCTCCCTCCCCCTCTCTGTTTCTGCCTTCTGCCTCCATTCTTTCCTCCCTATCTCTGAATCCCAGCTAAAATTATTATTTATGTGTAATTTTACCACTGTTAGCAATGTAATTATTGTGCTTAAAATTTGCAACATGTCACCTGATGTAAACGAGTATAAAATTTAGTCTATATAAACTTGACAGGAAAGGATTTGTATACCACTTAAAATATTTATTCCAACACATGTATCCAGCAACTCAAACAAAGATCTTGCAAACCTTTAAAACTTATTCTGAAATAATAGTGATGTTGTTGTGATATATATTCTTTGTACTTCGAGATAATGTTTCTGTTTTGCTGTATGTTCTTTGCACCTAGTAGTTTCCAGACACTATATTTGTTTACCAAATATGACAGTTAAAATATGTGGTGTTATGGCAGAGAAAGGAGCGTGTGACCACAGGAGGTATTTTAGTTTAGTTTTATAAGTCTCATTAATTCAGATCTCTGAGCTTGTGGTGATTTTCATTTCCATTTTCAATAGGAGTTAAAAGGCTGGATACCAGAAAAGTTACAGAATACCCACTTTTGTAAATACTGGACTGGTTCCCAAGTTCTGCCTTAGGTTATGTGATGCATGAACACCTTGAAACATGATGTCACATTTAATCTATGATATACACTAGACACAGATAGGACGTGTAAATGGGTTCCTCTTTGGGATGGTGAGGGGCAGGGCCGAGCTAGCAGCAACTTTAAAATGTGTTTGGAAGTTGTGACTTCATCATAATAACGGCATATATACAGGCCTGGTTCTCTGTGTAATTGGGGAGTACCATATCGGACCCAACATGACGATCGTTGGATGGAGGACACCAAAATGGATGAATGAATAAGCTTTACAGAATGTTCACAGTTTTGTTAAGTAAGTTGAAATAGATGAACAGTGGATTCTGTCTGTCTTACTATGCTATTATCAACACAGCTTAATGAAGTTTGTTATCAACTTTTATGTTGTTTTTATTATACCACTACACACACCAGCACACAGTAGCCAATTACTTCTTTTCCTTAAAAAGATACAGTATCATAATAAACTAATATTTTATTTAACTAACTCTTGAACTAATATAAAAGTTTCATTGCAGGAAACACTTTATCCAAGCTTTATACTTGATCTGATGGTGCTTTGTTGGTCTCAGTCTCCAAGAGATAGACCATCTGCTAGCCAGATTGTGTCAATAGCATCTGCACCTGAATTCACACACCTTGGAGATACTGTGTCCCTAAGTCACACTGCTCCAGTTGTTGCCACAACAGTTGTCAACATGCCACAGTCTGCAGGTAAATGACTTTACTGATTTTTATTTTTCTGTAATCCATCTGAGCATTTCTTGTATGGTACATGAGGATTCATTGATCAGATTTTGACCTTGATAATTAAAGAAAAAAATTATAATTTGAAAACTGTTTCACTTTTCATTGTTCAGTAGCTCACAAACTAAAACTTATACTTAAGGTCTACTATGCTGAGAAGAAAAAATCATTTTTAAATTACAATCAAACAGTGGAGACTCCAGGTAGGAATATCAATACCGTTGGAAAAGACTGATTGCTACTTATCATAAGGAAGATATGTCAAGTTGCAAACAGACACAAATATAAGACACTTACATAAAGCTTTTGGCCATAGCTTTCATCAGTAAAAACACACACACACACACACACACATGCACACATATGCAAGCACACCTCACACACACAATTGCCAACACCAGTATCTTGGGTCGGAATTCTGAGTTCGACTGCCATGGATTAAACATGTTGAGGATTGTATAAGCATTGTATTCTAGCTGTTACCCATGACTGCACTCACATACCATTAAAATGAAATGGAATGTGTGTATGGCTTTATTGGCCCGGAGATCCTGGTTGGGAAGTTTGGGATCTTGGTGCAGGTCTTTTTATTTGTGCCCATTTTGATGACTTGCAAGTCAATGACGATAAAATGATGATGACAACAGACACATCCAGATTTGAGCAGGGGCTGTGGGGGGGGGGGGGGGGGAGACCAAGCTAGAATTGAACCCAGGAACTCATAACCAAGAAATAACAACACTAACCGCATGATCACATGCTGTTCATGCAAAGTTGAACACAACGAAGAACTTGTAAGTAACACGAGACACACAGCAGTAAAAATGTGACTGACTTGTGATTGATGTTAGTATGAAAGTATGGATTAGACACTTATAGGAGTATAGAAACATTGCAATCAATACGTTGAATTGTATTATGTAGAACATATTGAAAAACAAAAACATTTCTCAAATATGATAAAATTCTAAGAGTAAATAGAATTTTCAAAGAGTTATTATTGTTCCTCATTTCACATTATATTCTTCACATCAGTAAATATGTTGTACTACACACTTTCTAAAGTAGCCAATATTCTTCCTCAGAGTTCAATATCAAATTTTATCAAAATCTGTTCAGCACATTAGTCATGAAAGTGTAACAGACAGAGTTTCTTTAACATGTATAATATTAGTATGGATTAATTGGGTAGTACAATAAAACCCTTTTTTAGTTATTCTGTTGGTACCCAAGTATGTGATAAATGGAATTTATAATGTTTGAACTTGGAATATCTTCAAGAATTTTGCAGGATACTGGCTTTGAGGATATTCTTCTGTAATTATAGGGGGTCTGTTCTTTTACCTCCCTTATATGCAGGAGTCACCTGCACTTTTTCCAGTGACTTGAGACATCGCGCTGAGCAAGAGAATCGTGATAAATGCAAGCTAACGCAATAAATGTAAGTTAAGTAAGTGGACAATGCCGCAGAGTATTCTCTGTAAAACAGAATTGGGATTCGTTCTGGACCTTGCGAGTTATTTGTTTTCAACTCTTTCAGTTGTTTCTCTACATCAGGGGTGCCTATTTCTACGACTCCGTACTGAAGTGTGTTTGACACTCAAATAGCGATATGTTTGTGCAAACCTCCTGTGTGAATAGTTTGTTAAATGTGAAATTTAAGACTTCAACTTTCCTTTTGCTGTCTTCTATTGCCATCCCATACTGCTGGATGAGTGACTGGATAGAAGCCTTCAACCTGCTTATTGATTTTATACAGGGTGAGTCACCTAACATTACCGCTGGATATATTTCGTAAACCACATCTAATACTGACGAACCGATTCCACAGACCGAACGTGAGGTGAGAGGCTAGTGTAATTGGTTAATACAAACCATAAAAAAATGCACGGAAGTATGTTTCTTAACACACACCTACGTTTTTTTAAATGGAACCCAGTTAGTTTTGTTAGCACATCTGAACATATAAACAAAAACGTAATCAGTGCCGTTTGTTGCATTGTAAAATGTTAATTACATCCGGAGATATTGTTACCTAAAGTTGACGCTTGAGTACCACTCCTCCGCTGTTCGATCGTGTGTATCGGAGAGCACCGAATTACATCCAAGGGTAACGGTGATGGACCTTAGGTACAGAAAAGACTGGAACAGCACATTAGGTCCACATGCTAACATCTTTTTATTGGTCTTTTTGACTGACGCACATGTACATTACCATGAGGGGTGAGGTACACGTACACACGTGGTTTCCGTTTTCAATTACGGAGTGGAATAGAGTGTCCCGACATGTCAGGCCAATAGATGTTCAATGTGGTGGCCATCATTTGCTGCACACAATTGCAATCTCTGGCGTAATGAATGTCGTACACGCCGCAGTACATCTGGTGTAATGTCGCCGCAGGCTGCCACAATACGTTGTTTCATATCCTCTGGGGTTGTAGGCACATCACGGTACACATTCTCCTTTAACATACCCCACAGAAAGGAGTCCAGAGATGTAAGATCAGGAGAACGGGCTGGCCAATTTATGCGTCCTCCACGTCCTATGAAACGCCCGTCGAACATCCTGTCAAGGGTCAGCCTAGTGTTAATTGTGGAGTGTGCAGGTGCACCATCATGCTGATACCACATACGTCGATGCGTTTCCAGTGGGACATTTTCGAGCAACGTTGGCAGATCATTCTGTAGAAACGCGATGTATGTTGCAGCTGTTTGGGCCCCTGCAATGAAGTGAGGACCAATGAGGTGGTCGCCAATGATTCCGCACCATACATTTACAGTCCACGGTCGCTGTCGCTCTAGCCGTCTGAGCCAGCGAGGATTGTCCACGGACCAGTAATGCATGTTCCATAGATTCACTGCCCCGTGGTTTGTGAAACCCGCTTCATCGGTAAACAGGTGGAACTGCAACGCATTCTCTGTTAATGCCGATTGACAGAATTGCACTCGATGATTAAAGTCATCACCATGTAATTGCTGATGTAGCGACACGTGAAACTGGTGACGATGCAGTATGTGCATGACACTATTTGACTCAGTCCACCGGCTCTCGCAGTGTCCCGTGTACTCATGTGTGGGTTCATGGCAACAGCAGCTAACACACCAACTGCACCCGCTTCTCCTGTGACGGGCCTGTTACAGACCCGTTTGCATGCTACGACCTTGCCTGTTGCATACAGTTGGCGGTAGATGTTTTGCAATGTGTGGCACGTTGGATGCTCTCTGTCCAGGTACCGTTCTGTATACACCCTGCAGGCTTCAGCTGCATTTCATCGACACTTGCCATAGCTGAGTATCATCTCCGCCTTTTCAGAGTTCGAATACACCATGGTCACAATTCCTACAACACTACACTATCACAGACGTCTGGTAACACAGTGTACTACAGTTGGTATGCGTGCGGAGACGAATGCAGAATAACAATAGCAGCAAGCGCTACATGCGGACACTGCGACAGCTAGACCAAACCACAACAGTGCACTACAGCCACACTCATAAACACGGTCATCATCGTATGCATGTCCCTGCAGATGCTGCTCGTCGACCGTGGCCCGTGTTTGTTACAACACGCAACTGAACGTCGGAGGTTTCAAGCGTCAACTTTAGGTTACAATATCTCTGGATGTAATTAACATTTTACAATGCAACAAACGGCACTGATTATGTATTTGTTTATATGTTCAGATGTGCTAACAAAACTAACGGAGTTCCATTTAAAAAAACGTAGGTTTGTGTTAAGAAACATACTTCCGTGCATTTTTGTATGGTTTGTATTAAACAATTACACTAGCCCCTCTCCTCACGTTCGGTCTGTGGAATCGGTTCGTCAGTATTTGATGTGGTTTACAAAATATATCCAGCAGTAACGTTAGGTGACTCACCCTGTATACGACCAGAATTTTCCTAGTTTCTCAGCAAGATCTTTCAGTAAGGTATGATGGTGGAAGTTGTTGTAAGCTATGCACGTTGAACTTCTTACAGATGTACAAATTTCTAATAACTTTTCCGAGTCGATATTTCTGGGTTCGTTTTTGGACTGAGTATGCAGTAGTCTCTTCCATTCTTAATCCATTTACGTGGTACATAGTCTCCAGAGCACAATTTACAAGCAGGTTAAACTTTGCCCGTAAGTCAGTCATATTGGATCTAAATGATGGCCATTCATTGTCTAAGTGGGATGCTATCAACTGCTTATCTACTTTTTCTAGCATAAATACTCTCTTAGCCTTCTTGAAGACTTCATTAACATTAAGGCATGCCTGTTTGTAGCTAGAAGGTGTAAAATATTTCCATTATGCATTGGTTGTGTAACTAGTTGTTCAAGGCAGTTTTTAGATGATGTATTCACAAATACTTCGTAAGACTGCCTGTCTGTACCGCCTGCAGTGAATCCACAGATGTCGCAGTCTATAGTCAGTAGCTTAAAGTCACCTCCAACTAATACTGCACTACCTACATATTTCTGTGCTACTGAGCAGATACTTTCCTTGAATGATTCTGCAACTCTTACGGTTGAATCATATGGCCAGTATAAAATCCGACACCTAACTTGAGTTCACCTAGACCTGCTATTTGTGTCCAGATAACTTCGCAGTCAGACTGCATTTCATCCTCTACAGACATAATATTTTTGTCATTGGCAATGAACAGTCCCCCTCCTGTGGTGTCTAATCTGTATTTTAATGTATGTTCCATCCCTTGCTAGATGTTTCAGAGTTTTCTACTTCAGTTAATAGCTAGCTCTTCGAAAGTTCAGGTACTTTGTTACGAGTACTTTGACAATTTACTGTTAAAATTATGCCCGGTGAAGTGTCTCTACTTTGTATGTGATATGATTTCACACTCTGTTTATCAATTGGTAATCATTCATTAGAGGGTCTCAAACTACCACCTAGCCTAAAAAAGCCCCATGTCCACAAGTACTGTGCTGCCCACTAGCTGCTTCCTTTGTGTAGCGCTCCCCTGACTTATCAGTGCGAGTCCCACAGTTCTCCACCCTTTAACACAGGTCCAGAAATCTGCAGCCATGGCCATTGCAGAATCAGCAGCGCCTCTGGTTGGGACCGTCCACTCAGCTCCCAGACAAATGACCCAATTGCCTCTGGGTACGATGCTTGGCTTGCATCACACGAACAAGGCTAGCAGTCTTCAGCACTTCTGCCACATGCCCACTTACAAAGAGAATGGGGAAGGCCAAACAACCAGCTTCCACACTGACTCTCTATCTCGAGCAACGCAACCATTTAATAACCCACCACTCACCCTGCAGTTATTGCAGATTCCTCACATCAGGTTTGCTGGAACGAGCATCAGCAGCAGAACCCATGTGCTAAACAAGCAACATCTGATGTCCGCCATGCAATGTGCCAGTTTCTTTGCTGGCTGACTGAGCTGTGGTTACTGATCATTCAAAAAAAGACAACCAAACAAATTATACTGTTCTACAGACTCTGCAAATGAATATGTTACCTTTACTAAAACGCAATGTTATAGCTCTCAAATATAAAAATAGGCAATAAATTTAATAATTAATCTGTTCAAGCATACAAAAACATGCAAATAATTTAAGAATTGAACTGTGAAAACAGATCAAAGACCTAAATAGGTGACTAACTAATCTGCTAGTGCTTGACCAACCAAAACAAACAAATGTCTACTGTGCCACAGACTGCATAAATGTACATGTTACCATTAATAAAATGCGATACTGTACCTCTCAAATACAAAAATATGCATTGAATTTAAGAATTAAACTATGCAAACACACAAAGGATGGAGCAATTAAACTATGGAAAGAAACAAAAAAGCTAAATACGGAACTTGCTAGTATCTTGGTGCGTCATCAATGAAAGCAGACTTGTTTGAAAATACAAGGAATAACTCCAGACTCTTGGACTGGTTGGGAATTTAGTCATAGCCATTTACTGTTTGCAAACTTTTACTGCTACTAAAGGAGATATTCATTGAAGGTGGGAATTGCTATGAAATCCCCAAACCACCTTCCCTGCGCTCTGGCTCCTACCCTTGTAACCGCCCTCGGTTTAAAACGTGTCCCATGCACCCTCCCACCACCACCTACTCCAGTCCTGTAACACAGAAGGTGTACATGATCAAAGGCAGAGCCACTTGTGAAAGCACCCACATGATTTACCAACTGACCTGCCTACACTGTGAAGCTGTCTATGTGGGAATGACCAGCAACAAACTGTCCATTCGTATGAATGGACACAGGCAGACAGTGTTTGGTGGTAATGAGGATCACCCTGTGGCTAAACATGCCTTGGTGCACAGCCAGCACATCTTGGCACAGTGTTACACCATCCGGGTTATCTGGATACTTCCCACTAACACCAACCTATCAGAACTCCGGAGATGGGAACTTGCCCTTCAATATATCCTCTCTTCCCGTTACCCACCAGACCTCAACCCCCGCTAATTTCAAGTTGCCGCCGCTCATACCTCACCTGTCATTCAACAACATCTTTGCCTCTGTACTTCCGCCTCGACTGACATCTCTGCCCAAACTCTTTGCCTTTACATATGTCTGCTTGTGTCTGTCTATGTGTGGATGGATATGTGTGTGAGTGAGAGTGTGAGTGTATACCTGTCCTTTTCCCCCCTAAGGTAAGTCTTTCCGCTCCTGGGATTGGAATGACTCCTTTCCCTCTCCCTTAAAATCCACATCCTTTCGTATTTCCCTCTTTCCTGATGAAGCAACCGTGGGTTGCGAAAGCTTGAAATTTGTGTGTGTGTTTGTGTGTCTTTTATTGTGTCTGTCTACCAGCGCTTTCTTGTTTGGTAAGTAACAGCATCTTTGTTTTTTAATATATATATATTGATATCAAAATAGCCAGATGCGTGAAAAGGTCACTCTGTTTCTTCCTAATCTTGGTTCCTGTAACTAAATCTGTTTCCCCTATCCCATCCCTTCACCAGAAGCCATTTTCCTGAACATCAGCACATTGATACTTTCATGACAATTCAGCCAACCACCACAGAGTCAACACTTCAACAACTGTCACATCTCAGACTCCAGTATTACTTTTCCCTACGCCGTTGATATATGTGAATGTCACATCCCTAGTAATGAATTGTCTCTGATGGTGTGATGGAGACTTCCTCTGCTTGGTTAAGTTAATAAACAAATACTGCAGAGTTCTAGGATGAGAATTTAGTGCAGTTTTTCGTTCACGAATCTCGTATGTGGTTAGTTATATTTGTTTTTTGCTCATGATTAATTAGAATTGTTGGCACTTGTCACCATGAAAGGAATGTTTCTATATAGTTGCTCCTTTGTGAGTATTGTGCTTCTAGTTACTAGTATAACTAACTTAGTTTGCCACTCCTCCTAACACTCTCTCTCTCTCTCTCTCTCTTTCTCTCTCTGCCCATATATAGTGCCATAACTCTCAATTGCAGCCACTCTCACAAGCAAGTGCCAAAATTATCCCAGCCGTTGACCTCCATCATCTTATAAATCATGAGTAGAACATAGATTTTTTTGTTTCAGAAGGAACTGTCAATGGTTCTGAACTATGGTTGGCATGCTCCAATGCCAGGGTGGATCTACTGCTGGCTAGTAGCCGTGGCTGGCTGCAGTACTGCAGCCTTTCTCTGCCTAAAAAGCCAACAGCAGCATGCACAGTCAATGGCAATGTTTGGCTTGGTGATAGCATTGGCCAAATACATGCATATGTGTGAGTACATGTTTCTGTAAGAGAAATTGTTTCATAGCTGTATTTAACCAAATTTGTATACTTTGATGTTAAAGAGCTATGCAGTTTTTATTTCAATACTAAAGCTAAAATCAAAACATCTGTTATTTGAAATACTATAGTTCATTGATAATTGTTGATATATATGCAAGTCAGTTGCTCAGTTTAATACCTCAAAATGTGTACAATGTAATGGACTTCTTATTTAAATGCAGGCATCTTCTAAACACAGTATACTTTTCTGACAAAGCAGTCATCATCACATTTAAAGAGTGTGTTATTTATGCATGCTTTATAGCACATTGCATTGGAAGCTCCTGATTGTGATTCAGCTAGGAACTATTGGCCATTCTGTTATAAATCAGCCTAAGCAACAACAATCATATTTCAGGATGAGTAATAGAGCATTGCCCTGAAAAAATGGCACATATGATAATCGCAACTCTATTTAAAATGGGAGCATGCTAAAGCAACAATTAATTCACGGGATTTGAAACTGCTCCACTTTATTGTTTATCCTAGCAGGTGCTGCAGAAATATCATGTAATCTACTTTGAGACTCAGTGATACAATACATGTCTCCTTTAAAACCCCAGAACGGTGTTTGAAAATTAGATGCAGTAGTATGTAATTAACTTACATACTTTTTTAGTTTTTCGTCAACAGATTTTCATAAAATGATACTGGTCACAAAATTTAACTGAAAGGAAGCTCGTGCTCTAGGTATTCTAGAAATCACAAATATTATGGATTCATGGAAAAGAAAAATATTGATTGTGAGATACTTGCATTGGAATCTGTCAATAGCAGTATGATAAATACTTAATTTTTCAGTAAATGGTCATGACAGTAATGACCTGTGAAGTAAAGCGGCTCTTGTATTGTGAAGCAACATAGTCCCATTTCGAACCTAAATCTGTAGTATATGAATTTTCTGGAACAGTTTTTGTAAATGAGTAGATCCCTTTAAATGGATTAATGGCTGTACATAAACAATGTCAGTTCTGCATATAAAGTGAGACAGAAAAAGTTTGCACGCTTTATTACAGAACCAATATTGAATGTGAGTTAGGAATGTGTGTCATGGATTTAGCTTCTAAAAATCAATTTTTCAAAAATACATTTTGTAATCTACAGAGTATGATTTGTGTAGTCTATAAATTTTGTTATGATAGTAGCATTGTAAATGCATTACAACTATTAAAATGTTTAACTCTGCACCTGATGTCATACTTTCTGTCCAGATGTTTGGGTAACTGGTGCCCATTGCAGAATTTGAGTTAATGTCAAGGCTCTTTTCATCTGATATCTTTAATTGACAGTTTTGCTGCATGACCCTACATTTCAGCTAAAAGCAGAATATTTATGTTATGAATACAGTTTAGTATGTGGTGAATGAATTTTCCAAACTGTCATGTTATAATGAACAAAAATACATAATAAGAGGCAGCAAAATTGTGTTTATAAGAAATATGGGTTCATGGAAATCAGTGTACCAAGAAAGTAGAGAACACAGCTAGAAATAAAGAACATAACCTTTCTAATTCAGTGTCAAAAATTGGGGTGGGGGATGGGAAGAAAAGCAACTGACACTGTTAACTATGAAACCAATTTTAGGCCATCGTATGGTCTGAGATGCCTTGGAAAGGGTAGGGAAAGAGCTAATTTATTGTCTACTTTCCTGAACATGCCTCCACTATGTGTAAGACTGGACAAAATAAATAAAGAAGTTTCAGGTTCTGTATGTGATACTGCCAAATTTGCAAAGAAGAAATCAGTAGAATAATTAGTGAAAAGTAATCAAAAATAAATAGACATTGGGGAAGATACCATGATAGTGCATCTCTTACAAATACTTTGGATCTCTATGTTTTTGTAGATGGGACCTGGATGAACAAGAGGCACAAATCTCTTGTTGTTATTACACCAGTAATTGACATTGATTCGAGTAAAGTTCTAGATATAGAAACTATATCTAAATTCTCCCACTTATGTAACTCTCAGGCTCTCCCAGCTTGGGTTGTCAGGTGTTCTGCCAGATATCAGCATCATACTTGCACAATGCTGATATCCGGCTGAACACCCGACGACCCAAGATGTCACTGCCACTTATGTTCAACGAGAATAAAGTCAGTCTTATACATAAGAAGTCTAATTACTTCTTATTTTATTGTTATATCAATTTAAACCCCATTAAGTACTCTCTCTCTCTCTCTCTCTCTCTCTCTCTCTCTCTCTCTCTCACACACACACACACACACACACACACACACACACACACACCTTTGGAGCTACTGTCCATATTTCATTATTCTAAAATGTACCTCTCTGTTCATTTGACGAAAATCTTGGCAATTCATTTTGAGTATTTTGAATTCTTAACTGTATCATTGCGGCAAATTCTTCATAGCAACCAATGACAGTCACTACTGAAGGAACAATGGCAAAGGTTTATAAGATTCTGCATGAAAAGCTTCAGGTTGAAAATAACTGCACTCACTGAATGTGTCATCTTCAGACACCCTAAACAAAAAAATAAAAGTGCTTGTTGACTTCAGCTAGCAAATCCTACAAAAATCAGTTCTATGCAATAAATAGCTGTGTTTAATGTTATAACTGGTGGTGTAACATGGCTCTACTACTTCTACCCTTACTCTTAAATAAAACAGCACTCACATTTTTGGGACCTGTTAAAAGTGAAACAGAGTGTGAAGTGTGGGAAAATACTAACAATGGAAAATCCAGATTAGAATGTAACAGTATTGTGAAATGGAAAGTTGCTAATCACCATATAGCAGAGAAACTGACTCACAGATAGGCACAACAAAAAGACTGTCACAGATATAGCTTTCGGCCAGTAAGGCCTTCGTCAAAATTAGACAAAAAACACACATATACACACTCACGCAAATGCAACTCAGACACATGACTGCAGTCTGAGGCAACTGAGGCAACACTGCGAGCAACAGCGCCAGTGAATGATGGGAGTGGCGACTGGGTGGGGGCAAGGAGGAGGCTGGGGTGGGGAGGGATAGTAGGGTAGTGGTGGTGAACAGTGACGTGCTGTTGGGGAGCACGCAGGGACGTGGTGGAAAGAGGGTAGGGCAGCTATGAGCAGTCAGGAGGGCAGAGGAGAGGTGGGGGGGGGGGGGGTAGCAGAAAAAGAGAGAAATAAAAAGACGGGTGCGATGGAGGGATGAGGGCTGTCTAGTGCTGGAGTGGGAATAGAGAAGGGGCTGGATGGGAGAGGACAATGACTGAGGCTGAGGGCAGGAAGGTTATGGGAACGTAGGATATATTCTAGGGAAAGTACCCACCTGCACTGTTCAGAAAAGCTGGTGTTGGTGGGAAGGATCCATATGGCACAGGCTGTGTAACAGTCATTGAAATGAAGGATGTCATGTTTGACAGCGTGCTCAGCAACAGAATGCTGCATTCTATGCGAGCATGACAACCAACAAGCTGTCTGTCCAAATGAATGGCCACCAACAAACAGCGGCCAAGAAACAAGTGGACCACCCTGTTGCTGTGCATGCTGTCAAACATGATGTCCTTCATTTGTGTGACTGCTTCATAGCCTATGCCATATGGATCCTTCCCACCAACACCAGCTTTTCTGAATTGTGTAGGTAGGAACTTTCTCTGCAATGTACCCTATATTCCCATAACCCTCCTGGCCTCAACCTTCATTAGTCATTGTCCTCTCCCATCCAGCTCCTTCTCTGTTCCCATTCCAGCACTACACAACCCTCATTTTTCCATCTCACCCTGTCTTTTTACTTCTGTCCTTTTCTCCTATCTCATCCCCCACCCTCACCTCCCCACCTCTCTGCTGCCCTCCGTCTAACCTCCCAACTGCACACAGCTGCCCTACCCTCTTTCCACCTCATCCCTCCGCGCTCCCCAACGGCACTTCTCTGTCTGCTACACCTACCCGACTATTCCTCCCCCTCCCCACTCCTGCCTTCTCCTTAAACTCACCCAGTCGCCACTCCCATCATGCTTTGGTGCTGCTGCTCCCAATGTCACCTCAGTTGCCTCAGATTGCTGTCATGTGTGTGAGTTGTGTTTGCATGAGTGTGTATGTGTGTGCTTGTCATTTAATTTTGACAAAGGCATTACTGACCGAAAACTATATTTGTGACAGTCCTTCTGTTGTGCCTATCTGCGATGCAGCATCTCTGCTATATGGTGAGTAACAACTTTCCTTTTCACAAGTGTGGGAAAAATATTGATCTGCATATTCTATGAAAATAGTAACCACATTGCTACATTTATTGAGAATGAAGGCAATAGAGTAACTTCAATTTGGTGTCAAACTCTTCATATGCATAAAGGCAAAATGTCAGAATTTCGTTCTGACCTGGATCATGTTGCATCTTGACAAATCACTAGCTCACCACGTGTAAAAATAACAATAGCTCTCCATAAGGAGACTCAAGTATAGAGACTTGTTCATCCATTGTATAGCCCTGATCTAGGTCCATGCATTTTCCTCTTGTTCCTCAAAGCAAAAGAAACCATCTGTGGTCATCAATTTGAATCACCAAAAGGAGCCACCCAATTGTATCTGTGGACCTCATAATTGAAGCCTTCATGCTTTGGTTTGAACAGATGCAGTGATGCATAGAAAATCAGCATACATTGAAAAGATGTATTCGGATGAGGTTTAAAAGATGATGATTAAGTAAACATCTCAAAACTTTCATAGTGTCCCTCTTGTATGTTAAAGTTCAGTAAAATTCATTTGTAAAATAGTAGTAGTCCTAAGCAATAAACTACTGATTAGTGAGAAGGGGTCATAAATTTTCATGATTGCATCTACAAACATGCATACATACTCCACAGGCCACCATGCAGTGCGTGGTGGAGGGTTCATTGAACCACTGTTATTCACTCTTGTCCCAATTGCAGATGGAGTGAGGGAAGAACAACTGTTGCTAAGCCTCTGTTAGAGCCCTAATTTCTCTCGCCTTATCTTCATAGTCATTACACAAGATTATGTTGCTGGCAGTAGACTCATTCTGCAGTCAGCCACAAATGTTTTCCAAACTTTCTTAGTAGTATTTTGCGAGAAGAACATCATTTTATCTTCAGGGATTCCCATTTGACTTCACAAAGCATTTCTGTAAATTCACATATTGATCAGATCTTTTGGTCACAAATCTAGCAGCACAGCTCAGAATTGCTTTGCCGTCTTCCTTCAATCTGACCTGGTGGGAAGAGCAAGCAGTTGAGCAGGACAAAAGAATGTGTTACACAAGTGTTCTATATGTGGTCTCTGTTATATATCAGCTACATTTTCATACAATTTTCCCAATAAATTGAAGTTGAGCATTTGCCTTCCCTACAACCAACCTTATATGCTAATTCCACTTCATGTTGATTTGCAGCATTATGCCTAGGTATTTAATCAACATGACTGCATCAAGCAGCAAACCATTAATACTGTATTCAAACCTTACATGATCATTTTCCTACTTATCTGCACTAGCTTACATTTTTTAACACTTAGAGCAGTCTGTTTTTCAACACATCAAACAGGAATTCTAAGTCATTCTTTATTGGATGAAGGCAAGAAAGTCACTCAATGATGACTATCCTGTACACAAGTGTGTCATCAGCAAACAGTTGCAAATTGCTGCTCACCCTATCTGTCAGATCATTTATATCATACTTTTCAAACTTTTTGGATTGACAGCTGTCTTCAATTGGACATAAAAATGCACTGCTTATTTCTCAGTTTGACATCTTACTTGAAGTGTGGGGTAAATAAACTTAAGTTTTGAAAAAAATGAATGAAGGTAGTTATTTCTTTATAAGTGTTGGCATAACATATTTTAATCAACTTTTAATGTTATTCTACCTTATCCTCACAATTAAATCAAAGGTAAGGATGAGCTTGCTTCATCATCATCAGTTCTTCAAATGTCAGCCCAAGACTGGGAATTACTACTCCCATCTCCACATTCATTTCAACCTGTTTCTTGCATTTATGACTATCAGTGATGAAAAACCTACATCACATAAGTAAGATATTGCAAAAGGTCTAAAAACTCTAAAGGCCTTGCTACTGGTTTGCTGGCACTCCTACTTCACCAAGCTCCAAAACTCATTCATTGGTGAGGAAGTGAGTGATTTCAGAGTGGATTCTCAAGAGATATCAATAAATTGCTCTTGTTCTCCAGTGCTAAGTGTTGGTGGAAGTTCTGTACTGAAAGGGTCTTTGATCAAGTTGTGCTGATCTTGTTTTGGGAAGTGCTTCAGATAGTAATCACACAGTTCAGTTAAATTATCCACAAACACAGACTTCAATTCTTCTCTCTGTCTTCTAAAACTGTGTGAAGAGGAGAGAAAACTTATCAGTTGAGGTAAAGGATCCTGGTCCAGAAACTACAGGGGTGGAAGTTGTAAGAGTCTGGCTTTTAATTGCATACCTTTAACTGCTGTGAGCACTTGCCCATCTTTGCTGCTGTGAAATGCATCTCTTCTACTGAACCTTTAAAGCTATGTCATTTGTTCATCTTTGCTACTGTGCAACGTATCTCTTCTACTGAAGAAGCTACCCATATTACTGGGCATTTTTACTTGTTATAGTCCATACTAAGTACTCCCAAAACTTGGAAAGCAAAGAGCTTGGAATAGAGGAGTTCCATTGTCAGAGAGCTCAGATTGATTTTTGCTTATAACTTACAACTCTGTCGTTTCTGGACCAGGATCCCTTATCTCAAACTGATATATTTACCCTGCTCAATCATCTCTGATGATTTGTAGCATCATCATGAAATCATCCTTTGTATCTTTATCATTCAGCTTCCTGTTTCACAATACTTGTTTCTTTCTGAAGGCTGTGAATTGGTCTGACAGTTGCAGAATGTTGGTCTTACTACTTTGAAGAGATACAGTCAATAAATGGATTTTCAATGATTTCTCAAAGGTACACCAGCAACCAAATGTAGTCACCATTCTACGAATTTCTTGGTATGCAAATGTTCCTCTTGAACAAGACAAGGATAAAAGTCATTCCTGAGTTAATACTTGCTTTTCAAGATATTCTTATGTGAAAGCCAATTAATAAATTAAGGAAATGGGCTCAACCCCCATATCAACACACATCTGATGAGAAACATCTCAACTTACGTGGCTGACATTTAATTAAGTTAATTCACTGATTTTAGAATGAACGTCAAGGGCTCGTGCTTTTCGGCACCACTACTTCTCGGTGAATATAATAGTGTGTACAGATGGCATGAGGAGTCTTCTTACAGATGAGAGCTTGCAATCCGGTATAACAGCCTGCCATGCTATGACCTCCATCTGTACTCACACGTACACAGTTTTCCTAATTTATTATTTTGGTCCATAAAAGTGTGTGATATTTCAAAAAAAAGAGGCCTGTTGCATTTGTTCCATGAGTTATATTCATGCAAATAAGAAGATCTTTGATCTTTGTGAAATTTATTGTCTTGTGTCAACCACCATGTAACAGATTAGATAGGCATTATTGTGTCTTCATTCAGCTGAATAATGGAATCACCATTACATTTGAGGTTTTCAGCCAATGGACCATTAATGTCATCATTCATATTGAGTATTTGATTTAATAGTGTTGTCTGACAATGGCACACTTGCCAGCTGCTTAACAGCAGACTCACCTATCATAATAGGTAACATGACCAGCTCATCTCAGGTGCACAGACTTCTGTGAGTCCTTGCATTGTTGTGGGGAAGAGGAGGTATGTTTGTATTTCTGTAATGATGAACACTTTCATAGGCGACTTTTGGCAATACCTGTGTCTCTGATTAACACTCGCCACCCAGGACAGTGTAATGGTGTAATGGATTGCATTACTTAAAAAGTTTTCAAGCCACTTGCATACCTGAGAACTTATCCAATATTCTGAGACCTTAGGTAACAGGCTGTAGTGGGGCACTGTGTCAAATGTTTGCTGGAAATGCAGAAATATGAAATCTGCCTGTTGCCCTACATCCATGGTTTCCATAATATTATGCGAGAAAAGGGCGAGCTGAGTTTTGCATGAGCTCAATTTGTTTTTTGCCTCTCTTGTGCCTGACTAAGATTAAATTAAGACCACTAGATGTAATTTTCATTCCTACAGTGTTCCTACCACGTTATTTAGTAACACTGCTGCATTTGTCAGATTCTGTGATGAATATCAAAAGGCACAAAATCATTATTATTATTATTTTATTCTTGATGATGCTACTACTGGACTAATCATAATATTTGTCTCAAGTGCAGTGTGTAGAAAGAATGGTCCTAATGAATCCTGCTTTGAAGAATATATAGCACAGTTTACAGTGATAAGTGATTCAGAGTTCTGTCTGTAGTGAAATGAACTGACTGGTGGGATAAATCCAAGAGTACCATCTTTTGTGTTTATGGAAAATTCAATGCTATGCTAAGCTAAGTCACTGAAGAACTGTGAAACAAAATGAACAATGTTAGTGCCTTGCTAGTTATGTGAGGTATCTTGCTCTTTTATATGTATCACAAAGATGGAAGTTGGAAGGTGTGAGATCCGGGTTGTAGGGTGCATGAGGATGAACAGTCCAGTGGAGCTTTGTGAGTTCTTTTCAGGTGCACAGACTTCTATGAGTCCTTGCATTGTTATGAAGAAGAACAGGACTGTTTGCATTTTTGTGATGATGAATACATTGCTGGAGTCACATTTGCGTGCGTGCCATGTGGGAGATTGGACAGGTTTGCACAACTTTGTTGCGACGGTCACCGCGTCCAATGACTTGCCGTGCTTTTGTTCACTGCCAGGTCTTCGTAGATGTTCTTCAGGCACCTGCAAAAGTCTGTGATGCTGTGGTTTTCCACCAAAAGAAACTCAATGATAGCTCTCTGATGGGAACGCACCTCTGTTGTAGACGCCATTTTGAAGGCTACATGTATTGCTGCCACATCTGAGAACTTCATGAAACTATAGGGGCTGAAGCAGGAATGTTCCACAATGTCCCGGAACAAATTCAACATTTTTTCATCGTAAATTGGCCCAGGAAAAAACAGTGTTGCATTGCATATTGAAAACCCCTTGTATAATTTTGACTTCAATGCACTAAGGGGATTCTGAACAAAAATCACTGCACTGACAAAATTTTGGAGCTCAAAATTCTATCCCTCCTTCAGAGAACTCAACATCCTATATTTCAGGAAAACTATGCTTGACTACATATGGTAAATAATGGTTGAATTATCTGTAATGAATGAGTGCCACTGCTTCCCAGGCAGTGTGTGTTTGTATGATGTGTCACCCATCAAAAATCTCTGGTACATGATTCATTGACAGTTTATTTCTTACCATCTTCAAACTGCCACTGTTCATACTGTGTGAGCTCGCATATAAATCAGAGAGAGAAAGAGTCCTCTAGGACATATCCAGACACTCTAATTTGCAAAGTCAGAGATTATTTACAGTTTTGTAATTCATTTGTGTTAATCATGTATATAACCTGTGAGGTAAAAGTACATTTCAGTTACATATATATTCATGTTACATTTTTCAGGAACATTAGTGTAATTAAACTGGAGCTTCTGTAACAAAGAAACAGCACCTACACGCCCAACTGTACAAAAATAATGTTGTTATAAAGTAATGGAATGTCACTTCATGTTCTTCTTCTTGATTCTATTTATTTTGTTACAACCAATTTAGGGGGAGTGACTGTTGCAAGCTCTTCAGTTATGCACTTGACCCAGATGCACCAAAACCAGCAGCTGTCTGCAGCCTGGTACCTCTTCCAGAACTCCAAAGGGTCGCTATTGGACTTAGCAATGGCAGGCTATTTCTGGTTCGCAGTGATATGTTGCCTACATCTCCCACTATGGGAGAAGGAAGCTTTGTTATGACTGAGTTGGGAAGCAGCACAGCATTACATTCAGTTACTGCTGTTTTTAGGGATAATGGCATGTAAGTACTAGCTTTCTAACTAATCACATATAAAGACACATTTTCACTTTAACTGACAATATTACTGTGATTATGAATCAGTTTGCTGTATTCTGTAACCATGAAAAGTAATGTCCCATACTGGTTTTCTTTCAGAGAGTGTGAACTGTGGTGTGGAGAATCTCAAGGAAGTATTTCAATATACACAATCCGAGACAATATTGTAATGGCCCACAAAATTATAAACCATTATGAACCTGTGATTGAAAATGTTAATGTATTAAATCTTATTTCTACCCATGTTCCAATATATTATGACAATGAAGAAGTTGTTGTTTGCTCTTACGTGTACCCAGGTATGATCATATAAAAATGAAAATAATCAATTTTTGACAATATAATGTATTCGGATTGATAAAAATCTACTCACCAAGCGACTGCAGGAAAATACACACATAAAAGGAGATTATACTATTGCAATCTTCTGAGCCAGTGGCTCCTTCTGGCAGAATGGTTGAAGGGGTAGGAAGAGGGATGAAGGAGAAGGACTGGGGAGATTTAGGAAAAAGGATAATTTCAGAAAAGTTATGTAGAACAGCTGGTCGGGGGAGACATACCAAATGGGATAAGAGAGAAAGTTTCTGACTCAGAAAGCTTGCAATTGTATAACCTTCTTTTATGTGTTTTCCTGCCACCACTGGGTGAGTAGATTTTTATGTATCCGATTACAGGTATGATTTTATGATTTTGTATTATCTCAGCACATATAAGTTACTAATTCTTCTCTTAAAATCCGTAATTAACAATTTTATGTATTCTTCTGTAACTTAGGGTGTGTTGTATATCAATGGGAAACAGCAACTCACACCATTGTCAATAAACTGGACTGTTCTAAGCTGGTTCCTTGCTCCGAAAGTTTGAAATCTATCAGTATTGAGGAACACCTGAGCCCAGGAAAGTGTCAGGTAAATTATTTTAATATTTCAAAATATATTAATCAGAACTTCCCAGGACGATAGTGAAAGAGATCAGAAAATGTTATCACATTGAGTCATCAAGCAGCAGTAGGAGGAGGAGGAGGAGGAGGAGAAGAATCCTCCAGTCTCATTTCATAAGCAGGGCTGCATTTTCCTGTCCACTACTTTCAATTGTCTTCATAGTTAGCCTTCTTGTCACATGCTATAATGAGTTTTTCTAGGCATTTGTTGTTAGCTTATTGCTTCAATATTAATATTTGTCCTCTCTTGACTCCTGAAAGAAAGATCCTGTTTTTGTTACTTAACTTTTTCAGACATAGGATAGGTGTTTATGTATGTTATGTACTTTATCTGTTACAGGTAACAAGTTTAGCCATATTAAACAGTGAGTTGTACATTGGTACAACATGGGGATGTATTGTTGTCGCAGAACTATCAACAATGCGCCCAATTACCGTGTTTCGGCCTTACGAGGAAGAAGTGAGAGCCATCATACCTTTAGTGAGACTTTCTGCTGATATTACTGGTTTCAGAAATACAACAGAGGACTGCAATACTGGAAAAATTTCATATCCACTGGTTGCTTCAGTAGGGAAAGGTTACCGCAGCTTAATTTCACGATACACTGATACTGTTGTCACACCTTCAATACAGAGTCCTACAAGTGTACCTGCCGATGCACGTAACCAAAATATGTATATAATTCTGTGGCGAACAGAAAATTGGGCAGCTGCTTAGAATCTCTTATTGTCATTTCTTGGGGTATATTTCGGTTACCTCATAACTATAGCACAAATTAATGACCTCACCTGCTCAGAGTGAAAAATCAAGTGATCTTGAAGTAATCATATAGTGAAATTCATTGACTCGCAGACATTGAGTTTCTTTTCTTATTCTCATCAGTAAAAATAAATGGATTTATTAATAAGAAATGATTGTGCACTGAAATCTTCAGTTGATATTATTGTGCCAGTGCCTCGCTTGACTGCTTGCCTTATACTTGTGATTTTTTGAGGAAAAAAATGTAGTAATGGTGTGAAAAGTTAATTTATTTTTGTTTGTTTAAATGTTCAGATGCAGATTCCTTGTATTTAAGTTCTGCTGCTTTGCAGCATTAATACTCATCAGGTACCGCAACTAATTGGTTGTCAGTGCATAGAAAGGAGAAATGGGAAGTTCTCTCACTGCTCACCATTTTCTGGGTTCAGTATACTTATCGTAATACTTCTCCAGGTATTTGAATATATTTTCATAACTGCATATTTTTCACTTATGAAATAATTCAGCAACAGTTTCAGTTTGTTCTGGAACACAAGCATTCAACAATATGAGTCTTACTTTGTTTCTAGTGTACTTGTCTGAAAATTGCCATGCATATACAATTGTATGAAAACTGACTATATCTGCCCTGCTTGAACAAATGAGAAGTATACATATGTGTAAATATTAAAAAATTATTTTTTTAACTTTTCTCAGAATGTTAGACAGAATTGCAGGAATCTCGTCAAACTATTAGTTAAATTTCTTTTATGACATTCAGTTCATTCAGGCTTTTAACACAAAGCATATTTTAACATTGCAGAAAACTGCAAAGCCATACTATTTGGTACACTACTTGTGATACTCTATATCGTTTATCATCTGATTATATCCTTCAGCCGCCCCAGAATGGTGGAACTGTTACAGTGAAACATAATGATTGCAGTCTTCCCGTTTTCTGACAAGCAGATAATGTAAATGTAAATTAAAAATTAATACGGTCATTGAAAAGGAAGGTGGGGATAGTGCAGCTTGGTACATGACGTGAACACCTGTCTGCAACAATTTCCCAAAGTTGTATAATTCTGGTTTTTACTTTCGTTGTGAGATCAGTTATTAAATTTCATATATGCCTTCTGCAACATCCTCTGCTTGTCTGCAACATCCTCTGCACATTTGAAACAGGTTGTATGCTTTTTAAAGCAGGAATCTTCTGACTTTGGTGAGGACTTCCTGGAAAGTAACTTCTGTTATGCTAAAGCAAATTTAGCAGAAAAATCTTGAAAACTTCATCTTCTGTGCATAAAATTCTTTCACTTAAGATTTCTGGAACACAACAAGTACAGAACTTGCAGTACCCGAAATATTTAGCACAACTTCATGTAAAACACTTCAAGAACTCTGTGGAAAGTGCTTTAACATTTTGGATATTGTGAAATTTGTTCACAAAGTTTTGTCAATTTTTTTGTACCAGTTTATTGTTACTTACAAGTGGACAGTCACTTCCATTGTCATCGTCATCGTCACCTGTTTCATCATATTCAGTCCACTTATGGCACAAATTTTGCAATAAACATCAGCAGCTTTCAGATTTTTTGTTACTAAAAATCAAATTTCTTATTTGACAAGATGTTCAGTTATAAAAATGAGCTTGAAATGCTCATTTTGAATGGCTACTGTAAGCGAACAAAAAAAAAATGTGGCTTTCTCATTATCTCAGCTCACTGGCCTACTGCTATGCTACTTTTCAATAATAAGTACTGTTTGCCATCTTATTGCATTTGTTTTAATTAAATTTTGTATGAAGCACATATGAAATAAATACAAAACTGAAGGCTTATGTAACAGACATTTAACACTCATCAGGCAGTTTCATAATTACTACAAAATGTGATAAGGAGTAGACGCACACAGAGTGCATTAAATATCTCAACATTCTGCACTCATTAAAATGGGTGACACTTTAGTTGTTAATTTAGCACATTTTGAAATAATATTTCAGAAATCACAGCTTGATAGTTTCAGTAGCACATCCTGAAAGGCAATGTTATTTTGTTACTGACTTCCTAAAGCTATAGTTTGAAAGTAGCTACCATAAAATAACACCCTCTCTCTCTCATTAGGATGCATCTGTAGAATTTTTTTTGGTAGAGAATTACTTGAGTTTACTGCCACTGACATTTAAACTGTTTACAACAAAAATACATTATTATTTGTAGAGCTTTAATTATATTGTTACTGTATTCATACAATTTTTTGTTCATGATAGCTCATTTATAATTAAGGCTTAGCAGTAGTATTTGAATCAAGTACCAATGCATAATTTCTTAACACTAGGTTCCTTTATCTTGAATGGGGAAAATATTTTGATAGCATTTAAATGAAAAGCTCCCCCCCCCCCCCCCCCCCAGAACAGATTTCAATGCAAGCATTTCTAAAGACTCACCATGTGTTGTTTACCTCAGCAGAGGATTTTTACTGTCCATTTGTAGCAATTTTTATGTGTTTTAAAAGTATTAATATTTTCTTTAAATGCTGTGATACCTATACAGCTGTAAAAAAATATGTTGGCCCAAAACTTCAGTCCTATGGAATATACTAGAAAAGTTGACTTCACAGCTTTTTTAGATTCTTGTGGTGTGATGATTACTGTGTTTGTAACAATTTGAACATTTTGTATTTGTGTTATAGACTTAATTTATAAGAGAAGCTTGAAGCAGTACTGTTGTTGTTGACAGTAATCCTGCTGTAACATTTGTAAGTCTGTATATGGTTGTGCAAATTACTGAAGAATTTCTAAAGTCTGTATTTCTAGTCATTTCAGTTACTCAGTGAATCCTGTAAATGTAAAGTATTAAAAGCAGCACTCACATCCAAATATATGTTTAAATGGAACATATTTTCATAGCATAGTGATTGCACATCTGTTTGTAATACTTCAGAAAACTGTATCAGATAAGAGGAAATAATTTTATATGAATTGTTTACAGAAAAAAATGAGGAAGCAATTTTTGAGAAAGTGGTTTCTTTGTTGTTGATGTAAAGTGATCTCATTATTTTACCTGTTGTAAACTGTTGTTAATTAATGTAAATAATGATGTACATATTGTTTCTGCTTATAGTAAGCAATAAATTGTTCATGTTTCCAACTGTTGTTTACCTATCAACACAATCTTTATTGAAGAAAAATTTACACCAATATTTTTGAAGTAGCAGTGACCTTTCCTGAGTAACACTTCCTCTCCTAATATAAATCTACAGATATAAAGTAATGCAGACATAGAGAGGTACTGGGGGAAGTACAACTGTGAGAGTGGATCATGAGTCATTCTTGGATAGTTTATTCTGTAGAGCACTTGTCCATGAAGGGGAAAGGTCACAGGTTCGACTCTTGGTTCACCATAAGTTTTGATCTGCCAGAAAGTTTCAATGCAGAAGTAATTCCCATAATTATCAGTGTTTGTTGTTAGAACATTTTATAGCAGTAGCCTGCAGCAGCTGCTTTGCCTATTAACATATAACTTAACTTTATCCACATTCCTTAGTTATGCGATTTATAGATGACGATGTCTGAATGAATGCAGTCCATTTTTCCGTACCATATGTGCTGACTGCAGAACTGAACTGTGGGATGGAAGGTTGATAGCTTGGTAGAGAATAGGATGGTATGGTTCGTAAAGCAAATACAGGATAGTGCAACAGCAGGAATAACAGTACAGTATTAATCAAGCAGAAACATCATCAGAAAATTCCATAATTCAATCCTTAACTATGAAATCATTTTTTGGAGATCAAATGCACAAGATATGGACACCATTGCACCATTTTCAAAGAAGTTTCATTTAAAAATTCGAAATGCATGTTAACTTCAATGATTAGAAAGTGTCCACAGAGGCAAAGTAAGTGATCGAACAAAAAACCAACCTTACATGTTTTCTGTATCATGTCTGCCAGATTCCTTACATCTAGAACAAAGACTTGTTGTGTATGAACTTCCCTATAATAAAGATTTGCGCAGACCAAGAAATCACAGGGCATACTTCTTCAAATCAGTCTGAATTCTTTCTCTGTTTACAAGGCATAAAAGGCACACGGTCACTTATCATAATCCTCTGCTATAAGACAAATTCTACAGGGTGTCTTGTCTGTGCCAAAGTCTCCAGAAGTTATTTAAGTCAATGCCAAGGAGTAAACAAGGCATCAAAATTGCACTATGATAAGGAAGATATGATAATCCATTTGAACTTTCTTTTTGACACTGTAGCCACATCTTACACAAAAAAGTTCAGAATGATATCATTTATAAATTAAAAGCTTTAAATATTCAAGTAGAGCTGTTAGCATCCAAAACAAAAAATAGGACCTCCTCTACAAACCCACCAAAGTCTGTGTACAGCTGCACAGGCATATGTAGTTTCTGATGTACTTTCTTCAACAACAGGAGCTTATATCCTGCTACGGCATTTCCTTTATAAAAGCAATCAATTCAACTAGTGGTATTTGTTTATGCATATTACACTCGGTCTGGTGAGAAATTCTGATAATGCTCGCCATAAAAATGGTACTGGATTTACACCAAAAACTAAATTTCCTAAGATATTTGGTGCGAAGGTGAAATAAAGAAGTGATATGTGGTACAAGTTTTGGCCATACAGTGAATCCAACAGGAAGATCTACAAGGGAAGCTTTATTGGATGTTCGAAATAAATGTTTTTCAAGACTCCATACAGCAGAAGACAACGACTTTGTAAATGGTATTATAAACATGTATGGAGTATCTATTTCCAAATGTTTTCTTTTGTAGAAGTAAGTGTCCAGTCATGCATGTGGTGGACCCTGCAGCGATAGATTTCCTGTCAAGTAGAAGCTTGTGCTTCACCTCTATTAATGTCATTGTTGACAGAACATTAAATGCTAAAATTCATCTTTCTTTCTTTCTGAAAATTTTATGTAAATTATCTGGCATATCATTGTTCTTTTCAAACCTAACCGTAGTTGAATATTTCATTCAATTATTTTTATAAAATCATAATCAGACCAAAGGGCGCAGCTTGTGGTCTAGTGGCTAGCGTTGCTGCCTCTGGATCACGGGGTCCCGGGTTCGATTCCCAGCCGGATTGCGGATTTTCTCTGCTCAGGGACCGGGTGTTTGTGTTGTCCTCACCATTTCATCATCATCATCATCAGTCCTAACAGTGGCTTGATTGGATTGTGTAAAAATTGGACTGTGAAAAAATTGGAAATTGGTACTGATGTCCGCGCGTTTGAGTGCCCTACAAACTGAACATCATCATCATAATGAGACAAAAAATTTATTATGGGCTTGTATAAATTTATTTGAAAAGGTTGAATTATAAGTCATTGGTATTAAATTAATTACAGCTGGATGTAAAAGTTGTAGAAAGTCCTTTGGTCATTGTTAGGAGTGCCCAAAATGAACGTCAATGTTGTACATTCAAATGATCAGCTCTATCTAATACAAAAAAATTAACACTGAAATATTCACTCCAAATATTGCAACATATCTTATTAATACCCCATACAACTCCTTGGTGAAGTTTGATTCGTTTCGTATTCATGGTTTGCACACATTCAGAAATGTGGGACAGAAGTCAAAGAAATATGTAGCACCGTTCTTGTTAGTAGCTTAGGTCGAGACTTGACATTGCTTTTTGTGTATATTATTACTTCTCCTTTCCTGTAGCCCTTTCTATACTAATATTCCTGGTCATCTTTTGTAGCTCTTCTGTTGTGCAGTAGTTTGGACATCTGTGGCTTATTCTATCAGTCAGAAGCATCACGATCTTCACACTAATGTCAGAGAATGCTAAGCCACCTGTCTCATGTGATTTTCAGTTCTGGAAATGAGTTTACTGTCCAAATTTTTATCTGAATTGCCAGCTCTTTTCCTGACATGCCCCTCTAATGTGCTGACAAGTTAGGTCAAGATATTTATTAGGTTCATAATATGTGCAAACTTATGCCATGAATCTCATGAAGTTGATATATTTTTAATCATTTCTTGTGAACTCTCTTACTGTAAATTAAGGCTGATAATGACCTATTTTCAGTTTGAAGATACTTATGACGGGTTGTATATTTTATGATGTAATGTATACAACCACTGTTTTCCAAAATTTCCACCAAAGAGTGTACTGAGCTGAAAGCAGATAAAGTTTATCATTAAATAGTTCTGAAATTGCTATAGCAGTATGCAATAGAGATGGGCAAACTCATTCATCCTTGGGAACTGTTCATTTTTACTCGTTCACCGTTCATATGTGCATGGTATATGGTTCTTATGAAAAATTGAAGATTAGTAGCATAGGTTTCAGAACAATGAAAGATGCCAAGAGGGGGCACTTGTCTCTCCCCTGGAGTACAGAGTTTTTATTCATTACAGAATTCTCACGCACTCGTAGAAGGAATTTCCATGATTCTGCAAAACCTCTCATTTAGCCAACTGTAGCATTCTGTGGCTGATCACAGTGAAATAATACAAGGTGGCACATGAAAAACCAACTCCAAGTACAGACTGCTCACCAGTTATGCATGATTTGTTGACCACTATGAGCAGAATACATAAATATGTAATAATTAGGCAGTAAAGAAATAACAAATAAGCTAATGCAAACAACAACTTCGAAACAATAGATGACGATTAGTGGGCGACATTGGGCACCACCCTGTGCCACTGAAATAATGCTGTAGAACTCATCACATTCTCTTTACAACATTTGAGACCAGACATTTGGTTGTAAGTTGGTCTGCATTCTTTAACAATGAACATTCTGTTTTACCTTGGATCAAAATGGACGGAAAATGGTCACTCGTGTGTGGCATGCAGACTTCCTTTGCATGTGTAATAACTATCTGCATTCTTTAACAATGAACATTCTGTTTTACCTTGGATCAAAATGGACGGAAAATGGTCACTCGTGTGTGGCATGCCGACTTCCTTTGCATGTGTAATAACTATAACTATCTCTTTGGTTGTTTATCGAAATAATGAAGTAAGCTGATATGCCCTTTTGTTACTGTTACAAATTTTTTATGTAATTTACATAATTATAAAATACATTTTAATTATTGGCGTGAATGCTGAATAGAATACGGAAAGTACCAGAAGTCCAGAGTTGAAGAAAGGTCTGAAACAGATCTAGAATAGGCGAGCGCAGTGAACGAAATGAACAACAACTCAATACTAAACTAACAACGGGCAGCCGGCAGTGAAACTGTGATGAGTAGCCACACAAAGATGAACAAGTCCGGCCAAGGAAGACAGAGACAGAGACGGGGATGAGTCAGAGGTCGTAACGAGACCAAACGACATGCCATTGCAGGAACAAGACTGACTGTTTCTCGTTCCCGGGAACTATAACTAGAAAGCTGCAACCGAAGTGAACTAAGAGAGATCATTCCTTAGAATTCATTCCTCGCTCCTCCTGTTCATCTTGGTGAACCGTTCCGTTGGATCCATTAGTTCGTGAACGACCCATCTTTAGTATGCAATCAATGTAATTTTGGTAGCATAACAAATGCCAACTCCAGTGAATCTGACTTTTTGTGTTTTCTAGTAGTCTGCATTTATGAGTTGATCATAATTGTACTCAAACATACTTAATCAGAATTTTGTGCCTCTTTAAGTGTTCTTAGTTAAAATTAGGAAAATAAGTGGAGAAAAAACTCATTTGTTGTAACAGTGACAAGACAGAAATACTATGCAATACTCATCTTTCATGAAGAAATATACAAATGTTTCTTTATTATTATTCAAAATAAAGAATATAATTTATGGATATTCTTATTACAAAATTATGGTGTTTTACTTCTCATTTTAGTGGCTGAGTTACAAAGCCTTGCAGCACAATGTACAGGTTAACTTTTTTCACTTATTAAAAAGCAAGCAGAAACAGTTTTACTTGATAACATCTATCAACAAGAGCTTTTAAAAAGTCCGTAACATATGCCATATAAATCAATAATTCTATACAGTAAAAATATTCAGACCAGTGATTTCACAAATAAAATGCGCACTAAATAAGTGACATCACAGTTCTCCTTAAAGCTCAAGTTCATTTGTGAATCATTTACTCACAATATCATTAAAAGAAGAAAAATTATAATTTTACAACTTCTTTTTGAGGCCATCGAAGCACTTAGCAGTTTCTCTATAAGTAATTATCATCACAGTCCTTCAGTTAGAGCAGCATGTAACTTACAACACAGCATTACTGAAATTATATTGGGTCTTATTTCTAAACCCAAATGAAGTACCAGTAAAAAAAATTGTTATTGGGGAAAGATAACACTCAGCATAGTTTAATACAATAACCAAGTAGGAGGATAGTGTGTATTTGAAATTAGACACCAGTTGATGGTGTTAGTTGTGACAAAATAATTTTCAGATTTATTCCCAGCAATCACTTATATGAAGAATCACATTATCACACATGGCATTGCACAGCACAAGGGGAGGCATACTGGCACAACAGCTGCACCTCCTGAGCTACTGCTCTTGGATTTACTGTAGCTTTCTGCTTCATATTTGTATTTCCCCTTTGCCCTCCTACCAGATGCCTGGAAAAAAATGAACACCAGATTCAGTAAAGTACAGTGGTTTGAAGCAAAACAGAGCAAGGCAATGAACGTTTGATACAACCTTTTTATTTCACTTTTGTATATGAGGTAACTTAATACAGATAACTAAGTCAGAAAAAAGTTTGTATAAGGAAGTCATTTTTTTACATCTTACAAGGAATGAGAAATATGTGTGAATTAAGTATTTTGAGCAGACTCATGTAAGATAGTCATGGAGTCTTTATCAACCACAAATACCGTCCAATACCCTCTAGTGATCTACAATGCTGTCACAGAAGATGATATGAAAATGGACAAGGTGGCCATTTGATGAAAGACAGCAATTGGTATTGGCATTGTGTTTTCTAATATATCATCCATACTGTCTCATAGAGAGCAGCAAGTTAGTTAAAGTTTATATATATTTAGGGGTTCTTCTCACACATGCTTATGATTATTATTACATTTGTAATCAGAAATATTTTTTAGATACATCAAAATGAAGCAAAAACATGTTAAATGTAGCTTGTATGGGTAGTCCTATATCACAGATTGAGGTGTGTGTGTGGGGGGGGGGGGGGGGGGGCACCATTTGAACGAACACCATCCATAATTCTGTGTTTCTCTCAACAGCAAAATGCTTCACCAAACAAGGTACTCGTGTAGTTGTGTATGACACTTCTGGGTTTATGTTGTCCATAAAGTATTTAATTTTATACTGTTATTATGTGCAATTGGTTTTAGGATCACAATGATTTTTATTAATGAAGAATTATCTGACAGTGTGCAAACTTATGGAACATGTGTAAAGAGCAGCAGAACTCATCTAAACTTATTATTCTAGAATCAAAAAATCACCTTGTTTCTTGCAAAAAAAAAAGAGAGAGAATTAAATGTCTGCATCTCAGTAGTTAACAAGGTTACGATAAGACATGATTCTCTATTTTATTAGGCCATAGTGGATAATGGGTCAGAGTGAAAGTAAATTATCCATATCTTTAGAATATCAAAAAGTACTGTAGTGCAACAGCTGCCTCGCCCTATATGAGGGATTTGAGTGAGCAATGCTACCCTGAGACCATGTTGGCTGAATTTTTGAAATTCTCTCGCTCAGAGTGAAACGGCCTGAAAGTTCTGCCCCAGAAAAAAATGCTCTGAGAGCAGCACTTGTGTACGGTAGTCCCAATTTCTACTTAAGGCAGTAAAACATGGTTTTTCAATGCAAAAAAAAAAATCATTAAAAAATTGAAGGTTGCTCTGTGAGCTGGGAATCAGTAAGAGAGACAGGCAAAAACAAATATATCAAGGGAACAAATTGGAAGAAAGATATAATTACGACTAGTGAAAATGGAATAGAGGTGGGTGAGACATGTAGGAAGGTGAAGAATAGATAGTAGATGGACCAATGAAATTCTTCACTAGATTCCAAAAGATAAGGAAAGACATGATGATGACCTAATCAAAGGTGGGTGGCTGTACTTAGAAAATATGCAGGAATGACAAAAATGCATAATATTGCCAAAGTATGTATGAAAAAGTCTAGAGCAGGCCTTTTTCCAGAAATGGAAGTCAGATGGCTGTTGTTGCTGCTAATGATGATGATAAATAAATCACAACAGGCAAGTTGCATGGCTTACAATAGGAGAAGGATGAGCTTATCACAATTGCTGGAGCTTAAATTGTGTCCAGTGCATGGAGATTTTATAATCATCACCAGCAATTTAAGATATTTTTCCCCTTTCTGTTAGGTAGAGGCAAAGCTGTTGCAAAATGTGTTGAACAGTAGTGAAATTAAAAATGGTACAAGTGCAAGACTAAACAAAACAGTTTTATGGCACCATGAGAACAGCAGATTATTGTTGACTGAGATTTTAGGAGACAGTGTATATCACGTAAGTTTCACCATATGGTAAAGGATGCTCTCTTTTTTGTAAGATGTGTAACTATTGACAGAGAAGACTAACAGATAACCATACCAATGCAGCTGCAGCTGCACCTGGGCTCCCCCCCACCCGCCACCCCCATCTGCCCATCAGATACCAGATACTGGCTTCAGCCATTAGCTCTCATGCTCAGATCAGAATCTGGGCTATATCTCACTGAACTAATGCCACATATATAGGCTGAGGAAAGCATATGTCACATGAACCAAAATTTGTGTCAGCACTGCCATTTAATGATGCAACCTACACTAGTGAGCAATTGAATTACCATACAAACAAATTCCATATAGAGGAGAACAGGTTCTTGTCACTACTCCTGACTATTGTGTTGCAGCTAGTCATGATTTCCTCCCTTGTGCCAATTCTTCATCTCAAAAGAGCACTTACACCAAACATCCTTTGCCTGTGCTAGTCTGCTTTTATGATCTCCTAGCTTCATTGGTCCTTCTCCATCCGTGTTCTGCTTCTGAGATATAATAATTCCTTAATTTTGTCTGCTTTGTGGCCCCAACTTTTATGTTAAGTTTATCGCTAATCTTATTTCTGCTACTCCTCATTACTTTCTTTATGCCGTTCACTCTTCATCTATTAGTGTGTGGTTCTTAGACTGTTCATTCCATTCAACAGGTTCTGCAAGTGTCATCAGTGAATCTTAACACTGATATCTTTTCACCATGAATTTTAACCTTACTTCTTAAGTTGCCTTATTTAATTCATTGCTTCTTCAGTATACAGGTTTGAACTGTAGAGGAGATAGTCTGCATCCCTAACTTGCACCATTTTTAATCTGAGCACTTTTCTCCTGGTCTTTCACTCTTATTGTGGCCTTTTGGTTCTTGTGCATGTTGTGTATTACCCATCATTCCCTATAGCGTATAACTATTTTTCTTGGGATTTCAAACATCTTGCACTGCTTTAAATTGTCAGGTACATGTTCTACATCATCAAATCCTGTGAAACTGACCTGATTTTTCTTGTATTGCAGTGCAAAGATGTTTCATCAGTCTGAAAACTAACAGATTTCAAGTAACAGTTGTTGGAACATCCATGCTTTTCACCAGATTCAGCAACCATTGGCTTTCAGTTATTCCCACATCTAAAGAAACCTGTGACAAGAATACTTTTAGCCTACGATTATAGCAAATATAGGCAGGTGTTTTACGAACCTGCGAGCATCACATTAAAGGTATAGGGCCCTACTTACTGGAAAACTGTTACACAAAGTGAACTGACCTAAAAGGCATATATAAAATTTCTCACTGAATATTGTGCACTTAGCATCTTGCATTATAACTAAACAAATCTGGAGGGCTGAAAGCTAAGTAATTTTGCACAATTGAAAATGGACCACTTAAAGTTAACAGGGTGCTGGTTGTGGATTTTATGGTTGTGAGCTCAGAGTCCCTTAACAGCATATCTCACAGTGTCACAAACTTAATGCAACTTAAATTACATCAGTATCCTGCAGTTAGTTCTCTGTCTGATATTTAATTTTCTTTCTAGCTTCCTTGCATGGAATATTTTGATTCCTGTTGTGAATCAGTCACTTTTATAACTTATAATTTAATTTACCTTCAGCTGATGTCAGTGTGGGATAGGCAATAATTTAAGGAGTAGGTGGCTGTTTTATGTGCATATTTTCTGCTTCCTATTACTCTGCTCCAGATTACCACTAAATACAATGACTGAATTATTGCTGAGCTCCTTAAATGTAATAAAAAGTGACTCAGAATATTACCCTGAAGTATGACACATTTGAACAACAATGTTGCTTCAAATTAAATTTCTCAAGCCGTTATTTGACTCTGTAATGGTTTTGGCACTTTTAGTGCATTAGGCATACTGGAAATTTTACTGTTCAAAATTAAAATGAAGACATGGACTATCATTGTTTTTGAAACAATAAGACTGCGTACAATACATATTTAGACTAAGAAAGTAATTCAATATACAAATAAAATTTTACCATTGCCATTGACTCTTCTTTCTTTGAAAAGAGCTCCACACCAGGTGGGTAGAACACGGGAGGTCCAGGTTTGTTGACAGTTCTTTCCCTTGCTTTTATTTCAGTTTTAGCTTTAGTTTCTTCGACTTTCACATTCTGCTGTGTTGGTGTGACAACAGCTACAGCATTAGTGTCAGCAGGCCCTCCCGGTGGATGAGCTGGACTGGCAGTCATCTGTTTTTCTACATTGTAGTGCTTGGGATGAGGTGATATATCAGTCTGAAACAATAAATTAATTGTTTGTCTATTGATAATGGAATTGTGGAGCACAATATACTAGAAAATACCATATGCAATGTTATGTCAATGCTAATTCCAAATTTTCCAAGGAATGTCAGTAAATCAGTAAGTGTTTTGCACAGATAAAACAGCTAACACTTAAATAGAAAGTTTAAAAGGCTCATGAGTAGGTGTAACTGGCAGTAATTTTTCAAAGGATGAGGAGACGTGTGAGGAAAGAGGAAGGATACTTAAAGCTCAGTGTACAGGTTGTATTAAAAGTTATGTTACAAGGCATGGTGATTATTAGATGGGTACCATGTGAGCATATTTTGCTAATAAACTTTTGTAAAAAAACACTTAGTTTGTTTGTTAACATCCCTAATATGTGGACGAGAATGCACGCGGTGTGGACCACACAAGCTAGGCGAGGAGTAAAGGAAAGGTGCGCAATATGACTGCCACTGACTTCGATACATTTTGTGTATCACCTGATGACGTCTTACCGAACCCTGGGAAAGTTTCCAGCATATCGTGGATGACTCAAGCTGTTACTCGTATTCGTGCAGAATGATCTTGTGGTGGCTCAACGGGTGTTTCATACACCACGGTTTTCATGTACCCCAAAATGAAAATCAAGTGGCATTATGCACGGTAAGCGAAGAATCAAGAGTTTGGCAAGACATCATCAGGTAATACACAAAATATATCGAAGCTGGTGGCTGTCATCTTAGACACCTCCTGTAAGTGCATTAAGCTGATCTTTATGGACAGTAATGTACATTGTCTCCTTGACTCCTTGCCTGGCTTGTGTGGTCAAACTGCCTATTTCCTCCTCCACATTAACTAGGCTTACATGGTACCCATCTGTCAATCAAAAATGCCTCACCTTTTGATACACCCTGCAGAGAATGATAACACTATCAGGAATGATGTTGTTATGAACTTGCTAAAACAACAACAACAAATAAATTTCTCCTCTCTGATATGCTGAAAGAGCATTTTAATCTCACATCAGTAACAAAATTCCCTTGTCTTCACAACACAATATAGATTTTAAATGTTTCTCTCTAGAAGGTAGCTTCAAGCAGACACGTAAGCCCATTTCCTTCAACCCTTTTCCCTCTTTCATTAGACAAAAGGCACTCTTGTTTTTGTAAAGTATTTTTGTTTCTTTTTTTGACTGCCATCAACTTAGGAGTACTTCTGTATCTATTTGGTCCTAATTTCACTTGGAAATCCTTTTCTTAAATAAATTATTCTTTTTTTTATAAGGAATAAACTTGCTGTTTCTCTATTCTGATTTTAGAACATATGGTGAATATTCAAACAAGAAATGAATTATAAAAAATCCAAACATTTTAAATATACATCATAAAATAAATATACTACAGTTAAAGCAGTTGAAATTGTGTTCAAACAAAGGCGACATTTTCCACTGAGGCTGTAATATTTATTAAGATCTCATGTTGATCACATCATATACACTGAAGTGCCAAAGAAGTAGAGTAGGGATGCATAACAGAGACATGTAAACAGGCAGAATATGGCGCAGTGGTCAAAGTTGCCTATATACGACAACAAGTGTCTTGCACAGTTATTAGATCAGTTACTGCTGCCACAATGCAGGTTATGAAGATTTAAGTGAGTTTGATCGTGGTGGTACAGTTGGCACACGAACGATGGGAAACAGCATCACTGAGGTAGCAATGAATTGAGGTTTTTCCTGTACCACCAGTCCATGAATGTACCATGAATATCAGAGAGAATTCCAGTAAAACATTAGATCTCTGACATCGCTGTGGCCGGAAAAAGATCCTGCAAGAATGGGACCAACGATGAGTGAAGAGAATTGTTCAATGTGACAGAAGTGTAGCCCTTCTGCAAATTGCTGCAAATTTCCGTGCTGGGCCATCAACAAGTGTCAGTGTGTGAACAAAACATCATCAATGTGGGCTTTCAGAGCTGAAGGCCCACTCATGTACCCTTGATGACTGCACAACACAAAGCTTTATGTCTGGCCTGGGCCCTTCAACACCGACATTGGACTGTTGATGACTGGAAACATGTTGCCTGGTCGGATGAGTCTCATTTCAAATTGTATCATGCAGATAGACGTGTATGGGGTATGGAGACAACCTCATGAATCCATGGACCCTGTATGTCAGCAGGGGACTGTTCAAGCTGATGGAGGCTCTGTAATGGGATGTGTGCAGTTGGAGTGCTATGGAACCCCGGATACATCTAGGTATGAGTCTGACAGGTGACAATATTATGAAAAGAAAAGTTGCTACTCTCATATAGTCGAGACGTTTAGTCGCAGATAGGCACAACAAAAAGACTGTCACAAATAAAGCTTTCGGCCAGTAAGATCTTCGTGGAAAAGAGACAACAACACCCCCCCCCCCCCCCCCCCACATACATACACACACACATGCAGTCTCAGGTTACTGAAGCCAAACTGCAGTCAGCAGAACCACAGCATGATGGGAGTGGCGACCCCAGGTGGGGCTAAGGAGGAGGCTGGGACAGGTAGGGCGAGGGATAGTAGGGTAGGGATGGTGGACAGTGAAATGCTGCAGGTTAGACAGAGGGCCAGGGCGAGGTGGGGAGGGGTAGCAGAAAAGGATAGAAGTAAAAACACTGTGTGAAATGGTGGAATGATAGCTGTGTAGTGCTGGAATGGGAATGGGGAAGAAGCTGGATGGGTGAGGACAGTGGCTAATGAAGGTTGAGGGCAGGAGCATTGCGGGGACATAGGATGTGTTGCAGGGAAAGTTCCCACCTGCAGAATTTGGAAAAGCTGGTATTGGAAGGAAGGATCAACATATCACAGGCTGTGAAGCAGTCATTAAAATGATGGATGTCATATTTGACAGCATGCTCAGAAACATGGTGGTTCACTTGTTTCTTGGCCACAGTTTGTCAATGGCCATTCATGCGGACAGGCAGCTTGCTTGTTGTAATGCCCACTTCGAATGCATCACAGTGGTTGCAGCTTAGCTTATAGTTCACATCACTGGTTTCACAGGTAGCCCTGCCTTTGATGGGATAGGTGAGGTTTGTGACCGGATTTAGTAGGCGGTGGTGGGAGGATGTATGGGACACGTCTTGCACCTAGGTCTAGTACAGTGGTATGAGCCATGAGGAAGGGGTTGGGAGCAGGGGTTGTGTAGGGATGGATGAGTATATTGTGTAGGTTCGGTGGACAGCGGAATATCACTGTGGAGGGTGGGAAGGATAGTGAGCAGGACACTCAGGGCAAGACGAGAGGTAGTCGGAACCCTGGTGGAGAATGAGCAACTGAATCACATTCTCCGCCAGGGTTTCGACTACCTCCTTTCGTGCCCTGAAATGAGAAATGTCCTACCCACTCTCCCTCCCACAGTGGTATTCCGCTGTCCACCCAACCTACATAATATACTTGTCCGTCCCTACACAACCCCTGCTCCCAACCCGTTATCTCATGGCTCATACCCATCAAAGGCAGGGCTACCTGTGAAACCAGTGATGTGATCTATAAGCTAAGCTGCAACCACTGTGCTGCATTTGAAGTGGGCATTACAACAAGCAAGCTGCCTGTACGCATGAGTGGCCATTGACAAACTATGGCCAAGAAACAAGTGGACCACCCTGTTGCTGAGCATGCTGCCAAATATGACATCCTTCATTTCAATGACTGCTTCACAGCCTGTGCCATCCTTCCCACCAACACCAGCTTTTCTGAATTGGACAGGTGGGAACTTTCCCTGCAATGCATCATATGTACCCACAACCCTCTTGGCCTCAACTTTTGTTAGTCACTGTCCTCACCCACCCAGCCCCTTCCCTGTTCCCATTCCAGACTACATAGCTGTCATCCCAGCATTGCACCTAGTCTTTTTACTTCTTTTCTGTTACCACTCCCCACCTCTCCTCTACCCTCCATCTAACCTGCAGCACTTCACTATCCGCCACCCCTACCCTACTATCCCTCCCCCTCCCTTCCCCAGCCTCCTCCTTATCCCCACCCAGTTGTTAAATTCCATCCGGGATTTTCCATTGTTTGATTTTTGAATGGCAGGTGACCGGTACATAAGCATCCTGTCCGACCACTTGAATCCATTCATGTCCATTATGCATTCCAAGAGACTTGGACAATTCCAGCAGGACAATGTGACAGCCTACACGTCCAGAACTGCTACAGAGTGGCTCCAGGAACACTCTTCTGAGTTTATACACTTTCGCTGGCCTCCAGTCTCCCCAGACATGAACATTACTGAGCATATCTGCGATGTCTTGCAATGTGCTGTTCAGAAGAGATCTCCATCCCCTTGTACTCTTATGGATTTACGGACAGCTCTTGCAGGATTCATGGTTTCAGTTCCCTCTAGCACTACTTCAGACGTTAGTCAAGTCAATGCCACATCATGTTGTGGCACTTCTGGATGCTTGTAGGGGCCCTGGATGATATTAGGCAGGTGTACCACTTTCTTGGCTCTTCAGTGTATAAACGGTATTCAAAATCATTGTCTTTCAGTTTAGTTAGTGGCTGAACTACAGCATATATTTAGTCAAAGGAATAAATCTATCGCAAACTTGTAGAATTTATGTTAACACGAAATATTAAAACATGGTAACAATGTGTTTTGTGTGGACAGTTAGATTAGAATTTCTAATCTGTCCATTGCTTTGTACACAGCCAAACGATGTACTGGCCTAATGTAAAATTTCCTGCTGCCTATATCTTTTGTCTACTGTTCTGGTCTCTTCAGTTAGTTTGTTACTGAACAGGTAGCACTAGCAGTAATGGGAGAAATAATTCTGAGGTACATATACAGGGTGTCACAAAAAGGTACGGCCAAACTTTCAGGAAACATTCCTCACACACAAAGAAAGAAAATATGTTATGTGGACATGTGTCCGGAAACACTTACTTTCCATGTTAGAGCTCATTTTATTACTTCTCTTCAAATGACATTAATCATGGAATGCAAACACACAGCAACAGAACATACCAGCGTGACTTGAAACACTTTGTTACAGGAAAAGTTCAAAATTTCCTCCGTTAGCGAGGATACATGCATCCACCCTCTGTCGCATGGAATCCCTGATGCGCTGATGCAGCCCTGGAGAATGGCGTATTGTATCACAGCTGTCCACAATACGAGCACGAAGAGTCTCTACATTTGGTACCGGGGTTGCGTAGACAAGAGCTTTCAAATGCCCCTATAAATGAAAGTCAAGAGGGTTGAGGTCAGGAGAGTGTGGAGGCCATGGAATTGGTCCGCCTCTACCAATCCATCGGTCACCGAATATGTTGTTGAGAAGCGTACGAACACATCGGCTGAAATGTGCAGGAGCTCCATCGTGCATGAACCACATGTTGCGTCGTACTTGTAAAGGCACATGTTCTAGCAGCACAGGTAGAGTATCCCGTATGAAATCATGATAACATGCTCCATTGAGCGTAGGTGGAAGAACGAAACTAAAATGAGCTCTTCAGTACTGGGCACCTACCACTCAAAAATCAAACAATGGAAAATCCCGGATGGGATGTAACAACTGGGAAATTAAGCGTTTCTGGACACATGTCAACATATCTTTTGTGCATCTTCAGGTTTTGGCGGTGCAAACACTGTTCCATTAAGTTTCGGGTGTGCAGCCGCAAGAAATCTCCTTCTTCTTCTAATATTTCGACTGTATAACGTTCAACTATCTTCAGAGTGAGCCGCAAGACTGCCGCTCCAGTGCTCGCTTCGTCTCTTTATACTCGTGTACCGCACGACTGCGCATGCGGCCACAGATGCAAATGCGCCGAGATACAACTCGCGCATTATGCACGTCTCTGCCGCCGACCAACGTCTTTGGCACATTTGCATCTGTGGCCGCATGCGCAGTCGCGCGGTACACGAGTATAAAGGGACGAAGTGAGCACTGGAGCGGCAGTCTTGCGGCTCACTCTGAAGATGGCTGAACATTATACAGCCGAAATATTAGAAGAAGAAGGAGATTTCTTGCGGCTGCACACCCGAAACTTAATGGAATAACATCTTTTCTTTATTTGTGTGTGAGGAATGTTTCCTTAAAGTTTGGCTGTACCTTTTTGTAACACCCTGTATATTACATAGTATGATACTAGTTCCAAAATTGATGTACCTATGCACTGAAATGAAACTTCATAGCAGTTGATGAACTGATCAGGGATATTTAGCTGAAACTATGGAAGTTTTGAGATTGCATGACAGAAAGTACTATTTATGTAACCATAATGTAGAAAACAACATGCACTCTTTCTTGCAAACCTTTGAAATGTGTGTATACACAAGAAAACTACCTAAATTTCCATGCACTGCTACAGCTTCAGGGAAAGATGGAAAGTCTCAGGATAAATGTGGTGTGTTTTCCTCTAATGAGCTAGACCTCCACTTCTGGCACAAGAAGGAAAAAACTGAGAAAAGTCATCAAGCTATGTAAAACAGTGAGATTAAAATTAATGACCTAAAAAAAGAACTTACTGAATGCAACTTCCTGTCTGTGTTTCTTCAAGACTCAGACATGAATTAATGTATACCATAACTAATATATTAAAGCAAGCATTACAAACTATAAGTAATCCCTCTTACCTCTGTATCAGAAAACGATGCCATAAGATCGTCCAGCCTTTTTGGTGGTTGACCATTTGGAGGATAATCTGGTCCTGGAGAAGATGTAGGGAACGGACGAGGCAGAAGTGGTTGCTGCTCCTCTGGATGTGGGTGTGGTGGATATTTGTTGGTGGTATTATGACTGGAGTGGCTTGAGTATTTGTAAGTGATGACAGTGGGTGGAGGATTTGGCTCTGCAGGTATGACCAGTGGCTGGTGTTGTGTTGGGAGGAGGGGTTCTTTCTCAGGCTGCTGATGTGGGGAAACGTGATATGTCACCGTGTGTTCTACATTTGGTTTGTGAGGCTGTTGATCTGGGTATGGATGGTCAGGTCCTGGTGGATAGGGATGAGTATGCAAAACACCGGGCTCTCCTGGGAGCTCATAAGTGTACGTTCTCACTGTTGTTGTAACTTTAGTTGGAGGTTGGTCTGGACCATCACGGTAGATCACAGTCTGAGTTGGCGGTGATGAGTGTTGTGTCGGTGGTGATTGTGGATAGTGAGATGGGATAGGAGGGGAAGTGTCAGGGTAAGTTGGTCTAGAATCAGGCACAGGACCAGACGTGTACGGAGGCTGAGTTAATGAACTGCTACTAGAACTGTAGTTGTAAGTGCGATATGCAGTGACAGTTGTTGGTGCACTATTGGGCTGTGGAGCATAACGATCAGGCTTGTCTGTAGTGTCTGCAGGTGGTGATGTCTGCAGCCTATGGGGAGGTGGTGAGGGCTCTCTGTACCTGTCTGGTCTAGGAGAGGGCACTACTTTTGACACATTTCTTGTTTCATAATACACTTCCTGTCTCTGTGGTGGAAGGGTAGATGAAGATTTCGTTTCATAATAGACATCGTGCCTCACAGGTGGAAGTGTAGACGTTTTTGTGTCATAGTAAACGTCCTGTCTCTGTGGTGGTAATGTGGAAGTTTTGTGTTCATAATAAACATCTTGCCTCGGAGGAGGAAGAGTGCTGGATTTCTCTGTTTCATAATACACCTCGTGTCTTGACGTTGATGATGGTGGAGGAACACCAACTCCAGGTTCAGCATCGTAATAAACTTCGTGTCGCACAGTTGTGGGGTAGGGTGTCGAATCCTTCGTCTCATAATACACTTCTTTCTGAAGACGACGGTTAGAAGGTGACTTGTCACGATATCTGGCACTTCCGTCAGTCTCGTAATAGACTTCCCTTCGAGTGACAGATGTAGCTACAGGAGAAGGTGAGCGTGTGCGCGTGGACCGTGCCGGTGGCGATGGCTCGTAAGTGAGTTCACGCTGTGCAGAAGTTGAGCGACGTGGCTGTAGCTGAGGCGCATTTCCAAGACTGGTGTCAGCACTCGCACTGCGGGCTGAACTGTACTGACGATACTGCACGGACCGAGAAACGTGCTGCTGCTGCCGAGTTGGAGGAGCTGGTGTGCTTGTGTCTAGAGGTTCCCTGCAGTTAGGCAAGATAAAATAACTGTAATGTTCTTAAATCACTAGAGATAAAGTTAGATGATGCAGCTATTCATGAATTTTTTCAGTTGTGATTTGCTAAATCTCTTGTGTATTCATCTTGTTATTTAAATAATTTACTATTTTAGTACTAATAAAGTAACACTGTTCTAACCTGGACAGTTGTTAATAGATCAAGGAAAATATTTACAGCACATTGCAGATACATTGTTAGTAAAATATATCACATTTTTGGAAAATCATCAGTTAATGACAGTGTAACTTACAACAATCCAGGGTCCACTCCTGTGCGTGACACTTCAACTCTATTGACTGTGGTGCTTGCAGTTCCTGGAAACAAGCAGAATGTAAGGTGAACTAAAATGTATGTAAAAATTTAAACAAAAAAATGCAAAGATTAGAAATTAGATGTACTTTTCATTCCAACTGATCCAGTGTGAGAAACTTCTCCTGAATGAAGAACATGCCAGAAAAACAATACACAATAAAAATTTTCAAGTAAAAACAAATATGTACTGTTCACAGATCCAAAGTGAAGTGGCCCTCAAGGACATGGAATAAGTCAAAAAATATTAAACATATTTTCATTTAAAATATTTGTATTTAAAAAGTAATAGCTTGTCACAAAACATGTAAAAGTTCTGTACACTGAGGTGCATATGATAATTCTTAGGCTGTTAAAGCCATTTGTCATCAAACAGAAAAATCATTTCTCAGCACTTGTTTACAATGACCACATTATTGCACTGAATTTTCAGAGTAGTCAGAGTTTACTAATACTCACATTACTTGATATTATTAGTAACATATACACATCAGTTGGTTCTACTCAGAACTTCATCAGTGAAGTAGAAGTTGGTCACCATTTAATCCAATGGGCTCCTCTTAAACTGAACTTTATTAGTATCAAACTTTTTATAGCTGCTGGCAAGTTACTGAAAATTTGTGTTCCTGAATAATGGACACCTTTCTGGGCCAAATAAGTGACTTCAATCTTTGTGAAGATTATTCTTATTTCTAGTATTTATTCCATGTCCTTAGCTGTTGGTTTGAAAAAGAGATACTATACCTTTAGTGACAAATTCAGTTTCACAAAGGAATAAATATATTGGGAAACAGTATTTCCCTGCAGAATGTTCTTGAGTTCATACCACATATAATTATTATTACATGGTTTTGAACCCAGAAAACTTTAGCTTGGCTTGATAAGTCACTCCAAAAAATAATCTCCTGTGACATTGTGGCATGAAGATAAGCATATTGTGCTAGCTTTCATATTTTTATATCACCTACGTCTGACAACATTCACATTACAAATAGATATTTGTTCACACACTGCAGCAGTTGTGTAGTACAATGAAAGGAAGTTATGGATGGAGGAGGTGGGGGAGGGGGGGGGGAGATGTGGTGATATTTGATAAGTATGACAATGTGATATGATTTAATGAAAATTCGAGGCACAGTGGCCACGACATACAGAACATTATAAAAGGACTTCGAAAGTTGTTAAAAAAATTTGTAAATCATGAAATAACTCACCTTGTGGTGTTCCAAAGCCAGCTTTTTGTGCCTGGTGAAGGTCAACAAGCAGGCTATCAAGTTCATTTAGATTCTCCCTTAACCTCACATCAGGTGTCTGGTCTGAAGGACTGCCAGCACTGCTGCTCAGTGCATGTCCTAGAAAAAAAATTTAAAAATGTCCAATGACATCCAAATGTAATTATCAACAGAAGAAATGTGTTTTTCAGGTTTTCATTTAAGTTATATAATTTGAAAATGTATTACATTTTCATGTCCTCAAACTAAGTTACGAAACAAGGTTAAAAAAAAAAAAAAAAAAAAAATATATTCTTATTCAATTTTCCATTTATATGAAAGGCCCTGGATACACCAACTTGCTCAAAGTGAAAGAGTTAACCTAAGAACAGAGAAGTAAAGACAATATCTTACCAGGCTGACCATCAGATGCACTGTACTGATAAGAGACAGTTTTGTATGCAACACTTCTTTGTTCTCCTGCAGCAGGCTGAAAGAAATAAAAACATGTATGCTCAATTTCAAGTTTTAACAAAGCATAATTGATCTGTAAACATACCTATATGTTCTAGATGTTGTGTCCTGTGAATCAATAATAGCCTTAAGGCTACATAACAAAATCAGCCTCATTGTGAAAGAAACATTAGTGGATGTAGTCTGAAAATAGTTTTGCAAATTAGAACATGCACCCAATAGATCTTAGTAAGGGTATTGAGTGATCTAGTCTGACACACGCATGTACTGTGCTGAGGAATAAAAACATGTCACCTTGTAGAAAATTTGTTTATTTGGAATACAGTAAGCTTCTAACCCATTCTCTCCTAACTTCTCTTAGGATGTTACTTTCTTGCTCCGAGTGAAACATATAAATATAACAGTTTTTGTAGTTCACGCCTTCATACCATATAGCACTTATGCACTCATTCCAATACACAGATTCATTGTGCCGTAACAAGACTAAAATAATGTATAATCATCTCATTGAAAACAAAAGAATACAAATTAATGATGATACCATGGAGTTAGCTGATGAGCTTTTGTAAAAATGTCCTAGTGTTTCTGTTGACGACGTGTACGACAGATCCTTTGATGAACAAGAGCTAAACCAGTTCACTCCTTGATCCTGTTAGTGCATGAGAATTGATGTGATACACAACTTTGGTGAACATTATAACAACATTTTGGTCTTAAAACCATGACAAAGATGAAAGTGCACATTGTAATCTAACTCCTCTACTGTAAAGCTTATCCAGTGTATGCAAACAATGATACATTCCCACACCAAAGAGGTGAACAATGTGAAACTTGAGTCAGGAGAAACTCAGGTTTCACACATGTCCCACAGATTTTCTGGTAAACTAAACTGAGTTATCAAAACAAAGCTTTGAGTACTTCTGAAACAAAAAGTTTACTGTCAAATTGTGTTAGCAGTTTTGATTTACGCTAATGAGACATGCACTTTTAATTAAAAACTAAGTGTTGCTCAGTGAACATAAAGACATGCATGTTGGAAATTACTAGGAGAGAGAACAAAACAGATAAATGGATCAACAGATGGGTGGCCAAAAAATGTGTGCTACATGACAGAAATTCCACAGGAGCAGCAACAATGTGTAATACTGAATACTGTAGTGCACGGAAAAGTCTATACACAGCCATTATTGAGCCGCGGATGTCAGATGGTTGATAAATATACCATTGTTCACCTTTGTGTTCAAGCTAACAGAGTAATTACTGTTTTTTTCTGAAAACACTAAACATATAACCACATCATCATGCAGTCACATATAATTCGTCACATTCACCTCCTGTCAATTGTAAAATGGCTGTAAGTACAGTAATATGATCAGGTGTAGTGTGATAGTTGTTTTGCACCTCACAAGTGGAAATTCATTGTGGGATGCACTGCTGATACCATCTTATAAACAATAGCTGTGGGTTCGTTGCAGAATGTGTAATTCGATACCATCATGCTTAGTGGGCAAAGATAAAATCAACAAAGCACTGGTGACAAATGATTATGTGTGCCATATTTAAAATTGGTGGTAATTCTTGTGAACAGAGTAATGGCCATCACTTACTGGTGGTAAGTCTTGTGAATAGAACAACTGCTGTCACTTATTTGTCTTCCACCCAGAAGAATGTTAGCAATTATGCAATGAAATATGTTGGGAATGCAAAACATTGTGTTTATACCTGGTTTTAAGTAATTAATGAGAATGTACATAACAGGTAGCCAAAGTATTTATAGAGATAGACTGAAGATAAACTTTCATATCATAATCTTATGACATCCTCAGGCATCCACTGCATTTCAAAAGGAAACTGATAGAACTAATGGAGAACTGTGAAACACATAGGCTGTGAGAGCAGCACATCTGAATGTCACTATAATGTCACATTTTGCAAATTACTCAAGAATATTGGGGTTAGCAATAGGTGGCATTTAGAGTGAAAATGTTAAACATGAAGGCCATGCTGTTGGAAATTTAAGGTAAGCTCTCACGTGCCAGCCCAACCACGAACTTAAGTCACATGTCTTTTAGTTTGAAATACATTGGTCATCTATGTGTGGCAACTGATACAGATCTCCTACAAGATAAAGAATGGCTTCCAATACAGATTGTCTGCCTTAACATTTAGTGCCACTAACAAAATTACTTTCTGTGGGATGTACATAGTCTCTGAACATTGTCTTCAGAACCTCTCTTTGAACAGTTCAGTAACTTCATTCAGGCTTCTCATGCTATCATTTTTGTTGGTTTTACTAACACATAACCAATCTAACCTAGACCTAAGACTACACTACAGGGCAGTCTTCTACCACAACTTTCATTCCAGATAAAACTGAGTGAAATAGAAATATTTCAATTCCAGTGCTAATGCTAACTGACTCAAACGATCAGTGTGCATTACGCACACACACAGTCATTCATGAACTTTGATAACAAGATATATGTTTACCCTGGCTATCAAAGATCACAAAGATATCAGTGAGCGTCTGTGTTTCCCCATACACGAGATATTCTGAGGAAAAGCATTATTGTTTCTAAGTTGTACTGTTGTAAGTGATGCAACATGGATGCATTATATGATAACAGAGATGAATCAAGAACATAGAAACACATACACCGAGCTGACAAAAGTCATGTGATACCTCGTAATATTACGTAAGACCACCTTTTTCCCAGCATAGTGCAGCAACTCAGCTTGGCATGCACTCAACATGTCTTTAGAAGCTCCAATGCTGCCTCTGTAGCCATCCATAATTGTGCAAGTATTGCCAATGCAGGATTTTGTGCACGAACTGACCTCTCAATTATGTTCCGTAAATGTTCGATGGGATTCATTTTGGGCAATGTGGGTGGCCAAATCATTCACTTGAACTGCCCAGGATGTTCTACAAACTGGTCACAAATAATTGTGGCCTGGAGACATGGCAAATTGTCATCCATAAAAATTCTCTCATTGTTTGGGAACATGTAGTCAATGAATGGCTATAAATGGTCTCCAAGTAGCTGAACATAACCATTTCCAGTCAATGACTGGTTCAGTTCCATGTAAACCATGCGCCACTATCATGAAGCCACCACCAGCTTGCACCATTCATTGTTGACAACTTGGATCTGTGGCTTTGTTGGGTCTACACCACACTCTAACCCTAGCATGAGCTCTTTTCAGCTCTTTCAGTACTCATCTGATCAGGCCACGGTTTTCTAATTGTCTTGGGACCAACCGATATGGTCATGAGCCCCTGAGGGGCATTACAGATGATGTCGTACTGTTAGAAAAGACACTCATGTCTGTCATCTGCTGCTATAGCCCATTAGAGCCAAATTTTGCTGCACTGTTCTAACAGATATGTTCAGCGTACATTCCACATTGATTTCTGTGGCTTTTTCTGTGCTTGTTTGTCTGTTAGCATTGACAACTGTACAAAAACTCCGCTGCTCTCAGTTATTATGTGAAGACATTGGCCACTGCATTATCTGTGGTGAGAGTAATGTCTAGATTTGGTGTTCTTGGCATGCTCTTGACACTGTGAATCTCACCGTATTGGCTTCCCTAACGATTTCTGAAATGGAATGTGTCATGTGTCTAGCTCCAACTACCATTGTGCATTCAAAGTCTGTTAACTCCCATCGTGCAGAGCCATAATTACGTCAGAAACCTTCCCACATGAATCACCTGAGTATAAACAACAGCTCTGCCACTGCACTGCCCTTTTATATCTTGTGTATGCGATACTACCATCATCTGTATATGTGCACATCACTGTTCTATGACTTTTGTCACGCCAGTATATAATTACAACCATCAAATAAGGTTTAAATTTCTCAATTTACAAAGGAAGTTGAGTAAATTGCAAATGCCTTTGCTGGATTTCTGTAAAAGGAAGGAACAACTTGTGCTGCCAGTTACTGTGGTAAATTAGAGTAGGCAGTCTGCAGAAAACAAATTACATTTCTGTTGACAGATGGGTAGCATTTCTACTGCAATTTAATACTTATCTGTCAGTGCATGTAAATCGTTACGGAGGAGGAGGAGATTAGTGTTTAACGTCCTGTCGACAACGAAGTCATTAGAGGCGGAGCGCAAGCTCGGGTGAGGGAAGGATGGGGAAGGAAATCAGCCGTGCCCTTGCAAAGGAACCATCCTGGCATTTGCCTGAAGCGATTTAGGGAAATCACGGAAAACCTAAATCAGGATGGCCGGAGACGGCATTGAACCGTAGTCCTCCCGAATGCGAGTCCAGTGTGCTAACCACTGCGCCACCTCGCTCGTTATGTCACTTCATTAGTGCTGTACTGGGATACCCCCGTTACAGTGACAAAAATGAATACAATGTTTTAGGCCCCAGAATAAGGAGCAGAACAGTCATTTGTTCATACAATTGGCACGGACACTTAGCACTGTACTGTGATATCAATGCACACACTTCTGCAGATTTTTGGACACAACATGACTTGGTGTAATAATGCAACAAATATTGGAAAAGCATGACTATTATGTTGAGAAGCAATGAGTACCAGTGCCACACTAGAGTATGTTAGTACACATGCTGTGGAGTAAGGGTAGTCTGTGAGAGCACTTGTTGCTCTACTTTCTGAATCGGTCTCATACAAGCTCACAATGTGCTCGTGCTTACTGACCTGCAACAGGGGGCTGGGCTCCCGCTCAGCGACCACAGTCGTGGGGTTGGCAGGAGACAGGTATTGCACCTGCGGGGAGCCGGACACCTGCTGGCGTACTTGACGTATTTCGCGGTACTCCTGGTGTTGCTGGTGACCGCCACTCGGCCCGTTCATGGCGCTGCGGCCTCGTGACACACTAGTCTGCAGGTCCTCCAGTAGTGCGTCTGTAACATGACGTCAGTTGTTTGACTCCTGTGCAAGCCAAGCTGGACTTATATGTAATGTAATACATGGAGCAGTCATTTATTTATTCATTTATATATTGATCTTGGTAAGTCCCATCATGTTGAAGAAGCTTTGAGGGAAAGAATACATCGACAGAAAAGAAGTTACCAAAAACTACTACTTTCAACTGTTGGTACAATGTACTGTCATTTAAAATAATCTCAATTAAATTTGACATTTTCAAACTGGAGCACACAATATATTTTGAAAAATACTTTTTCATCCACAGTTGTCTTGATCACACTTGGTGGGCTTATGACAGTTTGCTGGTTTCATTTACTATGAGTCATCATCGGAACTTAAAATCCAGAGAAGACTAAAATGTGAAATTACTATTAAATATTAAAAGTTTTAAAAATATTAAAAAGTGGAAGATAAAGAGGAAAATTTATAATAATAACAGTTCACCTTTTGTCTTTTCTTGATGTTTAGTTCTGATGGTGACTCAGAAGATTTGAAACTGATAAACTGTCAGGTTCACCAAACGTGACCATGAAAGTTGCAAATTATAGAGTATTTAAAAAAAAATAATGTAATGGGCTTCTTGTGTTCCAAATCACAAAGTGTACCTTCAGTAAAGTTGCTGCAGAAACCAATAGGCCTAGTTGGAAAAAATTATATAAACATGTTATTTGATTCTTCCATCACTGCTTGGTAGGACAACTTCATAATTATAAATGAAAAGCAGATAATTGTGAGTGTCCTACAGTAGATTTTGTGTTTTTCATATACAATTATACACTGAAGAGCCGAAGTAACTGGTACGCCTGCCTGATATCGTATAGGGCCCCTACGAGCATGCAGTAGTGCCGCAACACAATGTGGCATGGACTTGAACGTCTGAAGTAGTGCTGGAGAGAACTCACACCATGAATCCTGGAGGGCTGTCCATAAATCCGTAAGGTATGAGGGGGTGGAGATCTCTTCTTAACAGCACATTCCAAGGCATCCCAGAGATGTTCAAAAAATGGTTCAAATGGCTCTGAGCACTATGGGACTCAACTGCTGTGGTCATAAGTCCCCTAGAACTTAGAACTACTTAAACCTAACTAACCTAAGGACATCACACACATCCATGCCCGAGGCAGGATTCGAACCTGCGACCGTAGCGGTCGTGCGGTTCCAGACTGTAGCGCCTTTAACCGCTCGGCCACTCCGGCCGGCCCAGAGATGTTCAATAGTGTTCATGTCTGGGAGTTTTGTGTCCAGTGGAATATTTAAACTCAGAACAATGTTCCTGGAGCCACTCTAGCAATTCTGGATGTGTGCAGTGCCACACTGTCCTGCTGGAATTGCCCAAGTCTGTCAGATTGCACAATGGATGTCAAGTGATCAGACAGGATGCTTACGTACATGTCACCTGTCAGAGTCGAATCTAGACGTAACAGGGATCCCATATCACTCCAACTGTACATGCCCCACACCATTACAGAGCCTCCACCAGCTTGGACGGTCCCATGATGACATGCAGGGTCCATGGATTCATGAGGTTTTCTCCATACACATACACATCCATCTGCTCAATACAATTTGAAATGCGACTCGTCTGACCAGGCAATATGTTTCCAATCATCAACAGTCCAATGTTGCTGTTGACGGGCCCAGGCGAAGCATAAAGCTTTGTGTCGTGCAGTCATCAAGGGTACAGGAGTGGGCCTTCGGCTCCAAAAGCCCTTTCGATGATGTTTCATTGAATAATTTGCACGCTGTCACTTGTTGATGGCGCAGAGTTGAAATTTGCAGCAATTTGCGGAAGGGTTGCACTTCTGGCATGTTGAACGATTCTCTTCAGTTGTCGTCAGTCTTGTTCTTGCAGGATCTTTCTCTTCCCACTTCCAGTCAAATCAAATCAAATCATTACCTCGGAGATGCTGTCCCATCCCTCGTGCGCAGACTGTAACGCCACGTTCAGACTCACTTAAATCTTGATAACCTGTCATTGTAGCAGCAGTAACAGATCCAACAACTGCGCAAGACACTTGTTGCATTATACAGAGATTGCCAACTGCAGCGCCGTATTCTGCCTGTTTTCATATTTCTGTATTTGAATACGCATGCCTATTCCAGTTACTTTGGCGCTTCAATGTATAACCACTGTTCACTACAGCTGTATAATATTACCCTTCATGTTATTTGGTAATACAACTTGATTCGGTCATTCTCTTTTTTTCAGATGTTCCATGTGAACTAAGCACATTCATACATATCACCTTACGATAATTTGATTATTCTATGAATTTCAGTAGGCTTCATCCTTCACAGCTGAAAAACTGAATTCTGTCCTGTTCCGCATTAGTCTGAAATGAAGTAACTATCTTTATGTAAATAAACTTATCTTTATGTTAATAAACTCAGTGTCTGTTCATCTACTCTCTGCTGACGCCATATGCAGAGCAGTCGGTAGGTAATATCTTACAACACTTCCTACACTAAAAAGTGATGGTGGAATTCTTGAATTTTCATTATAAGGGTGTACTGATGATGAAGATAAACTGATCGGCTTTAATTCCATGAAACACTTGACTAATTCACAACCTAAAACTTCCATGAACGGACCTGGAACAATGGATGTGAACATATTGGCAATCCAGTGATACAAAAAGATGTACTTCAAGGTATTGGTTAATATTGTAATACAACTGGAAACAAGGTTTTCACATTGTGATAAACTGTTGTTCCTTAAGTTAAGCGATACTACTTACTTTGCCAATCACTAACAGTTGCATACAGAACTGGAGACTGTATTTTCTTCCAAGCGCAAGGAAACACTTCACTCTGTCAGTTTGTGAGACACTCAAAAGAATCACTAACAATAAAATGGACCCAATTTTTCTAAAAGCTTTCAAAATATTTTGTCCAAGTGCTACAAATCCAGCAACAGGTGCTTCAGTTGAAAGCAGTTTTCCTTGTCTTCAATGCATAAAAATGCATTTGAGAGATGGCATGATGCAGGATCGTTTACCAGCTCTTTCTTGTACCTCAATTGGAAAACTAGCAGTGCGAATACTTAAAAAGGCGACACGCATGGTATACGGCAATGTCATCGAAAACTTCAGGAAGAATAAAGTTTGTCGAGTTAACAACGCTCAAACGCAAAGTCTATCAGTTCGTTCGTAAATATGTAAATAAAACTTAGTGTTAATTTTATTGTAACCAATAGTTGTTACAGTGGTAGTCGTCGCATTGGTGGTCATTGGGAAACGCTAGGTAGGCCTGTCCTTACATTAAAAGGGAATAAAAGCGGATTTTCAAAATGTTTCCTGGGCTACCCGGAATTTTCGTTCATGATAGGCTACTGCAGCGAAAAAAATAGACTAATTACAGCACGGACTGAGGTATTTAATTAGTGATTCTTCTCACACAACAAACGTGAACAGAACGGGATGAATCCTAACATACGTTCCCATGGTAAATATCTCCCGCCATATGCTTCGCAGTGGTTTGCAGTGTACGGATGCAGATCACGATTATTTAGTAACCTTGAGACACGGATGGCGGTTATCGCTAAACAACCGATCGCAGTAGTAACGATTTTTTCCACGACAATTTAACGTGACTTAAAACGGCTCAAAAACCGGTTTCTTAACAACCAATTGTCGGTTTTTTATTTATATTATTTCCTATAATAAACGTACAAATCAGACAAGTACTGAAAATTTTTGTCTCATTCAGTTTTAAGGCACACTGAATCAAATTATTAAATTGTATACGCAAATAAAGCTTACTACGCCTGCAGTTCGCTGCTTTTCTCGAAGAAAAGATAAGTGGTTGAAAATTTCAAAAAATCACCAGTATTCTCTTACTGATTCTAATTTTTTTAAACTCTGCTTAAAAATCATGTTGTAATCGGGAATTATGTCACTATTTGGGCATTACAAAAAGTCAGTGCTAAAGGGTGAAAACTAAGGCTGAAAAACACTGCTTTTCGTGTTAATTTGTCCGTTTTCAAGGGCTGTAAGCCGATAAAGGCGTATTATGTAGGCACAGACAGCAGATCAGCTACTTCCTATTTTTATTGTATACTAAGAATGAATTTAATTTAATTTATGAATTTTAATTTATTACTCTTACCTTAATTTCCTTTTTCTTTTATTTTTCATAGAAATGGCAGACAAATTTTAATCTTTTAAAGCAAATGACGCATAGAACTTCGTTCCTACGTTACTTCGTAAAAATATTTCATTCTAGATTACAACGGATGTCCGGTGACGACAGTGAGAAGCCACCGTATAGACCAGGTGCGGGCATATCTTGCACTGCACTAGGTCCGTGTTACACGCTGCACGTGCACATGCACGTATACGTTAGAACAACGACACACGGCAACACAGACATTATCGTCTGGGCAATGCTGCAACAATTCTTATGCCATGTGTTTGTTGCTCCTTACTGTCGCCATTGTTATTAAAACAGCTTTTCCCTTCTTCTATAAGAAGCCAATATTTCAAACCAATGAAGATTTTACGAACAAAAATTACTCCTCCTTTAAAAAAGGTTCCTTTAAAAATGAAAAATTTTAGCATTGTTGCTGTGGATAATTGTTATTTGGTTTTTTACTCCGTTGTAAATAAAAACTAAAAAACTCCTGTTATAACTGAGATCAAACACCGAAAATACCTGTCATTCAGAACTAAAATCCCGATATCGGTTTTAACTGGTCTATTTTTCTCCATCCCTAATGCAAATGTAGATTGATCCCCAATAACGAGTCTAAAAGTGTCATGTGGCTATCCTCTCCGCATCCTTCTTGGCTGAAAACACTAAATGTGTGGGACCGATGACCGTCGCAGTTTGGTCCCTTTAATCCCACAAACCAACCAACCACTAAATGTGTGCTTGTATCAATAATTATGTCAACAGGACGCCATATTTTGTTAAGTCGAATATAAGAGGAAAAATTCGCAGGTCCTCTGTTTCAAGCCCTCATGGAGTTAGGCATATCGTGTAGCAGTAAAAGTAGATGCTTTTGTTATGGTACGGCGCCTACTTGGAACGGTGGGGATGTTACGTAGGCCACAACGGCTCCGCAGAAGCGGTCAGAGGCCCTCCTGTGTGGCTATTCCACTGACCGAGTGCGCTTTCCAGTGAGCCAAGTGTTGCTCAACAAGAGCTCTTTATAGACTCTGTGTTCATAATGACTCAAGAGCGCTTCAAGGATTCGCTGCGCTAGAACTGTGTATATTCACGTTTGTTGCTCTATACATGTAATACATAAGCTAGTAGGCGGAAGCTACGCTATGTACCAGTAATACTTTTCACCATCCTGTTCCTTTCACGGATGTTGCGAGGCAAGATTCACGATCACAATCCCTATGTTTAAGCTTGAATTTGACATATCTTACTGTCATGTTTATTATGCGAAGTATATTTCGGAGAAAGTATTGTGTTCTTGACTTACTTAAGAATATGATGTATAATATGCTTCTTATATACCGCGTAGCGACTCGCTCTTAAGCTAACTGTGGTCTGACAAAATAAACGAGGGTTCTGCCGTTACTAAAGGACTCTCTGCGTAGCGTATATGTGCATGTTTATTTGTCGTTTTTGGACTGTGTCTTTACATTGTGACAAATTTCATCAAATTTGACAGCTTAGCGACAGCATACGACAAAATTAACGACGGGTGTGTTTATGACTGTTGCCTTCAAGCTTACAAGAGCTAGTCCTATTTGCAACCGATGACTAAAATTTATCCTGAAAAAATAATACTATAGATGTAGAAAATTACAGCCATGAATAAAATAATACTTCTCCGTTTCTCGCTGACACATGAAGCGTCACTCAAAACATTTTAGACGCTATTCATAACCACAAATGTGCGAGAAAACGATTTTTGCCACTCACACACCTATTTCCACCTACCCCCACCAGACTCCCTCACTAACAGGAGGGACCAAGGGCTATCTACCACTACAATCGCGAGTGGGTGGCAGTGGGTGGTCATGGAATAAAATTTGCCTTCGCGCACACGCACTTATTAACGAGCTGATAACTATAAGAATGGTTTATCTGGAGCTTTCATGATGTATGAACATACGTCCTTAACGGAGCCCCTATTAATATCCAAATAATAGCTGCAGATTTACTTTATTGTTATTAACGTGTAAAGCAGTTCTGCTGCGATTTTGATGCGTTTTACTCTTGCCGTTCTTGCCGTCGTCTGGCACTAAAGAGCATTTCCTCAGAGTTATTAAGATCCTTGGAAGAGCAAGCCATGACAAAACTATTACTACTGATTAAAGCATACCGTTAAGGCCGGTATTACGCTATCAAATTTCTTTATCAAAGATTTGATCAAATATTCGTCAAATATACACTCCTGGAAATGGAAAAAAGAACACATTGACACCGGTGTGTCAGACCCACCATACTTGCTCCGGACACTGCGAGAGGGCTGTACAAGCAATGATCACACGCACAGCACAACGGACACACCAGGAACCGCGGTGTTGGCCATCGAATGGCGCTAGCTGCACAGCATTTGTGCACCGCCGCCGTCAGTGTCAGCCAGTTTGCCGTGGCATACGGAGCTCCATCGCAGTCTTTAACACTGGTAGCATGCCGCGACAGCGTGGACGTGAACCGTATGTGCAGTTGACGGACTTTGAGCGAGGGCGTATAGTGGGCATGCGGGAGGCCGGGTGGACGTACCGCCGAATTGCTCAACACTTGGGGCGTGAGGTCTCCACAGTACATCGATGTTGTCGCCAGTGGTCGGCGGAAGGTGCACGTGCCCGTCGACCTGGGACCGGACCGCAGCGACGCACAGATGCACGCCAAGACCGTAGGATCCTACACAGTGCCGTAGGGGACCGCACCGCCACTTCCCAGCAAATTAGGGGCACTGTTGCTCCTGGGGTATCGGCGAGGACCATTCGCAACCGTCTCCATGAAGCTGGGCTACGGTCCCGCACACCGTTAGGCCGTCTTCCGCTCACGCCCCAACATCGTGCAGCCCGCCTCCAGTGGTGTCGCGACAGGCGTGAATGGAGGGACGAATGGAGACGTGTCGTCTTCAGCGATGAGAGTCGCTTCTGCCTTGGTGCCAATGATGGTCGTATGCGTGTTTGGCGCCGTGCAGGTGAGCGCCACAATCAGGACTGCATACGACCGAGGCACACAGGGCCAACACCCGGCATCATGGTGTGGGGAGCGATCTCCTACACTGGCCGTACACCACTGGTGATCGTCGAGGGGACACTGAATAGTGCACGGTACATCCAAACCGTCATCGAACCCATCGTTCTACCATTCCTAGACCGGCAAGGGAACTTGTTGTTCCAACAGGACAATGCACGTCCGCATGTATCCCGTGCCACCCAACATGCTCTAGAAGGTGTAAGTCAACTACCCTGGCCAGCAAGATCTCCGGATCTGTCCCCCATTGAGCATGTTTGGGACCGGATGAAGCGTCGTCTCACGCTGTCTGCACGTCCAGCACGAACGCTGGTCCAACTGAGGCGCCAGGTGGAAATGGCATGGCAAGCCGTTCCACAGGACTACATCCAGCATCTCTACGATCGTCTCCATGGGAGAATAGCAGCCTGCATTGCTGCGAAAGGTGGATATACACTGTACTAGTGCCGACATTGTGCATGCTCTGTTGCCTGTGCCTATGTGCCTGTGGTTCTGTCAGTGTGATCATGTGATGTATCTGACCCCAGGAATGTGTCAATAAAGTTTCCCCTTCCTGGGACAATGAATTCACGGTGTTCTTATTTCAATTTCCAGGAGTGTATTTGGCAAAGATCTTTGACGTGGCGCTAAAAAGGGGTCAAATTTCAATATGGCTGACAACAACAGCTTGTTATTAACCTCAGCAGTTCCATGTACCACAATTGCACTGTGTGCACATGCGGAAGAGAAGTAGAGAAAAAAAGAAAACGTACCTCGGTAAAGCCGTGGGTTTTACGACGACACGATAAAAGCATTCAACAAAACTTGTTACGTGAGCTTATAGTGGAGGACATCAACTCGTACAGCAATTACTTAAGAATGGATGAGCATACATTTCAGTATTTGCTCAGTGAGGTGTATCCTCATATGACAAAGCACAATACTCACTTAAGAACTGCCATATCTACAAAAGAGAGGCTCACTGTAACACTCCGATTCCTTGCTACATGAGAGAGTTAGGTTAGGTTAGGTCTCGTCTCGTCTCCAATCTTCCTAATCTATTTTTGTATTCAGGGTGCCTCGTGTTATAAAGCACCTCATCAGCTTCATATATCTGTTTAATTTTGTAGTTGTCGCTATACACCAATTGTATTTACCGGCAATGTTAGTAAAACACTACAGATGACAGAACAGTGCAGCGATGCTAGCGCTCCACGTGGTAACATGTCACATTGCAGTGAACAGAAAGCAAGCGACTTCTTTGATCAAATCTACAGCGAGCATGGAGGTAAGGCCGGTATTACACTATCAAATTTCTTTGTCAAAGATTTGATCAAAGATGTGATCCAATATTCCGTCCAATATATTTGACAAAGATCTTTGACGTAGCGCTAGAAGGGGTATTACACTGTCATCAAATTTTTTGTCAAAGTTCAAGATGGCTGACAACAACTTGTTATTAACCGCAGCAGTTGTACGTACCCCAATTTCGGAAAAGAAGTGGGGGAAAAATGGAACCATACATACGAGGTTGACAGTCTTAAAGTCCTGGGATTACAACTTGATAATAAATTCAGTTGGGAGGAGGACACCACAGAACTGCAGAAAGGCCTTAACAAATCTGTATTTGCAATTCGAGTGTTAGCAGACATAGGCAACATAAAAATGAAAAAGCTTGCATACTTTGCCTACTTTCATTCCATAATGTCATATGGGATATTATTTTGGGGTAAATCTTGAAGTCAAACAAAAGTTTTCAGAGTCCAAAAGCGTGTAATACGTATTATTTGTGGAGCAAATTCACGGACGTCCTACAGAAACCTCTTCAAAGAACTGGATATACTAATTACTGCCTCTCAGTATATTTACTTCTCAATGAAATTTGTCGTAAATAATATATCTCTTTTTCCAACAAACAACTCAGTTCAAACATGATCTGCACAAGGACTTAAAAGCACTTACTATAGTTCAAAAAGGGGTCCACTACTCAGGAACACTCATCTTCAATAATTTGCCAGGAAACATAAAAAATTTAGTTAGAAATAAAGATCACTTTAAAAGGAGCCTGAAAAACTTACTACTAGCCAACTCCTCCTACTCCATTGGCGAAATTTTTAATAGAAACAAATGGTGTATTGTATTTATTCATACTATTAGTATTGTTATTTCAGCTTAAAAAAATCGACATGTTCCACATCCACGACGATCTCCTCAGCACGGATCTATGGAACGAAAAACTAATCTAATTTGGGTGAAGCCGTGGGTTTTACGACGACACGATAAAAGCATTCAACAAAACTTGTTACGTGAGCTTACAGTGGAAGACGTCAAGTCGTACATCAATTACTTAAGAATGGATGAGCATACATTTCTGTATGTGCTCAATGAAGTGTATCCTCATATCACAAAGCACAATATTCACTTAAGAACTGCTACATCTTCAGAAGACAGGCTCGCTGTAACACTCCGATTCCTTGCTACAGGAGAGGGTTAGTTATGTTAGGTTAGGTTAGGTTAGGTCAGGTCAGGTCAGTTCTGGTCAGGTCTCCAATCTTCTTAATCTATTTTTGTATTCAGGATGCCTCACGTTGTAAAGCGTCTCATCAGCTTCAGACATCTTTATTAATTTTGTAGTTGTCGGCACACACCAATTGAATTTACCGGCAATGGTTATAAAAACACTACAGACAACAGAACGCTGCAGCGATGCTAGCGCTCCATATGGTAACATGTCACATTACAGTGAACAGAAGACAAGCGGTTTCTTTGATCAAATATACAGCGAGGCCCTAGATTTGATCAAATATTGGACGACATTTGACAAAGTCCCTATTACACTATCAAATATCTTTGACAAAGATATTGGACAAAGATATTGGACAAAGAAATTTGATAGTGTAATACCGGCCTAAGAATCTTACCCCCATGACAGCGAGGCCCCAGATTTGATCAAATTTATTTGACAACAGACGAGATTTGACTAAGTTCTTTGACAAAGAAATTTGATAGTGTAATACCGGCCTAATAACGGCAAAATGCGCTATCTAAAACCGGCGCAGGGGCAACAGTGGTGCACCATGGGCCGTAGATGATGGGGGTGAACGATGGCTGTGGAGATATGTACGGACGAATAGAAGTCCAACTGCTGAGCGACTGACCGCCCAGATGACCCAAGGGGCTACCAACAGTGTCTATCAATGACTGGTAGGGGAAAGTTGCTGCATGTGGACTTACTCGGCTGGCACCAGCTTCATGCCCTCGTGCTGCTGCTGTTAATTGGCGACGAAGACTGGAATTTGCACGCCAGTACCGCAACTGTACGTCCACTGAGTGGTGACAGGCGGTCTTTCAGATGAATCACGTTTTATGCTGCTTTGGATAGACGGCCGTTGGCGTGTATGGCGTGAAACTTCTGAGAGCAAACACTCTGCAACAATCGTCGGAAGTGCCCTGGACTGTCTGGAAAGCACAGTGGACCAACAGAAGGATATGTCTAGCTTTGGGACCGTGTCCACCACTACATGCAGTTTGTTTTTCCTCGGCAGAATGACATCTACCGGCAGGACGTGTGATACAACTCACAGTATACGTGTGCAGTTCGAAGAGCACTTAGATGAGTTTACGGTACTCCCCGGTATTAAACTCAGTCGAGAATCCGTAGGACCACCTCGACTGGGCTGTTCGCCCCATGGGTCCTCAACTGAGAAACCTAGCGCAGTTGGCCACGGCACTGGAGTCGCCATGGCTCCAAATCCCTGTTGGTACCTTCGAGAGTCTGCAGCTCGTGGTCTTGTGGTAGCGTTTTCGCTTCCCGCGCACGGGGTCCTGTGTTCGATTTCCGGTGGGGTCAGGGATTATTCCTGCCTCGAAATGGCAGTGTTGTTGTGTCGTCTGCATCATGATCATTCATCCCCATTACGGTCGGAGGAAGGCAATGGCAAACCACCTCCACTAGGACCATGCCTAGTATGGCGGTGCGGGTCTCCCTACGCTCCTCGGAGTATGGGACTTCATCATCATCACCTTCGAGAACCTCACTGACTCTCTTCCTGCACTTCTCGTAGCGGTCGGCGTTGCAAAAGATGGTTACTTAGCCTCTTGTCAAGTGGTCACATTAATGTTACTGGTCAGTATATAATAGCCCCACACTCCAAGAAGAATGCAAGAATTTCAGCTCCGAAAAAGGCAGTTGCTGACAATTCTGAATATTGCACAACGGTCAGTTTAATAAGTCATGGATGGAAAATACTGACACGAATTATTTACAGAATAATGGAAAAACTGGTGGTACCACCAACTCCCTCCCGAAATATTTACTATCTGTCTCGAAACACTCTGTATACTAAAATGTCTTTTGATACTAATAGTACAGGGACTGAGGTTGGTACATCTGCATCTACATCTACTTGGTTACTCCGCAATTTCACACTTAAGTGCCTGGCAGAGGGTTCATCGAAGCATTTTCATACTACTTGTCTACCATTCCACTCTCGAATGGCCGGTGGGAAAAAGGAACACCTAAATCTTTCCGTTCGTGCTCTAATTTCTTTTATTTTATTATGATAATCATTTCTCGCTACGTAGGTGGGTGTCAACAAAATATTTTCGCATTCGGAAGAGAAAGTTGGTGATTGAAATTTCGTAAATTTCGCCATAAAGAAAACCGCCTTTGTTTCAGTACTGCCACCCCAACTCGCGTATCATATCAGTGACACTCTCACCCCTACTGCGCGATAACACGAAACGGTCTGCCCTTCTTTGCACTCTTTCGATGTCCTCCGTCAATTCTACCTGGTAAGGATCCCACACCGCGCAGCAATATTCCAGCAGAGAAACTGATGTTTCAGACGGCTGATATTTCTTAATAACGCTATTGACATGTCCACGCAGTCGAAGAAAATGTGATTTCGGTCTTCTTTACGGCAGTCGCGCAGAGATAATGATGTTCGAATCGATCGTGATTAAACATTATGAGGAATATAATGCCTAAGAATTCCCGTCTGCAGCTGAGCTCACGGTACCGAGGTCTTGTTGCCATCGTTAATACTATCGTATCACAATGTCTTCTGGTCGCCTGTGAGAATATCCAATATGTGTTCTTATATGCCTTTGTAGATTACTCTCTTCGCTAGAGCGTCAGCTATTTGATTCACTGGTGTGTCGATATGTGCTTTTGCCCAACAGTTTGCAATGCTGCGTCCCTTTCTAGTCAGCCGTGTCCCATTGGACGCTTTCTGCTTTCTATGCGGCCGTGGACGCAGATTTCAATGCTGCAGAGGTGACGTCAGGCGTGGGCTGGTCCAGCCGCAGTGTTCCAGTTTGCGACGGTCCGACCGCAAAACCGCAGGCGGTCGCGACCCTACGAGGTCCAGTGCGAGAAGCAGCATGAACAAGCCACTGCAGGATGGGTAAGGAATTCTTTGGTTCAAAGAACTCAATGGCGATTCTTCTTCTTACGGATGGGGCGTTACTTTCTGTTGTTACTTCACAGGTGTCCTAACGATGCACTGACCTCAACCTTTCTTTGAGAAGTTAGAGGATTTCCCGTGGCGATCATGTTGATGGAATTTTGTTGCTGTTAATAATGATAATGATGAAGCACAAAAATAGCGAAATGAGATAAAAGATATCGATATGGAAACGCCCTAGTTAAAAGTAGGTCCTAAGTTGTTGTCAACGATCGCTAGGTGCTTGTTTCAGTTCAGGGCAATCTAGAACACTATAATTACATTTACAGCAACTCTAGAGGCGACTACGTAGCATTCTAATATTTCTCGTGTAGAAACGCATGAATAGCAACTAGGTCATAACATATCAAAACTTCCTACTCCGCTAGTAGACCCGTTGCTCAGGCAAACGTACACCAACTAACCATAAGTCGACTATTCTATTAATTTCAGTAGGCTCCAACCTTCGCTGCTGAGAAACCGAACGCTGTTCATGTTCCACGTTAGTTTGAAATGAAGTAGCTATCTTCTGCTTGGCAATGTTAAGGGGTTTGTTCATCTGCATTCTGCTGGTACGATATGCAGAAGAGTCTGTACGCAATTTCTTACAATACTATCTACTTAAAGAGTGATGGCGGGACAATCAAATTTTCATTATAAAGGCATAGTTTCATTGCGTTTGTCTCATAGAAGTGACCCGTTGCAGAAACCACTCTGTACATTGCGTTGATCAGTTCCACGTTTTGTTATTTCTTGTACTTTAAAAACTGTGACCCTTGCCATTAAGTTGATAGACAGAGTTCAACACTGACATTCCCGGGAGTCAATATGAGCTCTATACTGTTCACCAGGCTTCCCACTACTTACGATTGATCCCTACGAATTTTGATAGTTCCGATAGTGTTGCCAGATGTCTCGTTTGTCGCAGTATATCATGACACGTCCCGCTTGGAGGACGCCAAATGTCCCGTCTTTCGGGGACCGTCAACGATTCGAAATATAATTTCCATTCACTTAAAATATGGTTAAGTACATGAAAATTCCGAAATGGGTTTCTGAACATGTCGATAGAGGTAACCAAAAAGTTAGAATATAGTGCGTCAGGAGGTCGCGATCATGCGATGCGCTAAAGGGATGCCTCAGAGCATGCACGGACTTTACGTTACGAAAACACCTAGCCGCGTGGCTTCCATTCTTATATTATTACCACCAAGCCGATCCTTTATGGACAGTGTTTGAACTTCTCCCCCTTTCATCTCACTGACTCCCCGCGACTTCTTCAATTAGTACTTTGTTGAATTGTGCTGAAGTGTGAGGGTTTTTTTTTTTTTTTATTGTCAGCCTAAAGCTGGTACAGCGTTTTTAATGAATAGAAAAGTACTTTTGAATACAGCTGTAACGGTGTACCAACTTTGTTCAGTATCTATTATAAGGTTATATAATGATTGAAAATTTACTTTTTTCACATCTCGACCTTTACGTCCATTTCCTGCCATTTTTAGCCAAAAGTCACTAAATTTTGCAAACAAGTTCTAGCAATACTGGTACCATCGCATCTGTGACCAGTGGAGACGCATCGTTCTGATGGCTTCTGCAAGCTAGCATCTAATCGTTCAAGGATGTTATCAGTATATCGAAAAATACCTGAATAAAACTATCAGATTTAAAGCTTCATTTATGAGAGGCCTGACAAAAGCAAACAAGACTATCCGTTTTACTAAGCAAGTGTTATCTTTTAGAAAACCAGCACAAAAGACTCTGTTGTGAGTTATACTGGTATCGAATAATACACTATATGAACTTCAAAGCGCTAAAGCGAAGCCGGCCGAAGTGGCCGTGCGGTTCTAGGCGCTGAAGTCTGGAACCGCGAGACCGCTACGGTCGCAGGTTCGAATCCTGCCCCGGGCATAGATGTGTGTGATGTCCTTAGGTTAGTTAGGTTTAACTAGTTCTAAGTTCTAGGGGACTAATGCCCTCAGAAGTTGAGTCCCATAGTGCTCAGAGTCAGAGCTAAAGCGAACCTGGACTCTAAAAATATGAATTATTAATTGTTCACTCTGGAGTTACGGCGCAATGTTTCACGCGAGTAGCCATTTAGACAAAAGTTGTATGACTTACACTGATTAGTCAGAACATTATGACCACCTACCAAATGACCTTTGGGACGGATAAGAGTGGCGACGCATCGTGGAATAGAAGCAATGAGGCCTTGTTATGTCGCTGGAGGGGGTTGGCACCACATCTGCAGACACAAGTCGCCTACTTCCAGTAAATTCCAAGGAGGGGGCGATGAACTCTGACGTCACAGTCAGTCACATCTTAGATGTGCTCGATTCGGTTCAAGTGTAGGGAGTTGAGGGGCCAGCACATCAACTGGAATTCGCCACTGTGTTCCTCGAACATCACACTGCTGGCCTTGTGACATGACGCATTATCTACACTCCTGGAAATGGAAAAAAGAACACATTGACACCGGTGTGTCAGACCCACCATACTTGCTCCGGACACTGCGAGAGGGCTGTACAAGCAATGATCACACGCACGGCACAGCGGACACACCAGGAACCGCGGTGTTGGCCGTCGAATGGCGCTAGCTGCGCAGCATTTGTGCACCGCCGCCGTCAGTGTCAGCCAGTTTGCCGTGGCATACGGAGCTCCATCGCAGTCTTTAACACTGGTAGCATGCCGCGACAGCGTGGACGTGAACCGTATGTGCAGTTGACGGACTTTGAGCGAGGGCATATACTGGGCATGCGGGAGGCCGGGTGGACGTACCGCCGAATTGCTCAACACGTGGGGCGTGAGGTCTCCACAGTACATCGATGTTGTCGCCAGTGGTCGGCGGAAGGTGCACGTGCCCGTCGACCTGGGACCGGACCGCAGCGACGCACGGATGCACGCCAAGACCGTAGGATCCTACGCAGTGCCGTAGGGGACCGCACCGCCACTTCCCAGCAAATTAGGGACACTGTTGCTCCTGGGGTATCGGCGAGGACCATTCGCAACCGTCTCCATGAAGCTGGGCCACGGTCCCGCACACCGTTAGGCCGTCTTCCGCTCACGCCCCAACATCGTGCACCCCGCCTCCAATGGTGTCGCGACAGGCGTGAATGGATGGACGAATGGAGACGTGTCGTCTTCAGCGATGAGAGTCGCTTCTGCCTTGGTGCCAATGATGGTCGTATGCGTGTTTGGCGCCGTGCAGGCGAGCGCCACAATCAGGACTGCATACGACCGAGGCACACAGGGCCAACACCCGGCATCATGGTGTGGGGAGCGATCTCCTACACTGGCCGTACACCACTGGTGATCGTCGAGGGGACACTGAATAGTGCACGGTACATCCAAACCGTCATCGAACCCATCGTTCTACCATTCCTAGACCTGCAAGGGAACTTGCTTTTCCAACAGGACAATGCACGTCCGAATGTATCCCGTGCCACCCAACGTGCTCTAGAAGGTGTAAGTCAACTACCCTGGCCAGCAAGATCTCCGGATCTGTCCCCCATTGAGCATGTTTGGGACTGGATGAAGCGTCGTCTCACGCGGTCTGCACGTCCAGCACGAACGCTGGTCCAACTGAGGCGCCAGGTGGAAATGGCATGGCAAGCCGTTCCACAGGACTACATCCAGCATCTCTACGATCGTCTCCATGGGAGAATAGCAGCCTGCATTGCTGCGAAAGGTGGATATACACTGTACTAGTGCCGACATTGTGCATGCTCTGTTGCCTGTGTCTATGTGCCTGTGGTTCTGTCAGCGTGATCATGTGATGTATCTGACCCCAGGAATGTGTCAATAAAGTTTCCCCTTCCTGGGACAATGAATTCACGGTGTTCTTATTTCAATTTCCAGGAGTGTATTTGAAAAATGTCGCTGCCGTCGGGAAACATGTTCGTCAAGAAGGGGTGTATGTGGCGTGCAACCAGTGTACGATACTTCTTGGCCGTCAAGGTGCCTTGCACGAGCTCCACTGGACCCATGGGTACCCACGTGAATGTTTTCCAGAGCATAAGGGAGCCGCCGCCAGCTTGTCTCCGTCCCACAGTACAGGTGTCAAGGAGCTGTTCCCCTGGAAAACGACGGATTCGCACCTCCCAGCGTCATGATGAAGAAGGTATCCAAATCATCAGTCCATGCAACGCTCTGCTACCGCGCCAACGTCCAGTGCCGATGGTCACGTGCACATTTCAGTCGTAGTTGCCGATGTCGTGGTCTTAACATTGGCACATGAACGAGTCGTCGGGGCTGTGGCCCATCGTTATGAGTGTTCGGTGCACTTTGTGTCCAGACGCACACTCGTACTCTCCCCAGCATTAAAGTGTGATGTTAGTTGCGTCACAGTTCGCCGCCTGTCCTGCTTTACCAGTAGTCAACCAACCCGACGACGTCTGGACGTGGTTTAATCTTGGTTTCGCCACGACACTCACCAGAGCAGTCCTCGAACATCCGACAAGTCGTACTGTGTACGAAATGCTCGGGCCGTGCCTTCGGGCCATCACAATCTGCCCTCGGGCAAACTCAGATAGATCACGCGCGTTCCTCATTCTACACACGGACAGCACGTTCACCGATACTACATGCACCATGTGTGTGTGTGTCTGACTGGCAGTCATACCTCTCCTGCTATCGCCTGGACGGGTTTGAGTCGACAAAAGGTCAGTGGTCACAATGTTCTGGCTAATCAGAGTATCACCAGTATACACTTGTTTCCAGTCGCTATCATCCTTCGCTTTCAATACTGCGCGCAAAAAGTATCTTCTTTGAACATATCAACAAATTTAAACCATTTCAAATTCTGTTACATATTACTCGTATAATATTTCTGTGGTCTATATAGTGTGCAAAGAGTATCTTTATTCAACAACAAATTAGAGATCACAAAAATTTTATATGTAACTGAATTTGAAATGCTTTAAATTTGCTGATATGTTCATTGAAGATACTCTTAGCAACAATATTGAAAGCGAAGATTGATAGCGACTCTGTGTTTTACGTCAGTTTTTTTTACGAGTATGTAAACGCGCTGGACACACTGGTAATTATACACACACCAACAAAAGTCTTACGTCAACCCGACATGACGTCCTGTACCGATCGGAAGGTCACCCGCTGATGTTGTTTGTAAACACACACGCAGTTAGCACGAGCACTACTTATGGGTGGAACGACCCCGGCGAATGGACTGTAGCATTTCAGTTGAGAGTAAAGCACTAGTAGGGACCCATAAGAGACGTCTGTGGAACAGCCATCATGCCACGAAGGGAAATAGTCCATCACGTTACGAAAAGAAGGCTTGTCAACCGGGGGAGAAGCTCGATGTGTGCACTGGAGTCAATCTGGTTTAGTGTGAACATGGAATTGGTTCCAACTGGCGGATTTACACCGCTCAGACCCTCGACGTTCGACGGGTGTGCAGGATGATGGGTATCTATGACTTTTGAGTCAGAGGGACAGTGGGCTGTGTGCTCCAGAACTGAATTCGGCGATGTAAGAGGATACTGGACGTAATGTATCGCATCAAACTGTTAGGAGACGATTGCATGATGTTAATCTCTATTCACGATGATCACCGGGAGCATCACATCGTACACCACAACACCGAGGACTCCGTTACAGATGGGCAAGAAATCATGCAGAATGGACGCCTCATGATTGGCATCGGTTGTTACTTATGGGCGAAACTTAGGTCTATTTGTTCTCTGACAATCGCAGACAACTTGTTTGGAGAAAATCCGGTAGAACAGACGCTGTGTCCCACGTGTGCAACAAGGTGGTGGAGGAGTGATGTTCTGGGTTGTCATTACAGGGGGCCACCGTACATCTCTCGTGCTTGCTGAGGGTAATCTCGGTAATCTCACTGCTCTACGGCACGGGGACGACATTCTGCAACTAGTAGTGCGACCGTATCGCCAAATTTTGGTGACAGTATCATCCTTATGGATGATAACACGCATCGTCATCGTGCTGCTATCATGCTAGAGTCACCAAAATGGAATGATCTCACCGTTTCCTGGACATGAACCCAGTCGAGCATGTGTGGGCTCGATTGAAACGAGCTGTTTTTGGACGTCGACAATGACGATATATCTGTGTGACTTACACTGAATCGACATTTGGAGCAGGGCTCGCTTGATGTTCTCGTCGATGGAATGACGCAACGGATTCAAGACGGCGTCGGAGCAACGGGATGTTCCACCGCGTATTGACGTTGTTCAGAAACGCTGGGAGAAAACCCTCATAGCAAATGGGCGATTTTATCATTACGCAAATATTCGTTTTTTTGATTTGGTGATGTGGCCACATTGCAAATGAATGTGTGCCTCCGAGCCAATTTTTGTTTTCTGTGCCATGAATTTCGAAACAAAGGTGTGGTGCAAAGCTTTTGTTGCCCTCTCCTTCACCATCACGACACCACACACGAACGCTGCGATATCTGCAACAATGGAGGCCTTGGGTTCCCCGTCTTCGTTCATCTTCCAAAAATCCCGATTTGGTCCTATCCGATTTCAAACTGTTTCAAAAACTTAAAGAACACCTTCGAGGACTTCATTTTGATAGTGATGAAGTGTTGCAAGCACATGTGAAGATGCGACTCCGTCAATAAAGTCAAAGATTCTGCAGTGACGGTATCGCTAGGAGAAATGTGTTCGTCGCCAGAGTGTCGTACGTTGGGTTGAGAAATAAATATGTAGACATGAAGAATAAAGATGTAGAAGGTTAATAAAAAGCTTTAAGCGTTCTCACAACAACAAAAAATCGGAAACATCACTTTTGAGCATGCCTTGGTATTAACTTTTCTTTAATGCCAAATCATAGGAACAGTATAACAAATCTTTGTAAAGTAGCACTAATTTCTCCATTCAGCTCAGATGACAATTTAATTTTACAATCGAACTGAACACTTTGTAAGAAAGATAAGTGGGTAGCATTAAGGTGACATTGTACGTGAAATTCGTTGAAATTTGAATTTCCTGTTTTCTACTCCTTAATATATTTTGTACTTTCCTGAACATTTTAGTATATAATACATTAAAATCAGACAATTGTGAGACCTTCAAATAATATTTTGAATGTCGACGTGTGACTGTCAAATTTCGCGGCTACGCCACATTTGAGCAGTCATATCTTGGGAACTACACAGTCTAGAAGGCCGTGAATTTGTTTGTTTTGTGCCTACTGCTACGTCTCAGAAGTTGGCATTACGAATAAACAAATCAGTCCTTTGTTTCTGATACTAGTTTTCGTTGAAAGTAGTGTGACTATCGGCTATTTTTGTAGTACGCTAACTTCTATTGCTTTTTGTACGTAAATAAATTAAATTACAAGAATATTATGGGAAGGCCATTAGAGATGACTGTCACAATTTAGAGATGATGAAAAGAGCTGTGTGGAGCACTTTCTTTCATCGAATATGAACCGATGAAGAGCCATGTCATGCTTTGTGTCCAATCAATTGGTATAAATATAGGCAAGCTGAATTTTCTGGCACCCTGCATGAATTTGCACATAAATATTCTCTTCCTTTGGCAGTAATGGAGGCAATCAAACCTATTTACAAAGATTTGGCAAATCCTGAGCTACTAAAGAAGTGTTTACATGGGAAGACCCAGAACGTGAATGAATCAAATGGCTCTGAGCACTATGGAACTTAACATCTGTGGTCATCAGTCCCCTAGAACTTAGAACTACTTAAACCTAACTAACCTAAGGACATCACACACATCCATCCATGCCCACGGCAGGATTCGAACCTGAGACCGTAGCGGTCGCGCGGTTCCGGACTGAGCGCCTAGAACCGCTAGACCACCGCGGCCGGCGTGAATGAATCCTTCAATAATGTTATGTGGTGCTGTGTGCCTAAAAATGTATTTGTTGGGCTTATGACTCTAAAGTTAGCAGTGTCTGATGCTGTAATGACTTTTAATAGTGGGAACTATGAAAGACTTTGGGTTCTGGAGACGTTAGGGGTAAGATTTGGACAGAACACAGCTAAAGGACCCGGGGAACTGGATGAGTTTCGTGTACGTGAAGCAGAGTTACCTGCTGAGCAAATGACCACTGGGCTGTTGTGACACTGAAGAAGACACAGACTATGGGCCAGGGCAATTCTAGTGCGTAAAAGACGCAGCAATCTAAGTCTGTATAAGAATTTGTAATTAAAAAAGTTTTGAACCTCAATATCTCTGAACAAAATTTCTTGCAACAAATGACCCGTTTTCTAAAAAAGTACTGATGGTAGAGACATGAAATTTTCACAGCATGCCAAGTATGAGATTCAATACATATGGAACTAGAATAATTAAAAAATCCTGAGCTGCTTCGTTTTTATGTTCATTTATTTACAAAACTCTGTCAAAAAATTGAGTGTTTGAAAAAAAAAGATAACATGCCCCACAATACAATTTTACTAATAATTCTAGTTCAGTGTATCTAGAAAGGTGCATTCAATAATTATGAAAAATTGTAAGTTGGTGTCTTAAAAAGTTTCCAAGATAATGAGTCACAAAATTCGATAATTTTACATAGGCGGCATAGGACATACAATGTCCCCTTAATTGATGTCGGAGACATGCAGTTCCCACATGAATTATTCACGCGATATACTGCTCACACACGGCGTTTATATTCGTAGGACTAACGAAACGTGTAGCTGCAGCGTAAAAGTGGTATGTGTATACAGCAGCTCCCTACTGCTTAGCGCCAATTACGGTCTTGCGGCCAAGTCCTGCGTGCGTCATGGTGTTTCCTCGCCACGTGTCGCTCGCTACCTTCTCAGTGTCCAGCTGTCTCTTTCAGGGCCGCACCGAGGGCCCGGCGAGACAGACAGGCCCCCGCCAAAGGCGCAGGCGCAGAAGGGACACAAAAACTGACCGGAGAGAGAAAGAAAGAAAAAAAAGGCGTTTTAAAAACTGATTGTGAGAGGTACAGGAGAACTCCTACAAGTCGTGTACGTATCTTCTGTCTACGAGAGGGAGCTTTTACTTTGATCAATGACGATAAAAGACACTGTCGTCACGGTATCATTTCACCCGTGTTCCAACATAAAACAATTACACAGCTCGTTCATGTTCATCAGTGGAGTTCTGGCTGATGCTGTCGATCTGCAATGACTTAAGATTTACTCGTTTCTTCTCGAGACGAGCGGCGACCAGATAGCTGTTTGGCCTTCTGCGGTTTCTCTAAATCACCTTTGGTGAATGCTGGGATAGTTTCTTTAACGAGGCCACGTTTTATTCCGTCCCTTATGCTGCTACACCAGATGTAGCGCTTCAGTTCTAATTGTCTCTGAGCTGACAAGATGTGAAACCGTAACCTTCCTTTTTCTTCGAAAGCTTCAGTGCTTTGGAGGCCGAGGGCAAAAAGATAAAACTACTCAACGTGATGATAGACAGATTGGAAATGACGGGCGTAAAGCGAAAGCCAAGGCAGGGAAGTAAAGGGTACCGAAGCTATACGACACGGAAGGAGACTAGTATGGCTGACGAATATCAGATAATGAAGGTTTAGCGATTTCGCCTGTTATTTAAGATGTGTGGGGTGACATCTTGACAAAGGTGGTTATTTTGCGACTAATGAGAGTGTAGGCCAGAACTTATCAAACTGCGTGTCCCGACACCCCGGAGTGTCGAGTAGCTGTTCCAAAGATGTCGCGGGACTAGCAGCATGTAAAACAAACGAAAAACTTGTAATAAAATAATACAAAAAAATCCTTCTCTTCGTTCAGTGTAACCAGAGATGAGGTATTAAACGAGTGATCGATATGTTGAATTCCACTATTCCAACTACGACACTAGGTGTCTTAAATGTGATTGTATGCTTTCCCGGCATATACAGCTGGCGAAGAGTTCTCGGGCTTCCAGCCGGGTGGCGCTGTCTTCAAACTGCGACGTTTCGACGAGTGACATACTCGTCATCTTCTGGCGAAGTCACCGCCACCCGGCTGGAAGCCCGAGAACTCTTCGCCACTAGGTGTCTTGATTACTATGCGCTGCTTTCTAGACAGAGAAGCGCTCGTAACAAAAACCACTGGAAAGGGTATGAAATCAGTTGTGGAAAAGACTGTTAAAATGACAAGTTACATTAAGAGCAAGCCTCTCAATACAAAACCTTTAGGTCAAATATGTGACTAGCTAGGACACAGCATTGTCACCTCCTCCTTCACACAAGAATCCGCTGGCTATCCAGACGGAGAATACTTAGTACTGAATATGAACTTAAGGATGCAATGCTGCAATTATTTGAGCAAGAAAACAAAACCGAGTTTGTGGACGCATTAGAAGAACGGCTCTGAGCACAAAGCTAGCTTTTCTTTCTGATTTATTTCAATCACTTAACAAGACAAATGCTAGTCTACAAGGTAAGAGTGCAAATCTCATTACCGCCACTGACAAAACTGCAACCTTAAGAGACAAAGTCGAGGTACGGTTTAGAAAAATAAAACAGAACGATTTTGAAATGTTTCCATTGACATCTACAGTTGCATTTAATAGAAAAATTCAACCATTGATAAACGACCATTTAGTGCTGCTGAAAGATTGAACAGATATTTCCCAACACTAGAGATAAAACAGTCTGGCTGAATGAGAAATTCGTTCGCGCTTTCCAGTACTTGTGGCGTTCAACACGTAGAAGAGGAGGAACGGCAGACGTGAAGAACCGTACTTTAAAACTTAAGTACCAACAACCAAATTTATGCATCTTCTGGATTTCTATTCAGCAAGATCATCCTCACGTACGTAAAAGAACACTCATAGTTCTGCTGTAGTTTTTTACAACATATAGTGTGAAAGTGCCTTTTCTAGTATGTTAAACGTAAATAAAGTTAAACTAGGAAGTATGAGAAAGGATGAGCAAATATGTGTGAATTTGTCCTACATTCGAGGTGACATAAGACAGATTTGTAACGTTCGTCAGGTCTACGTGAGCCATTGAATTCATAAAACAGTAGTAATGAGAAGTTTTGTATCTGTGAAAGGATATTTAATCTGTATTTATACTGTACTTGGAAATGAAATATGAAAATTAATATTCCTTTAAAATTTCATGTTACAGTAGAATCTCTTTTACTAATATTAGTGAAAGGATGTCTCGTGAAACTATACTTACTTGAAGCGGGTTGCTATGAGGAAAAGTTTGGGAAGCTCTGGTGCAGGCAATACCTGGAGCTACAGTTACAAGACACCAGTCTATGGACACTCAATTCTCTCCACAGCCGGCCTACGCACGAAAGAGGTAGCACACACAAATCTTGTTCGACAGATTCTTGAGTCTTAGATACTTAGGATTAATAGAGGAAATAGAGATTATCCGAAGAAGAGCGGCGCGTTTCGTCAACGGGTGGTGTCACTCAAGTGACAGACGCTACAAGACAGAAGCTGTGCGTCACGGAGAGGAGTGCTGTTAAAATTCTGACAACGTACAGTCGTAGCAGAGCTCAGAAAGACATTGCTTCCTCTCACATATATCTCTCAAAATGACCACAATTGTAAAATTAGACCCGGCGGGGTCAGGGATTTTCTCTGCCTCGTGATGGCTGGGTGTTGTGTGATGTCCTTAGGTTAGTTAGGTTTAAGTAGTTCTAAGTTCTAGGGGACTGATGACCCTAGATGTTAAGTCCCATAGTGCTCAGAGCCATTTGAACCATTTTTTGTAAAATTAGAGAAACACGGGTTAATACGGCCGAATACTAACAGTCGTTCTTGCTACCCGACGTTTGCGAAAGGAACTTACGATTCATACATGTCTATGTAGTCTAATGCTGAGCGAGTTTCCCAAATCTCTCTTCTCTCTGTCGTCTTCCAAAATTTAAAACTTTGCTTTCGACGTTTTACTAACTCATAACCTTCTGATTTGTACAGAAACTAAAGGTGAACAGCAGCATCCGTTGCCTCCCTTTGTCTTCTCAGCCAAACAATAAGAACTGTTCACAGATTGTTAGAACTTTGGAAAAACAGCGACATCTTGTTTGGTTTGTTGAAGCATTCGGTTCAGAAATGTGTTCACTATCCGGGAACACAAATTTTCAATAACTTATCAGCAATAATAAAAAGTTTATTAGTAGCTAAGGTACAAATGGAGAGTAGGGTACAGGATTTATTGGTGGCCAACTCCTACTCCAATGACGAGTAATTTTTAAGTGGAACCAACTGATGTAGATATTATTAATAATATAAGCTAATTCGGCTTCTGCATATTTTCATTGTAGTAATGCGAGCTGCGTAAATGTTTTTCTGTCTTCTTTTTGATGATATGTGGCTAGAATAGCCTAAAAATTACCTCGTATTTTTTCATTTAAATCTGTGGAAGGAAAATTAGCACATATATTCAAAGTATATTTACCTAGTTGCCTACCTATATTCTGTCTATGTGTGCATCATCTATAGGGGCTTGCAATTTTTGAGAGAGTACGAAGATTTGTAGAAAATTATATGATGGTATGAGTACGTGGAAAACATTGGTGCGAAGTCAGGAGCGCATAGGAAAGATGTAGAAAAGAGAGGACGTGAAAGAGTCAGGAAATAAATTAGTTTAGTTGAGTAAGTATCATTTTTAATTAGTCAAATTTGTAATATGTCGTTATGGTGTGGAGATGTGGAACGTGTCTATTGCTTTACAAATATAACAAGCTTCTTCAGTGAAAGTGCAGTAAGCTAACCCTTTTACGATTGGGTTTTACATTACATTTAATATAGGACTACGTTTAACTATAGTAACTGGCTCTACTTACAGACTTTATCTATGCAAGAGATGCAGTTGTCACAAAAACAAGATTTATGTCCAGTTTATCTTGACCATTCTGAATAGAGTTTTGTTCGAAAGCAAAATAAAAAAAAATGGTGTTTAGTTACAAGAGGACATTACCTAGCATGACTGCCTTTCTTGTAACTTTCTTCGTTACAAAGATATGAAGAGCAACTCGTCTCTTTTAAATAGCACCCTGTATTTTTATTCGGTAATCCACTTTCTCTCCTAAGATGCACTCAAAAAGGCATCACATTGTGTCGTTCTCGTAAACGTGAAACTATTAAAAACGTAACACACAATTGACTTCGGCTTTACTTTTCCAGAAACACACACGGAGTAATCTAACTCGTCCATTCGCTGGAGTTGACAGTAAATAAATGGAAACACAGGGCAAATGCACACTAATAATTCAGTCGACCGTCTTCAGCTGAGGACTTGTGTGAGTACGATGTGCACTGACGAAGAGAAGGTAGAAATGATTCAAATGGCTCTAAGCACTATGGGACTTAACATCTGAGGTCATCAGTCCCCTAGACTTAGAACTAATTAAACCTAACTAGCCTAAGAACACCACACACATCCATGCCCGAAGCAGGATTCGAACCTGCGACCGTAGCAGCAGCGCGGTTCCGGACTGAAGCGCCTAGAACCGCTCGGCCACAACGCCCGGCAGAGAAGGTAGAGATGCTGCTTATCTTCGGAGAAAGTAAGTTACTAGATCTGTAACTACGATAATGTTTTACCTTCTCTTCCTCAGTGTAGATTGCACTCGCATGATCTCTAAACTGAAGACATTTGATTGAATGTCGATATGCATTTACCTTTTGTTCCTATTTGTCCCTGTAATCTCCAACACGTGGGACGAGTTAAGCTACCACGGGTACCACCTGCAGTGTGTGAGAAGCCTCAAAGTCGGTTTTTTGTTAGGTCTTTTTGTAACGTCATATTTAATGAATGGTACACTGTGAACAGATCACGAGGAAGTGGATTACCGAATAAAAAATGTAGGGTGCTATTTAAAAATCTGCTGTTCATATCTTCGTATCGAACTATGTCATAAGAAGGACGATAATGCTGGTTAATGTCCCTCTGATAGCTAAAGAACGTTTGACTGACACTGTTTTCATATTTCTTCTGAAGAAAAATTCATGTGGCATCGCCGCGATAAACGGGACACCGTTCATTTAATTCATAAGGGAGGTAGTCGAATATTCTTACGGACGCATAGCTCATCTTGTGGTACATGAATTACAGGAAAGTGAAAAGAGCACTTGTGAACAGGAGGAAAGTGACTAACGGCAAGGCCCAGAATGTAGAAGCGGCTTCAGGAAAGGTCTTGCCGTGAAGCTGTTCAAACTCGCAGCACAGTGGCAGACACGCCGCCGTGGCTGATCCAGGCTGCCACCCACGCAGGCGCCATTTAAAACCGGACTCCAGCGAGCTCTAGCTGCAGCCGCAGCCACAGGTGCAGTTGGAGGGCTACGTTGGCCCGGTACGATGTCTGACCTTGTACGTTTTGCAAGGCTGTTAACCCGCCGTTTCTCCGCGTCACTGCTCTCTCGCGAAGGAACGTTGTTTGTGGCTTTGCGGTTAAGATGTCAGTGTACTGAACAAAAGGTTCGCTATTCATCACCTTCTGAACCTATCTGGAAGGGGCACTTACGTAAAAATGTGGCGTCGCTGAATAAAATATATGTTACTTCGGCAATCGATCCTGAGGTATGTCCCTTCCCACTGTCTAAACGAAGCGCCAGTTTGGAGAGAAAGGATCATCCATTAGCAAATGTTTCTGTGGGAGCAACGCACAGGCTCACTTTCGTGGCACGAGACAATGTTGAAGACAGATATATGGCGTTTTTGTTCACGAGTACATGTACTGTACGTGTCATTTTTTCCTCAGTGATCATTCAGTTCGATAAAGCGACAGATAATGTCACAGCTGTTGTGTCAGTATCTTAAGGACATCAAACGGGCCGACTTCGAGAAGGAGAGGCACCACAGGACGACATTTTAATTTGCACTGTCTATACTTTTACAAATAAATTCATAAAACTTTGTCAGCATGACCAGGAAGGATTTAGGATTCACACTCATAGCAGTGGAAGTTCAAAAACACGAAAACTAATATTTTTTAAATGTGAAATTTCATGATTTTTTTTCCACTTACTGTTGGCTGCATTTGTTGCTATAGGTATACTTTTCTTCATAAGTAAGAGAGATTCTTCGATGAATTTTGCACACCTTACAAACCATACTTACAGGTGTATGAAACTCTAGAATTTATTTAATCTATGGAAAAATGAATGGGCTGTTACGTTTTAAACTTCGTGTTGAGAGAAAACTCGAATTTTATAGTTAATTATCTCAATTTTTACCACAGTTTTTAACAGATTTGGGAAATTCTAGTGTTTCATACACCTGTAAGTATGGTTTGTATGCTGATCAAAATTCATCGAAGAATCTCTCTTACTTATGAAGAAAAGTGTACCTATAGCAACAAATGCAGCCAATACCAAGTGAAAAAACGACGAAATTTCACATGTAAAAAAAATTTGTTTTGTTATGTTTTTGAACTTCTTCTGCTATGAGTGTGAATCCTGAATCCTTCCTGGTCATGCTGACAAAGTTTTATGAATTTATTTGTAAAAGTATTGACAGTGTAAATTAAAATGTCCTGTGGTGCCTCTCCTGTTCAAAGTCGGCCCGTTTCACGTCCTACCCCCATTAAGGCAGTTTCACTACAGCAAACACAATTGCGTTTCGGTCACAAGGCTGTGAATGCTTATGAAGCAAACTGGAGTCGTAATTTCATACGAGACCGTGCCGTAAGCACTAAGCAAATGGAGGACGTTCGATGATAGAACGGATTCTGGCAGCTGTATGTCACAGGTGAACTGCATGATCGATGAATGCGTATCACTTGCAAGGTAAGCCTCTCACTGCACCCAACATAAGCTCATACAAAGGAAATACATTTACGAACTTTCTCTTCAGTACGAAAAGCTCATTCAATGAATTCATGTAGCGTCATTGAAAGAAAAAGAAAGAATACTCTATTAGTTACGCAGAGTCTTATGGTGCTGTTGAATCGTATTGATTCAAGTTATTTATCTAGCAGCAGCGAATTTCAATATTTGTGCCTACACCTTGTTTAAAAGATGTACGTATTTCTCTAAATCTTTTTATTTATATTTAAGACTTGATTTGGTTCATTCGTCATCAGTATGATGTCCAGTATGACTTCTTACTAATCACACTGCCACACCGAAATTTCAGAATACTTTCAACGTTTCCGCTAAATTTGGTAATAGATCACACGTCCAGTGCTTCAGTTTAGTTTCTCTTCTGAGAGTGAACTTTGTTTGTGAGTAAATGTCAATACGTATAGAGTGACAAACTACAACCGCTTGCATTCACGGTTGGTGTATCAGCAAAGGCACAACATTTCCAATGTTACAGCTCAACGCAATGAAGTCAAGAATATTCTGAGCTTGAGTGAACTTTGGACAGAGGAATACACTTTGCATCTCCGTGTAAATACATTAGTGTGACCGACTGCCTCAGATACTTCGCCAATCTCTTGAGCACTGTGTCACTGGCCTCGTTGTTGACAAAACACAAAGTTACTGAGATTTAAAAACAGTTCACGCTTGTAATGCGGAGTAATGATTAAAGCCTTCGGAGAAACAAAATGAGGAAAATTAATGAAGCGGCCTCTTTAACACATCGGCACGGAAGTGTATAGAGAAGATGCAACATCCCACTTGAAAAAGAACAAAACCTAGTTTATTTGTTGATCCGGTAAGTATATCATTTATTTAATAATGTTCCCTCTCTCAGAGCATGGTACCGTTGTTTCATTCCGACACCACATTGCACGTTTAGCAGAGAACGAGTGAAGAAGAGTTGATAAAGTTCCTGATCACAAGACTGTTCGTCGATCTCCCGAAGAGACACAGTGAACAAGGCTAGAAGGTACCGTTGACGGAGATGGTTAAGCCCCACAGCCCCTGTTGGTATAGACTGGATGTACCACTTCCCACTCTTTCTTTCCTATCCACAACAATATATAACACAAAACTCCACTGGACTAGCTCACCATTCACACGATACAGTTCTAATGACACACTAAACACAGATCGAAGGAAGTTAATGAAGAACAGTTTTCGCTGGTTTCTTGCCAATGACTCTATTTAATTAAAACGATCTCACATCTCGAAAAAGGCTCATCCTCAGAACTGTGCTTTAATATACCTACAGGCTGCATACCAGTCAATTTCTTTGATAAACAATCAAAATGCATATCGAATCAAGAGGAAATCGCACGGAATTGTTCGTCTGTAAGAGAGACATGCTGCGAGCTGCGTTGTCCACATCCCATACAAGTTATTTATAACACAAATTACGTTGTATTATGTGAGAAATAAAATATCAGGACCACGTGCAACTGAAGTGATAATCTGCTATCTGACTCTGTAAATATACACAAAATTAACGCGTGAAATTGCACTTTTTTCTGAAACATTATTTTATTTCTGAAACATTATTTTAAAGTATCTCAATGAAATTCGTTGTAACTTTTCAGGATTGATGAAGGAAGTAAAAAGATACACATTTAGATGTATCAAAAATCTGATAGATTTTCCTCCAGGCACATTTCAATTGTCTCGTGCGGAACAGTAAATTTGAACTGGCTTGTAGGCGCTAGGGAAAGTACATTCTTAATTATGCTAACGTCGTCTCCGTCGCTGTATTGTGTTTATATTAGAGATACTGTATATAAATTGTTTTCAGTGACCGAAAACAAAACAATGAGTTTACTGACCTCCCTCTTCTGTATGAGGATGCAAGGAGCAAGAGCCAACAAACAACATATCTGTATGGAGAACGGTTCCCAGAGAGGGATTTACCTTCTCATCTCACGTTTCAAAGATTTTATGGCAGTTTTCGCGAGACAGAATCTTTAAAACCACATGACTTCAACTTCGCTGATCTCGGAGCGTGAGGATAGTTCCACCTAAGCAGGTCATGTCATGGTCAGGTGCTGAAATTTCCCAAAGCTATACCCTTCGAAACTGCAGAGAATACAAGACCTAACAAATGAAGACCTTCTCTAGTAGTTGGACATCTGGCAAAGGATCATACGATAAATTTTAAGTCCTTTAACCTGTGTATTGTTCATTGATGAAATTTCTTTTACAATGGAAGGGACTGTCAGGAGAAATAATGGCCATGAATGAGACTTGGCAGGTTTCTGCGAGGCACTACCAACACAGCATTTACGCAAACGAATGTGGCATTCTACGTTACTGCCTGAGAGTAACGTTTTGTCTAACACTCTCCGGGGAGGAAATCTCTTGTGAACCGTTACCAGAACTGGATAATGTCCCGCTAGCACTAAGACAATGATTATGTTTATAACGCGACGAGGCGGTTTCACAAATTTGATATTCCTGTTGTCGATCATATAAAAGATTATCTCACAGAAGTTGGTTGGATCCGGTTTAACGCGTATGAACTATGGTAACGATTAGTTAATATGAAAAATACAAAGCTCCACCATAGCCCGCAGTCTGTGTTAAACTGTGATACCACAATAATAACTACATCGAAAAGGCAGTTCAGAGGTTGGAGGAAGGGAAGGACATACCACCTCCAAAAGGAAGCACGAGTCGTTCAAGCCGCTTCTATCATTCGTGAAACTGCCAGCCGTTTTGAGTGTGGTGGAGATTGTGGAATAACGTGCACGGAATGTAGTTTTATCTCCATTCCAAAGTCGGACAACAGTGAGCCGTAAGGCAGTTTGAACGCCATTTCACTTACCAATCCACAACCTCGCAATTGTGTGTCCGCGAGTTTCTTCGTCACATAAAAGAGTGAGTCTCCTTACCCCTCTATCATGCGAGAAACGTTGTAAACTTAACTCCTTAGGCACACTATACAAAGATATTCACGAAGTTCGCTTGCTGAGATGTGCTTTCAGTACAATGAAAAAGTTTAAATGAAACAGGTGTAATTCTCTTTAATCCCAGTTTTTGATCGCAAAAACATTAATTTACTATCGATTTCTGTCTATGACGAAAATCTTAAGACCTGTCTTATGATGGACAGATATAAATAACTGATTTAGTTTACATTATATAGTTTCATTTATTTTCTAGTTTTTTATGTTTGTGTTTTTCTGTCGTAAAACATGTCTGAAGATGACGAAATCTCGGCTTATCGACAGAGTCGTGGCGTTGTGTTGTGGCAACGTTTCGGCGAGTTCCCTGCTCATTATTTTCAGGCCTGAAGATGACGAGTAGAAAACTCGTCGAAACGTTGCGACAACGCGACGCCGCGAATCGCTTGGAAAGCCGAGAAACTTTGATCAGTGAAATTCGCCGAGGAAGCCTGCGTTTCCCTAAGGTCTGAAGATAGTCATGAGATACCGAAATCGATAGAGATGTACGTCTGCGATCAAGGGGAGTAAGGAGAATTAAAACTAGCACGCCCTAGATCGCTGTTTCTCTTCACTAACACGATGCTACAAATAATTTAAATGCACATGGCACCAGAATGGCTCCGGCTGGAAACACAGGTGAGATCAGTGAGGCCGGAGCACAATGCGCGTAACGGCGCTGATGCAGCCCGACCGGGCGCAGGTTGTCGCGTACCTCCCGGCCGTGCAGAAGCTCCGCCGTCGTGGTGGTGTCGCTGGGGCAGCGCCTGGCTCGGCGGCTCGGCTCGTACTGGCGTGCTGCGGTGCAGCGCCTGCCGACGAGGGGCAGCGCGCTGTCCGTGGGTGGCGAACGCCGTGGGCCGCGGACCGGGCTCCGCCTTACAAGGCACACCGGCTCACAGGCACGGCGGTCCAGGCCGCACCACGCCCACGTGTTGCCCTGGCAGTTATCACACGCCGACTCTCGCGACACCTGTTGTCCCACACGACGGACAGAGCACGGTTCGGCTGAAGACTGCCTGACGGGATTCGTGTCACTGCACGAGTGTACACACGAAAAGGTGAAACCGTGGTCCGTGCTTGGAAACAAGAAGCAACTAGTATAGTCCGTGCCTGTAGCATCAAATTCGCTTTCTACTACATCGAATGCGTTTTCTTGACAACCACAATGGAGTAGATTACACTAAGGTGCCGAAAGTCATGCGGCATCAATGTGCACGTATACAGATGATTGGAGTATCGCGTACACACGGTATAAAAGGGCAGTGCATTGGCAGAGACGTCATTACTACTCAGATGATTCCTGTGAAAAGGTTTCCGACGTAGTTATGGCCGCACCTACTCCTCGATTCTTATAAAGGAGTTGGTGGGGTTGATGAAAAATTATTATACTGCTGAGATGCTATACTATGTGCTCATATATTGTTATACATATAAACTGAAGATCTGCAACGTTACAATCATCTGCTTAATAGCGTGTTGGTCTGCCTTTGGCACACGACACAGCAGCGCCTCTGCGATAGGGTCAAATTCGACAAGTTCTTGGTAGGTTTCCGGAGGCATGTGGGAGCAGGTCAGGTAAATCGCCGTAGATTACGGGCCAGTGCGGGTCTGGCGCCTCGTAGCGTCCCACGAGACTTACATCGGGCTCACATCAGGTGGATTTGGTGCCCAAGACATCAACATAAGTTCAGTATCATGTTCCTCAAACAACCGTAGCACGATTATGGCCTTTTGACACTGATAGTTATATTATCTGCTGAGCAGGACACCGAGCATTACAGGATGCAGGTGGCGCGCAGTAAAGTGTACGTAGTCAACAGTTGTCATGGTGGCTTCGATGACTATCACAGGTCTCGCAGAAATGGGAATTTTTCTTCCCCCTCCCTCCCTTATAGCACAATAATTGTCGTAATTTAACCTGAATAAAAAAATGAAGAAAGAGAGAGAGAGAGTGTGTTTATAAAAATGTTTAAAAACCACACAAAACAATAAAACTCAACTACATACAATTATAAAAATTTAATTAACATACAAAATGTTACTTGGTTAGCCGCACAAAAGTTAAGATCCATTATATTTATTAAAGGCAACTACGAGGGGCGCTCAATTAGTAATGCAACACATTGTTTTCTCGGCCAATTTCGGTTGAAAAATGCGGAATTTGTCATTGCGAAATTTGTCGTAGTGTAATATTCCCGCTTCAGCCCTTATAGTTCCAAAAAGCTCCGAGGAGTGGCAGCACTATACGTAGCCTTCAAAATGGTGTTTGTAACAGAGATGCGTTCGAAGCAGAGAGCTGTCATTAAGTTTCTTTTGGCGGAAAACCAGAGAATCGTGGTTTTCATAGGCGACTCTAGAATATCTACGGAGTTTGGCGGTGAGCAAAAGCACGGTGAGTCGTTGGGCGAAGCGCCTGTTATCACAACAGGGTCTCGCAAATCAGTCCGATTTCACAAGGGCCGGCCATCCGCACACAGCTGTCACTCCTGCAACGTTAGACTTCAGCGTGTTCGTCCTCCCAACAAGGCAAACGAACTTCTCCGTCTACACGCAAACGTAGGGCCTCACGCAAATCTGAGCACCCGAGAGGAGATCACAGACTGTTCTTTCTCATCCACCCCGCAGCCCGAATCTCGCACTTTCCATTTGTTTTGCCCAATGAAGGACGCACTCCGCTGGAAGACGTACGTGTGTGATGGGGAGGTTATTGGTGCAGGAAGACGTCGACCGGTAGAGTGGTACCTCGCGGGCATACAGGCTCTCCCAGTAAGGTAGAGAAGGCCGTCACAGTGAACAGAGATTATGTTGAAAAATAGGGTTTTGTAGTCCAAAGACTGGGGAGTAATATGGTGTACTGGAATCCTGAGTAAAACCAACCTGCTGTCAGAAAAAAAAATTGTTGCGTTACTTATGGAGCGCCCCTCGTATTTACTAATACGAGAATATATTTTATTAATATTGTGTTTCAAGCTTTCATGCAATGTAAGAAACACAATTAAATAACAATTAACTTCCAGAAATAACTTTTACTGATGTAGAATCGTAGTGAATATAAAGTACAATTTAGTCCTTTTTGGAACCATGCAGAAATTCACAAGCCACTAATTTCTCAGTTTTATTCTCTGCAACGTTATTTCTTAATTTCAACTAAACATTGGAGAAGAGTCTCTCAATGGATGTAGTGGTGGTAGGGCAAGAATTTAGCTTTTCTTAAAAGTAATAAATCCTGTTGGTTTGGATACATCTCTAAAAATAGTGAAAGGATTCCAGTGCTTTTCCTTTCGTTCTTTTTTATTGTCGTCTTACAGGGTTCCATACCAGGACGTTCTAAAGATCTATCCATAGTTCGACAGCTTGTGCAATATTTGTACTGTCTGCCTGAAGAATGTCCAGGGCTCTTCAAACTGACATCTGTCGGAGATGATGAGTGGCATCTGTATAAACTATAAGATTATCGAAGATTTTGCTAATGTCAGCAGGGACTTCTTCAGAGTGTTCTGTTACAAATTATATTCATTTAGAATAAAGTGGTTGTAAGAATGGATTACTGTTTTGGATAAATAAATCATAAGAATTTAAAATGAACTATTTAATTGTCAGAACAAAAAGTCACAAAAACAATAAAAACTATAAAAACCCACTTAAACCCACAGGGTAGTTTTTCTGTTTAAATACCGGGGATTTCCATACCCAGCTCACTGGTCTGCATCCACGGCGAGAAGCATGTTTCTAGCAGCTCGGGCAGAGGTAGTTGCCGTTGTGGGGGCGCTTCGTTCTGCACGCGTCCAGGCGCCGTGCGCTTAGCGCACGAGGCACACGCCGCCGCGCTGTGGCGTCATCGCTTCAGTGGATGCCGCCCACACAACTCACCACTTGGCGATACAGTACGAATAACTGTTTGTAAACACACGCTGTGTCCTGTTTAGCGGGATTAACTACAGTTGTTCTCTGTTGCTCAACGGGACAGCGTCTGGACCACCAACTGTTTGAGGCACTTTCTCTGCACATAGATTCGCAAGCTGTATGAGACAGGCGAAATGTCCTCAGACTTCAAAAAGAATATAATAATTCCAATCCCAAAGAAAGCAGGGGCTGACAGATGTGAAAATTACCGAACTATCAGTTTAATAATCCACAGCTGCAAAATAATAACACGAATTCTTTACAGACGAATGAGAAAACTGGTAGAAGCCGACCTCGGGGAAGATCAGTTTGGATTCCGTAGAAATGATGGAACACGTGAGGCAATACTGACCCTACGAGTTATCTTAGAAAATAGATTAAGGAAAGGCAAACCTACATTTCTAGCGTTTGTAGACTTAGAGAAAGCTTTTGACAATATTGACCGGAATACTCTGTTTCAAATTCTGAAGGTGGCAAGGGTAAAATACAGGGAGCGAAAGGCTATTTCCAATTTGTACAGAAAGCAGATGGCAGTTATAAGAGTCGAGGGGCATGAAAGGGAAGCAGTGGTTGGGAAGGGAATGAGACAGGGATGTAGCCTATCCCCGGTGTTATTCAATCTGTATATTGAGCAAGCTGTAAAGGAAACAAAAGTAAATTCGGAGTAGGTATTAAAATCCATGGAGAAGAAATAAAAACTTTGAGGTTCACCGATGACATTGTAATTTGTCAGAGACATCAAAGGACCTGGAAGAGCAGCTGAACGGAATTCACAGTGTCTTCAAAGGAGGATATAAGATGAACATCAACAAAAGCAAAACGAGGATAATGGAAGGTAGTCGAATTAAATCGGGTGATGCTGCGGGAATTAGATTAGGAAATGAGACGTTTAAAGTAGTAAATGAGTTTTGCTATTTGGGGAGCAAAATAACTGATGATGGTCGAAGCAGAGAGGATATAAAATGTAGACTGGCAATGGCAAGGAAAGCATTTCTGAAGAAGAGAAATTTGATAACATCGAGTATAAATTTAAGTGTCAGGAAGTCGTTTCTGAAAGTATTTGTATGAAGTGTAGCATTGAATGGAAGTGAAACGTGGACGATAAATAGTTTAGACAAGAAGAGAGTAGAAGCTTTCGAAATGTGGTGCTACAAAAGAATGCTGAAGATTAGATGGTTAGATCACATAACTAATGAGAAGGTATTGAATATAATTGGGGAGAGGAGAAATTTGTGGCACAACTTGACTAGAAGAAGGGATCGGTTTGTAGAACATATTCTGAGACATCAAGGGATCACCAATTTAGTATTGGAGGCAGCGTGGAGGGTAAAAATCGTAGAGGGAGACCAAGAGATGAATACACTAAACAGATTCAGAAGGATGTAGGTTGCAGTAGGTACTGGGAGATGAAGATGCTTGCACAGGATAGAGTAGCATGGAGAGTTGCATCAAACCAGTCTCTGGACTGAAGACCACAACAACAAACAGATTCCCGCAGTTAATGGCACATTGAACAGAAAGGCCGTAGTTGCGACCCTCGAGTTTCTCCCAGGGGACTGAATACGAAAATAACTTAGGGCAGCCGAATAACGTCCTCGACAACGGCAGATGTTGAAACCCGCTTGGTTATTCGGCTGTCTTCTGTTCCGTAATGTGTCGCTGAGGATGAAGGATGGTGGTACCTGAGACAAGTTATTTATATGAAGCCAACCCATAATGATTTTTTAACTTCAGGCTGATAATTGTCAGCGCAAAGCTCGGCGTAAAGGGCTACTTCACAGCGTTGTCCATATGACCAGGTCATCTAAGACCTAGAAAATTTATCAATTGAATTAGTCCATCCTAAGGTGATCTTTCGTCAGAATGGGTATGGCGAGTAACAGATTGCATGTGCATTGTGCTATCGACTTACTGTGAATGACATGAGCGATGAAAATAATGAGGTGGCAGTTCAATGTACTGTTTTCCCTCCTTACGCTGATAATATTTACAAAGGCATTGGTTGTATTCTGGAGGAACAACGTATGAAATGTGTGTTTTCGACTTCCGTCTGAGATTAGGTCTGTAAAGAATGATCTTGGTTTGCTACGGCGAATTTTACCTTATAGCGTACACTTGTGTGGTATGCATCGGTGAAATCAGAAGGGTCGGGAAGGACCGGTGTGCGGAACATAAAACTCACACCCGCTTACAACTGTCTTCCAATTTGTGATTGCAAAACACTGTCTTGGTACCAAACATCCGACAAAATATAACAACATGCAGATTCAGTTACTGTGATGGTGTTACTAAGGAAGCTGTTGGGATTACATTAGCAGCTCGCCTTATTACTAGAGGTGGAGCTTTTTGCTTAACTCCTGCTTGGAATCTTGCTCCTTTCAAAAGTTATTTAGTAACATTATATGTGAACGGAATTATCCAACGTGAAGAGCCTTTGAATTTATTCATATGTTGCAATTTACTTACATTTTGTAAGTAACTGAAAATTATTCTAGGACACAACCAAATTTGTTCATTCTTAGAATTAATAAGCAACCACAAGAAGTCAAATTGTCGTTTAGATCCAAAAGCTCAAGTACACGCTTTGAGATCCACTGAGCACTGAGAAAAATACAGCTTTAAGTAACGTTTCACCCCGAGTTTAATTTATTTAAATTTCAACTTCACAGCACATGCGGCATGGTGGAGTCGTGTCCGCAGCACGTGGTCTAATGGTTAGCGTTGCTGTCTCTAGATCATGGGGTCTTAGGTTCGCTTCGCGGCTGGGTCAGGGATTTCCGCCGCTCGTGGACGAAGTGTTTCACTATTTCATTCATCATCACGACGGGCAAGTCGCCGAAGTACCTTCAATAGAAAGACTTGCATTAGGCACCGCAGACGAGATCTCCTGGCCAATAATGGTATCCAATCATTTCGTATCAGTAGAGTCATTATTGTCTTAATATGTAACATGTGAGCCGGCCGCGGTGGCCGTGCGGTTCTGGCGCTGCAGTCCGGAACCGCGGGACTAAAAAATGGTTCAAATGGCTCTGAGCACTATGGGACTTAACATCTATGGTCATCAGTCCCCTATAACTTAGAACTACTTAAACCTAACTAACCTAAGGACATCACGCACATCCATGCCCGAGGCATGATTCGAACCTGCGACCGGAGCAGTCGCGCGGCTCCGGACTGAGCGCCTAGAACCGCTAGACCACACCGCGGGACTGCTACGGTCGCAGGTCCGAATCCTGCCTCGGGCATGGGTGTATGTGATGTCCTTAGGTTAGTTAGGTTTAAGTAGTTCTAAGTTCTAGGGGACTTATGACCTAAGATGTTGAGTCCCATAGTGCTCAGAGCCATTTGAACCATTTTTTTTTGTAACATGTGAACTCTAATACACTGGAAAAATTACACCATGGAGGAAGGGCTTCTTCGTACCGAGTTTGGAGATATGGGCCAACGGCCTTGCCTCAGTGTAACACCGGTTTCCGTCAAGTCACCGTAGTTAAGCGCTGTCGGGCTTGGCTAGCACTTGGATGGGAGACCGTCCGGTTGTGCCGAGAGCTGGTGCATTCAGTCCTTGTGGGGCCAATTGAGGAGCTACTTGACTGACAAATAGCGGCTAGCGGCTCCCGTCATCAAAGCTGACAACGACGGGGCGAGCGGTGTACTTGCCACGTGCCACTCCACGTCCGCATCCAGTGACGCCAATCACCTGACAAGGGAACCTCCCCATCGCACCCCCCTCAGATGTAGTTATAAGTTGGCACAGGGATAGGCCATGAAAAACTGAACACAGATCAATCGAGAAAACAGGAAGAAGTTGTATGGAACTATGAAAAAAATAAGCAAAATATACAAACTGAGTAGTCCGTGTGCAAGATAAGCCACATCAAGGTACGTGTACACTAAGGAGCACCGTGGTCCCGTGGTTACCGTGAGCAGCTACGGAATGGAAGGTCCCTGGTTCAATCCTCCCTCGAGTGAAAAGTTTTTATTTTCAGACAATTATGAATGTTCATGCACTCAGACATGATCAACTTCGCTCTCCAAAATTCCAGCACATGTTAAGATTTGCTTGGACACATGCAGGGTTTGACGGTCTACACACGGAAAAACTTGAAAACGTTAAAAACGTATGTTTTGACAGAGCACAGGGAAAACTGTGCGACTGTGAAACTTGCATTCATTTGTTGCCGTTTATGTGACAAACTCTTACGTTTTCGTCACTTTTTTGGGAGTGATTATCACATCCACAAGAAAACCTATATCGGGCAAGGTAGAAGAAACTTTTTACCCATTCGCCAAGTGTGCAAGTTAGGTGGGTCGACAACATATTCCTGTAATGTGACGCACATGCCGTCACCAGTGTCGTATAGAATATTTCAGACGTGTTTTCCTGTGGAGGAATCGGTTGACCTATGAATTTGCGATCAAATGTTTTCGGTTCCTGTTGGAGAGGCACGTCCTTTCGTCTACTAATCGCACGGTTTTGCGGTGCGGTCGCAAAACACAGACACTAAACTTATTACAGTGAACAGAGACGTCAATGAATGAACGGTCAGATCGTAACTTTGCGAAACTAAAGTAAGTAAAATTTTTACTCGAGGGAGGACTCGAACCAAGGACCTCTCGTTCCGCAGTTACTCACTCTAACCACGGGACCACGGCGCTCCTCGGCTTACATAGTCCTTGATGTTGCATATCTTGCACTTGGACGTATATTTTGCTTATTTTTTTCATAGTTCCACAAAACTTCTTCCTGTTTTCTCGATTGATCTGTGTTCAGTTTTTCAAGACCTATCCACTGTATCAATTTATAACTAAATCTGAGGGGGGTGCGATGGGGAGGTTCCTTTGTGAGGATGACACAGCGGTCGGTCGGTACCGTTGGGCTTTCAGATGTCTGTTCGGACGGCGTTTTGGAAATACGGAATGGTGCGTGGTGCGTAATACAGGTTTCAGAACAACGGATGTATGGCCGTAGCACTGTGGTGGCGAGGAAAGTTGAAATCGTGAACTCCCATTATTCTTGCCTCGTGGCTATAATCTTGTATTTGTCAGACTACACACCAGAATGTTGTTGTTCGAGGGAAGTGATAATCGTCTCCCTATTTATACCTCTCTCGCATGATGCTAGCGAGAGTTGTATTTGCATATTGTGCAGTGATTTTCCGTTAGTTGAACATGAGGGGAAGCGACTTATTCTGTAATCGCATTTTGCGTGTTGCATAGACACAGATATCGTTACAAGATGTGGTGTGTGTTCTTACGTAATGGAGAGAGATAGCGTCTCTTGCAGGAATAAATTCACACTAGCCGCATATTCTCGAGTGAATTACATTTTCTCTTAAGTAATGTTCTCGTAGACAAGTATCTCTGCAGAAGATCTCGAAAAACGGTAGAACGTTGGTGTGAAAATAAAAAGCCTACAGCTGATGTGGCTTGGAGCAAATACCGGCAACTTATTTCAAATGTAAGCAAACGTATTGTATGGCACCCAAATTAAGTAACAATCACCACGGCTACCAAACAGTAAAGGGCTATCTACGGCAGAGCAGATTATGATGGAACGATCACACAAATCCATGCGTTGGAAAGGAGATGCCTGGCTACGATTCATAGGGAGGAGTTCACTTACGAAAGAGGTGATTTACAAAACTCTCATCCAGTGGTTCTGATTACTATTCACTGATCTGGTACAAACAAACGGTGTTAACAGAAAATAGAAAATTCTCGAAGAAGAATTTCCAGTTTAGTTATTGATTTGATCAATCAGAGCTGAAGACCCACGGATGGTATCATCCACGTGCATGGGAGACTCTCAAAAGATTTTGAGCATTACTCTTAAAATTCCAAGAACTCACCTTCCAAGAGAAAGAATCAGATTTCTTCGTCCTATACACAAAGTGCGTAATGACCACGGCAGCGAAATTGGCGAGGTTTGAGCTCAGAAGCATCCTTTTGTCCTTCCCGTCCACGACCGGAATGGAAAGTTTGTTCAAATGGTTCAGAGGCTCTGAGCACTATGGGACTTAACATCTGAGGTCATCAGTCCCCTAGAACTTAGAACTACTTAAACCTAACTAACCTAAGGACATCACACACATCCATGCCCGCGGCTGGATTCCAACCTGCGACCGTAGCAGTCGCGCGGTTCCGGCTGAAGTGCCTAGAACCGCTCGGCCACAGAGGCCGGCGGAGAGTTTGTGGCGGTTGTAATGATAGTGAATCTATACTATGACCTGAGAAGCAAGAATGAGTTTGTGAAAGTTGGGCGAAGATATAAATAATGTGCAGTCAATTCTGCAGAGGCCAAGAAACTTCTTGTAATTCTCTGCTTTCACATTCGTTGCCTTCGCCAACTCACAACCAGACTGATACATTACAGCGTAACCTGGACCTCGCGATAAGGTACAGATCAGTCTGTTACCACAACCAGGTTTTTTTGCTTCCATATTCGTTAACTGCGCCAATCCACAAACTACCTGCGGAATGCCTCTCAGCCCAGGCTCCGCAGAAATGTCACTCCGCAGAAGTGTCACACCGCACACGTGTTCCAACCACGGTGCAAATGTAGCTGTAGATTCAGGCTGGGGAAGGGCGCCTAAAAATAGAACTTGGCCTGGGTGACACATCAGATACTGAAAAGTCCTTTCTTCGTGGCCGACGGCATTGTTCAGCGATGTGCGGCGTACGCAACTCTGCTTTGCGACGTTAGCAATCTTTGGTCGACAATTAGAATTCAAAGTTCATTGGTGCGCCACATCCAGTAATGTGTTCATTTAACTACTACTTTGACCCACAACTCCTCTTCCAGTGATCTGGCCTCTGTTAATATCTGGTTGTACTTCGGAAAATCCCAGATCCGGCTACTTGAGGGATGTTACACATCGCCTGTTGTCACCACTCAGTCGCTTACCATCAACAAACAGAATTTCTTTGTTTGTCTGAGAATAAAACTGTCAGGAGAATGCTTAAAAGGATGAAATTTCGCTGTCACTCAAATGTAAGTACATTAGTTTACACAGAAAGAATACTGTTTATTCGTTTCGATTGATCTCAGCCAAGTTCGCTACGTCAATCATAGCCTTGACATAAAGCTGAAGAATCTGCAAGAAGAGTAAAATACATTATGAAACTTAGCTCGTTTAGAGGCTATGTAGTTTCATTTCAGTCATAACAAACTCAAGTTACATGAATAACAAAATGGGCAGTAAGAGCAGGCTGTTGGATGATGCTTCCACTTGGGCTCACAGAAGCACCCCACATGAGACATCGCGCTAACGCCAGCTAACACCGCCCGTAGCCTTGACAACTGCCTCGATTCAGCGAGGAACAGGGTCCAAACGTTTCTTCGGTACGTCGTATCCGGCCAAAGGCAGCCACTGCTGAGTGCATCCCGTGGAGCTGCTAAACCGTGCTTGTCTTGACTGCTACATTTGACAAGCAGTTTAAAATAGTGAATGCAAACGCCACTCAGGCCTTGGGCCTGCTCCGACTGGCTGACTGCTACCTACAGGGGAATACCAAGAGCGATCTATAATCTTGGGACATGTGAATAGCATGTCGCCAGTCCCTCCTAATTGTGCCATTGCTTCTTTATTTACGCCGCTCTTCATTTGGACTCTCGCAACTGAGTGGATCCCGTTCCAGACATCTCCAGAGAAATTCGAGGAGGCAACTATCTCCTGCGTCGAAGGCAGCAACGTTAAGCATTCGGCTACGAAAACGGTCATTGTAAATAGTTCCAAATAGTTTCAGCCATTTTCTATGGGATTAAGATCGGATGACACAGAGGCCAGCCGAGGGATGATATGCTGCCTGACTGTTCGCCAGGCCATGAACAATGCTTGCAGACCTGTGAGTACATGTGTTGTCGCCTTGGAATACAGAAGCATGTATGTCCTTGATAAATTTCTCTGACAGAGAAAAATGTTCTCCACAAATCAACATGGATTTAGTAAGCATCGATCTTGTGAAAAACAGTTTATCCTTTTCTCGTACGATATCCTGCAGACCACAGATGAAAGACAACAGGCAGATTCTATACTACCAGATTTGCGGAAAGCGTTTAACGCAGTGTCACAGTGCAAACGGCTGAGCAAAGTCCAAGCATAAGGAATATTTTGTTACATATGTGAATAGCTCGAAGACTTGTTAAATGATATCTCCCAGTGCGTTTCCTGGAAGGCTAGTGTTCGTCGGAGACAAAAGTATCCACAGCAGATCCACAGGGAAGTGCGACAGGACCGGTCTTGTTCACTATATACGTAGAGGATCTGGACGATGGGGTGAGCAGCAATTGTGACTGCGATTGCTGATGACGCTGTAGTGAACGGAAAGACTCGTCTCTTAGTCAATGTAGGAGGCTACAAGGTATAGGGTGACATTGTTAGAATTACTATTTGTTGTGATGAATAGCAGCTGACTCTAAATGTGCAAAAATTTAAATTAACTCCGGCCAGTGTACCGAGCGGTTCTAGGGTCTTCAGTCTGGAACCGCTCGCCCGCTATGTCGCAGGTTCGAATTCTGCCTCGGTCATGGATGTGTGTGATGTCCTTAGGTTAGGTAGGTTTAAGCAGTTCTAAGTTCTAGGGGACTGATGACCTCCGATGTTAAGTCCCATAGTGCTCCGAGCCATTTGAACCATTTTGTAAATTAACGTAGGTGAGAAGGAAAAACAATTCTGTAATTTTCGATTAAAGCATTAAGTGTTATGCATCTTAACACAGACTCATCGATTAAATATCTACGAGTATCGTTGCGAAACGACATAAAATGGAACGAGCACGTAAGGTTGATTGTAGGCAAGCCGAACTGTAGACTTAGGTTTATTGCGAGAATTCTAGGAAAGTGTAGCTCATCTATAAAGGCGACCGCATGCAGAATTCTTGTGACACCTATTCTTGAGTACTGCTCGAGTGTTTGGGATCCTCAGCAGGTCGGTTTAAAGGAAGAGACCGAAGCAGTCGAGAGACATACTGTTAGATTTGTTACCGGTAAATTCGATTGACACTGCCAGTGTTATGGAAATGCTCCTGTGGAATCTTACAGAGATCGTGTTGCCACACCAATGTTGGCAACGCGAATCGATACCACCGACATTAGCGAGCGCTCGCTGCAACCCGCAACAACATATGGAAGGCGCCCCTGAAGACTACACCTCACCTCTCAACACTGCAGTGCCCTCACCCTGAGGTCAATATAGTGCCGAGATAGCAAGAGATCTGCCCCAGTTCGTCACGTAATTTGAATGAGTCAACGTAACAGTTCAGGACCAACGTGGTGGTTAAAGTTTCTGATGGACTTGTTGATTTAAATGCGGAACATTGTATCTGAATAAAATGGTTCAAATGGCTCTGACAACTATGGGACTTAACATCTATGGTCATCAGTCCCCTAGAACTTAGAACTACTTAAACCTAACTAACCTAAGGACAGCACACAACACCCAGTCATCACGAGGCAGAGAAAATCCCTGACCCCACCTGTATCTGAATAGAACAGTTTGTTAATTAGTACACCAAGTGATGCTTTGCTAGTAAATGATGCTTGTAAATTATAAAGCAATTCTGTGGGAAAGATCTATGTCGAAGTTAAATAAATCTTTTATTCATTTATGTAATAAAGTGAACTAATATTTCATGTGTTCTAGTTTGATGTGCCACTTCACAGAGCAATCAAAGAATCAACACTTTTAGCCAGGCGGGAGTAGTTTCGTCTGGTTACAACAGTTCCGTGAAATCAAATGGGAACCTCTGGAAGAAGCAAGACGACATTTCCGCGAAACAGTGTTGAGAAAGTCTGGAAACTGGTACCTGTGACAAACTGTAGAACGATCCTACTGCCACCAAGATGTATCTCGCATAAGTACTGCGGAGACAAAATAAGAGAAATTAGTGCTCGTGCGGCAGCATATAGACAGCTGTTATTCCTTCGCTCCTTTTGCGAGTGGAACAGGAGGGAGAATGAGCGTGGTGGCTCGAGCATTATCTAGGTAGATATAGGCAGCACATTCACCATAAATACGTAGAAGAAAGGGTTACGATTATATTATTGAAAGATTCACACCGGGAAACGTCGAAGGAGACTACACGACTCCAGTTTCTGTCTTCTTAGGTTCACTGACGACGTGCAGCTTTAAGTGCCGCTACGAGCAATGACCTTCTGCGATGTACCCGACTCCAAACCATTGTTGCCAGTGCCTTCGCAACGTTCTTTCGGAAACTCCGTGAGACGTACCTGCATTGGCTCACAGCTTCTGTACATTTGAAATCGATTATCACCACTGATAAGGTGTGACACTCGACCCAGTCCCTGTCGATTAGTACCCTTTCACGACCACTGTTATTACGCCATCGTTACTTGGCTGCAGGTGGTACACCATTCCTTGTAGACATATTGGACTATCCACGGTGATACATCAATAGGTAAGGCAACTTCATTTGCAAGTGTGGAATGTCCTCAATTCTGTCGCGTCCAACACGTCGATCCGTTTTATTGCGTTGATACCACACAACCTGCTGGTACGTATGCACCACTCGATTGCCACGATTGAAAATGAGCGTGAGTTTCTACCAATGAATTTGGCAACTTGAGCCTGCTGCGAGGAACGGGCTTGCGAGATGCGAACCATCCCAGGCCGAGCCTTCAAGGTCGACCGCAGCGTAGCTGCAGAGCCTGGGGCAGCTACCAGAGGCAGGGGCGCACAGCCGGCGACCTGCCTTCCTGCCAACACAGCCTGGAAACTTGCGCTCTCGGTCTTTACCACTAACGAAGGAAGGCTTCAGACACAACGCCCCGTATCAGCTCTTATTTGGCAGCTTGTGCACAACCTAAGACGGAAATCTCTGAGATACACTGACGAAAAAATTGCAACACCAAAAAATAATTAATGAAGAATAATGAAATCACAGGTTAATCTATGCGCGAGTTAAACCATTGCAAATGTGAAACGCTGGTTTTTTAATGTTGAATGTAAGCATGCAGACGTTCATGCATTGTGTTGTACAGATGCCGAATGTCAGTTTGTGAAATGGAGTTCCATGCCTGTTGCTCTTTGTCAGCCAAGACAGGAATACTTAATGCTGTTTGTGGATGACACTAGAGTCGCCAGCTGATGATGTCTCATACGTGCTCTATTAGAGACGGATCTGATGATCGAGCAAGCCAAGGCAACATGTCGACACTGTATAGCATGCTGGGTTACAACAGTGTGTGTGGGCGAGCGTTATCCTGTTGGAAAAGACACCCTGGAATGCTGTTCACGAATGGTAGCACAACAAGTTGAATTACCAGATTGACCCACAGTTTTCCAGTAGGGTGAGTGCGATAACCACGAGAGTGCTCCTGCTGTCATAAGAAATCGCAACCCAGACCATAACTCCAGGTGTAGGTTCAGTGTGTCTAGCAGGTACACAGGTTGCTTGCAGGCCCTCAACTTCCTTCTAAACGAATACACAGCCATCACTGGCACCGAGGCAGAACCAGTTTTCTTCAGAAGACACAACAGACCTCCACCCACGAGTGAGCTCTCGCTTGACACTGCTGAAGTCGCAAATGGCCGTGGTTTCGGGTCAGAGGAATGCACGTTATAGGGCGTCTGGCTCGTAGGTGTCCTTCAATTAACCGATTCGTAAGAGTTCGTTTTGTCACTACGGTGTCATCTGCTGCTCAGATTGCTGCTGCAGGTGCAGCACGATGCGGCAGAGCCATACACCGAGCACAATAGCCTTACCTCTCGGTAGTGCCACGTGTGTGTTCGGAGCTCGGTCTCCTTGCTGCCTTACATTGTCGTGACCACCGCTGCCAGCAGTCATTTACAGTGGCTTCATTCCCGCCAAGTCTTTCTGCAGTATCACATTCATAAAAACAAATTCAAGAACGAACGCACGCCTGGAAGGACGCATATGGCGGAGGAATACCGTATCACAACACCACTGACTGTCGAGTGGCCTGTGTTCAAAGATTTGGAAGTCGGGACGCCTACGCAACATTATGCTTCACTGCACGATAGCACCTGGACCACCAAAACGATCATGTTCGATAACGTTCCTGACTACATTACGTGTTCCCACCTCTCGCCATATGAGGGTACGCGCAGCACTGTTCAACATGATCATTCCAATGGCCCAGGTATTATGATGTGGAGGGATATAGTTGCATGGGAGCGGTGACCTACAAATCTTTGACAACACTAAACTCACCAGAAAAGTTATTGTGACGCAGCTGTACTTCTTGCCCAAGTGCGTCTTTTCAAGAGCGCATTGGGCCCGGACTTCATTTTCATGAATGAATCCGGCCGGGGTGGCAGAGCGGTTCTAGGCGCTACAGTCTGGATCCGCGCGACCGCTACGGTCGCAGGTTCGAATACTGCCTCGGGCATGGATGTGTGTGATGTCCTTAGGTTAGTTAGGTTTAAGTAGTTCTAAGTTCTAGGGGACTGATGACCTCAGAAGTTAAGTCCCATAGTGCTCAGAGCCATTTGAACCATTTTTTTCATGAATGACAGTGGACGACAGCACAAACGGCGTAGGTGGACGAGCGCTTGGAACGCGACCATATTCGGCAAATGGACTGGCCTGCTCGCTTCCCCATTCCCATCGAGCACGTGTGGTATGCGTTGGGTGGCGTATTCCAGCACGTCCACATGCACCAAAGACCATTCAGAAGTTGTCAGCCGTGCTGGCGGAGGAATGGAAAGCCCTACCACAGGAACTCCTTAGCAACCTTGTGGCCAGCGCCAGAGAACGTTGCACAGCACGCACTGCCGTCCGTGACGGTCACACACCCTACTGAGGACCATGTCCCGCCTTTTGCAATGGCCAGAGGACCGTCAATAATTGCGGTGACTTCATTGTAATTACTTTGCTTGAATGACGTCTAACTTCTGTTTGTGTCATTACGTATTCCTTTCAATTGACTTCTGTAATATGCTGTAGCAATTTCTTCTATGCATGGTCCAAGTTTCATCGAAGTATGTTACTTGGCAGTGACACATCATGTAAAGGTTATTTTCGTACTTAACTTTTACACACCAGTGTATTTTCACAATCTGTAAGAGGAAGCGCGAAGAATCATCGCGTTATAGCATGTTGATGTGTGTTCTGTTATTCGCAACAAAGAAAGTTATGATGATAGATTCACAGGTGGACATTTGTTTACATTCCATACGGTGAGAGGCTTCAAGGACTGCACAAAATGCCTCTGTTAGTTGTTGCCCACGTTAATAGTCTTATTTACCTATACTTTGCATCCGAAGAGTTTGTTATTTTTGAATTCCCACTCCCTGTCCACCACTTGAAAAGCAAATCAACTGTGATAAGATGACATACATAAGAACGGCATCTTACGATACACCAACAAGAATTAATAACTCACTCGGTATGCGATCGAAGTAAGTGACTTTGGGCCTTAATGTCCTTTATTTAATAATGGATGGTTCCAGTTGTAGAACCGAGCGAGGTTGGGCAGTGGGAAAACACTGGACTCTTACTTATGAGGACGACGGTTGAAATTTCAGTTCATCAGTTCATCCACGTAGATTCAAGTTTTCTGCGATTTCCTTAAATTGCTTAAGACGAACTCCGGGAAGGTTCCTTTGAAAAGGTACGGCCAACTTCCTTTTCAGTCCCTTCCTAATCCGAGTATGTGCTCGGTCTCAAATGACCCTATCGTGAAGAGTGATTCTTTCTGACTGTAGTGCATTTAGGCAGTAGTCCGGAAAAGAAGAAGTCCCATGCTCCGAAGCAGACTTAATCAGTCATCACGCAAAATACAACTTCAGTAAGGATAGTTCTATGCGAATTGGTACTCCCTTGTATTCTACTGATTTGTGAGACATCATTCGAATTGCAAGCAGAAAGTCAGGCATTTTTCAGAGTGTTGCCGTATCTCCAGGTGACGGAAAGTGGGATAATAGATCCCTGAATCACCAGGTGATCAAATCGTGTACTCTGTTATTGTAGGCACAGTCGCCAGGCCGCGTTACCCCTTCCCATAGACGGTGGACGCTAACACTCGTTGGACTCCAGTCGGCTTGACTCTCCGCAAAGCCGTCTTCACATGGGACTACGTGGATCTTGAATGTAGCGTGGATTTTTTACGTCGTGGGGCATTTCCGGGAGCTAAAAGTGCAATCATGTACTTAGGATTTTCAAATCGTGCTATGAAGCGTGAACCGATGCGTTGCAACATCGGTTTCTACGTCATAAGCCGAACCGAGAAGTCTCTGTATATTTCTGAAGCTAAAGTGACTCATTTAGTGCTTTTTATAGTAGAACTTGCGCAGTTCAGAAATACATATATTTAAGGAACCTGCGCTATTAAATAAATGTAATGTCGTGTAACTAGGTCCTCCCGTCGGGTAGATCGTTCGCCGGGTGCAAGTCTTTCGATTTGACGCCACTTCGGCGACTTGCGCGTCGATGGGGATGAAATGATGATGATTACGACAACACAACACCCAGTCCCTGAGCGGAGAAAATCTCCGACCCAGTCGGGAATCGAACCCCGGCCCTTTTTAGGATTGACATTCTGTTGCGCTGACCACTCAGCTACCGGGGGCGGACACCTGCGCTATTGTTATATTATCTCAAATTGGTCGTTTTTGTTAGGAAACCTCTTCGTCCAAGTGTAAGTCTTGGGACAAGAACTTCTCCATGGGTTTCTGTCCAATGGCTGTGGAAATCTCCACTGATTATGTCAAGCGCAAATTTTGTTTGAGAGGAATTAGAAAGGTAGGAAAGACGATGTTAAGTCCCATAGTGCTTAGAGCCATTTGAACCATTTGAACATTCAGATACCTCACTGAAACTGTCCGCAGCAGAGTTCTAGCCGTCATTAAGGCGAAGGGTGGACACACTTTATAACGTCCACAACTAGGTGACCAGATAATTTTGATCGGATAGTGTACATTTCGTTATCGAGTCTTCATAGCGGATAGTTGAGGAGTTGGTTTGAGTGCGGTGACGCGATCCGCAGCTTACAGCAGTCTATACGCGTCTACCCGTCTTTGCAAAGAAAGAAAACAACTGCAGCGGTAGACACATTAACGGGAGGAGATCTGCGCAGCCCTTGGAACAATGCCTCCAGAGACGGGTAGAAATGTACGCGGGTCGTCTGCCGACTACGGGCTAGAGACGATGGTGACGTAACAAGGTGGCGAAGAGCAGGTTCGCGGAAAGCGGCGGTCAGCGGTGAGATCAGCCCGCATTTCACTCTCCCGCAGCTTCTGGTAACTGGGACGACCAGTTAGCTGGTAGCCGATGGCCTTATACGTGCGGACTCGGCGAACTGAGACTCTAGTCACTTTCGTGTTTAACCCGAGCGGTAAATAACGCGTAATTACCCGCGAACACAACGTTAAACCCTCCTCCGCCCTCCTCTTACTTCCCACTTTTTATTACTACAAAGAAAATTACAAAGTGCGTTGATTTTTTTAAAACAGTGGACACATAGAAATGTTAAGCCATGGATTTGACGAATCAACTGAGTGAGTTTTTAGGTGCTGCCAGACACTTCGTGATTGTTATGGCCGTATCATCAGATGAAATCTGCATCTTCTTGTAAGGTCATTGAGTCTCGCAGCCGGTGTCAATTTCTATCGAAATCTTTTCAGTTGCCGGCCGAATCATGTCGTGAAATTATGTGCGAACGTTTTGATCACTGCTACAATTGGTCTTCATCAGGCTATCTGATACTACTAGAGCAATTACTGCCCCAGTAGTATTACGTACACTGGTGAAGGTCATTTCCAGCAATGACCGAAACTAAGTTTGATCTTACATAACTTAAAGACACATGTGATTAATATGACAGTGCATACGATAACCATTGTAATTTTACAGCAACCCATCAGTGTGGTGCTCTCTCAATCATCCTCTTGCTCTTTCTCCTTTTACTTTCCCCTCAGCAACATTGGTAAACCAGTTGCAGTTTGCAAAAAATTCTTTTTTCCCTGTTGTTTGACACCTTGTCGGTTCATGGTATTTTACTGACTCGCCGAGTGCACAACATTTCCAAAGCCTCCAATTTAATTGTTTTATTTATCCTCGTACTCCATCCTGTACTCGTAGCGCAGTAGGTAACACCACTTGTAACCTCCCCCTCACTTATCGACCTTAATGACAGTGAAAAATTAAACCGCGTGTACCTAATGGAAATTTGGGAAAAGCAATCGTCACCGAAGTTAATTTGTCGGTAAAGAGGGAGGAAAGGGTTACATTTAAATGAAAGGAAAAATGCTAATGAAACGGGTGGAAATTAATTTTGAAAAGGGGTAAAATTAATAAAGAAAGTACTATAGTAACTGAAAAGAATATAATTATCACTAGAAGCATGGCAACTGAAGGTTGACACGTGTAGTGTGAAAACTGAAAGTTTGTCAGAAGTAATAAATTTCGCTACACTCTGACTTAATTTAGCAAAAGAATTAATAAAACCGGAAAATCGAAAGTTAATTTAGTGACCGAAGTTAATAGTGAGCTTTCTTTCTGAAGCACATCGAAATTCAGTAAAATACGGTTAGTCTTGGACTACCTCAACAATCATTTCAAAAGCTATTTGAATCCACGCAATTTAGAAATAAGAGATTTAACTTTGAACTTGAATTAAATGATTCTGAACAATTAACAATAGTATAGTACGTACGAAGCTGAGCTGCAGTCACAGGTAAGCTAAAACACGGTAACAAAACTTGCACTCTTAATTTGTGCTTGTGTAATCTAAATATTGTAGCCAGCTATGAATACCTTAACTGAACTTTGAAATTAAAGCAGTGAAATCGAATGATGCTGGCGTTTGAATTTCAACGACACTCGGGTTCATTCCGGAAAAAGAAGGGACCCTGCTTGGTAATGCAATTGGGACAATGAGCAACAAACGTTCATGCTAAGTTGCTGTAATTTTGTGATGCAACAATTTTAAAAGTTTGAAAAGCTGAGGTCTGCCATATAGTTCTAAAACTTTACGTGCTTCCAGTATTCCTTGTTGGTTGATTGAAGGTTTGAAGCCGTCGATCGAGGAGGTGGTGACAGTCACTCATTGTCGGGCGTCGCTGTTGCAGAAGCTGGATGTTGGCGCGCCTTCTTCTCGACATGGTCACCAGACGAAACGGGCTCTTGATGTGCGCCAGCTAATGCTTCCCGTCCGCGACACCGTGTCAGAAACTATCATCGCAAGTCGAGCGCAATTACATGCTGCTAAACCCCGAAAGCGCGGCAACTCGCGGGAGCTTCACACAACACACCTGCTCCTCTCGCTACTCCAGCCAGACTCCCCTTCTACCCGCGCTCCACGCGACAGAGTTAACACTACCAAAGATCCTAAACACTTAGGTTCTCCACACGACCTATCGATGTATTCGTTCGATAGCATAGTTTTCCCTAGGCCAGACCCAGCGTATAAATACAAATACTATTCACAAAACAAACCAATTATACATCGACACAAATGCATATATATATATATACAAATAGTAAAACAATTACAATATACAAAGACACAGAAATGTTACATCTTCAGGTAACAAAATAAGGAAAAATCCATAGTACAATAGATGGAAATAGTACGATATGCATTTCCGGCGTTACACACTGTCTCCAGGCTGCATGGTCCTGTATTTGATTCCTGGCCGGATCGAAGATTTTATTCGAATGGGATTGGATGTTTGTCTTGTCCTAACCAACTCGTCAAAGTAGCGTCAGGCAGATTTTAACCAGGCGGCCTAGCACCCGTCAATAGGATGTCGCGGCCATTAAGGACATACCATTATTTCTCACGCTCCATGCCACTAGAAAATGCTTCTTCCGATGTAGATGTCGATATGGATGTTAACAGGGTTCACTTTTTGTTAAATGCTTATCTAGTATTAGCAATTCTTGATGGTGTCATCCATGACTTGCAGCTTCCACCTGAAGAGATAATGAGCAGATATCTGAATTCCTTCACGTGGATGAATTATATATCTCCAAAAGCGACTTACGCCTTTTAGTCCATTTGATACCTTTTTTGGACATGTTTCTGTTCGTCATAAATTTGGCATATAGTTACTCATTTCATTGTTTCAGTGAGTTGTGTAGTTTCTCTTTAGTCTCAGCTTCACGGGCAATGTCACTTGTGAATCTGGTCATGATTTGTAGTACTAAAATGGCGTTTAGCTGCAATTTATCAAGTGGTATTGCATAAACGAATAGCTTTAAACTTTAAAACAACACACATCTCGCAGTTTAGCACTGCAAAAAATATGAATATACTATAACAGGACACAGTAAACGGGGCAGAAAATTCTAAATTTCACAGTTACGTACTTATGAGAACTTAACTTAGAAAAAAAAAATTATATTTGAGGGACTGCTAAAACGATCATTTCTATACTGGCTACGTAAATAATTTCTAACTTTGGAGTGAGAAGAATTAGAAACTTTTTCTCCAAATATTCCTTGTGACCTACAAAATAAAGGCACACGGCAGGAAAAACGGCAAGTGTATTTCTTGTGATTGTTCGCTTACGGTTCTCGCCTTCGAATAGTTCATGTTGGTCACCAGTCATGATCCATTCTTGCGTAAATTTCCTACGGACATCCACAGTGCCTTACAACTTTGATGACTCATGTCCATACGCTTCTTATTGTATCAACCAGCGTACATTTGAGTTTGTCAACACGGATGACAGAGAGCATCGTGTTTTTCTTTCTACACTGATGGCCATTAAAATTGAGAAAATAACTCAGTGATACTTCTTGTGTGTACAGTATAGTAAGAACAATATGTAATTTATTACACAAGGCTACGACTGCTGACGCAACAATGGCTAGAAGTCAGCTGGGCATCGAGTCGAACTGACCATGCTGCTTCAACTACCTGCCACAATTCATCAACCGCACAGTAGTGGAAATCAGTATAAAAGCAGGGTTCCTACGAAAGTTATGATACTTCGTTCGAAGCATACATGTATAGAATTTATTATGGGAATAGCAGATACATATGACAAACAGTCATGACGAAATTACGTAGTTTCTTTCATAGCACGAGTAACAAAATAAGGCGTTTGCATTTCCTCGATGGAAATTGATGTTATGTCAGTCGCTGTCCGGTTGCGGTATTGCACTGTTAGTACTTTCTTCAACCTCCGTTCTTGCTAATTATTTCAGAAATTCCCTTCGGCGTTGATTTTGTAAGGGTTTGTAGTTCTTGCAATTAAATTGTCGTCCACTCTTCTGGTAAGGCTCTTTTCATCTCACATACGGCCTCACATTGCCTTCGATTGCGATAAACAGCCTTCCAAGTATTCCCCAAAGGTTATCCACGGGCAATACGCAGGCCTCGGCAAGACATCGATACCCTTACCTTCAAACGACTTTTTGTGTGTAGCAGAAACGTGCACAGATGCCTCACCTTGTTGAAACATTAGAATTTCGCTCCTAGGTCCTCATACGTTCTAGTCAGTTTTGTCTCTAGCTTTTCAATATACACGTTAAGAGTTCATTCTAGTGTTCAGCCAAGCAATGCCTGACTTACCTTTAGCGCCGAAGACTGCCCGCCACCAAAATTTCTGCTGAATGAGATTTTTACTCTGCAGCTGAATGTGCGCTGATATGAGGCTTCCTGGTAGATTAAAACAACGTGCCGGACCGAGACACCAACTCACGACCCATTCTTACAGCTTACCTTAGCCAGTTCCTCATCTTCTACCTTCCAAACTTCGCAGAAGCTCTACTGCGAAACTTGCAAGACTGATACCCCTGGAAGAAAGGATATTCGGAGAGCACTTGCCCGCGAAAGGTAAAGGTTCCGAGTTCGAGTCTTGGTCCAGCACACAGTTTTAATCTGCCAGAAAGTTTCAAAATTTCTGCACGTTCTTACCTGCTGCTCTATTCTCAGATTATGCCAATAATATCGAAATCCATCCGACCCATCTAAATTAAACTTCTCATCACTGAAGATCACATTATCCCATTTTGGAGTCCGTGACACACGCTTTTCAGCGAACTCCAAACTAGCTGTTTGTGTTTGGGTGTTACAGTAGGTTTCTGCAGTCGTTTCCTGAATGCTCAAAAGTGACAATTTAGATCTCTCAAATAATTTTCTACTTTATCCGTATTTTTCGTTCAGTCCAAATCGTGCGCCCGATATAACAAAATTATCAGTCAACGTACTTGAAAGGTTCAACGTCTTTGCGATTTGACAATTAGAGAGCCCAATTTCCAAGTACTAACCGAGCTTTGCTTTTTCATCCCATGATAACTGTTTTCCGCATGGCACTGTCACACTCGTGGTTTATGTCCACAACACGCACTGTCACTAATGGTGACTGCGAGGCCCACGAGAAAGAAACACCATGACACGTAATTCACAGCACATGACAGCAAGTCTTAGAGTACCAACAGCCGTCTCCGGAGGGGACCGAGTAACTATTTCAGCCGAGTTTAATAATTCTTGACTACGTGTTTAAACGCAAGCAATTTCTCGACAGCACACGACAAAATAAAAACCTTTAGTGGGTACCTTTTCAATTAAATATTGATTTCCCGTGGGCCCTGCACGGAGCCGAGCATTCGCGACGTGTGGCGGACAAGCCGACTAGTGTGACGTCGCAATTTCGTTGAAGAGCTCGTATGTCTCGTTGGCCCCGTGGTTTCTGTTTCCAATCGCAATAAAGGCATGTAAGCTCGCACTAACACCATACACATACGATTGCCTTTATACCGAATTCCATTCTCTACCACCTCAATCGTTGATGTCTAGTTGTAAACTGTACAGCTAACATCAAATGCGATACCATTTGAGTGGATTTGTCGGTGTACTGGATGTCACATTACTGCATATTCATTGTGCGCTACTACTCCAATCGGCAATGTTAAATTACCTACAAATATTCATGCCTTTATACTGATTTCCACTAATGTGGAAAAATTACTGCTCATTATTTCCTGCTGCTGTGTTCTCAGATCGTGCCACCGAGCGAGTGGTGCCGTTCTAGTCTCTCGGCAATCCATCAACACATGTTTCCAGTAAGGGAGTCATCTGGAGACTGTGTTGCCCAGGACAAAAGGAGAACAGCCGTTTTATCGGGGCAGGCCAGGAAAGAACGAGCAACATCCGCTCTTGCTGAGCGATACTGTCATCTCTAAGATAGGGCACAGACACACATCAAACAAAGTTTTGCATCATCCCGATTCCCAGAACTCCTGAAGAGAGACGTTGACTATTGGTATTGTATCAAGGACACAGACCCTTTGACTGTTCAGAGATGTCACTAAACCCGCCCAAAGATGTAAACAACCATGCATGAGCAGCGCCTATTGGACGGAGGGGGCCGACAGTCGATCAGTTTCAGTTATTCCACAAGGAAAGAGGTACACGGCTCGTGTTGTCTGTCTTACAACCATGCCTAGACTGTTAATACCGCGGTTCGATCGCGTCCGTATTGTTACTTTGTGCCAGGACGGGCTCTCAACAAGGGAAGTGTCCAGGCGTCTCAGAGTGAAACAAAGCTATGTTGTTCGGACGTGGAGGAGATACAGACAGACAAGAACGGTCGATGACATGCCTCGCTCAGGCCGCCCAAGGACTACTACTGCAGTGGATGACCGCTACCTACGGATTATAGCTCGGAGGAACCCTCACAGCAACGCCACCATGTTGAATAATGCTTTTCGTGCAGCCACAGGTTGTCGTCTTACGACTCAAACTGTACGCAATAGGCTGCATGATGTGCAACTTCACTCCCGGCATGAGTCAGCCAAGTGTCCTATGCGTACTCCATCGACATAGGTTCCATCCCTACTACATCTCTCTCCATCAAGAGCTGAATGGAAACGATTATGAGAATCGTGCTAACTTCTGTACATGGGTATTAAGACAGATGTATCATCCATCTTGGTTAGTGATGAAGCCACAGTTGCCAATCGTGGCCAGCTGAACCGTCGAAACACGCACTATTGGTCCGTTGACAATTCCCGTTGGCTTCGTCAGGTGGAACGTCGGCGTTCATGGGGTGTAAATGTGTGGTGTGGGATAGCGAACCATCAGCTCACAATCCCGTTTTTCATGGACGGAACATTGAAATCTTACAAAATTATCGAAGCCTCGTAACAGACCATCTTCTACGGATGCTAGAAGACTACCTCTACAGACTGGGAGGAACCTGTGGTACCAGCATGATAGCTGTCCAGCCGATAGCGCACTAAATCCTGCAGCATTTCTTCACGATAGTTGTTAAGTCGTTGGACATGACGCGGAGGACCTGTACGCTGGCCTGCCCGTTCCCCGGGTTTGACGCCTGTAGACTTTTTTCTGTGGGGGAAGTTGAAAGACGCTGTCTACAAGGACATACCAAATACACCCGACGATACGCAATGACGTATTACTGCAGCCTGTTGAAAAGCTAGCACGTGTGCGGCAGTCGCTCCATACCAGACTGGAAGCGTGTATTTCCGCTGCTGGTGGTCGTTTTAAACACAACCTGTAATGATCAGGTATCTCTATTCTGTCAGAGCCCACATAACTAGCGTATGCTGTTGTGTTGTTCTTTCGTGTGTGATGCCACAGGTATTGTACAAGTGTCGGTGTGGGAATTTTTCAAAATTGCACTAGAACCCTGCAATAAACACCTCTGACGTTCTAATTCATCCAACTTTAGTCTTTAAATGCGAACATTTTAGGTTAGGCATTACCGTGACTGTTATTGACATTAAATGAAACAACAAGTTTACTGTTACCAGTCACCGTTTTATTTATTTCCACGACGCGTTTCAAAGGTTTAAACCTCCATCATCGGGTGGATTTACATTAGTTATTACGACATTTGTGTGTGTGTTGTGTTACGATTTTTGGAGGAACTCGTGGCACTGCCTAGTGGAGAAACAAGACACTATTTCAGAACATGGTTTTGAATTTCTTCTGCCAAAAAATTAAACTGATATCTAATGGTAAACATAAAAAAAGTAAAATACAGTACCTCCAGTGGTACTTAAAATCTGTAACATTTCACCTGATTGTTATTAACAAGTATGAAGTTTAAGCCATTTTAACATTTCACCTGATTGTATAAACGAGTACGAATGTTAAGCTGTTTTAACTTGCCAAAATCGGATTTATATGCCACCTGAAGTACACACACATATATTCGACACCTCCAAACAAACACCTCCAAACCCTTTAAATAATTATTCTGTAATAATGTTGTTACGATGTATATTATTTGTACTTTGCGATTATGTCTTCTCTTCTGCCATACGAACCTTGCGCCCAGCAGATTCCACACGCCATATTTGTTTATAAATGTGACAGTATACATGTGATGTGTTACGACAGCGAAAGGAACCTGTGACCACTGGAGGTACCCTATTTTATTTATTTTATGTTTACCATTGGATATCAGTTTAAATTTTCGTCAGAAGAAATCCAAAACCATGTTCTGAAATAGTGTCTTGTTTCTCCACTAGGCAGGGCCACGAGTTCCTCCAAGAATCGTAACACAACACACACACACAAATGTCGTACTAACTAATGTAAATCCACCCGATGATGGAGTTTTAAACCTTTGAAACACGTCGTCGAAATAAATAAAACGGTGACTGGTAACAGTAAAATTGTTTTTTCATTTAACTTCTTTAGTCTGTTAAGGTCAATAGGCATTGTTCTATTTAAAAAAAGTGTGTGTTTGTACAAAAAAATACTTTCCAAGTACCGGGTAATCAAAAAGTCAGTATAAATTTGAAAACTGAATAAATCACGGAATAATGCAGATGTTGTTGTTGTTGTGGTCTTCAGTCCTGAGACTGGTTTGATGCAGCTTCCATGCTACTCTATCCTGTGCAAGCCTCTTCATCTCCCAGTACCTACTAAGCCTACATCCTTCTGAATCTGCTTAGTGTATTCATCTCTTGGTCTCCCTCTACGAGTTTTACCCTCCACGCTGCCCTCCAGTACTAAATTGTTGATCCCTTGATGCCTCAGAACATGTCCTACCAACCAATCCCTTCTTCTAGTCAAGTTGTGCCACAAACTCCTCTTCTCCCCAATTATGTTCAATATCTCCTCATTAGTTATGTGATCTACCCATCTAATCTTCAGCATTCTTTTGTAGCACCACATTTCTAAAGCTTCTATTCTCTTCTTGTCCAAACTATTTATCGTCCATGTTTCACTTCCATACATGGCTACACTACATACAAATACTTTCAGAAACGACTTCCTGACACTTAAATCTATACTCGATGTTAACAAATTTCTCTTCTTCAGAAAGGCTTTCCTTGCCATTGCCAGTCTACATTTTATATCCTCTCTACTTCGACCATCATCAGTTATTTTGCTCCCCAAATAGCAAAACTCCTTTACTACTTTAAGTGTCTCGTTTCCTAATCTAATTCCCACAGCATCACCCGACTTAATTCGACTACATTCCATTATCCTCGTTTTGCTTTTGTTGATGTTCATCTTATACCTCCTTTCAATATACTGTCCATTCCGTTCAAGTGCTCTTCCAAGTCCTTTGCTGTCTCTGACAGAATTACAATGTCATCGGCGAACCACAAAGTTTTTATTTCTTCTCCATGGATTTTAATACCTACTCTGAACTTTTCTTTCGTTTCCTTTACTGCTTGCTCAATATACAGATTGAATAGCATCGGGGAGAGGCTACAACCCTGTCTCACTCCCTTCCCAACCACTGCTTCCCTATCATGTCCCTCGACTCTTATAACTGCCATCTGCTTTTTGTACAAATTGTAACTAGCCTTTCGCTCCCTGTATTTTACCCCTGCCACCTTCAGTATTTGAAAGAGAGTATTCCAGTCAACATTGTCGAAAGCTTTCTCTAAGTCTACAAATGCTAGAAACGTGGGTTTGCCTTTCCTTAATCTTTCTTCTAAGATAAGTCGTAGGGTCATTATTGCCTCACGTGTTCCAACATTTCTATGGGATCCAAACTGATCTTCCCCGAGGTCGGCTTCTACCAATTTTTCCATTCGTCTGTAAAGAATTCGCGTTAGTATTTTGCAGCTGTGACTTATTAAACTGATAGTTCGGTAATTTTCACATCTGTCAACACCTGCTTTCTTTGGGATTGGAATTATTATATTCTTCTTGAAGTCTGAGGGAATTTCGCCTGTTTCATACATCTTGCTCACCAGATGGTAGAGTTTCGTCAGGATTGGCTTTCCCAAGGCTGTCAGTAGTTCTAATGGAATGTTGTCTACTCCCGGGGCCTTGTTTCGACTTAGGTCTTTCAGTGCTCTGTCAAACTCTTCACGCTGTATCATATCTCCCATTTCATCTTCATCTACCTCCTCTTCCATTTCCATAATATTTTCCTGAAGAAGATCGCCCCTGTATAGTCCCTCTATATACTCCTTCCACCTTTCTGTTTTCCCTTCTTTGCTTAGAACTGGGTTTTGCATCTGAGCTCTTGATATTCGTGTAAGTGGTTCTCTTTTCTCCAAAGGTCTCTTTAATTTTACTGTAGGCAGTATCTATCTTACCCCTCATGAGATAAGCCTCTACATCCTTACATTTATCCTCTAGCCATCCCTGGTTAGCCATTTTGCACTTCCTGTAGATCTCATTTTTGAGGCGTTTGTATTCCTTTTTGCATGCTTCACTTGCTGCATTTTTGTATTTTCTCCTTTCATCAATTAAATTCAGTGTCTCTTCTTTTACCCAAGGATTTCTACCAGCCCTCGTCTTTTTACCTACTTGATCCTCTGCTGCCTTCACTATTTCCTTCCTCAAAGCTACCCATTCTTCTTCTACTGTATTTATTTCCCCCATTCCTGTCATTTGTTCCCTTATGCTCTACCTGCAACTCTGTACAACCTCTGGTTCTTTCAGTTTATCCAGGTCCCATCTCCTTAGAGAGGTACAAATCGACACACATGCTTGGAATGACAGGGGGTTTTATTAGAACCAAAAAAATACATAAGTATAAAAAATGTCCGACAGATGGCGCTTCGTCTGATCAGAATAGCAATAATTAGCATAACAAAGTAAGACAAAGAAAAGATTATGTTCTTTACAGGAAATGCTCAATATGTCCACCATCATTCCTCAACAATAGCTGTAGTCGAGGAATAATGTTGTGAACAGCACTGTAAAGCATGTCCGGAGTTATGGTGAGGCATTGGCGTCAGATGTTGTCTTTCAGCATCCCTAGAGATGTCGGTCGATCACGATACACTTGCGACTTCAGGTAACCCCAAAGCCAATAATCGCACGGACTGAGGTCTGGGGACCTGGGAGGCCAAGCATGACGAAAGTGGCGGCTGAGCACACGATCTACATCTACATCTACATACATACTCCGCAATCCACCATACGGTGCGTAGCGGAGGGTAACTCGTACCACAACTAGCATCTTCTCTCCCTGTTCCACTCCCAAACAGAACGAGGGAAAAATGACTGCCTATATGCCTCAGTATGAGCCCTAATCTTTCTTATCTTATCTTTGTGGTCTTTCCGCGAAATGTAAGTTGGCAGCAGTAAAACTGTACTGCAGTCAGCCTCAAATGCTGGTTCTCTAAATTTCCTCAGTAGCGATTCACGAAAAGAACGCCTCCTTTCCTCCAAAGACTCCCACCCGAGTTCCTGAAGCATTTCCGTAACACTCGCGTGATGATCAAACCTACCAGTAACAAATCTAGCAGCCCGCCTCTGAATTGCTTCTGTGTCCTCCATCAATCCGACCTGATAGGGATCCCAAACGCTCGAGCAGTACTCAAGAATAGGTCGTATTAGTGTTTTATAAGGGGTCTCCATTACAGATCAACCACATCTTCCCAAAATTCTACCAATGAACCAAAAACAACCATCCGTCTTCCTCACAACTGCCATTACATGCTTGTCCCACTTGATATCGCTCTGCAATGTTACGCCCAAATATTTAATCGACGTGACTGTGTCAAGCGCTACACTACTAATGGAGTATTCAAACATTACAGGATTCTTTTTCCTATTCAGCTGCATTAATTTACATTTATCTATATTTAGAGTTAGCTGCCATTCTTTACACCAATCACAAATCCTGTCCAAGTCATCTTGTATCCTTCTACAGTCACTCAACGACGACACTTTCCCGTACACCACAACATCATCAGCAAACAGCCGCACATTGGTATCCACCCTATCCAAAAAAAAAAAAAAAGGTTCAAATGGCTCTGAGCACTATGGGACTTAACATCTATGGTCATTAGTCCCCTAGAACTTAGAACTACTTAAACCTAACTAACCTAAGGACATCACACACATCCATGCCCGAGGCAGGATTCGAACCTGCGACCGTAGCGGTCACGCGGTTCCAGACTGAAGCGCCTAGAACCGCACTGCCACACCAGCCGGCCCCTATCCAAAAGATCATTTATGTAGATAGAAAACAACAGAGGACCTACCACACTTCCCTGGGGCACTCCAGATGATACCCTCACCTCCGATGAACAGTCACCATCAAGGACAACGTGCTGGGTTCTATTACTTAAGAAGTCTTCGAGCCACTCACATACTTGGGAACCAATCCCATATGCTCGTACCATAGTTAGGAGTCTGCAGTGGGGCATGCTTTCCGGAAGTCAAGGAATATGGCATCCGTCGGTTACCCTTCATCCATGGTTCACCAAACGACTCGCGCAAGAGATCTTTCACGCGTCTAGCAATATGGGGTGGAGCGCCATCCTGCATTTTGGTTCTAATAAAACCCCATGTCATTCCAAGCATGTGTGTCAATTTTTACCTCTGTATCTACATTATTCCGTGGTTTATTAAGTTTTCAAATTTATACTGACTTTTTGATCACCCGGTATTCTTAGGACCTGTTGATTGATTAACAGTACTAGCCCCTGACTATCAATCCATTCTGTGAAAATCGCACATTTATAGCACTTTCCATTCCCGTAACATCTACGGTGCAAGTTTTAGGTGATGCACCCTGTGTAGAACGTAGATGCGTTTGTTCGTGACTACTAGCTAATGATTTGCACATACCAGTATGCAGCAAGTCAATCTGATGTTTGTTTCACCTCGCCTTCATGGTGTCGGAGTTTTAATAACCAGCAAGCACTATACTGATGGCACCTTGTAAGCGTATTGTCATAACGCTGGCTGAGTTGTGGAATATCTTTGCGGGCAGCGCATTTTAGAGAGTCGAGCGCGGGACGCGGAACTGTCACGTTGTGTTGTGGGTAGCTCTGCATGTGAGAGGCATTGTTAGTATGGAAGTTGAAGTGTTGCTACAAGTGTTATTATAGTAAAGTGATGATATATGGAAATGGTTCAGAGGAAAGTGCGTCAAGAAGTAATTGAAAATGAGCAGTGCCTTCAATAACGTATTTATGCACTATTTCGTTGTGTGGCGCACAGCATCGATCATCCGCGCCGCGTTCGGTCTCCCGGAATGAACTAATGTCAATCAGTAAAAATCAGTTACCATACAAGAGTGCAGTCAAGTGCCAGTGTCTTGTAGCGAGCGTGAGGACGTGCGTTCGGTCATCGCGTTCCGCATTTATCAACAATTAGCCGCGCCGCGACGGTTACGTGCACGCTCCTACAAGTGAGAACTAAGAAACTGAAAAATTAACTTTACGAACAGTGTTATATCATTACTAGTGTCAAGGAGGACTATTATCAGGTATCTGTATGTGTGACGAGCTTAAGAACTTTCGTTGGATCATTCGGCTTCCGCATCATCAACAACCACCCGCGTCGTGTCGGTTACGCGTTCGCTCGTCTTGAGTGATAAGAGTCGAGGGACATGAAAGGGAAGCAGTGGTTGGGAAGGGAGTGAGACAGGGTTGTAGGCTCTCCCCGATGTTGTTCAATCTGTATATTGAGCAAGCAGGAAAGGAAACAAAAGAAAAATTCGGAGTAGGTATTAAAATCCATGGAGAAGAAATAAAAACTTTGAGGTTCGCCGTTGATATTGTAATTCTGTCAGAGACAGCAAAGGACTGGGAAGAGCAGTTGAACGGAATGGACAGTGTCTTGAAAGGAGGATATAAGATGAACATCAACCGAAGTAAATCGAGGATAATAGAATGTAGTCGAATTAAGTCAGGTGATGCTGAGGGATTAGATTAGGAAATGAGACACTTAAAGTAGTAAAGGAGTTTTGCTATTTGGGGAGCAAAATAACTGATGATGGTCGAAGTAGAGAGGATATAAAATGTAGACTGGCAATGGCAAGGAAAGCCTTTCTGAAGAAGAGAAATTTGTTAACATCGAGTATAGATTTAAGTGTCAGGAAGTCGTTTCTGAAAGTATATGTATGGAGTGTAGCCATGTATGGAAGTGAAACATGGACGATAACTAGTTTGGACAAGAAGAGAATAGAAGTTTTCGAAATGTGGAGCTTCAGAAGAATGCTGAAGATTAGATGGGTAGATCACATAACTAATGAGGAGGTAATGAATAGGATTGGGGAGGAGTTTGTGGCACAACTTGATTAGAAGAAGGGAACGGTTGGTAGGACATGTTTTGAGGCATCAAGGGATCAACAATTTAGTATTGGAGGGCAGCGTGGAGCGTAAAAATGGCAGAGGGAGACCAAGAGATGAATACACTAAACAGATTCAGAGGGATGTAGGGTGCAATACGTACTGGGAGATGAAGAAGCTTGCACAGGATAGAATAGCATGGAGAGCTGCATTAAACCAGTCTCAGGACTGAAGACCACAACAACAACAACAATCATCAAGATTATTAATTGGGATAAACATTTACGACTTAGAATGTAAACAGTGCAACCCGTGATTCCTTATCGTCTCAGAATATAGATGTTCGTACCAGACGTAGGACAGTGTTGTGCTTGACGTTGAGTGGCTCCCCTAGATAATTTCAGGCAAGCCAGCAGCAGTGTGGAGCAGAACAGTACGACCGCCGCTGGATTATCAGGTACGTGATGTGGACAGGGCGCACGGTCAAGCAACGGTCGAAACGACAACCAGTTTAAAAAGGGTTCCCCACCCCCATTAGTACTCCCGGGCGTGTTACAACCTGTACTGGGTGGCAGTGGGAAATTCAGGCCTGCCCTGGCGCCGCCCCCGGCTCCCTCTTGCGCAGCGGCGCGGCGCCCTGGAGTGACCCGCTGTCCGTGTTCTCGCTGGCCCACATCCTCTGGGCCGCTCTAATTTTAATCGGCCCCATTACTGACGCGTGGGACGCCTCTAGGAGCCCCCGTGCCTGCTACTCTCATGAAACTTGTTCAGCGCGCTGGCTTTCTGCCAGCACTGATTTCGCCTACGGCGCTGCGCGCGTGGAAACATTTCCTCTTCTGCAGCCGGCAGCTTCTGTGATGTCTGGACGATAACATGGCTGTCCTTCGAGGAAGAAAAACTTCCCGTTTATTAAGGTTCCATTACTGAGAGTAGGGCTTCCCAACGTGTGGTCCGCGGACCCGTTAGGGGTCCGCCGGCTCTTTCTAGGGGGTCCGCGACCACCTTTCACCAAATCGTGTAAAATAATGAGTAAAATTATTTAATAAAAATGTGTAAATCAAATTCATCACTATTTCTTTTTTCGTGTGAGAAACATGTGTACTTTTACTTCAGGTCGTATTCCGAAGCAGCGTTTGGCGGTTCCTAAGTGAGAACGCATACACAGTTTAGTGCCGGAGAATGCGGCTTCTCTGACAGACTCTTTCGCAGCAATACGGGGGTCGTTTGTGCGTCGGCTCACGGCGCTAGATGCGCTGAAACCTTTTACGCATGCGCGGAGTGAGATTTGTCGATTAATCACAGCGCTCGCTGGCACGTATGCGGCCCCAGGCATCATTAAATGTTAAACTTGTTTTGTCAGTGCACCACCTATTTCATAAGTCGATTTTTGACCAGTTTATTACTTCTAATATGGATTGGTGGCAGAAGTCAGGATCATTGAAGAAGGGTGCAGTTTCTCCACCGTCTTCACAACAAGGGAAGTTTCCAGTTGAAATGAATGAGGAGGGAGGACGACCAAAGGAAGACTTTACATACATTTGGACATTTTTCTTCGGATTTCACGAAAAACCACACACACACACACACACAGACGACTGTTACGAAATATGCATGCTCCTTACACAACAGTAGCCAAACAGTGGAAGTGAACAGACCATAAGCGGCAGCTTGTCAACAGCGAACAGTTTTGACGTGACGTTGATTGCTCTTGGAGGAAGGCAGCTCCATCGTGTGAAATTTCAGTTACCAAGTAGTTCAATCAGGCTATAGTGTCTTGAACAAAGGGAGTAAATCCACTAGTAAGTGTCTGGATACAGTGGGAATTCAAATTGGATCGTTAATTTCAAGTTGTTTTCATTCATCTGTAAACCAAAGACTATTGATACTTGGGGGGGGGTCATTGGGAACATGGCACTTGCATTAAGAAGCTTTCAGTTCCCATAGGTTTGACTCTGAAATTTAAAGTTACTGTGCTCTTGACTGACTAGGGGCCCGCCATGGGTTTTCGACTGAAGAAGGGGTCCGCCAGCTGAAAAGGTTGGGAAGATCTGGGCTAGAGGACAAATGTAAGCGTTTAGAAGCATATATCACTAGCGGAAAGATTGATACTGCCTATGGAAAAATTAAAGGGGCCTTGGGAGAAAAAGGAAGCCGTTGGATGAATATCAAAAACTCAAATGGAAGCCAGTCCCAAACAAAGAAGGGAAAGCTGAAAAGTGGAAGGAGTATATGGAGGGTCTGTTCAAGGGAGATGTGCTTTCGGGAAGAGGACATAGATGAAGAGGAGGTAGTGTAAGTAGACTTTTATGTTGGTAACGTCTCGTAGCGCTCTGTATGGAAATCACTGACTGTGCTGTGTGCAGTCTGTGGATGGTTTGCATTGTTGGAATATTTGCCATTGTAGTGTTGGGCAGTTGGATGTGAACAGCGCGTAGCGCTGCGCAGTTGGAGGTGAGCCACCAGCAGTGTTGGATGTGGGGAGAGAGATGACAGAGTTTTGAGAGCGGATGATCTGGACGCGTGTCAATCAGAAAGAGTAAATTTGTAATACTGGATGTCATGTATGATGAATTTTGAACATTATTAAGGTAAATACATTTTTTGTTCTCTATCAAAATCTTTCATTTGCTAACTATGCCTATCAGTAGTTAGTGCCTTCAGTAGGTAGAATCTTATTTAGCTGGCAGTATTGGCGCTCGCTGTATTGCAGTAGTTCGAGTAACGAAGATTTTTGTGAGGTAAGTGATTCATGAAAGTTATAGGTTATTGTTAGTCAGGGCCATTCTTTTGTAGGGATTATTGAAAGTCAGATTGCGTTCCGCTAAAAATATTTTGTGTCAGTTTAGTGATGATCAGAATAAGTAAAAAGAGAAATGTCTGAGTACGTTCAGTTTTGCTCAACTGTTTGAAAATCAAATAATGTAAGAGATTATCAGCACAGTAATTCATTAATTTTTCTAAGGGGACGTTTCAGTAGTAGATACGATAGTGCGACAGGAATTTCACACAGCCCTGAAAGACCTAAGTCGAAACAAGCTCCCGAGAGTAAATGAGATTCCGTTAGACCTGTTGGTAGCCTTGGGGATCCAACTACGACAAAACTCTTCCATCTGGTGTGCAAGATGTATGAGACAGGCGAAATACCCTCAGACTACCAGTTCCAAACAAAGCAGGTGCTGACAGGTGAGAATATTACCGAACTGTCAGTTTAGTTAGTCATGGCTGCAAAATACTAACACGAATTCTTCACATAAGAATCGGAAAACTTGGGGGAAGATCAGTTTGGGTTCCAGAGACATGTCGGAACGCGTGAGGAAGTATTGACCCTACGACTTCTCTTAGAAGATATGATAAGGAAAGACGAACACGCGTTTATAGCATTTGTAGACTTTCAGAAAGCTTTTGACATTACTGACTGGAGTGTTCCGTTTGAAATTCTGAAGGCGGAAGGGGTAAAATATAGGAATCAAAAGGCTATTTATAATTTGAATCAAAACTAGTCAGCAGTTATTAGAGACGAAGGGCAAGAAAGAGAAGCAGTGGCTGAGAAAGGAGTGATTCAGGGTTGTAGCCTATCCCCGATGTTATTCAATCTGTAATTGAGCTAGCAGTAAAAGAAGAAAAAGAATAAATTTAGAGTAGGAATTAAAGTTCAGGGAGAAGAAATAAGAACCTTGGGATTTGCCGATGATACTGTAATTCTGTCAGAGACAACACAAGACTATGAAGAGCAGTAGAACGGAATTTACAGTGTCTTGAAGTGGGGATACAACATGAACGTCAACAAAAGCAAAGGAAGGATAATGGAATGCACTTGAATTAAATCGAGTGACGCTGAGGGAATTAGGGTGGGACATGAGACCTTAACGTAGTAGATGAGTTTTGCTTTTTGAGCAGCAAAATAACTGATGTAGGCCAAAGCACAGAGAATATAGAATGTAGACTGGCAATTTCAAGAAAAACGATTCTGAAGAAGAGGAATTCGTTAACATCGCATATAGATTTAAGTGTCAGGAATTTTCTGAAGGTATTTTTATGGACGTACACATGTATGTAAGTGAAACATGGACGATAAACAGCTTGGACAGGAAGAGAATAGAAGCTTTTGAAATGTGGTGCTCCAGAGGAATGACGAATAATAGATAGGTAGGTCATGTAACTAACGAGGAGGTACTGAATATAACTGGGGAGGAAAGAAATTTGTGGTACAATCTGACTACAAGCAGGGATTGGTTGATGGAACAAATTCTGAGACATCAAGAGATAACCAATTTTGCACTGGAGGGAGGGCTGTGTGTGTATGTGTGTGTGTGTGTGTGTGTGTGTGTGTGTGTGTGCGCGCGCACGCGCCCGCGCGCGAGGGGGGGGGGGGAGAGGGGGGGGGGGAATCGTAGAGGGAGACCAAGAGATGAATATAGTTAGCAGATTCAGGAGGATACAGGTTGCTGTAGTTATTCGAAGATGAAGAGGTCTGCGTGGGACAGAGTAGTATGGAGAGCTGCATCAAACCATTCTTGGGCCTGAAGACCGCAACAAATGTGCAGTATCGGCTGTAAAGCTGTATGTATGAACATCGTATTAGAGAGGCCACAGTTGTATCACCTTCCAAGAATTCATCATCTCACGCATGCAAGAGTGTCATTGTGGCAAGTTGGCCGCTGCATGATACTTCATTATGAAAGGCTCGACAAGTGTATCTACACGGACGGAAATTGAGTGTTACACCATCAACACCGAACGATACGACACTGATACACCAGTCAGTGTTAAAATGTCGGCTCAACAACCTATTTACAGTGTAAAAAACACTAGAATTTACATGTTTCGAAGGTCAAGCCTTCATCATCATATCTGTTGCAAAAGAACCTCTAAAGGCGACCAATATCAAACATAAAAAAGAACAATAAAAATAAAATAATGTGGCTATTTCCCTTGCAGGCATGTCTTCTTTAGATGTACATCCACTCACCGCCAGACGGTAAAACAGACTAAAATAGAATGGCATATGTTCTCCTGAGTAATGGCAGTGTCATAATAACAGACATATGCGGTTAAGCGGCGCATATGTCTTCCTGGAAGCCGCAGCCCGTAAGACAAACACGGAAGCAACGAGAGTGAACACTCCGCTAACGTAAAAATGAAATCAAAGAGATACCGAAGAAACAGAGCTGATGCACGACCATGCTGAGCAGCCTGAAAATTCAGATCCCGTTATGAACAGAAAGCTAACGGTGTACAGTAATTGCAGTCGGTAAACAATTACCGATATTAAACATGCCCTGCAGAGTTTATGAAGAAACTGTTTATGTCACTTATAAGCTGTTCATTTAATGTGTTATGATAGCCCAAGCTATGTATAGTAATTTTCAACTGTTCTAGCAGATTCCGTTTCTTTGTTCTAACTTCGTATCCAGAACTGCGAGATCCTTATTAGTTGTCAAAATTGGGCGGCCCGTTTCATCGACACGCATGGCTTAGTCTGACTTCTCGAAATTTTTAAGCCGAAAAGCGTCCACGAGTTCTCTGTACTTTAACTAAAAATGTCCTACCAGTATGGCCGATTTAATCTGCATTGCAGTTGTTACTTTGAATTTTGTAGATAACAGCTCTCTTGCATTTTTCGACTTCATGTTGTAAATCGTTCCTTAGCACATGGTTGGTTTTAAATACAGCATCGACTTTAAAATATTTGAAAATATTAACCGCTTTTTGTGAAAGATTACCGAAGTAGAGAATTGTGACTCTCTCGGTATAACGAGCAGCACTTACACTCACGAAGCGCTCGCTCGCGTTACCTCTCTGTTCGTGTGTGGGGTATGGATTTCAGGAAGATACACGGACAGTGCACGCACATGTCTGTTATTATGACGCTGCCAGTCCCCAGGGAAGCATATGCCATTCCATTCTATTTTATCAGTTGAAGGTGAGGTGGATGTACATCTTAGGAAGACACAGCTGCAAGGTAAGTAGCCACGTTATTTTATTTTTCACCAGCTGCCGCATAGTCGCGAATATGAACAGTGATCCAATACTGACAAATGTTTTTTTTTTTTATTCCAGTCTCTGATCACAATATAAATTCCTTTGATGATGACCGGTTTCAGTCAGTAATGACCATCTTCAGATCTACCCAGTGGGCAGTCTATCGTTCAAAACAATACAGCATTTCATATCACAATATACTATCATACAACATCTACAGCTGCATTATACCTGGGAAATGTACAGATAACATAAGGTAAACCATACCTGTTCTACACCATGTCCTAATGTGACAAGGCCGTAATGGCATCGTCAAAACATATAAATATACTGGACACAGCATCGTCACATAAATCTAAAATACGGTGTAAAATAGGCCACATCGTCCACTTAGACATTTTGCTACTGGCATTATTGTACAAAACCTACTGAAGTACAGTAGGCCGGTCGTTGTGGCCGAGCGGTTCTAGGCGCTTCAGTCCGGAACCGAGCGACTGCTACGGTCGCAGGCTCGAATCCTGCCTCGGGCATGGACGTGTGTGATGTTTTAGGTTAGTTAGATTGAAGTAGTTCTAAGTTCTAGGGGACTGATGACCTCAGATGTTAAGTATCATAGTGCTCAGAGCCATTTGAACCTTTTTTTTTTTTAAGTGCAGTAACTACCAGATATCTGTTTGCCTATATCCTTCATAGATGTCGCAACTGTGGGCTTAGATGTAGTCATTATTTACGTAATAACCATAACCTGATAAAAACATATTAGGTAAAATACATGTACCGGAGTAGACTTTAGATCTGAAGATGGTCATTACTGACTGAAAACGGTCATCGTCAAAGAAATTTATATTGTGATCAAAGACTGGAGTAAAAAAAAATATTTTATTTTTATTGTTCACGTTTATGTTTTACAGTGGTCGCTTTTAAAGGTTCTTGTACAGCAGATCTGATGACGAAGGCTTGAGTTCGAAACGCGTAAATTACAGTGTTTTTATACCCTGTAAATAGGTAGTTCAAATGGTTCAAATGGCTCTGAGCGCTATGGGACTTAACTGCTGTGGTCATCAGTCCCCTAGATCTTAGAACTACTTAAACCTAACTAACCTAAGGACATCACACACATCCATGCCCGAGGCAGGATTCGAACCTGCGACCGTAGCGGTTACGCGGTTCCAGACTGTAGCGCCTAGAACCGTTCGGCCACTCCGGCTGGCAATAGGTAGTTGAGCCGACATTTTAACATTTATTGTTACAACCACAACCTCACTATCCATTATTCTTAAAATCCAAATGATACTCTAGCATTACCACGCCTGTGGGATACTTTGATTAACTTATCACCCTCATGCGACTTTGCTTTCAGTATTCTCTCTGTACAGAAAATGGTCGTTCCGACAAATAAAGAATGGCGCGAGGAATTGATGAGTATTGGGTGCGTCTAACATTATTGGAAGTTTCTGAGGTAAAGATCGTGACACAGCGTGCTCTGCCGTGCACCTACAGCTTATCGCCATTCTTCGAACTCTGAGGAAGGTCGAGTCACTGGCATGGGAGCATCGCATCCACATATGGCACAGACAGTCAGCTGTAGTAAAATCACTGCAGAAAAGTAGTGACGATGTGAACTCACGAGAACACTGTGCCAAGAGGATTGGCACGGGTTCATCCGAAGAAACTAAACACAATTCGAGAGATAATCTATAACCTCCTTCGTCGAGTCGAGAAGACTTTAAGTGTCCGAGCTTAAACTACTTGAAGATAAAATACTATGGGTTGTTAGAGGGCGTCTTCCTTCTTCAACACGATCGACGTTTCGACCCGTCTGCTGGCGTCGTCTTCAGTATCTTATGGTGCTCACGGATAATCTAAGGACTTGGATTTTATTTTCAGTGACAATGGCTACGGAAGCATGCAGCTTGCGTAAACTACTTGTTTCTCCACGTTAGAGAAGTACTTAAATAATGTCACATGTATTTGTACAAGATAGTTGTGTTGCTTCTTTGAAGCTAATCTGCTCTTTGTTGAAACAAGCGTGGAAAAAGTCACTTGCCTAATCAGTGTCTAGCTTTACTGAAGGATTCTACGGCATTCGAAGTCCTCATATACGAGGCGTGTTTTTTAAGTAAGTACCGTTTTGAAATTAAAAAAAGACGTGCTAAAATATCTCAATAATTTTATTTTTTCATGAAAGCCTGTACCTTAATCTACTTTTCTACATAATTTCCGTCAATATTGAGGCACTTGTCATAACGTTGTACCAGTTTTTGAATACCTTCCTCATAGAAGTCTGCCGCCTGACTTGTTAACCACTGCATCACCAATGTTTTGACTTCGTCACCGTCTTGAAGACGCTGACCGCCTAGGTGTTTCTTCAAGTGCAGGAACAGATGGTAGTCACTGGGCGCAAGATCGGGGTTGTACGGAGGATGATCTAGAGTTTCCCATCGAAAAGATGTGATGAGATCTTTGGTGTGATTCGCCACATGCGGACGGGCATTGTCTTGCAGCAGAACGATGCCCTTGCTCAACTTGCCACGTCTCTTGTTCTGAACTGAACGGCGCAGATTGTGAAATGTCTTACAGTAAGCTGCTGCATTGATTGTCTCATTACGAGGCGGAAATTCCACAAGCAATACTCCTTTTCTGTCCCAAAAAACTGTGCACATGATTTTCCGGGCAGAAATTGTTTGCTTAAACTTCACTTTTCTGTGTGAATCTGACCTCCGTACAGCCCCGATCTTGCGCCCAGTGACTACCATCTGTTGGTTGGTTGGTTGGTTTGAGGAAGGAGACCAGACAGCGTGGTCATCGGTCTCATAGGATTAGGGAAGGATTGGGAAGGAAGTCGGCCGTGCCCTTTCAGGGGAACCATCCCGGCATTTGCCTGGAGTGATTTAGGGAAATCACGGAAAACCTAAATCAGGATGGCCGGACGTGGGACTACCATCTGTTCCTGCACTTAAAGAAACACCTAGGCGGCCAGCGTCTTCGAGACGATGACGAAGTCAAAACAGTGGTGGAGCAGCGGTTAACAAATCAGGCGGCAGACTTCTATGACGAAGGTATTCAAAAACTGGTACAACGTTATGACAAGTGCCTCAATATTGACGGAAATTATGTAGAAAAATAGATTAAGATACAGGCTTTCATGAAAGAATAAAACTATTGAGATATCTTAACACGTCTTTTTTAAATTTCAAAACAGTACTTACTTAAGAAAAACGCCTCGTATAAAAAGTTTCGCAGGCTTTACGTGTACTAATAAGTCTGCCAGGTTGCACTCTGGAATTATTGAGCGAGCAAAACGTGCTGTGCATATCGCTAACATCAAACTAGAATTAGTTTGACTTCAGTGCCTCGATGTTTGGTTACAAACGCAAACTCCGAATCTTTAATACTATTTGTGTTTGTTCTGATTTTACTTAATTATTTGTTAGTGTCAGCAATGGCAAATCATTGTTGTTGCTACGGTTGCAAACCGAAATACATGGAAGAGCAAAAGGTAATTCTCATGGGTAAGTATCACAAGTCACGTCACTCTGTATCAGGCATTGACAGTTACTTACACTTGCGTCACTGTATTCAACATAAAACTGAGGAATCAAAAATATAGACCTATAGGAGCAAAGGTCAAAAAATAACGGCTATTGGGAGCAAACAGCTTATGTGAAGAATGTAGAATTGTGCTCTAAATACGGACGAATATGTGTTCATGAAATAAATTTATCTGGCAAACTATCCAAACTAGGGCCCATGCCCATGAGTAATTTTTTCTGGAAATTATCTGCTCTCAGAGTGTGGCCTTTTGCCAAACAGTCGGTAGTACGGTAGTAGCCCAAATTTTCTCTTTAATAAATGAATACGATTCCCATCACACCGAGAAATTGATGACTAAGTGTTAAACCTTCCAACAACGTATCCGGCCTACCTTCGAGCGAGTCAGCCGCTGCCAGTTGTGTGACTGACGTCAGACCTGGCTATGACGTCTACTGTGACGTCAGGAACAAGGTCTTGCGAGTCAACGAGGCAGAGGCGGTTCCCTGAACCATGTTTGGGCGGCGGTAGCACTGTGGCCTACTCAAGATATGCGGAGCACAATGCCGTAACGCCTGCTGCACGCGATGGTCTGACGGATAACGTCCTTGAAACTTGCGCGAATACATTTCCATTGCAGCGAATACCCATTACACGTACACCTGTTGCTGCGGCACGCGATTGAACTGCACGCCTGGCACGATATAGCAAATTCTCCATGTGGACACGGGAATGAATGGAAAATGGAATGGAATTGTCTGAAGCCTCCTGCCATGCACGGCACAAATATTGCTTTTCTGAGAATGCGCTTCGACAAAGGTGGATCAGATATGCAACTAAATAAAAGCTTTTACATTTTGCCACACGCGTTCCGTGTCATTTATTCTAAAGCTTCCTCAGTATCCTTGAATACTTATCCGTACACGGAGTGCACTCTACGTAAAGGGGAAATATTGATTTGTGCGTCAGCTTTGATGCAAACAGTTATCCTCAAACTAGTTTTAATGATAATTTTACTACCATCAGGTTTCTTTAAATTCTAAACATATATGGAATATATAAATTCCATCATGCCATTATCAAAGAAGGTCAAATTCAGTTGATTATAAGAAACTCGGGAATATTTACGATGCATCAACATCGAAGATAAAATCTTGATAAACAGTGTAACAGTTGGAACACTTCATGCAGAAGCTTACAAAGATTCCCGGTAATAAATCACCAGAAGAACGGAAGAATATATACAAAGAATTTATGAAGAAATTTTGGGAGGATAAGAGCGACCAAGTTTAAACGCAGTTCTTAAGCGGGCAAAGCGAAGAAAAAAGACTAAGCTTGAGTCACAGTCAAATTGAGCGCGGTTTAAAAGTTTTTGTGATTAGTAGCGCGTGTTTAAATACCATGCATTTTCTCTTGCTGTCACTTAGATGACACAACAATTTTAACCTATTATGCTTACTCATGACACTAGGCAGGCGATATGAGTATATATTCTGTGCAGTTGTTAGTGTCTTTAGTTTTCAACGTTTGGCTTGTTGTACAATATTGTCCTCGTGGACACAAGTCAGTTGCTTCCTGATGATGGCCTAATAAGCGAAAATCCAGTAAGTAATAAACAAATATTAGTGTAACAATATGTAAGTTGTTTGGTTTTCGACCTTAAATAAGAAATTAATCTGTCAAGATTCGATTAAAGGTACAATACTTTCACGATATATTTTAAAACATCGCCGTTTTCACTACTGTTTTTTTTTCCAATATCATGTTATATACACTGTTCGTTTCCCGGACTTGGAGATCTTCGAGTATGCGAGAGTGTCAGAAAACAAAAACAACGTCACCTAGATTTATAAAGGAAATGATATTCTAATGGTCGTTGCAGAGATCATAATGGTCCTCAGACAGGTAGGGTAATACATGAAGAGTGGACATGTTAAACTTTCTAAATACAAAAGCTCAAATTTTTCGGGAGAATCAAAACACCATGTATCTCTTTTTGTTGCATCCAAAAAACTGAGAAGGTATTCTGATACCACAAAACTCTGTTGCCCACTTCATCACTGCGAAAAATAAAGAGACAAATTACAAAATAAATAATATATTTGGGACTTTCCAGATGCCATATTACAAAACTGACTGGTTCTAAATGCCAATAAGAAAGTTTTTGTTTCAGGTACCATTAATGCTGAAGCACTACGTTTTATTTTGTACAAAACAAGTACAGAAATACAGCAGTAATTTTTTTGACTAGTAGAGATGTAATCAACGAAAACATTTATCATATCTCTTAACTTTATACAAGGGTATAACAAAATTAAATTCAAGGAAAATATTTCTTAATATTGATTTCTGTTTTTTACACAATTCAATTCTTGGGACCAGATGCTACAAGATTTATTATAGAATTCCCTGTTCTATTGCGAATGAATTCAGATATCTTCAACAGGTCGTTCTGTTTCGTAACTGATAAACGTGACTAGTCTTCTAGATGAAGTCTTTTGAATACATTGAGTCATTGACGTCTTTCCTTTCTGCTGTTTGAGTGCAAGAACTTTTACAGCTATTTGAGATGGATGAGAATGAGACACATTGATCATTCTACGTTTAAAAATCTTACACGTCTACATTGACATCAGTGTTCAACAGAATCTTGAAAATCAAAGAAGTCATTTTATGCCTTGGAATAACGTGGAACAGAATCATAGCTATAACTGACTCAACAATCTTGTGTAAATCTTCCAGTAATTGAACAATTCCAGTAATGGAACAAATATAGGAACATGCAACGGAGTACCGAGAACGTACCAGCGTTGGAAACGAGTTTTGTGAAAAAAATTGGCATATAGAACGTTTGACATTTCCACTCTTCATAATATATTCCCCTTCTCGTCACAATAAGTGGATTCTTCTCAGCTGAGGATCTGAGCGACCTGCACCTTCTCTCTAATCTTCTCCCACGAGTCTGTCTTTGCTCTCTGATGAAGAAGGCAGTCGTTCCAAAAGCTGGGCTACTTTTTTGTGGCTGTTATTACTTATAATTTCGCCTCCTGAACCTACGTACAGGCCACCTACTCTGTCGCCAGGTATACGCAAATTAACCACGAAGCTTACCATAAACATTTAAACACAAACATAATAAAGTGCATAAGATAATAAAGCAAATAAAAATATTGGCAACTTGCTTTAAGTGTACAAAAATGTAAAACTGTGAACTCCCCAAAACTCAGGAAAGAAGTATCAGGTGACTACAATATCAAGACTCGCAACTGGTATTACTCAATTCATACAGATACCTGGGTGGAACAATTTGGTTCATAGGCAGGGCACTGTGAAGAAGCAACCAGTGCACAATGGAGACTGACAACAAAACACTTGCGCCCCCGTCGTATCATGTGGCTCAAGTGTGCGGGACCCACACCAAATAGGACTAACAGGGGATACTGAGTGTATACAGAGACTCACCCTCGTACAACTCCCTATTTATTGCTCCCCTTGAGCCCGCAGAGTCAAGGTTAAACTAACTATAGTGAAGTTAAACAGTCATTCTTCCCGAGATCCATATGCGAATGGAACGGGAAGAATAATTAACCGCAGAGCACGAAAGGGGTGATAACGTTACATTGCTATTAAACCACAGTCAGCAAACCAGTGGAGTAAGGCAATAAATAGTTTAGCCATCGTTAACAACAATGTTTGCCATAAGGTTGCTCAAGAGCACGTGTCGCTCATGTGTCCAGATTGCCGGGGACGGAGAAGACATACCAAATGCAATGGGAAATTTTACGAGGGTTCAGTAATCTAGGATTAATAAATGACAGAATAGGGTATATCCTCTGCCATACACTTCACGGTGACTTGCATAATGTAGATGTTCATAATTCCTAGGCTCTTGAAGTCATACACCATCAAAACAAAAACATTTTCGAAAAGTGTACGTACAAAGTTACATTACTGCATTGAAGCTGTGCCGCAGTCTAATATCATAAAGCGTTCATGTGATGCGACAGAGTTAACAAGCATGTATGGTTCTGTTGAGAAAGTCATCAGTGGAGTAGAAGGAGTTGCGCCGCAAAAGTACTTTAGGCTCCTCTTACACTGTAAACTAGTAACTAAACTTTTTACGATTGTTGGCAAGGTACTGAAAATGTATGTTTCTGAACAACGGACACCTTTCTGCACGCAAGTGAATGAATCTTAAGTCATTACGACGGCTTATTCTTTATTCTGACTCTGTGAACTCAGCTGGCGGCCTGAAAGATATATATATATATATATATATATATATATATATATATATATATATATATATATATCTACTATTCATTACAAATTTAAGAAATAAATGCAATGAGAAGCGGTCGGTAGTATTTCGGTATTCATACCACCAATAATTCGTATTACATATTTTTGGAGCGGGAACAGGTACTTGTATGTAATCGGTAGTTCATGTAGTCCAGTGTTCTGAGCTCTTCACATCTCTCTCAAAAGTTATGCCAGAATAAAGCTAAGAACCAACAATGGTATCAAATTCTGACATGCGAAAGAAATTCAAATTTCATAACCATGGTATTACTCCATCTATAACATTGCCTATATTCCATATACTAAACAGAATAACCATAAATGGCTTCCACATTCCACTCAATAATTAAGATAACTAGTACTCATTTTTGCAGCTATTACAAGTGACTCTATCTTCCTTCACTTAGGATTTGACATCTATTCTATTCGCAGATTTATATCGCCGCTAAATGGATCTTGAGCTTGAGTGATAAGTACTTCACTGTCACTGGAAGGTCACCATTTTGATTCCCCATTGGCCACAGATCATCATATCAGCTAATTATCTGGTTTACTGATATGGATCGTGCTGGATTAAAGTGATGAGAAGGTCTTCATGAAATTTCTGTTTTGTTCAAACCGCAGCTGAACACTCACGTTAAAGTGGCCCTCTTTGAAATGAGAAACTGCTTCTCACTGCGATTTAGCCAAAGGCATTCCCCCAATATACAACACAGTTGTGATGGCACTTTTCACCCTTAAATAATCTGCATTTGTCGGCCACCAGAGTCAGGAAAAAGGCGTTAGCTAACACTGGATCTACCAGTACCATTGTAAAAACTGTACTGAGCAGTCAGAATGCTATGGCCACCTACTTAATAGCTGGTATGCCCACCTTTGCCATGGATAACAGCGGCGACGCTTCGTGGCGTGGAAGCAACAAGGCCTTGATAGGTCGCTGGAGGGAGTTGGCATCACATCAGCACACACAAGTCACCTAATTGCCGTAAATTTCGGTGATGACGGTGATGAACTCTGGTGCAACGTTCAGTAACATCCCATATGTCTTCCGTAGGGTTCAGATCTGGCGAGTTGGGGGGCCCAGCACATCAACTGGAACTCACCACTGTTCCTCGAATTATTCCATCAGATTCCTGGCTTTGTGTTATGGCGAATTATCCTCCTGAAAAATGCCACTGCCGTCGGGAAACATGATCGTCATGAAAGGGTGTACGTGGTCTGCAACCAGTTTGCGACACTTTTGGCCGTCATGGTGACTTGCACGAACTCAGCTGGACCCATGGGTGCCCAACTGAATGTTCCCCACAGCATAATGGAGCCGCCGCCAGTTTGTCTCCGTCTCGCAGTACGGGTGTCAAGGAGCTGTTCCCCTGTAAAACGACAGATTCGCGCCCTCGTATCGGCATGATGAAGAAGGTATCTGGAAGCATCAGACCATACAACGGTCTGCCACTGTGCCAACGTCCAGTGCCGATGGTCACGTGCCCGTTTCAGTCGTAGTTGGTGATGTCGTGGTCGTCGGCCGCGAAAACCCATGGTTAGTAGTGTTCGATGCACTGTATGTTCAGACACATTTTTACTCTGCCCGTCTGATGTTAGTTCCGCCACAGTTCGACGCCTGTCCTGTTTTGCCAATCTGCTCATCCTACGACGTCTGACATCTTTAATGAGGGGTGGCCGCCCAGCCTCACGACGTCTGGACGTGGTTTCAGCTTAGTTTCGCCACGTGCTGAAGACACACACCACAGCATTCCTCGAACACCCGACAGGTCGTGCAGTTTCCGAAATGCTCGTGCCGAATCTCCGGAGCCATCACAATTTGTTCTCGGTCAGTCTCAGAATGTTGTATACAAAATTCTGTGTACTTGTGGCAAAGTTGATATTGGAACTACCAAGAGGAACGTAAATACACGGCTAAAAGAGCACAAAAGTGTTTGCCGACTAGGAAAAATAGAGAAATCAGCTGTAGCAGAGCATGCTCTTCAGTCAGGAAATCACGAAGTTTTCTGAAACAGAAATTTTATCTACAACGTCAAATTATTATGCACGACTATGCAGAGAAGCCATTGAAATTTATAAGCATCAGGATAATTTTAATAGAAAAGAGGAGGCAATGAAACTTAGCGACATATGGACAGTAGCTCTGCAGAATGGCTAGAATATTTTATCTTTGACAAGACGACAATCGATAGTTAATTTTTATCTTTGACAAGGATTATCTCTGCTAATCACGTGTTACTTCGACCACCCCCTCTTTCCTGCAGTACATATGTCGCTCTCGGACGTCCGACCAGTCAGTCGGCAAGACTCAGCGGAAGAGCGCCTCTGAAGATGTCCAGCGCAGTCCTGGACGAAACGTCAGGAACGGAAGAGTTCCTTTGACCACGACCTCACATCCCGAAAGGTCTACCAGCAGCTAGTCTCAGATAGATCGCGCGCTTTCCTCATTCTACACATGGGCAGCACGCTCATTGATACTCTAAACACCGTGCGTGTGTCTGACTAGCAGTCATTCCCCGCCTAGTGACGCTGCTATGTCAGGACGGGTTTATATCGGTAGTAGGTCGATGCTCGTAATGTGGCTGATCAGTGTGTGGGCTGCGGTCAGCGCCTTTCCGTGTTATCATCCTGAATCACACAACAGTCATACCGTGCAATGACAATTCAGAAATACACTCCTGGAAATTGAAATAAGAACACCGTGAATTCATTGTCCCAGGAAGGGGAAACTTTATTGACACATTCCTGGGGTCAGATACATCACATGATCACACTGACAGAACCACAGGCACATAGACACAGGCAACAGAGCATGCACAATGTCGGCACTAGTACAGTGTATATCCACCTTTCGCAGCAATGCAGGCTGCTATTCTCCCATGGAGACGATCGTAGAGATGCTGGATGTAGTCCTGTGGAACGGCTTGCCATGCCATTTCCACCTGGCGCCTCAGTTGGACCAGCGTTCGTGCTGGACGTGCAGACCGCGTGAGACGACGCTTCATCCAGTCCCAAACATGCTCAATGGGGGACAGATCCGGAGATCTTGCTGGCCAGGGTAGTTGACTTACACCTTCTAGAGCACGTTGGGTGGCACGGGATACATGCGGACGTGCATCGTCCTGTTGGAACAGCAAGTTCCCTTGCCGGTCTAGGAATGGTAGAACGATGGGTTCGATGACGGTTTGGATGTACCGTGCACTATTCAGTGTCCCCTCGACGATCACCAGTGGTGTACGGCCAGTGTAGGAGATCGCTCCCCACACCATGATGCCGGGTGTTGGCCCTGTGTGCCTCGGTCGTATGCAGTCCTGATGTGGCGCTCACCTGCACGGCGCCAAACACGCATACGACCATCATTGGCACCAAGGCAGAAGCGACTCTCATCGCTGAAGACGACACGTCTCCATTCGTCCCTCCATTCACGCCTGTCGCGACACCACTGGAGGCGGGCTGCACGATGTTGGGGCGTGAGGGGAAGACGGCCTAACGGTGTGCGGGACCGTAGCCCAGCTTCATGGAGACGGTTGCGAATGGTCCTCGCCGATACCCCAGGAGCAAAAGTGTCCCTAATTTGCTGGAAAGTGGCGGTGCGGTCCCCTACGGCACTGCGTAGGATCCTACGGTCTTGGCGTGCATCCGTGCGTCGCTGCGGTCCGGTCCCAGGTCGACGGGCACGTGCACCTTCCGCCGACCACTGGCGACAACATCGATGTACTGTGGAGACCTCACGCCCCACGTGTTGAGCAATTCGGCGGTACGTCCACCCGGCCTCCCGCATGCCCACTATACGCCCTCGCTCAAAGTCCGTCAACTGCACATACGGTTCACGTCCACGTTGTCGCGGCATGCTACCAGTGTTAAAGACTGCGATGGAGCTCCGTATGCCACGGCAAACTGGCTGACACTGACGGCGGCGGTGCACAAATGCTGCGCAGCTAGCGCCATTCGACGGCCAACACCGCGGTTCCTGGTGTGTCCGCTGTGCCGTGCGTGTGATCATTGCTTGTACAGCCCTCTCGCAGTGTCCGGAGCAAGTATGGTGGGTCTGACACACCGGTGTCAATGTGTTCTTTTTTCCATTTCCAGGAGTGTATTAGCTTGTCGAGAACTGATGTTACGAGACCATGAAGCACAATGAAGTTGGCAGTTTAACGTTGCAGCGACTTGGAAATCATTAGTTTTAAAATGACGCAGGAACAGCTCAAACGGATAGGATGAAATAAGGAATTGGACGTGGCCTCGTGTTTGAGGGAATTATACAGATGATGACTCGAAATTATTGAAGTGAACCAAGACACACCTGGAACAGGGGGGCCTGTCGGTAGTTCGAACATTGTTCTTCCAAGCAAGTCTCACGCCTCAAGAAATGCACCACTTCGTCCGATATTTTGCGGCTGCTTGCTGCCTTCCTTACAGTGAGAAACTACAGCATAAGTAATTCATCACGCATTTGAGACATGTCTGACTACTATGATGGTGGTGTTGACGTAAAGCAAGGGGCGACAGCGTGATGGGAGACCCAGCAGTCAAAGTGCTCCAATGTCAGCGCAGTGCGAGGTCGCGCTCCCCGGAAGCAGATGTGCTAGCGCCACGGCTAGAGGGATGCGGTGGCTATTTTAGGAGGGCCAGCCAGCTGTTAGCCGCTGCAAACCGACATACGGCGGTCGGTACGCAATCACGACACGGCACCCACTAGCGAGTTAACTACTCACCTCAAACATGTGCACCTACGGGCGTATACATACAGGAGAACAACCACTACACTTGTGGTCTGTATCCAAAATGGATCAGCTATTGCATACCACTGCAATCGTGCGATCGTGACACAAAAATTAAAGCTTTTAAGGGATGCAAAATCGTATTTACAGAGATTCTGAAGTGTGATTCTGGTGTGCGATTTCCAAGGAACCTAACTGCTGAGGTCATTGGTCCCTAGACTTACACACTACTTAAACTAACTTAAACTAACTGATGCTAAGAGCAACACACACACACCCACGCCCGAGGGAGGACTCGAACCTCCGTTGGGAGGGGCCGCGCAATCCGTGACATGGCGCCTGAGACCGCACGGCCACTCCGCGCGGTAAGTGTGATTCTTGAAGTTTACCCGGCGTAATGAGTAATCAAGTCATGAGACTTCGGAATAGCAGCCGTATCTGGCCACGATATTTCGTTGAAAACCATTCAGTCATCTTCAGATGTGTGTTTCATTGGATATTATTGGTACGCATCGTTAAGTTTACATTTAAAAAATGGTGCGGTTGCGCATGCGCATAGGTTGCCGCTGCATGATCGCCGTCTGCTCCAATATTGCTCCATCTGAAGCACAATGGCACATGCGTAAACTCGCGTTCTCCGTCGAATTGCAAGCTCATGGAGTTAAAATTCGGCGGTGAAAATAGTAAAATTAACTGCCACTAGATGTAGTGTTTGGCATAGTTTCGCTTTTCTGAAAATTCATTGTACTGAATTTGATTAACAACATGTGTGTAACCTTGTCAAAACTATTGTTGCAACCAAGAAACTATTTCTTGATTTTAGTCTCAAGAAATCACAGAAAAAGAAAATTAATCATCAGTGCGTCTCCCGTGTAGTGAAGTACGACCGCCGAATTACAGCACAGTCGTAGAATTCTATCAGTAATTATTAATTTATGTTGACAAAGTCAGTTTTCTTTTTAAATTATTTTTTGTAGAAGCACATTATAGAATCACATTCACATGCAAGATGTATGGCTTACTGTAATGATTAACTCAAGGTCTGGTCTGAAAGTACGGATTTTGCGAAAAGACGCAATTTGTCATTCACAGAGCTTGTAACGTTGTTACTTTAATTTGCTATGAAAGCGGTGCTGATTGACAATAAAAGCGGTTTAAAGGCTGTGAGCTGTCTGGGGAAGTTAACCTTGCATTACTGCGCAACTGTTTCACCAGGTATCCAGTCTAGCTTACCAAATTCCCAACCAGACTAACATTAATTATAATCTTTTAATAGTCATACGACATCCAGTGATATATATATATATATATATATATATATATATATATATATATATATATATATATATATATATATAAGAGAATTTAAATAAAAAGAAATAAATCAGTTTATATTTGGAAATTTATTTTAACATTGATCATTGAAATTTCAGCATATTAAACGTGAGTCATAACTAAGCTGGTGCCTTATTTAGGACTGTGAAAATGTGAGTTTGTAATCTTACGGAACACATCAAATAGGGAGCCAAGATTGGGAGACTGCGTACAACACTGCATTCATAAAATAACACACGAAGAACGTTGAAACATATGCAAGAGAAAATTAACCACAACCAACCGATTCAATTTTCACCCAAAGAAGTTACATTCGTAGCACAATCCTGTCCGTCGTGTAATTACCACACACTGGTATACTAAATTCATACTAACTCTCTGTGAAATCTTCCCGAAAAGAATAGCTGAGGGCTATTTGATGCTTACACCACATGCTTCACGTGGTCAACTTGGTTTACACAAAGAGTGTAACTCCACAATAATTTTGATAATTAAAATAAATTACATCGAAACGCGATTTACTAAAGAAAAACCTCGAACTGGTTACTATCGTCTTACTATTAACCTGATGGGTCAAACAACTGTATAAGCACGTGGTACTGGTCTCACAAAGTACACCCCACGTGGGTTGAACATAAAGAAAATTTGCTATATTGAAAAATATTGTCAAGATGAGACGTTATAATCTCACGCACATTCGCATTTAAGATTGATGATCTTAGTTAGAGTTACTGATCAACACGTGGTTCCACTTTACTCACAAAGTAGTGACAAAGCAACTACCGGAAGATATTCTGAACTTCACACGCGAATTACACTGCGTTGCAATTTAAGATAACATCAGATATTTTAGAGCTAAACCTGAAATAAAGATGATTAAATTTTCAGTTAGGCTGAACTTAAGAAATCCATTGTCCTACGGACTTAGCAGACACGCGCTTAGCCGGAGATCTTACCACTTCAGACGCTCGCCACGGACAGACTGACCTGGTCCCTTCCTGAGGGGCGGCTCACAAATACAAACGGAAGTGGCCAGAGGGGCAGCTTCCTATACCAACATGACAAGGGACGGATAGGACCATACTAAAGATAGAAACCTCTCTGCTTTTAGAAAGCGTAGCTACCTGTTCCGACGTTGGTCCTACTGTTCTCTAGCAGGCAGGCTTGTCTGCTACCCTCAATCATGCAACTAGAAATACATTTGCTCATCCATCCTCTCACACAGAAGGGAAGGGGGATGACAGTATGTTATCATATACAGCATATAAAAGAAAGCGGATGTAGGTTCCGTATGAGACTGTGTGACATGAATTACATATAAATTGTGTTTTAAAGTGTAGTAGTGTGACAGATCGTTCTTGTTTATGTGTAAAAGTAACACGTTCCACTACTCAGTCTCGTCCCAGATAGTCAGAAACGCCACAGTAAATTTAGAATAGGAATTTATGCCGTAAATGACAACAGATTTAAGAAATTAACATGAAAGGAATCCAACAGAGACCTTTAAAGCTATCAGTCTACTTCCTATAAAAAAAAAAACAAAAAAAACCACCGTCCGAACAGGTCTTGAAGACGCATCGGTACCGACCGGCCGCCACGTCATCCTCAGCCCTTAGACGTCACCGGATACAGAGGGGCAAGTGGTCAGCACACGACTCTACCGCTCGTTGCCAGTTTCCGTGACCGGTGTTGCTACTTCTCAATCAAATAGCTCCTCAATTGGTCCCACAAGGGCTGAGTGCACCCCGCTTGCAAACAGCTCAAGTACTAGGCAAGCCCAACAGCGCTTAAGTTGCTTAAGTTGGGTGATGTGATAGGAGCTGGTGTTACCACTGCGCCAAGGCCGTTGTCGATCTTTTTCTTATAGGTGTTTAAAACAGAAGCTCATGATACTTTGACACAATAAATTTGTTGGATAACAATTGTTTTAAACTCAGTTACTTACGAAAGGGACCGTAAAACTCTATAAAGATGGTAGGAATATGTTTTTTGTAGTAAAATTTTGCTTGTTCTGATAGAATAACGTTGCGTGGACGCTTTACAAGAAGGAAACTGTGAGTTACCTCAGATGAACTAACAACAATATTCCTCGACTCTTTCTGATACATAGCAGCAAGTTTTGACTCTTAGTGAGTTCTTGTTTCTTGCTCTCAGCGCTGCAGTGATCAACAAGGACACAACCCTATATAGGATACACAGTGAAGGATGCCAAAAATTACATTTTGGCCGCTGAGTCCTACCGTTGCATCACACGGCATGTCAGGTAGTCTACAAACACAACCATGATCTTCGCAACGTGTTTATATTTGAGTGCGAGTACTTTAGTCATCCTGACAAACGTAGTTCGCCACTACACATGTCTTAAAGGTGTTTTCTCGTCATCTGCAACTACGATAGAAATGTTTAAATTACAATGAAATGAATACCAAAAATGGTTCAAATGGTTCTGAGCACTATGCGACTCAACTTCTGAAGTCATCAGTCGCCTAGAACTTAGAACTAATTAAACATAACTAACCTAAGGACATCACACACATCCATGCCCGAGGCAGGATTCGAACCTGCGACCGTAGCGGTCACGCGGTTCCAGACTGAAGCGTCGAAACCGCACGGCCACACCGGCCGGCCGAAATGAATACCCCTAGCTGCATACAGGCGTTGATATACGCCAACGGGGACAGTTAATAATGTGTACCCCGACTGGGACTCGAACCAGGGATCTCCTGCTTACATGGCAGACGCTCTGTCCATCTGAGCCACGGAGGACACACTTGATAGTGCGACTGCAGGGACTTATCTCTGGCACGCCTCTCATGAGATCCACATTCCCAACTTATTGTCCCGCACTATATTCATGTGCGCCTTCCCCTTATACTCATTACCCGCGGCTTTTTGCCGATTGCCGTAAGAGTTCGAGCACTGTTTGTGTATCCGCACAGAAGAAGATGGTCAAATGGACGGTGAGCCTTAACTGTATAAAGATGGTATCCGTGGAGTTCTATGGAAGGCTAGTAGTTATATCGTCTATATTTATATCGGACCCTGTCGAAGCAACAGACTAACACAATAACACAGAGTAGAATGATGTCAGTTTCAGGAAACATGGCGACGGCGGAATAATGAATTATTAGATTTCTCCGTCCATGCTACTTTTTTGACATAGTACGCTATACGATGTTCTTATTAATTAGACTTGCTATTCTCGTTATGGAAGATCTGAAATCGATAATCGCCAAAACGATGTACACTCTTACCTGTAGTGCTCTTAACTTCCACGTTTGTGATGCGTGAGTGTCCTTTATGTAGCAACGCAGTTTTAAGATGATGATGATTGTAATTTGAGATGGACATAAGAACATGGTTATTAATCCCTTGATCCATTCATGGCGTTCGAAGACATAGGTGCGAGACTTTATACAACGTAATGCTGCTGCCGGCCGGAGTGGCCGTGCGGTTCTAGGCCCTGCAGCCTGGAACCGAGCGACCGCTACGGTCACAGGTTCGAATCCTGCCGCAGGCATGGATGTGTGTGATGTCCTTAGGTTAGTTAGGTTTAATTAGCTCTAAGTTCTGATGACCTCAGAAGTTAAGTCGCATAGTGCTCAGAGCCATTTGAACCATCGTAATGCTGCTGTCATATCTACTCACTACATGAATGGCAGCCGACCGCTGTGGCCCAGCGGTTCTAGGCGCTTCAGTCCGGAACCGCGCTGCTGCTACGGTGGCAGGTTCGAATCCTGCATGTGTGTGATGTCCTTAGGTTGGTTAGGTTTAAGTAGTTATAACTCTAGGGGACTGATGACCTCAGATGTTAAGTCCCATAGTAGAATGAAATTTTCACTCTACAGAGGAGTGTGCGCCGATATGAAACTTCCTGGCAGATTAAAACTGTATGCCGGAACGAGACTCGAACTCGGGACCTTTTAGTGAAAGGTCCCGGTTCGAGTCTCGTTCCGGCACACGGTTTTAATCTGCCACGAAATTTCGAGTCCCATAGTGCTTAGAGCCATTTCAACCATGAATGGTTAACTAAACAGATAAAATTTAGATCTCATGAAGATAAAACTAAGGATATTAGTTACAGAAAAAAATTGCGAGTTAGTATATGTAGTTTGTGTCTACTGTGTTCAAGAATAAGTATAGGAAGGTATTTTAATGACTGAGACGTGTTTAGGAACGAAGAATGGGTTGGGTAGCGCCTCAGGGCTGAACGGGAAACGAAGGTCCGTCCTCCATGTCCTCGCCAGTTAAGATATTTAGCGATGCCCGCTTTAAATATTGTCATCATACCTGTTCCGCCGGCAGTAATGTACATAAATTATGGCTGTTATGTCATATGCTGAAAACAGTCAGTGGGTTTGCTAGTACAATTGAGGCCACATGTCTCGGGTAGTTGTGCGACGAAGCGTTTGAGTTGTTCCACAGCTGCACCAGCAGCTTAAGAGCATAGGCACTGTACGGAAACGCAGTGGTAGGTAAATTAGTCCTCGTAATGAAGTAGCTAGTTGGTTTACAATGAATTATAACGGGCTGGGGTTCTCGGTACTCTCTTAAATTGTGGCCGCGCTTCCTCGTTACGTTAATTAGTGTGACCAGCGGAACTGTCTCCCTCAGATGGGTCGACGTTGGCTACTGCCGGGGCCAGATTTAGAAGCGATGGCTGCGGTGTTGGGGCAGGGCCGACACGGCGCGGCCAGGCTTCCGCGAAGCCGGCTGCTGGCCCGGGCAGCGCGTGTTGGCAGCGACAGGTCTCCACTGCACACACAAGCAGCTGCATGCCTCCCGGGATGTCCCTTCCGGCTGCCTTCGGAGTGACAGAGCCTCACATTCACGGGAATTGCCCGCTTCCGATCAAGCAATGGCAGAGTCTGCAAACACCTGTAAATGCCATGTTGCAGTCACTTTGCTCATGTGCGCTACGTTTTGCGTCGTTTTATGCTTTCGCAGTCGCTTACAAGATTGCGGAGTACAAGTTATACTACGTAATTTATCAGGTAGTGTCACAGGCCCTCTGCTGTTCCTGATTTACATCAATGATCTAGGTGATAATCTGAGCAGCCCCCTTAGACTGTTTGCAGATGAGGCTGTAATTTACCGTCTAGTTCAAATGGCTCTGAGCACTATGGGACTTAACTTCTCAGGTCATCAGTCCCCTAGAACTTAGAACTACAAAAACCTAACTACCTAAGGACATCACACACATCCACGCCCGAGGCAGGATTCGAACCTGCTACCGTAGCGGTCGCGCGGTTCCAGACTGTACCGCCTAGTACTGCTCGGCCACCTCGGCCGGCTTACCGTCTAGTAAAATCATCAGACGGTCAATTCAAATATGTTCAAATGAGTGTGAAATCTTATGGGACTTAACTGATAAGGTCATCAGTCCCTAAGCTTACACATTACTTAACCTAAATTATCCTAAGGACAAACACACACCCATGCCCGAGGGAGGACTCGATCCTCCGCCGAGACCAGCCGCACATTCCATGACTGCAGCGCCTGAGACCGCTCGGCTAATCCCGCGCGGCACGATCAGTTCCAATAACAAAATGATCTAGGAAGAATTTCTGTATGGTGCGAAAAGTGGCAATTGGCACTACACAAAAGTGCGAGGTCATCCACATGGGTACTAAAAGAAATCCGACCAATTTTGGGTAAATCGCACAAATCTAAGGGCTAAATACGTAGGGATTACAATTACGAGCAACTTAAATTGGAAAGACCACATAGATAATATTGTGGGGAAGGCGAAACACAGACTGCGCTTTTTTGGCAGAACACTTAGAAGATGCGACAAACCCACTAATGAAACAGCCTACATTACACTTGTCCGTCCTCTGCTGGAATATTACTGCGCGGTGTCGGATCCTTACAAGGAAGGATTGACGGAGGACATCGAAAAAGTGCAAAGAAGGGCAGCTCGTTTCGTGTTATCGCGCAATAGGTGTGAGATTGTCACTGATATGATACGCGAGTAGGGGTGACAGTCACTGAAACAAAGGCGGTTTTCTTTGCGGCGAGATCTATTTACGAAATTTCAATCACTAACTTTCTCTTCCGAATGCCAAAATATTTTGATGACACCCACCTACGTAGGGAGAAATGATCATCAAAATAAAATAAGAGAAATCAGAGCTCGAAAGGAAAGATTTAGGAGTTCCTTTTTCCCACGCGCCATTCGAGAGTGGAATGGTAGAGAAGTAGTATGACAATGGTTCGATGAACCTTCTGCCAGGCACTTAAGTGTGAATTGCAGAGTAACCATGTAGATGTAGATGTAGATGTAGTGAAGTTGACAATACTTTCAAAACCACCCACCGCCAGTCACTGGTTTTTGTGTCTGGCGCTACCCTTGGTTCCGCGTTGTGCAAGACAGTAGTTGTGTGGAGATATATTTGAAGCGGTCGCCACCAAGTCGTGGTGCTCACCAGCACTATTTCGGTCTCTTTCGCATCAACGTATTTTTTAAGGAAAAAATTCGAGATTGTTCTATAATTTTCTCGAACTTCTGCGTACATTCTCGAATGTTAATGAATGTTTTCAAATGTTCTACAATATTCTAGAACACAACTAGGAAACGGCATATATTGTACTGATCCGCACTCCGTCATAATCGTCTTAACAGATGAGTTGCGCAACATTGTAAACACAGAAGAACTATTCATCGGAGAAATGTATCCAGTTGTAACGTGACATTGCGAGTACAGAGAATAGTTGTGTGAGCAAACAATTTTAGTACACTTCAACAAACATATCAGTGAATACAGAGCATGGTACTAGAGGAGGAAAACAATATTTAAATGTGTGCTTACAACGATGAACCTATACGAATCCGTAAACTTCCTAAATTCGTGCAGTGTTCCAAGTATGACCTTACAAAAAAGCTTTTGAGCAGCGTAGAAGCAGAAATACTAACAGCGAAAAAGGTAAGTTACTATTCATACAACGCATTCCACTCATTTTAACTAATTCATCATTCATGTTTTAAGTTTGGTCCCTTTACTTCCCAAATCTACCAACCATCTTTTAAGGTTTCAACTTCCGGTGCAACTAACGCACAATATGCACAAGGGCAAACATTCCAGTGTTGCTGAGTGTATTTAAAAGAACTGTGTTCCTTGCACGGAGAACTTTATGTAGCACATTCGAGTTTTATACAACAATAAAACTTATTCGTCTTTGCAGCCTAAAGCAAAACACCGAATGTAGTTTATAACATTATACAGTGAAGTTACATGCTGTGCAAATAACTGCACTTTTTTTTCAATTCAGTAAGCAAATGGAAAAAAGAAGAAGCGCAGCGGATTCTGTTCGGCCAGTATTCATACAAAAATTCGCACACTACGGATGTCGAGCAAGCCATTGACTTTGCTCTGTACGCACATAAAAAAATACGCTAGTACATGGACTGGGCTTACATATTTTTCCTCTAGGAAGCATTTTCCCAGAATTGAAGTAAAAGTAGTTTCCATCCCTAGGTTTTGTGCAAAGCTTTCGGAGATTTTTCTTGTTTGAAAGACAAATGTGACTCTATGATGGGTGAGAACTGGGGCAGGCCGCTCTAGCCTTTTGGGGTGCGGGATGAGCAGCAAGATTACGTTCTGTGTTGCTCGCGATCTTTGGAGTAAATGAAGTCAGATACTCTACCTTTGTTAATACTTAAGGTTTTTCTTCTCAATTGTAAATAACCTCATGCCTCCACAGGCGCCTTTCCACAATAGGTGAACGAGCAGTGATAATACACGCACCTACCACTGCCGCCTTCGCCCAGACTGCTAAGTAAACCAGCATCAAACAACATTTATGAAAGTAACAAAATATTTCATACCTTCTGCGATGTAGTCTACATGTTAATGGGAATCAGCTGTGATGGTTGTTTAGTTTTTGAATCAATATTATTGAATAGTAGTCCGGTTTGCTTCGTCTCGAGACAAGTGTGCAGGTGACAGGGCCTTTATTCCTTGCTGAAGTTAAGCTTTCTTCCGTTGGTAAAATCAGCTCGCTTAGTTACATGTTTAAAACACAAATGCGAATATGTCATTCGACGATGCCACAGGATAACGGAATTTAAAATATGAGCAGAGGCTAAATTAGCAATCACTTCTCTGTGTGTCCTTAGTAAGTGCACGTTATATATCAAGATAGCTGTTGAATATATCATGGCCATCATCCCTAAAATTTACTTTGTAGCAGTTTTAACCAAGGCACTACCACACAGAAGATTAGTAGCAAGTTTAGGTACATATAACACATTTCTTGCAAAAATTCTTGTGTTTTCGTTAGGTTTCAATATCCGAATTGCCAATTACCATAATTTCCGCAGAAAGCAATGTCTTGCTGGCAACAGTTATTGTAGGTGCCGATGGGCTTCGTACATGAAACAACCAGTCACATTGGTTTGTCATGTTGACTGACCCACCTGCGTCTCCTCTCAACACTGCTTTTGGCTGTTCATGTAAACACTATAACGCATTTCAGACGCGATTGGATTGGCAGACAACTACTTGCTTTTTAAAAAGTTGGTTAATGTGATGAAGCTGTTTTGTGCGGAGTCAACGACAATAAGTAGTATTGGACTAACCAGGCAGTTATTCATTTCATCTATCTGATTGACAAGAACCACATTTTATTCTTAAGACATAGAAAACATACAGAAATGCCGATATCTTCACTGAATTAGTCAAACTAAACTGCTAACAACTTGCATTGTGCGTAGCTGGCTAATTTGTAAATTGCTGAACCCACCCTTGCTTTTAGTGGCGAAGGCTCCCGACCACAGTATGCAACCGGTGATAAAACAGTCGCTAATTTGTACACAATAAGGTGTTCTTACCCGCTAAAAAGCTTTCTAGCTATCCCAGGTTCACAGGCTTTCTCCAGATACCATTCGCTTAAAACAACTAACGTCGTGAAGAAGCATATAATCTAATATAGGCTACCAAAATTGCCTCAGGCCTAACATGTAAAAGCGACAGCGAAATTTGGTTCCCGAGATTCGATTTTCGACTTTTGGAAATTGTCTTGCGCGTAATAGTAGCAAGTGTAAGTTAAAGTTATCATCGACCCAAAGGTTGATTTCAGTACCGCAGTGGACGTTGTACGCTCTTGCTTGACATCGACCTTTAAACTGACTGTTGAGACCAGTTGTAGAGGGACCTAAATATAGTTCGTCGTGGATTTCGAACTATGGTAAACCAAGGAATTTGCGTTAGTGAACCACTGACAGAAGTGAAAGAAACGGCAAGTGGCAGAAAAAGTCCGATGAGCGGCTGGTGCTCTTTGGTTTTGTAATCGGACACTGAGCCACTTGAATCATTTAGTTACACCACAGTTAGCTACAGGTCTAGAACGCAGAAATGCAAGGATTGGATTGCGGACAGTGCGAAAGTCGGTAATTGCTGTGTTTGGATTTGTACGTTTCCGGTGCGTTCATCAGAATATTGAGAATTAAATGAACATGGTGTGTACGGAATGAAGGTGTATGGGTCATTAGCCACGACAGTGGAAAGATAAGCAGGGAAAAACCGTAGGTGACAAGATGTACAGTGTACAGGGTGCGCCAGAAACAGCTAGTCGATCTGAAATGCCAGCCAGGTGCCCATATCCCGACAGATGGCGTGATACGTCACGTCTCGTAGCGAGCAGCGGTTCGTGGCCTTTAGGTGCGTGCCGTGCGTCGCGCGTGCTTCGCTCAGAGCCAAGTCACGCTCTTAGCACCCGTCTCTTACTCCTGAATTTCACAACTCGCGGCGGAAAAATAGTGGATTGATGTAACAGTTCATTTCCTCGCTGTTATTGAGGAATATGTTTGCAGTGGATCGCCATAAAATTAATCTCTAATACAGGGACGCTACCTAAGATTATCACAGTATGTTGTAATTTCTAGATTTCCATGTCTTAAATCTGGCATTTTGTAGCTGAGAAACTGAGGTTATAAAAGATTTCCCCGACGAATGGTGGATCGACAACTGTAACAGTGGGATAATGAGGGCGCAAGATAGGAAAATTTTTGGCGTATGGAATTAATTAGGTACCTTGAGAAATCCTGAATAGCCGCTTTGGTAAATTTTGTGGCGTGTAATATGTTATCGTGTTAAAGCTGCACTTCAGGCAGTCCTTTAGCGATTTTTATTCAGTTCCAGCCGCAAGTTGGTTTTACACTGCTGGCCATTAGAACTGCAACTTGACGGAGACGGCATGTAACAAAGGTCAGATTGGCATGCAGTGTACTACACGCGTGAATATCGATTTTTTATTTTGCGTTCGACAGCCCGACCATAGAAAATACGTATTAAACTATATAAAAGGCAACAAGGCATACAAATATACATCACCACAAATATACAATGAAATTTTGTGGCCAATTTTTGGCATTGTAAGTAACTATTTGGATGTCGTTAAGACATCCGTCAGTAAAATCAACCGCATCACAGCTTAAAATATGGTCCTTTGTTTGTTCCATTTCACAGTAACACCTCCGATTTTTGGCAATTCCTCACTTCACCATTTGTCTGCGCCGTCCAAATCCGATTCTCAGCCTGTTCAGTGCAGTCGCAGATCAATGCCCAGCAGTTCCACTGGTAAGTCAGGCACCAGGCTGCTGTCCTTCATGACTGCCAGCTGTCACTCTCCTTTGGGTGTTACTTCGTCTATCTTCAAGGGTTTTCTGGATTTGAGGTAGTCTTCTGGAGGCAAATATTGTTGGATGGGTAGGGTATCATTGTCTCTGATTGATATACCTACCCGCTGAGCTGCTGCTTGTCGTCGGATGTATGGAAGTTCAATAATTGTCAGGATTGGAAGCCAGGGAACTGGGCTGATCGTAGTGTTCCCGAGATTATCCTTATGGTTTCATGGAATCGGATGTCTACCTTTTGGGTGTGGATACTCCTGGGCCACATCGGAGCACTGTACTCATCAACACTATGGACAAGACCCAACGCTCAAGTGACTAATGTCCCGGCTGAGCCACTCCAGGGTGTTCTTGTTTCCATTTTCTGGGCTACATCTTCCAAGTAGTGCTCATGTGTTAGTGTACGGTTCAGTTTTATTCCGAGTTATTTAGGGGTTCTCTCGTGTCTAATTGCTTACATTTAGATTTAGTTCTTTGTTGCTTCCCTATTGTTTAGATGCATCACGGTACTTAGAGTTTTTATTGGGTTGATGATTAAATGCCAGTCACCGTAGTATTTTGGGGTGGATGGTAGACAGCCTTCCCGTGGCCCACCCTGACAGTGGGGCGTCTAGCGGATTAAGGGAGGTGGCTTATCAAGCACGAAGGACGTCAGCTCGAAACGAATGGCACCCAAATACGACGGCCGAACGCATTGCTGTCTCCCGACCTACCCAGACGAACAGTACGAATGGCAAGAAGAAGAATACTTGGGATTAATGATGAGAGCCCCCTGCCAGTCGCATTTGAATATGGAAATGATTAACGTTTCACCTCCCGTTTGTCGGGATCCGACGACGGTCATGCGAATGTGAAATCGATGGGTTCAGGAAGTCTATACTCAACGCCACGCAGGATCTTAGCAGTTCCACGCGACTGGGGACTGAGAGGACAGGGATATTGTTCATTCGGCAGTGGAGTATCGCACAGTAACATCGCGTACCCTGCGCTTGTTTCAGCTAAGACAAGTGTCCATATGGATAATTTTTTCAATTTAAATATAAATTGAAATCCATACGGATACTGTGACGACTTCTGGAGCATCACGGACTGTCAGCAGGGTGATCATTGTTGCGGCTTTCCTCGACATGCTTCAAAGACAGGCGTGCCAACATTGCTCTGACTGATGACAACATGCGACGTAGGTGTGATATCACCTGTTCTGCGAATCACATCACGACAGAATTTCCATGCGCGAACACTCCAAGGAAAATGAACGTGCCCATATTGAATTTGTCATCGTCATACATGTCCAGCACTTGCGACGGTACGAGGTGCCACTGGATGCACAACACGATCAACTCTGGTTCGCACAGTTTGTAATTTGAACATTAGCCGTTACATTTTTTTTCCTTTGGTTTCCAGGTATTCGTGGAAGCAATGTTCGGTAACCTAGTGATTCTCTCATGTCTGAATTTGTTACTTTGAAACATGACAATTTCATTGCAGCGCCTTCTCGTCTGATGCACTCTCGGCGCCGGCCGCGGTGGTCTAGCGGTTCTAGGCGCGCAGTCCGGAACCGCGCGACCGCTACGGTCGCAGGTTCGAATCCTGCCTCGGGCATAGATGTGTGTGATGTCCTTAGGTTAGTTAGGTTTAAGTAGTTCTAAGTTCTAGGGGACTGATGACCATAGATGTTAAGTCCCATAGTGCTCAGAGCCATTTGAACCATTTGCACTCTCGGCACACGAAAGAACTGTTGGTATTTCCACGTTGCTATTTCTCCTATATTAAATTCAGAAAAAATAAAATATCCAACTTCATTTTTTTTTATTTGCTTTTCCTTCAATTGGATGACCCACATTGTACCGTTCACTTCTTGGTAGCTATAAAACTGGACGTGCTTGCGTGAATACCTCTCTAAATAACGAATGACAAGGAATACACAGTGAACAACGTCCTACTAACGAACAATTGTGTTACAGAACATAAACGCTATGTGACTATGCATCACACCCTTCACGTGACACAACCTGTCGCTGATTTGCGGCCGTTTATAGTGTCGTTTGTGCATGTTTACCTCGCTGACGTAATGTGCCGAAGAGTCTACTGATCTGCCTTCGAAAACTGAATGTAATCTCTTTTTGGTAAGGTTTTACAGTATTTTTGAAACAGCGTAGATTGTGATTCACCAGCGTGATTGTGTACTGAAATCAAGCAGCACTTTAGACGCCACTTTAGTATAAACGATGGAGTAAACGCTTGTCAGTATTTTAATATGTATTTTGCATTACCATTGCGCGAGTTTTTGTTGAAACAGCACAGAAAGTAGGGTCGAGTATTTTACTACAACACCGCCACGTCTCAGTGCGTCTAGCTAGCTGCTGCGTGAATCCAGCTGGAGGTGGCTCAGCACTACATCTGAGAATAATTTCTCAAAATAGCAAAATGAAATCGTACATTCAATTAAAATCCTTGTGGGGGTCATCGTGTGTAATACTGAAAATACTAAGCAATCGACAGTTTCGGCCATATCGCTGCGGTTTTTCGCAGCGTGCGGCCATACACTCCCAAGGACATTAATTAAAGTGGCGCCAGTCGCGGAAATCAATAGATTTATGAACTGACATATGTTTGTTGAATTTTTGCTAGACGACGTGTAGTTTAATGAAACGTAGTTTAATGAACGCAATTGACTTAGCTTTAAACCACATGACAATGAAATGGTGGAAACTAGTTTGGCATCGTTATTCACAGCATAAAATCAATACCATCAAGCAAGTTATAAAAGAAATTAGTTCGAAACTATCGGCAGATTCCGCAGAAAGTGAAATTAGATAAAAAGAAGTAGATGAACTTGTCGGTGTTACTGTGTAGGTACCTTAAAATCCAATGTGGTGTCACGTAGTCAGGTTAAAGTACTGTATCTGCAGGAAATGTGCCACGCGAAGCGTGTTGTACTGATAGTTATGAAAATATGGTTTGAACTTTTTAATTAACTGATATGGAGAGCTGAAATTACTCTTTCTCCATACAGATATTTGCGATACTATTTTTTTTGTTTTGTTTCCAGGTGAATGATGGATTCCATGCACAAGCAACATGACGTTAACGTGTTCTTGCCGAAAGGAAGCCTGGCAGCTACCCGACAACCACAGAAGTCTTCAAGGTGTATGCGGAAAGTCGCAGTTTGCAGAAGGGGAAACCTGGATTGAAGACAAACAGTGACCAAAGACGATGGTGGTGCAAAGAGCTTCCTTATAATGGAGGTAATGGAGGCCACGGGGACAATGGAATCTTTGTGAAGAGGAAGTTCCACCCCTGTTACATATAAAGCTACGTCAGTTAATGAGCAAGTAACGACAATTTCTGTTTCACTTTCGATATAGCCCTCTTATCTGCGCAGGATAGGTCGACAGAATTGCAACAAGGGGTTATCACATTTAAGCGGTCAAAAGGACATCATGTGAAGAAGCGGCTAATTTGCTAGTGTGCACTGTGAGCGTATAAAAACACAAATGTCAAATCAGCTCGAAATCTGTAATCGCTGAACGACTCAACTGGGCAGGAAGAATGTCGCGAATAGTAACCAACAACGGCATAGTACTTCGGAGAAAATTGGTGGAAGCCAAAAACAAAGGACCGCATTCAACGATTTCAAAATGTATGCTAGAAAGACCTTAGCAGAGGTCAGAAATCTATTAGAATACATGGGCCTGTATTACAACCACATGTATGATAGTGTAATGTAAATAAGAGGTATATCTAATATTATAAATCATAAAAATTGCCGTACCGTATGCTGAAAATGATATTTTGAGGGAAATATGCGATAGCAATTGGCAACGAAAGGATTACAGGAAAGGATTACGATTACAGGACATGGCGTAAGCAAAGACAGAATTGTGTTCGACAACTGCCGTTGTGACGTTACCAGTAGGAAGTTAACCGGTAGCACAAAGAAAACTAAATATGTACGACGTGATATAGATCGTAATGAGCAAATAAATTTAAGCTGTGGCCTTTAAATCTCAACTTAATAACTTCTAAAGTCGCGACAAACTACGAAAGAAGCGCCAAACTAGTCCTTCACTGGTCAGGAATTTAGCCTGTGATATTAGGTTCCAACACTCCGGAAATATACAGGGTGATTCAAAAAGAACACCACAACTTTAGGAATTTAAAACTCTGCAACGACAAAAGGCAGAGCTAAGCACTATCTGTCGGCGAATTAAGGGAGCTATAAAGTTTCATTTAGTTGTACATTTGTTCGCTTGAGGCGCTGTTGACTAGGCGTCAGCGTCAGTTGATGCTAAGATGACGACCGCTCAACAGAAAGCTTTTTGTGTTATTGAGTACGGCAGAAGTGAATCGACGACAGTTGTTCAGCGTGCATTTCGAACGAAGTATGGTGTTAAACCTCCTGATAGGTGGTGTATTAAACGTTGGTATAAACAGTTTACAGAGAATGGGTGTTTGTGCAAAGGGAAAAGTTCTGGACGGCCGAGAACGAGTGATGAAAATGTAGCACGCATCCAGCAAGCATTTGTTCGCAGCCCAGGAAAATCGACTCGCAGAGCTAGCAGAGAGCTGCAAATTCCACAATCACTTATCTGTCCGTAACTACCTGAACGTCAACTACCCGAGGCGATGGATCGGCCGCCAGGCAGCCCGTGACAGAGCACTTCATCACTGGCCTCCAAGAAGCCCTGATCTTACCCCCTGCGATTTTTTCTTATGGGGGTATGTTAAGGATATGGTGTTCCGGCCACCTCTCCCAGCCACCATTGATGATTTGAAACGAGAAATAACAGCAGCTATCCAAACTGTTACGCCTGATATGCTACAGAGAGTGTGGAACGAGTTGGAGTATCTGGTTGATATTGCTCGAGTGCCTGGAGGGGGCCATATTCAACATCTCTGAACTTGTTTTTGAGTGAAAAAAAAACGTTTTTAAATACTCTTTGTAATGATGTATAACAGAAGGTTATATTATGTTTCTTTCATTAAATACACATTTTTAAAGTTGTGGTATTCTTTTTGAATCACCCTGTATATGACGCCACATATACAATTAAGGCAAGGACGGTGAATGATCACTTCAGTGGGGGTGAGCACCAGGCTCGAACTCTTACGGGAATCACCGAAATGCCGCGAGTTCAAATGGTTCAAATTGCTCTGAGCACTACGGGACTTAACATCTTAAGTCATCAGTCCCCTAAAACTTAGAACTACTTAAACCTAACTAACCTAAGGACATCATACACATCCATGCCCGAGGCAGGATTCGAACCTGCGACCGCAGCAGTCCCGCGGTTCCGGACTGCACCGCCTAGAACCGCACGGCCACCGCGACCGGCGAAATGCCGCGAGTAATCAGGGTAATGGGCAAGGGGCGCTATATCAGTAGTGTGTGGGTAGGCTGAGAATTTGGGTCTGACGGAAGGCGTGCTATAAGGATTGGAACATGGGAATTATCTGCCCGTTACATTAAAAAGGCGACACGTCAGAATGTAGTAATTTCCGGGGAATCACTCTCTTGGACGTAACATATAAGATGTTTAGTAAAACTTTAGCACCCAGACTTGAAGGGATGGTAGAAGAGATACTGGGGGACTATCAGGCTGGATTTAGGAGGAACAGATCCACGATGGATCAGATATTTTTATTAAGACAATTGCTAGAGAAGTTTTATGAGTATGACAAGCAACTACATCAGTTGTACATTGATTTTAAGCAAGCGTACGACTGCCTACATAGGAAGAAAATTATACATATCATGAAAGAATTTAGAATCCCACTAAAACTGGTCAATTTAACGGAAATGACAATGAAAGCAACAGTGTATAAAGTAAGAATAGAGCAAGAACTGCCTGGTGAATTCCAAGTACAGAGGGGGCTACGACAGGGAGATGTGATCTCTACAATGTTATTTAATTTACTTTTAGAAAAGTTGATGCGGCAAATGCCGATAAACCCAGTAGGAACAATACTTAATTGACAAGTTCGAGTGGTAGCATATGCGGATGACGTGGCATTAATGGCAAGGAATGTAAGGGCACTCAAGGGGAACTACGATACGTTAGAGGAAGCAGCAAGAGAAGTAGGTTTAGAAGTAAACATAAACAAAACCAAATATATAATGATGTGGGAGCCCAATATAAACGGATAAAATAATTCAATAATAATGAATGAGAAAGAATATGAAAGAGTGAAAAATTTAAATATTTAGGTTCTATAATAAAGGAGGACAGTAAATTAGCAGTAGACATTCAAGAAAGGCTAGCGAGTGGAAATCGTTGCTATTTTGCCTTGCAGAACGTATTTAATTCCAGGAATGTTAGCAGGAATACAAAAATCAAAATATACACGACCATATTAAGACCTATGATAATATATGGATCAGAAGGCTCAGTATTGACTTTAAAGGAGGAGAACTGGTTATTGAGATGGGAAAGAAAGATACTGAGAAGGAGTTTTGGAGCAGTGAGAGACGAAGATGGCTGGAGAGTAAGAACAAATGTAGAAGTACAAACACTTTTTGGACAGATGGAAATTGTTGTTAAAATTAAGCAGGGAAGAATAAGATGGACAGGACATGTACAGAGAATGCCAGAAACTCGGAGTGTCAAGAAATTTTTTATGGGAAAACCTGACAGGAGAAGGAGAAGAGGTAGACCTAAAAGAAGGTGGCTGGACGACATGGAAGAAGATCTAAAGGCGATGGGAATAAGAAGTTGGAGAAGGAAGGCGATAGACAAAGAAGAATGGAGGCAGCTGATACAGGAGGCCAAGGTTCTTCGAGGACCGTAGAGCCAACCAAGAAGAAGAAGAAGAAGAAGGAAGGCGCGCTAAGGCAGCCCGTGTAGTTGCGCTGACCACGGTATTGGGATGGTGCAGTGATCAGCGCAAATGCATAATAACCAGGAGACCCAGGACTGAATCCCAGTCCTGCACAAATTTTCAACTTTCCGCATTGACTTAAACCAATGCCCACTCACAGCAATGTCTGTAGTCCCGTTGTGTCTTACTCTGCAAGTAGTTACATGGGACACCGCGCGTGATTGGCCGAGCGGCGGCCGGCGCTGCAGTCATGGGCTGTGCGGCTGGTCCCGGCGGAGGTTCGAGTCCTCCCTCGGGCATGGGTGTGTGTGTTTGTCCTTAGGATAATTTAGGTTAAGTAGTGTGTAAGCTTAGGGACTGATGACCTTATCAGTTAAGTCCCATAAGATTTCACACACATTTGAACATTTTTTGAACAAGTTACATGTGACGAAAAAAAGTACGGTTTACACCATGCAATAAAGTCTCATTTCAAATTAAAGTTATAGTCATTTTTTTGGAAATAATGCCCCAGCAAATCCCATATAGATCATATATCATAGTCGACATAGTCGACTAATTCGTAGATTATCCGGAAGAGGCGCTACCACAACCATTACTTATCGCTGTCAGCTTTTCTTCCGTCGGCGGCCCGCATCTCGTGGTCGTGCGGTAGCGTTCTCGCTTCCCACGCCTGGGTTCCCGGGTTCGATTCCCGGCGGGGTCAGGGATTTTCTCTGCCTCGTGATGGCTGGGTGTTGTGTGCTGTCCTTAGGTTAGTTAGGTTTAAGTAGTTCTAAGTTCTAGGGGACTGATGACCATAGATGTTAAGTCCCATAGTGCTCAGAGCCATTTGAACCATCCGTCGGCGGTAATTTTAAAGTTCAGCCGAAGACACCACGAGATATACGTCTGTAGCAAGGTCGTTTGGAGGTTATCGCTATTGAGATCTTCGCACAAACGTTAGGCATTATGAAACTTAACGAAATACCTGTTGGCTTCTGTCTCGGTGGTGCACCACCAGCAATGGTGATTGGAACTTTCACAATGCCAGCCACTCGAACTGGCGAAACGTCAGACAATCAAACAATCGTAAGAACGTAGGCTTCCGCGGCCGGTGTCTTATTGAAATTCTTCTGGGTATTATGCCGCGTCATTGCTAAAAACTAATAAAAGGAGGAAAACTGCCGACCAGAAGCCGAACGCTGATTGGCGGACAGCTACCAATCGTTGACGACATGGACATCCACGAATAGCCTTTTTCCTTCCATCTGCCCTTACGTCATGACTAGCCAATCATATTAGAGGGCCAATTAAAAGTTTTACAACAGTGACGTCAGACACCGATGGTCTGTAACAAATAGAAGCACCTATCCCCATGCAAAACCAGTCGTGCCCTGAGGAAGGCCGCTGCAATTCGGCCGAAACGGTGGTTTTTATTTATTATTGTTATTAGTTTTTAGCAAATAAATGGTTCAAATGGCTCTGAGCACTATGGGACTTAACATCTGTGGTCATCAGTCCCCTAGAACTTAGAACTACTTAAACCTAACTAACCTAAGGACATCACACACATCCATGTCCGAGGCAGTATTCGAACCTGCGACCGTAGCAGTCGCGCGGTTCCGGACTGCGCGCCAAGAACCGCTAGACCACGGCGGCAGGCAGTTTTTAGCAATGACGCGGCATAATACCCAGAAGAATCAAACAAACGTGGGCCGAAGAACGCGGGAGTAGCCACGAAAGCGTTAACGATTTTGTATTATTGAACTTCTTTGACGTTCAGCTGCGCTCAGCGGAATACTTTCATTTCGATGTCCTTTCTCGAGTATTATGTAAGTTTGATATTGGCAACAGTGTTGAGGCGGGAAGTGAGACGGGCAGCAGGTGCACGGCGAGTGAGCTGGCTGGTGTTGGTGTGCTGGCGGTGACGGCGGCTTTATTTCTGCGCGAGGGCCTCTGCCAGGCGCCAGCATCGGCCCGCACGTGCCCGCTGCCCCGGCGCTGCAGCAGCCCGCACTGCTCAGCAAACGGCTAACGACCCTTCCGCCAGCGCAGTGCAGGTAACACACTATCTCCCAACTGGTGAACTTGAAATCTGGTTTCGCAGGACACATTGGATCAGGTTGAGGAAAGGGGCTCAAATCAGTTGCTGTTAATTGCACAAACATAGAAACTGTATTGCCGGCCGATGTGGACGAGCGGTTCTAGGCGCTTCAGTCCGGAAACGCGTGACCGCTACGGTCGCAGGTCCGAATCCTGCCTCGGGAACGGATGTGTGTGATGTCCTTACGTTAGTTACGTTTAAGTCGTTCTAAGTTCTTGGGGACTGATGACCTCAGAAGTTAAGTCCCATAGTGCTCAGAGCCATTTGAACCAAACTTTATTTTGCTAAAACACTTAATCACACATGCCCTTAAAAGAATTCAGAAACAATATGGCTGAAGGCCAGAACACAAGTTATTAAAATTCCCTTTAGGAATACACACGGCTGAAGGCCTTAGTTACAAAATAGAACTGATGGCTTACGGCCGGGATAACAAGAATAATAAGAAAATTTTAAAAAGTTTTAAACAAATGATCTTTGAAATTTTAATTTAAGACGGCTGAAGGCCTTTTCTTAAAACATTTCGCATAAAGTGCGGCTGAAGGCCATATGCTGAACATAGAACCACTCAAGACTTAAGGCCTGGGCCGGCCGCGGTGGCCGAGCGGTCCTAGGCGCTTCAGTCCGGAACCGCGCTGCTGCTACGGTCGCAGGTTCGAAACCTGCCTCGGGCACGGATGTGTGTGATGTCCTTACGTTAGTTACGTTTAAGTAGTTCTAAGTTCTAGGGGACTGATGACCTCAGATGTTAAGTCCCATAGTGCTCAGAGCCACTTTTGAACTTAAGGCCTGGATAACGAAATTAAGATAGAGAGGAAAATATTGAAATTTTCAAATTTTCAAATAATTTTAAAAAAAAATTTAATTTAATACGGCTGAAGGCCTTATCTTAAAATATTCCACATAAGGTTCGGCTGAAGGCCCGATGTTGTTGTTGTTGTGGTCTTCATTCCTGAGACTGGTTTGATGCAGCTCCCCATGCTACCCTATCCTGTGCAAGCTTCTTCATCTCCCAGTATCTACTGCAGCCTACATCCTTCTGAATCTGCTTAGTGTATTCATCTCTTGGTCTCCCTCTACGATTTTTACCCTCCACGCTGCCCTCCAACACTAAATTGGTGATCCCTCGATGTCTCAGAACATGTCCTACCAACCGATCCCTTCTTTTTGTCAAGTTGTGCCACATACTCCTCTTCTCCCCAATTCTATTCAATACTTCATCATTAGTTATGTGATCTACCCATCTAATCTTCAGCATTCTTCTGTGGCACCACATTTCGAAAGCTTCTATTCTCTTCTTGTCCAAACTATTTATCGTCCATGTTTCACTTCCATACACGGCTACACATGGCTTCCATACACGACTTCCTGACATTTAAATCTATACTCGATGTTAACAAATTTCTCTTCTTCAGAAACGCTTTCCTTGCCATAGCCAGTCTACATTTTACATCTTCTCTACTTCGACCATCATCAGTTATTTTGCTCCCCAAATAGCAAAACTCCTTTACTACATTAAGTGTCTCATTTCCTAATCTAATTCCCTCAGCATCACCCGATTGAATTCGACTACATTCCATTATCCTCGTTTTGCTTTTGTTGATGTTCATCTTATATCCTCCTTTCAAGACACTGTCCATTCCGTTCAACTGCTCTTTCAAGTCCTTTGCTGTTTCTGACAGAATTACAATGTCATCGGCGAACCTCAAAGTTTTTATTGCTTCTCCGTGGATTTTAATACCTACTCCGAATTTTTCTTTTATTTCCTTTACTGCTTGCTCAATATGCGGATTGAATAACATCGGGGAGAGGCTACAACCCTGTCTCACTCCCTTCCCAACCACTGCTTCCCCTTCATGCCCCTCGACTCTTATAACTGCCATCTGGTTTCTATACAAATTGTAAATAGCCTTTCGCTCCCTGTATTTTACCCCTGCCACCTTTAGAATTTGAAAAAGAGTATTCCAGTCAACATTGTCAAAAGCTTTCTCTAAGTCTACAAATGCTAGAAACGTGGGTTTGCCTTTCCTTAATCTTTCTTCTGAGATAAGTCGTAAGGTCAGTATTGCCTCACGTGTTCCAACATTTCTACGGAATGCAAACTGATCTTCCCCGAGGTCAGCTTCTACCAGTTTTTCCATTCGTCTGTAAGGAATTCGCGTTAGTATTTTGCAGCTGTGACTTATTAAACTGATAGTTCGGTAATTTTCACATCTGTCAACACCTGCTTTCTTTGGGATTGGAATTATTATATTCTTCTTGAAGTCTGAGGGTATTTCGCCTGTCTCATACATCTTGCTCACCAGATGGTAGAGTTTTGTCAGGACTGGCTCTCCCAAGGCCGTCAGTAGTTCTAATGGAATGTTGTCTACTCCCGGGGCCTTGTTTCTACTTAGGTCTTTCAGTGCGCTGTCAAACTCTTCACGCAGAATCGTATCTCCCATTTCATCTTCATCTACATCCTCTTCCATTTCCATAATATTGTCCTCACGTATGTCGCCCTTGTATAGACCCTCTATATACTCCTTCCACCTTTCTGCTTTCCCTTCTTTGCTTAGAACTGGGTTTCCATCTGAGCTCTTGATGTTCATACAAGTGGTTCTCTTTTCTCCAAAGGTCTCTTTAATTTTCCTGTAGGTAGTGTCTATCTTACCCCTAGTGAGATAAGCCTCTACATCCTTACATTTGTCCTCTAGCCATCCCTGCTTAGCCATTTTGCACTTCCTGTCGATCTCATTTTTGAGATGTTTGTATTCCTCTTTGCCTGCTTTATTTACTGCATTTTTATATCTTCTCCTTTCATCGATTAAGTTCAATATTTCTTCTGTTACCCAAGGATTTCTACTAGCCCTCGTCTTTTTACCAATTTGATCCTCTGCTGCCTTCACTACTTCATCCCTCAGAGCTACCCATTCTTCTCCTACTGTACTTCTTTCCCCCAGTCCTGTCAATTGTTCCCTTATGCTCTCCCTGAAACTCTGTACAACCTCTGGTTCTTTCAGTTTATCCAGGTCCCATCTCCTTAAATTACCACCTTTTTGCAATTTCTTCAGTTTTAATCTACAGTTCATAACCAATAGATTGTGGTCAGAGTCCACATCTGCCCCTGGAAATGTCTTACAGTTTAAAACCTGGTTCCTAAATCTCTGTCTTACCATTATATAATCTATCTGATACCTTCTAGTATCTCCAGCTTCCATGTATACAACCTTTTTTTATGATTCTTGAACCAAGTGTTAGCTATGATTAAGTTATGCTCTGTGCAGAATTCTACCAGATGGTTTCCTCTTTCATTTCTCTCCCCCAATCCATATTCACCCACTATGTTTCCCTCTCTCGCTTTTCCTACACTCGAATTCCAGTCACCCATGACCATTAAATTTTCGTCTCCCTTCACTACCTGAATAATTTCTTTTATCTCATCATACATTTCTTCAATTTCTTCGTCATCTGCAGAGCTAGTTGGCATATAAACTTATACTACTGCAGTAGGCGTGGGCTTCGTGTCTATCTTGGCCACAATAATGCGTTCACTATGCTGTTTGTAGTAGCTTACCCGCACTCCTATTTTTTATTCATTATTAAACCTACTCCTGCATTACCCCTATTTGATTTTGTGTTTATAACCCTGTATTCACCTGACCAAAAGTCTTGTTCCTCCTGCCACCGAACTTCACTAATTCCCACTATATCTAACTTTAACTTATCCATTTACCTTTTTAAATTTTCTAATCTACCTGCCCGGTTAAGGGTTCTGACGTTCCACGCTCCGATCCGTAGAATGCCAGTTTTCTTTTTCCTGACAACGACGTCCTCCTGAGTAGTCCCCGCCCGAAGATCCGAATGGGGGGCTATTTTACCTACGGAATATTTTACCCAAGAGGACGCCATCATCATTTATCCATACAGTAAAGCTGCATGCCCTCGGGAAAAATTACGGCCGTAGTTTCCCCTTGCTTTCAGCCGTTCGCAGTACCAGCACAGCAAGGCCGTTTTGGTTAATGTTGCAAGGCCAGGTCAGTCAGTCATCCAGACTGTTGCCCCTGCAACTACTGAAAAGGCTGCTGCCCCTCTTCAGGAACCACACGTTTGTCTGGCCTCTCAACAGATACCCCTCCGTTGTGGTTGCACCTACGGTACGGCCATCTGTATCGCTGAGGCACGCAAGCCTCCCCACCAACGGCAAGGTCCATGGTTCATGGAAGGCCCGATACTGAACTTTAAAACAAACTAAATTAATACACAGCTGAAGGCCTCGCACAGGACTTGAGACTGAAAGAAAATCACAATCAAAAACAACAGAACAGTGGTGCTCAGAAGTGTTCCAAGGGTCGGCCTGGAGAGGAAACTCTGACATAAGTTTAGGTGAGATAGGCAGCCAAGCGTAATACCAAATAATGGGATGGCAACACGACCTAGAGACGGCTGAAGAACCAACCAACAACCTAATCAATTCCCTTCCACCTGACCAACGTCACGACAACCGAAAATATCAGCGAGGACGAAGATACCAGCAGCACTGCGTCTTGGTGTCTAAATACAGTCAAGGCTCTAAAACCACTAAAAAAAAATTAACAACACCAAGGCTGTCGAACTATACGCCGTGCCGGACAGCATCAACACAGCGAGGAAAAGACACTGCCGGAAAACTACGTTGACGACCAGGGCAGGTAACCGGAACGTTAACGGCCACAAGGCACAACATACCGCTGGTGCACTTCACTAATAAGTTACAATCAGTTCAATAGTTAAACACCATACAGGAATTTTGCCGACTCCAGCACACCATATGTTGCTGTTTGCGGGAACGGCCCAGGAAGCAACAACCGGCAATGAACGAAGAGATGTCACAGCAGTTGAGATTTCGTAACAGGTTAAGTGATTACTCAACTCCAGCATCCAGGTTCGGTGGGCGACGAACTTTGCAGCTCTCGCAGCTAGCGCCTCACAAATCCGACAGCGCGTGCATATTGCCAACAGCCCCGGCCTGACCCCGTGCCGCGGAGACTTCCTCGCTGCTGTGTCGCAACCGACCGACTGCCCCACACACCACCACACGGAAATGTAGCGGTCACACCAAAGACGGTACAGCAGTACTAGAATCGATAAGCGCTGCTGCTGCTACTGACGGAGGCAAGTCAGCAACTCGTTACGGTAGTAACTCAAGGAGCAATAAGACGCCACTCGATTGTGAGAAAATGCCGAAGAAGGATCAGCATCAACACGAGCCGCCCACGACTCAGAACTGCCTCATTTTCCGTTACAATAAGATACGCCCATGTTGCCATGCAAAAGTGCTCGACAGGCAGCCTATGCAGAGGTTCCTACTGTACCTACTCTTTGTTCGCTCTGAGAGAGTGAGACACAGCAAGTCGAAGAGTGGGGGTTGCGATGTATTCTGTTAACAGCTGCCGTTGCGCCTAAGCTATGGCTTACGGCAGTGGTGGCCGACGGATTGGTGGGAGACTCATCGGCACAGCCGCGGAGAGATGAATCAGTCATACACGGAGGCGAAAGGCAAACAGACAGTAGGCTCACGGATAGTCAGTCCTCGGGAATCAGGAGTGGTGTCGCTATTTTCTACTACTAGTGTAGATTTCTAGTAATAATTAAAAGCATTCTTCCACACGAAGCACTTTGGTAACCCCACCTTATCAGAAACGTTCCCATCTGTTCCATACCTATGATGATGTGAAACAACAAGGGTATCGCATACTATTCCAGAGATGTCACAGAGAACGGAAAACTACCTTAATGAACTACAAAATAAACCGTGAGGAGGGCTGCAGACTCGCCGCCACGGTTGTCTGTTGTCGCAGGCCGGCGGTCTGACGGCGCTTGCGGAGCTGTCCCACCGTGCGTCGTAAACAGTCACCACACTGCAGGCAGCAAAAAATGGTTCAAATGGCTCTAAGCACTATGGGACTTAACATCTGACGTCATCAGTCCCCTAGGCTTAGAACTACTTAAACCTAACTAACCTAAGGACATCACACACATCCATGCCCCAGGCAGGATTCGAACCTGCGACCGCAGCAGCAGCGGCAGGCAGCAGGAAACGCTGAAGGCGCTTTCATATAACACGTGAGCAGAACTACGTCACGATGACAATTGCTGCCTCATTCGCCTATGACAAATAAAAATTCATGTCAAATATTCCCAGAAAATAGCATCTGATATCCTTCCCTCTTAATCCTGTCGTCCAACATAGTACCCCAAAACGCCCGGCCATTTATTTCGAGTTTGTTACAACAGCTTTTTCCATTTACCTGTCTCCTTTTTCACAAACAGGTACGTCGACTGTCGGACTGACTATTCGATTTTAGGCACTCAACTTCTCATTTTACCTGCTGAATGTTAACGATTAATAGGCCTCGCATCAGTTTCCACCTCTGTCACATACATACATGAGATCGCACTAAAATAAATGTCGTGTGACTAGGGCATCCAGTCGGGTAGACCGTTCGCCGGGTGCAAGTCTTTCGACTTAACGCCACTTCTGCGACGTGCGCGTCGATGTGGATGAAATGATGAATAGGACAACACAACACCCAGTCCCTGAGCGGAGAAAATATTCGACTCAGCCGAGAATCGAACCTTTTTTTTTGTAACCATATATATTTATTTAAATTTTAAACAACGATACATTTTTACAACATTTCTTTCTATTAAGATACTATATTCATACATTTGGTTAATATTACTGTCGTTTTTATAGGTTTTCGTTTGTATATTCTTTCTTTTGCATTTTTCTCTTATTGTTGTTCCATGACCAACTGTCGTCTTTTTTTTGGGTGAACCATTGCAGAACAGGCATAATACTTTATATCTATCGTCAAAAAAAGATTATGAGTTCAGATTTGTGTATCTGATGTACTTTGTGGTGCTACAGGCACGATGTGCATGCGGGTTTGATATCTTCCTCTAGTTAGCACTGTTAGGTGGGACAGTATGAGAGAAAACATCAGCATGGCAGATGGAGCATAAGTGAGAGAAATTTTTACATATACTACAGACTTAAGGTAAATTGAAGAAGAAAGCAAAAATAATGTCATATTATATAAGAGAAGCAGAGAGAAGAATATAAATTTCATAAAGCACATAGTAAAGGAAACATTCATTTTTTTGTGAGTAGTTGGTTTATTTTTCACTAACTAATGCTAGTATCGTAAACAATATAGTAGAAATAATGAAGTATATCTGGATATCATGCAACACCGCATAACCGAAACAGCTGTTGTCTTTTTTTTGTCACAAACAGACGTTTAGAAGCACTGGTAGTAGTATTGGACGTACTTTTGACTCTGATTTGGATGACAGAGGTTTTGTGGGATGCACTTTCTAACACTGATTTCACTGAGAAGAAACACTTTAGAAATTATACTTGACTATTTGAGGCGAGAGGAGAAACACTTTCTCTTTTATGGTGCACTTATTCACTTTCACTGCACACGTTATTCTTGTGGTGAGTGTGGTGAGGTGGCTGGTGGCGGTGCTGAGGGTCACAGGCTGGGGAGGACTCTGGCGATCGCTGTCTGCAGTGGAATCTGCGGGACGTTTTTGAAGTTCTCGCGATAACGTCTGTGCTGTTGGGCCGTCTTGTTTTTCTCCCATATATCCATCAGGAAGGCCAGCTGGTCGGTCTGCATCCTCGCTACGATGGCGCGTGCCGTCATGGCGAGGATCCAGAGAGTCGCCAGTCGCTTGGGTCGTGGAAATGGGTTGCAGTCTGGGGCGGTGATTGCTTCCACTCGGGCCCTCGGGTTTGACATTCTGTTTCGCTGACCACGCAACTACCGGGGGTGGACAGGGATCGTACTGGCAGTTCGTCACATGAGAAAAGAAGTCGCAACAGCAAGTTGGAACGGTATTACACACATCACTGTACTTGTTTGGAGGCATTCTCAGAATCATTGAAAATGCCTAGAGAAGAAGGCCTGTTGTCTCTTCTTGTCAATTTTCTGTATCAGTTTGTTTATAAAAAGCGAGAATAATTTTTCTTTCGACTTGCAGATTTTCCAGAGCAGGAGATAGTAAGAATCTGCAGAACGACCTGCAGAGAATTGACGGATGGTGCAGACTCTGGCAGTTGACCCTGAACGTAAATACATGTAACATATTTCGCGTACATAGGAAAAGAAATCCACTACTGTACAGCTACACTACTGATGACAAACAGCTGGAGGCAGCGCCTGCCGTAAAATATATAGGTGTGACTATCCAGTGCGACCTTAAGTGCAATGACCGTATAAAACAGATAGTGGGAAAAGCAGACACCGGACGTAGATTCATCGGACGAATCTTAAGGAAATGTAACTCATCCACGAAAGAAGCGGCTTATAAGGCGCTTGTTCGCCCGATTCTTGAGTGTTGTTCATCTATCTGGGATCCCTGCCAGGTAGGACTGATAGAGGAGATAGAGAAGATCCAACGAAGAGCGGCGCTTTTCGTCAGGGGATCGTTTAGATGGCGAGAGAGCGTTGCGGAGATGCTAAACATACTCCACTGGCAGACGTTACAAGAGAGGCGTTGTGCATCAAGGGGAGATTTGCTACTGAAATTTCAAGACTGCTCTTTTCAGGAGGAGCAGACAACATATTACTTTCCCCCACATACATCTCTCGTATTGACCAGGAGGTGAAAATTCGAGAAATTAGAGCCAATACAGAGGCTTACCGACAATCATTCTTTCCACGCACTATTCGCGAGTGGAACAGGGTTGGAGGGATCAGATAGTGGTATCGAAAGTATCCTCCGCCACAGACCATTAGGTGGCTTGCGGAGTACGAAGTACATGTAAGCGGTGTCGCCGCACGGTTTGAAACTTTGTGTCGCGCACTGCGCGGCCCCTCCCGCCGGAGGTTCGAGTCCTCCCTCGGGCATGGGTGTACGTGTGTTGTTCTTAGCACTAAAAAAATGGTTCAAATGGCTCTGATCACTATGGGACTCAAAATCTGAGGTCATCAGTCCCCTAGAACTTAGAACCACTTAAACCTAACTAACCTAAGGACATCACACACATCCATGCCCGAGGCAGGTTCAAAATGGTTCAAATGGCTCCGAGCACTATGGGACTTAACTTCTGAGGTCATCAGTCCCCTAGAACTTAGAACTACTTAAACCTAACTAACCTAAGGACATCACACACATCCATGCCCGAGGCAGGATTCGAACCTGCGACCGTAGCAATCGCGCGGTTCCAGAATGTAGCGCCTAGAACCGCTCAGCCACCTCGGCCGGCGTTCTTAGCATAGGTTAGTTTAAGTTACTTCAAGTTTTATGTAAGTTTAGGGACTGATGAGCTAAGCAGTTTAGTCCCTTAGGGATTCACACACATTTGAACATTTTGTAGATGTAAATACTAGTAGATGAATAAAATGGGATGACAGAAGCACGGACGGCGGTACAGACAGAACTGTTTCGAGCCTGAGTGACCGCAGGTTGTTAGAAGCGCGTGTGGGAGTACGTATTCAAAGAATCAGCGCTCACAGTCCTCAATAGGCCTTATGATATTTTTCTGTCGCTTGCCGCTTCTTTCGGCTGTGGCAATGACTTCGGAGATCACGTTGAAATGTCTGTCCCTCTTACACACCCACTCTGTACAGCAAAATAGGCGGCGATAAGCGGCAGATCTGACGAATGAGTACAATGCTGGTGTAGGAACAAGTGTTTCGGAGCTGACTGTCGGCGAACGTTGCTGAACGAGGGGGTTCGCAGCAGGCTGCCGCTATGTGTACCTGTGTGGACCCAACAACATCGTCAGTTACGATTGCAGTGAGCACGGGATCATCGGAGCTGAAAAGTGGATCAGTGGAAACGTGTCGCCTAGTCGGATGAGTCAGGTTTTTTGTTACACCAGGTCGACGGTCGTAGCCGTGTAGGCCGCCATCTAGACGAACGGCTGCTCAAAACATATCGCCTCACGGCCGCAAGCCGATGGGGTCAGTCAGTATTACGAGGGTCACTCCAAAAGAAATGCACACTACTTTTGTAAAAATACAGTTTTCATTCTGCATGTGTCAAAGTTTTACAGTGTGTAGATACATCCTTCCCGCTTGTTTACAAACTTATTTCAACCTGTTCCCGTGAGTGGCGCCGTCACAGCATGTCTTCAAGATGGTTGCTACACTTGACGTTCGTCGGAAGCAACGTGCTGTCATAGAATTCCTGTGCTGTGAAAAGGAGACAGTGGGAAACATCCACAAGAGGTTGAAAAAGGTGTATGGAGATGCTGCTGTCGATCGCAGTACAGTTAGTCAGTGGGCAAGCAGGTTACGCGATGAAAGCGGACACGGCAATATTGAGGCTTGTCCTCGCAGCGGCAGGCCTCGTACTGCACACACTCAAGACAATGTGCAGAGAGTTAACGAATTGGTGATTGCTGACAGACGCATCACAGTGAACAAATTGTCACGCTACGTTGGGATAGGGGAAGGAAGTGTTTGCAGAATACGGAAAGTGTTGGCGTTAAAAAAAGGTTTGTGCCAGGTGGGTTCGCAGGATGTTGACAGTGGCTCACAAAGAAACAAGAAAAACGGTATGTAGCGAACTTTTGGAACAGTACGAGAATGGTGGAGATGAATTTCTTGGAAGAATGGTGACAGGTGATGAAACATGGCTCCATCAGTTTTCACCAGAGTCGAAGAGGCAATCAATCGAGTGGCATCATGCAAATTCACCCAAGCAAAGATAATCCAAAACCACACATTCTTCTGGAAAAGTTATGGCTACGGTGTTTTTCGATTCCGAAGGACTCTTACTTGTGGACATCATGCCAAGTGGAACCACCATAAATTCTGATGCATATGTGATGACACTGAAGAAACTTCAAGCTCGACTGAGTCGTATTCGACTACATCGGCAAAAGCAGGATGTTTTGCTGTTGCAAGACAATGCACGGCCACATTTCAGTCAAAAAACCATGGAAGCGATCACAAAACCCGGATGGGCAACACAAACACCCGCCTTACATTGCTGACCTGGGTCCATGTGACTATCATCTCTTTGCGAAACTGAAAGACTCTTCGTGGAACAAGGTTTGAAGAAGATGACTCCCTTGTGCACGCTGCCAAACAGTGGCTCCAGCAGGTTGGTCCAGAATTTTACCGTGCGAGTATACAGGCGCTGGTTCCAAGGTGGCGTAAGGCAGTTGAGAGGGATGGAAATTATGTGGAGAAAAGAAAATATTATTTCTAAAGGATGTATCTACATACTGTAAAACTTTCAAATATGTAGAATAAAAGATGGATTTTTTTAAAAAAATAGTGTGCATTTCTTTTGGAGTGACCCTCGTACGTGATAGGGGACATTCATTTGGATTTCCGTGTGGAGTGTGGCAGTAATCTGAGGCACCATGACAGCTGTAGACTACGTGAACGCTGTGTGGACCGCCGGCACTCCTTCAAGCTTGACTTTCCTTCACGCTTGATGTCTTCTCCAACGGTAAGGTATCTTTCAGCAGGATAAATGTCCAGAATGGTGCATTATAGTGAGCTTATGTTGACATCTCTGCCAGCAAACTCGCGTGAGCTGAATACGGTGGAACACATCTGCGGGAATTGGGTGGACTTTGCGTAGACATCCAGTGTCATATACCTCCGCTAATCTTGGACTTGCCGAATCCATACTACGCAGAATTACTGTTGTACTGCGTCCCAAAAATGGACTAACACGCTACTGAGCAAGTGGTGTTAATATTTTGGCTCAAGTTTAGATGGCAGGTAAGTCAGTTTAGAGATCGGAGGAAGCCAAAGACAAACAGTTTTCGACGGGATCGTGCCTTCGAAGAACAGTAGTGTCGAGACCTGACTGAGGGCAGACTTAGCTCTTTTACACGCGTGCACATAAATGAGATTGACGCTGTCGCGGTGTCTCGTCACGTTAGCGGCGCCTAGGAGTGGGGAGGGTGATTGTATCGAGTGACGAGACAGCGAGAAATAACCGGGGAGTAGGCCAAGAGACGTGTCCTCTCCGCGTGATTCAGACTTCCTGCCCCCCGGCTCGCGCCACGCGCCGCCACACTAACCGCAGGGTCGTCCTCACCCACTCGCTGGCTACGCAGGAAAGCTGCGTCTCTTCAGGCACACCGAGATATGTGAGAAATGACGCAGTCACATTTTCTGCATACAGCACGACGCCACATCTTCCCCCCCCCCCCCCCCCCCCCATGACCGCCAGATTTTGTCATTTGTTCACGTGTCTGTTTGGCTATTACAGTTCTTGAAAATCAGTTACCACGGAGAAAATGTGGAAAGTAATGCGTGTGCCGCCGTACCTGGCGCTAAAATAAAATCTGAACCCATACGATATCGACAGTCAACTAATGAAAAAGAAACGCTTAGAAACACTATTTTTGTAAATAATAGATTTCAGCTATCAGTCGTCCTTTGGATTTTTTTTATTGGCAGATCTAGATTTCAGCTAGAAACTAGCCATTCTCAATGCACTATCGTTTTTTGGTCAATGCATGTAATGCCTGTTGGTCTGGCTTTGTACACAGTTCATTGAATACTCAATGAACTGTGTACAAAGCCATGCATTGAGCAAAAAAGGATAGTGCATTGAGAATGGCTAGTTTCTAGCTGAAATCTAGATCTGCCAATAAAAAAATTCCAAAGGACGACTGATAGCTGAAATCTATTATTTACAAATCAAAACAACGGTCGCTGCGTGCAACAGCCTCTGAATGGAGGGTAACCTGATGAACACTATTTTTCCATGTGGTGCAGCATAGGGCAGTAAAGCATTGGTTCAAAGATTCTAGCTGTGAACGGTGTAGGAACTACGTATGAGGCGCTAACTACGAATGATGAACACTCAACAATGGTCGCTGACTTGCTGAAAGAGTGGACTGTTGTTTCCAACATCGTTTCGGGTTTGTAAACGATCAGGAAGGCATCGACACGGACAAAACGTGAAAATGCAAGTATTTCGGGTGAGGTAGTTTTGTGGACCAGTGGAAATTTGAACCGTCCTTCCGAAGAACTATCTGACATCTTGCATGTGACACACCAAGCTGTATTATTAATGTTGGCGGCCGGCCGTTGTGGCCGAGCGGTTCCAGGTGCTTTAGTCCGGAACCGCGCTGCTGCTACGGTCGCAGGTTCGAATCCTGCGTCGGGCATGGATGTGTGTCATGTCCTTAGGTTAGTTATGTTTAAGTAGTTCTAAGTGCTAGGGGACTGATGACCTCAGATGTTATGTCCCATAGTGCTTAGAGCCATTTGAACCATTTGATGTTGGCGCCGGTTGCAGCTCACCTCAGGTCATCGACATTACTCAGCGAGCATACTTCCACATACACTAGACTTCATATTTTTTGTCTGGGACACATCATTCCGCAACCACATTAAAAATGTTTCGCATCCCCCAGCTCTGACCAAGGTTTTCGGAAGATTTCCTTTCGTTGTAAGGCAAATGGTGGAACTGGAAATCCCCTCTCAAATGTTCCCGCCTGGGACTTCCTTTGCCCTGTGACCTGCTCGCCTGTTACGTGGGTCACTCCAGTACAAATTCACCAAATTTCTTTAAAAAAATCTAACTTTTATCTATTCCTTTGGAGGTTGTAGAAACATTTTCCCACTTGTATTCAGTTGTAATTCAAGCTGTCTGCGCAAGTCCCACTGTCGTAGAACTTTGACAGCATGGCTTCTGCGCTAGATGTTCGTCTAAAACAGTGTTCTGTTCCGAGAATGAGACAGTGACAGACATTCATAAGAGACTGACAAAGGTATAGAGGCATGATGCTGTTGATCGCAGTGTAGTTAGCAGTTGGGGAAGCAGATTATCTGGCGAAAGTGGGCACACCAATATTCGGGACCTCTCGCGCAGCGGCAGACCGGGCACTGCACAGACTCCTGGCAGTCTGTAGCGGATCCACAGTCTGATTTCTGCTAAGAAACGCACAAACAGTGAACGAACTGTCAATCCGATCGGGAGTAGGAGAAGTGAGTGTGTGCAGAATATTGAGAGAGTTAAAGATGAGAAATATTTGGGCCAGTTGGGTGACGAGAAATCACCACCGAGTCGCAAAGCTTGGGTGGACAACATTGAAACATCCACCCAATCTTCCTGATCTGACACCATTTAATTACCACCTCTTCGGAACGGGAATTGAAGATTATATCTTCCTTGTGAAGAATGGTAAACGTGCTGGTCGTGCCTTCTACCCTGCAGAACTTACTTTAACGTTGGCGTAAGGCAGCTGGACGGAGATTATGTGGAAAAATGACATTTTATCTCTCAAGAAGGTACAACCTACTGAAAAAATATCAAAGATACGGAAAATGATTGGCTATTAAGAAGATATTGCATATTTATGTGGGAATGGCCGTCGTATTTGGCTGAAAACTTCATGACTCCTCAGTGGATCATTTTCGAGCAGTCCGTCCTACCTATAGTAGTACGGAATGAAAAGTGGTAGAAAAATTAAAAACGAAAAGGTCGTCCTAGGAAGCTGGTCGTACTAGCCATCCCAGTTGCCTGCAGCAATGCATGTTTATATTATTCTAAACTTTGTGACGAAACATCTATTTTTGGAATGGTTTTATACTACGTTTACACCTTCACTACTCATTACATTAGGTGTACAGTGCTAGAAAACGTCGGCTAACACACTTCAGATTACCGATACACCGTTTTCTGAATAACAATATGCAGATAACGTATGTGAGTAAAGACACGAGTTTCGAAATCGTTGAGCACAACTGCGGATGTTTTACGCCACTAGATATCCAAAGTAACCATAAACAGTGAAAGTGAGAAAGAGAAGTGGTCGAGCAAACATTCCTCGACATTAGGCTACGTAAAGGGTCATCTTCAGTAGAAAAAACGTACAGTGATTGAAGAAGGAATATTTTTATTTAAGTCCAGGATAGAGAAAAATAAACTGATAAAGGTCAGAGTAGGGAAGTGAACGTGGAATCGATCAAAATTTTCTGAATAACCGTAGATCGGAAACGCGCCGTTTGGAAGCCACCTGTACTTCCAGCACGCAGAAGCTCGTCCGCTAAGCCTCCCTGTTTGGGTATGCCAAGCAGCGCGATTCGGTCTTAACAAAGTAATGGCATTACGGTACACTTAGCGCAGTTAATGTAATAGTCGAGCTTTACCAATAGACATCACAGAAAATTCACATCTAACATAGTCACGGAAAGGATTTTACAGTTTGCCCAGCTTTGGCTGTTCACCTGGAACCATGATCTTCACCTAAATTAATTAAAGCCGCGCTCTTTAGCATAAGAGGTATTCACTGGCGCAAGTTAGTTTAAATGCGTATATTTCTGCGTACTCGTCGCTAATTGGCGGGCGTTTTATGCCTGTAGCTCCACAACGACGCATTTCAGACCTACCGTTATTAGGAAAATTTTTCTCGATACACTTAGCCTCCGCTGCTCTGATTAGCAGATTACTATTATACAGTATATGTGATACGAAATTAACCATCAATAATATCTGTATAGTAAATGCGGAAATTTAATAGAAGAAAAAATAAAGACCTGTCATGTCAGGGCTTAAATTTATTACACGAACAGATTTCCAGAAATACAGATAAATCGTTTATTCTCTGCAGCGTCTACTTCTACGACCGAGAGTGTTTATTGCAGCCCGAATATTGCGCTTTCATAAATGTAACATAAATGGTTAGTTGTTTCCTTCTTCCTGACGTCATTCCATTTCCATCGCACTTTCATCAATTAGTCTCTGCCGATTGTGTATCTAGAATTTGTTGGCGTCTCTGGACCTTTTATTATGCCACAACACTATCTTAACTTATGGGGAGGAGGACTTGGTGCACCTTCTGTATAGAAGCTGAATAGTTTATAGCCCGGCCAAGTCAAGTATGTTCCCAGAAGGAGAACGGTACATTTTGAAGCTGATGGAGTTGAAATCTGCCAGCGATGTAGTTCTTTCTTATTATTTTCTATTTCTCAGAAGTATAATACTGACGAAAATAAGGCATTACATTCCGCGCTGAACCTTTTGTTTGCCTTCAATACACCTCTCCATTTCCTTGCTCCTTATTAAGATTTATTAAAGTAATTGCTTGCTAGTAGTTTATTATTATCGTCTGTGTATGTTGTGACTTATTCAAGCAACAATGCCTCAACGAAAAATATATCCAATTACAGATCGCGCACTTTGACTTGCCCCTGAGTGGTGTGTGCTAAGAGCTGTGGTGGTAAATTCCTATGGGACCAACTGCTGAGGTCATCGGTCCATTGGCTTACATACTAGTTAATCTAACTTAAACTAACTTACGCTAAGTACAACACACACACCCATGCCCTAGGGAGGACTCGAACCTCCGACAGGGGCAGCCGCGCGAACCGTGGCAAGGCGCCTAAGACAGCGTGGCAGTATCTTTCAAAGTAACGGGGGTCGGCTCGCAGTGCATTGACTGTTGGGACAAGTTCTGCTAGGACAGCCAGATTATTCGTAGGCTATTCGGGAAGTAAGATCCGATCGGGCGCGAAATGTAAACCATAGTTAAAATCCGATGAAACTTTGCACAGTTGTGTTGGACAGTGTCTCTAGTACGCCTGTCTATGGCGTCTTCTCAGTTCTAAGCGCACAGTGAGCACGTAAAGATGCCTACAAAATACTGTCTCCCGCGAAGTATGGTGGCCAGGTGAGAGATTTCGCCTGTTGTCCTACAGTCCACATACATAACTGTCATACGGTTCCTTCTTCGTAACAATTGAAGACATGCACGGAAAAACGGGCTAACCCTCAAATGTAAAAACTTAGAGATAAGTGTTGCGATCTGTTGAAGGGTACGGAAACTATCAAAATTGACACTGGTCTCACCACTAAGTCATATTTATATATTTAAGTGATATAATCACTTAGGGGTGAGACCAATGTCAATTTTGATAGTTTCCGTACTCAGCAACAGAACGCAACACTTATCTCTAAGTTTTTACATTTGAGGCTTAGCCCGTTTTTCCCGCATGTATTCACTCCGCCGAGTTCTGCAGGGGCAACGAAGATGCTCCTGCAAAATTTTCAATGGGAGGTGGTTGATCACCCACAATACAGCCCGTAATTGGCTCCCCCTGAGTTTCATCTCTGGCTCACATGAACAGCTAGCTATGAAAACATTTCGGCAAGGCAACGAGCTGTGGGCCAGCGTAGAGAATTGGCGAAAAGCGCAGGGGTACCGTTCTAAGACGAGGGTATTGGAAAGTTGGGACAACGCTACGACAGACGTCTAAATCGGAGCGGCGACTGTATACAGAAGAAGCTGGAATGTTTAGCTAACAGTCGCAAATAAAACATTTTTAATTTTCACAGTGATTTCCATTTCGCGGCCGATCGGACCTTACTTTCCGAATAAAGAAACGAACATGTCATGGGTTAATATGTCGCAGAAGTGAAACATACTTTGACGGCGAATCACTAGTAAGACCAGGTACAGGCTTCTCGCTCGTTTTGGAAATAATATTAATAATCACTACGAACAACAGTGCAACCGAATCAACACTAGATTCACAAGGGTACTTACTGCTGCGACACACAGTGCTGTTACGTAGCTACGGTTGACAAGGAGCACAGCATTCTGGAGTGACACGAAGTCAGCCGGCTTTCACCGATCAGAATGGCCAGGTAGAAGTGTGTGAACTGCACGACAGAATAAATAAAAAAAAAAAAACAATTGTCTGTTCCTTTTCACCGCGATACGCAACATTGCCACCCTCATGACTGTAAACAAAGGCTGCGAGCTCTGTTCTGTGTTTGTGTGTTAGTGGATTAGATTTTTATTTTGTGAAGAGGCGGAGAATTAGTTCGAATTAACACAGACGGGTTGGGATGAAACTGCATAACAACGAAACCCACGCTGGCCAGTGTTCCAGATGAACAGACTGCCCAGATTCGACCCAATTCCGACGCACCTCCTAGTCTCGAAAGTTAGTGCTCGGTATGCTACATGATGCGAGTAAATCCATTGGTCAAAATGTCTCACAGTAACAGAAAACATTCAAAATCTAGGCGATGTCGAAGGGGCCATTTTTTATTAAGAAGACAGAAGGACACGCGTTTGAAATAAACGCTGGGTTTAAAAATCGATCCTTCAGTATCGATAACGAATTCTTTGAAACATAGTAAATCGATGTAAAAGATACAACACCGATACTCGATAATGGCACACAGGCTACTTGTTACCGCTGTAAATAAGTTTTTCGTGACTTAAATGAATCTTTTTGGGAATATGTCTCACAACGACACCAATAAAGCACTTTTGCTAGTTGTCAAACGTGGCCAAGCACACCATTAATCAACCACACCGCTTAAACCTCAGAGATGACAACCTTTCACGGTTCATTCTGTTCATGCTTTAGTGGTATGTGTCTCTGTCGTTTGAGTCTTGTTTTTCTTTCTTTTTTTTTCTTCATTGCTAAAATGATATTTCGACTTACATAAATACATCCTCCATTTATGATAAGTAAGATAACATTTGATCCAGTAAATATGAGTACTTACATAAAGGAAACCCACATATCCAGAATTAAGTTTCTTCTTTGTATTCTGTTAGTTGTCGAATAATTGAAGGAGTCAGCGAAAAAAAAAGTGCTAAACCTCAATATAGCAACGTTGAGTCTAGTCACGTTAAATGTAGTGTTTTCGAATGCGTCGCATACTGGTAAACAAGTACTTCTAAATTGTTGATGGTGTACAGCAACCAGCTAAAAATTGGTTTCTGATTATTTTATTCAAAAAGATCCTTTACCCGTTTCGGATTTACACAATTCATCACAAGACGGCTTTCAAGCTCTTGTCAAAACATATGATGCACTGGTTTACTGCTGACTTGCCGTGGAATGTCCATGTGGTGCATCTATTTTTGCGGTTTTCTTCCAACGAAATACAGTATATTCACAAATATGTTTGTATCTTCATCATCACATTCGTCAGTTTGCATTATACAATACTTTCGTTTGGTCAAAAAACGATTTTCCACTGTGACCACTTTTTTTATTCGCAAAACACTATTTTTTTATATGTTGTGAATGAAAACATGTGGTGCACATTGGGAATTCGTTTCGTGGCCAAACGAAAGTGTTGTATAATGCAAAATGACGAATGTGCTGATGAAAACATCTTTGCGAAGCCGGCCGCTGTGGCTGAACGGTTCTAGGCGCTTCAGTCGGGAACCGCGCTGCTGCTACGATCGCAGGTTCGATTCCTGTATCGGGCATGGATGTGTGTGATGTCCTTAGGTTAGTTAGGTTTAAGTAGTTCTAAGTCTAGGGGACTGATGACCTCCGACGTTAAGTCCCATCGTGCTTAGAGCCATTAGAACCATCTTTGCGAGTATAATTCATTGGAAGAAAATCGCGAGACCAGATGCTCCACATGGATATATCACGGCAAGTCACCAGTAAACCAATGTATCATTTGTTTTGACAAAACCGTGAAAGACGTCTGGTGATGAATTGTGTACATTCGAAACCGGTAACGGTGCTTTTTGAGAAAAATAACCGAAAACCAATTTGTGGCTGGTTCCTGTCGGCAAGTAATTTATTTCATACAACAGCCACTGTCTCCGACCATGTTTTTATTTGACAAAATTGCAACAAGTAGTTCTATTTGTACCGCCAGAAATTTGTACTATGTAAATTGTTTTGTCTTATTGCGTTTGTATTCAAATGGCTCTAAGCACCATGGGACTTAACGTCTGAGGTCATCAGCCCCCTAGACTAGGAACTACTTAAACCTAACTAACCTAAGGACATCACACATATCCATGCCCGAGGCAAGATTCGAACCTGCGACCGCGGCAGTAGCTCTTTTGCGGACTGAAGCGCCTAGAACCGCTCAGCCACAACGGCCGGCTGCGTTTGTATTCTTGTATTTGAATTTAACGAGCATATAATGTGCTCTCGTGTGTTTCCACTTTCTTCCGCCGACCCTTCAGTTTTATTCTTTTCGTATGTTATTTTGGAAGATACTGCCACGCGGGGTAGCCGCGCGGTCATAGGCGCCTTGCCACGGTTCGCGCGGCTGCCCACGTCGAAGGTTCGAGTCCTCTCTCGGGCATGGGTGTGTATTGCCCTTAGCGTAAGTTAGTTTAGGTTAGATTAAGTAGTGTGTAAGCCTAGGGACCGATGACCTCAGCAGTTTGGTCCCACAAGAACTTACCACCAATTTGCTTGCTTTGAAAGATAATTATTACAAATAACAAACAGTTTCAAACAGTTTTCACGCGGTCAGTTTTAACATTAAGGATGATTATGAATTGATACAGCAATGTAGGGACATAACATTCGCCTACGAGCTACGTCAGAGGTTATTTTATTTTTTTAACCCTTACGTTGTTAGGAAGCGTAGTCCAAGAAGTGGAGGGGAATTCCGTGATACATTCAAGTGGAGTGAGTAGTAAGAATCACTTTTTACGTGAATCGCTATATGAACTACCAACAGGTAATTAATAAAATCATTACAGTCTCTAAACAAAAAAGTTGTGGGATATGTAACGTAAATTATCCCTTTTTTGGGCCATCACCCCTCTGGTTTGTTGCGACTTGCAACAACTCCGTCTCCTACTTTATTTATTAATAAATTGATACGAGACATATTTTTATGCTGATTTTTAAACCATTGTGTACAATCATCATGGGGTAACATTGATGTTAGATACATCTACACTACTGACCATTAAAATTGCTACACCAAGAAGAAATTCAGATGATAAACGGGTATGCTTTGACAAATGTATTATACTAGAACGACATGTGATTACATTTTCACGCAATTTGAGTTCACAGATCCTGTAGACCCTGAGAAATCAGTACCCAGAGCAACCACCTCTGGCCGTAATAATGGCCTTGATACGACTGGGCATTGAGTCAAACAGAGCTTGGATGGCGTGTACAGGTACAGCTGCCCATGCAGCTTCAACATGATACCACAGTTCATCAAGAGTAGTGACTGGCGTATTGTGACGGGCCAGTTGCTCGGCCACCATTGACCGGACGTTTTCAATTGGTGAGAGATCTGGAGAATGTGCTGGCCAGGGTAGCAGTCGAACATTTTCTGTATCCAGAAAGGCCGTACAGGACCTGCAGCATGCGGTCGTGCATTATCCTGCCGAAATGTAGCGTTTCGCAGGAGTCGAATGAAGGGTAGAGCCACTGGTCGTAACACATCTGAAATGTAACGTCCACTGTTCAAAGTGCCGTCAGTGCGAACAAGAGGTGACCGAGACGTGTAACCAATGGCACTCCATACCACCACGCCGAGTGATACGCCAGTATGGCGATGACGAATACACGCTTCCAATGTGCGTTCATCGCGATGTCGCCAAACACGGATGCGACCATCATGATGCTGTAAACAGAACCTGTATTCATCCGAAAAAATGACGTTTTGCCATTGGTGCACCCAGGTCCGTCGTTGAGTACACCATCGCAGGCGCTCCTGTCTGTGATACAGCGTCAAGGGTAACCGCAGCCATGGTCTCGAGATGATAGTCCACGCTGCTGCAAACGTCGTCGAACTGTTCGTGCAGATGGTTGTTGTCTTGCAAACGTCTCCATCTGTTAACTCAGGGATCGAGACGTGGCTGCACGATCCGTTACAGCCATGCGGATAAGATGCCTGTCATCTCGACTGCTAGTGACACGAGGCCGTTGGGATCCCGCACGGCGTTCCGTATTACCCTCCTGAACCCACCGATTCCATATTCTGCTAACAGTCGACCAAAGCGAGCAGTTATGTCGCTATACGATAAACCGCAATCGCGATAGGCTACAATCCGACCTTTATCAAAGTCGGAAACGTGATGGTACCCATTTCCCCTCCTTACACGAGGCGTACAACAATGTTTCACCAGGCAACGCCGGTCAACTGTCGTTTGCGTATGAGAAATCTGTTGGAAACTTTCCTCATGTCAGCACGTTGTAGGTGTCGCCAGGGGCGCCAACCTTGTGTGAATGCTCTGAAAAGCTAATCATTTGCATATCAGAGCATCTTCTTCCTGTCGGTTAAATTTCGCGTGTGTAGCACGTCATCTTCGTGGTGTAGCAATTTTAATGGCCAGTAGTGTATGATTTTGTGTTGATTATTATCAGCTATCAGTGCTTAGACGTTGACGATGAAATCGAAATCATGACGTTCTTCCAACATCACTCATTGCTAGCCGTAGAGAGATGTGTGAGCATGTGGTGGGTCTACTCACCGAGGCTGTTGTCGAGGGGGTGCGGGTGCAGCAGCTGGCCGCCGCTCTGCGTCTGCGTCTGCACCACCGTCTGCGTCTGCCGCACCGCCGCCATCTGTAGGGCAAAGCAGCAACCATCACACACACCGCTGCACACAAAGCAGGCAGAGAGCTTACAAAGCTAGCAACAGCATAGGCTTCGCGTCTGAGGTTCTGGAGCACCCGTGCACGAAAACTCCTCCCAGACACCTCCGACCTCTTGCAGAAATACATTTGACTGTCGATAGTTCGAAATTCGAGTGATCGAAGAAAAAGTTCGAATAACTGATAATTAGATCTAACGATAGTTTGACCGATCGTGATGGAATTAAGAATCCTATCGAAATAAGGGTATCCCCAACAAAAGTGAAGTTAACAATGTGACTTTAGTTTAATTTCAATACTAGGCCCTATTCTCATTTATTTACAGAACGAAGCAGAAAGAAAAACTCAAATTGATTAACTTTTTAAACGTACGGCATATAGACATTTTCTAAAACACAAAAGACACTTCAGGTTTACCATTTATAGCAATCAGTGTTCTTTTTCTGCTTCTGTCACCTCCAGCGCGCCTGGTCAAGCGAATTTTCTATTGTGACCGTTGCCGTCTACTTCCGTCCTGATGATGTTAATTACGAAGCATTTCCAATGACAACTTTGCCTCGTTTATATTCACAAATGGAACTGGCTCTGCTCCTCCTTCTGCTACGTCATCGCCTTTGTTCTTGTCTCCCGCAGCCGGCCGGGGTGGCCGTGCGGTTCTAGGCGCTGCAGTCCGGAACCGCAGGACTGCTACGGTCGTAGGTTCCAATCCTGCCTCGGACATGGATGTGTGTGATGTCCTTAGGTTAGTTAGGTTTAAGTAGTTCTAAGTTCTAGGGGACTGATGACCTAAGATGTAAAGTCCCATAGTGCTCAGAGCCATTTGAACCATTTGAACAGATTTAGGGGTCTTGCTGGCCGTGGGAGTACCTCAACGTCACACGGACAGTTCATAGAGACAAGTGCAATGCGTGAACGAGCCTCGTTCTCTTGAAAAATGCCACCACGACACGGTCACGTGAAAGGTAATATATAAGAATGCAGAAGAACGTACCGTTCTGCCTCCAGAATTCCCTCAATCACCAACACCCGTAACCTAAAGTCATAAGCGGTGGCTCCCGACACCGTGACGCCAGCAGTAAGAGCACTGAATCTCTCCAAAACATTCAACGAATGGGGCCTCTCCTCAGGTTGCCGCCATACTCATCGACAGTGGCCATCCGGGGTAGTGCAGAACCTGCCACGGCACCATTCCAAACGCAGCCGTTTTTGTTGTGGTGTTAATGGCAGCCTACCCACGGTATGGTAATTCCCTTGTCCAGCCGTTGCTAATCTCTGACCAGTGATGTGGGATGACGCAGTGTTTTGCGAAAAGTACATTATTTGTTCTCGGGTGATAGCCGCAAATGTGAAGGCTGTACAATGTGCTTGGTGCCCAATACAGCGTTCCTTGCCTGTGGTAGTCGTTGTTGACCGTGGCCGAGCGGTTCTGGGCGCTTCAGTCTGGAACCGCGCTGCTGCTACGGTCGCAGGTTCGAATCCTGCCTCGGGCATGGATGTGTGTGATGTCCTTAGGTTAATTAGGTTTAAGTAGTTCTAAGTTCTAGGGGACTGATGACCTCAGATGTTAAGTCCCATAGTGCTTAGAACCCTTTGAAACCCGCCCCCCTCCCCTCCCCCCCCACCCCCCGTTGTTGACCGGGAACATGTGTGCCTACCTTCACGTTCTCGTGTAGTACGACATCGGGACACTTTAACATCCGAATGTCTCATCTGTATAATACGCGATTCGACCAGCCGGTCAAATGGGGGCCCACATTGAGACGTCTGTCAAACTCTTTCACGTGCTGATAACACTGTCTCACACGAGTATACGGCATCCCCGTGTATTTCACAGCAATCACTCGAATCTGACGCTGTTCACGCTCCTTATATGCCCTGCGGCGCCTGGTAACAAGACAGACACGAAGAACGCTAACGTACTCTGATGACCGTCCTACCTGTCACAAAAAGTTACAACTATAATCATCTATATAGACCGATGGCGTGCGCATGTAAAAAGTTACATTGACACCCGACCATGTCTTCTGGGTACCTCATTTCTTTTTGTTTCTTTGGTGGCAATGTTGATTATTTTTCACTGCCTGCATTGAAATTGGCGCTCGTCACTTTGAACAGTTGCTAACAGTCCAAGTTTTGTTACAAAGTAGAAAGGTTTTTGTGTAAATGAAAAACTAAATATTGATTTCCATTTCTTACTTCGTTATTTCAAAGGACTGTGCTCAGGATCCGCAACTTTGTGTATAATTTTAATCCCAAAGTTTGCCAAACCCTGGATGTTATTAGTCTGCGTATTTTGTTGAATACTGAAGCGAGCCCCTTGAGTATGAGACAACGTTAACGGGAAGACCTTTTTGCAAGATATGGCAATATTTGTGGTGCAAATAAGGATAAATCAGTATATTGCATTTGTATATTTTTACAATGATATCCAAGTCTAATTATCTTTAAATCACTTTCATTCACGTACTTGTACATAATTATGCACTTAAGTACTGGACATTTGTTCGGGCTTTCAAACGTCACCAATCTCATGAGTATTTTATGAGTCTGTAGTTATTTTAGGAGAGCTAGGAATTAAAGAACGTGTCTATGTAGGTTGTGAGAATCAAGCAAAAGATACATGCATAGTCATTAGTTCAAACACAAGAGCTGTAGACAGTTCAGACAACGAGCAACTGCAAACGTGTCTAGAGTTCAACCCAGGATCAGGAACTCTGCTCCATGACTGGTAATGAACATTTCATCCATTAACAATATCCCAGCGCTTTCCTCTAAGATGTTTTAGTTTGGACAGTTGGGTAAATTCATTGTGTCCGTAATTTTCGCTTTGTTTCTGGAACGGCTCTTTATATACTTTGATCTTTCCGATTTTTATTCAGATACCTGTTATCAACTATATCTTCTCAGATTTGTTTTTCCGGAAATGTTGCTGAATTACTCTGTTTTACTTTGATGGTTGCATAATACAGGCCTCTCTCCCTCTCTCTTTTTTTAAATTTTTTTTTATTGCTGTAAAGGTATTTTCAGGGAAATACATTGGATAAACCAGAAGAGTCCGTGAACGACCTCCACAATTTTTTCTATGGAGTAAACGAACGGATATCACTGGCGCAAGAACAGACTTTCAGAGCGTCACAAAAATGAATTTGTGCAGTTACATTTTCATGCACAATACATCGTTTGACCGTTCGATTCATGGTCACTTACAACACACATTTTCGAGGAAAATGCGTTGACGTTAACAACAATGAAGGATCAAATCACAAAAGGAGAAAATCACTAGCTGTGTAGATACTATCTGCAAGAAGGCTCAGGACAACCACATTGTTGAGGGTAATTAAAAAAAAAAAAAAAAGAAAGAAAGAAAGAAAAATAATGTGGTAGTATTAGTGAAGGGTCTAACGGGTATCTCGCCAAAAGCAAGCGTCGAAATATCGTGCCACTTACATTTGACGAGATACCCGAGAATTCTTCCTTTAACACATCATCCAGGAAGACTGCAATCTGCGGTACTGTATGGAGGAAGGCACTATTGACACGAGTAGTTCCCAGAAACGCCGTGGGCGGCGCCTCTGCTGCGGCCGCCTGTGATGTCGCCTCCGCTCCATGAAATTATTTAACATTTAAGCCTTTCAGCCAGTCAGAACCAGGAGCAGAATGTTGGCATCCTCATTCGGCAGTTCCATCTGCCACTTACAGCGAATATGTAAGGTGCTGATTCTGGCAGGAACTTTACAAGTTATTCTGCAGTGAGTTTTGGAAAACACCGTCAGTGATGAGGAGACTACCGTCCTTGAAATCCTCCCGCTCGGATCAGACCACCACCGATGCTTCATAAATGTGTGACCACGAATGAAATGTTTAAACGGGATACTGCGCGTGAAAATGTAACTGAACAAGAATGGTCCATCATTTTTAGGACGAACGAAAAGTTCGTCCTCCTCTTACCCCCACCCCCTTTCCCTTGCAGCCGGAAACCGACCGAGTGACGGCAACAGGGAACGGCGCTCATCGGAGACCAGCAAGTAGATGACAATGGCTTTCGTCCTCGGTGTTGGAGTTATGAGCAGCCTCTCTGTGAGTAGAGGCGATTTTAGCCGCGGGCACAGGGAATTGCACGCAGTTGCAGCGGTGGTGCAGTGTGCGGTACTGTATGGTGCCGTGGCTGGCTAGTGGCTACCCTCCAAGGTGAGCCGGCCTCTGCCTGCACTCCGCAACTCCATTCAGCAGACCGGTTGCTCTTCCCGCGCCTACAGGTCACGCCGCGCAACCTGCAAGGCTGCCCACCTGGCCGCAGGGGCTTACTGCACTCTAGAAGCTCAACCACAAGTCCCACCGACAAACTTTCACATGTGCCAGCATGGACCACAAAAAGAAACAAAAATATGTCGAGTCAACTTGCGCTCTAAAATTCATGATGTGATTCATGAGTTTCTCCCGGCGTATTTGCTAATCAAAATATCCACGGGTGTACTGCCGGTCTACAGTGTCCAACGGGCACAATATTTCGGCGATCATACATGTCGCCATCATCAGGTGAACTGACGGACTGAGCTCCTGTGAACGCGCCGGCACGGAGATCCGTGCGCTATGGCCGCCGCGACCGAACCCAGTTCCCTCTGAGCAGCCATAGCGTACGGATCTCCGTGCCGGCACGTTCACAGGAGCTAAGTCCGTCAGTTCACCTGATGATGACGACATGTATGATCGCCGAAATATTGTGCCCGTTGGACACTGTAGACCGGCAGTACACCCGTGGATATTTTGATTATAAAATTCATTTTCGATAATGTGAAACACATCTCTTCTAGTGCAAGCTCTTTGCTTTCGCTGTTTTGGGAGGTGATAGTAGAGACCAAAGCAAGAAAGAAATGTCCACTAAACATAAGCTCTAAAATGCATGTCTTAAGAGCTACGAGCACTTGTTCAGTAGAAGACATGGTTTTCACAGTAGCGAAGGTGAACAAGTGCTCTTAGCCCCTAAGTCGTGCACTTTAGAGTCCACGTTTACCAGACTTTTTTTCTTGTTTCAGTCGGTACTACCACCTCCGAAAGTTTGTCGGGTCAGTTCTGTTTCACCCTGTAGACAAGGCTATACAGGATGATAACAATCTATTTCGCAAACTGCCTATTGGCTTCTGCCTCGGGTTCTTCGGCCGACGTTCATCTAATGATTTCCCCAACGTTTTGCCAGCACGAGTCGCTGGCATTGTCAAAGCGTCACCCTCCATTGCCGGTGGTGAACTGGTTCACCACCGGCAATGGAGGGTGAAGCTTTGTCAATGCCAGCCACTCGTGCTGGCGAAACGTCAGAAAAATCATTGGATGAACGTCGGCCGAAGAACCCGAGACAGAAGCCAATAGGCAGTTTGTCAACAAGTGGCCACGAAAGCCTCAACAATTTTGTAATCTATTTCGCATTTTCTTTTTCTTGCCAATGTCCATAATAAATACACACTCTTTCTTGCACAAGATGCTGCGCTGTACCGGATCTTAGTTGGATGTGCTACATTTAGCATTATAACCATTTAACTTGCGATAGTGTAATTTAATTTTTTATTGTATTTCACATTGTCCATTGTGTACAGTGTAATTCAAAAAAATGGTTCAAATGGCTCTGAGCACTATGGGACTCAACTGCTGTGGTCATCAGTCCCCTAGAACTTATAACTACTTAAACCTAACTAACCTAAGGACATCACACACACCCATGCCCGAGGCAGGATTCGAACCTGCGACTGTAGCAGCAGCGCGGCTCCGGACTGGAGCGCCTAGAACCGCACGGCCACCGCGGCCGGCATACAGTGTAATTTCAACGTTACGAAGCAAGTTTGATGCACAGCACTATATGCAAGTGATTGTATGTTTTCCTGTAATGTTTGGTTACCTTATAACTAGCGTCTCTTTCAGACACTAGTCAGTTGTTTCCTGTAAATGACCTAATAAGCCGAAAACTAGTTTGAAAAAAAAAATCAGTACAACGAAAACAGTGTACTTGTTATTCAACCTTAAACAATACATTATTCATGAGATACAGAACCATCAACTCAGAAAGAGGACCAGAAGAAACCTTAAGGGAGCTGCATTCGCCAGGAAAAATGCTCCATTTAGACGATAGAAACAGAAAATGGCACAGTTACAAGCAATACAAAACCAAAACATTCGTAGAGATCAAACAGAACTATGAGTGGCTCAGCACTCAATAAACAAATCTTCATTCGGCTTAGGTAGGTATTTGCCATTCATGTATCTGTGCCAACAGAAACACTGCAGAACTGAACTAAAGAGGCTGGGACCGAAGTTAACTTTTTTAAAAAAATTCGGACCACGATAATCTTACAATTGTTGTTAGTCTGTTTTCTTGTTTAAGAAGAAGTATTTCATTAATAGAGTGTGTCTGACGCAGTGTTCATCTGACCATTTGCCGTTCCTAGTCTTGGAATGTCCCAAACGTCACTACATTTTTTCCCTACATGTTTCAGTTGTTCGTATCCTCTGGTTGAATAAGCATTTCCTCTACATCTTTTTTCGCGTTCATGTACTACGGTATTCTTGTTTTCGATTTCGAGTCAAATATGCCGGAGATATATTTCCCCATACGGTGCGATCTATTTCTGTTGTTTGTCCGTTTGCGCATTGTGTCGGCTATGATTTTATAATCTGGAGTATTGTGTAACTACTGCCTCTGTATTTATGATGAAATTGATAACTTTAAAAAGGTTAAAATACAGGATTGAAATATGTAAAATACTGAAAGTCACGATGTTACGATTGCTGTGCACTGTTGTTGAATAAGCAACTTCTCCTGGTAAAACGCAGGTAGGTGGACGCATGTGTACATGGGAAATGCGTGAATATGAGTAATAGGAACTGATGGATTTAGTGAGAGAGTTGAAATTAGAGGTGGGTGTTACGAGATTGGCTTGAGAGTGGAAGATGAAGTGGTGCGTAAAAGAGTCTCGATTAATGGAGGCCACAAGAAATGGTGAGACTATAGCTGTTGAAGGGACGGGTTTTTGTATTAAAGGGCAACATTTTTTTGCTGGGTATGGCGTCTGTGGAGGTGTAAGGTAGGAGGTTATATGGGGCCAAGCTTACGGAATATGTAGGGTATGTAATTTAACACTGTTAAACTAGCTGCTCTTTCCATTATTAAGAGATAGATTGCGAACACTCGGACTACACCAAATCGACTATTTCAGATGAAACTGCTTTGTCCGTCATAACCTAAAATTCTACGCAATAAAAGTTGGTTCTTATGTAACACAACAAATAGGTTCGACTAGTATACAAAATTGCTTCAAACTATCCGTCCACCTTTACACTAACGCTGCCGGAAAAAAATGTAACACCCTCAAGGACTATGTTCAGCGGCACCTGGGTGTAACATGAGCATAATCAGGGGTTGCAATGTTAAGTAATTCATCTGCCACGTTCATTGGCGATAAGGTGCTGCTCAGGAGACCTGTCTGTGCGTCCTCTGTTTTCAACTACATCTGCAGCTACATGATTTCTCTGAGATTCACAATTAAATGCCTAGGAGAGAGTTCATCGAACCACCTTCAAGCTACTTCTCTACCGTTCTACTCTCGAAAAGCCCGCTGGAAAAACAAACACTTAAATCTTTCCGTGCCTGCTCTGATTTCTCTTGCATTTGATAATCATTTCTCCCTATGTAGGTGGGAGCCAACAAAATATTTTCACATCCTGAGGAGACAATTGATGATGGAAATTTCATGAGAAGGTCCTTTTGCAGTGAAAGACTCCTTTGTTTTAGTGGATGTCAGCCCAATTCGTGTATCATGTCCATGGCACTCTCTTTCCCTCGTTTTCGATAATACAAAACGAGCTGCCTTTCTTTGAACTTTTTCGATTTCGTTGGTCTATCCTACCTTATGCGGATCCCACACCGCACAGCAATACTCCAGAGATGGCGGACAAGAGTAGTGTAAGAGGTTTCTTTAGTAGACTTGTTACATTATCTTTGATGTGCTTTTCCCACAACTTTATCGATGTGATCCAATGTAAGATATTCCTACTTGTAATTTTTACTCTACAGGCAGTAACTGTGTTGAGTTTAAAAGTGAACTGTGTTTGCAACATTTATTCTAGGTTAAAGTCAAGCCCCACGGACGAGTACGTGCTCCTACTGAACAGCTTCAGCCATTTGGACGGGGTCGCTTTGTGGGCCAGAGGGAACCTGGACGGATGTAGCGAGGGACTGCTGCACATGGTTGGCCCAATGTAGCAGTGGTGCGTCGCTGCTTTCAAATATGGTCTGTGGAGAGTTGCCGCACCTTTACACAAAGGGTTCTGGACGTCCGCGTGGCAGAGGCCGACGCCAAGATCGACGCTCTGTGCGAGCAGCGGTGGCCCATCGAACATCGTTCGAGGACGAAATCCGGTCACATGCTGCATTTCCTGTGTCATCAGCAACTATTGGAAACCGGCTGATTGCTGCAGGCCAGGCTACTACTAATACCAGGAAACTGCCAAAGGCGGCTGCTCTGCTGTCGCGAAAGAGCTGAGTGAAGAGTGTAATGGTACACTGTTAAGAGATGAGAGTAGGTTCTCTGTGTGCCCCGTGCTACTGACATTTCTTCGACAGGAAGGTGATGTGCTTTTTCAGAAGGACAATGCACGATCTCATACGGCTTCTATGACGCAACGTGCTCTACGGGGTGTACAGCATCTGCTCTGACCAGCAAGTACGCCATATCTCTCGCCAATTGAACACGTATAGGACATGATGAAGCGGTGACGTACTCGTTCAAGGCCTACAAGAAGCATTGCCGAATCAAAAGGTGCAAGGCGCTTGGGACAGTCCATCGGAGGATGCCGTTCGGCACCTTTGTGATCGTTTGCGTGCAACAATACACGCCTGCGTTGCCACCAACGGGGTACACTGTTTACAGATGCGATATTTTTGGCACCTTTTACTGTGAAGGGACGGGTTTTTGTATTAAAGGGCAACATTTTTTTTGCTGGGTGTGGCGTCTGTGGAGGTGTAAGGTAGAAGGTTATATGAGTTTCATATGGCCTGTATCTACACTACTGGCCATTAAAATCGCTACACCAAGAAGAAATGCAGATGATAAACGGGTATTCAATGGACAAATATATTATAATAGAACTGACATGTGATTACATTTTCACGCGATTTGGGTGCATAGATCCTGAGAAATCACTACCCATAACAACCACCTTTGGCCGTAATAACGGCCTTGATACGCCTGGGCATTGAGTCAAACAGAGCTTGGATGGCGTGTACAGGTACAGCTGCCCATGCAGCTTCAACACGATACCACAGTTCATCAAGAGTAGTGACTGGCGTATTGTGACGAGCCAGTTGCTCGACCACCATTGAGCAGACGTTTTCAATTGGTGAGAGATCTGGAGAATGTGTTGACCAGGGCAGCAGACGAACATTTTCTGTATCCAGAAAGGCCCGTACAGGACCTGCAACATGCGGTCGTGCATTATCCTGCTGAAATGTTGGGTTTCGCAGGGATCGAATGAAAGGTAGAGCCACGGGTCGTAACACATCTGAAATGTAACGTCCACTGTTCAAAGTGCCGTCAATGCGAACAAGAGGTGACCGAGGCGTGTAACCAATGGCACCCCATACCATCTCGCCGGGTGATAGGCCAATATGGCGATGACGAATGCACGCTTCCAATGTCCGTTTACCGCGATGTCGCCAACACGGATGTGACCATCGTAATGTTGTAAACAGAACCTGGATTCATCCGAAAAAAATGACGTTTTGCCATTCGTGCACCCAGGTTCGTCGTTGAGTACACCACCGCAGGCGCTCTGTGATGCAGCGTCAAGGGTAACCGCAGCCATGATCTCCGCGCTGATAGTCCGTGCTGCTGCAAACGTCGTCGAACTGTTCGTGCAGATGGTTGTTGTCTTGCAAACGTCCCCATCTGTTGACTCAGGGACCGAGACGTGGCTGCACGATCCGTTATAGCCATGCGGATAAGATGCCTGTCATCTCGACTGCTAGTGATACGAGGCCGTTGGGATCCAGCACGGCGTTCCGTATTACCCTCCTGAACCCACCGATTCCATATTCTGCCAACAGTCACTGGATCTCGACCAACGCGAGCAGCAATGTCGCGATACGATAAACCGCAATCGCGATAGGCTACAATCCGACCTTTATCAAAGTCGGAAGCGTGATGGTATGCATTTCTCCTCCTTACACGAGGCATCACAACGTTTCACCAGGCAACGCCGGTTGGAAACTTTCCTCATGTCAGCACGTTGTAGGTGTCACCACCGGCGCCAACCTTGTGTGAATGCTCTGAAAAGCTAATCATTTGCATATCACATCCTGTCGGTTAAATTTCGCGTGTGTATCACGTCATCTTCGTGGTATGGCAATTATAATGGCCAGTAGTGTATTATCATATACTCCTAGAGTGATGAACTGTTAATATAATGGTCTTTCCTTTGAAGGTGTTGCATTTTTCACCGACAGTGTATTTAAAACACTGTTGGCATGTGAAAACAACCGGCAACTTGTGAGGGACTCCCAATGTCATTAAGAGCTATGGAATTACCTGTATAACTTAAAATTACTTGAAAGACACATCGAAAAAGTCGCGTAGGGCTTGTTTGACGCCATGAGAATGACGTCACAAGACACTACAATGCGGAATTTGAGGCCGAAAGCGCAGTATTCAAGAGTGTGAAGGAAATGATAAAATTTGAGCGGAGCTGAAATTAATGTAAGACAGTCCAGTGCATGTTTATAAAATAATGGACACATAAGATGGTACGAACGTACTTGTTGTACTTGTTGCAAGAAGGCTGCCGTTTCCAGTTTAGTAAGAAAGGGTTCCCAGAGAACCCAAGGACGAGCGCCAAGTGCAACGTCGCACGTTTCACCGCCGTTGCCAGACGAGATCGCAGCATTATTCGCCCATTTCTGCGACAAAGTATCTGCAAGGTGAGGCGCTCGCCTGAAGGTACAGGAGTCGCAGCTTGCGACACGGCCTGGGTTTCTTCGGTCGAAGTCTGTCAGGGCCGTATACGATGCCAATGCAGCGCCGAAGCGAGAGCCGGGCTCAGAGCACTCAGCTCAAGTGAGCGCCCATCAGTCCGATGGAGTTAGCAGAGCTGTTTAGGCCCGAGCGGAAAGATTCTTCGTGGCTCGTCTCCAATGTGTATTCGCAGCGGACCAACTGCCGTGCGCAGTAGAGTTCTCTTTATTTCTGAGCATACGTCAACGCTCTTCAGAGACAGTGCTTAGCGGTTTACTGAGGCATACCTCAGCCTCATCTCCTGCTTCGCCTTTTCCCTCATCTTGTTCTTCCCCTTCTGTCCGTCGTACCTTTTTTTATAGACTTTGTTCTTGACTGCTATGTTCTCAAATAAGAAGTTATTTTTTGCTATTCCAGTAAGTCCACCTTATCCTCTGCTGATTAGTTACTTTTAATCGGAAAGAAAACACATCCCTACCACAGACACAGAAAAACTCAGTTTATTTAATATTTCAAAATAATTTCCTTTAAACTACGTGCGTTGCAACAGCCACCGAAACATAGATATTTTTGAAAGTGTCCTTTCAAAGTTTGACACTTTTTCCATTCTAATCGGCCAGCTGCATACATCTGTTATGTTTTTAATCTTATTTGTATTATTAGTCTTTCTTCTGTTCCGATGTACAGATGTCACATCACACTTTTTATCCGTAGATAAATTCAGCAGCTGTAACTGGATTTTAACATATTGTTGGTTATATCTCTGTAGTAACTACTAGCGAATGTATCAAGTATATTATTTACTAGTGTAGCCCACAATAATATTTTCATCTACCATACGGTATTTCATCTCACTCATTTATCGAGTACAAAGTTCCTACGAAACTTGCAGATACACATTGTGTTTTTTTAGGTTTAACTGTTGCACGCATGTAGTGCGGAACCTATATTGGAGTTTTGATAGTTAAATTTCATACAAGCAAGTGTGTATGAGATATATGGCTCTGAGCACTATGGGACATAACATCTATGGTCATCAGTCCCCTAGAACTTAGAACTACTTAAACCTAACTAACCTAAGGACAACACACAACACCCAGTCATCACGAGGCAGAGATGTATGAGATAATACGCGAACCTCCGGACATGTTCTATTTTCAGACCTGTGCACCAGGCAAAGTTGAAACATCAAAATGTCTCTAAATCTGTTACAATAAGCTAGGATGAAAATTGAAACTAAAGATTTTAAGTTCTTACTGTTTGATCATTCATTTCTGCCTAATGATGCCGACTTCGCTATAATCAAAATAGCTAGTAAAACCGAACATTTATGTGCCAGAGGACTGTGCCCAAACAGCAAATCACCAAAGAAGAATAAGCTTAAGTTCACAGACTTCTGCAATCCAGCCAATGAATTTCCTAAAGGTTTGAGAGGACAAATGAACAAAATCACCTACGACGTTCAATCTTATCCTTACAAGTAATAATTATAATGAGCTAAATGATGTTATGTTACATCGGTCTAGTCACATTAATATGACCACCGCCTATGTTCGACGCAGTGAGCAATAACCACTCAAACAGGGCAGTTGGCAGCACTATTGGTGGGTAGACGCGGAAAACAGTGCAGTCGTTGTCGTAACGCGGAAACGGAGCGATGTATCTGGCGCCCAAAAGGCCAAGATCATTGGATTTCCTTCAAAGGGTGGAAACGTTTCCGAAATGTGTAAGTTCGTAAACTGTTCGCGTGGCGCTGTGGCGAAAATGCACCGAGCGCGGCAAAATGGCGATATCCAAATCCAGCACCGAGGCAACTGTGGCGGAGCGCGGGCCATAGATGACAAGGGTGAACGACGGCTACGGAGATGCGTACGAGCGAACAGACGTGAACCTGTTGAGCAGCTGACCGACCAAATGAACCAAGCAGCTACCACCAGTGTCCCTCAACGATCGTTCACCAAACATTGGTCCGTGTGGTCTTCCGCAGCAGGCATCTGGTTCGCGCACCATCTACATCTACATCTACGTGATTACTCTGCTATTCACAATAAAGTGGCTGGCAGAGGGTTCAATGAACCACTTTCAAGCTGTCTCTTAACTGTTCCACTCTCGAACGGCACGCGGGAAAAACGAGCACTTAAATTTTTCTGTGAGAGCCCTGATTTCTCTTATTTTATCGTGATGATCATTTCTATGTAGGTGGGTGCCAACAGAATGTTTTCGCAATCGGAGGAGAAAACTGGTGATTGAAAGTTCGTGAGAAGATCCCGTCGCAACGAAAAACGCCTTTGTTTTAATGATTGCCACTCCAATTCACGTATCATGTCTGTGACACTATCTCCCCTATTTCGCGAGCTGCCCTTCTTTGTACTTTTTTGATGTCATCCGTCAGTCCCACCTGATGCGGATCCCACACCGCACAGCAGTACTCCAGAATAGGGCGGACAAGAGTGGTGCAAGCAGTCTCTTTAGTAGACCTGCTGCACCTTCTAAGTGTTCTGTCAATGAATCGCAGTCTTTGGTTTGCTCTAACCACAATATTATCTATGTGATCGTTCCAATTTAGGTTATTTGTGATTGTAATGCCTAACTATTTAGTTGAATTTACAGCCTTCAGATTTGTGTGACTTATCACGTAATCGAAATTTAGCTGATTTCTTTTAGTACTCATGTGAATAACTTCACACTTGTCCTTATTCGGGGTCAACTGCCACTTTCCGCACCATACAGATATCTTATCTAAATCATTTTGCAAGTCGTCTTGATCATCTGATGACTTTACAAGACTGTAAATGACAGCATCATCTGCAGACAATCTAAGACGGCTACTCAGATTGTCTCCTATGTCGTTAATATAGAACAGGAACAAAAGAGGGCCTATAACACTTCCTTGGGGAACGCCGGATATTACTTCTGTTTTACTCGATGACTTTCCGTCTATTACTACAAACTGTGGCCTTTCTGACAAGAAATCACGAATCCAGTCGCACAGCTGAGGCGATACTCCGTAAGCACGCAGTTTGGTTAGAAGACTTTTTGAGGAACGGTGTCGAAATCCTGCTCTAAATCTAAAAATGTGGAATCAATTTGACATCCCCTGTCGATAGCAGTTATTACTCCACGAGTATAAAGAGCTAGTTGCGTTTCACAAAAACGATATTTTCTGTAACCGTGCTGATTGTGTGTCAATAAATCGTTTTCTTCGAGGTACTTCATAATGTTCGAATACAATATATGTTCCAAAACCCTACTGCAATTCGACGTTAGTGATATAGGCCTGTAATTCAGCGGATTACTCCTACTTCCCTTTTTGGGTATTGGTGTGACTTGAGCAATTTTCCAGTCTTTAGGTACGGATCTTTCTGTGAGCGAGCGGTTGTATATAATTGCTAAATATGGAGCTATTTTACCAGCATACTCTGAAAGGAACCTGACTGGTATACAATCTGGACCGGAGCCCTTGCCTTTATTAAGCGATTTAAGCTGCTTCGTTACTCCGAGCATGTCTACTTCTACGTTTCTGATCTTGGCAGTTGTTCTTGATTGGAATTCAGGAATATTTACTTCGTCTTCTTTGGTGAAGGAGTTTCGGAAAACAGTGTTTAATAACTGTGCTTTAGTGGCACTGTCATCAGTGACTTCACAGCTGTTAATGTCGATTGCTGTTCATCCGCGACAAAGGTTGGAATCTGCAAGCCAATACCGTAAGTGGACGTCCAGTGAGTGGCGGCAGACGGCCTTTTCAGATGAATCACGTTTTATGCTCCTTTGGATTGACAACCGTTGGCGTTTACGGCGTGAAACGTCTGAAACCAAACACCCTTCAAGGGTCCAGACCAGAGGAGGGAGCATTATCGTGTGGGGAATGTTTTCGTGGCATTTACTGGGTGATCCCTTCATTCTGTAAAGCATAATTGATCAACACAAGTATGCCTCAATCCTTGGGGACCATTTCCACCCCTACGCGCAGTCTTTTTTCTTCGGCACGGAACATGTCACACAGCACCAAGTTTACGTGCGTGGTTCGATAAACACCAGGATGAGTTTGCCGTACGTCCAAGCCCAACAAACTGCCCGCATTTAAACCAAATCGAAAATATGTGGGACTAACTCGATCGGGCTGTTTGGGCCATGGATCTTCAACCGAGAAACCTGGCGCAGCTGACCACGGCACTGGAGACGCCATGGCTCCACATCCCTGTCCGTACCTTCCAGAACCTCACCGACTTTCTTCCTGCACGTCTCGCGCTGCAGGAGGTGGTTATTCAGGCTTTTGACAGGTGGTCGCATTGACGTGACTGGACAGTGTACAAGACCTCACCAAGTCCCCCTTGTTGACATCAAGCACTACCTGCAGATAACCCATGTCTCCACGTTTTAAAATGAGGCCTCCATCCACGTAGCAAGTACTCGCTCACTTTCTCACAAAAACTGGCAAACATCTGAGTCCTTCACACCCATGCAGGTGACGCACGGTTGCCAACAGTTTCAGGTTTCCGTAGCAAGAAAACAAGTTGCTGATCACCAAGGAATACTCAAACCCGCCTTGATACACGCAGCACTTTTAAAACCTCGGCTTCGCCCCAGAGGACCCATGACCCCTGACTTCCCCTCGGTACATCCAAAACCGTTCCACGACGTTATTTCTACATGCAGACCTTGCGGCCAATGAGCTTACAGCGCAAAATGTAGGCACTTCAGTCGGCCATTTCCTACCAATGTTCATCATAGTAATTGCTGTAAGATGCTGCTCCCTGCCATCGGTAGGAGAGTTTGACATCAATCACGACTGGTCACAAATTGAGGAAATTGTAAATAGGACAGCATGCGATTTCTAGGCAAACGAAAGAGGTCAGTTAAGGTGTGGTTCAATCAAGTGCGTCAGCAAAAGATTGAAGAGAGAAGGTTGGCTAACAAGAGGTATTTAGAAAATATGAGAGATGGAGAGTTAAAAGAAGAGGAGTTTGGTGGCCAGCGGAAGTGTTTAATCAAATAAGAGTGTTCCTGGAGACACTCTGCAGCAATTCTGGATGTGTGGGGTGTTGCATTGTTCTGCTGGAATTGCCCATGTCCGTCGGAATGCACAATGGACGTGAATGGGTGCAGGTGATCAGACAGGATGCTTACGTACGTGTCACCTGTCAGAGGCGTATCTAAACGTATCAGGGGTTCCATATCATTCCAACTGCACACGCCCCACACCATTACAGAGCCTCCACCAGCTTGAACAGTCCCTTGCTGACATGCAGGATCCATTGATTCATGAGATTGTCTCCATACCCGTACACGTCCATCCGCTCGATACAATTTCAAACGAGACACTTTCGACCAGGCAACAAGTTTCCAGTTATCAACACTCCAATGTCGGTCGGTGTTGACGGGCACAGGCGAGGCGTAAGGCTTTGTGTCGTGCAGTCATCAAGGGTGCGCGAGCGGCCCTTCGGCTCCGACAGACATTATCGATAATGTTTCGTTGAATGGTTCCCATACTGATTGCCCAGCATTAAAATATGCAGCAATTTGCAGAAGGGTTGCACTTGTGTCACTTTGAACAATTCTCTTCAGTTGTGGTTGGTCCCGTTCTTGCAGGATCTTTTCCTGGCCGCAGCGACATCGGAGATTTGATGTTTTGCCGGATTCCTGATATTCACTTACGAAATAGTCGTACGGGAAAATCCCCACTTCATCGCTACGTCGGACATGGTGTGTCCCGTCGCTCGTGCGCTGACTATAACAGCACGTTCAAACTCACTTAAATCTTGATAACCAGTCATTGTAGCAGCAGTAACCGATCTAACAACTGCGCCAGATACTTGTTGTCTTACATAGGTCTTGCCGAACGCAGTGCCATATTCTGCCTGTTTACATTTTTCTGTATTTAAATACGCATGCCTACACCAGTTTCTTTGGTTCTTCAGTGTAGATGAAGCCGAAGAGGACTGTGTCCATCACTGGACAAAACACATGTGCCAAAAAGTACAGAAAGTAGTACAGAAATACAAGAAAAAGGAGACGGAAACTATACTAATGTAGGAGAAGCGGGGATATTACAAGGAGGTAATAGAAGAAGCCGATTGTACCACTAGTTAAAGAAAGTAATCCAAAATTACAAAGAAGAAGAAACTTTTATTAAAGGCACAAAGGTGAAGATCCTGCCGAATGACACTGATGTACAACGGCGATGGGCAGAGTACTTCGCCGAATTTCTTTGAGGTCCCCATTGAGTCTCTTCCATGTAAGGTACCAGACACCGTACACAGCAAAGTAGAGACCCCCTAGTGAAGAAGAAGTACTGCAAATAATCAAAAACCTAAAGAAAAAAATACGGTTTTTGGCGAATATCAAATTGCAGGAAACCTATTGCAGAGTAAAGATCACTACAGGAATATTAGAGCATTTTGAAGTCAGAACTCGCCTTACGCAAGAAGACGCATTATCTCCAATATTTTACAATTTAATTTTAAAAAAGACAGACAGTGAACACATAAAATAAACCATCTGGAATAAAACTGGGGAACAAAGCAGTACATCGGCTTACATACGTGGACGATGTCGTTCTAATAAGTGGTAGCAAAGAGAAGTTGCAGCTCATGACAAATTCTTACAGAAATACTGCATAGAAAGCAGGATTAAAAATTAACGAGGAGAAAAATGAATACAAGTTCGTGGCCAAAATACCCAATCTTGGTACCCAATAAAAGTTGATGAAACAGCTTTTAAAAGGATAAACACATATAATTTATTTGGGAAGCATTTTTTAGGGATCAGTATAGAATGGAGACTCAGATTAAGGAAGGATCACAGCGGCAAATAGTGCATATTTTGGGCTACGGGACATGCTGTGCGGCAGAGTACTTTCTAGAAGTTTCAAAATCAAATTGCACGAAAGAGTAATTCTCCTGGTAGCTCTACGTGTAGATGAACAAAAACGGCTAGTCTTCGCGAGTAAGACATTAAGGAAAATTTTTGGCTTCTAAAGAGACAGCCAGTCACACGAATGGAGGATATTAAAGAAATAGAAACAGGCAAACATATACTCAAAAGCTGATACTGTCCGTAGGATGAAGAAAAGAAGATTGATGTGAGCAGGATAACTAGTTAGGACGGAAAAGGAAATCTACCACGAGTAGCATTCTCAGGATCTGGGCAAGGCAGAAGGGGCCGAGGAAGGCGATGGACGAGGTGGAAGGATGATATCAACAGGTATAGGAAGGCGATGGAGCGGAGTAGGAGAGAATGGACACAAGGAGCAGAAATGACAGGTGGAGGAACGTAGAGAATGCATGGTCTCCCAGGCCAAAGCGACAGTTAAGAAGAAGAAGAAAAAGAAGAAGGGATGGAGAAAAGCTTCCGTCAACGGAAACCGAAAAACTGACGCTGGTGTTCACAGTGGAGATCAACATTAGCCGATGGGTGCGGCCCGATAATGAAATATTGCAGGGTCAGCACTGCGATACCCCGTCCGTTAATGTCAGCTCCAAAACAGCTCACTCATACATCTTCTCCTGAGCCGACACCTGGAGTCTGAGTGGACAGAGAGGAAAGCCACACATCGAACAGTGGTTCTCCCCGCGGCGATCAGTAGCAAATGTGAACACGACCAACGATGACACCGGATACTTATTAGGGAGTTATGCCTGCCTGAAGATTCCATTTTTCTGTATAACTTAGTCATCCTCGTCAGGTGTTGCCTGTAACGGCTCAAAACATGCAGAATATGAAACAGTCAACGTCACAATGTACACCACCGGTAAAAAATCGCATCACAAAATATTAATGTAGAGTAATGAAATTTAAGGAATACATTTTTCTAGGTAACATATTTAAGTGATTAACATTGGAAATTAACAGGTTTACGTAAGCGCAAGATAAGCCATTGCAAATGTGAAATGCTGGTATATTAATAACCGGTGTAACAGCCAGAATGCGGAATGCAAGCATGCAAGCGTGCGTTCGTCGTGCTGTACAGGTGCCGGATGTCGGTTTGTGGAATGGAGTTCCATGCCTGTTGCCCTCGGTCGGTCTATACAGGGACGGTTAATGCTGCTTGCGGATGACGCCACAGTTGTCGCCCGATGATATCCCGTATGCGTTCCATTGGAGACAGATCTGGTGATCTAGCAGGACATGGTAACACGTTGACACTCTGTTGAGTATTTTGGGTTACAACAACGCTGTTTGCGCGAGTGTTATCCTGGAATGCATAGTGCATCGTCTCGTATCAGTCCATTGTCTGAATCTGCCTTTCAAACTGATCGCTTCCATCAACGGCTAGAGCTCTGTCCTACCACTCAGTAGTTGGAAAACTTTGTGCACCATCCCATATGTTGCAAAATTTCGGATAACCTCACCAGAAATTTTAAGTGTCGCAACCACAGATCTCCTTTTTACAGTTCAAACAGCACAACAACATAATTATTCGCCGGCCCGGGTGGCCGAGCGGTTCTAGGCGCTACAGTCTGGAACCGCGCGACAGCTACGGTCGCAGGTTCGAATCCTGCCTCAGGCATGGATGTGTGTGATGTCCTTAGGTTAGTTAGGTTTAAGTAGCTCTAAGTTCTAGGGGACTGATGACCTTAGAAGTTAAGTCCCATAGTGCTCAGAGCCATTTGAACCATAATTATTCGATAGTAAGAAAAAAATCAATCTTCGACACAGAGTGGTGTGTATAAAATCACATGCAACTACTGTAGCAAAGAGCATGTACCTCTATAACTACATGACTTCAATGCAATTCACACTTTTGAGCCTGGAAAAGGGTGCACCGGACCGCCTTCAGACTATCTGTCTATCGTTCCACTCTCGACATCACGCTGGAAAAACGGACACTTAAATCTTCCCGTGCGAGCTCTGATTTCTCTTATTTTAGAACGACACCCTACGTAGATGGGCGTCAACAGAGTATTTTCGCATTCGTTGGAGAAAGTTGGTACTTCAAATTTTGTAAAACGATCTCATCACAATGAAAAACAGCTTCGTTTTAATTATAGCCACTCCAACTCGCGTATCATATCCACGACACACTTTACCCTCTTTCGCGATAATACAAAACGAGCTACCCGTCTTTGAACTTTTTCGACGTCCTTCGTGAACCCTATCTGCTAAGGATTCGATACTGGACAGCGATACTCTAGCAGAGGACGAATAAGCGTAGTGTAGGCAGTCTCTTTAGATGATTTGTTGCATCTTTTAAATCTTCTGTCTATACAACGCTGAGTTTGCTTTGCCTTCCCACAAAATTGGCAACAACTCTGTGTGCTCGAGTGTTATCCTGGAATGCTGAACACGAATGACAGCACAACAGATTAAATCACCAAACTGAGGTACAATTTTGCAGTCGGGGTGCGTGGGATAACCACGAGAGGTGCTCCTGCTCTCATACAAAATCGCACCCCAGACCATAATAACACCAGGTGCGTTTAGCACAGACAGGTTGTTTGCAGGCCCTGAACTAGACTCTTTTCAACCAACACACGACCATCACTGGCACCGATGCGGAGACAGTTTTCATCAGAAAATACAACAGACCTCCACCCTGCCCTCCAATGAGCTGTCGCTTGGCACCAACGAAGCCGCAAATGGTGTCAGTGGAATGCACGCTACAGGGCGTCTGACTCGGAGGTATCCTTGAAGTAACAGATTTGTAACAGTTCATTATGTCACAGTAGTGCCAACTGCCGCTCCAATTGCTGCTGCAAATGCAGTACGATGCTCCAGAACCATACGCCGAACACGATGGCCTTCCCTCTCGATAGTGTCACATGGCCGTCCAGAGCCCGGTCCTCTTGCGATCATACATTTTTGTGGTCATCGCCGTCTGCAATCAGGTACAGTGGCTACATTCCTGCCAAGTCTCTCTGCAATATTGCAGAAGGAACATCCAGCTTCTCGTAGCCCTATTACAGGACCTCGCTAACTCAGTGACGTGTTCATAATGGCGTCTTTGTCGCATTCCTATCATCATCTCACCACACCCAATCTCAAAGGTAACTAAAGCTCACGACCGTTACAGCGCGTAATTAAAGCAAACCTGATTTGATCCTCACATTGGCGCTACTAGCGCCGCTCTTGTGAGACTGGTGCGAAACGTGCACAGACATTAGCATCTTTCAGATGCAGAAAACACGTCTACCAACTTTCGTTTATGTCACACAACACGTTCTTGGTGTTGCGATTTTTTTCCCGTCAGCGTGTTTTCTATCAAGACCTCAAAACTGAAGTCATAAAACTCGTGAAAGGTGACAGCTCATGATTTTCAACAAGTAATATTAATCAACTTACTCATAGTAACTAAAGTGTTGTGGACCACAAATTTGTAATGATATCGCTCGCTGTTCGTTTCCACAGTGAAAGATTGTGGGGCAAATAGGGGATGTGCGCAGTAGTTTTCTCATGGCGAGAAACGATAAACGTGGGCTACAGTGACGATTTTACGCTGTAAGAACCTAAATGACTGCAGTTACAGGACTGGAAGGGCATGAAAGGGAAGCAGTAGTTGAATAAGGAGTGAGACAGGTTTGTAGCCCTGTACCCGATGCTTTTTATTGTGAACATAGAGCAAGCTATGAAGGAATCCAAAGATAAATTTGGAAATGGAATTAAAGTTCGGGGTTTGAGAATTCTGCTAGAGACGGCAAAGGACAGTGTCGTGGAGATTATAGAACAAGTACCGACAAAAGTAAAACAAGGCTAATGAAATGTAGTTGAATCAAATCATGCTATCAGTAAAAATGGTTCAAATTGCTCTGAGCACTATGGGACTTAACATCTTAGGTCATCAGTCCCCTAGAACTTAGAACTACTTAAACCTAACTAACCTAAGGACATCACACACATCCATGCCCGAGGCAGGATTCGAACCGCTGTCCCGCGGTTCCGGACTGCAGCGCCTAGAACCGCACGGCCACCGCGCCGGGCTGCTATCAGTAAATGAGACACTAAAAGCAGTAGATGAGTTTTCCATTTGGGTAGCTAAATCTACATCTACATCTACGTGATTACTGAGCTATTCACAATAAAGTGCCTGGCAGAGGGTTTAATGAATCACCTTCAAGCTGTCTCTCTACCTTTCCACTCTCGAACGGCACGCGGGAAAAACGAGCACTTAAATTTTTCTGTGCTAGCCCTGATTTCTCTTATTTTATCGTGATGACCATTTCTCCCTACGTAGGTGGGTGCAAACAGAATGTCTTCGCAATCGGAGGAGAAAACTGGTAATTGAAATTTCATGAGACTAACTGACGATGGCCGAAATAGAGTGTCTGAACAATAAAATGCTACTAACACTGAGTACAAATGTAAGGAAGTCTTTTTCAGGGATTATCTGTCTGGATTGTAGTCTTGTACGGAAGTGAAAAATGGACAACGAACAGTTCAGACAATAAGAGAACCGACGCTTTTGAAATGTAGTGCTACAGAATAACTCCGAATGTTACTATTCAGTCCGGAACCGCGCGACTGCTGCGGTCGCAGGTTCGAATCCTGCCTCGGGCATGGGTGTGTGTGATGTCCGTAGGTTAGTTAGGTTTCAGTAGTGCGAAGTTCGGGGGAACTGATGACTTCAGATGTTAAGTCCCTTAGTGCTCAGACCCATTTGAACCAAAGATTAGTAGGGTGTTACGGATAAACAATGAAAACGTACTGAGTTGAATTGGAGAGAAAAGATTTTGATGGCACAATGTGACCAAATTAAGGGATTAATTAACAGAACACATCGTGAGGTATCAAGGACTTGTCAGTTTGGTAGAGAAGGGAAGTGAGAAGATAAAAACTGTAGAGGGGGGCCAGGATTGCCTACAATAAGCACTTCTAAAAGGATGTAATTTGCACTAGCAGTTCGGCGGAGATGAAGTGTCTGCAAAGTATAAAACAGCGTGCAGAGCTGCATCGAACCAGTCTTCAGATTGAAGACCACAACAACAACAAGCGTCGACAGCATAAAACATTTTGACTAAATAAAGACTGTCGGCTCCCAGAGAGCGGGAAAGAACTCGGCGCTTTGTATTGCGGGATTTTAATACAGACTGCACGATTCATTTGTCAAAGGAAATGTATCAGGGCTAATTTCACTCGTCTTGGAGGGCGGCCACAGTTCTTTGCTATTCACGAAGCGGAAAAAATGCAAAAGGGAAAGAAAATCACGAAAAACAGAAGACATCTGACGTTTGTTGTAAACCGGCACTAATTACCGAAAAGGAAAAGTAAGAGAGACATAACGGAGCAGAAATAGCGTTGGTCGCTACGCTGACAACCGCGATAACTCCGTCGCTGCCAGCACGGAGCTAACGTAAGCCTTTAAAGCCGGGACGTGCGCGCGACATTTGCATGCCGTGACGTACCGTATTAATGGCCTGCCCTCAGAGACCACGTGTGCTGCTCGCACCGTTGCCAACGCCGCAGCACCTGGTCGACGAACTGCTACCTCCTTCGCTTACAACGCAAGAACACTATTCATGTCTGCCACTGGTACCTTAGCCGACGATTTATAAACTCTCTTTCACAGTAAGGCTACGAAGAACCATCCCGTAATGACGAGTAGTGCGAAGTGTCGAAACGAAGATTCCATTAACGCGCAAAGCAATCTCAACTTAAAACATATGGTGTGAGATTAAATCACATGATAAGCGATTCGATGAGCCTGTATTCATAAATCAGTCTACTGATGACCTCAATATCTGAAGCAGAAAGGTTTCTTACAGTCCTCACCACAGCTATACGTCTTTTTTCTGTTTTATCCTTTTGGAAATATCCCTCCCTCTCTCCTACGTTGTATTTATCTTCATCTTTTTCCTTTGCCTCATTCTCCTCTTTTTCTTTCATCTGATTCTCCTCAGCATACTCTAACATTTCATTCACATCCTCCTACACAAACTCATCCGAATCCTCTTCTTCTCAGTAAATTCATTCTTTTCATCTTGACATCTTCCGATCCCACTTCCCTTCATCCTTCTGCTTTCCCTTCCTTTCCTTGGCAGGCCGCTGTGGCGAACGGTTCTAGGCGCTTCAGTCCGGAACTGCGCTGCTTTTACGGTCGCAGGTTCGAATCCTGCCTCGGGCATGGATGTGTGTGATGTCCTTAGGTTAGTTAGGTTTAAGTAGTTCTAAGTCTAGAGGACTGATGACCTCAGATGGTAAGTTCGATAGTGCTCAGAGCCATTTGTACCATTTTCTTTTCTTGTCATCTTATGCGACTCCATATTTTCTACACAATAGCCTCCTCCTCGCCATCCGTTCTTCTTTCTTTTGTTCCCAGTCAACTATTCCATCTCAAACGAGTGCAGGCATCGCCTGCAGAAAGAACAGCGACCATTATAAATTAAAATTACAGATCACTCACAAATCCATAAGACTTTCTTTTGTTGACAAATTCCTCTCGACAGACGTCTTCCGAAATGCAGTAGCTGAGGGTCACATGTCAAATACAATGTTTCAAATCGTTCCATTGAACGTCTTGGGAGGAGGGGGGGAGGGGGGAGTGGGGTAGAGCAAGTCATGGGGAACAGCTTTTGGGATAAAATGTTTGCTGACGTTTTCCAGCGACATTAGGTGTCTTTTGCAATTGATCATGCCCCTAAATGGAGGCAATGTGCACGCGTTCTACGGCGTTTGTATGCAACGTGTGCTGCCTATAATCCAGTTATCTGCTCTGTGTGCATGTTGAACTTCAAAAATACGTTCTAAGCAACAAAAACGATGCACCACGATGGAATTGTCCGAATGGGACGGAAATCGGTAGATGTGATGTACGTGTTCAGACAAAGAAATGATTACAGTTTCAGAAAAATAGGATAGTTTACTCAAGAGAAAGAGTTTCACAAATTGAGCAAGTAAATAACGCATTGGTCCACCTCTGGCCATTATGCAAACAGTTATTCGCTTTCGCTTCCGCAGCTCGTGGTCTAGCGACTACCGTTGCTGCCTCTGGATCACGGGGTCTCAGGTTCGATTCCCGGCCGGGTTGGGGACTTTCTCTGCCCGGGGACTGGGTATCTGTGTTGTCCTCATCATTTTATCATCATCATCATCATCATCATTCGTGACAGCGGCTAGATTGGATTGCGAAAACAGTGGACTGTGTAAAAATTGGGACTTTGAATGTGCGCTTATGACCGCGCAGTTCAGTGCCCCACAAACCAAACATCATCATCGGCTTCACATTGGTTGTTACAGAGTTGTTAGATGTCCTTCTAAGGGATGGATATGATGCCAAATTCTGTCCAACTGGCGCTTAGATCGTCCATATCCCGATCTGTTTGGAGGGCCCTGTCCCTAATGCTCCAAACGTTCTCAGTTGGGGAGAGATCCAGAGGCTTTTCTGGCCAAGGTATCGTTCGGCAAGCACCAATACAAGCAGTAGAAGCTCTCGCCGTGTGCGGGCAAGCATTACCTTCACAAAATATAAGCCAGAATGTCTTTGCACGAAGGAAAAAAAACGGATCTTAGAATATCGTTGACGTACTGTAATGGTGCCATGGATGACAACCAAAGGGGTGCTACTATGGAAAGAACTGGCACTCCACACCACCACTCCTGGATGTCAGGCCATATTGTGTGCGACAGTCAAGATGATATCCCGCCACTATCCGGAGCACGTCTTTGCTGGTCATCGGGGCTCACTTCTAAGCGGGAAGACCTGAAGACAGTTCTACTCCAGTTAATGAGTTTCCAGGCCGTAACCTGCTCATCGCCGTCGCCGCCGCCTACCCTGACATCTGCATCTAATAGATGGAGCACCATCAGTGTCAGGAGAGAAATAAAGTAGAGAGATTTGGAGCAGTGTGGTATCCACCTTTATTAGCCAAATCCTACTAACTAAAATTGCTTCTAAGCTGATACCTGCGGATCAGTCATCTGGTCTCGGCTACGCTGGTGGGTATCAACATGCGTTTGGTCTAGATTAGGGGGAATAAGGAATCATGTGTTTACTAAAAATTACAAGTAACTGAGAAGTCGCTGTTATCACAACAACAGGTTATCCTTACCTGGATGTGATTTCAGTCATAACGAGACTGTGTGCCATCTGTTTTACAGCATTGATACTACCATGAAAGTCACGTGTTATTTCGATTGTTATCAAGAGCAATTGCATTACAGCATTCAACGCCGTATTCCAGCGGTTGACCAACCTTCGTACTTCATTCTATGAATCTTGGGTCTCACGCTATCGATATATAGGCGTATCAGTCGTCGAAGAAATGAACCACGTATTTAAAACAGTATGTATAACAGTAATATACACGCCTCGACGGCATTACATGATATCTCCAGTTTGGACGCACCCTAGGTCCGACCTTTTGCGGGAATCATGATAAATGCTGTGAGCAATGAGGATGGTGGACAGTGGGGCGCGACGTGTGTATTGTGTGACAAGTTGAGAATTTGGGCTGGAAGGGAAGCGTGCTCGGACAGCCGAGCGATGAAGGCAGCCGCTCGCGCATAGCGCGAAATCCGGGTTCGATTCCCGGTTCGGTACAAATTTTCACTTGTTGCCATGAATTATTTCAATGCCTTCATGCGTCTGAGGTCGTTATTTCTCTTTCATTATGTTATTATTTATTTATTTATTTATGCATTTATTTTACCTGGCAAGATTAGGGCCTTCAGGCCCTCTCTTACACCTAACCAGGCATATTAAAATTGAACGAATTTCAGTTTGTACAGAACATTAAGGACATATAACGTGTTATACAGTATTAATGTTAAAGAAGAAAAAATAGAGATTATAACAGTAGTACAATGATAATTATAACAATAAAAAATAATTATAACAATCAAGAATAATAATAATAATAATAGTAATGACTATGTATATGAAAGTAAACATATTTTTCTTTTATGAATGTCAATCCTATTGCTAGTTGGGAATTTTCTCGTTATAGTCTTTCAGCTTGTGAGTTATTGTCATCGAGGAGAGATATAAGACGATAGAATGGGTTGAAAGAGATATAGAAGAGGTAGCTAGGTTAGAGGAAGAGAAATAGAATGGTAAAATTCGAAGCTATGGTGGAGATGAGAAAGAAAGAGATGAGAGGGGCACAACAATGGTGGCTATACCGTCCCTAATGTGTAAGTTTTGAGTTCCCTTAATTAAGTTATTAAAATTTATTTCTTCAGTTTCTGTTACAGATGTTTTCAAATTATTTATTTGTGGTGGCTAGCCCCAGATTACATTGTCCATTCTCAAACCATAAGCTACTTGTAAATGTTAACACACATTTCCATCAGTGCACACATATACAATAGCCATAACTGATATTTTTACGTATATAGAATAGCAATGCTTTTTCAGGATCCAGTAACTTCACAAAAACAAGTGGTGAAGCACTCTCCAAAAGTCTATGGTATAATATTCTGTACATATAAAAATAACAGTTATGGCTATTGTATATGTGTGCGTTGGTGCGAATGTATGTTAACATTTACAACGAAGGCTATGGTTTGAGAACAAACAATGTACTCCGAAACCAGTCACCAAAAATACAAATTTTTGGACGCAGCTATGACAGAAACTGAAAAAAATAAAATTTAGTAATCCAAGTTGCTGGTCTTCGCTCCTACATTATGTCGGAACTTCATAAACTTATGTTTTGATTCCCATCATCACACTATTAACATTTTCAAACTTACTTCCTTGCTACAAAATTTCAAGTGAAAGGATACGCAAATGTAAACCATACTCAATAAGTCTAAAATCCGCTCAGTTGCAAAATGTCAAAAATTCTTAGATAAACTATATTTACTGTAGATTGTTTTGTTCTGATGAAACTTTCTTTTTGCACGAGCATGTCCTCTTTTCACTTAAATTTTGTTCATTTTGTGGTAGCCGGCCGCTGTGGCAGAGCGGTTCTAGGCGCTTCAGTCCGGAACCGCGCTGCTGTTACGGTCGCAGGTTCGAATCCTGCTTCGGGCATGGATGTGTATTATGTCCTTAGGTTACTTAGGTTTTAGTAGTTCTAAGTCTAGGGGACTGATGACCTCAGATGTTAAGTCCCATAGTGCTTAGAGTCATTTGAACCATTTGAATCACCTTGTAGTAAAAGTTACATGGCGGATCCTCTTGCGTTTTTCGACTTCTGTGTACAACATATATACATCATATGCATCAAAATACACGTCATCTGATCCATTATCTAATATACGTTTTCTGAACTTGCCCTGCAGTTTCAGTTTTATTATGAAAAGTACGTTAAATGTAGCAAAGTATGTTTAAACAAGGCGCGAATGTAAACATTAGGCTACGCAACAGGTCTATGTGTTCCCATAATTTTTATTTGGCATCCACATTGGTTCACTTCACCAATCCACAACCAGATTATCAATTTTCAACATAACCTAGAAACCAAGCTACATTGCAGATCAGTCTGTCACCATAACCAAAATTTCATGAGGATTCCAGTATTACTCTCTACCCTGTCATGAAAAAACTGAGGAAGAATAGCTAAAAATATTAACGATGTTATCTCACGCACCTTTTTGTCATTTGGATTACTGAAAAATTTAACCACAGTAGTAGCCTTTGGAGGCGAGAACATAAAATTTCAGTTGAATCAATACATTTCACCTGGACGTGCCTGTTAGTTGTGACTAATCACAGTGTAACAGTTACTGTGATAAATAACAGCAGAAGCATTTTAACGTTGGTGGACTGCACAGGGAAACATGTTGTGAATTCATAAAATGTGATTTAAAACTGTGCCAATTCACAACGAAAAATACCAGTTACCCAAACGTAGCAATAACAGAAATCACTGTTATCGGAAAGTCACAGTGCAGCGCATCCCTAGTCTGGAGTGTGGCAGTTCCGTTACCTTTGTGACGCCACGGCATCTCCTCGGTCGGACAGTTGCGTATCGTACCGCCTCCACAGCGAAGATGTGGGCACGGCCGTGGGTGTGGGCGACGGCTGGGCAGCTTCGACAACAGCTGACCCGCGTGCCTGGATTCTGAGGGGCTTGGCCGGCGTTGCGCAAAACCAGCCAGGCGTCTCTCCGAGGAGCGTTCCTCCACACGGCGCGCCTCACGCTTCTACATCTACATCGACATCAGTAGTACGCAAGCGATCTCGCGATGTGAGGCGAAGGGTACTCCCTGTGCCACTACCTTTGCCCTCTCTTATCTGTTCAATTTAGTTCCGACGCGTGATTGTCGATGAAGCTCTGTATCACATCTAATTTCTCTGCTTTTGTCGTTGTGGTCCTTTCGCGATACGTGTATGGGAGGAAATAGTATGTTGCTCGACTCTTCTAAGAACGTATGCTCTCAAAATTTCAACAGTAAACTCGCCGTTACGCACGACGCTGCCACTGGAGTTTGTTGAGCTTCTGCGTAACGTTTTCGTGCCGAGTGAACGAACCCGTGACGGAACGTGGTGCTCTTCGTTGGATCTTATTTACCTCCTCTATTAATCCTGCTAAGTAAGGGTCCCAGACTGATGAACACGAATCAAGACTCGGTAGAATAATTATTTTGTAAGCCACTTATTTCGTGGATGAGTTACATTTCTTTAACATTGTCCATACGTGTTAGTCTGGCATCTGCTTTTCCTGCGATATCTTTTGTATGCTCCTATCACTTTAGATTGCTCCGGATGGTTATTCTTAGTTATTTTACGGTAGTTACTGTTTTCAACGATTTGTCACCAAAAGTGCAATCGAGCAGTAGTGGACCTCTTCGCCATTTTTACGTCGCAGTAATTTACGTTCACTGGCAGCTTCCAGCCCCTGCACTGATCGTCTGTAGATCATCCTGCATTTCGCTTCAGTTTTCTGGCGTCAGGTCAAAACAGAATTGGATTAAATTCGCACGGACTCCGCACCGTCAATGAAGACCATTTATTTTTAGATTAATCAATTTAAACGTGGTCGGACAAGCACCGAAAACGAAGCGTACTCCGGCCGTCCGGAAGAAGGAAACCACTGACAAAATCTATATTATGGTAACGCAAGACCGCCAAACAAAAATTCATAAGATTGCAGGGACTTGAAGGGTCTCAACTGAGCGAGTCCATAATATCCCGCATGGAGAACTGAAAATGAAGAAGCTATAGCTGTGTGCGAGGTGGGTGCCGCGATTGTTCACAGTTGAAGGAAAGCGCACCTGGCACAACGTTTCACCACAACGTTTGGTGATGTTTAATCGCAATCCGCAAGACTTTTTGCGCCGATTTGTGAGAGTTGGTGAAACCTGGATCCATCAGTAGGCACAAGAGTCAAAATGGCAGTACAAACAATAGAAAAAGGCTGGTGAAAGTGCACCGAACAAAGCAAACACCGCCGGCCGGTGTGGCCGTGCGGTTCTAAGCGCTTCCGTCTGGAACCGCGTGACCGCTACGGTCGCATGTTCGAATCCTGCCTCGGGCATGGATGTGTGTGATGTCCTTAGGTTAGTTAGGTTTAAGTAGTTCTAAGTTCTAGGGGACTGATGACCACAGATGTTAAGTCCCATAGTGCTCAGAGCCATTTGAACCATTTTTTGAAACCAAACACCATTATGTCAGCTGGGACGGTGATGGTCACTGTTATTTGGTATTCCCAAGGTACAATCCTCACAGATTACTTGGAAAAAGGCAGAAATATAACTGCATACTATTATGTTTCGTAGTTGGATCGTTTGAAACTTGCTGTGGCTGAAAAAAAGACCAAGGCTGGCTCGCAAAAAAAGTACTCTTTGACCAGCCTAATGGACCATACCACACGTCACCGATAACAATGGCGAAAGCCACAATTAATAAAATATTCCGGGCTATTATGCCGTGGTCGAATTGATTTCATTTTAAAACCCGACGTTTCGTCCCAATCTGCGGAGGACATTTTCAAGGGGGATCGTAGTTTTGTTGAATGTCCGAATGGCTCGCTACTGATTATAGCTTTGAACTGGTTTCTCATCCAACCTATTGTCTGGATTTAACCCCAAGTGACTTCTTCCTATTCCCTAACTCGAAAGTTTATTTCATGTATTTCACTTTGTCAGAGTACTTTAATTGTTGTTAGTCAGTATCTTTGAAACTTGCTGGCGAATTAAAACTATTATTTTCATAAAATAAGGAAGTGAGAGTTGTAGTCAACGAGTATTTTGCAGAGTTTGACAGAACTTATTTTTCTGATGGCCGAAGTAGGTGGATCGCTATGCCAAGTGTATACATCAAAGGAATCGAGAAGTAAGGTGATTTGTTTACGAATCAAACATGTTTCGTTGCTTTTTTTTAGCAGGGTTATCAAACCGCCCTCGCATAACATCCCTTGCGAAACGTCCCGGAATTTCGAAGCAGTCACCCAGACGGAGGCCTGCCAGGATTTCATAAGCAATACAGGCTGGTAAATTCTACATCCACATATTAATCCATCTTAGTTCTTGTTTTAAGCATTGTGAAAAGAGATATAGTGGAAAAAGCCATCAGTGTACTGCAAATATTACACCGTTTACTCGTTTAGAAGTGTTCTCACTTACTGAATGGTTCCAAATGCAAGAATTATTTCTGTCAATCTATAAACCAGTGATTAGACGCCGGAATATAACTAACACTCAAAACAGATGGTTCAAATGGCTGTAAGCACTATGGGACTCAACATCTGAGGTCATCAGTCCCCTAGACTTAGAACTACTTAAACCTAATCAACCTAAGGACATCACACACATCCATTCCCGACGCAGGATTCGAACCTGCGACCGTGGCAGCAGCGCGGTTCCGGACTGAAGCGCCTAGAACCGCTCGGCCACAACGGCCGGCCTCAAAACGGAGTGATCCTAATGTATTGATGGTACTCAAAACTGCTATTGTTGTTGTAGCTGAATATTGTGAAACTACGTCTCAATGCTGTTGAGATAATGTGAGTGTCATAGCCTCAGAAGCGAACGGGTGCGCCGTTAGCGCGGGAGCAGCCGGCCTCTCTCTGCCACCTCGAGGTCGCGGCAGCATCGGCGGCAGCGCAGGGGTCCGTGACGCAACGCCCCAGTACCAGCCAAGCCACCGGCCACCCGACCTGTCGACGGCAGCGGACCACCACGCCACGCCACGTCACGCCATACCTCGCTTCAGTAAAAAATACTACATTTTTGAGTTAGCGATTGTGTACTTCCAAGAACTGAAGCAGTTTGGTCCCTTAGGAATTAAATTACAATGAAATGAAAACCCTTAGCTGCATATAGGCGTTGATATAAGTCAACGGGGACAGTTGAAAATGTGTGCGCCGACCGGGACTCGAATCCGGGATCTCCTCCTTACACTGCACACGCTCTGTCCATCTGAGCCACCGAGGACACAGAGCATAGTGCGACTGCAGGGACTTATCCCTGGCACGCCTCCCGTCAGACCCACATTTGCAACTTATTGTCCCACACTATATTCATAGTGCCCCTGCCCATTATACCCATTACTCGCGGCTTTACTGCCGATTCCCGTAAGAGTTCGGGCACTGTTTGTGCATCCGCACAGAAGAAGATGGTCAAATGGCCGGTGAGCCTTCGGACATGTCCGAAAGAACAGATGCCATCTTCATATACACTACTGGCCATTAAAATTGCTACACCACGAAGATAACGTGCTACAGACGCGAAATTTAACTGACAGGAAGAAGATGCTGTGATATGCAAATGATTAGCCGGTGGCGACACCTACAACATGCTGACATGAGGAAAGTTTCCAACCGATTTCTCATACACAAACACCAGTTGACCGGCGTTGCCTGGTGAAACGTTGTTGTGATGCCTCGTGTAAGGAGGAGAAATGCGTACCATCACGTTTCCGACTTTGACACAGGTCGGATCGTAGCCTATCGCGATTGCGGTTTATCGTATCCCGACATTGCCGCTAGCGTGGGTCGAGGCCAATGACTGTTAGCAGAATATGGAATCGATGGGTTCAGGAGGGTAATACGGAACGCCGTGATGGATCCCAACGGCTTCGCATCACTAGCAGTCGGGATGACAGGCATCTTTTCCGCATAGCTGTAACGGGTCGTGCAGCCACGCCTCGATCCCTGAGTCAACAGATGGGGACGTTTGCAAAACAACAACCATCTGCACGAACAGTTCGACGACGTGGACTATCAGCTCGGACACCATGGCTGCGGTTACCCTTGACGCTGCGTCACAGACAGGAGCGCCTGAGATCTCTACATCTACATCTACATCCACACTCCGCAAGCCACCTGACGGTGTGTGGCGGACGGTACCTTGAGTACCTCTATCGGTTCTCCCTTCTATTCGATGGTGTACTCAACGACGAACGTGGGTGCACCAATGGCAAAACGTCATTTGTTCGGATGAATCCAGGTTCTGTTTACAGCATCATGATGGTCGCATCCGTGTTTGGCGACATCGCGGTGAACGCACATCGGAAGCGTGTATTCGTCATCGCCATACTGGCGTATCACCCGGCGTGATGGTATGGAGTGCCATTGGTTACACTTGTCCGTCACCTCTTGTTCGCATTGACGGCACTTTGAACAGTGGAGGTTACATTTCAGGTGTGTTACGACCCGTGGCTCTACCCTTCATTCGATCCCTGCAAAACCCTACATTCCAGCAGGATAATGCACTACCGCATGTTGCAGGTTCTGTACGGGCCTTTCTGGATACAGAAAATGTTCGACTGCTACCCTGGCCGGCACATTCTCCAGATGTCTCACCAATTGAAAACGTCTGGTCAATGATGGCCGAGCAACTGGCTCGTCACAATACGCCAGTCACTACTCTTGATGAACTGTGGTATCGTGTTGAAGCTACATGGGCAGCTGCACCTGTACACGCCATCCAAGCTCTCTTTGACTCAATGCCCAGGCGTATCGAGGCCGTTATTACGGCTAGAGGTGGTTCTACTGGGTACCGAATTCTCCGATCTATGCACCCAAATTGCGTGAAAATGTAATCACATGTCAGTTCTAGTATAACATATTTGTCCAATGAATACCCGTTTATCATCTGCATTTCTTCTTGGTGTAGCAATTTTAATGGCCAGTAGTGTATATACCCATAGGAATTCACACAAGAACTTAGATGCTCAATTTCCATCGATTGTTGGACGTAGTAGAATTTGATTTGAGTCCCTGCACGTAAACTTCTACGAAGTTTGGAAACTGAGAGACAGGTTCTGGCAGAAGTGAAGTTGTGCCCGCGAAACGTGAGCGTACAGATTGGAGTCCAGGTGTCGAAGACAGTTTTAATTTGCTACCAAGTTTAAAAGATACTGACGAACGACAAGTAAAGTACTTTGGAATAGGGAAGTACATGATATAAATTAGCAGCTGCGAATACGACCGACCATCATCTGTATATGGGAATGACAACAATGAAAATTAGTGCCGTAGCTGGACTCGAACGCGGATTTCCCGCTGTACGCGCGCGGTCTCCATAACCATTCTGGCTGTCCATGCACGACATGAATGTATATCCGAAGGGAGATCACATCGTTCTTCTTAATAACAAAGACACTTCAGTATAGTGTTTATCCGCCGAATTTCAAAAAAAAATGGCTCTGAGCACTATGAGACTCAACATCTTAGGTCATAAGTCCCCCAGAACTTAGAACTACTTAAACCTAACTAACCTAAGGACATCACACACACCCATGCCCGAGGCAGGATTCGAACCTGTGACCGTAGCAATCCCGCGGTTCCGGACTGCAGCGCCAGAACCGCTAGACCACCGCGGCCGGCGCCGAATTTCAATAAAAAGGTCCTCCCCTGTAAGGGAATTACAAATAATGTGTTTAAGAGTACAGGTTGTAGAGCAGGAACGAGGACGAATGCAAGTTTGGGCCTGTCCGTGAGTACTCGGATAGCCAAAGCGGTTAAGGCGACCGCTCGCGTAAAGCGGGAAATCCGCGTTCGAGTCCAGGTACGGCACAAATTTCCACTGTCGTCATTTCCCTTCGTATTCGCAAATGCGAATACATTTCATGTATGCCATAACGGCTGTAGTCACCGCAGATCTATGCCATGCATGTCCGAAGGAACAGAGCGTCGTTCTTCTTAATAACACAGGCACTGCAGAGAAAAGGTGATGCACCCAGAAGGGGATGGGGAAGTGAAATGTAACTTCACAGGCTGAACCAGTATATGATGTTATTTCAGTGATTAAAGTACGAGGCGTTTTTTTTTAAGTAAGTACCGTTTTGAAATTAAAAAAAGACGTGCTAAGATATCTCAATAATTTTATTTTTACATGAAATCCTGTACCTTAACCTACGCACTGACGCCATTACAGTCTGATTCTTCCTTGTTTACGTTGTGTACTGAGTGTTTAAGATGCCTCCGATAATCGTGAGTCCCGCCGACTGTGAAGTACGGGCTGTTATAAGATTTATTAGTGCTGAAGGCCTAAAAGCGATCGATATTCATAGTGAGATCTGTGCATTTTACGGAGAAAACATTATTAGTGATGGAATGGTAAGAAAGTGGGTGAGAGCATTTAAAGATGGCCGCACAAATGTTCAGGATCAACAACGGAGTGGGCGTCCTTCAGTCGTTAATGAAAGTTTGGTGCAGGAAGTGGACAATAAGCTGAGAGAAAACAGACGCTTTACGATTTCCTCCTTGCGGGATGACTCTCCTAATGTTTCTCGTAGTGTTTTGTACGACATTGTGACCGAGCACTTGAATTACCGAAAATTGTGCGCACGTTGGGTACTGAAAATGTTGACGGATGTGCACAAAAACAAACGTTTAGACAGTGCATTGACTTTCCTTGTGCGGTACCACAACGGTGCGAAATTGTTACGGGCGATGAAACATGGTTGGCCTACGCCACACCAGAATAAAAGCAACAGTCCATGGAAGTTGAGCGAGGGCAACGTTTGGCTGCAAGACAATGCCCGTCCGCATGTGGCAAATCAGACCAAAGATTTCATCACATCTTTTCGATGGGAAACTATAGATCGTCCTCAGTATAGCCTCGATCTTGCGACCAGTGACTACAATCTGTTCCTGCACTTAAAGAAACACCTGACGGTCAGAGTCTTCAAGACGATGACGATGTCAAAACAGTGGTTCAAATGGCTCTGAGCACTATGCGACTTAACTTCTCAGGTCATCAGTCGCCTAGAACTTAGAACTAATTAAATCTAATTAACCTAAGGACATCACACACATCCATACTCGAGGCAGGATTCGAACCTGCGACCGTAGCAGGCTCTCGGTTTCAGACTGTAGCGCCTAGAACCGCACGGCCACTCCGGCCGGCCAAAACACTGGTGATGCAGTGGTTAACAAGTCAGGCGGCAGACTTCTATGAGGAGGGTATTCAAAAACTGGAACAAAGTTATGGCTAGTGCCTCAATATTGACGAAAATTATGTAGAAAAGTAGATTAAGGTACAGGCTTTCATGTAAAAATGAAATTATTGGGGTATCATAGCACGTCTTTTTTAAATTTCAAAACGTTACTTAATTAAAAAACACGCCTCGTATCTAGTCAAATTTACAAAGGTCTTGGCAGTATGGACCCACTTATCCGTATGACTCTGGACTCCCTCTGGCCTAGATGCGTGCATTTATTCGTTTGGAAAAGGTGTGAAAGTCGTTATATCCCCTCCTGAGATAAGATGGCCCACAACTGTTCCAACTGGTCCTCAGTATCTTGAGTGCTGGCACTGGAACCGAGATGGCGTCCTAGGTGTTCCCACACAGCTTCTATCCGGGACATATTTGGGCATATTGCTGGCCCTGGGAGTAACTCACCCTCACGCATAGAGTCACGTGCCAAGTATGAACGAATATTGCCCTGTTGAAAAGTAGCACCACGACGCTGTCGCTCGAGAGGTAACGCACGAGGATGCAAGATGTCCGTGATACACAGTTGTGCTGTCAGAATGCTCTCAGTATCATTCGTGCCTGGAGTCATAGCTAATCACTGCCCACTGCCACCCCGCTGTGGCTCTGCAAAGCACTGAAAGACTAGAATCTAGGTCGCCGCCATATTTGTCAAAAACGGTCATCCGGGGCAGTGCAGAACCGCCGGATTGACCTCCAAATCTTTGGACATAGTACACTCACCGGTCAACGTCATTATGAGAATGTACTCCTTCCGCATGTGCGTTTTTTCAGGGATACATTCGGCCCTGACTTAATCTTTACGGATGACGAAGCGCGACCACGCAGTGGAAGACATCTTCCAATTAGAGGATGTTCGGCAAACGGACGGCCCGTCTCCCCCACCTTAAATCGCATCGAGTATGTGTGGGATGTGGTGCTTCTTGGCCGAGAAGTAACGGCTCCGGGCCTGCTAACACGACAGTGTCCGGGAGAACGGTGTACTGATCACACGCCCCTCCACACCGTATCCATAACACACTACTGACTGCTGGATGACACGGCGGTCGGTCGTACCCGATTGGCCCGTCTGTGGCCAGAACGGCGGAGAATTAAAGTAATTGACACGATTGTGGAATCATACACATTACACCATCAATAAACGTCGTCGCAGTGAGTACGAGGAATATTGGCAAACAAAAGTGCAGGTCAACGTGAAATTGTTGTACTATGTACGGCATTTGCGTACAGTCGCGTAGTGTGCGCCAACCTCCACTTGTACGAATACGGGAGTGTGCGCTGTTGCTACCTTCCCTCCCTGATCCCTTCCCCGTAAACACGACGTTGCTGCCGCCCTAGCCAGGTCTTCAGTTCACCTGGCCGAGTAATATCATTTTTGAGACACATCAGTGTTTACGGAGCTGATGCTACTTTTTTGTAGCTCGCAAACAAGTCAGAAGAAAATAAAACTACGTAATTAGCACGAAAAATGATAACAGTATAGAGATTTAATGGAGCTGCTTCGTCTAAGCAAAGTATATTGGCCAAGTTTCAGCAGTAAATACAGCGACATTGCAATACATTGCACTGCCACTGGGCTTGGCCAGCGGAAACACTCGACTAATGTCGTTGAGGGAATGTGGCATATTCGCCGCTTATAGGCCCATATCATTAACATCAATTTGCAGTGCGCTTTTGAAACAAATACCATGTTCGAACACGGTGAAACACATCGAAGGAAATTATCTATTGACACGTGACCAGTACTCAAATTGCGTTCCTATGCAGTATAGTCTCAGTTGTGCGACTTGATTCGTAATTTTCTGTCAGAAAAGTCGCAGTTTGTTGTAGTTGTCAGGAAGTCACGTAGTCAGACCGAAGTGATATCTCGGATTTCCAAGGAAGTGTTATAGAGCCTCTACTGCTCCTAATCTATATAAACCGTTTAAGAGACCATTTCAGCAGCTCTCTTAGATTATTTACAGATTACGATGTCGTTTACAGTCTAGTGTAGGCATGAGAAGATCAAACTGAACTGCAAAATGATTTAGACAAATATCTGAATGGTGTGAAAAGTGGTAATTGATCCTAAACAATAAAAAGTGTGTGGTACTCCACATCACGACTAAAAAAATCCGTTAAATTTGTGTTACACCTTAAATCACACAAATTTAAAGACTGTCGATTCAACTATACACATAGGGGAGGGACAGCCAAGAATGCTACACGTGTGCAGTGTTCATTTCATCCCCATCGACGCTCAAGTCGTCGATGTGGCGTCAAATCGAAAGAGTTGCACTCGGCGAACGGTCTACCCGACGGGAGGCCCTAGTCACACGACTTTTTTTTTTTATTCCATTCAATGCGATCGCCTTTCTCCACCTTACTGGGAGGGCCTGTATGCCCGCATGGTCGACGTTGGAGGCAACGTCTTCCTGCACCAATAACCTCCTCACTGCCTCCCGCGGAGTGCATCGTTCATTTCGCCAAACAGATGGAAGTCTAAAGGTGCGAGATCTGGGTTGTCGGGTGGTTCATGAAGAATAATGCGAGGAAGTCTTGTGAGCTCCTCTCGGGTGCTCGGACCTGTGTGAGGCCTTGTTTAGTCACGGAAAAGGAGACGTTCGTTTGCGTTTTCATAGCGATGAACACGCTGAAGTCGTTTCTTCAGTTTCCTGAGTGTAGCATAATATACTTCAGAGTTGATCTCTTGCACCATTAAGGAGAACATCAAACAGAATAACTCCTTCAGAGTCCCATAAGACCATCGCCATGACTTTACCAGCTGAGGGTGCGGCTTTGAACTTTTTCCTCGGAGGGGAGGTGGTGTGACACCATTTCATGGCTTGCCGTTTTGTTTCAGATTCGAAGTGATGAACGCTCGTAACGAGGACGCAGTACTGCTCGGATGGTCCTTCGTTGATCTTTATGGTCTTCTGTTGGGCGGCGAGGAAACAGCGGGCTCACAGCTTTGAGTATCCCAACTGGTGGACCAGTGAGTCAACACTCCCAACTGAGACGTCCGGTGGTGCTCTGTTGATCTCCACGAATGAGTATGTCCGCACGTTCTAACACTGCAGGTATCACAGATGTGTGCGATCAGCCGGTACGCTGGAGCTGGGATGTTTGCGCGACTTTGTTTCGATCATGACAGTTGCCTCGCCCAACGACTCAGAGTGCTTTTGTTCACTGCCCGGTTCTGTAGACATTCTGCAAGCACCTATGAATATCTGGCACAATCTGGTTTTCCGCAAAAAGAAACTCAGTGACAGCTCTCTGCTCGGAACGGCTGGCGGTGGTGGCCGAGCGGTTCTAGGCGCTACAGTCTGGAACAACACGACCTTTACGGTCGCAGGTTCGAATCCTGCCTCGGACATGGATGTGTGTGATGTCCTTAGGTTAGTTAGGTTTAAGTAGTTCTAACTCTAGGGAACTGATCACCTCAGAAGTTAAGTCCCAGTGCTCAGAGCCATTTGCTCGGAACGCATCTCCGTTACAGTCGCCATTTTGAAGGTTTCGTACAGCGCCGCCACCTATCGGAACTATAGGGGCTGAAACGGGAATGTTCCAAGATGTCCCATAAAAAAATTTTGCATTTTTTCCAACTGGAACTGACCGAGAAAAAAATTTGTTGCAATATTTACTAAACGCCCTCGTAGTTTCCTCGTCGCTTCACGCGGCCGGAACGACGCCAGGCGTCAGTCTGTTTCACCTTGGTCAGTGTATATATATTTCCCAACTTCTGTCTTCCCCTGCAGACCGTGTACATGAAGTGCAGATTCGGACTGTTTTCTAGATCCTCCCCTCTCTCTCTCTCCCTCCCTCCCCTCTTCCTCTCCCCCCTCCCTCTCTCTCCCTCCCCCCTCTCCTTCTCCCTGTGTGTGTGTGTGTGTTTGTGTGTGTGTGTGTGTGTGTGTGTTTTGCACTATAGCTTTAAAATGCCTGGAATAAATTCAACCAAACTTTGCACAAAATGGCTGGAGGAAGACACCCCTGGCACCTTTCTGTGCCGGGCTACGAAAGTGGTGAAATGTATGAGTGACTCTGGAACGCTTGAAGAAAATTTAAGCAAATTCCATGCACACAATTCCTACTATCTGGGAAAAAGTACTGTGGGGTTAAGATACCCCAAGCGTTCCTAGGATTGGGTTTGGAGTGGGTAAAGGTGGCATGTAAACTAACCTATACGTAATGTTGCTAGGCTAACTCGAGATATTTCCTACGACATTAAGGGTACTTTATGTTGAACAGAACAGAACTCTATACTCTCGACTAGAGGGAATTAATACTGCAGGTGATTGCTATCCAGTGCCTTTTTCCGACAAATTATTTATCTGCCTACAGACATAAATACAAATATTGATGTTTATAAAAGGACCAGGGAGTGTCGTGATAAGGTGTAAGTGATGGATAAATCAACTGTAAAAAGTTGACATTCTCACATATTTTTCATTCCCTACTCTATTGTGGGTAGACTCATACGGAGTCACGGACTTTTTAGCCATATTTCAGACGAACTCTAATAGTGCGGCAGAGGGTGTCACTGTTGGGTAACATTTGGGAGGGTGTTTCCAGTTCCAGCATCTGGCTTACAACCGAGGGAAACCTCCCGAAGACCTTGGTCTGAACGATGGTGTGAGAACTAGGGTCAATATGTCCCAGTCAAAAAATGGAGGTCTAGTGTCTGTGGAAGTTAAAATCGATGACTTTCTCGACATGTTCACTGTACCTACATCGCTACCGAATATGTGTGAACTCCTAAGGGACCAAATCGCTGAGGTCATCGGTCCCTAGACTTAGACACTACTATCAAGTAACTTAAACTAACTTAAGCAGAGGACAACACACACACTCATGCCCGATGGAGGACTCGAACCTCCAGCGGGAGGGGCCGCGCAGTTCGACATGGTGCCTCTAACCGCGCGGCCACTCCGCGCGGTACATCGTTACGACTTAGCAGAGAGATATTGTAGAACAAACTTTGTTCTTTTCAGAGAAACGTCCCAGTGTCTTTGCAGTGGAAATATTTAATAGGGAATCTCCAGTTCAGGTATTCTCCTGATACCCAAGACAAAAGTTCCGGGAACCTTGTTCGGAAACAGGGAGGTTGGAACTATTTTAATTTATTTCTGGGTCACCGTTGACTTTTCTTCCAGCCGACACTTGAAGTTTTGTCTTTATGTAAGAGTTAACAAAAAAGATGGATGGCTGCGGTAGGGCGGAGCCCATTAAGCCAGTTGTAGTTAATGCTGTTGTACCACTGTTTATTTATGATCGATTCTTATTTGGTTAGGAGACAGTTTGCAACACTGGTTGATGGGAGGAAGATGTTAAATTTCTTATCTGTGTCCGGTTCCATTGTACAATCTGACTGACATATCAGGAATTCCTGGTGTGGTGGAGTCCTTTGCTTTCAGTGCTAGCTGATGTAGTCTGTCTGTTCTTTCTTTCCCCTTGGATCATCCCATGTTCTGGCTAGTGTAGTTGATCTGTGAAGGATCTCGTTTACCCCTTCATTATTTACAAACTACTAGTTGAAGAAGTCTGATGCAGCTTCGAGAATGACGTGAGAGGCGTATTTGTATTTGAAGTTAGGTATCTGAAGTTCCTAAGTTCGTGCTGAAAGAGAGTTCATGGATCCAGGGCGTTACAATCTGTTGACTCGCTATGTAGCGCATTTCTCCTTGAATCTACCCCGTATTTTTTAATATTGGGAGTTTCGTGTAGTGAAACCACAGAAAACTGAAATCTGGATAGCCGAACTGGGATTTGATCCGTCATCCTCCAGCATACAAGCCCAATGCCTTATCTACTACACTGCCTTACGTTCTGCTAGCGGCTGTAGCCTTCATGACAGCAGTAACTGGCAGCACGTCTTTCCCTCATGTCGTAACGGAGAGATGCAGAGATAACCGCCACGTAACCCAAAGGATTTACTGTCTGCTGTCGAAAGCTCAACGGGATCTGCCAGCCGCGTCGCGAACGTGCGAGGGAGGATTTCACCGTGTCAGAGCGCACATCACTACTCCAGTACGGAAACAGCAGCTGCGCTATAAATAACAGCACGCAGCGCGGAAAATTAGGCAAGTTTCGTCCTGGCGACGAGGCCGGGGTGACGTTGATTTCCTCTTGTGTTGATTTGTGTCTTCCTGCGTGACTTTGCGTCTCCCAAGCGGGAAACGAATTACTGAAATTTCCTTCGCTAAGCTGGAGAGATCACTGAGTCATGGCTCCTAACAACACCAGCCAAACAGCAAACTACTACTAAATGGATGCTCCGTAGTAATGTTGCTTGCAACTGCACTTAGCGAGGGCATTTCAGTAAAAAAGAGAATCTTCTTTTCTCTCGTACATATGACGCGTCGTAAGCAGAAATGGTCAGCGCACTTTGAAATACAAAAACGCATTGCGTGTTTTGTTCACAATTAGTAGTGGAGGACTTCAGTTTATTTTTTGTCTGCAGCAATGTACTACAGAAACTTCGGTGAAAAAAATGCTTCCTGAATCAGTCGTTCTTTGGTAGTTAAAATACCAGCTGATTTGATCAGTCTGTATGGTACAAGACTCAAACATGGAAGTTCCAGTTAAACCCGTATCAACTATTTTAGATTTCACAGTGAGAAACCGGACAGTAATTTCGTAGCTCACCTTGTCATCCAGAGACCAACAGCGGTTGAAAATTGACCACCTTTTGCGACCGTCATCATAACATAAATTCACTGTAGGATCGTATACGTTCCTAGCTCTTTGATCGTTCTGCGAGGGTGACAGCTTATAGATGCCACCTCAAGCTGTTATGGACGGACGTTACGGGAGTTGGAACAATGGGAAGCCACTGACTGCGAAGTAATAATAATGTGTTTTTTTCGATTGAATCATTTTTGTTTCTTCAGAGAGACCATATCACGGTAGAACTCAACGGAGCGACAAAGGTCGCACTTAACAACTGGGAGACAGCTGGTGCTGTGATGAGGTTTGATGTACCATGCTGTGTTCATACGGAAGCTTGAGTGTTTTGAAGTGACTGAAGAATGGCACTGATTAATCTGCAAACTGACTATAACAAAATCTGCAAATGTGACACTTACAGTGCAAACTTGTTTTCCTTGGAGGATATACTTTTTTCGTGGCGACTTCACACTGATTGACGGCGTATCTGTTCTCCACCACTGTGGAAGATTACAACAATAGCCACATCTTCACGAAAGGGTACTTACTACCTGACTCCTAGTCGACATCAATAATGGACGTTAATGTGGTCACACTTGGTTCGGAAGCAATCAGCACGAATCCCTACAAAGGAACCCAATTTTCATCTCGGCAATTTGTCTGGCAAGGGGAGGAGTGGTATACAGTGCATGATCGCCAAGTATGAGACAATACGACGAGTTCAATCTGTCAACTCTCTGAAGTATTTCGTGAAATTTTTCCACTGTAGATGCCAATCACTGCATTGGATAGGAACGCTAAGCTCTGCAGCCCCTTGGATCCTAATCGTTAGCATAGCCAAGGTGCCGTAATCAGTTTTCACTCCTCTTCTTTCCTCAACAACACAAACGCAAACCCATACATTACACGTATCCATTACAGTCATCTACACTTACCAGATACGCTTATAATACAAAGATTAAAAAGTTCCTGAACGGAAGGCACCACTCGAAATAATTTCCAACTTGAAAGATGAACAACCTCTCGAGGTTTCCCGACAGTCTATTGCATTTCTCTCTTAGTAACTCATGATACATGATTAGAAGTGTTTCGTTTCATGAAAGCAGTACCGATCACCTCTTAGCCGGTTCAGAATCACAATTCTAATCACACGGTGTTTACAAGTAATTATGGAAATTCATCTTTACTCCAGTTCATACATTGTCATTACAGCTTAGGCCAAGAATAATGACAGAATATCGTTCGAAACTTCTTGTTTGATCAGAAGAGTGTTACGCAGTAAATTGCAAGGACAGACTGAAATATTTCTGCGAGAACAGCAGGCTGTTGTGTGGATTCTACTCGGGAGGGATGTAACAGACTGAAAAAACGTACTGCCGTATTGAAGATACACGATGAGGCTACGCTGCAGACACTCGATTACGACGTTGTTGTAGAGCATGACTCAATATCATGCTTTTGTTGGTTTTGCTATTATCACTTGATTTCAAACGACGGAGAGGATTTGGAGTAGTCTTAGGAGCACTTCATTTCACGAAGTGTACCTAAATACCACTTCCGGCACTCATCTAATCTTCTGCAGCCACAGAAGTCAAAGGTAGTTAAAGACTACAAGGACATCAGCTCCGACTGCCACACGGTGCAAGTTCGGTGAGCACCATCCGCCTCAGATGACTGGCGCTGCTATGTGAGACAAATGAAACACTAGAGAACATTGATCCAAGAGAAGAATGGAAGAAGAGCTGCAAAAAGTCTATACCTTTGTAATGATGCAATAAGTAAGATACGCTCCTACCTCACTGGAAAGCGATGGATGATGTTGGACGAGATGAGGGGGGACTGGGCCATGCTGGGAGATCACGACAGCACAGGACATTCAAAATGACCTGCTGTATGATTTTTACACATGTGAATGTAAGAAATGTTACTCTTTCTGTGATCTTATGAGAATAGTTCCTTTAGTTATTTTCTGGAAGTGTTTGTTTCAGTTCCAAAACACCAATATGCACATTTCAGCTGACACAGATGTGGGGAAACGATTGCAATCGGAGATAACTTTTTGCTAATGGACTGTGAATAATTTCACTCTGGGCGCCTTACAGACTGTTAATTTCTCTGATGAACCAATGATCACAAATTATGGTGTAGTGAACCGTCGTAAGATGTTTTGTGTCGTCTCATTACTACTATAGAGTCTGTTGCACCATGGGAAGCAAGGAGAGGATGTTGTTTAGTGGGCAGTATCCTCTTTCTATAACACAACTGAACGCTTGTATTAACAGAATTCTTTATTAACCAGAACAGAAAACTACTTATCTTAAGCTAGTCCATGTTAGCCTCACTGCTGGTGAAATACAAGTCCCATTATGCAGACTACTCTGGTCGCTACGTGCTGCCTAAGACAGAGACTCTGATTGCGCCTGCAACTGCAAGTGACTGGGCTGCGACTGATGACTCGACTCTGGCTGCGACTGACTGGGACCTCCGATCTGTGGCGGCTATCTAAATATTGGCGGTCGAGAGGGCGTTGGCGGCTCGTTTCTTGCGAGTTCGGCCTCTCTCCTGATGGGCTCACTTGCTCTGGCGCCTACTATCGATCTTCTCGCTGCCTCTTTGCCGACCGGAGTGCTGGCGACAGCTTACGCCAGCACAATATGCATTATTGGATCATGTCGATCTTCTAAACATGTGGTCTACTAACATGTGGTGTGGGATCCTTGGAGATGAAGTCGTCGATCCAAACTACTTTGCAGTACTCTGAGAGGTAGTAAGTGTAGAGTCGTTATCATTGCAAGTTTAGGTGCTCTCCTTGAAAATGTCAGTGCAGATATTGCAAGCTACACGTCGCAGTACGATGGTCACCCAGCTCGTCCTTAGTGTGATGATGAGCAGTAACTGAACAACAGATCTGAAAGACGGTTATGATGCTGCTGTCATTAGTCTTGGCCATCACTGTCACCCTATTTAATGCCAGTAGATTTCTATTTGGAATGGTACCCAAAGAATCGTGTTTATGTCACCAAACCTGAAACCCCATATGATTTCAAACAACGCAATTTCTTGCTCCGTGAGACTACCATCTTTATATACAGTTATGTACAATATGTTGCAACGACTCCTAAAACTTTGAACGTTTCTAGCTCCCTAACTAAAGTTGATAAACTCTTGATGTAAACCGATTTTTGCACAATTGGTTTAACTAAATTAGTTACACGTTACAAAAACAATGTTGCGTTAAAAATTATAAGTCGTTGCTGTAGCTGTCACGTAACCAAACTGTGCAGCATAATTAAAAGAGCGCTTCTTCGAAGAGCCGTAATTCTCTCCCATTGCGACGCATAAGTTTGAAATTGGCTCAAACGTGCTTACGACCTTTCTGTGTAATGGTGCAAAAGCGTAGGGCCCTGCTACGCCACCCTCGGGCTCGGCGACGCTTCAGACAGTAAGGTGTCGACACGTACGAAAAAGGGCCACAGCTCAGAAGTTCATGTCACGTGTAAAGTGGGTTAATGACGTCACATTAGAACCAAATTTCATCACAACTCTGGTCACAGGTTCCGTGTACGTGTCCTAAGATGGTAAAGCCGTCACGCTCCCTCTTACCCACATTTCATCCCCTTTTTTGGAGGTCAAAACCGCGATGCTCAGCGCTGAAACCATGCGGTTCTCTTATGGGTGGCCGAGGAAAACATTTCACGCGCACCACCACTCACAACCGACATGTAAATGCCTTAGGAGATGACATAAAGGGCGTAAAGGAAACCGTCCCTTCCATTGGGGTGTTGATTTCATACATCTCGTGGTCAAAAAACGACAGTTCACAATTCGATTACCAATAGGACGACGTTCTTGACAACCTTTGACACTGCTGACACCCTGCGGACGACTCAACACTTCTCTAAGGACATCGCGAGCCGCGCGGGATTAGCCGAGCGGTCTAGGTGCTGCAGTCATGGACTGGGCGGCTGGTCCCGGCGGAGGTTCGAATCCTCCCTCGGGCATGGGTGTGTGTGTTTGTCCTTAGGATAATTTGGGTTAAGTAGTGTGTAAGCTTACGTACTGGCAACGTTAGCAGTTAGGTTCCATAAGATTTCACACACACACATTTGAACATTTTGAGAGAAATGTCAGTACGTTCAGTTTTGCTCAGCAGTTTGAAAATCAAATTACGTAGAAGTTTTCCAGCACTGTCATTTATAAATTTTTCTAAGGGGATGTTTCACTAGTACATCTGCTGTTGTAAAGGACGTATTTGTCCAAAAATGTGTTAGACGCCACATCCTGAGCTAGACCATCACTCCGTAATCCTTTGGTCACTCAATACACCTTGAAAAGACACTATTCGAACATGAATCGTGCACATAAGACTGGAGGAAGGTACGAGATTGGCGTCCCGCCGGTATCAAGGTCACTGGCGCATTGACCCAGACCAGCAAGCAAAGGAGAAGAAATGGGCTGTTACCTATGTGTGCTACTGCTAAAGACTGCATATCATTCCTCATTCTTCGAATGCTGTAATTTATGACTGCAATTATCTGTCACCTTATTTATGTCATTTCATTGTAAGCTAGCCCTTTTTTGTTACTGTTTTTGTGGAATAATTAAAAAATTCAGGGAAGTACACGTCTACCGTGGAGCACCACTTCTGTATGCGCGGGAGGGGCCAGGCCGGTTGTGCAGGCTACGGAGTACGGGGTGCGGCGGCTATCCATTCACGCCTCGGCTGGCGTCCTATTTCTGCGCGACGGCGTTTCGACGTGCGCCACGTCACCTCCTCAAGGAGCGGCTTACCCCGTTCGCTTTCAGCACACGACTACAAAAATACGGCGGCTGACCCGTCTCTGTTACGGCAGCGCTCCTTGGCAGAGAGGGGGATGAATCACGGGGCAAGGTGCCTCAGCCGTGGGAGTGTCTGGCTTGACAGACCATTCACACGGCCGGACCAAACAGTTCTGTGCAGAGACCTCTGAAAGAAGGCTGTGGAGGTACAGGGCACGTTCATACAAAATACAGTTCGCCGACTGCTGTGTAGAGTATTTATATTGCATCTCAGAGTTCATTAATCTCAAGTTTCCACTGCTTAATGATCTTTGTTTAACAATGAGCTACGTATGCTTCGGTAGGAGAGGAAAAAATAGCACGTTTATTCAAAACCCAGTTACTTTGCCTCGGTACTACTACTCCCTCGCGCTATCATTTACAAAAATGGCTCTGAGCACTATGGGACTTAACTTATAAGGTCATCAGTTCCCTAGAACTTCGAACTACTTAAACCTAACTAACCTAAGGACATCACAAACATCCATGCCCGAGGCAGGATTCGAACCTGCGACCGTAGCGGTAGCGCGGTTCCAGACAGTAGCGCCTAGAACCTCTCGGCCACTCCGGCCGGCTATCATTTACAGTACAGCCTACAATGTACAAACCTTTCTATCCATTATAATTACTTCACTACTCGTAGAAAAAAGATCTGAAATTTTACTGCAAGGTGCGTTTCAGTCGCAGAACGTGCGGTATATTTCTCGCACCACATGAAGTGGTGGCTGTTACAATATCTTAAAGCCAAACATTTCCACTTACTGCACACTTTTACTAACGTGTGAATAAAAAGAAAGAAACGTCTCATTCCCTGTCGACCATGGTCCTCATGTTTTAAGTTAAGAAATCAGACATCGCCTAAATAAGTGACAAGTTCTATTTTAAAGCACAGTATTATCCTTCACTGAAAAAATGGTTCAGATGGCTCTGAGCACTATGGGACTTTACATCTGAGGTCATCAGTCCCCTAGAACTTAGAACTACTTAAACCTAACTAACCTAAGGACATCACACACATCCATGCCCGAGGCAGGATTCGAACCTGCGACCGAAGCAGTCGCGCGGTTCCGGACTGAAGAGCCTAGAACCGCTCGGCCACCGCGGCCGGCTCCACTGAAAAGCCTCTGCCATATATATAGACCTTTAACAATTAAATATCATACATTATTGTAATACGTTTCTCCAAATAATTTTAAGAAATTAAATAATCATGCGAAATTTTTAATAGGGGAAGTAATTAAATTTAAGCTTTATGTTCAAGGACATCAAAAGTTCCTCAAATTACACATACATCGTAAATCGAGATTTGCGGTTTTTTTCTATGTAATTTCACCTAGTTCATTTTCCAGTAGCATTGGGCGCACACCATTTGCGCTGGAGAAGACAGAGTGAAAGAATCGAAACAATTCTGCTATGAATAAAGAAAGATTACTTAAGACGGCCGAAGTGTGGAAGACGTGATTAAATTGACGCACACGAAACGACTTTTACGTGTGTGATGTGCCATGTTATTCGTAGAGAACTGAAGAGGAATTTGTTCATGAACATCTTTGTATAAGTTACATAAGGTGTATTCAAACGAAAATCGAACACCCGCTACAACGGGACCATGGAATAGTTACATTTAACAGCAATCATCACACGTGTTAAGATATTTCTCTTACTGGGAGACGAGATGCTCAATTCCTCTTTCATAGAACGCGGTCGGTCGTCTACGAATCCGTAACAGCACCCAATCGTGCACTTACTTTTCCGACTGAAACTGGCGTCCACGAAGGTCTTTCTTCAAGCCGTCAAAGAAGCGAAAATCACACGGTGGAAGATCCGGGCCGTACGGAGGATGTTGCAGTATTTCGCAACCAAATCGCCTGCGTCCGATTGGCCATATGGTAGGGGGGGGGGGGTGGGGGAAGGTCATTAATGTGCAACAGGATGAGGCTGTCCGACAGCATTCCGACAGCCCGAGGGTAACAGGCAAAGCCAACAGTGGAAACGTACCACACCTCAGTGGAAACATACCACAACTCCCCCGCCACAGAAATCCAAAGCTGTTCATTAGACCGGTCCTCTGCTCGTTGAGTTCCTCGAGCGTGGAACCACAATCGGTGCATAGAGCTAAGAAGACACTCTGCACAACTATGAAGCGCCATAAAATCAAAACGCCCAGGAATGTTGTCCGACGGAATCATCCTGTTGCACGACAACGACCACCCCGACACTGCCAAGCGGACGAAGGCTACGCTTCAGCGATTTGGTTGGGAAACACTGCAGCATCTTCCGTATATGCTGGATCTTCCACCGTTTGATTTTCACATCTCAGACGACCCCAAGAAAGATATGCGTGGACGTCGGATTCAGTCGGACGAGGAAGTGCAAGAGTGGGTGCGGTTGTGGATTCGTCAGCAGCCGATCGTGTTCTACCAAACAGGAGTTGATCGCCTCGTCTCCCAATGGGATAACTGTCTTAACATGTGTGGTGATTACTTTTTAGTGTAACCATCCCATGGTCCCGCTGTGGTGGGTGTTCGGCTTTCATTTGACTGCCTCTCATAATTCGCAAACCAAAGCACCTTAAATCCCAGAGAATACTGCGTACGACTATCAGCCACTATATGCACAACTGTTTGCGCATATCGACAGAAGAAAAAATTACCATATGCCTCCATTCGCATCTTATTATCTCTTACCTTATGCTCATGTTCCCTATGTGAGGAAATTCTCAGTTTTCCTAACACTATTTCGTAATAATAAAATCGCTTTGTATATATATATATATATATATATATATATATATATACACTCCTTTTTCCAAGTAATCTGTGAGGATTGTACCTTGGGAATACCAAATACACTCCTGGAAATTGAAATAAGAACACCGTGAATTCATTGTCCCAGGAAGGGGAAACTTTATTGACACATTCCTGGGGTCAGATACATCACATGATCACACTGACAGAACCACAGGCACATAGACACAGGCAACAGAGCATGCACAATGTCGGCACTAGTACAGTGTATATCCACCTTTCGCAGCAATGCAGGCTGCTATTCTCCCATGGAGACGATCGTAGAGACGCTGGATGTAGTCCTGCGGAACGGCTTGCCATGCCATTTCCACCTGGCGCCTCAGTTGGACCAGCGTTCGTGCTGGACGTGCAGACCGCGTGAGACGACGCTTCATCCAGTCCCAAACATGCTCAATGGGGGACAGATCCGGAGATCTTGCTGGCCATAGTAGTTGACTTACACCTTCTAGAGCACGTTGGGTGGCACGGGATACATGCGGACGTGCATTGTCCTGTTGGAACAGCAAGTTCCCTTGCCGGTCTAGGAATGGTAGAACGATGGGTTCGATGACGGTTTGGATGTACCGTGCACTATTCAGTGTCCCCTCGACGATCAGCAGTGGTGTACGGCCAGTGTAGGAGATCGCTCCCCACACCATGATGCCGGGTGTTGGCCCTGTGTGCCTCGGTCGTATGCAGTCCTGATTGTGGCGCTCACCTGCACGGCGCCAAACACGCATACGCCCATCATTGGCACCAAGGCAGAAGCGACTCTCATCGCTGAAGACGACACGTCTCCATTCGTCCCTCCATTCACGCCTGTCGCGACACCACTGGAGGCGGGCTGCACGATGTTGGGGCGTGAGCGGAAGACGGCCTAACGGTGTGCGGGATCGTAGTCCAGCTTCATGGAGACGGTTGCGAATGGTCCTCGCCGATACCCCAGGAGCAACAGTGTCCCTAATTTGCTGGGAAGTGGCGGTGCTGTCCCCTACGGCACTGCGTAGGATCCTACGGTCTTGGCGTGCATCCGTGCGTCGCTGCGGTCCGGTCCCAGGTCGACGGGCACGTGCACCTTCCGCCGACCACTGGCGACAACATCGATGTACTGTGGAGACCTCACGCCCCACGTGTTGAGCAATTCGGCGGTACGTCCACCCGGCCTCCCGCATGCCCACTATACGCCCTCGCTCAAAGTCCGTCAACTGCACATACGGTTCACGTCCACGCTGTCGCGGCATGCTACCAGTGTTAAAGACTGCGATGGAGCTCCGTATGCCACGGCAAACTGGCTGACACTGACGGCGGCGGTGCACAAATGCTGCGCAGCTAGCGCCATTCGACGGCCAACACCGCGGTTCCTGGTGTGTGCGCTGTGCCGTGCGTGTGACCATTGCTTGTACAGCCCTCTCGCAGTGTCCGGAGCAAGTATGGTGGGTCTGACACACCGGTGTCAATGTGTTCTTTTTTCCATTTCCAGGAGTATATATATATATATATATATATATATATATATATATATATATATATATATAGCATGGGACTTAACTGCTAAGGTCATCAGCCCCTAAGCTTACACACTACTTAAACTAAATTATCCTAAGGACAAACACACACACCCATGCCCGCGGGAGGACTCGAACCTCCGCCGGGACCAGCCGCACAGTCCTTGACTGCAGCGCCTAGACCGCTCGGCTAATACCGCGCGGCATAATTTTTTTTTCACATGACCATTTTGATTTCCTCTTTCATCTCTGTTATATTTGCATATGAATTATACCGCTCTGTTAGGGACGTAGTAACTCGTGCATGAATTCTTATTTTTCTCCTTCCTTCATCTTCCGAACTACTGAGTTCAGAATTACGACCTGTATCATATATCTGCTCCTTGACATGTAAACGACTTTACAGCATCCAAAAGAATAACCATCAAAACTTGAGTCTTTAATCCTTTAACCTACTAGTGAGAATCTTTTATTACAACTACTTCATTCTCTTCCATAGGACTGCCTGGTCTTACAGCTTACAACTTGAGAGAACGAGCTCGTTAGCTTGCAATGGCTGCAAGAAAAATACCAAAATCATCCATCGAATTAGTGAGCTCTCACTCTACAATGATGACTCGGAAGTTGATGAACCGCGAAAGAGCAAATGCGGTGTTACATGAATACCACATGACGACTCTCAGCAACGTAAAACACCGGAAAAAACCGCGCTCTAAGAAATGTTAGACTACTTGTCGCTTTATGTAGGTGTAATATGCAACCAGTCGCTCTTTGAATTTCATTCGATTTATGATAATTGTACCATTAACTAGATTTCGAGCCACTCCAGGCTCATCCCATCGGTTGGGGGTGTTGAAGGAACGTCGCTATTTTGGACCAAGTGCCTCTAGACGCCAGGGTCACGGTGCTGACTAAAATAACGGAAATTTAGCTGACGAAATGTTTAAGAAACGATCATTATGTTTTACATAAACACGTAATATAGACCAAAATAGTTACATGTAAATATAGTAATGTAGTAAATATCACACCCCTTGTTTATCTATAACTTTTTTGATCCACATTACACGTATATTATCAACATTTGGGAGAACACCTGCCGCTTAACGATATTCAATTACTATGGTTATAAATACTTAATTTAATGTATCATATGACAAAGATCGCGATGTGGCAAAATGTGATATCTAGCATGTTCATACTCTTTGTTCAAACAGTTAGTGTTTCCAGAATGAGATTTTCACACTGCAGCGGAGTGTGCGCTGATATGAAACTTCCTGACAGATTAAAACTGTGTGCCCGACCGAGACTCGAACTCGGGACCTTTGCCTTTCGCGGGCAAGTGCTCTACCATCTGAGCTACCGAAGCACGACTCACGCCCGGTCCTCACAGCTTTACTTCTGCCAGTATCACGTCTCCTACCTTCCAAACTTTACAGAAGCTCTCCTGCGAACCTTGCAGAACTAGCACTCCTGAAAGAAAGGATACTGCGGAGACATGGCTTAGCCACAGCCTGGGGGATGTTTCCAGAATGAGATTTTCACTCTGCAGCGGAGTGTGCACAGATATGAAACTTCCTGGCAGATTAAAACTGTGTGCTCAGATGGTAGAGCACTTGCCCGCGAAAGGCAAAGGTCCCGAGTTCGAATCTCGGCCGGGCACACAGTTTTAATCTGCCAGGAAGTTTCATATCAGCGCTCACTCCGCTGCAGAGTGAAAATCTCATTCTGGAAACATCCCCCAGACTGTGGCTAAGCCATGTCTCCGCAGTATCCTTTCTTTCAGGAGTGCTAGTTCTGCAAGGTTCGCAGGAGAGCTTCTGTAAAGTTTGGAAGGTAGGAGACAAGATACTGGCAAGGGTAAAGCTGTGAGGACCGGGCGTGAGTCGTGCTTCGGTAGCTTAGATGGTAGAGCACTTGCCTGCGAAAGGCAAAGGTCCCGAGTTCGAGTCTCGGTCGGGCACACAGTTTTAATCTGTCACGAAGTTTCATATCAGCGCACACTCCGCTGCAGAGTGAAAATTTCATTCTGGAAACATCACCCAGGCTGTGGCTAAGCCATGTCGAGTCCTCCCTCTGTAAGTTCCTCTTTTTAGCCGGCACGGTAGCTCAGCGTGTTCGGTCAGAGGGTTAGCTGCCCTCTGTAATAAAAAAACTGAGTTAATGGATCAACAACGAACTAAAAAAACGGGTGTCTTTCGACGTCCGCCTAGAGCAGATACAACGAACGAAAACGAACAAAATGAGATTTAGAAAAAAAAAAAAAAGATGGTAGAGCACTTGCCCGCGAAAGCCAAAGGTCCCGAGTTCGACTCTCGGTCGGGCACACAGTTTTAATCTGCCAGGAAGTTTCATATCAGCGCACACTCCGCTGCAGAGTGAAAATCTCATTCTGGAAACATCCCCCAGGCCGTGGCTAAGCCATGTCTCCGCAGTATCCTTTCTTTCAGGAGTGCTAGTTCTGCAAGGAGAGCTTTTGTAAAGTTAGGAAGGTAGGAGACGAGATACTGGCAGAAGTAAAGCTGTGAGGACCGGGCGTGAGTCGTGCTTCGGTAGCTTAGATGGTAGAGCACTTGCCCGCGAAAGGCAAAGGTCCCAACCTCGAGTCTTGGTCCGGCACACTGTTTTAATCTGCCAGGAAGTTTCATATCAGCGCACACTCCGCTGCAGAGTGAAAATCTCATTCTGGAAACATCCCCCAGGCTGTGGCTAAGCCATGTCTCCGCAGTATCCTTTCTTTCAGGAGTGCTAGTTCTGCAAGGTTCGCAGGAGAGCTTCTGTAAAGTTTGGAAGGTAGGAGACGAGATACTGGCAGAAGTAAAGCTGTGAGGACCGGGCGTGAGTCGTACTTCGGTAGCTCAGATGTTAGAGCAATTGCCCGCGAAAGGCAAAGGTCCCGAGTTCGAGTCTCGGTCGGGCACAGAGTTTTAATCTGCCAGGAAGTTTCAGTTAGTGTTTGTTTACCACTAAACCAAATGCACATAAATACAGTGTGTGTGTGTAAGCTTGCAAAATGTACGTTACAGAAATGAATTGGTCATGAGTACCACGGAGCAGTCCAACGTAAGTAAAACTTTGTGTTCTGCCTTACGGTATGTCTTGTCATGGGGGAAGCCTCGTCAGAGAGGTCCACCGCATGAGCGTCTAGGGAAGTGATTCCAGTGGTGGTTTCCCGTTGCCTCCCACTGATAATGATAATGAGGACAACACAACGCCCAGTCCCTGAGCGGAGGAAATCTCCGACCCAGCCGGGAATCGAACCCGGGCCCCTTGGCGTGACAGACCGACGCGCTGACTACTTTTTTTTTTTTTTTTTTTTTGCATTTTTTGTTCGTTATTGATCTTTGGGTTTGGTCGTTGTGGACGTCACAAGACATCCGTTAAAGTTCGTTTGCTGATCTTTCCACTCAGTTTTTTTTTTTACAGAGGTCAACCAGCTCTCTGACCGAACACGCTGAACTACCGTGCCGGCTACCACTCAGCTGTCGGGGCGGACCCAACGTAAGTGTCCCAACGCGTAATGATCTTTTCGTTCCGTAAACATTATGTTAACAGAATTTCTGTTATTTCTGCCACCATCACAACCAATCTTGTAATACCTCCATCTATTTACGAGCCTGCAGTGGCTCCCAAAATAGTTAGGGGTACAAATTCAAATAACGACTGGTTGCATATTATAGATACATATGTATGTTCTGAACAACTGGTACAGTTCGTTTTTCACAACGTATATAATGAATAGACTACTGTTTACATACACTACTGGCCAGTAAAATTGCTACACCACGAAGATGACGTGCTACAGACGCGAAATTTAACCGACAGGAAGAAGATGCTGTGATATGCAAACGATTAGCTTATCAGAGCATTCACACAAGGTTGGCGCCGGTGGCGACACCTACAACGTGCTGACATGAGCAAAGTTTCCAACCGATTTCTCATACACAAACAGCAGTTGACCGGCGTTGTCTGGTGAAACGTTGTTGTCATGCCTGGTGTAAGGAGCAGAATGCGTACCATCACGTTTCCGACTTTGATAAAAGATTGGATTGTAGCCTATGGCGATTGCGGTTTATCGTATCGCGACTTTGCTGCTCGCGTTGGTCGAGATCCAATGACTGTTAGCAGAATATGGAATCGATGGGTTCAGGAGGGTAATACGGAACGCCGTGCTGGATTCCAACGGCCTCGTATCACTAGCAGTCGAGATGACAGGCATCTTATCCGCATGGTTGTAACGGATCGTGCAGCCACGTCTCGAACCCTGAGTCAACAGATGGGGATGTTTGCAAGACAACAACCATCTGCACGAACAGTTCGACGAAGTTTACAGCAGCATGGACTATCAGCTCGGAGACCATGGCTGCGGTTACCGTTGACGCAGCATTACAAACAGGAGCGCCTGCGATGCTGTACTCAACGGGAACCTGGGCGCACGGATGGCAAAACGTCATTTTTTCGGATGAAACCAGGTTCTGTTTACTGCATCATGATGGTGGCATGCGTGTTTGGCGACATCGCGGTGAACGGACATTGAAAGCGTGTATTCGTCATCGCCACACTGGCTATCACCCGGCGTGATGGTATGGGGTGCCATTGGTTACACGTCTCGGTCACCTCTTGTTCGCACTTTGAACAGTGGACGTTACATTTCAAATGTGTTACGACCCGTGGCTCTACCCTTCATTCGATCCCTGCGAATCCCTACATTTCAGCAGGATAATGCACGACCGCATGTTGCAGGTCCTGTAGGGGCCTTTCTGGATACAGAAAATGTTCGACTGCCGCCCTGGCCAGATCTCTCACCAATTGAAACCGTCTGGTCAATGGTGGCCGAGCAACTGGCTCGTCACAATACGCCAGTCACTACTCTTGATGACCTGTGGTATCGTGTTGAAGCTGCATGGGCAGGTGTACCTGTACACGCCATCCAAGCTCTGACTCAATGCCCAGGTGTATCAAGGCCGTTATTACGGCCAGAGGAGGCTGTTGTGGGTACAGAGTTCTCAGGATCTATGCACCCAAACTGCGTGAAAATGTAGTTACATGTCAGTTCTAGTATAATATATTTGTCCAATCAATACCCACTTATCATTTATATTTCTGCTTGGTGTAGCAATTTTAATGGCCAGTAGTGTACATACATATGTTTGTTCTGAACTACTGGTATAGTTCGTTTTTCACAACGGATATAATGAATGTTAAACTACTGTTTAGATACCTCCACTTATGTCCTCCGATTAGTTACAAGACACCGAAGCGATTTTATTCCCGGTCATTAGTGATTGAAGTATGTATACCACAGTCACCTGAATGCCTCAAAGCACACAGCGTTGTTATAGTTAACAACGAGTCATGTACATGGCAAAGAACTAAGAAAAAGTAGATTTTTTTTCCACTGATCTCATCGTTTTCTCTCTCTCTCTCTCTCTCTTTGTGTGTGTGTGTGTGTGTGTGTGTGTGTGTGTGTGTGTGTGTTCCCCGGACCTGTATGCTTTTGCGTCATAAGGAGTAAATTAGCGCGACGATTTTTCACTGATGCATTACAGCCAACACGAACCCCAAGACAAGAACTGAAGTGCGGCCATACGCACTCCGCCCACACACAGAGTCCCGCAAGACCCGGTGTTTCCGCAGCAGCGCCGCTCAGTACTGGCGTTAACGAGGGGACGGCCTGCAGGAGCAGGGCAAGTGACTTCCAGGGTCAGCACTTAATTGTTGCGATAGTCCGTCGGTCGCCTTTTGGAGTCTCTCCTTCTGCGCTTCATCTATTGGTCTGAATTAAGTGTAATTGGCTAACTTAAGCAATCCCACAGCCCGCTATATATAGCGACCGGTCTGTGCTTCTCTCAGGAGTGGTCCCTTGCGTATCCTTTGCTCCGCAATGTGCCTCTTCGCCAGCGTAAGCTTCTGGGTTTGAGAGCCTGCTTTCTTCGTCCGGGTAAACCAGACTATATGTGTTTGAAATCTCTGCACTTTAAGCAATGGTAACGAAGTCATCGTCAAAAATAATTTGGCCGTGTCTGGGTGCCGCAGCCGTAAGAGTTTCCAGAAGGATCAAAGAGCAGGAAAAGCTAGAAGTTTTTATGTCGTAAAGACAGTCACGACCACTGTGTCAATAATAATTCTTATTTCAGATATAACAGGTTTCGGCTTCGAAACAATCCATTTTAAGATCTTTTCTTGTTAAAGTTTAGTCGCCAGTCAGGCAAATTATACTATTTATTTATAAAATAATTAATTTCGAAACTTTATCTGTTATCTCGAACGTCACAGGGAGCACGTGTTGTGAGCCGGTAATGAGACATAATTACTATAACTGTAGTATCGTTCTGATATCGCGATGCTTCACCAAAGTCGGCAACGCATGTTCATTCCACGGACGTTAGCGAGGGCTCGCTGCAATCCACAACGACGTGTGGGAGTCTCTCCCCCCCCCCCCCCCTCCTACACCCTACACTCGCCACAGCAGCGCCCTCTTGCTGAGCTCAATATAGCGTCGAGCTTTCCACCCAGTTCGTGACCTCATCTGATGGAGTCAATAAAGGCTGTACCTCAAGAGAAAACTTATTAATTAGTGCAAGAAATGATGCTTTGCTAGTCAAGGGCAGTTGTAAATTATCCAGTATTCCTGTGGCAAATAAGGGTGTCAAAGTAAATCTTTTATTCATCAATGTAATAAAGTGAACCGATATTTCATGAGTTCTAGTTCCCATGTGCCACCTCAACGACCAACCAAACAACCCACAATTATGGCCGGAGGATTATAGTTTCGTACGGTCATAACAATAATCGTCTCAGGACAATGTGTGAAGAACGTAAACATCAGAGTGAGCAATGATAATTCGTGCAGTTCAGCAGCCAAGTGGTCGAAACAGGGCCCCTAATATCTGAAAAGACTTTTGCGATGCCAGTCTGCTAAAGAACAACGTTTCGCTCACTAGAGAAGGGTGACTGTTCTCATATGGCTCCGTTGCTTACCGGATACACCGCGTGAGTGTCGTCTTTTACATGTATCACATGAAAAATGTGCTTCTTCGCAACTAATATACGCAGATTCGTGCCTATACTAACCGGAAACTAACATTTATTCGTAACTAGCTGTAGCTTTAATTACAACATTTAGAACACGCCTGTGGTAGTCTTTTCGCGAGCCCACAGTCCATAACGACGGGAATTTATTTTCCATCAACATTTCTAAAAAGACATTTTCCATCTCGCCTCTTCTACAATTGCACTCATTTTCTTCACACAATCACCTGATTTCGGCTGCTTGACATTTTCCAATTGGTACTCGTATTCTCGTAATGTTTCACCGTCACCATTTGTAGGTGTGCACAAATATGCATCTGTCATTTAAATATATAACTGCTGTACTCGTCAACAATTTCAAAAAAAACACTATTGCCGTAGAGGTATGCGTAAGTAAACATAAAAACGTAAAATGTCGCACACGACAGGAAAAAGGCCCAGGTCACAGCAATCTATAAACAGGGTAGAAAATCGGATGCACATAATTACCGGCCAATTTCACTGACATCGATTTGTTGTAGAATCATGGAACACACACTCCTGGAAATTGAAATAAGAACACCGTGAATTCATTGTCCCAGGAAGGGGAAACTTTATTGACACATTCCTGGGGTCAGATACATCACATGATCACACTGACAGAACCACAGGCACATAGACACAGGCAACAGAGTATGCACAATGTCGGCACTAGTACAGTGTATATCCACCTTTCGCAGCAATGAAGGCTGCTATTCTCCCATGGAGACGATCGTAGAGATGCTGGATGTAGTCCTGTGGAACGGCTTGCCATGCCATTTCCACCAGGCGCCTCAGTTGGACCAGCGTTCGTGCTGGACGTGCAGACCGCGTGAGACAACGCTTCATCCAGTCCCAAACATGCTCAATGGGGGACAGATCCGGAGATATTGCTGGCCAGGGTAGTTGACTTACTCCTTCTAGAGCACGTTGGGTGGCACGGGATACATGCGGACGTGCATTGTCCTGTTGGAACAGCAAGTTCCCTTGCCGGTCTAGGAATGGTAGAACGATGGGTTCGATGACGGTTTGGATGTACCGTGCACTATTCAGTGTCCCCTCGACGATCACCAGTGGTGTACGGCCAGTGTAGGAGATCGCTCCCCACACCATGATGCCGGGTGTTGGCCCTGTGTGCCTCGGTCGTATGCAGTCCTGATTGTGGCGCTCACCTGCACGGCGCCAGACACGCATACGACCATCATTGGCACCAAGGCAGAAGCGACTCTCATCGCTGAAGACGACACGTCTCCATTCGTCCATTCGTCCCTCCATTCACGCGTGTCGCGACACCACTGGAGGCGGGCTGCACGATGTTGGGGCGTGAGCGGAAGACGGCCTAACGGTGTGCGGGACCGTAGCCCAGCTTCATGGAGACGGTTGAGAATGGTCCTCGCCGATACCCCAGGAGCAACAGTGTCCCTAATTTGCTGGGAAGTGGCGGTGCGGTCCCCTACGGCACTGCGTAGGATCCTACGGTCTTGGCGTGCATCCGTGCGTCGCTGCGGTCCGGTCCCAGGTCGACGGGCACGTGCACCTTCCGCCGACCACTGGCGACAACATCGATGTACTGTGGAGACCTCACGCCCCACGTGTTGAGCAATTCGGCGGTACGTCCACCCGGCCTCCCGCATGCCCACTATACGCCCTCGCTCAAAGTCCGTCAACTGCACATACGGTTCACGTCCACGCTGTCGCGGCATGCTACCAGTGTTAAAGACTGCGATGGAGCTCCGTATGCCACGGCAAACTGGCTGACACTGACGGCGGCGGTGCACAAATGCTGCGCAGCTAGCGCCATTCGACGGCCAACACCGCGGTTCCTGGTGTGTCCGCTGTGCCGTGCGTGTGATCATTGCTTGTACAGCCCTCTCGCAGTGTCCGGAGCAAGTATGGTGGGTCTGACACACCGGTGTCAATGTGTTCTTTTTTCCATTTCCAGGAGTGTATTTTGTGTTCAGACATAATGACCTTTCTAGACTCTGAGAAGCTCATCTGCAGAAACCAGCACGGTTTTAGGAAACAGCGAGACACAGCTGGCCCTCTTTGTGACAGCTGGCCCTCTTTGTGCATGATATACAACAGGCTCTAGATACCGGCTCCCAGATTGATGCCATATTTCTCGACTTTCGAAAGGCGTTCGACTCAGTTCCGCAATGTCGCTTGCTCCAAAAAGTGTGCGCTTACGGTCTATCCGATGACATATGCGGTTGGATGGAAAGTTTTCTAACAGACAGGGAGCAGTATGTCGTCCTGAACGGGGTGACTTCAAGAGAAAGAAGAACTTCAGGTGTGCCCCAGGGCAGCGTAATAGGTCCGCTGCTTTTTAAAATCTGGTTGATGGTACTGACAGCGGCATTAGACTGTTTGCCGATGATGCTGTAGTCCACAGGAAAGTAGTATCACACGAAAGTTGTGAACAAATCAGTGAGGATTTGTGAAAATAAATGCATGGTGTAATGACGGGCAATTATCTCTCAATATTAGTAAGTGTAACCTACTGCGTATAACAAGGCGAAAATCCCCATTAACGTATGAGTACAAAATAAATGCCCAGTCTTTGGAAGCGGTAACATCTGTCAAGTATCTGGGTGTGACTGTTCGAAATGATCTCAAATGGAATGATCAGATTACACAAGTAACGGGTAAGGCGAACTCTAGATTGTGGTTTATTGGTAGAATCCTGAAGCGATGCAGTCCTTCAACAAAAAAAATAGCTCACAATACGTTAGTTGATCCAGTCTTAGAGTATTGTTCGTCTGTATGGGACCCTTACCAGTTGGGTCGGATTCAAGAGATTGAGAAGTTCCAAAGAAGAGCACCAAGATTCGTGACTGGTACATTTAGCCATCACGAGAGCGTTACAAATCTCATAGAAAGTTTTAAGTGGGACACACTTGCAGATAGACGGTGCGCTGAACGGAAGGGGCTGCTCACTAAATTCCGAAATTCGTTCTTCACCGAGGATGTAGAGCATATATTATTACCACCAACTTTCAAATCGCGCAATGATCACCATTCAAAGATAAGGGAAATTAGAGCTCGTACTGAGGCGTTCAGACGTCGTTTTTCCCTCGCGCGATCCGCGAGTGGAACAGAGGGGAGGGGGGAATATGACATTGGCGCGAATTGTGCCCTCCGCTACACACTGCTTGGTGGCTAGCGGAGTATATATGTAGATGTAGATGGACATTGCTATCCAGGCGGTGATTCGACACTGTCCAGTCTAGAGTAAATAGCAGTTCAAAGATGTACAGACAGGCAGTTATCACTGCCCAGGTGATAGCACCTGGCGACAAGTACCTAACTATTATATATCTTTTGTCGGATAGTTTGATATTATTATTATCATGTATGTACTTTATCTCGCATACACAAATGTGTTCAGGTGTAAGTCACGGCTGTATTCATTCCACAGGGTGCACTTAGGTACAGTGGTTTCTCCGACACGACACATTATGACTGTACATCAGCACCTTGTGATAGAATCCCCCAGGATCCAGACTGCAGACAGGCACTTGAGGACAAATACATCACAACAAGTGCTCCCCATGGCCGCCGTTCACGTGAAGGCAGGCTTCGGCACGTCTCCTCATTGACGCCTGTACACTTTCAAGAACCCATTGCATTGACAATTATCCACAGAGTTCACCGGCGCTATCAACAATGCTGAAATACATCGAAGCATTTAAATATCCTCATACAGGAAACTGCCCCAGGTTCAAGTCGGATGATCTGGGAGACTATGGTATTGGCGAGCCACGACCAAGACACTTGTATAATATTCTTGCTACGTATTACCAAGCAGCCACATGAAAGTGCGCCGGTGCATCATCGTGCATGTACCACATACGCATCCTATCACAATAAACGTTGCATTGGGCATTAACATTCCTTTAACATCGGCATGACCTCAGATGTGAAGTCCCATAGTGCTCAGAGCCATTTGAACCATTTTTTCACCGGTTGTGATCTTCAAGTGGCTCTGAGCACTATGGGACTCAACTTCTGGTCATTAGTCCCCTAGAACTTAGAACTAGTTAAAACTAACTAACCTAAGGACATCACACACATCCATGCCCGAGGGAGGATTCGAACCTGCGACCGTAGCGGTCTCGCGGTTCCAGACTGCAGCGCCAGAACCGCACGGCCACTTCGGCCGGCTGTGATCTTCAGTTCTACAGGGTGTTTCAAAAATGACCGGTATATTTGAAACGGCAATAAAAACTAAACGAGCAGCGATAGAAATACACCGTTTGTTGCAATATGCTTGGGACAACAGTACATTTTCAGGCAGACAAACTTTCGAAATTACAGTAGTTACAATTTTCAACAACAGATGGCGCTGCGGTCTGGGAAACTCTATAGTACGATATTTTCCACATATCCACCATGCGTAGCAATAATATGGCGTAGTCTCTGAATGAAATTACCCGAAACCTTTGACAACGTGTCTGGCGGAATGGCTTCACATGCAGATGAGATGTACTGCTTCAGCTGTTCAATTGTTTCTGGATTCTGGCGGTACACCTGGTCTTTCAAGTGTCCCCACAGAAAGAAGTCACAGGGGTTCATGTCTGGCGAATAGGGAGGCCAATCCACGCCGCCTCCTGTATGTTTCGGATAGCCCAAAGCAATCACACGATCATCGAAATATTAATTCAGGAAATTAAAGACGTCGGCCGTGCGATGTGGCCGGGCACCATCTTGCATAAACCACGAGGTGTTCGCAGTGTCGTCTAAGGCAGTTTGTACCGCCACAAATTCACGAAGAATGTCCAGATAGCGTGATGCAGTAATCGTTTCGAATCTGAAAAATGGGCCAATGATTCCTTTGGAAGAAATGGCGGCCCAGACCAGTACTTTTTGAGGATGCAGGGACGATGGGACTGCAACATGGGGCTTTTCGGTTCCCCATATGCGCCAGTTCTGTTTATTGACGAAGCCGTCCAGGTAAAAATAAGCTTCGTCAGTAAACCAAATGCTGCCCACATGCATATCGCCGTCATCAATCCTGTGCACTATATCGTTAGCGAAGGTCTCTCGTGCAGCAATGGTAGCGGCGCTGAGGGGTTGCCGCGTTTGAATTTTGTATGGATACAGGTGTAAACTCTGGCGCATGAGACGATACGTGGACGTTGGCGTCATTTGGACCGCAGCTGCAACACGGCGAACGGAAACCCGAGGCCGCTGTTGGATCACCTGCTGCACTAGCTGCGCGTTGCCCTCTGTGGTTGCCGTACGCGGTCGCCCTACCTTTCCAGCACGTTCATCCGTCACGTTCCCAGTCCGTTGAAATTTTTCAAACAGATCCTTTATTGTATCGCTTTTCGGTCCTTTGGTTACATTAAACCTCCGTTGAAAACTTCGTCTTGTTGCAACAACACTGAGTTCTAGGCGGTGGAATTCCAACACCCGAAAAATCCTCTGTTCTAAGGAATAAACCATGTTGTCTACAGCACACTTGCACGTTGTGAACAGCACACGCTTACAGCAGAAAGACGACGTACAGAATGGCGCACCCACAGACTGTGTTGTCTTCTATATCTTTCACATCACTTGCAGCACCATCTGTTGTTGAAAATTGTAACTACTGTAATTTCGAAAGTTTGTCCGCCTGAAAACGTATTGTTGTCCCGAGCATATTGCAACAAACGGTGTATTTCTATCGCTGCTCGTTTAGTTTTTATTGCCGTTTCAAATATACCGGTCATTTTTGAAACAACCTGTAATAAATAAAGTGAACAGCGGCGTATGAATACTTTTTCCATGACTGTGTATTCGTCCAACGTACGTCTTGGCGCAGCGCTCCTAGGGGGTGCCGTGACTGGAGGCGAGCAGCACAGGCTTTGTGGCGAGAATACACGACGCAAACACGGACGGTGTTTGCCGAGGGCGGCGTGAGATGTGTGCTGGCGGCTTCCCAGGCTGACGCGGCGCCCTTCACTGTGGTCGCCAAACTCACACAAGACAACCAGCTGTCGCCTATCCGGCGCTCTACGAGCTGTGCCGCCCACACACAGGCTTACGTGCACTGTGGATTGGTGGCCAGATAAGCAGAATTGGTGCAAATATTAAAGAAATCTGTAGATCAAATGTGATCACCGGCAACTAGATCTTGCCGATTGCTCTACTCTCTTCTTCTTACTTGTAGTATTTGAAGCTCAGCGTCCGGGATCAGTTTTGTAAAGGTGTACTACGCAATTCTCAAAAGAACTCGAAAAAATCGTTTTTGAAGATTAGAAGATTTTTGCGCTCTGTTAAGTACACAACATTTGCAAATAGCTGACATAATCGCTTGTAGCTAGGCGTGTTGTGTAAAAGATTTGTAATGGGAAAGTCAGTGATTCGAGTGTGACTGTCTGCAAACTTCTTTATTCACTTTTGTTAAAATTCTGTATTTAATATCAAATGGAAAAGTTAAATAACATATTGGATCATATTTTTCAATAAAAACAACTTTTTATTTTTAATTATTGATTGTATGACAAATTAAAATTTCATACAGACATGTATTGTAAAATGAAACTATTATATACAACAATAATACTGTTCAGTCTCTAGAAATGTAGAAAAGAGTTTCATTTTCTATTTGATGTTTCGTATTTTTGTGCTAAATTTTCATTTGTTGTGAAGCTGCCATTTTAAGCGATTACACGGCGGTGAACCAGTCACGGCATATTTATCATACTATGTGCGAGAGAACCAGAGGTCAGTAGTTAGTATGTGAGACCCCATAGGTAATATCTACATTCGGATTTACCACTCTTACCTACTTGGACACTTATTGTCTGTGTGTTTTCCTGTTTCAGCAATTTCTGGATTCTGATTCGTAGACTGGATACTGGCCGGCATTTACCTACACGGATGTGGCAAACACTCTAAAAATCCACTCAGGGTGACCGGTTGCTGATTCGGCGCTTCGGATTACTGCAGGTCTGGGTCACTGTACTATCTCGGAAAGTAGCGCAATACGAGCAGGTCGTTAACCACCTATTTTATGCACGTTTAGTAGTTTTAGATCGTCACCTGAGGCCTAATGCTGGAAACACCGTGGCCTGAATAATAATGCTCCAAGGTCCCTGGTGTAGATCACGCGGGCACGCTAACGCGTTGCACCTGTTGCAAACGCTGCCGGCCGCATGGAGTTCGCACAGCCGGAGCCCAGGTATTTAGAGGCAGGGCTTCTGTGCTGGCCTCCTGCCCTGCGACACTATACGCTGCCGAGGCACCACAGGGATGGGCGCGTTCGTGAGAGAATCTACGCCTCCTTTTAGTTTATGTATTCTGCGCAGGCGTATCTATGAACGTTGTTGTTGATTTGTGTGTGTGTTCTGTGTTCTGTAAGGTGACAAATGCTTTATGAGTTGCTTCAAACCGTGACCGTTTTACGTAAACTTAAGTAAAAGAACAGATTATTGTGTGCCCAGGAGGTGCAATTTCGTGGATGAGGAAGGAACAGTTCGCTGTAGCTCTATCAACTACTGAAAATGACTACAGGACTCTGACATCATTTTGTCAAGAAGCATTGTGTCTGCAAGTGTAGGCACTAAAAACTCTCTATGTCCTGAAATTGGCCCAGTTAAACATTTCTCTGACAACAAAGGTCACACTGTCTTATTCAAAACAAGTGGTCCCAATGGACGAACCAAACATATTGATATAAGACATCAATTGATTAGAGAAAAAATTGAATCGGCTGAAGCAATCACAGTCAAAGTAGTCCTGTACTCATGGAATTGGCTAGCTGAGGACACACAGGAATCTACATTGCTGTTCAGTGCAATATACTAGTGGAAGTGGTTTGCTGTTGCCTTCCTCCGATCTGTTATGAAGCGTTAAGCGTACATCTCTGACGTGTGGATAGGTGTGACAGCGACGTGTTGCTTTTGTGTTGTTGTGGATGAAGGGAAGGGAGAGAGTGAAACCCGGTGCCTATTCCTCTTTAGTAGCACCCATGGGCAGCCCAGCTTAACGTCAGCGTACGATGGACGGATCAGCGTCACTTGCCCTCACTTTATGAAACACTACAGAGAGGTTTTTCAAATCGTTCAACTGGCTCTGAGCACTATGGGACTTAACATCTGAAGCCATCAGTCCCCTAGAACTTAGAACTACTTAAACCGAACTAACCTAAGGACATCACACACTTCCATGCCCGAGGCATGATTCGAACCTGCGACCGTAGCGGTCGCGCGGTTCCAGACTGAAGCGCCTAGAACCGCTCGGCCACAAAGGCCGGCAGAGAGGTTTTTAATTTAATCCATCACGTTAGCCCAAAAACTTGGTGTCAGGAACTTGACGACACCTCCTGTCTCCCCCGTGTCGGCCAAATATTGTCAGTGAAAATTTCTCCTGGCAGCAGGGTCCGAACAGACTTATTTCCGAATCGAGGTCACCGCACAAGGTATCATTTCCGACTTCGACAACAGAGGTGGGTGCTCAAGTTATGGCAGAACAAATTCCGACAAAACGGATGCTCGCTGATATGCTGACGAAGGCGTATTCAAGAATACGACATCATCAAATGAGTAAGGAACTTTGGCTGAAATTAGGAAGATTCTACAAGCATTGATGCTAGTGGGGGTGTTGTAAATGAGAATCGATGCTTCCTGCATTTACTGTAGCCGCGCTGGGTAGCCGCGCGGTCTAAGAGCACCTTGCCACGGTTCGCGCGACTCCCCTCGTCGGAGATTCGAGTCCTCCCTCGGACATGGGTGTGTGAGTTGTCCTTAGCGTAAGTTAACTTAAGTTAGACTAAGTAGTGTGTAATGCTAGAGACCGATGATCTCAGCAGTTTGGTTCCATAGGAACTTACCACAAATTTCGAATTTAATTTACTGTATCCTTTGCCGACGTATCTATGAACATTTTCATTGATTTGTATGTGTTCTGAGTTCCAGGCGTGAAAGAAATATTTCATGTGTTACTTCAAGTCATGATCGTACTACTCAAATTTAAGAAAATCAACATGGCCAAAAACTGAATTTTGAACGCGCCTATGAAAGATAAGGGGCTGGTTAACGTGGTGTTAATCTTCTTGCATATCTAAAAACTGATCTCTCTGTACGTTAGAATTCATAAAACACGCCCTTCTTCGACAGATTTCGCATTCACCTATAACAGCACGTTATTATGGACGGAGGATCACCCACAGGTCCAGAAGCCATTTTGGGAATGCACCAGCGACATGTCAGGGGACTCCTGCCATTCTTCTTGTACTGTCGTGCACTACGGAGGGACCGTTACTAGTGGCGTGTTGTGCGCTCGACATTGGACTGCAGCCTTACGCTGGGGCGAGTTTCGTCAAATTCGATCAGTTCAGACCTAGTGCAAGAGCAGTTCACTGTAACGCGTTCTTACACTCCGCAAGCAATTGTTGTGAACGATTTATAGCACAAAAGTAACGACCATTATTTCGAACCATTTTTTCAAAGAAAATTCCGCACTGGCTGTATGAATGATTTTTATTAAACCTGCGACAGGTTTCGCACCACTTATCGGTGCATCCTCAGGCAGTATACGCTATTTTTAACATAGTAACGTTGAACATTGCCCTGTAGCCACCATTCACGTCCAATATACCGTCATCTGGTGAAAGCGGTAGTTAATATTTGAGAATCTTTTTTAAAAATTTTTTAAATGAATCAGTCAGGCCGTGTCCGCTGCCACGCGGCTCCTCTCAACTTGCACGGTCACTGCCGCTCCCAAAATTTAAAAAATTTTTAAAAAAGGTTTTCAAATATTAACTACCGCTTTCACCAGATGACGGTATATTGGACGTGAATGGTGGGGAGTGGCTACAGGGCAATGTTCAACGTTACTATGTTATAAATAGCGTATATTGCCTGAGGGTGCACCGATAAGTGGTGCAAAACCGGTTGCAGATTTAATAAAAATTATTCACACAGCCAGTGCGGGATTTTCTTTGAAAAAAGTTGAAGTTTAGCTGTGGTTGCCCGCCCTACAAAACAACACATTTCGAACCAGTTTAGGACTTACGGGCCAGCGAGAAGAAACAACTGAACATATGTTAAAGGTACCAACAACATACACAGATTCTTTGGTCGTGACATAAAGTGAGAAATGTCCAGTCGGATGCTCATCATTCGTTTTATAAACCAAATATGTTAAATAACATCGCTAAATTACCATTGCAATATGGATAGTATAAAATACGGTACATAAGGTAGATATACGATATTAAAATACACAAGAATCTAATATTAAAGTAATGCATGACATTTTCAAGGAAGAAGAAAGCTATCTTATGTAATTTCTTAAAATTTAAGAATTCTTTTTTCAAAAATCATTTAACTGTCTAGATCGCGTACGTATATATAACATTAAAATATGATGAGTAGAAAAGTTTCAGTTGTAAAGTAACCATCCTCAGATAACGGTGGTATGAGAAGCAGGTTGACCAAAACCTGGATGAGCCAGTAACAATAATACCATGCAATACCTTGCACTTGTATAAGAGGCGTGTTCAGTGAAAAATTTTGATTGTAGCAGCACAATAACAACGAGACTAGTTCTACACTGTGGATAATAAAATCCTTTGACTACATCTCGTCAGCTACAAAATAAAGCAGTTTTAAACATATAATAACATAGTCGCTACTTTCGGTGCTATCACTTGCCAAAAATTTATTTCGATGTCTTTAGATGTTTGGGAAATATTACTAGTGTCCACGTTACTACGTTTCCGTAGGAATACATTTCCTTTTACTGCAAGATTAAAATTGTTTACCTGTTAACCGAAGTGTAGTTCCTCCAGCGAGACAGTTTAGAGCTCTCTCCTCAGTCTGTACTGTCAAGGTCGGAAATCTAAGCTCAGTTATCAGCTCGCTACCAGGTTTTATCTGATACCGAGGTTCAAGTCCAAGTGCACGCGCTAGTGGAGTTGAACAGCTCATTGAGTGCGAACCTGCTCTCTAGCTGGGTCTTAATCGCGCATGCACAGCATTCATTACCGACAACACAGATGAGCTCCACATGGCGTCTCGTCTGCAGGCAGTTCAAGGACGAGAGACGAGTGGCACGGATTTCCCCTTCAGCAATTGAAAGTGAATGGTATGAATTATCTTCGGCTGCCATTTTTCACAACGTTCGTGTAGCGAAACATCCAGAGACGTAGTGAGCTCTGACTCACTGCTGTGTTACTTTGGTGCGGCTGGCGGCTGCAACCATCGCACTGTGGCCGATAAGTGCGTAAAACAGCTGCGGCGTGCGGCTCATAACAGTACATGAGCAAATTGAGTTTTCTCATTTCGTGATATAAGACCATCCTCGCGAAAACGAAGCAACGCTGCATCAGTTTCTAGAGTGTGTTCCTCGAAGTTTTATACGGAGAAAAGAAGAACTATTTCTGGTCTCACGTGATTCAAAATCTCTGTAGAGTAAACCTGTAAAAATATTTTTTACTGTAATGTGTTAGATTTGTAACGGTGTACCTTATAATTACCGTCAATAGTTAATAAGAAACTCAATTCCGAAGAAGACACATGATGACAGCTGTGGACACTACGACACCATCAGTTTGAATAGTCATAATTAGAAAATTGTGACACGAATTATTTACAGAAGAATGGAAAAACTGATAGAGCCCGACGTTGGGCAAGATCAGTTTTAGTTCTGATGAAATTTAAGACGCGCTTAGCAATATCGACCTTTTGTCTAGTCTTAGAAGGTAGAATGGAAAAAGGGAAACTTACATTTATAGCATTTGTTGATGTGAAGAAATCTTTTGACTTTTTGGATTGGAATACACTCTTCAAATCTCTGAGGGTATCAAGGATAACAAACAGGAAGCGTAATTTTTCCCGAGGCTTGTACAGAAAGAAGGCTGCCGTTGTAAGATTTGAAGGCAGAAATTGAGAAGAGAATGAGACGGCGTTGTCTGAACGTGTACATTGAGTAAACAGTATTGGAAACAAAAGAGGCGTCCAGAAAAGGAATTGAAGTTCAGAGAAAAGACAAAGGATTTAGGGTTTCCCGACGACGCTGTAATTCTGTCAGAGGCAGCAATAGACTCGTAAGGTCAGTTGAACGGAATGAATATGGATGGGTCTTGTAGCTGATGAAGAGGCACTCAGTCGAATGGAGGAGAAAAGAAACTTATGGAACAACCTGCAAAAAAGATGGTATCGGCTGATAGGACACATTCCGAGGCATCAAAGAATCTTCAATTTTGTAACCGATGGGTATGTGTGGGTGGCCTTGCGTGGAAGAGGGAAGGTAGGGGGTGGCGGAGGGAGGGGGGGAGAGGAGGAGGACAGAAATTGTAAAGGGAGACCAAGGTTTGAGTACAACAAGTATGTTCAAAGAACTGGAAGTGCAGTAGCTATGCAGAGATGAAGAGGCTACCACAGTCTAGACTGACGTGGATAGTTACACTAAGTGAGCAAAAGTATCCGGACACCTGGCTGAAAATGACTTACAAATTCGTGACCCCCTCCATCGGTAATCCTGGAATTCAATATGGTGTTGGCCCACCCTTAGCCTTGATTTACACTCTCGTAGGCATACGTTCAATCAGGTTCTGGAAGGTTTCTTGGAAAATGGCACCCCATTCTTCGCGGAGTGCTGTACTGAGGAGAGGTATCTATGTCGGTCGGTGAGGCCTGGCACGAAATCGGTGCTCCAAAACATCCCAAAGTTGTTTATGGGTTTCAGGTCAAGACTCTGTGCAGGCCAGTCCATTACAGGGATGTTGTTGTCGTTTAACCACTCCGCCACACGCCGTCCATTATGAACAGGGCTCGATCGTGTTGAAAGATGCAATCGCCATCCCCGAATTGCTCTTCAACAGTGAGGTGCTTGGAACATCACTGTAGGCCTGTGCTGTAATATTGTCACACAAAACAACAAGAGGTACAGGCTCCCTCCATGAAAAACACTACCACATCATAACACCACCGCCTCCGAATTTTACTGTTGTCACTACACACGCTGGCAGATTATGTTCACCGGACATTCGCCATACCCACACCCTGCCATCGGATCGATACATTGTTTACCATGATTCGTCACTGCACACAACGTTTTTTCGCTGTTCAATCGTCCAATGTTTACGCTTCTTACACCAAGTGAGGCGTCGTTTGGCATTTACGGGCGTGATGTGTGTCTTATGAGCAGCCGCTCGACCACGAAATCCAATTTTTCTCACCTCCCGCCTAATTGTCATAGTACCTGCAGTGGATCCTTATGCAGTTTGGGATTCCTGTGTGATGGTCTGGAAAGATGTCTGCCTATTACAAATTACGACTCTCTTCAACTGCCGGCGGTCTCTGTCAGTCAACAGACGAGGTCGACCTGTACGCTTTTGTGCTGCACGTGTCCCTTCACGTTTCAACTTCACTATCACATCGGAAACAGTGGACCTATGGATGTTTAGGAGTGTAGAAATCTCGCGTACAGACGTATGACACAAGTGACACCCAATCACCTGACCACGTTCGAAGTCCGTGAATTTCGCGGAGCGCCCCATTCTGCTCTCCCACGATGTCTAATGACTACTGAGGTCTCTGATATGAGTACTTGGCAGTAGGTGGCAGCAAATTGCACCTAATATGAAAAACGTATATTTTTGGGGGTGTCCGGATACTTTCGATCACATAGCGTGTATCAAACGAGCCTTTCCGAGTGAGGACCTCGACAACAGTATTCACTTGTAAACCAAATTTTGATTTTGAGTAAACATGCGCCCTTGACTCATGGATACCATACCAGAGCATTATTTACGATGCATTTCGAAGTATACTCTGTTGCGGTAAAAAGTAGCTATCACTGCGATATAGGTTTCTTCGTTGGGAATATTATCGACTTTTGTGTAATTTCGGAAGTAAATGCATTTCGTTTAAGTGCGTGGCGTGGTGCTCGCTGTGCAGCGATCGGCTGCAGCTGCCACGGTCTGTTGCAGACTAGCGACACTACTTCTCTCTGACTGTGAGCAGCGTGGTCGCGACGTTCAAATGGCCCATCTCCACCTAAAACCCGCACCCCTGACAGTAACGACGTCCTGAGCCACCTTCTACGGGTTACGACGCAACGGGACCACCCCGATATCACAGACGAACATGCCGGATGGTAAACAAACTCTGTGGTAAGGAACAGTGCAAGCAGTGTCGGCTGCTGTGTAAGAACACAAGAGCACATGACCACCGTAACTTTTGACACCTTGCGGATTTACTGCTTATTTTTCTTTGAATGCTGTTCATAAAAAAAAATGTTCAAATGTGTGTGAAATCTTATGGGACTTAACTGCTAAGGTCATCAGTCCCTAACCTTACACACTACTTAACCTAAATTATCCTAAGGACAAACACGCACATCCATGCCCGAGGGAGGACTCGAACCTCCGCCGGGACCAGCCGCACAGTCCATGACTGCAGCGCCTTAGACTGCTGTTCATCGTAATGTAGATGCGGTAATCTGAAATACTAAGTGTACCCAGCTACACTACACTGCTACTGCTGTGCAATGAGTGAAACTTGGCGTCAGGGTCGCCAGCACGCCTTGGGTTGCGCACTTAAAATAATATGAAACTGAATCTTATTCATAAGACACGGCGTAATTCCGACGGAGTGATTGCTGAAGGCCAAGGGAAAGACACCACTAGCTACCGGAATAAAAGAAGGAGCGTCAGCTGAAGATGTTTTAGAGATTGTGAAACGAGTTAGGCCATTGATATTGATTTTACATTTTACTAACTAATATGTTGGCAATACTGACTACGTCAGGTGCAGGATGTCTTAGCTTTTGTACTCAGAATATAATAAACAGAGATTACTCAAAGATTTGTTCGTCTTCCGTTTATTCCGGGACTCGTTCTATTCCGAGACTTTTTATTTCTGTGAGCAGCCTTATAAATTTTTATCCCAGGCAGGATGCTAAACGTCACCCAGGAATCCTCAACCTCGAGGACCAGGGTTTTGTTCTTCGGCCTCTCCTTCACCTAAGTGGGCTGCCTTCATTACCAGTTCGCACCTGCTACGGTCGCAGGTTCGACTCCTGCCTCGGGCATGGATGTGAGTGATGTCCTTAGGTTAGTTAGGTTTAAGTGGTTCTAAGTCTAAGGGACTGATGACCTCAGATGTTAAGTCCCATAGTGCATAGAGCCATTTGAACCATTTGAACCAGTTCGCACAGCCCTGCCTCCACTGAAAATATATAGTTAAGAGAAAAATGAAAGGCATTCTCAAACCTCGAAACCTAATACCGCTGAGGTCGAAGAAACAAGAGTTGGCCATGGGAGGCCGATGGAAAAGAAAACACGGGCAGCCTGGCAGAAGTAATGTCAGCTAAGTGCCCATGTGGTTGCCACCCATATACTCCCAAGAAGGGAGCCTTAGGACGACTACATTTCGTCTGTAATCTCACCAACCAACCAGTCCGGCATGGGTGTCTCTAGCAGGAGCGTAGCTCTCGCCAGCATAGCTCAGTGGATCACTGACACACACAAACCTCCCCACCAGCGATTGGCAGTGACACAAAAGACAGATCCGTGAAGTTACAGCCTTCAGTGAAAGACCACTAAATAAGTATATCCACGAGCGTGCTATTTGATCGAAAACTGATATTTTGGGGCAGTGGCTGTGTGCAAAACACAATTTGATCCTTGAAAAGAAGAAAACAGCAACCAGCCGCTGTCAATAACGATTTAGTTTACAGAAATAGCGCCGTTACCGGTTTCGAATTGAGAGGTTCATCTTCATACGGCTGTTCACTTTTAGCTTACGTTTGTCGTTTACATTAAGGGGGGTAGGACGCCAAACGGGCCGACTTGGAGCAGGAGAGTCACCACAGGACATTTTAATTTCCACTGTCTATACTTTTACAAGTAAATTCATAAAACATTGTCAGCAAGACCAGGAAGGATTCAGGATTCACGCTCGTAGCAGCGAAAGTTCAAAAACATAACAAAATAATTTTTTTACATGTGAAATTTCATCATTTTTTCACTCACTATTGGCTGCATTTGTTGCTATAGGTACACTTTTCTTCATAAGTAAGAGAGACTGTTCGATGACTTTGCACAGCATACAAACCATACTTACAGGTGTCTAGAATTTATTTAATTTATGAAAAAATGAATGAGCTGTTACGTTTTAAACTTTATGTTTAGAAAAAAATCAAATTTTGTAGTTAATTATCGCAATTTTTACCACAGTTTTTAATAGATTTGGAAAATTCTAGAGTTTCATACACCTGTATGTATGGTTTGTACACTGTGCTAAATTCATGAAAGAATCTCTCTTACCTGTGAAGAAAAATGTACCTGTAGCAACAAATGCAGCCAACAGTAAGTGAAAAATTGATGAAATTTCATATCCAAAAGAAAATTATTTTGTTGTGTTTTGCACTTCCACTGCTATGTGTGTAAATCCTGAATCTTTCCTGATCATGCTGACAAAGTTTTATGAATTTATTTGTAAAAGTATAGACAGTAAAAAATAAAATGTCCTGTGGTGCCTCTCCTGCTCCAAGACGACCCGTTTGACGTCCTGCCCGCCTTAAAACCAGTGTAATGTAAATGGGAACAACCTGTCGGTTCGAAACCGATAATGGCGTTACTTGTATAAATAAACGGCATTATTAACAGTGGCTGGTTGCTGTTTGCTTCTTTGTAAGAATCTACGTATATCCACGGGAATTCCGGATTTAGGAGTCGGCTGATGGAGGTCTGCTATTGTAGACTAAACAAAGAAATATAGGCAGTTCTACAAGCAACATTCCAAACAACATGAAAGCAAAAGAAATGTCAGTAGGTTGCATTCTGTCCTCGCCTGCCTCCGCACGTGTCATGTCGCATACCACAGCACGTATAGGCGCCGTGCGGTAGCGGCTGGTTGAGTGGGTTGGAGTACTCACGCCGCAGGTGGGGCAGCGGTCCGGAGAGGGCGTGGGTCCCCTGTGAGGCGCCATCCCGCCGCTGCGAAGCGCTCGGCCGCCGCTCGCTATCTGAGCGATGCTGCGCAGATAGCGAGCGCCTGCGTTACGTCACGCTCACCGTAATCAGCTCACGCACGCCGTGTCGCAAGCACCTGCGCATCTGCACGGCCGCCGCTGTTCGGCAGGAGCAAGGCCACCGCTGCAGCCCGGCGTCTGCATCTTACGAAGAGTGGCCGGACCCTGCGACCCACCGACAACGCAGACCTTCGGCATACACTGAGGTGGCAAAAGTCATGGGATATACACACATACAGATGGCGGTATTATTGTGGTGTCACCGCCAGACACCACACTTGCTAGGTGGTAGCCTTTAAATCGGCCGCGGTCCGTTAGTATACGTCGGACCCGCGTGTCGCCACTATCAGTGATTGCAGACCGAGCGCCGCCACACGGCAGGTCTAGTCTAGAGAGACTCCCTAGCACTCGCGCCAGTTGTACAGCCGACATCGCTAGCGATAGTTCACTGTCTACAGACGCTCTCAATTGCAGAGACGACAGTTTAGCATAGCCTTCAGCTACGTCATTTGCTACGACCTAGCAAGGCGCCATATTCTTCAAGAAGGTATTCTGAACAGATAATACTGTGAATCATGTACCGTCAAGAGCGACGTTCATCATTAATGGATTAAAGTTAAGTATCAAACTAATTACGTCCGCTTTCTGAATTCTATTTCCTTGTCATGTTCCAGTCTTCACGTCAGTAGAGTCCTTCCCTCCTCACGCCAGCCTGCGTGAGCTAAAACGCGCGCATTTCAAGTATCGCGTACACGAGATATAAAAGGGCAGTGCATTGGTGGAGCTGTCATTTGTGCCAGGTGATTCATGTGAAAACGTTTCCGACGTGATTCTGGACGCAATACGGGAATTGACAGATCTCGAATACGGAGTGGTAGCTGAAGCTAGACGCGTGGGACATTCCGTTTAGGATATCATGGGCGAGTTCATTATTCCGAGATCCACAGTGTCAAGACTGTGCCGAAAATAGCAAATTTCAGGCATCACCTCTCACCGCGGACAATACAGTGGCCGACGGCCTTCATTTAACGACCGAGAGCTGCGGCTTTTGCGTAGAGTTTTCAGTGCTAACAGACAAGCAACACTGCCTGAAATAACCGCAGACATGACGGTGGGACGTACGGCGAACGTATCCGTTAGGACAGTGCGGCGAAATTTGAGAATTATGCAGTTACGGAGTTGTTTTTGTTTTCAGCCAGTTACCGGATGAGCTGGTACTGGGACAAGTAATTACCCAGTCGAGAATATTAGAACCAAATCATTAAAAGAAGTGGCCATGGAAATCGGAACTTTGTAATGGATCAGTTTTGTAAGCAAGCTAGCAGAACAACAAGATAACATTAGCAAATTTCGTGTCAGCGGCAAAAAGAGCATATCTTGAAATTAGAAGTTTGATAGAAATTCCAACACGCCTTTGTCTGGTATTATTTCACAGCTGCCCTTTGTTACTCAAACTGTTTGTGGTACAAGGAAACTAACAATAAACGTATTTGATTATCAGTTCACACAGCAGCTTTCGCTGTCATAAACGAGTTAAGATACGGAGCAAAACACGAGTACGAAACCGCGTGTTATGCAAGGATTCGCTCGTCGGGTGCCTCAATGGGTGCCTCCAGGAAGCGAGTTAAGCAGCGGCCAGCCACGAAATTATCTGCGACACAGTATCGCGACAGAGACGAAAAGAGAAGAAAGGAAGGATGCATTTTGTGGGCATTATAAAATTGTGCCAAAATGTCTCGTGTACTTTGCGTTGGACAGAGATGTCGGCCCTTCCGATGTTGCTAAAATTTGAGATTTTTGTGGTATCAACGTTCAATACCACACTTGTTAGGGGTTGCAGATATCCGCCGTCCGTAATAGATATCGCTTGTATCAAGTTTCTAGCGAGCTCTCGTCCAATATTTGCTCGGGACATCAACTAGGAATGTAGCATAGCCTTCAGCTCATAGGAAGCAACCTCTAAGAAGGAGCTTAGTCAAGTAAGGCATATGTAATGTCTCTCTAGATATGTTTGTAATTATATGCATGCAGCATACGAAGAAGCCTGTAACACAAGTTTAGTACAATATATATATATTTTCACCAACGACTACTAATTATTTCAGTCGTTGCAGATACAGACTATGCAGCCAGCTCCTTACCGACTTCACTGCCATACCTGCAATATATGTTTCTATTTAGCACTGGCCACCTGTCATCATAACAGCTGACGACGATAAACATAACACTATTCATATACTCCCCATTATTCGGCTCGAAGTTTTTACACTCGTGACATGTTTTGACCGTGACTGGACTGTCTGAGACTTAAAATGAGAGTAATATGCGAGCCGGGGGTTGCGTGAAACTGTTTCGTCAATACATATACACTGATCAGCCAGAACATTATGGCACGGATAACACCGACGACGCTTCGTGGCATGGAAGCAATGAGGCCTTGGTAGGCCGCTGGAGGGAACTGGTACCACATCTCCAAACAGAAGTCACCCAATTTCCGTAAATTCCGGAAGAGGGGGTGATGGCCGATGGGCGATGAGCTCTGACGCCACATTCGTTCGTAACTCAGATGTGTTCGATCGAGTTCAGATCTGGCGAGGTGGGGAGACAATACATCATTTGAAACTCACTACTGTGTTCATAGAACCACTCCATTGCAATCCTAGCCTTGTGACATGGCGCTTTATCTTGTTAAGAAATGCTGCTGCCGTCGGGAAACACGATCGTCATGAAGGGGTGTACGTGGTCTGTAACCAGCGTACAATACTCCTTGGTTCAAAATGGTTCAAATGGCTCTGAGCACTATGGGACTTAATATCTGTGGTCATAATTCCCCTAGAACTTAGAACTACTTAAACCCAACTAACCTAAGGACATCACACACACCCATGCCCGAGGCAGGATTCGAACCTGCGACCGTAGCAGTAGCGCAGTTCCGGACTGAGCGCCTTAACCGCGAGACCACCGCGGCCGGCAATACCCCTTGGTCATTATGGTGTCTTGCACGAGGTCCGATGGACACATGGATGCAGTACGGGTGTCAAGGAGCTGTTTCCATGGAAGACGACTGATTCGCACCCTCCCATCGGCATGATGAAGAAGGTGTTGGAATTCATCAGAGCATGCAACGTTCTGCCACTGTAACAACGTCGGCCGCGGGGACCAATCATTAGTAGTGTTCGGTGCACTGTGTGCCCAGACACACTTGTACTCTCCCCAGCATTAACGTCTGATGTTAGTTCCGCAGCATTGTATGGTAGTGAAACATGGACTGTGGGAAAACCGGAACAGAAGAGAATCGAAGCATTTGAGATGTGGTGCTATAGACGAATGTTGAAAATTAGGTGGACTGATAAGGAATGAGGAGGTTCTACGCAGAATCGGAGAGGAAAGGAATATGTGGAAAACACTGATAAGGAGAAGGGACAGGATGATAGGACATCTGCTAAGACATGAGGGAATGACTTCCATGGTACTAGAGGGAGCTGTAGAGGGCAAAAACTGTAGAGGAAGACAGAGATTGGAATACGTCAAGTAAATAATTGAGGATGTAGGTTGCAAGTGCTCCTCTGAGATGAAGAGGTTAGCACAGGAAAGGAATTCGTGGCGGGCCGCATCAAACCAGTCAGTAGACTGATGACCAAAAAAAAAGAAGTTAGTTCCGCCACAGTTCGCCGCCTGTCTGCCCAGCCAACGACGTCCAACTGCAGTAATGAGGGGTGGCCGGCCGACTCCTCGACATCTGGACATCCTTTCACTTTGGTTTCGCCACGTGTGGAAGACACTCACGACAGCGATCCTCGAACACCCGGCAGATCGTGCAGGTTCCGAAAAGCTCGTGCCTAGACTCCGGCGCATCACAATCTGCCCTCGATCAGACTCAGATAGGTTGAACGCCATTCCCATACTACACACGAACGGCACATTCACTTACACTACGTGCACCGCGCGTGTGTCTGACTAGCGGTCATTCCTCGCCAGATGGCGGCGCTGTTGCCTGGACGGGTTTATGTCGATAGTAGGTCAGTGGTTATAATGTTCTGGCTGGTCAGTGTATGGCAAATAGATAACCAGCGAGCTTAATCTGGGAACTTTCTACACATGTGGCTTGAGTCCATTTTTCTGTATACGAACATATTACAGTGCAACCATCCCTGATGGCTGAGCACCTTGGTGCGCCGCTTCTAGGCTTCGGGGAGGCGCGCCGGTCCCAGATCGAATATGCCCGGCGGACTAACGACAGGGACCGGTATGCCAGCTGCTCTGTATGTCATTTTTAGGCGGTTTCCTGCGTTCAGCTAGGTAAATCCCGGGCTGGTACCACGTCCCACCTCAGCTACACGTTACGAAAACATTTAGAAAACGTTTCAACACTTGAACATGAGATTTACTCCATACGCAGACAGAGGTGTACACGAATTCCGTCACGGAGGAGTCGTGGCTTCAGGAAAGTCATCCAGTCACCCACCGCCACTACCGTTGCAATGGCAAGTGGCAAGGAAGAAGACAAACATACTTATTACAATGTATGACTGGACAATCACTTATTTTCACGCAGATTCAATCTTTTAAGTTACAGATGTGAAGCAATTTGAAATCGGAAATATCGTCATATGACTTCATTTGAAAGTTTGGACACATTTATGAATGTCTGCAGCATTGAAATTGTCACGCCGATATATTCACGACCGTTGTGTCTTAGATTTATTTACTGTATTCATAAAACTGTTATAAGACAGCAAACCAGTTGATGCGATACAACGCCGAGAGAGAGATGTTACGGGCAATTGGAGGTGTCAGACCAGTAATGATTTCTCGTATTGGATCGAGAGGTGCTGCTCAGTTGTCAGCCTTCTTGTGATGATGGAGCAGAAGCTCTTCCTTCCTCGTCTCGGGCTAATGCAGCGACGGTTAATTATTTCCGACTCAGGATAGGATACGTGGGCAGACAGAACAGGCTATATGCCACACACAGGGACATGGTGTATAAGCATTTTAAAACAGCGTTGGTAGATGTGACGTTGAACAGATACGTGCAACGCTCATTGTATGCGAACACTGCAACGAAAGCGAGACAATAAATGAAAAGGGATGTAACGGTGTAACAGTCTCTTTTCTCTCACTGATGGCGAATTGTCGAGAGCATGTAAGTAACGTGGTCCACACGCTCCAGTTTTCTTGCGACACACATACGTAAAGGGCAACAATTGGGCCAAAGTTATCGTACAAAAATCACCCCCTCCGTCCCCCCCCCCCAAAAAAAATCTCAGAAACAAAAAATGTTCGTAAATTCCCGTTATAAATTTCTAGCACTTGCCGAGGGGAGTGAGTACATAATATCTTGCGTACGAACCAGTGTCTGCAAGCGTACCGTTTTCATTCTATGACGGTTTTAATTCAGATGTCTAATCCATCCACTTCTGCTCGAGAAAATGAATTAGGAGTGACGCAGTACAATTAGTAGGTAACAATTGGAAAGGAAACATAATGAAACATCCATTTATCACTTAAGCACATTTGTTTGTATTAACACTTCAACATGACATGTTTACATATTCCAAAACAAAAAATAACCCAGCATACTGTACGTACAGAACAATACTGCTGAATTACAATACAGGCTTGATGTGGCGATCACCAACATTGTTAGAGACATTGTACCTACGAAGCGTGTTCTGCTACACACTCTACATCCCACCTGGTGCCTCTTCAGTTTCTAGTGCAGCGGTTAAAACTCGTGCAAACAGATCTGTCTCTACAGGAGTCTCGTAAATTAAAATTTGCATACGACCCTACAAGAAGTAGTCCATGCGAGTTAAATCCTCCGATCGCGGCGGCCACGCGGTTGGAGCACCTCGGCCTATCCATTCTTCACCATATCGTCTGTTGAAATGTCTCCGAACAGCACGTGAGAATTGAGGTGGTGCATCATCATACTGGAACCACATTTTCTGACGGCTATTCAGTGGCACAACTTCCCAGAAAGAGTCCAATACGTTTTATAGGAAGATCAAGTATACAGGACCAGTTAGCTTGAGTGGAAGGAGGTATGGCACATTTGAATTGAAACGGTACGTTTCCGGGCGCGGGTTCCTGTTCAAAATATTACGTACTCACTTCCCTTTACAAATCCTAGAAGTCTGCAACTGGAATTTCCGAACACTACATATACTCTTGCTGTTAAAAAAACTGTGCTGAAATGGTCGTTGATCGAAAACGGTCGCACAATAAAGAATAAATTGAGTAGCAGCCTAAGGTGTTGCGTAATGTAATTTTTATATCTTATTAACATCTTTCTGGCTTGAACTACACTCTCCACATACTGCAGGCAAACGCCTCAGTGAGCCGTCGGTGCTGTCGAATAGTAGAAAACAGAAAAATTCGAGACTCGTCGTCCCAGAGTACACGCCTTCAAACAGCTACTGTCTTGTTTCTGTATTTTTTAGTCAATTGAAGCTACTGTGAGCAATGGCCTTTGATGAAATACCCGACTCTACATGTCCAGTGCACGCAGTTCCCTCAGTAATGTTCGCTGGGAAACTGGTTGTGATGGACCTGCACTGAATGACAGCAGAAATTCCTGTTAGGTTGCAAATCTATGTTCATTGTCAAGATGTCATACTCGTCTCTTGTACCTGTCTGTTAAGATATTTTTACGACAAATGTCCTTACTCCGAGTTAAAAGGCCGCGAGTGGTACACCATTTCTCGTAGACATACCAACAATTCTGCCAACTTTATTCATGTATGGCAATGGGTACATCCACACACGATGGCTCCTTTCTGACGTTCTGTCACGTTCCCAACCATCATACTACGATAACGCTATACACTAGATGACAAAAGTTATACAATACTTCCTAATACCGTGTCGGGCCTCGTTTTGCCGGCATGCTGCAACAACTCGACGTGGCATTCACTCAACAAGTCGTTGGAAGTCGACTGCAGAAATATTGATCCATGCTGGCTCTACGAGCGTCCATACTTGCGAAAAGCCGGTCGGAGTGGCCGGGCGGTTCTAGGAGCTACAGTTTGGAACCGCGCGACCGCTACCGTCGCAGGTTCGAATCCTGCCTCGGGCATGGATGTATGTGATGTCCTTAGGTTAGTTAGGTTTAAGTAGTTCTTAGTTCTAGGGGACTGATAACCTCAGAAGTTAAGTCCCATAGTGCTCAGAGCCGTTTGAACCATTTGAACTTGCGAAAATGTTGGCGGTGCAGGATTTTGTGCACGAACTGACCTCTCGATTACGCACCATAAATGTCGGGCGATCTTGGCAGCCGTGTCATTCGCTCCTACTGTCAGGAATGTTCTTGAAACCTACCGCGTACGAGTGTGGGCGGTGACATGGCGCGTTGTCATCAATAAAATTTCCGTCGTTGACTGGGAAGATCAAGTCCATGAATGGCTGCAAATGGTCTCCAAGTAGCCGACCATAACCATTTCCAAGAACACAGCCCATTCTACGTAAACACAGCCCACACCAGTATGGAGCCACCACTAGTTTGCACAGTGTCTTGTTAACAACTTGGGTCCATGGCTTCGTGGGGTCAGCACCTCACTCGAACGTCACCATTAGGTTTTATCAACTGAACTCGAGACTCATCTGACCGGGCCACGGTTTACCAGTCGACAAGAGCCCAGTCATCCCGGGTTCGATTCCCGGCGGGGTCAGGGATTTTCTCTGCCTCGTGATGACTGGGTGTTGTGTGATGTCCTTAGGTTAGTTAGGTTTAAGTAGTTCTAAGTTCTAGGGGACTGATGACCTCAGATGTTAAGTCCCATAGTGCTCAGAGCCATTTGAACCATTTGAACAAGAGTCCAGCCAGCCCACGTGGTCGCGAGCCCAGGACTGACGCTGCAGGCGATGTCGTGCTGTTAGCAAAGACATTCGCGTCGGTCATCTGCTATTAGCAGCGGCTGATTCTTCCACCGCCGGTCAACACAGAAGTAGTAATCTTCCTTAAGAGTGTTTTTTAGGACCACTTGTTATGATCTCGATAAATATTGAGGGATTTTCGTGTGCCAAAGAGCCCTTACTCGCTGATTTATGTTCCTCAACAACAAGGATGCCCATTATCACCATATTTGTTCAACTTATTTATTGAAAAAAGCATTGAAAAACTGAAAAGAATAACCAAAGGAATTAAAATTAATGGGGAATGAATACACTGTATTTGTTTTACAGATGATATAGTAGTACTTGCTGACTCAGTAAAGGAAATGGAGTTTATGTTGCTAAAACTTGCCAAAATCCTAAGAGAATGTAATCTAAAAATAAATAAGAAGAAAACAAAAACTATGGTAGTAGGGAAGACAAAAGAAAATGGTAAAGTTAATATTAATCTAGAAGATGATGTTCTAGAGCAGGTTGAGAACTTCTGTTATTTGGGGAGCATAATCACTGACGACAATAAATGTATCATAGATATAAAGAGAAGAACGTCTAGAGTGTCTTAACATACGGATGTGAAGCGTGGACTCTGGGAAAGGCAGAGAAAAAGAGACTGGAAGCAATGGAAATGTGGGTATGGAGAAGAATGACGAAAACAAGCTAGGCAGATAGAAAAAAGTAATGAACAGGTCTTAAGAGAAGTGAATAACAGAACGCTGCTAAATTATGTGGGAAGAAGAAAGTAAAAAATGATAGGGCACATAATGAGACACAACCAGTTCCTAAAGAATGTATTTGAAGGAAAAGTTTTAGGGAAAAAATCAAGAGGCAGGCCAAGAGCAACGTATGTTAATAACATCAAAGAAGATACGTGGATAAAATCGTATGAAGAATTGAAGAGGACGACAATGGAGAGAGAGAGACGTGGCTAAATCAACAAGTCATAGCTTTAAGTTTATGATGATGAACTTGAACAACCCTGCACAACACAGCACCTGATGGAGGGAAACAACAAGGCCATCGTTGCTACCTTCTGGAAATGCTGACCGGACACGGAAATGAATCAATGAATGAATCTGTTGTCACAGCCCTTTCGCTGCACTGCCCTAACGCATTACTTCGTCGTACGTCCCATATTGATTTCTGCCGTTATTTCACGTAGTGTTGCTTATCTGTTATCACCGACAACTCTACGCAAATGCAGCTGCTCTCGGTCGTTACGTGAAGGCCGCCGGCCACTGCGTTGTCCGTGTTGAGAAGTAATGCCTGAAATTGGTATTCCAGGCACACTCTTGACATTGTGGATCTTGGAATACTGGCTTCTCTAACGATTTTCGAAATGCAATGTCCAATGCGTCTAACTCCAACTGCCGTTCGGCGTTCAAAGTCTGTTAATTCCCGTCGTGTGGCCGTAATTACGTCGGAAACCTTTTCACAAGGATCACCTGACTACAAATGACAGCTCCGATAATACACTGCGCTTTTCTACCTTGTGTACGCGTTACTACCTCCATCTGTATATGCGCATATCCGTATCCCACGACTTTTTTCATGGGATTAGTTGCGATTAGTTTGAAGTACACTCTGGATAATTCGAGCGCTACCGACATGAATCCCATCGAACACTTGTGGGACATAATCGAGAGGTCAGTTCGTGCCCAATCTCCCGCAGCGTCAACAATTTCGCAATTATGACCGGCTGTAGAGACAACACGTTCAATATTACTGCAGGGGACTTCCAACGACTTCTTGAGTCGACGGCACATCGAGTTGTTGCACTAAGCGGGCTAACAGGAGGTCCGACACGGCATTAGGAAATATCGCATGGCTTCTGTTACCTCAATGTACAGGGTGATTCAAAAAGAATACCACAACTTTAGGAATTTAAAACTCTGCAACGACAAAAGGCAGTGCTAAGCACTATCTGTCGGCGAATTAAGGGAGCTACAAAGTTTCATTTAGTTGTACATTTGTTCGCTTGAGGCGCTGTTGACTAGGCGTCAGCGTCAGTTGATGCTAAGATGGCGACCGCTCAACAGAAAGCTTTTTGTGTTATTGAGTACGGCAGAAGTGAATCGACGACAGTTGGGGCACTGAGAATCCGCGGGAAACAACTCAGTATGAACGTGACTCGCCTAAGGTGAACGTTTTCTGTGCCATTTCAGCCAATAAACTTTTTGGTCCTTTTTTCTTCGAAGGTGCTACTGTAACTGGACTACAGTATCTGGAGGTGTTAGAGAATTGGCTGTTCCCTCAGCTCGAACAGGAAGCACAACAATTCATATTTCAGCAGGATGGAGCGCAGCCACATTGGCACTTATCTGTCCGTAACTACCTGAACGTCAACTACCCGAGGCGATGGATCGGCCGCCAGGCAGCCCGTGACAGAGCACTTCATCACTGGCCTCCAAGAAGCCCTGATCTTACCCCCTGCGATTTTTTCTTATGGGGGTATGTTAAGGATATGGTGTTTCGGCCACCTCTCCCAGCCACCATTGATGATTTGAAACGAGAAATAACAGCAGCTATCCAAACTGTTACGCCTGATATGCTACAGAGAGTGTGGAACGAGTTGGAGTATCGGGTTGATATTGCTCGAGTGTCTGGAGGGGGCCATATTGAACATCTCTGAACTTGTTTTTGAGTGAAAAAAAACCTTTTTAAATACTCTTTGTAATGATGTATAACAGAAGGTTATATTATGTTTCTTTCATTAAATACACATTTTTAAAGTTGTGGTATTCTTTTTGAGTCACCCTGTATTAGTTCTACGATAAATTCGAGGCTGCCATCGAGTGATAACACAATTTGGGCTGAAGCACAGTACAAATTTTTGGTGTTCTTATCAACTAGGCACGACAACACACTCCGAACGGATTTATAGAACCGCTGCTAGAATCGTAACATGTAGATTTTGTCCACACCTAAGAACAGCACAAATATTCAGCGAACTAGAATGGGAATTCCAGGAAGAAAACCGTTGCAATTCCCGTGAAAAAAGTTGGATGTATTTAGAGAATCTATACGCGAAGAAGACTGGGCGACCGTTATACTCCAAACATCGTATATCTTATGAAAATACCACAAAAGTAATATAAGAGAGTTAGGGCTCTCACAAATGCAGACAGTAATTTTTCCCTCACTTAATACTCGAATGGAATAGAAAAGGAAAATTGATGACATTAGTAATGAAATAGTACTATTTACCCTCCGTCATGCGATATACAATACTTCCGGAGTACATACGTAGATACGGAGAAGTCGTAAGTGCCTATCAGCGATCACCACAGCAAAGTTACCATCGTAAAATCGCGCGTAGCTGTGTAACAAAATACGCATATCGCCTCACGCACGTCGGAACTGTAAACAACACTCCGTTCCTCTGTCGCAATGAAATTTTCTTCTTTCCTCGATGAGGCTCCACGATCGGCTTCCTATTTTGATGAGTTGCGAACAACTCTCCAAATTTGTTAAACGTTTTAAACCTCTTATCCAGTCTGTGCAGTGGCCGCAGTATGATTAACATGTGGCTACGAAGGCTTTCCCGGCGTAATAATTGATAATATTCTTCTCGGGTATGCAGCCGGATCATAACGTCTTCATGACACAATATTTCCGCGGTCCAACTGGCCGCCATCTTCAGGTGAGGGTGCTGGTGCACGATCTCGCCGGAACTGACTTCCTAGCGCAAGCTGCGGCCCCTATATAGGCCGCAGAAGACCCACAACGCGTGCGCGAGAAGGTGCCTTAACTGCCCTCTAGCGCAGTAAACATACGGCGCCGCCAGTGGTGGAAATGGGCGAAATCGAGATATCGCTGTCAAAAATTAAAAAATTTTTATTCCGACGATCGAAACACAGACCGTTGTTTTTTGATGTCAGATAACACCGGGTCCCAAGTCTTACTTAAAAGATAGCCCTTGTCTCTATTAATAAGATTGTCCATAGAGATTCGTTTATCTGACAATCTTATTAATAGAGACAAGGGCTATCTTTTAAGTAAGACTTGGGACCCGGTGTTATCTGACATCAAAAAACAACGGTCTGTGTTTCGATCGTCGGAATAAAAATTTTTTAATTTTTGACAGCGATATCTCGATTTCGCCTATTTCCACCACTGGCGGCGCCGTATGTTCACTGCGCTAGAGGGCAGTTAAGGCACCTTCTCGCGCACGCGTTGTGGGTCTTCTGCGGCCTATATAGGGGCCGCAGCTTGCGCTAGGAAGTCAGTTCCGGCGAGATCGTGCACCAGCACCCTCACCTGAAGATGGCGGCCAGTTGGACCGCGGAAATATTGTGTCATGAAGACGTTATGATCCGGCTGCATACCCGAGAAGAATATTATCATGATTAACATGTGTTTTGCACAAGTGCATTCTCAGTGGTTTTACCCTTTACTGATTAGAGCCCTCTCTTTCCTGCTGCCTTTTGGTAGAAATATATCTTTATGGTATCTGGCCGACTGACGGCCAGTGATGTAATTGCAGATCCTGTGAAAGTTCTGTGCAGTGGAAGTATTCTCGACTTCCACATTAAACTCCAATCTGGAAAAATTCCCCCCAACCCCATAAAGGAGTGCCCCAGATTCCGTGCAATTCTTTCGAGCATCCCTCACTGGCTCGCGAGAATGGCGACCGCTATTGGTACGTATTAAATTACTCTCCGGATTTACATTCGGATCGAATATTTACTCCTCTGAAGAGCATACCTATTGACTTGGGAAAGACGGAACGAAACACATGGGAATTAAGAAGATTATGACAACACGGCGTTTGCCCCTTTTACATGACCTGCTGGGCGAGCGAAGCGGAGTCCACGCTGGTGCTTTCTGACGAACTGCCTTAACAAGTTAGAGGCGTGCGGACTATGAGCATCAAAAGATACGACCTCCCGTCGGTGGAACATAATCCACCAGAAGTCGTGAAGATAAGAGAAAACAGATAAGCTCAGTACCGCCTCATTAATACTCTCAGCACACCGTCTAATCCTGAACGAGAATAGAACAGGTGTGGTACGAGTTGGAGCACAACATCGTATGGAACTGAATCGTGGACTGTGGGAAAGCCGGAAGAGAAGCGAATCGCAGTGTTTGAGATGCAGTGCTACAAAAGTATAATGGAAATTAAGTGGACTGGTAACGAATGAGATGCTCCTGAGGGTCTGTAAGGAAAGGGGCATATGACGAGCCCTAACTACACTCATGCTCATAAATTAAGGCTTATCCTGATACATGGTGAAACAACGCTCTGGTGGGCCGTTTGCGGGTTTAAATCACCTCGGGGTATGACCATGCGGTGCATTTGACCTGTGGTCGTCGCACAGTGACGCTGGCAGCAGTCCACATACACAGAGGTGTGTTGGTGCATGTCAGAGTACGGTGCAGCGAGTAAGTGTGCAGAAGTTTTCAGACGTGCTGATGGTGACAGTGTGTTGAAAATGGCTCAAAGAACACATATTGATGGCGTTATGAGGGGTAGAATACTAGGGCGACTGGAGGCTGGTCAAACAAAGCAAATCGTAGCACGGGTCCTTTGTGTGCCACAAAGTGTGATCTCGAGATTATGGCAACGATTCCAGCAGGCAGGAAACGTGTCCAGGCGCTACAGTACGGGACGTCCACAGTGTACAACACCACAAAAAGACCGATATCTCACCATCAGCGCCCGCAGGCGGCCACGGAGTACTGCAGGTAGCCTTGCTCGGAACCTTACCGCAGCCATTGGGACAGTTGTCTCCAGACACACAGTCTACAGACGACTGAACAGACATGGTTTATTCGCCCGGAGACCTGCAAGGTGCATTCCACTGACCCCTGGTCACAAGAGAGCTCGTAAAGCCTGGCGTCAAGAACACAGTACATGGTCATTGAACAGTGGTCCCAGGTTATGTTCACGGACGAGTCCAGGTATAGCCTGAACAGTTATTCTAGCCGGGTTTTCATCTGGTGTGAACCAGGAACCAGATACCAACCCCATTAATGTCCTTGAAAGGGACCTGTATGGAGGTCGTGGTTTGATGGTGTGGGGTGGGATTATGACTGGTGCGCATCTCTCAAAACGGGAATTACCTGTGCCCTTTTCCAATCTTTTGGAACGCTACGCTCTTCTAGAGATCTACGGTACACCGCTGCAAGAAGGGGGGCAGGTTCCTTCGTGTACTCTGTGTAAAATCGAACTGGTATCTCATCAGGTCCAGCGGCCTTTCCTCTTTTGACAGATTTTAATTGTTTTTCTATCCCTCTGTCATCTATTTTGATATCTACCATTTTGTCATCTGTGCAACAATCTGGAGAAGGGTTGCATGTCTTTGATAGAGGAACTGTAATAGATCAGGTGTATCGGGGCGTCATTTTGCACCAGTATGTACGCCTTTTCAGTGGTGCAGTGGGTCCCACCTTCCTCCTGATGGATGATAACGCACGGCCCCACCGAGCTGCCATCGTGGAGGGGTACCTGCCTGTTCTCCAGACCTAAACCCCATCGATCTCGTCTGGGACGCTCTCGGTCGACGTATCGCTACACGTCTTCAAACCCCTATGACACTTCAGGAGCTCCGACAGGCAATGGTGCAAGAATGGGAGGCTATACCCCAGCAGCTGCTCGACCACCTGATCCATAGTATGCCAACCCGTTGCGCAGCCTGTGTACGTGTGCATGGTGATCATATCCCATACTGATGTCGGGGTATATGCACAGGAAACAGTGGCGTTTTGTAGCAATGAATTTCGTGACGGTTTTCTCAGATCCGTGTCGCGTGTGTTCCACATGTGCCTATGCTATTAGCGCCAGTTTTGTGTAGTGCCACGTTGTGTGGCACCACATTCTGCAATTATCCTTAATTTATGAGCATGAGTGTAGAAGAAGGGATAAGATAATGAGACACATGTTTAAGACATGAGGGAATAGCTTTGATAGTAATATAAAGAGCCGTAGAAGGCAAAAACTGTAGGTGACGAGAGACATTGGAATATATAAACAAATAATTTTTTTAAAATTTATTGGCTTTTTAGATATGCCCATACAGCCACCTCAGTAACGAATGTCATTTCTAGCGATACGAAAATAAGGACAACACCCAGTCGCCGAGCGGAGAACATCTCCGATCCGGCTGGAATCGGACCCGGGCACCTTCGGTTAACAATGCGCCGCGTTGATCGCGCAGTTTCCGAGGCAGACCAACAAATAATTCTGGATCTGGGGTCGAGGCAGGCCTCATCAAACCAGTCAGAAGACTGTCGCGGAAAAAAAAGGATTACGCTCTCTTCTGGACTGTATGGTGTAAATTGAGTGGCCGAGGTGTCCGTCCGCCTTTTGTTGTACACAGAACATCTAAAAATGGCAGCCATCTCTCTTTCTCTGTATCGAATGTGAACTGGATGTTTGGTAGCGTGCTGTTCATATATTCCTTGTGGCCAGACCATAAACGTGTTGTCAACAAGGACGGCTGCTGGTCACAGCGCTCTCCAAGAAAAGGAAACGTGAAAATGTTGAACATTCGCGCGATGAGCCACCGACTGCATTCCTTCCCTTTTGCGGCGCTACGTCCAGCAAAATAGGGAGAGTCCTGCGAAGATCAGGTATCAGATGTATTTTCCGACCTCCTAAGAAGATAAAGCAGATGCTACGCCCAGTTAAGGACACTCTCGGCCTCAGGATTTCTGGGATTTACAAAATCCCATATGAGTGCGGAAGCAACTACATCGACTAGTCCATTCGCGCCGTTTCCGACCGCTGTGCAGAATATCAGCGGCATACTAAAAATCCAGAACTGGAGAAATCTGCAGTTGCAGCCTCACAAACAAACAGAAAATACTGTTTCAAGAAACAAACGTTCTGTCTCAGGCTTCCACATATTGGGACTCCATAATTAAAGAATGTGAAACAAGAAAGTGTGAGAAAACCTTCAATCGTTAGCTACAGGATCATTTAGTAATCGCGAAAGCGTTACAGAGATGATAGATAAACTCAGTAGCTCGGTACGGGCTTTTGTTGAAGTTCCGAGAACATACCTTCACCGAAGAGTCAAGCAGTATATTGCTCCCTCCTACGTATATCTGGCGAAGAGACCATGAGGATAAAATCAGAGAGATTAGAGCCCACACAGAGACAATACGAGACTGGAATAGACGTGATAACATATAGAGGTACTCAAGGTACCCTCCGCCACATACCGTCAGGTGCTTTGATTAGTGTGGATGCAGATGTAGATGTAGATGGTCGTTACGAATTACAGGCTCAACAATTTCTTGTAGTGATATTACTCCATAATGCCTAAGGGGTCAAAGTTTGGTAATTGCATATTATTGAAGTAAAACGGTTGCTTGAAAATAAAAGAACATTATGCGCAATAAAATGCGCAATTGGCCAGCGAGGTCGCCGGATCTCTTCCCAATTGAGAACGTTTGGAGCCTTATGGGCAGGACCCACCAGCCATCTCGAGATTTTCACGATCTAACGCCCCAACTGGACATAATTTGGCATGATATCCCTAAGAAAGACATCCAACAACGCTATTAATCAATACACGCCGAGTAACTGCTTCCGTAAGGGCGAGAGGTGGACAAACGCGTTATTGACTTGGCTTCTGAAACTGTAATACATTTTTTATCTGTACATGTACATCACCTCTACCGACTTCCATCCTGTCCCATTTTGATAATTTCTTCGTGGTGCGTCGTGTTTTCATTTTTTGGTCTTGCAGTGTCTGATTGGAATGCTTTCTGTAGAACTGTTCTTTTACACTGTGTAAGTGTTCCTGACACTAGTTTACTTGCTAGCACTGTGAAATACTGTTTGTTGCACAATTGTAACCCTTAGTGTGTGTAATAATGGCAACAAGGAACTTGGTTTTGCTGATAACGTGCAACAAATTCGTATGTAACGGGTGAAAACGGCAACAGAAAAAGAAGTAGGTGTTTTGACATGTCCTAAACAACGGAAGCTAGACCAAAACATGAAACCACTGTAAAATTCATGTTAGATGTAAAACTTCCAACTGATAGAGGCATGTGAGGAAAAGAATAAACAAAAAAGCATTGAATAGCACAGATGACGCTGAAACATACTTGTGTTAAACAAAGCTAGTTGAATAGTTTGTTGGATAAGGCTGAATTCCTACCCACTTTGGCCGAGCGGTTCTAGGCGCGTCAGTACGAAACCGCGCTGTTGCTACGGTCGCAGGTTCGATTACTGCATCGGGCATAGATGTGTGTGATGTCCTTAGGTTAGTTAGGTTTAAGTAGTTCTAAATGTAGGGGACTGATGACCTCAGATGTTAAGTCCCATAGTGCTCAGAGACATTTGAACCTTTTGAACCTACCCAGTTTTTCTTCGCAAACACGGAAAGTAAGAGGAGTTAAAACATCAAAGGATGATTACGAAATTACGTCCCCTATATATCGCTCAAGTAAAGGCGACAAGGACACAAGGACCTTAACAACAGCAAGCAGAAGGGCAAACTAGCAGTCATTTGACAAACACTCTTCTACCCTGAATTATACAGCAGAGTACAAGTGTAGAATTAAAGGTCATTATGTTTCTTGCAGAAGGTCGTTTTATTGCGCATAATGTTCTTTTATTTTCAAGCAACCGTTTTACTTCAATAATATGCAATTACCAAATATTGACCCCTTAGGCATTATGAAGTAATATCACTACAAGAAATTGTTGAGCCTGTAATTCGTAACGACCCATAAAACAGTGTAGTAGTACCACAAACACGTGACGACGTCCCTAATAACAGTTTCGCACAACCACAGTACGTGCGGGAACAGCTATCACAGATGTAATGTACATACAGAAAATGAGAAGAGTGGAATCCTTACACAGGTTTTGTCACTGTACCAGCAAACATACCACAGTAAAAAAACGAAAACGTAGTTACTTAAGTTGAAACATACATGGCGTAGGGGCCAAATCATATGCTTCTTCTTTGCCACATTGATGTGTGGTTCACATGCTGTAACCATAACAATTTTTACTGTGATGTAATTGTTAATGGCCAAGTTAACTGGGCATAGTTGTATATTGAAATAAAGTGATTATTTCTTGCACGAGCAGCAAAATGAGTTCCCATAAGAAATTTACAGCAGCTGCAGATTCATACAGGAAAAAGACTAAGACTATTAAACCCTGACCAGGAGATGCAGTGTGAGTGTACTTCAGGTCGGTTTTCGCCACTGGTGATGCTTGTAGGGCACTCCCTGGAATCAGCGATGATAGTGTCAACGGCAGCGCCTGTCGTCTGCGCAAGCGCAGGTGGTCCTGAATGACAAAGAGTCCGTCCGTATTAGGCCGGGCAGCGCCGCGTGTCGCGGGGAAAGCTTGGCTGCGGCCTTGCCCCGCTGACCGCGCTCCGCTGCACGCTGATGTCACCAGCCGTGCGGGTAGCAGCCTTCCCAGGCGCACCTCGTCCTTTCTGCACGCTCGCGTTCAGGTTCCTCCAGCTGTGTGCCTTTAGCCGACACGTATTCCTCTCTCCAGAGCAACCGAGGCAACAGAGGGGAAGGACTCACCAAACCTCCCTTTCCCCTGAAGAAAAAATATTTCGCTCAAAAAACCTCACGTTTCACCTACCAAGAGCTGCTGATCGATAATTCTTTATTTACAACCGGTTTCGACCTCTGATCTTCACACATCTTAAAGTTGATTATAATTGTCTGCATTACAGCATTAATAACACAAAAGCCATCCTGTATCACTGCCATCAATACATTACACAGTTAATAGATAAATGTGCGAGTTGCTCTATACTTATTTTACAATCTTCCGATTGGCCGCGAAATTAAAACCACAGCGAAAATCCGGTGAAGCTTTGCGTAGATACGAGGGTTGTCCAGAGAGTAAGTTCCGATCGGTCGCGAAATGGAAACCACTGGAAAAATCCGATGAAGCTTTGCACAGATGTGTTGGGCAGTGTCTGTAGAACGCCCGTCGATCACGTCACATCCCTCTTTTAAGTTCTGAGCGCACAGTGTGCACGTAAATGTACCTAGAAAATAGTATCTCCCGCCAAGTACGAGGGTCTTGTGAGAAATTTCGCCTGAAGTTATGCAGCCCACGTAACACAACTGTCACGCCGTTCCTTCTTCATGACAATTCTCAGCTGCACTCTGCAGGGGCAATGAAGATCCTCCTGCAGTTTTTTCAGCGAGAAGTGTTCGATCACCTACAATACAGACCGCAATTGACCCCCTGAGTTTCATCTCTGCTCGCACGAACCGCTGGCTATGAAGACAACATTTTGGCGCAGACAACGAGCTATAGATCTGCGTAGAGAATTAGAGGAAAGCACTGGCGGCTGCCTTCTATGACAAGGGTATTGAAAATTGGTACAACGTCACGACAAATGTCTAAGTTGGAGCGGCGATTATTTAGATAATTAGCTGGGAGTTGTGGCTAGCTGTTGCAAATAAAACATTTTTGATTTTTACAGTAGTGCCCATTTCGCGGACGATCGAAACTTACTTTCTGGATAGCCCTCTATATTGCGCAATGTCTAGTATACCCGTCAATCGCGTCTGTTCAGTTCTGAGCGGATAGTGAGCTCTTAAAGACACTAGAAAATAGTGACTCCGCACAGGGTGAAGTCTTGTGGAAGAATCTCGCCTGATTTCACGCAGTCCACATAACATAACTGTCATGCGTTTGCTTCTTCATGACAATTCTCGGCCTCACACTGCAGGGGCAATGAAGACGTTCCTATAGCGTTGCCGATGGGAAGTGTTTCATCACGCACAATACAGCCCAGACTTGGTTCCCTCTGAATCCATCTCTTCGTTCCCATGGACCGATGGCTATGACAACAGCATTTTCACACAGACAGCGAGCTGTAGATCAACATAGAGAATTGTTACTTCTATGACGAGGGTGTTGGAAATTTTGGTACTATGAAACGACAAATATCTACGTCGGAGCGGCGACTATGTAGAAATGTAGCGGGAAGGTGTAACTAATTGTTGCAAATAAAACACTGTTAACCTTCGTCTGCTGTTATAAGCGAATACGCTGAGTACTTCACACGTAAAAATCGAACTAGAGTAAAACATTAGAAGATGATTAACAGTGTTGGTACATTTTACTGTCGACCGTACACTGTATTTTACTATTGACGTTAGTGATGCAGAATTGCTTTTCAGTTATTTGACACCACAGTATTAATGCTACCATAAAGGCTGTTGTAAATAACTTCAAGATACATTAAGACGATCTGAAGATTGAAACCGATTGTAAATAAAGAGTTATTTATCAGCAGCTCTTGGAGATTAAAACATAACGTTTTCAAGTATTATGGCAACAGCCTTGCCGCAGTGGATACACAGGTTCCCGTCAAATCACAGAAGATGACACGGCGGACGGATGGTCCAGATGGGCCGTTTGTGGCCTGAAGACGGAGTGATTTTTTTCAAGTATTATCGAGCTGTGGGATACCACCTATACAAAATGTATTTTAGTGAAAGCATTTATATATTGACACTCATAAATTTCAAATTTTTCAGTTAACTTTCGGAGAATAAAGTAACATGAAAACTAACAGTCTCGAAAATAGCAACGAATTCTAGAAAATTACAAGCTATGACCAAAAAAAGATAATTTTCATATAGATTATAACGAACCCATTTATGGACTTTTTGTCACATGTGAAACTGGCAGTGCCGGGCGTTGTGGCCGAGCGGTTATAGGCGCTTCAGTTCGGAACCGCGCTGCTGTTACGGTCGCAGGTTCGAATCCTGCCTCGGGCATGGATGTGTGTGATGTCGTTAGGTTAGTTAGGTTTAATTAGTTCTAAGTCCAGGGGACTGATGACCTCAGATGTTAAGTCCCATAGTGCTTAGAGCCATTTTTTTTTTCTTTTGAAACTGGCAGTTAATATGCCGAAACCGGTAATTTGAATGTTTATAGTAAGTAATGGCGATCTTGCATTTTATAAAAATTAATACGTGTGTGTGTGTTTGTGTGTGTGTGTGTGTGAGAGAGAGAGAGAGTGTGTTTTCACATCCCCTAAACCATCCGATCGATTTCAACCAAACCTGGTACACATATTCTTTACTGTCAGGTAACTATCACAGTAGTGGTAACAACCACCTGCCTATCACAGTTCAGGAGATATGACGCCATAAACAGTTACATGCGTGAAAAGCAACTGCATCTTGCATGACGTTTAAATTTATTACGTCTTCGCTACTATCTCTATTCGGAATATATTTCGCAGATGGCATCTATATATGCCTCTGAATGTATCTACACAAATACATCAATGTGCGATACATAGTTCAAGCGATATGACGTCAGAAACGCTGAGATGCGTGAAAAAATGCCGCACTATGCATTAAATTTTAATACATTTATTCTGTGCTGTTAAGACTCTCCTACAGTAAAATCAACTTCAGGAAATACCTGGCAGCTCGCAGCGCTTCTGACAGAGTTCAATTGCGAAGCGTAAGCGTGTGTAGGCGAAAACAATAGCTGACTACAGAGCTATGAAGAGGCGTTGCCACAGAGACATCTACAAAATCCTGTTGCAAACAAGCGAAACAACTATCTTGTATAGCATGCATATTTCTTTGTTGACTGTTTCATAATTTCAACGGTGTTATCGTGAATACATGGAAATGAAATGTTTTCGATATTACACGAAGAGTACACCAGCGCCACTGCTGCATGGCGGCAGCTCTCGGCTCGGGCCGAGGTGGTGTTGTCGCTGCCTGAGTACTGGCTTACTCTTCGTGTTTCACCGTTCCTTTTAAAACACACATATGTAAAACGAATATCGAACTAGACTAATTTGGGACAAGTCTGTCGAATGTATCCGTAAGATTCCACCTTAAAAATCATTTTGTTTGTAGTGGCATACAAACCGACGCTTTCCATCAACGCTGGGCGTCGGATGAAACACGTGATGTGCAGCACATGTTTGGGTTGACTCCAGCGACACGTTGCAAAAACAAAATTGCAAATACCTGTCGAAACAACAGAGAAAATGAGCCCGACGCCTCTTAAGAGAGATACCATGTATCTGCAATCGTGGTCCACATTGAAATCTCGACGGCACAGTGCACCAGCACCACGATGTACCAGCAGGGCCTCCACTTTTCTTGTGATACCTGTTTCTTGACAGAGAGATGGTCGCCGCTTCATTCTCGGTCACTGTGACTCGTCAGACCAGACTGGAAGCGTCTGCGCCATCTAACCACTGTGTCACACGATAGGGCGCTGTTGCCGTAAAGGTCGTTCTACTAAAGATGGATTGTTCTAGCGTTGTCCCGATTCAAACGTTTAAACTAGTTATGCACGGTGCTCCACTTTATCAGTGGGCTGCGCCGTTTTGTTTTGGCTCCTTGCGCTACGGTAATGTGTCGTGGGGATTTCAGTGTGTACAACGGCTGCACGCATGTTTCTGCAAACGAACAAAACATTAATAACGTAATTTTTTTCCAAGCCGGCTGCTGTAGCCGACCGGTTCTAGGCGCTTCAGTCCGGAACCGCGCTGCTGCTACGGTCGCAGGTTCGAATCTTGCCGCGGGCATGGATGTGTGTAATGTCCTTAAGTTAGTTAGGTTTAAGTAGTTCTAAGTCTAGGGGAGTGATGACCACAGATGTTAAGTCCCATAATGCTTAGAGCCATTTTTCCAAGTGGTCAGTGAAGCTTTATGACACTTATCTCATTATGTTGGTACATATTGGCCAATGACGGTGGACAAGTATAAACTTAGCGTGCGGAATTTGCGGTGATGCAGCTTTTTAAAATCAGGAGTTTAGCGCGTGTTACAATTGTATAATTCTTGTCTTTGAAGTCGCCGAGAAAAAGTCACTGAAAGATAGCGAAGATTTACAGGGAGTCTGCTCTAGCGTGGAAAGAAAAAAGGAATTAATGTTTGCTTCCTGTTGTGCTGACTCTTTAAAGCTGGGAATCATTCGAGGTGTATTCGCGAAACAGTTGGCGTCAGGACTTGAGACCGCCGGCAAGCGTCGTGGAGGCCGGAGTGCGTGAGAAGCGACGCAGCCGAGACGCGGCGATTAGGCAGGTACGGACGGAGATACAGGCCGCCGCCAACAACCAGGGGCTGCGCAGCGCAGACAGTGTTCCTCACAAGCACAATGTCCTAGAGTTATGGCGACAGAGCAGCGCGTTTTCGTTCCCAACACTTCCGAGCTCATTCGTCCCCTTCCGTGCCACAATTGCACTACTGTCCATTACAACTGCAGCACCAAGAAGGATATCAAATAACAAAATTTTGCCTGTTGTGCATGATTAAATCTGTAGACAACATGCGAAATTTTTCTACACAGATCTGCAGCGTCAAGCAGCAGAACAGCTCCAGTCAACAGACTTCGGGTAAGAAATACGAGCACCCCACCTCTTTCATGCTGCTTCACTATGCCAGTGATCATCAGCTTTAGTGGCTGGCTTGGCAGCGAACCAAGCTCTCGGCTACGCGTGACGAGATGTCTGGCGGGTGAGGTATCTGGAGAACGTGCTGGCCACGGCAACATTCGAACACCGTCTGTGTCGAAGTAGGTGAAGGCGGCCTGAGTAACATGAGTCTCGGATACCTTGAAGATAGTGCACAATGACAGAGCTTAATACGTCAGAAATGTAACGCCTGCTGTCCAAATTACCGTCTGCGAGGACCAGAGGGGGCACTGTTGTGTACCCAATGGCACCCTTTCCCATCACGCCAGGTGTTGGGTCCGTATGATGTATGATGATGGCTTTCGTTCCCCTCGGAATTACCACACACGGATATGTCCATCGAAATGCTGTACACAGAATTTGGATTCGGTTAAAAAGACGACTTGGTGCCATTCTAACGTTCGGTCTTGTCGTTGCCCTCACCACTGTCGGTGCGCCTCTCTTTCCTGGCCGGCCGCTGTGGCCGAGCGGTTCTGGGCGCTTCAGTCCGGAACCGTGTGACTGCTACGGTCGCAGGTTCGAATCCTGCTTCGGGCATGTATGTGTGTGATGTCTGATGACCTCAGATGTTAAGTCCCGCAGTGCTCAGAGCCATTTGAACCATTCTCTCTCCTGCTGCGTCAGTGGTAACCCCAACAGTAGTCGCCGTGCTGACAGCCTGGGGTGCTCTAGACCTCATCGCACTGTACGTATGCAAACAAGTCAATTTCCTGACTCAATATAACATGATTTCGCTGTATGGCCTCCATGGCTGAGCGAACAAGGTATCTGTCCTCTCGGGCGCTAGTTGGGAGAGGCTGCATAGCTACATAGAACCCACATGGTGTTGTGTATGCTCCTCCTTAACACACGGACAACGTATTCCCCTGACAGTCGTAGGCTCTCGACATATGCCAGCAGCAATATCACGAACGACACACCATAGTCTCGGTAGGTTACGAGGCTGTCGCTGTCGTATTCTGACATGTGCTGACACACTTTTCTTTTCCTTACAGGAGGCGTAACACGATCTTCTCACAAACAAACAACATTCAAAGGACGTTTCTGAATGAGAAACCCGCTGCGTGATCTTCCAAACAGAATGTAGATGACGTTACTACTATCTACTTTCTGCGGTTGCGCTGAAATGCTAACTATTTGCCGTATCCAAGAAAGTAGTGCACTTCACGCCAATCTGACGTTCATTGAATGCCGCCTTCGTCACTTTGCAGTTTTAGTGACAAGAAATGTAGAACTCAGTGTTTCACCGCCGCCACTGCGGACATCGAACAGGATTAGGGTTTCAGCGTCTTCCACTTTCGTGACCCACCCCACCGTTCACACTGTCTTCCTGTCTCTCTTCTTCTTACATCCTGCAGCCAACCTGATTTACTTTCTGAGATACTGCTCAGCACAAATTTCGCGATTAGTTCTTACATCATCATCTTTGACGTGATCTAAGAGAATAAGGGAAATCAGAGCTCGTACGGAAAGATATAGGTGTTCATTGTTTCCGCGCGCTATACGAGATTGGAATAACAGAGAATTGTGAAGGTGCTTCGATGAACCCTCTGCCAGGCACTTAAATGTGATTTGCAGAGTATCCATGTAGATGTAGATGTAGAATATGTGTTTTGACAGTTTTAATTTTTATTGATGCGAATGTTTTGATTCGTCACCACAAACCTGGACGTGTGAACCTGAGGCAGAATTAGCTATTTGTAGATACGCATATTTCAAACTATCAGTAACGTGAGAGATGGCGATGGCTGAGGAACCTCATACCACACACGGCTCACGGTCCCGTGTTGGCGGGAACATTGCACTGTGGCCACTTCCGACAGGGAGCGAGTCCGAGGCCAATAGGTTCAGAGTCGGCAAAGACACTGTCAGTCGCAGGCCTTGTGCGAAATTGATCTTAGCGGGAAACTTAACACAGACAAATTCTTCTGTCATTCCTCTGGAAGGGACGTGTCTACGGTATCAACTGGGCTGGCAACCTGTGAAGTCAGTATAGTAGATTCTCTGCAGCCATCCGTGGAAGAAAGTCCAGTGGTTGTCGGGGTGCAACAAGACGTCGCTTCTATGCGGACAGTGTCATAGACGAGAGGTGTCGTGCGGCCGTCTTCGGGAAGAATAAGCCTCTGTTTCCGATACCGGGTCCCTACGCCACTGAGGTCACTGTCGCCGTTGCAGTATGAAAGTAAAACTCTCTGTCCGTGGCAAAACTCTGCCGCAGTTGTTCTTCTGATTTCTCCTCCGCTTATCGGATTTTCTATCTTTAGGAGCATTCCTGAGTTCAAAAATTCTCCGCATGTTCAGCCCAATAAACACAGATTCATTACAGAATGTCCCAGTTATAAATTTTAATAATATAAACTGTAAGCGTTGTAGGCTGTTGTTTCAAGGTCACACCTGAAGAAGAACTCAAACGATTTTAGATAAGCGTATGCGCGAGTAGTGCTTTATTGTTTCTCCGCTTGCTGCGCCACTTACGCAAAATGGCGATTTCTCTGCGTACAGCGTACTGCGCTCTGCAGTTTGCTAAAAGCAAGTCCGTAATTTCACTTCAATGTGCACCTCTTTTAAAGTGTAACTCTGATTGCTCATGTGTCAAAAATATCCTCTGATGGTATAGTCAATCCGAAACGACCAGGTGCATATGTAAAGGAGAAAGCACGAGATGACAAAAAGTGTCTGAAGAGGATGTTAACCATGTCAGAGCATCCTTCATTCGTAGTTATAAGAAATCTGTTTGGAAAGCAGGTCTTGAACTTCAGTTGCCACAGACGACAGTGTGGAAGGTTTTAAGAAAGCGTTTGCACAAGTGTCCATATCGTTTTCAGTGGTACATGCTTAAAAAAAAAAATGGTTCAAATGGCTCTGAGCACTATGGGACTTAACATCTATGGTCATCAGTCCCCTAGAACTTAGAACTACTTAAACCTAACTAACCTAAGGACAGCACACAACACCCAGCCATCACGAGGCAGAGAAAATCCCTGACCCCGCCGGGAATCGAACCCGGGAACCCGGGCGTGGGAAGCGAGAACGCTACCGCACGACCACGAGATGCGGGCACATGCTTTAAAACCAGATGACTATAGTGTACGTTACAACTTTACAAATGAAGTGTTGCAAAGGGCAGATGACTTTCTCGATCGTGTGGTATTCAACTATGAGGCAACTTTTCATCTAAGAGGGAAGATAAATACCCATAATGTTCGTATCTGGGGATTACTACATTCTTCATATAGATTCCAAAAATTAAACATTGTCTGCGCTGTGTCCCAATGTCAAGCGTGCAGACCTCTCTTTTCTTTCACTGGAGCTACCGTAACAGGGGTGGCTTACCTGGATATGTTGCAAGAATTGCTCTTCCCCAATCAGAACGTGAACCAGAAACTTTATTTGGCAACAAGATGGAGTTCCTCGTAATTGGCATCTCTTTGTAAGACAGTGGTTGAAAGTCGAAATCCCTGACTGTTGGATTCGGCGTAATGGTCAATATGACAGGGCTCTTTTCTGCTGGCCTCCACGTTCACCTGAGCTTACGTCGTGCAGTTTTTTCCTTTGGGGCTTTATACGAAATGATTGTGTCTACTCTCTGTCACTACCTAATGATTTGCCAGAGGTGGGACACAGAACTGAAGAAGCTATTGCTGCCGTTAGTTCGGACTTGTTGATCAGATTGTGCGAGGAATGGGATTATAGGTTGGACCTAGATGTAGATGTGGAAGTGTTTCCGGTATAACTAGAGGTGCACACACTGAACATCTGTAAGAAAGACCAGGTTAGTTTACCTGAAATGTGATGTATGACTTGTTGTAAATAATCTAAATTAAACTGTTATAATGTACCATTCAAACTGGGACATACTTTTATGGACCCCCTGTCGATTGTGTGTCGCAATCCTCACCCATCTAGCAGCAGTAGAATCGATCCACTGTTAAACCTTGCAAGTAGGATCGACCTTTTGCCCTGGAGAATTTCTATTTAGATTAAAACGTGCAGTTACTCTTTCAGATAAATCGTTCAGCTCGTGGTCTTGCGGTAGCGTTCTCGCTTTCCGCGCACCTGGTCCCGGGTCCGATTCCAGGCGGGGTCAGGGATTTTCCCTGCCTCGAGATGTGTTGTTGTGTCGTCTTCATCATCATCATTCATCCCCATTACGGTCGGAGGAAGGCATGGCAAACCACCTCCGCTAGGACATTGCCTAGTTGGCTCCTCGGCGTATGGGACCTCATTGTCATCATCAATGTTAATCTGGCGACCGTATGCCTAAGGCTGCGGTCACTGTGGCTCCGATATCGGTGGATTCCGCTGACTCCAACATCGGCCGGAGACGGCCGGTCTTTTAAAAAATGGTTAAAATGGCTCTGAGCACTATGGGACTTAACATCTATGATCATCAGTACCTAGAACTTAGAACTACTTAAACCTAACTAACCTAAGGACATCACTCACATCCATGCCCGAGGCAGGATTCGAACCTGCGATCGTAGCAGTCGCGCGGCTCCGGACTGAGCGCCTAGAACCGTTAGACCACCGCGGCCGGCGGTCTTTTAAAATCAGTGCGCCATTACGTGCGCGGTCCACTACAGCCGATCTTATCTCCCGAACGTACGGACTGAAATTCAAATCAGTTTGTTTTCTTCGGTCGCGTATGAAACATGGAGCGTGAGAAACTGACAAGTTTAGTCCAAACAAGATTGAGTTTGTGACATCCTGAGGACGAAAATAAAATTATTATTACTGTTTACTGGCATTTTATGCCAGTAGGGTAGAGTTTATACTAATATAAAGTGGTTTGGAAATGTGGTGAACGGTATGTATTTCCACTTTTAAGTGCTTCAGGTTAGCAGACTATCACATGCTACACTTTATACTACTATTTCACTCGTCTGCTAAATGACAGCTATTGAAGGTTAATTGACGTACGTCTTCACAATTTTAAATAAATACAGCGAAACAGAATGTTAACAGCTTGCTTTTCAAGAACAACACGAATTTTCTCGAGTATGTAACAGAACGTTTCTCCCGTCATCTCATATATTCGTAAAACTTGTCTGATTATTCCGATAACTGAGAACGGAATGTATAGTACTCGCCAAGTTCTTTATGAGACAGGAAAGCTCATTCACAAGCATTCGGCGTCTCTTTAACCGTAGAAGCCGCTATGCAGCACTCGTATCCAAGCACAGAGGCATGGTGGTATGCACCGTACCCTAAGTGGTTAAAATGTAACCTGCTTTACACATGGAATAACTTCTAACCTAACCTCCTCGACCCTGCCAAAAACTGACGAAGGAGATCGGACACCCTATGGCCATGCTGTCGGGCCGGCCGGAGTGGCCGAGCGGTTCTAGGCGCTTCAGCCCGGAACCGCGCGACCGCTGCGGTCGCAGGTTCGAATCCTGCCACGGGCATGGATATGTGTGATGTCCTTAGGTTAGTTAGGTTTAAGTAGTTCTAAGTTCTAGGGGACTGATGACCTCAGATGTTAAGTCCCATAGTGCTCAGAGCCATTTGAACCATTTGAGCCATGCTGTCCGCCGATGTTATCGGCGACCTCTGGCGACGTTGTGTGGCGACCGTTGTCGGAGCCACTGTCACCGCAGCCTTACAGTTAGTTCAGACAGTCGTAAGGCACAGTCGGTAGAAGTAATGACTCACGGGCAATAATCTCAGGCGGAGACCGACAGATGGGTACTACCACAATTTCCTTCCATGGCGTCGCGTGAAGTCTTACTGCGGAGCAAGACCGGAATGTACGCATTCATAGCGAAGTTCTGCAGAATGCACACTTCTACAAACAACGTCTGCATCAGTTCATCCATTGTTAGAAAAAAATGTCTCGCATTGAAGAGAGATTGTGCAGAGAAGGGCCAACACATCATCAAGTTTCACGGTCGCAACTAGTTTTTCCGAGACGATAATTACAACTTTATGACGACACCACGTTATTAATATCTACGGGCCCGCCTTGAACACTGAGAAATCTGTCTTACCTTGACACCAGTTTCATACTGTGCAGGGGCGTGGTGACTCGGCCAGCGTCTGACAGCTCCTCATCATACTCATTGTCTAACTGGTCAGCGTACCCCCGCCCCCCTGTGACGACTGTACAGTGCCGCCCGTGGCTAATCAGCTGAGACAATGCGCTGTAAAGCTTCGCAGAGAACTCCCCGTCCAGTGGAGGCCCCTCGAGAGCCGGCGCCAGCTGCAGATGGCACGCTTCCACCTCGCGGGCTGCCAGGTCAAACAATACACTATTCACGGTGGCGCTCGGTTCCCTAACGGTATAGAGTTCAAGACTAACAGTCAATTCTGCGCTGGTAAAGTCGACGTTGCCGCTCTAAAAAGCAATCACACGCACGTCTGAACTACATTTCTAGGTGAAACCCTGCATCACAGTCAGTCTCTGATACAGGTCGGCCGGCCGTGGTGGCCGAGCGGTTCTAGACACTTCAGTCTGGAACCGCGAGACCGCTACGGTCGCAGGTTCGAATCCTGCCTCGGGCATGGATGTGTGTGATGTTGAAACGTCCCCTTTGAAAAATTTATACATGACTATGTTCAAACTGACACACAATATTTTTTAGCGCAACGCAATCTGACTTTCAAAAATCCCTGCAAAAGAATGACCCTGACTAACATTAATCTATACCTTTCACAAATCACTTACCTCACCAAAAATCTTCGTTACTCGAACTACTGCAATACAGCGAGCGCCACTACTGCCAGCTAAATAAAAGATTCAAACTACGGAAGGCACTAACTACTAATAGGCATAGTTAGCAATTGAAAGATGTTAATAGAGAACAAACAATGTATTTACCTTAACAGTCATAATATATATAGTAGTTCATGACATTCAGTGTTACAAATTTCAAAACTCCGCCATCTCTCTCCCCACATCCACCACTGCTGGCGGCTCACCTCCAACTGCGCAACGCTACGCGCTGTTCACATCCAGCTGCCCCACTACAATGGCTGACAACAATGCAAACTGGCCACAGACTGCACACAGCACAGCCAGTGATTTTCATACAGAGCGCTACGTGGCGGCGGCGTTACCAATATAAGAACCTAAACAGCCTACATATAAGAACCTAAACAGCCTACTTAAGAATGTCCTTAGGTTAGTTAGGTTTAAGTAGTTCTTCTAGGGGACTGATGACCTCAGATGTTAACTCCCATAGTGCTCAGAGCCATTTGAACCATTTTTGTTTTTTAATACAGGTCGGGGCAAATAAAAGTTGCCCGGACGAGTGGTTACGATTGGACGTGAATGTATTTTGTAGCTAACGGAAAAGACCTACAGTTACTTCCAACAGGATGGAGCAACGGCCCATACAGCTGGCCGAATCTTGCAGCACATTCACACACTCTTCACGCCTGACAGAGTTGTTAGCAATCTGGTTGCGGCCCTAACCCCCCACCATGGTCACCTGATATGTCGGCGTGCGATTACTTTGTGTGGAGATCGCTCAGCTCTAAGCTGTATCGCAGCAATACTCGTGATCTTTAAGAACTGCAGCAGAACATTTCGGATGAAATTGCAGCAATGCCAGCAGTCCAGCTTCGATCCGATTTCAGCACCTGCTGACCAGGGTCCGAAAGTGCCAACAGATGAATGGTGGTCACTTTCAACAACTGCTGTAGTCAGGGTAGTGCTGTATTTTCTTTGCTCTGCTGTGTTCCTTTGTACTCTGGAATTCTGTTCCGCGGGCCACTTTTATTTGACCCACCGTGTAAAAATGCTTCGGTCTCGCAAACTGACACGGTCGGGAGAGCGGTGTGCTGACGACATGTCCATCCGTATCCAGCGACGCCTGTGGGCTAAGGATGACACGGCGGCCGGTCGGTATCGTTGGGCCTCCATGGCCTGTTCGGGCGGAGTTTTTGTGCTGATGATCCTATGTAGGCTGCGTTCCGAATCTTTTGTAGAACTCAGCAGAAATACAGGTATGCACTGGTGTTTTTCCTTAAGCCACTCAGTACAGGCTTCGCTTTGCGTCTCCTTAGGAAGCATCTGCAAGAACTCTCTGTAGACACTTATAGACGCTTCCAGGAATTCAAAACAATTCAAATTAAATTATCTTCTGTGAAGTGAAAATTTTGCACTACTTGATATGAAATGTGAAATCTGTATTCGGTACTCCTCAAGGGGTTCTTATCTTAGGCGCCCCGTGAGAAGGCCTTCTATCACAGAAGTCAAATAGGTAAATGGTTGCGTCATCACTTAGGGTACTGAACAATGACTGTGAGCAAATTTAATTAAATCTATTCAATGTTTGTTAACAGAAAACCTACCGTGGGGCGTTCTGTAGCATGGTTTGACAGTGAGGAATACTTTCCTAAGACTGCTCTCCTTGTGTTATGCTTGCCGCACGAAGCGGTACATTGTCGTAATTGGCCGTGTAAGTAATGAGTAAATATTGTACTGGCATGTACCCGCTATAGTCGAGCCATGACATACGCCTTATAATGTATTTCCTACGCGGTACGTACGTTAATGAACGTCGTTACGCATAAAGCGGCCAAAACATGTTGTTGCCGCTGGTGTTTGTTGACAAATGAATGATACGACAGATGACGAGGTGGGAACATGGACCGAACGGCTATTTTGTGATACCAGATATCACGGTTAAAGTTACATTCGATGTCAGATTTGCCGACCCCTGTGGTCGAGCGGTTCTAGGCGCTTCAGTCTGGAACCGCGCGACCGCTACGGTCGCAGGTTCGAATAATGCCTCGGGCATGGGTGTGTGTCATGACCTTAGGTTAGTTCGGTTTAAGTAGTTCTAAGTTCTAGGGGACTGATGACCTCAGATGTTAAGTGCCATAGTGCTCAGAGCCATTTGAACCATTTTGACGTCACATTTCATATCGTAGCTTTGAAGGTAAAATGCCGTGTTGGGTGGTTTCTGTATTATGGCTTGGGTGCAACGGAAAAAATGCTGTTTCTAGCTGCCGACGCATAGAAGAACTGTCAGAAATGCGTCGATTTGGTACGATTTGCTAAATGAAATGTCAGAAAATGCCACGCCGACTGTTAAAATGTTACCCTTCTGATAGCGTCATTATGTCTTGAGGTACAGCCTTCACAGCTAAGTATATTGACGGGAATAATTACCAGGGACGAGTATGACATCTGAATAAGTACAAACAGCTTGTCATCCTGCCTTGCGATGAAAATTGTCTGACGTAATAGGTCTAACGCACGGCTATCCGGGCGGGAAGGAGCGCCGGCGGATTTGTGTCGAGGTCCGGTGAGCCGGCCAGTCTGTGGATGATTTTTAGGTGGTTTTCCATCTGTCTCGGCAAATGTGGGCTGGTTCCCCTCATTCCGCCTCAGCTTCACTATGTCGGCGATTGCTGCGCAAACATGTTCTCCACGTACGCGTACGCCACCATTACTCTACCACGCAAACATAGGGGTTACAATCGTCAGGTGTGAGACGTTCCCTGGGGGGGCCCACCGGGCGCCGAACCGCACAATAACCCTGTGTTCGGTGCGGGGCAGTGGAGGGGTGAAGTGGACTGCGGTAGTCGTCGTGGGGTTGCGGACCACTGCGGCTGCGGCGGAGATGGAGCCTCAGGGCAGATGAGTAACGAAACATTTCCACTGCTCTTGAGTGAACCGAGGATAACAAATTGGCGGAATAAGAAAACCACAGACTTGCCCCTAGTCGGTCATGAGCTGTACACGGAGAAGAAACATAAGAGTAACAAACCCTTTCGGGGCAGTAACGAAGCGGTTCTTCGACTCTTGTGGAATATGCCTTAGTAGCGAATACATACTATATGAACAGCCCTTCTCGTAATGCAACAAGGTGCAAGTTAATTTGATTATCAAAGGTCTTCGCGGTTAACACTCGTGTACTGAGCGCGACGGAAAGCGTACTTTCGCTTTCCATCTTCTAGTGAAGTGGCGGCGTGCACAGTCCGCCTCCTTATGCAGGTATCGGCAGCGGGTATTTAAATCGCGCAACGGCCGTTCCATTTACGTAGCTGGCAACTCGCTTGCGCTGTCCAACGCTGTCCTACACAATACAGATAGTGTCAACACACCGCGAAAACCTTCATAGACCACCACGGGGTATTGTCGTGATTCCTCATCTTACGGGAACGAGTTTCCTTTCAAGCGAAAATAGCGGATATCCTGCGTAATCCTAAATAACACTGTCGAATTTTGGCAAGCGTGCGTTCGGAGGATATTATAGGTCAGAACAGATGAACAATAGAAGCAACTCGAGAACTTAATAGATTGTATGACTTCGTCTTACACGCGTGTCTAGTATGCTTGTGTATTCCATCATTAAAGGTTTCCCGAGCCGGCCAGAACCATAAGAATTTCCAGCTCGGGATGCCATTGACCTTAATCGGATCGCTAACTGACATCAGACCACGGCAGTATAGCACATTTTTGAGGACGCGAAAGAAAGAGTGTAAGTATTGGCATTTATTTACTGTTTGAGTTTATTCTAAGAATGTCTAGAACTTAAGAAAACATCCCTTCGATTTGAGGGTGTATTCTGAAAAACACTGGTAAGTTCATTTCAAAATAGTGAAAGGATTTAATTAGTAAAAGAACATTGTCAACGAAATTAGGAATATTTTGAGTTCCGTGTTTTATTACAATATAAGTAGTTGCAGATTTTTCAGTTCACGCTGTAACAATACGCGGAGGAAATGGCATTTCTCAAGAAATAGGTAGTCCTACTGACACGCACTCATACCTTGCGGACAATATTAATAGCAACCTCAGACTTTTCGCGGATGATTCTGTTATCTATATTGAAGCACAGGGCTGGAAAAAGCTGCACGAATATTCAATCGTATCTTGATAAGATTTCAAAGTGATGCAAAAATAAACAATTTGCTTTAAATGTTGAGAAACGCAAAATCGTGCACTTAACAAAGTGAAAAAACATATTATCTTACGACTATAGTATCAGTGAGTCGCGGTTGGGCTCTGTCAACTCTGGGTGTAACAGGCTGCAGACTTCGGTTTACTGGTAGAATACCAGGGAAATGGAATCAGTCTACAAAGGAGGTTGCTTACAAATCATTCGTGTACGACCCATACTAGAATGTTGCTCAAGCGTACGAGACCCGTGCCAAATAGCAGTAACAGAGGATATTGAATGTGTGCAGAGACGGACATCATCAACTGTCACAGTTTTGTTTGATACCTGGGAGATTGTGACAGAGATGCTGAAAGAACTGAACTGGCAGACTACTGAAGATGGACGTAAACTATCTTGAGAAAGCTTGCTTACAAAGTTTTAAGAACCGATTTCAAATGACGAGTCTGGGTATAGACGACAACCCCCTACGTATCACTCCAGCAGGGATCAGGACAGGATTACATTAATTACAGCACGTAAACAGGCGTTTAAACAGTCATTCATCCTGTGATCCATATGTGAATGGAACGGGAAAGTGCCCTAATAACTTGCCCTCTACCCTGCAGTTCACAGTGCTTTGCAGGGTACAGATGTAGATGCAAATACAGATTCTTACGACATCGATTCTCCATACTTAGTGTATGAAGCTGCGAGAGTGTAGAAACTTTCAGTAACACGCTCAGAATTTTGAAGAAGTTACTTCCAGAATGAAATTTTCACTCTGCGCTGATATGAAACTTCCCGACAGATTAAAACTGTGTGCCGAACCGAGACTCGAACTTGGGACCTTTTTCTTTCGCGAGCAAGTGCTCTGCCAACTGATCTAGCCAAGCACGACTCACGACCCCTCCTCGCAGCTTTACTTCTGCCAGTACCTCGTCTCCTACCCTTCAGACTTCACAGAAGCTTTCCTGCGAGCCTTGCAGAACTAGCACTCCTGGAAAAAGGATATTGCGGAGACATGGCTTAGCCACAGCCTGAGGGATGTCTCCATAGTAAAATTTTCACTCTGCAGCGGAGTGTTCGCTGATATGAAACTTCATGGCGGATTAAAACTGTGCGCCGGACCGATTTCGTGAATAATGTTCTCATAATTTTGTCAAAACAGTTGAATTTCCTTAAAAATAATCTTCGTCACTGTCCCTGCAAACCCGCGGAAAAAATTAAGAATGTGGAGATAATAAAACAGCTTACTACTTTCGCCAGTTGAGAATTGTTGAAGGGATCTCGACAAAAACTCACCGGTTTGTCGGCAAATTACGCAGCTATACATTCAAGATCATGAAACTGGTTTTCATATCGCGACAGTCAACACAAATTGACACGGAATTTTCTCCGAAACCAGAAGTGGAAAAGTACGGCGGCGCGACGGCGTTTAGCACCTAGACTCGGCAGGCGCCCAAAACCGGATTTCTCCTGCTCACCATGGATCGAATACCGAGCAGCATACAGTAGAGCACGGTACGGTGTTCTGCTTATCTCACCACCTGCAACTGTCGTCTTTCAATTTCCGTCGTCTATTACAGTCAGAAGAATTGTTCTTCATTTGTCTTCCTACCTTTGCATTTCATATTTCTCTCTCTGAGTTCTACTAATCTCGCACTAAGAGTACATACAAGTGTAGCTACCTTGACAGAGTCCTTCCAAATCAGCCCGAAACCACCGGGACACGAAGATAGCTAGCTGTTGCGGATACTGGGCGTCAGCTTACCTGTAACAGAAACAATGCAAAACTTTAATAGGCGATGCTCCTTTCAATGTGGTGGCACTACATTAACTATTATCTGCTGGAAATAAAAAACTGAAGGCAGTTAGAAAGACGGAGAATTAACAACAGTTATATGTAGCCCTGCCTAGGAGAGCGGGAGCGCATAATAATGAGGAAATGAACGCGCTGATTTTGTAGTTTCCGCAATGATGAAAGATGACGGGGACGTCAGGTGCAAAGACTGACATTCACAGCCGAAAATAGATACTATTTACTGCCCTTTTATTTCTACATCCAAACAGCTGTATTTATTGCTTTCCAATTCATCTGTCTTCGATTTCGAAGTCTTGAGGCTCCATCTTCAGACCCAAAATGCAAGAATCGAGGCACTAATTTAGTCAGTTAGTTGTCACTCAGTAAGTTGCACATGTCAGTTCAAGTTGGGTTGGGTCGATTGTGGGAGGAGACCAGACAGCGTGGTCATCGGTCTCATCGGATTATGGAAGGACGAGGAAGGAAGTCGGCCGTGCCCTTTCAAAGGAACCATCCCGGCATTTGCCTCGAGTGATTTAGGGAAATCACGGAAAACCTAAATCAGGATGGCCAGACGCGGGATTGAACCGTCGTCCTGCCAAATGCGAGTCCAGTGTGCTAACCACTGCGCCACCTCGCTCGGTCAGTTCAAATGTATTCGCTGCTGTTGAACGGTGGATGAGCAATTTCCTCCTGAAACACTTGTCAAAGAACTGTTCATGGCTTACCACATATTTTGCCTAAAAAGAAGCATAGAGGGGTCAAACTCGATTGTAAATTCAACTGGAAGGCAATAAGTACATCTGTTTGGATACAGAAATAAAATGGGAATAAATTATTTTTATGAGTGCTTAAACCAGTCTTTGAAAACTTACAGTGACGATCATCGTTAAAAAAGATTGTGAAGCTTGAGAAGCAAAGACTAAAAGAGAGATTAAATCTGCGACTTTAAAGTCATAGCTGTAGATTGGCGTCCTTGTCTTCTTCACTTCCTCTTAGACCTCCTGATGAAGGGCCATGTTACTCTTACAGCTTGATATTTGTGTATCTCCATTTGTCTACCATCTGGCGCAATGCTGTGGTACAGTGTTTCTGATGATTTATCAGTATACGTTTTGTCTATGAAGCAGCCAAAATAAGATAAAAACAAACATGACAGGCAATAGGCTGCCCACTGACGTAGAGAGTGGTGAACTGACAGAGCTAAAACAGTGCTGCCTTGTGAAAGTGAGAAGGCTGTTGACATAAAGGCAACAAGCATTCTACCGTTGTTGAAAATCACAAATCTTGTTGACAGCCGGCTCATTGGAACTATGAAGTTGTGTACGAAGAAGGCGCTAGCCCTTTACTGAATGTGAAAACTTCGACAGACGATAAAGATAATGAAGAAAATGAATTTCAGTGTAACTGATGTAGTGATACTTTCAACAATCAAAACGAATCGAATATATTAATCGTGAATGACTGTTAACGAAATTTTATATAATCCGTTCCAAATCCTTGAGAGATTTGAAAAGAAGGAAGATTAAAATGTTACACTCCGTCAAAGAAGAGGACATTAGAAGTGGGGCAGTAGTCCGTGTCAGAGAAAGAGGGCAGCAAATCGGCCTCAAATTTTTCACATTAATTATTCTATGTGCGATTTTGGGGAAACCACGGGATATGAGTTTAATGTGCCAGTCACTCGCTCAGTGAAAGTTGTATGTAAGTAACTAATCCTTAATTGTTTGTTTAACGCGAACCAAAATATTTCTACGTTCTTTTTTTTTTTAATTCTATCAAACGTGATAGACACCTTCGACCCACAGGAAGAACGTTCAAAGTATTCAGTCATGCGAGTTAAATGATGGAGGAAATAATGTCTGCAAGATCTAATAAAATTTGTCATGTTACTGGTTTCATAAGCATAACCAGTTTCCTTTTAGTCTCACCTTAGAGTAAAAATAAGACGAAATCACTAGAGGATCTTATCGGGTTTCTCATATGGAAAGAGATAGTCGGCATTCAACGCTTCTCCCAGGGTACTCCGCCGTGTCGCAAGGTCATAATCGTGCTACAGTGGTTTGAGTAGCATCATAGTGAACTCATGTTGATGTCTTGGCCACTGAAAAATGATTCAAATGGCTCTGAGCACTATGGGACTTAACTGCTGAGGTCATCAGTCCCCTAGAACTTAGAACTACTTAAACCTAACTAACCTAATTACATCACACACATCCATGCCCGAGGCAGGATTCGAACCTGCGACCGTAGCGGTCGCGCGGCTCCAGACTGTAGTGCCTAGAACCGCACGGCCACCCCGGCCGGCACTTGGCCACTGATTCCGATGGATTACGTGTTGGGCAGTTGGACTCCAGCTTCACGGCCAGGAGTTACCGCGCTGTAATTTACGGGAATTGCGTCATCTGTGCATTGCCATCTGGCGGCACATGGCTCTGGAAACCAACCAAGGACTTGTCCAACCCAAGTCATGCAGAATCGCTGCTGTATTGCGTACGAAAGATGGACCAAAAGGCTATTAAACAACTGGCCATAATTTTTTGTCTCATCAGTGCATACCACGAGAACCTGGAATAATTAACCTGGCGTTGGGAGATGCATTACAGGAGAGGAATTGTAGGGAGCGGACAAGGACTAGAACATGGAAAAAAGATAATAAAGTATATTGCGTGCGGTAGTTACATAGAGATGAATGATTAGCGCAGTATAGCATGAAACAAGTCGAAAGTTTGATGACTTTAATAAAAATCGAATGAACATGAAGAAAACCTGGTATCTCTCATACAACAGCTGATATGAATCTTAGATTCTAAGCTGCAGTTGAATTAGGATGTTCGAGAAACAGATGTGTAAATACCATCCGAGGCAGTACAAAGGACGAAAAAGGAAGAAGGGACAGAATGAGATTTACACTCTGCAGCGGAGTGTGCGCTGATATGAAACTACCTGGCAGATTAAAACTGTGTGCCGGACCGAGACTCGAACTCCGGACCTTTGTCTTCTGCGGGCAACTGCTCTACCATCTGAGCTACTCAAGCACGACTCACTCACGACCCGGCATCACAGCTTCAATTCTGCCGGTACCTCGTCTCCTAGCTTCCCAACTTCACAGAAGCTCTTCTGCGAACCTTGCAGAACTAGCACCTCTGGAAGAAAGGATACTGCGCGAAGACATGGCTTAGCCACAGCCTTCGGGATGTTTTCAGAATGAGATTTTCACTCTGCAGCGGAGTGTGCGCTGATATGAAACAACCTGGCAGAATAAAACTGTGTGCCGGACCGAGAATCGAACTCGGGACCTTTGCATTTTGCGGGCAAGTGCTCTACCAACTGAGCTACCCCCGAAGGCTGTGGCTAAGCCATGTCTCCTAAGCCATGTCTCCGCAGTATCCTTTCTTCCAGAGATGCTAGTTCTGCAAGGTTCGCAGAAGAGCTTCTGTGAAGGTTAGAAGGTAGGAGACGAGGTACTGGCGGAATTGAAGCTGTGAGGGCGGGTTGTGAGTTGTGCTTGAGTAGCTCAAATGGTAGAGCACTTCCCCGCGAAAGGCAAAAGTCTCGAGTTCGGATCTCGGTCCAGCACACAGTTTTAATCTGCCAGGTAGTTTCAGGAAGATGGGAGTTTAACATCTCATTGACGACAAGGTCACCAGACACGGAAAGCAAGCTTAAGTTGAGGAATTCGTTACTATCCTTTCCAATGAAACCTTCTCAGCATTTTCGATTAAATGAAACAGGAAAAGTCTAAATCGGAACAGCTACACGTGTACATGAGCCGCCGTACTACCGAATTCAGGTTCCAGCGCCACTCGGTCGATGCTACACAGCAACGAATGACAAGAAATACTGTAATCGAAAAAGTTGTTCAAATGGCTCTGAGCACTATGGGACTTAACATCTGTGGTCATCAGTCCCCTAGAACTTAGAACTACTTAAACCTAACTAACCTAAGGACATCACACACATCCATGCCCGAGGCAGGATTCGAACCTGCGACCGTAGCAGTGGCGCGGTTCCGGACTGAGCGCCTAGAACCGCTAGACCACCGCGGCCGGCTACTGTACTCGACACAGCTCTAATCCATACTACTGCTAAGTGGCTAACATGGGACACAGTTCCAGTTACAGACTGCCTGTCTGACTCCTTCCCCACGCCCGGGTTCCCGGGTTCGATTCCCGGCGGGGTCAGGGATTTTCTCTGCCTCGTGATGGCTGGGTGTTGTGTGCTGTCCTTAGGATAGTTAGGTTTAAGTAGTTCTAAGTTCTAGGGGACTGATGACCATAGATGTTAAGTCCCATAGTGCTCAGAGCCATTTGAACCATTTTTTTGACTCCTTCCAAGGGCAACACAATACAATTTCAGTTTCAGGTAATATATATAACTGTCGAACAATTTATAAATTTATAATGTTCTCATGATCTAATGTGTTAAACCTTTTCCGTAAGATTATATTATATATCTTAAGATTATATTTTAAGGTAAAGGTTAACACATTAAAACAAGTATTAAAGTTAGAAACTGTATATGTCTTGAAGTAGCAAATACACGGCGCGCAAATTATACAGACTATATTCGTCCAGTACTTAAGAATGAGGAAAATTATCGACTTCCAACAAAGTTTTCACATAATTTCAGTAATTTCAAATTCTTTCTCGTTTACACACCCCCAACTCATTTCCCCCACACACAAAATAATAAAATGAAAAAGTTTATCACTTCCTACATTTTCGCTGTTCGTGCAGTATAAAACTTCAGCGTCAGGCACGAATTTTTAATTTATTACTTCTTTACTGCTAATTCTATTCGGAATACATTTTGCAAACAGCAGCCACATACACCGCTGAAGGCACCTGCAAAATTATATCATCCTAGGAGACATAGTTCGGAAGATGTGACGTTTTATACACGGGAGTGCGTTCTTTACAGAGTCTGTGGTGGTGGTGGGTTATTGATGTAGATGCGATCGGGATCTTTACGTGCTGATGAGAGACAGCAAACAAGCTACCGCGGCTTGACGTCACTGGTGGGCTACCGCGGCACGTGCATCCTGATTCCCCTGGCTCTGTTTGCTCCCACTTAAGAGTGCCAGAGTCGCGGCCGGACGCACGGACAAAATATTTGCATTCCTGCAGCCCCGACCCTCTGCTGTGTGCGCGGCCAGTTATCGCGGACCGGGCGGGCCGCCTAATATTAGGACCGCCCCGCTGACCGACTCTCCGACGCCGTGCCGGCAGCATTCGGCGCTACATACGAGGGGCGTTTGGAAAGTCCGTGCAAAAATAAAAACTACTTAAGTGTTTGGGGTAAACCTTTTTTTGTTTTTCGATGGAGTCTCCTTTTAGACTTATACACTTTGCCCAATGCTGTTCTAATTTGTTGATCCCTTTCGAGCAATAGGAATTGCTCAAGTCTGCAAAATAGCTATTAGTTGCTGCATTCACCTCCTCATTTGAATAAAATCTTTGTCCCGCCAGCCATTTCTTCAAATTGGGGAACAAATAGTAGTCTGAGGGAGCCAAGTATGGAGAATAGGGGGGATGTGAAACGAGTTGGAATCCCGTTTCCATTAATTTGCGACCACAACTGCTGAGGTGTGTGCTGGTGCATTGTTGTGATGAAAAAGGACTTTGTTGCGGTCCAATCGCCGGCGTTTTTCTTGCAGCTCGATTTCAAACGGTCCAATAACGATGAATAATATGCATCCAGATAGTCGATGAGGATTATCCCTTGCGAATCCCAAACATTCGCCCTAATGTTTCCGGCCGAAGAAATGGTCTTCGCCTTTTAGGGTGCAGATTCTCCCTTGGTAACCCATTGTTTAGATTGTTCTTTTGTCTCAGGAGTATAGTAAAGTATCCATGTTTCATCCACAGTGACGAAACGACGCTTAAAGTCCTGCGGATTCTTCCTAAACAGCTGCAAACCATCCTTGCAACACTTCTGACGATTCCGTTTTTAGTCAAGCGTGAGCAATCGCGGACCCATCTTGCTGATAGCTTTCTCATGTCCAAATATTTATGCAAAACCCGTTCATTCGAGATGCCCACAGCACTAGCAATCTCACGCACCTTAACTCTTCTATTATCCATCGCCATATCATGGATTTTATCAACGATTACTGGAGTCGTAACCTCCACAGGGCATCCAGAACGTTCAGCATCACTCGTGCCCATATGGCCACTCCGAAAATTTTGCAAATACTTATAAACTGTTCTAATCGAAGGTGCAGAGTCATCGGAATGTTTATCAAATTTCTCTTAAGTCTCTTGAGGCGTTTTGCCTTTCATAAAGAAATGTTTAATTTCCACGCGAAATTCTTTTTCGTCCATTTTTTGACAATCACTCGACTTGATTCACACGAATGCCAAACACAGAGAAATAGACCAATATGGCTCAAACTTGGTGTGCGTTCTTTCCAAAGATGCTACTAACTAAATATGACCTCGATACGTCCCAGTGATGCCATCTCTTGGACTTTGCACGGACTTTTCAAACGCCCCTCTTACATCTCTCGAACAACGCACTATAGTCTTTCAAATTACTTAGTGTGTTAGTTACGTGCGCTGCACGTCATGTTCGCGATAAATCTTATGGTCTTGAACGAGTCATTTGAACAACGGTTGTGAAACTCGATGTACACTATCTGATCAACACTATGTGGACATCTCTATGTAATGCGGAATTGACCACTAGGAGTCACGAGAGGACGCGCCATTATAAAAGGTGGCGTGGATTATTGTGTTGTCAGGAGAGAAGCAATAACAGCAGAATGGCTACATCTGAAGAACTCAGTGACTTTGTATGTCGCCTTGTCACTGGTTGTCACTTAGTAGCAGATGCATCAGGGACATTTCAACACTTCTAAAGGTGTCCAGGTCGACAGTCGCTGATGTAACTGTGAAGTGGAAACGCGAAAGAACATCCACAACTGAACGAAAACCTGGCAGATCTCGTGTACTCACAGACAAGAACCGTCCACTATTGAAGAGGACAGTTGTGTCGGACAGGTTCTCATAAGCCAAACATTGTTGTATTCAATGCTAAGTGACGCTTGTGGTGGTATCAAGAGCGACGACAGTGGACGACTCCAAACGAGTGATATGGAGCGATGAACCACACTACACTCTGTGGAAATCCAATGGAAGCCACTTGATTATCAGTGCTTCGCTCAGTGTTGTGTTGTTGTGTTATAGCTAAAACCAAGCATTAATTTTAACAACTGAATGACTTGTTGTATTAGTATTACAGACGCAGGAATATAGTTAACCTAATTTCTCCGACATCCGCAATATTAATGCTGGGTTACGGTTTTTACATTTGACGAGGCGAAATGTTAACAAGCAGTTTGGAAGATTGTATTGGCTATTCTTTCTTCTTATAAGCGACACAATTGCAGTTCTTCAGCCAGTTCCTGGTTTGTTGCTCTGTGAGTCACTTAGTTCACCACTTCCATAGGAGCAGAAGGTAAAGCATCAGTTTGGTAGAAGCACTTAGTTTTCTGACGATTTTTCAGGAATGCGTGTGACAAGTGATATTACCGTCTTATAAGAAGTGTCATCCACTTCTATCCACAACGTCCGTTTCTTGCACAAAACAGACGTTTATGCTATATGACTTTTGTCGAAACAGTATCAAGATAAGAAGAATAATATACTAGAAACTTTGGTTAAAGGGGAAATTCTTGTAGTGAATTTTACAGGGTATTCGGAAAATCTCGTTACAGACTTATACAACCTGTAGAGGGGAGTGAGTACATAATATTTTGAAAAGGAATCCAGCTTCGTTAACGCACCTTTTCCGTACTAAATGGGTTCAAATGGCTCTAAGCACTATGGGACTTTACATCTGAGGTCATCAGTCCCCTAGACTTATAACTACTTAAACCTAACTAACCTAAGGACACCACACACAGCCATGCCCAAGGCAGGATTCGAACCTGCGACCCTAGCAGCAGCGCGGTTCCGGACTGAAGCGCCTAGAACTGCTCGGTCACAGGGGCAGGCGTTTCCGTACTACAGCCGTGTGAAAACATGTTTGCAGCGGGGCAGTCATGGTGGGAGGTTCTTACGTCGGTCTGAATGACGTCATTTGACGTCTATCCTGCCTTTGTGGCATGGTTCGAGCCTCATTCATGTGTCTGTGAGTGTCAGAACAACATGGTTGAGTATACGTCTGCAGAATACACCGCCACCATCACCTTGAAGAAAATGACTTACTGATACATAACCAACACGGGTGCAGAAAATATCGTTCTCGTGCAACACAGCTCTTTATTCCGATGAAGTAATGAGTGCTGTCGACAAGCGACCTCAGATCGATTCCATATTCCTAGATTTCCAGAAGGCTTTTTATGCCGTTCCTCACAAGCGACTATTAATCAAATTGCGTGCATATGGAGTATCGTCTCAGTTGTGTGACTGGATACGTGATTTCCTCTCAGAGAGGTCACAGTACATAGTGATAGACGGTAAATCATCGAGTAGAACAGAAGTGATATCTGGCGTTCCGCAAGGTAGTGTCATAGGCCCTCTGCTGTTCCTGATTTACATAAATGATCTAGGTGATAATCTGAGCAGCCCCCTTCGACTGTTTGCAGATGGCGCTGTAATTTACCGTCTAGTGAGAACATCAGACGATCAATTCCAATTACAAAGTCATCTAGGGAGAATTTATGTATGGTGCGAAAAGTGGCAATTGGCACTAAACACAGAAAAGTGCGAGGTCATCCACATGGGTACTAAAAGAAATCCGATAAATTTTGGGTATACGATAAATCGCACAAATCTAAGGGCTGTCAGTTCAACTAAATACCTAAGAATTACAATTACGAGCAACTTGAATTGGAAAGATCACATAGATAATATTGTGGGGAAGGCGAAACAAAGACTGCTCTTTGTTGGCAGAACACTTAGAAGATGCGACAAACCCACTAAAGAGACAGCCTACATTACACTTGTCCGTCCTCTTCTGGAATATTGCTGCGCGTTGTGGGATCCTTACCAGGTAGGATAGACGCAGGACATCGAAAAAGTGCAAAGAAGGGCATCTCGTTTCGTGTTATCGCGCAATAGGGGTGAGACTGTCTCTGATATGATACGCGAGTTGGGGTGGCAGTCACTGAAACAAGGGCGGTTTTCTTTGCGGCGATATCTATTTACGAAATTTCAATCACCAGCTGTCTCTTCCGAATGCGAAAATATTTTGTTGACACCCACCTAAGTAGGGAGAAATGATCATCATAATAAAATAAGAGAAATCAGAGCTCGAACGGAAAGAATTAGGTGTTCCTTTTTCCCACGCTCTATTCGAGAGTGGAATGGCAGAGAAGTAGTATGAAAATGGTTCGATGAACCCTCTACCAGGCACTTAAGTGTGAATGGCAGAGTGACCATGTAGTTGTAGATGTTCTGAATGGCGAAGCTCGCGGTAACGGAAGAGCCGCTCGTCGCATTTATTAATGGAGAGACGTCTACAGACGTTAAAGGAACCTCTGGCGTGCCACAGGGGAGTGTTATGGGACCATTGCTTTTCACAATATATATAAATGACCTAGTAGATAGTGTCGGAAGTTCCATGCGGCTTTTCGCGGATGATGCTGTAGTATACAGAGAAGTTGCAGCATTAGAAAATTGTAGCGAAATGCAGGAAGATCTGCAGCGGATAGGCACTTGGTGCAGGGAGTGGCAACTGTCCCTTAACATAGACACATGTAATGTATTGCGAATACATAGAAAGAAGGATCCTTTATTGTATGATTATATGATAGCGGAATAAACACTGGTAGCAGTTACTTCTGTAAAATACACTCCTGGAAATTGAAATAAGAACACCGTGAATTCATTGTCCCAGGAAGGGGAAACTTTATTGACACATTCCTGGGGGCAGATACATCACATGATCACACTGACAGAACCACAGGCACATAGACACAGGCAACAGAGCATGCACAATGTCGGCACTAGTACAGTGTATCTCCACCTTTCGCAGCAATGCAGGCTGCTATTCCCCCATGGAGACGATCGTGGAGATGCTGGATGTAGTCCTGTGGAACGGCTTGCCATGCCATTTCCACCTGGCGCCTCAGTTGGACCAGCGTTCGTGCTGGACGTGCAGACCGCGTGAGACGACGCTTCATCCAGTCCCAAACATGCTCAATGGGGGACAGATCCGGAGATCTTGCTGGCCAGGGTAGTTGACTTACACCTTCTAGAGCACGTTGGGTGGCACGGGATACATGCGGACGTGCATTGTCCTGTTGGAACAGCAAGTTCCCTTGCCGGTCTAGGAATGGTAGAACGATGGGTTCGATGACGGTTTGGATGTACTGTGCACTATTCAGTGTCCCCTCGACGATCACCAGTGGTGTACGGCCAGTGTAGGAGATCGCTCCCCACACCATGATGCCGGGTGTTGGCCCTGTGTGCCTCGGTCGTATGCAGTCCTGATTGTGGCGCTCACCTGCACGGCGCCAAACACGCATACGACCATCATTGGCACCAAGGCAGAAGCGACTCTCATCGCTGAAGACGACACGTCTCCATTCGTCCCTCCATTCACGCCTGTCGCGACACCACTGGAGGCGGGCTGCACGATGTTGGGGCGTGAGCGGAAGACGGCCTAACGGTGTGCGGGACCGTAGCCCAGCTTCATGGAGACGGTTGCGAATGGTTCTCGCCGATACCCCAGGAGCAACAGTGTCCCTAATTTGCTGGGAAGTGGCGGTGCGGTCCCCTACGGCACTGCGTAGGATCCTACGGTCTTGGCGTGCATCCGTGCGTCGCTGCGGACCGGTCCCAGGTCGACGGGCACGTGCACCTTCCGCCGACCACTGGCGACAACATCGATGTACTGTGGAGACCTCACGCCCCACGTGTTGAGCAATTCGGCGGTACGTCCACCCGGCCTCCCGCATGCCCACTATACGCCCTCGCTCAAAGTCCGTCAACTGCACATACGGTTCACGTCCACGCTGTCGCGGCATGCTACCAGTGTTAAAGACTGCGATGGAGCTCCGTATGCCACGGCAAACTGGCTGACACTGACGGCGGCGGTGCACAAATGCTGCGCAGCTAGCGCCATTCGACGGCCAACACCGCGGTTCCTGGTGTGTCCGCTGTGCCGTGCGTGTGATCATTGCTTGTACAGCCCTCTCGCAGTGTCCGGAGCAAGTATGGTGGGTCTGACACACCGGTGTCAATGTGTTCTTTTTTCCATTTCCAGGAGTGTATCAGGGAGTATGCGTGCGGAACGATTTGAAATGGAATGATCATATAAAATTAATTGTTGGTAAGGCGGGTACCAGGTTGAGATTCATTGGGAGAGTGCTTAGAAAATGTAATCCATCAACAAAGGAGGCGGCTTACAAAACACTCGTTCGACCTATACTTGCTCATCAGTGTGGGATCCGTACCAGGTCGGATTGACAGAGGAGATAGAGAAGATCCAAAGAAGAGCGGCGCGTTTCGTCACGGGGTTATTTGGTAAGCGATATAGCGTTATGGAGATGTTTAGCAAGCTCAAGTGGCAGACTCTGCAAGAGAGGCGCTCTGAATCGCGTTGTAGCTTGCTCGCCAGGTTTCGAGAGGGTGCGTTTCTGGATGAGGTATCGAATATATTGCTTCCCCCTACTTATACCTCACGAGGAGATCACGAATGTAAAATTAGAGAGATTAGAGCGCGCACGGAGGCTTTCAGACAGTCGGTCTTCCTGCGAACCATACGCGACTGGAACAGGAAAGGGAGGTAATGACAGTGGCACGTAAAGTGCCCTCCGCCACACACCGTTGGGTGGCTTGCGGAGTATAAATGTAGATGTAGATGTAGATGTAGAAGATCGTTCTCCACAACGTTCGAATCCATCGCATACCGCTTTGCCACAATTACTCAACAGCTTCGAGAAAGGGTACCTCCACCGTCAGCAGCCGTGAGTGTGGTGCTCCAAGCAGACGCCGCATGCCTGAGTTGGAAAAGGCCGTACTGCAACATGTTAAAGAGAACCCGTCAACGATTACACCAGCAGTTTCTTTGGCTATTAATGAGAGGAATTGTAAAACAAGTGATATACGGGATCAAACCTAATCAATTGCTTGTGAAAGTGATGACGTGGCCAATATTTTTACAAATGGTTATAGAACGGAAAGGGTACGTTTCCGGATATGGGTTCCAATTCAAAATACGAGGGCTGTTCAATAAACAATAATCATAATTTTTATGGTAATTCTCGCGTTAAAATTTAATCTTATGATATTTTGTTTGCTTAATGTGCAACAAAAACGCCGTAGTAGTTTCATTGATGGGACTCCTGGTTCAAGCCTGTGAGAGGCAGGCAAGGTCAGACAATGTTCAGTATCGCCTGCCGCTGCAATGGAGGTAACACGCGAGGAACAATATGTGGCTTTGAAATTCAGCTTTCGTCTCAACAAATCTTCAGCTGAGGCCTATACAGAGTCTGTTCTTCCCTACAGCACAGCTCAAAGGTGGTTTAAAATTTCAAAGAAAGGTGGACCCGCTGCTCCAGTTACTACTCTTACGGAAGAAAAAACCACTGCTACTGTCATTGTGAGAGAGGATCGACGAATTACCTTAAGATCACTTTCCGAAATACTGAACATTTCATTGGGTGCCACCCACACGTTGGTGACAGAAAAATTACACATGACACGTGTTTGTGCGCGATGGGTTCGAGAACTGTTGATTCCCGAACGAAAGGACATTCGCGTGCAGGTCTGCATGCAATTAAAGTTGATGTTAGAGGAGTTTATTTCAAACGTAATCACTGTTGATGAAAATCGGCTACGTCATTTTGATCCTGAGAGCAAACAGCAAAGCTCAGTGTGGAAATCTCCTTCATCACCAAGCCCCAAAAAAGCAAAAGTGATTGCTTCTGCTGGGAAAGTTATGGTCAGCTCATTCTCTGATATTCATGGAATGGTTTATCAGCATGTTGTACCTGCACACACATCAGTAACTGGACAATACTACAAGGATGTCCTGAAAACATTGCAATTCCGTACCAGGTGCAAAAGACGACATTTCCGTGAAGCAGGATGGACGCTGCATCACGATAATGCGAGGCCGCATATTGCCAATGTTGTTGCTGAATACCCGGCCGGTTCGGCCGAGCGGTTCTAGGCGCTACAGTCTGGAACCTCGCGACCGCTACGGTCGCAGGTTCGAACCCTGCCTCGGGCATGGGTGTGTGTGATGTCCTTAGATTAGTTAGGTTTAAGTAGTTCTAAGTTCTAGGGGACTGATGACTTCGGAAGTTAAGTCCCATAATGCTCAGAGCCATTTGAACCTTTTTTTTTGTTGAATATCTTTCAAAAATCAACGTGAAGTGCATCCCTCTCCCACCCTATAGTAAGGATTTAGCCCCATGTAACTATTTTCTATTCCCTACCATGAATAAACGCCTTCGTGGGAGGCATTGTCAATCATCAGAAGGAGTGGTGAAGGCTGCGGAGCCGATTTTGAAGGACCTCTGAAGAAATGGTTTCCAGCATGTATTTGGTTCAAATGGTTGAAAAGGCTCTGAGCACTGTGGGACTTAACACCTCAGATCTGATATCAGTCCCCTATAACATAGAACTACTTAAACCTAACTAATTGCCCGCATCTCGTGGTCGTGCGGTAGCGTTCTCGCTTCCCACGCCCGGGTTCTCGGGTTCGATTCCCGGCAGGGTCAGGGATTTTCTCTGCCTCGTGATGGCTGGGTGTTGTGTGCTGTCCTTAGGTTAGTTAGGTTTAAGTAGTTCTAAGTTCTAGGGGACTGATGACTTCGGAAGTGAAGTCCCATAATGCTCAGAGCCATTTGAACCTTTTTTTTTTGTTGAATATCTTTCAAAAATCAACGTGAAGTGCATCCCTCTCCCACCCTATAGTAAGGATTTAGCCCCATGTAACTATTTTCTATTCCCTACCATGAATAAACGCCTTCGTGGGAGGCATTGTCAATCATCAGAAGGAGTGGTGAAGGCTGCAGAGCCGATTTTGAAGGACCTCTCAAGAAATGGTTTCCAGCATGTATTTGGTTCAAATGGTTGAAAAGGCTCTGAGCACTGTGGGACTTAACACCTCAGATCTGATATCAGTCCCCTATAACATAGAACTACTTAAACCTAACTAATTGCCCGCATCTCGTGGTCGTGCGGTAGCGTTCTCGCTTCCCACGCCCGGGTTCTCGGGTTCGATTCCCGGCAGGGTCAGGGATTTTCTCTGCCTCGTGATGGCTGGGTGTTGTGTGCTGTCCTTAGGTTAGTTAGGTTTAAGTAGTTCTAAGTTCTAGGGGACTGATGACTTCGGAAGTGAAGTCCCATAATGCTCAGAGCCATTTGAACCTTTTTTTTTGTTGAATATCTTTCAAAAATCAACGTGAAGTGCATCCCTCTCCCACCCTATAGTAAGGATTTAGCCCCATGTAACTATTTTCTATTCCCTACCATGAATAAACGCCTTCGTGGGAGGCATTGTCAATCATCAGAAGGAGTGGTGAAGGCTGCAGAGCCGATTTTGAAGGACCTCTCAAGAAATGGTTTCCAGCATGTATTTGGTTCAAATGGTTGAAAAGGCTCTGAGCACTGTGGGACTTAACACCTCAGATCTGATATCAGTCCCCTATAACATAGAACTACTTAAACCTAACTCATTGCCCGCATCTCGTGGTCGTGCGGTAGCGTTCTCGCTTCCCACGCCCGGGTTCCCGGGTTCGATTCCCGGCAGGGTCAGGGATTTTCTCTGCCTCGTGATGGCTGGGTGTTGTGTGCTGTCCTTAGGTTAGTTAGGTTTAAGTAGTTCTAAGTTCTAGGGGACTGATGACCATAGATGTTAAGTCCCCTAGTGCTCAGAGCCATATGAACCATTTGAACCAAACCTAACTAACCTAAGGACATCACACACATCCATTCCCGAGGCAGGATTCGAACCTGCGACCGTAGCGGTCGCGCGGTTCTAGACTGAAGCGCCTATAACCGCTCGGCCACACCGGCCGGCAGCATGTATTTGAAGATTGGCAGAAACGCTGGGACAAGTGCATCGCCTTCATGGGAAACAGCTTTGAGAAGGACCATCAAAATTATGAGGATGAGTAAAGGTATGTTGTAAAAAAAGAAAAAAAGAAAAACATGATCATTCTTTATTGAACAGCCCTCGTATTATCTAGTCGCTCCCCTCTACAAACGCTAGAAGTTTGTAACGGGAATTTCCGAGCACACCGTACATTAACATTCTACTATCGAAATACTTCGTCAGTCATCGAGTTTTAGATCTGAGAAGCAACAAATAACTTTCCAAAAATGTATACGCAGAACTTTTTTTATTCTTAAAGGAACATTACCTGCGGAACTAAATATTAATTGTCTTCACACATCTTTCGGTGCAACCAAACGCTGAACAATATTTCTTCATTGTAATAAAGAAACCTATACTGAAAATACAACAATTAACACGAAGTATTCCAGAACTCTTCTGCAAATGGATACTGCCACAAGTCAGTTAATAGAGATGTTGGTTTCGGTATAATAACGTCATATGCGGTACATCGTCTATTATACGAAAGCTGCTCTAATCTTGTTGTCAAAGATAAGTATCCGTGCCTGAAGGTATCGATACTTTCCTTACAATACTATTCATGAATGATGTAACAATAGTTTTTCTTCCGTGCCGCGTCCTTGGCGCTACATGCTGGCCTGCGTTCTGTGATTTTTATTTATTCCTCTTCCTGACTGCCGCCACAGGCATTGCTTGGAGTCGCGAATGAGGTTAACGCTGTTTGTGATAAATAACGCGCAAAGGCGAACGGCCGCCACTGCCGTTTCTGCGGCACGCTAGACAAGTGCGCGTCTCTGCAGAGAGCCGCGAGGCTGTGTGTAGTGTGTAGAGCGCAGGCGGCGCGCAGCGGCCGGCCTTGGCGTTCCGCCGCCGTGTGCTGGAGATGGCGACGCACCTGCTGCCCGTCTGCCCCGGCAGCTACCCACCCTTTTTTATATACCTTGGATACTCATGCCTGCGTCTCAAGGGGCAGTTTCATTCTGAACTAGCAAAGCCTGAACCCTGTACTGTCGCGAGCTACAACTCACTGTCTTTCCACATTTAATTACGACTGATGTCCAAGGCCACTGATTGCTTCTGTTCGAGTCCGACTTAAAGTTTTTTTACTAGAAAAATTATTTTCCCTCTATGTTTACCTAGGAGGTGTGATTAAAAAGTAAAGGGATTTTTTTAGCCGGCCACTGTGGCCGAGCGATTCTAGGCTCTTCATTCCGGAACCACGCGCCTGCTACGGTCGCAGGTTCGAATCATGCCTCCGGCATGAAGGTGTGTGATGCCCTTGGGTTAGTTAGGTTTACGTAGTTCTAAGTCTAGGGGACTGATGACTTCAGATGTTAAGTCCCATAGTGCTTAAAGCCATTTGAACCATTTTTTTTATTTTTATTTTTTTTATTCCATGGTCTTTACACATCAGATTTATTTTTTGCCGGCCGTTGAGGCCGAGCGGTTCTAGGTGCTGCAGTCTGGAACCGCGCGACCGCTACGGTCGCAGGTCCGAATCCTGCCTCGGGCATGGATGTGTGTGATGTCCTTAGGTTAGTTAGGTTTAAGTAGTTCTAAGTTCTAGGGGACTGATGACCTCAGAAGTTAAGTCCCATAGTGCTCAGAGCCATTTGAACCATTTATTTTTTACCTTGTTGGTAAACATGTTCCTCATGCGAGTCTGCATTTTCAGTTGCTTTGAATATTTAGTTTTATATGTTATATATGTTTTCGAGTGCTCGGCGAATGTTTAATTTCGAAAAGATAGCACAAAGAATCTGCATAAAATTTTGTTTGAAGTATGGAGTAAAGTACAGCACACATTCGAAATGTTGACTGTGGCTTTTTGCGAATCTACTGCGAGTAAGATAAAAGTTTAAGAACTGTACATACGTTTTCTTGTCCAAAGAGAAGATGGACAAGAAAAGAACAGAAGCTACGAAATGTGGTGCTTACAGAAGAATGCTGGAGATTAGATGGCTAGATCATGTAACTAATGAGGAGGTACTAAACAGAATTGGGGAGAAGAGGAGTTTGTGGCACAACTTGACTAGAAGAAGGGATCGGTTGGTACATGTTCTGAGGCAACAAGGGATCACCAATTTAGTACTGGAGGGCAGCGTGGAGGGTAAAAATCGTAGAGGGAGACCAAGAGATGAATACACTAAGCAGATTCAGAAGGTACTGCAGTAGGTACTGGGAGATGAAGAATCTTGCACAGGATAGAGTAGCATGGAGAGCTGCATCAAACCAGTCTCTGGACTGAAAACCACAACAATAACAACAACACACGTTTTAAAGAGGGTCGAGAAGACGTTGAAGACGTTGAGCGTACTGGACGCCTTAGCACATAGTTACTGACAGTGTGAAAGAAGTAAAGAAAACGATTCTGTAGAATCACGGCCAGCAAGGTTGCTCATGACGTCGGCATATCCTTTGTCTCACGACAAGGAATTCTTTCGGATATTCTGGGTACGAGAAGTGTAGCAGCAAAGTTTTTTCCGAAATTGTTGAATTTCGACGGAAAACGACGTCGGGTAGACATCGCTCAGGAATTGCTGAATGAACTCAACAACGATCCAGAACTTCCAAAGAAGTTTATAACAGGTGACGAAACATGGGCATACGGGTATGTCTTCTAAACAAAGTTCGGATCGTCCAAATGGAAATTGCATGAAGACAAGACCGAAAAACATTCAACAAATTTGATCACATATGAAGGTTTCCCTGACTGTTTTCTTCGATTACAATGGAATATAGCATCATGCCTTATGGTCGTACGGTCAATAAGAAGTAGAAACTTCTGCGCCGTTTACCTGAATCAGTCCGAAGAAAACGACCGGAACTGTGGCACAACCACTCGTGAAAATAGCGTTAGATAACGCTCCCGCTCACACTTCAATGCTTGTTCGTGATTATTTGGCAAAACGCGAAACCGTTATGTTGCGAAAATAAAGTCTTCTTGCCTACAGGCATTCCCATTTGATTTCACGGAGCGTTTGCGTAATACTTGAGAGTTGATCGAATCTACCAATAACAAATCCAGCCGCACGACTTTGGATTCCTTCGTTGTCTTCCTTCAATGCAATCTGGTGGGGCCTCCTGACACTCCATCGGTATTCAAGAAGTATCATATAAGTCTTCTGTACACGGTCTCTCTCATGTAAGAGCAGCACTTTCCTAGAACTCTCCAAATAAACTGAAGTCGACTATTCGCCTCCTCTAAAACCGTCCTTGAGGCTTTACCTATCGTCCTTCAACTGTCCTAACAAAGATGCTCTGCGAAAAATAGACACCACCCTTCGGTCCACAGATTTGTCAGAGAAACACACACCGCTTCAACACTGCGCCATTTGTGTATTTAATTGGAGAATCATGGATTAGCACTCTGCAACCTCGCCACGTCACCGCTTGTATCATTCCTCCTGACCTATAAGACATGTTTGCTTCCCGACTGGAATGATGTTCAGTCCAGACCTGGTTGATGGCTGATGTCATGTAGGGACATAGTTCTTGTTCGTAGTGGTATTGATACGATTGTGGGTCGCTTCGAACGCATCTCATTTGCGTTCCATCACTGGAGATCTGAAATTTATGAAGCAACGTCAATTGCATATCTTCAGCCGTGAAACCCAAACATACTGCAACTATAGCCAGCTATTTTCTGTAGAACCATATCTTCTAAGAGACGAAGTTATAAGGTATCTGATTGTCTAGAGCATATAGAAACAAGCAGTTTGGCCTAAAATACACGGACGCTCGTTGTGTAAACGTAACGCAAATGGCAGCACTGCACAGCACTTGGAACTTCGGCAGTTGGCGAGAATGAAGAGTAATATCGATACCGGAAATGGCGAAGTTTCTGTTACATAAACAGCGAGTAACTACTCGTTTTCTTCTCTCGTACGTTCTGACACCCACTGAAAATCATTGCCACTTGACTGAGATATTTAGCGATGGTGTCATGAACGTGGAAAATGTGCGTTCATGGGTGTGACTGCAAAGACGGCCGAAAATCGTGTGACAACGAATCAAAACAGCCTCGGTCTCGCACCAGTCAATTTGATAACTTTTTGAAGTGAGTGGACAAAGTTGCTCTGGAAGTTCACCGGTATAGTGTGAATGATATCGCCTCCTCAGTAGGCGTTTCTGTTGGATCTGAGCACATAATAATGACCGAAAAATACCGAAAGTGTCGTCCATGAGGCCGCCTCGAATGCTTACAGACGACATCAAGGCTGTATGCGTAGCGGTTTGGCAGGCAATGTTGGCATATGATGGCGGCATAAATGGGACTTTCTCTTCAACAACTGTGACAATAGATGAGATATGGATGCCGTCTTTAAATCCTGGATCGAAGTGCCTGTCAGCTCAGTGGAAGTACACAGACGCACAGCCACCAAAACAATTCCATTTAAGGGCTAGAGCTGAAAAAGTTATGATGGCCATGTTTTGGGCGGCCTTGTTCATTGTGTTCAAAGATCACTGCGGTGGCAGGTGCGAGTTAACAGGCTGTCTTCAAGAACAAGTTGCTCCCCGCAATGCGAGAATAACGATTGGAAAAGCTGCACATATTCTCTTTCACCAAGACATTACGCCAACGTAACTGGCAACCGCAACGTATGAGTTTCTTCGTGAAAACTACTTATAAGTGGTTTCGCTTATTTACCTGAATAGGCTCCTAGCGTCTGGGTGGCTTTTTCCAACAATGGGAAACACACTTTGTGGAAGCACAGTTTCCAATTTTGCCGCCTTTGCTTCAGCGATTTTCAAGTGGTCAAAACCATTCCTACGGCCGTCCTCTCATGTGACGTGAAAACGCACGTGGACGAGGAATTGCTGACGTCACAGTGTGGAATTACAGTTTCCTTTACACTGCGGAGCGTGAAAAAAAAGAACCTACCATGTCGGAAAAATGACCAATAAGATGTGAGATAGTTATACGCCACAAACAGGACATAGCAGTTGTCATATTGTAAGGCGTTAAACATCGTATTTGTTGGGTTTTCTTTCTCGTACAGTACGTGGTATGAATATAAACTGCTTAAAAGCATCGGCAAATCGAGTATATCCCGAAAACGCGTCATTTTAGCTGCCATAATATGATAGGAAACTACTTATCGGTAGGTAAATGGTTTGTGTAGTTTATGTTTTTAGTGTTATAATGGAAGTACATCCTCTCAATGCAACGGTACAATGATCGTTTACGAAAAGCACGTCTTTTGGGAAAATCTGCATACTAGATAACAAATAATGACATTTGTAGATACAGCCTTTACACAGTTTACGTCACATACAGAGGCCTTGTTCTGTCGCAGCTGGAGTTCAGTTGATAGTGTCGTGAGCTGTTGACTTGTGAAGGGATATGTAACAGGTTCGCATCTATCTCCTTTCAGTTTTTTTTTTAACCTTTGGTTTTCTAAAAGTTCCGAGTCTTTCTTATTCTTTTTTAGAAGTATTAGGTGTAGTAGTCGATGCTATTTATTATAAATAAAGTATCTGCTGCAATTTTGTTGCCAACGACTGGAATGCTTCCCCAATGCCAGTCTACACCTGAAAGGAAACACAAGTTAAATACTGGGAAGTTTTACTATTTGAAACTTCCTGTAAATATATGCATATACTCGTCTCTGGGTTCATGGAGTGGCTCATGTTTGTAACTTGCCGCTAAATATTTTTTTCAATGATGGTGAGCAACTTTGAAAAAATTTCAGAGTACTGGTAGTCAATGCAACGTGGAGAATACGAATATTATACATTCACAAACTGACATTAGACATTGCTCCTTAGTCATATGCAATTTAAAACCAAAAATGAATCAACGAATAACTTCTACTAGTATATATCTCAGATGGTTGTAAAGCATTACTTAGTGTTCCTGTAGGAGCAATTCGCTGTTCAAGACATCGACGAGTCGAGAATCTTCTACGCGATTTTCTCTGCTTTTCTTCAACTAATTCTAACAGAACTAATGTAGCTATTTCATGCGCGTCCATTTTCGTTAAGAAATTCTGTGTTTTGCGAGCCAAATAAAGTCGACAACGGCCGCTGGAGAACGCTGAGAGGGCAAATCACGTTAACTAGGTCGTTCCGTGTGCCGCCGACGTGCTTCTCACGACGTCGGATGTCCCGTTTGCGCCCATGTTAACGTTAGGTGCCTCGACCAGTGTGAGGACGAATTAAGGAAGAGTTCGCAGCGGACACCGAATTATAGCGCCTACATTGTGAAAAGTGTGTACGCCTCCGAGATGATTACGTCGAGAAACGGCGTGAGTTTCAAATTCTGGAAAAAGAACACGAGAAACCGTAGAATTTGTGCGCACGTGCGTGTAGCCAGCGCTTTAACGACTGTAACACTGCGGCAGTGAAGAGAGGGAGGGAGAGAAGTTTTCCCGGAACTGCGCCAGCAGAGCAGTGCGCCGCGCCCAAGTGGACGGACGCGGCACACGCCCTGCCGCAGCCGCGCGTCGGCGGCCGACTGCGTGGGCGGCGCACGCGAGGCGCCGCTGCGCTGGTTGCGCGAGCTGCCGCTGCGCGGCGCACGCGGCGCTCACCATAGAAACGTCTCGGAAAGTGAGCAGCACTCCCAACGCGCAGAATACACTGAGGAGAGAATAGTTATGGGATACCTCCTAATATCGTGTCGGACCTCCTTTTGCTCGGCGTAGTATAGCAGATCGACGTGTCATGGACTCAACAAGTCGTTGGGAGTCCCCTGCGATTACTGCGCCATGCTCCCTCTACAGAGTGGTCCATTGATCGTGACCGGGCCAAATATCTCACGAAATAAGCGTCAAACGAAAAAACTACAAAGAACGAAACTTGTCTAGCTGGAAAGGGGAAACCAGATGGCGCTATGGTTGGCCCGCTAGATGGCGCTGCCATAAATCAAACGGATATCAACTGCGGTTTTTTTTAAATAGGAACCCCCATTTTTTGTTCCATATTCGTGTAGGACCTAAAGAAATATGAATATTTTAGTTGAATCACTTTTTTCATTTTGTGATAGATGGCGCTGTAATAGTCACAAACATATGGCTCACAATTTTAGACGAACAGTTCGTAACAGGTAGGTTTTTTTAATTAAAATACAGAACGTAGGTGCGTTTGAACATTTTATTTCGGTTGTTCCGATCTGATACATGTACCTTTGTCAACTTATTTCTGAGAACGCTTGCTGTTACAGCGTGATTACCTGTAAATACCACATTAATGCAATAAATGCTTAAAATTGAAGTCCGTCAACCTCAATGCATTTAGCAATACGTGTAACGACTTTCCTCTCCACAGCTAGTAGTTCGCCTTCCGTAATGTTCGCACATGCATTGACAATGCGTTGACGCATGTTGTCAGGCGTTGTCGGTGGATCACGATAGCAAATATCCTTCAACTTTCCCCACAGAAAGAAATCCGGGGACGTCAGATCCGGTGAACGTGCGGGCTATGCTATTCAACTGCACGCGAGCTATGTGCCGGACACCCATCACGCTGGAAGTACATCGCCATTATGTCATGCAGTGAAACATCTTGTAGTAACATCGGTAGAACATTACGTAGGAAATCAGCATACATTGCACCATTTAGATTGCCATCGATAAAATGGGGCCAATTATCCTTTCTTCCGTAATGCCCCACCATACATTAACCCGCCAAGGTCGCTGATGTTCCACTTGTCGCAGCCATCGTGGGTTTTTCGTTGCCCAATAGTGCATATTATGGCGGTTTATGTTACCGCTTTTGGTGAATGACGCTTCGTCGCTTAATAGAACGAGTGCAAAAAATCTGTCATCGACCCGTAATTTTTCTTGTGCCCAGTGGCAGAACTGTACACGACGTTCAGAGTCGTCGCCATGCAATTCACGGTGCACAGAAATATGGTACGGGTGCAATCGATGTTGATGTAGCATTCTCAACACCGACGTTTTTGAGATTCCCGATTCTCGCGGAATTTGTCTGCTGCTAATGTGTGGATTAGCCTCGACAGCAGCTGAAACACGTACTTGGGCATCATCATTTGTTGCAGGTCGTGGTTGACGTTTCACATGTGGCTGAACACTTCCTGTTTCCGTAAATAACGTAACTATTCGGCGAACGGTCCGGGCACTTGGATGATGTCGTCCAGGATACCGAGCAGCGTACATAGCACACGCCCGTTGGGCATTTTGATCACAATAGCCATACATCAACACGATATCGACCTTTTCCGCAATTGGTAAACGGTCCATTTTAACACGGGTAAAGTATCACGAAGCAAATATCGTCCGCACTGGCGGAATGTTACGTGATACCACGTACTTTTAAGTTCGTGACTATTACAGCGCCATCTATCACAAAGCGAAAAAAGTGGTCCAACTAAAACATTCATATTTCTTTACGTACTACACGAATATGTAATAAAAATGGGGGTTCCTATTTAAAAAAAAAAGCAGTTGATATCCGTTTGACCTATGGCAGCGCCATCTAGCGCTGGTTTCCCCCTTCAAACTAGATGAGTTTCGTTCTTTGTAGTTTTTTCGTTTGATGCTTATTTCGTGAGATATTTGGCCCGGTCACGATCAACGGACCACCCTGTATAGTCGTCCGTAACTGCGAAAGTGTTGCCGGCTCACGTATTTTGTGCACCAGCTGACCTCTCGATTGTGTATCACATGGATTCATGTCGGGAGATGTGGATGGCCAAATCATTCGTTCAAATCCTCCAGAATGCTCTTCAAACCGATGACATAGCGCGTTATCATCTATCAAAATTCCACCGTTGTTTGAGTATATGACGTCCATGAATCGCTACAAATGGCCTCCAAACAGCCGAACATAAACATTTCCACTCAATGATCACCGATGGTATCTGTTCTTTCTCTCTGTGCCCTCGGTGTCTCAGATGGATAGAGCGTCTGCCATGTAACCAGGAGAGCCGGGGTTCGAGTCCCAGTCGGGGCACACATTTTCAACTGTCCCCGTAGACGTATATCAACGCCTGTCGACAGCTTATCATTTGATCTGCTGATGGTGAGCAGTCGTTACGAAAAGAGTCACGGATCGTACTGCAAATAGCGACGGTGTCCAGTAGGATGTCGTCTTCTTGTGGCTTAGCGCGCGTTAGGGCAAGTCGGGGACATATCGTCACGCGCTGCCGCTGCATGCCTCGCGCAGAACGATAAGCGGCGCGAAGGTCGTGGATAGCAGCGACGAGCTGTCAGCTGTCACGAAGGCGGCGCCTCGGCCGATGACGGGGACTGGGCGCTAATCTGGGGGCCGTTCGGGGCATCTACAGCTGTCTGCAAGCAGTCTAGAAACTTCTCACTCTCAAAGTACGAGGGCAGTTCGGAGACTAGGTTCCGATCGGGCGCGAATCGGAAATCACTGTGAAAATCAAAAGCGTTTTATTCGCAACAGTTGGCTACACCTTCCAGCTACTTCTCTACGTAGTCGTCGCTCCGACTTAGACATTTGTCGTAGTATTGTACCAACTTTCCAGAACGCTCGTCATAGAAGGCAGCCGCCTGTGCTTTCCGCCAATCCTGTACGCTGGTCTAGAGCTCGTTGACTGTGCCGAAATGTCTTCATAGCCAGCGGTTCACGTGAGCAGAGATGGAACTCAGGGGGAGCCAAATGCGGGCTGTATTGTGGATGATAAAACACTTCTCATCGAAAACGCTGCCGGAGCATCTTCATTGCCCCTGCAGAGTGCGGCCGGGATTTCTTGCGAAGAAGGAAGTGCATGACAGTTATGTTATGTGGGCTGCCTGACATCAGGCGAAATCTTTTACCAGGCCCTCATACTTGGCGGGAGACACTATTTTCTAGGCATCTTTACGTGCTAACTGTGCTCTCAGATCTGAAAAAATGTATGGGTGCACGACGGCAAGGTCTTCAGCGCCCGCTCAGTAACAGATTGAGATGGGTGTCAAGAAAAGACTCAGAACAGTAAGATAAAACAGACCGTAAAACACAGGTAACAAACATGGAAAAATATGTGCCTACCCACACCGAAGCGTGGGACGATGCATTCCATCAGCAGTAAAATATGGACAACACAGGAAGAAAGTGGTAGAGGGAGCTAAAACAATATAGCAGATGGAAATGGCTGGCTGACAGCAAGGAAAAATGGGAGGAGCCAGCCACTTTGTAATACACTAAAACCTGCAGCCTAAAAGTTTAGGCCAGAGTCCAGACATATCAGAAAACTTTAAAACCCTAGACAGACACGTCTCATCATTAGCTAAAACACAGGGCAGATCCCCATCAACTTGTGCTTCTGCCCTTGCATCACGGTATAAAATGCGGTCTATTAAAATGTGCCGGACATAGATGTGCACACCACAAGCATCACAAAACGGGGGATCCTCCCGCCGTAATAGAAAGCTATGTGTGAGAGGACAGTGCCCAATCCGAAGACGCGTGAGGGTCACTTCTTCCCGCCTGAGCAACCGGCAGGAGGAACGCCACGGCCGAGTTGTTGACTTCACCAACCGCAGTTTATTGGCCGTCACCGCCAGCCATTCTTCCTCCCACAACTCCATGCACTGCTTGTGGAGTGCAGAAATGACAGACTGCAAGGGAATAGGACACTGGACCACATCCTGCTCTCTGCAGGCCTCCTTGGCAGCCCGATCGGCCTGTTTGTTGCCCCATATGCCTACATGAGCAGACACCCAGCAGAAGGACACCTCCTTACCCCGTCATTGGAGCAAGTACAGTTCGTCATATAACAGCTGGACCATCTCCTCAGTTGGGTACAGATTCTGCAATGATTGTAAGGCACTAAGAGAATCGGAGCAGAGAAGAAATCGATCGCCCCGAACACGATTCATCCGCTCCAGTGCCTGCAGGATCGCGTTGAGCTCCGCTGCGAAAACGGTATATTCATCAGGGAGGCGAATCCGGGTAACATGATCAGGGAACACTACAGAACAGCCAAGGAAATTCTCCTGTTTGGAGCCATCAGTGTAAAGGACGGTGAAACCGTGATGCACATCTAAAATGTCAAAAAACAGAGACTGGAATGTAAAATCTGGTGTACTATCTTTCTTAAAATTAGTCAAATCTAAAATAAGCCTGGGTCTCCGGAGGAGCCAAGGTGGAAATCTGCTCCAACCGCGACGGAAAAGACCAGCCATATCCACCGCAGAGAGGCGATCATGTGCGCGAATCCCATAGGGCCGCGTCGCTCGTTGCCGGTTATGAAATAGCCGTGCCAGAGGAAGCTGAGCAACGGTATGTTATGCAGGTGTGTATGGTGTGGACAAAGTTTTATACGCCTGGCGCACCGTAAGTGCCGGCCGGAGTGGCCGTGCGGTTCTAGGCGCTACAGTCTGGAACCGAGTGACCGCTCCGGTCGCAGGTTCGAATCCTGCCTCGGGCATGGATGTGTGTGATGTCCTTAGGTTAGTTAGGTTTAATTAGTTATAAGTTCTAGGCGACTGATGACCTCAGAAGTTAAGTCGCATAGTGCTCAGAGCTATTTAAGCACCGTAAGTAGCCGCCGCCGCATATGAAGCGGCGGTTCACCAGCCTCTGCACAGAGTCTTGATATGGGGCTAGTTCTGAATGCCCCAGTGGCCAACCGAAGCCCTTCATGGTGCACAACTTCCAACGTCTTTAAGTAAGAAGGCCTCGCAGACCCATACACCGTGCACCCATAATCGAGCAGAGATCGCCCAAACGCCCTGTAAAACTGGAGCAGACAAGTCCTATCGGCTCCCCATGTACTGTGGCTAAGACATTTTAAAATACTTAAAGCCTTAACTGACCGTCGTTTCAGGTCTTTAAGATGAGGTAACCACCTAAGCTTCGAGTCAAAAATGATTCCCAGAAATCTCACCGTGTCGTTAAAAGCAAGGACAATGTCCCTCATCCTCAACTCAGGAAAGGTTAAAACCGAACGAGAACGGTGAAAAAGAAAAGAGAGACGTGACGTGATAGAAGGGCATACTAGAGATACTGCTCAACACGTCTGTGCAAAACTTCATCGGATTTTCGCTGTGATTTCCATTTCGCGCTCGATCGGAACTTAGTCCCTGAATAGCCCTCGTAATAGCGTACCGATTAAGCAAGTTATTTTTCTTCGGCAGAGTATGAGCTTTTCTTTCCTGTGGCGTACGCAGTAAAATGACTTCGCCGTCACCACTTTCACATCTGAATGGTCTACTGCTTTCTAGTTGGTGGTACTGATAGACAGTTCCGCGTAACGCAAATGACGTCATTTTAAGCACGCGCATGGCAGACAGCAGTTGCTCGCGAGTACGTCACACTCGGAAGGCCACGTGAAGTCACGGAGTTGGGTAGGGGCAGCTGCCCAGCCTACGGAAGTGACATTCGGGTGCGTTCGTTAACCTCTAGGAAAAGTTGGAATGTTTCACTTCATACGAGCTGCCCACAGGTTTCGTGCATAGCACAGACGGCACAACGTTATACAGGACATTGTGCAAACAAAACAGTGGCTCCGTGACGTCGGAGAGAATATTTACACGGCGAAATTCGAAATTCTCTAGGAAAATTTAACCATCACTGGTCAAAATCATTAGTTCGCCTGAGAGGTAACGATGTACTCTTCTTCATGCCGTCATGGCATTTTCCAGGCAGACAATTCGATATTCTATGCGAGTAAATATATCGCACCGAGGTATGTCACTTCCATCGGTGATCCAAACGTCTATTTTATAAATAACGTGATGGGCAGTCACATGTGCCGAAAGGATGCATTAAAAAGAAACAAAATTATTTGTGGGGGCATATGATGGTCCTGCATGAGATATCGATTTGTTTGGAGTCTATATCAAGATAAGAACTTTGTTCACTCTGGTAAGTCAAGAGAAAGCACTGATGCCATTTATTCAAAAAGAGTCGCAGTTTCGTATATTATTTGAAAGCATAAGCCGTCTACTCTTAAGATGGCTCGACAAAGCCTCTGTACAACGCCACACTATCATGACGGTGCTAAAACTGGAAGTGAATAAAAGCCGGTTGGCAGCGTAGTATCGAGTTTTTCAGCTGTAGAGTATTCCAGCCGAAGTCACTGTTTCACGGAAGAGCTTACTCTGACGGATAAATAACTAGAGCGTGACAAGGAGACGTCAAACTGGAGGAACTGGAGCTAATTGCTTCTAATATCTGCGATCGCTTTCTGCGGCAGCTACAACCATTCACCGCATCTAGAAAAATTAGCGATTTTAAATTTCCGGTAAGATTTTCATCTTTGCAATCCGGATTCATCATTTAACTAGTATAGTGAATTACTGAACAGCGATCTGCTCGCATGGCTTAGGGGCGCACTGCCTTAGCTTGCGAGACAGGCGTGTTAGCCACACCCGGATCGAAACCGCCCGCCGAGTTAAGGAATGTTATCACTCGCGAGAGAGGAATACCTTTTGAATTGTAGTGCTACAAAAGAATGGTGCAGGTTAGATGGGTAGATCAGAGTAATGGTGAGCAACTAAATCGAATCGGAAAAAAACGCAACTTCACTAAAAAAAAGGGATCAGTTGATGGGACACGCCGTCAGCCATCAAAGAATTCCAGTTTGGTAATGGAGGGAAGCGTGTGTGTGGGGGGGGGGGGAGGGGTGGAGAGGGAGACTAAGGCGTGTCTACAGAAGGGAGGTACCAATGGATGTAGGTTGCAATTGCTATGCACAGATGAAGAGTCGTGCACGGAAAGAATAGTGTGGAAAGCCTCATCAATCCACTCTTCGGACTGAAAACACAGGAACAACAGTCAGAGTACTGATCAGCCGGAGAATTCAATGGTGTCCAAAATTAAAGCAACAAACGAAAATTTTCCAGGGTTGCCTTTATTTTACCACAAAGCAGTATAAACAGGTGATAGTAAAGTAGAAACAATGTAAAGAAAGCAGAACGTAAACAACTTCAACGGTAGACAACTTAATGGATTTGCACACACATTCCGACAACTGATTACTGTGCTCAGTATGGGGTGTAACCACCTCTGACAGCAATACAAGCATGACAACGACGGAGCATGCTGTGAATGGTGCCATCAATTCCATGTTGAGGCAATAGCGCCTATTATTCCTGCAGAGCCGCTCGTAAGTCTTGGAGAGTGGTTGGTTGATCCTGCCGTGATACAACCTGTCTCCCTCGTGCATTCCAGACGTTCTCTATGAGATTGAAATCGGAAGAGCGAGCACGCCACGCCATTTGTGCAATATCTTCCGTTTTCAAGTAAACATCAACTTCTTGCGCTCTATGAGGTCGAGAATTATCGTCCATCAATAAGAAGTCCGAGCCCATAGCACCGTGCAATCACCGCAGATGAGATCCCAAGATCTCGTCACAATACCTGGCAGCAGTTAAACCTTGCCAATTCACCCGTACAGTTTCACGAAGTGGTGTTCGAGTGGTCAACCTAATCCCTGCCTGCACCATTAGGGATTCCTCTCCATATCGGTCTCTTTCCGCAGTGCTTGGGTCCCGAAATTGTGTTCCACATTCCCTTTAGATGCGATCCGTCGAGAATCATTTTCCAGACAACATCGGGAAACATCTGTGAAGAGAACATTGTCCCACTGCTCGGCTGTCCAGGTGGCGTTTTGACGACTCCACTCTGGACGTTCTCTACTGTGAAGATACGTCGGAGGCACGCAAACAGCAGGTCTCCGACAGTAAAGGCCACTCTGCCGAAACCTGCTGTACACCACTTGCCTTGATACAACACGTCCAGCGGGTGCTGCGAGGTTAGATGCCAGTGCAGTGCTGTGGCACCACCGTCGTGCGCTTACAGCCAAATAACTGTCCTTTCTTTCGGATGTCAGACGTGGTCGACCCAGCGCTGGTCTTTGGGCTACAGTATCGGTCTCTATTAATCGTCACCACGTCCTAGAAACAACAGAACGATTCACGTTAAGCCATAGGGCCACATCGTTTTGCGACTGTCCTGCTTCCATTCTTCCTGTGGCCCCCACCGCAGACAGTCTGGTAGGTACCTTCTCTGTGCCATACTGCACCGTCTGTGACTGTGTACACACCGATTGTCGATGTGGGACTACCCGTCAAACACTACACCGTTCGATAGGTGCCCTGACGTCATCGTTGGCGTGGTTGACCGTTGACCTGAATGCCTTCTTCCGTGCGGAACACGATGTACGGACATCTGTTGACAGTCGGTATGGTTATATCGTGAATTAGACACAGGATGGAGAAATAACGGTTTGTTACTTTAATTTTGGTCGCCAATGTAGTTTTAATCAGTTTCTCAGAATCACGTAAGCTGCTGCTGGGCTAATTTCGCGCATGCGGCTCAGAAACAAGGCTCACACAATTCATTGGCAGTTGGCTCACTCTGCATGCCTCTCTTGAGATACGTGAACATTGTGACAACAGGAGGCGCATATAATCACAGAATTAATAGAAGTGACCAGACATGGATGAGTCATTGCCTTGTTCGAAATAGCGAGGAAAATGTTTACTGTATATTTTACCAGTAATCCTAATGGTTCTAGCAAGAACAATGTCGTAATGGCATCGCAGGTGACAACTCTAGGCTAGCTTCTCAGCAGGATGTCTTAGATCTTCCAACAAGTGATCTGAACATATAGATCTGCACGTTCGAATACGGCCAAACATATTGGGGGCATGACACAACCTATACACTCACACTCAAGACCCGCCGCCTTTAAGAAGAATGAGACAGCAACGTCCCCTTCACACGGAGCCACTGAGAAGCCTTCTCATTGGCGCTTCTTGTGGCAAACCATTGGTTTAAATGTAGCGCTCAGTGACGGTCTAGAAGCGCCAGTGGCCCACCGCTTGGCGGAACATTGCTTCCTTCAGCAGCCTTCACACGACGCCATTTGGTGGCTGCTACTAACCGCCCAAGCAGCGGGTAAAGCCCCAACTGAACAGTCGCCTAGTGACGTATTGGGATTGCTGCTCACGATTACTTAGTGGTGCCGTCACTTAGGTCATACCGTTAGCTAGAAATAGAAGTCAGTACAGAAGATTACATGTGTGAAGCTGTAAAAATCCGTAGATATGCAATGTGGATTGTGAGTAATATTCAGATAAACTGCAGAAAATTGCGGTTTTCAACGGACGTTTGAGGCAAACGTTCTCCAGAGAAGACGACGATTGGTGAGCGTCACTCACATTTCTTCTCGCTTGTGTTGAGTCAATGTGTTGATCAGAAACAAAATAATACAACACACAGCAAGTTTTTATAACTTCAACAAATTCTGGAGATACATTCAAAGGCCTATCAAAAATGATGCACTTTTCAGCAAGTACATTTAATATATCTTCTAGATCTATAGAGGCATTAATCGAAAACCCTTTGAAAAGAAATTGTCTCTGTATTAACGCAGTAAGAGAGATGACATACACAAACCTTAATCACCACCGGTTACAATAGGAAAGTAATCACAGCGTCCGTACCACTTCTGCCTGTTTTGATGAAATTTACTTTAATTTTCAATTTATCTTCTTATGAAGTAATGAATTCTTGAACACGGATCAATCTGGCGATCTTCTATTTGCTCCAACGTCAATGAACGTGAGTCTATGGTGGGAATCACACATAGCCAACAGCAATATCGGGAAAAAGTTTTTGTTGTTGTAATAAAACGACCCACAGCTTGATAACACGCATATTTTTACTGTTTGGAGCCGCCAAGCAATTGGGTAAACTGGCTGACTTTTTAGTAAGCCTTTCATTATTCTTCCTTCGAGAAAAGCTGAGGAAGAGCAGGAGGAGAGGGGAAGAGGGAGGGCGAAGTTGGAGGAGGAGGAAGAAGAAGCAGAAGAAATAGCGAACTGGAAGGGGGTGGACATGTATGAAAGGGAATCACGAGGAGACACGTATTCGACCGTTTTCAGTAGTAGTTCCCGTTACTGAGACAATTATTTCTTGTTTTCACCTAGTAAATGGAGCCACTCGTGATTTGCCAACTGAGCTAACACAACGAATGTGCAAAGTGAATATTTCGCGTTCATTGTCTCCTTCATTGCGGCTTTGCAATGATCGGCAAAGAAACAACGGGTTTACACTGATCGGCAATGAAACAATGGAGAGAGAATCGCAATATTATTGCAAGAAATGCGATTTTGTAATGTGCTTTGTTCCATATTTCTATTGTATCGTACACAGTAGAATTACTGCAAGGTGTACCTTTTACTTAAATTTAAAACTGTGTTGCTTTCAACACACGAATAAACAGGTTAACCACCTATGAGGATTAAACAAAATGTGGTGAAGCAATGTATCCTGGAAATTAAGAAGCTGTGACGAAATACATCAAAATACAGAAAAAATAACATAAACAATAAGGAAAAGAAGATTGATATTTTTTGGATTGTTATTCAGGTTGAATGATAATAGGCTGACATAAAACATATCTATACCTATCTCTGATAAAAGAAATAAACAACAAGCTGGATCGAAGAAGTCTGAAAAAATTCTGAAACGGACAACATAATAACAGAGGAAGCAGCAGGCAGGAATATTTTCAGCAGGAAAGTCTTAAGGCGATAGCAGTAAGAGATAAGGTGTAAATTGGTCCGAAAAAAGAAAAGGAAGAAACATAATGAAGTGTTTAAAAAATATGGAAGTAAAAAAAAGAGCAAATAGGAAGCAACTGAAACTGTCATGTGCTCCATAGCTGAACTAAATGGAAGAAAACAAAAACGTTGATACGGCCGCAGAGAGAGTGGCGGGGCGGTTAACGTCGGAGTTTGCCTCTGAGCACTATGCGACTTAACTTCTGAGGTCATCAGTCGCCTAGAACTAATTAAACCTAACTAAGGACATCACACACGTTCATGCCGGAGGCAGGATTCGAACCTGCGACCGTAGCGGTCGCTCGGCTCCAGACTGTAGCGCCTAGAACCGCACGGCCACTCCGGCCGGCAACGTCGGAGTTTGCTCTGGGTACCAGTTGGGTCACTGCATGACACTGTTGATTACATTATTTTAAAGAACGTCCTCACGGAACCACCAAAAGTGCTTGTTACAAATATTTGTTCACAGACAAAAAATATCGACCGAGCGACCATCTTCGGGTCACGGACAATGCTACATCAAGTTAAAAAAAAGTAGACAATCAGTTCACGTATTTGTCATTTTATTAGGCAGTATGCTGCTTCGACCTGTTTGTCATAAACACGTGTGTCTGACTTTTTTTTTTTATTGATAGTCGATCTGACTCAGACCGTTTGTGCAGGCGTTTATCAAATAATAGCCATTCTTCCTGGTCTGTACCCGACGGGAGGCCCTACTCACACGACATTTACATTCATTTATATGTAACACTGATACATCTCGCTTGCAACTAGAGAAGAATTGAAGATTTAAAGTTTATATCCTGAATCGCATCTCGTACACTGCCCATTAGTGCCAGAATACTTCGTGACGATTTACGCAAAGCGTGACAGCTGCTTCAATAGTTTCAGTTTGACAAGCTTTGTTTGTTGCTACGTCTGATCGATTGTTTGACAAACACGTCCATAGCAAACAGCTAATTTGACAAAGAAGTTTGATTGTATGCATGTATGCATGGACCTTAAAAGAAAGCTCCTTGGCGTCACATACATAGTTGGTTTCAGTTGGAAAAAGCTGTCACATTACACGTTATACAACTAAAAACAATTAACTATTTGATAGCGAAGAACCGTATCTTGAAGTCTGTCGCTTGGAGGAAACTATGAATAAATTATTCGTTGCCGGCCAGAGTGGCCGTGCGGTTCTAGGCGCTGCAGTCTGGAACCGAGCGACCGCTATGGTCGCAGGTTCGAATCCTGCCTCGGGTATAGATGTGTGTGATGTCCTTAGGTTAGTTAGGTTTAATTAGTTCTAAGTTCTAGGCGACTGATGACCTCAGAAGTTAAGTCCCATAGTGCTCAGAGCCATTTGAACCAATTATTCGTTAAAACAGCTTTTGGCGGTTTCATGATACCGTTCTTCAGATACATTGAAAATGTTGAGCACTGTCTACAGAAATGTGATTCCAGTGTTTCTACAAGTCACATCGCGGACAGGGCTGCATTTACCTGCATGGTATCTAGACTGCAGGGTGACGGACCGCGCACCAAGCTATTCTAAATAAAAAGCAGGTCTTAGTTTTGATACCGTGGTGAGGTTCATCTGATAATCTTAAAAGGCGTAGACGTGATCAGTTTGTGTTGTCTCATTCGGCTGAATTTTTCAGTAACCAGCTGGTATGAATTAAATCAGCATCCACGTCTCAAATCTCGCGCTCCCTTGTGCCAAGTATCCAATAGCTGCTGGACAACAACGTGACATGGAACTGCCAAGACCTTCAAAAGAATGGTTGACGAGTTTTGTCAGTACGAAATGAGTGCAGTTTAACAGAAAGCCAACGTCTTCCATACGTCATTTCATCCAAACTAGAACCTACAAAACTTCAAAGACCGTCTTAGGTCATAAGTCCCCTAGAACTTAGAACTACTTAAACCTAACTAACCTAATGACATCACACACACCCATGCCCGAGGCAGGATTCGAACCTGCGACCGTAGCAGTCCCGCGGTCCCGGACTGCAGCGCCAGAACCGCACGGCCACCGCTGCCGGCATCCGGCAAAGGAAAGTTACTAACGAGGAAACGGAAATTGGTACTCTTGCCACTATGGTTCGAGATCCTTGTGTTAGTTCGCGTCAAATTGCAAGGCAATCTGGCATGAGCCAGAGTAGTGTTGTTCGTGTTCTGCATCGCTATAAATATCATCCTTACCATATCAGTCTCCGCCAAGAATTAAACTGGTATGGATTGTATGCCTCGCATTGAATTCTGCCGATGGGTTCAACTTCACATTCAGAGGGATGACACACTTATTAATTCGATTTTATTTACTGACAAGGCCACATTCGCGAACCATGGAAATGTTAATTTGCATAACATGCATTAGTGGCCAACTGAAAATTTATGGTGGCTGCAGCAAGTTGCACACCAAAAACCGTGGTCGGTGAATGTATGGTGTGGGAATCTGGAGGACAGAATTATAGGTCCCTATTTCATCGAAGGAAATCTTAATGGTAGGAAGTACACCACATTCCTGAAAGAAACATTAGGTCTGTTATTGGAAGAAATACCTTTAGGAACAAGGAACAGAATGTGGTACCGCCCCGCACAATTTTCGCTGATGGCTAGAAATGATTTGCAGAGACAATTCCCAAATCTTTGGATTGGACGGGGAGGAGATGTGTCGTTGGGGGCTCGTTCGCCTCTGGCGTTTTTCTTGTGGGGATTCGTAATAGACATTGTTTATAAAGACGTTCCAACTACATCTGAAGATATGCGAGAGAGAATTGTCACAGCATGTGCTTCGATAAATGCCGATGTGATGAGGAGGAGGAGGAAATTAGTGTTTAACGTCCCGTCGACAAAGAGGTCATGAGAGACGGAGCGCAAGCTCGGGTGAGGGAAGGATGGGGAAGGAAATCGGCCGTGCCCTTTCAAAGGAAACATCCCGGCATTTGCCAGAAGCGATTTAGGGAAATCACGTAAATCAGGATGGCCGGAGACGGGATTGAACCGTCGTCATCCCGAATGCGAGTCCAGTGCGCCACCTCGCTCGGTGCCGATGTGATAAGGAATACCACTCAGTCCATTATAAGAAGATTGCAGCACTGCACTGATACCAGTGGTCATCACTTCGAACACCTTCTGTAAATGGACGTTCATTTCACCTTCGTTGACCTTCAAAGACCTTACTGTTACACATCACTGGATTCGTCTCGATAGCCGCTTTCAGAAAATAATTACCAAGCTATAGCATCCCATTTGAAAAAACAAAGTTGACCATCATATTTCTGAAGCGACACCAACTTTCAATAAAAAATCAACGTCGTATTATGGCCCCTGTTGTCCCATGCAACATTTGTCCCACAAACGTTTCAGCTCCTGTCACACATTCGGAGTTATTCTTGGTGGCAATAGTTAGTGACACCCTGTATACAAAAATGTAATATATGAAGGGAAAGCGTTGCTACCAAAAACCTCGAAAAGTTCTCGGCCGATTTACTTCAAATTTTAAACGAGACCCTATTAAACATTGAGCTGAGCATAGACTATACTTTTTTTTTTTACACAACAACGGACAGATATTCTGTTAACACCGACTGCGAGAAAGAAAATGATCAGCTGTAAAAATGAACAGTTTTGTTTCCTTGTCGCAGCCAGTTTTAACAGCGATGCATTTAAACCAAATTGTTTCTGCCACATGTATTCTTCCTTACTACATATATTTTCAGACATAAACTGCTGTTTTCTTTTCTTCTTCGCAGACGGTTTTCGCAGAAGACAGCAAAGTTGTATTTACGGTTTATCAGTTTATAATTAGAATGTTGTTGTTGTGGTGGTCTTCAGTCCTGAGACTGGTTTGATGCAGCTCTCCATGCTACTCTATCCTGTGCAAGCTTCTTCATCTCCCAGTACCTACTGCAACCTACATCCTTCTGAATCTGCTTGGTGTATTCATCTCTTGGTATCCCTCTACGATTTTTACCCTCCACGCTGCCCTCCAATGCTAAATTTGTGATCCCTTGATGCCTCAGAACATCTACCAACCGATCCCTTCTTCTAGTCAAGTTGTGCCACAAACTCGTCCCCAATCCTATTCAATACCTCCTCATTAGTTATGTGATCTTCCCATATAATCTTCAGCATTCTTCTGTAGCACCACATTTCGAACGCTTCTATTCTCTTCTTGTACAAACTATTTATCGTCCATGTTTCACTTCCAAACATGGCTACACCCCATACAAATACTTTCAAACAAGACTCAAGATCAGAGGCAGAGGGGGAAGAGAAGACTGACAGAGGGCTGGGAGTGAATGGAAACAGAGCGTAAAGAAGGAGACGGACAGAAAGAGGGGGCAAGAGGAGATGGAAAGACAGGGGAGAGGAGGAGGTGATGAATAGAGAAAGAGCGAAGGATGAGAGGAGGACAATGTGAGCGGCATGAGGGCTGTCCTGAGCCACAGCAACGCTGGCTGGGTGCAACTAATTTAGTAAAAAGAATGCTGAATTAAAGTCTTTTAATTCGAAATTTCCCCTAAAATCTTTTCTCTTTCGGGTGATTTGTCACAAAATTTCCCCTGGCAGGGCCCGCACCCAGGGTTCAGCCAGACCCTAGACACGGCCCGGCCGCGAGTACGCAGGCATCGAGGCGTGCGTGAGCCGACGACGCAGCGGTCGGCGGTGTGTGGCAGTGACTGCGTCTAAATGCGTCAGTGACGCACGCAGGTGCTTGTTCCCCCCCACCCCCCTCCTCCTCCTGTTTACATCGCGAAAACTGTGCACACATCGCCGCGCGACAGCCAAAGGCAGGCGCCACCGCCAATACCTGCAGCCGCAGTCATCGCAAGCCACGGGCTGGCCACGGCACGGCAAAACCTCTTGTTCCCAAAGTCTGATGGAGACCAAAGTTCCGGGTGGGAAGCTAATGATCATGAAATTGTCAACACTTGCTATAAACTCTTACAAAGAGGGTCATAATTGTGAATCTTCAGGTTTTCGCGGCGCAAAGACTGCTCCATTAAGTTTCGGGAATGCAGCCGCATGAATTCTGCTTCTTCTTCTAATATTTCGGCTGTATACCTTTCAGCCATCTACCGGAAGATCAGTAAGGACCCCACCAACAAGGTGGTAAGGAAGACGGCGTCGCTTTTGAATGCCTCCCCATTTCCACCGGAAGTCATACGAAGACTGAAACCAAGTGGCGCAGTGCCTCCAAGGCTTTATGGACTCGCAAAGATCCATAAGAAAGACGTTCCTCTACGTCCTATCGTGAGCAATATTGGTTCTCCCAACTATGATTGTGCCAAGCACCTGGCGTCACTATTGAGGCCGCTTGTGGGAAAATGTGATCATCATATAAGGAACTCTGCAGATTTCATTGGCAAATTAAAATCTTTGAAACTGAACACCTCTGATCTATTAGTCAGCTTTGATGTAGTGTCGCTATTTACTAAGGTACCTCTCTCTGAATCTTTAGATCTCATTGGAAAAAGTTTTGATAAGGAGATTTTAGCTTTGTTTAAACATGTGATGACCTCCACATACTTTTTATTTAATAACGACTTTTTTGAACAGACTGACGATGTTGCCATGGGTAGTCCTTTGTCACCCTTGGTGGCCAATTTATTTATGGAGGACTTCGAGGAGAAGGCCCTGGAGTCTGCTAGTTTGAAGCCTACAGTTTTTTGGGGGTACGTTGATGACACCTTCGTAGTGTGGCCCCATGGCGAGGACAAATTGCAGGACTTCTTAAACCATCTGAATTCCATCCATGGACAAATTCAGTTTACAATGGAAGTGGAAAAGGAGGGATGTCTTCCATTTTTGGATCTCTTGGTCCGGCGCAAAGAAGATGGCACTTTGGGTCATGCAGTATATCGGAAACCGACCCATACGGACTTATATTTACATGCAAATAGCTGTCACCATCCTTCGCAGACGAGTAGTGTTCTAAGAACTTTGGTACACCGAGCACACGTCATATCTGATGAAAGTAGTTTAAAAGACGAACTTTTACATCTGAAGAGAGTTTTTGAGGACAACGGGTATTCTCCACAACAGATACGTAAGGCACTACAAATAAAACCTAAGGTGTCTGTAAGGATTGCAGAAGATGACGAGGAAACATTTAAATCCATGGCTTTCCTGCCGTATGTGGGAAGCCTTTCATCCAAAATAGGACGGATCCTCACTAAACATAAAGTAAAAGTGATTTTTCGTCCACCGGCGAAGACGGCTGCACTCCTGGGTTCCGTTAAAGATGACTTACTACTCCGCAAGCCTGGAGTTTACAAGATACCATGTGAATGTGGCCTTTCATATATCGGACAAACGAATCGTACAGTCCAAGAGAGGTGTACGGAACATCGCAGGTACACTCGGCTCTTACAACCCAGTAAATCGGCTGTGGCAGAGCATTGTATTGATTCTGGTCACTCTATGGTATATGAAAATGTCGAAATTCTGACTTCTGTTTCATCTTTCTGGGACTCCGTAGTAAAAGAGGCCATTGAAATCCGCTTAACGAAGAATTTAATTAATAGAGACAGCGGTTTCACATTAGATAAATCATGGAATCCGGCACTTTCAATATTGAACTTACAAAGACATCGCTACAGTTCAGCTCCCAGTAATGCATCGACCTCCCAGCATAGATCGAACGCGCAGCCACAGACGTAACTCATGCATATTGTACGTCTTTGCCGCCGATCAACATCACTGGCGCCTTGTTTATCTGTGGCCGCATGCGCAGTGGCGCGGTCCGCGAGTTTAAAAGGATGGAGCGAGCGCTGGAGCGTCAGTCGTACGGCTCTCTCTGAAGATGGCTGAAAGGTATACAGCCGAAATATTAGAAGAAGAAGCAGAATTCATGCGGCTGCATTCCCGAAACTTAATGGAGCAGGGTCACAATTGTTTATAGCGTCGCGGCACCAATACTGCAAACGTCCATTTCAGTTCTTTATAAGCCGACGCTAAACCTTTTCATCTGCTTCACGGGCCTTCAATGCACTTTGCCTACTGACTGGTTACTTAATGGAAGTTATACACTTAAGAGCCAAAGAAACTGGTACACCTGTCTAATATCGTAAAAGCCCCGCGAACACGCAGAAGTGCCACAACACGACGTGGCATGGACTCGACTAATGTCTGAAGTAGTGCTGGAGGGATCTGACACACGTGAATCCTGCAGGCTGTCCATAAATCCGTAAGAGCACGAGAGGGTGGAGATCTCTTCTGAACAGCGCGTAGCAAGGCATCCCAGATATGTTCAATAATGTTCATGTCTGGGGAGTTTGGTGGCCAGCGGAAGTGTTTAAACTCAGAGGAGTGTTCCTGGAGCCACTTTGTAGCAATTCTGGACGCGAGGGGGGCAGGGGGGTCGCATTGTCCTGCTGTAATTCCCCAAGTCCGTCGGAATGCACAATGGACATGAATGGATGCAGGTGATCAGACAGGGTACTTGCCGGCCGGGGTGGCCGAGCGGTTCTAGGCGCTTCAGTCTGGAATCGCGCGACCGCTACGGTCGCAGGTTCGAATCCTGCCTCGGGCGTGGATATGTGTGATGTCCTTAGGTTAGTTAGGTTTAAGTAGTTCTTAGTTCTAGGGAACTGATGAACTGAGATGTTCAGTCCCATAGTGCTCAGAGCCATTTGAACCATTTAGACAGGGTGCTTACGTACGTGTCACCTGTCGGAGTCGTATCTAGACGTATCAGGGGTCCCATATCATTCCAGCTGCACACGTCCCAACCATTACAGTCTCCACCAGCTCGAACAATCCCCTGCTAACATGCAGAGTCCATGGATTCATGAGGTTGTCTCCATACCCATACTCGTCCATCCGCTTGGTAAAATTTGAAACGAGACTCTTCCTACCAGGCAACATGTTTCCAGTTATCAACAGTCAAATGTCGGTGTTGACGGGCCCACGCGAGGTGTAAAGCTATGTAGTAAGGAAACACGAGTGGGCCTTCGGCTCCGTAAGCCCATATCGATGATGTTTCGTTGAATGGTTCGCACGCTGACACCTGTCTATGGCCCAGCATTGAAATCTGCAGCAATTTGCGGAGGATAGCACTTCTGTCACGTTGAACGATTCTCTTCAATCGTCGTCGGTCCCGTTCATGCAGGATCTTTTTCCGGCTGCAGCGACGTCGGAGATTTGATGTTTTAACATCCCTGATATTCACGGTCCACTCGTGAAATAGTCGTATGAGAAAGTCCTCACTTCATCGCTACCTCGGAGATGCTGTGTCCCATCGCTCGTGCGCCGACTACAACACCGCGTTCAAACTCCTTTAAATCTTGATAACCTGCTTTTGTTGCAGCAGTAACCGATCTAACAACTGCGCCAGACATCTGTTGTCTTATACAGGCGTTGCCGGTCGCATCGCTGTATTTTGCCCGTTTACGTACCTCTGTGTTTGAATACGCATGCCTGTACCAGTTTCTTTGGCGCTTCAGTGTAAAAAAAATGGTTCTGAGCACTATGGGACTTAACATCTGAGGTCATCAGTCCCCTATAACTTAGAACTACTTAAACCTAACTAACCTAAGGACAGGACACACATCCATGCCCGAGGTTAGTTAGGTTTAAGTAGTTCTAAGTTATAGGGGACTCATGACCTCAGAAGTTAAGTCCCATAGTGCTCAGAGCCATTTGAACCAATGAAGCAACATCAACCGCAATCTTTCAGTGCGAGACGAAAACGCAGCACTTACCGCATCTCGCAGGACACAGGCGCCACCCGTACATCAACAATGAGGGTTTTGGCCATATAAAAAATAGCAGGGTTACAAAATATAAATGTTACAACATCTCACCGAAGACAACACAAGTCGTCGCGCGTTCAGCATGAAGTGTGGCTGACAAGCAATCTGGACGAAAATCGTCGGTTGCCCTATAACGAGCTGTTTACAAATGGTTCAAATGGCTCAGAGCACTATGGGACTTACAAGCTGAGGTCATCAGTCCCCTACAACTTAGAACTACTTAAACCTAACTAACCTAAGGACATCACACACATCCATGCCAGGATTCGAACCTGCGACCGTAGCGGTCGCGCGGTTCCAGACTGAAGCACCTAGAACCGCTCGGCCACACTGGCCGGCGAGCTGTTTACAGATGGAGCTAATTTCTGAATAAAAAGAGTGACAATAGTCAGACGTGAAACCTCACTGGATGGATTCATCGTAAGTAGTTGACGAATCGGAAGTGGTAATTTGGTGTGGGATATGGAGTTTTCGCATTTTTGGGCCCTTCGTCATTCAGGGTACACTACTAGCAGCCTGTTGACTGCAGGTTGTTATGCGAAGCTGTGCTGCCGTCGCTGTTGTCTGAAGACGGAACATTTTAAACTTTATTTCAGCGCTATGGTGCCACACCTCGTTACAGGCTAGTTGTCTGGGCGTACTGTTGTGGCGTAGCAAGACAGCCACGCCACTCGGAAAGTAGCCGAAAGGCACGCGTACACACACGCCGACTGGCGTGAAGTCTGGAACAGGAATAGTTATGAATACACTAAAGAAAAGTATGCAGCTCCTCGGATACTTAACTTTATTCCATCATTGTGGTACATCGCTCTTGACGATACAAGTGAGACTATCTCCAGATACGGTTAATTACAATCACTGTAAGGCAAATGGCGCCTTGCTAGGTCGTAGTCATGGACTTAGCTGAAGGCTATTCTAACTGTCTCTCGGCAAATGAGAGAAAGGCTTCGTACGTGTAGTCGCTAGCAAAGTCGTCGTACAACTGAGGCGAGTGCTAGTCCGTCTTTCTAGACCTGCCATGTGGTGGCGGTAGGTCTGCAAGTACTGACAGTGGCGACACGCGGGTCCGACATGTACTAATGGACCGCGGCCGATTTAAAGCTACCACCTAGCAAGTGTGGTGTCTGGCGGTGACACCACACGTACCTGGTCAGCGGCTTTGCACGTTGGTAATACCGGTTCTGCTCGATAACCGAAGTTAAACAACATTGGGCCTGGTTAGTAATTGGCTGGGTGACCGTCCGTGGAAATAAGATGCTGTTGGCTGAGGGACACGCAAGTCGCAGAAGTGGTGTCCTGTTGAAATACTTGCACCAGGCCTTAGTGCCACACGACATTATTATTATTATTATTATAGGCGTACCTGGCTATTCAGTTTTCCCAGAGATGGGTGCATCACAGAGGTCCAGGGTGGTGGGCGGTGGTCGCCACGTTTCCCGGACTTAATTCCATTAGATTTCTATTCTATTCTGTTTCTTTTTATGTTATCACCAGCATTTGTCTTGTTCTGTACAACAATGAGTAACTATACTCAAATGAAAAACACCATTCCCTATCTGTATAATACGTCACATGACCCCCGTTCCATTTGCAAATTACAAGTTGCATCCAAGATGGCGACTTCCAGTCCGACCTGTTAGTGTCGTAGCCTGAGAGGTCTTTCCCCCTCTCCCGTCTCATATGGCTGGAATTGACATTTCTGTTCATCCATCTGTTTTTGTTTTAGAAAGTTGATTCCACACCTATGGACCACCTTCTACTAGAGCAGTAAATACTACTACTACTACTACTAATAATAATAATAACGGACGGCAAATGGACCAAGGAAGATATCTGCATGATTGTAAGAGATAAGGAAAGACCGACACGATGGCCTAATGGATGGTGGGTAGGATGAATTATAAAACATGCAGTAGCAACTGCATTTTGGAGGTTATTCGGGGATATTTCCTTAGTATATTGATATATGGCAGCCATGGTCTGCGATGGTTCGTTAACTGGTGGTTCGTTAACTGATTGATAATAACAGATGATTGGTACGTTTTGCTGTCACAGTTAAGTTTCTGTCAAAATAGTTTCGTAACAATGAAGAAACCTTTAATATGCACTAGCCAAACCGTACAACACGTACCGCTGAGTAATGCAACAATCCTCAGACAGATGCACGAGTGCTGCTCAGCATAGAATCGTTGTGCCTCTCTTCCGTTGCATTCAGTGTTCCCACAAACCAGTTGCATATCGTCAATAAACCTATCCACACTGCTATGTATCACTGTCAACGTACAACTGACAGCGTCGGGAACACAAACACGAGACTACATCGAGCGATACTGAATTCAAAGAGTAAAGTGGGTATTACTACTGTTTAAAGCGTGTACCGTAAGTGAAAGTCGTTTGTTACCAAACAAGCCACGGCGCATACGCTTGACATCTGCAGTGTTGCATAGATACCTCCCGTTCAATGCACTGAAGTACACTGACGGAAAAAATTGCAACACAAAAAAAAATTAATGTAGAGTAATCAAATTTCGGCAATACAGTTGTCTAGGCGACATATTTAAGTGATTAACATTGCAAGGTCAAAGGTTAATGTGAAAAACCGGTGTAACCACCAGAATGTTGCAAGCAAACATGCATACATTGTGTCGTAGAGGTGCTGGAATTCAGGTTATGGGATGGAGTTCCATGCCTGTTGTGTTTGGTCGGTCAATACAGGGCCGGATAATGCTGTATGTGGATGACGATGGAGTTGTCGTCGATAATGTCCCAGATGTGCTTGAGTGAAGACAAATCTGGTGATCGAGCAGGCCAAGGCAACATGTCGACAGTCTTTATGTATGTTGGGTTTCAACAGCTGTATGTGGACGAGCAAACTACTCTAGCTCTGTATCCAGATGTGAGAGAGTGGAACCCATTGTTACATACTGGTTTCCGTAGCACGGCATGGGTTTCAGTTCAGAATCTGTCTAGTCCACTGCTGATAACCCAGGTGTTGAGCGCCCGTAAGCATATTTTTTACTATGCCTCCCCATTATAACTCGATTTCTGTAACCTAGGTTTGAAAGTAGGACGCAGTGAGTAAGTGAGGTCAGCACTTGATTCAGATTATGGCTTGGCCGTCGTAATTTATGGATCACGCCGTACTTTTGTTCCTTATCACCACCAACAGTGTCACATGCCCTCGCTCCATGATAAACTGCGACGAGATTCGGAATTTCAATCAGGATTTTGTACAAGATTCTGGTGACGAGAAACGGTACCCCTCCACATTTGGTCTTCTTGTTTTCACCGCGAAGATTCGAAACAGCTACCCCCTAATCGTTTGCAATAACAAAATACGAATACACTTTACACTGGCGCGTAAAGCTGTGAACTACACCTTCCGCTTTTTTGTGCTCCGTGAGAAAGGTCCTCAAATGAGTTTCAACAGCTGAAGGCCTTTTTTTGACCTATATTTGCATGAACGACCTTCGACGACGCAGTACAGTAATGAAAGTAACGCTAGTTGCCTTCACTAAAGGGGCGGAACGACAATGATAGACCTCCTCTAACAACGTACCTACTTGTTTGGTTTGAAACGAAACTCATTACGGGACAGCATTGCAAATCGCCAGTTCTCAGAATCCATTTACTCCCTCTGGCGTGCATAACATCCGCACGACTGCGCCGTTGCAGGACAGCCACAGTAAAACCAGTCCGACGTGCTGTGTGACGCCAGTGCACAAATACGGCGCCTGACATTAACCCCGCGTCATTAATTTATGAAGTCTGCCCTCGACACTTGCCACTTATCTTTAGTAACCTTTCGCAGCGACGAGAGACAGCGTGGTAAAGGCACGCGTTGAAGTCTTATTCTGAGATACGGAAATTCATTTGCACTTCTATTCCAACAGCATTAGATGTACGACCCTCCGCCAATTTAGTCGGTACAGTGAGGTCAAAATTGTCGGAATGAAAGTCGTGTATTCTCTCAAATAAGGTCTTCCTGTTTGCCACAACATGACACAAGCCCAGATCCTTATCGTGTGCTAGTAGTACCCTACTCTTGGAAGGAGGAAGGTACCATTGGAAGAATAGAAGCATGGAAGGGAAAGCAATGTACTTTGGGAAAGGATCGTTTTGTGTTTAGGAGAAGGGACACCCCGAAAGCAATTTCAGCGTTGTGGATAAAAACAGAGGACAGGTTTAGGAATTTTCGTATATTTGGATAAGTCTTTTAATGATATGGATTGGAATAAACTGCTTTACATTCGTAGTTAGCGTGGTATCAACTACAGGGATAAAAGGGTAATCAATTCTCTTTCTGTGGGCGGACAGTAGTACATAACACCGGCGAAACGGTATAACATACCAAAATAATGAATGGTAAGACAATGTTTGTCTTTTACACCACAGATATTTAATTTGTATATTCAAGAAGCTATGATTGAAATAGGCTATTCCAATGTGGGAGTTGTTTGTCTCTGGCAGAAAATCATCACGATGACTCTTGGTAACAGGAATAAACAAATTAGCGAATGGGATTCATTCCAAGTCATCACCTCTCAATGGCAGTGCAGTAAAATGGAATAGATGGAATGCCTTCGTCTTAAAGCATTGTCGATAGAAATAAAAAATTTCACTTCCTTTATCTGTCCAGCATAAAGCTCTAAACGTTCAATAAGTCTCACGGTCACCGGCTGGTGTGGCCGAGCGGTTCTACGCGCTTCAGTCCGTAAATGCGCGACCGCTACGGTCGCAGGTTCGAATCCTGCCTCGGACATGGGTGTGTGTGATGTCCTTAGGATAGTTAGGTTTAAGTAGTTCTAAGTTCTCGGGGACTGATGACCTCACATGTTAAGTCCGATAGTGCTCAGAGCCATTTGAACCATTTTTTAACCAGTCTCACGGTCGGAGTCACCACTTCACCTGCACATGTAAATACTGATGTTACATTTTGTATTTGAAATTTCACACCAAATGGTCATTTAAAAACGCAAAAGAAATCGTAATAAAGGGCGAGAATTAGGGGTGCCATATAATTTTTGTAGAAAACATGTAACGGTGAGAACGTGAGGAAGGAACATCGCAATTGGACTCGAAGTATGAGGAAGAAAAGCAGGTTTTGGTAAAGCACTATTCATTGTTTCACTGATAAAAATAAAGGGCGATTTAGAAACATTACAGTGAATGGACAAGTTATTTTGCACAGAAATAAGCTGCAAAAAAAATAAAAATAAAAAAAAAGGTTAACAGCGACAGCAGGTTTGAAAATAAAGTTAGAAATCAAAATTAGTAAACATAGGGGAGAAGTAGAAAGTATTTCAACTATATAAGTTGGCCGTTATAATGAAAACACATAAAAGATTAGAACATGCAAGGAAAGCTTGTAACGTTCCCTTAGAAAAATTATACATGACTGTGCTTAAACTGACACACAGTACTTTTAGCGCAACGCAATCTGACTTTCAATAATCCCTACAAAAGAATGGCCCTGACTAACAATAACCTGTACCTTTCATGAATCACTTACATCACAAAAATCTTCGTTACTCAAACTAGTGCAATTCAGCGAGCGCCACTACTGCCAGCTACATAAAAGATTCAAACTACTGAAGGCACTAACTACTGATAGGCATAGTTAGCAAATGAAAGATTTTGATAGAGAACAAACACTGTATTTACCTTACTAGTGTTCAAAAGTCATAATATATATAGCAGTTCATGACATCCAGTCCTACAAATTTACTGTCTCTGATGGACATAGGTCCAGATCATCCGCTCTCAAAACTCCTCCATCTCACTCCCCACATCCACCTCTGCTGGCGGCTCACCTCCAACTGCGCAACGCTACGCGCTGTTAACATCAGTTGCCCAACACTACAATAGCAAACAACAATGCAAACCAGCCACAGACTGCACACAGCACAGCAAGTGATTTTCATACAGAGCGCTATGTGGCGTTACCAATAGAAAACCATAAACAGCCTACTTACAAGCTATATTCAATTATATAAATCAAATGTCAAATATCGCTCTGAATTCAAGAAATAATTTTCTGAAAATGCCAATTTTGACGAAACACAAACATGGACATGAGGAAATTAAAAAAGAGGCAGGTGAGAGAGAGAAAGAGAGAGAAACAGAAACAAGGGCAGTTTAAAATGGAATACCACATAAGTGTACATAGCCTTACGTAAACAGATCACGAAATGAAGAACTATTTTTCTCCTTATCAAATGAATAGATAGGATAGTGTGCACATGCTTAGGTACCTAGTACCAATTACTTCGGAAACGGACGATCATCAGAGGGCATAATTTTGCAGAACGCGCAAAGCCTCTAAAATGTAACACGTACTATGGATGATTATCGATCCGGAAATAAATGCAGACGAAAATTTGTTGTCAAAACAGGCAATTTCAGTAGGCAGCAAGAGCAATTAGGTATTCCGTGATTTTAGCCCGAAGCACGGAGTGAGGTGGCGCAGTTACGGCAGTGGACTTCCATTCAGGAGGAGAGGGGTTCACTTCCCCGTCCCGAGATCTGGATTACGGTTTATTGGAATTTCTCTACATCTAACAGCGAGCTTGCTCTTCGTCTCTAATGGCATCAGAGACACGAGATGTTACACCCTAACTCCATCCTTTGTTTCATCCAAAACAGTATAATGACAACCGTTTTTAATGGTGTATACCAAATTTCTTATCGCTTTTGTGGGAGTTTGGTCTGTTAACACTATGACATTTGATTAATTCGGCTATATTATAGGTCTACATCACTCACAGAACACCAGATTTCAAAAGACCAGACAGTCTTACCACATTTCTCTGGAAACGTAAATAATATACTTTACTTTCTTCAGTTTCTTAATTAGTTACATGAATTAAAAAACGTCAAGGATATGTGCTTACAATAATTTACTGTGATGTAAGGAACACAGATAGCTTTGAAATAATCAAAAGGGCGAAACAAGCTAATAGGTTAATCATGAAATAATGTAATTTTTTCATAATAAAATAGCCTAGGCAAGAAAACAACTTCCGTCAAGACCTTCAAGGGCGTTGCACCACATCTGAGGAACTATTCTTAAAAAGCATTTTGTTGGTAGACTATCAAGCAATCAAATACTTCGAATGCCCATAACAGCCGACAATGAACAGTTCCGCTATGTACCTTGCGCAACATCTTTCCCAGTGGAACTTTGCAGGTCATTGCCATATAGTCCACTTACGCGAATACATTTTAGTCTTATGCATACTGATTGGGCGGTTCCGAAAGCAGACTTGAGTTCCCATATTTAAAAATGGTAATGTAGACAATATCCTTCCTCCGGCTAGCACACATACTGTTCTTTAAGTAATATTTATAGAAGGAAAGCAGTAAAAATATCGAAGTATGAATACAATTTCAATAGAGATGACAGCTATTGGCTTCCGTCTTCGTAGCTACCCACTATCATCGAAGGAAACATCCAGTCACGATGAGCAAGGAGCATAAACAATTACGAGGGTAATCCCAAAAGTAAGGTCTCCTATTTTTTTATAAGTACATAGACCTGTTTATTTCTACAAAGGTTTACATCAGTTTACAGCTTGAACATGTAGCTATTTTTCGACATAATCACCATTTCTGTCGGTACATTTTTGTAGACGCTGTGGCAGTTTTTGTATGCCCATGTCATACCAGCTCGCCGCCATGCTGTTCAGAAAGTTATGAACCTCTTCTTTCACCTCGTCGTCGGAGCTGAATCGCTGGGACCACAATTAACGCTGACAGGTACTGTGAGACTCTGAAAAAACTCAGACGGGCAATTCAGAACCGGAGAAGAGGAATGTTGAGCAACGGCGTACACATTCTCCATCACAACGCTCGCCCACACATCGCTCGGCAAACCGTTGCTCTCCTGCAACAGTTTTAGTGGAACATAATCACCCACCCACCCTATAGTCCTGAGTTGGCGCCCAGTGACTATCACCTGTTCCCTAGGTTAAAAGAACATTTGGCCGGAAAGCGATTCAGCTCCGTCGACGAGGTGAAAGAAGAGGTTCATAACTTTCTGAACAGCATGGCGGCGAGCTGGTATGACATGGGCATACCAAAACTGTCACAGCGCCTACAAAAATGTATCGACAGAAATGGTGATTATGTCGAAAAAGCTAAATGTTCAAGCTGTAAACTGATGTAAACCATTGTAGAAATAAAAAGGTCTATGTACTTATAAAAAGTAGGAGATGTTACTTTTGGGATTACCCTCGTAGCAGTTAACAACCGAGGCGGCACAACAACAATAATACACTACTGGTCATTAAAATTGCTACACCACGAAGATGACGTGCTACAGACGCGAAATTTAACCGACAGGAAGAAGATGCTGTGAGAAGCAAATGATTAGCTTTTCAGAGCATTCACAGAAGGTTGGCACCGGTGGCGACACCTACAACGTGCTGACATGAGGAAAGTTTCCAACCGATTTCTCATACACAAACAGCAGTTGACCGGAGTTGCGACTTTGATAAAGGTCGGATTGTAGCCTATCGCGATTGCTGTTTATCGTATCGCGACATTGCTGCTCGCGTTGGTCGAGATCCAATGACTGTTGGCAGAATATGGAATCAGTGGGTTCAGGAGGGTAATACGGAACGCCGTGCTGGATCCCAACGGCCTGGGCGCCAAGTCAGGACTATAGGGTGGGTGGGTGATTATGTTCCACTGAAACTGTTGCAGGCCTCATATGACAGGCATCTTATCCGCATGACTGTAACGGATCGTGCTGCCACGTCTCGATCCCTAAGTCAACAGATCGGGACGTTTGCAAGACAACAACCATCTGCACGAACTGATCGACGACGTTTGCAGCAGCATGGAATATCAGCTCGGAGACCATGGCTGCGGTTACCCTTGACGCTGCATCATAGACAGGAGCGCCTGCGATGGTGTACTCAACGACGAACCTGGGTGCACGAATGGCAAAACGTCATTTTTTTGGATGAATACAGGTTCTGTTTACAGCATCATGATGGCCGCATCCATGTTTGGCGACATCGCGGTGAACGCACATTGGAAGCGTGTATTCGTCATCGCCATACTGGCGTATCACCCGGCGTGATGGTATCGGGTGCCATTGTTTACACGTCTCGGTCATCTCTTGTTCGCATTGACGGCACTTTGAACAGTGGACGTTACATTTCAGATGTGTTACGACCTGTGGCTCTACCCTTCATTCGATCCCTGCGAAACCCTACATTTCAGCAGAATAATGCACGACCGCATGCTGCAGGTCCTGTACGGCCTTTCTGGATACAGAAAATATTCGACTGCTGCCCTGGCCAGCACATTCTCCAGATCTCTCACCAATTGAAACCGTCCGGTCAATGGTGGCCGAGCAACTGGCTCGTCACAATACGCGAGTTTCTACTCTTGATGAACTGTGGTATCGTGTTGAAGCTGCATGGGCAGCTGTACCTGTACACGCCATCCAAGCTCTGTTTGACTCAGTGCCCAGGCGTATCAAAGCCGTTATTACGGCCAGAGGTGGTTGTTCTGGGTACTGATTGCTCAGGATCTATGCGCCCAAATTGCGTGAAAATGTAATCACATGTCATTTCTAGTTTAATATATTTGTCTAATGAATACCCGTTTATCATCTGCATTTCTTCTTGGTGTAGCAATTTTAATGGCCAGTAGTGTAGATGGGCACCATTGGAGTTCTGAAGATGATCACTGCAGAGGGATCGAAACGTCAAGCGTGGACGAAGTTTGAAGAGGAATCTAATGAAGTCTAACATATCAGAATTTACTATCAAATATCAAGATTTGACAGGAAACTTGTGCAGCTTTTTTCAGAGAGTACTCCGTATGCACTACCTGATAAAAAGTATCCGGATACCCATATGCAATGCGGAACTGACCAATTGATGTCACTAGAGGCCGAACCGCTAGTACGAATGGAGGCAGGGAGTGTTGCGTTGTCACAGAGCGGCGGCAGTCAGCGCCAGCGCGCCGCGAAGAACAAGACACGCAGTGGCGGCGTGGAAGATGCCCGCCGCACGACGGCCGACGCCGCCAGTGAAGAGTCAGACTAGATTGAGGACATCGCCCCGTGCCGACATGGAAGCTGTCTGCGTCCTGTTGCGGAAAGCCCTCCACCGTCGCCAACATATGAAGTCACGAGCGGCGCGGAGCAAAGCACACACCAGCGCAACGACGTCCTCACAAACCTAGGACCACCCAAAACGGCTTCAAATGGTTCAAATGGCTCTAAGCACTATGGGACTTAATATCTGAGGTCATCAGTCCCCTAGACTTAGAACTACTTAAACCTAACTAACCTAAAGACACCACACACAACCATGCCCGAGGCAGGATTATAACCTGCCACCGTAGCAGCAGCGCGGTTCCGGACTGAAGCGCCTAGAACTGCTCGGCCAAATTGGCAACAGAGGACATAGACGACACAGACGTACGAGCCCGAGCTCCGCCGAAGATGATAGTCAATCGTGCGATCCAAACGGCGGAAGTGGACGGAGCAGAAAAATTCGCAGACCCCAACACTCCACGAGGAGACCGGGGAACGAGATAGCCGAGCGCAGCAGAGCGGCAACTACCAAAGGCGACGACCTGTTCAGTGAAGGCTGGGGCAGCGGTACAAGCCACAGAGATGATAGACAGCAGAAGAACGTTGCTGTCGAAACACGCGCAGTGATACAGGTGGCAACAGCACAGTTCCAGCAAGAGTTTTTGGACGTTCCCCCTGGTAGTAAGATGAATACCGGAACTGTCTCCCACAGTCCCCTCCAAATACGTAAACAATTGGGTGACCCCCATACCCAGGCGTCAGTTGACAGAAATACTACTAAGGAAGCAAAACAGTATACGCTACTCTAACTCATTGCTGCAAATACTTTCATCACTGCCGCTCTCGAACTGATCGCATTCCTCCCTACGACGAAGGAATGTAAAGTGGAAAAAAAAAGTTGTGTTGTCAGTGGAGAAGCAGTAACAGAAGAATGGGTCGGTGAGGAAGGGTTAGTGACTTTGAACGTGGACTAGTCATAGGATGTCACCTGAGTAACTAATTGATCACGGACATTTCAACCATTCTAAAGCTGCCAGAGTCGACTGTTGGTGATGTGAATGCGGAGTGGAAACGCGAAGGAACAACCACAGATAAACCAAAATCAGGCAGACCTCATGTATCAACCGACAGGGAGCGCAATCACTGCTTATTATTGGTGTAAGAAATCGCATGAAATCAGCGAAAGGAATCACTAGTGAGTTCCAAAGTGCTGCCAGAAGTCCAGCTAGCACAGGCAGTTAAAAAAGAATAGGGTAGAATGGTCGAACAGTTCTTCGCAAGCCACGCGTTTCTGTGGCCAGTGCTAAGTGCCGCTTGAGGTGGTCACTACAACCTACATCTACATCTGCATCTACATGGATACTCTTCAAATCACATTTAAGTGCCTGGCAGAGGGTTCATCGAACCACCTTCACAATTCTCTATTATTCCAATCTCGTATAGCGCACAGGAAGGATGAACATCTATATCTTTCCGTACGAGCTCCGATATCCCTTACTTTATCGTGGTGACCGTTCCTCCCTATGTAAGTCAGTGTCAGCAAAATATTTTCGCATTCGGAGGAGAAAGTTGGTGAGTGGAATTTCGCCGACCGGAGTGGCCGAGCGGTTAAAGGCGCTACAGTCTGGAACCGCACGACCGCTACGGTCGCAGGTTCGAATCCTGCCTCGGGCATGGATGCGTGTGATGTCCTTAGGGTAGTTAGGTTTAAGTAGTTCTAAGTTCTAGGGGACTTATGACCACAGCAGTTGAGTCCCATAGTGCTAAGAGCCATCTGAACCATTTTTTTGATTGGAATTTCGTGAGAAGTTTCTGTCGCAACGAAAAACACCTTTCTTTTAATGATGTCCATCCCAAATCCTGTATCATTTCTATGTCACTGTCTCCCATATTTCGCGATAATACAAAACGTGCTGCCTTTCTTTGAACTTTTTCGACGTACTCAGTCACTCCTATCTGGTAAGGATCCCACACTGTGCAACAGTATTCTAATAGAGGACGGACAAGCGTAGTGTAGGCAGTCTCCTTAGTAGGTCTGTTACATTTTCTAAGTGTCCTGCCAATGAAACGCAGTCTTTGGTTAGCCTTCCCCACAACATTTTCTGTATGTTCCTTCCAATTTAAATTGTTCGTAATTGTAATATCTAGGTATTTAGTTGAATTTACGGCTTTTAGATTACACTGATTTATCGTTTAACCGAAGTTTAATGCGTTCCTTTTAGCTCTCATGTGGATGACCTCACACTTTGAAAGGTGGCTACACTGAGCCACAGCGCCAGAAATCGCGCCAGAGAGTATTGTTCCGCCGCCTCCACTGGCAGTGATTATTGAGACGTAGCGGCAGCGTTGCCAATTTAGAGACTTTGTCGCTAGAAATGGCGACTTTTGCCTTCGTCTTAGCGACAAAAAAAACTTTTTAGCGACAAAAATTATTTAGCGACTTATCTGGCGACTTTTGGAGTACTGACGGCTCAAAACTATTTTGGGCCAGTATTTTCATTAACAAAACTAAGATTTTTAACTACAGACATTGGCTGAGTCAAGTTTGTCTGAAGAAAATAAAGTTTATGTGAAGAAGAGATGCATTCAGTTTAGCCTGAAACTCATAAAAGAAATTCAACAAAGACTGCCAAGTAAAGTTACGATCCTGAAAAAAATTTCAATGCTGAATGTTGAAGAAACACTAAAAGTGAATAAAAATAATGCTGTAGCGGATGTAGCCAAAGAACTGGGTTTTAGTGGCGATTTCATAGACTGTATGTTGCAAGAATGGCATAATATCAACTTCATTAGGTGGAATAACACTACTAACACTGTTTTATTTTGGAGTGAGGTTTTGCAGTATGAAAATGCCACAGGGGAGAATCCTTTTTCTTTGATTTCACAGTTAGCAATGACTGTTCTATGCCTACCGCATTAAAATGCAGAAATGGAAAGAATATTCAGTTCTATGAACATTATAAAAACCAAACAACGTAACGGATTATCGTTAAAGACAATTAATGCTTTGATCATATTGAGACCAGCTGAAGAAACAAAATAAAGATTGTGCGTGTTTTGACATACCGTCAGACGTATTGGAGCTTGTTGGAACGAACAAAAGTTACCCATTTGCGAAAAAACCAGTCGAACTGCAACATCATCTTTTGAACGACGTTCAACCCTCTACATCACCTACAGTTCTGTCAGAGCATGAAACAGAAGTTTTTCGATCTTCTGAGTGACGGCGATGAATAGCTCACATACCGGTATGTATATATTTTGTAACCTAATTTGTTTTCTTGCTTTCTTTTGTTGCAAATATAGTTGTATATTTCAAGTATATTTGACTACTGTGATTGAAACAACAATTTGTTTGCATCAATTATCATAACACGTTTAATTAAACGTTTGCGTATTTTATATATATGTTGTTGCAAGCGATGTGTCATTTAATTGAGACAATATAGCAATTACGTATGAGAGTTTTTATTAATATTTTATCCCCCCCTCCCCCACTGGCTTATTACACCATTCACAGCACGAAATTTTCAGTACACCCCTAGTAAAATGAGTTTTAGCGACTTTCTAGCGACTTTTGATATTGAATCTAGCGACTCGGGTTTTTTAGAGTTGGCAACACTGCGTAGCGGCAAGCAGTTCTTGCCGAGAAGTTGTGGTAGACACTGCTTGTAGCTGAAGTTAGAGTGAGATGTGGTAGTGGAGAGTGTTGTTCCATGTTTTATGCAGTGGTTTGATGGGAGAGATAGCAGATGTTGTTCTAATGGAGATATTGTAATGGTCAGAGTGCATTTCGTCAATATATATGGAGGTATTTTCTTTTATTCTTTTATTATTTGTGTGTCCTGAATAATGTGCCATTACAGGTTCAGTCAACAAAGCATCTGGCTTGTGTTCTTGTATTGGAGTGTAATTCTGCTTTCCTTACGCAATTATAGTATTTCTAATTTTCTTTTATGACGTCAGTATAATTGGTATTTATAAATTCTTGTTTTGTTGAAGAAGAACCGTGCCAGATGTGCGTTGAGTCACACTACCACACACAGAACAGCTACACTTGTGCTTTGTTGGCTTCGTAGATTTTATAGTTGCTGGGGACTTAATTAATTAACGGTGTTAACGAAAATTTTCTTACATTCTTTGTTGTCATTCAAAGCAGTCAGATTGCGTACTAATACTAGTCAGGGCCAGCCGTTTACGAGACTTACGTAATCGGACTTACAACTACTAAAATTATTTGCATTTTAATTTTTTATTTAATTAAGCCCCCATGCATGTGGCGACCGCTGCTTCGGATCGTCCCTTGGAATCTTCTGATTGTAAAAATAGTAGACCGTAGTATTGTTGTAGTAATTTGAGTTAGTAATTGTAGTCTATATTGCATGTGTAGATTTGGTAATTGGTATTCTTCTAATGGTATTTTTCAAAATTTATTTATTTTTTGTTGTCTTGTCTACGGGTTTGATAATTTAGTGCAATTATTTCAATGGTTCGTTAATCGTGTTTGAGGGAAGCATATAGTGTGAATGGTATTGTTGGTGATAACGTGTTAAATTCTCCGTAATTTTCGTATTGTAACGAGTTTTGTATGTTTTGCAAATGATTACGCGATCGATGAAAAAGGCGAAAATGATAGATAGTCAGAATGACGAAATTGTTGACCTGGCGAACTCGCCAACACAGGACAACAGTATCATGAATAATGGAGTTGAAAACAATTTAATAAGTCGGGAAGACAGTCCGGAATCAGTTCAAGATTTTTCTGAATCAGAAAATTCACAGAATACGAGAGTAACGATAGAAGATTCTGGAATAGTATCGAACACAGATAGCTTTACAGCCATGACGAAGGAAGCTGGTTTTGTGGGAAATGTTAGGGGCGAAAGGAATCTCGAACAAGTTAGTATGGAGCAGTTGATGAGTGCAATATTAAATTTTCGATCTGAATTTAAAACTGAGATGGGAACAATGGGATCACAGTTACGATCTGAAGTAAAAACTGATATGGGAACAATGGAAACACGGTTTAGATCTGAATTAAAAACACAGATGGGAACAGTGGAAACACGGTTAGACTCACTGGGATCACAGATGGGAACTTTGGCAACACGATTAGAAACTGATATGGAAACAATGGAAACACGGTTAGACTCACGAATAGGGACATGTTTCAAAAATATGAAAGATGAATTAACGAAAGAAATCAGAGAAGAAGTACAACCGATTTTGAATTCTCACAATAATAGATTAAGTGCAGTAGAGATTAGACAAAGGGAACAGGATAGAGAACAGGAAGAAAGAGATCGCGTGATAGTACAGAAATTTTCAGAGTTAAATTTACAACGTGCAAAAGATAAGGAAGAAATATTTGAGAGAATCGAGGAATCCGTACCAAATGACAGATTAAATAACCTAACACAACAGTATGAACAGTTAACTACTAAATGCGTTAATACTGAAACGCGAGTCGCGACACTTACGGAAGACGTAAATAAACAGAAAGAACAAATTGGTGACTTATCGGAAAGAGTGGAGGAGATTTCAGATAAATTGACAAGTCTTAGTTTAAATGGGGACAGAGATTCAGATGACACAGCTCCATTGCCATTTTCAGAAACCGAAGAGTACCAGAGCATAAATAAACATGTTGAAAATCAGGGAAAATTTAATGAACGCGTGAAAAGGGAATTTGAGGCATTAAAAAAGCAAGTCAAACAAATTGAAGGCGAAATCGTAGGAAAAGACGGCAAAAGAAATTTAGAATCACAGATACCAGAGGGGTTTGAAGAAAATAATTTGTTTCATTTACGGGATGCAACAAGAGAGCGCCAGGCGCGCGAACTTGACAATAATCGACATTGGGACTGGGACAGACGCGGTAGGTCTTTGTCGTCACGAGGCGAAAACTTTGACTATAAACACTTTTTGACTGTTGGGAAATTTAAGATCTTCCGCAATTCTAAGAATGACATACATCCATGTGCATGGTTAGATCAATTTATGTACGCACTCCCACCAAATTGGCCACTAACTGGAATTTATGTGTGGATATTTAGAAAACGAACCGGCGACGCGGATGCGCGCACTCATTAGAGATTGTAATAATCTGAATGATTTTTATCATGCATTTCTATCGGCATATTGGTCCGAAAACACGCAAGACAAGAGTCAAACACAGTCTTATCATGCAGCGTAATTTCAAACAGTCTGAATTCCGCACGCCAGCGGAATATTTTGAAGACATGATTCGAAAGAATCAGTTCCTTTCCAACCCTTATAGCCCGACTGAATTAATTCGCATTTGTTTAACTAAGCTGCCACAATCCATAAGACAAATTGCTTTAGCTGGAAGATGTAAAGACGACATCGAGACTTTTAAGACTTTGTTGCAAGAACTTGAGTATGACAACGACGACGGGACTTCTTGTAACTTTTTCAGTAACAGTAATTACAATAGATTTTCAGAGAAAAAGGATAGTGATCGGAACGGGCGTTATATGGGTAATTTTGACAATGACAGACGTAACAGACAGGACAATAGATACCAGCCTTATGACAATAACAGACGTTCTAACAGAAATTACACAGACAATTATAACAACGGTAATTCGTACCGGAATGATCAATCATATGGAAACAGTAATCGGTATCATCAAGACAGAAATTATTCAAACAGTAATAGAAATTCTTACTACAGAAATAATCAGGGTAGTAGATACAACAATAATTTCAGAAGTGACTGTCGAAATTACACAAGAAGTAGTTATGCAGACAGACAGGAAAACAGAAATTTTAATAACAGACACAACCAAGAATTTGTATCTAACAGACAGGAGGGACCTAATTGGCATCCTCCACGTGACAGAACTTCAGAGAGACAAGTGCAAATCGTAGAAATGGATCCGCAAAATGACGCGAATAATCAAAGACGTTACGCAAACAATCGACAATGACTAGCAGCTTCGGCTTCTGGCAGCAATATAGACGGTTCAGAAAGTAATGACACTACGACTTTACACTACGTACGCCTGGAAGACATGAGAGACATTTTGCTAGACGAAAAGGAAAATAATGTAGACGCATTTTTACATCCTGTTATTGAAGTATGTGTGGGTAAGAATAAGTTCACTGCAGTTTTAGATTCTGGAAGCCCATTGAACGTCATTAGTGAATCAGTTTTTCGTATATGTGAAAGGACTATTGCCTGTCCTGTGTTACCTATTTCTAAAACTACAATTCGAGGAGCGATTTCTGGAAAAGGTGTAGAAGTTAAAAACAGACCAACCTAAATTTCAATTGTCAAGGATACAAATTTTCTGCTAATTTTATTATTGTTCCATTACTCAGTACACAAATTATATTAGGTATGGAGTTTCTTAACGCACATAAGGCAATTTTGAACTTTAAAGAAGGGAGTGTGAATTTGACTGTTGCCGGAATGCCGATATGTTTGAAATTTTTCGAGTGTTTAATAAGATCTGAACCAGATACAAAATGTTTAAGGTTTCTTACTTCTGATGTTTTCGTTGAGCATTATGACGACAATGTGTTTATTCATGGCAATGACAATAGATACAGAGACGCGATGGATGATATAATTAATAGCAAAGAACTAATTAATGAAAAGGTTATTAAAGCTGAAGTGCCAGATGACGTTGCAAGAGAAGAGCTGCACCACATTTTGACTTCACATGCTACAGTATTTAGTCATCACACAGGAACTATACAAGGCTTACAATATTTATTTAAAGTAAAAGAACACACACCATTTCGCGGGAAAACGTACGCTATTCCTTTGGCTTACAGAGACAAGGTTAAGAATGAACTTCAGTACATGTTAGATCAGGGCATTATTGAGCCTGCAGTCAGTCCTTATACTAGCCCATTACACGTTGTTCTTAAAAAGGATGGGTTAATTCGCTTGGTTCTGGATTCCAGACAGATAAATAATATCATTATTCCTGAAACTGACCGTCCACAAAATTTAGATGAACTTCTTCAACATTTTCATGGAATTAAAGTTTTATCCACGATTGATATGCGCGCAAGTTTTTGGCAATAAGAACTCCACCCTGATTGTAGAAAATATACTGCCTATTTAGCCTTTGGTAACTGTTACCAGTTTCGGAAATTACCGTTTGGACTTACTGTATCTTCGGCAGCATTCATTCGTAGCTTAAATGAAATTTTACCTGTTTATCTTCGTGACAATATTACTTCATATGTTGACGACATTCTTATTGCTAAACATTCTTGGAGTGAGCACAACAAAATTTTGGATTCATTATTACGTATCTTTGCAAGAGTTGGCATTACAGTGAACTTAGAAAAATCCGAATTTGGTCGTTCTCAGGTGAAATTTCTCGGTCACATTATTTCTACAGAAGGTATTCTTCCTGATCCAGAAAAATTAGACGCTATTCGTAATTATGCTGTTCCTACCACAAAACGTGATGTTCGTAGTTTTCTTGGTGTCTGTAATTTTCTTAGACGCTTTGTTAGATTGGACGATTTGGCCACACCTCGTTTATGTGAACTATCTGGAAAGAAATCTAATTGGTGTTGGGATGAGGAAGCTCAGTCAGAATTTGAACAACTCCGTGATGCTTTAGTTGCTGCTCCACTTCTTTCACACCCGGATTTATCTAAAGATTTTTGTTTGGCGACGGACTCATCATACAAAGGACTAGGTGCACATTTATTTCAAGAGATAGAAGAAAACGGCGTTGTAGTACAAAAGACTATTGCATTTGGAAGTCGTGTTCTCTCTAAATCAGAAAAGAATTATTCGATTACGGAACTTGAAGCTTTGGCTGTTGTTTGGGCTTTTACAAAATTTCGCACATTTTTGTTTGGCAGACATACTAAGGTTTACACCGATCATCGAGCTCTTGAGTTTCTTATGTCGACAAAATTAACTCATGGCAGATTGTCACGATGGGCGTTGTACTTACAGCAATTTGACTTTAGTATTGTTTACATACAGGGTTCTTCAAATATTGTTGCTGATGCTTTATCACGTGCACCTATGGGTTTGAAACAAAGTGCTGAAGAGGACTGCAAGGAAAACAATTATTGTTTGATGTATATTCAAGGTGTTGCGTTTGAGAACTTTATTTCGTCTTCGCTCCAGGACATCGCTAAGGAGCAAAATAAGGATCCAATCTGGAAGGACATTAAGGAGAAGTGGAAGAGAAAGGAAAGCGTAGCGATTAGACAGCATTATTTAGTTCGCAATGACATTCTTTTTAAACGAAAATCGGTCGACAACTCTGTTTGGTTAGTTTGTATTCCTGATGAGTGGGTTAATAAGCTGATTTGGTATACGCATTTCAGTTATGCACACTTTGGTCCCAGAAAATGCTTTCATAAATTACGAGAAAATTGCTACTTCAATAATATGGAAAAACGTATTCGATTTGTTCTTGCCAAATGCAAATTATGTCAAAAGGCTAAGCCGCCAACAGTATCTCACAGAGCACCGTTGTTTCCTATCATTCCAGCGAAATTAAAGGACATGGCTGCAGTTGATTTCTTCGGTCCAGTGGTTCGATCTACTAATGGTTTTGCGTACATTTTCGTAGCAGTGGAGTTGACATCAAAATATGTGTGTTTTACACCGTTACGCAAAGCAACAGCTCGTTCAGTATCTAATGCTTTCATCAAACATTTTCTTAAAGAAGTGGGTCATGTTGATAAGGTTATATCAGATAATGGATCACAGTTTCGTTCTAAAATTTGGCTTCGTACTCTACAGCGTCGTAAAATTAAACCAACGCTTCAGAGAGATGGATGAAGGAAATCAATAAATTGTGTCTTTATTGTCATCAGAATCACAGAACGAGGGATCAGTATCTTCATATTTTTCAAAACATTCTGAATGAACTCCCTAATGATTCAACTTCTTTACCACCTATACTGATATTAAAAAACAAAGCACCGACAAATCGCATTTCTGAAATCGTTCCTTTTCCGCCTACACGGAAACTGCGGCATTCTGAAGTTGTCAACCTGGCTCTACAAAATATTGCATCTGCGGTTGCTAGAAGAGAGAAATCAGCTAAGCGTCCTGGTCGTTTAAAAATCTTGTCAGTTGGTCAGAAAGTGTTAATTAAGTCTCATCGTTTGTCTCACAAAGGAAAAGGCTTGTGTCGGAAATTTTTTCTGCTTTATAACGGTCCATATAGAATTCGCAAAATTATTCATGATAACACTGTCGAAGTAGAAACTCTTAAATCACGACGCTCTAAGGGAATACATCATATATCTAACGTTAAAATTTTTGTGGAATGATATACTTTTGAAAAATTTTTGTAGAATGACATACTTTTGAGAAACTAACAGTGGTATGTAAACACACGGAGAGTACAAGGATACCGCGCCGTGTTCCGGCGGCGGCACATACTCAAAGCAACAGTCAAGTCTGCGCGCCGCACAAGGCAGTCGTTGACCGCAAACAATCACTTCCTACGTCACGCGCCTACAGCTGATCGAGTGCTCAGTGCGAATGCACTGACAACCGTAAACAAATACACAGTCTTTCTCCGAATAAAATCAGTATAAAGCTATAATGACTTGATGAATTATGTATTAACATTCAGTATTTTTCAGGATACGGTTCTATAAAATATTTAAGAACTTCAGGTAAATTCTGTGCGTGTCCGACGTTAAGACGACTTGCTATCGAGAAAATTTCAGGAAAAATGTCATTTCGAAGAAGAAAGTAATAAACTAAAAAGGTAATTATTAATTGAGTTCATTTTCAGGTAACATATTTCCACTCAGGTACGTACTTTAGACGTAATTTGCTGCTCGCAATTACGTGATTCATACTTTGTACTAATTTCATGTTCTATGAATTTACTTGTGAAGCGACGTGCTTGCGTACGTTAACTGATTTTGACAATGATTATTAATGAACTGGATTGTTACTTGTGTATATTATGCATCGCTTGGCTGCACTGCTTTTTCACTGATGTCATATTTTTAATTATGTGCCTGCTGTGCCTATTTATTTAAATTATAATTGTCACCTGATTAATTGTGCTGATGTGGTTAGGTATGTAAGTTATACTTTGTGATTTATCTGCTTGCGCCTTCATGTTTACTTATTAAGATACGATGCTAATGACCTGTTTAGTACGTAAGATATATGTTTACTGCTATGCGTATGGATTGCACATTTACACATTTCTGCTTGTTGTCATAACTATACTTTAATTTGGTATATAGCAATGCTGATGTACAGTGTACAAACATAGAGTTTAGGTTACACTATGGTACTAGTTACAGATTGTTCGCTTGGCAGAGCCTCGTTGTAAGAATTGTGCTGCATCCACTTGTTGACATTCTGTTCACTACTGGTATATTTACTCGCTATTGCTTGCCTTGCTTACGCTCAGTGCCTTATATTTTTAAGATAAGAAAATGAACTGCTATAATTCGACGAACGACATTAGTACAAGAAACTTCATAGAAGTCACATGAGCTGGAGGTTTTATGAAAGCTGTATAAATGTATGCCAGTAGGAAGGAAGCTAACGACATGACATACCAACACAGTTATTACACTGCATTTTTCGTGAGCAATTGAAATAGGAAGTGACACTTGACACAAGAAATACTCCACATGTTTGCTTTTGTTTGCCATAATTCTTGAAGTGGTGTACACACTGTGAAATATTAGGATCATTCACACTCCGTAATCGTACTTAATTACTGAGAGTTATTCGAACTAAGTCTGTTAGAGGTCATATATGCATTCTTTGTTTATAATTCATAATGAGTAGAAGATTTTGGTCAGATGGATTACACAGAGGTTGTGTGTTGACAGTGTGTCTTCGGATTGTATGGGATGAGGAGGTTTGCATTAGGATTTTATCTGTACTCGATCGAGGAGACTGACTAGAGGAAAGAGTTGTTATGGAAGTGAAATGATACTGGCAATAAGGTTTATATGTATCGACGTATTGAAGAGGTATTATGGAGGTATTGAGATTATATGAAGTTGATTGGAGTTATGGTGTATAAGAGGTAAAATAAGTGAGGTGCTTTTTTTTTTTTTTTTTTTTTTGTTGTTGGTCTATATGGAACAAGGAGGATGAAGATAGCAGACTAGAACACTAAAATGGAAGGAAGATTGTCTACACACACTTTGTTAAATCACTAAGCAGTATGTACTTTTTTTTTTTTTGGAGAGAGGAAGTTGCATATCTTGGCACACTGACAGTTGTTCAGCAACCGTACATTTTGATCTGGCTTGGCAAACATTGGTCTTGACATGATGACTATGACGTTGACTTAACTATTATTGACTGTTATACATTGCTGTCACTACTACTTGATACACATGATGAACATGAAATTTTGACAGAAGTGGATTCACACAGTTAACACCATTCAATTACACAGTAGTACTTAATGTGGATGAAAGATGAGTGAGTGTGTTTTGTGTGTTTTCCTTTCCTAATCCTACCCACCTATCTCCTAAATATTATTTTATTTGTTTGTAGTGGCTTGCACTGACACCCATAAATATTATAGGTTTACTGATGTTTGTGTATTTGTAATAGTAATACGACAATTATCTGACATCATTTGTGTGTTTGTTATGATTTGTATGTTTAGTGTAAGAGCATTGATAATAATTTTGTAAAAGCAATTGTGTGTGCATTCAAACTGTTGTTCACACCTGCACCTGTTCAAATTGATGTGTGACACTTAGAAATGTTTAATTTCTGCTGATGAACTGTCTGATTAGGGATAGTGAATATTACGGACTGTTACTTGCACTTTTTCTACGTGATTGGTGCCACTAGGACATGTTTCATTTCTGCTGATAAACTCTGACCAACAGTGTGATTAGTGATAGTGAATATTATGGACTGATGTCTGCACCTGCTCAACATTGCTGGGTGCCACTGATGGACTGCTTCTACTGAAATGATGTCACTTGTTGCTGTCTGCACCTGTTCAACATTACTGGGTGCCATTGATGGAATTGCTTCTACTGACATGATGTCATTTGTCGGTGTCTGCACCTACTCAACAATGCTGGGTGCCACTGATGAACTGCTTCTACTGAGAAATGTGACTTGTTGCTGTGTGTACCTCTTCAACATTGCTGGGTACCACAAATGGAACTGCTTCTACCGAAATGATGTTACTTCTTGCTGTCTGTACCTCTTCAACATTGCTGGGTACCACAGATGGAACTGCTTCTACTGAAATGATGTTACTTCTTGCTGTCTGCACCTACTCAACATTGCTGGGTGCCACTGATGGACTGATTCTACTGAGATGATGTCACCTGTTGCTGTTTGCACCTACTCAACATTGCTGGGTGCCACTGATGAACTGCTTCTACTGAGAAATGTGACTTGTTGCTGTGTGTACCTCTTCAACATTGCTGGGTACCACAAATGGAACTGCTTCTACCGAAATGATGTTACTTCTTGCTGTCTGTACCTCTTCAACATTGCTGGGTACCACAGATGGAACTGCTTCTACTGAAATGATGTTACTTCTTGCTGTCTGCACCTACTCAACATTGCTGGGTGCCACTGATGGACTGATTCTACTGAGATGATGTCACCTGTTGCTGTTTGCACCTACTCAACATTGCTGGGTGCCACTGACGAACTGCTTCTACTGAGAAATGTGACTTGTTGCTGTGTGTACCTCTTCAACATTGCTGGGTACCACAAATGGAACTGCTTCTACTGAAATGATGTTACTTCGTGCTGTCTGTACCTCTTCAACATTGCTGGGTACCACAGATGGAACTGCTTCTACTGAAATGATGTTACTTCTTGCTGTCTGCACCTACTCAACATTGCTGGGTGCCACTGATGGACTGCTTCTACTGCAATGATGTCACCTGATGGTGTCTGCACCTACTCAACATTGCTGGGTGCTACTGCTGGAACTGTCAACCAATTGTTATGAAAACATTTTATGTGAATATTTGTATAAACTGATTTTTTGTGTATTACTGTTTGTGAAAAGTTATAAGACTCTTACCTGCTCATATTCGTCATTGCTGACGCTATCGATTGAATTGTTTAACCACATGATATTTCTGTAAACTATTATGTAAAGTCATATGTATGAAAGAATTTGTATTCCTTACTGTATTTTATATATTAGGTTATTGTAAGGTCAGTGCAAAGCCAAAATTTTATCTAGTTATATGATACTTACGTATTAATATTATCTTTTATTTTTGTCTGTATTTTTTTTGACGAATTTGGTGGTATTTTCACCACCAATGCTGGCAAAAATACCATCAAATTCTAGCCCGTGGAGGAAGGGCATATGAAAGGTGGCTACACTGAGCCACAGCGCCAGAAATCGCGCCAGAGAGTATTGTTCCGCCGCCTCCACTGGCAGTGATTATTGAGACGTAGCGGCAAGCAGTTCTTGCCGAGAAGTTGTGGTGGACACTGCTTGTAGCTGAAGTTAGAGTGAGATGTGGTAGTGGAGAGTGTTGTTCCATGTTTTATGCAGTGGTTTGATGGGAGAGATAGCAGATGTTGTTCTAATGGAGATATTGTAATGGTCAGAGTGCATTTCGTCAATATATATGGAGGTATTTTCTTTTATTCTTTTATTATTTGTGTGTCCTGAATAATGTGCCATTACAGGTTCAGTCAACAAAGCATCTGGCTTGTGTTCTTGTATTAGAGTGTAATTCTGCTTTCCTTACGCAATTATAGTATTTCTAATTTTCTTTTATCACGTCAGTATAATTGGTATTTATAAATTCTTGTTTTGTTGAAGAAGAACCGTGCCAGATGTGCGTTGAGTCACACTACCACACACAGAACAGCTACACTTGTGCTTTGTTGGCTTCGTAGATTTTATAGTTGCTGGGGACTTAATTAATTAACAGTGTTAACGAAAATTTTCTTACATTCTTTGTTGTCATTCAAAGCAGTCAGATTGCGTACTAGGCCAACCGTTTACGAGACTTGCGTAATCGGACTTACAGCTACTAAAATTATTTGCATTTTAATTTTTTATTTAATTAAGCCCCCATGCAACTTTTCGTTATTTAAGGTCAACTGCCACTTTTCGCACCGCACCATTCCGATATTTCTTCTAAATCGTTTTGCAGTTGTTTTGATCTTCTGATGACTTTATTAGTCGATAAACGACAGCGTCATCTGCAAACAACCGAAGACGGCTGCTTAAATTGTCTCCCAAATTGTTTATATAGATAAGGAACAGCAAAGGGCCTATAACACTACCTTGGGGAACGCCAGAAATCACCTCTGTTTTACTCGATGATTTTCCGTCAATTACAACGAACTGTGACCTCTCTGACAGGAAATCACAGATCCAGTCACATAACTGAGACGATATTCCATAAGCACTCAATTTCACTACGAGCCGCTTGTGTGGTACACTGTCAAAAGCCTTCCGGATATCCAGGAATACGGAATCAGTCTCAAATCCCTTATCAATAGTCTGGATGACTGGAAACGAGTGATGTGAAGTGATGAATCACGCTATGCACTGTGGCAATCCGACTGAAGGGTTTGGGTTGGGCGAATGCCTAGGGAACGTTACCTGCATCAGTGAAGTACGGAGAAAGTTTTGTTGTGGTAAGATGGTGTTTTCCACGGTTGAGGTGCCCGTATTGCGCTTATGAAAACGCTAAATGTGAGAGAGTATGAAGATACTTCACAGCACTGTGTACTGCATATAGAATATGCAGAATGGGGAGGCTATGATTGTATTAGCATGACAATACAAAAGAAAATGGTTCAAATGGATCTGAGCACTATGGGACTCAACTGCTGTGGTCATAAGTCCCCTAGAACTTAGAACTACTTAAACCTAACTAACATAAGGACATCACACACATCCATGCCCGAGGCAGGATTCGAACCTGCGACCGTAGCGGTCGTGCGGTTCCAGACTGTAGCGCCTTTAACCGCTCGGCCACTCCGGCTGGCTCATGACAATACAGCCTGTCGTAAAGTACCATATATGAGGCAATGCGTTTTGGACAATAACGTTCCTGAAATGGGCTGGCCTGCCCAGAGTCAGGACCTGAACACAATGGAACGCCTTTCGGATGCGTTAGAACATTGACTTCGCTTCAGATCTCAGCGTGCAACATCACTAACTTCTCTGGTTTCGGCTCTTGAGGAAGAATAGGTTGCCATTCGTTCAAACACACTCATTAGACACTTCACAGAAAGTGTCCCCAGCAGAGTTCAAGCCGTCATAAAGATAAAGGGTGGACACAGCATATGTAAATACATAATAGTAAATGTCTAGATACTTCGGTTACGCGATAAATCAGTCTAATCTAAAACCCGTAAATTCAACTAAATGCCTAGGTATTACAATTATGAACAACTTAAAATGGAAGGAACACATAGAAAATGTTGTGGGGAGGCTAACCGAAGGCTGCGTTTTATTGGCAGGACACCTAAAAATGTAACAGACCTACTAATGACACTACGCTTGTCCGTCCTCCTTTAGAATACTGCTGCGCGGTGTGGGATCCTTACCAGGTAGGACTGACGGAGTACATCGGAAAAGTTCGAAGAAAGGCAGGACGTTTTGTATTATCGCGGTATATGGGAGAGAGTGTCACAGAAATGATGCAGGATTTGGGCTGGAAATCATTAAAACAAAGGCGTTTTTCGTTGCGACGGAATCTACTCACGAAATTCCAGTCACCAACTTTCTCCTCCGAATGCGAAAATATTTTGTTGACACCGGTCTACATAGAGCAGAACGATCACCACGATAAAATAAGAGAAATCAGAGCTCGTACGGAAAGATATAGGTGTTCATTCCTTCCGCGCGCTATACGAGATTGGAATAATAGACAATTGTGAAGGTGGTTCGATGAACCCTCTGCCAGGCACTTAAATGTGATTTGCAGAGTATCCATGTAGATGTAGATGTACTTTTGATAAGGTTGTGTAGATAACTGCAGCGTCTGCAAGAAGTGTGAGGTGCCGTCTAAAGGGCCCTACAAACGTACCAAATTACGGGGTCCAATTTATCGGTCGTCCGATAAACTGGACGTGTGTAAAGGCTTCTCGACCAGTTTCTCTCCTCGGGCGACGGCTGGCTCTGATTACCTCACAGCCGAACCCTCGCCTCCTCCCTAACACTTCACCCAATAAATCGTGCGGTGTGTAGCGCTGTCGGACCAATTTCCCGATTGACGATCGTCTGCAGTCTGCGCGCGCGGAAATATAAAAATGGCTGATGTGGCAGACATCGAGGCAGACAGAGGCGTGACGTGAGAGATTCCAGAGAGCGATCTTCTGTTTCTTTCATTACTAAAAAAAAAAAATGGTTCAAATGGCTCTGAGCACTATGGAACTTTACATCTGTGGTCATCAGTCCCCTAGAACTTAGAACTACTTAAACCTAACTAACCTAAGGACATCACACACATCCATGCCCGGGACAGGATTCGAACCTGCGACCGTAGCAGTCGCGCGATTCCGGACTGAGCGCCTAGAACCGCGAGACCACCGCGGCCGGCTCTTTCATTACTATCATTTATTACGACTATTTACGTCACAAACGTACGATAATAAAATTTACTTGAATGTCATTTGTTTTTAAATTTGTTTTGCATTACCTGATATATTTCCTCATGCAATATGTTGCAGTTTTAAAGAATCGTTTATGCAATAATCGTGGAGATACAACAGCTCTGAATTTTAGATGCTCGTAACTTCTTCCAATGGCTAGAAACCGCAATGTGGCTAACGGCATCTCCTCGCAGCTTACAGCCTGTCTCGTGACCGTATTCTTTTTCGTTAAGAAAGATTTCATGATGTTCGGCTGCTCAAAAAATTATGTTTCATGTATTCTCAATTAAATATCTTCAACATTTCGCGGCCCTATCAGCAACTGTATAAATATTAATTTTAATTTTAATAATGAACAGTCTCAGTAACACCGTTTACCTAGAATTTCCAGAATGAGATTTTCACTCTGCAGCGGAGTGTGCGCTGATATGAAGCTACCTGGCAGATTAAAACTGTGTGCCTGACCGAGACTCGAACTCAGGACCTCTGCCTTTCGCGGGCAAGTGCTCTACCATCTGAGCTACCGAGGCACGACTCACGCCGGGTACTCCAAACTTTACTTCTGCCAGTACCTCGTCTCCTACCTTCCAAACTTTACAGAAGCTCTCCTGCGAACCTTGCAGAACTAGCACTCCTGAAAGAGAAGATACTGCGCAGACATGGCTTAGCCACAGCCTGGGGGATGTTTCCAGAATGAGATTTTCACTCTGCAGCGGAGTGTGCGCTGATATGAAACTCCCAGTATCCTTTCTTTCAGGAGTGCTAGTTCTGCAAGGTTCGTAGGAGAGCTTCTGTAAAGTTTGGAAGGTAGGAGACGAGATACTGGCAGAAGTAAAGCTGTGAGTACCGGGTGTGAGTCGTGCTTCGGTAGCTCAGATGGTAGAGCACTTGCCCGCGAAAGGCAAATGTCCCGAGTTCGAGTCTCGGTCGGGCACACAGTTTTAATCTGCCAGGAAGTTTCATATCAGCGCACACTCCGCTGCAGTGTGAAAATCTCATTCTGGAAACATCCCCCAGGCTGTGACTAAGCCATGTCTCCGCAGTATCCTTTCTTTCAGGAGTGCTAGTTCTGCAAGGTTCGCAGGAGAGCTTCTGTAAAGTTTGGAAGGTAGGAGACGAGATACTGGCAGAAGTAAAGCTGTGAGTACCGGGCGTGAGTCGTGCTTACCTAGAATTTACCTAGGTTTCAGTCGGGATAACCCAACCTTCTTCAGAATAACAGTATCTACCGTTTGTCCATAGTGGACATCGTCAAGCTAAAGCTACAAATCCATACATTATCGTCAAACTGTAAAACTTATCTGGCACTGCCTCGGCCCCACTTCGCGACCGTGTGGGTGAATTTGTTTCTTCGCACTAGCCACTTCTTCGCCCACAACTTTCTCTCGGCATTTCTTGGCTTCGTTACCTCTAGAACAGCCAAGGTACACCCCAGTTTTTAATTCTACGTCAAAAAATCGGCATCTCATCAATGAATTTACTACCAGTGGAAAAATCCTCCTATAGGGGCACCAAAGAGGCGGATATGGTCCTGTTTAAATGACTGATTGAAAACTGGGGCGCCAGCTGCCTCATTCTCACTTCTGCAGCGCCCTTAGAAAATTTCGCATGCATTTTGGCACGCGAGGATTTTCGCGCTGTTCTTAACATGCACCTGTCCTCTCGCACCCACGATTTCCCCTAACCGTAACTCGTTCTCATCCACATGTCCATCGCTATAAGACGGTCATACCCATCCACTCCATCCTGCCCATTTCACTGTCATCACCCCTTTGTGCCTCTCTGTCACTTCGTCTCCTTCGTTCTGTCCTACTCTCTCACTGTCACTGTCACTGCCTCCGTCTTGTTTTCTGTTACTGCTACTAGTTCATTTATCCCTTTCATCTACTGCTGTCTCTTCTCTCTGTCACTGTCTCCCTCTTCCTCATTGTCGTTTTCAGGACTGCCTCTCATCACTCGCTCTCACCCACTTCCACTTTCTCCTTCTCTTTGTGCCGCTCCCACTGACACTGCCACTATGTCCTTCTCTTTCTCTCACACTGCGATCGGCTCATTCGCTCTTTCTATATCACAACCAGTCTACTATCGTCCAGTATTTATTACTTCTCCGCCTCTTTCCCACTGTCACTGTCTCTATCTTTCTCAGCATAAAAAAAGCCGGATTGTGTTCACGTGCCAATATTTTGGTCAAAATTTTTAAAGGAGGGGAGAAAGAAATCAGCTGATATTCCACCGTTCAGTCAGAGTCTTGTAATAAAGAGAAGCATATTCGACTTTTTTGTGCTCCAATAGGAGCGTTTTTCCACTGGTTCCTTTCCTTTCCCTGCCACAGCGGGGCATGTCTGATATGAAAAGAACTTGATGAGTCAGTGAAGTTTTGACAGTTTACTTATGTGAAATAGAAATAACAAAAAAACTAGTTTTACATCTCATCATTTTGTACGTGCTTCAGTTCTACAACATAGGGTTCCCAGAATACTTCTGATGATAAAGGAGAGACACTTTAAACCGTATTTCTCCTTGCTGCGTCACTTTATAAACTATGTTTTCACCACTTATGGGATTTTACGTGCGTGTTTTACGTGTACAAGTAGGATAACTTTGAGTCTCTGTACCTCGGAACCAGATAAGAACATCAAGAAAATTTTCAAAGTTGTTCGATATAGGTATCTTGGAAATATATCGTGAAAGTTACAGCCGTTTCCTGTTTATAGCCATCTTGGAATCTACAGTTCGGTTTTGGGCTGTTTCTCTATGCCGGATAATATTTTTGAAAACTAGAAGATGGCACTTATAAATAAATGATTAGAGAATGAGCCGTTAAAATATGAGCAATTTTCTACAATTAGTTATTTAGAAATCTGCTGCTGACGACAACAAAGTGGTGAAAACGCTTTTTACGGGTTATGTCAGGAACCTCCCATGAACTAAACACCGTCTGCTTAAGTCCCTTAAGCTGCACCATAGACCTCATCTAGCGCAAAAAAAAGCAACCGATTTAACCCATTTGCCTGAGCTGGAGCGTGTAATATTGAAACTTTAGCCCTGTACTATGAGATAGTTACAGTAAGACGATCTTTCTGTTAGGTATGAAAATCGTTCTTAGCACAAGGGTTATACTCGTACAAAACACTTGATTTTACGACTCTACCTTTATATCAGCAACGGAACCCGAGGTGTGAACTGCGGAGAGATCCCGGTTTTATGCGCGGCGTTGTGGAACCTATTGGTAGAGCATGCTTTCGCATGCTTACCGATGAACTATTCGCAGCCAGCGACAGGAACAGAGCAGTGTTGCAATCGCTAAGTGCAGTTGGTCGGTACGTGTGTAGTCTGCCACAAAATTGGGTGGGTGGTTGGTCGGACGATAAACTGGTAACCGTATAGGACCCTTAATGGTAGGGCCAACATAATTTCCGAGCAAGAGAGGCGCCGCCTGACACGCAAGCTATTCCGCACCACGGCAGAGGGACGGTTCCAGGAAGACGTGTCCTCGCTGGAGAGCGCCGCCGCCCCCGCTTCTCGGCCACCGCTATCGCCATCGCGGCGCCTGGAATGCAGAGGACGGCCGCCGCGGTCAGCGCCCGCCTACTCGAGTCGCCGCCATCGAGCTCCTCCTGGCCTCACACCACCCTGCTACCAGGAAGGGCCGACAAGGGCGACTGCTCACTGACTGCTTCAGCGTTCCAGGGAAATTCACCGTGCCACCGAACATTATCGCAGAGTGAGTATCCTGCTGTTCTGTTACCTACTAGGTTTAAGGCGGGTACTCATAAAGTACTGTAGTAATCACCACAAAAATACGTATAAACTTTTTGTTTGTTGGCAGATACTTGTACGCACTACTGGTAACCATTTACAAGGGGCATTTGCAAAGTCCGTGCAAAAATAAAAACCACTTACGTGTTTGGGGTAAACCTTTTTCATTTTTCGACTTTCTCCAAAAAAAATGTTCAAATATGTGTGAAATCTTAAGGGACTTAACTGCTAAGGTCATCAGTCCCTAATCTTACACACTACTTAACCTAAATATCCTATGGACAAACACACACACCCATGCCCGAGGGAGGACTCGAATCTCCGCCAGGATCAGCCGCACAGTCCAGAGCTGCAGCAACATAGTCTCCTTTTAGACTTATACACTTTGTCCAACGCTGTTCTAATTTGTTGATCCTTCCGAATAATAGGAATTGTCCAAGTTTACAAAATAATTATTAGTTGCTGCAATCACCTCCTTGTTTGAATAAAATCTTTGTCCCGCCAGGCATTTCTTCAAATTGAGGAACAAATAGTAGTCTGAGGGAGCCAAGTCTGGAGAACAGGGGGGATGTGAAACGAGTAGGAATCCTGTTTCCATTAATTTGCGACCACAACTGCTGAGGTGTGTGCTGGTGCATTGTTGTGATGAAAAAGGACTTTGTTGCGGGCCAATCGCCGGTGTTTTTCTTGCTGCTCGGTTTTCAAACGGTCCAGTAACGATGAATAATATGTACCTGTAATAGCTTTACCCTTTTCCAGATAGTGGATGAGTATTATCCCTTGCGAATCCCAACAGACAGTCACCATAACCTTTCTGGCCAAAGGACTGCTCTTCGCCTTTTTTGGTGCAGATTATCCCTTGGTAACCCATTGTTTATATTGTTGTTTGGCCTCAGTGGTATAGTGATGTATCCATGTTTCATCCACAGTGACGAAACGACGCTTAAAGTCGTGCTGATTCTTCCTGAACAGCTGCAAACCATCCTTGCAACATTTCACACGATTTCGTTTTTGGTCAAGCGAGAGCAGTCGCGGACCCCATCTTGTGGATAGCTTTCTCATGTCCAAACGTTTATGCAAAATATTATGTACCCGTTCATTAGAGATGCCCACAGCACTAGCAATCTCACGCACCTTAACTATTCTGTCATCCTTCACCGTATCATGGACTTTATCAATGATTTCTAGAGTCTTAACCTCCACACGGCGTCCAGAATGTTCAGCATCACTTGTGCCCATATGGGCACTCCGAAAATTTGGAAACCACTTATAAACTGTTCTAATCGAAGGTGCAGAGTCACAGTAATGTTTATCAAGCTTCTCTTTAGTCTCCTGAGGCGTTTTGCCTTTCATAAGGTAATGTTTAATCGCCACACGAAATTCTTTTTGTCCATTTTTTGACAGTCACTTGACTTCCTTGACTCACACAAATGCCAAACACACAGAAATAGACCAATATGGCTGAAACTTGGTGTACGTTCTTTCCAAAGATGCTACTAACTAAACATGACCTCGATACGCGTCGGTGGTGCCATCTCTCGGACTTTGCACGGACTTTTCAAACGCCCCTCGTAAATCCACGCACCACCGTACAGCAGCACGCCGCTAGAAAATCCAAAACACAAGGCCGCACCCCTTTGCTTAGTAGTAATTTGTTCTCTGCATTTGAAGCGAGCTTCACTACAACAACAGATGCCGAGTTGGTGGAAGTTTACGGCTAGAAAAAAATGCAGTACTGTCAAGGACAAGTTCATTTTAGTGACGAGTGATGTGGAAGGCAGTTGATCATTGCGAAAGGTATATGATAACAAATTCAGAGCAAATGAAACACAAATATCACCGTAAGGCGTATACAAACAGTCGCAACAATACACGACATTCCCCCCTCTGGCGGGAACGCAGGCGTCTATTCTCGAATTCAATCATACAGTTGCTGAATGGCTTCCTGTGATAAATTGTTCCAAGCATTCTGCGCCTCTTGTTGGAGATCGGCAACGGTTCTTGTAGGCAGTTTCCGCTTCAGCATGCCACACTCGGCTTTAGTTGACGATAGGTCTGGTGATATAGCTGGCCAGGATAGTTGTTTTACACCACGAAGAGTACGTTGCGTCACAGACATCGTATGTGAACGTGCATTGTCCTGCTGAATCATCACCTTCCTGTCGAAGTAATGGCAGTAGGAGGGGGATAACGACCTGTGCATTGTAGCGAACACTGGTTACTTTACCCTGCAGAAACACCAGATGTGACCGCAAGTTGTGCCTGATCTCCCCGCCCCACATCATGGAGCCTGGGATGGCCTCATGCACTCCGGACTATTCCGGAGAAACACGCACTCGCTGAAAAACAGACGGCAGCAGAACGCCATTCCACACTGCAGTCGAGTCTTTCACACCGGAGTAACCACGCTTGGCGGTGTTGTGGTATCAGTGGTTGCCTGCTCGCAGGCATACGTCATGCATGTCCCTCTGCAAGCAGATATTTCTTAGTGATCGCTGGTGACACAGCAGGTGTCCGGTTTTCGTCCTTGGATGGTCCTCGGTCAGTCACCACTGGTTGCACAATGCGTCGTTCTTGACGTGTGCCTACCCCATGCGGACGTTCAGAACGCGGTCTACAGGTGTGGGAATGTTCCACAGACCACTGCTGAAAGCAGCGATACACCGCCGATACATTGCGTCCAACATGTGAAGCAATTCGCCGATGCCCTCATCCAGGATCCTGATGACCCACAGTGTAATGCCATTCTAATGTCTGAAACTGTACCACTCGTCGGTGGGGCATTTTTGTAGCCTAGATTGAATGTTGCGAACACTGTTCACCTCTAAACTCAGCACAGTCACTACTGACAGTCAAATCAGAGGGTGCACAGAGAGGCGTCCTTAGCGCCATTTGATCACCGATGACCGTGATAAGTGAATCATTGGCACTACAACCCCTCAGCTAATGGCGTGTCGACTGGAAGGGCATCAAGCTACCCTCTACCACTCACAATCTTATCCATCATAACAAGCCGACCCCGTGAAGACACCGAATCAGGTCAGGGAAGCTGGTGGTCCAACTGTTGGGTGGGGGATTGGTTGAACTAAAATTATTCTCGTTTGATGATCAATAAAAAGAGATCTATTGGCGATGACAGCAAGAATAATCAGTATTTTTTTGCGGCGCTGGAACTGTGATGTAAGCGCAGTTCGCCACGGCGGTCGTTCTCAATCAAATCTCCCTGGGAAATATTCATTTTATTGCATTAATATATCGCACACGTGAACACACAGAAAATCATCGTCATTATCATCGGTAATTAGTATTGCAGAATGTTGAGGTCTCTTCAACGACACATCGAGTTCCGTATTCAATAGTCGTCTTCGAAGTCAACCCACTGCCATTTTTTTTTCTAAGGTGACAATTCCAGGACACCACTAACCTTGCCCTCTTTCTGATTTTGTTTAACGCCTATCGTGGCTCTTCCAAGAGTTTTTCGGGCTGCTCTAAGCCTTCCTCTGGTGGATTCGTCCAATATTAATTTGGTGACTGATGTGTATGGTATGTTAGATAACATTCGTTCAGCGCAGATAACTGCGGTGAGGGACGAACTTCTACCTCCCCTCACTCTCTCCCTCGCCACATTCTTTTTTGTAATGCCTTAGGCGTTACAGTTAGTAGGTCATTATTATAATATGGTCTTCTCTGAATATAAGTAACTACTACTCCTTGCGTCGAATCTGACCGACTGTGGACCACGTAAAATTAGAGGAATTCTTTTCTCGGATGAGTTTGTTCTTCCTATCTTCCAAGTACATTTTCATTCTCTCGCACCGCTGTAGTTTTTGTTCCTGGGTGAACATCCTACAATGTTTCCTCTCTATTTCTAGAGAACCCTACAACTTTTTTATATAGATCCTGAATTTTTAATGTCTTCTTCAGTTACGTTCATGTCTTCGTTTAGTCTATCTTTGATCTACTGACTTTTGTTCCTTCTTGTTATAAAAATATTGGAAGATTCTTTTACTTAATCAGTTGTCCATTTTTAAATACGTCCACGAAACTGATCCGCTCCCTCTGGACTGTGTCCGAGATTTTCGGAATTTTTTGATAGATTTCTTTGTTGTTTCTTAGCTTATAGTTCCATTTTCGTCCACCGTGCGTCCCAAAATTTTTCGAAGGATTCTCCTCTCCTTTTCTTTTTCTCCTACTTTAAGTGTGTCAATATACCCTGCTGCATGCAGAGCGCTTGTGGCTACGCAACTGCTCCATAGTGTCTCTTCTTTGCATTAATGGAGATTAGTTTTTCTGTAGGTTTCCTTGGAGAGTTGATACGCCAGCAACATCTTAGTTCTGGCACTGTTTGTTTCTTTGGTCAGTCCACTGCTTTGAATGACATCTGCCAAGTACTTAAATTTTTGAACATTGTTAATTTTTTTCAAAATCTGTTTTCAATAATTTCGGGATATCTGCGATATTTATCAAGTGTTCTGCTTTCAATGTCGAGTTTTATGGGTCTACTTTCTTTGTTATTCAAATAACTACAACAACTAATTTCCTTATTCATTATTTAAAATTTGTAAAGGCACATTTAAAACGCTCGTAGTGTCACTCGAAACGATGACCTACGTTATGAGACAGTGATGTCTCTGTGAAAGTGTGGACTGTGAGTTTGAGAACAGTGACGAGGGCGCGGTAAAACTCTGCAGGGTACATTGTAGTTTACTTCTCCCGAAGACTGCAAATGGGGTGGCGAACTTGATGTAACCAGCAGAGTTCTTAAACGAGCTCTGTATACTCGTTTTAAATTCAGCAGCGGATCCTATGACGTCATCTCCGACTTGGCCGTCTCCGTACGCTTGGAGGAAACTCGTCTCGCTGTCTTCGCCGCCGCTGCCTTTTAGCTGAAAACTCGTCACTTGAATCTGTTGTCGGATACAAGTGAACTACGCCAGTATAGAAAGGGGAGCGAGTACAGAAGTTCGCGAGCACAACTGTTGAGCAGACGATTATTATTTACACTTGTTGGACATAATGTGTACACATGGTGCACGACATTAATACAACTCTAATATTACAACAGATGCTGGCAGTTTGCACCATCAGACGCCAGCCACGCTTGACACTGAATGAGCGTTGACCACCGCACACACTTGAACGCACCGGGAGTTTCGTTGATTGTGGCAGCTCCACAGATTCGTACGACGAATCTCCACAGGATCGCCATACATGAAAGATTTCATGGCTCCCCACAGAGAGAAATCAAGGCTCCATAAATCCGGTGAGCGTGGCGACAAGGGGACCGGTCCACCACACCCAAGCCATCTATGCGGAAATGAATTCTTCAAGTGCATACAAACAGCCAGTCCAAAATGAGCAGATGCCTCATCTTGTTGGAACCAGATGCGATGCCTCCTACCTTCAAGCAAGCCGGGAAGAACCCTATTCCAGAAAGCTCTGATAATTCGCGATGTTCAAGCGGGATGGTAAAAGATACGGTCCGAGTGGGCAGTTGGGACCAAACCCACCCACAAATTAGCTCTGAAGCGATATTGTGCCCCGTGGTGCCACACACCGAGGGTGTTTTCTGGTGCCCACAAATACTCACTGTGGTGATCGAATAAGCCATCCCTAGTGTATATGGTTTCATCAGTGAACAACACATACGCTGGGAGACTCACACCTCGGCCGTCCTGCTGCAGAAAGCCACACGTGCAGGATGGTCACCAATGTGCAATACCCGCACTCTTTGAGGATGAAAGGCGTATAAGGACTTGGCGTTTAAAACACGCTGCTTAATACTACGAGATATTCTTCAGTCTGAAACAGTGGCACATGTGTTGGTGCTTGGAGTTCAGCATACTTTCTTCCCTAACGACAGAACGCTCCGATCGTGGCCTGCTCTCACTAGCCCTTCCGCTCCTTAATGACCCGTAATAGCACTAATTTCGATGCAGAGGTGCAAAGAAACTCTGGTGAGGTAGATGTCTGGGAAGCGCTGTTGATAAATGCGTCCAGTGGCTCGTTTATTGCACTCGGCCATTCCATACATTAAGTGCATGTCTACAAGCTCACCGTTCGTACACCGTTCCACGCTCCTCGTAAGCTGGCTAGCACTCGAATGAAGAAACCCTCGCATTTCCCTCGAATACTCTCCTGTACAGCACCACCTGGAGGCGCCCCCTCCCAGTACTTCGTGTACAGCATCACCTAGCGGCGTACGACAATATTTGAAGCGATGGGTTACTATGCAATTCTCAGTCCTTATGATGTGCCCCACCTCCCCTAGAAATTTGCCGCAATATTTCTGGGACACCCAGTAGAGGACTGCTGTGAAATTATTATTTATTAAACACGAATCAACTATGTTATTTGGGTTGGACGAACTCTCAATGCACACTGATGCCTCGGTTCCCAGAGTTCCGAAACCTGTATAGAAAATTGGAACAGAGATCAACATAAATATCATTTCCGCTCTTATTATTGCTCATGAAAACCACACATTGCATGTTGTACCACCATACAGCGAGACCTTCAGAGGTGGTGGTCCAGATTGCAGAACACACCGGTACCTCTAATACCCAGTAGCACTTCCTCTTGCATTGATGCATGCCTGTATTCGTCGTGGCATACTATCCACAAGTTCGTCAAGGCACTGTTGGTCCAGATTGTTCCACTCTGCAACGGCGATTCGGCGTAGATCCCTCAGAGAGGATGGTGAACCACGTCGTCCATAAACAGCCCTTTTCAATCAACACCAGGCATGTTCGAAAGGGTTCGTGTCTGGAGAACATGCTGGCCACTCCAGTCGAGCGATGTCGTTATCCCGAAGGAAGTGATTTACAAGATGTGCACGCAGGGGGCGCGAATTGTCGTCCATGAAGGCGAATGCCTCGCCAATATGTTCCCGATATGGCTGCACTATCAGTTGGCATTCAAGTATCGCACAGCCCTTACGGTGCCTTCCATGACCACCAGCGGCGTACGTCAGTCCGACATAATGCCAATCCAAAACAGCAAGGAACCTCCACCTTGCTGCACTCGCTGGACGGTTTGTCTAAGGCGTTCAGCCTGACCAGGTTGCCTCCAAACACGTCTGCGATGATTGGCTGGTCGAAGGCATATGTGACACTCATCGGTGACGAGAACGTGATGCCAATCCTGAGCAGTCCATTCGGCGTGTTGTTGGGCCTATCTGTGCCGCGCTGCATGGTGTCGTGGTTGCAAAGATGGACCTCGCTACGGACGTCGGGAGAGAAGCCGCGCATCATGCAGCTTATTGCGCACAGTTTGAGTCGTAACACGACGTCTGTGGCTGCACGAAAAGCATTATTGAACATAGTGGTCAGGGTTCTTCCGAGCCATATCCGCAGGTAGCGGTCATCGACTGCAGTAGTAGCCCTTTGGCGGCCTGAGCGAGGCCTCTCATCGACAGTTCCAGCCTCTCTGTATCTCCTCCATGTCCGAACAACATCGCTTTGGTTCACTCCGAGACGCCTGGACACTTCCCTTGTTGAGAGTCCTTCCTGGCACAAAGTAACAATGCGGACGCGATCGAACCTCGGTATTGACAGTCTAGGCATGGTTGAACTACAAAGAACACGAGCTGCGTACCTCCTTCCTGGTGGAATGATCGGCTATCGGACCCCCTCAGTCTAGTAGGTGCTGCTCATGCATGATTGTTTACATCTTTGGGCCGGTTTAGTGACATCTCTCAACAGTCAAAGAGACTGTATCTGTGATACAATAACCAGTCCACGTCTATCTTCAGGAGTTCTGGGAACTGGGGTAATGCAAAACTTTTTTTGATTTGTGTATAATTCATCTCAACTGTAGAGCATAGCATGGAACTTTTTCGGGACATTATTCTTTCTCTTATGGACTAAATTTGCAACTCTACGATCTAGCACTTAATTTTTGTCCTACACTCTTCACAGTCGTACAAGATACTGTTTCGTTAGACACCATCTGATCTCCAGAGTCGTTCAGTTTTGCTCTGTCAGTGTTACACTGCAACAGCAGAGGAGTAGGAAGCAACAGCAGCACCACCGTTCTCGCGGAACTACAACGGGAAGGAAGGGGGCCAGTGTAGCTCTGATATAACAGCAGCGCCTTGATTTCTAATGTAGGCAACCCTCAACTATAGACTCGTACTCGTCCCGTTTCTGATCTGTAGTGCCCGTCCACGGGCGACGGTCATCAACACTACCACATGTTCTCGTTTCAGGGAACACTTCGGAGAGTATTGGGATTGTAATCAGGAGACCGGTGACCACCTGCTGTTTGGGAAATCTCCTCAACGGACATTGTTGACAGCGGCCATCTCAGTCACGGGCAGCGGGCTTCTCAGTGTCGAGCGTACCACAGCTGCGGCTCGTTGTGGCGACCTGGACTGCGGAGATTCCTCGGTCCAGCCCGGCTGGAGCGCCGTGGCGACTGCGGGGCGCGTCCGCTGCCGGATCGGCTTGTTGTTATGCAAAGCACGTGCTGGCTGTCGGCAATCGTAGTTATGACGTCCGGGAACTCTGGAAATAGCTGCACCAGAAGCGAGGCGCCGCCGCGACGCTCGTGGCCAGGGCGTCGCGGACGCGAGCTGCCGGCGCCGCATTGTCCCGAAAACACGCGTCTCGCCTTACACCGCCTCGCCACAACAAACGGAGAACGCGACTGAGGTCCGGCTTCGGAAGTCAAATACCCGCGGCAGTTTCACGCGCCTGTAGTCATCGGCAGCGGGATAACATCTGGCAAGAAAACTCTTCTCCGTTTTATGCTTTGGAGTTCTGATAATCAGACAACAGACGTAAAATATAATAATCCAATGAGGCACACCGGGTCAAGTGGTGCTGCGCTGAAGTCAGGAGAATCTGAGCTCAAATTTCTGTCTTCTTCTTTTATTTCATGGCCTTATCTAGTGTCGTCACGGGATCGGCGTGTTTGTTCCGGATTTGGGAATGACAGGATGCCCTTCCTGTCGCCACCGCTTCCCCACTGGGGCAGAATTTGTGTACCCCGTCCGTAAGCGTCTAGTGCTGCTCCATGGGGAACTGTGAGAGAGTTTTCCAAACGTTTGCGAATCGTGTAACTGAGGAGGGACCCGGTATTCACATAGTCAGATGTGGGAAACCACCTAAAAACCACATGCAGGCTGGACAGTTCTCGTCGTTAATCCACTGAGCGGATTCGATCCAGAGCCGGCGCACCTCCCCGAGACCCATCTACATCTACATGGATACTCTGCAAATCACATTTAAGTGCCTGGCAGAGGGTTCATCGAACCACCTTCACAATTCTCAGTTATTCCAATCTCGTATAGCGCGAGGAAAGAATGAACACCTATGTCTTTCCGTACGAGATCTGATTTCCCTTATTTTATCGTGGTGATCGTTCCTCCCTATGTAGGTCGGTGCCAACAAAATATTTTCGCATTCGGAGGAGAAAGTTGGTGATTGGAATTTCGTGAGAAGATTCCGTCGCAACGAAAAACGCCCTCTTTTAAAGGTTTCCAGCCCAAATCCTGTATCATTTCAGTGACACTCTCTCCCATATTTCACGATAATACAAAACGTGCTGCCTTTCTTTCAACTTTTTCGATGTACTCCGTCAGTCATATCTGGTAAGGATCCCACACCGCGGAGCAGTATTCTACAAGATGGTGGTGGTGGTGGTTGTTGGGATGTTTAAGGGGGGACTAAACAGCTAAGGTCATCAGTCCCCCAATTCTACAAGAGGACGGACAAGCGTAGTGTAGGCAGTCTCCTTGGTAGATCTGTTACATTTTCTAAGTGTCCTGCCAATAAAACGCAGCCTTTCGTTAGCCTTCCTCACAACATTTTCTATTTGTTCTTTCCAATTTAAGTTGTTCGTAATTGTAATAAGTAGGCACTTAGTTTAATTTACGGCTTTTAGATTAGACTGATTCATCGTGTAACCGAAGTTTAACGACTTCCTTTTAGCACTCATGTGGATAGCCTCACACTTTTCGTTATTTAGGGTCAACTGCCACTTTTCGTACCATTCAGTATTTTTTTTATAAATTGTTTTGCAGAAGCGGCGTACTAACGCGCGGGGCTATACGGGAAGGTTTGTGTTGAAAATTCTGTCTTGCGATTCAAATTAAGTTTTCTCGTGGTATTTCTGAATCACTTGACTCAATTGGTGGGAAGATCCTTCTACTGACGGATTCGCTCTCTCAGCCTTCTCAGAGTGACGTAGTACTCTCATGTGGCGATATGGTTACGACCCTGGACCGGGATCGAAGTTTACCGCGGCGGTATCCTTGTGTAAAGCATTTTCGGTTCGCTTGCATGTCGTATGTAGTGGCAGTCAGAAAAAAGTTACTGTCGGGGTACATAGCAAAATAGACGGGATCCTGGGAGGAAGAGGTAGAAAGCCTATTTTCTAATCACCTAAGAAGATAAAGGAGATGCTGCGCCCGGTTAACAACAGTCTCGGTCTCAGAGTCTCTGGAATTTGTAAGATTCCTTGTCAGTACAACAGCAACTAAATAAACCTGTCCATCCCTTTCGTTACCGACCGCCTGGCGGAAAACCAAAGACACATTAAAAAACCAGAATTTGTGAAATCTGCAGTTGCTGAGCTCAGTCTCACCAATAAACACAGAATTACGTCTGATGAAACTAAAATCTTGTTCCACGCTTCTACATATACATCTACATATACATCTACATACTGAGATTCTGTTAATTAAGAAGCAGTAGAAATTATAATGTGCAAGAACAGTTCAACCGGAACACCGATTAAAGTCTTAGAATGGCGAGGTCTCGACGGCTAGAATACACTGAGAAGTGCGCTTAACTGTTCACGTTCCTGCAATAGGGTGTCGCCGCCAGTGGAGACATGGACACAGTCTGTGGCAGCATGACGTAATGATGACGTACGCTAGCCAGTCGTAATCGTATGTGAAATGTAAACAGCAGTACTGGCAGTTGTTGCTGATCAACATGAAGCAGGATTTTCTCGAAAGATGATATTCTACCCTAATTTTAAGCGGAAATTAAATCGACAGTGATCTAAACACTGGATCGGGGTTCCAATGTCCGCTCCGCCATACACGTTTAGGTGAATTACGGGCTGGTTCCTCTGATGAGGGCTTGTCTTACGTCTTTCCGATGCTTGCCCTATCTGAGCTTGAGCTCAAATGTTCTTTCTCTTTTTTTTGAGTGCTTACGATCTCGATAACAAATTAACGTAACTAAATCTATATCTGCACTCTGCAGGCAGTCCTATGGTATAGCGCCTCTATAATCACCAATCTATAATCACCAATTCAGTGGTGAAAAGTATACGGGAAGAGCGATCGTTGGTAATCATCTGTACGAAATCGAATCTCTCTAATTTGACTTTCTTTATGTTTTTGTGAGATATGTGTAGGAGGAAAAAACATGTTGACTGACTCTTCTAGAAACGTACGTTCTAGAAAGTTTTACAGTAAATCACACGTGCTACAAAAAGCCTCTCTGCCACTGGAGTTGGCTGAACATCTTCGTAACTATTGCACGTTTAGTAAACGAATCTGCTCTTCGTTGGACCTTTTCCATCAACCCCACATGACAGTGGTGCCTGGCTGAGGAGCAGTATTTTAATTTCGGTCGAACGAATGTTTTGTAAGCCACATTCTTTGTGAGTGGACTACACTTCCTCAGGATTCCTCCAATAAATCTCTTTGCCATTTGCGTTTCCCATTGCTAGTTTTACGTCGTCGTGTCACTTTAAACTCCTCGTACTCATACTGCCGGAAGTTTAATGGAATATATTGTTTCCAGTGACTGTTTGACAGTCGTCGTGTAATCAAATAATAATGGACCTTCCCGCCTATTTGTGTGAAATACGTTACACTTCTTTACGTTAAAGATCAACTGCCAGCCCCCGCATCGAGCATCTATCCGTTACAGTTATTTATCCATTTCTCTACAATTTTTTAGCCCTGTGATTTATCAATATACAGGCTGATTAAAATTAAAGATAAACTTTCAAATCTCTGCAGAAATAACACCACTGGTCAGAATGACGTCAAAGTGCAACGGAATATTATCGGAGAAGGGGGCAAACGTATGACAGAAGGAAAATAAATAGTTACAAAATATAGCAATAAACGGCGCTGTAAGCATCATAATTTAATTGTGGTCGACTACAAATGACAAATGAATCATACAACAATGCCTAAGGTGTACGTTTGACGTTAAACAGACTGTACTGCTCAGTGTGCATGGTTGTACAGGTGTGATACTGTCAGTTACGTGAGCCCATCCACCACGGCAAGGTCAAATCACATCGGATGGGAAAAATCGGTTTTTAATTGTCCTGAGGCCAAAAACCGCATAAAAAGCATCAATCAGATCGGTTTTTAATTGTTCTGAGGCCAAAAACCGCATAAAAAGCATCAATCAGATCGGTTTTTAATTGTTCTGAGGCCAAAAACAGCATAAAAAGCATCAATCAGATCGGTTTTTAATTGTTCTGAGGTCAAAAACAGCATAAAAAGCATCAATCAGATCGGTTTTTAATTGTTCTGAGGCCAAAAAGCGCAGAAAAAGCATCAATCACGTCGGTTTTTAATCGTCCTGAGGCCAAAACCCACATAAAAAGCATCACTCAAAATGAAATCGGATTATTAATTTCCGTCTGACTGGCGCAAAAAACATGTTCAATATGCTGTCCACCGTTTCCTGCAACAAGTTGAATCGAAAAACAACATGTTTCACAACTGATGGAAGTGTTTTCGGGCTCACTCCAGAATGCGTTGCGCAAAGCGTGCCTTCGGTGCAGCAAAGTGTGCAGTCGCAACACTGAACAAAACATCTTTCAGACAGCCCCAACGCCACAAGTCACACGGATGAAGATCAGGTGATCGGGACGGACAGGCTGTTTAAATGGCGGCTGATAATTCTAGAATTTCCGAAATGGCGCTTCAGCAGCTGCTTAACAGGATTTTCTATGTGCGGAGGTGCGCCATCTTCCATAAAAATGATCACATCCACGCTGCTGGAGAGCTGGAATGACGTGGTTGTGCAAAAGACACTCATATCGCTTACCAGTGACGCTACAGCTAACAGGACCGGAAGAACCTGTCTCTTCGAAAAAATATGGCCCTACGATAAGTGATGCCGTAAACCCGCACCACACAGTGACCTCTTCAGGATGAAGTGGTACTTGTTGATTTGCGTGTGGATTTTCCGTTGCCCATATTCGACAATTCTGCGTATTGACATATCCCGTGATATGGAAGTGGGCTTCGTCTGTCCGCAAAATCTTTCAGAGCGAATCATTGTGCACTTCGATGCGAACAAGAAATTCTAAAGCAAAGGTCTCTCTTACTGGCAGATCAACATGAAGCAACTCGTGCATTGCTGTGGCCACTGCTTCCACTGACGATCTAATCAATTTGTTCCCTCCCTTTACCAGGTTGCACACCAAAAGCACCCCTCTTTTCTAATTTCCGAGTCATTTTCTACAGACCCACGGCAATCACCGGACCAACGCCTTTTTTCAGACCCTCCAGTGTCCGGAACTTCTGCAGAGCGTCATGTGCACAGTCATCATTCTTGTAATAGAACTTTACAAGAAAAGCGTGATCCTGCATTGAGACAGTCATGGCGAACGTCGCAGACGCGAAAGTAGGAAAAGCCTTGTACCCGGCATGCTTATACCAACTTAAATTAGTCGTGCGCGTGGCAGGTGTTTTCATTTACGTATTCTGACACATACAACACCATCTGTTGATCGATTTTTACACTGTTTTTTTTTCTTCTGCCATACGTTTTCCCCTTCTCCGATAATATTCCGTTGGAATTTGACGTTAGTCTGGCCAGTGGTGTTATTTCTACAGCGTTTTGAAAAATCTTATTTTAATTATAATCACTCTGTACAACAGCATGGTCCGTGAACAGCCTCATGGAGTTTACAACGTTATCTGTTAGGTCGTTTACATATCAGGTGGTTGCAATTAAAACGCATCTATTCAAGGAGGTCCAGTGTTAGCTGTAATTATCGTATGGCAGCCAAACTGGATAGATATGCCGGTGTGTTAATGCGGAACCAATTTACGTTGGGAAAAAATTAGTTCCAATTTTGGCCACTAGGTGCAAATCTGGTGCTGTACAGCATCTCGTCGACCCTGATTTCTAATAGTTAGTGTAAGCAGCGGATAATAATAAAATCAACATTATACCTTTCTCATTTGTTTGACCTTTTCTGCCCATATCACGTTCCTAATCCATTACATATGGAAACATTTCTGTACCTCTTTCTTGCATTCAGAGCGACCAGAAATGCATCTAGTGGCCAAAACGGGAACCATTTTTTTTTCCAGCGTAAGCCGGTTCCGCATTAGCGCATTAGAATATCTACAAAGTTTCGCTAATCACAGTCCACACTCGACCTCCGTGAGTAACTGCACTTTTATTATAATCACCCGGTTTATTGCGGACATTAATGGCCTTGAAACTTCCTGGCAGATTAAAACTGTGTGTCGGACCGAGACTCGAACTCGGGACCTTTGTCTTTCGCGGGCAAGAGCAGTTGCCCGCGAAAGGCAAAGGTCCCGACTTCGAGTCTCGGTCCGGCACACAGTTTTAATCTGCCAGGAAGTTTCATATCAGCGCAAACTCCGCTGCAGAATGAAAATCTCGTTCTGGAAACACCCCCAGGCTGTGGCTAAGCCATGTCTCCGCAATATCCTTCCTTCCCGGAGTGCTAGTTCTGCAAGGTCTGCAGGAGAGCTTCTGTGAAGTTTGGAAGGTAGGAGACGAGGTACTGGCGGAATTAAAGCTGTGTGGACGGGTCGTGAGTCGTGCTTGGGTAGCTCAAATGGTAGAGCAGTTGCCCGCGAAAGGCAAAGGTCCCAACCTCGAGTCTTGGTCCGGCACACTGTTTTAATCTGCCAGGAAGTTTCATATCAGCGCACACTCAGCTGCAGAGTGAAAATCTCATTCTGGATTAATGACCTTATAACCCTCCATTGGGGTGTACCCGGAATTTCCTTTACATCTCTGTTAAAAAGAACATGCTGTGTTCTATTTGTCTGCGAATCTTCAAACCAGTCACAAAGCTTTCTGGATGCTGTATGTGTATTTTGAACATTTGGTGAAGTATTAAAGGTTCCACGAAACCATCGGTCACCATAAGAACCAATGTGTTCAGTTGAAATATGTTACAGCTCAATACTGTGTTCCGAAGTGGAATTCAAATCAACTGTAACCTCACGAAATATAACTAAACTATCACTCTGTGTCGCTCTGTATTGGTTGACGTATCAAATTTCAGAGATACCACTGATATCCATAGGGTTGCACACGCGTGACCGCGCGAGAATGGCAATAGTGAGATCAGCGTTTTACAACGGCCCATCCTGTTCACTGGGTGAAAAATTAAATAATAAAAAAAGGAAAAAATGGCATGCATCGTCGGCAAAGAAATCAGACATTGCCACGACCTCTCGTTGCACATAAAACGGGCGTGATTAAGAATTAAATGAAAGTGGTCGTCTGCACGTAAAACCGAATAATATGACATAGATACCCAGTGACAGAACTCGCTAGAGGCGAGAGGTTCCCCAGAGAAGCTGTGCTAGAATGAGTACAGCTGTACTCGCTGGCGAGCGGGCAGTGGAAGAGGCACCAGACGAGATCTCGTCAGGGAGACAGAGCAACCTCTGAATGCAAGACACCAAGGTTAATAGGCGCGTCTGCGTCCGCGCATCTTAAATGAGGACGTGGAGGCGCGTTGCGTCACGTTTCAGGAGTGACTTCACTGCGAAACTCCAACGAGCAAGACAAGGATGTGCGAATTTGGCGAACTCGTCAAGCTGATGACCGAACTTGGAGCCTCGAAAAAATGTCTCCGATCACCAATAGCAAAAAAGTAACACGTGTATTTATAAATTTCTCTCACCAACTCCAAGAATTTGTAGAAGGCACTGAGAATAATGGTTGGAATAGGGAAGTATGTCCAGAGAGGAACCGTTTCCATGCAACAGGAATAAACAAATGAAACAATGTGTCCGTTGGGCGAAGGAGCTGTAGTAATTGACTATGATTCTGGAAATTCCTAGGTTAGTAATCAACTTAATTAATGTGGTTCTAATGCTCACTGTTACCCGCTATTGTAGATACTTCACATTTGCAATGTTTTTGGCAATGAGGACCAGCAAGCACACTATTTTTAACAATGCGGTTTATTTCAATCAATGCACAAATAAACTGTTTAATGGCTATGTCGGTTTCAACTGAGTAGCTGTAATCAATAGCCCATAAATACTCCTCATCGGATGGCTGCGTCAAAGTACGCTAGGAGTCAAAAATGGTTCAAATGGCTCTGAGCACTATGGGACTTAACATCTGAGGTCATCATTCCCCTAGAACTTAGAACTACTTAAACCTAACTAACCTAAGGACATCACACACATCCATGCCCGTGGCAGGATTCGAACCTGCGACTGTAGTGGTCGCGCGGTTCCAGACTGAAGCGCCTAGAACCGCTCGGCCACCCCGGCCGGCCTGAACAAGAAGAAATTTTGATTGACGGAACATTTTTCAAGATTGCGAACGCAGTTTGTGTTGACCGGCATACGTTTAGTGAAAAATTGTTTTATTACAACTTATCTAACATCGTAAATCTCGGAAGCTTCAATCAAGGATAAAAAAACAAGAAAGCACTGGCATTATCAAAATGGTAGAGGTGTCACATTTTTCCCAGTCATACACTCCTGGAAATGGAAAAAAGAACACATTGACACCGGTGTGTCAGACCCACCATACTTGCTCCGGACACTGCGAGAGGGCTGTACAAGCAATGATCACACGCACGGCACAGCGGACGCACCAGGAACCGCGGTGTTGGCCGTCGAATGGCGCTAGCTGCGCAGCATTTGTGCACCGCCGCCGTCAGTGTCAGCCAGTTTGCCGTGGCATACGGAGCTCCATCGCAGTCTTTAACACTGGTAGCATGCCGCGACAGCGTGGACGTGAACCGTATGTGCAGTTGACGGACCTTGAGCGAGGGCGTATAGTGGGCATGCGGGAGGCCGGGTGGACGTACCGCCGAATTGCTCAACATGTGGGGCGTGAGGTCTCCACAGTACATCGATGTTGTCGCCAGTGGTCGGCGGAAGGTGCACGTGCCCGTCGACCTGGGACCGGACCGCAGCGACGCACGGATGCACGCCAAGACCGTAGGATCCTACGTAGTGCCGTAGGGGACCGCACCGCCACTTCCCAGCAAATTAGGGACACTGTTGCTCCTGGGGTATCGGCGAGGACCATTCGCAACCGTCTCCATGAAGCTGGGCTACGGTCCCGCACACCGTTAGGCCGTCTTCCGCTCACGCCCCAACATCGTGCAGCCCGCCTCCAGTGGTGTCGCGACAGGCGTGAATGGAGGGGCGAATGGAGACGTGTCGTCTTCAGCGATGAGAGTCGCTTCTGCCTTGGTGCCAATGATGGTCGTATGCGTGTTTGGCGCCGTGCAGGTGAGCGCCACAATCAGGACTGCATACGACCGAGGCACACAGAGCCAACACCCGGCATCATGGTGTGGGGAGCGATCTCCTACACTGGCCGTACACCACTGGTGATCGTCGAGGGGACACTGAATAGTGCACGGTACATCCAAACCGTCATCGAACCCATCGTTCTACCATTCCTAGACCGGCAAGGGAACTTGCTGTTCCAACAGGACAATGCACGTCCGCATGTATCCCGTGCCACCCAACGTGCTCTAGAAGGTGTAAGTCAACTACCCTGGCCAGCAAGATCTCCGGATCTGTCCCCCATTGAGCATGTTTGGGACTGGATGAAGCGTCGTCTCACGCGGTCTGCACGTCCAGCACGAACGCTGGTCCAACTGAGGCGCCAGGTGGAAATGGCATGGCAAGCCGTTCCACAGGACTACATCCAGCATCTCTACGATCGTCTCCATGGGAGAATAGCAGCCTGCATTGCTGCGAAAGGTGGATATACACTGTACTAGTGCCGACATTGTGCATGCTCTGTTGCCTGTGTCTATGTGCCTGTGGTTCTGTCAGTGTGATCATGTGATGTATCTGACCCCAGGAATGTGTCAATAAAGTTTCCCCTTCCTGGGACAATGAATTCACGGTGTTCTTATTTCAATTTCCAGGAGTGTATATTACACTGGAAGAGGTAAATAAATTAAGCAATATGCTACGCACAATTACAATCTGGAGCGCAATAAAACAAAAACACAAAAAATAGAAGCTCTCCCATTCTTCCAAAACGATGCAGACTATATCTTCCCACGTTGTGAATCTTAATGAACTGTCATTAGAGGACCAAGTAGAAGCGAATAAACTTTCGCACACTTGTGCCTTCTTTTTCAATGTGAGGGCGAAGTTACTCTAAAAGTTATTAAAAGTTTCATCGTCCAATTGCAGAAAGTTGATGTAATCATCAGGTTCCGAGTGTAACATTTCCTTTCATGCGTATATTTCTCTCTCACTTAAACCATTCCCTTGATCAGCGTCTTGTTTCTTCTCTTCATTAAACAAAGTGCCAGAGTCAGTTTTAGGAATTCTTTACCTGCATTTGTAGACATCCCTACTAGTGTCAAAATACAGCATACCCGAACAGTATCTACTTCAAAAGTGAGTTAAAATTAACAAACTTCTTTGTTACTTGTACGAATTTGTTTGATAAATCCATGACTAGGTAAGAGCAAATCGGACGAACAAGTGTGATCGTTTCCGAGGGTCTTAAGTGGTGTTTATGGACTGTTGGTTACAGCTACTCAGTTGAAATCAGTATATCCATGAAACGTTTTATGTGAGCATTGGCTGAAATAAACTTCGTGTTTTTATATTGTTATAGTAGGTAGAAATATTGGTTGTGGTGATATAGTGGATAGAGCACTAGACTCCGGCCCTACCGAGTGAGGTGGCACAGTGGTTAGCACACTGGACTCGCATTCGGGAGGACGACGATTCAAACCCGCGTCCGGTCGTCCTGATTTAGGTTTTCCGCCATTTCCCTAAATCGCTTCAGACAAATCTCGGGATGGTTCCTTTAAAAGGGCACGGCCGACTTCCTTTCCTAAGCTTCCCTCATCCGATGGAACCGATGACTTCGCTGTTTGATGCTCTTCCCCGAATGTACCAACCAACCAACCAACTCCGGCCCAGGTAGTCCGGCTTCAGTCCCGCATAGGAGCGGTAATTTTTCCTCGTGCCAGCCCCCCGCCCCCCCCCCCCCCCCCACCTCCCTCCGTGACGGCATGACGGTCCCAGGTTCACTAAGCCTGCTATCAAATGAGTTTCAGGGTTTCTCCGGAGGTAAAAGATGGCCGGAGCGATGTGCCCGCAACCTCCCCCTCCTAGCGCACTGGAAAGGAAGTCTGCACTCTGCTCGCAGCCAGACCAATAGCCATTTCATGGACTTGCCCAGCAGACCTTTTTTTTAATCGTGGAATTGGAACAGCAGTGGAAAAATAGATGCTGAGTATACAGCTTATAACTGTTTCAGTAGTGTATAAGAACTGACATGAAATCGGAGGATGAGCTCCATTCAAAATCCTCCATTGCAACTGCGACCCGGTTCAGAACTGTTATGGAAATATATACTTATATGGGTATGGTGTCTGTTCTTTAGGACATGTCCGAAAGAACATACACAATATCCATATCCATATAAGTATATAGTTCTGGCAATACCGGCCATGACCTTCCTCTTCTGTGCAGATGCACACATATTACCCGAACTCTTACGGGACTTGGTAAAAATGTCTTCCACGAGTAATGAGTGTGTTGCGTAGGGACACTAGAAATGTAGTGTGTGGACGTATTAGGTGAGAATGTGGGTCTCGCGGGAGGCGTGCGCGAGATAGTCCCTGCAGTCACACTATCCTCTGTGCCCTCGGTGGCTCAGATGGATAGAGCGTCTGCCATGTAAGCAGGAGATCCCAGGTTCCAGTCCCGGTTGGGGCACACATTCTCACCTGTCCCCCATTGATATATATCAACGCCCGTCAGCAGCTGACGGTATTAATATATAATTCTAATTTGTTATGGAAATGGTCGACTTGCAGGATGAGAGCCCTGATAGTGGAAGAATGTGCCGTTAGGGCGATGCCTGACATTTCCATCAGGACACTCCAGATGTTGTACAGCGTGCACCCAATGCAAATAGTAATGCTGCATTTATCTTATAGCGACTTCTGCCAAGTGATTGAGTCCGAGCAGTTTCCATGCTGTTCAATCTCAGTATTATACCCAACTGCTACTAACAAGAACAACCACAGTAGCTAAACAGCCTAGAACTGAATGCCAAGTGTTGACAGATGTCAGCAAGTAATCACGCCGAAAAAAAATCAGTCGGCCCTGAAGAGACACCATGCTGACACCATGCAACGGCGCCTCTAGCCTTAATATGGCCTCAGTATAACGAGGAAGAGAGTCCAGAGTGTCCCAAGCTATGCTAAATCCATTCAGTGACAATCAGATCCGGCAGACCTATAAAATTCCAGGGGCGTTGACTGCTACGTTTCAGCCGCTGTTGTAAATAGTTCCAGACATTTCCTCTGGGATTAAGAGCCGTTGAGTATTCGGCAGTAAAGGTGCGATGGGTGCACGAGTGTCTACGAGGAGTGTTGGTTAAATAAGAAACGTATGCGTGCAGCCCTGTGAATACGAGTGTTGTCGTCCAGAAAAACGGTAGTGTCCACAGCGTACTCGTCACGAAGATATAGAAGAAAGGGCAACACTTGGCCACCGAGAATGTTGAAGTAAGTGCCCTGGTTCATTTTGAAGGTAACCTGAAAGAGATGACCCAAGTCGTGGTAGCAAAAGACCACCGAAACACCACAGAACCACCTCCATCATGAAATACACCCTTAGCACACTGCGCGTAAACGCCTCGTTAGACCGTTTGAACACTCGGCGTCTAGCATCATTTGAAAAGAAACAAAAGTGCGACTCATCGGGCCACACTATACGCCTCCAGTCCGGTACTGACCAGTTTCTGTGCTTTTTGGCCAATTGAAGAAGCGCAGTTTTTTGTGCCGCTGCGATCATTGGCCTTCGAGAGGTACCCGACTCTTACATCTTAACTGCAAGCAGTTCCCCTCTCAGTGTTCGCTCGGTCGAGACAGGCCTGCAGTAGCAATTCCTGTCAGGTTTGAAACATTGCTCACTAGTCTCCACTCTCGGGGGTTAGGATCTTTTTACGATCACTGTTCTTACGCCCTGTTACATGGCTGTGAGTGATACACCATCCCATGCAGGCCCACTGAACCGTTCGCTTTTATAACCAACATATCGGGCAACTTCATTCACAGTGCGGTCATGGGCAAGTCAAAACACGATAGCTTCTTTCTGACATTATCACTTCGACCTTGATGGTCTGGTACCAGAGCTACAGCATCTACAGTGCTCCGAGGCGATCAGTGCGCTACTTTGTCCAGTGAACGTATTTGTACTTACGTAGAACGTTCTAGCAAATTCCAATATTCCATAAATAGGCCCAGAACCTTCCAGGGGCTATACTGTGTGGCTGAGCTGCTGCTCCTCCTTCTGAGTTTTTTGCAACCCACAACACCTTCAAGTACAACGCACAAGATTTTTACATTACCTTGCTCGCTATACACAAACTATTAGTCCTACAGAAACAATGAACAGGACCTTTTTGTAGGAAATTTAATGCAGTTAAATTTTGTGCTACGATGCCTTTTCGCTAGATACCATAGTTTTCGAATTACTCACGAAAAGCGTACAAAAACGACCTTCAAACGCGTTTTTCTTCAATAACTCGAAAACCGTGGCCTCCAGCGAAAACATATCACAGTACAAAATTTAACTACATTAAATTTGCTGAAGAAAGGTGCTGTTCATTTTTCGTGTGGACAAATGGTTTGCATGTAGAGAGCGATGAGAATATGGAAATCTTACATGTGATATTCGAATGCGTTGCGGGTTGCATAAAACCCAATGGTAGGGTCAGCTCACGCACCCTGTATATTTTAAGCGATAAATAATTGTAGGAGGTGCTAACTGAACGACTGACAGCATGCGGAAGTATGACAATTCTAACGTCATGACTACAACGAATACAGTGACAAATATTGGTACCGACTCAAAATGATTGTGATGTTAGTAACTAACGACAGAGGAAAATACTGAAATTTGCTGTTTCATGTGACAGCTATCGAGCGCAATGTACGGGAGATGGGTTGTTCCGCGACTTTGGCCAATCGCTATGAGCGCCGTGACGCCCTGCCTGTCCCAGCTGTGCCGCGCCGCTGCGCTATTCTGGGCCTGGCCGGCTCCCCTCAGCACAACAATCACTTGCTGACCTCACGGCGCGCGAATAGCCGCCTCTGTTTACGCAACTGTTGAGGGACTCTCCAGCGACGTGGTTTCATGGACAACCTACTCGATGCCTTGACTAGTTCCCACATATTTTGAAGCCGTTCTGCCTTAACACGGCCGGCAGGAGTGACCGTGCGGTTCTAGGCGCTACAGTCTGGAGCCGAGCGACCGCTACGGTCGCAGGTTCGAATCCTGCATCGTGCATGGATGTGTGTGATGTCCTTAGGTTAGTTAGGTTTAATTAGTTCCAAGTTCTAGGCGACTGATGACCTCAGAAGTTAAGTCGCATAGTGCTCAGAGCCATTTTTGCCTTAACACGTTTCGACAACGGGGTCGTCTTTTAAGATTTCACAATCCGGGACTAAATGACGCTATTGAGATGTGAATTTAGTGTTGCTTTAAAATTTGTCATTCGTGTTGTTAAAACAAAGGTAGAGCTCAGAAATTGGTCAAGTAGTTTCTTTACAGTGAGCGGCTGAAGAAACAGTGTTGTGGGAAAAATAGGAAGTTCCCGTAAAGGTTTTCGTTCTTTTTAGGATTATACTTGTAGCTATACTTAACAAGAATGCATTGATTCGCTTCGTTCTGCTTTAGTATTGAACTAGTAACCACCCATCGCCGATTCTTCAAAGAATCAAACTCCCATGTATAAAACAGCTTCAAAGGTCTTGTTACTCTACAAATGAATTAATATTTGACGTGTAACATGTGAGCGAGAAAAAGTTTATAAAATATTTGAAATTACGTATTAAGTTTGTTGGAAGTCACTAATGCTCTCATCAACAAAAGCTGAATGTGTACAGTCTTTGTAATTTGCGCTCAGTTTTAAGCAAAATCTAGTTTTTCACGAATCTCAACGTTTATTGCTTCAAATCTCCTGAACTATGTGTCGTACGATGAGATAATTTAGCAGGTATATATCTAAATACTGTCTCCAACATGTGTTGTAAATAGAGTTAGTAATAAAGAAGTAGTAATAAAGAAGTAGTGAATCGGAAAGTAATGCCTGATGCATCATACACTACGTGATCAGAAGTATCCGGACACCCCCCAAAACATACGTTTTTCTTACTAGGTGCATTGTGCTGCCACCTACTGCCAGGTACTCTATATCAGCGCCCTCAGTAGTCATTAGACATCGTGAGAGAGCAGAATGGGGCGCTCCGTGGAACTCACGGACTTCGAACGTGGTCAGTTGATTGAGTGTCAATTGTGTCATACGTCTGTACGCGAGATTTCCACTCTCCTAAACATCCCTAGGTCCACAGTTTCTGATGTGATAGTGAAATGGAAACGTGAAGAGACACGTACAGCACAAAAGCGTGCAGGCCGACCTCGTCTGTTGACTGACAGAGACTGCCGACAGTTGAAGAGCGTCGTAATGTGTAATAGGCATACATCCATCCAGACAATCACACAAATTCCAAACTGCATCAGGATCCACTGCAAACACTATGACAGTTAGGCGAGAGGTGAGAAAACTTTGCCGAGCGGCAAGTCATAATCCACACATCACTTCGGTAAATGCCAAACGACTCCTTGCTTGGTGTAAGGAGCGTAAACATTGGACGATTGAACAGTGGAAAAATGTTGTGTGGAGTGACGAATCACGGTATACAATTGGCGATCCGATGGCAGGGTGTGGGTATGGCGAATGCCCAGTGAACGTCATCTGCCAGCGTGTGTAATGCCAACAGTAGAATTCTGAGGCGGTGATGTTATGGTGTGGTCGTATTTTTCATGGAGGGGGTTTACACCCCTCGTTGTTTTGCGTCGCACTATCGCAGCACAGGCCTACATTGATGTTTTAAGCACCTTCTTGCTTCCCACTGTTGAAGAGGTATTCGGGGATGGCGGTTGCATCTTTCAACACGATCGGGCACCTGTTCATAATGCACGGCCTGTGGCGGAGTGGTTACACGACAATAACATCCCTATAATGTACTGGCCTGCACAGGGTCCTGATCTGCATCCTACACCTTTGGGATGTTTTGGAACGCCGACTTCGTGCCAGGCCTCACCGACCGACATCGGTACCTCCGATCAGTGCAGCATTTCGTAATGAATGGGCTGCCATTCCCCAAGAAACCTTCCAGCACCTGACTGAACGTATGGCTACGAGAGTGGAAGCTGTCATCAACGCTAAGGGTGGGCCAACATCATATTGAATTCCAGGATTACCGATGGAGGACGCCACGAACTCTTAAGTCATTTTCAGCCAGGTATCCGGATACTTTTGATCACATAGTGTATTTTCTGCATGAGTAGCGAAAAAGTACTAATCGCTAAACGCTTTTCTTTTCATCGTTTTGTGGGGGATATCAGCGAGAAAAAGGTTCGTAGAGGTTCGAAATTATGTCTACAATTCGTTGGAAGACGCTTTAAGTGGTCTCATTCCCAAATACTGAATGTATATAACCAGGGAAATATGCGTGAGGCGAGTTATGCTGCATCAAGACTTTTAGATAGTCACTGACATTAATACTTGACTTCAGATCTTAAGCCTCTAACGTAATATTATACTCTCTTAATCAGAATATAATAACATCACTTTAAAATATTAAATTCGGTCAATAGTTATATGAAGTACTGACAAACTTTTGTTGCTCCTGGAAGCCGTTAGATAGGCATCCTACAGTTGTCACTGTCCGCTGTGAATATATTAGCTGTTTAGTAGTGGAAACTGGGGTGAATAGAAACAATTTTAATAAACTAATAATTTTAATTAGAAATATGAAAATCAAAATTATATGGGATGATATGTCTTGAGATTATCTTTAATCCGATTATTAGATTAGGGATGTAGCTCATGCTTTTATAAAGGAAAAAAACAAAAACTTGGTGTTTCTATCCACAATGCAGAGCGTTAGTCTTATTATATTTTTATTTATTGGTCTTTGGGATAATAGGGACATGACAAACATTTATTTAGGTTAGGTTAATCTGTTTTGGATCTATGAGAATAAAAAACAAAATTTATCTGGTTCACAAAAATTTTATTCAACACAAATCTGAAAATATTGAATGAATTGTGTGTTTTTTTTTTTAAATTGTTGTATCTCTAGTGACTTTATTGTAACATTAAATTGCTGAACTTGGTTCCCTTGGCAATACATGAAGTTACTGTCTTGCTTTCTCGAAGAAACATCAACGTAACCACTGGTTTCTAAATAACATATTTTACATGCATACAATGTAAATGCCTGGTTACTTTTTTATTATACATTCTCGAATAACTGTATAATCTCCTGTGTTGAGAACAGTGCCAGGCTGTGCTTCACTTCCGTCAAATTATTTGTCTTCCAAGAAACACGATTACTGTTTCTATTCACCCCACAAATTCCGGAAACACAACCCTACGTTTTCAATAAGACGAAACACTGGCCAGATTAAAGTATACTTGTAACTGAACTTTTGGTTGATGAAACGCAACTGAAAATTTTCTAATTATGTACTTAAAATAACACAATTCAGCCTAGTACTTATAAATAAAGTTGGAAGTAAGAAATTTCAACCCCACATCCGATGTCTGTTCGAAAATGTTAAATTGTGTATGAATTCCTAAGGGGCCAATCTGCCAAGGTCATCAGCCCCTAGACTTACACACTACTTAAACTAACTTATGCTAAGAACAACACACACACCCATGCCCGAGGGAGGACTCGAACCTCCGGCGCGATGGACCGCGCAGTCCGTGACATGGTGCCTCAAACCGCCAATACTGACGCCTGTCCACGCAATTCGTCCACCTCCATGACACGGTGATGTTTCCTGCACATAGGCAGGATTGTTCCGAGTTCCACGTTCTCTCCAGATGAGGGAACACGATTGTCCGGCTGAACTCAAAATCTTGACTCATCTGTGAACAGCACCCGGCGCCATTCGTTAAGACTCCAATCCTGATGTTCCTCCGGCCAGTTTCTGCGGGCTAAACGGCGTCGTGGTTATAATGGGATACACACCATAGGCCTCCGTGTGTAGAGGCCGCATTCCCGAAGGCGATTTCGGACTGTTTGTGTTTATATTGCGCGTCCTGATGCTGCGTGTAGGGTGCGTTTGCAGATGAGTTGCATTCAGCCTCCTGTCTTGACGGGCCGTTAACCGGAGATAACGGTCATCTCTTGCTGATGTTTCCAGAGGACGATCTTGGTCTTGCTTCTTTTCACAGTTCTTGTTGTCTCAAATCGCGTCCAGGTTCTGGAAATTATACTTTGGGACACTCCAATAGCTGCAGCCATCTCCCTCTGTGTCTGTCCCGCTTCCAACCGTCCTATGGCTCTCCATGCCATAGCTTCCGGTAAGTCACCCTGTTGTATGCACCTGCTCTCTACACTATCTCAACACAACTGCTGGTGTAATTCGTTTGGTAGAGTAAAGACAACACCAACCCCCTCTGCAGCAACTTTCCGTTATTACCACTATCTCAGTGACCGTAATGTTGTCTCCACTCCGTGCCGCCAGCTGTGGAAGAGCGGTTCTAGGCGCTTCAGTCCTGAACCGCGCTGCTTCTACTGTCGCAGGTTCGAATCCTGCCTCGGGCATGGATGTGTGTGATGTCCTTAGGTTAGTTAGGTTTAAGCAGTTCTAAGTCTAGGGGACTAATGACCTCAGATGTTAAGTCCCATAGTGCTTAGAGCCATTTGAGCCATTTCTCCACTCCATAGAACCGACAGAAAGACGTCGAACCATTTTAGTTCATTCTGCCGATGACAATACTTCAGAACCTAGTTTTCTCAACTGATCCCCCTAATTGTTTTGACCAGTGTATTTACGAGCTGTTGACGAAGCAACTATCAACCCATTGGATGTTGCAAGATGAACATAAATCAACCAAAGTTCCTCGTTTGCGAAGGACTTCCAACAAAAAGAACGCTTCTTTCTTCGGTTAGTGGGTGTCTTGTGACCGCTGCTCAAGATGACTGAAGAATGGTTAACCCTGAATGGCAGACAACAATTTATTTGCCACAACCCATCGACAGAATAAAGTCGTCATGAAGTGGGTCCCATAGTATGTCAAACGGTTCGTTATTTGGCGAAAGAAACATCGAATTAAAGTCTCCCTGTATTTATTCCCCGGATTTTGATTCTTCCTTTACGTCGAACAGATAATGCGTGCACAGCGAAGATCGTCAGGTGAACCCGTCCGCCGGCCGCGGTGGCCGTGCGGTTCTGGCGCTGCAGTCCGGAACCGCGGGACTGCTACGGTCGCAGTTTCGAATCCTGCCTCGGGCATGGGTGTGAGTGATGTCCTTAGGTTAGTTAGGTTTAAGTAGTTCTAAGTTCTAGGGGACTTATGACCTAAGATGTTGAGTCCCATAGTGCTCAGAGCCATTTGAACCATTTTTTTTTTTTTGAACCCGTCCAAAACACACGTTTTTTGAGGTACCGATACCGAAATGAAAAGTATGTTTCCAGAATTTCTTCGAACGTATGCGGAAACATTTAAATTTTACATGCAATAATTTTAGAAAAAATAAAACAATTTGTGCGAAAAAATGTTTTCCTGTCATCATTATTTTTGAAACTGAAAATTACTTAGGAATGAGTCATGTACGGGTATCTGTCAAAAAATAACGTCATCAGAATTACGCTACCTGATCAAAAGCATCCGGGCACTCCTACGAAGTGCGGAGTTGGCCGCAAGAGGTCTCGAGAGGCGGACCTGCCAATACAAAGGGATGGAACAGCCACAGATAACACCAGGACCAGGCAGACCTCGTGTGCTGACGGACAGGGACCATCGAGCATGACGCTTCTAAAAAATTACATGAAATCAGTGAAAGGAATCTTTCAGTGCCACCAGCAGTCGTCCTGGAATGACCATACGTAGGGAGTTAAAAACAACAGGGTGCAATGGTCGAGCAGCTCCTCAGAAGCTACACGTTAGTGTAGTCAGTGCTAAGCGACGCTTGAGACGGCTTAAAGAACGACGCCACTGGGCAGTGGATGACTGGGAACGAGTAATTTGGAGTGATGAATGACGCTGTACTCTGCGACGGAAGGTTTTGGATTTGGCGAACGCCTGGAGAATCTTACCTGCCAATGTGTGTAACGCCAGCGGTGAGGTGCCGAGGGCCGGCTGGGGTGGCCGAGTGGTTCTAGGCGCTACAGTCTGGAACCGCGCTGCCACGACGGTCGCAGGTTCGAATCCTGCCCCGGGCATGGATGTGTGTGATGTCCTTAGGTTAGTTGGGTTTAAGTAGTTCAAATGGCTCTGAGCATATGGGACTCAACTGCTGTGGTCATAAGTCCTCTAGAACTTAGAACTACTTAAACCTAACTAACCTAAGGACATCACACACATCCATGCCCGAGGCAGGATTCGAACCTGCGACCGTAGCGGTCGTGCGGTTCCAGACTGGAGCGCCTTTAACCGCGCGGCCACTCCGGCCGGCTGTTTAAGTAGTTCTAAGTTCTCGGGGACTGATGACCTTAGCAGTTAAGTCCCATAGTGCTCGGAGCCATTTGAACCATTTTTTGAGGTGCCGAGGAGGTGGTGGTGTTGTTGTAGTATGGGGTTCTTTTTCGGTGCTCAGGATGGGTTCCTCTCATTATGCTTAAGAAAGCGGTAAATGCGGAAGATTATAAACACATTTTACAGCGTTGTGTATTGCAAACACCACAGGAACAGTGAAGACGCGATGATTACTTGTGTCACCATTGTGAGATAAAGGGCGAGTGTGGCGCCCTGAAAATACTCCGAGTTCGCAGTTGGCGTGGCCGCACGGGCCGCTCGGCTAGCCGGGGCTCGTCAGTGACCGCGTGGTGCCGACTGTAGCCGGAGCTGGAGCGGTAGCCGCTGCGCGTGGTCCAGGCCGACTGCGTGGCTGGCAATTCCACGGTGACGCTGTGTCGAGGACTGTGCTTTGTGTCGACGAAGGAGATGTGTATGTCGGGACTCGTTCCACATCATTACGAAATATCGTATTCATGATCCATGGAACTAGTATTAATCTAATCTAATCTAATCTAATCCAAAGATGGCAGACTCTGTGAAACCATAATAACAGAAATTTCACAGTTCATGTAGAAATTAATAGTAGCCAGCGGAATCATGATACCTCAAAAAGAAACGTGTACATTACCATTATTTGCACGACGATTCTGATGGTGTAGTCAGATTTTCAATATCTTTATTAGTTTAAAGTTTAGTATCTGACTATAAATTATACAAGTAACACCAAGCAACGAATTTACAAAACCTAAACGTTTCATCCGATTTTATTGATCGGTGTGTCTTTTGAAAGCTATTAGTGTAAACCAACATTGGTATGAATTACAGGCCTGTAACTTCAATAATACATGAGTTATTGGAGGTCAAAGTGGCCGATTACTATTGATCACATCAGGCCATAAGTTCTCCACAGTTACACGAAAAAACGGTAGCAGCATGCTTATAAATATATTTATTCGTCTATGTCTTTCTTTATATCCAATATACACTATTCATGAACAAATTGGTCAAATATTTACTGTGTTTTAGAAAGCACAGACGCATTAGGCTACTTTTGCTTCTATTCCTTTGACGGCTGGTCCCGGCGGAGGTTCGAGTCCTCCATCAGGCATGGGTGTGTGTGTTTGTCCTAAGGATAATTTAGGTTAAGTAGTGTGTAAGCCTAGGGACTGATGACCTTAGCAGTCAAGTCCCATAAGATTTCACACACATTTGAACATTTTTTTTATTCCTTTGATATAAGTTTATTTAATCTGTTTATGTATTTAATAATGTGTCTTAGAGCGTGTTTACGGTCCAGCCGTAAGAATATTTATTTAAATTGAGGTTATTTAAATATAAATCCAGTATTTTGTACGTGCTTCAATATGTCTGTGACTGTGCATTGGCTTGGAGACATGGTGGGAGCGCTCTAGCCAATCACAGTGCTCATTACTACGATAGGCGGCGACCGAAGTCAATGGAGAGACTGTATGGAAGTGGGGGAGGAGCATCAGGTCGCACAGCACATGGGGGAGTGCTGGACTGCAAGGCGCAACAGATGGTCACAGCAAATACTTGGAGAGTGCTGAGCAGTTTGCGCGTGGTCGCGGGAGATAGAAATATTTCGTAGTGCCGACTTGTGCGCTTGTGAGATTTCCGTGGTTTCTGCAGTGAAGACGTAGTATGCATTTAGAAGTGAATATTTCGCGAGCTATGTTGTTGTTCGTAACTAATTATGTGAAGTAGGAATCTATTGTTTCCTTGTTATTCAACTTATATGTTATTTCATTGCTGGACCATCGACACCAATAACTGTTTTGCAGTAATAAACGGCATTGTTAAAGCTACTTCTTCTACCATACCCAACATTTAAAGTCGTTGAAAATAGTACCTGCAGATGTTATTTAATTGCAATCTTTCATCTATAAATTTCTATGTTGCATTCAAAATTCTCAATTGCCAAGTGATAGGAACCTTCGAGCATTCGATTCATGTGCATATTCATATTGTATACTGTAGACTCAACATTATTTGGCTTGTAATGCAGCAACTACGTATGCCAGCCCCTAGACAACGAAACGAGCCAAAACTTTTAATATTTCAACTCTGAGTCTGAGGGTACGTAATTGAGTGCCATCATTAATTTTTTTTTTTAATGCCCGCACCATGAAGATGCATCCTGTCGTAAGGCAGCACTTAAGAGGCGTTGGTCTGTGAACAAAAACATTCTTGAAACGGACTCGCCTGCACAGAGTGTCGACCTGAACCCAACGAAGCGCTTTTAGTATGAGTCAGAATGTCGACTTCGTTCCACACCCCAGCATCCAGCACCACTACCCCCTCTGGTTTCGGCTCTTGAGGAGGAATGGCGCTCTGTTAGCTTAATTAATGAGGGTAGTTGTGTATGTACGTGAGTGCTGAACATACTTGTGTATGGTGGTGACCAGTCTGTTCCAAAGTGCATTCGCCCACGACAAACAGGTTCCATCCCATCTTCATAGCAATAGTGGTGGTGGTGGGGTGGGGTGAGGGGCACCAATTATAGCTCGCGGTTACATTTTGTATTTCGCAGGTAATGAAACCAGTGCCCGCTACACTGAACGGGCTGTTATCCCCGCCCTATTGCCATTTCTTCCACAGGAAAGTGATGGGCTTTTCCAGCAGGACAATGCACGTCCACATACGGCAGTTGCAACCCGTCGTTGCTTTCGTGGTGCACAAGAACTGTCTTGTCCAGCAAAATCACCAGACCTCTCACCAAATGAATACGTATGGGACAGGATAAAACGCTAACTTACTCGTCCTCCATGGCCTGCAAGAACCATTACGAAATTGCAACAAAAGGCGCGTTTGCATGCGAAAACGTACGCCTACAATGCCGCCAGAGAGTAGGGCGGGTAGGGGTGAGGGTGGGGGGAGGGGGGAGGGGGAGGGAAGGCACCGTCTATTGATGCAACTATTCGGTCACTCTTCATTGTGAAAAACTGTGCTTCATTAGGTCTGAATCCTGTCACCTCACTTGTCAATAAAATCACCTTGTCCTTGAAGGTTCTGCATTTTTTTACATCAATGTATGAAGAATGTAAGTTATCACAACAGTAACTGAAATAATGTTTTCTTATTTACAATACAGGTGCGTGTAGCGCAGTACTGTAGTACTTTTAAATGATACGATCGCCCCGTGTGACACTACGGAAGCACCGTAACGTTCGTTCGGTAAACACTTGAGGTCGCTCTGTGTGGTGCTTTACACGTGTCCACTGTTGATATCGGAAACCAGAACTCCTGTGTAATCTTTCCCGCCACAAAGTCACAGTTCGTAGTAACCAATGGAAAGCCATGGACTAAAACAGAAGTAATATCTGGCGTTTCCCAAGGATGTGCTGTATAGGTCCTCTGCTGTCCTGATCTGTATAACAGATTTATTAGGTAATCTTAGCAGGCATTTCCAGATGAAACTGTTGTTTACCGTCTCGTTAAGTTATCAGATGTTCAAAACAAATTGCAGAATGATTTAAACAGCCGGCTGGGGTGGCCGAGCGGTTCTAGGCGCTACAGTCTGGAACCGCGCGACCGCTACGGTCGCAGGTTAGAATCCTGCCTCGGGCATGAATGTGTGTGATGACCTTAGGTTAGATAGGTTTAAGTAGTTCTAAGTTCTAGGGGACTAATGACCTCAGAAGTTAAGTCCCATAGTGCTCAGAGCCATTTAAACAACATTTCTTTATAGCGCGGAAAGTAGCAATTGACTCTAAATAATGAAAGGTGTGACGTCATCCAGATGAGTACTGAAAGGCGTTACACGATGAATCGCGCAAATCTAAAGGCTGTGAAGTCAACTAAGGGAATACAATTACGAATAACTTAAAATGAAAGGATCGCATAGTAGAGTGGAAAGCAAATCAAAGCCTGCGATTTACTGGCAGAACACTACAAAATGCAACAGGTCTACTACAAAGAGACTGCCTACATTATGCTTGTCCGTATTGCTGCGCGATGTGCCACCCGCTTTAGATAGGATTGACGGAGGACATGGAAAAATTTCAAAGAAGCGCAGTTCCATTTGTATTTTTGCGAAATAGTGGAGAGTGTGCCACGGATATGATACCGCCACCAGAACAGAACAGGGCATACGCGACCTTGTTTCGCGCTGGAGGAAGACCATAGAATACGATGGAGATTACGTAGAAAAATAGGGTGGGTACGTAAAACACCATTCTTTCGTGTGAGTAATTCTCATTATGTTCAATAAAAAATTGATGAAGAAAAAGAATGCGGTGCATTACCTTCTCGGCAATCCTTGTAGCTTGAAGCGGTTCGATGAACCCCCAGCCTGGTACTTTATTGTGAACTGCAGAGTAATAACGTAGATGTAGATGTTATGACCCATGTGCCTGGCACTGATTATCATCTCACTTCAGTACCGGTTGAGTCGCGACGTGCTACATGTCGACTACACATCTGTATGTAACAGGCTGCTCTGTTATCATGTCTACAATCCCACCATATGCCGCATCGCGCCACAACATTCGGACGTCAAATGGCACAACCCTTCCCATGATGTCTGGGACCTCGATTTATTTTCAGAAGCAAGTAGACCTCGTTAAAGGACTATTGTTGTATTACAAACGGCTATTTCCCGTGGATCCCCTTTAGCTAGTTTGACGAAAGAAGAATTAACCGCCTGTCAGCGCTGGAACTACGAATTGCAAGTAACAGCGTGATCTGATGACAGTCGGTGTTTCGCACCGGAATTCTGGGATGAGCGGAAGGGAAATGGGGACAAGGGTGCGCGGAGGCTGTTCCAGGTGGGCGGCCGGCGCGTAAACACAGGCGCGTGGCACGGCCCGCGCATGCGCAGTATTTGTCACTGGCGCAGCAAAACAAACTCGCGCTGTTCTCTTTGGCCAAACGCCCAGCAGCATCCAACGCTCACCTTATGCGTCTTTCTGACTTCTCCGCTACGGAAGGATAACTCTCCAGAGAGTGGAGGACATCTTTCGCAGAGATAACATGCGAGATTTGTCGTCTTCATCAATTTTACTATCGCGCGATAAATAAAAGAAGGGAGACTACACAAATGGAAACGGTTGGCGTCAGAAACTTTACTTAAATAAAACATCCGAAGGATGGAAGCGACGCATTATTGAATCATCATGATGACATCCGTCACAGACAAAGTGAGATTCGCAATTGACAAGACACTAGCTTCGTAAACCAGTCGAGGCTGTGCTAATCTCTGCTAGTCTTTCAGGCTTAAATGTTCTGTGTGGCAAAGGACGACGTTCAAAAAACAGTGAGTTGATCTAGGCGTTGAATTCGTGATCTGTGTTGAAAAATTGGCTTAGGCATGTGCTCGAAGAGGGACATGAATTTTCTCTCTATAACTGCCCAGACGTGATAACACTTGCAGTTCATACCAGTCGAAACTGCTAGTGATATTTAAAAGACACCTGGCATCGTGCTTTTCATTCAGCTTCTTTTTTTTTCTTTTTCTTCATCATCAGTCTTCTAACTGGTTTCATTTCGCCCGCCGCGACATTCTCCCTTCTTCATCTGTGAGTAACATACATCTGACGTCCTCCATTATTTGTGGGATATATGTATATCACTTAGGCCTCTGTTCATAAACTATTTGCCCTCTACAGCTCCCTCTACTACCGAATAATTTACTCCCAAGCGTGGTAACGTATGTTCTATCACCCTGTCCCTTCTTACAGTTTCCATGTATTTCTTTTCTCGTGAGTTCTGTTGAGAACCTCCTCATTTCTTAGCCGATCAGCCTACTTAATTATCAGCAACCTTCTGGTACACCATTCAGACGCTTCGATTCTCATCCTTCCTGGTTTTCATCTAGTATGGTTCTTCAAAGTGTACACATAGTCACATTACACTCTCCTTCAGTTCAAGATACCACCCAGTCATCTTGCTTTAGAAATTGCTTGGTTTGCCTGATTTACTTCAGACGAAGTGCTCGAAGTTTTCAGCTAGACCACAGGCGATTTCTCCCATCATCCTAGTGGTCTGTCTCCAGTAACGTCGTCAGTTGTGACTTTTCCTTCTTCACAGTACATTAAGTATATGTATGCCGAAATAAGTCAGTTAATGCCTACATGGCTAGCATGCGTTCGAAGACCAAGAGAGCTCGTTTGACGTTTAGTTGACCAGTTGATTCAGCCCATCGACCATGGCAAGGAGGTGATCTTTTGCTGGGTATCTGGCCTCATCGGGATACAGGGAAACTACATGGCCGACAAAGCGGCCAAGGAAGTATGTCGGAATGGTGTTGTCTGTTAATGTCCCATTCCGTTTCAGGCCATTGTCTCATTTTCTGGCAGATGCATCATGCGCCACTGGGAGACTGAATGGTTGAAAGTGACAGAAAACGAACTGAGGTCGCTCAAGACGACTACACAGGCATGGCGGACTCCACGTCAGCCCAGACACTGGAAGGAGGTCGCCTCATCGGACATAGCCCTTTAACACATGGCTTCCTCCTCCGACCGGAGGATCCAGCACTCTGTGGGGCTTGTGCGCCACTTTCAGTTCAGCATATTTTGGCAACATGTGTCCTATATACTGATAATAAGGCAGCCCTCAGTCTCGGTGGAGATCTGTCCACCGTCCTCGCCGACACTGATTCCAATATTACAAGACTGGTGAAATTTTGATGAACTGTCAGGATTCATCCCTAAATTGCTTTAATGCATTATCAACTGTCCAGCATGTGGGGACAGCCTTCGTTCACATCCATGAGACTCGCATGCTGAATTTTCGTCAGGGTGCTGATAACCATGATGTTGAGCGCCCCTCACCTCAAATCATCCTCATCGTTTGACGTTACTTATTCCCGATCTACAAGCTACGTGCTTTGGATGCTTTGGCAGTACAAGAGACACAGTGTGCTTCACGTTATCTTCGAAGATCGCAACGGCTTTGAATTGCGGGTATTCTGATCATCAAGCGCCGCCTCAGGGAAGTCGAGGCGGTCAAAGAGGCTACCTTCTGTCAGCATTCTCTCAGTACTTCACTCCAAGACAAAACATGGCTGAACAAGGTTACAACAGAACATGTGTGGTACTGAGCTCCTAGCATTTGCAGACTTAGAGCTAAGCAGACTGCCTGGTAGTACCTCAGAGACATTGCGAACACGTCTGATTAGATGCTTGAGATGAAGAACGTGTACTTCCAGTGCAAGCACCTTTATACTGTACATCGGTTAGGAGACAAAGATTTCATCGTATTCATTTGAAATTTTATTTACTCATACAACTACTAGACATCTGTAGACTCATTTTCCGCATGTACACCTACAATCCGCAAACCATGTACGGTGTTTGACGCATTCTACTCCCCTCTTCCCTATTTCATTTGCGACTGACGCGTGGGAAGAACGATTATCAGTAAACTTCCGTATTAACTCTTATTTATTTGACTCTTTTGTTGTGATCATTTCGCGAAGGTATCTAGGAGGAAGTAAGATGTTGCTCGTCTCTTCTCAGGACGAACTCTCTCGGAATTTTGATAGTAAACCTTTGCGTGATGCACGTTGCCTCTCTTGTAGCGCCTGCCACTGGAGTTTGTTGAGCATCCGGGTACGCTGTCGTGCCTACTAAACGATCTCGTGACGAAATGCGCCGCTCTTGGCTGGATCTTCTCTGTCTCTTCTTTTAATCCAATCTCGTAAAGGGTCCCAGACTGATTAACAGTACACAATAATAGGTCGAATAATTGTTTTCGGACCGAGCGAGGTGGCGCAGTGCTTAGACACTGGACTCGCATTCGGAAGGACGACGGTTCAATCCCGCGTCCGGCCATCCTGATTTAGGTTTTCCGTGATTTCCCTAAATCACTCCAGGCAAATGCCGGGATGGTTCCTTTCAAAGGGCACGGCCGACTTCCTTCCCCGTCCTTCCCTAATCCGATGAGACCGATGACCTCGCTGTCTGGTCTTCTTCCCCAAACAACCCAACCCAATCCCCAATTGTTTTCTAAGCCACTTCTTTCGTAGGCGAATGACAATTTCTTAATATTCTGCCACTGGTTTTTCGCTTTTCCTTTGCTTTTGCTGCAATTTGTTTGATGTGATCATTCCACTTTAGGTTCCCCCGAATGGTTACTCGTAATTATTTTACATTATTTAGCGTTTGCAGTGATTTGTCGCCAACAGTGAAATCGAAATCTAGTGTAATTCGTCGTGTATTTATGTGCTCTCATTTATTTTCGTTCCTGCTCAACTGCCAGTCCTCACACCAATCACTGATATTCGTTAGTCTTCTGCCGTCGCTACCTTCCTACACACTAATGCACCGTCTGTGAAGAGCCTCATAGAGTTCCGGCTGTTATCCACTAGGTTATTTATGTGTATTATATGCAGTGACTGTCCTATCAGACTTCCTATGATACTGTAAGTCGTTGTGCTCATTGCTGAGCGTCGTGCCCCTATTAACGAAGTAGCTCCATCCTGGACGGTTACCAGCTTCTCTTGGATCCTGTAGAAGACATAGACCAGAGATCATCTTGATCTGATCAATCCACCCGTTCGCTCCTCTTCCCCTGAGTCTCTAGCCCTCGAAATTTCCTTCCATGATTATTTTCTATAGGTTTTCTCCATCTCTTCTCACAATATGACAACTGGAGATTTGTTTGGTTGAAACGCGAAGAAATCCGTTTGGAGATACTGAGTGGCTCAATAACATACACCCTTGTTCTTCTTCCACTCCATTTTATGCACAACATCCTGCGCCAGCACCAAAACGCAAATGCATCGATGCGCTTTTTGTCTCTGGCTTTACGGTTCTTTGTCTCGCAACGATAAAAGAGACAGAAGACACGAGTGTTTCAACAAGCCGGACCCCTGTGGAGCTCATTATAGCTGTGTTCTACCAGATCTTGCTGAGCTTCTTCATAGCCACTCACGCTAGCGTGATCCGTCTTCTTATCTCATCTTCACAGCTTACCGTGTCACAGATGGTTGCCCCACGACAGTTGAAAGAATGCTTGGCTTCCAGTTGCTTTAATCGACTTGTGAGTTGAATCTGTACTCCTCGATCAATTATCATGAGTTTGTATTTGCTGAGTCTAAGGACCAGTCCACGTGATAGGCTAAGGTCCTTAACTTTTGTTAAGAGCTCTGCAAGTTTATCTTCTCTGTTGGCTGAATGCACGGTGTCATTAGCAAATTGAAGGATGTTAATAGTTCGACCATCAATCTAGATGCCTACAGTCCAGTCATCAAGAGCGTTCCTAATGAAATGTTTCGCATAGATGTTGTAGAGTTGAGGGGATGGAGTGCAGCACAATCTGACACCTTTTGATACACTGAAGAAATCAAACGTGCCAGCACTTGTCTTCACAGCTGCGAGGAGATTATTGTGTAGACTTCTGATTAGTGCTGACAAATGTTGTGAGGCACCGAACTCTGCAAGTACCTACCACGACTTTTCCCAGACAACGCAATCAAAGGATTTCCTATGGTCATGGATGTAGATGAAGGCAGGAACACGGAACTCCCGCGATTTCTCTATTATTTGTCGTATTTGATAATCTTGTCGAGAGTTCCTTTTTCCTTCAACAAAACCTGCTTGTTTTGTGAATATGTGAGGCTGAATGTATGGCTTCAAACACTGGTTCCAGATGTAAGCAAAATTTTGCTTCCCTGGGATGTGGCAGCAATGGTTCGTTAGTTGGAGCAGTTTTCCTGACTAGCCCTTTTCTGTGTAGCAGGATGGAGAGAGACTTCGACCAGTCTTCTGGCCACTTCCCCGTTTGCCATATTCTTGTACACATTGAATGCAGCACATCAATAGCTTCCTGCCCCATTTCCTCGATCATCTCGCCATTACATTTACGTATGTCGAAGTGTAAGTTCTGTCTGCATAGAAGTCTTGTACGCATTCATAAATCGGATCCGATACGCGGTAAGCTCAAATTTTGTTCATTAAATGACGGTGCGGAACTATATCAAATGCCTTCCTGAAGTCAAGGAACACGGCATAAACTTGGGCGTCGTTCTCTAAGGCGCTCGCGACCGAGCGGGGTGGCGCAGTGGGTAGACACTGGACTCGCATTCGGGAGGACGACGGTTCAATCCCAGGTCCGGTCATCCTGATTTAGGTTTTCCGTGATTTCCCTAAATCACTCCAGGCAAATGCTGGGATGGTTCCTCTAAAAGGGCACGGCCGACTTCCTTCCCCATCCTTCCCTAATCCGATGAGACCGATGACCACGCTGTCTGGTCTCCTTCCCCAAACAACCAACCAACCAATCTAAGGCGCTCTGCGTCTCATGGACGAACGGAGCGAGACGCTTTTCGCAAGATCTTTGGCTGGGTAATCCGTGATTTGTTTTATGGAGGAGACTTGTTATCCCAGTGTCATATGTGAGCATAAAACGTGTTCTATTTATTGTCTCTATGGGAGATTTTGCGTCGATGTACGTTCAATTGATGGTGCGTAGAAAAGTCTGTAGCCGCCTGCAATACTGCAGGTACCTGTTTTTCTTAAGTCGTCTGGATGAACATCTGCGAATAAACCTTATAATATTAATGGTTACGAGCCGTCTACTCTCTCACTGTGTTCTGCCACGTCTCGTTGCGCCAAAATAGCTTATTAGTTCCCAAGAGTTATTTAAACTGGTGTTAGTATTTGAAAACCTGATAGAACTCAGCGAAATGTCCAGTTACAGCATTGGAATCCAATGATCCAAAGATCGTAATTACCGAGAAATATAATATAGAAAAACAAATGTTCCACTCTACCCATGCAATCAGTATTGGTAATATGTTAAAAACTGTTTATGAACGATAAGTGACAACCAGGCAAACGGAAAATAGGTTGTTTACTTGACCGAGGTTGACCGTTGCATCGAGGGCAAGTATGCGATTATACTGGCCTCGTAACAACATAGCTGCGAGAGCACAGAGCATACGCCAAAAGATTGCAATTGTGAAGACAAGCGAACAATTCAATAACACTACGAAGTGTTCCAACAATGGAAAATATTTTGAACCTGACACTATAGCCATATTGATTCCAGAAAGAACCTTCCTCTACACATTTGATTCATGCAAAATACTTCCATGTAATTTTCATTTTTTTAACATCTCGACAATGTTTTTTTTTCATTTTTTCCAGTACGGCCTTAAGCTCGTTTTGCAACATGCTATGAACTGTGTATGCCCATATTTTCAAATACATACTTCCTCTTTACTGTACTTGCACTTCATAGGCACGTATGCACTTGAAAATGAACTATGTTCTACACCGTTTTTAAAATAAATGTTGTTTTATATTAGTCTAAGTGGTTATAACGCTGTCAAGTTCCTTCCGTTTCTGATCAAACGTATTTCTCGTTGAAAAATGGGTAAGTATTTACCGAAATGTTTCTTACTTCTCGAGCGCATTGTGATCTTAGTATACTTTGAAAAAGGCATCTCATTCGTACGCAACAACGCGTCAAATTTGCGAATGGAATTGGAGAGAAGAATCACCAACCCCTGTCGAAGCACATTATTTATCTTGGCTGTAATGTTTTGCTCCGATTTCTGCCTCATATAGATACTTACAAACAGGAAACCAAACAGCTTACATAGCATGTAGTGACACTACCTCTCACTGACCGGTACACTAATCTCCGTGTAAGGCTTATGCATGCAAACTGACACGTCAGCTAAGACGAACTGAAATTTGTGTATCCTTAAGTCAGTAACCAGTTCTGTAAAATTCGCTAAATAGCGAAATGACCACTGTGTTGGATCTAATTTCAAAAACAGACGACCAGAAAGTGCTGCAAGGACGCCAGAGGACTGCTCCAAACTCGGTAAGAATAAAGCACAAGGCAGTACCAGCTTCTGTGAACGGGGAAAGACAAGCTATACACGGCAAAAATGTTTAACTACGCTGGAATGGGTGAACCACTAAAAACAGTCGCAGTGACAGGCTTCCAGGTTGTGTTCGCCAACCAAAAATATCCTATCATCCTGTCTTTTGCACATTGTACAACAACCTGAGGTAACTCGTTTCAAAGCTTCCACTGCTTCAGCTCCCGTTCGATGATCTGTAGAGTATGGTGCGTGCTTGTCAATAGCTCCCATTGGCCGGAGTCCAGCGTCGCCGTATTTTAAGCTTGCGCTGTCCTGTCACTGTCATCATTAGCGCCCTGTAGCGTCTGACTCACCACGCCCGTTTATCTGCTTCCAGGAAACCACAACAAACACTCATATTTAAAGATGAAAATATGATCTCACTGCTGACTTTCCCCTGTCAAGTTATTTCCATTTGCAAGTTTCCACTGTTTCGCTGTCTCTTAGTTTGTTTTTGGTGCTTGGAACGGAGAACAGGGAAATTCGTAATCTTAAGTTCGGGGTGAACGTGTTACAATATGCTTGTGCCATTCTTATTCCTGTCCACAGGTGCGCTTCTTCTGGCAGTTTTGTCTTGTGCATTTACATAGGCTGATCTTAAATATGCAATCAAAGTTGAATACTGAGAGTATTTCCACATTATGCTGCCTTATGCATACATGTTGGCCATCGTCTGTCACGCCTGAAATACACGGGAAGCAAATGTCCAATCATGTGCATCCGTTAGTACGTTCACAAAACCTCAAAGGGCGATCTGTACCTTCAACAAGGCAGTACATCACCCTAATCTTCCCGACTTGCGTCAAAATGATTTGAAGAAAGATATTTATAAAGGGTCAGCTCCTATTGTTGAAAAGGAACTGCATGCTAACCTCTGGCGTATTAGACGGAGCTTGGGAAAACCACTTCCAATGCATAAACGTACTCATATTTAAGTGAAAAGCTTCTGTGAAAACAAGTCAAAAGGCTCGATTCAACTATGCCGCTTGGCAGTGGAGCCACACTTAGCGGTGTTTACACTGGACTAGCAGGTTCCGACCACTCTTGCCTTTCAATTTAAGCACATGTTTCTGAGTTTTTTCCGAACTGTTTCAATACCAGCATCAACAAGCGTTATATCACTATACTTGTCTTTGCAAGAGTTTTTAACAACAATAAGACATAAACTGCAAGAGATTTTAACCAAACTATGTGAGTAGATTTATCAATCAACTGTACATATCAAAAACATCATTGATAATTGCTGCACAAACAGGGCTCTGTATGTCCATGAAATAAGGAACTTGACTGAACTTACATTTACCAAGGAAGTAAAAACACGAAACTCAGAACAGCATTTTCGGCAACGAATAAAACTTTACAATAAATTATCCAAATAAATTACTGAAACGAACTTATTTAAACAGATAATTAAAAAAAATCCTATTAGGCAATACATTCTATACATTGAAGGTTTACTTAGATAACACAGAGTAGGGGTTTAGTAAAGAGATATTGCAGAAACAATCAGTCGACGCAAAAAATTCTAGTAAACATGGGCTTTAAATTGCGTACCTTAAAAGCTACGAGCACTTCATCTTCGACACATTGAAACAAATCTCTTCTATTGAACGGGTGCTCATAGCACTTAATGTATATATTTTAGAGCCCTTACTTATTAAGACTGTTTTGTTTCGAATGATCGTCCCTGTAACACTTTCGCACTACGTTTTTTCTTCTTTGTTTCTTTGTTACAAAAACAGTCTCCCAAAACTAAGTAACGTAAAGTACTAACACCTTATCCTCTTTCTGAGCTCAAAATGTTATAGAGGAATGCAGACTAGTTTTTCAGTCTCGCAAATGGGACGTTGCCGTACACAAAATGAACGCCATGCGTGGTCGCTATGGTCCTGACATCAGCTGATTGATTGTGTGTGTGTGTGTAGCGTTATGTTACGAAGCAATGCATGTAGTCTGTGTAGTGACTGGGACTGAGACATAGATGGACAGTGTAACACTAGCATTTTACATTATTAAAGAACTTCTTTGTAAAACAGTATTGTACAGTACGGGTAAACCGAATGAGATAGCACTTTTTTTAAACAGATTAGCCCTGTATTTAAGAGAGTAGTGGAGGCTCCAACCCTCATCTGTCCGTCCTGATTTAGGTTTTCTGTGGTTTCCCTAAACTACTTCAGGTAAGTAGCGGGATATGTTCCCATCAAAAGGCCACGAGTATATCGTTCTACTTTTTAAAAGAGCAGATAAATATCACGAGTATATCGTTCTACTTTTTAAAAGAGCAGATAAATATCTGGTAAACTTAAATAATGACAAGTGGATCCTGTTTTTGAGGGACCTGATGTGACTTTTCATTGCACAAAATTTAGCACTGAGTTCATCCCTTTTATTGCGAGGCGATTGTGTAATTGTTTCAGTCACCGGATAAAATTTTGCAAAACAAGTTCACTTTCAGAACGGAAGACCTGCATTCTTACCTCTCACACAATAATATGTTTGGACTTTCAGCAGGAATATACCGTCTTTTATTAGTAACAAATCCTTCTCTGCCTCCACAACTTTACTCTTGAAAAATACATCGGTCACGAAATTACGGTAACCATCCGTAAAAAGCGAGGGAGGGGAAACAAATTGCAAACATGGTTCTTCTGTAATTCGTTGTCAACAAGTTGAAGCCAAGATTGTTTTAAGAAGCGTACGAGTCTGTTGTCCTCTGGCACAATTGATCACGATTGAATGAAGAACTGAATTCCGTTCCATGCGGCTGTTATTCAGGACCAACGCGTCTGTGCAACCACCTAGAATATCCGATGTAGAGCTAATTATAGAAATGTTGCCAGAGCAAAACACTTGCTTCTTAATGGTACGATTATTCTGGTGATGTTATAAATTTTAATTTAAGAAATTGTTTACTGGAGGTGTGAAACACTACGGACATACCTTTAGGGAACAGAAAACACGGTTTTAATGAGAACGATATGCTGAAGTACAAAAACAGCTCCATTTGACGGGTAACTTTTTGAGCACGTGAAGATTGCAACATGAGCGTCCAGTCCAACACGCGAGGCAGGCAAGGAGAATATTTAGCTACTCGCCTTCTGCTGCAGAGTCCGGACCATCTGGAGCGAAAATGTTTGACAATCATCATGTTTTGGGGGAAGGAAACTGCCAACTACGTGCGACACAACTGTTGACGTTGTGAGATGCGTTGAGTTAAAATGTATGGGCTGTTTGGTTTGAAAGGGCTTGTTTCTGGTACATCACAGCGCCAGGTGGCACATTTAACTCGTCCCTAGGTCTGATGTAACCGCTGCATTTCTAATTGAAGAAAAATACTATCGGAGTTACATAGTCACGAAGTAAGCTATTCAGAGCGAATGCATTTTGCATCTCTCATGCTCAGCTACTCTTGTGATTATGATCTTGCTGTATGATTCCTGCAGAGGTGACCCGGACGGTTTTTGTTCAATTGATTTTTAGTCACGGGTTTTAGAAAGCTATATGATGCGGTACAAAATACTCTGTACGCGATTTATTCTAGATTACTGCTACAGTTTTTGGGAGGCCCCGCGCGTAGAGTAGAATCTAGAGCCAAGAAATTTTGAGACGAGATACTCGTGTTGCAGTCTGAGTTCGTTTAACATTTACGGGTTACGGATGTTGGAAACTGAGGGGGTCACTGGAGGAAAAGAGATGTTATTCGTACTAAAAGCTGTCGAAAAAAATTCTCCACGCTGTTCTGTTCCTGTGCAGACATCTAACAACTATTGTGACCTACATCCTTCTGAATTGCTTACTGTATTCATCTCTTGTTCTCCCTCTACAATTTTTACGCCGACACTCGCCTCCAATACTAAACTGGTGATCTCGCAACAGAGTTCTTCCTTTAGTGAATTTGTGCCATAATTTCTTTTTCCCCCATTTCGAGTCAATGTCTCTGCGTCAGTCATTCTATCTACTCACCCAATCTTCAGAATTTTTCTTTAGTACCACATTTCACAAGGTTCTGTTCTTGTATGAACTGTTAATCGTCCACTTTTCGCTGCAGTACGAGGCTGCACAGCAGACGAATACCTTCAGATGAGACTTCCTAACACTTCAATTTATATCCGTTGTTAATCTTTTTCATAAAAGCTTTGTTATTGCCAGTCTGTATTTTATATTCTCTCTACTTCGGCTATCGTAAGTTATTTTATTGCCCAGGTAGTAAAATTCATTGAATACTTTTACTGTCTCGTTTCTTTATCTAATTCCTTCATCAACACCTGATATAAATCGTTGTACCAGGCAAATATTAAGACAAGATTTGAATAGATATTACTACAGTTTTTAGAGAATAAGACTGTCATATATAACGGCATTCACACACACTCTTGATGTATACTGGAAATTGCTTTTGTGATGTTGCTCCTTCCAGGATAAGGTGCTGCGATCTGGATGCGAAGTTCTCAAGAGATCTGTAGCAAACTTTGCTGGACGTCACATCAGCAGATTCTTACAGTCTTTGCTTGTTGCAAAGAAGTGGTCATCTTCTGCAGGCAATGGAGGTGAATTTTATTACTATGCTGTCTAGCTGTTAAGAAACATGAAGTTGTTTGGAGATGCCGTAGTTCAAAGTCGCAGCACGTAGAAAAGAATGCAAATGATTGTGGCTGGTTTCTTCACTGCAAGGATGGTGTTAAACGTGTTTCATTTGTCCTTCAAAAGACAAGTCACTACTTAGTACACAGAGGAAACCCTGCTTCAAAGACGAAATTGTGTTTAAAAGTCATCTGTCCAAAATTACATATGCTTCTCGCATCACAAAAATTCTCCGACGCATTGAACTAAGATTTTGATTGCCGTAGATTATTCGGATTAACGAAAATCCGGAAACTCCAAAAAAAATTTGAACGACTTCGGTTAAATGCATTAAACACGCTCGTTATACTTGTTTCCGTGTAAACAAATTATCCATTATTTTAACAAAAATTGTAACTGGATGTTGACAAAGAACACAATGGGTTTTACATACTGAAATATCCACTATGTATATCTCTTTGAGGCCAGATAAGGACGTTGTTTATGCGTATCACGATCAAGTTGGCGTGCCTCCAGCATTAGTTCTGCCGAAGTATTTTTCGTTCAGCTGGATTATGGCGTCTTATGTCTTCAGATTGAGCTTAACTAATTTATCATCAATATTGTCATTGTAGACCAACAAACGGCGACAACTTCGTCATCAAGATCATTTCGCAGCCAGTCATTTTAAGTCAACATCTACTTCTGGTTAACATGGAACACTTGTATATGCTACAACGAATTCCGCAGGGTCAACATTGTTTATTCAATGTGGAGACTGCGCCAGTGGGCTCACAAACGGATGGACTTTGTGCTTTGGACAATGCCACGTTCTCTCTGATGTCATTTTACACTCTCAGCAAACGGGCAATAAGTACTGTACAACTCAATGTTGATTTGTTAACCAGCACCGTGTCATGATCCGTGAACGGATGTTGACTGGATTAACGCTTATCGTCATCGATTGTTGCCGCTTTTACTGCCAGTCCGAATGAACAGAAGATGAAGATTAATGTGGACCGGATAAACAAGGTTCCACTGTACTCGCAAGTGAAAACTCCACAGAAATAATGGAATTTTTCTTCAGATGAAGAGCTTTTACACTGTGGAATGCTGACTATATTTACCAGCAGGTACCAACATTGTCTTTTGAAGACCTGAGAATCCTACAAACACCGAATGCGTCTGAAATTATCTATTGTAGGTTCTTAGATGAATGGAACAAGAACTGGTCAATGAACCAAGTTTTCTCCGCTGTATAGTGTGGCCTGCGGTGTGGGTACGCGTAAACAGGCGCTGTCATACGTGCAGCCTGCGTCCCGCCAAAACAGACACCAGCTGTCGGGAACGCACGCGAGTCGCCTGCGGCAGGTAAAGGCAACCGCCGACAGCACGCTGCGCAACTCACCGGTCCTGTCCCGCTGATTCCGTCCGCTGAACAAGGCGCCGTCTATGTCACCGCCTCCTCTGCCGTTGCAGAACACTGCTGCGGGGTCGCCACTGGTCGCTGTCGCGTTGTTTCGGTCAACCCCGTTCACATCCACCGAACGTGCCAAATGCCGGGTTAAAAGTGAGACGAGACACGGCACCCCTCCCCTGGCCGCCCCCTCCCCCACCCTGGCTGACCATTCCCCCCACCCTCGGCTATCTCTGAGGCGCTGCGCTGCGGTGAGTTCCGCAGCCGGGCTCGGAGCAGTGTTTCTGTTTCGAGACCGGTGTCGGTTGCGTAACACTGTCTCACCTCGCAACCCGCTACGCGCGCGTTTCAACTTCGTTACTTTACAGCGCTACTAAAACTGTGGCCGGAAAATCAAAAATTGCTATGATTAGTGGTGAAGCTGTGGATTATCATTCTACTTCCTCGCAGATTACGAGCATCAAGCAGTCACTGAAGCTGTTGATGGTCTCTTAGGCAAGTTGCATCCAAACTTGTAAACAACCCCGATACAAACCACGGTGTATGCTCAGTATACTGAAACCATATTCACAATGCATGCTTTTCCTACTACCCGACAACTGTTTTCCATATTACACGGATACTAATAAAATTTCTGAGAGTATTCACTACTTTGAAGTGCATGTAGTACTTTAAAACTTTGACAGCACATCGTAACTAATGGCACTCATCGATGACTAAATGCCAAGAGTGAAAGGGAAAAGATTTTTAGCAAATAAATCTGTCTCAATCTGAAGCTCAATTTTTTTTACACCAATATTTTTTCTCAATATCTTACAATCTTATACTTTCACCACAGGGAAGCTTATTGTAGTATTTTGCAAGAGACACTAAGGAAAGTATCTCAACTTTGAATATATCTTTCCTCACTAAATAAACCCTGATATATATATGGCCATATATCACTGGGCCATAGGATGCTTTTCCCTCAGTGTATGTGCTTTTCCCTGGGTTTCTCCACCAAATTATTATAAGCTAATGTTCAATACAATAGAATTCTTGATCTACAACTTGCAAACTGTGCTGCCTGTAAGACATGATTGTTGGGCTTAGGTGGTCAAACTTTCATCTTCCACTTTGTTAACTTTAAACACAGTGAATGTTAACACACATTCTTTGTGTTCATCAGTACTATTGCTTAGCAAGTGGTGACAGAAAAGGGGTTCTGCAGACAGCCTTAAGAAATGCAATTATTTCAGAGATTGATTCACCTGGCAAGAGAAAGTTAAAGGTTTGAGGAAATAATGGTAAAGGGGTGGGGGAAGAGACGTTCAGTGACAAGCACTTCAATGAACACTGTGATACCTGTCCATCTGTGAAGGAGTTTGATGACTGCAAAGAACAGAGGTTTCTTATTTCAATGAGCTCCTTCAGGAAGATGTACACAGCAGGGGTGGCCATACAACAGCCTCCTCTGCTCTCTGCAACAAATAGGAGTCAGTCTGGTAATACTGCTCACATGCATTCGCAGGACTTTCTCCACTTGTTTCTGTGCTGCTGCTATGTTTTTCTTCAGTGATCTATTAAGGTGTTCAACTTTTGAGTGGGAATCATCTCCCAGGATAAAGATATACCTTATTATGACAGAACCATGAGCACAGTTTTCTCCATGTGCTAGGGTCAGTTCCTCAAAGCCATTTGAATTAACTATATCAAAAACTGCCATTAACCTAATAGTTAACAGCTATGGAAAGAACCAAGACCTGTTTAGGTCTTAGACTACAGTGCAAGTGTAGCTAGCACTAAGCATGCACACATGCTGGTGATAACTTCTTCAGTAACAGTCTTGCATTCCAAAACATTCCCAAGTACTGTGTTGTCACACAGAACACAAAAGACGAGAAAATAATTATTTCAACAACATTTTGTGTCAATTTCATACATATATGAAGGTGGTTTGAAAAGACTGGCTGGCTGATGTGGCAGAGCGGTTCTAGGCACTTCAGTCTGGAACCGCGCAACAGCTACGGTCGCAGGTTCGAATCCTGCCACTGGCATGGATGTGCATGATGTCCTTAAGTTAGTTAGGTTTAAGTAGTTCTAAGTTCTAGGGGACTGATGACCTCAGATGTTAAGTCCCATAGTGCTCAGAGCCTCTTTTTTTTTTTTGAAAAGACTGATGAAATAAACAAGAAAAAATGTTCAAGAAACACCTCACCTTACTTCACGATACAGTCTTATTTGAGGGATACACACTTGGTCCTGCTGCCCCCTCCAGTTTTTTCATCCCACCAGAAAAATAAGTTCTGTCAAATTCTGCAAACACACCTGTTGATTGCGACTATCACTCTCTCATTTGATGAAAATTTCTTCCCAGCAAATCAATGTTTCATGTTAGGGAACCACAAAGAAGTCATTTGGGGCTAAGTACAGTGAATAATGCAGATGAGGAACCAAAGCCTAATTCATGCAGTTCACCACTGTTATTGCTTTTGCGTGGGATGGTGCATTAACACAGTGAAAGAACACTCTTTTGCATGCCAACCTTTATCATCTTTCAGGCAATGCAAGTTTCAAATGATCCTACAATGAAGCATAACCAGGTCCAGTAATGGTTCTGCCTTTTCCAAGTAATCTATGAGGATTATTCCTTGGAAATCCCAAAGGAACAGTGGCAATCACCTCTGTTCTACAGTGCACTTTCACTACCCTTTGTCCATTGTTTTGACTGCAGTTTGATTGTCGTGTGTAATTGAACATCACCAGACATTGTGCTGAAATGTTCACACACACGCTTTTGGTTGACTATAAGCAATTGTGGCACCCACCTCTCAAACTGTTTCTTCACAGCCAATTCTTTGTGCAGGATATTATATACTTGCTCAGCTGAGTTGCCTACAGTCTCAGTAATCTCACGAATCTCAGCAATCTCGCATTACCCTATCATGGATTTGTCAGTGATTTCCTTTGTTGTGACCTCAATTTGATGGCCAGAGTGCATTTTGTCTTTGGAGACTGTCCGACAATGTTTAAATTCATTAATCCACAAGTAAATTGTCTTTAATGATTGTGCATAATCTGCACGAGTTTCATCCAATTCTTTTTGGATGTCTATGGCAGTCCAACTCTGCAAATGAAAATGTTTGATAACAGCATGAAACTTTTCTCCAGTTCCAATTGCAGTTCCACTGATCAATTCAGACAGCTGTCAGAACAGTGGACTGTACATTGAAATTCTTTATACAATCCTTGGAATAATCAAGCATACCAACTATGAAGGTGCAACAAAAATGTTCAGTTCTTTCCTGGAAATTTACCAGACTCATCAAACCATCCTCACACAGAAGAATTATAAATTTTGTACTGGGGGGGGGGGATCAGTCTGCGCAGAGTAAATATGTTTATCTCAATAGAGATGAATGAACTCCGTAGCATCATTTCTCATTTTTGCCTTTACATCAGCACTCCGAAAGCAACAATGCAGCATGTGGAGGAGCAAGTTTCCTCTCTTCTCTCTCCTCCCCTGTTCCCCTCTCCCTTCTTATTTCATTCACAAAAGGAATTTAGTGATATGAAACTCTTCTTCGAACATATTTTCTGAATTTCAATGGAAATGTTCTATGACAAGTTTTACTGTAACATCTTTCACTGTTTATTAAGCACTTTTGTGATACTCTTACATTGGTTAAAAATTGTTGGTAAAATACATAGCACTTCTTTAAATCTTCAACCTCTATAAATAATACGACTTAATACGGGTGCCAGATTGATGAAAGCAACTATCAGTAGAATGATAATTCCTCTCTAAACATATAACACTATTTACCCTCAGATTCATTACATGGAATTTTGTAGTGAGACAAAAGATTCACTTTAATTTGTCACATTCAGAAAATGGTATTATTTCCCCAGAGACTATCTGGGTTTGTTTGGCAACCCGGTACAAATCTTTCTATTTGACTATTTCAGCAATTTGTACACATTTTTGATGAAATAATACTGCACTGCATTTTCTCAATGAATTGGTGGCACATTCACAGGCAATGCTATATATCCCAGTTATGTTCATTCTGGGCAAATGCAGAACCGTATTTTGAAACACTGCAAGGATCACATCAGCCACATCTGACTGGAACCTACAGTAAAGTCGGCGACAGAGCACTGTATCAATGAAGACCACAAATTTGCTTTTCAGAACACCAAGGTGCTATGCCAAGCAATCGCCTTGCGGCAGCAATTTAACAAATCCAATGAAATATGTATTCATCAGAATCTGGTCAACAGGGATGAAGGATTCCAACAGAGCACTGCAGGGAATTCTACATTAGCGGCAATATGACTACAATGGGCCAACACCATCGAACTCACAAAATGCAAACAACATTTCCAGACAGATGCAAACAAGCACCTACAGCCTTGTCACCCTCTCTGCCTATTGGCTGGACAGTAGCCAGCTGCCGATAGCCACAGGTGGAAGGGAGACGGGGAGGGGGAGGGACAGTATCTGCAATATCTCGACACTTTGGCAGATGATGATGATAAGTATGACACTCTTCAAAACATCACATTATTGTATCTCTGCCACCCAGCTGGAATCCTAAGAGCTTTTCACCAACAGTAAATGGTAGGAGTGTCTGCATTCACACTTCGTTTCACTGCTTAGCAGTTACCTAATTTCGTCCCTTGGGCATTACCAAACAAAAACAAACACACACACGAGACAAAGAAACTGGTACACCTGCCCAATATCACGTATGGCCCCTGCAAGCACACACAAGTGCGGCAACACAATGTGGCGTGAACTCTTCTAATGTCTGAAGTAGTGCTGGAGTGAACTGACACCATGAATCCTGCAGGGCTGTCCATAAATCTGTATCAGCACATTGCAAGACATCCCAGATATGCTCAATGATGTTCAATGTCTGGGGAGCTTGGTGGCCAACAGAAGTGTTTAAATTCAGAAAAGTGTTCCTGGAGCCCCTCTGTAGCAATTCTGGATGTGTGGGCTTCGCACTGTCCTGCTGGAATTGCCCAGGTCCGTCAGAATGCACAATGGACATGAATGGATTGCAGGTTATAAGATAGTATGCTTACATATGTGTCACCTGTCAATCATGTCTAGACATACAGGGGTCCCATATCACTCCAACTGCAAACACCCACATGACAGGGCCTCCACCAGCTTGAACAGTCCTCTGCTGACATGCAGGGTCCACGGATTCATGAAGTTGTCTCTATACCCGTACACATCTATTCGCTCAATACTATTTGAAACAAGATTTGTCTGACCAGGTAACATGTTTCCAGTCATCAACAGCTCAATGCGCTGCTGACGGGCCCAGGCGAGGTGTAAAGCTTTGTGTCGTGCAGTCATCAAGGGTACACGAGTGGGCCCTCAGCTCCGAAAGTCCATACTGATGGCATTTTGTTTAATGGTTCGCATGCTGACACTCGTTCATGGTCCAGCAATGAAATCTGCAGCAACTTGCAGAAGGGTTGCACTTCTGTCACGTTGAACGATTCTCTTCAGTCGCCGTTGATCCTGTTCTTGCAGCACATTTCTCCGGCCCCAGCAATGTCCGAGATTTGATGTTTTACTGGATTCCTGATATTCACAGTACACTCGTGAAATTGTCATATGGGAAAATCCCCACTACATCGCTACCTCGTAGATTCTGTATTCCATCGCTCGTGCGCCGACTATAACACTACATTCAGGCTAACTTAAATCTTGATGACCTCCCACTGTAGCAGCAGTAACTGCCCTAACAACTGCACCGGTCACTTGCCGCCTTATACAAGCACCGCTGACCACAGTGCTGATTTCACCTGTTGTTATATCTCTATTCTTTGGTACTTCAGTGCATACGTCTATGTCTGTATCTTCTAGATCTTTGTTTTATAAATGTAATATAAATTATTCCTCTTTTTTAATTGTAACTGAAGTGAATCATTAAATGTAATAACACTAAAATACGAGCTGTTGTCAAAATTCTATAGAAGGACCACAGTTAGGCCAAAGCAGTTAGCAGTTGTAAGCAGATTCTGATTTGCCAGAAGTGAAATTTGTTAATAAACTGGGAAATTAATTAATTAATTGGACATCAGTATTTACTTGAAAATAAAAAAATCTGTTCCACATCAAGTATGTAATTAACAAAAGGAAAATCCACTACTTTCACTGCAAAACAGAATGGAGTATTACAACCAACAATCATTGACATTGATCTTTTCAAGCTATGTACATTAGAAATAATGTCATGGCCTCCTGCTATAGCACATGAGATGCTGCAATAATCTCATTTAATTACTTGAGGAAAGTGTAGTTTATGGCTAAAAAAGTGTGAATTTTGTACATATTGAAAGCAAGAGTGTTACATCTTACACCCACCTGATATGTGCACTGAACTTTTCACCTTAAGCCATTTAAAAAAAAAAAAAAAAAAAAAAAAAAAAAAAAAAAAAAAAAAAAAACACCATATCGATGTTTATTAGTACAGATGGTGATCTGTCTCACAACTGTCTTGAGAAAAAAAAGCCAAATCATCAACAATCTCTTGGAGCCACTGGAGAAATGTTAAATGTGCTGCCTTCTGCTGAATAGGAACACAAATCGACATACTGTTATTGCAAATACCACTCCCTAGGGATGCAACTATAATGTTCAGCCATGTATCAACTTGTCACTTCTGCCAAGTGCCATGTAGTGATTCCAGAGTTCAAGTCAGTGGTTCCTGTATAAACACTACAGTTCAGCTAAATATACTCCATTTTCCAGAATTACACATGTCGAAAATGTGTGAAATTTTATAATTTTGTGATAAAAGTTATATTTTGTGAACAAAAGCCATGATTAAGCTGGGATGAAATATTGACAATGAAGACACAAACTAATAAACAACTAATAAGAGATTTCAAATAGTACTTGTGCAGAAAAAACAAGGCATACGTTTACAATTACAGTTACTGCAGTAATATACACAGTAATACACACTTATCTTTTTTTACTTTCCATTATTTTGTTCGTTTGCTACTTTTAAAAATAGAAGTCACAAATTAGGATATTCAGCCTTCTGTTTTTATTGATATTGTTGCAATAATTGATTCCCCACACAACCTTTGGAGTGAAATTGCCTCTGTGCTAGAACTCACTTTTAAGTTTGCAGGTATGTTCTGTTTAGCGTAACGTTTTATTATTAATTATTTCATGTAACTCAATCTCCAGTAAATTCTATAGCCTCTACAATCTGTGATGCACACACACATGTTAATACAGTGATTCTTCTCCTAAACAAGCTCCAAAGGTGAAAAATGAATACATTTTACACTCCACTTACAAGAAGAGTCCAGAGGTAGATTTGTAAAGGAGCAATTACATAAAGCTAACAAATATGTTGACGCAAAGAGAGAGAGTGCGAGTGCGAGTGCGAGTGCGAGTGCGAGTGCGAGTGCGAGTGCGAGTGCGAGTGCGAGTGCGAGTGCGAGTGCGAGTGCGAGTGCGAGTGCGAGTGCGAGTGCGAGTGCGAGTGCGAGTGCGAGTGCGAGTGCGAGTGCGAGTGCGAGTGCGAGTGCGAGTGCGAGTGCGAGTGCGAGGGGGGAGGGGGGAGGGGGGAGTGCGGAGGGGGGAGTGCGGAGGGGGGAGTGCGGAGGGGGGAGTGCGGAGGGGGGAGTGCGGAGGGGGGAGTGCGGAGGGGGGAGTGCGGAGGGGGGAGTGCGGAGGGGGGAGTGCGGAGGGGGGAGTGCGGAGGGGGGAGTGCGGAGGGGGGAGTGCGGAGGGGGGAAGACTATTCTTTTTCATGCTTGTATAATACTATCCAACAATGTAGCAGAACAACTATAGTTCAATTCTTTAATCTTGGCGGCTCGCGCATGCCCGCCCAGACGCAGGAGATTGCTGCGTTGCCAGTTGCAAACGACACACGCGCCAAGAGAAACACACGCGCCAAGAGAAGCAGCGCCATAGTATAGTATAGTATAGTTCACATACTTATGTTTGGGGGGGGGGGGGGGGCGAGCACGCAGTTTATGAAGTAAAGCCACCACGGCCGCATTAACCCTTTTGCTGCTACAGAGACGTGCTCCCCGCATTCCGCACTGTGCGCGATTTTGTCATCACTGCACTGCTCGCCTGTGCAGACACAGGGTGCTCCGACTGCTTTGACACACTTATCATTCGATTTCACAAAAACTATGTGGCCCAAAAATTTGATTTTTACACATCATCTTGACTGATACCTTCCCCCCATAAATGACTTAATTTTGTTTCCATGTTCAACGCAGTTATTGTGTGGCATTAAATGTAGTAAACCATTGCACGAAATTTTGAAGAGTTTGTAGAGGTAGAAGTCCATAGCGTATACTTTCCATAAGGTAGAAGATTACTGTATAAGCAAAGGTCAAAGATATTTAAATAAATTAGGAGTTCAGTAAAGGAATTTTTTAAAACTATAACCAAACTTTATTGAAGTTCTGTCATATAAGTAGTACAAAATAAACATCTATATAAACAATGTGATGCATGAGCTCAAACAAGTTCAACAGATAACAGTATGCAAGCACTCAACAGCTTTCTAACAGTAACTTTTGTTGTGAAGGCACATACTGCAGACTACTAAAAATGTCATGTTTTATCACAAAATTATTGTATACAATGTCTCTCCTCAATGGCTGCAAAAATTTTTTATTTCAATAGCTTTTGCACTGGCTAAGCGGCACAGATATAATAAGGCAAAATCTCAGTTACAATAAAATATTGGCTATATGCCCCTCATTATATGTAGCAATGATTTGCTCAACAATATATAACAAATATAACTTTCAACAAATGTCTTATTGATTAGTGTTCCTCTCCCCCTCTTTCATCATCTTTTTTCTTGTTATTACAGAGTGAGTTACTCACAGTATGCATACAGAGAGGGCATTTCACAATCCGAAGTCACTGATGCATTATTCAAAATGACTCACTGAGTTTTGGGAGCCCTGCATTAATTTGGCTCTCAATTCCACATTCATTGCTTCCTCTCTTGATCCGGAAAAATCCACCATCACCCCAATCAGAGTTCCAGGAATTTGCAACAAGCCAGTATGGAGTGTCATCTAGCACACCCCAACCTATGATCTTGATCGCATGGCCACCAAGAGCAACACCAGAAACATGTTGATAAACACCTACGAAAACAAAATTAATATTAGGGAACAGCAAACACCTCTGCAATAATTCCAAACACTACCTAAATATTAAACAAAAAATCCTCCAACAAAACTATATCTTTTCTTTGTCAATGAATTGAAAAATCTAGTTTTTTCAAAGTGTTAAGATGCTGAAACCTAAGTCTGTTTGAAAAAGGTTTCATATTTGTAATGCAAAATTAACTATTTTTCAGCTGCTCCCCTTTCTGCCCATTTGAATTCTTAAGTAGTAATGCAGAAGTTGCAGGGAACCACGTTCACCACAGGGTGAGTGGCTGGTTGTTAACACTGGCTAGTTTTAACATGTTCATGTCACTTGAAGCGAAAAGTCAATGGGGAAGCTGGTTGCCTGGTCTCACCCATTCATCCTGTGATTGGACAGGTTGCAGCTCCTTCAGCTGGATCCAACCAGGCATACATATGGGAAGGGTTTACTAGTTATCAGGAGCTCTAATGCTAGATGTGTTATGGAATCCCTTCGAGAAATAGCGTCCAGGGCCGGAAAGAAAGTCAATGCACACTTTGTATGTCTGCCTGGGCAGCTCATCCAGACATGGCGGAGGCCCAACCTGTGGTCATCAAGCATGCAAGGTGCAGTCTTCTGCAAGTTGTGGCACATGTCAACATTAATGACATCTGAGGCCACCCTCACATAGTACAGGGGATTTGGCAGAAGTGCTGAAGACTGCTAACATCACTCAAAGGGTTCAAGCAGACCCCACAATTTGCAGAATCATGCATATGCATGGCATATGCATGCATGGCATATTTATTGAAAGGACAGACTGGATGCCATGGAGGGGGTGTGTTCATTACTGTCAACAAAAAATACCGTGTCCATTGAGGACATAATTGGGTCTATTTGTTAAGTTATCTAGACACAAATAGCAGGCCTAGGTGAACTAAATATAATTACTGGATGTTTTTACAGACTGCCCAATTTTGTTGTAACAATTGTAGAATTATTCAAAGAAAGTCTATGTGCAATAGTGCAGAAATACTCAGATGACACTTGTGAAGCATTTCTGAACATGTTTTCCGAAAAGTGTCTTAAACAACTAGTTAAGACAACCCCACTCAATCGAAATATTTCAGCCCTTGTAGCTACAAAGAGACCAGACCTTATAAACAGTGTCGGTATAGAGACGGGGATTAAGTGATTATAATGTCATTGTGACAATAGTTACCAAAGTTAATAGATTCATCAAGAAGGGTTGGAGAGTATGTTAGAATAAGCAGATGAACAGTTAGTAGCATCCCACTTAGACAATGAATGGACGCTATATGATACATAGATATGCAGTAATTATTGGCAAAGTATAACAGATTGTAAATTGCGCCACAGATAAATATGTACCGAGTATATGGATTAAAGATGGAAAAAGACTCACCAAGGTTAAATAATGAGGTTCAGAAATTCTTTGCAAATGATCTTGCTGTAAACACGAGAAAATTCAGGACATGTGTCTTATGTAAAATCTCTAAAAAGATCAATGGTTTCTACCAGTCACTTGTTCATCAGTCTCTTGTGGCAAGAGAAGACAGCAAACGAAAGCTGAAGAAAAATCATTCATGCAGGAGGACCACACACACATACTGTCATTTGACCACTGCACAGGTTCCCCTATGGAGCATACAGTAATAGACATCCCTGATGTAGAGAACCAACTGAAAGAGTTGAAAGCGAATTAGTCACCACGTCCATATGGAAAACCAGTTTAATTTTACAGAGAGAACACTGCAGCATTGGCCACTTACTTAGCTTTCATTTATTGTGAATATCTCACCCAGTGCAAAGTCTCCAGAGACTGGAAAAAAGTGCTGGTGACTCCCGTATAAAAGAAGGGTAAAAGAATGGACCCACATAATTACAGGCCAATGTTCTTCACATTGGTTTGCTGAACAATTCTTGAACATACTCTTGAGTTTAAACATAATCAATCAATGGAAAAATACTCCTATCAGAACACAAAAATATGAATATTTTCCTCTTTATTTAAAAGACTGACTTCAACCTGATCTCCTAACTGTAACGAACTCACACCAATTCGTGCATCACTAAAAGTCACTCGTACCTATCCATTCCCAGTTGCCCCTTCTCAGTCACTCCTTCAGTCCAACTCATTGTCATTCTCTCTGTTTCCCTGCCATTGTCTCCTGTATCACAGTGACAGTCCCCGTCACCCTGTCCTACCACCACAGTTTCTTCTCAGAGTCACTGCCTCCCTCTTGCTATCTCTTACTGCTAACATCTCATTCCTTCCTATTGCTGATGTCTTTTCTCAATGTCTCTGTCTCTCTCTTCCTTGTTGTCACTGTCACATACTCTGTCACCCACTTCCACTTTCTCTTTCTCTTTGGGAAAAGAATAGGAAAGGAAATCTCTAGTAGTGGTACAAGATACCCTCTGCTGTGTACCATATGGTGGCTTAGAAACCTTAGATGTATATCAATAAAAGTTGTGTGGTAACTTCTATTTCTTCATTATATATTAAGGTTGGCAGAACTGGTCACAGCTTTGTTGTGTTGAGGCATATGTGCTGTTCTTAAACTGCAACAATTTTATCTAATGCATCTCCACATTCTATTGCCCTCTTTTTTTAACACACAGAGTAAAGGGTAGAACTCAATGATAATGTTGTTCTTGGTGTGTTCAGTTGACCCTACAGGTAGCAGAAGCAGTACAGTGGAATAGGGATGAAGAAAGCATAAATCACTACATTATTGAAATGCAACAGAATCCACGAAAAAACTACAAGGATAGAAAATAAAATAATGTAACAGAAGTAATATTGCCACCAAAAAGCAATATTACTCTCCCAGCAGCTATTTTTCAAAAGTGATACTTGTTAGTGAAAGGTTTATTGTGACAACTCAATTTGCATTACTGGGGATGACATTCATAAAAAAGATAATTTGAACAGATTTAATGTTGCAGCTTAGCATTTATTCCCCATCACCTGCCAGATATTGCATCAATGAAAATCACAGAACAGTGGGAATTCACTTTCATACAAGCTAAATCACTCAAGATGAAAACAGAGAGTGCTAACGATAGAAGTGTGGTAATAGTCCTTTCCTGTGGGAAGGAAAATTCAGTTGAAGAAACTAAAGAATTACACAGAGACGATGTTCCACAGGTACTTTACTTCATGAGGCAAAATTCCAGCACAGCTGATAAGTTTAAAAAATACTATTCAACAAATTTCTTCCCTGTTATTATTGTTAAAATTCATATAATATTTTTCCTTGCTGCTCTTTCTGTCAACAGAATACTGAGAACAGCCTGACTATTACACCTCTTTCACCTGATAATATACATATTACAGTTATCTTCACTTTCTTTTCCAATTCTCACCTCAAACCCTACAAAAACCTTCTGCCTCATTATCATACCACTGATAATTTTTTCCACTTAGTGTCAGGCCAATATATTCAAACAAATGTTCATTATATGCAAATATATACAACACGTACCTGATTTATAGTGTACAAAGTCTTCATATACTGTAAATGCACCTTCAACAGGGCCATTTTTCATAATTTCAGCCTGTATCTGTTTGCTGCTGCCTTCAACAGAATATGCAGATTCACCTGTAATGTAAAATGTAGTTGCTACAATATAATTTTTTTAATACAACGACAACATGAATTAAAAAAAAAAAAAAAAAATCAACTTGGGTGAGCCACAATGACCTTTGTTGCCGAGAACCTTTAATAAGTTAAGTCTACATGCTAATTTTATTTTTACTGTCTCACTTTAACACTGACTTATGCAAAGATTGTGGATGTGGAACAAGAACATAATGCACAAATGTTCCATGACCAATAGCAACTACAGGGTGTCTACGTGGACAAGCAAAAAAAATTCCCGGATTTTTCCCGGATTTCCCGGTTAAAAACACACTTTCTCCCGGATGACAGTATATTTTCCCCTATCACTCCTTTGAATGGTTATGGTTTTGTACACGGGCGTACAATTTCCCGGCACTTTAGAAAACGAAACTCAGAGAAGAAGACACGTTTTGGAAATATCTTTGATGTGCAGCAACATGTACGCTGCGTATTTTCGTATTACGAAAACATACATTAGAAAATCCACCAAACACCGCATGTTACTTTCCGAACCATTGAAACCGAGATTTCGAAGCGCTTTTGTACGCCGTTCGTAACTCATGTCACGTGATCTCGCCAGCCAATGACAGAGGATATTCAGAGCATAGGACACGTGATGTAGTCAGCCAATAGCAACATCAGTGTTAAGTAGCACGCCAAACAGGGAAAGTTAATAGTTTAAATTAATATACATAGTGTTGTTACAAGAAAAGCAAAGCTTTCACATAAAATATTGGTCTCAAGCCGCAAGAGAAGCTAAGCTTTCGCATATACTGTTGATCTTTTTTTGCGCGTGTTACACTTTAAGAGATATCATACAAATGTGCCTGTAAAATTTTTAATAATGACATAAATGTCTGATCTTCAGGATTCGAGGGTTCGAAATGCTTCTAAATGGCTCGTCATCAGACGCCTGATTTTTAAATGAGAGTCAAACGCTTTGTGATTTAATAAATTCACGGTCCATTCTTGTACGTAGTTCAACTTACGTAAAAGGATATTTACTTTGAAAGTAACGCTTTTCAAACCACCAATCGTATTATTTTTCCGCGACCTGTTACAAATAGGTTCGTTTCAGCAGTTGCCAGAGAGCTCAGGTAACAGGCGACATTGCGCTTGGGTAGATATCATGACTTAGGAAGCCCGTATGTACGTACGTGTAAAAGATCATCAATGAAAGATGATACTGCAAAAGCATCGGAATTTCGTGAACCATATTAAAATATGCACATTTAAAGTGCTTACTTAAAGGCACACTCGTATGTCCAGATTCCCAATGAAGTACCGTAGACCCCAACCTGATATTAAGCTTTTAAGTGTGGTTTCCAGGATGTAAATTTTCTTGGAGCACCAGTACTGTATTATATCATGTTTGGTTCTTTATTATGGCATAATGCCATACGTGCTAGAAAATGAAAACATGCACTTGAAATGCAGCGAACAGTTGAAACTACCGAGTACTGTGGAATTAAACATTTCGTTTCAGATACACTGACTGCCTCTGCGGAAAAGATTAGCAAAAGTCAAATTTCTTTAGCAAACAGACAAAAATTAACTTCATTGTTCCGCAAGGCGATTAATGCTTGACTGTCAGAAAGGTGGAAATCAAATAAAATCTGAAACTAATGACATATTTCAGCCTTTAGTAATTATGTGAATGTGTTTTAATTCACTTGATAGCTCCCGGCCACGTATATCCGTTTTGTTTTCATTTGACGTGAGAGTAAACGAAGGGGAAACAGCAAAATCACTGAACGTAAACACGGGTCACGTGGAGACTACCCACTATAGCTCTGATTGTTCTGCGCATCAGCCCCGGATCTGCGACATTTGCGAACCGGGTCAATACTAAAAAAAATCGAATTTTCAAAATATGTTCATCTTGTAGCGTACATCTTTCTGAAAAGTCTGAAACCTAAAACGTATGTATTCGAGGAAATGTAAGACATATTATTTGGTCTTAAGTATGCCCAAGTGCAGTTCCATGCCTCTTTTTCTACTGCACGTCCAAACTATATTCAGGGGAGTGGAAATTTAAATGTCCTGTGGTGCCTCTCCTGCTCCCAGTCGGCGGTTTCTCTTAAAAAAAAAAAAAATCTCGCAATTAATAGCGGATGGGATTATTTGTAATCGAGAGAACAAGAACTCTTCGGAAAATCTGAACTCTTCATTGCCCATTAGTTAATAACTTGCTGTTTTGTGTGTCATAAAATTAAATATAGGATATATAAAACCAGTACTGACAAGAGATAAGCAAGAAATTACACATTTCTTCAAACCTTAGCTCCTAGCATTTTTTTCTCTCTAATCTTGCTACAGCTTTACATGGCATGTTTTCCTTTCTGTGAAAGAATCTTTTACCTCATCAAAGTTTGTCAAACTTTTTGCTACATGGAATATCGAAATGTAATTATCTAATACTGAAAAAGCTGTTAATACAAATAATACCCAAGACTGGTGAGGTTTCTCGATCTGATTACGTCTATTTTGTCACTGTCTGCTAGATAAAACAAAATAGGCCTTTCTAATACGGCAGTAATTTTATAACACACCAAATAAACGAGACTGTTTTGGCACAAATGGTCATTTTTATAACACGGCAGAATATAATCCAATAAGTATCAATATCAAATGCCTATTAGGCCTACTACAAGCAAAAAGCTTTATGTTAGTAAATAGTTTCACGTTTCATTCATATGCACCAGCTTCTCTAGCATGGCATCGAAAACTAGTATTACGAAATTTTTATATAAATTTGGAATAGTCTTATTCTTCCATAATTTGTGTGATGTCCTCGTTTCTTCTCCGTCCTCATTCTAACAAACAATCCTGTCATCACCAATTCTTTAGCTATTGCTGCCACTGTCAAAATTTGTTCGCCGATTAACTTCACTAACCCTGCCAGAATCACTGGTTTAGTTCTCCCGCAATTATTCTCCGGTTAGGCGTTGTTACGTGTTCGTACAACACGTTTTCCGCGTTACTTCCATAATAGAACTTAAGCGGCTGGTAGACGGGGACTGTACTACTGGTCCTTACTAGTGTAGCGATCTGGCCAAACATATTCTGTCAAAACTTCATTTTCTTGGACACACCGAGAAGATAATACATAATCTTTCTCACCTGTTATTCCTGTCAGTCGTTTATTTCCATTCTGATAGTATGAATCTATGGATTTCGATAGTAATTATAACAACGCTGAGCCGGCCGCGGTGGTCTAGCGGTTCTAGGCGCGCAGTCCGGAACCGCGCGACTGCTACGGTCGCAGGTTCGAATCCTGCCTCGGGCATGGATGTGTGTGATGTCCTTAGGTTAGTTAGGTTTAAGTAGTTCTAAGCTCTAGGGGACTGATGACCACGGATGTTAAGTCCCATAGTGCTCAGAGCCATTTGAACCATTTTATAACAACGCTGATCATTCCCACACTCAATCAGCCACATAATCAGACAGCGATTGCCATTCATCCATTCGGCTTTACTCCACTCAGCTCGTATAGCCCCATCCCCTTTTGTATGTAGAAAGTTTATTTCTAGATGCGACGAGGATTCTCCTGACAGACACATCACGTACACTATGCATGCATTCAAAAGTCGGCTTATGATTCATTCAGAAATCAACTTAAAATGTGAGAAGCGTTTCAAAATCATATGACTAATTGATAGGCAAATGTGCGCTGGATGCTAGGTGCTTTGTGAAACAAGTTTTTTTCCCCTCAAGAATATGAATTAGGTGCCCCCTTTCCCCGGAAGTATCTAGCTGCTTGCTGCGACTGCTTGCACAGCCAACAGCCACATTCCTGTTTACAGAAGCGGGAGAATCTACTACTCAAACGTGACACTACTGCGCATGCGCATGAGCCCGCGCGTTAACTGCTAAAACAAATCGAATGCAAACAGTTGCGACTTCACACTCATTGGAGGCAATTTGTTGTTATGAAGCACTGCATAGACTTCCTAAACCCTTTGACACATTTTCAATCGGCAGACGCTTGCATGAGCACTTGTGTCGTCGTTTTATATGGCGCATTTCCTTTGCAATTTAAGTTATTTTCGTTTTTTTCTCTCGTTTATGTTTTATTGTTGAAGTATTATTCTGCAGTAGCGGGATACAGTAATATCCTTTGTTAGTGCGTCGGTTCTTACTAGTCAAAATTACAAAAATGTAACTGAAAACTAAAACAATGAAAAATTCCCGGAATTCTAAAAATATCCCGGGTTTTTCCCGGTTTTCTCCCGGATGAGAAAAATCCCGGGTTTTTCCCGGATCGTAGACACCCTGAACTAAATACAGCACAAAGCACAACAATGAAGGCTTTTATCACTTTTTTGAAAAGTATTACATAGCTGACATGTCTACCACTAGTAGAGACAGGGGTGTCAAGAAATCAGAACCTAGTCTTTCCCAAAGTATTTGGAGTTACCTTTTTTTTTTATGTGGGATAGTTCATACATGCACACAAGTGATAGTAACTCATTCTTGAATGAGATATTACCTCCACTAAGGTCACCAGACAGGCACATACTGTTAACCTGTTATAACTGTGCAATTAAATATGACAAGTGCCTGTAAAATGGCTATGAAGAGCAAGTGAGTTATGCGAAGTGGAACTACAAGGACACTTGAATAATTTTTCCTATGCTGTCCCAAGGGATTATCTTCTTTAGCGTCACATTTCAAAAGCATCCAGTGTGATCTTGTCTGGATTGCTTATCAACCACGTTTCACTTCCATACACGGTTACACTCCAGACAAATGCCTTCAGGAAAGGCTTCTGATGTTAAATTTCTCTTTTTTAGAAATGCTTTTCCTGAAATTCCAGGTCTACATTTTACATTCTACCTACTTTGGCCACCATCAGTCATTTTACTGCCCAACAGCAAAATTAACCTTAACTATTATGGTATCATTTCATAATGTACTTGGCTCACCATCGCCTAAATTAATTTGACTACATTCCATTACCCTTGTTTTGCTTTTTTTTTTTTTTTTTACACTAACCCTATTTCCTCTTTTCAAGACACTGTCCATTACATTCAACTGCTCTTCCAAGCCGCTGACAAAATTACGATGTTGTCGGGAGGCATCAAAGTTATTTCTTCTCCCTGAACTTTAATTCCTTCTCCAAATTATTCTTTGACTTCTTTTACTGCTTTCCGTACGTATAGATAAAAAAACACTGAAGATAGGATACAACCCCTCTGACTCCATTAAAATATGTATTTTTGTTAAAACACTGATTATTGTACTGCTGCTCTACAGATATCTTACCATAATGCAGATCCTCAGAGTATGACACAGGGTAACTGTCTTCACACTGCTTCTCACATCGAGGTGTATTGCCACCCTCTCCAGAGCATGGCATTCGAGTGCCATTTACATGGTGTTCGCAAGGTGGTATTTCATAAGGCTGACATCCCTACAGCAAACAAAATCAACATAAAGACAAATCAATCATGAAATGTTAGGTAAATGTCACTGAGCACTACCAACAACTTGTGCTTACAGAAGACGCTTAAACCATCTATCCTCATCTGCCACAAAGTCCCAAATTTAACCTTGCACAATAGTAGTATTACATTTTTTCCATCAAATAAAAAGGGTCACGAATTGATGTTGCATGTGTGAATGTGTCAGTGAACACCCACCCTCCCTTGCTGTCATATAACGAAAGAAAATAGTGTCGATCAAATATTATTTCATCTGATTACACATTCAGAACCTTTGATAATCAACAGTCCACTAATGTATTCATTTTTACATCAATTTTATTACAAGTTCTTTTAATTTTCACTTGCATTTTAACCCTTCAATAAAAATTCAGAAAGTAGAAAAACATTATTGTACGCATTCCTGAAGTACTGTGGAACCAAAATTTGGAAACTATTTTGGCTGCAGTCATTTTGATGGAAGTTGTTAATTTACTCAAAATGGCAGCAACCATTCATGTTTTAAATGATTCCTTCTCTTTACAAGTGAAGGTTTAGGAACACAGTAAGGATCATTTTACCAACAGATGGGACTATGCCAAAATGTGAAACTTCTGTCAGCAAGAGATGTGATCAGTTCTCTGTCATAGCTGGTAGACTTTGGTCTTTCCCTTCCATGTAAGTTGGTAATGGCACCGGTTTTTTGGGCTGGAAGCTCGCTAGAGAGTGGAACCTCCACTTTCATAGAAGATCAGACCATTGCCATATGAGCCTCCTTTAGTTTCAGCTCCAATGTGGAGCAAAAGCTGCAGCTTTGTCTCCTTCGCAAATATGTTTTGCTACAGGCACTTGCCACCTTTCATTCTGTATAAGTTTAACAGAAGTTGGCAATGTCACTACATATTCATTTACATGCCGAGTGTGACTATCTTGCACTTCCGCCACATTCTAAGGGACACATGCGGGGTAAGATTCCACGTTGTGACGATTGGTATCTTATGATTTGGTTCAGCACTCTCTCTCTCTCTCTCTCTCTCTCTCTCTCTCTCTCTCTCTCTAGCACATTCTCTCCAGTCTTCATCTAGCCCAGCACCAATCTTCGTATAGCTCAAGCAAGTATGCCTCAAGCTGTGTAATTTCTGCACTTTACTTTAAATTTTTCTATTCGGGTATTATTCTTGACTAGTGCTCATTAGTGAACGCTGCCCTTGGCAGAATATTGTGAACCTATAATCTCTGAATACATTTTTTTTTCCTGCTAAATTTCGAATTGTGACCTTTCGCCTCTATCTTCAGTTTCCATACTAATCACAGATTCCCCACGCGAAAGAACACCGACATGTTACAAAGTCAGAGACTGGCTGGATAATCATTATTAGAACCCCAGCGATCTGTTTATGTGTTCTGCCTCTGCTAACTGCATCAAGCTGCTTTCACATTAGCTGGCTGGGGTGTGAGCACTGCCACCAGCCAGCAAGGGGGACCAGCACAGTCTACTTGAAGTACCTGTTAAGAATACACCCACCAAGAAAGATGAGGGGAGCTAAGAAACCAATGCAAACAGTTTGTTCTGAGACATTTCACCATTGAGAGGGAGGCAAACATTGTAGATGGTAATCTCCTGAAATGCCCTTATCCTAACAGCGAGTCTCCAAGAGCATATTAAGAGGCACAAATTCACCATACAAAATGTCTAAAACACATGTGCGAATTCTGCCTGACATCACAATCATAGGCAGCACAATTATTATATCATCCACGAAGGGTTGGGGTCTGCATTGCTGGAAACCCAGTCTCCTGAAGGGCAATGCAGAAGGCAGATGAAGAGCTTAAAAGATGTCATAGCTCAGCCAGGTGCTGAAAAAAAAACTGCTATTATTTCACTGGGGAATAATGTTGTGAAGAACAGTGTAGGCATGAATGGACCAAGGAGGCAGGTTATGCCTCTGGGTCACCTGCTGCCACTGGTTGGGGGGTTGTGGCATCAACAGACATAGGCAACCTGAAAATGGTACCAGGTTCTGGGATAGGCACTTAGTAGTATAAATTTATGATAAATAGCAACTAGTCACCGAGCACTACGAAAACTGCCCACAAAAAGTTCACAACGTAATTATATCACTGCTCTTCACAGAGCAACATAGTTAATACAATAACTACTCTATTGCCCCTGCCTTGAATTGAAACTAATTCATGTTACTTTTCACAAATGGTACGATATGACAATTCACACATGCTGTTTCCAAACAAATCTGAAATATTGCCAACATTAAAATTTCTCTCTAGCTGCAAAAGGCAATTACAACAAAAGTATTTTTATGATGCAACAGTTATGAAGCTACAATTAGCAACAGATTGCAAATATTTCTGTGAACAAATACCATACACAAAATATGTTTAATAAAGGCCATGAAATTTATGTAGTTAAAATGCCTGCCACACAAGCAATAAAATATAAATTTTTGCTTACCTGTGATGAATTGTAAGCTCCACCACTGACAATGCCTTTACGTTTCCAGTATGCCCATGCAGCTCCTGGAAAACCTCCGTTGCAACCAAACCCGCAAGAGTGACAACAAGATACAAGATCTTCTGCTGAGAAGTGGAAATTCTTTTCACCTTTTGAATGAATGCAAACTCTGTCTGACATTGCTTCCACTGCACCAAATGCCTAAAATAAACAAATAAATTGCTGTAGTGAAGACTGTGTGTCAGTTGCTTCACATGGGGAGGGGGGGGGGGGGGAAGAGAGAGTACATTTAACAGTCGTTGCAAGCATGGCACTGGTGCCCTGTGTTTGCTTGTAAACAAAAAGACTTTGGTGGCAAGAAGATTTTTATCCCATAGAGGGGAAAATGGTTCTGAATGGTTGAATCGGTCACCTTTTATGAAGCACTTACTTGATGCACTGTGGCATGCTTATCCAGTGTTAGAAAGCAAATTACATTACGGTAAATCACATTGTCTGCAAATTGCTAACCTGGACAATTAACATATTGGGATGGATACTGAGTTTACTTGTGTTTCACGTGCCATCTATTGCAAACGGATCGTGAGAACTCGCGTTTGCTACATGCTGCCTGTTGACTTTATGTAGTTAGGTGCTTACACCTATATGCAATGTAGCAAAAATAACTGCCTCTAATACCATTTCAGTCTTTAAGATCACCCTGCTTCTAGAGACGGCCCTATTCAGAAAACAAAGGGAAATAGACAATTCTGAAATACTTCCAGATGTTTTTTCTGACGAGTAACTAAATGTTCCTAATGAGAACGAAGACTGTGATGGAATGTATGTACAGTTCTGGGGACAATGACAGTGACATTTTTAGACTCTTAAAGAACCGTAAGGTGGCACTGTTAAGTGATTCTGAAAATAAGTATAAAGGTGCTTCTGTTTGTGTGAATGATTCAGTTTGTGAAGTGATAAAATGGACTTCTATGAAAGTAACAATCAACCATACATTCTACTATTTGAAGATCCTGGGGCCATTAAATTTTCAATGCAATGCGAGTCTGTAGCTTCTGTGATTAGCCTGATGTTTGGTAATGACATCTAAGAAATGGTTTCGCAGGGAGTTTTACACCTTCCATGATAAAGCCTGTGAAATGGAAAATGTCACCTAAAGCATTCAGGTGGTCTCCTGTTACACAAAGAGAGATGAAGAAATTCCTTGGGCTAATTCCTCTGATGGGACAAATAAGGGAAAAGATATAGATGGAAAGATTATTTTTAGTTTGAGTTGTAATAATTTTCAACAGATTTGGACATTCTGGCACTTTAACAACAACACAAAATTGAACAATAGCTCTGGAAAACTCTTCAAAGTGCACCCTGTGCTGGATTATCTCTTCAATAAATTCAGGATACATTATAAACCAAAGCAACAGTTGTCTTTCAATGAGGGGACAAGTCCATGGAGAGGACCCGCAAAAATTATGCAGTATGAGTTACTTGTTAGGATGGTGTGCGAGAAAGCTATAGGTTATATCTGCAATATGGATATTTGCACTGGTGAAGGGAAGAAATCTGAAGAATTTGTTCTCTCCATTCTTGGCAAATATCTTGGTATGTGGCACCATATACATCAAGATCATTGTTATAACAGTTCCTCTACTGCATAATTACTACTGAAAGACAATCAGAATCTGTGGTACTATTAGAATGGACAAAGATTTACCACAAATTCTGAAATGCAAAGCATCAAGAAAGAAGAAAGCCCAGAGCTGAGTTTTCTGTAGGAAAGGTAACCATCCTCTTAAGGAAAGACAAGCAGGACATCAGACATAACATTTCTCAATGCTTATGTCTCAAATACAGGAAAGAAAAATAGAAAACCTAGAGGATATATTGAAGCCAGTGTGTAAATCAATACATTGTCCACATGAAAGGAGCTAATTATGCAGATCAGTAGCTTTGATTAAACAGACAAAAAGGCATCCTCTATCTAATAAACAGTGGAATTTTCAATTCATATAGAATTTATAATGCCATGAACACAAAGGGGTAAGAAACATAAAAAGAAAAAGCATACACAGTTCTCCTTTCAGTGGTACAATACTGAATTACGGACTATGATAATGGAGGTCTCTGGACCTAGAGACACACATCACGCCCATTTAATACATTAATTATAGTGCACACTAATAAGATGGATTAGATTGTGATGACTATGTTTACAATTCCATTATGATTATCATTTACAAAATGCTTTTCTATATGCATTAAAATTGTTGGTTCATAATGTGAAGAAACATTTTATGTTCATATACTGAAAGGTAAAATGGAAATGAATCTTGGACAGGCAGTAGCAATCTGACAAAATTAAACTGAATACAATCTACTTCAATTAATGCCTCTCCTCCTCACTGTGTATATAGCAGCAATACTGGGAAAATTTGACACCTTTTGTAGACACCAAAATTAAAAATGTTCTTTACAACATTTAAAAAAAATGTTGCCTGGAAAAAAAGAAATTTCATTCTGAACTTACCCAACAGGAACCACAGGATCCTTGATCCCGAATCTCCTTTATTGTAGGGCAGAAGGACCATTTCTCACGGGAATCAAACTCCTCTGGAATTTCTAAGTCCTCTACTGCATGTCTCTGAACAGGTGGTTGGAAGAGGTAGGAATCTGGATGAACTCCCATCAGTCGTTTTAAGTGTTTCACCGGTGTTTCTTGTGGGAAGTTTCTGCCAGCCTGAAATAGTTTTTATTGTTATTACTATTAACTTTAGAAATCCTATAAGCAACAGAACTACTTTAAAACTTCAACAACTGATTTCTTTGACTGGCTTCATTATTAACAACAATGGACTCCTGTGATGAATAAAACTTCAGCTATTTCTCTAACAGTAAGTAATAAAATGCTATTTATGTTTATACAAGCTTAATTACTTGCCCATAACAGAGTGCAGTGGAAGATTCACTGTGAGCAAAACAGAAACCCTCTTGATTTACTTAGTGCCTCCTGAAGTTTATTCAGTTATAATAACTATAATACAAACTAAACAAATGTCCATTACTTATAATAAGCTGCTAAGGGTAATACTATTTTTTTTCGAAGAATAAAATCAATAATACAATGTTCATAGATTTCTACCTCTTTTGGAACACACTGTAGCTGTGAACATTGGGTGGCTGCAGAAATTTATCCAAGAGGGTGTAAGATTCTATAATTTTCATTTTTATATATCTGAATAGGTGAATCAGACAACATCCAATGCCCCAAGATTTAAATTTTGTATGAATTATACAAAAGTTATATAAAGGATTGCTTGTTATTAACTCAGCATTTCTGTGGTAGGTCATTTTTATACATATAGCAATAAACATATTAGTATACGTAAAGTATATCTTGATATAAATATGCCACCTTTTTAATTTGGTGATCTGAAATTACCTCCTCAAATGATGAAATTCAAATCAAATGTCATGTGGAGCTAATCAAATTGCTTCTGCTGTATAGCATTAATAAATTTAGAGAAGAAAAACTAGGTGGTGAAGAGGTGGTGATATTAAGAATTTTCTCAGCCTCATAAGGTCCACAAAACAAAAATTCAGTGATGATAGTGACGCTCCTTTGATTTCATAAAGTATCTTAAGTTTTCACAAAAACCCGCATTATTTTCCAACGGTGTGGGCCACAGTTATATGCCTCCTTAAAGGGTATTTGTAGTAGTTTAAATACTAGAGATTGTCACAGTACCATCTACAGCTACATCAACACTCTTCAAATCACCGTGAGATACATGGCAGAGGGCACATCTCATTGTACTTGTTATCAGGGTTTCTTCCTGTTCCATTTTCATATGGAGCATGGGAAGAATGAGTGTTTGAATGCCTCCGTGTATGGAGTGATTATTCTAATCTCATCCTCACGATCCCTATGCGAGCGATATGTAGGGTGGTGTTGTATATTCCTTCCCAGATTAATCGCTTAAAGCTGGTTCTTTAAACTTTGTTAATAGACTTCCTGGGATAGTTTACGACTATCTTCAAGAGTCTTCCAGTTCGGTTCCTTCAGTATCTCTGTCATACTCTCCCAAGGATCAAACAAATCTGTGACCCTTTGTGCTGTCTTCTCTGTATACGTTCAATGTCCCCTGTTAGTACGATCTGATATGGTTCCCACACACTATCAATATTCTAAAACCACAGCACTTGAGACAGTCGAATTCACAAAACGGCCAGTGCTCAATCACTAAGATTGGAAAACAATGTCGGTTGTAAGAAGGCTAAAGAAGTAAAGAAACTACAAGTATACAGACAACTCTCAAGATGAACCAAAAACATACCACACAGAATCTCTTCAAGAATGCAGTAACAACAACAACAACAATGAAGCCAAATATGATGAACCAGTTTATTAGAAGGATTGTATGAATTAAATTTAAGTCATTCCCAAATAACAGATTACTGGTAATTTCAAGGAATGGTGATGTTGCAGTTTTTCATTCTTGCAAAAACTCTACCCTTTCAACATATTTTTTGTAATACCTACAAGAAAATATGCATTCAGGCACACAACCCCACAGACATCTAAACTTCCACACTCACAGTGGTGGCGAAACTGATCATTCAATATCAATTATTGAAAGCTGTTGCCTGGGTAAATGGAAGTGGGTAGAGGGTTGTGGGGGGGAGGGGGGAGGAGAAAAATGTATGAGCAAGGAAGGGGTAGCAGGATAGTGAGAGACAAGTCTTTCGCAAGATGACTAAGCAGTTACACAACAAGGCAAATAGATTTCAATAGGATGGGCGTGTGTGTGTGTGGGGGGGGGGGGGGGGGGAGTGAAGCAGACAGAGGGGTGAGAATAATGGACAGGGTTGGGCGGAAATAGGGACAGGCGAGAGAGAGAGAGAGAGAGAGAGAGAGAGAGAGAGAGAGAGATTGCACATCGGTGATGGCGGCGGGGGAGGGGGGGGGGGGGGGAATGGCAAGAAAAGGCAGTGTACAAGCTGATGTGGAAGGAGCGGTACACAGCATATTTGTCAACTTGATAGTAAAATTTCTAGTCTGCCTCAGTTTGGCCGTGGCCATTCGTGTGAGTGGACAGTTAGTTACTTGATAGGACACTACTCTGGATGATGTGGGTCGATATACCTTACCTCAGGGCATGATGAGAGGTAGTCAAAGCCCTGATGAAGTATGTGATTTGCCTTTTCAAGACCAGGGAGGCAAAGGGTGTTTAGTGCTGGTTGGTGGAGGGTTAACATGGTTACTTGTGTCATTGGAGGAGATGCCATGGGATATCTGTTTGTGGATGAGCTGGATAGGATATTGACAGTCAGTAAAGGCTCTAGTAAGGATAACAATATATTTTGACAACTTCTGCTGTCCACTGTGGAACTGGCATCCACACATGGTGAGGCTGTGGGGAAGAGAGATTCCGACATGGAACAGGTGTCAACTGTCAAAGTGCAGGTACTGTTGGTGGTTAGTGCACTTTGTATGAACGGACATATTTATCGAGCCACCTTAGAGGTGGCGATCATCAGCTAGGGAGACGGGTCAGTGGGTTGATAAGGACCAGGTGAAGTGCATTTGGGAGTAGGTGTTAAGGTTATGGAAGAAGGAGGTATGGTTGTCCCTGCCAAGAGTCCAACCATGGAAATGTCATAAATAAATCCAATCCAGGTGTTGGCTACATACAGACGATTCCGACCACTGCGTTTGTGATACCATCAATGGCAACAGCAAACAGCTTTACACTTAGAACCCATCCCTGAGGGACTCCAGTTTCCGTTATGTATTTGGGTTACTGAGAACTGAACGTATCTGGACATGAAAAAGTCTGAGATATAGGAAACTAGATAAAAATGGATAAACTGACCCAGAAACCCCCTACATGCAGTGTAAGTAGTACACGACATCACCAAATGGTATTGTACGCCTTCTGTAAGCCAAAGAACAAATAAATCAAGATCTGCGGTGGACCGGAAAGCCCAAAAGTCACTTTGGAATCTTAATATATTATCTCCATCTCCAAGGCAACGGCACAGATGGCGATTGACAATGTGTTCAAATAGCTATTGTGGGTCCTTTCCCAATTTCAGGACAGGAGTAATACTACCTTTTCGCCAGTGAGGGGGAAATTCTCCTTCCTGCCAAATGAAACTAAAAAAGTGGAGGATATGTTTCATGTTGTTGCGCCAAACATGTTACAGCATTTGACTGTGGATTTTGTCGGGTCCATGGGACATACCTTCACATGCCACGGAAGCACTACGGAACTCCCATTCACTAACAGGGATGCAATACGACAGACCCATGTGCTTGGAAGAATGGCAGGTGGCACTCAGTTAGGTGTTTCTGTGTCCGGAAATGAAGATGGTAATTACTGCTAGCGGACACTTCAGCTAAGCGCACTGCAAAACATTTGACAACTACCACAGAATCAGTGCAGATATTACTATTAACAACGACGCCAGGAAACACTGTGGATGGTGGATGGGCACAAATGTGGTGAAGTTTGGTGCATACTTTAGACGATGGGATGAGAGCTCACATGGATGATACATGTTGCTCACAACATCATTCCCTTCCTTCCTTGATTAAATCCGCACTTTTGCCCAGAGTCACTCGAATGGTATTAAATTATCCATGGCACTTGCACCGCTGAAGCACCCTTTGGCATTCCCTGATAGCTCTGGCTTTATCTTCAGACCACTGTGGCACCAGTGGTCGCTGGAATGATCCAGACGTAGGGTAGTGTTGCTGCAGCAGTGTGAATGATAGTATCCTGCACCAATCTATTGATACCCGTCACTTGGCTAGCTGCAAAAGTGGCTGTAGAGGAGAAGCCTGCCACTCAGCTTTCCAAAGCAATCAACATGGTGCATGTTCTTGATGTCTGCAAATTGAGAGGGAGAAAACAATATGAAAACATTCACTGCCAATAGGATCACCATAGACTTGCCACTGAATCAGGGGTAAAGTACTCAGGTTGCAAACTGCGAGATCAATAGTCCAGTATGTTCTGTGGGCTGCACTGAAATGTTGTAGCTCCAGTGCTGAGTAGGCAGATGTCCAATTTCTAAAGGTAGTGTTCTAGTACCCAGCCTCTGTGAGAAACTGTCACCGCCCCACAGGGAATTACGGGCATTTAAGTCCCCCAGTAAGATGAATAGGAGGAGGTAGCTGTTCCACTAACTAACAGCTCGTGATAATGGAAAGGTCCATCTGATGGTAGGTAAACATTATAGACTGTCATCCAAACTGATACACACTAACAGCCACAACCTTTAGTTCTGTGGTAAAGGGGCACCTGTTCACTGAAAATATCAGAATATGAGGGTACAAACCCCACCAGACGCTCTCTCAAAATTAACATGATTAATACAACAGGGTTGGTAGTTTTTCAGAGGAGGGAAAGAGTTGCCATAAACCACATTTCCTGAAGTGCTACACCAATAATAAAACAAGTAGCTAGTAAATGACGAAATTTGTTCAGCTGACGAGAGCACATCACAGCTCCATTGAAGAAGCGTTGGAGTCAGGCCTGAGAAAGTGGTGGATGGAAAAGACGGGTGTGATTGCTTCGCTACCAGGCTGTAGTCTGCCTGTTTGGAGATCTGTCATCAATGTGCAGAGGCTTGACCTTTGCAAGGGTGGGGAGCAGAAAATCTGAAGCCTCAGAAAGTAGTTTATCTTTCTGCTTATCCTTCTTATCCTTGAGAGACTTCAATTTCTGTGAAGATTTCCCATTTTACCTTCCAGGAGCAAAGACGGTTGTGCTTTTCTTCGGCCTAAGGCCTGTGGCTGCTGGTCCTCGTCTTGAGGGCACCTTGAATGGTGTCCTCATTCCTGATGACGACAGAGTCCGAGAATGACTAGGCATCTCTGGCTGTGAGAACCACCAGTGCTACACAAGTAGGAGGCTTGGGAGCTGATGTTTCTCCCACAACTGGAATATGACCAGTGCCAGGAGGTGTCATGCAAGACCTTGTCAGCGCGTCAGGTATGGACTGAGGAAACAGTTGCAAAATCTGAGACCACATCAGTCTTGAAATTTTTTTTTCTTTTCCTTTTCTTTTCTTTTCTTTTTTTTTCTCCTCCAGTCATTAGTCTTCCAACTGGTTTGATGCAGCCTGCCACAAATTCCTCTCCTGTGCCAACTTCATCTCAGAGCAGGATGGATCCTCGATTATTTGTTGGATATATTCCAATCTGTCTTCCTCTATAGTTTTTGCCCTCTACAGCTCCCTCTAGTAACATGGAAGTCATTCCCTGATGTCTTAACAGATGTCCCATCATCCTGCCCCCTCTTCTTGTCATTGTTTTCCACATATTCCTTTCCCCTCTGCTTCTACGCAGAACCTCCCCATTCCTTACCTTATCAGTTCACCTAATTTTCAACATTCGCCTGTAGCACCACATCTCAAATGTTTCAACTATCTTCTTTTCCAGTTTACCCACAGCCCTTGTTTCACTGCCATACAATGTGTGCTCCAAATGTACACTCTCACAAATTAAAGTCTATGTTTGATACTAGTAGGCTTCTCTTGGCCAGGAATGCCATTTTTGCCAGTGCTAGTCTGCTTTTGATGTCCTCCTTGCTCCATCCGTCACTGCTTATTTTGCTGCCTAGGTAGCAGAATTCCTTAACTTCTGTTACTTCCTGACCATCTATCCTGATGTTAAGTTCCTCACTTTTCTCCTTTCTGCTACTTCATTACTTTCATCTTTCTTTGATTTACTCTCAATTCATATTCTGTACTCATTAGATTGTTCATTCCATTCAGTGTGTCAGGTAACTTCTTCACTTTACTCAAGATAGCAAAGCCATCAAGGGATCTTATCATTAATATCCTTTCACCTCGGATTTTAATTCCAACCCTGAAACTTTATTTCAGTCATTGCTTCTTTGATGTACAGATTGAACAGTAGGGGGAAACACTGCATTGCTGTCTTAACTTTTTTAATCTGAGCACTTTGTTCTTGGTTCGTCCACTCTTATTATTTCCTCTCGGCTCTGGTACATTCTGTAATTACCCAAATCTCCCTATAGCTTACTTCTATTTTTCTCAAAATTTCGAACATCTTGCACCATTTTACAGTGTCTAACGCTTCTTCCAGTTTGATAAATCCTTATAAACATGTCTTAATTTTTCTTTAGTCTTGCTTCCATTATCAGCTGCACCGTCAGAAATTTTTCGTAACATCTTGATAAGGCAGGCAGTCAAGCGTTTTATACGCTTGAATTTTCTTCTCCCTCTTAAGATCTAAGGACTGCGGTGAATGAGGAAGGTGCAGTTCCAGACAGTTGACAAATTGAGGGTGTTGGTCACAAGGGCTGCCTTCATGCCCAACAGATAGCCTCACTAGAACAGCAAGAGGACATGTGTCCGAACCTCTGGCACATAAAACATCTCATTGGAAGAGGAAAATAGGGCCCAACATCACACCAACCATGATCTTGACCTTCCCAGGCAAAATGTTTCCGTCATAGGCCAGAATAAAAGCTCCAGTGTCCACTCTATTACCTTTAGGTCTCTTATGGATTCGGCAAACAAAATTAGATGAAGCTCTTCATCAGTTTGTAGCGTTAGGTCCCAATGGAAGATAACATGTTTAATTCTATTGAGCTTGTTATGAGGAGAAATGGTGACTGGTATATCTCTTATCTTAACATGGGCCTGAAGTGCCCATGATTGGTTGGCATGTGATGTTTTGAACAGCAAAGATCCATTTCTCATATTTTCTATTGCTGCAACCTGCCCAAACCGATCTTCAGTATTTTCAATGAACCACAATGGTTTTGTTGTAGCGAAAGATCCGCTCTCAGTTTGGGAACAAACCAAGAACTCAGCAAACTGTCCAGTTCCATTTCTCCTTACCTGGCTCTCATCTTAAGGCTTGGTCAAAGATGAAAATGCCACAGGACTTTCAACCTCTGCATTAAAATCACTTCTCTTGATTGTTGAGACAGCCTTGCTGGCACCCTACCATTAAATTTGATCAATTTCATTGTGGATCATCTGCCCCAATGCCAGTCACTCTGATCAGAAGCTCTCCCTATGGGTGCCAACCTGCCAAGGCAAAGGCCACCTGGCACAGTAGCCAAAGTTGATGGGCACCTACTCCTTGGTTGGCAGGGACGTTACAGCTCATGCATTAGCAGTGTGATCCCTGCATTGTCAGGGGGATATCACCAACAAGGTACATGACAACTCCACCACAATGGACTGACAACTGGGCTGGATTTTGGGTGCAGAGGTAGATCCACTTGATTGGTAGGTGCAAAGGATAACAGCACACAGTAGAGAGCTGATACGCCACAGTATGGCATCCTCCTCCAAATGGCGTGCACTTCTGTAAAACTTGTAGTAAAGTGGAGGCCTAACCCAAAACGGGTACCAGAATTTAAAAAGCCAAAAAACGTGATGGCAAATGCCTTAAAAAAGTGTCAACCTTCAGAGGTACAAAGTATAGTCAAAATGCCATGGAACATGGCCAAATAGAGAGACTCCAATTAGTCGCCTTTCACAACATGCAGGGAAGGCCCATGGGTCTATTCCAGCCATCTCCCCCCTTTCCCCTCTATAGGGAGCTGATGTGAAAGGCCAAACATAGGTTTATTTTGTTGTGTTTTGTTTTATGGCACAAAAACAACTAGCGTTATATGTGCCCATGTCAAAAATGTAGAACACGAAGACAAAGAGAGGAGTTAAAAATGACTACACGTCAATCCCAAACAACGGAAGAACAAGACAGCTAAAAACAGGGACGTGGTGAAAGGTCTATAAAAATGTGCCAGAGAGAAACGGTGGTCCAGAACTAAAAATTAAATGGCCTTTGCCATACTGCTACAAGAGATAAAAAGTCGACAACCTTCACACCATTCACTAAAACGTCTGATAACTCAGACAGCAAACAAATGGGAACATAAGTGGTTAAACATTTCATCAGGAAACGGCGGACAGTCAAAAATTGGCCGCAAAGGGCACAAAGTGGTCAGGGAGTCCCACTTAACAAATGAAGATGGCTAAAGGGACAGTGCCCGATACACAACGTAGTTAAAATAATCTCTTCACAGTGAGAGGGCCGAGAGGAAATTGTCCAAGCCACTGGGACAGCGGCCCACAGCTTGTTCCCATGAAGGGAAGACCAGTGGTGATGCCAAAGTGACACCACCTGCTGGCAGACAGCAACACAGAGATCATTGGAGGGAATATAAGAACTAGCAGGCTGAAGTATGAAGACTGCAGCCTTAGCAGTAGCATCACCAGCCTCGTTTCCTGTCAGACCAATGTGGCCAGAAACTCACATAAACATTACAGGGGCTCCCTCAAGAGTGTGCAAGTGACAGCTTTCCTGGATCTGTTACACTAGGGGATGGATGGTGCGCAGCACACAGAGGCCTTGAAGGGCACTGAGAGAGTCATGCAATTGAATTGAAAAGCATGTGTCGCCGGATGTACTGCATGACCTAGTACAGGGCAAAGAGCTCTGCTGTAAATAACGAGCAGTGTTCCAGAAGCCGATATCGAAAAACGTTGGCGCCAATGATGAAGGCGTCCCCAACACTGCGGTCAGTCCAAGAGCCTTTAGTGTACACAAAGGTACTGTCGCAAAATTCGATGCGGGGGTTGTGAAACTGAAGGCCATAGAGCGAGGCTGGAATAGTGTCACTAGGAAGCGAATGAAGGACAAGGTGAACATGGTTCACCACACAAAGCCAAGGTGGTGAAGGGTTCACTCCCACCAGGAAAATTGGAAGTAGTGTGAAGTTAAGCTGCCAGAGCAAGAGCTGAAAGCGAACTCCAGAAAATAATAGAGAAGAGGGATGCACCCTATAGTGGCAATCAAAGGAGTCATCGAAGAAGGCAGCATAGAATGGGTGGCCACGCACGGCAGACAAATGGCATGCATATCTCCTGAGGAGAAACTGACAGCAGTAGTTCAGCAGCTTCAGCTCTCAAAAGGGCTTCTGTAAAAGGCGACAGTGCCATTATGGTGGATAGTACTGAGATGGCATAAGGACAGACGGATGTGCAGATGCATAAACAAAGCACCAATAGTCTAGTTTCGTATGGACAAGGGGCCATTACAAATGGAGGAGGATGGTTCGATCTGCACCCCAGGAAGTACCACTGGAGACATGTAGGACATTAACGGACTGCATACAGCGGGCTGCTAGGTAAGACATGTGGGAAGACCAAGAAAGTTTCCTATTGAGCATAAGCTACAGGAATTTTGTAGTTTCAATAAACGAAAGAGCAACAGGCCCAAGATGTAAAGAGGATGGGAGAAACCAATTGTGCCACCAGAAGTTCATACAAACAGCTTTGTCAGTGGAAAGATGAAAGCAATTGCCGATGCTCTGAGTAAAGACGATCAAGAGATCGCTGAAGATGCCACTCAATGAGACAGGTATGTGGAGCACTGTAACAGACGGCAAAATCGTCAACGAGAAGAGAACCGGACATGCCCAGCAGCAGTCAGGCCACTACAGGGTTAATGACAATAACAAACAGGACAAGACTCAGGATGGAACAATGAGGAACACTGCTTTCACAGATAAACGTATCCGACAAGGCATAACCCACACGTACCTTGAAAACTCACTCTTCTAAATATTCCTGAAGGAAACAGGGCAGGCAAACTGATTACATAACAGCTGGTATATGACATGTTGTTTCACAGGCAGTTTTCCCTTTGATAGTATATGTTTCACCAGTTGCAGGGCTGGTATACTAGTGGCAGGTGGGTGCATGGTCGAAGTCTTACAATGGGTACAGTCACAGGAGTAGGTCCCGTAGGGTAAGGAGATGGGTGCAGAAGAAGGGCAGGGTCTGACAAGGATATTGCAACGACTGGGATGGTGATGAAAAATTATTCTAAGTGTGGTGAGCAAAATGTTGGAAAGAATGGATTTCATTTCAGGGCATGATTTTAGGCAGTCACCGCCCTGTAAAAGTAGCTGATTAACACATTCAAGACCAGGCTAAAACTGTGTGACAAGTGTTGTTTTTGGAGGGACCAGCAATACCCAGACTGGATGTGATGGCCTAGAAATCTGCTACTGAATGAGGCTGGTGGGGTGATTACACCACCTTTCTTTTGGGCAGATCTCAGTATGAGAAAATACATCCCTCACTAGATGACGGGGAGGAGCTATACAGGCATTTAAAGTAAGAAACGTGCCAAAAGTTTTGAAGAATGTGATTAAAAGCTGACGAAATATTTAAAAAGATTATTATAAGGTGACAAATTATTACAACAAACAGATATGGCAGATTTTTTTTTACATTTATCATAATTCCCTATCAAAAAGACTCGTCAGGTCCATGATCCTGAATGGGGTATGGCCATTTTTTCCATCATACAAATTTATTAGTTTATGCAGTATTGGTAATCTCACTAACAAAATCTACATCATATTTTTACAACCAATGACATTCTAGACTATACACACTGGAAAAATAACAATAAAATATTTTTGGATTACCATTTCTTAGAAGTCTTGGCAAAGTTGAAGAAATCCAACTAGATTTTCTTTTCAAGATTTTTCTGAATAGTTTCCACCTCCCTTTATTTCCATCATTCTTTTACTTTCACGATTTGTGCAGCCTCGAGTATACCTTAGACCAATCTTGCTGTCTTTACATCTTTTCTCAAGTGTTTTTTTCAGTTTAGCTGAAGCTTGAGAGATATTCCTCCCGTGCCACTTAGAGGGTTGGTGTTCATTTTTCTTTTAGTTCAGAACAGCTGATTCTTTTTATGTTATTCATCTTTTTAATCTCCGCTTCAATATACCTTTGGTTTCGTTTCTCATTTTGCTTTTCTTCTAATTCATGTTTTCTTTTCCTCTCACGCTGTTTCTTATTAGAAATATAATTTGCATATTCCTCCTGTCCATACCTAATGTCAATAGAGACAAAAAGGAAAGGGGGTACTGTCCCAAGTAATGACTCACATTCAAAATACTGTTTGGCCATCACCAACTTGTCTCTCCTACTGCGCATTCTTCAAAATGGAATATCTTCTATGCCCACATTTCAATGGGAGAATTTGCCAAGTTTTTAAACATTTGTAACTTTAACTGTATGGATAAGATGTATCTTTTTGAGATAAGCTGCTGCCAGTAATTCAGTACCCTTGTCATCTAAAGCTGGGCCATCTTTTTTCAAAATGCAGACCTTTCCATTTTGTAGTAATTAATCTTGCCAGACATGGAACAACATAATTTTTGCAATCTTTGACATGTCACTGCAACTTCTGCTCTTTATTCTTTCTTTGGGGTCTAAAAACGTACAACTTTTCAAGGATGAGCTTAATAAACATGTCTTTTCCATCACATGATTGCAAGCTGCAATGTAATGTCTTTAGGCATTCTTTAGAACCACAACTTCTTATGTTCTTCCAGTTAACTTAGGTCTTGTTACTTGCCCACTAACAACTAGTTGTTTTGTTCAAGAGGAAGCAGATTATCCTATGTAAAGAGGCATTTATTTAGGGACAAGTTGGCCTCATAGAGAGCTTCACATAATTTCTTATGTAATGTTTCACCATCTGCTTTACTGACAAAATTCTTCAGTGATTGTTGTTATGCAATGCTTACACTCTAACCAATAAATATTGGTTGGTTGTATTAGGATTTGGTGAACAAGATATTTGCTTTGTATATTAGCAGTGAGTTAATGTGGACAGACATGTCTGCTATATTCAAATTCTTAATAATCTAAACTACATGTTCTGTGTAACTGCCTTTGCTTAGCACCCCTTTGAAAACTGCCAGGAACACATCAAATACATGTTCCTAAACAGTGCTTCTCCATCAATATTATTTTACTCTGCAAATATATAATCCATCTGGTTATGGGCCCAGGAAGACTGAATTGAATAACTTTCAACAGTGAATTGTGTAAAACTTATTACTGTTTGTGGGCAGTTTATAATTTAACGTAATTATTTTGCAACTGCACAAATGGTTTCTGCCCAAATACTACAGATTTGGAAGATCATGGGTCGAGAGAATTACGCAACTTTAAAGTCTGCAACAGAAGCTCATCTACAGTTGGACAACATTTGGGACATCATTGATGGAACCCTCAAGTGCATGGATTCAGTGTTCCAGAGTAAAGACTGTAAGGAAAAATCCAAATTAATTCTTCTAGTCAATCTGTATATTAATTTCATTTAGAAAACGCCAATATGGCGAAGACAGTATGGGACAATCCAAGAACTTTTGACGATGGAGGTTCAACTGGGAAAGTTGTGTTTGCCACGACAGCTAATGACATTGTATGGACGAATGTAAAAATGTTGTTGAATATGTAAACAAAATCATTTCCACTTCAGATCATCTAAGAAATATTGGATTCGTTCTCACAGATGAATAAATTTGTACTCTGCTACTTGCAGGGCTACCAGGTAAGTACTCAGTCATGATAATGGTCTTAAAGCATTTAGGGACACCAATTACAGGAGACAGCATAAAAGTCAAGATATCAAAAGATGTTACGAGAGTCCAAGAACATGGTGCTCAAGACAAGAAAATGACTCTGTATTCATAATACAAAAAGAAGAATCCTGTTCACATGCCAAACAATGGGACACTTTACATCATACTGCATGGAAAGAAACAAGCACACATAAAAAAGTAGGTTTCAAAAGGTGCAGAAAGGCAATTAATCAACCCAATAAAGATAAGGCAGTTACTGCACATTACTCTTATGATAAAACAAAGTACAAGTACAGATTGGTCTCTGGATTCTGGGGCAACAAAGAGCAATCAGTTTTATATGATGTACTTCCTAAAACACACAATGGTGTTTCAACAGTGGAAGGCTCTCAATTACAATGTGAACTTGCAAGAAAGGAACTTTAATTTGAATGTTAAAGGAGAATCACAACATATTACAGCACAGAATGTAATTATGTGATTAATGTTGCTACAAATTTGCTTTCAGTGAGTGACATAGTGAACAACAGCAACAAGGTAATTTTTTATAGACATGGTGTAGGATTTATACAATAGATGTTTACACTGGGAAAAATTATCTAGTGTATTCTGCTAAAAAAAATTATGATATCACAGGCTAGGGTCTCAACAAGAAAAGTATGGCCTTGTTAAAAGGTATGGCAATAGGGGTAAAGTATTGTAATAGTTTTACTTTATCTTGTGAAATTTGTATACAAGGAAAACAAGCGAGATTATCATTTTAAACAAGTAAAAATAGATCTACTGGGCCTTTACAAGTGACACACACAGACCTTTAAGGGGCTAAGGAAAAAGAATCTATTTCCTTACCTTGATTGATGGTTTATCAAGATATACCCATATTTATATCCTTAGAGCCAAGGACAAAGTGAGCGAAATATTTGCCAATTTTTTGCACCATGGTTGAAAGACAGATTGGTAAGAAGAAAAATGTTCTCTTATCAGACAACTGCACATGTCAAAAACAGTTTAGGCACCAACTGAGTGACTTTGAATTAGACATCCAACTACAAGTCACTATAGTTCAGCTCAAAACGGAGTAGCGGAACAGGCTAACAGAACAATTGTAGGATAATGAAGGAGCATGTTAAAGGAGGCACGATTAGCAAAATGTTATTGAGCAGAGGCAGTATTAATTGTAGCATACCTGGACAACAGGTTTCCAACTAAAACTGTAACAAGAGACCCTATCTGATATGAAGTGTGGACTGGAAAGAAACTTTATCTACATCGTATAAGAACTTTTGGATGTAATGCTACAAGACAAGTTCCCAAACAACTTCGAAGGAAATGGGACTCTAAATCTGAAAACCATATTTTCATCGAATACTACGAAGATTCAAAAGGTTACAGATTCATTAACCCTAAAAACAAAAAGCTAATTACTACCAGATATTTAATATGTTCAGAATTCTGAACATGATGACCAAGAACATGTAAAATGCACAAGTAAATTCAGAAAATAAAGAACTGAAGAAGTGGTTCAGAAACAAACAGATTCTTATTGAAGATGAAGTGGATAAGATCCACAAATCTCCAGCAGGAGAGGACAAATTTAGGATATTCATCACATACGATAAAACCCAAGTTATATCCAGATTTCGAGATTTATATGGCTGCTCAAACATTCAATTATGGAACTGCTACTGTTGAAGTAACCTTGGCCACCCTGAATGCAGTAACTACAGTCTCTCACACTCATGAATGGGTTAATGCATCACAAGGAAAGAAACCATTACGAGTGAGATGGGTCTCTAGTATTAAAAACCTTGAGGAAGCAGTATCAAATTTTAAAGTTTGTTTGGTATTTAAAGGTTGCTATCAGATAGAGGGCACAGACTATAAATAAAAAATCACACCTGTAGTAAAATATAAGTCTTTAAAATATCTTATGTTACCTTGCTATAAAAGAAAATTTATTCATCCATCACACAGATGTAAAGACCATATATATCCATGGAGAATTGGAGGAAGAAATTTTTCTGATTCTGCCAGAGGAAGCCAAGAAAACTCCTCGAGAAAAGAATGAAATTAGGTGTCTGGAAAGGAGAGTGTGTGGTCTTACACAGATGGATACTGTTGGGATCAGTGCTTAAGTAAAACATTAACAAGGATGAATACGAGTCAAGTCAGCAGATGATCATGGTGTATACCACAAAAAGTGACAGTTGAATGAGTATTTTAAGGAAGCAACTTCACTGTGAATTTGATAGGCATGATTTGGGGAAGTCAAAACAATATCTTGAAGTCAAGATCATAAGAGATGGCACCCGAGAAGAATTTTAAATTGACTAATCAATGTACACCAAGAGAATAGTAGACAAATTTGGCATGAATAATTGTAAGCCATGTGCCACACCTATGGAACAGTGTGACATAGCAGAAGATGAAATGTATAAAAATGAAGTAGGCCTTACCTTATTTGGATGTAGAGAGATCTTCCAAACCACATATTGGCTTAGCTACTAATGCTGTCAAAAAATTTTCCAAAGACCCTAAAATTGAACATTGGGTTGCAGTTAAGAGTATTTAGATAGTTAAAAGGAACTGTTGATTACAAATTTAAATACCTTAACACAGTCAACCAAAATTGCAGAAACAATAATAATGACCTTGATGGAATGAAAAAAGGCAGTATGGGCTACCTTCTTTCATAAATCCTCTAAGGATGACGACCATTGCCATGCGCACTGCCCACCTGCTGTGAGTCATGGAGTGGCTACCAGAGGACTGTTACTCAACGTGAGACCTACAACCATAAACATTCTTTGCCATTTACTATAATGGAAGTTATAAAACCTACATATAGGGATCTTAGTGACAAGATTAAAGATAGGACTCAAAATCCAAATGAAAATTTAAACAACTGTACATAAGAACATATACTGAAAGCTGCTCTAGTAGAACTAAATACTCTGAAAATAAGTGTGCTAGATGCTGTTCTAAAGAAGCAAGAATAAAATGAAGTGTGAAAAAGAGAAGGGAGGAAGAACACCACACGAAACAAGATGAAGATGGATCTGTGATGGATTAGTGCCATGCAAGTTTAATAGGAAATAGCAAGTTTTAACTTTAACTTGAATTTCCCAGAAGTTTAATTAATCATGTTCAGGGACACTTTGGCTAAAAACTTTTGAACTTAGAGCTGAAATCTTGTATACTTTCTTAAAGCATGCTTAACTAAAAATTAGACTGTTCTTGTGGCTTAAATTTGAAAATAAAATGGTTTTTTGAAGAAAACCCCTGTATTCATTTCCACAATTTTTGATAATCATACTTAAAATTTTTTGTAGCACAATTTATGACAGTACCACCTTTTCAATAGGTTGCTTTAAAGATAATAGTGCAAAGAACTTAGGAAAAAATAAACCTTCTACTTTGTATTTTGAGTAATGTGTACCTATGATGTACATAAATAATTAGCATGGTTTATTTCACTTGCAAAGAAATAAGTGCGAGAGCTAAAGCTGTGGTTCATACATGAAAATGTTCCCAAAAGATGTCTCAAAAGATTGTAAGCATTATATGGGCTTACAGATCTTATTCTTTGAGTAACACTGTTTAGAAAGCTCACAATTATTTCAAGGTTTCCCCTGGTATTCACCAATCAGTTCCCTTAACTGATTCTGTAAGAACTCTGTATCCTAGACTATGTGAAGATATTATGAATCTGTTTATTGACAACTGATTAACTGATCACTATTTCGCAGATATCTACGGTTTCACACATCTTCACAGTTCCATATAAATAATCTGATGCAAAACTTTTTACTACAGTATTTACGATGACTTCAATACATATTCTCTCAAACAATGGACAATCCAGGATGGAATGTAACAATATTATGAAAAGGGAAGTTGCTACTCGCCATATACCAGAGATGCTGAGTCACAGATAGGCACAATAAAAAGATTGTCACAAATAAAGCTTTCAGCCAGTAAGGCCATCAACAATGGATGACACACACACACACACACACACACACACACACACACACACACACGACTGCAGTCTCACACAACTGGAACCACAATGTGAGCAGCACCACCAGTGCATGATGGGAGTGGCAACAGGGTTGGGGTAAGGAGGAGGCTGGGGCAGGGAGGGGTAGTATGGTAGGGGTGACAGACAGTGAAGTGCTGCAGGTTAGACGGTGAGCAGGCGAGAGGTGAGGAGATGGAGAGGGGGGAGGGAGTAGCGGAAAGGAGAAAAGTAAAAAGACTTGATCCGGTGGTGGAATGACAGCTGTGTAGTGCTGGAATGGAAACAGGGAAAAGACTGGACAGGTGAGGACAGCAACTAACATAGATTGAGGCCAGGAGGGTTATGGGAACATAGGATGTACTGTAGGGAAAGTTCCCACCTGAGCAATTCAGAGAAGCCAGTGTTTATGGGAAGGATCCATATGGCACAGGGTGTAAAAAGCAGTCATTGAAAAGAAGGATGTCGTGTTTGACAGCGTGCTCAGCAACAGGGTGGTCCACTTGTTTCTTGGTCACAGTTTGTAGGTGGCCATTCATAGAGGCAGAGATGCATCACTCTCCCATATTTCCCGTGCTATTTCCCACAACTTTCCAGTGCCAAATGATCTTGTATCTCAGCCAACAAACCCCTCACCACCCCCTAATCCACCCTCAGACCCATGCTACCCATAGTAATATATATATTCTTTACTTTGATCCTTGTGACTTCATGCCAATTTTGCAGAGTTTTCACCTTTCACTACTGTCAAATCCCTCAGATTTCATTTTGTTTTGCCCTTTTGCATCCATGTCATGAATTTTCACACTATTTGGGTGTATTTTTGCAAAATTTTTCGGACATAATGCCAAGTTATTTACATAATTTTTCGCATTTTTTCAACCACCATGGATCCTCGCTCCCAGAAAAGTTTCCTCATCCCTAGCCAGGTCCCAGTCCCACATACTATTCCTGCATTGTTGCTTGGCTCGTGGAATCCCCCAAAATGACCTTACCATCAAATTACCCATCTGTGGCTGAGTACCAACTTCCATTTTCATAATATTGTTACATTCCATCCTGGACTGTCCATTGTTTGAGATAATATGTAATGAAGTCATCGTAAATACTGTAGTAAAAAGTTTTGCATTAGATTATTTATATGGGGCTGTGAAGATGTCTGAAACCATTGATATATGCAAAATAGTGATCAGTTAATCAGTTGTCAATAAACAGATTCATAATATCTTCACATAGTCTAGGATACAGAGTTCTTACAGGATCAGTTAAGGGAACTGATTGGTGAATACCAGGGGAAACCTTAAAATAATTGTGAGTTTTCTAAACTGTGTTACTCAAAGAATAAGATCTGTAAGCCCATATAATGCTTACCATCTTTTGAGACATCTTTCACAATGACCTGCACCTGTTCGGATTCTGCCAACCCTTTACCCTCACCAACACAGTCCTGCAAAACCATATTAACCAAGCCCAAACCTCCTTGCAGTACCTTCTCTCCATCCGCAAAATTCTCCTGCTGTGTAATCACAAATTCCTAGAATCTATAATACACATTGGTTGCCCTGCAGGAATTTGAGCAACATGCTCAATGCCACCTCAAAAAGCTCTCCATCCTGCTCACTTCCTACTTCCGCCATGGGATACCACTGTCCCTCAGTTCACCAACAACCTTCAAACCTCCCCCATGTCCCCTCATAACTGACAAACCCTATCTCACAGACCTACTATACTTACACCACCCACCAAAACTCCCTCCCACCACCAGACAGAACCCAGAACATACCCAGACTTTTCCTCCAGAAGCCTTAGCCCCACAGAAATAACAGTCCTTTCGAAAGGCCTCACCTTCTGCCCCACACCCAAATTCAATCATGCAGTGGAAACACTTTCACCAGCAACCCTACCAATCAGACTTAACCAAGGACCAATATTGAAACCCACCTTACTCAGTTCATTCCCTCATCCAACCGTGATCCACCCCCACTGCCCCCAAAACACCCCGTTAACTTCCCAGAATTTCTTAACCTGAAAACCTACCTCACCATCATTCCCCAAATCCCTCAACATGCAAACGAACCTTACATCTGCAGAAAGAACCGCAGTCTACCATCTAAAAACTGATCCTGACCTTATACTCCTACCTGCGTACAAAGGCTCCACCACTGTTGTTTTGAACCGTACTGGCAGAAGGACTTCACCAGATGTCGGATACTTCCACCTACAAACCTTGCCACAGTGACTCCATTCCAGAAATCCAGCAGCACCTCCAGTCACTACTCAAATCCTTAGGCCCATCCCAGAACCTCTCTACGAAGTCCATCTCTCTCTACTCACCCCTACCACTCCTCGCATTCCTACCTTCTACATGCTTCCTAAAGTCCATGAATCTAACCACCCAGGACGCCCCATTCTGGCCTGTTACTTTGCCACCCCCCCCCCCCCCCCAGAGAATCTCCCCTTTCATACATGACGCCTTCAACCTATTAAGCGGAATCTACCCTCCTATAAAAAAGACACCAACCATTTCCCCCCCACCAACTCTCCACAGTTTCTGTCCCTTTACCACACGATGCTCTGCTCATCATTATTGATGCCACCTGCCTTTACACTAACATTCCTAAAACCCACGGCATTACCATTATTGGACACTACCTTTCCCAATTCCTGATGGGTTCCAAACCAACCTCCTTTCTGGTTGCCATGACCAACTACATCCTCACCCACAATTACTTCTCCTCTGAAAGTATTACCTTCAAACAAATCCAGGATACAGCTATTGGCATCTGCATGGCGCCGTCCTATGCTAACCTATTCATGGGCCATCTAGAGGAATCCTTCCTAAAAACGCACAATCCTAAACCCCTCACCTGGTTCGGATTCACTGATGACATCTTTGCGATCTGGATCGAGGATGAGGACACCCTATCCACATTCTTCCAGAACCTCAACAACTTCTCCCCCATTTGCTTTACCTGTCCCACTCAAACCAACAAGCCACCTTCCTAGATGTTGACCTCCACCTCAAAGATGGCTACATCAGTACCTCTGTCCATATCAAACCTACTAACCACCAGCAATACCTCCACTTCGACAGGTGCCATCCGTTCCATACCAAGAAGTCCCTTCCATACAGCCTAGCCACCCATGGTCATCGCATCTGCAGTGACAAGCAGTCCCTCTTGAAATATACCAAGGGTCCCACTGATGCCTTCACAGACTGTAATTATCCACCCAAGCTTGTACAAAAACAACTCTCCCGTGCCTTATCTTTCCAGTCTCCCACCATCTCCCAAACTCTCACCATCTGGCCACAGAGGAGCATTCCACTCATAACTCAGTACCACTGGAGCAGAGCAACTGAATTACATTCTCCACCAGGGTTTCGACTACCTGTCGTTGGGCCCTAAAATGAGAAATGTCTTACCCACTATCCTATAATCCCTCGAAAAGTGGTATTCCACCATCCACTGAACCTACACAGTATACTCGTCCATCCTTACACAACCCCTGCTACCAACCCCTTACCTCATAGCTCATACCCCTGTAATAGACCTAAACACAACACCTGTCCCATACATCCTAAGCTGCAACTACCGTGCTGCATTTTAAGTGGGCATGACAACCAACAATTTGTCTGTCTGCATGAATGGCCACCAACAAACTGTAGTCAAGAAACAAGGGAACCACTCCGTGCTGAGCATGCTGCCCAACACAGCATCCTTCATTTCAATGACTGCTTCACACCCTGTGCCGTAAGGATCCTTCCCACCAACACCAGCTTTTCTGAATTGTGCAGGTGGGAACTTTCACTGCAGTACATCCTATATTCCCTTAACCCTCCTGACCCTTGTTAGTCACTGTCCTCACCCATCCAGTCCCTTCCCTGTTCCCATTCCAGCACTAAGCAGCGCTCATTCCATCATCACACCCAGCCTTTTTACTTCGCTCCTTTTCCACTACCCCCCTCTCCCCTCCATCTAATCTGCAGCACTTCACTTCACTATCCGTCACCCCTACCATACTATCCTTCCCCCCTCAGCCTCGTCCTTAACCTGGCACTAGTGCTCTTCCTGCTTGCAGTGTGGTTTCAGTTACCTGAGACTGCAGTAGTGTGTGTGTGTGTGTGTGTGTGTGTGTGTGTGTGTGTGTGTGTGTGAGAGAGAGAGAGAGAGAGAGAGAGAGAGAGAGAGAGAGAGAGAGAGAGGCAGGCTTTACTGGCCTAAAGCTTTATTAGTGACAATCTTTTTGTTGTGCCTATCTGTGACTCAGTATCTCCACTACATGGTGAGTGGCAACTTTCCTTTTCATAGTATCAATACACATTCTGATAGTTATATACTCTATTGGCATTGCTCATGGTCTGAAACTGTACAGCAATATTTGTTAGAACCTATGGGATACAACAGATTGTATTTGATTGTGTAGTAATCTTCGATACAAGTCCCACCTGTTCTACATCATACTACGGACCCTTTTTTAGTCTACAATAGAATCCTGTCACCACCAAGATTTCATTTTGTTAATAATTTTGATAATGGGTATAAAGCGATCATAAAATACACTAAAGATACAAATGAATGCATTGTATTTATCATCTACATTATGTGCACTGAACACTCCTATCACTGAGGATCCTTGATGTTAATAATGCTACTGAAAGTAAGATGGTTATTGAATTTCCTCAACATCAGTGAACTCAAGTTTGGATCTTAGTACTTTCCTGAGACAAGTATAGTGCATTATCATCTGATGATACTTTCATAACTTACAGTGAACATTTAGCCTCATCAGTGAAACTAAGTGCTATGTACTAATACAATTACTACATATACTTTCTTGCTGTCTGCTCGAGTGTGAACTTCACAGAAGAAAACAAACATAAAAAGAAAAGCATGTTTCACTTTTCTTCCCCATGAACATTAAATGTTTAAGATTCAGTTGATTACGTAAACACCAAAAAGTGAGAATTTTCTTTGTGGAATAAATATACTGACGGAAATAAGCTGCAATGTATTTAAAGGAACATTCCTGACATGATTCAAATAAACCTCTGCAAATCAATCAGTAGAACTATTTGTATCACATCTCACACTGACAATGACGTCGATGAAGACAGAATATTAGCTGGGATTAAGGAGGATAGGATTTGAAAATAGTCATGTCTTTTTAAAAGGTTTATTCCCAGAATTTACTTTAAGCAATTTAAGGAAGCCACAAAAAATTGAAGTTTGATGGCCAGAAATTGAGTTTAGAAGTCTGAAGCCTATTAGGAGGTAAGACCTCAGACACCATGAACAAAATTCTTGGCAGAATTGACTAATTAAACATACACAATTTTAATAACATCAAATAAAGTGAGTTATGTAAAATCTGACTTCTGCACAACTTCAATGCATTTACGTGATCAATGTAAATAAGTGTTCAGTTACAGTTCTAAACATTTTATTTCATTACATTCGAACTTCATCACATTGAACTCCAACATCCTGAAACGTGGGTCTTTCTACCATGAATCGTGTCACTGGAATAAATGAGAAGCACTCCTACTGAAATGGAATAATTATAGATGAAATTGGTTAGTGTACCCACTGCCTCTTCACTTTAATGATGAGAGACATAACCTACATGGAAGTTGCACCACCACTCTGGCCACCGTCCAAGTGGGCCTGAACAATAATCATGCCACCCCCCCCCCCCCCCCTCAGCCATGGCCTCATCGAGATGCAGTACAGAGTTTATGTGACCAGCTTAACACTCCGCCAGCCATTAGCGGGTTAGTGCACCTGGCGCTGCTGCTTCTGCTACTAGGTCAAGTAGCTCCTCAATTGGCATCAGCAGGCTGAGAGCTCTGTTCCAGCCCTTCCACAAAGGGAAAATCCATGGCAGTACTGGGAATCTCTCCCCCGTCCTCTGCAGGACAGTCAGTTGTGCTGAAACCGCAGCTGCAGTGGCAGATGAATGCAAGATGACATTTCTATATAAACTTTTCCCCTAAGCCCTTTTATGCTGTGTTATTTTACTGACAAATTTCACTTCAACAAGCACATAAAAGCATGAAAGACATGTTTCCTACCCATAGATGGTAAATGCCTGTTTCCTTACACTCAGTCCTATCATATATGTCACAAATGGAAACCACAGTCCCATTCACTATAGTCCGACTGAAAAGTGAAACTAATTGCACCTTCACATTCCTGTTTACATTGCAACCCACGATTTAGAGGGCTCTGTACAACTTTCAGCTCAAACTTTTAAGCGATTGAACACAGGAGTTTTTGCTCAGTGACATGGACATCTATGATAATTTTACTACATAGATCTGCAATTTAATTAATAAGTTTAGGTTACTAAAAATTTTGGAATGATGAATGTTTTTCATTTTTGAATGCCCAAGTGACTAAGCTTTGATATAGACCCTATATTGAAGCGAGCGTGGCAGCTACTGGAAGAACATTTATTCCTGTTTATAATCTGTGTGAACTTTTTCTGGGAGTCTAAGACACTCTGAGAATATGTTGCTAATGTGTGTAATTACATCTGAAAATTAAAAAAAAGTTTGGAAATTATTTTTGTTGCTAGCAGTCACTGAGCATGAGTATACGCGCACATTGTTTCGACAATGCTTGTGCAAGATGTTCAGTTACTCAAGCCACAAATCTAGTGTACAGCTTACACGAATGTTTCACTTCTTGATGTTTCTTTGTGTGACATGGTGAAAACTTTATATATCTAGCAACACAAAGTAGTTCTTAGGGCTAAACTTTATGGAAAAGTTTTTTTTTTAAACTTGCTTGTATTGCTATACCGTATACAGTTATTAATTTATAGACAACTGTGTAATAAATACTGAATAATGTGTAACAACAAAACCTATTATCTTATACGATTTGATTTTGGAAGGTTTGTGGTTACATCGTTTACCGTTTCGCTGCTTTTGTGGTTTACATCTTTTACTGTTGAGTTGGTCCTATTTAGCCACCTAATTGTAGCTCTGGTAATTAACAATTTTTTCAATGTACAAATTTATTATTCAAGCTTAACAACCATAAATTTAACAATAAGAAGTTATCTGTAGACAAGGACGAGAGAAAAGTAACTACAAGAATACCACTGTTTACAATTGTTTCTGAACAGAACGTATATTAAAGAAAGGTCCAATTGCAATTTTAACATTTGCTTCCTCTTCATTCTGGCCATCTTTCAAGTATTAATCTGTATGGAACTTTACAATGTGTTAGTAGGTCTACCATAACGTAATTAGTTCAATTTTCAATGTAGTCGTAATCGTAAACAGAGAACACAAAACAAAGGATTCTCAATGCACGACAATTATTAGCACTTGGGATAATCATAAATTAATTTACCAAATCTCATTACTCCTTGCACTTTTACTATAATAAAGAGATTATCAGTTTGTTTGTCAGTTTATATCACGACGATTTAATTAAAATCTGATGCAAGGGTCTGCGGATCCAAACTGTATATTTACTTAACTTAAATTTCTTACCTTCCATGTCGAATTTAGCGAATTAATGTAGTTTATGAAGTCATCTGACAGAATATCATAATCAGTTGGTTGACAGTAAACGGAATACACCGAAAGTAGAAGAAGTAATATGCGCCCCATTTCGCAAAGTTGTTCTACGCACTTCTCTTCCACAACTGACAAAGCGCTAGCCACCAGATCGACAGGATACTAGGGAAGTCAGATGACCCGTCAGACCCTCGTGCCGCGCGAATGAATCAACATAGATAACTCACAAACTCAGATAAGCCAATCACTACAAGTAGGCCTGTCCAAAGAAAGGCAGTTCTGTCTTACTTTACAAAACCTAAGCAATAGACAGTCGGAACATAACGTAGAGAAGCACACATCAAGTAGGCAAATACAAATAATCCGTCAAACAGCATGATCACATCACCTTGTAATGAGTGGGTTACGTAACTGATCCAGGAAATGTCGGTGGTGTAATTGTAGGGGAATACCTGACTTGAACGACTGGAGGTTTTCAGCTATTGAGATAGATTAAGGTTACCGTATAAAAACGACGCTTCACGTTTCTCCATACTATTTCATCCCACCGTGATTAAAGGGGATGAGTCGGCCGACTGTAAAGCTAGTTATAATTTCTTAAATACTGTAACTTTTTAATTAGCCACGATACTTCTGTAAATAATGATAATGTGATGGTAATTCAAAACAAGAGATCACGGTATTTAAGAGCAGTGACAAGCTTTAATATTTGTGACTACGACGGATTGACTGAGAGTTTGGTGATGTCCACACCTGCTAGCACTTGCCTTCTCTGAAGCTAACATTACATTCTTCGATGTTTGATGTTCTCCAAACGATCTCAATAACTCCGAGGGAATATCATTTACTCGAGATGCCTTGTTTCGCATTTCACTGATCGGGTTTACTTCTTTTCCCGAAACTGTAACTACCATCTCATTTTCATCTACACCCTCTTCCCTTTCCAAAAGATAGTCTCAAGTTTGTTTTCGTTGTTTAGCATTTCTACAGACCTTACTATTACTTCCATGTTTCGGCTTCCTCTACTTACTACAACTTTGCCATCTAGCTTCTAGATTTTCATACGTATTTTGGTACCTCCCTTGTCACCAGAGGTTTCTTTAATTTAGCTATAGGTACGAACACAGTACTGACATACAGGGAGCAAAGGGGTGTCTACAGCTGCACAGAAACCAGATTGCTATTGTAAGTACATGAAAGGGAGGCAGTATGGGCAGTTTAGAAGGGAGTGGGAGAGGGTTGTAGCCTGTGCCCCGTGTTACATAGCTGTAAACTGAGCAAGCAGTAAAGGGAACCAAAGCAAAATTTGGTAAAGGATTTAAAGCTGAGGGAGAATGACATTGTAATTCTGTTAGAGAGAGCAAAGGGCTTGGAAGATCAGCTAAATGGAATGGATAGTGTCTTGAAATGTGACTTTAAGTACAACAGAATTAAAATGAGAGAAACAGAACATAATTGGGCTAAATCTTGCAACAATGAAGGAATTTTGTGAATCACTGAAATGCTGCGAGTAATGAGGAAAGTGGGCAAGGGGCACTACATTTGTAGTGTGTGGATAAGTTAAAGATTTGGGTCTGATGGGAAGTGTACTAAGCTGGTCCATGAGGTTACAATGATCAGTATGTCTGGATGGCCCAGTGGTCAGAGCATCCGCCTAGTAAGCAGGAGACCTGGGTTCAAATACCAGTCAAAAACAAGTTTTCAACTTGCTTCTTTGATTTTAATCAATGGCTGCTCACAGCCAAGGTTTGTAAATTCCTCTTGATAAATTCGTGCTTAATACTATCAAATTTTAAATGATTAGCTATAAAGGGGTTACTACTGGGTGAAATCATACGTAGAAAACTGAGAACACATTGCAGAAACCAATCACCAAAAAAGAAAGGGTATAAAGATAAATTCCAGTCTTGAAGTTCATAAATAACTTTAAACCTTCCAACTCTTCACAGACTACTATAAAGGTTGTGGATGATACCAATGTATTTGTCAAAGAAAAACTAGAACTGAGGAACCAAATGGAATACAATCTGCAGAGAATAGCTTTGTAGAGATCAAGATTGCTATCTGCTGCATGTATGTTGTGCGTAAGTTTTTATTGTGACTGTCAAAGTGTTCATGTGCCCTCCGCCAGAGGTGCTATTTTTACTGTCGACTATTTAGTCTTTGAGATTAGAGTGCAACCCACTTGAATGTTAAGTGGCCTCTAGACAGACACAATATTGAAAATATCTTCCAGAAGCACAATAATATTGACTGTGTAGGAGTGATATTTAGATGTTGTGCAATAATATTAAGAACATCAAAAACTTTGGAAATATGTTGTGCTGCATGGAAATATTATGCCATCTGTGGGCAGTATTGATAATATCCTTACAATGTCTCACATCCTACACATAAGAAGGAAGTTAACTTTGTTGTTGTTGTGTGGAAAATGAGTTTGAAAGAGCATTTTATTAGAGAGCACCAAAGTTTATAAATCATTGCTGATGTTTTGGGATGTTAGTGCAGACGTGTTCAAAAACAGAAGAGTTAAGAATGAAGAATCGTATGATTTGTTTCTCAGAAAAAGGAACAGTTATAAAGGAAAATGATGTTAAAATATTAATTAATGCAAAATCAAACAATGGAAAGTCCATGTTGGAATATCAACAATTCTTTCTATAATTGTTAATTAACACCAAGTTATGAATAAAGTACGAGGGTCGGTCAAAAAGTAATGCCTCCCATTTTTTTTCTACTTAAAGAAATTAAGTTAAGTGAAAAATTTGAATTTGGCGCCATTCCTCAAACCTTCTTCTGCAATCCACTGCAGTAGTAACTTTCTGTGTCAACAGGTGGCAGCACAGCAGAAGTTTGTAAGATGGCCGACATCGATGTTCGTTTGAGACAGCGTTGTGTGATTGAATTCTTGAATGCAGAAGGTGAAACGCCCATACGCATTCATGAAAGACTGAAGAAGGTGTATGGTGTTGTGACAGTGGATGTCAGCACTGTTAGACGATGGGTTCGTCGTTGTAAGGAAGCTGAAGGGCAAACACCGTTGACTGACGAAAAGCGGAGCGGCAGGCCGGTGAGTGCAGTGACTCCACACAACATTCAGCAAGTTGATGACATCATTCGTGGTGACCGTCGGGTGACTGCAGATGAAGTGTGTCGCATTATTTCTCTTAATAAAGGCCGTGTGATCACGATTATTAAACAATTGGGGTACTCAAAAGTTTGTGCACGGTGGGTTCCAAGAATGTTAACCGATCAGAATAAAGAGGCAAGGAAAACAATAGCCTCCCAACACTTGCAGCGCTTCCGTTTGGAGGGAGATGAGTTTCTGAAAAAAATTGTGACCGGGGACGAAACATGGGTGCATTTTTTTGAACCCGAATCAAAGAGGCAGTCAATGGAGTGGCGTCACACAAGCTCGCCGAGGAAGAAAAAATTCAAAACTGTGCGATCGGCAGGGAAAGTTATGGCAACAGTTTTCTGGGATACAGAGGGTGTGATTCTGGTTGATTTTTTGGAGCAGGGATGCACAATAAATTCTGTTCAATACGTCACACCCCTCAACAAACTTAAAGCACGTCTTCAGCGAGTTCGCCCAACAAAATCAATGGCAGATGTTCTTCTTTTGCATGACAATGCAAGACCACACACCAGTCGTCACACCTCTGACGAGATTGTCAAAATTGGATGGGAAGTTTTGCCTCATCCCCCATACAGCCCTGACCTGGCACCATCAGACTTCCATCTGTTCGGGCCACTAAAAGAAGCTCATCGTGGGATTCATTTTGAAGATGAGGAGGCCGTCAAAACATCCGTGCGTCAATGGCTTAGGAAGCAGAGCTGTGATTTTTACCGTGCTGGGATACATGCCCTTGTTCAAAGATGGACCAAAACTGTAGAGATGGGCGGAGATTACATTGAAAAATGACAAAATGATCCTCAATGTTGTGGTTTTCAACCTATGTAATTGCATTTAAATTTCCTGACAATTAAACGTAGAAAAAAAAATAGGAGGCATTACTTTTTGACTGACCCTCGTATATATAGATATTTATCTCTGTGCATACATTACCTACCCAATCATTCTTTAGTGCATGTATTATTGCAAGATACATCTCCATAACTTTGTCTCAAATACTGTAAGGTGAAACTGCACAAGCAAATTCCAAGTCTTCAGTGGAACTACATCTCTCATTCTATTATTTATTTAGTTTTTGATTATGGGAATATGGTTGTCCACAGAAACTGATCCAGAGGGGATTGGGGGAGGGGGGGGGGGGCAATGTATATGGAGCACCAGTTCCAGTGATGCGTCAAATGCTGGATAATCAACACACAAGAAGTTTTGATAATTTTTTTTTTTTTTTTTTTTTTCAACGTCATTTCTCACAACAGGTCTTCATGAGTGATCTTCAAAGCTCCTTGAACCGCTCTTCCATCCAGCACTTCTGCTTGTCACAAAATGTAGCAATTATTCTAGCAGTAGTGTGTGTGTCATCCAACATTCCAAACCACAGTATTAAGTCACCATATTATTGACAATATTACCGAGTAGCCTTGGGAGAATGTCATCAGCGTTTCACAATGTTACAGTGAAATATTATCTATCATCTAGGGACTGCCTTAGTAGAGTACATAGTTAAGCAATATCCTTTCTACCCACATGTAAAGTTCCTCTTAAGCTGCTTTTCCTAAGATATTTTCCTTCTGTGTTGTGTTAAATAAAGTATTTTTCCGTGGTGTGTGAGAATTATATTTTGTGTACCAGCCTAGCTGAATATTACGACATGCAAACTTAAGTTGTTTTGATGGCTGATACCAAGTTTTTCCAAAAGTTCTCCACAAACATTCATTTTCTAACCACAAAAATGTCTTTGCATATTGTACAAAATACACATCTATTAATCCCTTCAATAAATCTAATCGATATACCAATAGCCACTGTTGATTCCATCTTGTTTCTTGTAGTATGAACTCGGGACATTTTAAAGTGAGATATCTACCAAAAATTAGCCAATAATAAATTAAGTGTAATCTTCTACCGCATCAAAATTCTTGAAGGATGTGGAATAAAGTGAATATCTAAACATGTGTAGACCTACTACGTTTAGGCAAAATCTTTATTGATATGTGATGTAGTTTCTAGGGCAGTTCACCAATTAGTAATAATTGTTTCACAGCTAAAAAGGGAATTATAGAAGCCATGGGGAGCACACAAATTCAAGCAAACTTTTCAATTTTATTAAAGGATATTATTCAAATTTTTATCCTTTATCCACATCTGTACCCATATGCCATTGTTCAATGTGTAAATTTGTAACACTTGGGGTAGGTTGTTTTCAACTGCGACCTCTATGAAGGTCAGCTGCTTGCCATTTCTCAGCCTGTCAGTTGATATGCAGAACTTTCTTTCGTGTTGGGATATCTGTTGGGAACCAAATTTTAATACGTCAGCAAACTATGGAATGTGTGTGAATCTTTTAATGCTGTTGGCAGGTGGACAAATGCCATATCAGTGTAACAGTTTTTTGTTGTAAGGTGAGGGTCTCACACACTGTTTGAATGAATGAGTGGTGGTTCGAGGTATGCAAAAGAGGCATCTATGAAACTGAGAAAAGGTGGATGTGGTTTTGGATTGTGGAGGATACTGGTGCCATCTGGAAAGAGATGTAATGTAAGTCTAGAATAAATCAGTAAGTGGTGACAGAGTCAGAAGTAGACTAAAATTCATGAAATGTGTTTGCAGTTGTGAATACAAACAACTGTCAGCTGTATAAGGGAACGATGACAATGAGAATTTGTACCAGACCAGAAGTTGGACCCAGATTTCCTGCATTATATAAGCGGTCACCTTACTGCTTTAGCTGTCCATGCATGACCCGTGACCAGACCCAGACTTCCATATGTCATCGATCCTGCACTATGAGCTGTACTTGTACACTCATTATGTAATTCCCATACAGGGAGTGATATTTTAACTGAAAGTCACTGCCCAATATCAGCAGATAAATATGATACTGTTGTGCCTGTGTTGTTAAGAAGAATGATGCAGGCAAGTCTAAAGGAACATTGCATCATTCTTCTTAACAATATAGGCACTGCAATATTGTAGAAGAAAACTGAAGGAGAATGATTAGACATCTGTCCCTTACTAAGCTTTAGTGGTGGTGGTGGTAGTAGTAGTAGTAGTAGTAGTAGTAGTAGAAGCAGTGGTAGTAGCAGCACCAGTAGCAGTAATGGTAGTTAGTGTAGTTAGTTGAAGTATGAAAGGTGGTGCAAACTACTCACAAAGTATTGTAACTAGTTTTCTCCTGCTTGATGCTACCCATCACTTGCGTGCATGAGCAAACATTGAAGCAGATTGTGGCCCATTGTAATTCTCAGATATGATCCTAGCAATCAGACAAGTGATGCTAACAATTTGGCAGGAATTCAACTTAGCCACATTGCAATCCCTTGTTTAGGTCCAATGACAGTTGGTAATCAGAGTAGAGGCTAAGAGTGTTGGTAGTCAATCTATGACATTAATCTAAAATGGTAGAGTTTCAGAAATGTGACAGCTCCCTCAGCTACTTCGATCATTGCACCTGTATGCTGAAAAACAAGCCACAAAGACTGTAGGGTGTGCATATATGTAGATTGAAGACAGAAACATTGCAAGTTTATGCCTATCTCGTGATAATTGTATGTTATGAACAATAAAAAATTCACATGCCTCTAAAAATTGTAATCCTGTTACAGATACCAACAGTGTTGATTTTTTGGTTTAAAGACTAAACTGTCTGAACTTGACAATCCTTGCAATCTTTGAAGACTACTCTCGCAGATTTGAAATATATATCTTTGTAGAACAATTTTAAGACATGTAATATATCATGTTTTACCAGTACTGCGACGAAAAATGCTCTTGCATGTATGCCAAAGGGTTGTTGTATCTTTTGTGCATAATATTTGGACGATAGTGTAGTCTCCATAACACTTCAGAACACCAGGAAACACCTAATGGCAACAGTGCTGCCACCCCTTATGCTTTAATATGTCAGGGAGCATTTGAGTAGATCAGGGAGCACTCAGTGATGAGACTGCAACCCCTTGATGCTTCTGTACGTCAGGGAGCAACTAATGGTGACAGTCCAGACCTCATTTCGCTTAAGTATCTCAGAGAGCACCTGATAATGGCAGCGCAGTCCCAGTGATGTTCAGTGCATCAGGAATCACCAGATCATAACAGCACAGTACTCTTGATGCTTCACCACATCAGGGGATATCTGATGATAATAGTGTAGCCCCCCTAATGCTTCAGTACGCCAGGGAGCACTTGGTGATGGTAGCACAGCATCCTGACAATTCTGTACGTCAGAGAGCAACTGATGATACAGGGAGCAACTGATGATGGCAGTCCAGACCCCATGCCACTTCACTACTTCAGAGGGCATCTGATATTGACAGTGCAGTCTCCACAACGTTCAGTATGTCAGAAATCACCTGATGGTAACAGCACAGTACTCCTGACACTTCATTACATCAAGGAACATCTGATGATGACATTGTTGTAGTCCCTCTGACACTCCAATACACCAGAAATTACCTGAGGGTGACAGTGCTGCCACACCAATGCTTCAGTACGACAAGAAATACTTAGTGATGACAATGCAGTGCCTCGACACTTCAGTATATCAGAGGGAACCTGTTGATTACAGTGCAGTCAATGTAACACTCCAGTAATTAAGGAAGTACCTGATTATGGGAGTGCAGTCTTGATGATGCCTCACTGTCAGGGACACCCGAGGACAGTGCAGTCCCCCTTACAATTTAGTGTGCCAGGGAGCCCCTGAGGATGACAGCATATTCCCCCTGATGCTCCAGTATATCAGGTAGAATTTGGTGATGACAGCACAAGCTTTCTGGTGTTTCAGTACCTCATGTTCAGTGCATCAGGAAGCACATAATAATGATAGTGTCCCCCTAAATCGATGCTAATGCCAGTGCTATGAACATTTTTCAGTGCACATAGTTTCCATTAACAGAAAGAAATTTTAAAAATGAAAATATCAATAAAACTAGGCAGCTGACACTAATGTTGTACATGTTGTTGGGACTACATAGTCGTCCCTATTACAAACTGGTGGCACTACCATCAGTGTGTGGAATAGGAGGAAGGAAAATTAGGTTTTGACATCCAGTAGATGATGTGGTCATTAGAGACTGAGAAACTTGGACAGGGCAAGTGTGAGGAAGGAAATTGGCTGTGTCTTTTACAAAGAAAACATCCTGATTTACATCTTTTTTAGCGAAACAAAGGGAAACTTAATTCAGGAAGGCTGAACGTTGTTTGGACCATAGTCCTCCTGAGTGTGAGTGTTCACTTTTTGTTCATCTGCATGTTTTGGAATAGGACAGAATGTTTTGGTATGGCCATGTCTGATGCAAAAGGCCAGGGATGGGCAACCACTCAGCCACATTCACTGTGCAGGTATAGTGTTTCTGTCTGCCTCCACCTGCAAGGGTGGGCACTGCAGCTGAGATCTGTATTCTTCAATGGAGACCACAAAGGGATCCCACATATTCCAGTACATCCTATCCTGAGCTGTGTCCAGATGGTGCAAACGCAACTCAGGCTGCCGCATGCACCTCACATCAGTGCCTTTACTGTGTTGCTGTCATCATTGTTTGTCTAGGCATGTGACACTGCAAGCTGCCAGAGACTGCAGGCTGCTTGCTTGTCTCATCACCTCTGCACCCGCCATCCACAGCACACACCCTGGGGAGCATTGCCACCACTGAGATTATTAAGGTGGTTGTAATTTGATCACTAATGAAACTGAATGCTTAATCAGTGCTGTCTCCATGATATATCAGAATGCAACTAGAAAATCACCTGCCACTCAACTGCTACTCTGCTCAGAGTGCCGAACTACCAACTTCCTGTCACAAACCACTGATTTCCACCATGTACTGTAGTTTTCATGTACTCCTGGCTGTTACAATTGGTGTCTGGCACGGAGTCAACGTCTTCAGCTGGATCCAGAACCATGTATTCAGTTGCAATGTCTAGCAACTAAACATAGTGTGGTGAGTACATCTTTTTTGTGTGTATTTTTTGCTGCAAGTATCACGTTGCAAACTGCATCCATTTGTGAAGTGTGGCAAGTAAACTTAGACAGTGTTCTGAAGAGATGTAGATATGAATGTTAGGTTTCACCTTGTTAGTATGGGCAATATGTCTTTTCATGGGCAAGGGTCTATGGCTCATGGCCTAGAACTATATAAAGTTTTAACAGTGCAAAGCACTTCAGGAGCTGAAGCTGAGTTTTGTCAAGAAATGTGTTACATTTAAGTGCGCTTCTTGTCATTTGATTGTGTTACAGTTTTGTTGTATTTATTGAACAGAGTCCCAACACTGTCAGAGTCTGACACAGACATTGTTTCAGAATGAGAGGCGATTAGATCCATATGAGAATGCACCGTATCATAGAGGCAGTATATCTGGTTGTGAACAAGGCGAAAGGCTCTTTGCCCTCAGTATGTAAAGTAGTAACTATGTGCAGCTACTTAGGTGAAAGAGTTAAGATACAGTAAGAAGTGTTATGATAGTATTGTGCTTAAGTAGCCTTGTCATTTGTGTGATTTATAGAGGGTTAATCGTGTCATATGATACCACAAGGAGCTACACTGGTGGAAACATTGCAGACTTTAGCCACTCAGAAGAACATAGTTCTGCACAGTAGAGTTACTCCAGACATGCAAAGAAGAGGCAGAGATAAGTTGATGAGTGACTAGTTAAAAACAAGCACTGGCAGGTTTCTCTTGATAAGGAATATAAGGCTTTTGGAGAGGCCTGAAGAAGGGAAAAGTGTAGCACTCATGCGGAAGTGGAAAATAAGGAGGAAGGAAAAGGGCAAAGTGAATGTGTACTGTACTCAAGTCAATGAGTGTGTGAGCAGCAACATGAGTGATATTGATGTGTTACAGTAGGACCTACAGCACTTGGTGGTGATGGGTAGTGTTTTAACGCCATGGAGCCTGGGCCAGATATACTGAGGACATGTGCCAATGATTTTTGTATCATGTGGAGAGAAACTGCAGATGGTAATTTTTTTTGCATATATTGTGCAGAGTGCACAGAAAGCTATGATAATGTGGTACTACCTCCTCAGAAGCAGGGAGAGGGTATGAAAAGAGAGAGTAAAATGTTTGTGTGAGACAACTGGTCAGGTTGACAAGGCTAAATCCTCCCAGGATTGCTCTAGATAAGAGGGGTATCATTCAAAAACTACTGCTGAATGACATATGGTGGAAACTGGGAGAACTCTGTTCCAGCTAGGGGAAACTGTCGCCAATGATAAACAGCTGCAAGGCTTGCCTGACATGGAGGACAAACTAGTCAAACTGTAGACAAAATTGCTAAGGCTCAGTTTGTATAATGTAGTATTGCAGGCTGCAAGGAAACATAACCTTGGCAGAAGGATTCAGTCTGTGATTATCATTACAGTGAGGGAAATAAGTGGAACTTACTGTCAACATATTGTGAGTAGTAGTATCATATGCGAGCATAGTTTTAGGGGTGTGTTTTCTGAGAAAACATAAGATGAACTATTGTCGCATAGACAAAGTTCCAAGAGCTATACGAAAGCAGTGAGTAAAGAAGCCACCGGAAAGATAGGAAAAAATGATGAACATAATAAATCAATAGTATAGGACAAGTCATTGTGAAAAAACGATTTGTTAAGAGGAAAAAAGTTTCCAGTATTATTTTGTTGTCTGCTAGATCAACTGAGTAATGTTTATGGACGAAATATGGGAAAAGTTCATCAGACTTGTAAGTACATGAAAGGGATGCATTTCCACAGTGGAGTTGCTTCAACATTTGCAGCAGTATTGAGATAACTAGCAACTCAACAATCACAGCCATGAGTGTCACAATATCTGGCACCTTGGTGATTTTAACTCTGCTTTGTGCAGCCTTCATGTGTGTCAGGTGGAGAACTGCCCATTCATGTGCACCTCCAGGACATCAACTGCTTACAGACTGGATCACCCATAGCCCCAGCATTACTTCAATGAAATATGGCCCAGAAGCTGCTGATATACATGAGGAATTTATCGAGTAAGTCCATGTATTGTTAAAAGATTGTTAGGGAATTTTTCAAGAGGACATAAACTGGTATTGTTACTTTGCTAGTTTGTAAGTTGTAATTTGATTGAGTAATGGTCTTGTATAAAAAGGAGGAAAGGCAGTCGGTTAATCAATGAAGTACCACTGAGGTTAAGCTTGCAGTGGTTTAAACTTATCGTTGTTAGAGAAAAGCTGAATAAACAATACAACAATGAGCCAAAATATTTTGACAACCAGTTTAATAGCGTGTTGCACCACTTTTCAGACACAGTAAAACAGAGATTCTGCTTGGTGTGAATTCTGCAAGTCCTTGACAGTATTCCAGTAGTATATAGAACCAGATGTCTATGCACAGTTCCCATAAATTATGGGACAGTTGTTTACAGGCACACAGCTGTCACCCGATATATGTTCCAGTGGTACAGATCAGGCACCTTTACTGGTCAGGACCTCAATATGAGTTCACTATAATGCCCCTCGGATCACTGTAGCACAATTCTGACCTTGCAACTGGCAAGGAAGATGTCATCGCTATATGAAGCCATGCAGGTAATCTGCAATAATGTTTGTGTAGTTCACTGCGGTCATGATGCCTTCAGTTACCACCACTGATCCCATGCAACTCAATGTACCTCATAGTGTAATTCTGCCCTAACTGGCCTGCATCTGTGGCATGGTGCATGTTTAATGCAGCCATTTGTCTGGATGATAGTATAGAAGAATCAGACAGTCAACCTGGAGTAACAAGAAATGTGATTCATTCAACAGGTGACAAATTTCTTGATCCACAGTGAAACCTCTGTGATGCTGTGACCACTGCAATCATAACTGATGATGTCGTTAGGTCAACACGGGAACACATTAAGATTGTGATGTAGAGCTCCATGTTCAGCAATGGCCTTTGAACGATGTGCTTGAAACACTAGTGTCTGCACCAGCATTATACTCTGTCTTCAGATCTGCCACATATCGCTGTCTGTCCTAGATTACATGTTTTGTGATGAGACATGGTCGTCCACACTATATGGTCTACTCATTATATCAGCACCCTTCAACCACTTTCCATAGGTGGTTACGACGGTAGCACGCCAACAGGCGACCGACTTCACCATTTCAGAGCTTCTCATTTTACGCCGCAATGCCACAACAATGTGGTCTATGTCCAAAACCGCTTATATCAGTGGATTTCCAAATTTGTGGCCCATATCTTTGGTATAATGACTGTCCATTCGTCTCTTTTCTGCTTATATTCTTTCCTTACTGCGTCACATGCCCGCAATACCATTAGGAGGCATTCAACCTCGCGGTGGGCAGTGCTCATAATTCTTTTGGCTCATCATTGTATGTAATTGTCAATTTGTAGGATGTATGTGGAACCTTTGGATAATTAACATGAGATTAGATCTGGAGACCGTATCTACTAAAGAGGGGAAGTGTGTAGGGCCGGCACCATTTTTTGCTGTGGCTGAATAAAGTAACGACACTGCTGTAGCTAATGCAAAATGCTGAGGATGGGCAGGCACTCAGCCAACTTCACCTGTGAGGCATACTGTCACTGTCCACCTCAGTTTTCAAGGGTAGGCACTACTGCTGAGAGCAGACTTACCCTAAAGGGTGCACAGTGGGATGCTGCTCCTCCTGCGCATCCTGTCCTGAGCTACGAAGCTGCATCCAGTGAGTGCTCACGAAACCCAGGCCACGTCATGTATCTCTCTTCAGCACCCTCGGAGAGTTACCGGTGTCATTGCTTCACTGGGTGCCAGACACTGCGAACTGCTAGAGACTATAAGTCGCTTGCTTGATTCAGTGTCTCCACACCCCCATCTATGGCACGTCTCCACACCCCCATGCACGGCACACACCCTGGAAGACATTGCCACCACCGAACGTTGCTAAGACTGTTGTAGTTTGATCACTAATAAACTGAATGTTTAATCAATGATGTTTCCATGATACAGCCGCTGCTCCCCTGCTATCCCTCCCAGGTTGGTGAACTACCAGCTTCCTGATATGAACAACCCAGTTCCACCACTCATTATAGTGGGCATACAGTCTTGGCCATTAGACACTGCTGTAGATGTGACAGAGGGCAGTTGCGGTAGTCAAGTGACATGAAGCCATCACTGAATGAGCTAACCAAAGGAAGACACTATGTTATATTGGAACAGGCCAATTTCTAACAGAAGTAACCAGATCACAAGATGTTCTACCATCTGCTGTTCAGAGACTGTTGCAACAATTTCTAACAACATGTTTGGTGTCGAGATGCTGCAGTCAAGTATGACCACAGGCTGTGATGCACACAGTAGTGACTTTTTTTTGTGACATATCAAAAAGAACACAGGCACAAAAAAATCATAATTAAGGACTATGTGTTCTACAGCAAGTGAAAAGTTGACATTATTGGTTACTGTATATAAAATTCTTTACAAAGATGTTAATTATATGAGACACTCACCATTCTGTTTATCACTCTCTGCTCGTATTGATCATTGGAGAAAACACCTTTAATGAGCAAGCCAACATGCACAACTGATCGCACCACATTGGACTAGCATTTATTCAGTTGACGGCCTGTAAAAGGTATGACGACATTCTAGTTGCATGACATGTCGAACTATTCCATTCGCAGTGGCGACAAAAGCACTCTCTCTTAAGTTAGCAAGCATCACAACACACCTTTCACGTACTAAGAGACCAAGATGTTGAAACAACACTTGCTGCAAATAACGGGATGCAGAGGGAAACATAATTTTGTTGCATGGATAATATTCTTAATACTCGTATCTACAAATATATTGAACCAACTTTTGTTTGAAATGGCACGATGTGCTTTTCTAACACCATACGAAAGCTCTTGAAAAGACAAGTTAATGCTGGCATTGAAACTTTTCGCAGAAGTAGCCGGGAAATTTGGTAGAATTCAAAGGAAAGAGAGGTAGAACAGGCTATTGCATTCAATAAAAGTTGCTGGACCTGCCATAATAATGTGTGCTTTACACTAACTGGACAGAAGTATCTGGGCACACTCATTTGCAGATGATACAAACATTGCAATAAATAGTAAATCAAATATAATTTTAGAAAGGGCAGCTAATCAAATTTTTACTGACATTAATAAGTGGTTCATAGCCAATTCATGTCATTCAACTTTGAAAAGACCCACTATATGCAGTTCAGGACCTCCAAGAGATTTCCTTCTGGTGTGTGTATAAAATATGATGACATGGAAATGGGAGAAATTGAGAGTGTAAAATTCTTGGGATTACAAGTTGATAGTAAATTCAGTTGGGAGCAACATACCAACGAACTGCTAAAGTGCCTAAACAAGTCTGTGTTTGCAATGCGAATGATGTCAGATATAAATATAAAAAAACTGGCATATTTTTGCTTATTTTTACTCCATTATGTCATATGGTATCATATTTTGGGGTAACTCCACAAACAGAGAAAAAATGTTTAGAGTACAGAAGTGTATAATAAGAGTAATGAGTAGTGTAAATCCAAGAACATCATTTTGAAACCTGTTCAAAGAATTGGGCATATTAACCACAGATTCTCAGTATATTTATTCCTTAATGAAGTTTGTTGTAAATAATACATCTCTTTTTCCAACTATCTGCTCAGTACACAGTATCAATACTAGGAATAAGAGCAATATACATAAAGATTTAAAATCACTTCCTCTTGCCCAGAAAGAAGTCCAGTATTCAGCAACGCATATTTTCAGTAAGTTACCAGCAACCATTAAGAGTCTAGTTTCAAACAAGGCACAATTTAAACACAATTTAAAAGAATTTTTGGTGGCCAACTCCTTCTATTCCATCCATGAGTTTCTCAACAAGTGCAGTTGACCATTTTAATGAAAATTTATTATACTTTAATTTTTGACGATACTTGGTTGTAACAGCCAAGTAACTACCTATTGTGTGAATGATGGATGTATGGAAAGCAGATGTAAGTCTTAAGTCTGTAAATAGTGGAAGTTTAGTTTTAAATCTTGTATATAATCTGACTGTTCCTAACTGATGATCACTGAAATGAATAATTTACTTTAATTTCTGACAATACTTTGTTGTAATAACCAAGAAACTAGCAAATGTCTGAATGATGGATTTAATGAGTATTAAACCTGTAAATATTAGAAGTTTAAATTTAATTCATATACATAATTTTACTGTTTATTGACTGAGGATCATTAAAATTAATGAAACTCAAGTTTTTGTAATTACATTTTTGTTCCACACCCAGGAGGATTCCCTCTTTTATGGGTCTATGGAATGAATAATTAATCTAATCTAATCTATGTAATGTGGAATTGACTGCTGGATGCCGCGAAAGGCTGATCCGTCAGTATAAAACGAGGCGTGTAATTACGTGTTTTCTGTAGAGAAGCAGTGACATCATAGTGGGTCAGTTAGGAGAGTTGAGTGGCTACGAATGTGCTAGTCATTGGTTGTCGCCTGGATAACAAACCCACCAGAAACATTTCAACTCTTCTAAAGCAGCCCAGGTCGATTGTTGGTGATGTGATTGTCAAGTGAAAATGCGCAGTAGCAACCACAGCGAAACCCAGACCAGGCTGACATCATGTGCTGACACACAGCGAGCTTTGGGCTTACAGAGGGTTGTTGTAAAAATAGCATGACATCAGTAGAAGTAATTATTCATGAGTTACAGAGTGCTACCAAGAGCTCAGGTAGTGCAATGACTGTGCACAGGGAGTTAAAAAGAATGGGGTGCAATGGTCTAGCAGCTCTTCATAAGTCAAACATTTTTGTAGTCAGTGCCAAGCGTCACTTGAGATGGTGTAAAGGGTGATGCCACTGGAAAGCAAATGGCAGAAAGCGACTGATGTAGAGAGACGAATCACGCTATACCCTATGACAAGGCAATGGAATGGTTTGGGTTTGGCGAATGTGAGGAGAATGTTATCTACTATCATGTGAAGTGCCGACAGTGAAGTACAGAGGAGGTGATGTTATGGTATGAATGTGTTTCTCGTGTTTAGGATACAGGAGGATATGAATTCATTTTACAGTACTGTAATATGTATAGTAGATTAACAATTCAGAGACACAGGCCAGGGTGGCCGAGCAGTTCTAGCCGCTACAGTCTGGAACCGCGAGACCGCTACGGTCGCAGGTTTGAATCCTGCCTCAGGCATGGATGTGTGTGATGTCATTAGGTTAGTTAGTTTTAAGTAGTTCTAAGTTCTAGGGGACTGATGACCTCAGAAGTTAAGTCCCATAGTGCTCAGAGCCATTTTTGAAATTCAGAGACGAAGATTGTTTGTATCAGCATGACAATCAATCTGTCATAGAATAGCATCTGTGGGACAATGGTCTGTGGACAATAACGTTCCTGAAATGGATTGGCCTCCCCAGAGTCCCTACTTGAGCCCAATGGAACACACTGAGGATGTGTAGGAATGTCAATTTCATTCCAGATCCCGGCGTCCAACATCACTACATCCTCTGGTTTCTGCATTTGAGGCGAATGGGCGGCCATTCCTCCACATACTTTCAGGTGCCTCCTGGCAAGAGTTCCCAGCAGTGTTCAAGGCATCACAGAGGCGAAGGGTGGACACACCCCATGTTAATGCCAAGTTTTAGATGTCCAGATGCTTGTATGAGATAGCGCATGCTAACTTCCGGCATATCAGACGGCGCTTACCAAAACTATTTCAGATGTGTGTACACACGACACTAGGACCGACTTGGCATGAGAGCTGACTTGGTCCAGTTTACTTCGGAATAGCCGAGTCCGGCTGCTTGCCTTTTAATACTGGCTTTCTCAATTTTTTTTTTTTTTTTTGAAAAGTTTCGATGCCAGCATGAACAAACTTTGTGTAACTGTATTCGTTTCAAGAGCTTTCGAATGCCGTTAAGAACGATATCGTTCTGTTTTAAAAACATCACACTCTCTTAAATATCTCTGTAGATCCAAGAATTAAGAACATGAACCATGCTACAACATTACTTGCCCATTTGCTAACATTTGTCCGAAACCTTGTTTCGATGTCTTGAACCGTTCACGAAATGAGAGGCGTGCTGTGTCTTACAGGAGTCACTCTTCATATCATTCAATTGCTCACGTGCTTAAGAGCGCACTCCATTCTCTTGTACTGACTTTATTCAGTCTGCACCCATTTCATACTATTTCTTTGTCTTCAGTCAATGTCCTCTGTTCATATTAGGCGACAACATTCTACGAGGTCTGTCTAAAAAGTATCCGATCTTTGATTTTCCCGCGCAAAATAGAGACGATAGCTTGGCGCCACTGTACACAGTAAAGGAAGAGACCTTTATGTGCATGCGTGAATTTTGTCCCCGCCTTCCAGCATGTCAGTCACTGTCTGTCAGTCGCTGAATGAGGTGCTACACAACGTGTTCTTCTTACCGATTCTCTCAAGATGACTGAACGTGTTGAGGAAAGATACTGCATAAAATTTTGTCAAAAGCTTGATGATTCTCAAAGCGAAACAATTCGTAAGATTCAGCAGGTGTTTGGAGAAGATGCGATGGGTATAACACAAATTAAGGAGTGGTTCAATCGATTCAAAAAAGGCCGCACATCAGCGGAGAGTGACCAGCGTTCTGGCAAGCCTCAAACTGCTCGGAGTGCAGCTGTTGTTGAGAGGGTGCAAAATTTGGTGACGGCAGATCGTTGTTTGACCATGCGGGAGATTGCCCAAGAGTTTGGAGTGAATAAAGATTTTGCACATGCAGTTTTGTGTCTTAATTTGAACACTGAGTGGCTGCGAAATTCGTGCCCAAGTTGTTGTCGTCGGAACAAAAAGACCTCTGTTTTGACGTTGCACACGACTTTCTGGACACCACCAACACTGATCCTGGGTTTCTGAACACTCTGATATCTGGAGATGAGTCATGGGTGTACGGGTACAACCCGAAAACAAAAAGACAGTCGTCGCAATGGAAGCATCCTGAGTCTCCGAGCCGCGCGGGATTACCCCAGCGGTCCAGGCCCTGCAGTCATGGACTGTGCGGCTGGTCCCGGCGGAGGTTCGAGTTCTCCCTCGGGCATGAGTGTGTGTGTTTGTCCTTAGGGTAATTTAGGTTAAGTGGTGTGTAAGCTTAGGGACTGATGACCTTAGTAGTTAAGTCCCATAAGATTTCACACACGTTTGAACATTTCTGAGTCTTCAAGACCGAAGAAAGTGCGGCAGGTGCGAAACAAAATCAAAGTGATGCTGACTGTCTTCTTTGATGCCCGTGGAATTGTGCATCACAAATACGCACCAGAAGGACAAACAATGACAAAGGAGTGCTATCAAAATGTTTTCCAGCAACTCCGTGATGCAGTTCGGCGCAAAAGACCAGATGTGGATGGCGAAAAACTGGCAACTGCATCACGACAATGCCCCCGCACATTCATCCACTTGATCCAAAATTTCTTGGCCAAACATGGAATTACAGCTGTTCGCCAACCTCCCTACTCTCCAGACACCCCTACTTGTGACTTCTGGTTGTTCGCAAAATTGATGATGCCACTGAAAGGACCCCATTTTGAGAGTAGAGAAGAGGTAATATGGAACACGACGACAGAACTGAACACCATTCCAAAAGAAGACTTCCAGAGGTGTTTCCAGCAGTGGAAGGACAGGTGGGCTAAGTGTGTGCCAGCACGTGGGGCCTACTTTGAAGAGGCCCCGTCAGGTATTCAAAATATTTCTTCTGGCCAAAGGTCAGATACTTTTTAGACAGGCCTCGTTTATTTTCCTCCAAGCATTGCCACATGAAAACATATGTCCTCTCGTAGCTGTTACTCAGGAATACATAACTTCTTCTGTTGCTTCTTCATTCTCCAGTTTTCACGTTGGTTGGCCTCTAGTTGTTTGCATTTATGTACACTTTTTTGCGCGGGATGAAATTCCACATGCAAATTGCTCAAAACAAGTTTTGTCCATCCTCTTGACTTGTACAGGTGTCTTCTTTTTTTAGTTGCAAACCTCTCTTTCAATTTTCTATCGATCACGGGAAATTGCTGTGTATTGGAATTCTCAGTGCTGTAAGAGAGCCTTGTCTCTCTTGTCGTGACGGTGTAATGCGGTCTCTATACACTGTTCAGTTTTTCATAGTACCTCGAAGGTCCATGGAAATGCATTTCACTTCATCATGTGTTTTTCATGCGCTCCATTGCAGCGTATAATTTCGCGAAGGCGAGTTCACAGATTCCTTACAGCTTTGCACGACATGTCTTGAGTTATGTCATTGAAAAATTGCACTATCTGGGCATGCATTTCCATAATATTCTGTGGTCTCAAAGGGACAGTGGCTCTTTCAAATACCCTGACAAAAAAATCGCATGTGCGTAAAACTGGGCTTGAAGGAGGACAAAAAAATCTCATGATGGTGCTGTGGTTAACGACGGAACATGACACGATTGCTGAATATTTCCTGTAGAAAATCCAATATAGAATTAACCATATGAGGTGTTGCGCCCTCTTGCATAAACCACAATGTGTTTATTGGAAGAGTGGTAGCAAGAAGATATGGCACCAAGTTATTTTCCAACATTGTCTCGTATCGGTCAGCAATGACAGTTTCGTTGACAAACACTGCTGTGATCAGGCTGCCCGCCCTGTCCCTTTCCCTCGTTTGTTCATGAACAGGAACATTTTGCGGTTTTTCTCTACCCCAAATCGAACAGTTTCCACTGAGGTGGAAATAAGCTTTGTCTGAGAACCATGTGTTGAATATTATTTCACATTCCTTCTGCCCATAATGGATACTCAGTTTTCTCTGTTTGTTCTACATAGTCAGCTTCTGTAACACAGTCATTTTGTAACGGAAAAGCTTAAGATCACTCTGTAAAATTCTTTTTACAAAGTACAGAACGACGGGACATACCCATTTCTCATGCCGCCCACCGGGATGACTTGTTTGGACCCGTAGCGTTGTGAAGTTTTCCGAAGAACGAACAGTCGGTAGCCGAGGTCGTATTCCTTCCAATGAACTGCCTCCTCCTCCTCCTCCTCCTCATCCTCCTCCTCCTCCAAAATTTCTCTTTCATTGTAGAATTGTGTTCCTTCATGCAGCCCAGCGCATGTGGAATATTGTCCTAAATCTTCTTTGCATTTCTGTGACACTTTTCAATTCAATGTAAAGGAGAACTGCATTAGCACACTGCTGAACCTATAAATGTCCATACCCGGCGATGGCGAAACACTAACTGCGAAGCAAGAGACTGGCGATATTGCAGCAGCACTACAGTGAAACAAACCACGTTGGAGCGACATTTGAATGAAATGTAACTAGAGGTATCATTTTTATTCACTGTTGAAATTTGTTGACTATTTGTGCGCCATCCTGTATCTTTGCATCGAAAAACAAAGACCCTCGGATGGCAGAGACCATTTATCTAAACCTACATTGTGAAAATTACTCTGAAGTGCATGGCAGAAGGTACTGGATTGTACCAGTTATTAGGCTTCTACCCATTCCATTTGCACCATTCACATTTGGAGAGTGAGAAGAAAGTTAAATCACTCGGATGTAATTGATCTAATCTTATACGCAAGACCACTACGGGAGCGATATGTAAGGGATTGTAGTACATTCTTAGAGTTATCATTTAAAGCAGCTTATTGAAACTTTACAGTAAGTATGCATTTTCGGAATAGTATGCGCCAGTAATAGGGTAATGGGTTATCAAATTGATAAGCAAATCAATGAAACTGATCCGTTAACTAACCCCACCCCCAAACTGCCAATACACACTGATTGGATGTTTTACAACAACAAAAAAAGTATTAAACTGCTTATGGAGCAGCAATACAGGAACCCTCTCTTATGATTGATAGGTTGTTGGATATGGTCTTCCATCAGTATAGTCCACAAAACTTTGTGCAGATCTGTGCAAGCGACTTCTACCACTGGCCTCCAGCCCCAATGGAACGATATGTGTGTATGCAATATGCTCAATATCAACACGCATATGGTATCTGTTCTTCGATATATCGGAAGAGAGCAAGAGTTGCGGTAAAATCTTGTAGGAGTTCCTATTTCATGAGTGGTATAGCTGGTTAAAGTTTGGATGCATATAGTTCTCTCAAAACTACACCGATTTTGCTCATAAAACTAACAGACATCACATGTGTCTGTTCTCATGGAATTATGACTGGTTTTATTATTATCGTCACGAATGCATGTTTAAAAATCGGTGTTACCACAAGTCTTATGTTATTTCACACTTCATAGCATCTAGTTATATAGCAGATGCACTTGAATTATAGCTCATTGTGGAACCTCAAAATGATAGTGTTTTTTCTCGACATGTGAGCGGAGTTGCTGCCTTTGGGTCATGGGGTCCCGTGTTCAATTCCCAGTGAGGTTGGGGATTTTCTCTGCCCGGGGACTGGGTTTTTGTGTTGTCCTCATTATTTCATCATCATCATTCATGACGATGGCTATAATGGACTGTGTAAAGGAATTGGACTGTGTAAAGGCCCCTCCCACCGGAGGTTCGAGTCCTCCCTCGGGCATGGGTGTGCATGTTGTTCTTGGCATAAGTTCGTTTAAGTAGTGTGTAAGTCTAGGAACTCATGACCTAAGCAGTTTGGTCCCTTAGAAATTCACACACATTTGAACATTTGATTGTGTAAAAGAATTGGAACTTTGTACGAGTGCTGATGGCCGCATGGTTGAGCGCTCTACAAACCAAATATCATCAACATCAGATTGAGTGAAACAGGCTGTGATGATCACATGGCTTAGAAAACTAGAACTCAAGAATCTGCTGCTATTGTGAGTGATTGTCTGTTGTATGATAGAAATTTTACACACAGGTCGGTAGAGGGGAATTGCGGAGAAAAAATGTCAAATGTAAGCATGCAAACCGGAATTGGTTTCGATGTAATGGAAGAGAGAGGGAGACGATAAAATCTAATAGAGGTTCTATTACAAGACAGGTTCTCACAATTTGTTTCATGATTGACGATGTGATGTAGCTTCATATTGCTAAAACGGGACTTGCCATAGTGTACAAAACAGTAACGACCTCTTGAATTAGAGCTTCTTGTTGTCGAACATAAAACGATTCTGGAATTGGTTTCGATGTAATGGAAGAGAGAGAGAGACGATAAAATCTAATAGAGGTTCTATTACAATACAGGTTCTCACAATTTGTTTCATTATTGACGATGTGATGTAGCTTCATATTGCTAAAACGGGACTTGCCATAGTGTACAAAACAGTAACGACCTCTTGAATTATAGCTTCTTGTTGTCGAACATAAAACGATTCTGTTTTTTTCTGACATGTGAGCAAATGGCTTGAAAGACTGTATTCTCTAATGTTATTTCGCATGTCTGAATGGTTTGTAACACACAAATGCATGATTTTTTATTTACAGACACTGATTTGAATGCGAGAGACGCTCTCAGGTTGTGTAATTTGTCCGTCAAGCTGAAAGAAATTGCTTAACATAGATGTTTTTTTCTTCAGAGTTTAAATTTTCGTTTTTTCTTTACTCCAGTGATAGTTTCAAAATAACGAGGACATTCAGCGGTGATCTGTAGTTTTTGCAGATAAATAGTGGAAGTTTTTTCCTGATTTTACATGCGGTGGACATGTATAGGGGGTGTACAGCCCGACCTCTGAATTTTGGTTTTCTGTAATCGGCGGCGATGCACTTTGTTGGATGTCGCAAAATAATGAGATGAGAATTGTATCCTGCAGTCGAATTTAAAATCTATATCGACTTTGCTCATAAAACTAAATGAAAATTTACTGCGCCAGTTTTTGTGGTGAAAGAACATTTATTACCATTACAATTGTGTTTTCCTTTTTAATAGATGCTCGCTTATAACTGATGCATTGACATTAAATACAATTGTTACAGAGCACAGTGTGTGGGTGATTGTCTTAGACAGCTGTGCCCTGTCCAGGGCGCGGCTACATTTTAGCCTCATCACCTCGTTTTGTTCTGCAGGCAGCCGACGTTATGGTCTTTTGTCTCGGCGAAGGGCCGATGCTGGACTGTCGCCTTTAGATGGACTGGGTGCCGCTTGTCTGCCGGCGGGTATGCTGCAGATAAGCGCATGGCGTGCTGTTGCAATTGACCGTTTGAAGAAGTCTGTGTCTCCTCGTAGGTGGAGGGTGGGAGGGAGGGAGGGGAGGAGGAGAGATGAGGAGAGATAAGAGGGCCGCTAACTTTGGCAGCTTGTGGTCATACAACGAGGACAATGCACGTTCAACTACTACCCCCTCTACAGTCTTTTGGGACGATGATTTGTCCTAGTACATTGCTTTATGACCCATTCATAACGAGTGCTGGCTTTTTTCACGACAATTTTGATGTGTAATTAGAGCAGTGAAGCATTTGTCGTCGGTTGTTGTAGGGTGTATTGGCTTCGATTAGCTGGGCTGTAGGGTGATTGTCAAGCAGGTGTCTGCAGTGAACTCTGACGTCAAACAGCGATAGACACAGTCCTCAGACATTTGCTTACTGGTAATACAATTATTCAACTTCTCTCTGTTCAACACCGGCATCCCATTAGTTTAATATGTTTCCCACCAAAAAATGAAGATAGTACTTCCCACTTCTGCCTTTTTCCCGCCAACTTGTAGGTGAAGGGTAGAGTTTGAGTGCGTCTGCCACTGGTTTGGACTTGTATTGTGAAATTTTTTCCAGCAGGATAACATGACTTATATGGTATCGTCAATTGTTGAGCTGTATTGCAATTTTAGGCCGTCCTTGTGTAGCGCTTTGATTAGTGTTGTGTAATTGGGCCGATCCTTATGATTAATTACGTAATTAGGACCAATCTATACTTCAGCTTCCAACCAAAATAAATAAAGTACACAACCTCTCCTGCATCTGGGTAGTTTTCGCGTGTTGGGGGGTGCACTTTGGCTTTCCATCCAGAAGGACCAGCGTTTGAGTCCTGGAAAGGGCATCGCCATTTGTAACTTTCCGCTTATTCCCTGGTCGGGGGTGGAGTGCGACGTCAGCACAGCCCTGGGAAAAAAAATTGTCACCAAAATTCGAAATTCCCACCAAAATTCGAAACCCCTTAGGTGGGGGGGGGCAGGGTGGGGGGGAGGGGAAGGGGGGTTGTTGGGGGGAGGTGGAGGGGCGGGTACCCATGTGCAGGTTAAGGAAAACACATGACATCACCCAGGAGCGGATGGAGTGGCGTGGATGTGGGGTGGGGGTGGGTGTTGGGGATTGCAAGGGTGGGTGTAATTAATTGAGCAGTCTAATTGATTTGCATAATAATGTGATATCAATTTGATCTTCAGGTGTCTGCCATAGTTATTTCAGCATCTCTGTAATACTCGCACACCTGTAGCCATTGATGCTGTCGTTCTCGGTAGATGTTCATTATCCCCTATCAGTCGTATTTGGCATCCCACACACTAGAACAATATTCTAGGATGGATCGCACGAGCGATTTGTAAGCAGTCTTCCTCGTAGGCTGATTGCACTTTCCTAGTATTCTATCAATGACCCAAAGTCTGCCAGTGAACTAATGAACAAATACACCACCCTCATTTGCCTACTTTTTCCCAATATCTCACTGCTGTCAATTTTTAATCAGCTTTCCGTACCTAGTGCAATGTGACTTACATAGTTTTTTAGGAGCATTGCAAAATCTGGCACTTTGTTACGAATGTTTCGACAGTTAATCACTAGAGTTTTAATATTCCAGCTTGTAGGGTGCATTTCTATGGATCTGATGCTGACACTTCAGGTCTCCTACTGCTATCGTTAAGTGGACTGGATGGAAAGTCACCTAATCTAAAAAAGAAAAACCCCTCGTATTACACCCCACACTCTGTTAGCTACCCCTAATGGGCACACCTGATCCATTTAAGGGGACCCTACTGTTCTCAACCCTAGGGCGTAAGCCCAAGATGTTGCAGGTTAGCTAGTCACAGACCTATACAAGTCTCTGGTTCAGTCCTTCCACTCGACTCAGAACAGGGGACCAACATTAACTCTGGGAACAGTACTGCAAATTGTGAGCTTCGTTGAAGCTCTGTGAGCAAAACTTTGGTACTCTCAATGTTCTCTGCCAGTCTTCTGAATGATTTAGGTATGACTTCAGGACTTAGACGATAGGCAACGTTTATTCTAACATGCGTCACAGTCTCCAGTTGGGTCATTCGAAGAGCTTGGAGGGTAGTTGGAACATCCTATTCAGCAGGAACCAATAGCGCCGCCTACAGTACTAAGATTCGGCGAAGATAATGTCAAAATTTTCCAGCTACTGAATCTATTTCTCTGTTAGGCCAGCGGAAGCAATCCTGTTCGAGATGATACTGAAGACGGCAGCCGATTACAGACGATTTGGGGAGCAGTAAATGCCATTCTGAACGTTCCGATCGTCTTCTGAGAAGACTTGAAAAACAGTGATTCGTGTCTTGACATCTACATTCGGCGTGGAACATCTCCACCAGCAACTAGAAGACGAGGTGTATGGCTATGGACTATGATCGTTGTCGCGCCTTCTCTCCCCAAGAACCAACAAGGAGACACCACTTGTGTTGTTTATCATGAGTGATATCCTACACAAACTTGGATTCTGGCACATCACCAGAATTGCAGCAACTCCAGTGATCACGTAGAAGCTATGAGCAAACCGCGTCGAGGCGGAATGCTTCAGTTGTCGGGTGGTTAGACACGTTGCACAATTCTGTACAATTTATTTATTTTGTTTTGATCCTCTGACATCTTGCACGTAAATAGGACAAGTCAAAAGAAAATGCAGAGGCGGTAAACTTACATTAATAGAACAAGTTTGACCACAAATATAAACGACTACGTTAACACGTTATCACATAAACAATTAATACAATTTATCGCACACGTGATTGCTAATAGCAATCTTGCTATAATATGTCTGATAATTGCACATTATAAAATTACACTTATTTCGATGAAATATTCATTTACAGAGTAGAAACTGTGGTCCATCAGAAACGGCTTCAGCGTTTTTCTTTATATGTACAGGGCTATTACAAATGATTGAAGCGATTTCATAAATTCACTGTAGCTCCATTCATTGACATATGGTCACGACACACTACAGATAAGTAGAAAAACTCATAAAGTTTTGTTCGGCTGAAACCGCACTTCAGGTTTCTGCCGTTAGAGCGCTCGAGAACGCAGTGAGACAAAATGGCGACAGGAGCCGAGAAAGCGTATGTCGTGCTTGAAATGCACTCACATCAGTCAATCATTACAGTGCAACGACACTTCAGGACGAAGTTCAACAAAGATCCACCAACTGCTAACTCCATTCGGCGATGGTATGCGCAGTTTAAAGCTCCTGGATGCCTCTGTAAGGGGAAATCAACGGGTCGGCCTGCATTGAGCGAAGAAACGGTTGAACGCGTGCGGGCAAGTTTCACGAGTAGCCCGCGGAAAATTGGCTCATGCCAGAACTGGAGACCGACAGCGCCAACTTCATCTTTCAACTGGATGGTGCTCCACCGCACTTCCATCATGATGTTCGGCATTTCTTAAACAGGAGATTGGAAAACCGATGGATCGGTCGTGGTGGAGATCATGATCAGCAATTCATGTCATGGCCTCCACGCTCTCCCGACTTAACCCCATGCGATTTCTTTCTGTGGGGTTATGTGAAAGATTCAGTGTTTAAACCTCCTCTACCAAGAAACGTGCCAGAACTGCGAGCTCGCATCAACGATGCTTTCGAACTCATTGATGGGGACATGCTGCGCCGAGTGTGGGAGGAACTTGATTATCGGCTTGATGACTGCCGAATCACTAAAGGGGCACATATCGAATATTTGTGAATGCCTAAAAGAACTTTTTGAGTTTTTGTATGTGTGTGCAAAGCATTGTGAAAATATCTCAAATAATAAAGTTACTGTAGAGCTGTGAAATCGCTTCAATCATTTGTAATAACCCTGTACATATAAGCTTTCCTTCTATAGCATCTTGAGATTAGCAAAATGACCGTGTAATTGAATTACCTTAAGAAGGACTCTGATCAGAATTGTTTTGATGATATGCATTGGATGTTCCTGAATGTTCTCTTACAAACACTGTTGTTACACAGGCGTAGAAGATTCAGTGTCTTTAGTGTAGGAGAAAGAGACCGACACGAATCTTGTCTTGGGTTGCTTATGAGTCTGATAACTCGTTTTGGGTACTGAATATGGGTCGACTACAAAGTTGGGTGGGTGGGAAGAGAGTGAGACAGGGTTGTAGCCTCCCCCCGATGTTATTCAATCTGTATATTGAGCAAGCAGTGAAGGAAACAAAAGAAAAATTTAGAGTAGGTATTAAAATCCATGGAGAAGAAATAAAAACTTTGAGGTTCGCCGATGACATTGTAATTCTGTCAGAGGCAGCAAAGAACTTGGAAGAGCAGTTGAACGGAATGGATAGTGTCTTTGAAGGAGGATATAAGATGAACATAAACAAAAGCAAAACGAGGATAATGGAATGTAGTCGAATTAAGTCAGGGGATGCTGAGGGAATTAGATTAGGTAATGAGACACTTAAAGTAGTAAAGGAGTTTTGCTATTTGGGGAGCAAGATAACTGATGATGGTTGAAGTAGAGAGGATATAAAACGTAGATTGGCAATGGCAAGGAAAGCGTATCTGAAGAAGAGAAATTTGTTAACATGGAGTATAGATTTAAGTGTCAGGAAGTCGTTTCTGAAAGTATTAGTATGGAGTGTAGCCATGTATGGAAGTGAAACATGGACGATAAATAGTTTAGACAAGAAGAGAATAGAAGCTTTCGAAATGTGGTGCTACAGAAGAATGCTGAAGAATAGATAGGTAGATCACATAACTAATGAGGAGGTATTGAATAGGATTTGGGAGAAGAGAAATTTGTGGCACAACTTGACTAGAAGAAGGGATTGCTTGGTAGGACATGTGCTAAGGCATCAAGGGATCACCGATTTAGTATTGGAGGGCAACGTGGAGGGTAAAAATCGTAGAGGGAGACCAAGGGATGAATACACTAAACAGATTCAGAAGGATGTAGGTTGCAGTAAGTACTGGGAGATGAAGAAGCTTGTACAGGATAGAGTAGCATGGAGAGCTGCATCAAACCAGTTTCAGGACTGAAGACCACAACAACAACAACAAAGTGCAGGGACCGATGACCTCGCCCTTTGGTCCCCTCCCACAAATCAACCAATCATCAACCGACAAAGTGCGTTCCCCATGAATGTTATTCCACATTCGATGGCAAACGGGAAATACGCTTGAGATATTTGTACTACTGTTTTTCTGTTACACCTTGCACTCGGTAGCAGTTAACAGATTGATGATAGTTCAGTTGTAAGAAGTTGAATATGTGCATTCTATTTCAGATATATTTCTGGGAATTTCTCATCAACTACTAATTTTAAAATTTTGCTTTTTATTTTCATTGTGTGATCAGTTTGTTGCTCTTGGGTGGATATATGAGAGTTCATGGCTAACGTTCTTCTGGTGTTCATTGAAAGTTTATTTTTTTCGTACCAGTGTATTAGCTCTATCCATGATGTGTCTGCTGAGTATTAATGGTCTTTTCGGTCTAACCCAGTAATAAAAATTCTGGTGTCATCTGCAAATAGTGTTTTCTGTTTGACATGAACAGTGGCACTCACAAGAAACGCCTTGTGTGCGAGGTTGCAAAAGGCCAATGATGTTTACGGCATTCGATGCCCCACATGTCTACCATGCAACCACAATATGGCTGGTAATGGCAACAGGGGACGGATCTGGAGGTATCCAGTGGTGAACACAGCATGAGGATACGGAGCCTAGTTGAACTGCTTAGTTGACAAATAACTAGCAATAGTGAAACTTCCTGGCAGATTAAAACTGAGTGCCGGACCGAGACTCGAACTCGGCACCTTTGCCTTTCGCGGGCAAGAGCTCTACCAACTGAGCTATCCAAGCACGACTCACGCCCCGTCCTCACAGCTTTACTTCTGCCAATACCTCGTCTCCTACCTTCCAAACTTGCCCGCGAAAGGCAAAGGTCCCGAGTTCGAGTTTCGGTCCGGCACACAGTTTTAATCTGCCAGGAAGTTTCATATCAGCGAACACTCCGCTGCAGAGTGAAAATCTCATTCTGGAACTAGCAATAGTGCTACAGTGTTATGGGTGTTGGTACAAAGCAGGGCAACGGCAAGGCCAGCCGGTGTGGCCGAGCGGTTCTAGGCGCTTCAGCCTGGAACCGCGCGACCGATACGGTCGCAGGTTCGAATCCTGCCTCGGGCATGGATGTGTGTGATGTCCTTAGGTTAGTTAGGTTTAAGTAGTTCTAAGTCTAGGGGACAGATGACCTCAGATGTTAAGTCCCATAGTGCTTAGAGCCATTTGAACAATTTGGTAACGGCAACGATAGACAAAACAAATATTGCACTATATCTACAAGTTGACATTTCGACAGAAAGGAACCCAAGGAATTTCACAGAGTGAGAAAGAAGTGGCAGATGAAATATTAGCGTTTCTGCAATATGAGTCAGTGGAATGTGTGGTGTAGTATACGATAGACTGCGTGGACAATGAGCATGAAGAGTACAATAATGGCGATACGTGCTTTAACAAGTGAATGTGATAGCCACAAAGTTCATCATCCTAGTCGGACAGGGAGCCACGGATTCCATCTCCAGTTAATGTAGTAAAGGACAGTCCTTGTCCAAGAAGCAGGCACTAAACATAATTACGTACATATAAAGTCATCCACAACACCGTAAAAAAAAAGAAAAAAAAACAATTATGAACAGATTTCGAGTAAGTCCGCAGCAATATGACCGTGTAGTGATAAGAAAAATTATGGATATTCAAGGCAGTACAAGGCGTACTTGTTACAAAAACTGGTATTTGCGAGTTTTAATTTACAGGATGTACCTGATAGTTTTCTACTACGTTGAAACTTCCTGGCAGATTAAAACTGTGTGCCGGACCGGGACTCGAACTCGGGACCTTTGCCTTTCGCGGGCAAGTGCTCTGCTGCCAGCTGAGCTACCCAAGCACGACTCACGCCCCGTCCTCACAGCTTTACTTCTGCCAGTACCTTGTCTCCTACCTTCCAAACTTTACAGAAGCTCTCCTGCGAACCTTGCAGAACTAGCACTCCTGAAAGAAAGGATATTGCAGAGACATGGCTTAGCCACAGCCTCGGGGATGTTTCCAGAATGAGATTTTCACTCTGCAGCGGAGTGTGCGCTGATATGAAACTTCCTGGCAGATTACGTTACTCACATCAAATTGCCGCGACATAGATTACAGTGATTTCACAGGAAGCCGTGGATGGTTGCATAACTTCAAACAGTGCTGCCGAATTGGAAGACGTAAGATAGCGAAATTTCAAACAAAGTGTCAACTTGACGATGCACAGCAAACTGTGGAAACCGCACGAAAATTTGTAGAAGAGATAAACAGAGTTATCCCATCATTCAGTAAGGCATTTGTTTTCAACTCCGCCCAACCGTGATGTGAAGAGGAAATACATATGAAAGGAACCCTGGAAATCAGAGGTACCAAGAGAACTGTATCAAGATCAGCTAACTTCGACGCCTTAACGCGTTTGTCTACAGTTATGCCGACTGTTAATCTGTGTGGTAAATTGGATGGGAAGTTAATTATTGTGCTGCGAGAAGTTGGAGGTGCTCTGCCCCCTATGATTCCTTCTCGTATGTGTGATCTTGCAAGAACAGTAGGTAATATTTACGTCACAGCAAGCAAGAGTGAGAAAATGGGCGAAAGAGAACTACAACTATGGTACGAGCACTGGTTTTGGCCAATAGATAGTCAAAATAAATTACTTGTGCTTGATTCCTGGTCTGCGTATAAAATTCATACTCATTTAGAGAAAACTATCCCTCCTGAAAATTGTGTGACATTGCAGTTCATATCATCTGGAACCAATGGACAATTTCAGTCTTTGGCTGTTTGTTTTTCCGTGCCTATAAACCACATTATCGCACTACCTGCGGCTACTCCTTAAAGGATAGCTAGTTTCACGATAAGCTCCACGACACTGTTTGGCCGGCCGCTGTGGCCGAGCGGTTCTAGGCGCTTCAGTCTGGAACCACGCGACCACTACGGTCGCAGGTTCGAATCCAGCCTCGGGCATGGATGTGTGTGATGTCCTTAGGTTAGTTAGGTTTAAGTAGTTCTAAGTCTAGGGGACAGATGACCTCAGATGTTAAGTCCCATAGTGCTTAGAGCCATTTGAACAATTTTCGAGTCAAAATCACTTCCAGCTGCAGTTTGCTTTCAAATCGGCCATTCCCTTTGTTTTTGGTCTCGTGTTAGATGTAACTTTCGAAGTTAAGCGCTACCGGGCTGGGCTTGCGCTTGGATGAGTGAGCGGTCTGCCGAATGCAGTTGGCAAACGTTGTGCACTCAGACCTTCTGAGGCAGACTGAGGAGCTACTTCATTGAGAAGTAGCGGCTCCAGTCTCGTAAACTGACATGCAGCCGGGAGAGCTGTGTGCTGACCACATGCCACTCCATATCCGCATCCAGTGACACCTGTGGGCTGAGGATGACACGGCGGCCGGTCGGTATCGATGGGCTTTCATGGTCTGTTCGGGCGGGGTTTAGTGAACATTAGTGTATTCCACTCTTTGGAATAGGTCCTGGATTCTGAGGGAATCATTGCGTATGTGCTGGAGCAGACATCAGTATTTTTCCGCCGCTGATTGCCTTAGCGATAGGGTGCATAATACTCCTAAGCATCGCAAGATGTACTCAGTCGCCGGCCGCTGTAGCCGAGTGGTTCTAGGCGCTTCAGTCCGGAACCGCGCTGCTGCTACGGTCGTAGGTTCGAATCCTGCCTCGGGCATGGATGTGTGTGATGTCTTTAGGTTAGTTAGATTTAAGCAGTTCTAACTCTAGGGGACTGATGACCTCAGATGTTAAGTCCCATAGTGCTCAGAGCCATTGGAACCATTTTTGAACAAACTGTTTCGCACTCGGTTGCATGCTATCACATTCCATCAGTTATCATCACCCCGTTACACCAGAATGATTCTGTATACATTCTTTATGACTGAACGTCCTGCAAAGTCAGTAACTCCAAAGGAGTTCGCCTTTGTGTTTGATGGTGCGAACCTTTTTAATCACTGTGGCGCCCTATTTTTCATTTGGTGTTCATGGTGCAAGTTAATGATTTGTTTTGAAATTTTCTCGAATGTCGACGATGGCGATTTTGTGAAATGTAATACATAAATTCCATAGAAGGTTGATCTCTGCATCTCCCAGACACTCATTTTCTGTTGCTCTCCAGGTGCTTCCTGTCGTAATTGTTAACACAACACTTTCAAATGAGCCTTACTAAAGATTGAAGTTGCGACCTCACGCTGAAGGGGTTCCTTGTCAGATTATCTATATACAAGAGAAAGAGGATTGGATCTAACGTCGACCCTTATGGCCCACCATATTTTATTGTAGTTTTTTTCTGATATGTATGCTGGTCTTCTTCAGATGTGTCCAGTGGTTATATCTTGTTTAAGAACAAATCTCTTTTCCATTTGTTTCGAATATCTCTAATTTCATTTCTTTCCAGCTTAATTAGTAGAGTATCATGACCAGCAACGTCTAACGCGTTGGTCAGATCCAAAAATTTTCCATTATTCATTTCCTTTTCATCTACAGCTTTTAGTGTAGCATGCAGGTAAATGGACTGCTGTGGCTGTGGGTCTAGACTGTCTGAAGCCATACTGATGATTTGACAGCAGTGAGTGTCTGTTTGTAAACTGTGTCAACCCATTATAAAAAAGCTTCTCGAAGATCTTTGAGATTAGGCTGGGCTACAGGTCATTAATTTTTGACAATGTCAGTGGAAATGTATAGAAGATTTGGAAACGTACCTTTGGAAAAGGGATAATTAATAATATGTTTCAGAGATTCTACACTATAATGTCCTTTTCGATTAATAACGCATTCTGGAATATCATCAGATCTACACAAAAGTTTCTTTAAGTGAGTATACCAGTATGACACGCACTCATGCTCTTCTCAGGCATGCCGTCCCATGAATTCAGTGGATGTCATGTTTTGGCTGCTATCATGTTCGGATCTTCGATCGCTACCAACGGTAATTAGATGGTTGTCCAGCATCGGAACAGCGTCCTCAAACCTGCTCTCCAGCCTTCCAGTTAAAATTTTGGCGATGGGTTCGTCTTTCAAGAGAATAATATACGGCTCACAGCTCCCATCTCGCGAACACCTTCCTCCAGGATGCAGAAACCAATCGAATTGAAATGGTTGGAGTTTTCTGCTGATATGAACTCGAACGGTCGTTCTTAGGACCCGATGAAACTTCCTGTGCGCTGCCGCTGGATCCGTACTTAAAACACTACATGATCTCATAAGTATCGCCGTTGAACAATGGACATGATTGAGCAGCAACGTCTCCATCGCCTTGTGAATATACAGGATGATTATAATTAAACTTTCAAAACTCTATAGAAATAACACCAGTGGTCAGAATGACGTGAAATTGCAACGGAATATTATCGGAGAAGGGGGGAAACGTATTGCAGAAGAAAAAAACATAGTGTGAAAATTGATCAATAGATGACGCTGTATGTGTCAGAATACGTAAATGAAAACACCTGTCATGCACACGACCCATTGAAATTGATATAACCACGCCGTGTACACGGCTCTTCCTCCTTTCGCGTCTGCGACATTCACCACGACCGTCTCATTGCAGGTTCGCGCTGTGCTTGTAAAGCTGTATTACAAGAATGATGACCGTGCAGAAGTTCCCGACACTGAAGGGTTTGAAGAAAGGCGTTGGTCCGATGACTGCCGTGAGTCTGGAGAAAATTATTCGGAAACTCGAAAAGACGGTTCTTTTGGTGTGCAACCTGGAAGAGGGAGGAAACGAATTGATTCGACATCAGTGGAAGTAGAGGCCACAGCAATGCAGGAAGAGTGGTGGTGTGCAAACTTGTAGCGCACGGAGAATTGCCCGAATATTGGACATAAGAGAGACTTTCCGAAGTTTCACATGTTTTGCACTGTTTCCTGAGAAAAGATTTTTGCAAGAATCAAGTATCTGCATAAGATGGACATCACGGTGTTTCCACAACTGTGAGAACTTTCCGAAAATGTCGTTTTCCAAGCACAAACACGTAAGAATATTTTTTAACAATCAGCTGCCCCAAAGATAGAGCGGCCGTAAGAAGGAAAGAAGGAAGATTAGGGTTCCACGTCCCGTCGATATCGAGGTCATTGGAGACAGTAGCTCGCAAGAGGCGTGCAACTCCCGCATCGCACCGTTGCTCACTAAGGCCGCCTGATCTCACGATATGTGATGATTTTCATTTTGTGGGGTTTGCGGAAGTCTCTGTCTCTGTGCATCCCCTTCCAACAACTTTGGGTAAACCGACACCGCAAAGCAAGGGCAGTGGTTACAGCAGCTCTGTACATCCTCACAAAAGGACGGAACGAGTTTCGTTATCAACTGGATGTTTGTCCTGCGCCTGGTGGAAGGCACATTGGGTGTTTTGTGAAAGGCAAATGAAATCTTTAATCCTAAACGTAATCGTAAAAAGCTCGTCAGTATTAAGTGTAAAATTTTAGAAAGCGTTCTATCAGTGGAGCGTAAGCCGCGATCGGTATAAAATGTTAAAATTCAGTAAAACAGTCTCGATCGCAACAGACGTTTATTCTGGTTCGCAACCGGTTTCGGTCTATAATTTACATCACCTTCAGACCCTATACACTGCAATACAATAGTAATGCGTATTCACTGAGATTTCTGTACAAAGAGATGGTAATATGGCTAAAAAAAAAAAACCTAGTACGATATTATACCCATGATGGCGGCTGGCGACAGTGGATGGAGCAATTTCCGTAAGAGCACGGACGGCAATTGCTGATTACGGTAGCATTACTCAAAAATATGTGATATAAGTTTCGCCCATAGCATACAGCATTATATCACTGACAACGAATCATGTACCTCTTACGTGAGACTTGTTACACTGAATGGTGTAGTCGAATGTACAAGTAAAATAGATACAATATGACGATGATGTTTGATTTGTAAGGCGCTCAACTGCGCGGTCATCAGTGCCTGTACACATTCCCAATCTGTACACAGTCCAGTCTATCCACTTTCATGAATGATGATGGAAAGATGAGGACAATAGAAACACCCAGTCCCCGGGCAGAGAATAGATACAAGAATTACATACATGAAGGTTCACAACAAATCCTGATTAATTTAAAAGTATAGAACCGAAATGACAGACATGATTTGATCGTTCTTGTATGTAGACTGCCTTCTGTGGGCATTTACACGAATCCGTTGAAAGCAATCATAGCAGAGATGGCTGTATTTGATTACCATGGCAATGGCTTGCGGGTATCGATAGTTACGCTCCAGCGAGGCCCACACAGACACCATAGTAGAGGACGGAACGCTGATGAAGTAGCCGCTGTCTGATGGCTTGGAAGTCGATCGTCGTGTTCCAGCTTTGATAGACGACAGCAGCGAAGAAACTGACTGCCACAAATTCGGACTCCAGTGGTCAGAATAAACCACTGAACCCAGGGGCGATTCTAGAAGTCGGTCAAGGGGAGGGGGGCTAATAGGGGGGAGGGGGTTTGGGGGAATGAAATATGGCTTAACAAAAGGAGAGTTGGGGTCCTCTACCGACAAACTGGTAAAATTTGGTGTTGCTTAAAGTAGTTTTTGGTGACTGTTTTGGAGTTCAGGGTAAAAAATGTGTATTAATAAATGATAAGACGCCTATTTTAAGTTAAATGATGTTTATTGGTTTATTGCCGCTGTTATTCTTTTGTTAAAATGAGTTTGGAATACATTGCAACGTATTTTGCTACATAATTATTAAAAAAAAGTGATTGTACCTGTTGGAGTAATATATTCGCTGATTTCTGAAGTCATTTTATCCAGTGTAATATGGTCTCCATAGGGTGGAGGGCCACAGCCCCCATAGCCCCTCCCCCCCCCCCTCCTTGCCCCGCCCCTGACTGAAGCAATCCATCACATGTGTTGTACACTACTGTCAAAGAACCTGATTATAAACTTGGACAAATGGTGGCTCCAAAACCTCTACGTACTATTTAGCATTAACGAAATATTTGATATAATAGTACATTGGTCTTATAAATGAATTCTTTGAAATAACATGACAAGATACTCAAAAAAATATAAATTTGTCGTCGCGTTAACTCACGACAGAAAATCGTGTAAATAAAAGAAGCGCATTTGGAATATGTAAAATACGCGTCATTTACGTCAGTAAGGGAATGGATGACTGTTATAGAAAACAGTTCGTCAAAACATGTAGTATTTATACAAAAATTATTAAAATCCTAAAATATTTGGTTAAAAGAGAGAATTTGTGTGGGCATCCATGTGTATAACTATGGTACAATATTATGTACTGCCATAATCTCCTTAACTAGTATTGTTGGTACCAGTGGTACGTGATGCTAAATGAAGGTCTTGATTTCTTAATTATAAAAGTATAAAGAGAAAGCTGCAGCAGTGTTACAGTAAATCGCAAAAAAGTTCAAAGAAGTATCTTTGTCTAAAATCTTCCTGTTCATACAACAGCTACAGCGTTTATTTTTAAAATGTGCATAAATTTTCATCTCCTCAAGCGTATTCAGTGGTAATCTCTTAGGTGCGTTATCAAGAATTCTCAAGCTGTTGTCAGTGGAACCTTCTGAATGCTTATTCTGTCCCAAATGTTGACCGAACAGTGACTTGTTGCGAGAGGTACCTAATACACGTTTCTTAAACCGCAAAGCATAGTTTGTTCCTGTCTGGCCAATATATTGCTTATCACAGTCTTACCACAATATTATATATACACCTGAATTCAAGTACATAGCATTGCGCTTCCCAATCGTGTGCCTCACTTTAGTTTTGTAGTACATTGTTAGTGGTGAACGTAATGGCCACTTCAGTGTTTTTAAATAACCTATTTATTCTCTCCGAAATAGTTCCTATATAAGCCGTTTTAGTAAATTTTCAAATAAGGGATACAGGACTGTTATTGAACTTTTGTAATTTACGCAATAAAGTGTGAACTACATTAGTGTTAAAAAGATTGACTACGGCAGCTTGCTTTAAAATATCTAATTCTCTCTCTGAATATCAGTGGGTTCAAGGGGCAATTTCAACATTCTATGAATCACAGATCGGAAAAATTATGTATGCATGTACGTAAAAGATATATAATTATAAAATGGGATGGTTCCTCTCAAAATAAACACTTCGTAGTCGTACGCGTAAGTTGAGATGTACTCCCAAGTTTCTATCTCAACTCATGTGGAAGGTACAGTCTTACGAAAGCCGATGAATCTTTTTGAAAGACTCTGTAGATATGCCTGGTAGACTTCGATGTTTCAAAGACCTATGCGTAATGCTCCTGGTTTTTTCCTTCTGGCACATGTCGCTTTCCTTTCTGGGGCCTAAAATCTTCATAAGCGTTTTCCTCTGTAGCTTTCTGATCTCCTCCGTTTGTGCGTCGCTGTTTTGAGTCAGATGTATGGATGCTGAAAATGAGTTACAAGTTCGTGGCGCCCTCCATCGGCAATGCTGGAATTCAGTATGGTGTTGGCCCACCATTAGCCTTGGTGACAGCTTCCACTCTCGCAGGCATACGTTCAATCCGGTGCTGGAAGGTTTCTTGGGGAATGGCAGCCCATTCTTCACGGAGTGCTGCACTTAAGAGAGGTATCAATGTCGGTCAGTGAGCGCTGGCATGTACTCGGCGTTCAAAAATATCCCAATGGTGTTCTATAGGATTCAGGTCAGGACTCAGGACTCTTTGCATGTCAGTCCATTACAGGGATGTCATTGTCGTGTAACCATTCCGCCACAGGCCGTGCATTATTAACAGCTACTCGATGGTTTTGAAAGATGCAATCGCCATCCCCGAAATGTTGTTCAACAGTGAGAAGCAAGAAGGTGCTTAAAACATCAATGTAGGCCAGTGCTGTGATAGTGGCACGCAAAACAACAAGGGGTGCAAGCTCCTCCCCCCCCCCCCCCCCCATGAAAAACACGACCACACAATAACACCACAGCTCCAAATTTTACTGATGGCACTTCATACTCTGGCAGATGACGTTCAGCAAGCATTCGCCATACCCACATCCTACCATCGGATCGCCACATTGTGTACCGTGATTCGTCACTCCACACAACGTTTTTCCACTCTTCAATTGTCCAGTGTTTACTGTCATTACACCATCGAGACGTCGTTTGCCATTTACTGGCGTAATGTGTGGCTTATGAGCAGCCGCTCGACCATGAAATCCAAGTTTTCTCATCTCCCGCCTAACTGTCATAGTACTTGCAATGGATCGTGATGCAGTTTGGAATTCCTGTGTGATGGTCTGGATAGATGTCTTCCTATTACACATTACGACCCTCTTAGCCGGCCGAAGTGGCCGTGCGGTTAAAGGCGCTGCAGTCTGGAACCGCAAGACCGCTACGGTCGCAGGTTCGAATCCTGCCTCGGGCATGGATGTTAGTTAGGTTTAACTAGTTCTAATTTCTAGGGGACTACTGACCTCAGCAGTTGAGTCCCATAGTGCTCAGAGCCACGACCCTCTTCAACTGTCGGCGGTCTCTGCCAGCCAACAGGCGAGGTCGGCCTGTACGCTTTTGTGCTGTACGTGTCCCTTCACGTTACAACTTCACTATCACATGGGAAACAGTGGAGCTAGAGATGTTTAGAAGTGTGGAAACCTCGCGTACAGACGTATGACACAAGTGACACCCAATCAACTGACCACGCTGGGAAAGCGTGAGTTTCGCAGAGCGCCTCATTCTGCTCTCTCACGATATCTAATGACCACTGGGGTCGCTGATATGGAGTACCTGGCAGTAGGTAGCAGCACAATGCACTTAATATGAAAAACATATATTTTTGTGGATGTCCAGATACTTTTGATCACATAGTGAATGTAATGCTTCTAGCCTTATCACTGCGCAGTTCGCACCGACGGATATAGATTTGTCTGCTTCTTAGTTTTCTAATTTGTATGATGGACTGTTGGTTGCACGACCATGTCTTTTCGGCACAAGATCTTCCTTTACCAAATCTTGCTTGGTATTCACCGATATGACTTTCTGTCTGCTTGTCTACCGTCTATCAGCGGTAGTTTTTGAGAGGATATTGCAGGTGGCTGATGTACCGCTGTAGCTACTCATACCATTGAGGGTCCCCTCCTTGTGTAATGTGCATATGATCGCCGTACTCCAACCCTCTGGTTACTTCCTCTTTTACCAGTTCGTTCACGAGCATTGTGATTTTTAAAACCATTTTATTACCTGCCAATTTTGTCATTTCAACCCGTACTTGCCCTTGTTATTATTTTTGATCCCCTTCATTTCTCTTACTTTCTCTTCTTGTGGTATCTCCTCCGACTGTTAATTCTCTTTAGATCCGTTCCTTTCTAGTTTTTTGAAAGGAATTACAAAATTCAGTAGTTCCTCAACGTTTCCTGTTAACATTTTACTTCCATCTTTCATATTTACTGCCACTACCAGTTTTATCGCTGAAGATTAAGCCTCTGCTACCGTATTCTCTCATTCTGCTTTTGAACACTCTGTAGAGCTGCCTTACGTCGTTTTTTTCTGGAGTTTTCTTCTCATTCAATCTGTTTGGCTTTACTTGTTTCCATTTAGTCCCATCGCACAATGTTTGCTGCCTGCTTTATAGTTTCTCGGTTACCCTCTCTCTCTGTTCCAGTTATCTGCCCTTAGTTAATTTTCTCAAGTAGCCCTTCTCCTATGATACTTCTTCCCATGCCTCATGTGTATCCATACCTCTAGTTGTCACTATTGCCGTACAACTGACACTGATGGATTAACACATTCGAGGCAGAACCGAGCAGTACTGAATGTGAGCTTGAGGGTGAACACAGAATTGGACATTATTGTTGTCAACAGCAAGTATCGTGAGTAAGAAGGACAGCATTGTTGCCAGACAATACACACAGCGCGCGCCGTCGACATCTGCACTGCTGTACAGATTTTTCAGTGTAATACAGGTACTGATATATATGGGGAAAGAAATCAAACGAAAAATTACTCTGTAACGAGCTACTGTAGGCCACAGGTTCTTTATACGTACGTACTCAGAGATTGTCCCTGAACAGTCTCCGAAATTTTATTGGTTGAGTTTATCTCAATGGTATGAACTCTCGATATATTTCATCATCATCTGATAGTCTTAAGAGCCTTTCGAATAAACTCATGGTCAATCGAGTAGACCGCAGCTGGGTAGCGCATCTGGCGTGTAAACCGGCAAAGAGACGAACACATTCTGAAATGTATGTGGATGTTTATTTTTCAATTTATCAATCAGGTACGTGACTAAGATGTGATCTATTCGACCGTCCTCTCATTCATTTGCTATTTAAACTGTAGAATACAGTCCAATTTTGTGATTACTGTGGAGTACATTTCTTTCTTTTGGGAAGTAGTTACTGCAAGAGGAAGACGATGTACTGTCAAGCGCTATACGTGTGATGGAAGATCCAGGTAGCTGTCAGTGGTGATTCCCCTTGGCGACAGTCGAAAACGATAAGCAAGTGGGTGCTTGTGCGCTGATTAGTTGACCTCGTGATAGGTTGATAACAACTCCGCTACATTGCAGGCGAATAATAATGCCCGAAGAACCTTCGCTAAGTTCGTACACGTATGTAACAAAAATCTCAGAGACTACTCTGTAACGAATCACAGTTGGCCACAGGTTCCTTAGACACACATAAAAAAAAAATTTTGCATCACCCCAGTTTCCAAAACTGCTGAAGATACACGTTGACTGTGGATATTATATCACAGACACAGTCACTTTGACTGTTCAGAGACGTCACTAAAGCCGCCCAAAGATGTGAACAACCATGCATGAGCAGCGCCTGTTACATGGAGGGGGTCCGACAGCTGATAAATTCCAGTCATTCCACCAGGAAAGAGGTACACGATTTGTGTTGTCTGTAATCCATCCATGCCTAGATGGTCAAAACCGCTGTTCGATCGCGTACGCATTGTTACTTTGTGCCAGGAAGGGCTCTCAATAAGGGAAGTGTCCAGGAGTCTCGGAGTGAACCAAAGCGATGTTGTTCGGACATGGAGGAGACACAGAGAGACAGGAACTGTCGATGACACGAATCTCTCAGGCCGTCCAAGGGCTACTACTGCAGTGGATGACCGCTACCTACGGATTATGGCTCAGAGGAACCCTGACAACAAAGCCACCATGTTGAATGATGCTTTTCGTGCAGCCACAGGACGACGTGTTACACCTCAAACTGTGCCCAATAGGCTGCATGATGCGCAACTTCACTCCTGACGTTCATGGCGAGGTCCATCTTTGCAACCACGACACCATGCAGCGCGGTACAGATGGGCCCAACAACATGCCAAATGGACCGCTCAGGATTTGCATCACGTTCTCTTCACCGATGAGTGTCGCATATGCCCTAAATCAGACAATCGTCGGAAACGTGTTTGAAGGCAACCCGGTCAGGCTGAACGCCTTGGACACATTGTCCAGCGAGTGCAGAAAGGTGGAGGTTCCCTACTGTTTTGGAGTGGCATTATGTGGGGCCGATGTACACCACTGGTGTTCATGGAAGGCGCCGTAATGGATGTACAATACGTGAATGGCATCCTCCGACCGATAGTGCAACCATATCGGCAGCATATTGGCGAGACATTCGTATTCATGGACGACAATTCGGTCCCCATCGAATGACTTCCTTCAGCATAACGACATCTTTGAACTAGAGTGGCCAGCATATTCTCCAGACGTGAACCCTATCTAACATGCCTGGGATAGTTTGAAAAGGGCTCTTTATGGGCGACGTGACCCACCAACCACTCTGAGGGATCTACAACCAATCGCCATTGAGGAGTGGGACAATCTGGACCAATTTGCCTTGATGAACTTGTGGATACTATACCACGACGAATACAGGCATGCATCAATGCAAAAGGACATGCTACTGGTATTAGAGGTACCGATGTGATCAGCAATCTGGAACACCACCTCTGAAGGTCTCGCTGTATCGTGGTACAAGACGCAATGTGTGGTTTTCATGAGTAATAAAAAGGACGGAAATGATGTTTATGTTGATCTCTACTCCAGTTTTCTATACAGGTTACGTAACTCTCGGAACCGAGGTGATGCAAAACTTTTTTTATGTGAGTATCTTAACACTCGCTGTATACGTTACATACCATCGCCAGCAATGAAAATGAAAAATCTAGAAACTCAAAAATTACTAGTAGTTATTCCTGATTGACAGTCTCCAAAATAAATATCTATTTTCTCTGTTCCCGAATACATATATGTCCTACTATCAGTTCAAAGGTATCCGGATTCCCATTAGTGGACTTTAATACGGGATGTGTCCATCTTCCGCCTTTATGATGGCTTGAACTTTGCTGAGGACACTTCCGAGGAGGTATCTGAATGTCTATGGACGAATGGCAGCCCAGTATTCTTAAAAAATCGAAACCAGAGCAGGCAGTGATGTTGGTCGCTGGAGGCTGGAGCGAAGTAGACGTTCTACCTCACCCCAGAGATGTTCCATTGAGTTCAGGTCGGAAAAACCCGCCCATTTCAAGAATGGTGTTCTGTACAAACCGTCACCTTACACATACTGCTTTATCACAGCGTACATTGTCATGCTGATATAAACAATGATCGTCTGCCAAATGTCCATCTGCTGTATGCAGCACACAGTGTGTAAAATGTGTTTGTATCCTTCTGCATTCAGCGTTGTCTTAATCACAGTAAGCTGACCACATCCTAAACATTAAAAACAACTCTCCCCAACCGTAACACCACCTTCTATATACTTCGCTGTTGGCACAACACATAATGGCAGGCAACGTTCTCCAGGCATTCCACAAATCCAAACCCTTCCATCGCATTGCCACAGGATGTAACTTGCGTCATAACTCCAAACCGCTCGCTTCCAGTCATACAATGCCTGGCGGCGCCGCTGTTTAGACCACCTCAAATTTCATTTAGCACTGTCTACGGAAATGAGTAGCTTATGAGGAGTTCCTCGACCATTGTACCCTATTCTTCCATTGTGCTGCCGCGCGGGGTAGCTGCGCGGTCTAGGCGTCTTGTCACGTCGGAGGTTCGAGTCCTCCCTTGAGCATGGGTGTGCGTGTCGTCCTTAGCGTAAGTTAGGTTAAGTAGCGGGTAAGATTAGGGACCGATGACCTCAGTAGTTTGGGCCCATAAGACCTTTCCAATTTTTCCATTGTGCTAGCTGGGTTGCTCGTAGCGCTTTGGAACTCACGAGTGATTCCTTTCGTTGATTCCATCCTGATTTTTTGTTTTGTTTTGTTTCTGTTCTTTTTTTATTTTTTTGCAACCACCCTCCTCAATTCTCCATCGTCTCTTGTCCATCAGTAAATGAGGTCTGTCTGGTCTTGGTGTATCTGTGATTGTTTCTTCTCAATTTCAGTTCAAAATCACGTTACCAACAGTACACTCGACGTACGCAGCTTTAGAAGGGTTGGAATGTCCCTGACTGATTCGTTGCTCAGGTGACATCCATTGCCTCGTCCACGTTCGAAGTCACTGGACTGTACTGACGGACTCATTCTGCTTTGCTGCTTCTGTACTGATAACACAATATTCCCTGCCTCCTTTTATACTCGTGGGTTCACCTCTCAAGGCATCCTACAGTCGATTCCGCACTACACAGGGATGTCCGGATGCTTTTGACCAGTTAGTGCAAATGAAAAATATGTAGACGGTAGGTAAGAAACGTGCTTAACAGCTATAACAACATTCTATTATGCTAAACTATTCATAAAGACTGTGGTGGACTACGATAGTAGTCGATTTTGTTAGAGAGTCATTTGGTGTCCAGTGTAAATTGAAAGTAATTGCAGAAGATCTGTTTCGTCTCTGAGTAATTACTGCAACCTACATCCTTCTGAATCTGCTTACTTTATTCATCTCTTGGTCTCTCTCTACGATTTTTACTATCCCCCCCCCCCCCCCCCCACACACACACACTTCCTGTGATCCCTTAATGTCCCCCTTTTTCTAGTTAGGCTGTGCCACAAAGCCCTTTAATACCCAATTCTTTTCAGCACTTCCCCATTAGTTACGTGATCTACCCGTCTAATCTTCAGCATTCTTTGTAGCACAACATTTCAACTATTCGTCATCCATGTTTTACTTCCGTACGTGGCTACACTCCAGCCAAATACTTTCAGAAAAGTTTTCTTAACACTTAAATCTATACTTGAAGTTAACAAATTTCTCTTCTTCAGAAACGCTTTCCTTGCCATTACCAGTCTACATTTACAGATTCTCTATTTCGGCCATCATCTGTTATTTTGCTGCCCATATAGCAAAACCCCTCTACTACTTTAAGTATCCCATTTCCTAATCTAATTCTCTCGGCATCACCCGATTTAATTCGATTTTATGCCATTATCCTTGTTTTGCTCTTGTCGTTAGTCATCTTATATCCACCTTTCAAGACGTTGTCCATTCCGTTCAACTACTCTTTCAAGTCCTTTGCTGTCTCTGACAGAGTTACAATGTCATCGGCAATCCTCAAAGTCTTTATTTCTTCTTCCTAGACTTTAATTCCGACTCCCAATTTTTCTTTTGTTTCTTTTACTGCTTGCTCAATATACAGGTTGAATAACATCGAGGATAGGCTACAACCTTGTCTTACCCCCTTCTCAACCATTGCTTCCCTTTCGTGCCCCACGACTCTTATAAATGCCATCTGGTTTCCTTACAAATTGTAAATTGCCTTTCACTCCTTGTATTTTACCCCTGCTACCTTCAGAATTTCGAAGAGAGTATTCCAGACAACATTATCAAAAACCTTCTCTAAGTCTATATATGCTATAAACGTCAACCCATAGTATGTGACAAGTTGAAGGGTCAGTATTGCCTCGCGTATTGCTACATTTCTCCAGGACCCAAACTGATCTTCCCCGAGGTCAGATTCTACCAGTTTTTCTATTGTTCTTTAAAGAACTCGTGTTAGTATTTTACGACCATGACTTATTAAAGCGATAGTTCGGTAATATTCGCTCCTCTCAGCACCTGTTTCCTTTGCTATTGGAATAATTATAGTCTTTTTGAGGTCGGAGGGTATTTAGCCTGTTTCATGCATCTTGCTCACCAGTTGGAAGAGTTTGAAATGGCTTGCCCTCCCAAGGCTATCAGTAGTTCTAACGGAATGTCATCTACTTCCAGGGCCTTGTTTCGACGTAGGTCTTTCAGACCTCTGCCAAATTCTGCTCGTGGTATCGCATCTCCCATCTCATCCTCATCTACGTCCTCTTCCATTTCTATGATACAGCCCAGACGTACATATCCCTCGTATAGACCTCTATATACTCCTTCCACCTTTCTGCTTTCCCTTCTTTGCTTAGGAATCATTTTTCATCTGCTCTCTTCATATCCTACCCCCATGAACCATGGACCTTGGACCATGGACCTTGCCGTTGGTGGGGAGGCTTGCGTGCCTCAGCGATACAGATGGCCGTACCGTAGGTGCAACAACAACGGAGGGGTATCTGTTGAGAGGCCAGACAAACATGTGGTTCCTGAAGAGGGGCAGCAGCCTTTTCAGTAGTTGCAGGGGCAACAGTCTGTATGATTGACTGATCTGGCCTTGCAACACTAACCAAAACGGCCTTGCTGTGCTGGTACTGCGAACGGCTGAAAGCAAGGGGAAACTACGGCCGTAATTTTTCCCGAGGGCATGCAGCTTTACTGTATGATTAAATGATGATGGCGTCCTCCTGGGTAAAATATTCCGGAGGTAAAATAGTCCTCCATTCGGATCTTCGGGCGGGGACTACTCAAGAGGACGTCGTTATCAGGAGAAAGAAAACTGGCGTTCTACGGATCGGAGCGTGGAATGTCAGATCCCTTAATCGGGCAGGTAGGTTAGAAAATTTAAAAAGGGAAATGGATAGGTTTAAGTTAGATATAGTGGGAATTAGTGAAGTTCGGTGGCAGGAGGAACAAGACTTCTGGTCAGGTGACTACAGGGTTATAAACACAAAATCAAATAGGGGTAATGCAGGAGTAGGTTTAATAATGAATAGGAAAATAGGAATGCGGGTAAGCTACTACAAACAGCACAGTGAACGCATTATTGTGGCCAAGATAGATACGAAGCCCACACCTACTACAGTAGTACAAGTTTATATGCCAACTAGCTCTGCAGATGACGAAGAAATTGAAGAAATGTATGATGAAATAAAAGAAATTATTCAGATAGTGAAGGGAGACGAAAATTTAATAGTCATGGGTAACTGGAATTCGAGTGTAGGAAAAGGGAGAGAAGGAAAAGTAGTAGGTGAATATGGATTGGGGCTAAGAAATGAAAGAGGAAGCCGCCTGGTAGAATTTTGCACAGAGCACAACTTAATCATAGCTAACACTTTGTTTAAGAATGATGAAAGAAGGTTGTATACATGGAAGAACCCTGGAGATACTAGAAGGTATCAGACACATTATATAATGGTAAGACAGAGATTTAGGAACCAGGTTTTAAATTGTAAGACATTTCCAGGGGCAGATGTGGACTCTGACCACAATCTATTCGTTATGAACTGTAGATTAAAACTGAAGAATTTGCAAAAAGGTGGTAATTTAAGGAGATGGGACCTGAATAAACTGAAAGAACCAGAGGTTGTACTGAGTTTCAGGGAGAGCATAAGTGAACAATTGACAGGAATGGGGGAAAGAAATACAGAAGAAGAAGAATGGGTAGCTCTGAGGGATGAACTAGTGAAGGCAGCAGCGGATCAAGTAGTTAAAAAGACGAGGGCTAGTAGAAATCCTTGGGTAACAGAAGAAATATTGAATTTAATTGATGAAAGGACAAAATATAAAAACGCAGTAAATGAAGCAGGCAAAAGGGAATACAAACGTCTCAAAAATGAGATCGGCAGGAAGTGCAAAATGGCTAAGCAGGGATGGCAAGAGGACAAATATAAGGATGTAGAGGCCTATCTCACTAGGAGTGAGATAGATACTGCCTACAGTAAAATTAAAGAGACCATTGGAGAAAAGAGAGCCACTTGTATGAATATCAAGAACTCAGATGGAAACCCAGTTCTAAGCAAAAAAGGGAAAGCAGAAAGGTGGAAGGAGTATATGGAGGGTCTATACAAGGGCGATGTACTTGAGGACAATATTATGGAAATGGAAGAGGATGTAGATGAAGATGAAATGGGAGATACGATACTGCGTGAAGAGTTTGACAAAGCACTGAAAGACCTGAGTCGAAACAAGGCCCCGGGAGTACACAACATTCCATTGGAACTACTGACGTCCTTGGGAGAGCCAGTCCTGACAAAACTCTACCATCTGGTGAGCAAGATGTATGAGACAGGCGAAATACCCTCAGACTTCAAGAAGAATATAATAATTCCAATACCAAAGAACGCAGGTGTTGACAGATGTGAAAATTACTGAACTATCAGTTTAATAAGTCACAGCTGCAAAATACTAACGCGAATTATTTACAACGAATGGAAAAACTGGTAGAAGCCGAACTCGGCTAAGATCAGTTTCGATTCCGCAGAAATGGTGGAACAAGTGAGGCAATACTGACCCTACGACTTATCTTAGAAAATAGATTAAGGAAAGGCAAAGCTACATTTCTAGCATTTGTAGACTTAGAGAAAACTTTTGACAATGTTGACTGGCATACTCTCTTTCAAATTCTAAAGGTGGCAGGGGTAAAATACAGGGAGCGAAAGGCTATTTACAATTTGTACAGAAACCAGATGGCAGTTTCAAGAATCGAGGGGCATGAAAGGGAAGCAGCGGTTGTGAAAGGAGTGAGACAGGGTTGTAGCCTGTCCCCGATGTTATTTAATCTGTATATTGAGCAAGCAGTAAAGGAAACAAAAGAAAAATTCGGTGTAGGTATTAAAGTCCATGGAAAAGAAAAAAAAACGTTGAGGTTCGCCAATGACATTGTAATTCTGTCAGAGACAGCAAAGGACTTGGAAGAGCAGTTGAACGGAATGGACAGTGAGTTGAAAGGAGGATATAAGATGAACATCAACAAAAGCAAAACGAGGATAATGGAATGTAGTCGAATTAAGTTGGGTGATGCTGAGGGAATTAGATTAGGAAATGAGACACTTAAAGTAGTAAAGGAGTTTTGCTATTTGGGGAGAAAAATAACTGATGATGGTCGAAGTAGAGAGGATATAAAATATAGACTGGCAATGGCAAGGAAAGCGTTTCTGAAGAAGAGAAATTTGTTAACATCCAGTATAGATTTAAGTGTCAGGAAGTCGTTTCTGAAAGTATTTGTATGAAGTGTAGCCATGTATGGAAGTGAAACATGGACGATAAATAGTTTGGACAAGAAGAGAATAGAAGCTTTCGAAATGTGGTGCTACAGAAGAATGCTGAAGATTAGATGGGTAGATCACATAACTAATGAGGAGGTATTGAATAGGTTTGGGGAGAAGAGCAGCTTGTGGCACAACTTGACAAGAAGAAGGGATTGGTTGGTAGGACATGTTCTGAGGCATCAAGGGATCAGAAATTTAGCACTGTAGGGCAACTTGGAGGGTAAAAATCGTAGAGGGAGACCAAGAGATGAATACAGTAAGCAGATTCAGAAGGATGTAGGTTGCAGTAGGTACTGGGAGATGAAGAAGCTTGCACAGGATAGAGTAGCATGGAGAGCTGCATCAAACCAGTCTCAGGACTGAAGACAACAACAACAACAACTCTTGATATTTATACATCTGTTTCTCTTTTCTCCAAAGGCCGCTTTAATTTCTCTGTAGGCTGCATCTATGTTTCTTCTAGCGATATATGCCTTGAAAACCCTACATTTGTCCTCTAGCTATTTCTGCTTAGCCATTTCGCACCTCCTGTCAACCTCAATTTTAGACGTTTGTATGCCCTTTCACCTACTTTATTTATTGTGAAACGTCCCCTTAGACCAATTGTACATATGAAACGTCCCCTTAGAATAATTGTACAAGCCTGTGCTTAACCTGACACACAATATTATTTAGCGCAACGCAATCTGACTTTCAATAACCCCTACAAAACAATGGCCCTGACTAACTTTAACCTATACCTTTTACAAATCACTTACCTCACAAAAATCTTCGCTACTCAAGCTACTGCAAAACAGCGAGCGCCACTACTGCCAGCTAAATAAAAGATTCAAACCACTGAAGGTACTAACTACTGATAGGGATAGTTAGCAAATGAAAGATATTAATAGAGAACAAACAATGTATTTACCTTAATATTCATAATTGACATTCAGTCTTACAGATTATCAAAACTCCGCCATCTCTCTCCCCACGTCCACCACTGCTGGCGGCTCACCTCCAACTGCCCAACGCTACGCGCTGTTCGCATCCAGCTATAGCAGTTCATGACAACAATGGCAGACAACAATGCAAACTAGCCACATACTGCACACAGCACAGCCAGTGATTTTCATACAAAGTGCTATGTAACGTTGCCAATAAAAAACATAAACAGCCTACTTACATAGCCCCCATGCTCCCCACAAAAAATTTTACAAATTTTTTTGGGCAGTGGCCAATACAGATTTGAAAAAATTTTTCATAATTACAATAACAAAGATATCAAATGCACACACTTATTTATACAATGTTGGTCAACAGCTAAAATTTTTTTTCACAGTCAATAAAGACAGTCCTGATCATTCACCACAGTAAAACTGCCGTTTCTTTTATCAAAGTCTGAGCAATAAAGACAATGCACACGGAAGTAATGGATGTCCATGCAGTCTTGAAGAAGTAGTGTTGTCCTTCCAACAGAAAGACAGTGCTGACTCTTGACATGCTGACAGGTAATGCGCCACAATGGAGCAAACCCACAGCAGAGTCATTCGAAGTTCTGACGAATATTGGTAGGTAGGTCATCACAGTGCAGACCCACTGCAGTCCTGGTAGAGAGTATTGGTGGGCCACCAGAGGTGCAGACCCACTGCAGTCCTTGTAGAAACTGTGGTACTGGTGAGTCAGCAAAGGTGTAGACCCACTGTAGTCCTGGTAGAGATGGCCAGCAGCCATCTGCTGCGACTGTGCAGGTGCACAATCACCATCGAAGAGTCTTGCAGAGAAGATAGCAAGTCCATAAACCACCACTTGTGCACGCACAAAGTTTTTGGGAATTGTCCTTAGAACCAGCAATGCTGTTATCCAGTCCCTTGCTGAATTAGCAACACACGTGCAAACACTAACAGTCCCTACTTCTCACATATTGTCCATATACTATGACCAACAGAAAAGTGTGCAGTGAAATGAATGCTTACAAGTTAATAACATGATGAACTGGTGTCAATTACGATTATATAACATAAGAATACAATTACAAAGATACAAAATACATCATTAAAAACATAACAATACAGATAATATTTGTAGTAATAGGGGCTTTACAAAAGAATAGAAATAAACATATACATCAGTGTTACAGGAATTATGACATGAGTACAAAAATAAAAGATCAGAATCACTTTTGAAACATCAACTTCACACATGAGCATTAAAACAGAATAAATAATGTCTAAACATCTTTACAAAGAAAATAACAGAGTATTAGAAAAATTCTACAGCATAGCTCTCATCAGCTAAACACATAAAGACAGGAAAAACACAAATACACAAGGGTACACAAACACATAGTGGGATAACACAAAAGGAAAGGACAGGGTTTGTTTTCAGTGTAACATTTGGTACTGCAGTCCACCCCAAAACTTCATTTCGTATATCTTTCCTCGTATTTCATCCTTTGTTTCCACCAAAAAATTCTATCTAAGCATGCTTTCTGTATTTATATGTTCACACATTGCTTACCTCATCATTTATTTCCAAGAAAATCCTACCTATACCTCGTTCCCGTATTCTATTCATATTTCTTTCAAAATAATTATTTCTGATTGTACCATACTCATTTGGGCCCAAATCTTTCTTCGCAATGCATTCTTTACCTATTCTCCATAGTCAGTTTCTTATATAGTCTACCCCCTCTTAAGCTAACTTAAATCTACTGAGCTCAGATATATATACCAAGGGACGAGGCAATGCAGCATGACAACAAATCAACACAAACAGAAATGACAAAAAATGCAAATTGGCAAAGCTAGCAGCATAAATTAGCAAAGCAAGTGCAATATTACAACTAATATAAGGCACTGTGCAGGAAACAAGAAAAACTAGCTTAGAAGAGTAACACAAAGTACAATTCAGTAACACTATGCCTGGCAAACAGCAGCAACTTATACCTAAACATGACATAGCTCAAGCAGAAAAAATATTACAGTAAAGACGATAATGCAGACAAGGGAAATGTATATTCACATCTTAATGTCTTATGTAATTAAAGTGGTGCACCATAACAACTTATTGTAAAAAAAATATTACCATGTACTTGAAAAGAAAACTATGTGTCCAGTTACTAGTTCGTTCTTATTGTTCTTTCCTTTCCAAGTGCTCCTTTTTTAAAGAATGTGGATCATAAAATAATTATTTAATAGATCTGTTGACAGAAAGAGTTCACATTATCAAATGCATTTTATTTTATCAAAGCAATGCTGTAACACAGCTGGAAACCAGATATCAAATGAAATAAGCAACTACGAAAAGCAAAGCATAAAAATATCATTCAATAGTCATGTGGCATTTCGTTTCATAAGTTAATTGCTCTCAACTCTCGTAAAAAGACACTTGTCATAATCAGGTGTGCAGATGTACGAATATTTCCCATCAATTCATAAGCATTTCAGTAATTAGCACAAAGTGCGAGTAATCATATGTTTTTAAGTAACGAGGGTGTCGCATTAGCGATGAAAGGCACTCCCTAATGGCTTGTTCTCCAGGTGTTTGACACAGCTGTGTGCCCGCAACGCATTACAAAAATCATATGTTTTCAAGTAACGAGCGTGTCGCATTAGCGATGCCCTCTACAAAGAATTGTCAACAGCGAGTTTAATGGCCTCCTTTTGTCCTTCTCTTCCACCTGTGCCTCTGGCACACCCTAATGGCTTTCTTTTCTACCTGAGCGTCTGAAAAGGCTTGTTCTCCAGGTGTCTGACACACCTGGGTGCCCACGTCGCATTATGTGTAGGTGGTCACTTAACTTTCTTACGGAAATATTTACGACAGCAGTTTCCGCTACAGTGACAGTCTCACATAAAAACATTTCACAGGTCAAGAATTTTATTGACATAAACATACCTCAACAGCATAATACACATCGTCGTCGTAAAAATAACATCATAAAACCTCAGTCAAATCTCAAAATCGTCGTAGCTTCCTCCAATAATTTCAAAACCTAACAAAATTCTCTGCTCATGTCAAAAGTGTCATCTGCCTCCAACGTACTTTAAAATCATACTCCCTTACCAAATACATCATTCAGAGTTCTCATAGTATCACAATGGTTTCAAAAAAAAATTATAAACAGTTCACAAAGTGCAGACAAAGTACAATTTCTTAAGTGTGAAGTTATCCAACGGTGTAATCACGTAATCATCTGTCACTGACGAAATAAACAAGTTTGTCTCTCTCCGTTAAATGATCAGATAGCTGTGTAATTTATGTGTTAGAGAAATATGGTACCGATGTGTTAAATTGTATAAGCAAATACCATATTAGCTAGGGCTCCTTGTGCTTGCCAAACACATAGTACACAAAGTAGGCGTGTACCCCCCTGAGGTTTATTGTAATTATACCCTCAGGTGTTACAGATTACAGCAATGGAATGAAATGTATTGCGAAAAACTTTCTTTGTAATTCAAAAATCTTTAAAAATAAATGTTTTAAGTACAAAATTAATCACTTAAATACGTGTCCTGTAGCGCTAAATGTGCGTCTTGCTGTAAGATAATCTCTGGGAAGTGTCGTAGTCATTGTCCTCCGAAAGCTAAGTTCTGCAGAAGTCAATGTACTTACCTCATGATAAACAAAGTGAAATGCTTTGCGTATAGATAACTTAGTTATTACGCTTATTGCCGTGATGAGGAAAGTACTGTGCTGTAACGTATTGTTGTCCTACGGAAAAGGCTGTCTCCTTGTAGCTGTACCACAAACATTACTACTAAAACATGTTTTACTTTCCAGAATAATACATAAAACTGTGGAGACATAAAACAGAAACACCGCAAAAGCAACATTGTAAATTGTCACTCATTAGTAGCGTCGTGATAAAATCGTGTAGCTGTCACATAAACTAACCACTGTGTCATCTGGTATCTCACAGAAAGCACCTCAAATCCAGAATCCACTCGTAAGCAAACCAAAATGTTGCATGTTAACAGTTTCTCAGTGTGACAAATTGTACAAGTAGCGTGAAGTGAAAATTGCAAAGACTAAGTTAAAAAAGCAGATTATCTGTCAATAAATGGTTTTACATGAGAAATGTGGTGTAAACCTTTACTCTTCCTAGTACGAAGAGTTTCAACTACAACGCAATTAACATGTGGTATACGTCCGTAAAGAATACGGGAATTTTGCTCAAGGTTAGCGTCAATGTCATTTTTCTCGGAGCCAGCCGGCGCACGCGGCTGCCTGCGGTGTGAGTCATTGTCTGTTTCTTTGTTGGCGCGCGCCGTTACTGGGATTAGGAGGCCTAACTTCCACAAATTCGCCTTGCCGAGAGGGCCCAGCTCTGTTTAAAGCTCGCCAATTCTGATGCAATTCAGGTCTGTCGTTACGATCATATCGGCTGTCGTCATGTCGGTAGGTTCGATAGTTTCTTTCATGTCGGTCATGTGGTGGAGAATTTCTCCCAGAATCGTAACTACGCGCTGGACCGTTGCGTCTAAAGTTATTCTGTCTCCCTTGATAATAGTTATATTGGTTCCCATATTGTCTGTTTCTCTGATTGTCTCTGTGATAGTCATTACTGCGGAGAGGTGATCTTTCCCTGTAATTATTACTCTGCCAGTGGTTGTCATATGGGTGGTGTCTGTTTTGGTCACGATTTACGTTGTGAGAATAGGTTTGTCGTGGCCATTTATTGTTTCTGTCGTCACGGAATTGTGACAGATGTGACCTGTAATGATTGTTTTCCTGTTTTCGCATCCCGCGACTGTCTGTGTCAATTTCCAGTTCTTGTAACAGTCCCTGAAAAGCTTCAATGTCGTCTTTGCAACGTCCTGCTAAAATAATATGCCGTAAGTGTTCAGGTAATTTGATTAAGCAAATGCGGATGAGTTCTGAGGGGCTGTATGGGTTTGACAGGTATTGATTCTTGTGCAACATGTCTTCAAAATATTTCACAAGACTGGAAAATTCAGATTGCTCGAAGTGTTTCATCATTATGATGCTATGTTTTACGCGGTCTTGTGTGGCTTGAGACCAATATGCTGAGAGGAAGGCATGGTAAAATTCTCCTTCACTGTGGCAATCGTGAATGACCGATCGCATTCTTACAGCTGGTTCATTCTCCAAGTAGCCACACATAAATTCTAATCTGTGTTCTAATGACCAGTTGGGAGGAAAACAATGAGAGAATTGATGGAGCCACGCTTGTGGATGAATGTCGTTGGCAGAATTCTTGAATGTTTTGAATTTACGTGTAGTAATGAACAGCTTATAGTCAAAGTCATCATGTCGGCGAGTCACATATCGCTCATTGTTACGTCGTGTCGGCGGTTCCATCTCAAAATTCGGTGCACCTTGCCAATTCCTTTCATAATTACCGAAATGCCCTGTGTTATTATTTTGTGGCTTTTCCGTATTTATATGTCCCTCTTCCCTTATTGGGGCGCGAGTGTCCTCTGAAATACGTAATTCTTGTATTACCTGTGTCAGCTGATCTTGTACTTCCCGCATTTCTCTTTTGTATTGCGTATTAATTTGATTCTGATTTTGTTTGAATTTTCTTATTTGTTCATACTCTTCTGTGTCAGTGAAGGCTACGGGTCTTGTGTCATTCAGATCATCATCTACCTTTGTAGATAAGTTAGTGACCTGATCCGAAAGTTCAGCTACTTTCTCCGATAGTGAACACATTTCCTCAGTGTGTTTTTCTGAACCAAGTTTCAGAGTGTCCATTTGTGTTGAAATCGAATCTACTGTGTTCTTTAAGTTTTCCTGAGTTTTTGCCAGTTGCGTAACCGAATCGGTAGATGCAACTGAGTCAATTTTAGCTTGCAAAGTGTCGTGATTTTCATGAACAATAGTTTGCAGCTCTTTTATGGCTGCTTCGTGATTCTGTAATGCATTTTCATGCCGCGAAAAAATAGGCTGAAAATGCTCACAAATTTGTGTTTTTACGTCATTACAGACTTTTTGACATTTCGATTCAATGTTATGTAATTCAGTAGTTAAATCTTCACGTGTTTGTTCAAGTGTGGTGTCTAACTTCCGAAGATTTTGTTCCATTGTGTCTAACTTTTGCTGTGTTTGTCTCTGGTGTTGTTCCATTGTGTCTAACTTTTGAAGATTTTGTTCCACTGTGTCTAACTTTTTAAGATTTTGTTCCATTGTGTCTAACTTTTGAAGATTTTGTTCCACTGTGTCTAACTTTTTAAGATTTTGTTCCATTGTGTCTAACTTTTGAAGATTTTGTCCCATCTGTCTCTGATTTTGTTCCATTTGTTGCATTAATTGCAATAATAATGTATTAGTGTCTGGAATCTGTTTCTCTATGCTTTTTAGCAGTGCATTTTGACCGGCAACATTCACATTTTGACAAGCAGAAAATGTGTCTTGACTCATTTGAGAAAAAGGTGAGGACCCAAAACCTGAATCTACAGTATTTGCAAAATTGTGTCCTATCATTTCGGATTCCTGAGGCGAGCTGTTGCCGACCGATCGATCGATAATGCTTCCCTGTTCACTACCTGTTTGACTGTCTACGCCATTGTTTGACGCCCGCTCCATTTCCCTATGCACAGTTACCAAATTACTACTTTGAACATTAGTTAACTCATTACACAGTGGCGCTAACACATTGCTTTCGTCTTCACTGTCGTTTCTTAGTTTACTTTGGAGCCGAGTGTTACGTTTTTCACACGCCATTATTGAGACAATATTTCACACGATAACACACAAAAACACAATTTGAAGAGCAAAAATAAGAGAACACATTAACATAGCACTGAAAATAATATGTAGTTAATTACAAGCGCAGCTGCGAAATGCTTGTTGCAAATCTACATGCATGCCACAACTGTTTTACATTACAACAATGAAAGACTGCAACTACAAAGGAGATTCTCTCTACAATTACGCGCTAGCAATAAACAAAAGCTACACTAAATACACAAACTACAAGAAAAAATCAGAAGATTCCAGTGAGGTATCCTAGGCTAAGGGTCGACATATGAAACGTCCCCTTAGACCAATTGTACATATGAAACGTCCCCTTAGAATAATTGTACAAGCCTGTGCTTAACCTGACACACAATATTATTTAGCGCAACGCAATCTGACTTTCAATAACCCCTACAAAACAATGGCCCTGACTAACTTTAACCTATACCTTTTACAAATCACTTACCTCACAAAAATCTTCGCTACTCAAGCTACTGCAAAACAGCGAGCGCCACTACTGCCAGCTAAATAAAAGATTCAAACCACTGAAGGTACTAACTACTGATAGGGATAGTTAGCAAATGAAAGATATTAATAGAGAACAAACAATGTATTTACCTTAATATTCATAATTGACATTCAGTCTTACAGATTATCAAAACTCCGCCATCTCTCTCCCCACGTCCACCACTGCTGGCGGCTCACCTCCAACTGCCCAACGCTACGCGCTGTTCGCATCCAGCTATAGCAGTTCATGACAACAATGGCAGACAACAATGCAAACTAGCCACATACTGCACACAGCACAGCCAGTGATTTTCATACAAAGTGCTATGTAACGTTGCCAATAAAAAACATAAACAGCCTACTTACAATTGCATTTTTATATTTCCTCCTTTCATCAGTTGAATTCCATATCTCTTGTGTTATCCAAAGACTTCTACTGGGCCTTGTCTTCTTACCTATTTGATCCTGTGCTGCCTTCACTATTCCACCTCTCAAAGCTACCCATTCTTCTTCTATTGTAATCCTTTTCCCTGTTCTAGTAAACCATTGCCTAATACTCCTTCTTAAAATCTCAACAACCTCCCGTTCTTTGAGTTTATTCAGGTCCCATTTCCTCAATTTCCTATCTTTTTGCAATTTTTCAGTTTGAATCTACGCTTCATAACCAGTAAACTGTGGTCAGAGTCCACATTTTCCCCTGGAAATGTATTACAATTTAAAACCTGCTTCCTAAATTTGTAATTAATCTGAACCCTTCCAGTGTCTCCAAGTCTCTTCCACATATACAGCCTCCTTTCCTGATTCTTAAACCAAATGTTAGCGATGATTAAATTATGCTCTGTGCAAAATTCTACCAGGCGGCTTCCTCTTTAATTCCTTTCACCTCTATTTATCCTTCTCTTCCTTTACCTGCTGTCGAATTCCGGTCCCCCATCACAACTTAAGTTTCGTCTCCCATAACTAGTGAATAATTTCTTTTATCTCATCATACATTTCTTCAATCTCTTGATCTGCGGAGCTAGTTGGCATGTAAACTTGTGCTGCTGTAGTGGGTGTGGACTCCGTGTCTATCTTGGCTACAGTAATGCATTCTCTACGCTGTTCTTAATAGCTTACCCACAATCCTATTTTCCTATTCGTTATTAAACCAACACCTGCATTACCTCTATTTGATTTTGTTTTTACAGCCCTGTATTCACCTGACCAGAAGCCCTGTTCCTTCTGCCACCGAACTTCACTAATTCGCACTACATCTAAATCTGACCTAACCATTTCCTTTTTCAAATATTCTAACCTGTCGGCCCGATTAAGGGACCTAGATGAATGGAACAATATTTACTTTCAAATGTGACAGTCTTCTTTTTATTCTGTCTGGAGGCGATGGGTGATCTTTGCTGCTACTTCATGATAATTATCCTTTACTTCATCTTAAAGACCTAGAATGACGAAACTCAGCAATTGGAGTAATAATAATGAGTCATCCTGTTTGTCTAGAGAGGAGGGGGAGTGAAGCCTTCATTTTCGCCCCACTTTTTAGTCACACAGATGCCTGAGAGACATGGGTGACTTTGTCTTTGATCGTGATCTGGTTAGATCTCTCACAGTGGACGGGTCACATTGCAGGGGAAACGTGACAAGTACCAGGATATATTGCAAACCTGAAAATACGTCACGCATTTGCCCTAGAGGCGTGAGTGGTGACCTTAAGATCTTAGACCCGGTCCTGACCCAGTAATGAGACTCCCGATGATTATAACATGTAAATAACACTGATGAAATATTCTCAGATTATCAGCCGGGTCGTAGTGTCGCAACGTTTCGGTGAGTTTCCTACTCGCTATTTTAGTCGAAGATCTTGACCTGAAGATAACGAGCAGGAAACTCTCGAAATAATGCAAGAAGACGACGCCACGGATCGGCTGAAACACAAGATTTGATCAGTGAAATTCGCCGAGAAGGACTACTTTTCCCTGTGAAATAAATTATGGAACAGATTGGATGTGGTAGACACATAAGAACGAAAAAGAGAATCCTAAAATAGGAAGAGGTCGAGAGTAGTGTAAAACTGATAACTTTATAAAAAGGTTAAAAGAAACCAGAAAAAAGCACCGAGGAGCCGATAAGTGCAATCTGCAGAAAAATTTCAGATTTACCTTGAGGCTAGTTTCGTCATACATTACATATGGCTCTTTGTCACTTATCCATACCGTACCAGTGAAGTCCTCGTTTATCTGCGGTTGATGCAAGACTTTATCAATACCGGATAGTGATAGCGTTGAAAACAGTTGTTGGATCACTGCATCCACTGCTGTCTTGTGCTTAGGCCTATAACGCCTCGCTTCCCCACACTGATATGTATACGATCTTACGTAAAGAGGTTGTAAAACTCCCATCCAAGTTTCACAATACTCTTCTTCTCATCCCCAGTTCCAATCTTATTGGCCGGACGGGATAGCCGAGCGGTTCTAGGCGCTACAGTCTGGAACCGCGCGACCGCTACGGTCTCAGGTTCGAATCCTGCCTCGGGCATGGATGTGTGTGATGTCCTTAGGTTAGTTGGGTTTAAGTAGTTCTAAGTTCTAGGGGGCTGATGACCTCATAAGTTAAGTCCCATAGTGCTCAGAGCCACTTGAACCCCAATCTTATTCCCGTCCTAGTTTACCTTTCCCTAGAGAACGGGTCACAAATCTCTATTTACCACGTAACCAGTCGAATCAGTTTCAGTAATGATTGTTTCTCGTGATTGAACTATGATATGGAAAATTACGGCTTCAAATTAAAACAGTTCGTTATGGCTAACATACTTCTTATTTATTGCTTCATTTCTTACACAAATATGAACTGAAAGAAACATGCTGTCGGGAAATGTTTATTTGCCACGCTTTCATTAAATTAGTCGAGACTGAGAAACGTAACACGAATAATTTTGCCAATTTCTAGCATGCTGTCAATAACAGTAATTATTTTGATGATAATTATAATTTTGTCTGGCACAATGACCAGTTGCAAGTCTTTTAATAGGATGCGAATTGAGTGTCCCTGATCTACCCCAGTTATTGAGCCGGAAAAGGGGTACTTACAGTGCAGTTTAACATGGAGTCCTAACCAGATGTCATTCCTAATGACCCTTCACATCGTTGAGGGGTGAAAGCTAGATTAAAGGCAGTGTCAAAAGTTCTATGCTCCGATCAGGATTTGATCCCGCGGCATCTGGGTTTCCAGATAAGCTCTTTACTACTACATCACCGGGCTCGTTATTTTGGTGATTAAGCAGGGCCGACCACCCTACCTTAACTAAAAAATTAAGCCCAGCCGCCACACACCGCAAAAAACATCGGTACATAATTCTTAAAATATTATTTGTTGCTGCTGGATACACGTCGACCAGCTGTCGCTACATGACTGTCAATATTTGACATTTCTGCGATTTGAGGAGTCGCCAGAACACCACGTGGTTCGGATTCCATTATCAGCTGTAGTTTCCTTTTCCCTGCCTGGATATAGTCCAGTCAAATAGCAAATATTGCTTGCAAAAGGTGGGGTAGAAGAGTTTAGTTTTTCAACGCGTTCATATGGTTGGAAAGATTAGAAAACTGAGTTTTTCCAACAAAATTTCGCTTGGGAAAACTTTCTGCAACCAAAAAACTTGGAAAATTTCGGCCTTTTTTCAGTTTTTTCAAAATATCTCAGCTTCATTTGCCCCTATCGCTTTGACGTCTATTTTCTTTTTTAAAGAGCACAAAATTCTCTACAAATTTGATTCTTGCCATTTTTTCTTCTCTCAATATCTTAGGCGCTACAGCGCCTCAAAATATACCATTTTTTCAAATTTTGAGCATAGTGGCGAGATACCTTATTTTTGAACACTATTTTTTCAGTTTCTGTTTGTGTAGTATAAATACATTATACATCATGTTATATGTTGGAATTTACCACCTCACTTTCAGGTATTCAACTTCTCTGTATGCAACATGAGGATTGCTGGGCACCCAACTATTGTGATTCTTACATCACTACCTGAAGTTCACTATGGGCCACCTCAGCCCTGGTATTTGTAAAACTATAAATATAAAAATACATCATTAAGAGACATAGACACACACACACACACACACACACACACACACACACACACGCACAAAATAAATTGTCTCAGGAAACTGAACTATTATTAGCTGCAATAAGCAACCTAATTAGGTACGTAATTATTCTCGTGTATAAAACCCACACAGTTGACATTAAAAATAGGTAGCTTTATTACAATTAAAATGCATTCTCAGTTACTAAAAATGTTGACAGTTCCGGGTGTGTAGTACTTGTAATATCGCACTTAAGCGCACTTGAGGCAGATATGAGCATCACTTCCAACGTTTTGATGGGCCAGGTTCCTCAGTGTCACCAGAAATACCTTGAGTTACGAATTAAGGGGCTGTACATAGAGTTGATCCCAGATTGACCTCTTCTTTAAACAGCGAGTCAGCCTCAGCAAGTTCGTTGATTTCGTCAGCGGTTTCCTCGACATCCTCCATAACATCTTCTTCACTGTCTTCATATAAAAATTTTGGCACGTTTTCACAGTTGACCCCAATACATTTCCTGCAAATTGAAGAACATTTCAAAACCGCTTTTCTGCAGGAGCACTCTCCGCCACAGTTCAGCTTGCATGACCATGAAACAATGTGAAGAAGTGCTTCAGGTGCTGGATCTTGGCTCATTATAACGGTAATTGGACCGTGGTCACTGTGATTCCAGCCCCATTTCTCAGGAGGTTTCCAGTTTCCCATCCCACTTTGGACTTGTTGGTAAGTCAGCAACGAATGATGTTGTGCAGCATCTTGTGTAGGTGGCAACCATGCAAGATTCAGTTTGCTTTCTGTGGCAGACTTGGCGCCTAGCTGGTACCGCAAATGGTCTAGTGTGTGCGAACTGCTGACACCTCCACTATACAATGCGATAGTAACCTGTTCTCCTGCTGTTATTATTTCTTCACGGGTAGCATGTGGTTTATTGAACGTGCAAAGCGCTGAGGTTAGGTGTTCATTTTTCACAACAATATTGCAGCACTTAATTTTTCCTTGACCAAAAAAAGCGGATGTTGTATCACATCCGCTAAAGGCGTGAGTGAACAGAATATATTCACTGTCAAACTTGTAAGATGCAGTGGAAAACCACTTGTCTTCTGCATTTCCTCTTCCTGGCTTTAAGAAAAATAAGTTTTCAATGCCTTGCCCCAAACCGGTCATGAGCACAAGCAGCTCAACATCCTCTCCTACAATGACAGCACTTCCAAAATCTTTGATTCTTGAAATGGCAAATTTTACAATCATAACGTCAGCATCTTCTTGTGTCTGGTGCACTTCAATGCTACACTCCAGAAATTCCTCTTCAAGAAGTGTGATCAAACGCATCTTGTTTCAATCAACTGTAGAAAATGTACGGCACCTGCATGCAATCTTATTACATATTGTAACACAACTAAACTTCACGCAATCCAACGTGAATGTGTTCGTAGTTACTGAATATGATGCTGTTTGTCCTGGCCCTGCAGCAGAGTGAGATGGTAAATTCCAATGAATAACATGATGTGTAATATGTATATACTACACAAATAGAAACTGAAATAACAGTGTTCAAAAATTAGGTAATTTGCCACTTTGCTCGAAATTTGAAAAATTGGTATTTTTTGACGCGCTGTAGATACTGGGAGTAGAAAAAATGGTAAGAATCAAATTTGTAGAGAATTTTGTGCTCTTTAAAAAAGAAAATAGACGTCAAAGCGATAGGAGCAAATGAAACTGAGATATTTTGAAAAAACTGAAAAAAGTCCGAAATTTTCGAAGTTTTTTGATTGCAGAAAGTTTTCCCAAGAGAAATTTTGTTGGCAACACTTGGTTTTCTAACCTTTCCAACAATATGAACGAGTTAAGAAAATAAAATCTTCTACCCCACCTTTTGCAAGGTACAGGCTTTTTTTCTGACAGTTTGACTGGACTAATAACTGAGATAGATTAGGGACACGCAAGTCGTCGAAGTGGCGTCCAGTTAAAGCAGTTGCACCTGGCCATTGAGCCATGCAAAACTGTTAACTCGATATGCAAACTCATGAGAGCAAAAGTCTAAGAGAAGTGCCAAAAAATGTTAAATAACTGTGCTTCACAGGGTGTTAAGGTGCATCGAAATGGATGTGGAAGCGAGACGTAAGCATAGAAAGATATCAATGGTGCGTCGATTATCTGCTTCATCCGTCACACGACTCGCCAGACTGCAATAAGCAGTCAGATATGACATTCCCGGCACAGAAACTTATAGACGCTGCGTGTCGAAAAATTACTACAGGTCGTGGCTGTTGGGTGACCTAGTGACGTGGCGCAGTGGTAAGACACTGGATTTGCATTCGGGAGAGCGACTGTTCAAATCCCTGATGGTCACACGATTTACCTTTCCCATGGTTTCCCGAAATTGCTTAAGGCAGTTGCCGAGATAATTCCTTTATAAAGAACACGATCGACTTTTTCTCTCATCCATCCCCAATTCGAAATAAAAAAAAATGTTGAATCAGAACACCTTCAGCATTCTAAATTTCCAGTATTATTTTATTGGAGCAAACAGCTTCAGCGCGACATCACTCTGTCTTCGGGCCCTTGACCAACGTATAGTAAGCACCTGTGATCCAGTCAAAATAGGGGCCAGTATTTGGTGACCGGTACCCGTAGATTTCTTCTGACACAGCGATCCGTTCGATCAGTACTTGTCGACTTGCTTTGCACTCGCTGGTAGTACCCCGTGTACTATACTTCTAGTATCCACAACGGCGCTCGGGGTCAGAGTACAGAGTTATCAGACCTGTTGAGGGGCATATAACGCCCCTAAACTGGTCGTGGTTTAAGCATTGGAAAAAGACTCTTACAACTGAATGGGTATTTTCAACCTCTAATAAAAATGGGTAGTTACATTGTATCTAAATGTGATGGACTGGAGGTTACTGCTCGTCAGGATGAGACTCTTACCAGGATTGATTAATAGAAGATCTGAAGCGGGGCAGATATTTTGTCGGCGCAACTCCTGTGGTAAATGCTACAAAATGCAGTGCAGCATGAAAGCTTAATTGATCATTGTTCTGTACAACTATTAGTCTGTGTTCCACTACATTCTCACCATTAAAACAGTTATCTTCGAGATATACAACAAATTTGGTCTTCCTGGTTTTGGGATGCAATTTGCTTTTTGCCATTAGCGCTTCTATTTCTGCAATTGTTGTATCACAGTTTGGCAGCCGTCCAACAGTGAACCCATTCTGCAGACTGCGGAGTGTACTTGGTTCGGATTTCAGCAAAACGTATGTTTAAAGGTAAAGTGATATGCTAACACATTCCAATTATATATCTCTATATATAAAAGGCAGTGTCCTGGCTGGCTGACTCACCATCGCCGTGCCCAAACCGCTAACAATGGAAACTTGAAATTTGGAGAAGTTGTGAATCTTATACTGTAGGTGTCGTTTACGACGACATTAGAGCAATTTTAGAGATACATCTCCGAAAATTATTAGGTCTACAACTTTGCTTCCGTCGTTTTGCAATAGACAGCAGTAGCGGCAAGTAGGGTTCGAGTGGTTGGTCATAGGTGTAATACAATAAGCTTCGGCATCTGTAAACTTGATACCATAAAATATTAGTCGATTTGTGATTGCATCATAAGGTTATTCTCGATTGAGTACGTCAACTTACGTACCCACTTCTCGCCATTTGCGGGAAGTTTAAATTTTCTGCTTTAACATGAAGAAATCTGCGGCTGTGGCTCTTAAAACGCTGGGTAAAACCAATGGTGAGGGAACTATTAGTGGAAGAACGTGCAGATAATGTTTTCAACGCCTTAAGAACAGTGATTTTGATGTCGAAGACCGACATGGCGGTGGAAAACAGAACGTTTTCGTAGCTACTGAAACAGACGAAGACAGCCACAGTACATCATTATCGAAAGCAGTTCATGCGTTAGAGTCCAGCACTGAAATACAAACGGCCACAATACAGCGATAGACACGTGAAGGTAATTTTGCAGCAGGTCAGTGCTCGACCCCATGTCGCAAAACCCATCAAAATATACATGGAAACGTTGAAATGAGAAGTCCTATCCCTCCCGCCGTATTCTCCATACGTTGCTCTCTCTGACTACCACCTTTTTCCATCAGTGGCATACAGTCTGGCTGACCAGCACTTCCGATCTCATAAACAAGTGCAAAATTGAATCGATTCATGGATCCCCACGAAAGACGCCCAGTTCTTCTGCCACGGCATTCGTATGCTATCCGAAAGACGGGAAAATGTAGTGGCCAGTGATGGGCAATACTATGAATCATAATTTTTTTGTAAGTTTTTCACAATAAAGCCCCGAATTTCGAGAAAAAACGGCGGAAGCGAAGTTGTAGACCTAGTAGTATTTGGTTTCTTGGTCAGAAATAAACAAACACGTGTTTCAGCATTTTTGGAAATTTAACCCTACGGGGTGAAATAATGGGCGAAAGCTTTTTTTGAAAATATATCATTATTAAAGAACCACTAAAGTAGTTTTGAAGCTACATCTATGAACATTAGTATTTGACTTCTCGGTTACAAATAAAAAAATACGCGTTTCGGTGTTTTTGGAAATTGGACCCCCAAGGAGGTGAAATTGGTGATGAGGTTTTTTTATGAAAATATTTTATTATGAAAGCATTTTTGAAGTTAAATCTTTGAAAACTGTTGTTTGTCTTCTCGGCTAGAGACGAAAAAAAAAATAGGTGTTTCGCTTCTTTGGAAATTCAACCCTTAAGGGGGGGAAATAGCGTCTGAGTGATTCACTGCCTCCTCATCGACCCGCCCAAACCACTAAGGATAGAAACCTGAACTTTGGAGAGGGCGTGGATCTTATACTATGGGCATTGGTTAAGAAGGGCCAGTCCGAAATTCCACTCCTAAGAGGATGAAATAGGGGATGAAATGCTTTTTGAAAGTATAGCGCTGTTAAGGGAATTTTGAAACTAGAACTACGAAAACGGGTATTTGGTTTCTCAGCTGGAAAATTAAAAAAATATGTTTCAGCATTCTTGGAAATTCAACCACTAAGAGGGTAAAGCTAGATTTTAAAGCTAGAGTATGAAAATTGATATTTCAGTTCTCCGTTAGATATGAAGAAATATTTGTTACGGGATGAACGTTTCTATGGAAATATCTCCACCAGAGCACAAAAGGTATGTTTAACGAAAACTTTGGACTCCAGCTACCAGAATGGCTTTTTGGTCAGACGCACATTTGGGGACGGCCAAGCTTATATGACTTAGTTAGCATGAAAAGCTTAGAAAGAGTTGCAGTTTGTGAAAAACATAAAAATTCCATTAAAGAAAAACAAAAAACAAAAAATCACTGCAGGCCATGCAGTCTGCACGAGTGAAACAGCGGGCGTCAAGCTTACATCACAATCTATAAATATTCTTTTGACGTTTGAAAGGCAGTACAAAGGTAAATAAAAGTTATATAATTGTTTTACAAGTCAGTGAGTGAGTCCCGCCGTAACTCATTCCTTGAGATGCCCCATCCGATTTGTCTTGTATCAACGATCAGTGTAATATTATGCAGAAACAATGTGAACAGTAAAATATGTTGTTGTTGTTGTTGTCTTCAGTCCTGAGACTGGTTTGAGCAGCTCTCCATGGTACTCTATCCTGTGCAAGCTTCTTCATCTTCCGGTACTTACTGCAACCTACATCCTTCTGAATCTGCTTACTGTATTCATCTCTTGGTCTCCCTCTACGATTTTTACCCTCCACGCTGCCCTCCAATGCTAAATTTGTGATCCCTTGATGCCTCAGAACATGTCCTACCAACCGATCCCTTCTTCTTGTCAAGTTGTGCCACAAACTTCTCTTCTCCCCAATCCTATTCAATACCTCCTCATTAGTTATGTGATCTACCCATCTAATCTTCAGCATTCTTCTGTAGCACCACATTTCGAAAGCTTCTATTCTCTTCTTGTCCAAACTATTTATCGTCCATATTTCACTTCCATACACGGCTACACTCCATACTAATACTTTCAGAAACGACTTCCTGACACTTAAATCTATACTCGATGTTAACAAATTTCTCTTCTTCAGAAACGTTTTCCTTGCCATTGCCAGCCTACATTTTATATCCTCTCTACTTCGACCATCATCAGTTATCTTGCTCCCCAAATAGCAAAACTCCTTTAGTGTTTTAAGTGTCTCATTTCCTAATCTAATTCCCTCAGCATCACCCAACTTAATTCGACTACATTCCATTATCCTCGTTTTGCTTTTGTTGATGTTCATCTTATATCCTCCTTTCAAGACACTGTCCATTCCGTTCAACTGCTCTTCCAAGTCCTTTGCTGTCTCTGACAGAATTACAATGTCATTGGCGAACCTCAACGTTTTTATTTCTTTTCCATGGACTTTAATACCTACACCGAATTTTTCTTTTGTTTCCTTTACTGCTTGCTCAATATACACATTAAATAACATCGGGGACAGGCTACAACCATGTCTCACTCCCTTCACAACCGCTGCTTCCCTTTCATGCCCCTCGACTCTTGAAACTGCCATCTGGTTTCTGTACAAATTGTAAATAGCCTTTCGCTCCCTGTATTTTACCCCTGCCACCTTTAGAATTTGAAAGAGAGTATTCCAGTCAACATTGTCAAAAGCTTTCTCTAAGTCTACAAATGCTAGAAATGTAGCTTTGCATTTCCTTAATCTATTTTCTAAGATAAGTCGTAGGGTCAGTATTGCCTCACGTGTTCCAACATTTCTGCGGAATCCAAACTGATCTTCGCCGAGGTCGGTTTCTACCAGTTTTTCCATTCGTCTGTGAAGAATTAGCGTTAGTATTTTGCAGCCGTGACTTATTAAACTGATAGTTCGGTAATTTTCACATCTGTCAACACCTGCTTTCTTTGGTATTGGAATTATTATATTCTTCTTGAAGTCTGAGGGTATTTCGCCTGTCTCATACATCTTGCTCACCAGATGGTAGAGTTTTGTCAGGACTGGCTCTCCCAAGGCCGTCAGTAGTTCCAATGGAATGTTGTGTACTCCCGGGGCCTTGTTTCGACTCAGGTCTTTCAGTGCTTTGTCAAACTCTTCACGCAGTATCGTATCTCCCATTTCATCTTCATGTACATCCTCTTCCGTTTGCATAATATTGTCCTCAAGTACATCGCCCTTGTATAGACCCTCTATACTGTATACTCCTTCCATCTCTCTGCTTTCTCTTCTTTGCTTAGAACTGGGTTTCCATCTGAGCTCTTGATATTTATACAAGTGGCTCTCTTTTCTCCAAAGGTCTCTTTAATTTTACTGTAGGCTGTATCTATCTAACCCCTGGTGAGATAAGCCTCTACATCCTTATATTTGTCCTCTAGCCATCCCTGGTTAGCCGTTTTGCACTTCCATACGAATCTAGAATTTCAAATCGGGGCACAAATCTGGCACACGGGGTCTCACACAAAGCAAAATTCCGAAGTCGGCTTTCGCATATAAATCAATGTGCGAATTGCACGGATTTTTTTCTTAGCTGATTTTATGCCAACTTCTACACTAGTGTGTTGAAAATGAATACTGCAGCGTCGGTTTATCTCAGTCAAAACTACGAAAATGTGCAGCACCAACAAAGCACCTCTTCGGCCTGGAGCAGCTATTGCTAACACTCTCATTTTAAGAGCTTTAATCACCCAAAGCTTATATTTATTTGCGGCAAAAGAATTACTCTTTTCCTTGCCGGTCAACACTTCATAAATGGGCCAAACAATTTAAGTGTAGGCCCAGAATCCTGAAAGGTGCGCTGGGCCTTAAGCAAACTAAGACAGAAACATTCAAACCTCTGGAGCAGGGGTGGCCACGCCGTGCGAAACTTCACGCGCGCATCGTGTGGGGGCCATGGGCATTCCAAGGCCGGCCTGTCACTCAGCCATTGATGAATACAGCCACTTTCCCCCGGGGGTGAGGGGGGGTGTATAGCTTGATGGGGGGGGGGGGGGTTTGAGGACAAAGTTATAGGCTTAAAATTTCAGTGATAGCGTTCTAAAGACGTAGCAGCGCTATTAATATTTAAAATTTTGCATGAATAGCTAATATATAATTAAATAATATGTAGGTTAAGTACTAAGCCGTTAGGCAAAGCCTATGTTAATTATATTAAATAATAAAATAATTTTATTGCATGCAAAAAAAATATTTACTTCAAACTAATACGTCGACGCTTTTCTACAGCATATCTCTTGATGACGTCATCAATAAAACTTTCTGTTGGCTCGTCGTCCCCTTCAGTTGAAATCTTCACACAAGCTTGGAGCGTTTCCTGACCCATCCTATTCCTTAATTTTGTATCCACCGTGTTCATTGTTCTAAATGACCTTTCCACACTGCAAGTCGAAATGCACAGTACACATTCAGCGAGTGTCCGTAGTGCTTTGTAGCCGATGTCGGCTCTCTGAATGAAAGAAGCAACATCAGAAGATGTATCGTCTAATTTATTACTAACAACATACGTAAAAGAATGCAAGTCTCCAATAACAGCGTCGACGTTTGTAAGTCCTAAAATCAAGCACAGCTATTTGCAATCATTATCACTAAACTCTAGAATTTTTTTAAAACTTTCAAAATATGCAGTTATTGCCTTCTCATCAACCCGTTGCTCAGTTTCATCAATCATACTTTTAACAAATTTCCTTGCGCTTCTCATAGCTTGAATCTGCTCACCTACGTTCGTGAATAGCACACCTTTAACTTCTGTTGCGTCTTCTTGCAGTTTTTTAATTTTATTAAGTGTTTCATTTTCTGCACTATGTCCATCGCAGTCACAAAGACAGTCGATGTGTTACATGTTCCAGAAACTAGTAGAGGGATTTGCAACATTTTTAGCGATTGTCTCTGCAAGACTTTACAATTTAACGTATCGTCTAAAATCACTAAACCTACAATGAAATTTGAATTCATCATTTCTAACAAGATTCCTCCAGCTTAACTTGTTAAATCCGCCCCGTCCTTGTGTATATGTTCACATGCCATTATAATGGACTTGTAGGTTCGGAAAATAGCATGAACTGTGCGATGGGTACTTAACAATTGGATGTCGACAGCTTCGGGTATTTTTAAAACAGGTTGCTTTAAAGCACACTGAATTTCATGCAAAACATTTTCTCGTTTGGAAGAACCATGAAAAAGTTTGTAAACGTCTTTAACAACATGTAATGTGCGTTTTATAATGGTGTGTTTATTCCTGGAGTTGGTGGCAGCAATTGACAAAACATACGCTCTACAATGAATGTATGGCAACTTATGGCCCTTCCTCTCTGACAACCGAGCGCGGACTCCTGAGATAGAACCACTAAAATTAGCAGCACCGTCGAAAGAACAAGATAACAATCTGTCGTAAGAAAGTTTTCTTTTCTTTAGTTCAGTATCAATTGCTGTAAATATGGATTCAGCTGAAGTGCTTTTCAACTCAACGAGACATAATAACCTTTCCTTCACTTCAAACGATGGAGACGGTGCAAAATATCGAACTACTAAAGATAGTTCACTTTGATTTGAAACATTTGTAGATTCATCTGCCATTAATGAAAAATATTTGTCATGGAGAAGTGTTTCATCTTCTTCTAATTTCTTCTAAAGACTCTCCCAAACAAGTCAACAATTCTGACGCAGTATACTTACTAAGATATGTGGACCTTTCGCTCTGAAATTTTAACCACTTTTCAAGATTAATGTCGCTTTTCAGTACTACCTTACGAATTAGAGGTTCATATTTTGTTGTGTGGAGTGTTTCTTCCTTACTAAGGAAATACAGACTTCGAATTAACGATGACAATGCTTGGCGGTTTAAAGCTTTTTCATTTTCATTTTGTTTAAATATCTGTGTATGAATTGGAGCGTTTAATCCCTGTAATCTACAATTTTCAAGTGCAACGGCTTTTGCATGTTTTTCTGAGTGGCGTGCTTTTCTAGTTTTCCTTTTCTTCCAGTAGCTTTTCTAAATTTAGTGAAAGGTACAGAAATGAACACTCCTCCTGTTTTCTGGAGAGCTTCCATATTGTTTTTTAAATGCATTTCACACAATTTGCAGAAAGCCCCACCCCACTCGTGTTCAAAGTAGAACCAATTGTACTTACACTCCCATTTTTTCTGATACTTAATCACACGTTCAATACTTTGTTTAGAATTGCAATTTACGGATGGGCTAGAAATAGCACATTTATCGTTTGAAAACTGTGGAAGGGAAACTGAAGACTTGGTAGACCAACGCAACTCATCGTCACAATCACTAGCACTTCTTTCAGTAGACACACACTTGTCTTTGTCTTTTGCAATACACTGTCTTTTATTAGAAAAGAAAGAAATTAAAGTTTGTTGTTTCGACATTGTATTTCCGCACTAACACTTCTTTTTATGTTATAAACTGACGAAAACTGCACGTAGTACACTACATAATCACACCACACTTCCATAGTAACATGTCGACTGACTGTTACAACCTTACAACAGTTTCAACAATGCATTGAGTTTTTATACAACAATGAAAGCTTAGATTATACTCGTAGAGCAGCGTTGCCAAACGTCCCACTCATGGTTGAATGTACCGCTTCTTTAGGCAAAAACTGTGTATCCCCATTGACACTGCGAAAATCATTGTCAAGTGTACACAAATATTTGGTTTGACCTTTGGACTCATTGATTAGGAAAAATCTATATGGCTATTAAATCTTGGAAATATTCCCATTAATGCAATAAAAAATTAAAACAATCTTTTATAATGTCAGATGCTACTTCCAATTCCGTAGCAATAACCGGGGGCGTGTTTTGCGACATCAGGTTTATTCTAAGGGCAAATAAAGTATAGATACGAGTGGCGGATAAGAATAAAGTTCGCAGCGAGGGTGGTCTGCGTAGCTAAGGGATTAGCTTACGCGTTAGGCCGATTGAAGGTGCGGTGAGGGAATTCTCCATAGTTGACTTCAAACTTGGTTAGCAACAGAAGCTGGCGCAGTTTAAATTTTGTCACAACGCTACAAGTTAACAGACCAGGTGATAATTTTTATGTATCACCACAACTATAGATATGAATTTCTCCGGGGGGAATTTCCAATTTCCGGGCCACCCCCTGAATTCATCACAGCACTCATCTTTACTCGGTCCTTTTCGGAAGTATCTGGAACAGTGCAACGTTTCATTAAGCATTGCCATGCGGTATTTTTAGGTCTGCACAAGTCTCTTCAGTTCGGAAGAATTGTGCTGTCAACGCTGTTTTAACTTTCGATATTTGTTTGTGGTATGAAGGACGCTCATTGGTCCAGTGGCTGTTTCCATGAAGGAAACAGTCTATCAATCCATCGTCGGAATCCCTTAAAAAAGAGTGGGAATGACAGAAGAGATTTATGAGAATTCTCAATTCGCATATGTCACTCGTCTGCGGCTCGTGGTCTAGTGACGCCGGCACGGTAGCTGAGCGTGTTCGGTCAGAGGGTTACAATAACGAACTTAAACAGTTGTCTTACGACGTCCGCCCCGAGCAGTTGCAACGAACAAAAGCGAACAAAATGAGATTTTAAAAAAAAAAAAAAAAAGGTAGCTAGCGTTAATGCCTCTGGATCACGGGGTCCCGTGTTCGATTCCCGACCAGATTCGGGATTTTCTCTACACGGAGTCTGCGTGTTTGTGTTGTGCTGATCATTTCATCATCATCATCATTTTTGACAGTGGCTCGATTGGACTGTATAAGAAACTGGACTGCGAGAAAGTTGGGACTTGGCACGGACGCTGATGACCGCGCAGTTGAGCGTCCCACAATCCCAACATCATCATCGCATATCTCACACGTAGCGCATATTTGCTATGAAACGATTTTACAGTACCACGCAGAAAGAATTTAAAGATTTAGTTGACAATGAAATAGCAAACACTTACAAAGATCGACGAATAGGATTAATTACTTTGTACATCAAAAAGCAATATGTGCTAAATTTGCAGGCCTGGAAACTTGGTGGTATGAACAGTAAAAGTTCTGAAGTCACATGCCTTATTTCATTGTCAGTTGTAATATTTTTCAGTGGAACTGAACGAAGGGTAAGGAGTCTTCATATGTTACTATAAAGTACATAGGTTAAGTCAAGGGGTATGCCTACGGCGATTTTTCGGTTTAAAACTCGTCACTGCTTAATTTTTTTTTAAGAGAAAAGGAATGCAGGAATAAAAATTGAAACATCTGAAATGGAATGCAGACTTGGCATCTTAAGTGGACTTGATTGCACACTGCCCGCAGTAGGACATTACAAGGTAACTTCTTTCTGATTTGATCGGGATGCGTTTAAAAAGAAAATCACGTTGTAGAAAGGACGCATTGTGACAAAGACAGTCCAGTTTCCAAAGCAAACTGGCGTTAAGGAAAACTTGGGGTCTGAAGAATTCATTGTGGCCTACAAAGGATATGCGAATTTAGACTTTCTCGGTGAACCTCGATGATGAAGTCTTCTCGTGTTATCAGACAAGTCAAGGTGTCGTTCTGTCGCTACGTTTCAATAAGTTTTCTACTTGTGAATTGCAGGAAAAGATCTTCACTTGGAGATGACAAGAAGGAAACTTGTTGAAACGTTGTCACAGAACGACGCCTTGACTTGGCTGATAACCCGACAAGATGGTTCAAATGGCTCTGAGCACTATGCGACTTAACTTCTAAGGTCATCAGTCGCCTAGAACTTAAAACTAATTAAACCTAACTAACCTAAGGACATCACACACATCCATACCCGAGGCAGGATTCGAACCTGCGACCGTTGCGGTCGCTCGGCTCCAAACAGTAGCGCCCAGAACCGCACGGCCACTCCGGCCGGCTAACCCGACAAGACTTCATCAGCAATTACAAGGATACTTTTATAAAGATTTTGAGGACGCTGTCAATCTTACATCTGTTTCCCGTCTTTTTTCGAGACCGTTTGTCATTTCAATTGAAAGCAGCCGTGTGCATGTGGAAATGTAACTGATTGACCTGCAAGGTAATGCCAGTTATGACAAATATTTTTACGTTGAAACTGTCCAGGACGTCTATATTGCTTTCCTTAAGTAGATTTTCCTCGTCTCCATAATGAGGTTACCTTTTTTTATGTTATGAAATTAACAAGTCACAATTATGTAGCAACTTGAGTGAAAACTCTGTGAAATTGTCTGCGTATGTACGTATGCTGGCAGTTTATACTAGGTAAAAATTGTGTTATATCTTCAGCGCACCAAAAATAATTAAATAATAGTGAAGATTTGTTTTGTTTGTGACCTGTGTTGTTGAGAAACGAGAAATGTAATACCAATTGTACTGCCATTTAAATATGGTGCATTTGCAGTTTTCTCCTCTTCCCCCTCCTTAGGTTTATACAATGTGGTGTGGTGGTGGGGGAAACGTGAAGCGTGGTCCACAAGCTGAAATCTTGGCCGCCTCTGCCCTAGAGAAAGAATAGGAATTTTTTGTATTGAAAAGATGAGTATTGATGGTAACAGGTGCTTTGACCCATCAGATGATATGATTTTAGGATCAAACAAAAACGTTATGGTGGTCATGGCAAATGGTTCAAATGGCTCTGAGCACTATGGGACTTAACATCTGAGGTCATCAGTCCCCTAGAACTCAGAACTACTTAAACCTAACTAACCTAAGGACATCACACACATCCATGCCCGAGACAGGATTCGAACCTGCGACCGCAGTGGTCGCGCGGTTCCAGACTATAGCGCCTAGAACCGCTCGGCCCCCCGGCCGGCATGGTGGTCATGATTTGTGGTTTGTTGTCATCATGAAAACAACATGTAATTTTAACTTCGATGGCAAAATTACTAATGAGTTATACTTGAACATAATAAAGCAGTTGGAAGCAGCTGGTAACCAAAGTGTAGCAGTAATTGGTGATGTGATAGGTATGAACGTAAAGATCTGGAAGGACCTTGGAATTTCTACAAAAAAAACCTACTTTACGAAGTCTGTACATCCAATGAGAAGAGTGTGGGTTTTCTGTGATGCCTAACATTTCCTTAAATTGCGTAGAAATCAAGTTTTAGATTATGAATTGACTCCACCCAACATCACGGTCCAGAACAATAAGCTTTTTTGAAAATCTATTAGCGACGCAGAACACGGATTTAAGATTCATACGTTACAAAGGCTAATGTACAAGTAAGAGGACGATCTGAGCAGGATCTATGAATGACAGCCCAGCTGCTTTCACAGCGTTGTACCTGAGCCGTTTAATACCAAGCAAAGTACAGAAAGGAAACTGAATTAAACTGACCAGTGACACTTCTGATGTTTCAGACTCAAGTGTTCCTAAGGATGACAAGGCATCTCTTCAGTGTGACTATGGCCTTAGTTTCCAAAGACTGGAGAGAGTATTAAAACACTTCCATCCAGATTGTTCTAACATGCATTGTGAAAAAAGGCAATGGTTGCTGCCATTGTGTAAGTGGTTCATAATTTCAGTAAACTCTCTTTGATGTCAACAGTGACATAAAGAATATGGGAGTTTTGTACACCTTGATTTACAGGCAAAACCAAGACTGTCTGCAGAACTTTCTAGCTAATATTCTTTATCTGGGTGTATCTTACAGCAACCCAACACATTTCGAATGAAAAATAGAATGTGGCTTCTAATATTGTCTAGCAACACAGAATACATCTCCTTGTTGGCTAATACATCGTGAGAACTGTAGATTAAAACTGAAGAAATTGCAAAAAGGTGGGAATTTAAGGAGATGGGACCTGGATAAACTGACTAAACCAGAGGTTGTACAGAATTTCAGGGAGAGCATAAGGGAACAATTGACAGGAATGGGGGAAAGAAATACAGTAGAAGACGAATGGGTAGCTCTGAGGGATGAAGTAGTGAAGGCAGCAGAGGATCAAGTAGGTAAAAAGACGAGGGCTAGTAGAAATCCTTGGGTACCAGAAGAAATATTGAATTTAATTGATGAGAGGAGAAAATATAAAAATGCAGTAAATGAAGCAGGCAAAAACAAATACAAACGTCTCAAAAATGAGATCAGCAGGAAGTGCAAAATGGCTAAGCAGGCATGGCTAGAGGACAAATGTAAGGACGTGGAGACTTATCTCACTAGGGGTAAGATAGATACAGCCTACAGGAAAATTAAAGAGACCTTTGGAGAAAAGAGAGCCGCTTGTATGAATATCAAGAGCTCAGATGGAAACCCAGTTCTAAGCAAAGAAGGGAAAGAAGAAAGGTGGAAGGAGTATGTAGAGGGTCAGTACAAGGGCAATGTACTTGAAGACAATATTATGGAAATGGAAGAGGATGTACATGAAGATGAAATGGGAGATACGATACTGCGTGAAGAGTTTGACAGAGCACTGATAGACCTGAGTCGAAACAAGGCCCCGGGAGTAGACAACATTCCATTAGAACTACTGACGGCCTTGGGAGAGCCAGTCCTGACAAAACTCTACCATCTGGTGAGCAAGATGTACGAGACAGGCGAAATACCCTCAGACTTCAAGAAGACTATAATAATTCCAATCCCAAAGAAAGCAGGTGTTGACAGATGTGAAAATTACTGAACTATCAGTTTAATAAGTCACAGCTGCAAAATACTAACATGAATTGTTTACAGACGAATGGAAAAACTGGTAGCAGCCGACCTCGGCGAAGATCATTTTCGATTCCGTAGAAATGTTGGAACACGTGAGGCAATACTAACCTTACGACTTATCTTAGAAGAAAGATTAAGGAAAGACAAACCTACGTTTCTAGCATTTGTAGACTTAGAGAAAGCTTTTGACAATGTTGACTGGAATACTCTCTTTCGAATTCTAAACGTGGCAGGGGTAAAATACAGGGAGCGCAAGGCTATTTACAATTTGTACAGAAACCAGATGGCAGTTACAAGAATCGAGGGGCATGAAAGGGAAGCAGCGGTTGTGAAGGGAGTGAGACATGGCTGTAGCCTGTCCCCGATGTTATTTAATGTGTATATTGAGCAAGCAGTAAAGGAAACAAAAGAAAAATTCGGTGTAGGTATTAAAGTCCATGGAAAAGAAATAGAAACGTTGAGGTTCGCCGATGACATTGTAATTCTGTCAGAGACAGCAAAGAACTTGGAAGAGCAGTTGAACGGAATGGACAGTGTCTTGAAAGGAGGATATAAGATGAACATCAACAAAAGCAAAACGAGGATAATGGAATGTAGTCGAATTAAGTTGGGTGATGCTGAGGGAATTAGATTAGGAAATGAGACACTTAAAGTAGTAAAGGAATTTTGCTATTTGGGGAGCAAAATAACTGATGATGGTCGAAGTAGAGAGGATATAAAATGTAGACTGGCAATGGCAAGGAAAGTGTTTCTGAAGAAGAGAAATTTGTTAACATCGAGTATAGATTTAAGTGTCAGGAAGTCGTTTCTGAAAGTATTTGTATGGAGTGTAGCCATGTATGGAAGTGAAACATGGACAATAAATAGTTTGGACAAGAAGAGAATAGAAGCTTTCGAAATGTGGTGCTACAGAAGAATGTTGAAGATTAGGTGGGTAGATCACGTAACTAATGAGGAGGTATTGAATAGAATTGGGGAGAAGAGAAGTTTGTGGCACAACTTGACTAGAAGAAGGGATCGGTTGGTAGGACATGTCCTGAGGCATCAATGGATCTCAAATTTAGCATTGGAGGGCAGCGTGGAGGGTAAAAATCGTAGAGGGAGACCAAGAGATGAATACAGTAAGCAGATTCAGAAGGATGTAGGTTGCAGTAGGTACTGGGAGATGAAGGAGCTTGCACAGGAGAGATTAGCATGGAGAGCTGCATCAAACCAGTCTCAGGACTGAAGACCAAAACAACAACAACAAGGTGGGGTGGTCTCCTGACCTTCATTTCTTACATATTCCGACCTCACCATCGTATTTTGCGCATCAAGACGTTTCATTCGAGCCCAAACTCGGTAGGGTAGAGTCAATTTTACATATTTCCATTTAATCAATATGCAAATCTAATAAATAAATCGCAAGTGTGCACCGAGATTAAAAAGTCGAGTCCGGCGTACACAAACATTCCAGTTACGATGTCCACAGGAGTTTTTGTTTGACGGGGGCAACGAGCCCGCTGGAAGGTCCATAGGAGGGTGAGATAGCATGCAGCTGCGCTGGCCGGCCAACTGCCCAGGGAGCAAAACATTTTTTTGCCAGAGGAAAGGGATAATATCCTGCGTGTTCATCTTAAAAGTAAAACCTACTGTATTGTCTGGGAGAGCCCCAGTATATGAACTTTTGATCGACCTAGTGCGCAGTTTCAGAGTTCTCACAGGTGGACAGTAAATGCCTACCACAGATGCTATCTATTTCTGGATTGGTCGGCTTAAACGAAGCGCCATTCTCCCGTTTGTAAGAGTAACGCTGATTGGCGGACAATTTCTGACGCAATGAGTCGGAGGAGTGAGGGAAAGACAACGGATGATATACCCTTTCGCTTTTTGCATGGCGAGGAGTCGTTCCGGTGACGCTCTTGAAGCGGGAACACGTAGCAGGAGCGAGTACGCTCGTGCGTGTACAGAGAGAGCGAGGAACAAAGTCTCTACTCAGTACTGCACTGAGAGAGCACCTTTGTCACTAGCGAATCGGAGTGATACTCTATACTGTTTTGTTCACTGTTTTGGCCGCGACACTTAATGTGCGGTGTGAACACAGACAGAGCATTAGTTAGCGCTTGCCAAACATTGAGTGGCATCGCGGTGGACTGGTTATCTGACCAGTAGAATCTGAACATGGTCATTCTATGGCCGAAACCGGTTATGACTGTGTCATAACAATGTGATTGCGTCTATAAATAAACAAAAAATTTTACAAAATTTATAAAACACTAATGGTAGAACAGTATTCCCAACGACGTCATACGTCTTAGCCAATAGCAGCGCGACCCCACGGAATGGCTCCGCCGAGACAGGCTCTGTATCGTATTTCAACCTTGTTCGATTAATATCGTGAAATCTTTCGCTCTACAGCCGGCAAGCACCTATTACCTACGCACGAACCGCACGAAGATACGACTAGCTCGCTATCTGTCTATGATAGATCCGAACTGGGAAAATAATTATTCCTGATTAAGACAAGTAAAAGACAATTCGTAGAAGGCGTACTGTCGCCTGTGCAATAAAGATTTCTCGTGTGCTTATGGAGGTGTTCCTGATGTACAACAACATGGATCTACTAAATCTCACATGGCTGTAGTTACCAAGAGCATCAAGTACCTCATCCAAACACTTCCCGAAGTGTGAACCATCTGTGAGACGAACAGGATTACTGCTGGAGAACTCGCATCTCTTTATCACACAGTAAAGCATTCTCTTAATTATAACAGTGTGGTTTGTTCACACAAATTATTGCCATGTATCTGCAGTGATTCAAAAGTCACACTGTGAAAGAACAAAAACAGAAGCTATTATACGCGAAGTATTGGCCAAAGCATCTGTTAAAAATAATTTAAAAGGCATCCAAGAAAAAAAATCTATACTTTTCTAGAGCGACAGATGCAGGTAGCAACAAAAAAATAGAAAAGTGTTTACAATTTGCTTACGATTCTTTGATTATGTTGCTAGGATTGTAGGCCGTCGACCGGAATTTGTAGAATGTAACTATGAATGTGCACATCAGGTTTCGAAGTTATTAATAGACACGTTGGGGAAGAATGTATTTGCTTCAAATTAAGTTTCTGCATTCGCCCCTGACAACACTAACGTAAACTTCAGCAGAAACCATTCCATTCGTACACTGCTTTTAGCGGAAAAAGACAAAATTGTCAAAGCTGGTTGCCCCGTCAGTACTCTCCACAATGCAACAAAATACAGTTCTGATAAACTGGAAGTTGATGTAAAATGTTTTATACTGAAAATATACAGTCAGTTAAGTACAGCTGTGAAACGAAGAGCGAACTTTCTAACCCTATTTGAAGCAAATGAAATGCAGTGGGAAGAAGTAATAAAACATGTTACCTCGAAACTGGCTCAAATGGCTCTGAGCACTATGGGACTTAACTGCTGTGGTCATCAGTCCCTAGAACTTAGAACTACTTAAACCTAACTAACCTAAGGCCATCACACACATCCATGCCCGAGACAGGACTCGAACCAGCGACCGTAACGGTCGCGCGGTTCCAGGCTGAAGCACCTAGAACCGCTCGGCCAAACCGCCCGGCGCTGCATGGGATTCGCGAAAAGATTGAGCAAAGAACAAAAGGCACCTTTTTCGGAAGTAAGACGAGAGAAATAATGGGTGAATTAAACAATGACGAAAAGAACCTATTCGGAACGATTTTCTACAGTTATGCACCAATTTTTTAGGATATTTGTTACCATGATATGATTTCTCAGAAAACACCATCCTTTCCAAGACGCTGTTTTTAAACTTAAAATCACCAATAAATTACAACCATTTTGAAAAAGATGCGGAAACTTTACGGATCGAGGAACTGAACATGTATTCCTTTCATAAATAATTTCAAATAATTAAAAAAAACCGTGGACATGTCACAGTCTTTTGACGACAAAAATAAGGGTGTCATTGAGAAATGGAAGAAAATAATGGAAGTGTTTTCCAACACTGAAATCCCTAACATTTTTCACGTCTTATCGTTCATCTTTAGTATCCCTAGAGCCAATTGATTCGTAGAAAGTGTTTTTCACAAATGGCATTACAATGAACTGATGTACTACATGAATGTACCCAGAATTTGATAAAAAGTGAATTAATGGCCGTTTTAAACTATTAACTGCATTGATTTTTTGAATATGTAAAATCAAACAAGAGCGTGTAACAATCTATACATCCTTCATTAAAATATAATACAAACCAATAAATCACAAAAACGTTTTTTCTGTTGACCCGGATAAAAAAACGATGTACCGTTTTTCTTATCAACTAGCCTTTTGTGCCTTACAGGGTAAAAAAAATCTTGCAACATTAACCTGATTGTTTCTAGTTACCTTGCGCTCATCCCAGCCATCCCAAGGATCCCTTCGGAGCCCGGAGGATGAAGATGTTCGCCAGCCCTGCACAATGGTATCACTCACCTCCCCTCTGCAGGTCCCGAAAATTGGTTCTAACCCCCTACTATTGACAGCCTGCGGAGAGAGAAGCAACACAATAGTAGCTTCCGTTAGATTGACTTCCTAAATTCTGAGGAAAGCTACAGCTCATGAGCCTCATCTTTTACCCGCCCTACACTGCCTTTAAGACAAGTAAATTGGTGGATTTATTATTTAATATTAGCTAGGCTAACCTACCCCACAGAATTCCGTATTAACCCAACCATAATTCTTTGCCAATCACGAAAAGGTGCAAATATCTCTAATGCAAAACTCTTAAACAGCCAGGTTCCTACTAATAGAAAAGTATGGGGTGGTTATAATTAATTTGAGCTACTCACGTAGGTCCAGTAATTATCGCGTGACAGCGAAACTTGTTGCGAATTCGTTCAAGCTGAACCAATTTATGCTGGAAGAAATTAGTTCCAGTTGTAGCCACCAGGTGCAAATCTGGTGCTGTTTACGGTTTTAATGGCAGTATGACATCCACGTTGTCACTCGAAAAGCCATGACGTGAGTGAACAGTATGGTTATCGAGAACAGATGCTGTGTGCTGTTAATGAAACTGTTTTATGTGAGCAGTAGCAATTACAGTATTGTTTTGAAAGAGTATCGCCGACTGAAAGGTCTAAGGAGAGACTCAGTGTACCGTAATTCTTCACTTTTTACTGTCTACATTATGAACAGCACACAAAGCTCATACACTTGCATCATTAGTCAGTTTATTAAAGTCATGTGAACAATAGACTACAGAACTCAGGAAGATTCTTATATTTCACAACCTCGGAGGAAGTCTCAAAATCAACGGTATCCTGCTCTTATGTGAACCGTCAAGTACACCTCCTTTAGCAGAAGGAGACCTCCATAAAGAGGTATTAATTTACACAGCGTTGTACAGGGTGAGTCACTAACTATTGCCACCAAGAATAACTCCGAAAGTATGAAAGGAGCTGAAGAGATTGTGGGAAAACAGCTGCATAGGACAACGAGGGCCATAATATGACGGTTTTTTGCCGCGTCAAAGATATGAAGGTCAACTTTGTTTTTCTTAAATGGGGTGCTATAGCTTGGCAGTGGAACGTACAGAAGTGCTGTATTTGGGGTTCTGTTAAACCACGTGTTGCACACGAAGAGCCATTTCACTCGTCGTATGTGACTGTGGTGTTGATTCAAAAGCACCTTTACACTTGGTGCGTTCTTCTTTGAAGAGAATACACCCAGAGGGACTGTCAGGAGTACTGTGAAGTCTGCTCAGTATCGAGAACTCCTTGTATAGTGTGTGATTTCCACATTGGAAGAGCGCAACTATGAGGAAACCACCGTTTTCATGGAGAATGGGGAAACACCTCACTTCGCTCGTTCAGGGAAATATCTGCTTAACGTTACGTTTCACGAATGTGTTATTCCAGATATTTTCCAGATGCATGGCCTCCGAGAATACCTCATCGGAATGCATGTGACTTCTGTCTCCGGGAGTATCTAAGAGAAAACGTTTATCAGGGACACGTTCGGTCTCTACCTGATCTGAAGGACCAGTATACAGGAACAAGTCGCAAAGATTCTACCGGAACTGCTGCGAGTAACTGTTGATCACGACGTTTCACGGATGCAACATCTTGTGCTCATATTGAACAAGTTGTTTAAGCATTGGTTAATAATAAAACCAATATTATGCCTTTCTCACTTCTTTGACATTTTCTGACCACGTCTCGTTCCTAATCCATTACACATGGAAACATTGCTATATATATTTCTTGCATTCACAGTGCCAGATTTGCACCTGGTGGCCAAAATTGTAACAATGTTTTCAGCGCAAATCGCTTCCACATTAATGAATTAGAATGTCTACAAAACCCACACTGGACCTTTGCGAGTAGCTGCACTTAAATAATAACCATCTAGTATGCAAGATTCCGCAAATATATATATATATATATATATACACTCCTGGAAATTGAAATAAGAACACCGTGAATTCATTGTCCCAGGACGGGGAAACTTTATTGACACGTTCCTGGGGTCAGATACATCACATGATCACACTGACAGAACCACAGGCACACAGAAACAGGCAACAGAGCATGCACAATGTCGGCACTAGTACAGTGTATATCCACCTTTCGCAGCAATGCAGGCTGCTATTCTCCCATGGAGACGATCGTAGAGATGCTGGATGTAGTCCTGTGGAACGGCTTGCCATGCCATTTCCACCTGGCGCCTCAGTTGGACCAGCGTTCGTGCTGGACGTGCAGACCGCGTGAGACGACGCTTCATCCAGTCCCAAACATGCTCAATGGGGGACAGATCCGGAGATCTTGCTGGCCAGGGTAGTTGACTTACACCTTCTAGAGCACGTTGGGTGGTACGGGATACATGCGGACGTGCATTGTCCTGTTGGAACAGCAAGTTCCCTTGCCGGTCTAGGAATGGTAGAACGATGGGTTCGATGACGGTTTGGATGTACCGTGCACTATTCAGTGTCCCCTCGACGATCACCAGTGGTGTACGGCCAGTGTAGGAGATCGCTCCCCACACCATGATGCCGGGTGTTGGCCCTGTGTGCCTCGGTCGTATGCAGTCCTGATTGTGGCGCTCACCTGCACGGCGCCAAACACGCATACGACCATCATTGGCACCAAGGCAGAAGCGACTCTCATCGCTGCAGACGACACGTCTCCATTCGTCCCTCCATTCACGCCTGTCGCGACACCACTGGAGGCGGGCTGCACGATGTTGGGGCGTGAGCGGAAGACGGCCTAACGGTGTGCGGGACCGTAGCCCAGCTTCATGGAGACGGTTGCGAATGGTCCTCGCCGATACCCCAGGAGCAACAGTGTCCCTAATTTGCTGGGAAGTGGCGGTGCGGTCCCCTACGGCACTGCGTAGGATCCTACGGTCTTGGCGTGCATCCGTGCGTCGCTGCGGTCCGGTCCCAGGTCGACGGGCACGTGCACCTTCCGCCGACCACTGGCGACAACATCGATGTACCTCACGCCCCACGTGTTGAGCAATTCGGCGGTACGTCCACCCGGCCTCCCGCATGCCCACTATACGCCCTCGCTCAAAGTCCGTCAACTGCACATACGGTTCACGTCCACGCTGTCGCGGCATGCTACCAGTGTTAAAGACTGCGATGGAGCTCCGTATGCCACGGCAAACTGTCTGACACTGACGGCGGCGGTGCACAAATGCTGCGCAGCTAGCGCCATTCGACGGCCAACACCGCGGTTCCTGGTGTGTCCGCTGTGCCGTGCGTGTGATCATTGCTTGTACAGCCCTCTCGCAGTGTCCGGAGCAAGTATGGTGGGTCTGACAGACCGGTGTCAATGTGTTCTTTTTTCCATTTCCAGGAATATATATATATATATATATATATATATATATATATATGTGTGTGTGTGTGTGTGTGTGTGTGTGTGTGTGTGTGTGTGTGTTGTGTATGTGGTACTGCCATCAAACTAGGGGAGCCACACGCTTAGAACAACTAGCAGCTTTCGTTGCTTACATACCGTAATTCTTCACTTTTTACTGTCTACATTATGAACAGCATACAAAGCTCATACACTTGCATCATTAGTCACTTTATTTAAGTCATGTGAACAATAGACTACAGATCTCAGGAAACTTCCTGGCAGATTAAAACTGTGTGCCCGACCGAGACTCGAACTCGGGACCTTTGCCCTTCGCGGGCAAGTGCTCTACCACTGAGCTACCGAAGCACGACTCACGTCCGGTACTCACAGCTTTACTTCTGCCAGTACCTCGTCTCCTACCTTCCAAACTTTACAGAAGCTCTCCTGCGTTTTAATCTGCCAGGAAGTTTCATATCAGCGCACACTCCGCTGCAGAGTGAAAATCTCATTCTAGATCTCAGGAAGATTATTATATTTCACAACCTTGGAGTAAGTCTCAAAATCAACGGTATCCTGCTCTCATATGAACCGTCAAGTACACCTCCTTTCGCAGAAGGAGACCTCCATAAAGAGGTATTAATTTACACAGCGTTGTACAGGGTGAGTCACTAACTATTGCCACCAAGAATTACTTCGAAAGTATGAAAGGAGCTGAAAAGATTGTGGGAAAACAGCTGCATAGGACAACGGGGGCCATAATATGACGGTTTTTTGTCGGGTCAGGGATATGAAGGTCAACTTTGTTTTTTTAAATGGGGTGCTATAGCTTGGCACTTATTTTCTGATAGCGGCTATCGTGATGAATCCAATGATGTGTAACAGTAAGGTCTTTGAAGGTCAAGGAAGGTCACAAAGGTGGCATGAACGTCCATTTACAGAGGGTGTCGAAGTGTATTGGTATCAATTTGCAGAGCAGAGAGTTCAAAGAAGAGAAACAAATGGATTGAATGATACATCCGGCGTCTTGTTGATGGACTGCTCCAATGACAAAGTCAATGGCGTCTGTAGTTACGGATAGGTACATGAGTACTAAAAGAAATCAGCTAAATTTCGATTACGCGGTAAGTCACACAAATCTGCAGGCTGTAAATTCAGCTAAATACTGAGGGATTACAATTACAAATAACCTAAATTGGAACGATCACATAGATAATGTTGTGAGTAGAACAAACCAAAGACTGTGATTCATTGGCAGAACACTTAGAAGGTGCAACAGGTCTACTAAAGAGACTGCTTACACCACGCTTGTCCGTCCTATTCTGGAGTATTGCTGTACGGTGTAGGATCCGCATCAGGTGGTACTGACGACATCGGAAAAGTACAAAGCAGCTCGTTTTGTATTATCGCGAAATAGGGGAGATAATATCACAGACATGATACGTGAATTGGAGTGGCAATCATTAAAACAAAGGCGTTTTTCGATGCAATCACCAGTTTTCTCCTCCGATTGCGAAAACTTTCTGTTGCCACCCACCTACATAGGGAGAAATGATCATTACGATAAAATAAGAGAGTTCAAGGCTCGCACAGAAAAATTTAAGTGCTCGTTTTCCCGCGTGCCGTTCGAGAGTGGAACGGTAGAGAGGCAGCTTGAAGGTGGTTCATTGAACCGTCCGCCAGGCACTTTATTGTGAATAGCAGAGCAATCACGTAGATGTAGAAGTAGGTGCGCATTCGGAGACCGGTGAGCAAGGACAGTTGCTTTTGTGAGCATCTCTTTGTTGTTATCAAATGCCTGTTGCTTCTCTGCGATCCATTGAGGGGGCGTTTACTGGTGTGTTTTTGACTGATAAGGCGTCCATCAATGGTAGGGGGTCGCTGCTGTGTGAGGGAGGCGACAGCGATAAAAATTTATCATTCCTAGAAATGTACATAATTTGTGATAGTCAATAGGAGGAGCTAAGAGTCTGATGTAATCTGGTTTGATTTTTTTTTTTTTTTTTTTTTTTTTAGTTAGGAATAAGGCTGATGCCAATAGCGTAAAGCGTCAATGTGGTGGCTAACAAAGGTCATGAGCTGTTGACGTAATTGGCACTTAATGTCGTTAACGATTACACCATGGCTTGCAAGCTTGTTGAAAATGAGTTTGACTTGCGCCTCATGTTCTGATGGTGAGGCAGAAAATACACTACTGGCCATTAAAATTGCTACACCAAGAAGAAATGCAGATGATAAACGGGTATTCATTGGACAAATATATTATACTAGAACTGACGTGTGATTACATTTTCACGCAATTTGGGTGCATGGATCCTGAGAAATCAGTACCCAGAACAACCACCTCTGGCCGTAATAGCGGCCTTGGTACGCCTGGGCATTTAGTCAAACAGAGCTTGGATAGAGTGAACAGGTACAGCTGCCCATGCAGCCTCAACACGATACCACAGTTCATCAAGAGTAGTGACTGGCGTATTGTGACGAGCCAGTTGCTCGGTCACATTGACCAGATGTTTTCAATTGGTGAGAGATCTGGGGAATGTGCTGGCCAGGGCAGCAGTCGAACATTTTCTGTATCCAGAAAGGCCCGTACAGGATCTGCAACATGTGATCGTGCATTATCCTGCTGAAATGTAGGGTTTCGCAGGGATCGAATGAAGGGTAGAGCCACGGGTCGTAACACATCTGAAATGTAACGTCCACTGTTCAAAGTGCCGTGAATGCGAACAAGAGGTGACCGAGACATGTAACCAATGGCACCCCATACCATCACGCCGGGTGATACGCCAGTATGGCGATGACGAATGCACGCTTCCAATGTGCGTTAACCGTGATGTCGCCAAACACGGATGCGACCATCATGATGCTGTAAACAGAACCTTGATTCATCCGAAAAAATGACGTTTTGCCATTCGTGCACCCAGGTTCGTCGTTGAATACACCATCGCAGGCGCTCCTGTCTGTGATGCAGCGTCAAGGGTAACTGCAGCCATGGTCTCCGAGCTGATAGTCCATGCTGCTGCAAACGTCGTCGAACTGTTCGTGCAATTGGTTGTTGACTTGCAAACGTCCCCATCTGTTGACTCAGGGATCGAGACGTGGCTGCACGATCCGTTACAGCCATGCGGATAAGATGACTGTCACCTCGACTGCTAGTGATACGAGGTCGTTGGGATCCAGCACGGCGTTCCGTATTACCCTCTTGAACCCACCGATTCCATATTCTGCTAACAGTCATTGGATCTCGACCAACGCGAGCAGCAATGTCGTGATACGATCAACCGCAATCGCGATAGGCTACAATCCGACCTTTATCAAAGTCGGAAACGTGATGGTATGCATCTCTCCTCCTTACACGAGGCATTACAACAACGTTTCACCAAGCAACGCCGTTCAATTGCTGTTTGTCTATGAGCAATCGGTTGGAAACTTTTCTCATGTCAGCACGTTGTAGGTGTCGCCACCGGCGCCAACCTTGTATGAATGCTCTGAAAAGCTAATCATTTGCATATCACAGCATCTTCTTCCTGTCGGTTAAATTTCGCGTCTGTAGCACGTCACGTTCGTGGTGCAGCAATTTTAATGGCCAGTAGTGTATTATGACGTCATATAACTTACGCATAATAGAACGGAAGATTGAAAAGGATGCCTCCAATGAAATTCTGCGAGGTTTGTGCTGCGTTTTACAAACTGTGCGGCATGAAAAGAAACTAAAAGAGGCCAAATGGCGTTATAATGGCGTTATAGTCTTAGGTATATATTTTTCACACATGGGAATTTGAATATAAGCTTTTTTACGGTCGTTGACTCTGAAGATAGATGTATCTGCGAGACAATGAGTGATGTCTTGTAGATTGGCTATCGGGTAGCTGTCTATGGTCATCCGTGAGTTTAGGGCATGATAATTCCCACACTAGCGCCAGTTGCAGTCTTTCTCTAAAACAAGTTTCATGGGGAGGCTCCAGCACTGTCTGAGGAGCAGAGGATCCCTGATTTAAGAAGTTCATACATGGCAGCCTTTGCGGCTGATAGTTTGTGAGGAGGGAGATGTCATATTCGTTGTCACACAGAAGAACTGGGGTGGTGACGATGTTCGGTATGGTGCACTGTTCAGTATGGTGCTGTCGGAAAGGTGCATAGCATACGGAGAAACCACAGTAGAATCACTGTTGGGAACATGCACTGTATCTGGGAAAGACACTGAACTAACCTTGTAATTGGCCGTGCGGTTAAAGGCGCTGCAGTCTGGAACCGCAAGACCGCTACGGTCGCAGGTTCGAATCCTGCCTCGGGCATGGATATTTGTGATGTCCTTAGGTTAGTTTGTAATATTGTAACTTTAATTTGGTATGCTGATGTGTAAGGTTGTAACTTTAATTTTGTTATGCTGATGTGTAATATTGTTACTTTAATTTTGTATGCTGAGATCGGTGCTAATAGACAATGAAAGTGGGTTAAAAGCCGTGATCTGTCTGGGGACATTAACCGTGGATTACTGGGCAACTGTTTCATCAGATATTTAGCAGACTAACACTAATGATAATCTTTTAATAGTCATACAAAACCGGTAAAATATATATATAAAAAGGAGAATTTAAATAAAAAGAAAGAAATCAGTTTATACTTGGAAATTTATTTTAAGATTGTTCATTGAAATTTCAGCATATTATACGTGAGTTATAACTGAGCTGGTGCCTTATTTACGATTGAAAAGAATGTGAGATTGTAATCTTACGGAACAGATAAAATATGGAGCCAAGATTTGGGAAACTGCATACAACACTCCATTCATAAAATAACACACGAAGAACATTGAAACATAAGCAAGAAGAAATTAACCACAACCAACAGATTCAGTTTTTACCCAAAGAAATTACGTTCATATCACAATCCTGTCCGTCATGTAATTACCACACACTGGTATACTAAATTCATATTAACTCTTTGTGAAGTCTTCGCAAAAAGAATAGCTGAGGGCTACTTTGATGATTACACCACATGCTCCACGTGGTCAACTTGGTTTACACAAAGCGTACAACTCCACAATAATTTTGATAATTAAAATACATTAGATCGAAAAGCAATTGACAAAAGAAAAACCTTGAACTGGTTACTAACGTCTTACTATTAACCTGATGGGTCAAACAGTTATATAAGCACGTGGTACTGGTCTCGCAAAGTACACCCCACGTGGGTTGAACATAAAGAAAAGCATAAAGAAAAGTTGCTATATTAAAAAAATATTCTCAAGACGAGACGTTATAATCTCACGCACATTCGGATTTAAGATTGATGAACTTAGTTAGAGTTACTGATCAACACGTGGTTCCACTTTACTCACAAAGTAGTAACAAAGCAACTACCGCAAAATAATCTGAATTTAACACGAGAATTACACTCCGCTGCACTTTAAGATAGCATTAGATATTTTAGAGCTAAACCTGAAATCAAAGTGATTAAATTTTCAGTTAGGCTGAACTTAAGAAATCCATTGTCCTACGGACTTAACAGACACGCGCTTAGCCGGAGATCTTACCACTTCAGACGCTCGCCACGGCCACACAGCAACTGCCCTACCCCTGAGCGTGCTTTCTAGAGGGTGGCTCACAAAGACCAACGGAAGTGGCCAGAGGGGCAGCTTCCTATACCAACATGACAACGGACGGACAGGACCATACTAAGGATAGAAACCTCTTTGCTTTTAGGAAGCGTAGCTACCTGTTCCGACGTTGGTCCTACTGTTCTCTAGCAGACAGCCTTGTCTGCTACCCTCAAGCATGCAACTAGAAATACATATGCTCATTCATCCTCTCACACAAAAGGGAAGGGGGATGACAGTATCTTATCATATACAGTATATAAAAGAAAGCGGATGTAGGTTCCGTATGAGACTGTGTGACATGAATTACATATAAGAATTACATATAAACTGTGCTTTAAAGTGTAGTAGTGTGACAGATCGTTCTTGTTTATGTGTAAAAGTAACACGTTCCACTGCTCAGTCTCCTCCCAGATAGTCAGAAACGCCACAGTACATTTAGAAGAGGAATTTATTCCATAAATGGCAACAGATTTAAGAAATTAAACATGAAAGGAATCCAACAGAGACCTTTCAAGTTAGGTTTAACTAGTTCTAAGTTCTAGGGGCTAATGACCTCAGCAGTTGAGTCCCATAGTGCTCAGAGCCATTTTTTTAACCTTGTAATTGTCCTTGTTCGAGGTGGGGGAGCCCATCTGAGAGACATGCCTTGCCACAATCGTTGGACTCTCTGGTGCCAGCGGAGGAGTAGGCAGGTAGGCAGGGTTCTGGGACTTCGCTGGAGCTCGGCGAGGTCGCGCCATGCTGTTTGAAGTGAATGGTGGTAACTTGATGAGCCGTTGGAGAGCATTGTTCTCCCCACTCACCCAAGCAATTGCAATGTGAGCAATGAAGAATTCATCCTGTAGGGCATGGATCTTGTTGAGGATCGCAAAGCACCGACTAAGGGTTTCTAGTGAGTCAGCATCAACAGCGAAAGCGGAAGATGCCGTGGCCAATGTGTCACCAATGAAGCTGATGATTGTGTGGCAGCAGTAGTGGAACAACAAGGACGTGGCCCCAGGTTGCATTGTTGAAAAATTTATTCAAGAGGGCGGATCCAAGATGGCGGTGATAGATGTCGCAATGTCACAATGACGACATGGCGTGAAGTTCAAATTTTGGCGGCAAAATAGGTCAACTGAACTACCTCCACTAACCTAACCCCCTCCCCTCCCCCCCTCCCCTCCCCCCTCCCCTTCCCTCCCCCAGAAAATGCTGGAAGTTCAGATTCCAGCAGGACAATGCAACTCACAATGGCTACCACCACTAATCTCAGGAAATGGTGGGAAAAAACGTCACTCGGGCTACCTCCACTAACCTAAGTCTCTTCGTAGGAATTGTTGGGAAAAGGACTCAGTCTGTGCTGGATAGGATGGATGTAAGTTTTTATTATACAATTAGAGGCAGTAGCTCCATCCACCGTGTCCACCATGAGGCCCGTAGTCCAACTGACCTAGTACACAGTACTGCCACCAGAGTGTGCTCATATCCCGTGACTGTCTGGAGGGGAAAAATGGGAGGAAAATGACTCAGCCTGTGCTGGGCTGTAGAGATGGGGGATCCGCTCTTGAACTAATTCATAGAGTTCAATCTTTCAAAGGAGTGAACAATCAGTGATTCAGAAAAAAAGAACGGTAGCTCCAAACGTTTCCCACGGCAGAGAGAGAGAGAGAGAGAGAGAGAGAGAGAGAGACGGAGCATATCAGCAGCGCCTCTGCTGGTCACAGCACAGTGCACGCCACACAACACAGCCAGCGCCGGCCTCTGCCCTGCTTCTACCTTGGCTGCCTGCATTGTGCAGTGCCCCATTGGATTTTGTGTTTTACATATGCCGTGGCGTCTCTGTGCGTCGTCTGCCGCACAGTGTCTGCGCGTAACTTCGCATCGCACTCTGTCGCACGTCCTGCCCTCTGGGCAGTTGATGCGAGCAACAGGACAGAGAGCCACCTAGCGGATAACATAGGAACTACTTGCAAAAACCCGCTCGCAAGGGAACGAACTATTTGTCTCGGAGCGGGTAAGTTCACCGCTACCCCCTCCCTCGGAACTCGCCCGCTCAACGCTCGCCCCACCGTCTCGACTATAGCCAGAGCGTCGGGCAAAGCGACTCAGGTGTCACTGTGGTCTCTGCGGTCTCAGCTCACGCAGTAATACAGCTCGCGGCTCGACCTGCTCGACTCAGCGCCTCTGCATCGGAGTTCGTCCCCACTGGATATTGTTCTTCGTAGTAATGCCGCTATGTATATTACATTATTATGTTATGTATACATCAATTGTTTTTATTTTATTTTTATTTGTTTAAACTGATTAGATTAGGTTCCTGATGACTCCTCTTACTATAGGATTTTTATTATAGACACTCGAATTTACGCTTTAATTACGAGCGAACCGATAAACGTATCGCAAAATGTGATACACCAATATTTTCCTTGTTTTATTCTGCGTAAGGCTATATGCAGCACTTTCGTTTTACAGTCAAATTTATATTTTTTTTTCTTATTCTGGTACGGATTTTGCGATTTTAGGCGTCTTCGAAAGGAAACGTTCACTTTAAAAATATATGGCTTGCGATGTATTTGTATGAGGTTAATGAAATTTTAATACGTTATAGCCAAATATATTGTTAATGTAAATCTCAAGTTACAACATTTTCCGATCACCCAAAAAACCACGATAGTGCAAAATAAATCAATAATCAAAAACTTTGTCATATCGTGGAAATTTCAATAAACAATACAAAATTCTTACTCATTATCTGTGTTACTTCAAAATAGGATCAAATAAGATCAAAATACAGGTATAGTACTGGAATAAACCAAGTTTAAAGGGCAATGTGCCTTCCATTTATTTTATATTGTAAATGAGTGGTGAGTCATGAAAAAGAGCTAATTCATTTCAGGGAGTGAACAGTTCTGATCCAATCTCTGAAAAGAACAGTTTTGCCCATCTCTACTGGGCTGCTGGAGAGAGGGAGGAGTGTACTTTATTTATTTTCGAGCAATTTATTTAGGAATGGATTTCACATAGTATATTTATTACACTGATACAAAACACTCCCCCTGCCGTGCTTGGGGGTCACAATACACAGCAAACATACACACAAACAACTCGTAAATTACCGAAATAATGCAGTACACTGGTGTGCAGACATGCTCACTAATTATAAACTGTCGAAATAATGTATAAATTTTATTTAGGGACAAATTTCACGTAGTTTATTTATCACACTGATACAAAACACTCACCCTCATGTGCTTGAGGCCGCAGTAAATAGTCTACAGAACTACAAGCTACTCGTAAATCACTGAATTAATGCAGTGCATTGCTGTGCAGAGATGCAAACAATTCCTAAATTGTCTAAATAATGCATGTAAAACGCTCTGCAGACACGTTTGCTAATCGTCAACTGTCGAAATCATGTATTGCACAGCCTACAGACCTGCTCTCAAATTAGTGAAACAGACATGTAGACAACTCGTAAACCGCCAAAAACTAATGCCTGTGTAACGCTATTCAAACACACTCGAAACACTTAAACACCCAAAGATAATGTAGTGCACAAACAGTGCACGTAAAAAACTCACGCGCTTTGCAGGGCCAGCCGGACACAAGCCAGTGCTGTCACGCCACTGCCGATGGCAGGTGAATGTCGCGTCTACAGTTAGAGTTCGTCGAGTGTCATACTGACGTCACATGTCTATTTAAATAAGCACCAAGTCACCCTCTGGAAGTGTGCACATGTTCACCATTGCTGGCACGTCCCTCTCTCTATCTGTGGTCCAGCGAAGACTGAATTGCCAAGTGACTCACCCTTACAGACGCTGTAGAAATCCGTCCCATTGCTTCCCAGAATAGCACAGGTTGCATTTCCTAGCGATCCTAAAGGGACATGTGAGATGTGTCTAGCCATGCATGCATGCTTACCTGCCCAGCATGGCTGACGCATCGCCACAAAATGTTAGAGCAGCGACCAGCACCTGTTTACGAAAATAGCCCGGAATAACACTGACTGCATTCTTCCTGATGGTCCTAACGAGACATCACGTGTTCTCTTCCTGGAAATCGTGACGTCCTGCTGTCAACATATGACTCAGAAACGTTAAATGTTCTCACCACTAAAAGATTTCATCATGTCTGTGCACACTTGCAAAAACACCGTTAATCACAAAAGCATTCTTGTTGTTTGGAAAGAGAGCACTGTCTAAACACAGAAGAGAAAAATGGCGGGAATAATCGGTATCTTACAGCTTCTGCTCTGGAGATGTCCTAATGCCACAGTGGCGGATGAGTGACAGCATCCCCGCCAGAGATGGATGGTCTGCTTCAACTTGTCTTTGAACACTTGCTTTCTCAGAACTCTCCATAGATACCTTGCCTCCATCATGTTCAAATCAGTTCGTAGAGACTCCTACGACATGGCACAAAAGGTGTCTTGTGAATGAATGGAGCATTATGACTGGCTCTTATTGAATTTACCCACCGAATTACTGATGCCGCAGGTGTGGAAGCACTGCCCACCTTTTCTTTTCTTTCTGCAGACGAGACTTTCAGCGGCAAAAAACTATTTCGTAGAGATCACCATATTACACTGACAACTAAACCCTGAAAAGTGGCCTACAGATCGTCAAATACGGAAAGACTCCTACTCAATTACACTGCTCTGCCACTGAGGGTGGGAGCTGGAATATTAGAGTCTTAAACCAATCCCCAACCCGGTAATATATCACTGCGTACTGTGTCGATGTACTAAACATGCAATTTGTGTCCTGCACGATACAAAATCACCCCTTTTACATCATTTATATACCTGTCGACCGCCAGACACTCGTACATACAACGCGAAGGCAGGCAGCATGGTATATACTCCTCACTACAGTAGATATTTTCCCGCAGCCGATGGTCGCAACTCATCCACTCCCGACATATTACCAGAGCGCCCTCAGTGGACCAAAGTCACTCCCAGAACTGTTCCATAAATTCGGGGTCGGCTCCCCTCAGCACAAATGCGTTACTGTTTCTGGACCCGACCTGCTTGCTTGCTTGCTTTTCTACACACATCTCCAGACTGGGATTACAACAACACATGTATTTTCACATGGTTTGCATAATATTATACCATTTACACGATACTTCTTCATATCAAGCACATAGCAGTATCCTACCGATCGCTCGAGCAACCTAGTTCTGAAGATATGGACTGGAAATTATTTCTCTACAAACCTGAAAACTTAGCGAGGTGGAGCGAGCTGTGAGCCTTTGAGTAACTAGAAACGTATCCTCTCTCGAAGAGCTCCACATGAGAACTTGAAAAAAAAAAAAATAGAGGAAACTGATATTTCCACTCGTGAATACCGATGTCGGTGATATGACAGATTCCAAATCATCCCCATAATTTACAAAGCCAACTAAGGTGTTTCTCATGTCTAGAGAACCAGCAAACGTGTCTTCCACCTGTCTTTCACCTGCTAGATGCACACACCACAATCGATGCTCCCTCAACTAAATGAGGACGCGAAATGTGCAGAAGCAGTCATCCGAACAATTTACATTGGATGCCATAGGAATCCAGTGCAAACATATATCCATATTGAATCCTCTCAATTTTCCATGCGATCACGAAAGCTGTCCAATACTAAGTATTAGCTCGTTATTTGTCGTCTAAAGGACGACACATTTAAATCAGCTACATTCCTACACCCCAACAGGCCTCTCCATTCGGGCAGCTCCTACCGTTAGCCATAAATGTGAATCATTCCCGCCTCGGGTCACTGGAGCTGCATGCCAAGCTCGCATAGACAGAATCGTCCTAGGACAAAACCGGCCTCATATATATTTTATCCCTGTACTTACAATTAAATGTTATGACCATGGTCTCAATTGGATGACATTCGACAATGAGCAAAGTATAGGAAATACACCCTGCTGACGGTGGTGGCTCTAGAAATAGAAATACCTGTACCATTCTTATGACTTAACATACTTTTCCCTTTGCTATCACAATATTCCACGTTAAATCCATACCTTCCTTACGACTGGACATAGTCATTTCCTTTCCACATGTTGGAATACCAACCCATACTTTATAAGTCTCATGCTCAACGAGAACCTATCACACATCCCCTACTACTAAGTATAACACATAGTCAATAACTGGTTGCTGGCGATACGAAATAATATTGACCGAAAATCAAAGATGGGTGGACATGTCTCATGTTTTCTTGCGAGTGGTAACACTGTGTCTTAGAAAGAGAGGCATAATCGTCTTACAAACCACCAGATGTTAAAAAACTCAACAATATTACCATCACAATCGGTATTGATTCTATAGGAGCAAGTATCCATGTTAAAAGCTATACTGGCTTTATAAATCTACTTATGGCACTACCTGTGAATGAAGCGGTTTTTTTCAGACAAATACCGTGACACTGAATAGACATGGTGATAGCTGGAGTGTCTAGTATCAGACTAACAGTGCAGCTACACGTCGTCGACAGTGCAACCTCGTAATAAAAATACCGAATTTAGAAAGTGATTCGGCTAAGGAGCATGTTACGAAACCGGTATTTGCGACTCCCTCACGCCGACATCGCTAGATATTTCTCCAGTATTTGTAACGCATTCTGTCTCGATGCCATGTCAGAGGTTCGGTGATATATTGACTGGGTCATAGGCGATGGTTGATTGAGAAGCACCACAAACAGTAGTAGATGGTGTGCTGACTGAGGTCATAAGAAATGTACACAGCTTTTCAGATCTCTAGTGCTACGCTTTCAGTAGAAATGCTGTCTGGGATTTGGAATCAAGTCTCTTGATTCAACCAAATACTGCGTTGGATCATATGGAGAAGTCGTTTAATAATTTCAGCCACTAGTGAATCATATTTCTGGCACTCTCATATCTCGAATCGAGTCACCTTTCACGAACCAGTCTTCTTGCTGGTGGACTTAACTTCGAACATAGCACACGTCTTTGGATGTTGCGTGTGGCTGGTCCACCTGCGAGCCCCATCCCAGATATGAAATGTGGTGGATCTGCCTCCGAACGTTGGTCTGGATGTATAGTGCATGGCAGATCCACACTCAAATGCTAACTCGGATGTGATATATTGTTTATCTCCATTCCAACATTCCTCCGTGCATTGTGTGTGGTGGATCCACCTCCAAACCCTATCCTGGAAGTGCCATATTGTGGATCCACATCCCAACATTGCTCTGGATATAACGCAGGGCGTATCCACACTTGAACGCTAACTCGGGTCTACTGCAGGTCATGGGAGCCATCTGCGACACATGCACATACACATACATACAGAAAACAAGGAAAATGCACTGTAAATGTGGAATATGTGGGTGGAGGTAAGTGGATGCAATCGAGTACAGTGCTATACTACGCCTTCCAGTCAGAAAATTAGTGAATTTGCGCTAGGTGTTGGCAGCTGTACTACATTTGCAAGCAGTTTTAGAACATGGAACGAGAGGTTATGTCATGATCACATGGGTAGAAGTGACATAAAAAGTCGATAGAATTGCGAAAAATGATGGAAAATAGGTATAAATTGAGAGAAAATTCGCTGGTGAAACTGAGGAAGTAATTACGTGTTCTATATTAGGCGCAGAACAATTCTTGTACATGGGGACAAGTATGCGACAGCAAGAGGAATCAGAGAAAATGTTGACATGGAAGCAAATGGAACCGGGGAAACAGTTACTTTTTTCCATCGAGGCAGCATTCTACTGTTTGTCCATTGAGGTAACAATGATAGATGCGAGTTGACTACTGTATTTGACGCTTTTAAGGAAAGCAGAGAACCATCTGCCTCTAAACTTACATGCATCTGCATTAAAGGACAACAGAGATTGGACGGGGTGATCTATTGAGATTGAGTTCTAACAAGGTACGATTTAATAGCAGACTGATGATGCATTCTAGAGAGGGAGGGAGATGTCGGCGCAGGTCATTCGACCATTTTTTCCGCTGTACTGTCACGATGCATCAGTCGCGTGACATAGCCTGCGTTTGACTCGTATACATCCACGTGTTCTGTATTTGACTTACAGCATGTCTACTTGCAATCATTGACAGCAAACCTCTCGGTCATCACAGGACTTCCACCTCATGTGTGATGAAACATGACTATTCTGTTTCGACACATTCCTCTAAACGAACGAAGATTTATGCGATGTACTCCATTCCCTTGTCGCATCTTGGGTATAAAATCGAGACTTTAGTTTCAAAACTAAGATGATTCTAAGTTAGCGATAGGTGTTTGTGAGACACTGCAATCCCCATGTAAACATGTGCTTGACAGATGTCCTGTTTACAGAGCTAGTAACGGATTGACTTGTAATTTCACAAGTCGGATGCCACTGCTACGTGTTTATCTGTTTCCTTGTAAGAGGTATTCTCCATTGCTAACGATCATTTTATATAGGACTGATGCGAGCATAGTATAATTTCTGAACCGTGATCGGATGTGAATAGTGGACGCTATACATCTTTGGAAAGCTACATTGTGCATGTATCAAACAGAATCGATATTTTAAGGAAGTTGTTTTTTCATTTTACAATTTATTACCAGTTTATCGTAGAAAATCCTGCAAGAAGGATGTATGTCATGTGCTGAAAATATATTTCTTACATTGGAATATTATCAGTGTTGCATTCCAGATAACTGATAGGTTGGAAACTGAAGCGATCTAACATTAAAGCCTGTTTGAAGTGCAGAACCATATACCCTTAGGAGTACGTGTGCTTATGTTCTCTCTTACTAATACCCTCCTGGTACTGATCCCGGACACTAGAACAATAATTTAAAATTGATAGCGTACTTGATTTAAGTAAAACGCTTCGAACTCCATCTGTCTGGAGCTCCGTCGTGCATAAAAGCCACACGTTTCTTGTTCTTCTTAACTGTCTACTACTATATCACAACACTGTCAAATCTACTACTACACACCAATAAGGGGTGCTAACCTCCTCGACATGGGCGCGTTTGGAGAAATCTTGTGCGCTTGGATAGGCGAGGACTCGGCAAGTTCTATTGATGTGGAATGTTGTGGTTTGTTCTGGTCAGCTGCAGACTAAATTGGTAACGATGCAGCAGAGCAGGTTGGTCAAAGATAGTGCGAGGGGGTCTTTCAGTCTCTAATTTTATCCTAAGTCTGCAAGAATGCACTGTGACATCCATCTGCATAGTGACAGATCGTAAATTATACACTATGCTTGAGGTGCCAGAAATACATAGAGCACTGTCTGGAATACTTTGATGATGTATATATTCGACAATTAACAATGAATGGACGTTCTGCACAGTCATCTATCTACATTCGCAATCATACTCGCAAAGTAGAGAAGGGGTGGTTTAGCTATGATACTGAAATTGGGAAACATACTGTTGTATCATTAGTCGGTGTTGAAATTACTCTAAAACTGCTTAAATTATTTGCAGTATCAACTGTGATGCTTATTATTACAGTACATCGATGGTGCCTTTTCCATCTCATCCATCTACTGGTATGCTGTTGGTTACCATATAATGATTGACAGATATCGCTTGTTTGAGATGGAGAAAACGTTTTGGTGGAGAGGCAACACCTTCTGGGATTGGCTAGCACCGAAACAGTAATCACGTATATTATTGCAATATGAGGAATCAGTCGAGACGGAACACAGAGTCCTCAGTTATTCCATCACTGTGACAGATGAGTTTAAATGTAGAGGTCGTCAATCACTTTCAGACAGCAGTTTGGAAACGCTCCACAATGTTGCCAAATTCTTCCAGTTTCCTTAAGTTGGAATTGTCTTTTATTTAAAATCATCCACTATGTCCGGTGTGCTGTGGTAGCAGCAGTAACAACATGACTTATATCATGGGATGTCTAGTTTTCTTCAAGAAGCAGTGGATCAGAACGTGTTAATGTCAGTTTAGAACCTGACATGGACCTCGAAGTCGTGGCAGAAAAAACAAAATATATGGCAGTGTACAAAGCGTGTTACAGTGGAAAAAGCAATGTTTCAAACAAAGACACAGAGTCACAGGGAGCGTCTCTTGCGATTTATTGTATAGTTTGTGGGATACGGTCATCCTCCTACAGCACAAGTGATGCAACTTTACACTTGTCCGTGCAATCGATCAATAGCTACATATTTAATAGGATTGTCACATGTGCTAAATACCGGCCCGCAGACGGTATTTGTTTTCGATATATGGGAGAAGAGAGATGTGGTAAATATCATATCGAGTTCTCTATTGTATGAAGTTAGTGGAGCTTTTATTCTTTGTTGGATGGTACAGAATAACGGAGATAGCATGTTGGGACGATAGACGTGAATGGGCCCATGGAGACGCGGATCTGTAGTACTTGTATCTACTTCGGGGACGCACCATAGTGCAGCAGCAAAATCCTCATCCTTCCCCCAGTTTCCGTTTCCATCAAATGGTCAAAACACAGTCCTGTTGCACTAACTCAGCTCAGCCTGTTTCTACATGGGTTGCAGAAGGTGGTAGACATAGCTTTCTCTGACTTCTACTCAGTTTAGACTTAACGTTGGAATGATCACATGCGCAAAGCTCCAAGGATGGAAGTGCAGAGTCTGAGGGGAGGTTGAGAGATGCATAGGGACTACCTAAAACCATGTGGGAATTTTACTATAGCAGATAGGTTCGAGAAAGATGACTCGTTTCGAAATATGACACTGTCAGAAATATGATTCAATTGTGGCTGTAATCATTAAACGACTTCTCCATACGATTCAACACGGGTATGTGGTTCATTTTAAAGACTTGATTCAAAATCCCAGACAGCATTTCTAGCGAAGGTGTCGCACTAGAAATCTGAAAAGCTAGTGTACATTTCTTATGACCTCAATCAGCACACCATCTACTACTGTTTGTGATGCTTCTCAATTAACCATCGCCTATAACCCAGTCGATATATCACCAAACTACTGGCATGACATCGAGACATAATGCATTACAAAAGCCGGTGGCCAAGCGGTTCTAGGCGCGTCAGTCCGGAACCACGCGACTGCCACGGTCGCAGGTTCGAATCCTGACTCGGGCATGGATGTTTGTGATGTCCTTAGGTTAGTTAGGTTTAATTAGTTCTAAGTTCTAGGGACTGATGACCTCTGATGTTAAGTCCCATAGTGCTCAGAGCCATTTGAACCATTTTTTTGCGTTACAAAAGCTGGAGAAATATCTATCGGTGGCGGCGAGACGGAGTTGCAAATACCGGTTTCATACCACAATCCTTAGCCGAATCACTTTCTAAATTCGGTAATTTTATTACGAGGTTGCACTGTTGGCGACGTGTAACTGCACTGTTGATCTGATACTACACACTCCAGCGATCACTATGTCTATTCAGTGTCACGGTATTTGTATGGAAAAAAACCGCTTCATTCACAGGTAGTGCCGTACATAGATTTATAAAGCCAGTATACCTTTTAACATGGATACTTGCACCTATAGAATCAATACCGATTGTGATGGTAATATTGTTGTGTTTTTTAACATCTGGTGGTTTGTAAGACGATTATGCCTCTCTTTCTAAGCCACAGTGTTACCACTCGCAAGAAAACATGAGACTTGTCCACCCATCGTTGATTTTCGGTCAATATTATTTCGTATCACCAGCAATCAGTTATTGACTATATATTATACTCAGTAGTAGGGGATGCGTGATAGGTTCACATTGAGCATCAGGTTTATAGAATATGTGTTGGTGTTCCGACATGTGGAAAGGAAAAGACTATGTCCAGTCGTAAGGAAAGTATGGATTTAACGTGGAATACTGTGATAGCAAAGGGAAAAGTATGATAAGTCATAAGAATGGTACAGGTATTTCTATTCCCAGAGCCACCGCCGTCAGCAGGGTGTATTTCCTATACTTTGCTCATTGTAGAATGTCATCCAATTGAGACAATGGTCATAATATTTAATTGTAAGTGCAGGGATAAAATATATATGAGGCCGATATTTTTCCTAGGACTGTTCTGTCTATGCGAGCTTGGCGTGCATCTCCAGTGACTTGAGGCGGGAATGATTCACATTTCCGGCTAACGGTAGGAGCTGACCAAATGGAAAGGCCTGTTGGGGTGTAGGAATGTAGCTGATTTAACTGTGTTGTCCTCTAGACTGCCTAATAGCGAACTAATACTTAGTATGTGTTGCACAGCTTTCATGATCATGTGGGAAATTGAGAAGATTCAATATGGATGTGTGTTGGCACTGGATCGTTATTACATACCATGCAAATTGTTGAGTTTACTGCTTCTGCACATTACGCGTCTTTATTTAGTTGAGGGAACATCGATTGTGGTGTGTGCATCTAGCAGGTGAAAGACAGGTGGAAGACACATTTGCTGGTTCGCTAGACATGAGAAACACCTTAGTTAGTTCTGTAAATTATAGGGATGATTTGGAATCAGTTATATCACCGACATCAGTATTCACGAGTGGAAATATCAGTTTCCTATATTTCTGTTCGAGTTCTCACGTAAAGGTCTTCGAGACAGGATAAGTTTCTAGTTACTCAATGGTTTACAGCACACTCCACCTCGCTAAAGTTTCAGGTTTGTATAGAAATATTTTCTACTTTATATCTTCGAAATTTGTTGCATGAGCAATTGGTAGGATATTGCTATGTGCTTTATATCTAGAAGTATCGCGCAAATGGTATAATATTATGCAAACCATGTGAAAAAACATATGGTCTTGCAATCCCAGAGTCTAGAGATGTGTGAAGGAAAGCAAGCAAGCAAGCAGGTCGGGTCTAGAAACAGTAACGCATTTGTGCTGAGGGGAACCGACCCCGAATTTCTGGAACAGTTCTGAGAGTTACTTCGGTCCACTGAGTGCGCTCTAGTCTCATGTCGGGAGTGGATGACTTGTGACCGTTGGCTGCGAGGAAATATCTGGTGTTGCAAAGAGTATATACCGTGCTGTCTGTCTTTGCGGTATATGTATGAGTGTCTGGTGGTCGACTGCTATGCGAATGATTTAAAAGGGACGATTTTGTGTTGTGCAGGATACAAATTGCGTGCTTACTAGATCGACTTTTTATGCGGTGATATATTGCCAGGCAGGAGATCGGTTTCACGCTCTAATATTCAATCTCCCACCCTCAGTGACAGAGCAGTGCAGTGTTTAATTTTCGGTGTAATATGGTGATCTGCACAAAGTAGTTTTTTGCTGCTGAAAGTCTCGTCTGCAGAAAGAAAAAGAAAAGGCAGGCAGTGCTTCCACACCTGTGGCATCAGTAATTTGGGGGGTAAATTCGATAAGAGCCAATCATAATGCTCCATTCATTCACAAGACATCCCTTGTGCTGGAACATAGGAATCTGTACAAAGTGATTCGAACAAGATGGAGGCAAGGTATCTACAAAAAGTTCTGAGAAAGCACGTGTTCAAAGACAGGTTGAAGCAAATCATCTATCTCTGGCAGGATGCCGTCTCTAATCCGCCACTGAGGCCTTAGGAAATCTCCAGACCAGTAGCTGTAGGATACCGAAAATTCCCGCCATTTTTCTCTTCTGTGCTTAGACAGTGCTCTCTTTCCCAGCACATCAGCGTACTGCATTAACTCGGTGATTTACGAATAGTTTGCGGGTCTGTAGACTATTTACTGCGACTTCAAGCATGCGAGGGTGAGTGTTTTGTACCAGTGTAATAAGTAACTACGTGAAATCCGTCCCTAAATAAATTGTGCACATTATTTCGACAGTTTATATAATTAGTGAGCGTGTCTGCACATCAGTGTACTGCATTATTTCGGTAATTTACGAGTTATCTGCGTGTCTGTATGCTGTGTATTGTGACCCCTCAGCATGTCAGTGGGAGTGTTTTGTATCAGTGTAATAAATATAATATGTCAAATCCATCCCTTAGTAAATTGCTCGAAAATAAATAAAGTACACTCCTTCCTCTCTCCAGCAGCCCAGCACAGGCTGAGTCATTTTCCCGCCATTTTTCCCCTCTATACCGCCAAGGGATAAAAGTGTACTCTGATGGCAATATTGTGGACTAGGTCAGTTGGACTCCGGACCTCATGGTGGACACAGCGGATGGAGTTACTGCATCTAATTGTTTAAATAAAGATTGAAAATAAAGTCTTATGTCCATCCTATCCAGCACAGGCTGAGTCTTTTTACCGTTAATTGCTAGGAAGAGTTGGCAGTTGGATGACTTAGGTTAGTGGAGGTAACCCAAGTGATATTTTTCCCAGTATTTTCTTAGGTTAGAGGAGGTAGCAGTGGTGTGTTGCATTGTCCTGCTGGAATTTGAACTTTCCGTCATTAGGTTAGTGGAGGTAGCGCAATTGACCTATCTTGTCGCCAAAATTGAAACTTCCCGCCATGATGTCATTCCGACATTGCCACATCTAACGGCGCCATCTTGGATCCGCCATATTGAATAAATTTGGCAACTATTGACCCTGGGGCTGGGTCATTGTTGTTCCACTACTGGCAGCATCATGCTGGAGTAGGGTTCCATGCCCTACATCTGGTAGTGATGCAGGAAGTCCAAGCTGAGAAATGCTTTGGTGGTGTCAGCGGTCAGTAAGTTGCATGTAAACGGCATGATTGGGGGATTTCACCGGTTGGAGGCAGGATGCTGATGTCCATGTCTGCGCCTATGAGGAAACCTGCCTGTGTTGTGTGTTCAAACGAGGACAGGTGTGCACCAGGGGACTAAAGGTGTGGCATAGGTATGTCATCCGTATGTGCTGTATGAAGGTAACTTGGGCATAGAGAGAGGGCTGATGTGTCTACTGCAGGCCATTGGTCGAGTTTGGGAATATGCATTGTGGTTTGCAATTGGGTGCTTCCCTGTCGAAGTGAGTATGGAACCGACAGCAGCATGGGAAGAGGGCAGGTTGTGGCTGGCGCAGCATTAATAGTTTAATGAGTCTGTTCGTCAACACACTGGGGGCTGTTGTCCAGTATGGCAGGTGATGGCAGCAACTCGGGAGGGGTTGGCTATGCTTGGCCAGTCTTGGTGCTGTTATAGCTGCGAGTGTGGTGAGGTGGCCGTGAATCAGTAACTTTGATATTATTGTCCGTGTAAATAATGCATCACTGATGCTACTCGATGCTATGGATCCTATCGGCAAGCCATAACTTTGAGTCCAAAGGATCCACAACATGGCAAGTTGCACTTGGGGCTGCAGTGTGACTAGCCACTGTGTCCACAGGGAGTGACTCGGCATGAGATTTACCTACACTTGGGTTCGAAAGCGGCGCCACAGTTGTTGTTGCCGAGCATTTCGTCATGTATGACTTGTTGAGGATTTTACTCCGGAATACGTGAGAGGCATTGACGTAATGACGATTTAGCGATGTCATACTTGTTGGAGGCAGAAGCAGAAAGAAATCAGTCACTGAACAGGTTGGTTTGCTCTCTGAGGTGGCTGCATAAAGACGAACTTGGCCTTATCGTCAATGATGCCGTGGCCAGCCATGATAGATTCACACAGGGCAAACCACACAGCAGGTTGATCAGAACGGAACGGTAGGAGTTTGAAACTTGGACGATAGGTAGTCGGGTAGTCCCAGAGATGTTGGTGTGGAATAGACCAGTGTGCGAGCAATGTGCAAGCAGGATCTATGATAGACCTGGCAGCAACACCATTAGCTGAATTCCGTGCTATTGCGTGATGTGCTGAGGTGTGAATGGTGGAAAAGAGCGCACTCGTGATAGCTCGGCGCAGTAGCGACGTCATCTATGCAAAATTGTGTAACGTTATACGGATGGGGGGAATGCCGGTTAACGCAGAGAGGTCGGCGCGGTAACGACGTCGTTGAAGAGCAGTTTACGAGACTGCATTTTTAGTGTGTGTCAGGCAGTAGGACTGCGAATGCACATGACGCAAAAGACGTGGAATGAGCACTCGAAACAACACAGTCAATATGTAGGGCATTGTTTTGCGCGAAAGTAGTCGACAACATCAGAGGTGCGGCGTGGATGTCGTGCATGTTATATACAGGGTGGTCCACTGATCGTGACCGAGCCAAATATCTCTCGAAATACGCATCAAACGAAAAAACTACAAAGAACGAAACTTGTCTAGCTTGAAGGGGGAAACCAGATGGCGCTATGGTCGGCCCGCTAGATGGCGTTGCCATAAGTAAGACGGATATCAAATGCGTTTTTTAAAAATATGAACCCCCATTTTTATTACATATTCGTGTAGTACGTAAAGAAATATGAATGTTTTAGTTGGACCACTTTTTTCGCTTTGTGATAGATGGCGCTGTAATAGTCACATACATATGGCTCACAAGTTTAGACGAACAGTTGGTAACATGTAGGTTTTTTCAATTAAAATACAGAACGTAGGTACGTTTGAACATTTTATTTCGGTTCCAATGTGATACATGTACCTTTGTGAACTTATCATTTCTGAGAACGAATGCTGTTACAGCGTGATTACCTGTAAATAGCACTTTAATGCAATAAATGTTCAAAATGATGTCCGTCAACCTCAATGCATTTGACAATAAGTGTAACGACATTCCTCTCAACAGCGAGTAGTTCGCCTTCCATAATGTTCGCAGATGCACTGACAATGCGCTGACACATGTTGTCAGGCGTTGTCGGTGGATCACGATAGCAAATATCTTTCAACTTTCCCCAAAGAAAGGAATCCGGGGACGTCAGATCCGGTGAACGTGCGAGCCATGGTATGGTGCTTCGACGACCAATCCACCTGTCATGAAATATGCTATTCAATGCCGCTTCAACCGCACGCAGGCTATGTGCTGGACATCCATCATGTTGGAAGCACATCGCCATTCTGTAATGCAGTGAAACATCTTGTAGTAACATCGGTAGAACATTACGTAGGAAATCAGCATACATTGCACCATTCAGATTGCCAATGGTAAAATGGAGGCCAATTATCCTTCCTCCCATAGTGCCGCACCGTACATTAACCCGCCAAGGTCGCTGATGTTCCACTTGTCGCAGCCATCGTGGATTTTCCGTTGCCCAATAGTGCATATTACGCCCGTTTGCGTTACTGCTGTAGGTGAATGCTCTTCGTCGCTAAATAGAACGCGTGCAAAAAATCTGTCATCGTCCTGTAATTTCTCTTGTGCCCAGTGGCAGAACTGTACACGACGTTCAAAGTCGTCGTCATGCAATTCCTGGTGCACAGAAATATGGTACGGGTGCAATCGATGTTGATGTAGCATTCTCAACACTGACGTTTTTGAGATTCCCGATCCTCGCGCAATTTGTCTGCTACTGATGTGCGGATTAACCGCGACAGCAGCTAAAACACCTACTTGAGCATCATCATTTGTTGCAGGTCGTGGTTGACGTCTCACATGTGGCTGAACACTTCCTATTTTCTTAAATAACGTAACTATCCGGCGATCGGTCCGGAAACCTGGATGGTGTCGTCCAGGATACCGAGCAGCATACATAGCACACGCCCGTTGAACATTTTGATGACAATAGCCATACATCAACACGATATCGACCTTTTCCGCAATTGGTAAACGGTCCATTTTAACACGGGTAATGTACCACGAAGCAAATACCGTCCGCACTGGCGGCATGTTACGTGATACCACGTACTTATAAGTTTGTGAGTATTACAGCGCCATCTATCACAAAGCGAAAAAAGTGGTCCAACTAAAACATTCATATTTCCTTACGTACTACACGAATATGTAATAAAAATGGGGGTTCCTATTTAAAAAAAAACGCAGTTTATATCCGTTTGACCTATGGGAGCGCCATCTAGCGGGCACTGTAGGCGCCTGTGAAGTCGTAGGAGCGGTGTAGGGGCCGAGCAGAACAGTCCAATTGTTTGCCGAAAATCTTTGTTCGTATGTAGATAAGGGCGCTGTTCATTGTGTGCGAATAACTTCGTGAAGTAACTCATTTCGACAGTTCGTCGGCTCGTGGAGGCTGGAGCAGACTAAGACGAAAAAGTTTAGTAAACAATGGACGTGTTGAAAACATGGGATGGTGTATCAAGGGGTTGCCATTGTCCGTTGTGCACGTTGGCATTGTTTCATGTGAGATCACTCATCTGACGCGTTGTTGCTTAGGTTTAATCACTGGAGGTTGTGTAGCACACGAATATTCAGTATCATAATGTGGCAGAAAATACGACAATGCAATTTTGCCGTTATTAGTTTGGTCCAAGTGTGTAGCAGCGGACGCCGCTAATGCCTGCATTTTCGTAGCACTATTACCGGCGCGGTAGCAGTACGTGAAAATACAGCGCAACATGGCAGTTGAGGATCAGTAATGTCGTTCTACGGTACTGGTGAGATATGTTGGAACATAAACTGCACTTGTTCCTAAGTACATAAAATACCTGACTGTTCATTAACGCACTGGTTACAAAGAACATCCAAGATGTTAACAAGCTACACACCGACTGCTGTTCACATTACTCGGTGCCGTCGAGGTCAGCGATATGAGTCTGACCTCGGGGCAGCGATATAGTTCTTTCAGTCCCCATATTTATATTGAACTAATAAGAAAGTATCAGAATCTTTTGGAAAACGTGAAGGTAGTAAAAAACGTTTGGTACCAGTGAGACGCGGGCCAGCACCACATCACCAGTTATGTTTTTATAGTATGTCTCTACTCATTAAGCTACACTGACCATGAATATGTTGCGACCACACCTTACCATCTCCTGAAAGCTTTAATCGTAGATGTGTCATTTACAGTCATTCAATTATAACAAATTGTACCACGATCAATGCATTTCTTATGGGTTGTCAATGTGCTGTTGCCTTGCAATGGCATAGTTTCATAATACGCAACTTACAATAATTCTTTAACTATGAGTATGCCGTTTCCAGAATGAGATTTTCACTCTGCAGCGGAGTGTGCGCTGATATGAAACTTCCTGGCAGATTAAAACTGTGTGCCGGACCGAGACTCGAACTCGAGACCTTTGCCTTTTGCGGGCAAGTGCTCTACTAACTGAGCTACCCAAGCACGACTCACGCCCCGTCCTCACAGCTTTACTTCTGCCAGTACCTCGTCTCCTACGTTCCAAACTTTACAGAAGCTCTCCTTTCTTTCAGGAGTGCTAGTTCTGCAAGGTTCGCAGGAGAGCTTCTGCAAAGTTTGGAAGGTAGGAGACGAGGTACTAGCAGAAGTAAGGCTGTGAGGACGGGACGTGAGTCGTGCTTGGGTAGCTCAGGCACTAGCGAAGCAGAATGCCTCCGTTGCAGATGCCCTTCAAAGGCGCTATTGGAGATTTCAGATAGCGATGGCGAGGCTCCAAGTGGAACCAGTTGCATTATTGAAGAACCTTTTAGTTAGAATTACATCAGTGGTTTATATTTTTATTTTTTGATTACTCTTTTATGCCACCTTTGTTGTTGTAACACTTACTTGTAACACTTAGTTACTAGAATTCTCATTTGTACACGCTCCCTAAATGTAATCGTATTAAAAAAAAAAAAAAAAAAAAAAAAAAGAAGTTGGTAGAGCACTTGCCCGCGAAGGCAAAGGTCCCGAGTTCGAGTCTCGGCCCGGCACACAGTTTTAATCTGCCAGGAAGTTTCATGAGTATGACGTTTCTGGCAATTTTATTGCAACAAATCGTTAGACACGGATTTTCGAAAGATCCTCAGTTTGCCGTGCTTAGAAATGGCATATATATATATGGGCTTCAGCTGAAAGCTAATACGGCGTCTAGTGACTCTGTACTAAACATAGTTGGCGAGATGTGACGCAGGTGGCGTTCTACCACCCCACCGATCTACGTTCAAACGCACATTCAGAATATTTGACATGCTAGATATTGCTCTGCACGTTTGCAGAGACTCCTCAATGTGCTTTTCCCCATATGATTTCAGAAACTCGGCACGGTCAACGTTGGAATGCACAGTCCGTGTGCCGACGACTTTACAGTGCTGTCGTTACACAGTGTCGAATGGTGGCGGGGCGTAGCACAGAGGGTAGCAATAACTGCGGACGACCGAGGGCTGAATACGCGCGGTACCCGTGTGTCAGCTATGTGATCAAAAGTATCCGAACACCTGGCTGAAAATGGCTAACAAGTTCGTGGCGCCCGCCGTCGGTAATACTGGACTTCAATACGGTGTTAGCCCACCCTTAGACTGGATGACTGCTTCCTCTCTCGCAACACGACGCCGGACACAGACGCCCCATCGCGAGGACAGAAACCTCACGGACGTGGCAGCAATAGGCTGCCCGGCGGATGAGCGGCGTGTCAGCGGGTGGGTCACACGCAGCTAGGCGGCATTATCAGCATGGGGTGCGGCGCGAATATGTCGGCCGGCAGGCTTCCGTGGCAGGCGGGCAGCGGTTAGGCGACAAGGGCGGGCAGATCTTTGAGCCACGCCAACTGAGGACAGCAAGCCTATGCCGCTGACGAGGACGCGGGAGCGCCACGAACGCGACACGTGTTTCTTGCACTCTTCATGCGTGCGGAGGACTGTGAAACAGCGCCGCACTATGCATGGCGGAGTTGACTGCGCACAGCATGGCGCCGCAGTGCATACAGGTAAGAAGAGAGGCCTTTCCCGTGGGGAAGAACCGGACGGCATGCGCCTTGAACCCCCACACCTTGGGTACCTACCACGCCTAGCGCAGCATCAGTCTCTTTGCTGTCTTCTCTGTGTCTGCTTGTTTGCCCATCTCGCCTTTCTGTTCCAGAAATGTTCAAATGTGTGTGAAATCTTATGGGACTTAACTGCTAAGGTCATCAGTCCCTAAGCTTACACACTACTTAACCTAAATTATCCAAAGGACAAACATACACATATGCCCAAGGGAGGACTCGAAAAACGGCCGAGGCCAGCCTCACAGTCCATGACTGCAGCGCCCCAGACCGCTCGGCTAATCCAGCGCGGCGCCTTTCTGTAGGGTCTGGTTTAGATAAGTTACTTTTCAAATTATGGTAACCTGTTCATTTTACAAAAGCCGACAGCGTAAGTCGGTACTAAACTTTGTTTACGTATAGACGAGACCGACAGCGTCCGACAGCGCTCGACAGCACACAATTGACTCACGCCACTCGGAACAAGGTGTCTGATTATTTTCTGGAAACTGTATTAGATGATTAATTGTATCATTTTATGCTCGTAACATGCTTTCCTACCTCTTGAATTTTACTATTCTTTAATAAAAGTGGAAATGAAATTCAAATAATTTGAAAGGCCGCTAAAACGCTCCATTAGAATCATGTTATGAGCTCGCTGCTCCTACTGTTGTAGTGCTAATTGTCAATGATGTATTGTTTTGCAATTAACGTTTCGAAAAATGGGTTACAAATTGTGTGTAGTACCATACTGTACAAGTACATCTATAAAAAGTCATCCAAAGTTATTTTTGGATGCTGCAGAGAATGAGAAGATGCGTAAAATGTGGTTGCACTGTACCGGCAAATTGCCAGCACGTCGACGCAGAAATTCACTAACTTGCACTGTGAAGTTAGTATTAACTTACCTCCGAGATATGCGCTCCCACTATTACAAAGAAGGATAGCGTCATTCAACGAAATTAAATTCGTAGTGAAAATTGTCGTTTTACCTAACTACACCTCAATTATTCGGTAGTTCAGTTGTTAGCTCAGTTGCACGCAGTCGAAATCTATACACACATCAAAAAAAGTTTTAATGGTTCAAATGGCTCTGAGCGCTATGGGACTTAACATTTTAGGTCATCAGTCCCCTAGAACTTAGAACTACTTAAACCTAACTAACCTAAGGACACCACACACATCCATGCCCGAGGCAGGATTCGAACCTGCGACCGTAGCAGTCCCGCGGTTCCGGACTGCAGCGCCTAGAACCGCAAGACCACCGCGGCCGGCAAAAAAAACCCGGTTCCCAGAACTCCTGAAAATAGACGTTGACTATGGATATTGTATCACAGACACAGTTCCTTTGACTGTTCAGAGATGTCACTAAACCCGCCCAAAGATGTTAACAACCATGCATGAGCAGCGTCTATTAGACGGAGGGTGTCCGACAGCCGATCAGTTCCAGTCATTCCACAAGGAAGGAGGTACACGGCTCGTGTTGTCTGTAGTTCAACCATGCATCGACGGTCAATACCGCTGTTCGATCGCGTTCGCATTGTTACTTTGTGCCATGAAGGGCTCTCAAGAAGGGAAGTATCCAGGCGCCTCGGAGTGAACCAAAGTGATATTGGTCAGACATGGAGGATATACAGAGAGACAGGAACTGTCGACGACATGTCTCACTCAGGCCGCCCAAGGGCTACTACTGCAGTAGATAACCGCTAGCTACGGATTATAGCTCGGAGTAACCCTAACAGCAACGTCACCATGTTGAGTAATGCTTTTCGTGCAGCCACAGGACGTCGCGTTACGACTCAAACTGCGCGCAGTAGGCTGCATGATGCGCAACTTCACGCCCGACTTTCATGGCGAGGTCCATCTTTGCAACCACGACACCATGCAGCGCGGTACAGATGGGCCCAACAACATGACGAATGGACCGCTCAGGATTGGCATCAACTTCTCTTCACCGACGAGTGTCGCTTATTCCTTCAACCAGACAATCGTCAGAGACATGTTTGGAGGCAACCCGGTCAGGCTGAACGCCTTAGACACACTGTCCAGTGAGTGCAACAAGGTGGAGGTTCCTGCTGTTTTGGGGTGGAATGATGTGAGACCGACGTACGCCGCTGGTGGTCACGGAAGGCGCAGTAACGGTTGTACGATACGTGAATGCCATTCTCCGACGCATAGTGCAACCATATCAGCAGCATATTGGCGAGGCATTCATGGACAACAATTTGCGCCCCCTTCGTGTTCATCTTGTGAATGACTTCCTTCAGGATAACGACATCGGTCGACTAGTGCGGTCAGCATGTTCTCCAGACATGAACCACATGAACATGCCTGGGATAGATTGAATAGGGCTGTTTATGGACGAGATGACCCACCAACCACTCTGAGGGATGTACGCCGAATCGCCATTGAGGAGAGGGACAATCAGGACAAACAGTGCCTTGATGAACTTGTGGATAGTATGCCACGACGAATACAGACATGCATCAATGCAAGTGAATGTGCTACTGGGTAAAAGAGGTACCGGTGTGTTCAGCAGTCTGGATCACCACCTCTGAAGGTCTCGCTGTATGGTGGTACAACATGCAATATGCTGTTTTCATGAACAATAAAAGGGGCGGAAATGATGTTTCTGTTGATCTCTATTCCAATTTTCTGTACAGGTTGTGGAACTCTCGGAACCGAGGTGATGCAAAAATGGCTCTGAGCACTATGGGACTTAACTGCTGAAGTCATCAGTCCCCTAGAACTTAGAACTACTTAAACCTAACTAACCTAAGGACGTCACACACATCCATGCCCGAGGCCGGATTCGAACCTGCGGCCGTAGCGGTCGCGCGGTTTCGAGACTGTAGTGCCTAGAACCGCTCGGCCACCCTGGCCGGCGAGGTGATGCAAAACTTTTTTGATGTGTGTAATATGTTATCCATAGATCACTGGTTCGCTTAACCCGAAAGAACAGTTTAACTTATTTTTAAAAGAACTCGACAGTCCTCTCATATTATAACCAAATCACAATCACAAAACTCCACCACACCAATTAGAAACAGAATATTATTGTGTTTTCCTTACTGTTTACATGCGCTTACATTTGGAATAGCTGTTCACGCATGTCCCATTGTAATTTTCTAGTTAATGTCACCCACAATTTTTTCTTTATTAGAAACAATGTATTTACCTTCCAACTATCCAGCTAGGATTCCTATTGTTTAAACTTAAAAGATGAACTAACTCTGCTGAACTCACAAACAACGCACCCCGTACGTTTGTGTCACCTGCATGCTTTATATCTCACCATATAACGTCGTCGTCGTACTCCTCGTTGTACTGGGGGCGTATGGTGCTTCTAGCTTCACTGCTAGCAATGCTTTCCAAAAAAAGTGAACTGCTTGTTCACAAAGTAAATGCATTTATCCTCTGTTGTTCATTTCTCAGACTAAGACTAATGTGAAACTATATGCACTGAAGAGCCAAAGAAACTGGTACACCTACCTAATATCGTGTGAGGCCACCGCGAGCACGCAGAAGTGCCACAGCACGACGTGGCATGGACTTGACTAATGTCTGAAGTAGTGCTGCAGGGAAATGACACCAGAATCCAGCAGGGCTGCCCATAAATCCGTAAGGGCACGTTGCAAGGCATGGCAGATGTGCTCAATAATTTCATGTCTGGGGAGTTTGGTGGCCAGCGGAAATGTCTAAACCCAGAAGAGTGTTCCTAGAGCCACTCTGTAGCAATTCTGGATGTATGGGGTGTGGCATTATCCTACTGGAATTTCCCAAGTCCGTCGGAGTGCACGATGGGCATGAAAGGATTCAGACACCTTGCTTACGTACTTGTCACTTGCCAGAGTCTTATCTAGACGTGTCAGGGGTTCCATATCAGTCCAACTGCACACGCCTCACACCATTACAGAGGCTCCACTAGCTTGAACAGTCCCCTGCTGACATGCAGGATCCATGGATTCATGAAGTTGTCTCCATACTCCATACTCGTACACGTCCATCCGCTCGATACAATTTGAAACTAGACTCGTCCGACCAGGCAACGTGTTTCCAGTCATCAACAGTCCAATATCGGTGTTGACAGTTCCAGGAGAGGCATTTAGGTTTGTGCCGTGCGGTCACCAAGGGTAGACGAGTGGGTCTTCGGCTCCGAAAGCCCATATCGATCATGTATCGTTGAAAGGTTCTTTTTCTGGCCACAGCGGTCGGAGATTTGATGTTTTATGGGATTCCTGATATTCACGGTGCATTCGTGAAATGGTCGTACGGGAAAATCCCCATTTCATCGCTATCTCGAAGATGCTATACCCCGTCACTCTTGCGCCGACTATAACACCACGTCCAAATTCACTTAAATCTTGATAACCTGCCATTGTAGCAGCAGTAACCGATCTAACAACTGCGCCAGACACTTGTCTTATACAGGGCTATTACAAATGATTGAAGCGATTTCATAAATTCACTGTAGCTCCATTCATTGACATATGGTCACGACACACTACAGATACGTAGAAGAACTCAAAATTTTGTTCGGCTGAAGCCGCACTTCAGGTTTCTGCCGCCAGAGCGCTCGAGAGCGCAGTGAGACAAAATGGCGACAGGAGCCGAGAAAGCGTATGTCGTGCTTGAAATGCACTCACATCAGTCAGTCATAACAGTGCAACGACACTTCAGGACGAAGTTCAACAAAGATCCACCAGCTGCTAACTCCATTCGGCGATGGTATGCGCAGTTTAAAGCTTCTGGATGCCTCTGTAAGGGGAAATAAACGGGTCGGCCTGCAGTGAGCGAAGAAACGGTTGAACGCGTGCGGGCAAGTTTCACGCGTAGCCCGCGGAAGTCGACGAATAAAGCGAGCAGGGAGCTAAACGTACCACAGCCGACGGTTTGGAAAATCTTACGGAAAAGGCTAAAGTAGAAGCCTTACCGTTTACAATTGCTACAAGCCCTGACACCCGATGACAAAGTCAAACGCTTTGAATTTTCGGCGCGGTTGCAACAGCTCGTGGAAGAGGATACGTTCAGTGCGAAACTTGTTTTCAGTGATGAAGCAACATTTTTTCTTAATGGTGAAGTGAACAGACACAATGTGCGAATCTGGGCGGTAGAGAATCCTCACGCATTCGTGCATCAAATTCGCAATTCACCAAAAGTTAACGTGTTTTGTGCAATCTCGCGGTTTAAAGTTTACGGTCCCGTTTTCTTATGCGAAAATAACGTTACAGGACACGTGTATCTGGACATGCTGGAAAATTGGCTCATGCCACAACTGTAGACCGACAGCGCCGACTTCATCTTTCAACAGGATGGTGCTCCACCGCACTTCCATCATGATGTTCGGCATTTCCTAAACAGGAGATTGGAAAACCGATGGATCGGTCATGGTGGAGATCATGATCAGCAATTCATGTCATGGCCTCCACGCTCTCCCGACTTAACCCAATGCGATTTCTTTCTGTGGGGTTATGTGAAAGATCCAGTGTTTAAACCTCCTCTATCAAGAAAAGTGCCAGAACTGCGAGCTCGCATCAACGATGCTTTCGAACTCATTGATGGGGACATGCTGCGCCGAGTGTGGGAGGAACTTGATTATCGGCTTGATGTCTGCCGAATCACTAAAGGGGCACATATCGAACATTTGTGAATGCCTAAAAAAACTTTTTGAGTTTTTGTATGTGTGCACAAAGCATTGTGAAAATATCTCAAATAATAAAGTTATTGTAGAGCTGTGAAATCGCTTCAATCATTTGTAATAACCCTGTATAAGGGTTGCCGACCGCAACGCCTTATTCTGCCTGTTAACATATCTCTATTTGAATACTCATGCCTATACCAGTTTCTTCGGCGCCTCAGTGTATAATATATCCCATAATCGAAACAACTGCTACAATCAGTTCTTGCTTCCACTGTTTTCATATTTCGTGTAAAACTTTTAAAAACACACAAGACTTACTGCATTTATCTGCAGGGTGATGCGCTTATTCGTTGTGCCACCGATCGCGTACTAGGGACACTGTGTTACACACTGGAAATCAGCACGAAGTTCTGCCAAGAATAATTTTATTGTGCTTTGGGTCGTAGGTCATGACTGATAGTCGACAATTAGTTATAATATACGGACCCATTTGCAAAAGTTCTACAATTCTTCAGTTTTTAGCGAGTTTAGTGATGTTGCAGGGACCAGGGAAAAGAATGTCCGTCGTTGCACATATCGCTGCTCTAAATGGATGGAGCATAAACGGATCAACTTTCGCAAGGCTTCCGCTATCAGCGTTCACAAAATTGCGTTTTCCATCATTAAATAGCTAAGATGTTTCCAGAGAAAGTACGTAAAAACTTCGTAAGTTCCGCTAATGCTCCTGTAACGCGCAAAGAGCTTCCTCTTACTCCTAGCCTGTGTCGTCACCAGAGCATCAGCCAATAACAGAGTGTATTCGTTTGCTTGACCAGATACTGATATTTAATGATTTTTAAATTTTAATTACATAAAAATAACAGATATTTTGTGAGAATATTGGCCCTAAATGCTATTTAAATCTTATAATCAATCAATATAGCAATGATCCGAAACATTTTTACACAGGAAAATAGCCTATTGTTCAGTCACATTATAGTCATAGTGCTTCACTACTTGTGTGTATTCTTGCGTGTATGTGTCTGCTGGAATCGAGTCATCGCGCAAATGTACATTATCGAAGATTACGCTCAGATGGCAAAGTGTTGATAAATAACGTAGTTCATTCTGTCGAGAAGGAAAACAGAGAAGCTTGCTTCGTTTTAAAAAATGTAAAAATAGAACGTTTCTGGTTGAGAGGGAGGACATTGTAGCATGGCGTGCACGCTTTCTTAGAACAATTTGAGAAAACGAGAAAGGTGCAAAGAAATCTACGACTGTGGTCTGAACCTCAAGTCCAGTTATTAGGTCGTAAAACAGCAGTTTTAATTTCGTGCGCTTCTCTGTAGAAGAATATATTAATAACAAATGTATTACACGTTAGCTTCAGTTGTTAAATAGTTTTTTTCATTTCTTACTTTCCCTGTAGAAGAATATATTAAAAGCAAAATACTATTGTCTCTTACACCCACAGCTACATTGTTCGACCATAAAAAAGAATTTATTTTCTTATTGTTCATTTCGATGTTTTCTGTAGAAGAATACGTTAACAGAATGCGTGTTTGTTTTATTTGCTGCACGCATACCAAGTACAGTTCAGGATTCAAATGGTTCAAATGGCTCTGAGCACTATGGGACTTAACTTCTAAGGTCATCAGTCCCCTAGAACTTAGAACTACTTAAACCTAACTAACCTAAGGACATCACACACATCCATGCCCGAGGCAGGATTCGAACCTGCGACCGTAGCGGTCGCGCGGTTCCAAACTGTAGCGCCTAGAACCGCTCGGCCACTCCGGCCGGCACAGTTCAGGAAACGTGTTACATTTTGATAGAGCGCGGTTATATCGGTCGTGCGTCATTCGTAACTACCAAAGCACAACACAGTTCGCGGCAGGCTCGGCTGGGGCGACAGTTGTAAAATGAACAGGTGATACATTAATGAGCGCATAAATTCAGTACTATAGGTAACGTTGTGAACAAAATAATATGGGTACTGGTATTTTTTTTTTTTTAAGTCGGGCAGTATAAGCTGTAGTGCACATTATGACTCATAGTGTCTATTCATTTTCATTAAATTTTTCTTTAATTTGCATCTTTCGTTAGTACCGGCAGCACTGTAAGAACAGAAACGTGAGGCATCTCCGCACTCCACATAGCAGCCGGCAACAGCCACGCGTATGCCTCGTAGGCGCCAACCTCGTCGTGAACTATCTCCATTATACCTGCCCTCCTGCTTAGCTGAGTGCCGGCACGGTAGCTCAGCGTGTTCCGTCAGCAAGATGGCTGCTCACTGTAATAAAAAAAAACTGAGTGTAGGGATCAGCAAAGAACATCGGAGATTTCCTTTACTCGTAGACTGGGTGTTGAGTTGTCCTCATTATGATTTCATCCTCGTCACCGGCACGCATATCTCCCAGTGTGGCGTCGACTTGCACTCGGCGGCCGAACTTCCCCGGATGGGGCCTGCCGGCCAACAATGCCACACGCTCATTTCATTTTTTCCAATATACCTCACGTATTTTCTCGCGAATGGAGGGGGGTATGACTCTCCTTCCACCATTAAAAGCAATTTAGATGTGGTAGCTACATTTTGTACACAGCAATGCTGAGCATAAGCACCAAACGTGAACTGGCTAGCCACTACTTTTCAATATACGAGGGTGAGTCTAATGAAAACATTAAATTTGTAATAACAAATAGAAATTTCGCGCCATTATTCTGTAAGTTGGTAAGCATGATACAAACACCGTGCAGAATGACCTGTAGGTGGCATCATATTGCAGGTGCACACATACCATCGCAGTATCAGTATAAAGATGGCCGGCCCACTTGCGACTTGCACCAGGGAAGAACAGCGTTCTGTTATTCGGTTTTTGTGTTGTGAAGGTGTGAAACCTATTGGAATTCATCGACGAATGAAGGTTCAGTACGGTGATGCATGTTTGTCACAGCAGCAAAAAAATGGTTCTGAGCACTATGGGACTTAACATCGAAGGTCATCAGTCCCCTAAAACTTAGAACTACTTAAACCTAACTAACCTCAGGACATCACACACATCCATGCCCGAGGCAGGATTCGAACATGCGACCGTAGCGGTCGCGCGGTTCGAGACTGAAGCGCCTAGAGCCGCTCGGCCATATCGGCCAGCCACAGCAGCAAGTCTACGAATAGAGTAGGAAGTTCGCAAACGGTGTGACTTCAGTGGAAGATGTTCCTCGTCCAGGTCAGGCACAACGAGTTGTGACTCCACAAAACATTGCAGCAGTTGAAGCCATAGTGTTGGAAAACCGCCGAGTGACACTGAATGACATTGCAGCATGTTTACAGATTAGAAATGGGTCAGCACACCACATTGTGCATGATGTGCTCCAGTTTCACAAAGTGTCTGCAAGGTGGGTGCCACGGCAGCTGACTCCTGAAACGAGAGAACGACGTTTTGATGCTTGTGAAGAGCTTCTTCGGCGCTTTGAGCGTGAGGGTGATGGCTTCCTTGCAAGAATCGTTATTGGGGACGAAACCTGGGTTCACTTCCACCAACTGGAAACGAAAGAGCGAGCAAGGAATGGCGCCATTCCTCATCACCAAAACCAAAGAAGTTTCTAACAGAACCATCAGCAGGGAAGGTTATGCTGACTCTCTTTTGGGACTAAAAAGGCTTCATTTTGGAGCATTACATGCCTAGAGGGACTACTGTCACCAGTGCATCATACACAGATCTCCTAAAAAATCATCTGTGGCCTGCAATCAAATCAAAGCGACGTGGATTGCTGTCAGCAAGTGTCCTTTCGCATCATGACAATGCAAGGCCCCACACTGCCCGTATAACAGTTGCAACAATCACAGACCTGCATTTTGAGTATCTTCCTCTTCCACCATACTCACCAGACCTTGCCCCAAGTGATTTCCATGTTTGGACCGCTCAAAGACGCAATGGGAGGAAAGAAGTTCCGTTCTGATGAAGAGGTACGCCACGCGGTGCATGAGTGGTTGCGCGGACTACCAAAAGAATTTTTTTCTAAAGAAATTTATGCACTTTGTAAGCGCTGGAGGACTTGCATTGAGCGTGGGGGAGATTATGTTGAAAAGTGATACAGCTTTGTACCACTTCTGCAAATAAATAATATTTAAAGAAATATTTAAGGTTTTCATTTGACTCCCCTCGTATGTGTGGCGTTGTACTTTGACGTGTCACAATAACTATGGACCATAATGAAAACGAAACAAGTTCATTATCAAACTGCAATGTATGGCTCTAGGATGCGGAAAAAATATTTTCCTACCGAATAGTTTCCTCAAAATCGAATCAAAAATACTGCATAGTAGAGAACACGCGCAACTCACGAAACAGTGGTTTTATTTTTTTTACGCGAAAAGTAAACGTTTTACTGAGAAATTAACTGCTGTGATGGACGTGGTTTTGCTTCATCTACATTAAGCAATTTTTTAAAGGCAAATCGGATGATTTGAAATTTCTGTCCCCGTGTATTGTGCGATACGAGATGCTTAGAGCGACGTCCACCTCAGCGTTTCTGGGTACCCAGTGGGATGGGGAACTTTTTTCGACACACCTCGTGCGCTCCAAAGGCCATTATATTTACTTCTCTGCTCTGTGCACGGTGCACGGTGACACACCCCGCAAACGCGTCCCCGCTGGGGAGGGGCAGGCAGAGGGTTGGAGTCTGCCTCGGGTATTGGAATGCGCCAACGGCCTGTGGTGTCCAGCACGCGAAAAAAAAAAAAAAAAAAAAGACAGTAGCGAGTACTTCTGACCAGCCACACAACAGTGACGTGAATCCAGTTTTGATGCACACCCTTCGCGGTGTGTGATCCAAGGTTCTGATACCAAATTTATAAGGACGCATCGCTGAGACGTGGAGGCGACCTATGTCGACAGTGAGGGATAGTTATTTGAAATGGTAGAGAGAAATTCATTGAACTTGGGATCTGTATTCTCAGTGACGGAGTGCACTAGAGCTCCTCTTGGGGAGTGGAAGTTACGGGATGGTTGCCAGATTAAGAACTGGGTGTAACTACAAGAATTAGAAGCAGGGAAAGTGGCGGTTCAGGTCTGTGCAACCCGTGGCCAGACCTGGTTAATGCTGACAGAAGTAGGCGACACTAAAGTCTAGAAACTAAGAGAGATAGCTGCTCCAGCTGAAGTCTGAATTACAGGAGATATCAAAGACTGTGTTCTGCTCTTCAGAGCCGTCCAGCGACCACACATGTGACCCACATCCTGTACTAGTTATCTGCTTAAGCTATGGCCTGAATTCGCCAGCAAATTCAGCGGTTGCCTGAAGGCGTCTCTTGTCAGCGGCTATAACTATGAGTGCATGCTGAAAAGCAAATGACCCCGAATTTTTTATGTCAAAAAAGCTTAAATGGTTATTAATGGCTCAATGGTTATCTGGAGAGTGATTCGTAAACAGAAAATGGGGGAAGATAGCCAATGTGAAACTCTGCAGTCTACTGTAAGTTTCGTGTGACACAAAATTTTTTTGGGTCGCCACCCAATTTAATTAAAATTGGGAAAATTTCATATAAGAACTAAATTAATCACTGAATTGGTAAGCATAACTAATGTGTTAATATTAATAAAAAGATCCAAGTCAATATGTGGAATGAGCATATGGAAGCAATTTGAGCACAACCGTTAAATCAAATAATTCGGAGCAAGCAGGAGCTTAAGCCTCAAAAAAAAGAATAAGATAACCATACAAAGTCTACAAATATAAGGCCTGTCCTTAGCACTTCAGAAACCCCAGGTGGGATGTTTTGAAATAACCTAACAAAAGGGAATGGGTTTGTCTGAGAAACAGTCATCACAGTTTAACATAGTTTATTAAAATAAAACATCATATTAAAACTTCACAAAATAATTTCAAACTATGATCTGTCGTTGCCTGTTGCTTAAATGATTACCTCACTTGTATTATTATTATATTGGGTTCAAATGGTTCAAATGGCTCTGAGCACTATGGGACTTAACATCTATGGTCATCAGTCCCCTAGAACTTAGAACTACTTAAACCTAACTAACCTAAGGACAGCACACAACACCCAGCCATCACGAGGCAGAGAAAATCCCTGACCCCGCCGGGAATCGAACCCGGGAACCCGGGCGTGGGAAGCGAGAACGCTACCGCACGACCATATTATATTGGGTTCAAAATGGTTCTAAGCAGTATGGGACTTAACATCTGAGGTCATCAGTTCCCTAGACTTAGAACTACTTAAACCTAGCTAACCTAAGGACATCACACAAATCCATGCCCGAGGCAGGATTCGAACCTGCGATCTTAGCAGCAGCGCGGTTCCGGACTGAAGCACCTAGAACCGCTTGGCCACAACGGCCGGCTGTAGGCCACAACGGCCGGCTGTAAGGCAAATACTGTGATGAACATACAATCTCTCCACTCTTCGAGCTCCATCGTTTAAAATACATTGAAAATGAGCGACGTAAATGCGCTTTTGACTGATAAACAGTATTATAATAGTAACTGGCAAAGTGTGGCGAACTCCATCAGTCGTTTGACATTTGCGAACTGCCGTGGTTCATTCCTTTAGCTTGATTTCGTTGCGATCTTTTCAATTAAAATAGAGGAAGAGCAAAGACAACTGTCTTTACACATACGTTTATAGTGGGATTTGAATGTACAGCTATAGTTGCAGCAGTATATGGTTAGTGAGACATCATCGACAATGTAAACATTCTTTAGAACTCCATGGTTACATTGAACGACGTTTACAACTAGACTAGGGATAGTTACTGTCTCGGAACCCCTGGAGGAAAGAACAACACTTCTCCAGACACTTCCACATTCTACAGTACTGCCAGATCGTGCATAGCACCTGACAGAATTCTGAGGGGCGATCGACTTTATTGGCCGCCATAAGTGAACGTCTCGGGCTTAGCCTCTGCGGCCGGCCGACGATAATTTTTTTTGTTTAAGACTGTAAGTTGGCGGCAGAAGAATAGTTTCGCAATCAGCCTCAAACGTTGGGTCTCTGAATTTTCTCATTTCTCAATAGCGTTCCTCGTGAAGAATGTCGCCTTCCCTCCAGGGATTCCCATTTGAGTTTGCGAAGATCTCTGTTGTTCGAACCTACCGGTAACAAACTTAGCACCCCGTCTCTGTGTTGCTCCAATGTCTTCCCTTAAGCCATCCGGTGCGGATCCTAAACACACAAGCAGTAGTCTATTCAAGACTAAGTCGCACTGGCGCCCTATATGTGGTCTCCTTTACAGATGAATCACATTTTCCTAAAATTCTCCCAGTAAACGGACGTCAACTATTCGCCTTCCTCACAACAGTCCTCACATGCTTGTTCCATTCATATCACTTTGCAACTTTACGCCGAGATATTTAAACGCCATGACTGCATCAAGGAGGGCACAACTACGAGGTGCATTCTAGTTCTAAGGCCTCCGATTTTTTTTTCTAATTAACTACTCACCCGAAATCGATGAAACTGGCGTTACTTCTCGACGTAATCGCCCTGCAGACGTACACATTTTTCACAAGGCTGACGCCAAGATTCCATGGCAGCGGCGAAGGCTTCTTTAGGAGTCTGTTTTGACCACTGGAAAATCGCTGAGGCAATAGCAGCACGGCTGGTGAATGTGCGGCCACGGAGAGTGTCTTTCATTGTTGGAAAAAGCCAAAAGTCACTAGGAGCCAGGTCAGGCGAGGAATCACTCCAAAGTTGTTATCACAAAGAAACTGTTGCGTAACGTTAGCTCGATGTGCGGATGCGTTGTCTTGGTGAAACAACACACGCGCAGCCCTTCCCGGACGTTTTTGTTGCAGTGCAGGAAGGAATTTGTTCTTGAAAACATTTTCGTAGGATGCACCTGTTACCGTAGTGCCCTTTGGAATGCAATGGGTAAGGATTACGCCCTCACTGTCCCAGAACATGGACACCATCATTTTTTCAGCACTGGCGGTTACCCAAAATTTTTTTGGTGGCGGTGAATCTGTGTACTTCCATTGAGCTGACTGGCGCTTTGTTTCTGGATTGAAAAATGGCATCCACGTCTCATCCATAGTTACAACTGACGAAAAGAAAGTCCCATTCATGCTGTCGTTGCGCGTCAACATTGCTTGGCAACATGCCACACGGGCAGCCATGTGGTCGTCTGTCAGCATTCGTGGCACCCACCTGGATGACACTTTTCGCATTTTCAGATCGTCATGCAGGATTGTGTGCACAGAACCCACAGAAATGCCAACTCTGGAGGCGATCTGTTCAACAGTCATTCGGCGATCCCCCAAAACAATTCTCTTCACTTTCTCGATCATATCGTCAGACCGGCTTGTGCGAGCCCGAGGTTGTTTCGGTTTGTCACACGATGTTCTGCCTTCATTAAACTGTCGCACCCACGAACGCACTTTCGACACATCCATAACTCCATCACCACATGCCTCCTTCAACTGTCGATGAATTTCAATTGGTTTCACACCATGCAAATTCAGAAAACGAATGATTGCACGCTGTTCAAGTAAGAAAAACGTCGCCATTTTAAGTATTTAAAACGGTTCTCATTCTCGCCGCTGGCGGTAAAATTCCATCTGCCATACAGTGCTGCCATCTCTGGGACGTATTGACAATGAATGCGGCCTCATTTTAAAACAATGCGCATATTTCTATCTCTTTCCAGCCCGGAGAAAAAAAATCGGAGGCCTTAGAACTTGAATGCACCTCGTAATGCTGTATCCGTACATTACGGGTTAGTTTTTCCTACTCATCCACATTGACTTACATTTTTCTACATTTAGAGCCAGTTGTCATTCATCACACAAACTGGAAATTTTATCGAAATCATCATGTATCATGCTGCAATCACTCACTCATCTTCTACATCTCCCTGTACAACACAGCAACATCAGCAAACAACAGCAGATCACTGCCTACCGTGACCATCAGGTCATTTATGTATAAATAAAACAGTAGTGGTCCTGTCGCAGTTCCCTGGGGCACTCCTAACGATACCTTCGTCCCTGATGAACACTCGCTGTCGAAGAGAACATACTAGGTTTTATTACTTAATAAGTCCTCGAGCCACTCACATATATGGGAACCTATTCCATATGCTCATACCTTGGTTAACAGGCTACAGTGGTGTGCTGTGTCATATGCTATTCGGAAATTGTTGCTACGATTATACATACCATGATAAGGATGGGAACTCGACTAATGTAGTACCGGCCACAAAAATCATTCAGCGTGTTATCCATACAAAACCAAATAATACCTTAGGTCGTACTTCACTACGGACTATAGATAAACTAGTAATTACGAAAAAAGGTCAAATTTCGGAATATCAAATGTTATGGCATGTTTGAAGATATCAAGAGAAACGTAAATACAATCAGTGCATCAACCACCAGTGTTATGGAGATCCAGCTTTTATTTATGCAGTCTACTTTTGCCTCAGAAAGAGGTTAAATCATGCAAAGGGAATAACAGTGCCACGCGGGATTAGCCGAGTGGTCTAGTGCGCTGCAGTCATGGACTGTGAGGCTGGCCACTGCGGAGGTTCGAGTCCTCCCTTGGGCATGGGTGTGTGTGTTCGTCCTTAGGATAATTTAGGTTAGGTAGTGTGCAAGCTTAGGGACAGATGACCTTAGCAGCTAAGTCCCATAAGATTTCACACTCATTTTAACATTTTGGAATAGCAGTTCACGGAATCCCTTTTGGAATGTGTTCGTTCTAGTAAGTAAGAGTTTTTAGAGTACAATGTAAAACGAAACAAGGTAGAAAAATAATGTTGACCCAGGATAAGATTTGTTCTGATCAAAGGAACAAAAGGTTGAAAGTAAATATAAGTATGTAAGATAATTAACCAAACTGAAGTGGAGGTAAATATTATACGACAAAATTAGTAAGGGGCCCTGAGAGAAAAATGTTTAAGTTCGAACAGTCGGCGCAGCTCAATCACGTGGAAGTATCGCCAGTCGTTAAGCGTAAACTTTTCAACGTCTTTACTGGGGCAAGAAGGCAGCCACCTCGACACTCTCAAGAGAGAGTGCGAGCAGTTCAGCAGAAAATGAATAGAACAGTGCAGACCGAACCACCTTTTTCACTCCCATAACATTACAGGAGAGACACGAGGTAGGACGCAGCAGTGTCTAGCAGTAGTTTGACTAAGCAGTAAGGCTCTGTTAAAAACTTCTAAGCAAACTAAGCGGAAATGAAGACCGCTGACGACTCAGGTAGAGCAGAATCAATTCGGTGATTACGAATGACGTCTTAGTGTAGAACCTCTCTTCGGCGACATAAGTACTTTATCCCCATTACCTTTTGAGACTTGATCAGTACGATCGATGGCATTCATGCCGTTCACACTCGATTCCCTGCTTATGTTCAAATGTGAGTAAATTCCTAAGGGACCAAGCTGCTGAGGTCATCGGTCCCTAGACTTACGCACTACTTAAACTAACTTTAACTAACTTACGCTAAGAACAACACACGCACACACACGCCCGAGGGAGGACTCGAACCTCCGGCGGGAGGGGCCTCGCAATCCGTGGCAATCACTGATATTCTAATTTACCTACTTTTAGTCTGTTAACGTCAATAGACATTGTCCATTAAAAAAAGTGTATATTTGTACAAAAATAACTTTATAAGTATTATTACTATATGTTGATTGGCTAACAATACGGGCCCATGACTACCAATCCATTCGTGAAAGCTGCACTCTAACCGCGCGGCCACTCCGCGTGGCGCTGCTTATGGTACGGTAACATCTTGTGTGTGAGTCTTCCACTTGCTGCTCTACAAGACGATCAGCGATCCGAAGCCACAGCTGACGGGGTCCAGAATCCGCTACTGACTTCAAACAGTGGTCAGTGCTGATGGGTAGCCCGAGGACGACACCAGTCCAGGGCAGAAGCTGCCGTAAACTCTAGCATGGCTCGGGTCTGGCCAGGTTCAGCATCCAGCATGACTACAGGGCATCTGACACTACGGTCCATCTGAGGGGACGAGTGGACTGTGATCTGTTAGAGATGTGTACTCGCCGAAACGATCTGTGAATCAAAACACAAACGCCACGGTCAGCGCCATCTCCAAGCAAAGTTGCCATCGGGGCGAGACTACCTCGCCAGAGGGCGGAAAAACCGCCGCATCAGTGTGTCATCAACTCCCACCAGAGCTGATGCAGCGCCCTCGGCAACCGTCAGTCCGTTACTGGATTCAGTAGATTCTTCTCCAGATTATGTAGCTGCCAGTGGACTTAGAAGCAGTGGTAGATGTTGTTCTAAAATCTATCTGTCGAATGCATACCCTTAATTACACTTGCATCTGGACGCCAAACGAGTGCTCGTTTTGAGCATCTTGTTCGGTCTTTATCAGTACCAGCAGATCTCTTTCGGTATTTCTAGTGCACCTACCACTTTACAAAGATACTAGGGACAAATGATTCGAGAGATTCCGTAATTTTGTAACTATTTCGATGATATAATCATCACGGATTGGTTCAAATGGCTCTGAGCACTATGGGACTCAACTACTGTGGTCATAAGTCCCCTAGAACTTAGAACTACTTAAACCTGACTAACCTAAGGACATCACACACATACATGCCCAAGGCAGGATTCGAAACTGCGACCGTAGCGGTCGTGCGGTTCCAGACTGTAGCGCCTTTAATCGCTCGGCCACTACGGCCGGCTCATCACGGATTCTAAAATCCGTGAGTATCTCGAAAACATTACCCTTAAGTTTATTTGCCTTACATAAAGCTGGCGTAAAGTGCAATCTCTCGGTGAAGCACCTAGGTGCAATATAAACAAATACTGCGTACTTCGAACCAAACACCATGTATAGGCCACTTACGACACGCTCCTCCTCTTGAGCTTAAAAGAACTACAGTTTTTCATGGGAAGGTCAAACTACAAGGTTTACAGAGAATGCGACGACCACTCAATGTTCTCCATGATAAATGGACTGGATTCATTTGATGCTCGTATGCAAAAATGCAATTTGCACTTTTAAACACTTTGTTTGGTGCCCTGTTACCACTGGAGACCTTCGTTTCTAGCCACTGCTGCTTACTAGCATGGTATCGACGCCACCTTTTCACACTGGGAAAAAGATGGCTCAGAATACTCGATAACTTTCATTCCCAAAATGTTAAATAAGTACAACTTTCCTATGCCCAGACTGAGGAAGAGGCTCTCATGGTATCATTTATTCAATGAGCAAATTCCACACATCCCTTTACGGTGTGAAAGTCTACATAGTGACCGATTACAAGCCTTCACTAGCTTTATTTGGATCGCGCTCATAGTTTCTTGCCAAACTGCACAGTTCTTACATTGATGGGTTCTCTTTTTTGTCTGTAGATCGGTCTCGTGGTCTCGGGGTAGCGTTCTCGCTTCCCGAACGCGGGGTCCCGGGTTCGATTCCCGACGGGGTCAGGGGTTTTCACCTGCCCCGAGATGACCGTGTGCTGTTGTGTCGTCTTCATCACCACCATTACGGTCGGAGGAAGGCAACGCAAACCACCTCCATTAGGACCTTGCCTAGTACGGCGGTGCGGGTCTCTGTCAAGAAGCATGGGACTTCATTTCCATCGGTATTCTATCGCACAATACCCGACAGGCCAGGAAGTGGCTGCAGATGCTGTTTCCTGGCTCCTGGGCATCTCTGATGCAAAATTAAGCCAACAGGAAGTAATGTGCTTCCACATCGACTTGGATGCTCTTTCTGGTTTTAATGATTTTCCAGACATTATACAAGATCCACCACTGCAACAGAATTTCAGAAGGGCCCAACGACGCATGAACTTGTTAAGTAATTAAAAGCCGGCCGTGTATGTGGCACAATATCCCAGTAGATGCCAACCATTCGGCAATTATTTATCAACCTCTTCAATCACTTACGTCAAAAAGTAGTTGTGTAACATCTGGACACCGCAACAGAAGGAAAAAAAGTGACGGCAGAAGAGGCTGCTATTGCAGTTGGCCCACACATTTGTTTCCGTGCAATCGCTCGAGCAAGTGGCATGGGTCAGGCAAGTTATCCTATGCATTCTCCAAAGACATAGGTTCCATTCCTATCATACCTGTCTCCATCAAGAGCTGCATGGAAACGTTTGTGGGAATTGTGTTAACTTCTGTGCATGTGCATTACAACGGAATACTCTAGATGTATCATGAATCTTGTTTAATGGTGAAACCACATTTACTAACCATGGGCAGGTAAATCGCCGAAATATGCACTATTGATCTGTTGAGAATCCCTGTTGGCTTCCTCAGGTAGAACGTCAGTGTCCATGGAGTGTAAACATGTGGTGTGGGATAGTGAATCATCAGATCTTAGACCGTTTTTCGCAGATGGAACACTGAACAATCAGAAATATCGCAGCTTCCTAACAGGCCACCTAAGAGAAAACTTTCCTGTGGAGACTAGGAGGAACCTGCGGTACAACATGATGGCTGTCCAGTCCATAGAGCACGAAATACTACAGATGTCTTCGTAGATTGTTTCCAGATCATGATGTGTTACTCCAGTCTGCTCTGACATCTCCACTGAAATAATAGGACACGTGCAGCAGTAGTTACATACCAGGCTGGAAACATGTATTGCCATTGCCTGTGATCATTCTGAACACATCCTGTGATGGTGAATTGTCTCGTTACTGATTAGAATCCACGTAACTAGTGCCTGCACTCGTGTTGTACTTTATTGTGTACTACCACATGTATTTTATTGTATGTGCTAACAAACTTGACACTCGCCGCGGTGGCTGATTGGAGCGACAGTAAAGGCATTTCCCATTTACCGTCACTACCATCATCCACCGCGCCGAATGTCAACTTTGTTTGCGCGTTCAGTACGAATGTCAGTGTGGGAACTTCCCAAAATACGATATCTCGTAAACTACTCACACTACAATCCTGCAACGAACATCACTGACATTCTAATTTACCTACTTTTAGTCTGTTAACGTCAATAGACATTGTCCATTAAAAAAAAGTGTATATTTGTACAAAAATAACTTTATAAGTATTATTACTATCTGTTGATTGGCTAACAATACGAGCCCATGACTACCAATCCATTCGTGAAAGCTGCACATCAGTAACACTTTCCATTTCCTAAAATATTTGCTGTGCAAGTTTCAGGTGATTCACCCTGTATATATGAATGCAACATTTCCGTAATATTTGCATTGCAAGTTTTAGGTGATTCATCATATATATATATATATATATATATATATATATATATATATATATATATATATATATATATATATATATATATATATATATATATATATATATATTGTAAATTTCTGGTCTTCGAAAGAATTGCTAGTCGTAACGTATCGTAGTGCAATAGATAAGTGCTGACTTAGCTGAACTGTCTCTCTCATTGTATTATTTTGTTTGTTGATGATGGGGATATGGGCAAATAAAGAAATGTAACTGGAGGATGTGTGTATTTGGGGATGGAGGGCCAAGGGGACAAATGCCTATGTGTGGGAATCCTAATGATTGGGTAGAACCATTTCTAGCGATGTATTAAATGTTGGACCAGCAACATAAAAAAATGTATGCTAATTTTTTTCATTCAACCTCCTTCTCTTGACAAGCTTTTCTACTGCTTGAACCAGTTTTTCATTTATCTTTTTTTCTGCTTACAACAAAGAAGAGCAATTACCACAGTATTAGTGTTTTTATCGTCTAACATTCCAAATCACAGTATAACTGCACAATATCATTGACAATATAACTCACAAAATTATTGAGTGCACTAGAGAGAACGTCAGTAATATTGCACAATATGATTGGCCATCTAGGGGCCGTTTAATTCTTAAATGGAAAACTAGTATACTTCTCACTTCGAAAGGAGCCCACGATCCTTTACCCAACGATAAACACATTTTTGCCTCATACACTTGATGGTAGTCAAAGTCGATTGTCAAGTGCCACTAGCGCCAAGTGAAAGAAGTGTCAGTTAGTTGAGTTTGGGTGGAGTTCGAGTTTGGGAGTTACAATGTGGAGACAAGAGCTACATGTCATGTCCTACCAGCTGAGTGAGTCCCCACCGATGTGGATTGACCCTCAGCTGAATATTACCAATTCATGACGTACGATATTCCTGACAAATGTTGAACAAAGATTTTCAGTGTTACGTATATTCGTTCACATCAACTGGGCTGGTCACATCTTGGACTGCAGTGAGGATTGTGTGTGATGACCATTGTTAAGCGTGTGATGTAGCATTAAGAACTCTGACCTGTGCTGAGATTAACCATAATCAGAAGTGTGAGATGAAAGTAGTATCTGCCTCATACGAGGTCTGTTCAAAAAATTTTGGAACATTCGTAATTTCGCGCCAATGGTATGTTGGAGCGAAATGCAGTTGGCATCCCTGCACACACCTGTGTTTACTGTGTAACAGCCGAAAGTTTCATTGTTGTGTGTCTGTTAGTAACTGTTCAGTGCTATATTGAGTAGAACGTTGTGTCGCATAGTTTGCGAATCAAGATGGCTGAGTTAGAGGAGCAAGGTGTCTGCAGCAAATTTTGCGTCAGACTCAAGAAAACCTTTACAGAGATACGGCAAATGATGCGAGAAGCCTACGATGATGAGCGCTTAAGCCGTATTCGGTGTTACGAATGGTTCACACGGTTTAAAATTGGCTGGGTGGAAGTTAAGGATGACCCTCGTTCAGGACACCCTCCGATGTCTACCGACAAGGCTCATGTCATGAACGTCAACGAAATTATGCTCACCAAACAAAGACTGCCTGTCCAAGAAATTGCAGAAGAAAATAACATTTCAGTTGGATCATGTCATGAAATCCTGATATTGCATCTTGGAATGCATCGTGTTGTCGCCAAGTTCGCCCACAGCTAGTGAGTCAAGACCAGAAAGACCGCCTCGCAGTCTGTGCAGATCTTTTGGATCGCATAAATGAGAACTAAATGTTCCTTAAGAGAATCGTAACTGCTGACGAGACGGGGGTCTACTGTTATGATGTTGAGACCAGGGTTCAATCTTCACAATGGTTCGGAAAAGGTACTCCAAGTCCAAAAAAAGCTCGTCAGGTCAGGTCAAATGTTAAAGCCATGCTGATAGTTTTAGTTGACTTTGAAGGATTAGTTCATCATGAATTCGTGCCACAGGGAAAGATTGTTAATCGGCGGTACTACTGGAAAGTATTGCGACGCCTGCGAAAAAATGTGAGAAGGAAACGGCCTTAAATGTGACGAGACAATTCATGGCTCTTGCATCACGATAACGCACCCACACATTCGTATCTGTTGGTGAGCGACTATTGCACAAAAAACGAAATCACTGTGCTGCCTTACCCTCCGTATTCAGCAGACCTGCCCCTGCAGACTTTATTTATTTCCAAAATTGAAAACCCCGTTGAAAGGACGAAGATTTGCAACGATAGGTGAGATAAAAAAAAGAATTCGCAGACGGCGCTTCGCGCGATCCCGAAGGAGGTGCACCAACAACCATGCCTAGACGGTTAATCCCGCGGTTCGATCGCGTCCACGTTGTTACTTTGTGCCGGGAAGGGCTCTCAACATGGGAAGTGTCCAGGCGTCTCGGAGTGAACCAAAGCAATGTTGTTCGGACATGGAGGAGATACAGAGAGACAGGAATTGTCGATGACATGACTCGCTCAGGCTGCCCAAGGGCTACTGCTGCAGTGGATGACCGCTACCTTAGGATTATGGCTCCGAGGAACCGTGACAGCAAAGCCACCATGTTGAATAATGCTTTTCGCGCACCACAGGAGGTCGTATTACAACTGCGCGCAATAGGCTGTATGATGCGCAACTTTAGTCCCGACGTCCATGGCGAGCTCCATCTTTGCCACCACGACAACCATGCAGCGCGATACAGATGGGCCCAACAACATGCCGAATGGACCGCTCAGGCTTGGCATAACGTTCTCTTCACCGATGAGTGTCGCTTATTCCTTCAACCAGACAATCGTCAGAGACATGTTTGGAGGCAACCCAGTCAGGCTGAACGCCTTAGACAAACTATCTAGCGTGTGCAGCAAGGTGGAGGGTCCATGCTGTTTTGGGGTGGCATTATGTGGGGGGCGACGTACGCCGCTGGTGGTCATGGAACGGCTGTACGATATGTGAATGCCATACTCTGACCGATAGTGCAACCATATCGGCAGCATATTGGCGAGGTATCCGTCTTCATGGACGACAATTCGCGCCCCCATCGTGCACATCTTGTGAATAACTTCCTTCAGGATAACGACATCGCTCGACTAGAGTGGCCAGCATGTTCTCCAGACATGAACCCTATCGAACATACCTGGGGTGGACTGAATAGGGCTGTTTATGGACGACGTGAACCACCAACTACTCTGAGGGATCTACGCCGAATCGCCATTGAAGAGTGGGACAATCAAGACCAACAGTGCCTTGATGAACTTGTGGATAGTATGCCACGACGAATACAATCATGCATCAAAGCAAGAGGACGTGCTACTGGGTATCAGAGGTACCGGTTTGTACGGCAATCTGAACCACCACCTCTAAAGGTCTCTCTGTGTGGCGGTACAACATGCAAAGTGTGATTTTCATGAGCAATAAAAAGGCCGGAAATGATGTTTATATTGATCTCTATTCCAATTTTCTGTACTGTTTCCGCAACTCTCGGAGTCGAGGTGATGCAAAACTTTTTTTGATGTGTGTAGCAAAACCCTTTAACATTGTTTGAACATTGTTGAGTAGCCACATTCCGATGAGAAACGACTCCTGAAACAGCTAAATCAGATTACCACTTATCTATTAGGTTATGGTCACTGAAAAATTAAAGCCAGGCTACTGTTTCGGTTAACAACAATCTTCGTCACATTAATCAGGAATGCTTCATCTCGGCTACTGTGCTTGGGATTTGTTATTTGGACTGAACAATAATCAGTACTAAATAGTGAAAGGACGATTGCAATTTTCGATGAAGAATAGACTACAGGATACCGAATTTTACCTAGCTGCCGAGTTTCATCATAGCGATGTGCGAAATGGCAGCTGCAAGTTCTAGATGAACAGTAATAATCCGACACAGTAATGTTTCATCTTGGCTCATCGTCAAAGGTGCGATTTTTGATGAAGAATAGATTACAGAACGGAATATTTCGTGTATTTTCTGCATTTCATCTTGTCTTTTCCGAAATGGAAAGTATAACATACTGTAACGTAATTTGTAGAATCAAAACTGCGGCAAGGAACAATGTTTTGACAGTGCAGTGCAATAATGTACTGTATATCATGGAGAAACTTGTTTTCACAATATCAAGCAGGGTTAATAGTGTGGAAGTGAAAGCGTGAAAATCTGCGTGAAAAACTGTGAAATTCAAGTGCAAAAGCAAGACACTGTGAACATTATCGTAGCCAAACAAAACAAGATTTCCTTATGAAACGTTTAGGAAAGTGTTATATTGTGATTTTAGGCCTGAAATTGGTTTTTGAACTGTCATACTCTTACATGGGCCCATTAACTATGATGTACACGCGAGTTCCGACAACGACGCATTTGCTGAGTTAAGTCACACACGCTCGTAGGTCTCGGACATAGACCACACTAAACACAGACCGCGCGTGTCCCTATCTCTGCCGCATGAAGTCTTGAAACCAACATCTAAGTCACGTGAGTCGGAGCGGAAAACCGAGTTCATGTCATTACGCGTTGTATGATGTGGAGCTAACAGTTACAGTTTCCCTCTTTTATTGCTGAAATCAAGCACTGATTTCGACAATTCAACGAACTGTAGTACTACTCTTATATGTGTAGTAGTGTAGTTAACCTAATTTCTCCGAAATTCCTAATAACAAAGCAGTGGTTATCGTTTATGCATGTAGTCAAGTTGAAACGTATAGACAGTTATTTTAACAAGCGACAGGATGACTGTTCTTTAGTGAATACGTGTTTTTTTCTTTTTTTGCACTGTGAATTCTTGTAGTTCGCCGCTTCCACAGGAGTGCAAGACAAAATAACAATTTCGAACACTACATTAGTTTTCTAATATATGTAAATTCTTTAGCGAATACCCTGTTCAAGAATCACAAGAGGAGGAGGTATACTTGGAAAAGGCCGGGAGATACGGGAAGATTTCAATTAGATTACATCATGGTCAGACAAAGATTCCGAAATCAGATACTGGATTGTAAGGCGTACCCAGGAGCAGATATAGACTCAGATCACAATATAGTAGTGATGAAGAGTAGGCTGAAGTTGAAGACATTAGTCAGGAGGAATCAATAGGCAAAGAAGTGGGATACGGAAGTACTAAGGAATGACGAGATACGTTTGAAGTTCTCTAACGCTATAGATACAGCAATAAGGAATAGCGCAGTAGGCAGTACAGTTGAAGAGGAATGGACATTTCTAAAAAGGGCCATCACAGAAGTTGGGAAGGAAAACATAGGTACAAAGAAGGTAGCCGCGAGGAAACCATAGGTAACAGAAGAAATACTTCAGTTGATGTATTTCTGTATTCCTGATTTTCCCGGAACATGTTTGTACTTCCTCCTTTGATCAAAGTCACTGAGGAATGAAATAAATAGGAAGTGCAGGGGAGCTAAGACGAAATGGCTGCAGGAAAAATGTGAAGACGTCGAAAAAGATATGATTGTCAGAAGGACAGACTCAGCATACAGGAAAGTCAAAACAACCTTTGGTGACATTAAAAGCAACGGTGGTAACATTAAGAGTGCAACGGGAATTCCACTGTTAAATGCAGACGAGAGAGCAGATAGGTGGAGAGAATACATTGAAAGCCTCTATGAGGGTGAAGATTTGTCTGCTGTGATAGAAGAAGAAACAGGAGTCGTTTTAGAAGAGATAGGGGATCCAGTATTAGAATCGGAATTTAAAAGAGCTTTGGAGGACTTACGGTCAAATAAGGCAGAAGGGCTAGATAACATTCCATCAGAATTTCTAAAATCATTGGGGGAAGTGGCAACAAAACGACTATTCACGTTGGTGTGTAGAATATATGAGTCTGGCGATATACCATCTGACTTTCGGAAAAGCATCATCCACACAATTCCGAAGACGGCAAGAGCTGACAAGTGCTAGAATTATCGCACAGTCAGCTTAACAGCTCATGCATCGAAGCTGCTTACAAGAATAATATACAGAAGAATGGAAAAGAAAATTGAGAATGCGCCAGGTGACGATCAGTTTGGCTTTAGGAAAAGTTAAGGGACGAGAGAGGCAATTCTGACGTTACGGCTAATAATGGAAGCAAGGCTAAAGGAAAATCAAGACACTTTCATAGGATTTGTCGACCTGGAAAAAGCGTTCGACAATATAAAATGGTGCAAGCTTTTCGAGATTCTGAAAAAAGTAGGGGTAAGCTACAGGCAGAGACGGGTCATATACAATATGTACAACAACCAAGAGGGAATAATAAGAGTGGACGATCAAGAACGAAGTGCTCGTATTAAGAAGGGCGTAAGACAAGGCTGTAGCCTTTCGCCCCTCCTCTTCAATCTGTACATCGAGGAAGCAATGATGGAAATAAAAGAAAGGTTCAGGAGTGGAATTAAAATACAAGGTGAAAGGATATCAATGATACGATTCGCTGATGACATTGCTATCCTGAGTGAAAGTGAAGAAGAATTAAATGATCTGCTGAACGGAATGAACAGTCTAATGAGTACACAGTATGGTTTGAGAGTAAATCGGAGAAAGACGAAGGTAATGAGAAGTAGTAGAAATGAGAACAGCGAGAAACTTAACATCAGGATTGATGGTCACGAAGTCAATGAAGTTAAGGAATTCTGCTACCTAGGCAGTAAAATAACAAATGACGGACGGAGCAAAGAGGACATCAAAAGCAGACTCGCTATGACCAAAAGGGCATTTCTGGCCAAGAGAAGTCTACTAATATCAAATACCAGCCTTAATTTGAGGAAGAAATTTCTGAAGATGTACGAATGTTGAAAATTAGGTGGACTGATAAGGTAAGGAATGAGGAGGTTCTACGCAGAATCGGAGAGGAAAGGAATATGTGGAAAACACTGATAAGGAGAAGGGACAGGATGATAGGACATCTGCTAAGACATAAGTGAATGACTTCCATGGTACTAGAGGGAGCTGTAGAGGGCAAAAACTGTAGAGGAAGACAGAGATTGGAATATGTCAAGCAAATAATTGAGGACGTAGGTTGCAAGTGCTACTCTGAGATTAAGAGGTTAGCACAGGAAAGGAATTCGTGGCGGGCCGCATCAAACCAGTGAGTAGACTGATGACCAAAACAAAATTAGTAAGCTTTTGTAGGAAAGGAAATTCTGGTGTAGTGAGATAGATATTAACGATATTTCGTCTCAAAACCTTAGTCGTTCAGCAAGTTTTACATGGAAGGACCAACATCCATCCTAACTATCAACTTATGGAAATACGAGGGTAATTCAGTAATCAAAAAGACAAACTGGTCTGGAGAAAAAAGCGTTTATTTTTACAAAACAGTGCTTGTTCTACTTTTCAGCACAATCCCCTTGAACATTTATGCACTCATTCCAATGGGCTACAAGCTTTTTTTACTCAGGCTGCAAAGAACTCTTTATTTTCATGTTTGAATCAATTTCCCACAAAAATTTTCACGTCCTAGTTGTCCTGGAACCTCTTTCCATCTAATGCCTCCTTCAGTGCACCAGACAAATGGAAATCACTAAGTGCTAAATCAGGACTGTAAGGGGGGCGAGACAGTACTTACCAGCCCATTTTGTCGATGGTTTCACGGATTAGTTGAACAATATGAGGGCATACATTGTCTTGCTGGAGAATCACACCTCTCCTCTGAGATCCATGACAACTCTCTCTCATGGCTGGCTTCACCTTGTTTAAAAGCAAATCCGAGTAGTATTGGCTGTTCATTGCACACAGCTCTTCGAGATAATCACAAAAAACTGGACCTTCAGCATTCAAAAACACCGTGAACATGATTTTTCCTGCTGATGCTTGGGTTATGAATTTTTTCTTCACAGGTGAGATGATGTGCTTCCACTCCATGGTTTGTCTTTTTGATTCTGGCTCATAATAGTGAACCCAAGTTTCATCACAAATTAAAAATTTGTTGAGGAAGTGCTCATCTTCTCTTTCATAAGTTCCTTTAGCTCTGTGCACACTCTCAACCTAGTTTCCTTGTGTAGCCACGTCAACTCCTTTGGGACCCATCTTGCACATGTTTTGGAGTACTTCATCTTGTTACAGATAATGTTATGAACTGTACCCGTACTAACTGAACCTTGTCAACTATCATTTCCACAGTCACACAGAGGTCGGCATGAATAATGTCATCAATTCGACTTTCAAGCGAGGAAGTTGAAACTGCAACTGGTCGGCCAGAACGGTTGTCGTCAGACACTGAGTTGCGATCATTTTTGAATTGCTCTATCCATTTGTAAAAATTCGCATTATTTGCACAAACTTTACCACAAACTTTAGACATTACACAGTATATATTCACTGGTTTCTAGCCTTCAGTAAGTAAAAAACGAATTACAGAACGATGTTCAACTAATGTGGACGTTTCAAGTGAACTCGCCATCTTGAAATGTATTTTTGAGGTTATAAACAAAACAATGTTGATACATCAGCTGATCAGGGCTCATGCCAGTGATGTCAACTTAAGGCCATAAAAGTACCAAACTTGCCCTACCAACAGTTATTTCCCAGACCAATTTGTCTCTTTAATTACTGAATGATGCTTGTACCTCTGCAAGATTGTAAACGTAATTCACTTACACATTTGATATTTTCGTCACTTTACTTAATCTGTAGGACACAAAACAAGGATAATCGGAGCATATGTGAAGGTCTTTACTTCTGCATTTCGTAAAAAGCACAACGTTTGATCTGTAACAAAAATGTCATACATTGTGCACTATAAATATGTAATGACCAGCTCGGCTTCGTGCCCCAGTTCGTGTGACTAATATGTTGGTTTCAGTAAAATGACGTAATGCACAGACTATGTTATATAACGGTCTATAGTATCGAGCGCGTGGAGCAGACGAGTCAAAGAGTAATGTTTAGGTTGATGAGTCCACACACTTTATTGAGCAAAACACGCAAGGAAATTGGACAGTGTAGAATTTCGAACTCGACATCTAGTGGCGAAGTCTCGAAAACATTCAGCAATTCAACCTGATCGCAGTCCACTGGACGATGACTACTGCAACTGCACTAGGCGGCCAGCTATCGAATTTCGACCAGTAAGCCAAGTAACAGACAGTTCAGTGGGTGTTGCACATGGCTCCACAGCAACCAGCTAAAATCGCGACTGACTAGTTGTAGAGAAAAACATGTGACTGCATCACATCTCAAACATCGAGACTTTTGCTAGTGTCATTGGGTGAGTGAAGGCGATCTGCTGGGACAGTAATAAACTACATTATGCTATCTTCAGCATATAAGTGACTTTATATTAAATTTTACATGAATACAGGTAACTGTAGATAATATTTTCAATATTTTTCAAAATATTTCTCTGAAGTATAGTATGTCAGTATATGGATATTTACATCAATAGGACGATAGGAGCGACACGGTTTTGAATAATTGTAAATCACAGGTTTATACATGTTATTAATTTCTGATTTGTACCTTATTTCAATGTGTTTTGTAAAATTGTGAGTGCTGATATAAATGTTTGATTTTGTTAGGTGTGTTCTTCTTACTATCTTTCATGGAGATAGTTATTTTGTCAATTTTGGGTTAAATAGTGTGGAAAAGAAAGGTTTATTTAACTGATTGCTAATTGGGAAGAGTTTTGGATTACCAGTGGTCCTTTAATGGTAATTATCAGTGGATTACAATTAGTCAGGATATCGTCTGAACAAGAACAACAGGCTGAAGGTGTAGTAGCTGGGAAAAAGGAAGTGGTCCAAGGAGATAGAAATCACCCAGGAATCAAACGTTGGGGATTGTCAGTTCAAAAACGATTAGGTCATTCTACCAGGGACCCTGAGACACCAATGAAACCATTGAGAGACAACCTGACATCGATGGGGAATAATCACAAATAGCTTTGGTAGCAATCACAAAGTTATTATGAGAAAATGAAGAGAAGAGGGTATGAGAAAGAAGTACAGAGAAGAAATTACAAGAAAACATAAGCAGACTGCAAGAAGAAGATAAGAGGGCAAGAGAAAACAAAGAAGTCTTGGTGATATTATGAAAAAAGTGAAAAGAAGAGAGCACAGGAAAAAAAGAAACCAAAGAGAATATAGAAAAGATTCCACAAGAAAATCTGAAGGAATTCTGGGAACAAATGAAGAGAGACTTTGATGAAAAAGATAGCAAAATGCGCAGAACGTGGACCAACTCCAGAAAGATCTTTATAGGATCAAAATGTGGCTAACAGGAAAATCTAAGGACAGTGTTATGGGAGCTAAGACTGAAATATAAGTAGAGATTCAGGTAACTGAGGAACGTGAACTGGCTGTGGATTTGAGGGAAGAAATAGCGGCATAAAGGCAGGGTGACGATCAGCAAATCAGGCCAGAGATTAACTATTTACAAGAAGGTATACAGCTGCAGTAGAATAAAACTAAAGCAACTGAAGGGAAGATTAACAATGAAACTTTGATAGTGAAGGAAAGTAATGTCATTGCAATAACAGATAATGTTAACATGTACATCCAGGCTAATACAATGCAGGAGAATAAAGTGAAGGAGGCATTCCACCCAGTGATATGGTTAAAATAAACATTCACTATGTCCATTAAAGATGAATACAAAGTCCAGTCAAAAGTAGACAGAATGGAATGTAACATTTTCACTTGGGAAGTAAAGAAGAAAGAAGAAGTTAATGACTATCGTCATGTTGAATGGGAGTTGATGAAGAAAGGTTTATCACAATATAACACTAAAAGATGTACTATATCACGAATTTTTTAACATGTATAAGGGTAACCCAGACAACAGAGTTGAATCAAAAGAGGGCATAGGGAACCAGTGACTCTTTTGTTGGCATACCCAGGGGCGACTGATATGATCCCAGCTGAGTGAGATTTTATTTGCTGTTTCAAGTTTGATTCCTCTTTTATCCCTTGACTTAAGAGAATTGTAGGAATTATTAAGTAGATTAAGCAGCGATTGTCCAAATATTTCACTTGTGAGCAATTTAGTAAAACTTGTGGTACACTATCCCTTACTATTATGAAGTCAGTGTTAAGGTAGTAATTGAGATATCAAAGAGTCCATAATTTGTGTATTTGTTCAAAACCAGACTGTAAAAACAGTTGTGCCAGAAAGTGTAGAGGCAAATGGCATAACTGAAGGAACCATATATTAAAATCTTGAACAAGGCTAATTAGTATCAGTAGAGAATTCTATGTAAACTTGTACATATGTTTCAGGAATCATGAAAGAGCAGAGGAACAATAATAAAATAGTATAAGATAATAACTGCTGATTAGAAAAAATAGTAAAAACATGTAAATTGACATATAGATAAGGAGCTACTTTTTGATATGAATAATGTGAAGTGCAGGAATGTTTAATATGATGAGAACAATGATGGGTAGAGAAGTCATGGAGTATAGTGGCATCTTTATTTATTTATTGAGGTGATTAAGTAGAATTAATAGATGTTGAAGGAGTATATAAGTGAAAGGAGGATGATATTTAATTTTAGAGATGTATCTGTAATGGAGTTTTATGTGAATTGAAGGGTATACTGAATATGAAATATTAAATATTTTAAGAGCTAATGATTGAACACTGTCTTTTTTTCAAATAAGTTGTCTTATTAGTATTTATATGTATTGTAAGCCTTGATGAGAAAAGTAAGGTTATGACAGAAAGAGAATTACTCAAGAGAAGCAGAGGAGTGATGATTTTGTGATATAATTAGCTGTTGACATTAGTAACTCTCACTTTTGTATTGCGTTTCAAAAAATAGAGTGTTAGCACAATTTAGTGGATAATGTGTACTGATGTTTCTATGTTTCAACTATTAGTCAACATGATAAAAAAGTATGTACTATCTTATTTTCAATATTAATACCAACTGTTCAAATACGGAAACGTAATCTGTGTTCTTCTGAAACTATTTCAAGACAATCATATTAGTTAGAAATTTATATCTGAAGGATTTAATAGAAATTAAAGAGTTGTTACTTATCTGTATAATTTGCTATACTGAAATTATGTTTTGCCAAATATGCTTCATGCTAATATTTTGTTAAAGAGAAGAACAGAACATTTGGTGAGGTGAAATAGTGCTAATAGTATGGACGATGAAAGTTTTGCTGAAACGATGGCACACCAAAAGGGTAGTTGAACTAGGTTAAGTGAAATGTGCTGCTAGGATGAAAGGAAAAAAAACCTTGATGAAAGAATGGCACACCAAAGGGGTAGCTGAGATAGGTTACACAAGAGTACTTTTGTGCTGCACTACAGGAAAAGTAACCAGTAATAAATATGTGTCTGATGGCTCACAAAACTGCTGAAAAGGGTAATTCTTTATCATTAACTGCAAAACAAAGTATTTACTACTTTTCTCTAAGGCAGGATTTCTGTGTCATTTAATGTAAAAGAAATTTGGGTAAAATATTTACTATTTTTCACTAATATATGTTAAACTTTTGTATTTATGTTTGTAGAGGCAGTGCACTACCGAAATCAAAAGAATTTGTCAGATTATTTGTAATGTCATTGCTTGTTCTTGAGTTTAATGTTATTTACTCGTTTTGTAATCTGTAATAACTTTACTGTTTTTGCCAACAGCTACAAAGGTGTATTTTAAGGCTGGAATATAAGGAGTTTTTGATTCCTTCACCCAACGATAAACACATTTTGCCTCACACAGATTGATGGTAGTAAAAGTCGATTGTAATGCGCCAATAGCACTATGTGAATGAAGTGTCATTTAGCCAAACATGGGTGGAGTTTGAGTTTGAAAGTCCTTCGAGTCAGGGTGGAGATATGTGCTACATGTTGTGTCATACATTCACTTCAGCTCCACTGACTGCATCTTGAAAATTGCAGTGAGGATTGTGTGTTGTGACCTTTGTTACAGTGTGTGATGCAATACTAAAAATTATGACCTGTGATGGGAGTAACAGTAATGTGACACAAAAGGCGTGTCTACTTCATGTTATGTCTAAACAGAATATATAAGTCAAACAGAAAACGTCTTGGCAATGGTTATTGCGAAACCCTTTTTCATTGTGAGAAAACTGCTGAGCAGCCGCCCTCTGGTTAAAAAGTACCCTGAAACAGCTAAGTCCGATTAGCACTTATCTATTAAATTGCAGTCACATCAAAGATAAAGTTTGGTTGCTGTTTCAGTTAATAAGGACTGACATCATATTAACTGGAAGCGTTCATCTTGGCGTGGGACAGTGTGAGGAGGCTAAATCGTCTCATCATCTGTTTATAATTGACTACAACACAAATCTTCGATCTCTGATTGATTCCACAACCGACGTTTATGTACTGCCAGCGACGCTATTAGATAGCAAAAACGTTCAACTTTAAGACGTAACCAGTTCCATCACACACATGTAGTTAACATCTACTGAACCTTGAAGTAAGGCTTCAAAGAAGATTTCCATGGCCTTGTCTTCTTGCAAACATTCGTCAGCCAATTACTGGTACCGATTTTTTAAGTTATTATGGTCCATTACTTGAGTGTAAGTCAAAGAAGTTGCATGACTGACAAACTTTAATCATTAGTATAGGTTCTGCAGATGTATCTAATAAGAGATTAGTGGTTTTGATTGACCCAGAGCAGAAATATCGAGACTTCCTAAAGAGATGTCCTAACATTCTCACAGCGAAACCTGATTATGATTTTCCTGAATTTAATGTGCAACACTCAGTCACAACTATCAGACTTCAATCCAGACCCTTGTCACTAAAAATATGGTTACCAGCAAAACTTGTATTTCAGAAGATGATCAGCCTTGGAATATGTCGTCCTTCGCGAAATATAATTCTAGTCTTCTTCCCCTTGTTCCAAAAAAAGATGAAACTTGGTGTCCCTATGGAGATTATAAAGCCTTAAATGCAGTCACAGTGCCACACTGCTACCCAATATCTCATTTACATGATTTTAACTGCCAACTCTCCAACAGAAAGATAGTCTCTAAAATTGACCTTATTTGAACTTATCACTACGTTCCTGTTGTGCCAGATGATGTGCATAAAACAGCTGTGATTATATCATTTGGTTTTTTAGAATTTTTGAAAGTACCATTTGGTTTTTGCAATGCAATCAGACATTCCAGCGATTTATTCAAAGAATTTTGAACGATTCGTCTTTGCTTATAACTATTTATATGATATTTTCGTTTTTTCAGCATCGGATGAAGAACATACGAGTATAATGCATCTGCAACAACTTCTTCAATGGCTGGCTAAATATGGCCTCGACATTATTGCAGGTAAACACATTTTTCGAGAGAGAGATACTACTTCTGGTTTATCGTTTTTCATCTCAAGGACCTTCATCATTAAAAGGGAAAGCGAAAATGATCGAAGTATTTCCTCATCCTCAAACAGTAGCAGATGTATGCTGTTCTTTTAAGAGTGGTGAATTTCTACAGATGCATGCTACCACATACTGCAGAAATCCGACAATCCTTATTTAACTTGTGAATAATGCACAGAGGAAAGATAAACGTCCTGCCACAAGGACCAACAAATCATTCAAGAACTTAAAAGAAGAATTTTCTACTGCAACACAGCTTGCTCATTCCTCAATAGCTCTTCATTTGATTTAGATGGCTGATGCGCTTCTTTACACCAGCTGCGAGAAGGGATCCTGGAACTACTTGTGTATTTCTGATGTCTGCGAATGACACGCAACATAGCTCTAGTATCTATGTTGTGAACTGTTGGCAGTCATACATTTCGATATCTTCTCGAAGGCAAATAATTTGCGGTATTCACAGACTACAAGATATTAACATTTGCCTTTAAACAGCGCCTAGGGACAGCAACACCCAGCCATCTGTGCCAACTGCAATTTCACAGTCAGTACACCAGAGAAATATTACACCTTTCAGGAGGAGAGAATTTTGTTGCTAAGACATTCTTAAGAATGTCAGACATCATGTTACCAGCCAGCATTTCATATGAAGATATTGTTAAGGCACAAAGTAATGACCCAGAACTGGCCAAAGTGTAGAATTCAGTCTTGTGTTCCGTATCATTTATAACAACATTGTTATCCATTGGGTCAGAGCTACTTAGTGATAATTCTACAGGTAATCTCACCTCATATGTTCCTCCATCCTACCAATGATAAGTCTTCCATACACCACCTGACTTGGGTCATCCTGGTATCAAAGGCACAGTGCTTCATTTGGCCTGCATTGAAATGAGGTGTAAAGCTTTGGGCAAAAACATGTACTTGCTATCAATGAACAAAAATTTCAAAACACAATCAGTCTTGTGGAACTTTCAGTGAAGTTGATAATCGCTTCTTGCATATCCATTTTGATCTAGTGGGACCATTAGCTTGCTCTCGACGCTTTGCCTATCTCTTAAGAATGACCAACAAGTTTACATGTTGGTCTGAGGCAGTTTCACTGCAAAAAATGTTGCCAGCATTCTCCTGTCATCATGGATTCAATGTTTTGGAGTCCCAAAAATTGTCACCACCCACAGAGAACGGTAGTTTAATTACCAATTGTTTACTCACATCACAATGGCACAAGGCTTACCACATCAAAACCACTGCTTACTATCTAGCAATGAATAGCAAATTTGAACAGTGACATTGTGACATCAAGGCAGCACTAAGAGCCCAACTTTCAGATGACTCGGTCGACAACTTACCAGCAATTTTAAATGGGTCTTCATACTTATTAGATTCCACAGTATAACACTACTACTGCAGAAATCACTTATGGCATGATGACTAGACCCCCAACTGATTTATTTGATCCTACAGCAGTGGAGTGTGATCTTCCAAATTTCATTTCTTGAAGTAGCATGTGGTGTCACTTAAACCAGTAAATGTTAATCATCATGCTACAACATTCATCTTCATCCATCCATCCTGAACTTATGATCTCTTCACATATAATTGTAAGACATAATGCACAGAGGAAACCTTTCCATCCTATCCATGATGGACCATATGTGGTGCATAAATGCTCTGAAAAACTTTTTGTTGTTGAAAGACGTTATGGTCAAAAGACTATCTCCATTCACAGACTCAAACCAGCCTTCCCGCTGAAGAATGTGGATCCCAGATCATCCACATCAACTTCAGGTAAACAAACAACTGCAGTCATCAACCATCCAGTGTCATCAGCCAATCCAATGAGTTACACGTTCTGGTTGTACAGTGCGCTTTCCAAACAAGTACCTCAAGATTGTCGCTGGGTAGGGAGTAGTAGTATGTGGCTGTAATTGATGCCACGAAATATAAACTCAGTTTAAAATAACGCTAAACATTGGAGAAGTTGGTCTTTGCTTCTCTTTATCATTTTCCATTGCAACATGACTGTAAAAATACATGTGCATTTACTGTAGTGTTGTCTTGTGGTGCTAAATAAATAGTTATTTTCATGAGAACCACGGTACCTTTATCTTCTATAGTACAACTACTGAACTCTACTCCTTCACAAAATGCCTTTTGTTTGAGACACAAAAAATACTGATGGAAAAAGAATTCCAGCCAAAAATGAGTTGTGCAGCATAAACGAAAGTTGGTAGTGGTGTTTATACATTTTAAAGATTATTTGTATTCAAATTTCACATCAGTCGTGTAAGAGTGACGCTAGCAGTGTCACTATATGGATGCAAATCTGGTTTGCTTTAAATACACACTGTAAAGATCGTGACTGTTACCTACTTTTGGAATAGGATATGGTAAGTTGATGTTAGGGCAACAAAGACGCCATTATCAACAGCTCCCTGAGTATGACTGAGGTCATGTAATAGGGCAACAAGAAGCTGGGTGTTCCTCATGCGATATTGCAGAAAGACTTGGCAGGAATTTAGCCACTGTACATGTTTGTTGGGCGGCAGTTGTCACGAGAATGTGGGGTCCCAAGAAGACCAACCTCCTGATGGTCATGTGGCATTACTGAGGGGGAAGACGATCGTGTTTGGCATATAGCTCTGGCGCATCACAGTGCATCTGCATCAGCAATTTGTGCAGCAGTTGTCACCACAGCGCACAACGAACTGTTAAAAATGTATTACTTCAAGAACAGCCCCGAGCCAGATGCCCTGTAGCATGCATTTCACTGACCCCAAACCATAGTCATTTGTGATTTCAGTGGCGTCAAGCAACAGCTCATTTGAGGGTAGGGTGGAGGTCTATTGTGTTTTCTGATGAAACTTGGTTCTACCTCAGTGCCAGTTCTGGTCACGTGTTGATTAGAAGGAGGCCAATTTAGAGTCGGCAACAACCTGTCTGCAAACTAGACAGACAGGCTCTACACCTAGAGTTATGGTCTGGGTTGCGATTTTGTATGACAGCAGGAGCACTCCCATGGTTATTGCATGCACCTTGACAGCAAATTTGTACATGAATTTGGTAGTTCAACCTCTTGTGTCGCCATTCATGAACACTATGCCACGAGATGTTTTACAACAGGATAACGCTGGCTCACATACCGCTATCGTAACCCACCATGTTCTACAGAGTATCGATAACTTGCCTTGACCTGCTTGATTAAAAGATGTGTCTCCAATTGAGCTCATAGAAGGACATCATTGGACGACAACTCCAGCATCATCCACCAGCGGCACTAACTGCCCATATATTGACTGACCAAGTGCAACAGGCATGGAACTGCATCACGCAAACTGACATCCAGCACCAGTACAATACAATGTACCCACATCTGAATGTTTGAATTCAACATTCTGGTGGTTACAACGTTTATTACTGTATCGGCATTTTACATGTGTAATCTCTTATCTCACACTTACATCAACCTGTGATCTTGCAATGTTGATCACTTAAATATGTTCTCTAGGCAAATGTATTCCCAAAACTTCATTCAATAATTTTTAGTTCAGCGATTTTTTTCCCTGCTGACCTGCTCGGATTAATTTCATCCAACAAATTATGATGATATACTATATTTTTATTAATAGTATTTGACCTGTGGGATAGGAATATTACATCTATCTGGACACAGTAGACTCACCAATGTTGTACATCAAGCAAGGAGACATGAGTAGACACTTTTACCTCTAGCTCTACAGGGTGGATAAGAAGTCACTCGCTGGTTTAAATGTCAATAAATTTTGTGATTGTTGATATTTATTAATGAACATTGTTGTGTTTTTTTACAGGATCTCTGAGAATACCTTGAACGTCCATAGCATCTTCTTATGCTGAACGACGAGATGGCAGGATTGTTGACTTTACAACAACGCGCCCAGGTCGCCTTGCAGTTTGAAATATGATGGTGTGTAGTCCTTGTTCAGCGTTGATGGCGATGTTTTCATGGGACTCATGCCACACGCAAGACTAAATCCGTTAGGAATTGTCACGCCAAGCTAATGACAACTGGCTCAGTGCAATAAACGACCAAGAGGACAACTTTCAATGGCGTGATCACCAGAAAATGTAGCGGCAGTGAAGGACATTTTCAACTGCAGTCCTGGTAAATCGACACGCTAGACAGCTCGTACAGTGGACTCAGCAGGCGCACTGTGCATGTTGTGCTAAAGAAGGACCTTAGCTGGAAGTACTGGAAACCCCATTATGTTCAGGAGTTATCAAAGGAGGAGTGTGACATGTGGATGGAATATGCTGTCATGGCACAACACTTGGCTGGATTTGTTCAAGAACATTATTTGGACTGATGAGGTGGTGTTTCATGTTGGTAGATTCGTCAGTCGACAGAGCTGCCATTATTGGGCAGAAACATATACAAAAATGGCAGTTGAGAACTCAGAAAGTCTACCAAAATTGACAATATGGTACAGTATGACAAAATCTTGTCTCATTGGTCCATTCATATTGTGAGACGCCATCAACAGCAATCGATATCGACAGATGCTGAATGAATATGTGCTTCCTCTGATACAGCTGTGGGATGATGTAACACATATACTTTTTAAAAAATGTTCAAATGTGTGTGAAATCTTATGGGACTTAACTGCTAAGGTCATCAGTCCCTAAGTGTACACACTACTTAACCTAAATTACCTTAAGGACAAACACACAAACACACCCATGCCCGAGGTAGGACTCGAACCTCCACCGGGACCAGGCGCACAGTCCATGACTGCAGCGCCTTAGTATACTTTTTCAGTAAGAAGGAGCACCACATCGTCTTGCCTGCATTGTTCGTGACTGGCTGGACGAACACTTTGCAGGACGTTGACTGGGACGGCGAGTATCCAATGAATGGCCTCCGAGAAATCCCGACCTCATCCCTTGCAACTTCTTCTTGTCGTGTTGGGCCATAAAAGAGATGTACCAAACAAATCCAAGCATCCTGGACGTGGCAGAGGAGAAGACCGCAACTGTCCTCGGAAATGTACCTGGGACTTTCCTGCACAAGTCAATTGATGACATTCCTATACATTTATGTTCTTTGGTCAACAATGCTGGAGCATATTTGGAATTGTAGTGTAATACACATATTCTCATGGTTCTAAGAACAGACTACATCTTGTTCAGTGTGCAAATATTCATCAATAAAAAATTAATGGACATTTAAAACTTGGGAGTGACGTCTCACTCACACTGTATCTCTACACCCTTGGGTATTCAGAGAAATTTATCCAAGTCATGGTATCCTTAATTCAGCTGACTTGGTGAACAAGTTAATAGATATGCAAATCCCCCTTAGTGCCAAGTTGGTTTCATTTGACATAGCTACTTTTTCACGAAGACACATGTTCAGAAGTACCTAAACATTCTCACAGATGTACTAGATAAATCAGGAGTTAACACTGTTGTCCCAGATGACATCAGGTTAGCATACAGAAGCCTGTCTAAATATTTCCATGCAAATGGCAGGATATACAAACAGTTGGATGGTCTAGCTGTAAGATCGCCCCTCCCCCTCAGTCCAGTCATTGCTGAAATGTTCATGGACAATTTTAAAACACAGTATTTGGAAAATAATCCACTCTCTTCCATGGTTGGATATTGTTTTTTGTATGTTGATGATGTGTTACGCTGATGGGCAGATACTAACAGACAACTTCAAAAATTTATCAAGCAACTAATTTCTAAACACAACAATATAAAATTCACAGTGGAGTCTGGAGGTAAATGTATAATTTATTTAGATCTAATAATAGACATAAATGACTGTACTCATACTTTCAATACTTATAGAAAACCCACCAACACAGATTTGGTAATACCAACCAATTCTCATCACCCAGTGACCCATAAACATGCTGTCTTTCAAGCAATGATGCCTCACCTAATATCAGTCCCCTGAGTGACGACAGCTTTCAAATGGAGTTAATACAGTGAAACAACTAGCGTCGAACAATGGCTATCTTCCTACTTTATTGTACTCCATAATACACAAAAACTAGAAGCAACAGGTTTTCGTTCTTATTTACCCTGTCCTTAACCCACCACTTCAAAAACGCAACAAATGGTGCACTATTCCATACCTAGGAAAAGTATCACTGAATGTAGCCAAGAAGCTTAAATCCAGGAATGTAGAAACATAATTTTGCGTGCAAAACACTATGGACACTTTTTGACCAGTGGTAAAGACAGCTTTCCAGCTTTGGAAAAAGAGTGGAATATATAAAATTACTTGTAGCTGTGTAAAATTCTATGTAGATCAGTGTGGCAGGGCAGCGTGTTCCCACTTGAAATAACATCACAAAATTCGAAATTAAGAAAAGGAGACTAATTTTGCATGCCACCTGCTTAAAGAAGGCCATAGTTACAAGGTGAAACATGAAGTACTACATCACATCCATGAAGGAAGGAAAATGTACTATCTTGAAATTTTGGAAATTAATAAACACATGTCCATTAGCCCAAGCTTAGTACTGCATAACCAGACATAGTTCCCTTAGTCGCCACTTGTAACTACAGGTACTACTCATATTCCCACCCAGTCCATGTTGTAAATTACCCCGCTTACTCACATGTCACATTTTCCTTTACTTCAGTTACTATAATTTTTCTCATTGTGTTAAAAAATTGTATGTTGTATAATCACAGCTGCTTCACTCACCTAATTAATATCACTATAATATCTTATTTCTCTGTAATTTAGGATCTATTAAAAACAAGGATATTTTGTTCAGCCACATCTTTGGAATATGTCACCAAAGTTTATTGTTCAATTATTTTCTTCTATGTGGAACTCTTGCAACTTGTCTATAGTTCATTATTTACTATGAAAAATATTTCGTCTTAATTAAACAGTCTTGCATCACATTTACAATGAATTAACCCCCTTGTTTTATTCTTAATTCCAACATTAGAATTTACGTCTCTGGAAGTGGAGATACTTTAGTTTAAAATCTATGATCCAACAAAATTTCACTGCACCACATACTTACATTTGTACCTGATGATGACATAACGGCAGTTGGTGTACACCAGTATTGTGTTTGTCTCATTCATAATACAAAATGCTAAAATTGCTGTTCTTGATACCACTGTTTTGATAAATTTGGGAATGTTTCCCATCCTAAGAATTAAGAACACGCATTTTGTTGTACATAAAATTACTGACAGACATCCACACAATGTTTCTAAGGTAAATTAGTCTGATACCTGAATAATTGAGTAAAATTCCAAATTTCATGAGGGGGCAAATGCCCCCTCTAGTCCCCACTTATGGATGAATATTTCTACATCTATACTTTATGAATAAGTATAAATGGTGCAACAGAGTATACTTTTTAATATACTGTATATTCACAGATGGAGCGTGGGAAGAGTGATTACTGTATCAGTTCACATCTGTGCCAACTTTCATTAGTCTGATTTCAAGGTTTTTAGCGTTCGTTCCACCCTTGTATGTGTACATCTATATCTACAGCTATACCCCATGAGCCACCTTGTGGTGTGTGACAGAGGGCACTTTGTGTACCACTTTTATGTCCCCTCTTTCCTGTTCCAGTCACGAATATTTCATAAGGAAAACGACTGCCAGTAAGCCTCTGTGTGGGATCGAATCCCTGTAATTTTATCTTCATGGTCTTTTTGCAAGAGGTAGCAATACATTTATCGACTCTTCTAGGAACGTACACTACTGGAACTTTAATGCTAAACCATACCATGGTGCAGAACACCTCTCTTGCTATGTCTGCCATTGGAGTTCAAAGATTATATCTCCGAGGCTTTTGTGCTTACTAAATGAACTTGTAACAGAATGTGCTGCTATTCTTTGGACCTTCTCTATTTCCTCTATTAATCATGTCGCATATGGATCCCATATTGGTGAGTAATATTCAAGTATTGGTCGAATGAGGGTTTTGTATGCGACTTCTTTTGTTGATGGACTACGTTTCCAGAGGATTCCTACAGTGGATATGTCTGGGATCTGTCTTGCCTGTAATTCATTTTATGTGATCTTTCCACTTCACATCGCTCTGTATGCACACTCCAAGATATTTTATGGAGGTAACTGCTTCCAGTGATTGTTTTACAATTGTGTGATCATACAATAATTCGTCTGTCTATCTTTGTATTCGCAATACGTTACGTTCACCTATGTTGAGGATCAACTGCCACCCCATGCACCAGGTGTCAATCCTTTGCAGGTCTTCCTGCATTTCTACACAATTTTCCATCATCATTATTTCTCTGTATCTAATAATGTCATCCGCAAAAAGCCTCATTGAACTTGTGATGTTATCTGCTAGGTCATTTATATATATTGCGAAATATAATGGTGCTATAACACTCTCCTAGCCATGCCCAAAGTTACTTTTTCGTCTAAAGGCTTCCCTCCATTCAAAATGAAATGCTGTATTCTGGTTTCTAGAAACTCCCAGTCAAGTAGTTGGTCTTATATTCTGTACACTAGTATTTTGTTTACAAGACACAAGTGCGGAATTTTATCATACATACATACATGTATACATACATTAATACTTATTCCATAGATCATGAATATGACATTTTGTAATGGTGTGGAATACCTCACTTCAACATAAGTTTTCTTTACACAAAATAATTAATTTTTTTAAAGTTACTACTTCATATCTTAAGATTCATCTAATGATTACTCATAGGAGTTGTCATTCAGAAATTCTTTTAAATTCTTTTTAAATGTTGGTTGGTTATCTGTCAGACTTTTAATACTATTGGGCAAATGACCAAAGATTTTTGTGGTAGCATAATTCACCCCTTTCTGTCCCAAAGTCAGATTTAACCTAGCACAGTGCAGATTGTCCTTTCTTCTAGTGTTGTAGGTATGCACTTGGCTGTTATTTTTGAACTGGGAAAGGTTATTAATAAGTAATTTCATAAGTGAATATATGTATTGCAAAGATACTGAGAATATCCCGACTTCCTTAAATAACCGTCTGCAAGCTGATCTTGGGTAAGCCCCAGCTTTTATCCTGATTACAGACTTTTGTGCAATGAATACTTTCTCTCTTAATGATGAGTTGCCCAAAATATTATGCCAATAGAAAGTAGTGAATGAAAATCGGCATAGTAGGCTAATTTACTGATATGTTTATCACCAAAATTCGCAATAACCATAATAATATAAGTAGCTGAACCTAACTGTGTCAGCAGATCATCTATGTGTTTCTTCCAATTCAATTTCTCATCAGTGCACACACCCAGAAGTTTTGAATATTTTGCCTTAGGAACAGAGTTGTGCTCATAATCTATATTTATCAGTGGTGTTATGCAATTTTCTATACTGAATTGCATATGCTGTGTTTTCTCAAATTTTGTGAGAGTTCATTGGCAGAGAACACTTAATAATTTTCTGAAAGGCATTATTTACAATTTCCTCAACTGATTCTTGTTTGATGGGTATGATTACTATTCTTGTATCATCAGCAAAATGAATCAGCTTTGCATCTTCGTGGGTGTAGAGTTTCAAGTCACTAATACATATTAAGAACAATAAGCGACCCAAAACTGAACCTGGTGGACACCATTCTTGATACCTCCCCAGTTAGAAGACACTGCTGATTTTTGCTGACTATCTCTACTGTTAATTTCAGACTTCTGCATTCTAAATCATTGGTGCACTGTCCCACTCATACCGCAATATTTAAGCTTATCTAGAAGAATTTCATGATTCACATAATCAAAAGCCTTTGAGAGATCACAAAATATTCTACTGGATGATGTTATCTGTCGGGAACACGCTTTTAGCCCTCCGTTGGAATTGCCATCAATTCCATGTGAGCTTTTACTTTTGAGTGAATTTTGTTATTTTCCTAATTTTAGTAGGAGGTGTGAGTTGAATTTCAATTTTATCAAATTACATAGGTATTGCCTCTTCCATATTCTTCCTTGCATTTTCTAATGAAAAGCTGGATCCTATTTTCTCTTCAACACTTAAAATATGATTATTAAAATGTTTTCTACTTCTGACTTCTTGTTAACAAACTTTTCATTGAGTCTGATAGAAGTACAGTCTTCCTGTGTGTTCAGTTGTCCTGTTTCCCTATTAACAATGTTCCAGATTGTTTTAATTTTATTATCTGATGTGCTGATCTCACACATACTGCACATACTTCTGGATTTTTTAAATAAAATACAGTGCAGTTTCAAAATATTTCTGGATCATTACTCCTCCCTTTTCTGTTTACAAGATATTTTAGTCCCTTTAGTAAGCCATGGTTGTTTAGATGGTTTCTTACAATTATATTTCACTGTTTTCCTAGGAAAACTGTTTTCAATTATACTCACAAAAGTGTCATCAAATAGGTTAAATTTTAATTTAGCATCAGGTTCCCTGTACACCTCTTCCCAGTCTAATTGTTGCAAGCTTTCACTAAAATTTTCAATTGTTAAATCATTAATTGAATGCACTACTTTGGAGGACTGTTTCGCATTACTGTATGGAGCTACGTCATATACTGCAACTAGCTGTGTATCATGATCATACTGACCATTCTTAACAGGAAAATTTTTTATTTCATTAAATTTATCTTGGTCTATAAAAACATTATCTATCAGTGTGCTGCTTTCTTGTATGACCTGAGTAGTAAAATCAATAACTGCTGTCGATTTGAAAGAACCAAGTAATACTTCAAAGTCAAGCTTTCTGTGAGGCTCTTTCAGAAAATCTACATTGAAATCCTCACAAACAATAATTTGTTTCCCTCTGTCTGACGGATAGTACAACAAAGAATACAAGTTTTTCAAAAAGACCTGAAAATTTCCCAATGGGGACCTGTGCACACCTACAATTGTAAAAGTACCCTTATTTGGTTTAAACTCAGCTGCACTCCTGCTCTCTTCATAGCGTCTCTACTTACAGTGCTGAAAGCTTATATCCACACTACATTTACCATTTCCATACCTGTGACTATATGATGTTCAGACAGACATAGTACATCTATTCCACCTTCAGTTTCTAAATCTTCTAAACAAACAAGAAGCTCATCTACTTTGTTTTCTAATGCCCTAATATTCTGATACAATATACTAACATTATTTTTCACTGTACTGTTGTGAGAATCTTGTGATATACTAACCTTATTTTTCACTGTACTGTTATGAGAATCTTGTAATGTTTTAACATCTCTAGTACCTGTACCTCTGAGCTTCTCACTAAGCTTAATTTCAACCAATGTTGAATTATTAGACTAAATGTTAAATTATTAGACTAAAAAAGAAGTACTCCCATGAGTTGCAGTCCCAACCCCTCTAAAGATGATGCTACCATTCCAGTCAATTTACCCTTCCCTTTCCTATGAGATGCAGGTCATGTCTTATGAAGTCCCACCTACAAATGTCATCAACAGGAACCAAACATATGCCTGACAAAGTAGCCGCCTGAAGCATCTGATCTAGCACCATACTGACACTATTGACAGAGCTGTTCAGTTGGGGCCGATCACACTGTATGAAAGCAGTAACCAAGTCAACAATTGTATATTTCGTTGTAGGTGATATTTTTACCAGGTCACACTCAATATTGTAGCTCTGATCCCTATCAACACAGTTTCCCACTCCACTCACTATTACGACATGATCCTGCTTTGTAAAACCCTTTCACAATAATCCTGCATCCTCTATCACTTGACTATGACGTGCTCTGGGCTTGAAAATACTTGTGACGTGGTACCTGTCACCTAATTTTTCGTGCAGGATCTGGCCCACACCTCTTCCATGGCCACTACCTAACAATAGAATTTTCCTCCTACTTTCTACTTTTTTTGATACATACTGACCCTCCTTACAAAGCTGTTCAATTGGGGCCAACCACACTGTATGAAAGCAGTAACCAAATCAACAATTGTATGTTTCGTTGTAGGTGCTATTTTTACCAGGTCACACTCAATATTGTAGCCCTGATCCCTATCAACTCTGTTTCCTGCTCCACTCACTATCACGAACATGATCCTGCTTTGTAAAACCCTTGCACAATAATCCTGCATCCTCTATCACTTGGCTATGACATGCTCTGGGCTTCAAAATACTTGTGACGTGGTACCGGTCACATAATTTTTTGTGAATGATCTGGCCTACACCTCTTCCATGGCCACTACCTAACAATAGAATTTTCCTCTTACTTTCTTCATTTTTTGATACAGTTGGTTTCCTAGAGAAAGTCTGTTAAGTGCTGACTACACTCACATCTACTTGATCCTCTTCATTAGTTGACTGACGCAACAAGGTAAATCTGTTGTTTGTGCCAATGATGAAAGTGTCAGAAACTGTTCTGTTTCTGTGGCTCCTGTTCCTTGGTATCACTTCTCACCTGTCTTTGCCCCCCTTAACTGCTCAATGTAATTTTCATATAAGGTACTCAAAACAATTTCACACCACTCCCTGTGCCTGCTATCTGCCCTAATCACTTGAGTCTCCCAGTCCTTAGATGGTAAGCTGAAGTCTCCACCTTATACTACAATATGCCCAGGAGATTTACGTGAAATGTTCTCCAAGTTTCCATTCAAATGTTCCTCCACTGCTGCTCCTGCAGCAGGGGTCTATAAATGCATCCATGACCATGTTTGATACACCTTTAACATTTGTCTTCACCAAAATTATTTCGCATTGGAATCATTACAACTGTCACAAGATGTTATCGCATTTTGTATGGCTATAAACACACCTCCAGCACCAGTGTTAAACTATCTTTGCGATGTTTCTAGTGCGCTTTTTTAATTGGACCTCCTTTAGATCCCACGTACTAAAGCAAAAGGGAGCATGTATTCCTAAGTGGGCTCTTTTGTAGACAAACTGCAGTTTCACAATATTATACTTTTACATCGAAGCTTGCTACTTGCCCTACCCATAACTGAGATTATGTGATATTCATTTTCAAATCTTACTGTACTGGATTACATCGTCTATTTTAATAAATATTTCAGTCCGTCACAATCTAATATAAGAATTTATCTGCAATACATGTTTAATGTGTTTTGAACGTTTTCTTTTTCTACTGATTTCTAATGTGTATTCAGCGTAATGAAATATTGAGTTGTATAACAATGCTAGTTATCCTTAAAATGTACAAATTCTTAGGTCATTTTAGTTCACAGTACACTCATCTAAATTTCAACAGTGACAAATATTTCTGTCGTTTATGAGTAATGAAATAACTATATCTGAATGGGTTTAGGGTGCTGACATACTGCTATGGAATAAGCTGTGGTGTCAGAGACATTAGAATCTTGATTTGTATCGTGCGACTTCAGCACAGTTTGTGTTTGATAGACTGCTGTAGAAACATGGCGGAATTTTCAAATGGGTAACGTAAAATTATGAGTTACTGATTATGTCTTGCTGTAAAGGATCTTTAAATTCCTGGTTTTGAGCACGTTAAAGTTGTTTCTTCTCACCTATAACACCGAAAGTCTGTGAAAATTTCCAAATTCATTTGCTAACAATAGAAAATAATTCCCAACTCCAAACAGTCTGCGCGGTCGCGAAGCTGCCGTATTGATCAGTTTGTATAGACACATCTTTAGCAGAGGGAGGCGTTCTGTCCGTGAAATTCTTAGCAGAAATAAACGTTTTATTTATAGAACACTTCTGTGGTGTTTTGATACCATTTAAAAAGTCGAGAAATCAGTGAATTTCAAATATTTCAGAATTTTTCACGCTATATTTCGGTGTTATCGGTATGAACCGAAAATGGGAATTGTTCTTGGGTTGTCGCTATTAACGTGACACGAAAATAGGACTAGAAGATGAAAAATCCACCAATTTTTATTTTACGTTTGCTCAGTGTCTGTTCGAATTTTACAGATCACCCACAGCTGTGGTTTGGAATACACCGAAGACTTTAACAAGGAGTGAACGGGTAATCTTATGACAGTTGTTTTTACTTTTGACGCATGAAACAGGAACAGTTGTGTTGCAAATAGATGAACGTAGTTGGGTTTCTCTTTTCAGAAAATACTGAAGTGGGATCAAAATGCCACAGGTCGTGGCATCAGAAAGATAGCAGAACATGGCTTACAATGCTATCTTTCGCCAGTAGACAGAATAAGGTTCGTATTGTCGAAATTCTTTTATACTTAGTATATAAACTAAGACAATGTATGTTCTTCGCTAATTTATTGATAATAAGCAGGAGGAGAAGTGAAAGCTGAGATGTCTGAATATACGTGTAGCCTACCTATGAAAGGAAATTCGTTTGGTTTTTCTGACTCGTTTAGTGCTGCAAAGGAAGTGTGTATGCTGAAGTGTTAATGTAGGCGAAGCTGATGTAAGAAGCAACAATAATGTTTGTTGATGTTGAGTAATCATCTTGACCTAATGATATATGAACGAAGTGAATGCATGCGTCAACATAATTTGATATGTCCAAAATCTCGCTCTATTGTGGATGAAGTATACACAAATGTAGAAGGGATTTTTAACATAAAACAGCAGGAGAATAACGAAAAATGATGAACTCTTTGACCTCCACATGTTTCTCCATCTTTGTGCAGTGTGCTTTGAAATTAAAGATATGTTAAATGTAACATTCCTTACTCTAGTATTTTGAATGTGCTGCCAGCTAACTGCGTATTTTTGATCCTAGGTAAACACTTCGACCCCTAGGGTAGTCATTCGGTAGGTGTCTCTTGGGAGACACTGTGATGTAATTCTAGAGAACTGTCGTAAAGTGATGTGAACCTGTGTGAAGTACACAGAAGATTTTGAGTAATTCTCAGTTCCTTTCCCGATCATGCACCAAAGCACATGTCAACGTTTTTGTGGATGACAACATTGAGGATGAACATGTATAGTGTTACAGAAGGTTACCCATTTGTAAACTGGGTGTTTGAATAATTGTTGCAAAATATGCTTTTCACCATTAAAAGTTGCTGCTGATCACATTCAATAGACAGTTGAAACCATCTACTGAAATTGTCTTCCATGAGCATGTAGTTGTTGATTGGAAAGTCCACTGCTGCAGTTCACCTGTATCTTTTAGTTACACTGAGGAAAATATTGTAATTAACAATCTCACATTTTACTTCACTGAAAATCCGGTGACATTGGTGATAGAAGTAAATGGCAAAGATGGTGGTTGATTTTAGGTTTTTGACGAAAAAAAAAAAATGGCATTTTGCGTACCCTGTAAGAACTGTATGTGGCACAAAGTACAGTTCTGTGATCAGATGTAATCCATTGCATCAAATAAGTGTCAACATCGCAGAACAAAAGTACAGTGCATTTTCTTTGATAAAGTGGTGTTGAAGATGCAGACCTTCATTTGTAAAAGGAAAAGTTTCTTCGAACCAGTGAACTATTCCACTCTAATTCAAAGTTAATAGTCATTAAAAAAAGTATCTTTGCGATCGATGTTTCAGTGCATCAAGTGATGGGAACCGGTGGCTGCCAGTTGTAGCACTTTCTCAGGTCCCACGCAGTTATCACTTGTTTTGTTGGTTCGTGCTGAACATTGGAAAGCATTTCTGGATACACATCGACAGCCCACACCTCTACAGTCTGTAAAGCACAAAAGTATTTCCTGACTTCCTGGGCTGGAACCCATGCCTGTTTTGGGCAAGTGCTCTACCGACAGCTATCCAAGCATGACTCGTGGCCCATCATCTTGGCTTTACTCCTGTCAGTACGTCTCTCTCCTATATTCCAAACTTCACTGTGTACCTTCTGGGACTTCTACTGCTAGAAGAAAGGATTCAGAGGTGTGACAGTGGGCCATAAGTTGCACTTGATGAATAGCTTAGTTGGCACTGTACTTGCTTGCAAAAGGCCAAGGTTCCAGGTTCTGGGCCAGCACACAGTTTCAATCTGTAAGGCAGTTTCAAATCTGAAGTCACTCTATTGCTGAGTGATATTTCATTCTGGAAACAGTTTGTTTTTCTAGCTGAGGAAAGGACAAGGATCATAAATTAAATTAAAAATGGTATAAGCATAAACCATATCACTTCAGGCAGGGGGGTTACATTGATAGTCTCGGATGTTATTGAATTTAGCATATGTTAAATTTCAGGAGTAAGGAAGAAACACACATTTTTTTTGTTTCCTCCAAAAAAGACTTCCTGATAGAGGCTTCCAAAGATGACACTGCAAACACCATTTTGAAGATGCAAATTTCGGAATAAGGGTAATGTATGTCTTCACTGAAGTTGTTTCCTACTAATTTTTTTGTTACAATGATTATTTTTATTTCTTATCACTTTCTTTGTTGCAGTTATTTCTTATCACTTTCTTTGTTGCAGTTATTTCTTATCACTTTCTTTGTTGCAGTTATTTCTTATCACTTTCTTTGTTGCAGTTATTTCTTATCACTTTCTTTGTTGCAGTGATTTCTTATCACTTTCTTTGTTGCAGTGATTTCTTATCACTTTCTTTGTTGCAGTGATTTCTTATCACTTTCTTTGTTGCAGTGATTTCTTATCACTTTCATTGCTGCAGTGATTTCTTATCACTTTCATTGCTGCAGTGATTTCTTATCACTTTCATTGCTGCAGTGATTTCTTATCACTTTCATTGCTGCAGTGATTTCTTATCACTTTCATTGCTGCAGTGATTTCTTATCACTTTCATTGCTGCAGTGATTTCTTATCACTTTCATTGCTGCAGTGATTTCTTTTCACTTTCATTATTGTAGATATTTCTTAAACTTTGTTGCTGTTTCCTGTCAATTTCTTTGTCGTGGTTGTTCATTGCAGGTTACTGCATTGTAGTTGTTCAATGCCAATTTGTTTACTGGAGAGATCTCGTGGTCGTGCGGTAGCGTTCTCGCTTCCCACGCCCGGGTTCCCGGGTTCGATTCCCAGCGGGGTCAGGGATTTTCTCTGCCTCGTGATGGCTGGGTGTTGTGTGCTGTCCTTAGGTTAGTTAGGTTTAAGTAGTTCTAAGTTCTAGGGGACTTATGACCTAAGATGTTGAGTCCCATAGTGCTCAGAGCCATTTGAACACTAAATGTAACAGTTGAAGGTCAAAAAGTTATGAAAGTGAAGAGGTACAAGACTCACAGTATTAAAGAAACTTTTACAATTTATAAGAGCAACTATACAACTTCACATACTGGAAGATCAAAATTTTATACACTACGACCTAAGTAGGTAGTTCCACACCCACATAGAGATGTCTGTTTATGTGCGTACTTTGCGAATTTTGAACTTTGTGTGGTATCTTTGAAGAACTTAACTGGGCCACTTGACATATGACACCTTGGTTGGGCATATGAAGCCATTAGTAGCCTGTGTCATAAAGTGAGAGACTTGTTTGTTTCAAGAATGTAGTGACTGCCCTGAAAAGGGAAGACTGTCTTTACAGACACTTGGCCTGGAAGATGTACCAGATAACTCTGCAGAAATTACATATGCGATGGGAGGAAAATAAACTATTTAAGAAAACTGTTGCCTTTGACAGTTTCATTGATGAGCTGGGTAAATGGCAGTGAAAGCAGTAACATACCAGCATCAGAGGAAATTGCAGCAGCAACACATTGAAGAAGTGAAAGGGTGTGTACGGGCTGAACAACTATGTTTAGTGCTTCACTGTGATTTTGCTGAGAACTGATCTATAATTCTCCCACAAGAAGTACAAGGGTATAATTGGAATAATGACCAGGTTTCAATTTTCACAGGAGTGACATATTTACAAAACAAGACCACAAGTGTTCCAGTTATAATTGATGACACAGGACATGACTTAACCCATGCTTTGCTAGCAGTGTGCAAAATTCTTCAGCTGCAAATGGGCAGAGATTATTTCTGATGGTGCTCCTAGTCATTTTAAAAATCGTTACCAGCTGTTTGAATTAAGTCACTTGTGCCAACTGACTGGGTTATTCAGTGCTACTGGTCACAGGAAGGGGCCTTGTGATGGTGTAAGAGACCTGCTGAAGCACCATGTTACAAAACATAATTTTTCAGAGCAAATACTGCTGTGATTCAGAATGTTGAGGATTTTAAGAGAATCATGAAATCTTACACATTCACAGCCCTCATTCTTTTAAAAGGAAATCGAAGAATTCGGTGAGCAGAAAAAAAAAAAGAATGGTCCAAACTAACTCCTCCTGTGAAAGGAATTCAGAAGACACATTTTTGGACCCAAAGTGATGGGCGAACTCATATTGCATGCACTTTAAAAAGCAAGAAAGAAGATATTTCGTTAATTTGGCCAACAACTCAGAAACGGCAGGATAATATTCAGAGTCACGATCTGAGAATGGGGATGTTTGTGGCATTTGTGTATGACTGACTTGTGGATTGCAGAGATTATAGACACCAGTTATGAGTTAAATTAAATTGTAGTGAACTTTATGCTACCACATGGACCAGCTGCTGGATATAGGTTTCCAGCTGAAGGACAGCAACACCACCATCAGTGCTCACTTTCTGTTCACAATGTTTCGAAGATCTTCAGTGCTCCAGTTCGTATTGGTTCAACAGGAAGGCATCACTCTATATCAAAGGAAGCTAACTGAAGCAGTATAACACCTTTGTCTTTGGACCTTTCACATACATTATGGAACCATTTAAAATTCTTGAAAAATTAGTCTCTTACTCATCTTTCAAAACTAAAATTATGTTAAATAAGGCTAGGTTTTCATTTTTATAAGCCTGTTATGTGATAGTGTGACCTAATAAAACAGATTTTATGTATGGCAAAATTTCAGTTGTTTATAAAACCTGTTCAACCTAAAAGTGGAAGCTCTCCTTTTCAGGGAATGGTACTAATCAACTGGAAAAAAATCCATACATTATAAAAAATGTTCAGAACAGTATGGTAAAAGGACTTTGACAGATAAGACCAAATCGAAGATTTCTTTGTGATCATAAAGCAATAATCTTCCAAATAATAATAATAATAATAATAATAATAATAATAATAATAAAACCAACAAAATATCCAGAACTGTTCCAGGGATACAGCATTTTAAAATTTTTCCAAAATTTGCACTTCAAAATGGTGTGTGCAGTGTCATCTTTGAAGGTTGTATCTCGGAGCAGAAATTTTTTTGGAGAAAACAAAAGAATACGTGTCCCTTGCTTAGTCCTTCATTTTAACATATGCTAAATTCAATAACATGTGAGACTATTAAGTTAAGAATTTTTCCTAGCCTGCCAGAATTGATATGGACAGTATGCCTGTATAACTTTTTATAGTGACAGCATGAGACTAGCAAATTCAATCATAGGTTGTAAGGATGTTATACCACTTTTGAATAATCTTATCTGCCTATACACAAAGGTCTGCTGCAAAAGTAATATCACCAACTTTGTTCTCTGAATGCGAAAATATTTTGTTGACAGAAACCTACATAGGGAGAAACGATTAGCATAATAAAATAAGGGGAGACCACCTGGAGAAATATGGATATTAGCTATTTCTGTGCATTGTTAGTGTGGAATAATAGAGAATTATTTTGGAGGTGGTTCGATGAATCCTCTGCCAGGAACTTGCATGTGATTTACAGAGTAACCATTAGGTTTTTGTGGGTAAAGCAAACAAAAGACTAAAATTTACTGGTAGACTACTGATAAAATGCAACAGGTCTACTAAAGAGGCAGATTACATTACACTTTTATGTCCTCTTCTGGAGTATTGCTGTGTGATATGGGATCCACATCAGCTGGGATCGATGGAGAACTTCAGAAAAAGTTCAAAGAAGGGCAGCTCATTTTATGCTATTACAAAATAGGGGAGAAAGCACGGTGGATATTATATGTCAATTGGGGAGGCAATCATTAAGACAAAGGCATTTTTCATTGCAGCAGGATCTTCTAATGGAATTTCAGCTGCCAGCTTTCTCCCTAGAGTGTGAAGATATTTTGTTGGCACCCACATACGTAGGGAGGAATAATCATAATAACAAAATAAATCAGAGGTCACACGGAAAGGTACAAGTGATCTTTTTTCTGCATGCTGTTAGAGAGGTGAATAGTAGAGAAATAGTTTGAAAGTGAAACTTTCTGGCAGATTAAAACTGTGCTGTAGGTACAGTTACTCACAGAATTACTGTTACTCACAGAATTTAAGCTGTGAGGACAGGTTGTGTGTCATGTGTTGGTAGCTCAGTTGGTAGATCCCACGAAAGGCAAAGGTCCCGAGTTCAAATCTCGGTCCGACACACATATCAGCGCACAATTTGCTGCAGAGTGAAAATTTCATTCTAGCTTGAAAATGGGGTGGTGAACCCTCTGCCAAGCACTTAATTGTGAGTGCGGAATAATGATGCAGGTTGAGGTACAGGGAAATACTCAAGAGTATGCAATACCATGAGTAGATCTGACATTTTAAAAGGGCAACAGAATTTGTGCTTCCATTATTGCTGCCCACTTTATATTGCTTTAGCTGCTACTGAGGTACATGGTGTTTTTTTTTTTCCGAGGAACTTTATCATGAGCCTATTTGTAACCAAAGAAATGTTCCAGTCACAATAATAAGCCCAATGTGTTAGTTGTGAAGATGATTTTTTTTTCCAGTTTTGCTCTTATGACCTCGGTACATTATTACATAAGTGACGATGGTGAGTGAAGAGATGAAGAGATGAGTGATCAGTTGAAGTTTCAATTTCTACCCAGGAAATATTCTGAATGTCAATTAAAACCAATGTTTTAGTGGCGCAGGAGTCCACAGTCGAAATAATTTTTTTAATGACAATCTTCTATTCCGACTGTAATAATTTGGATTAAAATATTCTTTTATTTTGTTATTTTTACTGTTTGCACAGTTTGTCAAGTAGCCATTTTCAAATATATTGCCTAACTAGTCAAACGGATATGTTCGGTTACAGTCCAAATTTACATAAGCCATACATTGTTCAAATGCATTTGAGTGCCTGTGCTTCAAAAGAAACATGACACCATTGAAGTAACATACTGCTTGCAAGTGTAATAGTTTTCTGCATTTTAACATTGTATAAGAAATGTAAGTTTCCATTTTAACCTAAATGCATGTCTGCTTGTTTATACCGTACACTTGAAATTGGCTATACAGTAGAAACTGTGCAGTAGTGAAATAGACAAAATGAAAGGATATTCTAATTCAAATTGAGGCAGCCACTATGGTAGATTGTTATTCATGCAGTTAAAAGTTGGTAGTATACCTTTACCATGTATTTGCCAAGGAAATTAGTGAGCTGTACCAGTCATGGGAATTCGAAACAAATATTGAACCACTCAACATTAAGATGGTTAAACCGATCAATGTGGCATACAAACTAGTTTGTTTAAACATGGTTGAAGTGTGATAAAAGTGACGTGTAAAAAGACATCACATCATCTAAGAAAATAAAGAGCCTTTATTTACAATGAGGCTTCGAAGCAAGCACGCTCTACCTTGTGACAACCTGTATTAAATTCTAGGAATTAGTAATGCTTACATTTTATTTTAGTTGCACAGACGATTGGTTTCAGGTACAGCAAGGTCACTGGTCTCCTCAAGGGTCTGTAGCTTGTATCATTGTTGTGAATGTGTGGGGTTGTCGTCCCTACAGTCACACACCTGCTCGAGAGTTAATCAAAAGCATCCATGAGCAATAGGGACAAAAGGAAACTTCTGACAGATAAAAACAATGTGCTGGTCCAGGACTACAACCTGAAACTTTGCATTTAATGTGCAATTCACCTGCCCACTAAGTTATTGAGGCACAGCTCATGACCTACCTCACAGCTTTACTTTCTTGAGTACCTATTTACTACTTTCCAAGCTTCACAGACCTTCTGCATTCCATGCAGGACTAGCACTACTGGAAGGAACAATATTGTGGAGAATATGGAATTGTTTTGTAAATGAATGTTGTGGAGTGTGCACTGGGAGGGCAAGTCAAGAGTCATGGCTGTATAGGTCAGTTGGTTAGTGCATGGCTCACAAAAAGCATTTTACTCAGTACAGCTTCAGTGCTCATTAAAGAATAAACATGGGGTATCAAATGAAATTGATGACTATTGAAGATTTCTCAGTGGGGAAGATACATCATGTTATCTTGGATGTAGATCCATCAACAGAAGCAGAAATTTCAGCTGTGCTCCAAGAAAGTGGGTTGAGACCCTTGCTGTTCTTGTTATGTGTTATATATTAATAACTGGCAGGCAATAGTAACTGCAGACTTTTTGCAGGTGGTACTTATATATAAGAAAGTGTGGCAGACTTCAGTTCACTGGTAAGATACTGGGGAAATACGGTCATTCTTCAAAGGAGATTGCTAAAACCACTTGTGCGACCCATCCTAGAATATTAAGTGTGTGGGATGCATGCTGTTTAGTACTATCTGTGGGCCCCAAATGTGTACAAAGAAAGGTTTTGAACTGGCATGCCCTTGAAGAGAATCAGCAACTATCAAACAAAAGCCTACTTACAGAGTTTGAACCACTCCTGTAGGGACTGAGGAGACAAGATTGAACCAATTACAGTGCACACACAGGCATTTGAACAATCATTCTTCCTCCATTCCATATGTGAATGGCTCGGAAAAGGTAATACACGGGACAGTGGGAAGTACTCTTCACTAGCATCAAAGTAGCTTGTAGAGTATCTATTTAAGTTTAAGGGCTTATAGAGCGTATACTTGGTCCAGTATGGATATTGTTTGGGTGTACTATGTGACACTTGTTTTGTTCATACATGAGAGCACCAAAAAATTATTAATTTGTTGCATAAAATGCAGTAGTGGATCACGAGCCAATATCTACATAAAGGCTTCACAAATCTGGTCAAGCAACTGTAATTTAGCACTTGCAAGCACTAGTTTTCTTATATGAGGGGAAATAAAAAATGATCTGCAACATAGCTATACCTTTTATTACAATACAAATAGGACATGTACATTAACATCATTTTTCAATATAGTCCCCTTGCTAGCGTACTTGATCTGTTGTTGCACAAGTTCCTGGTGCCTTCACTTCTTGTCCAAGGTGAATTAAAGCTCTGTTAGTTCCTCTTTGAGTGGACCAAACAAGTGGTAGTTGAAAGGCTAAAGATCAGGACTATATGTAGGATGAGCCATTACTTCAAACTTGAGTTTCTAGAGCATTTCAGCAGAGTGGGCAATGGTATGTGGACAGGTATGGTCATTTAACAACACAACACCTTTTGACAGTAGTCCTTGGCATTTGCTTCAAATTGCAGGCTTTAGCCCGTCAGTAAGCATCTCACTATAATGCACAGTGTTTATTGTTGTGCCGCTCTCCCGATAATGTTGCAGTATTGGGCCTTGCACGTAAAAAAAAAGTGAAGATCAATTTTCCTGCGAATGGTTGGATTTTGAACTTTTTCCTGCTGGACAGTTGTGGTTGTTTCCATACTCTGATGTTTACTCCCGATTTCACAATGGTGGATCCATGTTTCACCACCAGTGATGATACTGTCTAAGAAGCCATCACATTCATTATAAGAGTGATCCAAATGTTTTTTTGCAGGTATCAAAGTGAGTTTTTTTATGGACCCATCTTGCACAGACTTTATGAAGCCCAAGTCTGTTGTGGATGATTTCATAGGCAGAACCATGACTATTTTGCAGATGATGTGCCCTTTCATCAATAGTCACATGTTTGTCTACCAGAACCATGTCACCTGCACACTCACTGTTGTCATTTGTGGCTGTGGATGGTTGTCTGTCTGTCTGTCTTCTTCCTCATGTATTACACTTGTCACCATTTTTGGATTTTGTGGTCCACTCATAGACACTGTTGTGGCAAGAAACTGTTCCCATATTTTGTCGAAGATCTTTGATGGCTTGCAGCCCCTGATACACCTTCTCCGACCACAAAAACTGGATCACCACTTGTTGCTCCTCTTTGGTGAAAACTTCTCTTTAGTGTCCATGGTCTATCTGCAACAAAAGGAAGACAAAGGTAGGAATTAGAATCAAAATTTCATAGCAGGACCACAACAGCATAACAATAAAATAAGAGGACAGAGGTCCGTATGAATAATGTAAGAAGTTACATCAACAGTGCGGATAATTTTTGACTTACTCTGATACAATAAGATAGTATACACAGTGAGATAAAAAACTATTATTCTTTGGAAGTCTGAAGCAAAATAAAATGCGTTTCTACATTTATCATTGGGATAAGTCTGAGGCCTATTTATTTCAGTACAACACATGTAAAGCTGGGGGAACTGTTATTGCTTCATATTGCTATTGCGTAACTGAAATGAAGTTGATGTTCCCGTTCTGTATGAGAATGTTGGCTTGCTGTAGTTTTGATTGCTCACTTATTAGTCTTTTGCAGTCAAAACAGAGGGATGATATGCATTGGCACTTGGCCAATCCAGACATGTGTGAATTGGATCAGCCCCTTCCTACTCGTTTTTTCACTGGGATTCACAGTGTTAACATTATGTATGCTATGGAATTCTAAAATGGGGCTGCATCCTACTGTTGGCAATTAGTTTCCATTAGTTGCAGCCAATTGGGTGATAGTATATGATAGCCAGTGGGAATCATTGAATGTGATTTCTTTTGGCAGACTGCAGATGATCAGTTTTCGATATCTGAGAGCTGTAAGAAAATAGATGTGGTGACGCTGACAGGTGGCATAGCCCAAGGCCCCCCCCTGCGGGTCCGGGGATTAGAATAGGCCCGAGGTATTCCTGCCTGTCGTAAGAGGCGACTAAAAGGAGTCCATCCCCCTCACGGGGGTAGTTAGCGCCTGCGTCCGGAGACGGACGGTTCCACGACCTATAATCGTGGTCTTTTGGGTTTTTCACTTCTCGTTTCTTCCTTCCTTTTGTTGGTTCCTTTCTTTGCTCTTCTCCACCTCACTGTCTTCCTTACTCTTTCCTTTGACTTCTGCTTGCCTTCTCATTGCCTTTTTCTCCTTGCCTTCTCATTGCCTTTTTCTCCTTGCCTTCTCATTGCCTTTTTCTCCTTGCCTTCTCATTGCCTTTTTCTCCTTGCCTTCTCATTGCCTTTTTCTCCTTGCCTTCTCATTGCCTTTTTCTCCTTGCCTCCTCATTGCCTTTTTCTCCTTGCCTCCTCATTGCCTTCTTCTCCTTGCTTTCTCATTGCCTTCTTCTCCTTGCCTCCTCTGGTCTCCGCCTCGGCGTTTGAGACAGTCTGTCCTCTTTCTCCCTCTCTCTCTTCTTTTTCCTCTTCTTCCTTCCTCCCTGTGCGTGCCTGAAGGCCGACCCACGCGTTCGCACGCAGACTGCAGATGACGGTGACGGGGTAATGCGTAAGTCCCCGCCCTGGGTAGACATGTAAGGCACGCGCGTACCCCCTGGTAAAGGCCAGGCCCGGGGAGGGGTGATTGCCTGAGCTGATACCTTCTGACCATGCCGATTGGTCCCTCCGTCTGTTTCTCGGGAGGTGTGACCTGAGGTGTAAACATTCACCTAAGGCGGGAGTGCCCTCTGAGAGGGTCCCCACAAGGAAGGAGCGCGCCATCGGAGACGCTGGCAATCATGGGGGATTCCTCCGCAATGGATTCTACTCCATCTCTCTCGACTTCGACCCAAAAACGGAAACGTGACCAGCCAACAGTGACAAAAGTACTACCGCCTGCCCCACAGTTCCTCGTAGTTTCTCGATCTGAGGACGGAAAGGATTTTTCCTCTGTCAACCCTTTCGTTATTCAGAAGGGCGTAGATGCCATAGCCGGATCTGTCAAATCTTGTACCAGGTTGCGTAACGGCACCTTATTACTAGAAACTGAGAGTGCCTTTCAGGCACAAAAACTGCTTCGGGCCACCCTCCTGTACACGTTCCCTGTCCGGGTGGAGGCCCACCGAACTTTGAATTCGTCTCGTGGTGTAGTCTATACTAGCTCCCTCGACGGATTGACTGACGAGGAGCTCCAATCTTTCCTCGCTGAGGAGGGCGTGACGGCTGTCCATAGGGTCATGAAAAAGGTCAACAATGACCTTGTACCGACCCGGACACTTTTCTTGACCTTCGATAGTGTTAAGCTGCCATCGCGCATCAAGGCGGGCTACGAGGTTATTTCTGTTCGCCCCTATGTCCCGACACCTACGCGCTGCTACCAGTGTCAGCGTTTCAATCACACTCGACAGTCTTGTTCCAATGCGGCTAAATGTGTCACTTGTGGCAGGGATGCCCATGAGAGTGACTGTCCACCTCCGTCTCCTCGTTGTGTGAACTGTCAGGGTGACCATGCCGCATCCTCCCGCGACTGTCCTGTCTATAAGGAAGAACGCTGTATCCAAGAAATTCGGGTCAAAGAGAAAGTGTCCACCTCGGCTGCTCGCAAGCTATTGGCTAGTAGGGAGCTCACGCTGCTCCCAGCGGGGAAATACAGTACTGTCCTCGCCTCTCCTCGGACTACCCGGGAGGTAGCAACCCAGACATGCGATCTGACCTTCAGCACCACGGTCGTCCGTTCGGCCAGTGCTAAGATCGCGCGGTCGACGTCTCCTCTTCCTCCCATCGCCCCACAGACACCAGCCCCTTCATCAGCTTCTGCTAAGACGAAGACCCCGAAGTCAGATGCACGGGCCTTCAAGAAGGAACCATCCCGTGCAGACTTCCTCCGTACCTCGACCTCCCAGCCTTCGACCGGTACTTCCACCAAACGTCCTTCCAAAAAGGCGCATAGGAAGCACAGTTCTCCTTCTCCGCCACGGCGCCTTTCTTGTCCTGCGCCACCCAGCGGTTGCCGCCCCAGGCCGTCATCCGTTTCGCCTGGCCGCACCGCTGGTAGCCGTACATCTGGCCGTTCACCGGCGGAGGAAGCTCCCCCTCCCGGCCATCCTCCCGAGATGGCCGATGACCCTATAGACCCAATGGACGATGACTGTCGGCCTACTGATAGCGGCGGCAGTGCTCGCTCGAAGCCAGGCCCTAAGCGGCCTCCGAGGTGACCCCCTCTCTCATCTTCCTTTTCTTACGATGGCACTTATTCACTGGAATATTCGCAGCATTCGCTCCAACCGAGAGGACTTGAAGTTGCTGCTCCGCTTGCACTGTCCGCTCGTCGTAGCCCTCCAGGAAACGAAGCTATGCCCATGCGATCAAATTGCCTTGGCACACTACACCTCTGTGCGTTTTGACCTACACCCTGTGGTAGGTATCCCAGCTCATGGGGGGGTTATGTTGCTGGTCCGGGATGATATTTACTACGATCCCATCACGTTGCACACCGGCCTGCAGGCAGTTGCCATCCGCATTACTCTCCCCACTTTTACGTTTTCCTTTTGTACCGTTTACACTCCATCGTCATCTGCCGTTACCAGGGCAGACATGATGCAACTTATTGCTCAGCTACCTGCACCATTTTTGTTAACTGGAGACTTCAATGCCCACCATCCCCTTTGGGGCTCTCCAGCATCCTGCCCGAGGGGCTCCTTGTTAGCAGACCTTTTCAACCAGCTCAATCTTGTCTGCCTCAATACTGGCGCCCCTACTTTTCTTTCGGACACATCTCACACCTATTCCCATTTAGACCTCTCTATATGTACTCCCCAACTTGCACGCCGGTTTGAGTGGTATGCACTTTCTGATACATATTCGAGCGACCACTTCCCGTGTGTTATCCATCTCCTGCAGCATACCCCCTCTCCGTGCTTCTCTAATTGGACCATCTCCAAGGCAGACTGGGGGCTCTTCTCTTCCAGGGCGACCTTTCAGGATCAAACCTTCACAAGCTGCGATCGTCAGGTCGCACACCTCACGGAAGTCATTCTCGCTGCTGCTGAATATTCCATCCCTCACCCTCCTTCTTCTCCACGTCGCGTACCGGTCCCCTGGTGGACCGCAGCATGTAGAGACGCTTTACGTGCTCGTCGACGTGCTTTACGCACATTTAAACGTCACCCTACAGTGGCGAATTGTATCAATTATAAACGATTACGTGCTCAGTGTCGTCGTATTATCAAAGACAGCAAGAAAGCCAGCTGGGCTGCTTTCACAAGCACCTTCAACTGTTTTACTCCTTCTTCTGTAGTCTGGGGTAGCCTGCGCCGGCTATCTGGCACTAAGGTCCACTCACCAGTTTCTGGCTTGAAGGTCGCGAATGACGTCCTTGTGGCCCCTGAGGCTGTCTCCAATGCCTTCGGCCGCTTTTTCGCAGAGGTTTCGAGCTCCACTCATTACCACCCTGCCTTCCTCCCCCGCAAACAGGCAGAGGAGGCTAGGCCACCTGATTTCCGCTCCTCGAATTGTGAAAGTTACAATGCCCCATTCACCATGCGGGAACTCGAAAACGCACTTGGCCGATCACGGTCCTCCGCTCCAGGGCCTGATTCTATTCATATTCAGATGCTGAAGAACCTTTCTCCTGCGGGTAAAGGTTTTCTTCTTCGTACATACAATCGCATCTGGATTGAGGGACATGTTCCCGCATGCTGGCGCGAGTCTATTGTTGTCCCGATTCCTAAGCCGGGGAAGGACAAGCACTTGCCTTCCAGTTATCGACCTATCTCGCTTACCAGCTGTGTCTGTAAAGTGATGGAGCGAATGGTTAACTCTCGATTGGTTTGGCTGCTCGAGTCTCGACGCCTACTTACCAATGTACAATGTGGATTTCGTAGGCGCCGCTCTGCTGTTGACCATCTGGTTACCTTGTCGACCTTCATTATGAATAACTTCTTGCGGAAGCGCCCGACCGCGTCTGTGTTCTTTGATTTGGAGAAGGCTTACGACACCTGTTGGAGGGCGGGCATTCTCCGCACCATGCATACATGGGGCCTTCGCGGTCGCCTCCCTCTTTTTATTCGTTCCTTTTTAATGGATCGACAGTTCAGGGTACGTGTGGGTTCTGTCCTGTCCGACACCTTTCGCCAGGAGAATGGGGTACCACAGGGCTCAGTTTTGAGCGTCGCTCTCTTCGCCATCGCGATCAATCCAATAATGGATTGCCTCCCAGCTGATGTATCAGGCTCCCTTTTCGTGGACGATTTTACCATCTATTGCAGCGCGCAGTGTACACGTGTCCTGGAGCGCTGTCTCCAGCGTTCTCTTGACCGTCTTTACTCCTGGAGTGTCGCCAATGGCTTCCGTTTTTCTGCCGAGAAGACAGTCTGTTTTAACTTCTGGCGCTACAAAGAGTTTCTCCCACCGTCCTTACGACTCGGTCCCGTTGCTCTCCCAATCGTGGAGACAACCAAATTTTTAGGCCTTACCTTTGACAGGAAACTTAGCTGGTCTCCACATGTGTCATATTTGGCCGCCCGTTGTACCCGTTCTTTAAATGTCCTCCGTGTTCTCAGTGGTATGTCGTGGGGAGCGGATCGAACCGTCCTACTTCGTCTATATGGGTCGATCGTCTGCTCCAAGCTGGATTATGGGAGCTTCGTATACTCCTCTGCACGGCCATCCATCTTACGCTGCCTCAACTCCATACAACATCGGGGTTTACGACTTGCGATCGGAGCATTTTATACCAGTCCCGTAGAGAGTCTTCATGCTGATGCTGGCGAATTGCCACTCACCTACCGGCGCGATATACTGCTTTGTCGGTATGCCTGTCGGCTACTGTCAATGCCCGACCATCCGTCTTATCGTTCCTTTTTGACTACTCTCTTGACCGTCAATACGGGTTGTATGTCTCTGCCCTGCTACCCCCTGGAGTTCGCTTTCGTCGCCTCCTTCAACACCTTAATTTTTCACTCCCTGCAACCTTTCGAGTGGGCGAGAGCCGCACGCCACCTTGGCTCCAGGCTCAGGTCCGCGTTCACCTTGACCTCAACTCGCTCCCAAAAGAGGTCACCCCCGGTTCGGTCTACCACTCCCGTTTTTTGGAACTTCGTTCATCAACATGACTTTCATTTATACAGATGGCTCTAAGACCAATGACGGGGTCGGGTGTTCCTTTATTGTCGGGGCACAAAGTTTCAAATACCGGCTCCATGGCCATTGTTCGGTCTTCACAGCTGAGCTCTTTGCCCTCTACCAGGCTGTTCTTCACATCTGCCGCCACCGACATTCTGCTTATGTCATCTGCTCAGATTCCCTGAGCGCCATCCAGAGCCTCAGTGATCCGTACCCGGTTCACCCTTTCGTACACCGGATCCAACGCTCTCTTCAGCAGCTGGTGGACGTCGGTTCTCCGGTTAGCTTTATGTGGGTTCCTGGCCATGTCGGTATCCCTGGGAACGAAGCTGCAGATGCCGCGGCCAAGGCTGCGGTCCTCCAGCCTCTGACAGCTTCTTGTTGTGTCCCTTCGTCCGATTTTAGCAGGGTCATTTGTCGGCGCATCTTATCGCTGTGGCATGCCGATTGGGCTGCACTTACCGACAACAAGCTTCGGGCCTTAAAACCTCTTCCCGTGGCTTGGACGTCCTCCTCACGCCCTTCTCGGCAGGAGGAGGTCGTTTTAGCCTGGTTAAGAATTGGACACTGCCGGTTCAGCCATCGCCATCTGCTGACGGCTGCGCCGGCGCCGTTCTGCCCATGTGGGCACTTGCTGACGGTTCGACACATTTTAATGTCCTGTCCAGATCTTAACACACTGCGCCTCGATCTTAACCTGCCAAATACTTTCGATGCCATTTTAGTGGATGACCCACGAGCAGCTGCTCGTGTTCTTCGTTTTATCAGTTTGACAAACCTCGCTAAGGACATTTGATGATGTTGTTTTTTAATCCTATGCCTGTTAGTCTGTCTTTTATCGTGTTTTCCCTTTTAGTTGTTGTTGTCAACTTGTGCCTCGCGGTGCATTCTTAGAGTAGTCAGGGCGCTAATGACCATTGAAGTTGTGCGCCCTAAAACCACGAAAAAAAAAAGAAAAAAAGAAAAAAGAAAAAGTCCAAGGCCTAGTTTGGGTTGGAATGTGAATACTTGGTTGTGAGTTCAGAGTTGTCAAATCTCAACATTAAAAAATGATTGCTGTTATAGATTGATGTTGGGTTTGTGCTTGGCTGCAACGGGGCCCCCGCCTTTGCAGCATCTTTTCCCTTCCATGCTGCATGTCTATCCTCTTGCTATTCTTTTTCCCCTCCATTGGGGAACCTGTCTGGGGTGTTGTTGGAATGTTCCACACTGTCCAGCTGCTGACATAAGAACAGGCTCACCACTGTTTTTCGTCCCCTTTTCCTTTCTTTGTTTCCCTTCTCTCGTTCCTCCGCTTCAGTATTTGAGGCTCCTCTTTTCTTCGTCCTTCCTGTGCTCTACTGACGGCCGGCTCATGCATTTGACACAAACAGGTGACTGGGTAACACGTAATTTCCAGCACCAGGTCGACAGGTAGGGTTTGCCCGTAACCCGTGGTAGAAGCCAGGCCCAGGGAGGGGTGATTGCCTGAGCTGCTACCTTCCCAAATTGCCAATTGGCCCCTCTGTCAGGTGTGACCTGAAGTGTGAACAGTCACCTAAGGTGGGTATGCCCTCGTGTGAAGGGGTCCCCCAGTTGGAAGGAGCGCGCCATCAGAGACACTGGCACTCGTGGGGATTTTCTCGCAGTGAGCGAATCGTCTTCACAATCAATGTATACGAAATGAGGCTAATGGTTTGAAGACCCTTCCAGCTGCACCATGGTTCCTTGTGATTTCACTACTGAAGACAGTCAGTCCTATGCCACGGTAAATCTGTTTATTATTCAGAAAGGTATTGATGCAGTTGCCAGCCCGGTGAAATCCTGCTCTCTTTTACTTTTGGTGACTACTTCTGATTCTCAAGCACAACTACTGCTTGCCGTTTCACTTCTCCATTGCTATCCTGTTCGTGTCGAGGCCCATACAACTCTGAATTCTTCCGTGGTATTATGTACACTAGTCTATTAGACTCATACTCTGATCAGGGTGTCATTGCTGTCCATCGGGTGATGAAAAAGGTAGATTCCTCCTTAGTGCCCATCCGCACTCTTTTTCTCACCTTTGATAGTGTGTTGCTATCATCCAAGATCAAAGCAGGCTATGAAATTATCGCAGTCTGACCGTACATTTCGAACCCAATGCGCTGCTACCAGTGGTATCATTTCAACCACACTAAAACATCTTGTCGACACCCAGCCAAATGTGTAATCTGTGGTAGGGATGCGCACAAGGGTGATCGCCTCACCCTCTTCACTGTATCAACTGTAGTGGTAGTCATGCTGTCTGCTCTTGGGATTGTCCCATGTAGCCAGCTGTCCAGGAGATCCGGGTAAAGGAAAAAATGCCTTACCCAGTCCCTCTCAAGTTATTGACTAGTCGCAAACCCTGTGTTCTCCCGTCTGACACTTATAGTTCTGTTGTTGCTGCCTCTCGCTCCAAGAAGGACATTGCCATGCAGACGTGCGACCTAAAATTTAGCTCTGAGGTTCTGAAATTGCCCAGTATCAAGGTAGCATTGCCATCCCCTCGTCCAGCTGTGCAAGCCATCAAACTCTCGCCTCAAGGGGCGAAGCCGCCAGCTACACATCCGGTAGGCCAGAAAGGACAAAAGAGTACTCTCGTGATGACTTCCCACGTTCCTCCAGCCAACCAGCATTTGAGTCTTCCCCTGCCAACCAGAAAGGCTTGAAGAAGTCCAACAAAGGCAAACTGTATTCTCCTTTGCTGACTCGAAGATCCTCTTCGCCGATATTGCCATGTGATACCTTAGCCTGGCCAGTCTTCGTGTTGCCAGTGTGCACCACCAACCTTTTTTCTGTGTTAGACTCCACAGACCGACAGCACAAGTAAGCCGATGCTTCTGTGGACCTCACGGAGCAGGATCATCCTGATTCTGTGCCCTGTAGCAGCGAGTCTTCGCAGGCTGTTACTCGGCAGCCGCCAAGGTGACACCCCTTCATTTCCTCCTCATGAATCTCCTCCAATGGAACATTCACGGCCTTTGGTCCCACAAGTAGGATTTATGGCTGCTTTTAGCATTGCAGCATCCCCTTGTAGTCTGCATTCAGGAAACAAAATTGCATCCTTAATGACCGCTTTGAGCTTTCACATTTCTTTCCGGTTTGTTTTGACCTACCCCCTGAGGTCAGCATTTCATCCCGTGGGGGCATCATGCTGCTCATATGGGATGATGTTCATAGTCAGTGCATCTCTCTGACTACCCATTTTCAAGCTGTTGCAGTTCGCCTTTTCCTTCCTCACCTGACTCTTTCTCTTTGTACCATTTATATCCCTCCATCATCCGATGTCAACAGGGCAGACTTCCTTCAGCTTATTGGGAGCTACCTCCCCCATTTCTGCTACTCTGTCACTTTAATGCGCATCGACCTGTCAGAGAGGTGTCCTCTTGGCTGATCTTCATAATCAACTCAACCTCTTCTGCCTTAACACTGGAGCACCCACATTCCTTTCTGACTCCTCACACACCTATTCCCATTTGGACTTATCCTTCTGCACTGCCCAGCTTGGCCATTGTCTTGAGTGGTCCGTACTTTCTGACGCCTACACGAGCAACCGTTTCCTAAGTGCTATCAGTTTGCTGACTACTACACCTACTGCGTGCATGCCCATATGGCAGCTTACTAGGGCTGACTGGCAGCTTTACTCCTCCCTGGCGACCTTCAAAGAACAAGATTTCTCCAATTGTGACAACCACATGGAATATCTCTCAAATGTTATCCTTACTGCTGCAGAACATTCCATTCCTCGCACTTCCTCTTTACCACTCTGTGTCCCAGTCCCTTAGTGAAATGAGGTACGCTGCAAAGCAGTTTGTGCGTGGAAATGTGCTTTGCGTGTTTTTAACCATCGTCCTGCATTCATTATAAACGGATGCATGCAGTGTCGTCACATTCTTCAGGATAGCAAAAAAGCTAGCCGGATTTCATTCACTAGTTCTTTTAACAGTTCCACCCCTTTCTCTGTCGTGTGAGCCAACCTCCAGTGGCTCTCTGGGACCAAGACCCGTTTGCCAATTTCTGGCCTGTGACAGTAGCAGACCATGTCATCGTGGACCCTACTGCTATCTCCAGCACCTTGGGCCTTCCTCCATCAGAAACAAGTGGAGGAGGCTCTTCTCAGAATTGTGTGTGCTAAAATGGTGCCTTTACTATGAGGGAGCTAGATCATGCTCTCACTTCATCCCGATCCTCTGTCCCAGGGTAAAATGTTGCCCACTTCCAATGTTGCAGCACCTTTCTCTTGCGGCAAACACTTTCTGCTTAATACGTACACTGCATCTGGGCAGAGGCCACATTTCCCGGACGTTGGCATCATACCCATACCTAAGCCCAGTAAAGACAAAAACCTTCTTTCTAGCTACTGCCTCATCTCTCTCACTAGCTGTGTTTTCTTTTGTGTTTTTGCCGCATGTTGGTGCCACAGGGCCGTTTAGATGCGCTTGCCATGGGTGTATTGCATGTGCTGGATGTCCTTTAGTGTGATGGTGACATGATTGATATGGATGCCTCCGGCAGGGCCATGATGGTGGAGCTCTGGAAGTGCAGGTCAGTCTTGAAGTCCTGGGTGATCTCGTGCACAAGGCACTGGAAGGGCAGCTTGCAGATGAGCAGCTCTGTGCTCTTTTGGTAGTGATGGATTTCTCGCAGGGCGACTGTGGCCGGCCTGTAGTGGTGGGACTTCTCAATGCTTTTGCGCGGCGTCATTCTGCCGGTGGACTTGAGGGCTGTTTGCTTTATGTGGGCCATGGTGAGGGTAGTAGTGGTAGCTAGAGTGAGTGGAGTGGCATGTAGGTGCATGCGCGACGGCATATGATTCACACCTGGCTGATACGGTGGCTAGAGTCTCACAATCTGCTAATGACTGCGCAGTGTGGATTTTGAGCACACTGTTCTGCAGTTGACCATCTCGTTACTTTGTCCACTCATGTCATGAATGGTTTCCTGCAGAAATCCAAGACTGTGGCTGTGTTACTCGATTTGGGGAAGGTATATGACACATGCTGGAAAACTGGTATTCTCTGTAGTCTTTACACGTGGGGCTTCCGTGGCCACCTGCCCCATTTCCTTCAGGAATTTTTAAGAGATCGAGCGTTGTCCTCTTTGCTATCGCCATTAACCCTCTAACAGCCTGTTTCCCACCGGGCATCTCCAGCTCCCTTTTTGCTGGCAATTTTGCCATCCGTTGCAGTTCTCCACAGACCTGTCTCACTGAGCGCTGTCTGTGGTGATGTCTTGATCATCTTTACCCCTGGAGCATTGACAATGGCTTTCGTTTTTCCACTGACAAAACTGTTTGTATGAATTTCTGGCAGTGCAATTGGTTTCTCGCACCATGTTTACATCTTGAGTCTGTTGCTCTTCCGTTCATTGAAACTACAAAATTCCTGGGGCTCAAGGCTCGACATGAAGCACTCTTCGTCCCCCCCATGTGTCTTACATGGCAGCTCACTCTATGCTAGCCCTCAATGTCCTACATGTCCTCAATGAACTTTCTGGGGTGCAGATCAAACCACTCTCCTCTGTTTGTACTGGTCCCTTGTCCGTTGAAACTAGGCTATGGGTGCTTTGTTTATGCGTCTGCACGTCCATCCATTTTATGCCATCTCAACACTATCCACCACTGTGGCATCTGTTTGGCCACTGGCATGTTTTACACTAGCCCGGTTGAGTGTCTGTATGCTGAAGCTGCTAAACTACCACTGTCCTACCACTGTGACTTTCTCTTCAGTAGGTATACATGCCATTTGTCTGCCATGCGTGGCCACCCATCGTATGCCTCCTCCTTCAATGGCCGCCAGTATAGAGTACGTCCCTCTTCTCCGTAACCTCCTGGAGCCCGCTTTTGGCACGTGCTGCCTCAGCTTAACTTTCACACTACCTGCACCTTTCCTGGTGGGTGTGAACTCTTCACCTCTTCGTGAAGTGACCCGTGTTAACCTTGGCCTTCATTCACTTGCTAAGGACACTACTCCAGCCTTGCTCTATCGTCTTCAGTTTCACCACCTTCACATGGAACTTCACAATAGTACTTTTGTGTACACTGATGGCTCTCGTACTGACTGTGTTGTCGGGTGTGCCCTTGTCATTAGCCCCATTGTGTTCCAATATCGGCTTCCGGCACACTGCTCGGTATTTATAGCTGAGCTCTTCGCCCTGTATCAGGCCACGGAGTACAGACATTGCAGTTGTGTCCTCTGCTCAGACACTCTCAGTGCCCTTCAAAATCTATGTGCGCTGTACACCGCCCACCCCCTAGTGCACCGGGTCCATGAAAACTGTCACTTGCTCCCTCTTGGTGGTGCCATTGTGATGTTTATGTGGGTTCCTGGTCATGTTGTCTGCCAGGAAATGAGGCTGCTGACACTGCTGCGAAGGCTGCAGTCCTCATACCTCAGCCCACTAGTTCCTGTATTTCCTCCAGTGATCTCTGTGTTGCCATCTGTCAGGAGGTGGTGTCACTTTGGCTTCGCCATTGGTCCTCCTTTCATGGGAATAAGCTCTGGAGTATTAAGCCTCTCCCAGTGGCTTGGGCGACCTCCACTCGGCCGTTGCGCTGGGAGCAGGTCATTTTAACTAGGTTGCGCATTGGGCGCTGCCTAAGTTTTAACTGTCCACCACTTCCTGACGGAATGCCCATTTTTAATTGTTCACGTTCCCGCCTGGGTTTGCTGTCTGAGGTATTGGCTGTTTTAACAAATGATGTGTGCGCTGTCAGCCGCGTTTTACTTTTTACTCATGCGAAGGCCATTTAATTTTTAGTTCTAAACATCCGTTTCTGTATGGTGTCTTTTGTAGCCCTTTGTCCACATCTTGAAGAAGGCATATATCTAATGCTGCTGCTACACTTACTGCTGGGGTATTATTGTGGTGTCCAGACATAGTACATCAGACCTCTATTTTGGAAGATACAGCAAATGCAGGTACAACGTGATATGGAAACTGTATGAAAAAATTTGTCCTGCTTGACTAAAATATAAGTTAAATTATATACAACAGAGGCAGGCATATTTTGATATGCAGTAAGTGTGAATTTGGCTTAAACGTTCTTTGGTTTCAACTTAGAGCAGGTGGGCACGTGGAGGGCGTAGGTGGGCAAACAGTTCATGTATGAGCAGACAGGGATCTGCTTCAAAATATAAGCAATTGTATGCCTCTGCTGAACACCTGTGGGGATGGGTAAGTGACTTGTGCGCACAACAGAACAAGGCAAATGTATGGTGGAATAGGGCCACTTAACGGGTAACCAGTGCTAACTGCACCTGCCCACAGCCAAACTGATTGGTGGTTGCAGATGCCCATGCATGTGGGGCAACATTTAAACAGCCTCACATGGAGGGTTGCAACTCAGAAAAATGTAACACAGTGATCAAAGAAGTTGAAAGCCTTACTTGTAGAGCTCTGTTGTCGCTCAACGTGCTTGTGGGCTCTCCTCTGTTTTAAATAAAATTTTGTGGGATGTTTTACATAATTTCATTCAGCACAGTAAGTATGACGGATAATGAAAAGAAATTCAGTTCTTTATCAAGTACAGATATAAGACTGTAAAATAGGCAAAGCCAAGTTTTTTCACCTAATAGTTTAAAAAAAAAAATTTAAACATGGCTGAAGCAGCAACTGTTGAAAATCTTCACGGTAAATGATAACAGCCAAACAGTTGCAGCATAAAGATTTATTGAAATCCTTGACCGCAGTTTTGGTATATCTAAATACGAGGGTAATCTCAAAAGTAAGGTCTCCTATTTTTTTATAAGCACATAGACCTGTTTATTTCTACAATGGTTTACATCAGTTTACAGCTTGAACATGTAGCTATCTTTCGACATAATCACCGTTTCTGTCGATGCAGTTTTGTAGACGCTGTGGCAGTTTTTATATGCCCATGTCATTCTAGCTCGCTGCCATGCTGTTCAGAAAGTTATGAACCTCTTCTTTCACCTTGTTGGAGCTGAATCGCTGGGACCACAATTAACACTGACAGGTACTGTGAGACTCTGAAAAAACTCAAAAGGGCGATTCAGAACCGGAGAAGAGGAATGTTGAGCAAGGGTGTACACATTCTCCATGACAATGCTTGCGCACACATCGCTCGGCAAACCGTTACTCTTCTGCAACAGTTTCAGTGGAACATAATCACCAACCCACCCTATAGTCCTGACTTGGCGCCCAGTGACTATCACCTAGGTTAAAAGGACATTTGGCTGGAAAGCAATTCAGCTTCGATGTTGAAGTCAAAGAAGAGGTTCATAACTTTCTGAACAGCATGGCAGTGAGCTGGTGTGACATGGACATACAAAAACTGTCACAGCATCTACAAAAATGCATCGACAGAAATGGTGATTATGTCGAAAGATAGCTACATGTTCAAGCTGTAAACTGATGTAAACCATTATAGAAATACATAAAATGAACAAGATGACACCTTCATTAGCAAAAAACTTGGCAACATAACTGAGATAGAAGAAAAAACACTTATAACTTTAAGTAACCATGAAAGTTGCCAAAGTAATTACAAACACAAAAAACTTTGACACTTACTAAAATCACATCCTGCAGTGGAGATGCATAAAACAACCGTGCCAAAGTGCGTCCTCAGTAGTTAAAATTAAAATATCACCTCTATCTGTACAGCATAATTATAGAGAGATGGTCAATATGAACATGTGTCCAATTCCACATTTGCTGAACATCTATTGCATACACCACGTAAACCGGATGACATAGAATTGCTACACAAAGTGAGTAAGGGCTACAAACTGGATCTGTTGGAAGAATTAGAAATTTCCCAACACCTATCTCAAAAAGGGGATTTATTCTTAACGAACAGGTGCAGCTTAGAAACAAAAATTTTTTGGTTAATTTCAAACCCCTTCTTGCTCTAACGTAATATAGTCTGGCTGACCAGAAGCTAGTTTTCTTGTCTGTTGATGCTGGTGAGATGCTCCTTTTCCATCTTGGGATTTTACATATTTTTGATGATTGTTGTTTGCGGTTTTCGGTGTGTAGGTGTGGTTTAAATGATTCTGTTGTGTTTTTTTTTTTCATGACGACAGATAGTTTTGATTTACTACAACATTTTGTTCGTTTTCGCTCGTATGTATCCTAGTCTTAAATTTGCGTGAGATTCTTGGGCATACCACTAGTGCCCTATTTCGTTAGATGTGTTCCTTAGTGCAAGCTTCATCTGCTTGACACTAGGACACAGGCAAATAGGTATTCATATTTTCTATTGTATGTAGGTGTTTTAAATGGTTCTGATATGTTTTATTTATTAAGACTGAGGGTTTGAATTAGTATAATATTTCAAATTTTGATGCGCATGAGTATATATCCCTGGGTTTTAATGGGCGTGAGTGTCTTGTGCATACCACACATGCCCCCTCTCTCGGTGAAACTGTCAGCCCTAGTGCTTCCACACCCTCTTCATGCTAGTTCACAGGCTAAGTACTGATAATACGCCCTGTTCGCATCGACCATCTCTTCATAATTATACCGTACAGATAGAGGTGATATTTTAACTACTGATGACGTGCTTTGGCACGGTTGTTTTATGCATCTCCACTGCAGGATGTGATTTTTGTAACTGACTAAAAGTTTTCGTGTTTGTAATTACTTTGGTAATTTTCATGATTAGTTAAAGCTGTAAGTGTTTTTTTCTTCTGTCTCAGTTACGTTGCCAAGTTTTTTGCTAATGAAGGTGTCTTCTTGTTCAGGTGTATTTTTGCTTCTGATGAAGGTATATTTACATATTCCAAAACCGTGGTCAAGGATTTCAATAAATGTTTATCCTGCATCTGTTTGGCTGTTACCATTTACCATGAAGTAAAAATAATAATAATAATAATAATAATAATAAACCCCGTGGAGGCCCGGGAAAAGAATAGGCCTCCGGTATGTTCTGCCAGTCGTAAAAGGCGACGAAAAGAACAAACCACTAATAGGGCTAACCCCCCTTTTAGTGTGATTACTTGGTTCAGGACAGAACTAAAGAAGCCTCGGACAAGTGCCGTCATGGTCGGGGACGACACTTGAACCCTATGCCCGCCCACAATGGTAACGACACTGCTAGCCAACTGGAAAAGGATTTAAATCCGAATAGAGGTGTTTTGCAGGATATGCTTCCTGCAACCACCCTAGAAGGAAAACAAAGACAGAGGATGAGATGGTCAGATGAAGTTAATCGACACCTCATGTTCTGTTATTACCAAGCAACAAACCTAGGAACCAACACAACTGGATACAGATCACAAGTATACACAACATTTATTACCAGATACCCGGAATTAAAATTTTTAACAGAACAACGACTAGCTGATCAGATCCGTGTAATAATCAAAAATAACAGGATACCCCAGTCAGAATTAGAAAACATCAAACAACAAGTACAACAAATACTGGAACAAAATAATGTGCAATCAGAAGAGGAAGAAAACACAGTAATGGACTCAAACATCCCAGAGCAAACAAACAAAGACCAACACGCATCAATTAAACAGTCAGAGGAAAACGAAATCTTAAGACAGCCACCAGAACAAGCACAAATAGAACACGAACAGAGACACGTGTTAGATATAGAAGAGAAATTTCAGCTGACATATATAGAATACAAAGACACAAATACAGACATTAGACCATTCTTGCATAGACCGCCAAATAACCCACAAGTCAAAACAACAATAAAAACTATCAACACAATCATACACAACAAAATAAATGAAAACACAACTATGGAAGAGTTACAACTACTGGTTTATATAGGAGCACTCACTACACTAAATATACACACTAGGCAGAGATCAGAACAAACCAACACACAGAAGAAACGCACAAAACCAGCATGGCAACACAGGTTACAGATCAGAATAGAAAAACTGAGAAAAGACATCGGACAGCTAACACAATTTATAAGAAATGAAATATCAGACAAAAAACGAAAAAGGTTAGGTAAAATCTCACAACAAGAAGCAATAGAGCAATTAGATGAAAAAAAGCAGAAATTGCAAGCATTGGCCAAACGACTTAGAAGATACAAAAAAAAGTGAAAATAGAAGGAAACAAAACCAAACATTCAACACAAACCAAAAGAGATTTTACCAAACAATGGATAACACACACATTAAAATAGATAATCCACCAAACATAACAGACATGGAACACTTCTGGAGCAGCATATGGTCAAACCCGGTACAACATAACAGGCATGCACGGTGGATACAAGCAGAAACAGACACATACAAGATGATACCACAAATGCCTGAAGTGATAATTTTGCAACATGAAGTCACCCGAGCAATTAATTCTACACACAATTGGAAAGCCCCTGGAAATGATAAAATAGCAAATTACTGGCTAAAGAAGTTCACCTCAACACATTCACATCTAACTAAATTATTTAACAGTTACATTGCAGACCCATACACATTCCCTGATACACTTGCACATGGAATAACCTATCTGAAACCTAAAGATCAAGCAGACACAGCAAACCCAGCTAAATATCGCCCCATAACATGCCTACCAACAATATACAAAATATTAACTTCAGTCATCACACAGAAATTAATGACACATACAACACAGAACAAAATTATAAATGAAGAGCAAAAAGGCTGCTGCAAAGGAGCACGAGGATGTAAAGAGCAACTGATAATAGATACAGAGGTGACATATCAAGCTAAAACTAAACAAAGGTCCCTACACTACGCATACATTGATTACCAAAAAGCCTTTGATAGTGTACCCCACTCATGGTTACTGCAGATTTTGGAAATATACAAAGTAGATCCTAAATTGATACAGTTTCTAAACACAGTAATGAAAAACTGGAAAACCACACTTAATATCCAAACAAATTCAGATAACATCACATCACAGCCAATACAGATTAAGCGTGGAATATACCAAGGAGACTCATTAAGTCCTTTCTGGTTCTGTCTTGCTCTGAACCCACTATCCAACATGCTAAATAATACAAATTATGGATACAATATTACTGGAACATACCCACACAAAATCACACATTTGGATGATCTAAAACTACTGGCAGCAACAAATCAACAACTCAACCAATTACTAAAGATAACAGAAGTATTCAGCAATGATATAAATATGGCTTTTGGAACAGACAAGTGTAAGAAAAATAGCATAGTCAAGGGCAAACACACTAAACAAGAAGATTACATATTGGATAACCACAGCGACTGCATAGAAGCGATGGAAAAAACAGATGCCTATAAATACCTAGGATACAGACAAAAAATAGGAATAGATAATACAAATATTAAAGAAGAACTAAAAGAAAAATATAGACAAAGACTAACAAAAATACTGAAAACAGAATTGACAGCAAGAAACAAGACAAAAGCTATAAATACTTATGCTATACCAGTATTGACCTACTCATTTGGAGTAGTGAAATGGAGTGACACAGACCTAGAAGCACTCAATACACTTACACGATCACAATGCCACAAATATAGAATACATCACATACATTCAGCAACAGAAAGATTCACATTAAGCAGAAAGGAAGGTGGAAGGGGATTTATAGATATAAAAAACCTACATTATGGACAGGTAGACAATTTAAGAAAATTCTTTCTAGAACGAGCAGAAACTAGCAAAATACACAAAGCAATCACTCATATAAATACATCAGCTACACCATTGCAATTTCATAACCACTTCTACAACCCTTTAGATCACATAACATCAACAGATACAAAGAAAGTAAATTGGAAAAAGAAAACACTACACGGCAAGCACCCGTATCATCTAACACAGCCACACATAGATCAAGACGCATCCAACACATGGCTAAGAAACGGCAATATATACAGTGAGACGGAAGGATTCATGATCGCAATACAGGATCAAACAATAAACACCAGATATTACAGCAAGCATATTATTAAAGATCCCAATACCACAACAGATAAATGCAGACTTTGCAAACAACAAATAGAAACAGTAGATCACATCACAAGCGGATGTACAATACTAGCAAATACAGAATACCCCAGAAGACATGACAATGTAGCAAAAATAATACATCAACAACTTGCCATAAAACATAAACTAATAAAACAACACGTTCCCACATACAAGTACACACCACAAAATGTACTGGAGAATGATGAATACAAATTATACTGGAACAGAACGATTATAACAGATAAAACAACACCACATAACAAACCTGACATCATACTCACCAATAAAAAGAAGAAATTAACACAACTAATTGAAATATCCATACCCAACACAACAAATATACAGAAGAAAACAGGAGAAAAAATTGAAAAATACATCCAACTAGCTGAGGAAGTCAAGGACATGTGGCATCAGGATAAAGTCGACATTATCCCAATTATAATATCAACTACAGGAGTCATACCTCACAATATTCACCAGTACATCAATGCAATACAGCTACATCCAAACATATATATACAACTACAAAAATCTGTAATTATTGATACATGTTCAATTACCCGAAAGTTCCTAAATGCAATATAACATATACCATACAGTTACAAGGAAGTCACGCTTGACCGAGGTCCGCGTCACGTTCCATTTTTAACCAGACTTAAGTCTGAGAAAAAAAAAGTCAAAGATAATAATAATAATAATAATAATAATAATAATAATAATGTCTCTAAGTATTTCTTATCGGCTGGAACACTGTCTCCCATTTGGTGAGCAGTACAGAATTCAAAGAGCTTGTCTGTAACAGTGAAAGGTTTAATTGTGTCAAAAGGAGAAACCACTCCCGAAAACTGAAAATTTACAAGTAGAGGGAATGTCTGGCCAGTGCTAGCGTTCAGGATTTAAATTTCAATGCTGACAATAGACATCTTAAATATATAAAAAAGGGGAGGGGGGGAACTATTTGGGTTCCACACCACCTGGGATCTGAGTGAGCAGGCTCTCCTTCCCTAACCTAGCAATCCCTCCTTCATGAGGAACAACTAACAGTTCCAAAAGCTAGTTACAGTTTCTCGTATTTATATTTTTGTAGCAGTGCTGGAATTATGCCTCTGTCCAACCATTTTGTTTCCATGTAATTTTACAGACCTGATGATCATCTGTTTTACAGATATTGCAATAAGTTGTCTAGAAGGAAAGGGATCAGATTCTTGAGGAAGATACAGATGCAAGACTGCCCAACCCAGTAACTCAGCACTTCCTATTCCAGTCCTGTCACAGGCTTATCCTCTGTCATCACAGGCTGGACCACCGATGAAAGCAACCTTGTCATTAGCAGCTCTGCTAATGACATGCACAGCTTTTTATATTGATATGACTACCAACCAGCTGTCCAGAAGAGTGAATGGCCACTGACAAACTATGGCCTAAAGCAAAGTGGACCATCCTGCGGCACTCAACGTGCAGCTGAACATAACATGATGAATTTCAATGGTTGCTTCACAATTCAGACTATTTGGCTCCTCCCCTCCACCACCAGCTTTTCTGAACTTCATAGATGAGTGTTGTCCTTGGAACACATTCTCTGCTCCCAAAATTATCCCGGCCTCAACTTACAATCACCTAATGTTCCCACACTATTCACACAACAGTTTCTGCCTCTTCAGTCGTATCACCTCCATATACATGTGCTATCATCCTCACTGTGTGCTGCTCTCTGCCAATGTGCCCACCATTCTTTCTCCCTCTCATTTTCCTCCTTCCCCCTGTGGGTCTGGGGTTAGAATAGGCCTGAGGTATTCCTGCCTGTTGTAAGAGGCGACTAAAGAAAGTCTTACACGTTTCAGCCTTTATGTGATGGTCCCCTGTAGGGTTTGACCTCCATTTTTAAAAATTTTCCTGAAGAGTGAGCCAGTTGGGGAAGAGCGGATGTATACTGTCCATTGGCTGAGTCCTATCGCATCCTTTGTCAACGTGGATTTGCACTTCTGTTCATTCTCCATCTGTTGGGCGAAGTCACCTTCCTGGGTGCATATTTTTCCATCAACTATGCAGTATAGTTTTCTATGTTGATGATAATGGACTTGTTTGCTTGGTTGCACCTGATATCCAACAAAGTAGCCAGACCCTTGTGGTGGGGCTGCAATGTACCCTGTTGGTTGTAACCCCCTGACCACACAGAGATCACTCTCCTGATGCCTGCCTCGTTAACTCCCCATGTATGCTGAGGAGTAGATGCCTGTCACCCAGAGGTATCGGGACTCCTGGCAATGGCCATCCTGCCAGGTGGCCTTTGCTGTGGCTGGATGGCGCCCGTGGGGAGAGGCCTCTGGTCGGAGTGGGTGGCATCAGAGCGGATGACACGTGATGAAGCATAGTATATCATCTCCTGCTGTTGGTGAAACACCAGCAGTCTCTAAGCATTCACGGGCTCAATTCAATGCACACAAGTAAGATCCCAAATTGTTCCCCTCCCTGGCCACACCAAGGGAGGAATGTTAGGCTAAGAAAGGCAGCGGCTCTTACTCGCCCAGGTACCTTGTATGTTGGAGAGCTGATGGGGACTCTTTCATGACAATGAAGCTTCATCTTTTTGTTGAGCATTTAGAGGAAAAGTTTGGGGAGGTGGAGGGCTTGTCCAAAATTAGATCTGGGCCAGTCTTGATCAAAACAGCATCCTCTGCCCAGTCACAGGTGTTATTCGCTTGTGACATGCTGTGGGATGTTTCTGTCACCATCATGCCCCATAAGAGCTTAAATATGATCCAGGGTATCATATTTCACATGGACCTTCTTTTGCAGTCGATGATGAGCTGCACGCCAGTTTAGAGCGCCGAGGTGTGCGTTTCGTTCATCGTGTCCCCGGGGTCTGAGGGATAATCAGTTTGCCACCAGTGCCTTCATCGTGGCCTTCGAGGGTGATACATTACCTGAAAAGGTCAAGGTGATGGTCTTCCACTGTGATGTAAAGCCCTATATCCCTCACACAATGCTGGAAGTTCGGCCATATGTCTTCCCACTGTACTTCCACAGGGTGTATACGGCCCGGGACATCCGGGAATTCCGGGAAAAACCCGGGAATTTTTTCATCCGGGACAAATCCGGGAAAAACCCGGGAATTTTTTAGAATTCCGGGATTTTTCGTTGTTTTAGATTGCAGTTAAAGTTTTGTAGGTGTGACGTGTAAGATCTGATATGCTGACAAAGAACTTTAGTCCACTACTGCTAAATAATATTGCAGCAATGAAATACAAATCAGAGAATAACACCAAAATAAAAGTTTAGTTGTGTAGAAAATGGGTAAATAGTGTCAAAGGATTTAGGTCGAAGATAATGCAGTACGTCCGTAACAACTAATATGCATTCGATGTGTGTGACGTCACAATTGTTTACATTTCTAACAGATCACCAGAAAATATTACGAATAGTGGCTTGAGATGCGTTACTTTTGAAGTAAATTTCCATGCAAGATGATTTATGTTACGTGTGAGAATGTGCAGTGCATTTCTTAAATCACAGGGTGTTATAACTCTAATTGAAAACGTAACACTTTGAGGATCAGCCATTTGAAAAATGTCGGGTCCAGAAGATAAGTCATTTATGCCACTATTTAAAATTTTACCAGCACATTTGTATTTGATATGACTTAACGTGTAACACACACTAAAAAAAGACAGAGCTTCAAGTTAGTTTTCATATTTAATGTTGTACTTTCATAGATAAAAAATTATGCAATCGTTGGCAAAAAGTTCCATTGACATTCAAAAAAATGTGCATAATGTGTTACTGAGAAATGTCACAAGTCCCTTCATACCAGAACACTTAGACTTTTCTAAGCAACTGATAATCATTTTGGCACGATTTTAATTGTCAAATTAGAGCCTGTTAGTAGGCCTACGGACTTCCTATCATTGTAGGACTAATAACAGTGGATGCCAATAGAGGATGCAATTCTCGTTCGTACATACACATCTGCTTACGAGTTAACCGGTGTAGAAACGCACTTTGCTGACTTGAGCGAGCTCGGCCTACCTTCGTAACGTACGCGCCGTGGCCTGTCTTTCTCGTAGGCCTCGTGCTCTGAATAACTGCCATCATTCGCTAGCGAAGTCATGTGACATGAGCTATGACTGGTTGACAAATGTGAATCGCTCAACGCAATCTTTATTTTAGCGTTTCGGAAGTTACCGTGCTGTAATTTGTGGAATTTGTGTATATACTTTAGCAATACGAAAATAAACTCTGTGCATATTGTCTCGCATCAAACAACTTTCCAAACGCATTGTTTTCCTGGATTTCGTTTCCTAAAGTGCTGGGACGTCCTCCGCCGGTATAAGACCTTTAAGATTCAAAGGACTGATAGGTTTTACAGCTCTTTTACAGCTCCGAGGGAAAGTATACTGTTACTTAACACGGATGTATTTTCACCCGCTTTATACGTAATTTCATCCGGGAGAAATTGTGTTTTTAACCGGGAAATCCGGGAAGAATCCGGGAATTTCTTTTTCTTGTCCATGTAGACACCCTGTTCCGGCATCACATGTCGAGATTGCGGACGCCCATCACATCCCAATACTCCATGTGCCCTGTCTCCCGTCTGTATCATCTGCGGAGAGCACCATTTGCCTTGCTTGCCTGACGGCAGGATTCTCCAGAAAGAAAGGAAAATCATGGCGTACAAGACCCTGGACCAACTGACCTACACTGAGGCTAAGAGGAAATTTGAACGCCTACATCCTGTACGTATGACATTGTCTTACACCGCTGCTGCAACAGTTCTTGTCCCATGAGCTCCACCAACCACCGTCACCTTTCAGAGCCAGAAGACTACACCTGCCCCCTTGATGGTGGGGGGGGCACTTCCCTCCCTGTTGCTCCTGCACTACCTACTTCAGGAGAACCACTACCCGCTACCACCCCCACCCCCTCAACCATTGGGGATATCAGTCCCCACTCCTGTGCCAGAGTAGCGAAAGTATTCTTCAGCTCCTCTTGCTAGGAAGGGGTCCCTTGGTTCACTACTTTCCCAGGTTTCTGCTAATGGGAAAGATGACACCTGCCACTGACTGAGGAGCCCAAAAGCAGCTGGTTGCAGGGCTTCACGCTCGTACTCAGTCCCAGAGACTGTATCAGTCATCCAGGGAAAGCCAAGGAGCAGTGATAGAAATCCAAAAACGAGATCCCCGAGACCAAGGCATTTGCGGTGGTACCCAAACCACAGCTACATACAAGCTGTGCGTCTGCAGATGAGGTGGAGATTCTGGCGTCCGCTGAGGACCTAGATCACGCCGGACCCTCAGACACAATGGATATAGACTGCTCAGGAAATAAGTCGGTGGCGGCAGTTGATCCTGAGGTGTAAACTGCCCATTGAATGTTCCATGCCTTCCCAGCCTCACGATCAAATTATCCTCCAGTGGAATTGCGGCTGTATTTTCCACCACCTGGCTGAGCTATGGCAACTGTTAAGCTTTACACCTGCTTTCTGCGTTGCCCTCCAGGAAACCTGGTTCCCGGCAATGAGGACACCTGCCTTCCACGGCTATAAGGGATCTTACAGGAACCGTAGCGACTGTAATTGTGTGTCAGGTGGAGTTTGCATTTATGTCCTAAACTCAGTCTGTAGTGACACTGTGCCCCTTTAAACCCCTCTTGAAGCTGTGGCTGTCAGAATAAGGACGATGCAGGAACTAACTGTCTGCAACGTATATCTTCCTCCAGATGGTGCAGTACCCCTGAATGTATTAACTGCACTGATTGCTCAGCCCCGTAAACCTTTCCTACTTTCAGCAGATTTTAATGCACATAACCCTATGTGGGGTGGTACTGTGCTTACTGGCCGAGGCAGAGATGTCGAAACTTTACTGTCTCAGTTCGACCTCTGCCTATTAAATACTGGGGCTGCCACACATTTCAGTGTGTCTCATGGTAGTTACTCAGTCATTGATGTATCAATTTGCAGCCCAGGACTTCTCCCACCCGTCTACTGGAGAGCACAACGACCTGTGTGGTAGTGACCACTTCCCATTTTCCTCACTGTCCCGATCTCAGGCCCATGGATGGAGAAACTTTCACCTCTGCTGCCACCATTGAATCTCTCCACACAGCACCATCAGTGTGGTGGTCGAGCAGGTGACTACGACAATCGTTTCTGCGGCAAAAAACACGATCCCTTGCTCTTTAGGGTGCCCCCGACGAAAGGCAGTCCCTTGGTGATCGCCGGAAGTCACTGAAGCAATTAATGAGCATAGGTGAGCTCTGCAGCGGTATAAGTGGCACAATTCCCTGGAGCACCTCATAGCCTGTAAACGGCTCCATGCCCATGTTTGCCAACTTATCAAACAACAGAAGCAGTAGTGTTGGGTGAGATATGTCTCAACCATTGGGTGCCATACGTCACCTTCCCAAGTCTGGGTAAAGATCAAATATGTTTTCAGCTACCAGACCCCAACAGGTGTTCCTGGTGTTAACATAAATGGTGTGTTCTCTACCGACACAAACATGATTGCTGAGCACTATGCTCGAGCCTCTGCATTGGAGAATTACCCCACAGCCTTTCGCACTGTCAAATGGCGGCTGGAAGGGATAGTCCTCTCGTTCACTGTACACCACAGTGAATATTATAACACCCCATTTACAGAATTGCAGCTCCTCAGTGCCCTTTCACATTGCCCCAACACAGCTCCTGGGCCAGATCGGATCCACAGTCACATAATTAAACATCTCTCATCTGACTACAAGCGACATCTCCCTAGTCATCTTCAACTGGATCTGGTGCGATGGTGTGTTGCCATCTTAATGGTGGGAGAGCACCATCATTCAGGTGCTCAAATCCAGTAAAAACCCACTTGATGTGGATAGCTATCAGCCCATCAGCCTCACCAACATTCTTTGTAAGCTGCTGGAAAGTATGGGTTTCTGCAGTTGGGTTGGGTCGGGTCCTAGTCACGTGGTCTACTGGCTCCACGTCAGGGCAGCTTCTGCCATGGATGCTCTACCACTGATAATTTTGTCTCTCAAGTCCGCCATCTGAACAGCCTTTTCCAAATGCCAACACCTGGTTGCCATCTTTTTTGGTTTACGAAAAGTGTAAGACACGTCTTGGTAACATCATATCCTTGCCAATTATATGACTGGGGTCACTAAGGCCCGCTCTAGATTTTTATCCAAAATTTCCTGTTGCTTGTACTTTCCATGTTCAGGTTGTTGCCCTCCATAGTTCCCCCAGTTCCAGGAGAATGGGGTCCCGCAATGCTCTGTATTGAGTGTATCTCTATTTTTAGTGGCCATTAACGATCTAGCGGCAGCTGTCAGGCTGTCCGTCTCACCCTCTCTGTATGCAGACAACTTTTGCATTTCGTATTGCTCCACCAGTACTGGTGTTGCTAACCAGCGTCTGTAGGGAGCTGTGCACAAGGCGCAGTCATGGGCTCTAGCCCACGGTTTCCAGTTTTCGGGCACAAAGTCTTGTGTTATGCACTTCTGTTGGCGTCGTACCATTCGTCTGGAACCAGAGCTTTACCTTAATGACGATCCACTCACTGTAGTGGAGACATATAGATTCTTAGCACTGGTTTTCGACACCCGATTGACTTGGCTTCCTCACCTTCGTCAGCTTAAGTGGAAGTGCTGACAGCACATCAATGTTCTCCGCTGCCTGAGCAACACCAACTGGGATGCAGATCGCTCGATACTGCTGCAGTTCTACAGAGCCCTTGTTCAATCCCTCTTTGACTATGGGAGTGTGGTTTATGGTTTGGCGGCACCTTCATCGTTGTGTTTACTTGACCCTGTGCACCACTGTGGCATTCACATAGCGACAGGAGCTTTTAGGACAGGTCCAGTGACCAGCGTCCTGGTGGAGGACTGAGTCCCTCCATTGCAGGTTAGGCATGCACAACTGCTGGCCAGCTACATTGCAGACATTCATGGTTCTCCTGCATTTCCAAATTACTGTCTCCTTTTCCCACCCACGGCGGTTCATCTCCCACATCGGCGACGCAGGTCAGGGCTTCCAGTTGCAGTTCGTGTCTGATCCCTTCTTTCCAAACTGGAGTTCTTGCTGTTACCACCTATACTTCTTTTCCTGTTTTGTCCATGTTGGTTGTCCTTCTGTCATTCTTCTGGTTCTTCCTTTTTCCTGTTACTGTGCTGTCCCCTTTCTTTTCTTCTTTCCCTTGTGTAATTATTTTACTGGGAACAAAGGACTGATGACCTCGCAGTTTGGTCCCTTCCCCCCTTCCTCCAGACAAATAAATCAACCAACCAACCAAACTATCTACCTTTCCTCCTCTCCATTCCCCCTGCTTCCCCACAACCTCCTGAGGCTGTGTGGGGCAATCTTATACTGCCCCTCCCCCAGTCAGCACTCTTTCTCCACCTGTAACGTGCTATCTCTCCCCCTTGTGTGACCAATTCCTAATTGCTGCTTTCATTCTGTGTAACAGCAGCAGTCTGATTAAAGAAGCCAGATATGGTGATTGTGTGTGCGTGAGGTGTGCCTGCTTAGGTGCGCGCCTCTCTCTCTCTCTCTCTCTCTCTCTCTCTGAAATTTGAGAGCCTCGCAAGTGTTCAGGTTCAAAGCAGTTCCAGTGCAATGATACAGCTGCCCATTCTTTAATTTGTTTTTCCATGTACTACAATTTCATTACATAGTGCTGGAACATTTAACAGTTTTATTTCATTCTGTTAGGTTGATATCTTGTTCCCACAAAGAGAAAAATGAGAAATATTTCTTTGTGGTAATTTTTACTCCATATAATTCTTGTCATAAAGAATATGTCAACTTATGATGTTCTTTGCACTTTAAGGATAGGGAAATATGAAAGAGCTGAAGCACTTGGATGGACTGGATGGAAAAACTCTTCTTTTGAATGCAACCAGAGCTTTCCACGTATAAGTAAGCCGCGTATAATCAGGGACGAGATCAATCTTGACACTCCACTAAGGAAAAAAATGGAGCGCATCAGAGGTATGTGTATTCTTTCATCATAATTGATTAAGTTTAACACATTATGAAACAATTATGATCTACCTTATGTTTTATCCTTTACAGTTCTACTTTTTTTCCTTGTTTTTATCCTGAATAGATATGTTATCTTTTCCACTTTTTTGTTTATTAATGTGTCTTGTTGTATTATTAAGATTTATTTTGACTTAGTGATTTAGAAAGTGTGGTAATGATCTGTGTCTTTTTGTAGTTCCTGTGATGCTGCACATTGTCATTGAGTTTCTTGCACTCATGTTAAAATCACCGAAAATTAGTATAAAATGCTTTTGAATGTAATTGCAAATGAGTATGTTTCAGTGTCGCCTTCCTACTTAACAGTCTAACACAGAAGGAAGAATTTGTTTTAATGTTTGAGCATGTGAAGTAACACTTCCTGTGGCTTGTAAAACAACATAAATGGAAATAGCTGGTACAGTGATCAAACTGAATATTAGTTGGAATGTGTCGGTGTTTTAACAGTCTTAAGTCTTAGCAAACACAGGTGTTACCTGCAGGGGCCACAGTGACTGCTGTAATTGATGTACAGATAAACCACCAAAGGTCATGTATGTATTGACATGAGCATCCTCTCGTGTATTCATTGCTCTGGTGGCAAATGTTAGAAGTTATGATCTCTCTTATGTTTCCTGCTTTACAATACCCCATTTTCTTGCTTTTGTCAGGTGAAGTTATATGGTATTTATGTTTCATGTCTGATGAGAAAAAAAAGTTAAATAGATTGAGTAAAGGACAACCTGTGGTGATTTTACTGTACATTAATCTCAGTTGTATTACTGTAGGTTTGCTGTTTCCTTCTCCTGCCTTTTAAAGTGGCACATTCAGTTGTGTATTGGGAGGCCAGCAATTTGAAAAGTAATGCAAACTACTTTGAAGTTGTTGATTATATCGTGCAACAGGTACTATGTAAAATGTTAATGGCAATTGGATATTTACCTCAGACTTTTATGTCTGGCTTTTCACTTGATTAGTTAGCCATTGAGTTCTATACATTTACAATAAACTGTAAACAAGTAACTCATTTTCATACTTTTCAACCACACAAACAGTTATGCTTTTGCTCTTGTTTGACAATCTGCTCAGTAATTAAATTGTTTTTGATATAAAGCCCGTATATGTTTCCACATTAATACTACATACACATTTAACGATCTGCCAGATCGTCGTACCTGAATGTAGTATGTGCAGCCAATTGTAAGGAAATAAGGCTGGGCACACAGGTGTTTAGGACAAGCCCCATTTCCAACCTCTGCAAAGAGACTGGCAAGTCATCACACTGTGTGTCAGTGTTTCTCATTGAGTGACAAATGTATAAAATTGTTAAATAACTCGGGTACCTGCATACCACATAGCTGCTCACCCACCCATTGAGTGTGTTTGTATTTATTTTGATTGAAACACGAAATTCTGGAATATTACAATGTAATTGTGGGATATTTCAACATTAAACCAAGATGTCTGTATCAGCTGGTGATTTGGTGTGATGTTCCCAAGATTCCATTGCATTGGATGCATCCTATGTTTCTGTTACTCCCACTTCTAATGGGCATCTAAAAGTGACAATTGTCTTCCTCTGAAAGTGACGGTCTGTAGATGCCTTGCCTGGGCTCTGCGTATTGTGGCAGCTGGGAGTCTGAAGCATGTTGGGGAGAAGTATGTTCCAACATTAATGCTGTAACCGGCCACTGTGGCCGAGCAGTTCTTAGGTGCTTCAGTCTGGAACCGCGCGACCGCTACGGTCGCAGGTTTGAATCCTGCCTCGGGCATGGATGTGTGTGATGTCCTTAGGTTAGTTAGGTTTAAGTCGTTCTAAGTCCTAGGGTACTGATGACCTCAGCAATTAAGTCCCATAGTGCTCAGAGCCATTTGAACTATCCTGTGCTGTACTTACAGTATATCCATTATCATGTTTACAAGATTTTGTAAAATGCAGGTTCCTGCAGGTCCCATGACACAGTTTTTGTCTCCTTGTACTGTGCATCACTTTTACACATGAGGATGGGTTCAGCAGTAATTGATTTGTTTTTAGAGAAGCCTGATGTGCTACATGTTTTCTTCCATTCTTATTTTTCCAATGTATTTTTTCTGCAGTCACATGGATGCATAGTATTATTTTTATTGAAGGATGGAGGGGGGGGGGGGGGGCGGAATGAGGTTGGTTCTTCTGGACGTGTGAAACCGTATAGGAAGACCGTTGGAGTGTGAATCTTCCTTGTTTGCTGCCAAGATTTGAGTTGGAGTGCGGGTTTTACTTCTGGATTACTGTAAGGATTCTTCTTGAATAAAGTTTTTTGATGTTGGAACTCGTGTTAGAGACTTACTTCATCAGAAAGTATTCCAGCTCTGTGAATGAGCATTTTGAGTAAACTATTTTTGTGTGGTGGATACTGATCACTTGACCTATGTATACATGGCCTAGGTATACACAGTGTATATATATATATAGTGAAATATGATCATATATAAAACTACATGGACGTCAACACATTTGGAAGTACTGTCTCTTCACAACAAAACCATTATGACCAGTATCAACATGGTGTCACTTTTCACTAAAATGTCTCTAACAATCTCTCAATTTGTCATTTCTTATATTCGCAACTGACTTCCTCATCAAACATGTGTTTATATCTACCTATCTTCTGTTAAATGTATAGTATTGTGAACAAACTACCAGTGTAGCTATTCTTCTTTAACAGTGGTACGTACACACACACACACACACACACACACACACACGTGTGTGTGTGTGTGTGTGTGTGTGTGTGTGTGTGTGTACGTACCACTGTTAAAGAAGAATAGCTACACTGGTAGTTTGTTCACAATACTATACATTTAACAGAAGATAGGTAGATATAAACACATGTTTGATGAGGAAGTCAGTTGCGAATATAAGAAATGACAAATTGAGAGATTGTTAGAGACATTTTAGTGAAAAGTGACACCATGTTGATACTGGTCATAATGGTTTTGTTGTGAAGAGACAGTACTTCCAAATGTGTTGACGTCCATGTAGTTTTATATATGATCATATTTCACTATGACTCAACTGAGAACAGTGGTGAGGTATTTGACCAAGTCTTAATGTAATTGTTTGTAAACGACGAAGTTCTTGGAGATTCATGCAGAGAAACCTTTTACTGGTTATGAGGAATATTATTATTGTGTGCCCTGGTTGAAGTGAATCACTTCTTTGGCCTATTAATTATCCCTATGATTGTTTCACTTCACAATTTTTTGGGATAAAAGTGTAGTTTCGTATCTTTGTTTTATAATGTTCTAGATCAGCACAATTTTAAGGTCAAGGAGGGTGACTCCATTGGCTGCTCAGCTCTTTTCTGTAATCATGATTTGTTTACCATATATTTCACAACATACAACTCTTGAGTTCTACAGCTTGTCCACAATAAGTTGGCGATTCATGCATTGGCTATTGGGAATGGCAGGTGGTGTGTCATGCACCTGCATTAGGTGAGGCGGAGAGGAGCAGTGAGGGGAGACTGCATCAGTAATACTTCATCCCTAGGAACAGCTTAATATTGCCAGTTCTCAGAGAAAAATGAATATCTTTCAACTAGCGCCATTCCATTTCTGGCAGCACCAGCAAAATTGTCAAGCTATTGTGGACATTCTGTACATAGTTCTGGATGAACTGGAGATGATAATTTGCTACCATAGAAAGAAGTTTCTCAGCTGTTCCCATTTTTAGTACTCTTCGGGCCATCCAATAAATGTACCCAGCAGACTAAACAATAATAGCAAATAATTTAGTGGAGTAGGTTTGTCTCCCAATCATCTGAGAGTCTTGAGGTGACTGTACAATACAATGCAAGAGGCATACAGTTTGGCACAGTAGTGACAGGTGGTCCCAGGTGGAGCAGCTTCTATCTTTCCATTTCGTCTCAGAATTTCCTTTTACTACACTGCCTCTTATCAGTTACTGTTTTCTTCAAAAATAAGTCCCCTGTGATGGACTAAGTTTCCAGTGGTCGAGGGCTGAGGCCTCCCAGTTGTTAACATTAATGTGGTACATTTTCGTGTTGGCCTTAATTACATGTGTATATCATTTCATCTAACCACCCAAACATTGTTTGACACTGATAACTCAGAGTAAAACACTTGTTTGTGTTTGCAGTTATTGGGCATGCAGACTGCAGACTATATCTCCTACCCACCTTACCTGGCATCTTAAAACCATCACTTCTGCATTGGTTGTAGGTGCTCTTCAAGGATGCTGATATTTGTGTGTCTATCTCACCTTATTGTATGCAAAATCCTACTTGGTTGTCAATGATGGTATTTTTCCAGCCATTTTACATGCTGCCTGATCCATATTCAGTATTCATATCCATAAAGCAGGGATGGAGTTACTGATTTGTGTTGCAGCATTGACAGTGTGGTTGTCAGATACACAGATCGTAGTCTGGCGAAGGATGCTCTATATTTCCATTGGATGAGAGGATGCCGGCCGGAGTGGCCGAGCGATTCTAGGCTCTACAGTCTGGAACCGTGCGACCGCTACGGTCGCAGGTTCGAATCCTGCCTCGGGCATGGATGTGTGTGATGTCCTTAGGTTAGTTAGGTTTAAGTAGTTCTAAGTTCTAGGGGACTGATGACCATAGATGTTAAGTCCCATAGTGCTCGGAACCATTTTGAACCATTTGATGAGAGGATGCTGCGAAGGTGAGGAAAGGTGTTAACAACTTGAGGACTCACTCGTTGGTGGTGACAATGGAATTTCTTTGTCCTTCCTGAGGTGGTGGTTGGTGAAGGATTTGTGTTTTGCTGGTATTGACACCTATCTTTTTATATGCTGTGGAGGAGCCATTCAGGATTAATACTAGTTTGTCTTTGCACTGAGCTGCAACTGCATCATCATCAGCATACTATAATTGGAATAATGCTGCCGAACATGTTAAGAGTTCTTGCTTTTAGATGACTCAAATTAAATGGTTTCCAATCCATTCCGGAGGAAGTTCGTCTTTGACTAACTGCATGATAGCTGCAACATGGAAGGAAAATAACATGGGGCAATCATACATCGTTGTTTAGCACCAGTATTTTTATGGAATGGCTCACCAACAAGGTCATTACCAGTGACGGTTGCTGTCATATCTGTGCAGAGCAATTTCAAGATGGCAATAGATTTCAGTGGAAAACCATAAAGAGCTAAAATGTTAGATAGAGCTTTCTAGTTTACAGAATCAAATGCATTATAATAAAGGCAATGTAAAGAGGTCTATTTTTTCCCTGCCCTTTTCTTGAAGCTGTGAATATCGTGTGTGATCCTCTAGAAGGTCTGAAGCCGCACTGGTTCTCTGGTAGTAATTCCTCCAATAAGGGCATAGCACAGTTAGGGTAATTAGCTTTCCCAAAGTAGACAGCAATAATATTCCCCAGTACTTATTGAAGTCTGTTGATCACATGTCATAAATGTGGAAACCACCAAACTATTTCTGAAATCAAGAGGCATTTCTTCAGTGTTCCAGGTTTTAACAATCAGTTCGTGTCCCTCATCACCTTTTTTGAGAGCTTTTGTCAGGACCAGTGGCCTTGTGTTGCATTGCTTTGCTTTGCTTAACTTCATTAGTATTGTGGAGAGCCAAGTTGTTCTTGATGGGTGTTTGTTCTTTCATGTTCTGCACTTTTTCATCAATAACCAATTCGTCATTCAGATGTTCAAAATGTTCCTTCCACCTATTCGTGATGGAGCATTGATCTCTTAGATGTGTACACTTGTCATTGGACCAGGGGTGGTTGAACCATAAATTGGTTTTGTTGCTTGGAAGAACTGTCCCATATCTTTGTCTGCAAGATACCGCAGGCCTCATTACCTGCTATGTATCCTTCAGTGCGTGGGTAGTTCTTTGTACTTTTACCTTGGCAGGAGGAAAGGCTGGAGTTCATGTAATTTTCAGTGCTTCAATTTCTTCCTCATTTTCATCAAACCATTCCTAATGTTTCCTAGTCTCATGCCCTAATTTTTCTTTTTAGGCACTCAGAATAGTGGCCTTAAAGTTCTCTCGTTGTTGTGTTACATCATAATGGCATTCGTAGACAGTGTCTGATATTTTGTGAGGCATATTCTGACTTGCCAAACATCTCAGTATCTAATGTGTGTCTACAGTTCTTTTGTTTCCTCCAGTAAGCAGATAGTGACAAGTACATGATGGATCTCATAAGTCAATGTGATGCGTCCAACAATAGTTGGCTCCTTTCATCGCTTTAGCAATGAAAACATTGTGTAGATCGTTCTTGCAGACAATTAGTCATAATGAGATGCCAGTGCTTCAATCTAGGTTGCTGCCATGATACTTTGAAGTGATCCTTACACCTTCCCCCCATCACTACCTTGCTATCCCTCCCCTTCCCTACCACAGCCACCTCCTTACTCCCACCACCCACAGATCGCTTTTCTCATCAGCTGCAGTTGCTGTGCACAGTCCAGCCTCAGTGGCCAGAGACAGTGTTCATTTGTGTGACTTGTGCTTGTGTGAATATGGGTGTGTGTGTGTGTGTGTGTGTGTGTGTGTGTGTGTGTGTGTGTGTGGTGTTTTTTTTTTTTTTTTTTTACTCCAGAAGAAGGCCTCTTCGACCGAATGCTTAAATGTACCTGTCTGTGGCTCAGCATCTTCACTATTTGGTGAATAATATTCTTCTAATTGTAATTTACTTGTGAATATGTGTTATGTTAGAGGGCATTAATCATGCACTTCTGTAATTAACAAGTGTTCATTCTTTTCTCATATCAATGGTCATCTTTCTCACGTTTCACTGCCTGTCTGTGGAGAATAAACACCTTTTCAGAACAATGGCCTGGGACAGTGGCATCATAAACATCAGTTCTATTATAAATTTCATATATCTAACATTATTCTCTGCCTGCAAATCATGTGTTATGCTGAACTCTATTTGGCATGGTATTTCTGATACCCTGTTGTCATTTGGATGTGTTCTTCCCCATATTGAAAAATTATAGTGCAGCTAGTCTCTCCCGTCAGAAACGGAAAAATTTAACAGTTCATTGTGTAAAGAATGTAAAAATAAAGAGATAAACAGAAACCTCTTGTGTTAAGTGTAACTACTGGTGGCACGAAAAGTGTGCCAAAATTAACTTAAAATACGTCAGTGATTTTATTATTTTTTAATTTTTATTATTTTTATTTTTTATTATTATTATTTTTTTTTATGGACGTGCCTCGGCTGTTCCCATTTTAAGAGACTTCAAAATGATATTGGAGTGTTGAAAAGCAAAACCTCAATTTTAAAGCAAGAAAACGATAAACTATTATGAGAAAGAGTTCCGTGTGTCAGAAAGCTGTGAAACAAGGACAAATAACATTGCGTTAATCCATGTGAAGACATCAGCAGAAAGCCAGTAAACAACAAAACCATGACTCCAGGTAAAGAAAACAATAGATTAGCAAGAAAGAAACAGTCCAGTGCATGTGACAACTGGAAAATGGAAACAAAACAATACCATGGAAACTTGTGCACATGGGTAAGCAGTATTAACGATCGAAACTTTACGTCTCATATATCGGATGTGCCCTGCAAATTACCGATAACCTCAGTAAGCCAAAATTCAGTACATAAATATAAATGGAAGACTGTAACATATACTAAAAGGAAAGGCAGTGGCTCAAGTGTACAAAGAAATGAAAATGAATTTCTATTGACAGGTGATTTGTTACTGAAAAATGTCGCTGTTCCATGACGCAAAATTGATTTGCGACCTGGAATTGGAACACAACTAAAAAGCTATCTAAAAAAATATGGAAAACTCAAAATAACATACTGCAAAAAATGAACTTAAGCACAACTATAGTGGTGTGTTAATACACAAAATCGATAAAAATTAGTAGTGAACGAGAAACTTGATACGTTCAGCTAGAAGTGTCTATCCAGGTTCCTGGCTCATAATCAGTGAAATAATAGAAAGAAGATCTTTAAGTGATAAATATGCCTGCAAAATAAACTGTGCCAGAAAAGAAAAGTGTGATAGACTTGCAGCATTGTTCATAGATCCAAATAAATTCCGAAATGAAAACTGCCTGGGAAAGGATGAGGTACACTTAAATTGATTGGGGTCTCTGACATTAAGCAGGATGTTTACAGACATTTGCAAAAAATAATAATAATAATAAACAAGGGAAAATAAAATGGCTTGATGGGTGTGAAAAAGTGGCTAAACAAACAAAAAAATAAAAGAATGAGTATCATCCAAAAAACGAGGGAGAGCAGAATATAGACCTGGATATTGGTATTGAATGACTTCATCACAGAATAAATTTGACGTACTGTGTTTAGGTGAACATCGGGCCACTGAAGATGAAATTTCAATAGCAATCTATGTTGTTAGCTCAGTCGAACCATTGGTAACTTAGATCCATTGAACCATTGGTAACTTAGATCTATATTATTTACGTGAATAACTGAGTTTTGAAGCCACTGGTATAGTCATAAGTGGTATGCAACTAATAGCATCATTGTACAGGTCTCCCAGTGGTATTATCAGTGTATTCTTAGAAAAATTGGACATTCTTTTATGTGAACCCAATGAGAACGGATTTACCAACTATGACATAATAACAGGTGATGGTCTTAATTCTTATTGACATGTCAACTGATAAGTGCAGTGTTTGTGATTTGAAAAACCTATTACGACAGTTCAGTCTACTGTGTGTGAACTTTAAACCTACTAGGGAACAAACATGCTTAGACATGTATTTGGTAACTTTAAATGTGCCCAAGCTCAATGTGATGTAACAATGTTTCTCTTTTCTGATCAGAAATGAGTGTCCTTAATATATGCTAACAGGACCAGCTCAGTCAATTTTAATGGTGACATGGCCAATTCAAAAATGGTGATCACCAGGCCAATGACCAATGGAAAAATTGACATGTTCAGGAAAACCAGTGCAGACAGAGATTAGTTCTACCAGAGAGATGATGGTAATCCTTGTTTATAAAATGATGAGTCTGCTAAGATAAATTTTGAATGGTGTTTTTTTTTTTTTTTTTTTTTTTTTTTTTTTTTGCAAATATTTAATGACAGTGTTTCCATTAGAATATGTAAAGTAACAGATATAGGTTATAAAAAGGCAGTGTCAAAAAAGAAAAATTCATAGTACACTACAAATGCTGTCTGATATATCTTCTGATGATGCTTTTAGATATATACAGTAATACTAAGTCTGAAACTATAAAAGACTGTAAAAAAACAGTTATTGAGATGAAAAATTGACACAATGCCCAGTACATGGAGACTTTTAACAATAAATGCAGACCTGCTTGGAATCTCACAAAAAGTGTTGCCAAAGGGTCACATAAGGTCAAAATGAATCTCTCTCCACAAGAGTTTAATGATTATTTTATTAAATCTGTGACGGAAGTACATAATGGCATCAGTAAACCTGATAAAAATCCATCAGAACTCTTAGAAAAAATATATTATGGGACACTGTGCAATAATAATCTCATTTTCTCTGAGGTTACACCTAGTATTGTATTTAAAATAGTAAGGAACTTTAAGTCATCAGAGTGTGCTGATATTTGACATGTCTTCCAGTTTGCTGCAGAAAGTCATTGATTCAATTGTTTATCCCATGACTCACTGCATAAATAAATGTTTACCAGAGGGATACTTTCCAGAGGAGCTAAAATTATGTAGGGCAGTTCTTGTGTTTAAAAAGGGTGACAAAGACAGCCCTCCACATTTCAGACCATTATCAGTAGTTCGTCGTGGCCAAAATAATAGAATACATCATTTACATTAAGTTACCTGCTCATTTTGAAAAACTTTGAATATTTAACGTAGCACAATATGTATTTAGAAAAAAATCAGTAGTAAATGCAATAGACCCTCTAATTAAATATGTTCTTAAAGTGTTTGAGGAGAAGGGATTTGCTCAGGCCATTTTCTGTGACCTGTGTAAAGCCTTTTTCTGTGTAGGACATGACACACTTCTACGGAAACTCCATTTTTTATGCCATCACAGATAAAGTCTAAAACTACTAAAGTCTTATCTCCAAAACTGTAGGCAAGTTGTGCGTACTGACAAAGTCAACTGAGAAACCAAATTAAGGTGGGAGTTCTGTAGGGATCTTTGAGACCATTTTTGTTTTTTGTAATGATCAATGACCTACCCTCCTTTATAAGTTCCAACACAGTGCTATTTGCAGATAACACTACTTTCCTAAACTGTAAAATTGATCTAAATAAGTTAAAAGATTCTGTTGAAAATACACTTGCCCAAGCATCATATTGGTTCAAGTCAGATGAATTTGTCCTGAATGTGAACAAAACAAAAAATGGTATTTGGTCTAAAGGACAGAAATTCTTTTAATGATCCCTGTTATATAAAGTTCTTGGGGGTATACTTAGATGACAAATTGTCCTGAGAGCAACCCATAAAATGCAGCAGTGTTAAATTATCCAGAGTAAATTACTTATTAAGATGTCTTATGAAATGTGTACCAACATTTTACGTTAAAACATCTTATTTTGCATTTTTTCAAAGTATTGTGTCATATGGACTTGCTCTGTGGGGGAACTTGAGCCATGTTCAAAATATATTACTTCTGCAGAAGAAAGCAGTCAGTCATGTTCTCAGCATTAAACACACTGTAAGCCCTTGTTCTGTGAATGTAAAATAATGACTGTTATAAATATGTATATTCACCAAATTTTAACATATACAAAAAAGAATCCACATGAAGTAAAACAAAAATAATATTCATGGTCCCAACACAAGAAAAAATAACTCCATACATATACCAACAAAGAGATAGAGGGGCTGGCCAGTACATAGCTCAGTACAGCCGATAGATACACAAAACAGAACAGAAAATTTACGTTCCTGCTTTCGGAACTTTGTTCCTTTGTCAGGGAGGAGAGAAGGGAAAGTGGATTCAGTTACTCATAACCCAGGTTATGGAGCAACAGGGCAAAGGTAAACAGGGAGGGTAGCAAAGATGGAGGCATGCCTGAATCCACTTTCCTTCTTCCCCTTTTTTTCCCTCTCTCCTGCTTGACGAAGGAACAAAGTTCTGAAAGCAGGAACGTAAATGTTCTGTTCTGTTTTGTGTATCTATCAGCTGTACTGAGCTGAGGTAAGTAAGTACTGGCCAGCCCCTCTATCTCTTTGTTAGTATTTGTTTCACATCTTTTTGAGATTTTCCATTAATCATTTAACTCCATACATATGTCATACCATAGATTATCAAAGTCAATAGCTATGAGCTTGTGGGCCATACACTGTGTAATAAGCTTCCGCAGATGGTACAAGACCTCCCAGTGTGAATTTAGGAAAACATTAAATAAGTGACTTGTTGCCAACCCCTTCTATGAATTAAAAGAATTTTTTTACTGCAACATGGAATTGTAAACTAATAACTGATATGGCCATACAATTCTATTTGCTAATGTAATGATTGTTATATACATAAAAAATTTTCTATCGTTGTAAAGGCCTAGTGACAATAAAATTATCTTACCTTGTGCTGAGGAGGAGGCTGGGAAACTGAGATTTGTTACACATATAGCTGCTACAAGTTTATATGCCAACTAGCTCTGCAGATGAAGAGATTGAGGAAATGTATGATAAGATAAAAGAAATTTTTCAGGTTGTTAAGGAAGACAAAAATTTAGTAGTGATTAGATTGTAGGGAAAGCATGAGAACAGAGAATTGTTGGTGAGTGTGGAGTAGGGGGCAAGGAATAAAAGGGAAGCTGAGTGGTAGAATTCTGCACAGAGTGCAATTTAATTATTGCTGAAACCTGGTTTAAGAATCATAAAAGGAGGTTGTAAATGTGGAACAGACGTGGAGACACGAGAAAGTTTCAGATCAATTATACAGTATAATTGTAAGACAGATATTTTGTATCCAGATTTTAAATTGTAAGACATTTCCAGGGGCATGTGTGGATCTGACCACAATTTAATGGTTATGACCTGGGGGTTAAAACTGAAGGAATTGTAAAAAAGCAGGAAATTAAGGAGATGGGACCTGGATAAGTTGAAAGAACTAGATGTTGAGAGTTTGGGGGAGCATTAGGCCATGATTTACAAGAACAGGAGAAAGTAATACACACAGTAGATGATGAATGGATACCTTTAAGAAATAGTGAAGGCAGCAGAGGAGTACATAGGTAAAAAACAAGGCCAAGTGAAAAATCCTTGGATAGCACAGGAGAGAGAGAATTTAATTGATGACAGGAGAAAATATTACAATGGAGTAAATCAGGCAAAAGGGAATACAAAAGTCTAAAAAAATAATATTGTTGGAAAGTGTAAAATAAATAAGCAGGAATGGTTAGAGGACAAATGTAAGGATTTAGGAGCATATATCACTAGGAGAAAGATAGGTACCATTTACTGGAAAATCAAAGGGGCCTTTAGAGAAAAGAGAAGCAGGTGTATGAAAATCAAGAGCTCGGATGGAAAATCAGTCCTATGCAAAGAAGGGAAATGTGGAAGGAGTGTATAAAGGGTCTGTGCAAGAAAGATGAGCTTGCAGGTAATGTTATAGATACAGAAGAGGATGTAGATTAAGATGAGATGGGAGACATGATACTGTAACAATTATTTGACAAAGCACTGAAAGACCTAACTTGAAACAAGGGCCCGGGGGTGGACAGCATTCTGTCAGAACTTCTGATACCCTTGAGAGAACTAGCCCATCTGGTGTGCAAGACGTATGAGAGAGGCAAAATACCCTCGAGACATTCAAGAAGAATTTATTCCAATTCAAAAGCAAGCAATTGCAGACAGGTGTAAGTATTACTGAAATATAAGTTTAATAAGGCATGGTTGCAAAATATTAACACGAATTTTTTACAGAAGAATGGAAAAGCTGCTAGAAGCCGACCTCGGGGAAGATCAGTTTGGATTCCAAAGAAATGTAGGAACATGCGAGGCAATACTGATCCTAAAGCTTCTCTTAGAATATAGGTTAAGGAAAGACAAATCTAAATTTATAGATTTTGTAGGCTGAGAGAAAGCTTTTGATATTGTTGACTGGAAAACTAGCTTTCAAACTCTGAAGGTGGCAGGGGTAAAGCACAGGAAGCAAAAGGCTATGCATAACTTTTACAGATACCACATGACAGTTATGAGTTGAGGGGCATGAAAGGGAAGCAGTGGTTGTCAAGGGAGTGAGACAGTATTTTAATCTATCCCCAATGTTATTCAATCTGTACATTGAGTAAGCAGTAAAGGAAACCATAGAAAAATTTGGAGTAGGAATTAAAGTTCAGGGAGAAGAAATAAAAACTTTTATGTTTGCCAATGGCTGATGCCATTGTAATTCTGTCAGAGACAGCAAAGGATCTGGAAGAGCAGTTGAATGGAATGGACAGTGTCTTGAAAGGATGATATAAGATAAACATCAACGAAAGCAAAACAAGGATAGTCGAGTATAGTCGAATTAAATCGGGCAATACTGAGGCAATTAGATTAGAAAATGACACTTAAAATAGATCAGTTTTCCTATTTGAATGGCAAAATAGCTGATGACGGCCGAGACTGACAATGGCAAGAAAAGCATTTCTGAAGAAGGTAAATTTGTTAACGTCAAATATAGATTTAAGTTTTAGGAAGTAATTTCTGATGGTATTTGTCTGGAGTGTAGCCATGTACGGAAGTGAAATGTGGACTATAAAAAGAAGAGAATATAAGCTTTTTAAATGTGGTGCTAGAGAAGAGTGCTGATCGGTAGATCAAGTAACTGATGAGGAGGTACTGAACAGAATTGGAGAGAAAAGAAATTTATGCCGTAAGTTGATTCAGAAGGTTGTAGGTTGCAAGAGTTATTCAAAGATGAAGAGGCTTGCACAGGATAGAGTAGCATGGAGAGATGCATGAAACCAGTCTTCGGACTGAAGATCACAATAACAACAGCTTAAGTTACTTAGAACATATAACAATAAATTAACTTGGATTTAAAATCCTCCCGTCCCTCCCTTGGGAAAATATTCTTGATACAGATCATACACATGTAATTACATTAATTTTCCTGTGTACTAATGCAGAGTAAGATGGTTGATTTGGAAACTAACCATTATGTGTAATCTAGCCCAGGCGTGTTCAGGGGGTGGCTACAAGAGCACAAGTGCTCACACGTGTTCGCCCCATGAGTTGTGAGGGCTCTTGATAAAATGTGGCTGTCGGACATCAGACATTGAGCACTTGCTGGCACCTGGAGATTTCTGCAGTTCTTGTTCCGTCATCTGTCTCCACGCATTGACTGTGGATTATGGTCTGAAGATGGTTCGCCTTTGGACTGAAACTGGACCCCAACAAATGTTATTTGTGTGATGTGGACTGTTTTCGCAAATTCGATTGTGAAATTGGTCGATGTTTTCCCAAAATGTTTTCAAAAATATGTTATATATGTTGACCTCAATTTAAACTTGCGGGTCATTCCACGTCAAATCAACAAATGAAACCATCATTTTCAACCTTACCCTCTTGGATTTAAATGAAATTAAGGATGCCTATAGTACTCATAAATAGTACTACAAATTAATTTTTTCACATTTTTCTGATACAAAGTTACCGAGTAATGGACTTTCAAAAATTGAAAAAATGACAAATTTTTGACTCACAGAACAATGTTGTTTTCTTTATAATTCCTGTTCTAATTAAGCTAGAACAATAAAATTTACTTCATTGGAAAGCTCTTTTAAAGAGCTTTTATATGATACCAAACATCATTAGTTTAATATATATATATCAAAAAACAAAGATGATCAGACTTAGCAAACAAAAGCGCTGGCAGGTCTATAGACACACAAACATACACACAAAATTCTAGCTTTCGCAACCAACGGCTGGTTCGTCAGGAAAGAGGGAAGGAGAGGGAAAGACGAAAGGATGTGGGTTTTAAGGGAGAGGGTAAGGAGTCATTCCAATCCCGGGAGCGGAAAGACTTACCTTAGGGGGAAAAAAGGACGGGTATGCGCGCGGACACACACACACACACCACACACACACACACACACACACACACACAGAAGCAGACATATTAAAAGGCAAAGAGTTTGGGCAGAGATGTCAGTCGAGGCGGAAGTGCAGAGGCAAAGATGTTGTTGAATGACAGGTGAGGTATGAGTGGCGGCAACTTGAAATTAGCGGAGATTGAGGCCTGGTGGATAACGGGAAGAGAGGATACATTGAAGGGCAAGTTCCCATCTCCTGAGTTCGGATAGGTTGGTGTTAGTGGGAAGTATCCAGATAACCCAGACGGTGTAACACTGTGCCAAGATGTGCTGGCCGTGCACCAAGGCATGTTTAGCCACAGGGTGATCCTCATTACCAACAAACACTGTCTGCCTGTGTCCATTCATGTGAATGGACAGTTTGTTGCTGGTCATTCCCACATAGAAAGCTTCACAGTGTAGGCAGGTCAGTTGGTAAATCACGTGGGTGCTTTCACACGTGGCTCTGCCTTTGATTGTGTACACCTTCCGGGTTACAGGACTAGAGTAGGTGGTGGTGGGAGGGTGCATGGGACAGGTTTTACACCGGGGGCGGTTACAAGGGTGGGAGCCAGAGGGTAGGGAAGGTGGTTTGGGGATTTCATAGGGATGAACTAAGAGGTTACGAAGGTTAGGTGGACGGCGGAAAGACACTCTTGATGGAGTGGGGAGGATTTCATGAAGGATGGATCTCATTTCAGGGCAGGATTTGAGGAAGTCTTATCCCTGCTGGAGAGCCACATTCAGAGTCTGATCCAGTCCCGGAAAGTATCCTGTCACAAGTGGGGCACTTTTGGGATTCTTCTGTGGGAGGTTCTGGGTTTGAGGAGATGAGGAAGTGGCTCTGGTTATTGGCTTCTGTACCAGGTCGGGAGGGTAGTTGCGGGATGCGAAAGCTGTTTTCAGGTTGTTGGTGTAATGGTTCAGGGATTCCGGACTGGAGCAGATTAGTTTGCCACGAAGACCTAGGCTGTAGGGAAGTGACCGTTTGATGTGGAATGGGTGGCAGCTGTCATAATGGAGGTACTGTTGCTTGTTGGTGGGTTTGATGTGGACAGACGTGTGAAGCTGGCCATTGGACAAATGGAGGTCAACGTCAAGGAAAGTGGCATGGGATTTGGAGTAGGACTAGGTGAATCTGATGGAACCAAAGCAGTTGAGGTTGGAGAGGAAATTCTGGAGTTCTTCTTCACTGTGAGTCCAGATCATGAAGATGTCATCAATAAATCTGTACCAAACTTTGGGTTTGCAGGCCTGGGTAACCAAGAAGGCTTCCTCTAAGCGACCCATGAATAGGTTGGCGTACAAGGGGGCCATCCTGGTACCCATGGCTGTTCCCTTTAATTGTTGGTATGTCTGGCCTTCAAAAGTGGGTCAGGATGAAGGTAATGAGGAAAGAGGTTTTAGGTAGGGTGGCAGGTGATCGGCGTGAAAGGAACTGTTCCATCGCAGCGAGGCCCTGGACATTCGGAATATTTGTGTATAAGGAAGTGGCATCAATGGTTACAAGGATGGTTTCTGGGGGTAACAGACTTGGTAAGGATTCCAGGCGTTCGAGAAAGTGGTTGGTGTCTTGGATGAAGGATGGGAGACTGCATGTAATGGGTTGAAGGTGTTGATCTACATAGGCAGAGATACGTGTTGTGGGGGCTTGGTAACCAGCTACAATGGGGTGGCCGGGATGATTGGGTTTGTGAATTTTAGGAAGAAGGTAGGGGTGCGGGGTGTCGGTGGGGTCAGGAGGTTGATGGAGTCAGGTGAAAGGTTTTGTAGGGGGCCTAAGGTTCTGAGGATTCCTTGAAGCTCTGCCTGGACATCAGGAATGGGATTACCTTGGCAAACTTTGTATGTGGTGTTGTCTGAAAGCTGACGCAGTCCCTCAGCCACATACTCCCGACGATCAAGTACCACTGTCGTGGAACCCTTGTTCGCCGGAAGAATGACGATGGAACGGTCAGCTTTCAGATCACAGATAGCTTGGGCTTCAGCAGTGGTGATGTTGGGAGTAGGATTAAGGTTTTTTTATGAAGGATTGAGAGGCAAAGCTGGAAGCCAGAAATTCCTGGAAGGTTTGGAGGGGGTGATTTTGAGGAAGAGGAGGTGGGTCCCGCTGTGACGGAGGACGGAACTGTTCCAGGCAGGGTTCAATTTGGATAGTGTCTTGGGGAGATGGATCATTAGGAGTAGGATTAGGATCATTTTTCTTCGTGGCAAAGTGATATTTCCAGCAGAGAGTACGAGTGTAGGACAGTAAACCTTTGACGAACGTCGTTTGGTTGAATCTGGGAGTGGGGCTGAAGGTGAGGCCTTTGGATAGGACAGAGGTTTCGGATTGGGAGAGAGGTTTGGAGGAAAGGTTAACTACTGAATTGGGGTGTTGTGGTTCCAGATTGTGTTGTTTGGAATTTTGAGGTTTTGGAGGGAGTGGAGCTGGAAGTGGGAGATTGAGTAGATGGGAGAGACTGGGTTTGTGTGCAATGAGAGGAGGTTGAGGTTTGCTGGAAAGGTTGTGAAGGGTGAGTGAGTTGCCTTTCCGGAGGTGGGAAACCAGGAGATTGGATAGTTTTTTAAGGTGGAGGGTGGCATGCTGTTCTAATTTGCGGTTGATCTGTAGGAGGATGCTCTGAACAGCCGGTGTGGATGTGGGATAGGAAAGATTGAGGACTTTTATTAAGGATAGGAGTTGACGGGTGTGTTCATTGGCTGAGTTGATGTGTAGGTGAAGGATTAGGTGGGTGAGGGCAATGGATTGTTCAGTTTGGAACTGGTATAGGGATTGATGGAAAGAAGGGTTGCAGCCAGAGATGGGAACTTAAAGTGTGAGGCCTTTGGGGGTAATGCCAAATGTCAGACAAGCCTGAGAAAATAAAATATGCGAGCGTAATCTGGCTAGGGTGAAGGCATGTTTGTGGAGGGAATGTAAATAAAACTTAATGGGGTCGTTGTGGGGGTGTTGTGAGGGTGGCATGGTATTAGAAGGTGGAAAGTGTAACATGAGGCTGAAATGAAAATGAAAATAAAAATATATGGGGAGAGATAAAGGTGAACTAGAAAGCAACTGGAGATCTGGTGTGAAAAAAGGCGAAAAAGTGTTGGTTAGAGCTGGGCTATGTTGATCCTGTGGTGAACTTGTGTAGGTAGACAACCATGTGTATAAAGGTTAGGTGGTTGTGTTGCCGCCAAAACACGTTAAAGGGTGGAGAAAAAACTACGGGTAAATGTATTAAAAGGAGTGGTTTTGTGGTGGCAGATTATGAAAATTAGGCTAACAATTGTCTGACGAAGAAATGACGTTAAAACCTGTGGGAAGCGGCTAAAAATGGTCAGTGATGTGAGAAAAATGGAAATGGAAATAAAGCAAAAGTTAGTAGAACTAGCCGAAATGGTTGTTTAATAGGTGAAAGGAACTGTTTGTGAACTAGAAACGGTGGATTTTATAGCAGTGGTAGTGTTGAAAGCATATACATGGCTTGTGTCTGTATATGTGTGGATGGATATGTGTGTGTGTGCGCGCGAGTGTATACCTGCCCTTTTTTCCCCCTAAGGTAAGTCTTTCCGCTCCCGGGATTGGAATGACTCCTTACCCTCTCCCTTAAAACCCAAATCCTTTTGTCTTTCCCTCTCCTTCCCTCTTTCCTGACGAGGCAACCGTTGGTTGCGAAAGCTAGAATTTTGTGTGTATGTTTGTGTTTGTTTGTGTGTCTATCGACATGCCAGTGCTTTCGTTTGGTAAGTCACATCATCTTTGTTTTTAGATATGTTTTTTCCCATGTGGAATGTAACTGTATTTTTAAAATTCTCAAAAAAATATATGTGAAAGATACACTTTACATCTATATATTCAGAAAGTTTCAACTTGGGATGAGCACGGGATCACTATCAAAAGCAATTTTATGTTTACCACGATTCTCCAAAATCATGGTCAGATAGGTGAATTTCTATTATTTTGCTACACATGAAAATATTACAGTGTTACATTTTGTTACATGGTCCACAAATTGTACTTTTGAAAGGAATAACTGCTTATTAAACTTTGCTGCTAACTATTTATTAATAGCTGTAAAACCACAGGAAAAAAAGAGAAAAGGAAGCCATGTCTCATTTTAATGATTAAATATAAAATGATTCTTTGGTGTTACTATCTGCAATCTATTCAGTATTTTATCTCTGGTTAATATTGTCAGCAGTTTTCACCTATTGTTGAAAGTGACCCACACCTTCTTTTGTTGTGAGGCAGCTGTAGTGAAATTATGTGATTAACTCTGAAATGTGTTTTGAATCTAGCTTAAAGGTACTTTTGTACAAACCTCACAAGAGTAAGTTTGTATGGCTACAACCAGTTAATGTTTGCATACTATTAACATAATGAAATATTTTTTTTTACAGGAAGTGAAAGAATAGAGAAGAAATATTATGTAGCATTGAATACAGAAAGCTGTGGCATTCAACTTCAAAAACATTTTTTTAAAATTAGTTTGTTCACTTGAGAAATATAAAATGCCTAAAATTTCAGCTTTGTGCTGTAATCCATTTAATGAAAAGGGCCACAAGAAAAACTTATGGCCAGTTTCACAATGGATGATAGCAAGAAAACCTTTCTTAACTTTAAATCAAAAAGTGTGTGACAACTTTCGTAAAAAAATTGCACGAGTAGAAATTTGTGATATGTCTAGCACAGAAAATGATGATGATCTACTGTATTCTGTGGTGAAACAAGAAAGTGAAAAGGTTTTATGTGATAGTGACATACAAGACATTGCAGCAAGTGAGGCCTTAGAAAGGTTGAATGCTTCTTTGCAGTCCTTTGGTGAATCGCCAATTAAGAAGAAATTACTGTGTGAAGCAAAATATCTGAAGGAAAAATTAATTAAATTAACTTCAACAATTCAAACAAAGGTATTGTTTCCTTCCGGAAAAGAAGAGGAGGTACATGATCATGAAGAATCTGAGATGATCAGTCAGCTAAAAGATAAATTTCGTACATGTACATCTCGAAGTAAACAGATGGAAATTCTTATCATTTTACCTAAAAGCTGGAGTGTTAAGAAGCTTCAAGATGAATTTAACGTAACAAATTACATGGCTCGAAGAGTAAAAGATTTGGTGAAGGCCAAGGGAATTATGTCTTCACCAAACCCAAAACCTGGCAAGACTCTTGATCAAACAACTGCTGATTTTGTTAGAAACTTTTATTGTTCTGATGAGGTAAGCAGGGCAATGCCTGGGAAAAAAGATTTTGTGCTTGTGAGAGATAACAGAGAAAAACTGCAAGTACAAAAACAGCTAGTTTTAAGTAATTTGAAAGAAATTTACGTGAACTTTAAAGACAATCATCCAGAGCTCCACATTGGCTTTTGAAGTTTGCAGACGTACGTCCCAAAAATTGTGTTTTAGCTGGAAGTGTTGGTACACATACAGAGTGTGTGTGTGTGTGTGTGTGTGTGTGTGTGTGTGTGTGTGTGTGTGTGTGTGTGTGTACTACCCATCAAAACTTCAAACTCATGCTGACTGGATGTAACATTCCTCAGCTGACAAAGAATGAAGATAATCCAATAAAAACTTACAAAGACTGCATTGCAAGAGTTGTATGTAATCCGTCATTACCTGCTTGTCATTTTGGTGAATGTAAATTCTGCCCTGGCCCAGAAACATTTAAGACATATTTACAAGATTTGTTGAATACTAATGATATTGATAATATAACTTCTCAGCAATGGGTTTCTGTTGATCACACATCTCTAGAAACAATCATAAAATCATCTGACAACTTTATTGTTTTTGATAAATTAAAATCGTTTACATGACATTCATTTGTTGCTAGTCAACAATTAACCTTCCAAAAGAGACTGAGAAATGAACTTAAAGAAGGTGAGGTCTTAGCGATCTGTGACTTTTCTCAGAATTACTCCTTTGTAATCCAGGACGAAGTTCAAGGCTATCACTGGACAAACAAGCAAGCAACGATTCATCCCATTGTTGCTTATTACAAGGATGGGAACAAACTGGAGCAACCAAGTCTTTTAATCATATCAGAATGCCTAACACATGACACTGTTGCTGTGCATTTGTTCCGATCGTATTTGATGGACTTCCTGACTGTTAAATTCGGTATAAAACCAATAAAAATATATTAGTTCTCTGAGGAAGCAGCAGCTCATTATAAAAATAGGAAGAACTTTATCAACCTGACCCATCATGAAGAAGATTTCCAAACTGACGCTGAGTGGCATTTTTCAACCATCTTGCATGGGAATCGAGCTAGTGATGGTGTGGGTGGAACAGTTGACTTGCAGCTCGAGCAAGTCTGCAACGGCCATACAGTGGTCAAATAATGACACCAAAACAACTTTATATGTTTGTCAAGGATAACATAGAAGGAATGAATTTAAAGTATGCTACTAAAGATCACAAAAATGAAGAAATGAAACTTATGGAGATTTGAGAAATGTTGCAAAATTGTAGGGACACACAAACTTCACACTTTTATTCCTTTTAGCAAGGACAAAATAATAACAAAAGTGTATTCAAACTCTGATGATAGTAAACTTGAACTGGTGACAGTTTCTGACAGTGATACAATACCGTTCAAAGACATAAAAGTATTTGTTGCTTGTGATTATAATGGATTCTGGTGGTTAACCTGTGTAGTTGAAAAAAATCAGGAGAAGGATGAAATCACAGTTAGTTTCTTACATCCACATGGACCGTCACCATCTTTTACATTTTTGAATCATCCAGACATTCTTTCCATAAACAGTAGGGAAGTAGTGGCAATGGTGAACCCTCAAAGTGCTACAGGGCGAACATATAAGTTATCCAGTTCAGAAATGTTGATGTGCAACAGACTGATTAGTTTGAAGTATGAAGAAGTGCATTAATTGGATGCCTATTTGTAAATAATAGTAATTACTAACTGAATTTAGGTCTGATCTCAGGTATTCATATTTCTGTATTTTTTATTTTTTTTTTTTAAGTTTTCAGTTTGTATTTATTAATTACAGAAGCATAAAACATATGTTCTTTTGTCAGTTATAAGTTATTTTTAATTTCCACATTTTACAACAACATATAGCTGGTGAGAAGTAGGCCTAATATCTAAAATAAATTAGTTTTTACAAATTTTTAAAGCACCACCCTTAACGAAAAATTGCTTTTGATAGTGATCCCACGCTCATCCCAAGTTGAAACTTTCGCAATATGTAGATGTAAAGTGTATCTTTCACATATATTTTTTTGAGAATTTTAAAAATACAGTTTTTCAAAATTTGGTAAATTCAACAATGTTTTTTTTTTTTTAACAATTTGTGCATATATATTAAACTAATGATGTTTGGTATCATATAAAAGCTCTTTAAAAGAGCTTTTCAATGAAGTAAATTTTACTGTTCTAGCTTAATTAGAACACGAGTTGTAAAGAAAACAACATTGTTCTGCGAGTCAAAAATTTGTCATCTTTTCAATTTTTGAAGGTCAATTACTCAGTAACTTTTCGTCAGAAAAATGTGAAAAAATTAATTTGTATCATGATTTATGTATAATGTATGCATACATAATTTAAAAAAAAAATCTGAGTGTGTCAGGTTGTAGCGCTTGTTGATTTGACATGGAATTATCCTTGCCCGAAAACTATGAATTGAAACTTTGTCCAGAAACGACATTCATCATAAGGCTGCATCATTTGTTATAAATATCATGTTTCATACTAGCTGCCCCATGTTCTTTGCCTCATCAGTTAAAAGAAATGTAAGTTTCATTTCATTGTTACTTTTTATCTGTGCAACGAGCTTAGGAAAGAAATGTGCCACAAAAGCTATCAATTAGCCACCAAGAAATGATCAATCTCAGCAGAACTATTAGTTTCCATAGAATATATGTGTTGACAACAGTTTCTTGTGCTGGCTGCCTTGTCCCTATTTCCACCCCATCCTCTTCGCCTTCCATTACTCACCATGAGACAGTCAGTTTCTAACTGTCGAGACATGATTGTGAGCCAGCTCGCAAATCGGTGAGCAGGCATGATATAGCCTGCCTTCATTCCTATATGAACTGCGATGCAAAACTGAATTTCAATTTGTAAATAGTTTTATTATCTTATTCTTAGTAGTTTTTAAATTAAAGATACAGACTCACTGATGCCTATCTCTTATGACAGGAGATGGACTGAACACGTGCAGCTTCTCAGCTGGGAGATGCCGTGGATCATTTTCAATGAGCCGTTTTCCAGAGTCAAGTGGAGCAAAGCTGGCCCAACCTGTCAGTGATGCTGCGTGCAACACACGACCTTTGCAAGGCATAAGTGATTCAGCATGGTCATTTAGCAGTAGCTTCATCAGTGCTGTAGGAGGTGTTAGCACTAGTTATCCCATTGCACCCATGAATCCAAATAAAGCTGTTTTCACAATCGACATGAAAACATCACAGGTAAAAAAAATATTGTATAAAAAGGAAACATTTTCAAAGTATAATTCTACCTGGTGTGCCTTTCATAGTTCTTAGTCACAGAGGGATTAAAATGTTGTTTTCTTAAGTTGTGCACTTGCACAAGTTTGCATCTGAACGGATGAGAAAGCTGTTTTGACTAAATGTTGTAGTTTTCAGTTCTGATGGAGCAGCATTGTTTAAATGATTGTAGATGTAGATTTAAAATGACATAGATTGCATTCAATAATCAATACAATTATTGTGCATGCATTTTGTGACTGTTCTAGATTCTGCAAAAGTGGTAAATGACTTTGCCTGTGAATGCTGAATGGAAGTAATAGTTACAGTATAGTTTGTGATTTAGACTTTTTCATCTTTTCCTCAAGTGATGAGCGAGTTGTATTTCTGTATGCTATTTCAACACAACTTATGTACACACAGATGGTCAACGTGTTTTCCACACTGGCAATATTTTTGTGCCAGACCCACTTGCCAACTTACAAAAAATGCCCTTTACTTGTTTTAAATTAATTTTGTTTGTGTTTGTAATGTAGTTTGTTAACAAAACAAATTGTATCTGAAAAGTGAATTTAATTGAATTAAAACAGATAATCATCCAAACCAAATTGAGATTATTAAGTAATTACAGTTGACTATTTAGAATGCAATTTAGATGCACAGAATTTTTTCTACAATCAGAATTGTCATAACATCACGAGTCTTATTAATCTGTGTGTTTTAGTGTGTCTACTTCACATGGCGATCTTAATGAGGGAATTTAATATGGGTGTCTTGTTCTTGTTTGCAACAGTTAGACATTCTGTAAATAATTCAGAACAGTCAGTCACACAAGTGCTTGTAACTCTAATGGATACCTATTGATTGCAGTAAAAAATAAAGTTTTGTCATAATTTGACATTTCTTCCAGGTTTTCAGGAAGTTAGAGATTCTTTTCTTTTCTGCTTTCACTAGTTGTTTCAACCTGAGATAAGAGGACATGTATGTATGCAAAAAGGAAACAACAGGAAAAAGTTTAGTATAGTATTGTGCTCTTAGCCAAGTTTGTTCAATAACGATATTATCTACATTTCTTTGGCAGCAATGGTGGTAGTTGCAGAGACAGTAAAATTTGCATCTCCTGTGGAGGTAAATGCATAAAGATAGAAGTCTCTCAGGAAATCAATCGTGTAAGTGGTGAATTTTGCTATGCCTTACACAGCTGGTTTCCTGGGATACTTTTATCAGGGTCACCTTGGAGGTCATACACTAGCAGTACATGGTATGTATATGGTAGCAATGTCAGATGCCCATTCAGCTGGATATTCTTGTTATAACACATACTTTTTCCAGAAGTCGGTGAATAGATTTCCAAAGTAATCAGCACATTTAAAACAGTTTCTAAGATTTAATATAATTGGATAGATAAACAAAATTTACCCACCAACTGGCAACAGAAGAAAACACACACAGAAGGTATGGAAATTTCATAACTTTTGGGTGTGTTTTCTCCTTAGTCGTTTCGTAAGCAGATTTTTTTTTTATGTATCCAGTTGTCAAAAAAAAAAGATTATTTTAGTTGATATGTTAGTTTCTAAGGTTTGACGTTTATTATGTTCCCCAAATATATATTTGTTGGATAAGCCATATAAGAATGAACACAGTTCTGTTAAACTGAAACATTAAAAACCAGTTGGTAGTGAACTTGTTCTCATTTATTTTTCCTCTAAAAATGCCTTAGCAGAAATTAAAATGATTATTGTGTAGATTACTTCCTCTGTCTGCATTCACTTGATGAAGACAATATATTTTTCGTTTTATTTTCAGATTCTTGTTGTAAATGGTGTTGCTTGCAATCTTCTGGGATATAATCCTGATGAACTGTGTCAGGTTAAATTAACACAGCTCTTGTGTGGGCGACACAAAAATCACGTCACTGCATTAGCAGAAGAACAGCTGGAGTTGAAGGACGGGAATATGGTGTTTTTGAGTGGGAAAGTTGTGAGTTAGTTTGTTCCCTTCTTTTAATGGAAACAATTTTTTTGGTCTTTTTGTTGGTGTTGTGAAAATTTCAATTTTAGTTGCTATGCAACTTGTCATTTCTTTAGGTTGAAATGGTGACAAAGGATGAGAGAATTGTGCCAGTATCATTGTGGCTGAGGAAACTAGAAACTGATGCTAGATGCCTGGCTGTAGCTGAACCTGTAGAACGGAGAGTAGCAAATGTAAGTTGCCTTCTATGCATATTATAAATTAAAGTCCCCTGATCCATTTTTCTGCCTGTACGCGAAGACTAATCTCAGGATATACTGTTGGGATTTTGACACAGTTTTCAATAATAGGTAAACAAGGTAACGAGGAAGGATTGTATATATAATCTATTATCACTTTACCAGACAAGCTGTCCAGCCATTGATAATCAGTGTTTCTGTGCAAAGCTAGAGAGGGTTGCTACTTAAATAATTTTATAGCTACTACAGATTTCATGATATACACTGATGCATATGATTGCTGCCAGTATTTCTTCCTGTCTCTGGATGCCCCACACATTGAAAACTTGGCATGATGCATCACAACTAAAAGAAGATGGTTTCAGTTGCCTGAGACTGCAGTCGTGTGTGTGTGTGTGTGTGTGTGTGTGTGTGTGTGTGTGTGTGTGTGTGTGTGTGTGTTGTTGACAAAGGCCATTCGCTGAAAGCTTTAAGTGTGAAAATCTTTTTGTTGTGCCTATCTGCAGCTCAGCGACTCCACTAAATGGTGAGTGGCAGCATTCTTTCTCATAATATAGTTCTGGGTGGAGGTTTTAATTTGCCGGATATAGACTGGGAGACACAAACGTTCATAACGGGTGGCAAGGACAAAGAATCCAGTGAAATTTTTTTAAGTGCTTTATCTGATAACTACCTTGAGCAGTTAAACATAGAACTGACTCGTGGCGATAACATATTAGACCTTCTGGTGACAGACAGACTCGAACAATTTGAAACAGTTAACACAGAACAGGGAATCAGCGATCATAAAGCGGTTACGGCATCGATGATTTCAACCGTAAATAGAAATATTGAAAAAGGTAGGAAGATTTTTCTGTTTAGAAAAAGTGACAAAAAGCAGATTACAGAATACCTGACGGCTCAACACAAAAGTTTTGTCTAAAAGTACAGATAGTGTTGAGGATCAGTGGACAAAGTTCAAAACCATCGTTCAATATGCGTTAGATGAGTATGTGCCAAGCAAGATCATAAGAGATGGAAAAGAGCCACCATGGTACAACAACCAAGTTAGAAAACTGCTGTGGAAGCAAAGGGAACTTCACAGCAAACATAAACATAGCCAAAGCCTTGCATACAAACAAAAATTACGCGAAGCGAAATGTAGTGTGAGGAGGGCTATGCGAGAGGCGTTCAATGAATTCGAAAGTAAAGTTCTATGTACTGACTTGGCAGAAAATCCTAAGAAATTTTGGTCTTATGTCAAAGCGGTAGGTGGATCAAAACAAAATGTCCAGGCACTCTGTGACCAAAATGGTACTGAAACAGAAGATGACAGACTAAAGGCCGAGATACTAAATGCCTTTTTCCAAAGCTGTTTCACAGAGGAAGATTGCACTGTAGTTCCTTTTAGATTGTTGCACAGATGACAAAATGGTAGATATCGAAATAGACGACAGAGGGATAGAGAAACAATTAAAATCGCTCAAAAGAGGAAAGACCGCTGGACCTGATGGGATACCAGTTCGATTTTACACAGAGTACATGAAGGAACTTGCCCCCCTTCTTGCAGCGGTGTACCGTAGGTCTCTAGAAGAGTTTAGCGTTCCAAAGGATTGGAAAAGGGCACAGGTCATCCCCGTTTTCAAGAAGGGACGTCGAACAGATGTGCAGAACTATAGACCTACATCTCTAACGTCGATCAGTTGTAGAATTTTGGAACACGTATTATGTTCGAGTATAATGACTTTTCTGGAGACTAGAAATCTACTCTGTAGGAATCGGCATGGGTTTCGAAAAAGACGGTCGTGTGAAACCCAGCTCGCGCTATTCGTCCACGAGACTCGGAGGGCCATAGACACGGGTTCACAGGTAGATGCCGTGTTTCTTGACTTCCGCAAGGTGTTAGATACAGTTCCCCACGGTCGTTTCGTGATCAAAGTAAGAGCATATGGACTATCAGACCAATTGTGAGATTGGATTGAGGAGTTCCTAGATAACAGAATGCAGCATATCATTCTCGATGGAGAGAAGTCTTCCGAAGTAAGAGTGATTTCAGGTTGCCGCAGGGGAGTATCATGGGACTGTTGCTGTTCACAATATACATAAATGATCTGGTGGATGACATCGGAAGTTCACTGAGGCACATCAGATGATGCTGTGGTGTATCGAGAGGTTGTAACAATGGAAAATTGTACTGAAATGCAGGAGGATCTGTAACGAATTGACGCATGGTGCAGAGAATGGCAATTGAATCTCAATGTAGACAAGTGTAATGTGCTGCGAATACAAAGAAAGATAGATCCCTTATCATTTAGCTACAAAATAGCAGGTCAGCAACTGGAAGCAGTTAATTCCGTAAATTATCTGGGAGTACGCATTAGGAGTGATTTAAAATGGAATGATCGTATAAAGTTGATCGTCAGTAAAGCAGATGCCAGACAGAGGTACATTGGAAGAATCCTAAGGAAATGCAATTCGAAAACAAAGGAAGTAGGTTACAGTACGCTTGTTCGCCCACTGCTTGAATACTGGTCACCAGTGTGGGATCCGTACCAGATAGGGTTGGTAGAAGATATAGAGAAGATCCAACATAGAGCAGCGCGCTTCGTTACAGGATCATTTAGTAATCGTGAAAGCGTTACGGGGATGATAGATAAACTCCAGTGGAAGACTCTGCAGGAGAGACGCTCAGTAGCTCGGTACGGGCTTTTGTTGAAGTTTCGAGAACATACCTTCACCGAAGAGTCAAGCAGTATATTGCTCCCTCCTACGTATATCTCGCGAAGAGACCATGAGGATAAAATCAGAGAGATTAGAGCCCACACAGAAGCATACCAACAATCCTCCTTTCCACAAACAATATGAGACTGGGATAGAAGGGAGAACCGATAGAGGTACTCAGGGTACCCTCCGCCACACACCGTCGGGTGGCTTGCGGAGTATGGATGTAGATGTAGATATAGAATATTGTTACAGTCCATCCTGGATTTTCTGTTGTTTGAAAGCGAGGGTAAATATTTTCAGTGGATGATTGGATCCAACACCAGTATTTGCCACCTAATTGGAATGGTGGATCGTAGTCACAAGCCATAGCGTGTCTGTACCTACTTGTCAATATCTGAGGCTAGAAAATTTTTCGGTTTGTACCATATTGTTGCAAGTGTCACGCAGTCTCAGCCAATGACATTTCAACTGCAATGATGCGATGCAAACAGCCGGTGACATTTTGATTTGATAGTAGCTTGTCTTTCTGAGCAAATCATATATTTTGTTATACCATAGTGCACAGCTCCATGTTAGAGCACTTTGTGATGATAAAAATGTCACCTCATTTGAAATATTTGTTCTGAAGTATGAAGTATGTAAAAAGCTGTAATTATCTCTGAAACGAATAAGAAGTTGAATCATATTTGTTGATCTTGGTTATATCTTGATTACCAGAAATTTTAACATTGTTACTGAAGAGCATAACATCATTGTTTTAGTAATACATTGTAGCAAGTATATATTTGTGTTAGTAATTTAAGCCTCACACTATTATAAATTGCATGAAAATTGATTGAAATTTTATTCCTTCCAATAATTATTAATGGTAGTGATATTTATTACACTACTTGGGTGCAGAGACAGTAGTTAGTCTGAATGATATATGTTTCTTACAATGTTCTTTTTTTTTTAATTAACTTTGTTGTTGTCATATTCTGCTCCTTCAAGTACATTTTCGCAAAGGCATGTGGTATACTCTACTGTTGAATGTAGAATTACTTACTCCACCTCAACATACTTTAAATTTAGATCCAGTGACCAATAAACATGGAGATTCCTCCATATCTGTTGTATTCTATCAGTGTGCATTGCTTTTTTGTTGTTCTCATGCCAAGTGTTCAATGTACATAAAGATGTGTATGTAATTGTGGGACACTGGTATTAATGGTGCAACTACTGAAGTTACATGGACAGTCTCTTTGTAGTGTATATAGAGTAAAATAAAATTGCTGATTGGTTGCACCAAACATCACTTAAAGGATATGACTCACCACAAAATGTTTCTGATGAATAGACATATTAATCAGTATTGAGTACAACAATGCAGCTGACACCAATTACCATGCACTGTTAAACTTTTCAGAAATTTGGATCACTTGTGAAAATTTAAAACATGACCACACTAGCAAAATCACTATGGAGTATTGTGGTTTATGCAAATCTTGATTAGCAAGAATTTCATCTTACTTGAACTGCTGAAGACAGTTTGCCCCAGTTAGAAACAAGCAATAATTAATATTACTCTTAGACAGGCCTCTGTCCTCAGCGCCAGTTTCATTGTGATAATCAATGATTTGCCTCTTTGTGCACCACAGTCTCTAATCTACAATTCTGATGATACAGCTTCACTTACTTCACATCACAACATACCATCTCTTGATAAGATTATGTAGTACACACTCTACTCTACATAATCAGTGCCAAAAATGCAAAAAATTCTGCTAGATTTGTCAACAAATAAATGTGTGTAACCTTTTATGAATTCATATTGATGCCAAACTGTGTTAGAACAACATTTAGGAGTTATTCATAATTATCCTCTGATTGGCAACTAAAATAAAAGATAGAGGACTGTGAGAATGCAGGATATGCTGGAGGAACCATTCCCATCTGTGTAGTTCAGAGAAGTAGGAGTTGGTGGATGGGACAGATGCTGTACTGCGTCGACCAAAGTGCGATGAACCATGGGATGGAGGATTGGCATTAGGACTAGGACTGGGACAGGGATGGGGAAGGATATTCTGTAGGCTGGATGGACAACAGAACACTACTTTGGGTGATGTGTGTAGGATTGTGAGTGGAATATCCCTCATCTCAGGGCACGACGAGAGAGAGTCCAAGTCCTGGTGAAGTTTGTGGTTGAGCTTTTCAAGGTGAGAATGATGCTGAGTGATCAGAGAAGTGCAGGTTGGTGGCTGGTTAACAGGTCAGATATTGTCTGTTAGCCTATCGCTCATGTTATTTACAATCTTGTATGAACATGTGTGTCTCTTAACGATCATGTGTGTCAGTTTGTGATTGAACTAATTTAAATGGTGGTATGCCCTCTGCTTCTGCTTTAACATGTCTGACCTTCCTTCTAACTTCCTACATAGCTCGCTATACTTCGAAACTCTTCTATCATAAGTTTTCACATTCTTATTTTAAATCTTTTCTGACTATGGTTTCAGTCAGTCCGCCTGCCTCCTGAGCGTCCAACCATGAATTCCTGCTCATTCTGTAAAGGACCTTCTTTCTTTTATCTGTTCTTTACAGCGGAAACATTTCTTCACTAAACTCCCTACTGACAACAGCCAGCCAAAACCCTATGGTTCCAACAGCCCCCCATACTGTGATCCCTTCTCCCCTTGCAACCAGTCATCCCTGGATAATCTCTCAAGAATTCCTCACTTCTAACCTGGCCTCACCTTCCGAAACTAAATCCCCCCGCCCTCCTCCCCGTGAGTCCAACATCACTCCTATGGAACCCACTGCTATTTGTAACCTGAAAAACGACTCTTCTTGCAGACTGACTCCACAACAGTGGTCATGAATCATAGTGAGTGTGTAGCTGAGAGTCTCCACAAACTTTCCAATACTATTGTACACAAAACTTGGAACCATTATCCTATCTCAGAAGTCCAACAAGACTTCTAGCAGCTCCTCATGTTGTTAGTTCCATCCCAAAACCTGACACTTGAATCCAGCACTCCTACTACCTTTTACCTATTTCACAAACACAATCCCACATGTCTCCTTACTAGTCATTCCAACAGGGCTGGATACAGTGCTCCCACAGAATGAAGCTCTGTCTTTGTTCACCATCACCTCCAAACTGTTTCCTGTAACCTCCCATCCTACATTCAAAACATTGTTAACTTCCTTCACTGCCTTTTCACAGTTCCTGACCTGTTACCATCAGGCTCCTTGTGGCCACTGAGTATGACATACTTGTACATGAATATCCCCCATGTCCATGGACTTGTAACTATGGAACATTACCTTTCCCTCAATGTACTCCTTTTGTCTTGTTATGCAGCTGTGGAGTCATCTGTCCAAAGACCTGCCTCATTCCCACCACCCCTTCTTTTTGTTCTTCCCTACCGCCTCACCACCACCATCACTTGAGGTAACTGCTTTTAATAATCATGTATTGATATTCAACTTCACTGCGCTTGTGTGAGCACACATTTGGGTGGCTGTGTGGTTCTCTCTCTCTCTCTCTCTCTCTCTCTCTCTCTCTCTCTCTCTCTCTCTCTGTGTGTGTGTGTGTGTGTGTGTGTGTGTGTGTGTGTGTGTGTGTGTGTTTGCTAGAAAAAGTGAGTTGGAAAGGTAGTGTGAATGCAGTTTCCTTTCTTTGTGTCCCTGTGCTCCATGCTTCAGTCTGCTATAGGTGAGTGGCTGCCATTCCCTTATTTTACATATTGCTCTGTCCAGGGATTTCTGTTATTGTTACGAAAAATGTGAAAATTGCTAAAAAACACTCTGTACTTGCTTGTTGACTTCGCCTTTCAACATTTAGCGAGAGAAAGCATCGCCTGCAGGGGAAACAGCGGTTGTTGAAATTTTTCAGGTTAGCCACAAGTTGCACTTAGTATTTTTTACTGACCAGTTTCACCCAGTTTACCAACAACATTGTCAGAAAGTGTGCAATTTACGCTGTGGACTGTGTAAAATGTTACAAGCCATAAATTGACATGAAAGAACGTAATCAATTTCAAGTATGATAACTTTTATTCAGAGTGCAGTATAGCATTGATTATCCAGTTGTCGGTAAACTGAATGACCGTTTAACCAAACTGCTACTTTCTCGCTACACACCACACCAGCAAAACATGCCTCAAAACATGCACTTTCCTGAGTACATTAATTTTGTGTTCACCCCTTCTTCAATGTTTACATTTATTTATGAATTGTGAGCAGTGTTTGTTTACTTATGACATTTTAAAGTAGCTGCCGTAAAAACTTTTGTTGCAAAATTCTGGAACACCGTTAGTAAAGAAATAATGTTCACAATGCTTAAATAAATGTAAACATCTGAAATGGGCATCTTGGAATGTCAATGTGGAAAGATAAATGCCTATAAAATAGGTGCGGTATCCTAATAAGTCAACAATGAACAGACATGAATTATTCAGTAATATTAATATGAGAGAGAATAGTAAAACAAAATATAGCAATGAAAAGGCAATCCTGGTTGACAATCAATTAGGAGTAACTTTTCATTTTTTAGTCATATGCAGGTCATTAGTGTTGGAAACTTAGTGTGTTAATATGCCCAAAAACTGTTAGCAAACTTTTTTTTAATGTGTGTCCAAAAATACTGATGACTGATCACATAGGTACATGTTGCTTCTGTAACACTAAAATTAAGCCATCAATCCTTCATTCATTTTAAAAATTTTGAAAGCATGGAGAGTTTGAACTTAGCATATATTGGCTGTTTTACACAGAGGCCAAACTGGAAAAATACAAACAGAGTGGCAAATTATCAGACGGATAATGTTCAGTACATATGCCTGTTGGTAGTACAGTACTGAGACTATTTTGTTCAGCATCTATACTGTTAGTCAGTGATTCTAGCCCTCAGGAGCTTTGCATTCATTTGCTAGGTATGGGCTTGTTGACTCTGGGGTTCTTCAGCCGGGGACTGGTAAGCACTGCCAGTTCTGTCACCAAGAGCTCTGGGCATGCTTCAGTGACCAGCATGTGGCACTGCAGTTGAATTTTGTGTGGCACAGGGAATGGAGATCTTGTCTTCACTGCCCCAGTCATGCAGATGGTTAAAAATCTCTATTAAAAAAGCCCTCAATCTCACGATGTGCTGTGTTCTGATAGGATACATGGCTGTTGAGATGGAACAGTCGTTAGCAGGCATCTCAGAGGATCTTGCCGCACCTCTTGTTATGTAAGGCTTACATAGGCATGTGGAGCTCTGTCTAGGTTGACTTTTATTTCCCTAGTTGCCCATGGGACCAAGATGGATGCTTTGAAATTTCTATTCCTCCTCCGAGCAGAAAGGGTGGGCTCATGCAGGTAGTCCTCCCACCTCAGAATTTTTTCAGAATTGTAGTATGTGTAGTAACATAATATATGCTGCTAGTCAGAATGTATTTTTGTTATTTAAAAGCAAGGAGGCAATTTTTGAAAGAGTTTCACCTTTTTATGACCAAAAGGGGATTTCAGGTACGTTAAATCTGTTAGGTGTTGCTAAATTGGACACTGTTGACTGAAACCTCAATTTTTCAACAAGTGACAAACCTGCAGAGGGCCAAAAGTTTTGGGGAAAATGCCATTGAGATTGAGCTTCATACCACCTTGAACTACAATGAAGGTGTTGTGGCATGCAGAGACCTGATTGACATCTCCAAAGAAGACCTGAAAGTTGAATGGGTCCAAGAAGGCATTGTAGATGTGCAGAATATCATGATATTTGTGAAAAGTGATCTGATCAAACGTGACTTGTTCATCCTCACTTTGTCGCACAAAACTCCCAATGGATATTAAGGTAGATTTTCTTCACTTAACTGTGTGGCCCTATATCCCCACCCTATTGCATTTTTTTTAATGCCAGTGCCTTGAGCACACCACTCTTGGCTGTAAGGGAGAAGCCACTTGTGTCAAATGTGGTAACGCTGCCCATGAAGAAATCAGAAATTCATCACCTCCAAAATTTATGAATGCTCTGGGTCTTGCCCTGTCTAGAGTAAGGCCTGGAGTAGGGACTGCTGTGTCTTCCATGAAGAACAGAAGATACAGGGGATAAAAAAATAAGCATATCCTGTATAGTGAGGACAAAGTGATTTATAAGACCATGCAATGCAAACCCATTTTCGCTACCTCCATTACTTCAGTTGTTAAACAGCTGGTGGTTCAGAAGACCAATGCAAACAGCCCCTGCAGAAGTTGCCGAGGTTGGTGTTTTCAGTTCTAGTATGTGCTTTTGTCAATGCATTGTGCTACTGCAGTTACTTCAAAGCCTGTACTTCCTCCCAGAACATCAGAAAAAGCAGTAGTAGCCGATGTTGCGGAGCTCCCTGATCCTCAAAAGATTCAGTCTGGCCCAGTGCTGCCGCTACCATGGCTGCATTTGTGGCTCTGAAGCCTACCCAGGACAAAAAATCAAAGACAAAGGCAAATACTGAAATGCTGTTGGAGATTGGATGTGAGCAGTCTGACAATTTCAGTGTTGCTCTCTTAAACATTTCTCATGATTTGTTTTCGGAACTGATGTAGTGTGATGTTAACCTAGGACACTAATCTCGCCCCAAGCCTGAGCCTCCACCTACTATGGTCTCCCCTCCCTGGTGGAAAGATGTGGTGAAAGTGCTGTCCTCTTGGTAAATGGCCCCTATACTACAGTGGAACTTTAATGGGCCGACAGCACAGGTGCAGGAGTTGAATCTCCTGGCACAAGCACGGCCCCTGTGGTTGTGTTTACAAGAAACACCTTTTGAAAACACTGACGCCCCTGCACTCTGGTGCTGTATCCTTAAATGAAAGAATGACCTTACTGGGGTCAGAGCCAAGAGAGGGTTTGCTGTGTTTGTCAATAATAGACACCACTATTCTGCTCTCTCCTTAGTTACTGACCTAAAAAAAGGTAGCCATTGCAGTTCATGTGGGTCAGAAGATCACTATATGCTCACTAGATTTACCTCCACAAGATGCAATAGAATCTGATGCTCTCACAGGCCTGATTGAACAACTCCCCTGCCCATTTGTCCACTGGGTTATTTTAGTGCCCACAATGTCTTATGGGTCTTGAGCTATAATTGCCATAGGTGTCGAGTCTTAGAGAACATCATAAAGTCTCAGATGTTGTGCATCCTCAGTACAGGCACTCTCACTCATTTCTTGGCTGCTATTGGTTCGTTCTCAGCAATCAACCACTCTTCGTGGTCTCCTGCCCTTGCAAACTCAGCTCTGTGGAAAGCAGCCGATGTCCTTCATTCCAGTGACCTCTTCCCATTGTGAATCCATGTTCTGGAGTGAGCATTACGTGAATAGAACCCACCAAAATGGTTGGTCACCAGGGCTAACTGGATGTTGTTCAACCAGCTGGCTGTGTTGGATACTGCAACAGCTCACATTACACCAGTGAGCCATCATGCTGGTGACTTATCCATCCCAAAGTCCTCAGGTTACCTTAGGAGACAGCCTGTACCTTGGTGGACTGATGAGTGACGCTCAGCAGTCAGGGATAAGTGCGCAGCTCTTCAGCTATTTTGAGTACTGTCCAACAGCAGACAACATCTCAGCCTTTCAGGTCACGAGAGCCGAGGCTTGATGTGAAATTAAGGAGATTAGGAACAGGTCATGGCAAGCCCCATTCTACTTGTTCCACAGCAGCATGAAGACATTAGGACGACCTTCGGTAAACGCATCATTTACCAATAGCAACAGTGTTGAAACAAGGGTGTCTTCAAACAACACGCAGAGGCATCACTTAGGGGATGGCAGAGCATTTTGCAAAAACTACTGCCAATGTCAGCCAGGATCTGGTGTTTCACCACTATTGTGTGACTGTAGAGAGAGGCAAATTGCACTTCAGATCCAACAGTACTGAGTCCTACAACTGCTCTTTCCCCATTTGGGAGCTGGAATCACCACTAAGACTCATGACATTACATCCGGACATGACAAAATCTGGTACTGCATGCTTCAACATTTGCCTATAGTATCAAATGAAAACCTACTCGAATGTTTAAATTTCATGTGATACAGGTCACTTTCCCAACTTTTGGAGAGACAATTATGATTGTTCTCCTTAAACTACCAAAGAACCACACCTGTCCCACTCATTACTGTGAGCTGTATAGGAAAAACCCTGGAGAGAATGGTAACTGTCATCTGGTCTGGTTGTTAGAGACCGTGCAACTCCTTAGCCACTCCATGTGGATTCCAGAGATTCAGTCCACGGTCGACAACCTGACCATGTTAGAGGCAGCTAATCAGTAGACTTTCCTATGACAACATCACTGTCCCAGTATTTTCTTTGATATTAGTAAGGCATACAACACTGTGAAACACATTGTTCTAGAGCAACTTCATCAATGGGGCTTTTATGGCCACCTCTCCATCTTCATACAATCTTTCATGTTGAAATGTTTTTTTGCATTCCACGGTGGTGAAACACTAACAGATTGTTTGGATCAGGAGACTGATGATGTCCCTCAGGACAGTGTTTGAAGAGCAAACCCCTTTGCCATAGTCTTAAACAATATCACATCTGTGGTAAGGAGTCTTGTACAGTGCTCCGTATTTGTGGATGATTTTGCTGTTTTCTGTTCCTCCTCTAGGGTTGCTACAGCCAGTTGCCAGTTACAACTTACTGTGTAGAGATTAGAAGAGTAGGGTTCAAAGATCGGTTTTCATTTTTCCATATATATATATATATATATATATATATATATATATATATGGGGGGGGGGGGGCCACGCGCGCATGCGGTGTGGCGTGGCATGGCATGTGCATGCATTTTAACCGTTCTTGTCATGTTTTTTAACTACAGGTCTCGGGAGTAGACAGGGAATGTCTGCTCCAGTTTTATAGGGCTTTCATGCATTCATGGTTAGACTATACTTGCACATTGTGGATCAAAGAGGCCTTCACATCTGAAGATAATTGATGGTATCTACCATGAGGCGATTAGACGGGCGGCCATGGGAGCTTTTAGGATGAGTGCCATACCGAGTCTTTGTGCTGAGGCTGGTGAACCACCACTTACTATCAGACGACAACTCCTCAGGGTGCGTCAGGTATATAAGTTACTCACAGCTCCGAATTTGCCTGCATACCCTAGTGTTACTTGTCTGCCTCTGGAACATGCTTTCTCCAATCGTCCATGAATAGAAAGGCCATTTGGGATCTGCATGCGTCATGTGCTGCAGTGACTTGTGTGGAGCAAGTACACCCCAAATCAAGGGTTTTAGCAGTCTGCCACCCTGGTTACTGTTAGGCCCAGAATAATTGCAGATACAGTGCAGTACAGGAGATGTTGCACTCCTGTATGTTTTTTAAAACATTGCTTATGGACATTTTAAGTGTGTGTTGCAACTTTACAGCTGTCTGTACAGATGTGTTGAAATGGAGTGTTCAGTTGCTCGCTGTGTTGTTTTCCCTGATTGTGTCCTCAAGGTATGACTGCCTCAACACTTTACTGAATTCGATGCAGAATTATCCACAGGCACTGGAGCAGGTGAGACTTGATTTGAGTACTAAATTCCAATTCTCTGTGTGCCCTTCACTCTCTACTGTGCTTGTACTTAGCAGATAAAAATAGTACAGAATATCCAGGACACCCTCCTCCAACTACAACAGCTAAGGAAGGACGTGCCTTTCTGCTGGTTGCCAGGGTGTGGTATTACGGGGTATGAAAGGGCACCTGTAGCAGCTAAGGAGGCATGTCGCTATCCCCGTACATTCTACCTCCTCACTGTTGAGGTACAGAGTCTTGTGTCGATGGGATGTTGAGTGGCTGAAAGTGACAGACAATAAGCTCCGTCTAGTAAAGTGCACAATGTGGCTGTGGCGTACCTCCTTCCAGCTATGTCATTGGGACAAGGTCCTCCTTTGCATAGGCCACAACCCTGAGATGCATAGCTTCTTGCTCCGGCTAGAGGACTCTCAAATATGTGGTGCTTGTGGTGTACAGATCACTGTGGGCCACATTTTATTAGACTGTGTTTTATTTTCAGACCAGAGGGTAGCAGCAGATTTGCTGACAGATCTGCATTCTATTTTAAGAGATTTTTCAACGAATGTGGTTAGAGTTTTAAAATTTTGTGAATTGTCCGACAGGCGATCTTCATGTTTTGGCAGGGTGACTGGCTCAACACACTTTTAATAAGTGGTCAGCGGGTCATCTTTGCCGGTGCTGTTGTTTTAGCTCCTCTGTCGTTTTGTGTTTTAATCCCTGGTATGCACCTCTCACCCTTTCTATATTGTCTTAAGATGTATACGATAGTGATTGTGTTAGTGAATGCGAGTGAAATGGAAGTGATTGCATGAGTGTCGTTTTGTAGGTTTCATTGTCACTGTGTGCAACAATTTCAGTGATTTTGTCCACATTTTCTTTGTTGGCTCATTAGGAGTAGGATTAGGATTATTTTTCTTCGTGGCAAAGTCATATTTCCAACAGAGACTACAAGTGTTGGACAGTAAATCTGTTTGGTTGAATCTGGGAGTAGGGCTGAAGGTGAGGCCTTTGGATAGGACAGAGGTTTCAGATTGGGAGAGAGGTTTGGAGGAAAGGTTAACTACTGAATTGGGAAGTTGTGGTTCCAGGTTGTGTTGACTAGAATTTTGAGGTTTTGGGGGAGTGGAGGTGAAAGTGGGAGATTGAGTAGATGGGAGAGACTGGGTCTGTGTGCAATGAGAGGAGGTTGAGGTTTGTTGGAAAGGTTGTGGAGGGTGAGTGAGTTTCTTTTCAAATGTGTCAAGGTGCTGATAACTTCTCCATTTAGCACCCACAAAGTCGAAACACGCACTCTATAATATTGAACATAAAGTTGTCATCCACCCACTTTTTGGTGGGACGTCCCAGAATTTGAAGTTGTCCAGTATCCTGAGTAAAGGGATTTCGGACACATTTTTATCCCGCCTTGTGCCAAATTTTCAAATATGTGAACGAAGAGGGAGAATGACTTGTGAATTTCCTCTCCCTATCACTGTACACGATTCAAAATACACATTTGCCTGTTAAATTAGGTATTACTGTGTAGTTAAGTTGTGAGCTCATTCACATCCTGTTTGAGCATTTTAGAATTAAAAGGGATTGGTGTTGGGAAAGATCTTCTCCCCTTCTTCTGACATTAAACATCATTTGTCATGTTTGTTTGGAAGGAGGAGGTCAAGAGATAAGGCTTTCAACAAAGATGACAGAAAACAACTTCACAGCAAATTGTGTGATTTGTCCCACCATGTTTTCGATAAAATTTGAAGGAAGAAAGCTTTAGTGGATCATCAGAAGATACAAAAACACATTCTCAACAGCAATGTCATAAAAATAAAACAGTTATAACTTTCTTTGTGAAGAAACATACTTTTGAAGAAGTTGCCACGATACTTACTGAAGCTGCATTTTTTTATCACAATGTAAAACGTGGTCTTAGTTACAAGTGATTGGCTTGCGAAATATAATTACATCATTCCTTTTTTCCAGACAGTAATGTTGCATCTAAAATTTCATAAGGGGCCCATACAGTCAAGATGTAGTCATAGTTGGGCTTCAGAGAGCCTTTTACTTTTCTCTGTCTTCTTATGTTTCAATCTGAGGAAATATAAAAATCTTACTTCATGCAATTCAGTACTTTGATGTTAGCCAGAAGATACACCAGAGATTGGTGAATTTTTATGGAGACTCCAAAGACCCAGACATTTTCCATGCAATAAAGAATATTAGAGAAGCTAATGACTTGAATCAAGTAATTGCGTACAGTGCTGACAATGCTCCAGTGAACTGTGGCAAACACAGTTCAGTTTTTGTCCTACTGAATAATGAAAATACATCCATTTATAGAGCTAACTGCAACTATTAATTCATAACTAATACTGTAAAACATGGTCTTAAAACATTTCATCGCGGTTTAGAGGCATTACTGCTTAAAATCTACACTGAGTATGGTTCCTCTGCATCAAATGTTCAGTCAGTGAGAGAACTTTCAGTTTGTGGAGCTGGAGCTTAAGGAAATATTGCAACATCTTCGTAGAAGATGGCTCCCCTTATTTTCTGCAGTTGACAGAGTTGTATACTGCTGGTCTGCTGCCAAGTCATAATTTATTTCGTAAGGTGAGGAAAATTGATAAAGATTGCCGTGGATGTTTGCGACATTAAATGAAGAAACTTAACGTTCATGTCATGAAAGCTATCTTCATTTTCTGCAGCATATTCTGTCCTGTTTGAAACTACGGTTAGAAAACTGGAAAACAGCTCAACCACTTCTGTTGAGTAGGTCAGAATAATAAGGTACCTTAAGAGCAAGCTAGAGAGCAGGAAACAATATAAATTTTTACAAAAGAAAGTTCATGAAATACTGGAAGAAATATCAAAATCAAAATTGTGGAGGTTAAGTTTTGAAACTAATGCACAGTCTTTTTGTCACACTGCATTGATGATTTTATCCTAATGTTATGACTTTTCTGGTAACAAGGAGTTCAATCTGCTTAAAAGTTTTTCACTTCATGAAAAAGATGATTTTTGTCTGCAATGGCAGTGTTTTTTAAATTTTAACAACAAACTATACCACAATCTGAATGAAGATAAGTTATACAATGAATTCTGTGATTTCCAGAATGCATATGCTGGACTTGATAAAATTAAAGCAGGAGACCAGATTTGGGAAGACTTCTTTAAGATCGCAGTTGACTTTCCCATTCCCAATTTCTTAGGCTTATATCATACAAGTTTTCATTTTCTACCAGTAACTCATTTGCTGAAGGAATCTTCAGTATGATGAAGAACCAGTGGTCAGATTATAGAAATGGGATGTCCATGACCTTATTGGAAAAAAAAGAAACTAAATGAACTTCTGAAAGTTGCAGTGAATTCTTGAATTTTTTGAGAAGGGGGGAATGGAATGACAGTGACAGACTACTGAAAGCAGCGAAGAGCAATATAAAATATGCATTCAAAAACACAGAATGGTAATCAAGTTACTATTAGATATTTCCTTCAAGGTTTTTTAGTCTCTCTCTCTCTCTCTCTCTCTCTCTCTCTCTCTCTCTCTCTCTCTCTCTCTTTCTTTTTCTTTTCTTTTTCCCTCTTCCTTGACCTTAAATAGAACTTAATACATTGCTGTAAACGTTCATTTAAAAATTCATTTCATGTTTAAATGGCAAATCCATACATTACAAATAAGAGTGAAAAGAAGGCGGCTTTCATTTTTATTTTTGTGTTAACACAATGTTAAAAGCAAATTATGATGGGTATATTTTCTTCATTCAGTATGATTGAGAAGTTGTCCAGTTCAGGGCATCTTGGAAGGTGGCATTCCTAATTGAATGTTTTAGGGTCCTTTAACTTCTGTGCAATATTTATACCATTGCAGATGATAGGCACGAATTGTATGTTGTTAGCACTGTATGAAATGACCAAAATTGCTCAAAGACATGACAGCAGAGCTCGCTAAAACTTCTGTAGACTGTCTGGCCAATAAGAAAGCAGTAGTCACGTAGTGAACAGAGTGTCAGCGGAAATATCCAGATTGCAATCCGGGTGGAAATCGATGAGAACATCGTGCTCTCTCTTCCATGAATTTTTTACGCAGGCTGGATTGAAACGAATTGCATGCAGGATCTGGCCTGCGGGCTGCCTGTTGCCCACCCATGGTGTAAAGGAACAGAATCTGATAAAAGCATGGAATGAAATTTTGGTTTTGGTGGAAAGTTCTCTTCACATTGAAAATGACTTACATTCGAAATGCTCAGTATGTTAAAAGAACTCGGTTGCCATGAATGTGAAGAAGACTTTCAAGAATGGATAAATGTTGATGGTGCAAATCCAGGGCACCAAATCGTGCAGGATAGCTAAATTGCAAACGTAGTCACTGATAAAGCTGATGCCGTCACCATATCATCAACTAGTGGTCCAGAAAATGAAGATGACAACATACGAGCTGTTTCTGAAGCATTTGTTTATTTAGATACTGCCTTGAGATTGTTTGAAGTTCAAGATGAAAGCAACCAGTATCACCTACCTGTCTTGAAAAAAAACCGCTAGTTAACTGCTCATAAGCAGCCCAGTGAACACAATGTATGCAATTCATATTTTGCATGTACAGTACATGTATACAGAATTAATGCTTTAAAAAAATTCTTCATCTTGGCCCAAGAACCATGGACCTTGCCGTTGGTGGGGAGGCTTGCGTGCCTCAGTGATACATATAGCCGTACCGTAGGTGCAACCACAACGCAGGGGTATCTGTTGGGAGGCCAGACAAACGTGTGGTTCCTGAAGAGGGGCAGCAGCCTTTTCAGTAGTTGCAGGGGCAACAGTCTGGATGATTGACTGATCTGGCCTTGTAACACTAACCAAAACAGCCTCGCTGTGCTGGTACTGCGAACGGCTGAAAGCAAGGGGAAACTACGGCCGTAATTTTTCCCGAGGGCATGAAGCTTTACTGTATGATTAAATGATGATGGCGTCCTCTTGGGTAAAATATTCCTGATAGAATTTTGCACAGAGCACAACTTAATCATAGCTAACACTTGGTTCAAGAATCATAAAAGAAGGTTGTATACATGGAAGAAGCCTGGAGATTAGATTAGATTAATACTTGTTCCATAGATCATGAATACGACACTTCGTAATGATGTGGAACGTGTCAGGTTAATAAAAGATGTCTGTACAAGATATTACATTACACAAAATATTGCATGACACTAATGTTTAAGTTAGTTTCTCCCCCCCCCCCCCCCCTTTAATTTATATCTAAATCTAAGAATTCAGCCAATGAGTAGAAGGAGTTGTCATCTAGAAAGTCTTTTAATTTATTTTTAAATGTTGGTTGACTATCTGTCAGGCTTTTGATGCTGTTTGGTAGGTGACCAAAGACTTTTGTGGCAGCATAATTTACCCCTTTCTGTGCCAAAGTCAGATTTAACCCTGCATAGTGAAGATCATCCTTTCTCCTGGTGTTATAGCTATGGACACTGCTATTACTTTTGAACTGGGTTGGATTATTAACAACAAATTTCAGAAGTGAATATATATACTGTGAGGTTACTGTGAGGATCCCTAGATCCTTATATAGATGTCTGGAGGATGACCGTGGGTGGGCTCCAGCAATTATTCTGATTACACGTTTTTGAGCAATGAATACTTTTCTACTCAACGATGAATTACCACAGAATGTGATCCCATACGAAAGCAGTGAATGAAAGTAGGCATAGTAAGCTAATTTACTGAGATTCTTATCACCAAAATTTGCAATAACCCTAATAGCATACATAGCTGAGCTCAGACGTTTCAGCAGACCATCAATGTGTTGCTTCCAGTTTAACCTCTCATCAATGGACACACGTAAAAATTTTGAAATTTCTACCTTAGCTACAAACTTCTGTTCAAAGTCTATATTTATTACTGGAGTTGTGCCATTTACTGTACGGAACTGTATATACTGTATATCTAAAAACAAAGATGATGAGAATTACCAAACAAAAGCGCTGGCAGGTCGATAGACACACAAACATACACACAAAGATATTTGTGTGTATGTTTGTGTGTATGTTTGTGTGTATGTTTGTGTGTATGTTTGTGTGTATGTTTGTGTGTGTCTATCGACCTGCCAGCACTTTTGTTTCATAAGTCTCATCATCTTTGTTTTTAGATATATTTTTCCCACGTGGAATGTTTCCCTCTATTATATTCACTGTATATACTGTGTTTTATCAAAATTTAAAGAGAGTCCGTTTGCTGAGAACCACTTAATAATTTTGTGAAAAACATCATTTACAATTACATTTTTAATAACTTTTCTTAGTACCGCACAATAGTTTTTATAATATTGAACAATTTCGGGGTCAGTACTCCCTCTTGCTGTTAGATACAGTTCTCTTTTACGGTTGCAAGATATTCTTATTCCTTTAGTTAGCCAAGGTTTTTTATGTTTTCTTGGAATTATGTTTAACTATTTTCTTTGGAAAACAATTTTCAAATACCCTTAAAAATGTATTGTGAAATAAGTTATATTTGAAGTTTACATCAGGTTCCATATATACTTCATCCCAGTCTAGCTGCTTTAGGCTTTCCCTAAAGTTTGCAATATTTATATTGGTAATTGAACGCACTGCTTTGAAATTCTGATTTGATATACTGCATGGAGCTATGTCATGTACTGTAACTAGCTGTGCACCATGACCTGAAAGACCATTCTCAACAGGATAAGCATTTATGTCCTTAAACTTATCTTGGTCTATAAAAAAGTTATCTATCAATGTCCTGCTGTTCTTTGTTGTCAGAGTAGGAAAATCAATGACGGAGCTCAAATTGAAAGAACTGAGTAATACTACAAGGTCATTCTTCCTATTACACTCTTTCAGGGAATCAACATTGAAATCCCCACAAATGATAATTTGCTTCCCCCTGTCTGAGAGATAGCACAACAAAGCATCCAAGTTTTCTAGAAATAGCTGGAAATTCCCTGAGGGGGACCTGTACACTGTTAAAATTATGAAAGTGCCATCATTTAGTTTTAGTTCAGTGGCACATGCTTCCATATGTTGCTCTACACAAAATTTTTTAGTTTCTAAATTTTTTACGCTGTGGAAGCTTTTGACATATATGGCAACTCCTCCTCTCATCATATTATCTCTACTTACATGTGCAGCTAATTTGTACCCATTGATGCTAACCTTTTGCATATCAATGACAATGTGATGCTCAGACAGGCATAGTACATCTATTACATTCTCAGTTTCTATATCTTCTAAACAAAGCAGAAGCTCATCAATTTTATTCTTCAATCCCCCAATGTTTTGATGAAATATACAAACATTATTTTTCACTTTACTTTTGTGAGTATCTTGAACTTTTTTAACATCATTAGTACTTGCCTGGCTGAGTTTCCCACTGGACACTGATCTTACACTAAAAAAGTTTCCACCATGAGATGTAGTTCCTCCCCCCTTTAAATTTCCTGCTATCAGCCCAGCCAGTTTACCCGTCCCTTTCTTGTTGAGGTGTAGGCCATGTCTAGTATAGTCCCACTTACAGAGTGAATCAACAGGAACCACACCAATGTGTGACCCCGCACCAGATCCAAGTACCTGTTCCAACTCCAAATTAACTCTCCTGACAGAAGAGCTCAAATGAGGCTGGTCGTGGCGCTCCAGAACCCAACACTGGTATGACTCGTTGCTGATGCAATCTTTGCCAGGTCACACTCCATGCTGTACCCCGGATCTCTGTCAATACTGTTGCCCGGCCCACCCACAATAACCACAGTATCTTCCTTAGTAAAGCCTCTACATAGTGAACCTAAATCCTCTATAACCTGTCCCAGTCCAGCACTAGGTTTGAAAAAACTTGTGACCTGGTATTCTGACCCTACCTAATTCATCCTGCAGAAGTTGGCCCACACCCCTAGCATGCGAACTACCTAGCAACAAGACTTTCTTTCTCTTTGCAGACTTCCCTACCTTCTTATTCAATTTGCTGCTGAAAGCTTGTTGAGCCCTGTCTACATCTACTTCTGTGAGAGGCTCATCAGTTTCTGACTGAGGCAACAGGTCAAACGTATTTTGTACATTAATAACAAAGCTGTCAGAAGATTTTCTTGGCCTGTTCCTTATGCCTGTTACCACTTCCCACCCCTGTTTACCCTTCTCCCCCCTTAACCTGCCCAGTTCTCGCCCAGCCTCATCTAACTCAGCCTGAAGGGCAGCAATTTTCCCCTCCTGTTCCACAATCTTTCTATCGCTACTGCATAGCCTACAGAACCACTGATGAGTCTCGCTCATTTTCCCAATTCCCACGCCACTACAATCGCCCCAATGAAAAAAGTTACTACATCCATCACACCAGACCCCAGAGCTAACGATTCTACGGCACGTCAGGCACTTCACACTCGTGGTACAAATCGATTTTAGTGACAGAAAGACAATTAAGTTACCGGAAAACAATGAAAATACGTGTACGAAAAATTAAGCCTACTCGCAACAATGTAAACAATGGTTCAGAAGTTTATTACTGGAAATTACTTAAGAGATGACGATACTCTACAGATATAAAGGGGCAGCAAACGTATTTAGCACACTAAACTATCAGTAAATGCACTTAAAATTGCGGTATGAAGTTTAATCTGAAAGCTCAAAAGTTCGGCCTGGCCGCGATATGTAAACAAAACGAACTTTACGTGATTACTGTAAAAATACGCGAGTAAGACAAAAACTTTTAATGGTACGCTTGAAGAGCACTATAATTAATGTAATAAATTAGTTTAAAGTGTTAGAAACAGTTTATTACTACTTAAATTACTTACCTTGTGCGGGAGCTGTGACTCAAGCGTCTGTATAGCAGGCGCAGGGCTACCAACTTCTGTGTGAAGAAACTGCAAAAAGGTGGGAATTTAAGGAGATGGGACCTGGATAAACTGAAAGAACCAGAGGTTGTACAGAGTTTCAGGGAGAGCATAAGGCAACAATTGACAGGAATGGGGGAAAGAAATACGGTGGAAGAAGAATGGGTAGCTTTGAGAGATGAAGTAGTGAAGGCAGCAGAGGACCTAGTAGGTAAAAAGATGAGGGCTAGTAGAAATCCTTGGGTAACAGAAGAAATACTGAATTTAATTGATGAAAGGAGAAAATATAAAAATGCAGTAAATGAAGCAGGCAAAAAGGAATACAAACGTCTAAAAAACTAGATCGACAGGAAGTGCAAAATGGCTAAGCAGGGATGGTTAGAGGACAAATGTAAGGATGTAGAGGCTTATCTCACTAGGGGTAAGATAGATACTGCCTACAGAAAAATTAGAGAGACCTTTGGAGAAAAGAACCACTTGTATGAATATCAAGAGCTCAGATGGAAACCCAGTTCTAAGCAAAGAAGGGAAAGCAGAAAGGTGGAAGGAGTATATAGAGGGTCTATACAAGGGCGATGTACTTGAGGACAATATTATGGAAATGGAAGAGGATGTAGATGAAGATGAAATGGGAGATACGATACTGCGTGAAGAGTTTGACAGAGCACTGAAAGACCTGAGCCGAAACAAGGCCCCCAGAGTAGACAACATTCCATTGGAACTACTGACGGCCTTGGGAGAGCCAGTCCTGACAAAACTCTACCATCTGGTGAGCAAGATGTATGAGACAGGCAAAATACCCTCAGACTTCAAGAAGAATATAATAATTCCGATCCCAAAGAAAGCAGGTGCTGACAGATGTGAAAATTACCGAACAATCAGTTTGATAAGGCACGGATGCAAAATACTAACGCGTATTCTCTACAGACGAATGGAAAAACTGGTTGAAGCCGACCTCGGAAAGATCAGTTTGGATTCCGTAGAAATATTGGAACACGTGAGGCAATACTGACCCAACAACTTATCTTAGAAGCTAGATTAAGGAAAGGCAAACCTACGTTTCTAGCATTTGTAGACTTAGAGAAAGCTTTTGACAATGTTGACAGGAATACTCTCTTTCAAATTCTGAAGGTGGTAGGGGTAAAATACAGGGAGCGAAAGGCTATTTACAATTTGTACAGAAACCAAATGGCAGTTATAAGAGTCGAGGGGCATGAAGGGGAAGCAGTGGTTGGGAAGGGAGTGAGACAGGATTGTAGCCTATCCCCAATGTTATTCAATCTGTATATTGAGCAAGCAGTAAAGGAAACAAAAGAAAAATTCGGAGTAGGTATTAAAATCCATGGTGAAGAAATAAAAACTTTGAGGTTCACGGATGACATTGTAATTCTGTCAGAGAGAGCAAAGGACTTGGAAGAGCAGTTGAACGGAATGGATGGTGTCTTGACGGGAGGATATAAGATGAACATCAACAAAAGTAAAACGAGGATAATGGAATGTAGTCGAATTAAGTCGGGTGATGTTGAGGGTATTAGATTAGGAAATGAGACACTTAAAGTAGTAAAGGAGTTTTGCTATTTGGGGAGCAAAATAACTGATAATGGTCGAAGTAGAGAGGATATAAAATGTAGACTGGCAATGGCAAGGAAAGCGATTCTGAAGAAGAGAAATTTGTTAACATCGGGTATAGATTTAAGTGTCAGTAAGTCGTTTCTGAAAGTATTTGTATGGAGCGTAGCCATGTATGGAAGTGAAACATGGAAGATAAATAGTTTGGACAAGAAGAGAATAGAAGCTTCGAAATGTGGTGCTACAGAAGAATGCTGAAGATTAGATGGGTAGATCGTATAACTAATGAGGAAGTATTGAATAGGATTGGGGAGAAGAGAAGTTTGTGGCACAACGTAACTAGAAGAAGGGATCGGTTGGTAGGACATGTTCTGTGGCATCAAGGGATCACCAATTTAGTATTGGAGGGCAGCGTGGAGGGTAAAAATCGTAGAGGGAGACCAAGGGATGAATACACTAAGCAGATTCAGAAGGATATAGGTTGCAGTAGGTACTAGGAGATGAAGAAGCTTGCACAGGATAGAGTAGCATGGACTGCTGCATCAAACCAGTCTCAGGACTGAAGACCACAAGAACAAACAACAACAACAACAACAACAACAACAACAACAACAGTACAGAATTACAGTAAATAACTGCCACTTGTTATGAAATACATTTAAATTGCTACAGGAAATACAAATTCACATTTTAATCGGCACTTTTATGGGTGTACAGATAGATATGTTAGTTTTTCACTTTACATCTGTTGCTGTGTTCTCTCCCATGTGTATGTAGCGACATAGCTGTGGGGAACACTGTGTGGTGATCTGTCAGTGTGATGTGATCCATGTTACTTTTGATTGTTCTTCTAATATGGTTGCCTTTTAGTTTTGTTCTCATGGTCTGGCTACTCTGTATCATGGCCGTGCATGAACTTATTCCTCTTGACTTCGTATCCAGGCAGTACAATGCTGTAAGAGGGTGTCTCACTACTTCCAATTACTGAATGACAAACATGTATTCAATGATAGTCTTCTGTATTGTTCAAACTATTTAAATCAGTTGTGAAGACTGATCCAAAAATCAGTAACTCATAAACTCGCACACATCGATCAAGGTGTCTGACCATATTGAACGCGACTCAGTATTTAAGATCTACAATCTTCATTTGCCTTGACTGTTTACATTGTAGAATGTTGATTTTCCCTGAAGTACTCATGACACCTTCGCAGGATGTCACCAAGGCAAAAATGCCAACATCCAGTAAGTGCTATTGCACTCACCACGCTTGCCCCTGCTGTGTTACATCACTGCATACACACCATCTGCACAGATCACAGGTTGGGGGTGTGCACAGTGGATTGTTCCCACTATATAAAATGTTCATTAGAGACACGGCCATCTTCCACTAATGTGAGCATCCTCAGTTTAGCACGTCATTCTCACGAATAACCCATGTTACATGTCTTGGAAAATATTTTTACCAATGTATTGTTAAATTTACAGATGTAGAAAGTATACTTTTGAAATTGTTCTGTAAGCTTAAAGAATAGGCAACCAGAGTTGATTGTGTTTTGACTGCTTTGCCCAAATAACTAGAAGAGTCCATGTTAATTAAATTTGTTTTGCTAATTTAATAAATTTTGCCAGTTTCTTTTCTATTCTACAAAAATTTCTAATTCTTACAAGACCTTTAGCAAAGGGCCATTAGCAACATTGTGGCTAATTTTCATGCTGTCTTGACTCTCACCTAAAGCATGGTTAGTTTTCTTCAATTGCTCACCCAATGCTTTACAGTTGGAATTTAATTGTGAGTTCTTTATCACATGCTTTAAATGGTCTTCCACTTCGACCAGCATACATGCTCCGACAAGTTTGATCATTTTATATACTTCTCGACAGTTGCCACACACACTTGAACATTTGTTGTACTGTGACCCCAGTTTCTGTATTTCATCACCAAATAATGGTGATGCCTTGTGCTTCAACCAGTTGTTGACAGCTTCCTTGTGCTCATCATCAAATATGGAGTGCTGAGCACCCAGCTACACCTTCATCTTGGAAAACAAATGAGTCACATGTGGCAAGTCCAGCATATGTGGGGGATGCTGAAAATCTCCAAGCAAATAAGTCTAAATTTTTCCTTAATTTGATTTGCAGTTTGGGGTTGCTCGTAGGAAGAAGATTCCTTCGTTAAATCATTCCACGTCATTTCATTTTGGATTGACCTTCGGAGTTTTATAATAGTCTCATGATAAACCTGAGGTATCACAGTCTTCTTATGTGTAATTCCCATGAAATCTGTTGTCAAACTTCCTTTATGATTCTAAAGAAGTGCAACCTTTATTTTACCATTTGACAGCATAGATATTATGCTACCACTGTGCACAAAACTTCTGTGATGATGTTAAAGAAGGTCGTCTTTGAAATCTCTGGCACATCTTAAAAACGTTCAGAAATTGTAAACTGATGTCTCACATGCACAATTTCCTCAACATTTTGCATAAGTTCATCAGTCACATTGATTGTCTTCCTGAAAAACTTTCATCGTGCACTTGTATGCAACCAGCCTTGAAATTTCTGCACCACTCCCTCACAACACTGTCACAACCCATCCCATACACGTTACATAGTTGACAATGAACATACCTGCCAACTTTCCTGATTTCAGTGGGAGAGTCCCGATTTTCCACGTTTTATTCCACCTCCTGATTATTCCATTATTTCTCTTAATTTTTACTAATTATTGTCCAACGTAAGATATTTGTTTTGAAAACTCGCTATTCCGGGTTCCCCCACCCCCACCTCTCATCCCCTCAGTGGTCAGAATTCGTTTGCTATGTAGTCTATGTTAATCAGTTTACATATCAGAGCTTGTAGACATCGAGAAGTTGCATGCAACCTATATATCGTTAGTTATTTCTCCTCTTCTTCTGTTTCCATTTTTGTTTTTATACCCAATATATAGCTATGTGATGTCAGAGAGAGAGATTAAAGTCAGTTGTCTTGGGCTGATACAAAAATGAGCCCCGGCTTTTTGTTAATTTGTGTCTCAGATTGGCAGGTATGGATGAATCATGGCAGCATTGATACTTTCCGCATGCAGGAAGTGAATGACAGTAGGCTGCTCCAACTGGTGGGAGACAAAGCAGTACTGTCCATTTCAACCACTCACTGTTTGTACTCTGACAGGTGTACCAGAGCACTAACTGACACGGTGTGAATTTCAGTCTCTTCCTCCAACCACAAAATCACAATGAAGATAAAAGCATTTGTTTATTTGTAATCCACTGGGAGGTTAATTTATGAATAATGCTCCACGTCAACCAAGTTTGCCGAACAGATCTCACAAGGTTAGGTCCCGAGCGGTACAAACGACTTTTTTGAAACTATCTACACGGTGATGTAAGTTAAGATCCCAGGTATCACACACTGCAGCCATTCACCCTCATGGACCCTTGTTTGCGACTGGTTCATGAAATAAAAATTTTGTGACACTCATCAGCATTAAAAGAAGTTACATTGCATGATGTGGTTGTGTGGTGTAATAGATACGATAACAACTTCAATTGCAGGAGGCTGTCAGTTCGAGTTTTGTCAGGTGCACTTTTTTTTTTATTTTTAAATCTTCATCGAACTTACTTCAACCATTATTTTTATTCAGTTAATGGTTGGTTTAAATGTAATTTTTTTCTCTCTATTCATTTGTCACATCATTTGGATTGGTATATGAACTTTCTCATTTGTTTCATTTTTTGTTTATGTCACTCTTTTTCCAATCGGAATTTTTGTGGATATGAATTTAATTATGTTTATTTATTATAATATTCAAAAAGAAAGATGATGAGACTTACCCAACAAAAGCGCTGGCAGGTCGATAGACACACAAATAAACACAAACATACATACAAAACTCTAGCTTTCGCAACCAATGGTTGCCTCGTCAGGAAAGAGGGAAGGAGAAGGAAAGACAAAAGGATTGGGTTTTAAGGGAGAGGGTAAGGAGTCATTCCAATCCCGGGAGCGGAAAGACTTACCTTAGGGGGAAAAAAGGACAGGTTTACACTCGCACACACACACATATCCATCCACACATACACAGACACAAGCAGACATTTGTAAAGGCAAAGAGTTTGGGCCTTTACAAATGTCTGCTTGTGTCTGTGTATGTGTGGATGGATATGTGTGTGTGTGCGAGTGTAAACCTGTCCTTTTTTCCCCCTAAGGTAAGTCTTTCCGCTCCCGGGATTGGAATGACTCCTTACCCTCTCCCTTAAAACCCAATCCTTTTGTCTTTCCTTCTCCTTCCCTCTTTCCTGACGAGGCAACCATTGGTTGCGAAAGCTAGAGTTTTGTGTGTATGTTTGTGTTTATTTGTGTGTCTATCGACCTGCCAGCGCTTTTGTTGGGTAAGTCTCATCATCTTTCTTTTTACATATATTTTTCCCACGTGGAATGTTTCCCTCTATTATATTCATATCATTAATTTGGCCCAAACTCTTTGCCTTTACAAATGTCTGCTTGTGTCTGTGTATGTGTGGATGGATATGTGTGTGTGTGCGAGTGTAAACCTGTCCTTTTTTCCCCCTAAGGTAAGTCTTTCCGCTCCCGGGATTGGAATGACTCCTTACCCTCTCCCTTAAAACCCAATCCTTTTGTCTTTCCTTCTCCTTCCCTCTTTCCTGACGAGGCAACCATTGGTTGCGAAAGCTAGAGTTTTGTGTGTATGTTTGTGTTTATTTGTGTGTCTATCGACCTGCCAGCGCTTTTGTTGGGTAAGTCTCATCATCTTTCTTTTTACATATATTTTTCCCACGTGGAATGTTTCCCTCTATTATTATATTATAATATTCAGTTATTTGAAAATTCTGATCCATCAGTTAAAAAACAAAAGGTGAAATAATCTATTTATACTTGTGCAATGGTGTCAAAAATGTATTTTTGTTAAGAGATTAGCATTTTTTCCATGCTAATCATCATTTTTATGATGCAAACATTTAAAACATAACATAAATACTTATTGCACTATGGACAAAACAAAATAAAACAGATGAAAATGTAAATGATAGTCAGGTTTATAGGTAATGTGAAATGCAGGCAAAATGAGAAATAGATATAATGGACGAAAACACAGTGTTATAAAACTAAAGAAATTAAATCAAAATTGATTAAAAACACATGAATAAAGGTTTCAAGTGGAGAAAGAATGATAGGAAGAAAATGAGAGCAAATGAAGCAGTTGATAGTATGCTTAAAATGATGTTACAAAGGAATGGAATTAAAAAATTACATTTAAACCAAACAACTGAATAGAAATAATGGTCGGCAATCTATCGTACAGATAGTTTCAAAAAGTCGATCACACTGCTGGGGAGCTCTTAAATAGTGGCATATAGGTGGGGGGATGAAAGTATGTAATGGAAACTGATTTATAATTGCTGTTTGCATAATTAAGAAAAAACTTAATTGAAAGAAATTGAGAGGTACACACATTCTGGGTGAACTTCTAACTGGTACTAAAATCAACAGACCTTCAGTGTCAATACATTTAAGATAAATATTCATTATTTAAAGTTATGTACTTCTTCTCGTTAGTTCCATTGTGCATAGAGCTGATAATGACCATGACAATGCTGAATCGCCCCTCCATTGCTCGCGCAAATTCCTCTTGTCTCCTTCGAACGTCCTGATGCAGGATTCTCAGTGTGGGTGAAATGATGGACAGATGTGATTAATCCATTATATATTAATATGTTTGTTGTTGTGGTCTTCAGTCCTGAGACTGGTTTGATGCAGCTCTCCATGCTACTCTATCCTGTGCAAGCTGCTTCATCTCCCAGTATCTACTGCAACCTACATCCTTCTGAATCTGCTTAGTGTATTCATCTCTTGGTCTCCCTCTACGATTTTTACCCTCCACACTGCCCTCCAATGCTAAATTTGTGATCCCTTGATGCCTCAAAACATGTCCTACCAACCGATCCCTTCTTCTAGTCAAGTTGTGCCACAAACTTCTCTTCTCCCCAATCCTATTCAGTACCTCCTCATTAGTTACGTGATCTACCCACCTTATCTTCAGCATTCTTCTGTAGCACCACATTTCGAAAGCTTCTATTCTCTTCTTGTCCAAACTAGTTATCGTCCACGTTTCACTTCCATACATGGCTACACTCCATACATATACTTTCAGAAACGACTTCCTGACACTTAAATCTATACTCGATGTTAACAAATTCCTCTTCTTGAGAAACGCTTTCCTTGCCATTGCCAGTCTACATTTTATATCCTCTCTACTTCGACCATCATCGCTTATTCTACTCCCTAAATAGCAAAACTCCTTTACTACTTTAAGTGTCTCATTTCCTAATCTAATTCCCTCAGCATCACCCGACTTAATTTGACTACATTCCATTATCCTCGTTTTGCTTTTGTTGATGTTCATCTTATATCCTTCTTTCAAGACACTGTCCATTCCTTTCAACTGCTCTTCCAAGTCCTTTGCTGTCTCTGACAGAATTACAATGTCATCGGCGAACCTCAGAGTTTTTATTTCTTCTCCATGAATTTTAATACCTACTCCGAATTTTTCTTTTGTTTCCTTTACTGCTTGCTCAATATACAGATTGAATAACATTGGGGAGAGGCTACAACCCTGTCTTACTCCTTTCCCAACCACCGCTTCCCTTTCATGCCCCTCGACTCTTATAACTGCCATCTGGTTTCTGTACAAACTGTAAATAGCCTTTCGCTCCCTGTATTTTACCCCTGCCACCTTCAGAATTTGAAAGAGAGTATTCCAGTTAACATTGTCAAAGGCTTTCTCTAAGTCTACAAATGCTAGAAACGTAGGTTTGCCTTTTCTTAATCTTTCTTCTAAGATAAGTCGTAAGGTCAGTATTGCCTCACGTGTTCCAACATTTCTACGGAATCCAAACTGATCTTCCCCGAGGTCGGCTTCTACTAGTTTTTCCATTCGTCTGTAGAGAATACGCGTTAGTATTTTGCATCCGTGACGTATTAAACTGATAGTTCGGTAATTTTCACATCTGTCAACACCTGCTTTCTTTGGGATTGGAATTATTATATTCTTCTTGAAGTCTGAGGGTATTTCTCCTGTCTCATACATCGTGCTCACCAGATGGTAGAGTTTTGTCATGACTGGCTCTCCCGAGGCCATCAGTAGTTCAAATGGAATGTTGTCTACTCCCGGGGCCTTGTTTCGACTGAGGTCTTTCAGTGCTCTGTCAAACTCTTCACGCAGTATCTTATCTCCCATTTCGTCTTCATCTACATCCTCTTCCATTTCCATAATATTGTCCTCAAGTGCATCGCCCTTGTATAAACCCTCTATATACTCCTTCCACCTTTCTGCCTTCCCTTCTTTGCTTAGAACTGGGTTTCCATCTGAGCTCTTGATATTCATACAAGTGGTTCTCTTCTCTCCAAAGGTCTCTTTAATTTTCCTGTAGGCAGTATCTATCTTACCCCTAAAAGTGAGACAAGCCTCTACATCCTTACATTTGTCCTCTAGCCATCCCTGCTTAGCCATTTTGCACTTCCTGTCGATATCATTTTTGAGACGTTTGTATTCCTTTTTGCCTGCTTCATTTACTGCATTTTTATATTTTCTCCTTTCATCAATTAAATTTTATATTTCTTCTGTTACCCAAGGATTTCTACTAGCCCTCGTCTTTTTACCTACTTGATCCTCTGCTGCCTTCACTACTTCATCCCTCAGAGCTACCCATTCTTCTTCTACTGTATTTCTTTCCCCCATTCCTGTCAATTGTTCCCTTATGCTCTCCTTGAGAGCATAATATACCTTATATACCTTAATATACGGTTGGAATATTGTGTTTGAACAATACTGGCACGGCAGAGCTAGTCATATGTCCACCCACTATACCTTATAGAGACAAACAGGTGAAGATTCAGAAATTAATCAGTTGAAGAGCATCTCTCTTCTTTTTTTGTATGAAAGCATTATCTCTGGCACAATGAAATTCATTAATTCACATTTGGCTTTACATGTACAAAAAGAAAAGAATGAAGAAAAAATAATATCTATTACAATTGCCCCCAACTGTGCACTGATGTCCTACGAAGGTGCACAGTGTCTGAGCTTATTTCCCTTTTTGAGGGTTGATAACCCTGGCTGGTATGGGTATACCCTTTTTCAGCCATTGGAGCTATCCTGTATGGTTATCAATTTGTGTTGGCATGTCAGCTTTTTTTTTAACATATACATACATAAGTTTTCTTTCATAACAAAGTGCTTGCTGTAACCGCATAGTCCCATTGTTGTTAGTCATTCTCTGCACAGTGTTTAGCTTGCGAAGCATGCGCTTGCAGCTCAACATCCGTTACCGAACCAGTTTATTTTCACATGTTTAGTACAAACCCAGAAAGCCCGTGTCATGCGTTTACAGTAGCTTTCATTGCACAAATTTGTGTAGCTTGTGTTCGGCGGCGTGATTATTTGTGAAATCTTCAATGCGGCGACAATTGGTTTCCATATCAGCGGCCCGAGGAATTTATTTCACCTCATCAAAAAGGTAAGTTTCTTGCTACTTTTACCACGTTGTCGAGCACAGAAAAGTCGTGTTACATGAAGTATTGCCATCTTTAATTTATCACGCGCACACCCATGTATATCACACGTACACTTAAAACTTTGCAGCCAGGTTTTGTATGTTCTTGCACTTTGTTTTTGAGCATCTTTCATACAGTCACATTATATAAAGTTTCTGTAGTGTCCTTTCCACATGCTGTACACAAAAAAAATGCAGATACAATTACAAAATACACTTATCGCATTCATTTGCTGACATACCATTGTCGCTTATATACATTGTAGTATACTTGTCATTTTGCTTTAGTACATTTTGTTAAATTACAATTTTGTTACATTATTTGATTCCAATTTTATTGGTACACATACTACTCTTATTTGGTTGTACATTCTTCCTGTAAAATTCATACAATAATAAATTCTGTTTTCTCTTATGGCATAAATTGACATCCATTTCATTTCAATTTACGACAACTTTTTGATGGAGCATATTTATTAATTCCAAAGAATTAAAGAAGTAATCAATAGTTGCTACAATAGATATCATGCGCCACTCGGATAACTACGCATTGCCACTTCTTTCTAACACTCTCCAGGAAGGATCTACACACTACAGGGTTGAGGAAATTCCATGGAAAGGCATTTATGTGCTCAGTTAAGTCTTGTTACTAGACTTAACTGTGATCTCAAAAACAAAATAGTTTGTTGTTTATAAACACAACTCAAATTTGACGATACCAATCGTATTAAATACTTTTTCAGTGTTTAAAAGTGCAGCTCAATATTTACTTGTTTATGTTCGTTGTATAAAGGATAACTATTTCATGTGCTGAGGTATACAGAGTTGTATCATCAGTATGTATGTTACGTACATTGAGCATGAAACATTGTCTGCATAAGTAACATACTTGCATAAAAATTTCAATGTAAATCAGGTGTGTGACGCTTTCATGGGTAGTCAACTCTCACAGTAATTTGGTTTCGACCCCTTGATTATTTGGTAGTGCTCAATCTTAGTTCTGCATCATGATATGTGATGTACTGCAACTGTTTTAAGTAACATACTTGCATAAAAATTTCAATGTAAATCAGGTGTGTGACGCTTTCATGGGTAGTCAACTCTCACAGTAATTTGGTTTCGACCCCTTGATTATTTGGTAGTGCTCAATCTTAGTTCTGCATCATGATATGTGATGTACTGCAACTGTTTTCGTCTTCACATACTTTCACACTATCACATTCATACGTATCATAAACTTATAACTATATTTATCTTGCGGTGCAGCCCTTCTTATTTTTATATGGTACCTAACACTCTACAAGCATTTACCTTCCTTCACTTCAGGATGTGTTGATGCATTGGAAGAAAAACTTAATACTAACTAAACTAAATCTTCATAGATAATAATGGCGCATATAGTGGCTCTATGGCTACTAATACCTTTTTATATATACAACCGTGTATTCATTCACTTCAGTGTGCAGTCGTGCTATCACAAAACGTATTTAATGTCATGTGTGCATCTCTCCTTACCTTATAAACCTGAAAGATAGTGCGTTATAGGTGTGGTGTGACCTCCTATTCAGTTTGCCACTTATACTGTACTTGCTTATTTACCTGCAGCAAGTATTTTCTAGTCCATCAACTATGTTTAGTGCATGTATTCTCAATACTTTAATGTGTAAATATTACGCATACATGGATATAATGTATATAGTATTGTAACTTCAGTAAAAATCTTGTAGTTTAGGGTCCCTTACTGTGTATATAATCCTTTACCTTATGTTTATATGTGTGTATTGTGTAGATAGGTCTGTGTCCCTGTTTATGCAATACACTTTACAAATGCTAGTGCAGGCTGTAGCTCATAGGGTTTATTTGTTTGTTTTTGGTGCTCCAACACTCCCAGCTATATCTGTCCAGCGCGTGCTTGCTGTTTGTTGACTAGCTTGCTTCCCAATGTGCATGTGCTGCATTGCTCCGGTACCACTTACGTCGTGGCAAGTTATGGATTGCATTGCGCGCTACCGTGCATTTCACAAATTCGTTTCTTTGTTTACAACTGGGCCACATGCAAGGCAATGTGTTGTATTTAGAGTATTGTCCTCTCTAGACACACACAATTCTTCCTTGTTACATCCACTCATCTTAGCGTTTACACATTTGACATATAAGGAAAAAACAAATAATTCCTTATCAACTATCAACATAAATTTTGGAATGTGATTTCCCAGCATTCCAAATTTAATATTATTATACATCTTAGATCGTATACCTACCTTGATTGTATCTGATTAAGCAAGTGTTGAATGAGCTCGTGCCCCCACTCTCCTCCATGATCAGTGAACGCGGGCCTACCATGACCAGTTAAAGTTTTTCAGTGTTGTGGTGGCATTGGTCTCTGGGTTAGGCATAACTTCTTCTATATGGACTGTTGGTGTTTGATTACGCCAATTGGTATCCTGTGAGGCTCTATACTGAAATTATCTTTGCCTTTATGCATTATACGGCATATCTGTGTTACTTTGCTGGCCGTATTCTGCGGCTGTCTGGTATTGTTGTGTGTTTGCCAAGCAATCTGCTGAGTATTGCCAGTAGCTTGTGTTTGTACATATTGCATAGGCTGGCCATATGCTGCTTGCCTGTTGCAGTTGTTTTTATTAAATTTTTGGCCATTTCTTTTATATCTGCCTTTGAATTTATGGCTGTCTCTATTGCCATTGTGATTATCTTAGCATTACCATAGGTCTGTGTCGGGTAAGGTTGTCATCTGTTTTGTACTACGAATCCGTTGTTTACTTATTGATCCATAAATCTGTGGCGCTGTGTGCGTGTTAACAGGTTTGAATTGTACTGGTGTCTCTTCGTATACCAAATCTATAGAGTCCAGTACAGATTAAAAGTATTCGGTGTCATGTCCCGGAACGGTAATTTGTTTTTCCTTAATGTGGGCAGGAAGATGGCTCTTCAAAATTTTCAGCACGTCTACTTGAGATACCAGCTTCGTCCAGTATTATTCAAATATTTTTCAAAATAGCCCTTTAAGCTTCCATGTTTGATATTGAATGGAGCTGGGTTGAATACTTCATGTTTGAGCCTCTCTTGTACGGCCTTAGACCAGTATTTATCCAGAAAGGCTCTCAAATTATTCATAGCAGTGACATCGTTCCGCCATGTCTGTAGCCGATAGCAGAACATCACCCTGCGTGTATCCAACAACAAATCTAATTTTCTGCTTCGGTCCAGGTACAAGGTAAAAATTTCAAAATGCTCTGATAAAGACCGAGGGGTGTGTTCTTTTCCCATCAGAGGTAAATAGCAGACATTGCCGATGCCTAAGTAATCCCTCATCTGCAAGTAATGTTGAAAAACACGCTGCACTGTCAGTAACGGGTCTGTTTATGTTCGCTTGTGGTTTAGCCATGGCAACTGCATTTGCTTGACAGTTACAGGTGCTGGCAAATATTGCTGCATTCTGCAACCTTTGCTATTTTCCTCAAACAGGCTAGCTCCATATTGTGGGTAACCAGTGAAAGTATCTAACTTTTCTAAAAGCATGGGTTTGTTTCCTGGTAAATATTGTTTTGGAATGTCAGTAGTTTTAGCAATGCTGCCTTGTAACCTTTCCTCTGTTTCCTTTAAACCTGAATCGATTTTAGCTAGAAATTGACTTCCTTCCTCTTTTACAGCTGCTTCTACAGTATCTACATAAATTTTGCACTCTGACACAACCTTTTTAGCAAGTGTGCTGCCCTTACCCAGTTATTTCCTTTACAACTGCACATCAGTTATTTCTCTGTTTCTTGGCAAATTTTGACTCTAAACTTAACTGGTCTACTCTTAGACTTACCTTGTGTACTTCTGTAGGTAAGTTTGTGAATACACCTTGCAGCTCTCCGACTGCATTCCTCATATTTTTTACTGACACGTCCTCTTGGGATTGTGTCTCCTGAATTTGAGAATATGCTTCACTGAGGTTCTGTAACTCGGCTGCAAGTTGTCCTGTTTACTGTCTACTGGTGATACTTTTTCCATTAACATATTTATATTGTGTGACATATCGGTAATTATTTTCTTGTTTAGTTGTTCACCTAGCTCTATCAACTTCCTGGCTAGTGTGTTCAGTAATTCAGTGCATATAGTTTTGGTCACCTTACTGAACTGTTGACTGATACTATTCTTGGAATCGTTAAATTCCTGATTTTGGTGTTAAACTGTTGTCCTATACCTTTAAGTTGCTGTGTTATACTTTGCAGAAATTCCTGTTGTTTTGCAAACTGTTTTGTTACATGCAGGAGTTGCGTCAAATTGTGGATGTCACTAGTATTTACAGTGCTTTTACGAACTGTTTCCTGTTCGTGAGGTTGTGAGCAAATAATCAAAGGACTTTTCTCTGTTGTGCGCTTTAGTTTCACTATTTGAAAAAAAAGTTTCCTGGTGGGAGCTGAGAAATGGTGTCATCTAGCGACATATAAGTAACGTCATGATTGGTTATATTACCAGTGTCATCATATTTTAATAGTGGGATGCCAACCTCATTGTTTTGGTAGCCATTGGCCAGTTCACGAGTTGACGCGTTTCCTTCAACTGTTGCCGAGCTCAGATTTCAGACATCGTGGAACATTGCATTTTGTAATGAGTTTCAACAATGGCCATTTCCTTTGACTCCCTTGTGAGTAGTGTTTAACAAAACTACGAAAAAAAAATTTTTCAAAGTGGAATTTTGTCTGTGTCAGTACTTTTCAATTAAAGTAGATGTAGCTGTGTATTCACTAATAAACCTGATTATTATCTGACACAGTCTTTAGAATTCAGTGACTCATCTTGTACTTTCTACATCTACATGACTACTCTGCAATTCACATTTAAGTGCTTGGCAGAGGGTTCATCGAACCACAATCATACTATCTCCCTACCATTCCACTCCCGAACAGCGCGCGGGAAAAACGAACACCTAAACCTTTCTGTTCGAGTTCCGATTTCTCTTATTTTATTTTGATGGTCATTCCTACCTATGTAGGTTGGCTCAACAAAATAATTTCGCATTCGGAAGAGAAAGTTGGTGACTGAAATTTCATAAATAGATCTCGCCGCGACGAAAAACGTCTTTGCTTTAATGACTTCCATCCCAACTCGCGTATCATATCTGCCACACACTCTCCCGTATTACGTGATAATACAAAATGAGCTGCCCTTTTTTGCACCTTTTCGATGTCCTCCGTCTATCCCACGTGGTAAGGATCCCACACCGCGCAGCAATATTCTAACAGAGGACGAACGAGTGTAGTGTAAGCTGTCTCTTTAGTGGACTTGTTGCATCTTCTAAGTGTCCTGCCAATGAAGCACAACCTTTGGCTCGCCTTCCCCACAATATTATCTATGTGGTCTTTCCAATTGTTGTTCGTAATTTTAAAACCAAGGTACTTACTTGAATTGACAGCCTTGAGAATTGTACTATTTATCGAGTAATCGAATTCCAACGGATTTCTTTTGGAACTCATGTGGATCACCTCACACTTTTCGTTATTTAGCGTCAACTGCCACCTGCCACACTAACAGCAATCTTTTCTAAATCGCTTTGCAACTGATACTGGTCTTCGGATGACCTTACTAGACGGTAAATTACAGCATAATCTGCGAACAACCTAAGAGAACTGCTCAGATTGTCACCCAGGTCATTTATATAGATCAGGAACAGCAGAGGTCCCAAAACGCTTCCCTGGGTAACGCCTAATATCACTTCAGTTTTACTCGATTTGCCGTCTGTTACTATGAACTGCGACCTTCCTGACAGGAAATCACGAATCCAGTCGCACAACTGAGACTATACCCCATAGGCCCGCAGCTTGATTAGAAGTCGCTTGTGAGGAACGGTGTCAAAAGCTCTCCGGAAATCTAGAAATACGGAATCAACTTGAGATCCCCTGTCGATAGCGGCCATTACTTCGTGCGAATAAAGAGCTAGCTGCGTTGCACAAGAATGTTTTCTGAAACCATTCTGATTACGTATCAATAGATCGTTCCCTTAGAGGTGATTCATAATGTTTGAATACAGTACATGCTCCAAAACCCTAATGCAAACCGTCGTCAGTGATATAGGTCTGTAGTTCGATGGATTACTCCTACTACCCTTCTTAAACACTGGTGCGACCTGCACAATTTTCCAATCTGTAGGTACAGATCTATCAGTGAGCGAGCGGTTGTATATGATTGCTAAGTAGGGAGCTATTGTATCAGCGCAATCTGAAAGGAACCTAATCGGTATACAATCTGGACCTGAAGACTTGCCCGTATCAAGTGATTTGAGTTGCCTCGCAACCCCTAAGGTATCTACTTCTAAGAAACTCATGCTAGCAGCTGTTAGTGTTTCAAATTCTGGAATATTCCATTCATCTTCCCTGGTGAAGGAATTTCGGAAAACTGCATTCAATAACTCCACTTTAGCGGCACAGTTGTCGGTAACAGTACCATCGGCACTGCGCAGCGAAGGTATTGACTGCGTCTTGCCGCTTATGTACTTTACATACGACCAAAATTTCTTCGGATTTTCTACCAAATTTCGAGACCATGTTTCGTTGTGGAACCTATTAAAGGCATCTCGCATTGAAGTCTGTGCCAAACTTCTCGTGTCTGTAAATTTTAGCCAATCTTCGAGATTTCGCGTTCTTCTGAACATTGCATGCTTTTTCCGTTGCCTCTGCAACAGTGTTTGGACCTGTTTTGTGTACCATGGGGGATCAGTTCCATCTCTTACCAATTTATGAGGTATGAATCTCTCAATTGCTGTTGCTACTATATCTTTGAATTTGAGCCACATCTCGTCTACATTTGCATAGTCAGTTCAGAAGGAATGGAGATTGTCTCCTAGGAAGGCTTCTAGTGACACTTTATCCGCTTTTTTAAATAAAATTATTTTGCTTTTGTTTCTGGTGGATTTGGAAGAAACGGTGGTGAGCCTAGCTACAATGACCTTGTGGTCACTAATCCCTGTATCAGTCATGATGCTCTCTATTAGCTCTGGATTGTTTGTGGCTAAGAGGTCAAGTGTGTTTTCACAACCATTTACAATTCGCGTGGGTTCCTGCACTAACTGCTCGAAATAATTTTCGGAGAAAGCATTTAGGACGATCTCGGAAGATGTTTTCTGCCCACCACCGGTTTTGAACAAGTATTTTTGCCAACATATCAAGAGAAGGTTGAAGTCCCCACCAACTATAACCGTATGAGTGGGGTATTTATTTGTTACGAGACTCAAATTTTCTCTGAACTGTTCAGCAACTATACTATCGGAGTCTGGGGGTTGGTAGGAGCCAATTATTAACTTAGTTCGGCTGTTAAGTATAACCTCCACCCATACCAATTCACACGGAGCATCTACTTCGACTTCACTAAAAGATAAACCACTACTGACAGACACAAACACTCCACCACCAATTCTGCCTAATCTATCTTTCCTGAACACCGTCTGAGACTTCGTAAATATTTCTGCAGAACTTAATTCAGGCTTTACCCAGCTTCCTGTACCTATAACGATTTCAGCTTCTGTGCTTTCTATTAGCGCTTGAAGCTCAGGGACTTTCCCAGTGCGATTACAACAATTTAAAACTACAATTCAGACTGTTCCTTGATCCAAGCACGTCCTGTATTTGCCCACCCCGTACTTTCCCGAGGCCTTCTCACCTAAAAAGCCGACCAGTCCACGCCACACAGCCTCCGCTACCCTGACCTATTCAGCGGAACCCGAAACCCCACCACCCTATGGCGCAAGTCAAGGAATCTGCAGCCAACATGGTCGCAAAACTGTCTGAGCCTCTGATTCAGACCCTGCACTCGGCTTTGCACCAAAGGTCCGCAGTCGGTTCTGTCAACGATGCTGCAGATGGTGAGCTCTGCCTTCATCTCTTAAGCAAGACCGGCAGCCTTCACCAATATCAGATAGCTGCTGGAATCCAGAGAGAATTTCCTCATATCCAAAGTGACACACGTCATTAGTGCCGACATGTGCCACCACCTGCAGCTGGCTGCACCCTGTGCTCTTCATGGCATCCGGAAGGACCCTTTCCACATCAGGAATGACTCCACCTGGAATGCACACGGAGTGCACACTGGATTTCTTCCCCTCCTTAGCCGCCATATCCCTAAGGGGCCCCATGACGAGCCTAACATTGGAGCTCCCAACTATGACTTTATACAGATTTTCGTCTTTTCTTTAGAAATGCACTTTACGTTAAGGATATTGATTGGAAAGATGACATTATCTATTGCCAGAGAGATGGCACCAAGTGCACCCATATAAGCATACAGTGTAGCAGCTTCCTACCTTTACTGCTGAAACCAGCATTCCCGGCGCGTCTCGTTTGAAGCCAGAATTTAATTTTAGTTTGCTCCTTCAAGTTTTTCTTACACCCAATCTCACGAACATGTAACAAATACAACAAAAGTCTCATTAGTTTCTTGTGACGAGAAAATGAATCGTTCATCTCAAATTATCTCAACAACTGAAAGGTCTGTTCATATTCTGCTCGGCACTGTCCTTCGAACGGTTGCCATCGAACAGTGGCAGAGTAGATGGGGGAAGAAATAATGTAATGGAAACTGATTTGTAATTGCTGCTTGAATAATTAAAAAAACTTAATTGGAAGGTACACACACCCTGTATAAAGATGCTGTGACTTACCAAATGAGAGAGCGCTGGAACACAGACAGACGCGCGCGCACGCACGCACGCACACACACAAATTTCAAGCTTTTGCAACCCAAGGTTGCTTCATCAGGAATGAGAGGGAAAGGCGAAAGGATATGGGTTTTAAGGGAGAGAGTAAGGAGTCATTCCAATCCCGGGAGCGGAAAGACTTACCTAATGGGTTAAACAGGACAGGTATACACTCACACAAACGCACACATCCATCCTCACATATACACACACAGGCAGACATGTGTAAATGCAAAGAGGTAGGGCAGAGATGTCAGTCGAGGTGGAAGTACAGAGGCAAAGATGTTGTTGAATGACAGGTGATGTACGAGGGGCGGCAACTTGAAATTAGCGGAGGTTGAGGCCTGGTGGGATACGGGAAGAGAAAATATATTGAAGGGCAAGTTCCCATCTCCGGAGTTCTGATAGGTTGGTGTCAGTGGGAAGTATCCAGATAACCCGGACGGTGTAACACTGTGCCAAGATGTGCTGGCCGTGCACCAAGGCATGTTTAGCCACAAGGTGATCCTCATTACCAACAAACACTGTCTGCCCGTGTCCATTCATGCGAATGGACAGTTTGTTGCTGGTCATTCCCACATAGAAAGCTTCACAGTTTAGGCAGGTCAGTTGGTAAATCAGGTGGGTGCTTTCACACGTGGCTCTGCCTTTGATTGTGTACACCTTCCGGATTACAGGACTAGAGTAGGTGGTGGTGGGAGGATGCGTGGGACAGGTTTTACACCGGGGGCGGTTACAAGGGTGGGAGCCAGAGGGTAGGGAAGGTAGTTTGGGGATTTCATAGGGATTAACCAAGAGGTTACGAAGGTTAGGTGGACGGCAGAAAGACACTCTTGGTGGAGTGGGAAGGATTTCAGGGCAGGATTTGAGGAAGTCGTATCCCTGCTAGAGAGCCACATTCAGAGTCTGATCCAGTCCCGGAAAGTATCCTGTCACAAGTGGGGCACTTTTGGGGTTCTTCTGTGGGAGGTTCTGGGTTTGAAGAGATGAGGAAGTGGCTCTGGTTATTTGCTTCTGTACCAGGTCGGGAGGGTAGTTGTGGGATGCGAAAGCTGTTTTCAGGTTATTGGTGTAATGGTTCAGGGATTCCGGACTGGAGCAGATTCGTTTCCCACGAAGACCTAAGCTGTAGGGAAGGGACCATTTGATATGGAGTGGGTGGCAGCTGTCATAATGGAGGTACTGTTGCTTGTTGGTGGGTTTGATGTGGACGGATGTGTGAAGCTGGTCATTGGACAAATGGAGGTCAACATCGAGGAAAGTGGCATGGGATTTGGAGTAGGACTAGGTGAATCTGATGGAACCAAAGGAGTTGGGGTTGGAGAGGAAATTCTGGAGTTCTTCTTCACTGAGAGTCCAGGTCATGAGGATGTCATCAATAAATCTATACCAAACTTTGGGTTGGCAGGCTTGGGTAACCAAGATGGCTTCCTCTAAGCGACCCATAAATAGGTTGGCGTACAAGGGGGCCATCCTGGTACCCATGGCTGTTCCCTTTAATTGTTGGTATGTCTGGCCTTCAAAAGTGAGGAAGTTGTGGGTTAGGATGAAGCTGGCTAAGGTAATGAGGAAAGAGGTTTTAGGTAGGGTGGCAGATTATTGGCGTGAAAGGAAGTGCTCCATCGCAGCGAGGCCCTGGACGTGCGGGATATAAGGAAGTGGCATCAATGGTTACAAGGATGGTTTTTGGGGGTAACAGATTGGATAATGATTCCAGGTGTTCAAGAAAGTGGTTGTTGTCTTTGATGAAGGATGGGAGACTGCATGTAATGGGTTGAAGGTGTTGGTCTACATAGGCAGAGATACGTTCTGTGGGGGCTTGGTAACCAGCTACAATGGGGCGGCCGGGATGTTTGGGTTTGTGAATTTTAGGAAGTAGGTAGGGGTGCGGGGTGTCTGTGGGGTCAGGAGGTTGATGGAGTCAGGTGAAAGGTTTCGTAGGGGGGCTAAGATTCTGAGGATTCCTTGAGGCTCCACCTGGACATCAGGAATGGGATTACCTTGGCAAACTTTGTATGTAGTGTTGTCTGAAAGCTGATGCAGTCTCTCAGCCACAAACTCCAGACGATCAAGTACCACGGTCGTGGAACACTTGTCACTCGGAAGAATGACGATGGATCAGTCAGCCTTCAGATCACGGATAGCCTGGGCTTCAGCTGTGGTGATGTTGGGAGTAGGATTAAGGTTTTTCGAGAAAGATTGAGAGGCAAGGCTGGAAGTGAGAAATTCCTGGAAGGTTTGGAGAGGGTGATTTTAAGGAAGAGGAGGTGGGTCCCGCTGTGACAGAGGATGGAACTGTTCCAGGCAGGGTTCAATTTGTATAGTGTCTTGGGGAGTTGGATCAATAGGAGTAGGATTAGGATTATTTTTCTTCGTGGCAAAGTGATATTTCCAGCAGAAACTACAAGTGTTGGACAGTAAATCTGTTTGGTTGAATTTGGGAGTAGGGCTGAAGGTGAGGCCTTTGGATAGGACAGAGGTTTCAGATTGGGAGAGAGGTTTGGAGGAAAGGTTAACTACTGAATTGGGGAGTTGTGGTTCCAGGTTGTGTTGACTAGAATTTTGAGGTTTTGGGGGGAGTGGAGGTGGAAGTGGGAGATTGAGTAGATGTGAGAGACTGGGTCTGTGTGCAATGAGAGGAGGTTGAGGTTTGCTGGAAAGGTTGTGAAGGGTGAGTGAGTTGCCTTTCCGGAGGTGGGAAACCAGGAGATTGGATAGTTTTTTAAGGTGGAGGGTGGCATGCTGTTCTAATTTGCGGTTGACCTGTAGGAGGATGCTCTGAACAGCCGGTGTGGATGTGGGATAGGAAAGATTGAGGACTTTTATTAAGGATAGGAGTTGACGGGTGTGTTCATTGGCTGAGTTGATGTGTAGGTGAAGGATTAGGTGGGTGAGGGCAATGGATTGTTCAGTTTGGAACTGGTATAGGGACTGATGGAAAGAAGGGTTGCAGCCAGAGATGGGAACTTAAAGTGTGAGGCCTTTGGGGGTAATGCCAAATGTCAGACAAGCCTGAGAAAATATAATATGCGAGCGTAATCTGGCTAGGGTGAAGGCATGTTTGTGGAGGGAATGCAAATAAAACTTAATGGGGTCGTTGTGGGGGTGTTGTGAGGGTGACATGGTATTAGAAGGTGAAAAGTGTAACATGAGGCTAAAACGAAAATAAAAATATATGGGGAGAGATAAAGGTGAACTAGAAAGTAACTGGAGATCTGTTGTGAAAAAAGGCGAAAAAGTGTTGGTTAAAGCTGGGCTATGTTGCTCCTGTGGTGAACTTGGGTTGGTAGACAACGATGTGCACAAAGGTTAGGTGGTTGTGTTGCCGCCAAAACACGTTAAAGGATGGAGAAATTCGTGAAAATTTCGAAAAAACTGCATGTAAATGTATTAAAAGGGGTGGTTTTGTGGTGGTAGATTATGAAAATGAGGCTAACAATTGTCTGGCGAAGAAATAATGACGTTAAAACCTGTGGGAAGCGGCTAAAAATTATCAGTGATGTGGGAAAAACGGGAATGGGAATAAAGCCAAAGTTATTAGACCTAGCCGAAATGGTTGTTTAACAGGTGAAAGGAACTGAATCTGAGAAATAGTATTCACAAGGTTACACGAGAAATGTTTGTGAAGGGAACAGTGGATTTTATAGCAGCGGTAGTGTTGAAAGCGGTAAATAATTTTTTGGTTATGGTTTGGAAGTAAGTTACATATTATTGAGTATATGTAGGCGGGATAAAATTGTATGGTAGATTACGGTAAAAAGGGAAGGTGAATACAAAGTGAAACTGCTTGCACAAACAAAAAGAGAAAGTAAGATGACAGAAAAGATTTCTAAATGCAACAGTGATAACAACAAACGTATTTGTTGGGTTCAAATTAATGATATGAATATAATAGAGGGAAACATTCCACGTGGGGAAAATATATATAAAAAACAAAGATGCTGTGACTTACCAAACGAGAGAGCTTGGGTTGCTTGAAATTTGTGTGTGTGTTTTTTATTGTGTCTATGTACCAGCGCTCTCTCGTTTGGTAAGTCACAGCAGTTTTGTTTTTTATATATATTTTTCCCACGTGGAATGTTTCACTATATATATAATCTTCCTAATAACTTTTATAGCACTTTTTAATATACGGTTGGAATACACGTGTTTAAACAATACTGGCCTGGCGGAGCTAGTCATACGTCTGCCCACTACCACTTAGAGACTAACAGGTGAAGATACAGAAATTAATCAGTTGAAGAGCATATCTCTTCTTCTTCTTCTTCTTCTTCTTCTTCTTCTTCTTTTTATGAAAACATTATCTCTGGCACAAAGCAATTCGTTAATTCACATTTGGCTTTACATGAGTAAAAAGAAAAGAATGAAGAAAGAAGGAAAAAAATGCTCTATTACCATCTCCTTGTCAGGAGTGTTCCATCTCAAGTGGAAATCACAGTCTAATACATACAGTTGCAACACTCTCTGGTATGAAAGTTGTTGCCATTTGGCAGCTGCAGTGACATTAGCACTCCTAATGGTGAGAAAGCAGACAGTGACATGTCTTCTAAGGATTATGTACATTTCATACATTTTTTCTACTTAATTAATGAAATAATTTATATTTTTGAATTACATGTGTTAATAAATTACTAAAGGATGTGAATTGTCTTGAAAGACATGTAATACAGCTAAATTTCAGTTTTTTGTCGACATAATCTACAGCTTATTCATGTAGAAATAATTTTGAATATGTGCACAGGCTGATGAGCCAAAGCATTATTGAATGCTTTCTGGTGGTGTTGCAGGCATGTAGTGTAGTTAGGAAAGAATATAAGCGGAAGAGAGGAATGGGCGGTCATTATAGTGAAAATATGGGCCACAAATGTAGAAATCTACCGATACAATCGGTTTTGACAAAGGGCACATTGTTGTGGCACTGCAGCTGAAAATGAATATCTGAAACTGCGAATCTGGTCGCCTGTTGGTGTCCTCTTTTCGTGAGCACCTGTGGAAAGTGATTGATGGATGGTGTAATAACGAGTAGGTCGGGTGGTATTGGACAACCATGTCTCATCACAAAACGCTGAAGTCGGAGGTTCCCTCACTGTGTAAGCCAGGATAGGCAGAAATATGTGGCCTACCTGACAGAGTACAATGGTGGTGCAGGCAGAAGTGTTTCAGAGCACACCATTCAAAGTCCATTGTTGAACATCCCCACATTCCCTATCATGTCTCCTGTGTATTCATATTGACCTGGCAACATAATGAATTATGATTGCAGTGGGCACAGCATCATAGAGTTTTCACAATGGATCAATAGAAACATGTCATCTGTCGAATGAATAACCTTTCTTGTTACACTAAGTTGATAGTTTGGTGCTTACACGCAGTCATCCACACAAATGGCTGCACAAAACATGCACCGTGCCATAGATGCAGGCCAGTGAGAGCAGAAGTAAGCTATAAAGTACATAGAGTTGGACTTTCATGGGACCTGTAGCAGTAACTGAAAACATTGAGATATCAATGAGCTACATGAACATTATTGCGGACCACCTGCATTGCTTCATGCTTGAATTCTTCCCCTACGGTGATAACATCTTCCAAAGGCATATCCTTTGACATGTAAAAAGAAAATCATGGGTCTATTGATTTGGCCATTCTTATACTCGTCTTTGATACATGAATATTTTTGGAAATGTAATTACTTTTGCTTCAAAATTGAATATGTTGAAGATTGTTGCTGTTTGTGGCTCTGGTATAGCAACTGTTTTGGAATTTGTTTCTTCTCTGTCGGAAAACAGTTTTATTGCTTCATGACATTTTATTGTGACATCTATGTGGTTTCCTCTTCTGATAAAGGTGTGATAGCTTATTTGGTATGCTGAATAATGTAGGTATTACATTCCATACAGGATTCCTATGTTCCACATTCATTGATTTGGCTGGAAGTGTAGTGAATAAAACTTCACATTGTTGGCGAGATACAGGTTGTCTTTGTGCAAAGGTCTAGTGCTCACTGGCAATTTTTTGTTATTAAAGGAAAACAGCATTCATACCCCCCATGGTACATAGGAAACTAAAGAATAACACATGTGGTGTCTTCTTCTTCTTCTTCTTCTTCTTCTTCCTCCTCCTCCTCCTCCTCCTCCTCCTCTTCTTTTTTCTTCACTACATTCACACTCTAAACACTGTGTTACAAATCAGTGTGTGGAGACTGAGAGCTATGGTTAGTAGCAATTACCCCTGTATGACATGTTTTGGGGTCTTTGTCACATTTTTTATGACATACTCAAGTGGGGGCATTGCCCTTAGACCCCCCCTGCGTGTCCGGGGATTAGAATAGGCCCGAGGTATTCCTGCCTGTCGTAAGAGGCGACTAAAAGGAGTCCATCCCCCTCACGGGGGTAGTTAGCGCCTGCGTCCGGAGACGGACGGTTCCACGACCTATAATTGTGGTCTTTTTGGTTTTTCACTTCTCGTTTCTTCGTTCCTTTTGTTGGTTCCTTTCTTTGCTCTTCTCCACCTCACTGTCTTCCTTACCCTTTCCCTTGACTTCTCCTTGCCTTCTCATTGCCTTCTTCTCCTTGCTTTCTCATTGCCTTCCTCTCCTTGCCTTCTCATTGCCTTCTTCTCCTTGCCTTCTCATTGCCTTCTTCTCCTTGCCTTCTCAGGTCTCCGCCTCGGCGTTTGAGACAGTCCGTCCTCTTTCTCCCTCTCTCTCTTCTTTTTCCTCTTCTTCCTTCCTCCCTGTGCGTGCCTGAAGGCCGACCCATGCGTTCGCACGCATAGCCGGTGACAGGGTAACGCGTAATTCCCCGCCCTGGGTAGACATGTAAGGCACGCGCGTACCCCCTGGTAAAGGCCAGGCCCAGGGAGGGGTGATTGCCTGAGCTGATACCTTCTGACCATGCCGATTGGTCCCTCCGTCTGTTTCTCGGGAGGTGTGACCTGAGGTGTAAACATTCACCTAAGGCGGGAGTGCCCTCTGAGAGGGTCCCCGCAAGGAAGGAGCGCGCCATCGGAGACGCTGGCAATCATGGGGGATTCCTCCGCAATGGATTCTACTCCATCTCTCTCGACTTCTGCCCAAAAACGGAAACGTGACCAGCCACCAGTGACAAAAGTACTACCGCCTGCCCCACAGTTCCTCGTCGTTTCTCGATCTGAAGACGGAAAGGATTTTTCCTCTGTCAACCCTTTCGTTATCCAGAAGGGCGTAGATGCCATAGCCGGATCTGTCAAATCTTGTACTAGGTTGCGTAACGGTACCTTATTACTAGAAACTGAGAGTGCCTTTCAAGCACAAAAACTGCTTCGGGCCACACTCCTGTACCCGTTCCCTGTCCGGGTGGAGGCCCACCGAACTTTGAATTCGTCTCGTGGTGTAGTTTATACTAGCTCCCTCAACGGATTGACTGACGAGGAGCTTCAATCTTTCCTCGCTGAGCAGGGCGTGACGGCTGTCCATAGGGTCATGAAAAAGGTCAACAATGACCTTGTACCGACCCGGACACTTTTCTTGACCTTCGATAGTGTTAAGCTGCCATCGCGCATCAAGGCGGACTACGAGGTTATTTCTGTTCGCCCCTATGTCCCGACACCTACGCGCTGCTACCAGTGTCAGCGTTTCAATCACACTCGAGTCTTGTTCCAATGCGGCTACATGTGTCACTTGTGGCAGGGATGCCCATGAGGGTGACTGTCCACCTCCGTCTCCTCGTTGTGTGAACTGTCAGGGTGACCATGCCGCATCCTCCCGCGACTGTCCTGTCTATAAGGAAGAACGCTGTATCCAAGAAATTCGGGTCAAAGAGAAAGTGTCCACCTCGGCTGCTCGCAAGCTATTGGCTAGTAGGGAGCTCACGCTGCTCCCAGCGGGGAAATACAGTACTGTCCTCGCCTCTCCTCGGACTACCAGGGAGGTAGCAACCCAGACATGCGATCTGACATTCAGCACCACGGTCGTCCGTTCGGCCAGAGCTAAGATCGCGCGGTCGACGTCTCCTCTTCCTCCCATCACCCCATAGACACCAGCCCCTTCATCAGCTTCTGCTAAGACGAAGACCCCGAAGTCAGATGCACGGGCCTTAAAGAAGGAACCATCCCGTGCAGACTTCCTACGTACCTCTACCTCCCAGCCTTCGACCGGTACTTCCACCAAACGTCCTTCCAAAAAGGCTCATAGGAAGCACAGTTCTCCTTCTCCGCCACGGCGCATTTCTTCTCCTGCGCCACCCAGCGGTTGCCGCCCCAGGCCGTCATCCGTTTCGCCTGGCCGCACCGCTGGTAGCCGTACATCTGGCCGTTCATCGGCGGAGGAAGCTCCCCCTCCCGGCCATCCTCCCGAGATGGCCGATGAACCTATAGACCCAATGGACGATGACTGTCTGCCTACTGATAGCGGCGGCAGTGCTCGCTCGAAGCCAGGCCCTCAGCGGCCTTCGAGGTGACCCCTTCTATCATCTTCCTTTTCTTACGATGGCACTTATTCACTGGAATATTCGCAGCATTCGCTCCAACCGAGAGGACTTGAAGTTGCTGCTCTGCTTGCACCGTCCGCTCGTCGTAGCCCTCCAGGAAACGAAGCTACGCCCATGCGATCAAATTGCCTTGGCACACTACGCCTCTGTGCGTTTTGACCTACCCCCTGTGGTAGGTATCCCAGCTCATGGAGGGGTTATGTTGCTGGTCCGGGATGATATTTACTACGATCCCATCACGTTGCACACCGGCCTGCAGGCAGTTGCCATCCGCATTATTCTCCCCACTTTTACGTTTTCCTTTTGTACCGTTTACACTCCATCGTCATCTGCCGTTACCAGGGCAGACATGATGCAACTTATTGCTCAGCTACCTGCACCATTTTTGTTAACTGGAGACTTCAATGCCCACCATCCCCTTTGGGGCTCTCCAGCATCCTGCCCGAGGGGCTCCTTGTTAGCAGACCTTTTCAACCAGCTCAATCTTGTCTGCCTCAATACTGGCGCCCCTACTTTTCTTTCGGACACATCTCACACCTATTCCCATTTAGACCTCTCTATATGTACTCCCCAACTTGCACGCCGGTTTGAGCGGTATGCACTTTCTGATACATATTCGAGCGACCACTTCCCGTGTGTTATCCATCTCCTGCAGCATACCCCCTCTCCGTGCTTCTCTAATTGGACCATCTCCAAGGCAGACTGGGGGCTCTTCTCTTCCAGGGCGACCTTTCAGGATCAAACCTTCACAAGCTGCGATCGTCAGGTCGCACACCTCACGGAAGTCATTCTCGCTGCTGCTGAATATTCCATCCCTCACCCTACTTCTTCTCCACGTCGCGTACCGGTCCCCTGGTGCACCGCAGCATGTAGAGATGCTTTACGTGCTCGTCGACGTGCTTTACGCACATTTAAACGCCACCCTACAGTGGCGAATTGTATCAATTATAAACGATTCCGCGCTCAGTGTCGTCGTATTATCAAAGAAAGCAAGAAAGCCAGCTGGGCTGCTTTCACAAGCACCTTCAACAGTTTTACTCCTTCTTCTGTTGTCTGGGGTAGCCTGCCCCGGCTATCTGGCACTAAGGTCCACTCACCAGTTTCTGGCTTGAAGGTCGCGAATGACGTCCTTGTGGCCCCTGAGGCTGTCTCCAATGCCTTCGGCCGCTTTTTCGCAGAGGTTTCGAGCTCCGCTCATTACCACCCTGCCTTCCTCCCCCGCAAACAGGCAGAGGAGGCTAGGCCACCTAACTTCCGCTCCTCGAATTGTGAAAGTTATAATGCCCCATTCACCATGCGGGAACTCGAAAACGCACTTGGCCGATCACGGTCCTCCGCTCCAGGGCCTGATTCTATTCATATTCAGATGCTGAAGAACCTTTCTCCTGCGGGTAAAGGTTTTCTTCTTCGTACATACAATCGCATCTGGATTGAGGGACATGTTCCCGCATGCTGGCCCGAGTCTATTGTTGTCCCGATTCCTAAGCCGGGGAAGGACAAGCACTTGCCTTCCAGTTATCGACCTATCTCGCTTACCAGCTGTGTCTGTAAAGTGATGGAGCGAATGGTTAACTCTCGATTGGTTTGGCTGCTCGAGTCTCGACGCCTACTTACCAATGTACAATGTGGATTTCGTAGGCGCCGCTCTGCTGTTGACCATCTGGTTACCTTGTCGACCTTCATTATGAATAACTTCTTGCAGAAGCGCCCGACCGCGGCTGTGTTCTTTGATTTGGAGAAGGCTTACGACACCTGTTGGAGGGCGGGCATTCTCCGCACCATGCATACATGGGGCCTTCGCGGTTGCCTCCCTCTTTTTATTCGTTCCTTTTTAATGGATCGACAGTTCAGGGTACGTGTGGGTTCTGTCCTGTCCGACACCTTTCGCCAGGAGAATGGGGTGCCACAGGGCTCAGTTTTGAGCGTCGCTCTCTTCGCCATCGCGATCAATCCAATAATGGATTGCCTCCCAGCTGATGTATCAGGCTCCCTTTTCGTGGACGATTCTACCATCTATTGCAGCGCGCAGTGTACACGTGTCCTGGAGCGCTGTCTTCAGCGTTCTCTTGACCGTCTTCACTCCTGGAGTGTCGTCAGTGGCTTCCGTTTTTCTGCCGAGAAGACGGTCTGTATTAACTTCTGGCGCTACAAAGAGTTTCTCCCACCGTCCTTACGACTCGGTCCCGTTGCTCTCCCAATCGTGGAGACAACCAAATTTTTAGGCCTTACCTTTGACAGGAAACTTAGCTGGTCTCCACATGTGTCATATTTGGCCGCCCGTTGTACCCGTTCTTTAAATGTCCTCCATGTTCTCAGTGGTATGTCGTGGGGAGCGGATCGAACCGTCCTACTTCGTCTATATCGGTCGATCGTCCGCTCCAAGCTGGATTATGGGAGCTTCGTATACTCCTCTGCACGGCCATCCATCTTATGACGCTTCAACTCCATACAACATCGGGGTTTACGACTTGCGATCGGAGCATTTTATACTAGTCCCGTAGAGAGTCTTCATGCTGACGCTGGCGAATTGCCACTCACCTACTAGTGCGATATACTGCTTTGTCGGTATGCCTGTTGGCTACTGTCAATGCCCGACCATCCGTCTTATCGTTCCTTTTTGACGACTCTCTTGACCGTCAATACGGGTTGTATGTCTCTGCCCTGCTACCCCCTGGAGTTCGCTTTCGTCGCCTCCTTCAACACCTTAATTTTTCACTCCCTGCAACCTTTCGAGTGGGCGAGAGCCACACGCCACCTTGGCTCCAGGCTCAGGTCCGCGTTCACCTTGACCTCAGCTCGCTCCCAAAAGAGGTCACCCCCGGTTCGGTCTACCACTCCCGTTTTTTGGAACTTCGTTCGAAGTTCATCAACATGACTTTCATTTATACAGATGGCTCTAAGACCAATGACGGGGTCGGGTGTTCCTTTATTGTCGGGGCACAAAGTTTCAAATACCGGCTCCACGGCCATTGTTCGGTCTTCACAGCTGAGCTCTTTGCCCTCTACCAGGCTGTTCTTCACATCTGCCGCCACCGACATTCTGCTTATGTCATTTGCTCCGATTCCCTGAGCGCCATCCAGAGCCTCAGTGATCCGTACCCGGTTCACCCTTTCGTACACCGGATCCAATGCTCTCTTCAGCAGCTGGTGGACGTCGGTTCTCCGGTTAGCTTTATGTGGGTTCCTGGCCATGTCGGTATCCCTGGGAACGAAGCTGCAGATGCCGCGGCCAAGGCTGCGGTCCTCCAGCCTCGGACAGCTTCTTGTTGTGTCCCTTCGTCCGATTTTAGCAGGGTCATTTGTCGGTGCATATTAATGCTGTGGCATGCCGATTGGGCTGCACTTACAGACAACAAGCTTCGGGCCTTAAAACCTCTTCCCGTGGCTTGGACGTCCTCCTCACGCCCTTCTCGGCGGGAGGAGGTAGTTTTGGCCCGGTTAAGAATTGGACACTGCCGGTTCAGCCATCGCCATCTGCTGACGGCTGCGCCGGCGCCGTTCTGCCCATGTGGGCACTTGCTGACGGTTAGACACATTTTAATGTCCTGTCCAGATTTTAACACACTGCGCCTAGATCTTAACCTGCCAAGTACTTTCGATGCCATTTTAGCGGATGACCCACGAGCAGCTGCTCGTGTTCTTCGTTTTATCAATTTGACAAACCTCGCTAAGGACATTTGATGATGCTGTTTTTTAATCCTATGCCTGTCAGTCTGTCTTTTATCGTGTTTCCCTTTTAGTTGTTGTTGTCAACTTGTGCCTCGCGGTGCATTCTTAGAGTAGTCAGGGCACTAATGACCATTGAAATTGTGCGCCCTAAAACCACCAAAAAAAAAAAAAAAATTTTGCCCTTAGACCAGTAACATTAAAAAACAAAAATAAAATGGTGCTCCATATTCAAAGCTAGACTATGGAGCAGACACTCTCTTTTAACTGTCAGGAACAGCATTAAAGAATGTGTTGCCTGGGAAGAAACACAATTCAAAAAGAAGGCCAACATTGGCATTCCAAAGCACAGGTTAGCAAGAACAGGAAACTCCCATGAAGGGAACGCCCTCGAAATTTTTAAAAAATTTCCTCCCTGCTACATCCATTCCATTTAAAAATTTTGTAGTAAAATTATGTGACTGGCTGACAGAAAACCCATGTTATGAGAAGAAAAGTTGCTACTGACCATATAGCTGAGATGCTGAGTCACTGGTTTCAGTTGCCTGACACTGACTTCATGTGTATGAGTCGTGTTTGCATGAGTGTGTGTGCATATGTGTATCTATTGTTGACAAAGGCATTAATGGCCAAAAGCTTTAATTGTGAGTGTCTTTTTGTTGTGCCTGTCTTCGACTCAGCATCTCCCCTGTATGGTAAGTAGCAACTTTCCTTCTCATAATATTGTTTCATTCCATCCTCGATTTTCCATTGTTTGAGAAAACCCATGTTATATTATAAAACAGTTCCAGGATACTGGCACTGTTGATTTTAATATTTCTTCTTATCATTCTCCTGTACAGCCACATCTCAAATACCTCCAATTGTTTGCCCAATACCTTGGGCAAAGTCCAATTCTCAGCTCCATGAAAAGGTTGAGGAATACGTAGCAATGTAGAAATCTCAGTTTTGTTTCAATGAGAGGAGAAGGCTCTTGAGTGTATGAGTCATTTTACAAAATACGGCTCTGACTTTCTCAATATGGACTTCAATTTCTTGCAAGTTATCCCATTGGTTGTTAATATTAGTTCCCAGGTACATGTATTTGTTTACTTTGTCAATGAGTTTATCAATTATGTTTAGACAACAGCTAACTATGTCGTTCTTACTGATGAAAATGATTTTTTTAAAATTTTACTTATGTTGATTTCTAGGCCATAATGTTAACTACTTTCATTTATTCTGGGTACAACAGGTTGAAAACTATTTGAGTACTCAGCAAATATTACAGTATTGTCAACATATTGGATAGTGTTCTGTTTCTCTCCATTCAAGAAGATTCCTTCAACATTTTCAAGGGTTTCTTTGAAGATCTATTCTGAATAAATATTAAATATCAGTGGCAACAAAATACAACCCTGTCTCACTCCTCAGCATATCTTTGATCAGATTTGTCATTTTCTACTCTCACAGAAACATTGATTCCAGTATAGGATATCTTTGTCATCAATCCCACTATATTTTACCACCTCGACTATTTTGTAATGTTCTACCCAATCAAATCCCATTTGATAATCAGTAAAACAGGCATAGACATAAATTTGTCTCTAAACCCATGGAATAAGACTTGAATGCAGAACAGAGCCTCTTGAGTACTGACAACATTTCTAAAGTGAGACTGTGTAGATACCATGTGTTCTTCAGAGACTTTATCAATTATTTTGTGAATAATTTTTAGAAATACTTTCATGAGGTGGCTGATCAAATTTATTTCTCTGAAATCACTACATTTTTTAGTTCATTGAATTCCTATTTGGCAAGGTCAGAAACTATGACTGAAGCCATTTTGAAGAATGATACCTGAATTATAAATTTTATTGAATACTTTTGTCAACTGTTCTGTTTGTTCTTCATCAGACAACCTGAGAAATACAGAATGCATCCATCTGATCCTGCTGTTTTCCTGTCTTATTGTTAATCTTGTTTCCATTAAAATATCTGATCATGTTTCTCCAGCAACATCAGGTGGATCTACCCTACTGTCATAAAAAGGTTAATCTGTGTAGCTCTTCTGCATGAGTTCTTAAGATTTTGTCAATGAGCATCTTCTTACCACTGTTCCTGTTTGGTATACAACGTGCAAAATTGATCCAGAAGTCGATGGATAAAATGGATGGATTAAATGGATGGATTTGCCATTTAGTGTTACATGGGTATATGAGAGGCATGGTGATAAGAACTGTTCAGTGCAATGTTAGGCTAAGTTTTGTGTGGGACCTCATTATCTATGTTATAAAACAATGAAAATGCTCTTCTCTTAAAGAAAAGAGTGATCTACGTAGTACACACAATAACACATGGCATTTCTGTGTTCAGATAAGAAGGTTGAACTCTGTGGAGATGCTGATTAATCATTCATCACATATAATCCACAGGCAATAGCACTGTGATGACAGGGTGGTTACAAATAGAATTAATGTAATTTGCATCTTCTGATGAGAAGTTGTGCTTGGTATAAATGGTGCAACTCAGGTGAGTAGCTTATATGAAGAGATGTTTAGATAACTTTGTCGCTTGGTAAATCTCCACTACTAATGACACTAGTGTGATTTTTTGTAGTCTTTGATGATGTCAAATGAGGGATTCTGGAATCATCACAAATCCAAACAATCCATAACCAGAAGTTTCAGTGGATTGGGTAGTCCCTGAATATAATTGTTGCCAAATACTTAGTTCCTTAGTAGGAGATGGTTAGTATGTGCTAAATACTTGGTTCAATGTAAAAGGGAGAATTATGGTTGCAAAGTGTTTACATCCATGGTATGTGGTATATCTGACCATTGTATAACAAGATAACTCTAGTGAAGCCCTTTAAGAGGTACAGGAAGTGGAAAAGTTTCTCTAATGTCACATGGTTGAAGCATGGGGGTATGATCAATGGATTCCCAGTTACTTGTAGTAAGATTAAATTCATCACAAGCCAATTGGCTACAATGCCTCCACACTCATTAACGAGTTAGGCCTTGTATGTGGATACAAGAGTCTATATACACTCCTGGAAAATGAAAAAAGAACACCATGAATTCATCAACCCAGCAGAGGAAAATTTTATTGACACACTCTTGGGGACATACAACACACGATCACAAAGACAGAGCCAGAGCCATACCCACATGAGCAAAGCCAACAGAGCATGCGCAGTGTCGGCTCTCTACTGTGTTTGCCATCCTTTTGCAGCAATGCAGGCTGCAGTTCTCCCATGAAGATAGTAGAGGTGCCGAATGTAGTTTTGAGGAATGGCCTGCCGTGCAGTGTCCGCCCGGTGCCTCAGCTGGGCCAGATTCCATGCCAGTCGTGCAGACCACGCAAGATGATGTTGCATTGGGTCCCAAACAAGTTCAATGGGCGACAGATCTGGGGATCATGCTGGCCAGGGTAGTTGGCGTACACCTTGAAGAGCACGTTGGGTGGCATGGGATACATATGATGTGCATTGTCCTGTTGGGAAAGCATGTCGCCTTGTTGGTTCATGAACAGTAGCAAGACCGATTGAATAATGGTTTCAATGTACCATTCACTGTTCAATGTTCACTCTGCTATCAGTCGCCAGTGGAGAACGACCAGTGTAAGATATGGCTCCCCACACCATGATTCTGGGTGTTGGTCCTGTGTGCCTCTGTTGTACACACTCCAGAATATGGCACTCCCCTGCAGGATGACACACACACACACACACACACACACACACACACACACACACACACACATTCGACTGTCATTGGCACCAAGGCAGAAGTAACACTCATCACTGAAGGCAACACGTCTCCATTCGTCCTTGCATAAGCGCCTATCGTGACACCACTGGAGGCGGGCTGAGCGAAGTTGGGGCATGAGCGGAAGATGCCCTGACGGCACATGGGATTGTAGCCCTGCTTCACAGAGACAGTTGTGAATGGTTCTCAATTATACCCACGGAGCAACAGTGTCCCTAATTTGTTGTGAAGTGACGGTGCAGTCCTGTATGGCAATTTGTGAGATGCCATGGTCTTGGCGTGCATGTATGCATTGCCCCTGTCCGGTTCCAGGGTGATGGGCATGTGCACCTTCTGCTGACCACCGGCGACAACATCAATGAACTGTGGAGACCTCTCACCCCACATGTTGCGCAATTTTGCGGTATGTCCACTGGCCTCCCGCAGGCCCACTATACACTCTCGCTTAAACTCCGTCAGTTGCACAAACGGTTCACGTACACGCTGTCAAGGCATGCTGACAATGTTGAAGACACACAAGAAGCTCCATATACCATGGCAAACTGGCTGCCACTGGCTCTGACGGTGAACAACTGCTGAGCAGCTTGCAGCATTCCATGGCAGTGTGGCGCATTTGATCATTGCATGTGCTACCCTCTCATAGAATCCCGTGAAAGTATAACAGGTCTTATTCACTTCCATCAAGGTGTTCTTTATTCATTTTCCAGGAGTTGTAACGACCGCAAGGTAAAGAGTGCATGAAAGTAATGTTAAAGTCCTATATTGGGCTTTCAAAGTAAGGAACAACTCCATACTTAGAGAAAAATATGTGTGGACTGTGGGCTATGGTTATCTGGTGCTACAGAAGGAGAATGCGGGTGCATTCATTAAAGTGACAAATCCCAAGGAATGCAAGTACAAATTACTTCAATCTACAGAGCTGTTACTAGTCAGACCATTGCTGTCGCTACTTTGCAAGAGGCATAGTTGCGCCTTGCTGTGTAGCCAAGTATGTGCTGCATTGGCACATTCCTACACTCCACGGGCAAAAGTCGAGCACTTGCTGTTACACTAGCTATAAGTTAGTATCAGGCACAAGCCACTACTGGGACTGGTTTTTTATTCCTCGGGGCTTCTGACAGTTTTCCTTGTGTCCTGGATTGGGCGATAGGCAACAACTATTTCTTTTTGAATATTTGATCAAGCTGATCTGTAATCATCAAATCGTATGCAACGAAATTGTTCTAAAAACAGAGACCTAAGCATCCACACACCGATGTGCAGTGACAGGAGCAACATCATTACATAAGGACACCCGAGTCAAAGACTGTGACTGTTGTAGTGACCAATGATTGAGTGAAAATATGATTGATCTATAAAGTGACCAGTAGGACAAAGGGCAAGCTAAACAATGTGAGATTGGCCCATCTCTAAGACAACTGCAATGATATTTATGTGGAATATTTGCAGTTAAGTAATGAGACATCCCTTTATTTGTATCCATTTGGATAAAAACTCGATGTGGGAGGTGATGTCAATACATTAACAAGAGTGTAAGTAGTAACCATCTTGCGCTTCCCAAGGCTGCTCTAGTAGTTGCTTAGGAAAATGTGGTCATGTGTTGACTGTTCTGTATTTCATTTCGAGGGGTTACCTAGTACAATGTAGTATATCAGCGCAGTAATCCTTTGAAAGTGAGAACATTTTAGCCACATTCCACACAGTGCAATAAGGAAGTCATAAAATTGACAATATTGTCAAGTGATAACTGTTTCAAGGATGTTGAAGAAAGTATACAGACAGCTGCATAGACATTATTGCAGGTGTCTTGCTCCATTTACAATAAATGCATGAACATTTAAGACGCACAGAATAATAAACAAATGTCATATAGTGAGTTTGTTAAAATGTCACATGTGAAGGTGTGAAAGAAGGGCAGGGAACGGATGCAGAATGACTGACTTTTTCAACTTGAATTCTGTAGGAACTTTAAGCACATTGCAATGGCTTGCACATTAAAGGCCTGCTTCTTGCCATACAGTACCGGTGCAGTGGCCTTGAGGACAGACAACAGAAACTAGTGGGAAATGCCAAACATCATAGTTATGTTTGAAGTTACTTTGCAGCCCTACCTTTGCCGTTGGGTATGTCCATTACTCCACATTTGTGTTATACTTTATTATGATTAAAGGAACATATTTTCAGGTGTGCTATGCTTATGTCTCACATAAAGATGAACATTTAAGTGTGTCACTAAAATGATAGAAGCACTTGCCAATGAAAGCTGAGTGGGGCCTCAGAAAATAGAACAAAAGATGCCATCTGACCACCTGTGAAGTGCACCAGGCCAGCCTAGCATCAAGGCATTTGGGCATGATATCAGCACAGCAAGGTGTGATTACGTCACTGGTGGCCATCTTGGCCAACGCCATGTCACCACTTAAGCTCACCTCTACATGGCCCTTCGTTTGCATGCTACTGAATACCCAGCACAGTTGGTACACTCACTGCCTCACATCTCTTTACCAGACAGCAATGTTAATATTTGTTTTAATAATTCATCTCTTCAGAAGGGCTATGGGAATTTCTATGTCTCACCACAGGGGTAATAATGGATGCTGTGTGCTTATGTTAACTGTGCTTAAAAATGTGTTTATGGTGCAGAATTAAGGTAACAGCATGGCAGGCATGTGTCCTAACTAGCTAAGTACAACAAAACAATGAGGGGAAGTGGATTAGTCCACCTGAGTGACATATTTATTTATTGGGAGTACTTGCCTTCCAATTGGGAGTATTGTTATTCATTACACTACATGGGCTTAAAAAGCCAACCACAGGAAGCATTCCATCATTTAAAGATACTGTAAAGATAAATATTATATGGTTCTAATACTCACATTCCTCAGGGAATTTCAGTCTCGCAAACCACTGCAAGACATAATATTTAAACCTCCATCTTCACCACCTCTGTAGAAGCAGCAAAAGAGCAGACTGTTCTATCTTCTTCTTCTTCTTCTTCTTCTTCTTCGACACTCCTCTAACAAGCAAACTTTCTTGGCAGTTCTACAGATGCAGCAGTGTTTCCTTAATAGGACTTTAGTCCGTCAAGATGGATTGCCACTGAGCAATCGAGCAGGTGTACTTCATTGTTGACAAGAGACATTAAACATATAATTTGCACAGCCCTTCATAGAGTGGAGAGAATTTCTTTGTCTTTCCCTTTTTAATCACTGGATTTTATAGCAAATCACCCAGTCAATTGGGAGGGGGTGTAGTACTGCTCATTTATTGCCTCTCTATACCTGTTTTTAAGTTGATTTGAAATTTTTCCTCTGAACTTTCTTCCAAGTCATTTTAAATCGATGTGCCAAGCTTTTTACTTCCTTCAGATCAACACGCAAAGGTACCATTTCAAAGGGTGAACTTGTAGGAGGGCCATACACTAACTCATGGGGTGAATGTGTGTCATTCACATAATAGGATAACATTCAAACAATTGTCCTCTGGACATGTTAAGCATGTCCATTAGCCTTGTGATGGAAGGGGGTAGTTGGCCAATTTTTAATTCTTAACAGTTCACATGTGCAGCCCTCAGGGCTCAGAATTTGTTTGCAGGTACGGGCATGGTGACCTGGGTGTGCCTAATCAGGGGACTGGTAGGCACAGCCAGTCTTGTCAGCTGAAGCCCGGGACATGCCCCAGTGATCAGTTTACAGTGTGATGGAAGTTGTGTGCCACAGGGAATAGGGATCTTGGCTTGACCACTCAGATTGTAATGATGATGAGACTTACCAAACAAAAGCGCTGGCAGGTCGACACAAACACAAACATACACCCAAAATTCAAGCTTTCGCAACAAACGGTTGCTTCGTCAGGAAAGAGGGAAGGAGAGGGAAAGACGAAAGGATGTGGGTTTTAAGGGAGAGGGTAAGGAGTCATTCCAATCCCGGGAGCGGAAAGACTTACCTTAGGGGGAAAAAAGGACAGGTATACACTCGCGCGCACACACATCCATCCGCACATACACAGACACAAGCAGACATTTGTAAAGGCAAAGAGTTTGGGCAGAGATGTCAGTCGAGGCGGAAGTACAGAGGCAAAGATGTTGTTGAAAGACAGGTGAGGTATGAGCGGCGGCAAATTGAAATTAGAAATTAGCGGAGATTGAGGCCTGGTGGATAACGAGAAGAGAGGATATACTGAAGGGCAAGTTCCCATCTCCGGAGTTCTGATAGGTTGGTGTCAGTGGGAAGTATCCAGATAACCCGGACGGTGTAACACTGTGCCAAGATGTGCTGGCCGTGCACCAAGGCATGTTTAGCCACAGGGTGATCCTCATTACCAACTAACACTGTCTGCCCGTGTCCATTCATGCGAATGGACAGTTTGTTGCTGGTCATTCCCACATAGAAAGCTTCACAGTTTAGGCAGGTCAGTTGGTAAATCAGGTGGGTGCTTTCACACGTGGCTCTGCCTTTGATTGTGTACACCTTCCGGGTTACAGGACTGGAGTAGGTGGTGGGAGGATGCATGGGACAGGTTTTACACCGGGGGCGGTTACAAGGGTGGGAGCCAGAGGGTAGGGAAGGTGGTTTGGGGATTTCATAGGGACGAACTAAGAGGTTACGAAGGTTAGGTGGACAGCGGGAAGACACTCTTGGAGTGGGGAGGATTTCATGAAGGATGGATCTCATTTCAGGGCAGGATTTGACGAAGTCGTATCCCTGCTGGAGAGCCGCATTCAGAGTCTGATCCAGTCCCGGAATGTATCCTGTCACAAGTGGGGCACTTTTGGGGTTCTTCTGTGGGAGGTTCTGGGTTTGAGGAGATGAGGAAGTGGCTCTGGTTATTTGCTTCTGTACCAGGTCGGGAGGGTAGTTGCGGGATGCGAAAGCTGTTTTCAGGTTGTTGGTGTAACGGTTCAGGGATTCCGGACTGGAGCAGATTCGTTTGCCACGAAGACCTAGGCTGTAGGAAAGGGACCGTTTGATGTGGAATGGGTGGCAGCTGCCTTTACAAATGTCTGCTTGTGTCTGTGTACGTGCGGATGGCTGTGTGTGTGTGTGTGTGTGTGTGTGTGTGTGTGTGTGTGTGTGTGTGCGTGCGCGCGCGCGCACATACCTGTCCTTTTCTCCCCCTAAGGTAAGTCTTTCCGCTCCCGGGATTGGAATGACTCCTTACCCTCTCCCTTAAAACCCACATCCTTTCGTCTTTCCCTCTCCTTCTCTCTTTCCTGATGAAGCAACTGTTTGTTGCGAAAGCTTGAATTTTGTGTGTATGTTCGTTTGTGTGTCTATCGACCTGCCAGCACTTTCGTTTGGTAAGTCACATCATCTTTGTTTTTATATATATATATATATATATATAGTGTCTCTATATGTGTGGATGGATATGTGTGTGTGTGCGCGAGTGTATACCCGTCCTTTTTTCCCCCCTAAGGTAAGTCTTTCCGCTCCCGGGACTGGAATGACTCCTTACCCTCTCCCTTAAAACCCACATCCTTTCGTCTTTCCCTCTCCTTCCCTCTTTCCTGATGAGGCAACAGTTTGTTGCGAAAGCTTGAATTTTGTGTGCATGTTTGTGTTCGTTTGTGTGTCTGTCGACCTGCCAGCACCTTCATTTGGTAAGTCACATCATCTTTGTTTTTAGGTATATATATATATATATATATATATATATATATATATATATATATATATAAAAAACCCCAGTCTCAAGGTGTGCTTACATGCAGTTGAGATGCATGGCTGTTGAGGTGGAACAGTTGTTTGCGGGTAAAACCTGGGGAACCTGCTGCACTTCAGTTGTATAAGGCTTACCTAAGCATGTGGGGCTCTTCTAGGTGGATTTTGATTTCCCTAGCTGCTTGTTGGACCAAGATGCAACCCTCAAAATTTTCTCCTCCTCCTCCTCCTCCTCCCAGTGGAGTGGGTGAGATGCTGGTGGGTATCAGCATCCAACAACAGTGCTCGTGTAGCCAGGCCTCCTGACTCGGATTTTTGGAGCACTTATCGTAATAGTATCAGAATTCATGCTACTGGTCCGGATGTGTTCATAATAGTTAAGAAAAAAGGAAGCAGCTTCAAAAAGTCTCGCCTTTTTACATTTAAAAGGGTTTGGAGGGGATTGCTGGGCATTTAAAAGCTGTCCAGTGATTGTCTAATGGGACACTATTGCTAGAAACATCCAGCTCCCAATAAATAAAGAACCTCCAGAAAGCTCAGTGTCACGGGGAGTATGCAATAGAAACTGAATTGTACAACACAAAGGTGTTGTGACTTGCAGGAATCGGGTTGACATTCCCAGAGAAGATCTGAAAACTGAGTGGATCCAAGAAGGCATTGTTGATGCGCAAAACATAAGGAAAAGGATGGATAGCGATTTTGTGAAATCAGACTTTTTTATACTACTTTTCACAGTATGAAACTTCCAGACTGTGTCAAGGCAGCTGTTCTTCACCTAAGCTTATGGCCTAACGTCCTCAACCCAATGAACTGTTTTAAATGCCATCACTTTTAGTGCGTTACTCTTATTTGCTGGGGAGAAGGTATGTGTGGCAAATGTGGTCAGGCAGTCATCGACAGTCAGTTGTTCATCTCCTCCGAAGTGTGTAAATTACTCTGGGGATCAAACTGTCTGGAGTAGGGATGACAATGTCATCGTTAAAGAAAGGAAGATACAGTAAATTAAAACAATGAAGCACATGTCGTATAGTGAGGCAGATCTATAAGGCTATGTATCTCCCCTATCCCCCCCACCACCATCTTCGTTACCTCCTTTGCCTCTGTTCTTAAACCCCAGTTCAGAAACTACTGCTGCTACACAGAGGTTTCTAATGTCAGCACTAGTACCTGTGTTTGTCAATGCACTTGTGCAGCTGCAGCTAACTTTGATGCCCATGCCTCTTCCCAAAACGTCAGAAAACGTCGTAGTTGCTGACGTTGTGGTGCTCCCTGCTTCTCCAAAGGTTGTCTCGTCCAGCTTTGCCACTACCATCTCTACTGTTGTGGCTTTGAAGTCTCCCCAGGCGAACAGCCGAAGTCCAAGGCAAACAACCAGCTGCTGACAGAGGTGGGAAGTAAGCAGTCTGTTGATACCAACATTGCTCTCACTGACATCAATCATAATTTGTCTTCAGAGCTGATGTCATCCTAGGGCACTCATCTCACCCTGAGGCTGAGCCTTCACTCACTATGAGCTCCCCTCTCTGTGGAAAGACAGGATGGAAGTGCAACCCCCATGACAAAATGGCTCCCATACTACTGTGGAATGTTAATGGGTTCAGGACCATATGGAGGAACTGAAACTCCTATTACAGGAATGCCCCCTGTGCTTGTGTTCGCAAGAAACCCTTTTTAAGGCATTTGGTGCACTTGTACTATGAGGCTAAAACCTTCAGTGCAAGGATGACCTGACATGCAAAAGGGCCAATGTAGGGATTACTCTGTTGTCAATAACACTCGCCACTCTTCTGCTCTCTTCTCCTTGGTTACTGACATGCAAGCCATAGGCATTGCAGTTCATGTGGGTCAGAAGACTACTATTTGTTCACTTAACTTAGGTATGCAGGATGCAATAGACACTGAGACTCTCACAGTCCTTATAGAATATCTCCTCCAACCAATTCTCCTACAGGGTTTTTCAATGCCCATAATGTATTATGGGGCTCGAACTATACTTGCGGTAGGGGTTGAGTCTTGGAGAACCTCCTGAAGTCTCAGGACCTGTGCTTCCTCAACACAGGCAATCCCACTCATTTCTTGGTCAAGACTCTGCTCAGTGGGAAACAATTGTTGACCTTCATTCCAGTGACCACTCCACACTGTGGGTGCACCTACTGGATGGAACATCTTGTGAACAGAAGCCACCGAAATGGATGGTCAGCAGGGCTAACTGGATGCTGTTCAGCCAGCTGGATGTGTTTGAAACTGGAGCAGTGTCCAGGAATGAGTGGACCACATCAAATGAGTGATCCATATGCCACTGACTTATCCATCACAAAGGCCTCCAGTCATCTTAGGAGGCAGCCTGTACCGTGGTGGAGTGATGCGTGCCACTCAACAATCCGGGACAGGTGTGCAGCTCTTCAGCAGTTTAAATACTGCCCAACAGCAAACAATGTCACAGCTTTTCAAACTACAAGAGCCAAAGCTCGATGTGAAATTAAGAAGGTTATGAGAAGCATTGCTTGATTCCACCAACTGTTCCACTTGTTCTGCGAAAGCCAACAAGAGGATTTCCAGTGAACACAGTCATTTACCAGTAGCAGGGTTACTGAAACTGTGGTGCCTCCAAACAGCACCTGGAGATATCATTCAGATGATGATAGAGCATTTTGTGAAAACTACTGCCAATGCTAGCCAGGATCCTACATTCCACTGTTATCACGCAGTTGTAGAGAGAGGCAAGTTGCACTTCATATCCAACAAGTCTGAGTCTTACAACTGCTCTTTCTACATAAGGAAGCTGGATTCTGCACTGTCTGAAACTCGCCATATTACACATGGTCCTGACCAAACCTGGTACTGCACGCTTTGACATTTGTCAACAACGTCACAGGAAATCTTCCTCGATAGTTTTAATTTGATATGCTAGACATACCAGTTCCCCATCTCGTGGAGAGAGACAATTATGATCCTGCTCCTCAAGCCAGGGAAGGACCACACGTGTCCAAGCAGTTACTAGAGTGTCACCTTAATGAGCTGTGTGGGAAAGACCCTGAAGAAAATGGTTAACAGTCATGTGGTCTGCTTAACAATGTGCATTCCATATATTTTGGTACATTGTCAACAAACTGGCCCTGAGGAATGGGCTGCAAAGAAAGGTTTTCAGCTTCGTGCAGATAAATGTCTCTGTGTATGTGTTCATGTTCATTTTAATCATTCTTGTCAAATTTTTAATTTTCCCGACTTGCGTGAGAGAGACACCATTCTACATTTTAAAGACGGAGTGAAGTTCCTGGGCGTCTTTTTTTACTTCAGATTGTTGTGGTTATCACACTTGCGAGGCCTGAAAGCCAGAACCCAGAAGGCAATGAATGTTTTGAAGTGTCTTAGACTCGAGTCTTTGGGAGTGGACAGGTGTGTCTGCTCCAGTTTTATAGAGCTTTCGTGCAATCACATCTAGACTATGGATGCACAGTATATGGATCAGTGAGGCCCTCTTATCTGAAGATTATTGATGCTGTCTACCATGAGGGGATTAAGCTGGCCACAGATGCTTATAGGACGAGCCCCATAACCAGACTCTGTGCTGTGGGGAGCCTCAACTCATCATTTGGTGGCAGCTTCTGATAGTGCAGCAGGCATGTAACTTTCTTGTTGCTCCAAAATCACCAGCACACCATACTGGTGCTCGTCCGTCTCTGGAAAGCCTTTTCTCCAATTTTCCGCAAGCAAAAAGATTATTTTGGATCTACTTGCAGCGTATGTTGGATCACTTTGTATGGAGTAAGTACAACTCCAGTCAGTGTTTTAAACAAACACCACCTTGGTTGTTGCAGAGGCAGAGAGGGGTTTTAGATTTAGTGCAGTACAAGAGAGATTGCACTCTTGTTTGTTTTAATACACTGTTCTATGATATTTCAACTGGGCACCACTACTATGTATCTGTCTTTGTGGATGTGTCTAAACAGGTGACTCCACTGATTGCTCTGTTTCCTCCAATCTTATCATCAAGACCCAATTACCTCAAGACTTTACTGTCTTTGATGCTGAATTATACACTATCTTGCAGGCACTGGAGCATATGTGAGGCATGATTCTAGTGCTAACTTCCTTGTTTGTCCTGATTCCCTTAGTGCCCTTCACTCTCTGCAGCATTTGTAACCGGCAGATAAAGTAGTCCAGAATATCCAGGATGCTCTCTTCTGACTACAAAGACTGGGGAAGGAGGTAGCATCCTGGAGGGTGCCAGACCACATTCGTAGTTATAAACAAACAGGTAGATGCAACAACCAAGGAGGCATGCCGTGACCCTCAGTTAGTTCAGTGTGCCATTAGCCTGCAGGCACTTGCCTCACTGTTTAGTACAGAGTGACGGATAATGAGCTGTGTCTCCTTAGGTCCATGACATTGCTGGTGTACATCCTCCAGCCACACAAGCAGGGTGAGGTCTTCCTTACTTGTCTTTGCATAGGCCACAGCTATATGATGCGTGGCTTCTTACTCCAGTGAGAGGACTCTCCAATGTATGGTGCATATAGTGTAAAGATCACATTTTACTGGACTGCATTTTGTTTTCAGACCAATTGGAGGAAGCTCATTTGCTGACACATTTGCCATCTGTTTTAGATGACAAATGAAAGTAGTATGCCCTTTAAAATTTTGTGAATTGTTAGACTTGTTCCCTGAAATTTTAGAGTGCAGTTTTTGTTACCAGGGTAGTTGGCTCATCTTTGTTTTTTGGTAAGTGATCAGCCAGCCACATATTGCTCTGTATTTCTTTTAGTTTTCCTCTAATCTTCATTATCATTTAATCAATAATTTTTGCGCATCTCCCCATTTGTGGTGTTACCATATTGTGAGCTATTGTGATTGAGTGGGTGAGACTGGGAGTGAGTGAGTGTGATTTTGTCTCAGTTTGCATTTTAGTTCTTTTATTGCCTATTCTATACTTTAACCACATTTGTTTTTAACTGATCTTTTTATAGACACTGATAACCTCAATGCTGAGTGCCCCTAACCCACAAACACACACTACATGTGCTCAAATAATATGGACATCAAATTTGTTCCCTTGTCTGTCAATATGGCATTAGGACTCCCAAAGAGCAATACCAAGTGATTCATAAATGCTTGTCACAGTCCCTGTGTTATATCATCAATCGGCACTAACACTAGGTGCTGGGAAGAGTGGTCAATAACCTACAGGATATCTTTATTTTTCTGCTGTGTCTGAGGAAAGTGTCCCAGGATGTAGAGAGCAATGATTTCAAAAAGCCTTGAAGCTTTTGGCGAAGTCTGTAACGGAACTCACAGCTGCGTATGCTGTGTCCACTGCGCACACAGCAAGACGCACCTACAAGGATCATTTCAAAAGTCTAACACACTGCACATGTGTGATTGTTACAGTGGCATGATAAAGTTGGAATTCGTGTCAATCATGGATATTTAAAACACTTTGAAAGAGGTGTTTGGGAATAATGTAGTGGATAACAACACAGTATCACATTGGTTACTCGTTTTCGGGAAGGTGGGTAAGCACTGAGGACAATCAAAGGAGCGGAAGGCCATCTACAGCAACAGACTACACCTCTCAGGTTATTGTTAATGACATTTCGAAAGAGAATCAATGAAAATCATATGTGGCCTGTCACTTCAGTTAACAGAATCATAATTGAAAAGTTACAGATGAGAAAAGGTGTCGCGAGGTGGGTCACCTGATCTGAATAAAAAGCGGAAAGCGTGTCAAAAGAATTGCAGCAGAATTGTTTCAACATTATTGAACAAAAGGAGAACAGTTTCTGAAAATGATTGTTGCAGTTGATGAAACAGGAATACAGGATTTTGAACCAGAACTGAAGTCCAAGTCATCACAGTGGAAAATGTTTTGATAAATTTCATTAATCTTCCAGTGAAGTGACCTGAGTAATCAGACAGCTCTACAATTAAGGTGCCCTGTCTCGAAAACAGAAATTGCCAAACTGTTGGGAAACTGTTATAAGCAAGAATGGAGATTATATTTAAGGCCTCTAAAAATATTTTGTAAGATAAATTGTTTTCTTCAGTTATATCGTAGTGTCCATAACTTTCAAAATATAAGGAATTTGAATGTTTGTGGCCCTTTTGCCTCTGTGGAAGGCTTGTATGCTATCAGGGCATTGGGCACTGATAAGATTTTGAATATTACTAAAAAATTCCCAAAAGGAATTTGGCAGTGCAATGTATTGTCTTCGGATATGGAATCTGAGTATGTGGCCTACTATATACAGTCAGCATCTTCTCTCTGTGCTTCCTCCAGCTATGCAATGAGTACTTCATCTGCTTGCATTACATGAATCATTCTCCTTAAGGCATTAGTGTTGTGAAGAAGTTTGCCTGATTTGCGATGTATGTCATAGTCGCATTCTCAGTTTCAGTGCTCAACATTTTAATCAGTTACTAAGATAGGTTGTCCATTCGTCCCGTTTTTCCCGGGACAGTCCCGTTTTTTACCAAAATGTCCCGCTGTCCCGAAAGTTTTTTTTGGGATGCTCAAATGTCCCGTTTTTTTATGATTCCGCTTGGCTAGAGTATTTTACGCTACTGGTTGTTTGACTTGCTATTAACTGCACAATTATTTGCACTAGGAAGTATGTGATGACTTTCAGCATACCTCAACCATGTACCGAACTGTCAAAAATCACAAGTAATTTTAAACGCACTAAAGGTTACAATTAACAATGAAGATTCTTCTCTTCTAAATCGATCCACTGAATCCGTCCTTTCGGTCCAGAGATACTCTACACCACTAATACTTGTTCTCTGGCTTTCGTCACCACACTGTTAATGTTTTGCACTGTGCAATCACTGTTTCATTATGCCAAAATGAAAGTGTAATTTTAACAGCAATATATAAAGCGAGTTTCATTTTACCACTGGTAGTGGAGAAACTGTAGAATGTACGTTGTGCAGATCAAAATTTGCTATTGGTCATGGTGGAAGGTCTGACATTGTGAATCACATTAAGACGAAGAAACATCGCATGAGTGATCAAACGAAAAGAGCTAATAAGTGTGTGAGTGACTACTATGTAAACTTAAAATCAGTAACAGAAATGGATAGGCAGTTGGCAGCACAAGAAGCTACGTTTGCATACCACAGTGCAATGCATAACCACAGCTTTAAGTCAATGGACTGTACTACAGCAGTTGTTAAAAACTTTTCAATCCTAAATTCACATGTGGACACACAAAATGCAATGCAATCATTTCAAATGTTATTGCACCGTATGCAGCTCAGCAGGTTTTACACGAAAAGTGCTCGATTCATTTCTGTAATGATTAATACATCGAATCATCTGGATCTGAAGTTGGTTCCTCTCCTTATCAGGTATTTTCACCCTGAAAATGGCATCACGGTGAAAGTGCTCGAATTGGTTAATTTAGCTGGAGAAACTTCAGATTTACTTCAGAATTATGTGCTGGAGGTTTTAAACAAATATGATCTTGAGGGTAAGGTGATTGCAGTTTCTGCAGACAGCACTAACACCAATTTTGGTGGTAAGCAGAGGTAAGGAAAAAATAATTTCTTCTATAAACTACAACAGAACACAGTGAATAATATAGTAGGTGTTGGCTCTCCAGCACATGTGGTGCACAATTCCTTACAAACTGGCTTAGATTGCCTACGCATCGACTGCCAATTAATTGTAAACAAAATCTACCAGCATTTCCATATATTTACGTTACGGTTTGAATCTCTGTAGTCATTCTGTAAGTTTACTGAAACTGAATACAAAACTGTACTTGGGCACAGCAAGACAAGGTGGCTATCACTGCTACCAGCATTGGAAATAATTGTAGATATATTTCCTGCTTTGAAATCATATTTCATTTCCCTTGATAGGTGTCCTGTTATCCTTAAACAATTCTTTGATAATCCTGTGCTTATTGTTCTTCTACATTTTCTTGTTAGTCAGCTAAAACCTTTCTCCACAACAATTAAATGTATTGAGAAACAAGAAATCACAATAGTGGAAGTTTATCAAGAAATAAACAAATTATTGGGCAAATTACAATATAGAAAATCTGAAAGATTTCTCACATCCTTTAACCATGAGACTCTAAGAAAGCTGGAAGAAGAGAGTGAAATTACTGTAGAACAATTTCATATTTATGCTGACATCTTCTATGACTCTTGCATTGAGTATATTAAAGAATGGTGTTTACCATTTCTCACACTTTTAAAGCATTTGACTGGGTTAATACTGAAAAGGAGCAGCTACAGTGGAAGGATATTCAGGACTGTTGTGTTCTTGTTAAAGTATTGTACCAAATTTTCCTGTTGATGAAGACGAACTGTTCGATGAATTTTAATGTGCACAGAACTTCATAAAAAGTGAAGGAGGAGACAAAGAAAGTGTTAGTGCAACATGGTGTAAAATATTTGCTTATTTCAAAAGTAAAAACATTAACATGAAAAACATGATTCATTTGGTGGAGTTTTGTGTAGCAATTCCTGGGTCAAATGCTGCTGTGCAACGTGTGTTTTTGTTAGCGAGCTCTTTGTGGTCAGATGAAAAAAACAGAATGAAAGTTGAAACAGTGAGGGCCTTGCTCATTGTCAAACACACTTTAATGGTGTATCATGTGCTGACTTTTATGATAAGATTTCAAACGAAAATGCACTTCTTGATAAAGTACATAAAAGTGAAAAGTACAGTGATAGTGTGGCATAATAATTGTAAAAAGTGATTTGGGATCATCTGAGTGCACGTTGTAAAGGTAAAATTGTATGTGTATTAAATTTAGTCAATACAATATTTATGTCCTGTTTTTTTCTTCATTGTCCCAGGTTTTTCTCTAATTTATTTTAAATGTCCCCTTTTTCAATGAAAATGAAATGGACGCCCTATACTAAGACTTTTCAGATTCATGAACCTTAAAAGGGCAGCATGGTTCGACACCATGGTGAACTTTCTGCCGTGTACAAATAGCTTTTAAAATAATTAAACAATGTAAAATCCAGGCTGGAATGTAACATTAAAATAATTAGCATCAACAGGGTGTCTACGACCCGGGACAACCGGGAGATCCTGGAATAACCCGGGATTTTTTCATTGGGGAGGAAACTGGGAATTTTTTTAGAATTCCAGGAATTTTTCGTTTAAGTTTTCAGTTATTTTTTGTAATTCTGACTGGTAAGAACCGATACTCTAACAAAGGATATTACTGTATCCCGCTACTGCAGAATAATACTGCAGCATTAAAACATGAACGGGAGAAGAAAAAAAACGAAAATAAAACTTAAATTGCAAAGGAAATGCGCCATATAAAATAAGTGCTCGTACAAGCGTCTGCCAACAGCAGAATGTGTCAAAGGCATTTTAGTACCTTCTCCCGCTTCTGGCTACAGAAATGTGGCTGTTGGCTGTCTTAAGTAGCAGTAGCGGCAACCAGCCACATGGTACCCGGAAAAATCTTACAGGCGCGCCCAAGGTGTCAGATCACGCGTGCGCAGCAGGCCCGTATCTAGTGGGGGGGTGAGGGAGGGCAAACCGGGGTATCTGAGCCGGGCGGCAATTTCGTGGGGAGGGGACAAATTCATATTCTTGAGGGAAAAATCCTTGTTTCACAAAGCACATAGCGTCCAGCGTACGTCCGTCTATCGATGATTCATATGATTTTGAAGCACACCCCTGCTGGTATTTGAACACATTCTAATTGATTTCTGAATGAATTAGTTGATTTTTGAATGCGTGCATATTGTACGTGATGTGTCTACCAACTGCAGACAAAACGGGACGTAGCTATACGAGCTGAGCGGAATAAAACCGAACCGGAGAATGCCAACTGCTGCTTGTTTTGTGGTTGATTCGGTTTGCGAATGTTCAGCGTTGTTATAATCACTAGCGAAATCCATAGATTCGGACTACCAGAATGAAAATAAACGACTAACAGGAATAACAGGTAAGAAAGATTACGTATTATCTTCTCGGTGTATCCATGAAAGTGAAATTTTGACAGAAAAGTTTTGGCCAGATCGTTGCACTAGACAGGGCCAGTTGCAGTCCATTCTGGAAGTAGCGCGGGAAACGCATTGTACGAAATCTTAATAACGCCTAACCGGCGAATAATCGCTGGATAATTAACCGGTGAGTGTGGCAGGGTTAGTAAAGTTAACCGGAGAATGAGTTTTGGCAGTGGTAGGAATAGTTACAGAATTAGTGATGACAAGACTGTTTGTTAGAACGAGGAAGGAGAAGAAACGGGGAAGAATATAACGAAATATAACGATTACAAATTTATACAAAAATTTCGTTCTGCTGCTTTTCGGTCTCGTGCATGAGAAACTGGAGCGCATGAATGAAATGTGAAACTACTTCCCAACGTAAAGCTTTTTGCTTGTAGTAGGCCAAATAGGTATTTCGTATTGGTACTAAGTGAATTTATTGTCGTATTATAAAAATTGTCATTATTGCCAAAACAGTGTCGCTTATTTGGTGTGTGTTACAATTGCTGCAATGTTAGAAAGGCATATTTTGTTTTATCCGGAACACAGTGACTGAATAGACGTTATCAGATCGAGAAACCACACCAGTCTTGGGTACTAATTGTATTAAATGCTTTTTCAGTATTAGACAACAATTGCATTTTTCATGTAGCAGAAAGTTTGACGAACTTTGATAAGGTAATAGTTTTTTCGCAGGAAGGAAAGAACGCCATGTAAAGTTGTACCAAGATTAGAGAGAAAAATCGCTAGAACCTAAGAATGGAAGAAATGTGTATTGTCTCTTGTCATTACTGGTTTTAGGTATCCTATATTTAATTTTATGTTACACAGAAGAGCAAGTTATTAGCTAATAAGCAATAAAATCCTATCCAGTATTAATTGCGAGGGGTTGTGCAGAATGTCAAACCGGACGACTGGGAGCAGGATAGGCACTACAGGACATTTCAATTTCCACTGTCCTGAAATAGCTTGATGGCATCCATTACAAAATATATACGTTTGAGTTCCATAGGGCGAAAAGAATGTTGTTTGAAGAGGCGTGGCACTGCACCGCACACTCAAGACCAAAGAACTTTTTTTACGTTCTGATGCGCAGAGCAGCCTGAGTTATAGGGGAGTCTCCACGTGACTCGTGTTTACATTTAGTGATTTTTCTGTTTGCTCTTCGTTTACTGCTCTCACGTCAAATGAAAACAAGACGGATTCCTGTGGCTGGGAGTTATTAAGTGAATTAAAATATATTCACGTAATTACGGAAGGCTAAAATATGTTACTAGTTTCAGATTTTATTTTATTTCCACCTTTCTGACAGTCAAGCATTAATCGCCTTGCAGAACAATAAAGTTATTTTTGTCGGTTAGCTAAAGAAATTTGGCTTTTATTAGGGTTTCCTGCTGAGGCATTGAAACGAACCGCTGGTTTTCAAGTGCACGTCTTCATCATCTAACACTTATTGCATTATGCCATAACAAAGAACCAAACATGACATAATACAGTACTGGTACTAGAAGAAAATTTACGTCCCGAAAACCAAACTGAAAAGCTTCATATCTGGTCGTGGCCTACGTCATTGGGAATCTGGACATACGGATGTGCACTGTAAGGCGAACTATGCATTTTAGTACGGTTCACGAAATTCCGACGCTCTTGGAGTATCCTCTCACGTCTTGTTTCTTTTATGACAAGAAGTAAGATCTTTTGATGTTTTCCACGTACGAACATTAGGGCTTCCTACGTCACTAATAGCTGCACGAGTGCGGTGACGCCTCTTATCTGGCGCTGTCTGGCAACTGCTGAAATGAATCTATTAACCCTGCTGTTCTGTTCGGGTCTATATGACCCGAAACGAATATGAACGTTATTTTACATTATGTAAATACCAATATATATTTATGAAACTTTGTGACTTTGTCTGAAAATGGATGAGCAGCATGTGTTTTAAAAGGTTTTAAAAAAGTTTAAGAAGTTTGGGCTTCAACTGTAATAGTTGCATATGTAATGTTCGGGTCATAATGACCCGACACAAATATGTTTAGTGTAACTCGTATTTATTTCTAAAATCTGGAAATGGCGAAAATTATTTTTGTTGTGTTGTGTGGGAATAGTGACTGCATCATTCCAACTTACTCTCAACAATCACCTAAAGCTCCATGCGTTCACAACAATGGGCTTGTTTGTTGCTTTCCCCAGGAAATAATAATTGGCAGTTCTCAATAATTGGAATGCTTTGTTTCTGCCCAGTTTGACTTGTGACACCATGGCGATGAGACCATTGAATGATCGTGAGTTGGAAGAAATAGTAAATGCCTCACCAGATGAAGGATCACTTTCTGAGTTTGAAGATCACATCAGCAATGCATCTGAAAGCGAGTGTTCCGATGACAGTTACGACAGTCCACAGCCCATACAAAATAGTGTAGAGACTTTTCTTTCTAAAAATGGGAATATAGAATGGCAGTTGCATCCACCAGCACAACATGGTCGCCTACCAGCTTCGAACATCATCAAGAGTACCCCAGGAGTTACCAGGTATGCAGTCAGCAGAATATCTGATGTAAAATGTTCATTTGAAGCAGTATTTCACACAGCGCTTCAAAATGAAATAATAGAGATGACAAATATTGAAGGGCAGCGAGTTTATGGTGAACAGTGGACAGATATTGATGGTTCTGTTTTCCATGCATACTTAGGACTCTTACTCCTAGCGGGTGTATATCGATCTCATGGGGAGTCTACAAAAAGTTTGTGGGATAAAGATACTGGGCGAAACATATTTCGAGCAACCATGTCTCATGAAACATTCTGTAAGATATCACGTGTCCTGCGATTTGACAAGAAATCTACTAGAGAGGAAAGACGACGTACTGACAAACTTGCCGCAATTCGTAGTATTTGGGAGAAGTGGGTAGAGGTCCTTCCTCAACTGTATAATCCAGGAGAAAATGTTACTGTTGACGAGCAGTTAGTAGCATTTAGAGGTCGCTGTCCATTCAAGCAGTATATCCCAAGTAAACCGGCAAAATATGGGATCAAAATATGGACCATGTGTGACAGCAAAACTTCATACGTACTGAAAGCCCAAATTTATACAGGAAAGGTGAGTGGAGCGGCACCAGAAAGAAATCAGGGAATGAGGGTGGTATCTGATCTCACTTCTGAGTTACGTGGTCAGAATATCACGTGTGACAACTTTTTTACGTCGTACAATTTGGGGCAGCTGCTTCTGAAAAGGAAATTGACTATGTTGGGAACTATACGGAAAAATAAGCCGGAGCTTCCACACAAAATGACCAACAAGGAGGTACACAGCTCTTCATTTTACTTCACAAATGACACTACTGTGGTTAATTATATTCCTAAGAGACACAAGAATGTTGTACTTATGAGCACTCTCCACCATGATGCGGAAATCAGTGACAGGGCTGATAAGAAGCCAAAAATGATTTTGGACTATAATTCAACCAAAGGTGCTGTAGACACGCTTGATCAGTTATTAGGTACATATACATGCAAACGAAAAAGTAATAGGTGGCCAATGATAGTTTTCTACAATATTCTTGATGTTTCTGCTTATAATGCATACGTTTTGTGGATTTCGGTTGACCCTAATTGGAATGCAAGCAAATTGACTAGAAGGAGAATATTCTTGGAGGAACTTGGAAAGTCACTGATAAAAGAACATATTGCATCAAGAACGCATTTCCCAAGAACAGAAGATTCTTTGAGAATGGTCACAAGCATCCAAAACCCGAATGATGTGGGTGGTGTGTCAGAATCGGTAACAACAAGAAAATCTACAAAACGTGCACGCTGTAAGTTCTGTCCATCAAGTAATGACAATAAAACAAACATGGTGTGTGGAAAATGTAGTAAACATATTTGCAAGAAACATGTAACCTACTTGTGTCCACAGTGCAAGCAGTAAGAAAAGAACTGTAGTATTTTATAAGATGATTGTATTGAAAATTCTGTTGTTTCAAATTTATGTGAATACTTGTGCCTAAACTACAATCAGTAAGAAGAGAGGATTCTAAAGTTGTAGTGCTTTCTATGTTGGAATGTAATAAAAAAACTGTAGTGTGTTCTGTACTGTAGTGTGCTCTAAGATGAATATCTGTAATGACAACTGTCTGTTGTTAGAAAATGTCAATACTTACGTCTAAACTGTCAACAATAAGAATAGAAGTATGGAAAAACTGTAGTGCTTTCTAAGTTGAATGCCTGTAATGGAAACTGTCTGTTGTTTCAAATTTATGTGCATATTTAAATGAAAAATATCCCTCAATAAAGTTGTATGCATTGTTATTATTATTATTATTACCATTATTATTATTATTATTATTATTATTATTATTACTAACAAGGTACTGGAATAGAACAACAATGTCGATAGCTAAAACTGTACCAAAATTTATGTTTCTAAAGCATTTTGATATGTCGGGTCATATTGACCCGAACAGTATATATGTCAAGTAAAAGTGAACAGAACAGCAGGGTTAAATAAGTCGCGGGAAAATATTGCGAACATTTATTCGAAAAGCGTTATTTTCAAAGTAAATTTCCTTTTACGGAAGATGAACTATGTGCGAGAATGTACTATGAATTTCCTATATCGTAGAGCGTTTGCTCTCTTTTAAAAATCAACTCTTTGATGACGAGCCATTCGGAAGAATTTCTAGCCCAGAAGATCAGAGATTTACGTCGGTATTAAAAATTTTACTGGTATATTTGTGTGATGTACCTTAAGGTGTAACATGCGCTAAACAAATCAACATTATACGCGAAAGCTTTGCTTTTCTTGTAGCAACACTATGTATATTAATTTAAACCATTAAATTTTCCTGTTGTTGGAATTCAAATTTATACTTTCGTGATACGAAAATATGCAGCGTACATGTTACTGCACATCAGAGATCTTTCCAAAACGTGTTTTTTCGCTCTGAGTTTCGTATTCTAAAGTGCCAGGAAATTCTACGCTGCTGTATAAAACCATATCCATTCAAATGATATGTTTTACAGTCCGAGGGAAAGTATACTGTCACTTAACACAGAAAAGGTGTATTTTCACCCGGGAGAAAATGAATTTTTAACCGGGAGATCCAGGAAAAATCCAGGAATTTTTTTTCCATGTCTGTGTATACACCCTGATCAAATACTAAAGCCAGTGTCTCCTTTCCCATAGCGTTGTTACTAACTTCATCCTTACCAAGTTGGTGAGAAGGATAATTCTCATATTGCTGTCACGAAATGCAGCCTACAGCAAAGTCAGAGCTGTCACATGACAATATGAACAGCTTTTCGAAGTCAGGGTATCCCATTAAGAGAGAACTTGTTAAAAAAATCCTTTAACTTCTTGCATAGCAGTTTTGCATTCTGTAGACCATTCAAAGGCTACTCCTTTCAGTAGCCGCACTAGAAGTTCAGTTTCCGTAGCACTGTCGTATACAAAAAAGAAAGCAATATTTCGCCACATGAAAAGTTCTGTAACTCTTTGACATTAGTAGGAGTAGGAAAATTGTCTACAGTTTCTTTCTGCCATGCGTCTGGTTTTACTCCAGCGAAGCTTATAATATGTCCCAAGCACTTAAACTTGTGACTCAAATGGTCGCTTTGTAATATTGACGACACATTCCTCATATGTTCACCGTTCTCCTCAGTGGTGCAGGAGAACACTATGTCATGTAGGTAAACCAAACATGTTACAGGTTTCAGTCCTTGCCGTAGCAAGAATGTAAATCTTGGAAACTGGCAAGTGCATTCCTTGGATTAAAGGGCATCCTTAAACTCATACAGTCCAGAAGATGCTACGAAACCAATCTTTGGTCTGTCTTGAGGGTCTATTGTAATTTGGTGGTTGCCTGATTTCATGCCTAAGGTAGTGAAGAATTGCAATTCCCAAATCTTTACAGGTTTCATCGATGCTATGCCCAGTTTGTCAGGGGTAGTGACCTTATCTACCATCCTCATATCCACACACAGGTAATAGGTTCTCTCACCATTGATTGATATCTTAGCTACAACCAATATTGGTGAGACCCAGGTGTTAGTGGATGCTTGTATAAATTGTGCATCAAGTTGTTGCTGGATATTTTCTTCTATGAGAGATAGTGGCAAAGAATTCTGTATGGTCTCTGCACTATAGGTCTATCATCTATGGTTGTAATTTCATGGTAAATGAGGCCATCAGCTGGAAAATATTGCCTTTGCTCGAACAACCAAGTGTATTCCTCCAAGACCAGGTAAAACAGATGCTGTTCAGACCCAGTTAAATGTGATGCCTTTCCTTGCAACCTCTGTTCAAAGTGTGGTGTGATTGTGTAAACTACTTTGACAGGCAAAGACTTCTGTTGTTGTTGTTGTTGTTGTTGTTTTTTTTTTTTTTTTTTTTCCCTATAGGGACCTGGGGGTGGGGTGGGCATGTATTTCATGACTGATTGGTTTCTGCCTACTGTCCTGTACTTTTCCATGGGGTATTGTAACATTTCTCACTCAAAAGTTATCCAAACATATGGGGATACACTCCCTTAAATTTTTCATCTCTACATTGCAAAGTTCTCACTTTGCGCGGAGTCTGTGCAAAACTTCATTCTAGGTGAGCGGGCCTACCGAGAATGAAGTTCCATTAAGAGCTCGGTTTATGGTTGTCACCGAGGGAAGCTTTCTGAAGTGCTGTTTATTTTGGAGGGGTGATTGCCTTTAACACCAAGATGTATGGTGGTATTTCAGGGTAATTGTGTCCTTCCCCAGAGTTCCTCATGCCTGTAAGGTGCTATTGCCACAAAAAATGACGAATTGCTCTGCCGAATTAGACAGTAAGGGACCTGTAGGTCAATCATGCCCTGGCACTGGCACAGAACATGTATTCCAAGATGGTTTCAAAATCCTGACCTTGCTCTTCGTAACCCCCATTTCGTTCCCATATTTTTTTCCATCAAGCACCAATTTAACAGAGCAATTTCCCAGGTACCGTAGACTGCTAGTGCAGCAGCGTGATGACTTCAGTCAGTGCTTATCTCCAGGAGGTGGAAGAACTAAGCTTATTTGTGCTCACATGTACACACAAATTTGTACTGGATTTCCTCACATAGTGCCAGTCACAGTGACACTTGGCAACTCTTTTACGCGATGGAAGTTGATGAGTTACGCTTTTAATGGGAAAGTGGGGTGGCTGCACTTGTCATCCTGTCATTTCCCTGATTAACTCTTCTGCTTCCATTGTTATTGGGAGGCCTGCTGTGTACGTGGGTTTGTCTATTTTGTGACTGCAGGCAGTACATTTGTAAGTGTATACTCTCTCTACAATTAGGTCGGTAAGGAGCCAAACATTTATTGGCCATATGGGCAACTCACATCGTCTGCAAGCGGTACCGCTAGGTAACACGCAGCGCAGATCATCTCATCTCATTTTTTCACGTAGGCACAAATAGAAATTGCCTTACTTCTCAGGCAACAGTTCGAAATGAACCACTTTATGAAGAGTGAAGAGTGCTTGGAGGACCAGTCTTATCCCTATTACCAATCAGTGGCTGATACTGCTAATAAAAACATTAACCATACACTTACACCTCCTGCAAAAGTACTTCGTTGCTGGTTACGTTGTGACCAAGAGAAAGTGTTTTGCATGATGTAGTTCTGATTCATTGGCTGAATCATTTATATCTTACCTGATTCTTTGTCTGAGGTAGTGTGTTTTTCATGTTAGTTGCTGATTTATTTCTTACTGGAATACTGCTCTGCCAAGGCCTTAACCACGGTGTTGAATCTCTCAGTATTTTTCAAAACCTCAACTGATTTGATGAAAATGCACACACCTCTGGACAACTTGAATTGTGCTACCTTCAGCAAAACCCTCTGGCCACGAACACATGCTACCTACATTATGGGCGTTCTTCAAAAATGTATTTACTTTCTCATTGGGTCTCTCTGAAATGGATGAAATGAGAGTAACTGCCAGTAAGCTGCTCATGGTAACAGATGGTGAGAAAGCTTAAACTCCCTTAGGATTGTCATGGGCGACTTACGCACCAAAATTCACCCTGGAGTAGCTGCCTGCAATCACAGCTCTACCACCCATCCCTCCAACTCACAGATTTGATCTTGTTAAATGACCGCTTTCAGGTGCACCTTCTTGCTGGGAACGCATCAAAGGTGTGGTAACACCAAAAAGTGGAATAACAGTTAACAATAGTAAAACCAATCCAAAAGTAAAAAAGTAGACCCTACAGTGGAATAATCTCAAAAGCCTGCTACACTGGCATGTTCGTTCACTGCAGGAAGCAAAAGGGAGGCGCTAGCAACACTCACATTAGCTGCAGAGCATGGAGTTGACAACGATAATGATGGTGCATACCAACAACATAGGTACCGTGACCCTGGGTTAGGCAGAAGCAGAACTGCAGCGATGAGACAGTGATGACCCGTTGATACCTGGACTCTCATGGTAATGGGAGGAGAAGACGACACTGACAACAAACAAAGCCCAACAGCAGATAGCAAGATGGCGTGCTGCAAAAGAATGGCATGGCTGGAGGCCTCTGCGGCCAGCACAAGTGGACTCACACACAGTGTGCGTACAGGTGCCAAGTGACAGACATCATCAGGATGTGTTAGGTAGTGCAGACAAATTCCACACTTGCCACTATGGCTAACACAACGCAGATGTGGCTACAGGCTGTGTAAAAGAAATTGTGGCTTCCTTCCATTGCTAACATTTTTGTGGCGGCAACCAGATACATAGGGCAACTATTTCCAGACCAAAAGGTGAGAACTATTGCGACATAATGATGCCTGTTGTTCAGTTAGGACCAAGGATGAGTAGGCAGGTATGCATACGGAACAGTTGCATTAAAACATAAGACAATAAAAATCTGGTAAAAAAAGGGTATTTATCCACCTTAAAGGGATACAGACAGTGCACCTAGGAAAGTCATTGTCCGTATGTAGTTGGCTGCTATGGCCAGAGTCCCAAGTGGACCTTAGAGAGAGGCATGTGTTAACAGATTGGAAGCCAGAAGCTAGGAGGCCGAGTTGTATCTGCCATGGCTGTCAGGCATTCGCATCCAAGACCCCACGTGATTCCTCCCTGCACTCATATTGGTCGAAGATTGTGATCAACACACACCTAAGGCATCCCTCTGTCAGCAGTCATCACTGTAAAACACCCTGTTTAGTCAAGCAGCACGTACTGGAACTGTGGGAAGGCTGTGGGTGGTGTTCACAGCAACCAATTCAGAGCATAGAAGTTAATATTTAAAAATAAACATTTTAAAATAACTTGTCCCTGTTTCCTCCAAACGGGTGGCTCCTGCAGATGATCTGCTAATACACAAGCATCTTGCATGGGAGTTCCCAGTCATTTCTTCTTCTTCTTACAAACAGTGATGTTGTCTAATTTTTAAAGTTTTAGCATGCGTATTTTTGTTTCAGTTCTTCTTTTGCTTCTATGATTCTCCCCCTAATAATTTTGTTCACTCTTCTATATTCACCTGGGTTTGATTTGCAGCTGCTTCTTGTGATCCATTAGCTATCTTTAGTTAGTCATCCATGACTTTCTTTTTCTTGTTTAGGTTGCAACACATTTACATTTACATGATTACTGTGCAGTTCACAGTTAAGTGCCTGATGGGGGAACTTTGAACTACCTTCAAGCTGTTTCTATTGTTCCACTCTTGAACAGTGTGCAGAAAAGTGAACACTTCAACCTTTCTGTGTGAGATCTTATTTCTTTTATTTTATTATGATGATCATTTCTTCTATGTAGGTGGGCACTACCAAAATCTCTTTGCATTCAGAGGTAAAGTTGGTGACTGAAATTTTGTGGAAAGACCCGGCTGCAACAAAAACACTTTCATTATAATGCTTGCTATCACAACTCTCATATCATATCCATGACACACTCTAGTCTATTTTGCGGTAATAAAAAGCGAACTGCCCTTCTTCCAACTTTTTTTATGTTCTTTGTGAGTCCTATGTGATGCTTATCCATTACCATGCAACAATACTCCAGCAGAGGATGGACAAGTATAATGTAAGCAGTCTATTTAGTAGACTTGCTGCATCTTCTAAGTGATCTGCCATAAAATACAGCCTTTGAGTCACTTTCCCCACAACATTATCTATGTGACTGCTCTCATTTAAGTTATTTGTAATGTAAATCTTAAGTATATAGTCGAATTGATAGTCTTTAGATTTGTGTGATTTATTATGAACCGAAATTTGGCAGATCCCTTATAGTACTTCTCAGTTATCATTATTTAGAGTCAATTACCACTTTTTCATCATACAGATGTCTTGTGTAAATCATTTTGCAATTGGTTTTGATCTTATGACGGCTTTATGAGATGGTAAATGACGGAATCATCAGCAAACACTCCAGTGGGCTGCTCGGATTATCTCCTAAATCGTTTGTGTTGATTAGAAACAGCAGAGCTCCTGTCACACTTTTTTGGGGAACCATAAATATCGCTCCCATTTTACTCGATGACTTTGTCAATGCCCAAGAACTTTGACCTTTCTGACAAAATATTATAAATCTAGTCGCACAACAGAGGTGACACTCCTTAGACACAATTTGATTAGAAGTAGCTTGTGAGGAACCACGTCAAAAGCCTTCTGGAAATCTAGAATTATGGAACCAAATTGAGATTCCCTTTCAGCGAATACAGGCCTGTTTGTATTTCACAAGAATATTTTCTGAATCCATGCTGATCATTTGCCAGGAGACCATTTTCTTAGAGAAAACTCATAATGTTCAAATACAGTAAATGACCCAAAATCGAAAATTCTTGTAATTGATTGGATTACTCCTTTTTCCTTTGCAACTTTCCAATTGTATATTATGGCTAAGTATGCAGCTATTGTATCAGCATACTCAGAAAGGAACATAATTGGTGTTCTATCTGGTTTGGAAGACTTCCAGTTTTTAAGTGATTTAAGCTGCTTTGCTGTACCATGGATATCTACTTCCAAGTTACGTTGGGAGCTGTTCTCAGTTTGAATTCTGGCCTCTCTTCTTCTTCTTCTTCTTTTTTTTTTGAAACCAATGACTCCATTATAGTGGCAAAGTCTTTGATAACATAACCATTGCTATGATGCTGTGAAGGTACTTATTGTGTCTTGCTGTTGGTGTACTTTACATATGACCAGAATCTCTTGAATTTTGTACTAGATTTCGAGACAGTTCCATTGTGTAAACTATTAAGTCACTCACATTGAAGTCCACACTAGGTTTCAAGCTTCAATAAAACATTGCCAATCTTGGAGATTTTGTGTTCTTTTAAATTTGTCATGCTTTTTTTTGTTGCTTCTGCAACAGTGTACTGACCTGTTTTGTGTCCCATGGGCACTCAGTACTATTGTGTATTAATTTATATCGTATCTCTCTGAATTAGTGTTGATACTATTTCTTTGAATTAAAACACTTCTGGTCTACATTTACATATTTAATTTGGAAGGAGTGAAACCTCTCTCTTAAGAGGGCATCAAATGAAGTGTTCCCTGCTCTTTTAAATAGATATATTTTGCATTTATTTTTGATGAGCTTGAATGTTACAGTATTGTCTTGTTACAGTGGCCATGTGGTCACCAATCTCTGCATCCATCATTGTGCTCCCTATTTGTTCAGGAATTTTTGTTGGGAAGAGGTTGATGGTTTCTTTCACGTGAATTGGTAACTGTTTCTTCTACCTTTATAAAATCCAGATAGTACTCTGAGGTGTAAGATAGTGTAATTTTAACATTGCATTGTCGTAGAGGACCAGCAATTATATTTTATTATTTATGTAGTTTCTGGTTGCAGTTTCATATATATTCCTTAACAGTTAAATAGTTTTGTATTAATCTGTCCCTTGTCAAACAATTCCCTTCATTTTTATCATATGATTGTACAATAATTCCAGTGTTGTATGTAAAAGTTTTCTTCTGTTGTTACAGAACAAATTCCAACTGTCTGTCCTTGGAACAGTTGACTTTCGTACACTATGTCAAATTAAAAACGACTGCTATCTACATATAACAAAGCTTATTTGATGTAAAGTGATCAATGGGGAATAAATGAACACATGATAGTAAATGTTTGCAATTGCATTTCCAGATTGTGATAGATGACAGGGGCTACATTATATCTGCTGACACAGAGGCTGGAATTATATTCCAGTATGAGGAAGAGCAACTTCAAGGGACAGACATTTCCAGCCTTATACCATCTCTCAAAGTGCCTTGCCCCGAAGAGGTCATGCCAAAGGTAAACTTTTAAACTTCTCTCTGGTGTGTGTGTGTGTGTGTGTGTGTGTGTGTGTGTGTGTGTGTGTGTGTGTGTGTGTGTTTAGGGAGGGGGGGGGGGGGGTTCTGTAATAGCAGGGAAGAAAGAAAGAAACAGACAGATATACACTATATGACACTAAGATGATTATAGTCCTTAAATGCTTGGTACTGCTCTCCCAGTTTGGGAACATGAACATACAATGTTCATTATTTTCAAATTATTTCTTGTTGGTCCTTAAATTTTTTTTATTTCTGGTTTTTCAAATATTGTGAACAGCAAGCTATATGATGGATAAATGTGTACTACTGAATTCAAAAATAATGTTTTTTGAGTGATTCAGTGCATATACAAGGTGTACAACTTAGCTTCCACCGTTACCGGATAGGTGGCGACAACGGTAAGTAGCGGTCAAAAGAAACAGATCACAGATATCAGGCAGTTAGCTTGGGCCTCGGTCAACATAACCTCATTCAAACATTAGTTGATTTTTGTCTGCGTCGTAAAGTTGTTCTTGATTGAAAATGTCAGTTTACGAGCCCATTTCTTGTCATTTGTGGGTGGTGTTGCTGTTTTGTTTCAGTATGAAGAAAACAGTGGCTGTGCCTCATCGAATGCTCTCAAGTACGTATGGTAAAGACACTATTAGTGAAAGAACGTGTTGTGAGTGGTTTCAGCGCTTCAGGAATGGTGATTTTTAACGTCATAGACCAGTGTAGTGGTGGAAGAGAGAATGTTTTTGAAGATGCAGAATTGGAGACATTGCTGAGTGAAGACTCACATCAGACTCGAGAAGAAATGGCACGATTAATGGGAGTGACAGAGCAAGCCATTTCAAAACATCTCAAGGCTATGGGCATGATTCAGAAAGAAGGAACTGGGTCCCGTGTGAGACGTTGAACAGCGTTTGTGTGTTTGTGAACAGTTGCTTCAGAAGCAAAAACGCAAGGGATTTCTGCATCGCATTGTGACTGAGGGCGAAAAATGGATTCATTATGATAACCCTAAACACAACAAATCATGGGGATATCCTGGCCATGCTTCCACATCGAAGGCCAAACTGAATATTCACGGCTCCAAGATCATGCTCTGCATTTAGTGGGATCAGCTCGGCATCGTGTACTATGAGATGTTAAAACCAAGTTAAACAATCACAGGTGCTTGTTATCGAATGCAATTAATGCATTTGAGCAGAGAATTAAAAGACAAATGGCCTTAATACAGCGAGAGGCATGATAAAGTGATTTTGCAACATGACAGCACTCGGCCCCATCTTTCAAAAGGGGTCAAAACATACTTGGAAACATTAAAATGGGAAGTCCTACCCCACCTGCTGTATTCTCCAAACATTGCTCCCTCTGACTATCACCTGTTTTAGATCAATGGCACATGGTCTGGCTGACCAACACTTCCCATCTCATGAAGTCACAAATTGGATCGATTCGTGGATCACTTCAAAAGATGAAAAATTTTTTCGACGCGGTATTCGTACACTGCCCGAAAGATGGGAGAAAGTAGTGGCCAGCGATGGAAAATGCTTTGAATGATACATGTGTAACCAATTTGTTTCATTAAAGCCTCAAATGTTGGGGAAAAAACGGAAGAAGCAAAGTTGTACATCTTGTAAAGTTTCTTTTACTCTCTTCAGTTGTACTTTCCAATGCTAGATCGCTATACTAACTTTAAATTAATGGTCATTTATTAAGCAGATGTCATTAACTATTATTGCATTACAGGAAGTAAATGTGGTATCACTGAAGTAAATGTGGCATCACAGAAGCAAATGTATGTTTGTAGCATTAAATGAAGGCTTGTAATTAAGAAAAACAGTTCTACTTGCAAAGCTTTTCATGGAGCTAAGAAGGAAATATTTAATGAATTGCAGCTAAATGTGTCGGACAAATACAGTGAAATGTATTTTGTTTTTGTTTTTTTAACTTATCAGGACTGCCACAACTTTATTATGTCTGTCTACTCCGAAGACCTATTTCCAGGAGGCAAGTTAAAGAAACTCTGAACTGTGGAAAAACAGATATTTAATGCGTGAACTGGATTTAAAGAGAATCCATAGTGGAAAGATTCAAAAAGCTCTCCATACTCAACTGTATTCCTAGTCCTGAAGATTATGTAATAATGAGGAATACGAGGCAATAACAAATGTCAGTAGGTCCACAAAGGATGATTCTGATGATGGAAAAAATAGTGACCCTTCCCCAAAAAAAGACCTGTAACTGTATTAGGGATATGACAACTTCAGCTGTATTTATAGGTTTTACTTTATTTGCAATTGATTTCTGTGTCACATTACACCATCTTCAAACCCCTCTCTGATAACAGGTGATCTTGTGGATACTGGGTAATCATTATACATCCATAGAGAGTACAAAAAATCTATTTCCAATATGCTGAACTTTCTTTAAGGTGGTGTAGTGTAATATCAGCATTGATTGCAAATGGAATAGGACCTATAAGTGCAGTTGAAGGCATCAAACCTACCACATAAATACGCAATGCATGACCACAAAAGTGAAGCACACAGAAGACATTGTCAGATGTCAGTGTAGCTTCATACATGTACACACCACTGGCAGGTATATAAATGATTAGAATTGCAACTCCCTGTGAGATATAGAATGGCCACCAGAATGCATCAATGTTGTTTGTATTAAGTGTTCTTGCAAGACCTGGTAGTATATGTAATGGTTGTGAACAGTGTCGGATGTTGAGTAAGCATTTTGAAGGACAGGGAGGTGCCATATTGTTGTGCAAAAAAGCACACCTATCATATACACATGACCATTATCTGTGGGTGACCTGAACAGCCTGTGTGTGTGTGTGTGTGTGTGTGTGTGTGTGTGTGTGTGTGTGTGTGCTCTTTTCTTTTCTGATGAAGGCTTTGGCTGAAAGCTTACTGTGTAACAGTCTTTTCTGCCCGTATGCAATTATGGTGTGTAGTAATCTATCCTTTCCATAATTGTAGAAGTGGCCTTAGGTTAGATTTAAAACTTGCTTCACTAATTTGTCAGACACTTAATATTATTGGGCAAATTATCAAAAGTTTTTGTTGCTGCATAGCAAACTCCTTTCTTAGTACCTGAGAGTTTTAATAATGGACAATAAAGGTCACTTTTTTCCTCTTAGTGTTGTAGGTATGGACGTCACTACTCTTCTCAAATTGCCGTGGATTATTTATGACAAATTCCATTAGTGAATGTATGCATTGTGATGGTGCAGTTAAAATGCCTAATTCCTTGAAGAGTTATATACGTGATGACCACTGGTGAACACCACATACTAATCTTAACTGCTCACTTTTGTGCAATCAGCACTTTCTTTGTAAGTGATGAGTTGTTCCAGAAAATTATTCCATAATACGTCATTGAGTGGAAATGTGCAAAATATGTCAGGAGGTTAATCTGTTCTGTTTCTGTTGAAATTATACAAAGCATGCACTGAGGTTGACCCCTCACCCGTGGTAGAGTGGGAGATCAATCCAAAGTCTGGCAGGCAGTGAAAAACTTTCCGAGGGGCCAATCGTAGGGCCTCTCCAGTTCGTTTGACGAACAGGTTTCGGGTGTTATCTGTGGCTGACGATGTCTCTGAGCTGGATGCAGTCGTGTACCCTGTTCCAGAGGAAGCTTCTCGGCCCGCAAGGTCTGGGCATTGACAGAGTGTGGGTTTGCTGGTAGTTGGGAGCTCCAACGTTAGGCGCGTAATGGGGGCCCTTAGGAACATGGATGCAAGGAGGGGAAGGAAGCCAGTGTGCACTCCATGTGAATTCCGGGGTGAGTCATTCCAGGTGTGGAAAGGGTGCTTCCGGATGCCCTGAAGAGTACAGGGTGAAGCCAACTGTAGGTGGTGGCTCATACCGGTACCAATGACGTGTCTCGGTTTCGGACGGCTAGTGGAAATGGTAAAGACTGCCAGTCTTGCTTCCGAGATTAAGACGGAGCTCACCATTTGCAGCATCGTCAATAGAACCCACTGTGGTCCTTTGGTGCATAGCTGAGTGGAGGGTCTGAATCAGAGGCTCAGGCAGTTCTGTGACCGTGTAGGCTGCAGATTCCTTGACTTGCGCCATCAGGTGGTGGGTTTCTGGGTTCTGCTTAATAGATCAGGAGTCCACTACACAGTGGAGGCAGCTACACGGGTAGTGGGGACTGTGTGGGAGGGTCTGGGCGGTTTTTTAGGTTAGAGGGTCTCAGAGAACAACAGAAGGGGCGTCCATCTAAAAGTGGGCAGGTATAACACAATAAGGTCATTGTAGAAACAATTGGTATTGTAGTTGTAAATTCTCGTAGCTGTGTTGGGAGAGAACCAGAGCTCCAAGCCCTAATAGAAAGCACTGAAGCTCAAATAGTTGTAGATACAGAGAGCTCACTAAAGCCGGAAATAAGTTCAGCCGAAATTTTTTTCAAACAAATTAAGTGTTCAGAAAGGATATATTGAATAGAGTTGGTGGTGGAGTATTTATTGCTGTCAGAGGTAGTTTGCCTTGTAGCGAAATTGAAGTAGATAGTTCGTATGAAATAGTGTGGGTAGAGGTTATACCTGACAATCGGACTGAACTGTTAATTGGATCGTTTAACTAAGGGTACCTCGTACCACAACAAGCGTCTTCTCTCCCTGTTCCACTCCCAAACAGAGCGAGGGAAAAATGACTGCCTATATGCCTCTGTACGAGCCCTAATCTCTCTTACCTTATCTTTGTGGTCTTTCTGCGAAATGTAAGTTGGCGACAGTAAAATTGTACTGCAGTCTGCCTCAAATGCTGGTTCTCCTCGGTAGCGATTCACGAAAAGAACACCACCTTTCCTCTAGAGGCTCCCACCAGAGTTCCTGAAGCATTTCCGTAACACTCGCATGATGATCAAACCTACCAGTAACAAATCTAGCAGCCCGCCTCTGAAATGCTTCTATGTCCTCCCTCAATCCAAACTGATAGGGATCCCAAACGCTCCAGCAGTACTCAAGAATAGGTCGTATTAGTGTTTTATAAGCGGTCTCCTTTACAGATGAACCACATCTTCCCAAAATTCTACCAATGAAACGAAGATGACTATCAGACTTCTCCACAACTGCCATTACATGCTTTTCCCACTTCATATCGCTCTGCAATGTTACGCCCAAGTATTTAATCGATGTGACTGTGTCAAGCGCTACACTACTAATGGAGTATTAAAACATTACGGGATTATTTTTCCTATTCATCTGCAGTAATTTACATTTATCTATATTTAGAGTTAGCTGCCATTCTTTACACCAATCACAAATCCTGTCCAAGTCATCTTGTATCCTCCTACAGTCACTCAAATACGACACCTTCCCGTACATTACAGCATCATCAGCAAACAGCTGCACATTGCTATCCACCCTATCCAAAAGATCATTTATGTAGATAGAAAACAACAGCGGACCTACCACACTTCCCTGGGGCACTCCAGATGATACCCTCACCTCCGATGAACACTCACCGTCGAGGACAACGTACTGGGTTCTATTACTTAAGAAGTCTTCAAGCCACTCACATACTTGGGAACCAATCCCGTATCTTCGTACCTTAGTTAGGAGTCTGCAGTGGGGCACCGAGTTAAACGCTTTCCAGAAGTCAAGGAATATGGCATCCGTCTGATACCCTTCATCCATGGTTCGCAAGATATCATGTGAAAAAAGGGCGAGTTGTGTTTTGCAGGAGCGATGCTTTCTAAAGCTATGCTGATGCATGGACAGCAACTTCTCTGTCTCAAGGAAATTCGTTATATTCGAACTGAGAATATGTTGGAGAATCCTGGAACAAACCGATGTTAAGGATATTGGTCTGTAATTTAGAGGATCCGTCCTTCTACCCTTCTTATATACTGGCATCACCTGCGCTTTTTTCCAGTCGCTCGGGACTTTACATTGGGCAAGAGATTCGCGATAAGTGCAAGCTAAGTAAGGAGCCAATGCAGTAGAGTACTCTCTGTAAAACCGAATTGGAATCCCATCTGGACCTGGAGATTTATTTATTTTCAACCCATTCAGCTGCTTCACAACCCCAGGGATGTCTATCATTATGTCCTCCATACGGGAATCTGTACGAGACAAATGGTGGTGTGTTTGTACGATCCTCCTGCGTGAAAGATTTCTCAAATGCTAAATTTAAAATTTCAGCTAGAAGCCTTCGACCCGCTTACCGATTTTACGTAAGACCAGAATTTCCTTGGGTTTTCAGCAAGATCTTTTGCTAAGGTATGACGGTGGTAGTGGTTGAATGCTTCATGCATCGCTCTTTTTACAGCAGCACGAATCTCTACTAACTTTTGCCTGTCCTCATTCTCCCGGTCTTTCTTGTACCAAGAGTGCAACTGTCTTTGCTTCCTGAGCATTCTCCGAATTGCACTGTTAAACCACGGTGGGTCTTTTCCGTCTGTAACCCACTTTTTCGGCACATACTTGTCCAATGCGTGATTTACAATGTGTTTAAAATTTGCCCATAATTCTTCCACGTCCATCGTACCGGATGTAAATGAAGTTAATTCATTTACTAAGTGGGATGCTAACAACTGCTTATCTGCTCTAGCCTTTTTGACCGACTTTTCTACCTTTCGTAACCATAGTCGCAATGACAACATCATGATCACTAATCCCTGTCTCAACACTGACACCGTCGATGAGGTCTGGTCTGTTTGTGGCTACCAGACCTAAAATATTTCCATTACGCGTTGGATGTCGATTTAGCTGCTCAAGACAGTTTTCGGATAAAGTGTTCCAAAGTAATTTACACAACGGCTTGTCTCTACCACCTGTAATGAATCCATAGACATCCCAGTCTACACTAGGTAGGTTGAAGTCGCCTCCGACCAATATAGCATGATCCGGGTACTTCTGTGATACAGAATGCAGACTCCTTTTGAATGATTCTAGAACTGCCACAGTGGAACCTGGTGGTCGGTAATAACACCCAACAATTAATTTTATTTCCCCTAGCCCTGTTAATCGTGTCCAGATAACTTCACAATCACACTCTACTTCGACTTCAGTAGACACAATATTTTTGTCAACTGCAATGAAGACGCCACTCCGTATGGTGTCTAATCTGTCTTTCCGATACACGTTCCAATCCTCACTAAATATTTCAGAACTTCCTATCTCAGGGTTCAGCCAGGTCTCAGTCCGGAGAATAATTTGCGCGCCACATGCTTCCTGGAGGGCAGTAAATTCAGGAACTTTGTTCCGAACACTCTGGTAATTTACTGCTAATATCTTGATAGCTGAAGTGTCTTTACACTGAGTGTATCCTGATTTCCCTGCCTGCACGTCGACTGGTGAGTGTTCATCAGGACACCTTGCACTACTGCCTAGCCTAAAAAAAAAACCAAGTGCACGCCACAAGTAGTCTGCTACCCGAGTAGCCGCTTCCTTTGTGTAGTGTACCCCTGACCTATCTAGGGGCGTCCTACAATTCCCCACCCAATAGAGCAAGTCTAGAAATCTGCAGCCAGGACCGTCAGTCGACGAAGCCTCTGGTTGAGACCCTCCACTCGGCTACAAACCAAAGGACCCCGATCCACTCTGGGAACGATGCTGCAAATAGAGAGCTCTGCTTGCACCCCGCGTGCGAGGCCAGCGGTCTTCACCAAATCTGCCAGCCGCCTGTACGAACTGAGGATCGCCTCAGAAACCAAGTGACAGGCATCATTGGTGCCGACGTGAGCAACTACTTGCAGACGACTGCACCCCGTACGCTCGATAGCCGCAGGCAAGGCCGCCTCCACATCTTGGATGAGGCCTCCCGGCAGACAGAGTGCACGTTGGATTTCTTTCCATCCCTATACGCTATTTCCCTCAGGGGCTCCATCACCCACCTAACGCTGGAGCTCCCAGTAACCAGCAAGCCTTTGCCCCCATGTGCCTGCTCGGGCCCTGCTGAAGGAGCGGCCATCTGCCCACTGACAGGATGAATGGGCGAGGCCAGCACATCAGTAGTAAGACGCAATCAATACCTTCACTGCACGATAACAACGATGAAGTCACTGATGACAGTGTCACTAAAGCAGAGTTATTAAACATGGTTTACCGAAACTCCTTCACCAAAGACGAGGAAGTAAATATTCCTGAATTCCAATCAAGAACAACTGCCAAGATGAGAAACATAGAAGTAGATATCCTCGGTGTAACAAAGCAGCTTAAATCACTTAATAAAGGCAAGGCCTCTGGTCCAGATTGTATACCAGTCAGGTTCCTCTGAGTATGCTAATAAAATAGCTCCATATTTAGCAATTATATACAACCACTTGCTCACATAAAGATCCGTACCTAAAGACTGGAAAATTGCTCAAGTCACACCAATACCCAAAAAGGAGTAATCTGCTGAATTACAGGCCCGTATCACTAATGTCAATTTGCAGTAGGGTTTTGGAACATATACTGTATTCGAAAATTATGAAGTATCTCGAAGAAAACGGTTTATTGACATATAGTCAGCACGGATTCAGAAAATATCGTTCTTGTGAAACACAACTAGCTCTTTATACTAATGAAGTAATAAGTGCTATCGACAGGGGATGTCAAATTGATTCCATATTTTTAGATTTCCAGAAGGCTTTCGACACCGTTCCTCACAAGCATCTTCTAAGCAAACTTCGTGCCTATGAAGTATCGCCTCAGTTGTGCGACTGGATTCGTGATTTCCTGTCAGAAAGGTCACAGTTCGTAGTAATGGACGGAAAGTCATAGAGTACAACAGAAGGAATATCCGGCGTTCCTCAGGGTGGTGTTACAGGCTCTCAATTGTTCCCGATCTATATTAACGGCATAGCCCTATTAGATTGTTTGCAGGTGATGCTGTCATTTACTGTCTTGTAAAGTCATCAGATGATCAAAACGATTTGCAAAATGATTTATATAGGATATTTATATGGTGTGAAAAGTGGAAATTGGCCCAGAATAAAGAAAAGTGTGAAGTTATTCACTTGAGTACTAAAAGAAATCAGCTAAATTTCGATTTAGCAGTAAGTCACACAAATCTGAAGGCTGTAAATTCAGCTAAATACTTAGGGATTACAATTACAAATAACCTAAATTGGAAGGATCACATACATAATATTGTGGTAGAGCAAACCAAAGACTGCGATTCATTGGCAAAATACTTAGAATGTGCAACAGGTCTACTGAAGAGACTGCTTACACCACACTTGTCCGCCCTATTCTTGAGTATTGCTGTGAAGTGTGGGATATGCATCAGGTGAGACTGATGGATGACATCGAAAAAGTACAAAGAAGGGCAGCTCATTTTGTATTATCGCGAAATAGGGGAGATAGTGTCACAGACATGGTACGTGAATTGGAGTGGCAATCATTAAAACAAAGGCATTTTTTGTTGCCATGTTATCTTTTCATGAAATTTCAATCAGCAGTTTTCTCCTCAGATTGCGAAAACATTCTGTTGGCACCCACCTACATAGGGAGAAATGATCATCACCATAAAATAAGAGAAGTCAGGGCTTGCACAGAAAAATTTAAGTGCTCATTTTCCCCGCATGCTGTTAAGAGAGTGGAATGGTAGAGAGACAGCTTGAAGGTGGTTCATTGAACCCTCTGCCAGGCACTTTATTGTGAATAACAGAGTAATCACTTAGATGTAGATGATTGCAATTCATTTTTTCTGTTTGTCTCTTTCAAGAAATCTACATTGAAATCCTCACAAACTACAGACAGAAAATGCTGTAGAAATTTTTACATGTGCTTTCTGTGGTCACACTTAAAACATGAGTGTATTAAATAAAGGTGAGCGCAACTATTATATCTCAAAATACTAGCTTGAGTGATCAGGAAGGTATAGATAAAAGCAACAAATATTAATAGATCAGGCCATATACGCAGTCTTTGTGTAGAGGATACGTAACTGTCACAGTCTTTAGACTGCAGCTTCTTATGGTTCAAAATGTTTATAATCTCTCACATGCACACAGCCACCTGCATTCAATGGTAACACACACATGCAAGTAAGGTAGGTGTATTATGAAAAGCATAAACTGACATGCTGAGTTGAAGACATGTGCAACAAAAAGTCTGTTAGAGACTGAACTTTTGGCCAAAGCCTTCCTCAGTAAAGAAAACATTCACACAAAGAAGCTCACGTATGCACATGATTGCTAACTCAGCCACTGCAGCCAGAAGGCAACTGCTGTGTTGAGCAAAAGCAGTAGCCACGAGTGGCCTTTGGGAGGGGTGGGGAGGGGAGGGGGGAGGATAGCAGGGCAGTGGTGGTGGAAGATAAGAGCACTACCTGGCAGAGTGTGAAGGGCTAGATGGTGGCAAGACACGGTTGCCAGCTGCAGTGTCAAGAGGATGTGGGGTAGGGAGGAATGGGCAGAGCCTCCACCCAATGGTTTCTACCCCTTCTGTCTTATCACCACCTCCTAATTCATATTCCCCCCCTCCCACAAAATATGCCACTCTCTTTCAACACAACCACCGGTCTTTTCCCCTTCTGTGGTCCTCTGCTTTTCTGCCCACCCCACACCTCATGACCTCCTGGTACTGATAATGTTCAAGTTGCTTTTAGGTTGCAGTTTTGGGACATTAAGTAATCATCATAATTTCAAGTTGGTATACATTGGTGAGACTAGATAGGTGGATGGAGGGGAGGGGAGTTGCACAGTTGTATGCCTATTGATAATCCACATTATAATAGAAGGCATCTTGTATGCCAGTGAGAGGATAGTCCTCATCTGTAGACTTGCTCAATACTAGCTTAAGCTGCTGTTGTACTGAGTTCTGGAACTGCTGTTTTATGAAACATAATTTACACCCTCAAACTAAAAATAATAATAATTGGTTCATTGCCTCTCTCCCTGTCCTCTTCTATTGGTCTCTGTTATTGACCATGTTCTTGTCGGCTCCTAGTGTCTCCAGGTCTATCTTGATTAAACTTTCCCTATTTAACACATTATAATATGCAAACTTGGTAGTGTTTATTTCCAGAGTATGGGGTCCAGTTCCAACTACGGCCACCAGCTGCTGTGATCAGTCATCGTGATTCATAGTCTCCCACCACTGACCAGTCACAGTTCACTTGCTGACAAGTTAACATGAACTTGGACAAAAGGAGCAGGGCATTATTGGGGAAGCTCTATTATCAAAGCAACAGTAATGCAGCACTTGCACTTCAAGAAAATCGCCGGCTGAAAGGATTATGGAAGGGTTCTCTTTCTCCAGCTGCTGTGCGGAGCTTGATAGAGAACTGAATGTCGCTCCAGTAAGAGGCTGACAACCGATTGCACCACAGGTGGTTGATGAAATCGCTGTTGCTATGGCAGACTATGCTGCGCACAATTCCCGATCATCAGGCAGTGCGCATGCTGTGTCACGACAGTTGAACATCCCATGGTCCATTGTGCAGAAAGTGCTTTGAACCATTCTCAAGTATTATCTGTACAAGATCAATATCGTACAGCAGCTTGCACCACTAGTTGCAATGTGTTGACTTCGCACTCCATTTCCTCTCAAATATTGAAGTTGACGAGAGCTGGCCCTGGACCATCCTATGAACAGATGAAGTTCACTTTTCTCTGACTGATAAGGTGAACACGCAGAATTGCCGAGTGTGGGGATTTTCTCCTCCAGTCAGTGTGCATGAAGTTCCTCTGTGTGGTGAACGTGTCACCATATGGTGTAGCTTCACAGCTATGTTCATTCTTTTTTGAACAGGTTGGCGCTCAAGGGCCAAAGATGTGCAGCGTGACTGGCCAGCGCTAATGCAATATGCTTTGCCAGCAAATGTCATACCCGCCCTAAAGGAGAGAAGCACATTGAACTCTACAGTTTTCATGCAAAATGGGGCCCCACCACACATTGCTCGTAAAGTTCACCTTCTTTTACGAAACACATTTGGAAATGACCAAATTATCAGCCATCATTTCCAAATGCTTAGCTGGCAAGACCATCTGATCTCACTCCCTGTGATTTCTGGCTGCGAAGCTACCTGGAGGACAGGGTTTACCAGGGGAAACATTCAGACATGTGCTGATCTGAAGTGCAGTATATCAAGAGAGGCAGCCAGCACACCTACGGACATGCTTTGTTCTGCTGTGCAGAACACAAACCTGTGCTTTCAGACTCTTCGGGACACTGACAGGCGCCATATTGAGACCCTTTTGTAGCAATAATGGTAACATTAGAAAAAAGATTAAGGCAAGGCAAACCTACGTTAATGTAGACTTAGAGAAAGCTTTTGACAATGTTGAGTGGAATACTCTCTTTGAAAAGGGTATTTACAATTTATACAGAAAGCAGATGGCAGTTATAAGAGTCAAGGGACATGAAAGGGAAGCAGTGGTTGGGAAGGGAGTGAGGCAGGTTTGTAGCCTATACCCGATGTTATTCAATCTGTATATTGAGCAAGCAGTAAAGGAAACAAAAGAAAAATTCGGAGTAGGTATTAAAATCCATGGAGAAGAAATAAAAAGTTTGAGATTTGCCGATGACATTGTAATTCTGTCAAAGACAGCAAAGGACTTGGAAGAGCAGTTGAACGGAATGGATAGCGTCTTGAAAGGAGGGTATAAGATGAACATCAACAAAACCAAAACGATTATAATGGAATTAAGTCGGGTGATGCTGAGGAAATTAGATTAGGAAATGAGACACTTAAAATAGTAAAGGAGTTTTGCTATTTGGGGAGCAAGATAACTGATGATGGTTGAAGTAGATACGATATAAAATGTAGACTGGCAGTGGCATGAAAAGCGTTTCTGAAGAAGAGAAATTTGTTAACATTGAGTATAGATGTGAGTGTCAGGAAGTCATTTCTGAAAGTATTTGTATGGAGTGTAGCCATGTATGGAAGTGAAACATGGACGATAAAAAGTTTGGACAAGAAGAGAATAGAAGCTTTGGAAATGTGCTGCTACAGAAGAATGCTGAAGATTAGATGGGTAGATCACATAACTAATGAGGAAGTATTGAATAGGATTGGGGAGAAGAGAAGTTCGTGGCACAACTTGACTAGAAGAAGGGATCGGTTGGTAGGACATGTTCTAAGGCATCAAGGGATCACCAATTTAGTACTGGAGGACAGCGTGGAGGGTAAAAATCGTAGAGGGAGACCAAGGGATGAATACACGAAGCAGATTCAGAAGGATGTAGGTTGCAGTAGGTACTGGGAGATGAAGATGCTTGCACCGGATAGAGTAGCATGGAGATCTGCATCAAACCAGTCTCAGGACTGAAGACCACAACAACAACAATAACAACAGTGCTTGACTTAGTCACAGATAGGATTGTGGAAATTGGAAAGATTCTGTTACAATTTGATCTCTGATTATTTTGCACAGTGTGTTAAGTTTTGGGGACCTCAGTTAAATTTCTTAACTGGTTGCCATTTAGGATAGTGGCCCATTGTGTCAACTAGTCAGTTTATTGATTGTATGGAAGTCCAATACTTTCTGCTGAATGGCATTCTCTCTTTACAAGAGATTGCCAGATTTGCAGTTCATATTGTGCAAATCTTGCATATGAAGTTTCCGTATGGTCATTGCAAGTAAGGTGTCAGATTTGCAGTTCATATGGTGCAAATCTTGCATATGAAGTTTCCGTATGGTCATTGCAAGTAAGGTGCCACAGTAGGTGGAGGTGACTGTCAGTTAATACTGCTTACTTTATGAAAATGGTATGATCCGTTCTACTCTGTTCTGTTTGCTATTACAAAATACGATTGTAACATTGTCTCATTATAACAGCCTAATAATATTACTATGTTTGCATCAGATATTAATTTAAAATTACTGATAGCACAGTCAGACTAATGATGGAAATCCTGTCATTCAGTTGGAAGGGTTTGGGAAAAGCCACATCATAATAGTTGATAATCATCAGTCTTCATTGCAGGAACTGTATTTCAACAGTTAACGTTAGGAAGCTAGCAGGATGGTGATTGTTTTCTGGAAAAATTGGAATTCTCAGGATATTAAATTTCACCTGAAAATCTCAGGGAATTTCTTAAAATCCCAGTGAATTCTGTATTTTTAACCTAGCATTGTTATTTTATTTTATTGATCATTATAAGTAAAAAAAATTGAAATACAGATATTGTTATTAATGTGTAAAAACAACTGTTAAGCAACTGCTTATTGGCTAGTATATCTCAACTCTGAGCAGAGAAAAGTTATGTGATGTGTAATGCCAACCTCCCCTTTAATTTATCAAGAGCTTCTTATGACATTTTTCTCCCCATACTACTTCCAGTTTGAATGATAAACCTTTGGCAGTAATTACATCAGCCACTTGTATGTATCTATACGTGTTTTCTTGTCTAATGCTGCTCAGAACAGAAATGTTCAGTTTCCTTAGCATCGTGACCTTTGTGATGTTGATGATCTATGTAATGGAGATTTGCCTTACAAAATTGCTTAAAGCATAACAAGTGTATTGTAGCACCACAACTATTTTTCGGCACTACTAAGTAAAATAGCAGCAGTGCCACAGCTGTCGCAAATTGGCTGCAGATTCCAGGTGTGGAGTGGACCAAAACATTGCTGCATCAGATGCAGCAATACCAGTAGTTGGTTTCCCAGCTGATTTCCCACTCTGGACCAGGGACCAACCAGTGCAGGTGTATAGGTGAACATAACTCTCTAAATGTTTTATGCTGTAAAGTCCATTTCCTTGTTGGTGGTGACCATCAAGTTGTTACCCAACTATTTCTTTATTCATGATATATGAGAAAGAAATTAATATATTAACCTGAAAATTTGTAATAGCTACCTGGAAAAACCTGGAACTCTTCGGGAACTTCTTAAAGTTTGAGCAGCCACTCAGGTTATTATGGTAGCGATTACAATTAAATAGACCTTAACTCCTGTATAAAGTATCAGTTGTTTGTTAAAAGCAAAGTCTTTGATCCAAATCTTAAGACGTATACTTACTTACCTCCTCGAAGTCTTACGGAAACCACCTGTAAACAGGCACTGTCTCTCATATTAATAATTGGATGGTTTACGGTCAAATGGCCTCACTGGTATATAAAGTAATAACATTTTTTTGACCTTCCACATGCATCAAGTGAGTAAATATCCAGGAGCTTTTGGATGTGTGCTTCTCAGCCATTGTCAAATGATGGTTATCATATAATTCTGGTTGCTGTCCTTGAGTAGCAGTGTCGCTGCCTATGATGTCATTGGTGCTCACTCCGGCACCATGCAAGGTAGTGATTTTGTTTTGTACCCATTTCAACCTTCCAGTGACTGGGTTGAAGTGGGCACTGCAGGTGTGCATAAAAAATATTACATTATATGGTGCTGGACATGCATCAATGATGTCACAGGTGGTAGTAGAGTATATAAGGACAACAGCAGCAACCACATGACAGTCTATTACTTGACAATGGCTGACAAGCACTCATCCAAAAGCTCATGGATTTTTAACCACTTGATGAAGCTGGGAGCTTAAGAATATTTTATTGATTAGGTGGTTCTCTCCTTTTAAACAAGAGCATATTAAAAACAAATCTCATGAGAATGTAGACTTGCTTCAATGCTGTTATAAGAATTCCCAAGGTGTTCAGTAGTGCACTATATATAAATACACTGTCCATCATCCATGTGGCATGTTGTTCCACAAAAAACACCATTCATATCTGGATTCAGGTGCTCCAATAATTTATCCAGTATGACATACAGGTTTGGGAATATGCAGAGTAAACCAGGAGTTCAAGGGGAAAAATATTATGATCACAAAATGAGCTGTATTCAGTGCCTTCTGAGGGTTCCAAGTACATACATGCCAAGAACGATTCATGTATTCTCAGTCTAATAGTAAAATTTATCATAATCAAGGTAGTCTGTTTAACTGTAAAGTGGGAACTAATTCTTCACTTCAATGTATTACTTGTATCCTTATTCAGCACCAGACCTGAATCTGTAACAAACGTATCATTGACAAATGAAACACTTCAGTGACAAGTCATTGATTTGTATTAGGAAAAGAAGTGTGTAAAATTTGAAATCAAAGGAGAATGATGCCCCAAGTTACAACTCATCTGAAGTATTTTTGCCGTTGAAAAGTGAACGTGCTTATAATTGTTGGCAAAAATATGTCGCAACCATTGAAGGAATACAAATGTCAGACAAAATCTGCTTCAAAACATTGTTAACTTTTGCCCACTTTTCAGCATTAATGTACTTGTAATTCATGTGCAGTAGTGTACTGCAAATAGTAATTGCAACTAATTATTATAGGCAGTCTTAAGTTCTGTAGTAAAAATTAATAATTGTTAGGTTAGTACTTCTGGTGTGGTTTCCTCTTCAGCTGGTCCCTCATTGTAACCAAATTAGTTTTGGTTACCTTTACTTAGCAGCAGATTCACTCCTGACAGAATACTAAGTACAACCAACCCAGTGACTGCTATAACATTATTTTATGTTACTTATATTGGATGACAGTTACTGGTAACAGATTTCTGCTAGCCTGTTATTTCAGTGTTATATTATAACCACCCACATTTTACAAGTTCCTTTGCTTGACACACAGAATTTAGTGGCAGTTTCTGCAGATGTTTCCTGATTATTCTAAAGTTGCTTTGGTTCTTGTAACACCTGGGAAAAGCAGCATGCGTTATTCTTCTTGGGTTTTCTGGTGAATGCTAAAATCAGTTTCACAGAATATTTCAGTGGCCTCCTCTCCCAGCATCTTCAAGGGAGATGCTGTTGCTGGGTCGTGGCAAACTGATGCCAGCAGCAGAGACAATGATCTTATATAGTCCACAGAAAATGCGCAAGAAGTACGTCAAAATCTATCGGTGCTTTCTCCAATATAATGTGTAAATGCAGGGTGTAAACAGTATAAGCTGCCAAAATTTCACGATGGTACATCTTGGTGTGTTTGGCAAAAAAGTTTAATGAAATATCGTATCACGTTCTGTATTTTTGTATTCCTAAAGGACAGATATTTGTAGGTTTGTAAGTAGACTCATTCCTGTTTACATTGTCAACTGATGGCACACGACCTTGTTTGTGTATTACCAACATGAGCGCAGCGGTCAGAGAAAGGCAACAGACGAACCAGAGCAGTGTAAATATTGGATGTGTACAATGATGCAGCGCAGTGGCTATGTACTACCGAAACAAGCAAATTAAACAGTCATTGGGTTGTCAAGAATGTGTAATTTGTTTTACATAAATAATCAGTTAAGTACAATCAGATGTTTTCTCTACTACATCATCACAATAATGGAGGTCATGGTTGTAAAGAAAAGCTAATATAAAATAAAATGTGTTTCTCTTAGTGCAACATCAACCAATTGCCATGTAATTTTTTGAACATCAATTACAACCAGCTGTTTTCTGTTTTTACGACAATACCATAACAAAAATTATATTTCAATTATTTTCCTTTTCTACAACAGTACCATAATGAAAATGAAACCCTAATTACTTTGTTTTGTGTTACACCAGTACTACAATAAGTGTTCAAAATGCTGCCATTTGATTCGACAATTGCTTCATTACAGCAAAACCAGTTTCGTGGCACTTAGTCACATACATGCGTATTTGCGTTCGTGATACTGGCGGCATCGAAAATCCCCATCGTAAGTTGTCCACATTATATGTTTGCTTAGTGTAAATCAGTTCTTTCGTATGACCTCAAAAGTAAAAATCCAGTGGATTTAAAGCAGGACTACGCACTGGCCGTCAGCTTGAACCAAAATTTCCTATCCATCGCCCTGGAAATTGTCTATTCAAAAACCTTCGTATTCTGTGGCCAATGAGGGGTGGAGTAGTCACATTATGACTTATTGCTAATGGAATATTTTCCAGTAAATATGGTTGCAATGTCTCTTCTAGAAACGTTCGGTAATTGTTGCCAGTCAATCGAGCAGGTAAAACGTAAGGCCCAATAACGTAATACGTCAATTAAATCTGCCCATACGTTCACAGAAAAGTGGCACTGAAAATGTGTTGCTACTACTTGGCGCGGTTATGGAATTTAGTTATTCTGTTGCAAGTGAAACACGCTTAATCTGTGACGAGCAATTACACAAAATCATGCTGTGCACTTCCTAACAAAGACCTCTCTTGAGAATTCTTGTCCCAGAGGGAAATCTCCTGTTTCAAAGAGCAATGAATTACAGCATGTGATATACTCATTTGGCGGACGATGCTTCTAGTTCTGTGAGTAGTATCTTCATGGATGTGCCCCAGAATTTGTTTCTCAGCTTCCTATGTATGTTCTATGCATTGTCAGCCAATGTTGCCTGTGTTTGTGACTCATGCTCAGTACATGCAGCAGTAACACGAACCGATTGCTGACGTAAGTGTACCTGTGTTTGGGGAGGGATAGTTGTTGTTTTTGGGGAAAGAGACCAAACAGCGAAGTCATCGATCTCATCGGATTAGGGAAGGAAGTCGGCCGTGCCCTTTCAAAGGAACCATCCAGGCATTTGCCTGGAGCAATTTAGGGAAATCACGGAAAACCTAAATCAGAATGGCCGGACGCGGGAGGGGAGGGGTGGAGCAGACATCCCGTAGTGTTTTGTGATTTGATACTGTTCAATGAATTCTCCCGGTCTACTGTGCATTATGTTTCCACAAGTAGTATGTAATCTGTGTGAGCTCTCCAGTGTCTAATTTTCCAAAAACATTTACCCAAGATGAACTTCCTTTTTCTTCTTCCTTCCATTTTTCCTCCATGGGACAACCATAGGAAATCGGCAAACAAGTTACTAGATGTTTTAAATCAATTACTTGTGTTATACTAACAGGATTTTTTTGGAACCTTATATCGTTTTACTCTGTATAACACCACCCAGTAGTAAAGGCTGGAAAGAATAAGTTGCTGTTGTGGAAGATTATCATAACTTCTGTAGCCAAATGTGTGTGTATATAATATTTCCCTCGGTGACAAGGTATTTTGTATGTTCTATCCTTCCTAAGCCCAAAATTTTGGCCAGTGCCCAAGGCAAATTCTTGATATCGAATCTGTTGTTCTTAGTTCTCCCAATTGTTGAACATATGTTCCCAGCAACTGATCTAAATTAATCTTCAGATGCCTCCAGTGATGACCAAAACTCCAAGATTCAAGTGGTCTGTTTTTTGAAATACACAATCTGCTTAAACACAGACTGTGTTAATGTTTTGGTATCAAAGAGGATATATGAGCTTCGTTCCAATGTTGTATAAAGTTTCCATCGCATTTGTACAGTGGACGGCAGCTGGTCACTTCTGTTGACCATTACATAAAAAATTGGGAGCTTTCCATCACTTTTTAGTTTGATCATTAATTTGATGCTGAGGTTAAGGCAATTAAAATGTTCCTGTCAAGAGTTGGAACATCTGATACGTATGGCCAGATCATGAACATGTCATTAGTATACTCCAAAAACAGATTTGTTTTAAAGTTGCTACCTTCAGTGCCCAAGATTTGAAATCTTCTTTGAGCCATCTCTTTACGTGTTTGCATTAGTTTAGTACGGCTTAGCAACAGCATCTCTTCTGAAGATGGCAAGCAGCTGGACCACTGAACTATTGTGTCAAGTAGATTTTTAGATCTGCCTGCTAACCCAAGAAGAGTACCACAATAACCGGTTCTTGCATTAGATGTACTGTTTCAATAAGTTTTTATCCCCTTTCTTTCTCTCATACTTCCTACATGTAGAAGACATTATGCTATCATTCCAGATGTGAAACAAACAATAATAATAGTAATAGATTAATAGTTTCTAAGCAGTCTTTGGTTGTCATCCCATACTATTTTTCAAACTGTTGCTGGTTTGCTATACAACAATGTTTAAAAGGTTTCAACAACTTTGAGAGTTTTTGTGGTTGCAAAGCCTGAATTGTGAAGCACTTCTGCATGGCAAATTAGAACATAAATGAGCTGTCTTATGTTTTGGAGTCGAGGTGTTCAAACAGTGTATTGATTTGATTTGTTTCTGTATTTTCTTCATAGTTGTTCATGAGCAAGTAATGTTTTAAATAAATTAATTTTAAGGAAAAAGTATTCTCACAACATTTTTTTTAATTTTGTTGTAATCTTCTGACATTATGATGCTAACTGAAACTACTTAGTATTCTGCTTCCCCCAACTCCCACCCCATCAAAAAAGAAAAGAAAATCTGTAATCAGACCTTAATGGGTAACTAAAAAGAGAAAATTAGTAAACGGGAGAATATATGACCAGATAGAACTTCAGTAACATTTTCTGAAAGGGAGCAGGAGGGGTGACAGAAAGAAGTTAACGATGAAAGAAGAGAAAAGTCTGCTATTGGTAAATGAATACATTGCTAGATCAAAATTTAAACGCGTTATTTGCATTACAAATGGAGCCCCTTCTTTCAACTTGTAAAATTAAATAAAGTCTGTTACAAACTTATTTATTTTACCAACAGTTAGTATATATTTGAGGATTTCTTTTACCCTTAGGATGTAAAGAAGCAGAAAGCCACAGGACGTACCCGAGAAGGAGCAACATTCCCTGTGTGTATTCGCATATCAGAAGAAGCGAAAGGAGATGGAGAGGCAGACAGTGGGATCAGGAAATGTTATAAGCTCACTATATGGGTATGTTGGATTGTAAGGAGTCTACTGAGATGTATAACATTGGAAATAACATAATTTATTGGAATGATTTATTTGTGTGTAACTTTGTTTTCAGGTGTTCGCAAATATGAGTGGCTTGGTTGTATTGGCAGAAGATGGGGTAGTGGAGAGCTGTAACCATCATTTTACTCACATGATGTTCGGGTACCCACAGTCTGAGCTAATTGGACAGGTAAAATTTCTTCAGTTCAATTTACCTAACTATAGGACAATCCCTCACCTTTTCTTTGGGGGTGGGGGGCAGGGGGGGGGGCAGGCAGGAGAGGCCCTTCAATAAAATTTTATTTTTAGTGTAATATGACTAATCTAAATTACAAACTTATTTATTTTTTAGATATAAAGTATCTGACAAAAAAACTTATGGCATTTGGTGATCGTCCAAATTTTGGTAATAAAAGTAGAAACAAAATAATCAGAAAGAAGTGAGAAGTGATTTACATTAATTTTTATTTGACACAGATCAAGTAATTGAGCACAAAGTGTCCGAACAAGTGCACAAAGTGGAAAGCGAATTTATAAAGGAAATAGACGAGAAAGTGCACGCCGCGATTGAAGCCAAAGATGTGGGCTCAAATGCGGAAGTGCAGAACCTGAAAAAGGTGGTACAAACTGACATTCCGCTGTGGCAGCGGAATGTCAACAGTCGTCTTGCCGAAATAGAAATCAGCTTGCGGCACGACGACTCACAGCTGGTTTCTTTTTTGCTTACTATCTAAGTGAGTAGTGTATGGCACTACTATTTTCAACCACCATGCTGGTGAGCCTTAAAAGGCCTACTTGCAACAATTTCCATTACGTGAAGTTGTGATGTTATGCCATTGGGAAGTATTACGATGTTTGTGTATGTGTCTAGCAAACAGATAGTCTATTTTCTTAGACTGATTATATGACACTGCTATGTAAGTTGTTTTTCCTTAAATGCTGCAGGAAGTCGCCTTCATTGCTTATCTCGTGCTCATACTGAGCAACTTGTTGCTCAAATTCATGAAACCTTCCTTGCTTCAGTCCGCTGGAAGCTTGGCCAGTAGGGCTGATGTTTTTGATTTGTGTGTCATCTGATGCAGACTACGAACATTAACTTCTGTGTCAAACTTACTTCTAGCTGCACAGTTGTTTCATGCTCTCTGCTTCATGAATCACCATTAACTTAGTGTTAGTGTCTTATTGTATTTGTAAACTGCGAACTTCTAGATCCTTGTATCTCAACAGTCACAGTTTTGATTTGCATACATTATCAGTTGCTAAAATTTACAGTTCTGACAGTGTATAAGCAAACTGAACAATAACAAAATTATGTCCTCTCTGGCTCCCTACAGCTGAATCATAAGAAACTCTACCACTTCAGGGTAACACTGGGAAATCAATAGTGCTGTAGAACAGTAGCAGCTGTAGTGCTGTTGTTGTTGTGCCTTGTTTAAAGTGTTCTGTGTGAAAATACTGTTGTTGGCATTAATTAGTCTCCTCTAGAAACATACACTGCTATTCAGTATTTGTGCAATTTTAAAATCATGTCACTTTCACCTACAATTGAATTCAAACAAATGGCATTTTAAACATAAGATGTCCATAAAAAGCAAGCTGCATGGTATAAATTTCCATGACTGGCAGCACAATGAAATTTACTGCTCACTCAGCGCTCCCCTACTTGCATTTCTCGCATTACTCGGCCAAGCTGGTGCCACTACCCCCCCCCCCCCCCCCCCCAACACTTCTAAATTCTTCAAATTAAATCTAAGCAGGAACTCAAGTGCTGAAATTTCATCTGTAAATGTAAGATGGCCTTTACATTACACTATTATAGCACCTACAAACATTGACCTTGGGAACAACAGTTTATTCTACGAATGTAAGACAACCCTGTATTTTTCAAACAATGAATTTAAGAAAGAACCTTGTCAGGTTAAATTACGGTACTTTCGTGTCCTAGCAAGAGAACAACATAACCTCAAGTTTATGAAAAATACTGCAAAGAAACATGGGGCCAGATAAAAAGGCAAGAGCTGGCCTAAGATGTGAAAACAAATTTCCTTTCATCTCAAAGAAAGAAGTTAACCCACAATCAATATAAAAACAAGGCCTATGTGCCCTAATTGTGTTTCTGCTGAGCTTATAGCGAGTGGCAAGATGATTGAACATATCAGCAGTTTTCCAACATTATTTGAATTATTCTAATGCTATCGTGCATGTGGTTTATTTCTATCTCTAATTTTAATCTTTGTAGGTACTACTCATGTGTTATGGTCTACAGCAAAGACATGCCCAACTCATGTAATATAAATGAACTAATGCCATTTCTTCATGAAATGAGCATGAGAAAACCATGTGATCCAGCAAACTGCTCACTCGGTGCTGACCTGACAAAAAGGATTAGAGTAAGGCTAAGACCTTTCTGAAGAAAATTTTCTTATTGTCAAATATTATCAACAGGCTTGTTCCTCACAGATTACATGCCTTCTGAAAATTTATAGAGATGGAATTCGTCTGAAGTCTATTTGTCAGCATTCACATCGTATTGTGTATCAAAACAAGTTACTACTCACAAATACACTTCTTGGGTTTGCCACAAGATTGTGTTGCGCAAATCTCGTAATATTTCATCAAAACAGATATTTGCCATATTCAGGCAGTGGTGGTTGTTGTGTTCAATGCTGCCAGACACAACATAACTATCTTGTGGCAGTGTCTGGTCACAATAAGTTTTGCTGCCAGGTGAGTATCACCAGTTGCATTTTGCGGCAGTGAAAATAGTAATAACCATTGCCTCAGTAAGTTGTTTTAATGGAATATTGTGGGATTTGCACTGTTTTATCTGGTGGCAAGCCCAAGAAGTGTTTATGTAACACATCCACCACTAAATCCTGAAAGTCAAATTTTGCTACTCAACCCATTATTAGGCCAATGTGCACATTGCAGGTATTCAGCTGATTTCATACACTGATTAGAGAGATTACATTTGACTGAATCTGATGTTCTAGTAAGTTTTTATGTAGACTCTCTTCACTCATGTTCCTCCATCAGTTTCCTCATGGGTAGTTAGGTTTGATGTTTCAATTAGCTAACTTTCTAAACATGTATTGACATCCACTTACATTTTTTCAATGTCCAGTTCGATAAGTGGACTGACGGAGTTGCAGTGGAAAGCAATTTGTTACCTATTGTCGCTAATATTTTTATCAAAGATTTCAGGAAATGTAGTTTGCAATTGGCAGCATTGAGTCCTGCATGCCTTTCTTAGTTATGTAGATGATACTTTCATTGTTTGGCTTTGTGGTGGTGAAAATTAGTGCAGCTTAGTAGAGCATTTGAATTCAGCCCATCTACAGAGATTTCTCATTTTATTGGTACCTTGAAGATGATAGGGTGTTAACTTCATGAAATATTGGTGGCTGTCTATTATTTTATGTTGCTGCATTCTCGTAATTTATTTGAACATTAGTCTTCTAGTGCCATTAATATAATAAGAAATATTGATGGAAAATTTGCCACCTGTAAAAACTATGTATTTACTGTGATTTAAAATGTGTAGCTGGTTTTGTTGTTGCAAAACAATCCAAGACAGGAGCACAGAAAGAAGAAAATATAAATGAAATTCCATTTTTAGCATCGACCTCATCTCGTAATCTGCTGATTTGAAATCTGGAACTGATACCTCAGACCACTGCTGCTGTGAAAAGTGTGTTGCTGAAGGGACAGACTGACTGACAGACAGACAGACAGACAGAGAGAGAGAGAGAGAGAGAGAGAGAGAGAGAGCGCTTCTGAAAGGGGGGAAGTTTCCAGAATAAAAGCTACTCAATCAGAACAAATGTTCTGAAACCATTTGAGATATAAAATACAATGAAGCAACAGGTGAAGAAGGAATGGTCATAGAATAATTTGAAACTGTCAGATGGAAATTGACTGCAAACATTAAAATGAATAATGCAAACATTATGGTTAACAGAAGAAATTCCAGACCATTGGAAGTGTGTATTAATTCATCCTTTCATCCTTGACATAAGAAATAAGATAAACCTGTGTTGACTTCTGAGAGGAATTGTATTAGTGTTACCAGTTGCATCCAAGGTCCTTTCTAAAGTGCTACATAATAGACTAGAGAGGCAGGTAGATAGCAAGATCGAGCTGTATCAAAACGGATTTCGAAAGAGGTGGTCAGGTATGGAGTGTATCCTGAGTCTTAACATAATCATCCTAGAAGAAAGGATGGTTTTCACTATTCTGGATTAAATCTCACTTTGGCTCAGAAAGGGGTGAATTATGCTGCCACAAAAATCTATACTCATTTGCCAAATAGCATTAAAAGTCTGATAGATAGCCAACCAACATTTAAAAGCAAATTAAAAGAATTTCTGAATGACCACTCCTTGTGCCCAATAGATGACTTTTTAGATATGAAATAGTAACTGTAAACATAAATTTAAAAAAAAATTGTGGTGTGTGTATCGACATGCCAGTACTTTCGTTTGGTAAGTCACATCATCTTTATTTTTAGATATATTTTTTCCCACGTGAAATGTTTCCCTATATATATATATATATATATATGTATATATATATATATATATATATATATGCTCTGTGTCAGTATATTTGTAGTCCTCAAAAAGGCATTTATTTTTAGATATATTTTTTCCCACGTGAAATGTTTCCCTATATATATATATATATATATATATATATATATATATATATATATATATATATATATATATATGTGCTCTGTGTCAGTATATTTGTAGTCCTCAAAAAGGCATGTGACTCTGTTAATACACTCCTGGAAATGGAAAAAAGAACACATTGACACCGGTGTGTCAGACCCACCATACTTGCTCCGGACACTGCGAGAGGGCTGTACAAGCAATGATCACACGCACGGCACAGCGGACACACCAGGAACCGCGGTGTTGGCCGTTGAATGGCGCTAGCTGCGCAGCATTTGTGCACCGCCGCCGTCAGTGTCAGCCAGTTTGCCGTGGCATACGGAGCTCCATCGCAGTCTTTAACACTGGTAGCATGCCGCGACAGCGTGGACGTGAACCGTATGTGCAGTTGACGGACTTTGAGCGAGGGCGTATAGTGGGCATGCGGGAGGCCGGGTGGACGTACCGCCGAATTGCTCAACACGTGGGGCGTGAGGTCTCCACAGTACATCGATGTTGTCGCCAGTGGTCGGCGGAAGGTGCACGTGCCCGTCGACCTGGGACCGGACCGCAGCGACGCACAGGTGCACGCCAAGACCGTAGGATCCTACGCAGTGCCGTAGGGGTCCGCACCGCCGCTTCACAGCAAATTAGGGACACTGTTGCTCCTGGGGTATCGGCGAGGACCATTCGCAACCGTCTCCATGAAGCTGGGCTACGGTCCCACACACCGTTAGGCCGTCTTCCGCTCACGCCCCAACATCGTGCAGCCCGCCTCCAGTGGTGTCGCGACAGGCGTGAATGGAGGGACGAATGGAGACGTGTCGTCTTCAGCGATGAGAGTCGCTTCTGCCTTGGTGCCAATGATGGTCGTATGCGTGTTTGGCGCTGTGCAGGTGAGCGCCACAATCAGGACTGCATACAACCGAGGCACACAGGGCCAACACCCGGCATCATGGTGTGGGGAGCGATCTCCTACACTGGCCGTACACCACTGGTGATTGTCGAGGGGACACTGAATAGTGCACGGTACATCCAAACCGTCATCGAACCCATCGTTCTACCATTCCTAGACCGGCAAGGGAACTTGCTGTTCCAACAGGACAATGCACGTCCGCATGTATCCCGTGCCACCCAACGTGCTCTAGAAGGTGTAAGTCAACTACCCTGGCCAGCAAGATCTCCGGATCTGTCCCCCATTGAGCATGTTTGGGACTGGATGAAGCGTCATCTCACGCGGTCTGCACGTCCAGCACAAACGCTGGTCCAACTGAGGCGCCAGGTGGAAATGACATGGCAAGCCGTTCCACAGGACTACATCCAGCATCTCTACGATCGTCTCCATGGGAGAATAGCAGCCTGCATTGCTGCGAAAGGTGGATATACACTGTACTAGTGCCGACATTGTGCATGCTCTGTTGCCTGTGTCTATGTGCCTGTGGTTCTGTCAGTGTGATCATGTGATGTATCTGACCCCAGGAATGTGTCAATAAAGTTTCCCCTTCCTGGGACAATGAATTCACGGTGTTCTTATTTCAATTTCCAGGAGTGTAGAACATCTCTGTTTCAAGTATTGGAAGAGTTTGGTGTGGATGGTAAAACTACATACATAATTCAACAAACACTAGTAAACGCAAAATCTAAAGTTAACTTTTTGGATAGGTATCAGAAGTATTGAATGTGCGAACAGTTGTTAAACAAAAGCTGGTGTAATCCATTATTCTGTTCAATTGTATTCTTGGAAAGGTGATTTGAGAATGGGAAGAACAGCTCAGAAAGACTGGAGTAAATGACCAGATGCAATTGGTCTGTGATCAACAAACTAACTTAGTCAGTGTTTAGTTTTTGCCCTCAGTGTTGCAATACTGTCTGGAGACACAGCAGTGGCAACAAGAAAAATTAACATTTTAAAAATACAGTAATGGCAGGAAAGAGTCATTCAAAAATATTATGCAAAAATTAAATATATGGCAAATATAAAAACAAGCTCCAAATTCCTTGAGAACAGATTACTGAAAAATTGACTCAGTAGGTTTAAAGCATCTTAGTGAGTTACCACAGAAAAACAGCTGTGACGGGGAGGCTACTAAACTCAGAGTAAAGATGATGTAAATGCCCTTTCAGTTAACTAAATATGTGAACGATAAAAGAACTCTCTCCTGTTAATTTATAGTATTATATTACTGCAGTAAAACCTGAACCTTTGTATGCAGCCAAATGCCTGGATTTCACTAAGACTAAGTAGTAGAAAACAGGGTAAAGAAAGAGAGGAAAAATCCTAAGAAAAATACTGTGGTCAGTAAAACACAGTGATGAACACAGGAATTGGAGTAACAAATATATCTGGAGGAAAATAAAACAGCTAAATGTAACAAAAAAAAAAATCGTATTACAATGAAGTTAAATGGCTATCTGATTTGAATGCGAGGGGGCAGGGGTATATGAAAAAGAATTCTTGAAGATGTCAGCTGTGAGAATTTCCCTAGAGCAAATAGCTCCAAGAAATCAGAACATGTCTGAAAGAGATGATCGAAGAATATGAAATTCTGAATGGAGATAAATTTTTGAAGGGTAGTGTTAGATTCCCATCTCAGATAAAACTAAGAGAGAACTCGAACAATGTGCTCAGAAGTTAGAAACAACTGCATTATGACCGAATTAAAATTTATTGGAAACTGGAGAAAAAGGCATGCTGCTAGAGAGATACCAACAGATTGAAGCAGTAAATGGTAAGTATGTATTGCAACTGGGGAAAAATTGACAATCTCAACTGAAAACGTTTCTTCAAATGTTTTCTACAAAGTAATATTCCCTGCTCAACAATTCAGAGGTATAATAAGTGCACAAAACATACCAGACTTCATTTCCGGCATACAGGAATTTATCCCTGTATGAAAGTGAACAATTGATTTGTTAACTTGGACGTGTGGTCATTGCTGTGCTCTAAATGTGACTGGAACAAAAATTGTTTGTCTGCTGCTCAGTGCTTCATGTGTACTGTACTGGTATAGTTGTTAGTATTCTATGGAGGATTTTTGTTATTACATAAAACTTTATGATAGTATTGAAAAAGCTGACTTAATACCTTTTGTGAGCTGTTCTATTTTCCCCATAGTACTCATTATTTTTTTAATTTTTTGAAATATTAATTGTTGTTTGTTTAATTTAGGTATTTCATTTTTCACAGAAAATAACTAACATCATTCCAAATTTTTGTGAAGATTTGGAATATCCAGGCCCTTTGCAACATCTGGATGGTGCGAAAGATGGTGATGATGACAACAGCAACTATGATTCTGCTGTTGAGAATGTGGATCCAGATAGATCATGCAGTAGCAGTGCAGTTTATGAATCAGATTGTTCCGCTGTCTGTTCTAAAGACTGCAGCAATAGGGAGAAGTTAGAATTAACAAATCTTGCAAGCTGTGATAATATTTTTTCAATTAATGAAAACAAAGACATTATCAATGGCAACAGTAGCACTGATATGCCAGAAGTCATAGATTCTTTAAATAGGCTTAATTTGGGACTAGTGAATAACATATGTGGGTAAGTAATTAATATTTTTAAGCTTTGTTTGGTATTGTGATTATATTGTGCTTATCATTTTCTGAAGGTCTCATAGAGCTTTTCACAAACAGGCGCTGTTCTCCAGATGTAGTCCACAAACCGATTTCCTGTGCCATGCTCCAAATATTCCCACCTTTTTCTTTCCATCTTTGTTTCCCCTTTTCTCTCCAATTCCTCATTCGCTCTCTGTATGTCTATCGTCTTCTCCCCTCTCTCTCAACTTCCTTCTGTCCCCTCTCCCTGTCCATTTCCTCCTTTCTGCTTTCTCTGTCCATTTCCTCCTGGCATCAACTGCTTCAGAACTGGGAGGCCAGAAAGGACAAAAGGAACACTCCCACAAAGACTTGTTATGTCTCTCCAGCCAACAAATATCTGAGTCTTCATCTGCAACCACAAAGGCTTTAAGAAATCAAAGACAAATGGCCCTCTCCTTCCCTAACTCGGAGATCCTCTTAAACAGTGTCACCATGTGATACCCTCACCTGGCTGACCTCTATTTTGTCGGTGCACACCATCTACTTTTTCCTGCCCATAAATCTCCAGGCTGATCCAGAGAGAATACTGACCCCTCTGTCAATGTCGTGGAATAGGATCCTCAAACCTTTGCACCCTATAGCAGTGAGTCCTTGAAGGCTGACACTCAGCAGCTGCCAAGTGCCTTCATTTGTTCCCTCTTCCCCTTTCCAGATTATTACTCTCCTCTAATGGAATGTTTGTGGCATTACATCCCATAAGGAGGAATTACCCGCCAGGTTAGCCGAGCACGCTAACGCGCTGCTTCCTGGATTTGGGTAGGCGCGCTGCCCCCTGATCGAATCTGCCCGGCGGATTAACGACTAGGGCCGGTGTGCCGGCCAGCCTGGATGTGGTTTCTAGGCAGTTTTCCACATCCCCCTAAGTGAATACCAGGCTGGTCCCCACGTTACGCCTCAGTTAAACGGCTCGCAGACATCTGAACACTTTCGCACTATTCCATGGATTACACTAGTAGCAGTTGGGGTACACTAATTCCTTCCCGGGGGGTACGGGGTGGCGGCAGGAAGGGCATCCGGCCACCCCTTCAACTAACATTGCCACATCTGATTAACCATGCCGACCCTGCATATCCGCGGGAAAAACTGCACAAGCAAAAGAAAGAAAAGAAAGAATCCCATAAGGAGGAATTGTGGCTGCTCTTGGAAGATCAGCGTCCCCTTGTTTTCTGCCTCCAAGACACAAAATTGCATCCTTGCAACCACTTTGACCTCTCACATTTCCTGCTGTGCTCTTCATTCGTTCGGTGAGTACGGTCTTGACAACCCTGAGGTTCCCGAGCTGGGGACTGGTAAGCACTGCCGGTCTCCTGTTACTGTAAGCTCTGGGCATGCTTCAACGGCCACTGTACAGCGCAGCAGTGGAATGGTGTCATAGGGAATGGGGACCGCAGCTTGACCGCTGATGAGATGCACGGCTGTTGAGGTGGAACAGTCATTGGCAGGCAACCTACACAGAACCTGCCGCTCCTCAGTTGTGTAAGGCTTACTGAGGCAGAGGGGGCTCTGTCAGAGTGGACCCTTGTTTCCCTAGCTGCTCAGACATTATGGATATCAACATAGCCGAACTTAAACAGGAATGAGCATTACAAGGGATAGTGGACGTAGATCAAAGGATGCATAGGAACAATGGAGAAATTGAGAAGACTGCCACCATCATTGTGACCTTTAATTCTCCTGATCACATCATGGGAAGTTTCCTCTAACTTAGGGTTAGGCCTTACATACCTAATCCTATGCGGTGCTACAAATGCCAGCGCCTTGGTCACACAATGCTGAGTTGCGGGGATGAAACGATCTGTGGAAAAAGTGGAAAGGCAGCCCATGAAGCTGGGATTGACTGTCCATCTCGAACAGTCTGTGTTAACTCCTCTGGGAGCTACCCAGTCTGGAGCGAGACTGCCCTGTTTTTGCAGAGGAACGAAAAATTTAGGCACTAAATGTCACCAAGCGGATCCCCTATGCTGAAGCCAAAAAGGAATATAAGACGATGAAACCTCCCGTCTTCACCACTTTTTATGCATCCACTGCGCAGAAACCTGCTCCTAAGGTCGACGCCTCGACGCAGATGTTGTCCAGTGTACAATGATACACCACCAGCATGTGTACATGCCAAGACAGAATGACTAAGGATAAAGCAACCCAAGCACACACCACAGAAAAGACCAGCAACAGTGTTGTAGTGAGTGTCAAGAAGGCACACAACACGCAGAGTGCCTCTCACTGCCTCCCTACCCCCTCATCCTCGAAGGGACAGGGTACAGGGAAAGGTTCGTGACGTTCGGGTCAAAAGCTATCCCGAGCACCATCGGCAGTCATTCTTTCATGTCTGTCTGATGAGGAGGACAGTGTGGAGTTAGATGCCTTGGATCCAGGCAGCCCCTCTGCTCCCCCTCACTCTACAAGTGTTTCACCTCTGTGGTGCAAACATAGGGGTAAATTAAAACCACATTGATGAAATGGCTCCCATCCTACAGTGGAACTTGCAGGGGTTCAGGACACATGTGGAGGAACTTCGTCTACTATCTCAGGGTAGAGCACTGTGTCTGTGTCTCCAGGAGACTCATTTCCATCAATCGCTCACCCCTGAGCTACGAGCCTATGTACTCCACAAAAAGGACAACCTGAGTGGAGAGATAGCTAGAGGAGGGATAGTTATTTTTGTCAGTACCAACTATCACTCCTTGCCTCTCTCCCTTACAACAACTTTAGTAGTAGTTCCCATGTCAGTGCACGTGCATCATCCATTGATGATTTGTTCCCTTTACTTGCCCCCACATGGTGCACTTGGTAAAGAGGCCCTAACCAACCTTATTATACAGCTCCCCTGCACCTTCATCCTCTGCGATGATTTTAATGCACACAATGTTCTTTGGGGCTCTGCAGCTACCTGCCCCATGGGTAGAGAAATTGAGAGGCTTGTCTTGTCATCATGTGCATACTTGCTAAATGCAGGACAGAGCACTCATTTCTACATAGCAATGGATCGTTCTCTGCCATTGATCTCTCGCTTTGCTCTCCAGCTCTTGCTCACACTGCTCAGTGAGAAGTGGTCAATGACTTGCACGGAAGTGATCACTTCCTGATCTGGAATCACCTGCCAGATGGGGTGGAACCCAAAAGGAAACCACCACGATGGGTGCTCGGTTGAGCCAAGTGGATGATTTATAGCCAGTTGGCCTGGTTTGATCTTTGTGCAGCATCCATTCCACAGTTCACGAGATAACAGACAATGCAACCCGTCCCTTGGTGGGGTGGCGAATGCTACTCTGCAATTAGGACTAGGCATGTGGCTCAGGGTAGGTTCAAGTATCGGCCAACTCCAGAGACTCTTGCAGCCTTTCAGGTGGCGAGGGCGAAGCATTACTGAAGAGAGAGCAAGAAGAGGTCACGACAACAGTTCCTGAATGCCATTAATCGTTCCACTGAAAATTCTGTTGTGTGGGAGACCATCAGGAGAATTTCTGGGAGAAGAGTGAAGTGCCCCATGGCTGCTGAAATCAGCAAAGTGCTCTCCAAACCAATCTGCAAGACATTGCCCAGACTATGGCGGCTTATTTTGCCACAGTTACTGTAATAGCCAGTCAGGATCTAGATTTCCAGTGCCGTAGAGTGGTTGGATAGAGGTGCAGTTTGGACTCTCGGTCTATCTCTGATGAAGATCACAACTGTCCATTTTCCACATGGGAGCTGGATTCTGCATTGTCTGCAGCTCGTGACACATCTCTTGGTCACGACAGAATCCACTACGTTATGCTGCAGCACTTCACAAGGTGAAACAAAGATATCCTCCTTTTTAATGTCGTTTGGACATCAGGCCACTTTCCTAACTCGTGGCGTGAGGCAACTTTAATTCCTCCTTTAAAACCTGGAAAAGATCGTATGTGTCCAAGTAGTTACCATAGTGTTGTCCTCACTAGCTGCATGGCGAAGACCTTGGAGCAGATGGTCAACCGCCACCTTGTCTGGGTCTTAGAATCCAGACAACTCCTTAATCACTTTCAGTGTGGGCTCAGGAAGTACTGCTTCACCTCTGATAACCTTGCTTTCCTGGAGGCAGCTATACAACAGGCTTTCCTACACTGGAATCACCTTCTAGGTGCACTTTTTGACACTGAGAAGGCATGTGATACTACTTGGAGGCAGCTCGTACTGGAGCCGCTTCACGAATGGTGTTTTTGTGGTTGTCTTCCCATTTTTATCCAGTCCTTCCTCTCGCCACAGTATTTTAGATACAGAGCCGGTGACGTCCTATCTGATCACTTTAAGCAGGAGAACGGTGTACCTCAATGTAGCATTTAAAGTGTGACTGTCTTTGCCGTAGCTATTAATAGCATACCCATAGTGCAAAGTTCTGTCCAGTGTTCCTTATTTGTGGACGATTTCTTTGTGTTTTGCTCTTCTTCAAGCCTCGCAACAACAACACGTCAGTTGCAATTAACTCTTTGACATTTGGATGAATGGGTGCAGAAGAATGGCTTTAAGTTTTACACCAAGAAGTTTATTATTGTATTTTATTTACACATAAAGTTCCGTAGGACCAAACTGAGGAGCAAATCTCAGAGGCCGTGGAACGTACCAGCACATAATTACAACGTAAAAGTAATAACAGATAAAAATAAAATATTTATGAACCCAAAGAAAGTCAAGCCATACGTTTAAGTAAAATCAATCAACAATATAACATAAGAATCAGCTAAAGTTTTCGAGGAACTCCTCAACGGAATAGGAGGAGTGATCCATGAGGAAACTCTCCAGTATTGATTTGATAGCGTGTGGATTGCTGCTAAGATTTTTGAATTCTTCTGCTAGCTTATTGGAAATGGATACAGCAGTATATTGCATACCTTCCTGCTCATGGGTTAAGTAAGTCTGATCCAGATACAGGTTGGATTCCTGCTGAGTATTAACTGAGTTAAAGTTCATTATATTTGGGAATAAGCTGATATTGTTAACAAGGAACGACTGTAAAGAGTGAGTGGGTGTGAGAAGCCAATGTCAAAATACCCAGGCTAGTGAACAGGGATCGATGAGGTTCACAAACTTTCACTAGTTATTGTCCGAACCGCCCGTTTCTGAGCCAAAATATCCTTTCAGAATGGAAAGAGTTACCCCAGAATATAATACCATACGACATAAGCGAATGAAAATAAGCAAAGTAGACTGATTTTTGTGTCAAACGATCACATACTTCAGATACCATTTGAATAGTAAAAATGGCAGCATTAAGTCTCTGAACCCCTAGAAATTTGAACTGTTCAGTTTCACTAATAATATGCCAATTCTGTGAAATTAAAATGTCGGGTTTTGCAGAATTGAGTGCTAAAAACAGTAAAACGTGAGTCTTATTGTGTTTTAGTGTTAGTTTATTTTCTACAAGCCATGAACTTATGTCATGAACAGCACTATTTGAAAACGAGCCAGTGTTGCACATAACATCCTTTACTACCAAGCTAGTGTCATCAGCAAGCAGAAATATTTTAGGGTTACTAGAAATGTCATATCATTTATATAAATAAGGAACAGGAGTGGCCCCAAGACTGATCCCTGGGGCACCTCCCATTTGACTGTACCCCACTCTGACCCCACATCACATCACAGCCATTCTCAACACTGTGAATAATGACCTTTTTCTGTCTCACTGAAGTAAGAGGTGAACCAATTTTGAGCTACTCCCCGTATTCCATAATGCTCCATCTTCTGGAGCAATATTTTGTTATCAATACAGTGAAATGCCTTAGTTAAATCAAAAAATATACCTGGCATTTGAAACCTTTTGCTTGATCCATCCAGTACCTCAGAGGGAAAAGAGAATATAGAATTTTCAGTTGTTAAACGACTTCTAAAGCCGATCTGTACATTTGATAGCAAATTACGTGATATAAAATGATCAATTATCCTTACATAACAGCTGTTTCAATAACTTCAGCAAACACTGATGGCATAGAAATAGGTCTAAAATTGTCTGCATTACCCCTTTCTCCCTTTTTATAAAGCGGCTTTACTACTGAGTACTTTAATTGTTCAGGAAACAGACTATTCCTAAAGGAAAAATTACAAATATGGCTAAGTATAGGGCTAACATGTGCCGCTCGGTACTTTAATATTCTGCTACGCACACCATCGTATCCACGAGAGTCCTTAGCCTTCAGTAATTTAATTATTGACTCAATCTCCCCCTTGTCTATATCACAGAGGAGTATTTTAGACATCAATCTTGGAAAGGCATTGGCCAAGGGAGTTATATGATTCCCTGTAGAAACTAAATTTTTGTTTAGTTCACCAGCAATGCTCAGAAAATGACTGTTAAATACTGTACGTATATCTGATGTATCAGTAACAGAAATATTTTTACTACAAACAGACTTCCTATCGTCAACCTTGTGCTGCTGACCAGACACATCCTCCAAAACTGACCATATGGTTTTAATTTTATCCTGTGAATTAGCTATTCTGTTTGCAACTGCATACTCTTTGCCTTCCTTTTAACATTTTTAAGCACCTTACAATACTGTTTGTAATGGGCTACTGTAGCTTGATTGTGACTACTTCTAACATTTTGATATAATTGCTGCTTTGTACTACATAATATCTTTATCCCACTAGTCAGCCACCCAGGCTGCCTTTTACTGCTAGTACTCCATTCAGAATGTTCTAATGGAAAGCAGCACTCAAATAGCATGAGAATTGTGTGAAGGAAAGCATTATATTTGTCATGTATGTTACCGGCACTAAAAATATACAGCCACTCTTGTTCCTTGACAAGGTTTGAAAAACTCTCTATTACCGTTGGATTAGCTTTCCCACATAGTTTGTAATTATATGTGACACCTGTTCAAGTACATGAAGTCACCACATATAACTAATTTCTGGTACTACCTGTAAAGTGAATCAAGAACCCTGTGTAGCTTCAGCATAAATGCTCTGAAGTCAGAGTTAGGGGGACTATAAACAACAACAATTAGAAGCTAAGTCTCACTAAATTCAACTGCCCCTCCTCAGCATTCAGATATCTGTTCAGTGCAGTGCCGTGATATGTCTACAGACTCAAACGGAATACAGTTTTTTTACATACACTCTGCAAGAAACTCCTTAAAAAACAGCCAGCCAATCTGTATTCTGGTAAAAGAAGCATCTGAATTGTCGAATTATTTAAGTGGTGCTCTGATATACCAATAGTTTGGGAGTCAACATCTACAAACAGTTCACTAACTTGATCTCTGATACCTCTTATATTTTGATGAAATATGCTAACCCTTCCCTACTTGGAAACATGGCGTCCTCCGAAGGTGATTCCGTAGTTAGAGGGACTTCCTTTAAGCAGGTATACCTATCAGTTGACTTTGTTCTAAAGAAGGTGCAGCTCTAACACCAACTACTACAGGAATTTGTCCATGAGCGATCCCACCACAACCCACTATACTGTCATCTGTAAGCTTTGACAGCCTCCCCTTCCCATACCTATTGAGGTGCAGGCCATGCCTAGTGAAACCTATCTACTGATAGACTCAGCTGGCACCACTGCAATGTGACTCATGCCCTCTGCCATCAGTACGCTTCCAGCCCCACGTTAACATGCCCAACAGCTGCATTAAGATGAGGCCAATTATGACACTGAAACAGTTGCACGAAATGCACATTTAATGCCACCAGTTTGAATAGCTATCTTTCCCATGTCACCACCTATATCATATTCTCCGTCCCTATCAAGCCTATTCCCTGCTCCACCTGCTATCACTAAGTGATCCTCCTTTGTAAAATTCCTACGTAACTCCCGTATGCTGTCACCACCAGAGCCAACCCTGCACAATGCTAGTGACCTGGTGCTCACTCCCCAACACTTCCTGCAACTGCTGGCCGACACATCTACCATGCGAACTCCTTAGCAGCAGAACCTTCTTCTTTCTGTTACACTTCGCAACTGACTTGTCTCCTAATTTCTAAGGACTGCTGCATGTTTCGTACACCTATAGCTACAAAAGCTCCTCTCCACTCAACTCTTGACAGCTGGTCAAATGTATTGCATATACGCAAAGTACAACTGTCTGAATACATCCTCCTCTTAGCTGCCTTCTTGCCAACTGCCAGTTCCCATTCCCCAGCATCCTTCACCCTCCTCCACCTATCTAGTTCCTCCTTCGCGTATTGTAACTGCATCTGAAGGGCACAGATCATACGCTCTTCTATCAACTTATGTCTGCATTCCCACAAGAGTATCTCACTAGAATGCCCCCTGGCTTCCCCATTGCCCCCCCCCCCCCCCCAAATGAAAATACTTTGAACAAATCCCACACCATAACCCATTACTCACGAACATACGACAGAGCCAACACTTCTCACTCATGGTAAAATTTTACAATTACTGAAAAAACAAAATGTCTACGTTATTAGAGTTCAGTTACACCAGTAGAACTATTTATAGAACTAACAGTAGCAGTCTCTAAATTCTCTCTCTACTAAGAAAGCAATGACTTCATTAATACTACTAAACCACAGCTAATACTGATACCAACAAAACTTCACAAAATTTATTAGCTAAAACCAAAAATTCAAGTGGCCACTGGAACACTCAGTGAAATTAAAACAGTGAATAAAAATTTTACTGAAATATTTCACTAGAAACAATAAGAAATGTAAGCTGAAAACTACCTCACCAAATTTACTAAAGACTACACAGAAAATTCTAAAAAAACACAGTGAACGAACGTTTCCAAAAGTTTATTAAATCGTTATTTCATCATAAACAGGTCAAAACACTGTTGAAAACTATTAAATTTAATAACTATATAACAGTGCACAGACAACTTTGGCAGTACTATGTGATCAAAAGTATCCGGACAACCCAAAAACAAGCATTTTTCATATTAGGTGCATTTGCTGCCAGATACTCCGTATCAGCAACTTCAGTAGTTATTAGACATTGTGAGAGCGCGGAATAGGGCACTTCACAGAACTTACGGACTTCGAATGTGGTCAGGTGATTGAGTGTCATTTATGTCATACGTCTGTGCTCGAGATTTCCACACTCCTAAACATCCCTAGGTCCACTGTTTTCGATGTGATAGTGAAGTGGAAATATGAAGGGACATGTACAGCACAAAAGTGTACAGGCCGACCTCACCTGTTGACTGACAGAGACTGCCAACAGTTGAAGAGGGTCATAATGTGTAATAGGCAGACATCTATCATGACCATCACACAGTAACTCCAAACTGCATCAGGATCCACTGCAAATACTATGACAGTTAGGCGGGAGGTCAGAAAAGGTGGATTTAATGGTCGAGCAGCTGCTCATAAGCCACACATCACGCTGGTAATTGCCAAACGACACCTGACTGGGAGTGTAAACACTGGACAATTGAACAGTGGAAAAACTGTGTGTGGAGTGATGAATCATGGTACACAACGTGGCAATCTGATGGCAGCTGCAACCGCAAAATTTTAAACTTTCGCGAGTTGAGGATGAGGGACACTGTCCTTATTTTTAAAGACACAGTGAAGTTTCTGGGGCTCAAATTTAACATTAAGCTTACATGGTTACCACATCTTAAGAATCTGAAACGCGGTCACTTAATGCTTTAAGTATTTTACAATGTCTTAATGTCTAAGCCACCGTACATGGGGAGCAGGCTGTCATTTTTGCAATCTCGGCTCAATTATGAATGCATCATGAAGGGATTCGTTTGGCCTCCAGGGCATTCAGAACAGGCCCTATATCAAGCCTCTTTGCACAGGCTGGTGAACCGTCACTTCACATCAGGCGACATCTACTTATGGTGCACGAGGCGTATAAAACCTTGTCCACTCTATACACACCTGCCTACTATACTGTTGCTTAGCCTCCACTGAAAAGGCTTTTTTGCAACAGGCAACGAAGACCTATTGGATTCGTGCATAGGATTGCCTTCTAGAAATGGGTGTGGCTGGTCTTCATATTTTACATTGCAGTGGCAGCAGATTTCCATCTTGGCTTCTCTGGAGGCTCAGACTTATTTTAGATCCCCCTCCAGGTTGAGGGTATTCCTGCCTGTCATAAGATGCAACTAAAAGGAATCTCTCACGTTTTGGCCTTTATGTGTTGGCCCGTGTCTGGTTTGACCTCCATCTTTCTAAATGTTCCCGAAGAGCGAGCCAGTTGGGGAAGGCCTCCTTTTGTGGTGCATTGCATCCATCATGCATTGAGATGTTTAGCCCACTTTCTTGTTGTCGCATTGCAGTGCCGCTCATTCTCCATTGCTTGGGCGAGGACACCTTCCTGGGTGCATTTTCCACTATGCAGTGTCACTTTCTGTGCTGACAATTACCATGGACTTCTTAGCACCTCATATCCACACCTCATATCCAGCACGGTAGCCAGTCCGTTGTGGTGGGGCCACCATGTACCATGTTGGTTGTAGCCCCTTGACAACTCAGGGATTGCTCTGCTGATGCCTGTGCCATTAACTCGCCACGTATGCCATGGAGTAGATGCCCACCTCCTTGGGGCATCGGGAATTTCGGCAGTGGCCATCCTGCCAGGTGGTCCTCGCTGAGGCTGTGTTGCGCCTGTGGAGAGGCCCCCTGGTCGGAGTGGGTAGCATCAGGACGGATGACACGCCATGAAGCGAAGTACGTCATCTCTTGCTGGTGGTCTGCCGCCAGCAGTCTCTAAGTGGGTAAAGCCTAACTTCAGTGCTAAGAAATGACCCCAAATCGTCCCCCTCTGTGGCCACACTGTGGGAGGAATGACTGGCTAAGGATGGCAGTGAAGCTCATTCGCCCTGGTACCTTGTTTGTACGAGAGTTGATGGGGAATCTTTCGTGTCCATGAAGCCTCAGTTTTTTGTGGAGCATGTGGAGGACAAGTTTGGGGAGGTGGAGGGCTTGTCCAAGATGCGCTGTGGGTCATTCCTGATAAAAACAGCATCCTCTGCCCAGTCACGGGCGTTACTCGCTTGTGACAAGTTGGGGAGGTTTCTGTTACCATCACACACCATAAGTGCTTAAATATGGTCCAGGGTATTATATTCCACAGGGACCTTTTGTTGCAGTCTGACAACGAGCTGCGCGCCAGTTTAGGGAGGTGAGGTGTCAATTTCATCCGGCGCATCCATCGGGGTCAGAATGATGATCAGGTTGCCATCGGTGCCTTCATCTTGGCCTTAGAGGGTGACACATTGCCAATGTAGGCCAAGTTGATGGTCTGCCGCTGTGACGTCAAGCCATATATCCCTTCCCCCGATGCGATGCTTTAAGTGCTGGAAGTTTGGCCATATGTATTCCCGCTGTACCTCCAGAGTCAAATGTCGAGATTGTGGGCGTCCAATACTCCATGTGGCCCGCCTCCCATCTGTGTCAACTGCGGAGAGCATAATTCACCTTGCTCGGCAGACTGCAGGATTTTACACAAAGAGAGGAAAGTCATGGAATATAAGACCCTGGACCAACTGACCTACTCTGAGGCTAAGAGGAAAATTGAGCACCTACATCCTGTGGCTATGACCACCTCTTACGCCGCCGTCGCAAGGACAGTTGTCGCCCCATGAGTTCGTCACATTCCTGTTGCCTCTCAGAACCAGAAGATTACATCTGCTTCCTTGATGGTGGGGGGCATTTCCTTCCCTGTTGCTCCCGCACCACATACTTCAGGAGCAGCACCTGCCCCCCCCACCTGCACCCCGACCATCGGGGATATCAGTCGCCACTTCCGAGCCAGAGAAGCGTAAGTCTTCTTTGGCTCCTCTCGCTAGAAAGGGGTGCCTCAGGTCACTCCCTTCCCAGGTTTCTGCTAGTAGGAAAGGTGACACCTGCCAGTGGCTGAAGAGCCCAAAAGCAGCTGGTTGTAGGGCTTCATACTCATCTTCAGTCCCGGAGACTGAATCAGTGAAGTTCTCCCAGCCAGGGAAACCCAAGGAACAGCGAGAGAAATCTAAAAAGGAGGTCCACAAGACCAAGGGAATTGCGGTGGCACCCACACCACCGCTACCCACAAGCTCTGCGTCTGCAGATGAGGTGGAGATTCTGGCATCTGCTGATGACCTAGATTTCACCGGACCCTCACACAATGGATATAGACTGCTCAGGCAAAAAGTCGGTGGACCTGCAGGTGACCCTGAGGTGTAAACGGCCTTATTGAATGTTCCATGTCTTCCCAGTCTCACGATGACGTCATCCTCCAGTGGAATTGCGGCAGTTTTTTCCACCGCCTGGCTGAGGTACGGCAACTGTTAAGCTTTACACCTAATTTCTGCATTGCCCTCCAGGAAACCTGGTTTCCGGCAAGGCGGACCCCTGCCCTCTGCAGCTATAAGGGATACTACAGGAACCATAGCGACTATAATCGAGTGTCAGGTGGAGTTTGCGTTTATGTCCTAAACTTAGTCTGCAATGAAACTGTGCCCCTTCAAACCCCACATGAAGCTGTGGCTGTCAGAATAAGGAGGACACAGGAAACAACTGTCTGCAATGTAGATCTTATTCCAGATGGTGCTGTATCCCTGAATGTATTAACTGCACTGATCGATCAACTCCCTACACTTTTCCTAGTTTAGGAGATTTTAATGCCCATAACCCCTTATGGGGTGGCACCGTCCTTACTGGCTGAGGCAAAGATGTCAAAACTTTACTGCCTCAATTCGACCTCTACCTCTTAAATACTGGGGCCACCACACATTTCAGTGTGGCTCATGATAGTTACTCGGGCATTGATTTATCACTTCGCAGCCCAGGACTTCTCCCATCTATCTATCCACTGGAGAGCACATGACGACCTGCATGGTAGTGACCACTTCACCATCTTCCTGTCACTGCCCCGGTGTCAGGCCCATGGACACCTGCCCAGATGGGCTTTAAACAAGGTGAACTGGGAAACTTTCACCTCTGCTTTCGCCGTTGACCGTTGACTCTCCCCCACATGGTAACTTCGATGTGATGGTTGAGCAGGTGACTACAACAACCATTTCTGTGGCAGAAAAGATGATCCCTTGCTCTTCAGGGTGCCCCCAGTGATAGGCAGTCCTTTGATGCTCACTGGAAGTCGCTGAGGCAATTAAGGAGCCTCGGCAAGCTCGACAGCGGCATAAGCAGCACCATTTGCTGGAGCACCTCATAGCCTTTAAATAGCTCAGTGCCCGCGTTTGCCAACTTATGAAATGACGGAAGCAGGAGTGTTGGGAGAGATATGTCTCGGCCATTGGGTGCCATACGTCAGCTTCCCAAGTCTGGGCAAAGATCAAATGTGTTCTCATGTACCAGACCCCAACAGGTGTTCCTGGTGTTAACGTAAATGGCGTGTTCTCTACTGACACAAACAAGATTGCTGAGCACTATGCTCGAGCCTCTGCATTGGAGAATTACCCCACAGCCTTTTGCACTGTCAAACGGCGGCTGGAAGGGAAAGTCCTCTCGTTCACTACATGCCACAGTGAATCCTATAACGCCCCATTTACGGAGTGGGAGCTCCTCAGTGCTCTTGCACATTGCCCTGACACAGCTCCTGGGCCAGATCGGATCCACAGTCAGATGATTAAACATCTCTCGTCTGACTACAAGTGACATCTCCTCATCTTCAAACGGATCTGGTGCGATGGTGTGTTGCCATCTTAATGGCGGGAGAGCACCATCACTCAGGTGCTCAAAACTGGTAAAAACTCACTTAATGTGGATAGCTATCAGCCTCACCAACGTTCTTTGTAAGCTGCTGGAACGTATGGTGTGTCGACGGTTGGGTTGGGTCCTGGAGTCACGTGGCCTACTGGCTCCATGTCATGGCAGCTTCCTCCAGTGTCACTCTACCGCTGATAATCTTGTGTCCCTCGAGTTTGCCATCAGAACAGCCTTTTCCAGACGCTAACACTTGGTTGCCGTCTTTTTTTAGTTATGAAAAGTGTATGACACCACCTGGTGACATCATATCCTTGCCACATTATACGAGAGGTGTCTCCAAGGCCCGCTACCAATTTTTATCCAAAATTTCCTGTTGCTTCATACTTCCCGTGTCCAAATTGGTGCCTCCCATAGTTACCCCCATATCCAAGAGAATGGGGTCCTGCAGAGCTCTGTATTGGGCATCTCTCTATTTTTAGTGACCATTAATGGTGTAGCAGCAGCTGTAGGGCTGGCCGTCTCATCTTCTCTGTATGCAGACGACTTCTGCGTTTCGTACTGCTCCACCAGTACTGGTATTGCTGAGCGGCTCCTGCAGGGAGCCATCCGCAAGGCACAGTCATGGGCTCTAGCCCACGATTTCCATTTTCGGGCGCAAATTCATGTGTTACGCACTTCTGTCAGCGTCGTACTGTTCACCCATATCCAGAACATTACCTTAATGATGATCCACTCGATGTAGTGGAGACATATTGATTCTTAGGACTGGTTTTCGACACCCGATTGACTTGGCTTCCTCAAGTTCATCAGCTTAAGCATAAGTGCTGGCAGCACCTCAATGTCCTCCGTTGCCTGAGCAATACCAACTGAGGTGCAGATCGGTCTACACTGCTGCAGCTCTACAGAGCCATTGGTCAATCCTGCCTTGACTATTGGAGTCTGGTTTATGGTTCGGCACCATCCTCAGCTTTGCATTTACTCAACCCAGTGCACCACTGTGGCATTCGTCTAGCGACAGGAGCATTTAGGCCGAGGCTGGTGACAAGTGTCCTGGTTGAGGCGAGAGTCTCTCCATTGCAGGTTAGGGGTGCACAACTGCTGGCTAGTTACATTGCACATGTTCGTAGTTCTCCTGCACATCCAAATCACCATCTCCTTTTCCCAACCACAGCAGTTAATCTCCTGCATCGGTGGCCCAGGTCAGGGCTTCCAATTGCAGTTCGCGTCCGATCCCTTCTTTCCGATCTGGAGTCCTTGCCATTACCACCTATACTTAAGGTCCATTCACGTACACCTCCATGGTGTACACCTAGGCTGCAACTTCGCATGGACCTTTCACTTGGCCCTAAGGACTCATTTAACCCCGCAGCTCTCTGCTGCCACTTCCTCTTGGTTCTTTACATGTACTGAGGCCACAAAGTGGTTTACACCGACGGCTCGATGGCTGAGGCTCATGTTGGCTTTGCGTATGTCCATGGGGGACATATGGAACAGCATTCCTTGCCCGATGGCTGCAGTGTTTTCACTGCCAAGCTGGTGGCTACGTCTCGTGCTCTTGAACACGTCCGTTCATGCCCTGGGGAGTCCTTTCTTCTGTGTACTGACTCCTCGAGCAGCTGACAAGTTGTCGACCAGTGCTGCCCTCGTCATCCTTTGGTAGAAACCATCCAGGAGTCCATCTATGCCCTGGAATGATCCAGCCATTCAGTTGTGTTTGTCTTGACCCCAGGCAACGAACTTGCCAACATTCTGGCCAAACAGGCTACGCGGAAACCGCTTATGGAGTTCTCTGCGACTGACTTGCGTTCAGTACTACACTGCAAGGTTTTGCATCTTTGGCAGACAAAATAGCATAACCTCAGCATTCACAACAAACTTCATGTCATTAAGGAGACTATGAATGTGTGGCAGTCCTCCATACGGACCCCTCGCAGGGACTCTGTGGTTCTCTGCCAGCTCCGCATTGGCCACGCTGTGATGACCCACTTCAGCGTCAGTCTGGCGCCCTGCTGACAGTGGCCCATATCTTGGTGAGCTGCCCTTCTGTGGCTGGCTTGCGGTGGACTCTACAGTTACTGGACTATTTGCCATTAATTTTAGCTGACAACACCTCATTGGCTAATTTAGTTTTACATTTTATATGTGAGGGTGGGTTTTATCATTCTATATAAGTTTTAGCACATGTCCTTTGTCCCTTTGTGTTCTCCACTCTAATGCTTCTAGGGTGGATGTTCTAATGTGTCGCAGAGTGGCTGGCTTTTCCTTTTTATTCGTGTGGTCGGCCAGCTACGGTCATCTGCTCTCCTGTTTTTACCCTTTCTACCTGTTTCTTGCTTCTCTCTGTGGTTTTCTTTTCCAGTTTTGTCCATGGTAGTGTTGGTTGTCCTTGTTGTTCTTCTGGTTCTTCATTTCTCCTGTTATTGTGCTGTACATCTCCTTCCTTTTCTTCTTTCCTTTGTGTAATTATTTTACTGGGAACAAGGGACCGATGACCTCACAGTTTGGTCCCTTCCCCTCTCCCCCCCCCCCCCCCCCCCTTTTAAACCAACCAACCAGACTTATTTTAGACTTGACAAATTTAAGAAAAATCGTACGTTAGATTTTACATTTCAGTCTCTCACGTTAGTGTACACTGATGGCTCCAAACAAGGGAATTCCCTTGGCTGCTGTATAGTGTTCCCTGACCATGTCAACAGGGTTTTGCCTTCTTGACAAGTTTATTGTTTTCCCAGCGGAGCTCCACACAATCCTGAAGGCACTGGAGCAGATGCGTCATAATCGGGGCAAACATTAGAGTTGGTCCGGCTGATATATGACCAACTGTACTTGCTCCAATGAGAGGGTAAGCTGATATTCTGCTGCGTGCCAGGTCATTTAGGGATATGGGGGGAATGAACAGGCCGATCAGGCTGCCAAGGAGGCGCACAGAGGACAGGATGTGGCACCGTGTTCTATTCCCTTGCAGGCTGTTGTTTCTGCACTAGACAGGAAGTGCATGCAGTTGTGGGATGATGAATGGCTGGCAGTGATGGCCAATAAGCTGTGGTTGGTGAAGTCAACAACCTGGCTGTGGCGTTCCTCCTGCCAGTTGCTCAGACGGGAAGTAGTGACCCTTATGTGTCTCACACTTAGCTTTTTATTACAGCAAGAGGATCCCTCGTTTTGTGATGCTACTGGTGTGCACATCTCTATCTGCCATATTTTAACGGAGTCCATTTTATATCATGATGCAAGGGCAGAAGCAAATATTGGTGGGGATCTGCCCTCTATTTTAGCTGATGATGAGACAAGTGTGACTAAGGTTTTAAAGTTTTGTGGTGTGTCTGGACTCTGGTGTAAACTTTTAAGCTGGAGATTTTAGTGTGTTGCAGAGTAGTTGGCTTCCCTCTTTTTTTACTCTTGAGGTCAGCCAGCCTCATTCATCTGTTATATTGTTTTAGCTCCTTATATCACTTTCTTCCTGTGTCGTTAATGTTCTACTACTGACTCACTACTTCGTCCCATGGTTCTGTGTGGGTACCTCATAGTTTTCCAACTTTTGTTACGTGTATTGTACATGCTATTTTACCTTCCTGTTTTGTGTATTTTATTGACACTCATCTCAACATGTCCATGTCCGTCTGCTCAGTTTCCTTCAGTAATTTTTAAAAGACAGGATGCCTCAAGACTCTTTCCTGAATGTCGTCTACTTTGCTGTAGCCATTAATTCTACTATGGCCTGTCTTCCACCAGGCGTTTCCAATTCCCTTGTCGTCAACAACTTTGTGATGTATCACACTTCTGCCTGGACTTGTCTTCTGGAGTGGCATCTTCAGCAATGTCTCAAACACCTTTAATCATGGAGCATCGACAATATCTTTCACTTTTCCACTGACAAAACAGTTCATATAAATTTCTGACTGTGCAGTTGGTTTCTTCCACCATCTTTATAACTTGGGCCTATTACTCTTCCATTCGCTGAAACTACAAAATTCCTTGGGCTCATGCTTGATAGGAAACTTCCTTGGTCCTCCCATGTGTCTTACTTGGCTGCATGCTGTACCTGGTCTCTCCATGTCCTACGTGTCCTAAACACTACTTCCTGTGGAGCGGATCGGACCATTCTCCTCCATTTGTACCAGTCCCTTGTCCATTCAAAACTAAAATATGAATGTTTCATTTATTCACCTGCATGTCTGTTCACCTTATGCTGCCTTAATACAACGTACCATCATGAAAACATTTGTCCACTGGTGCCTTTTACGCTAGCCTGGTTGAGTGTCTCTGTGCAGGAGCTGTCGATCTACCGGTATCTTACTGGCATGATGTTCTCCTCGGAAGATACACATGATATTTGTCTGTCATGCCTGACTACCCATCGTACGCCTCCTTTTCCAATGACTCCCTCGACTGCCAGTATGGGGCACATCCCTCTTCTCTGTTACCTCCCTTTCAGTAACGGCTTCCAGAACAGTACTCAGTATTTACAGCAGAGCTATTCGCCCTCTGTCCAGCCATCTAGTACATCTGTTGACAAATGCTTTTTAATTGTCATATGCTCAGATTCTGTCGGTAACCTTCAGAACCCTTGTGTGCTGTACACAGTCCATCCCTTAGTGCAACGAGTCGCTTCCACTCGCTCACTGTTGAGGGAGCTGCTGCGATGTATGTGTGGGTTCCTGGTCACATTTGTCTGCCAGGAAATGAGGCTGCTTCCAAGGCTGCAGTCCTACCTCAGTCCACTAGTTCTTCCATCCCTTTGGGTGATATCTGTGTTGCTGTCTGTGGGAAGGTGGTGTCACTTTGGAATCACCACTGGTCATCTCTTCATGGGAACAATCTCTGGGTAATTAAACCTCTCCCAACACCTTGGCTGAGCTCCTCTCAGACCTCTAGCCGTGAGCAGATAATTTTAGTTAGGTTGTGTATTGGGCATTGTCATTTTGTACATCACCTTTTACATGGTGATACCCCACCACTTTATGCTCATTGTCATCAACCTTTGATGGTTCGCCATTTCCTGATTGACTGCTCTTTTTTAACCACTTTCATTCTAATGTATGTTTGCAGCTGAGTTATTGCCTGCTTCAGCGAACAATGCACAGGCTGTCGACCATATTTTACTTCTTATTTGTCATAGCCATATGGATTAGGACATTTACTTCGTTCGGGACCTCTGCTGTCTCTACAGTGGATTTTGTGGACATTTGTCGAAAAGGACATCCTTATTCTTAGCTAAAAAAAAAAAAAAAAAAAAAAAAAAAAAAAACAAACAACTTCTAGATGAGGTTTTACTAATGCGGATTCGAACATCTCTTCCTGGACTGCCATCCCACCTGCTCTACTAAATGACAGTATTGATGAGTTCGTATGGAATTTGACCGACGCCAGCATTTGGGCAGCTCCTTCGACGATTCCTTCTTTCATCTCCTTGACGGAAGGCTAGTAGGCCCCAAAATTAGTACGGCTGTTAAAGACCGTCGTTGTGCCATACTACAAATGGCATCCATCTCTTGACCACCTCCTGCCCTGTAAGTGGCTTCATGCCCGGACGTGTTATCTTACTAAATGCCAGAAATGGATTTCTTGGGAAAGATGTGCTGCTGCCATAGGGCCCCATACTCGCTCTTCGCAGATGTTTGTTGTTGTTGTTGTTGTTGTTGTTGTTGTTGTTGTTGTGGTCTTCAGTCCTGAGACTGGTTTGATGCAGATCTCCATGCTACTCTATCCTGTGCAAGCTTCTTCATCTCCCAGTACCTACTGCAAACTACATCCTTCTGAATCTGCTTGGTGTATTCATCTCTTGGTCTCCCTCTACGATTTTTACCCTCCACACTGCCCTCCAGTACTAAATTGGTGATCCCTTGATGCCTCAAAACATGTCCTACCAACCGATTCCTTCTTCTAGTCAAGTTGTGCCACAAACTTCTCTTCTCCCCAATCCTATTCAACACCTCCTCATTAGTTATGTGATCTACCCATCTAATCTTCAGCATTCTTCTGTAGCAGCACATTTCCAAAGCTTCTATTCTCTTCTTGTCTAAACTATTTATCGTCCATGTTTCACTTCCATACATGGCCACACTCCATACAAATACTTTCAGAAACAGCTTCCTGACACTTAAATTTATACTCGATGTTAACAAATTTCTCTTCTTCAGAAACTCTTTCCTTCTCATTGCCAGTCTACATTTTATATCCTCTCTACTTCGACCATCATCAGTTATTTTGCTCCCCAAATAGCAAAATTCATTTACTACTTTAAGTGTCTCATTTCCTAATCTAATACCCTCACCATCACCCGACTTAATTTGACTACATTCCATTATCCTCGTTTTGGTTTTGTTGATGTTCATCTTATATCCTCCTTTCAAGACACTGTCCATTCCGTTAAACTGCTCTTCCAAGTCCTTTGCTGTCTCTGACAGAATTAGAATGTCATCGGCAAACCTCAAAGTTTTTATGTCTTCTCCATGGATTTTATTACCTACTCCGAATTTCCTTCACTGCTTGCTCAGTATACAGATTGAATAACATTGGGGAGAGGCTACAACCCTGTCTCACTCCCTTCCCAACCACTGCCATTTCATGCCCCTCAACTCTCAAAACTGCCATTTGGTTTCTATACAAATTGTAAATAGCCTTTCACTCCCTGTATTTTACCCCTGCCACCTTCAGAATTTGAAAGAGAGTATTCCAGTCAACATTGTCAAAAGCTTTCTCTGAGTCTACAAATGCTAGAAACGTAGGTTTGCCTTTCCTTAATCTAGCTTCTAAGATAAGTCGTGGGGTCGGTATTGCCTCACGCGTTCCAATATTTCTACGGAATCCAAACTGATCTTCCCCTAGGTCGGCTTCTACTAGTTTTTCCATTCGTCTGTAAAGAATTTGCGTTAGTATTTTGCAGCCGTGACTTATTAAACTGATAGTTCAGTAATTTTCACACCTGTCAACACCTGCTTTCTTTGGGATTGGAATTATTATATTCTTCTTTAAGTCTGAGGATATTTCGCCTGTCTCATACATCTTGCTCACCAGATGGTAGAGTTTTGTCAGAACTGGCTCTCCCAAGGCCGTCAGTAGTTCTAATGGAATGTTGTCTACTCCCGGGGCCTTGTTTCGACTCAGGTCTTTCAGTGCTCTGTCAAACTCTTCACGCAGTATCATATCTCCCATTTCATCTTCATCTACATCCTCTTCCATTTCCATAATATTGTCCTCAAGAACATCGCCCCTGTATAGACCCTCTATATACTCCTTCCACCTTTCTGCTTTCCCTTCTTTGCTTAGAACTGGGTTTCCATCCGAGCTCTTGATATTCATCAAGTGGTTCTCTTTTCTCCAAAGGTCTCTTTAATTTTCCTGTAGGCAGTATCTATCCTACCCCTCATGAGATAAGCCTCCACATCCTTACGTTTGTCCTCTAGCCATGCCTGCTTAGCCATTTTGCACTTCCTGTCGATCTCATTTTTGAGACTTTTGTATTCAGTTTTGCCTGCATCATTTACTGCATTTTATATTTTCTCCTTTCATCAATTAAATTCAATATTTCTTCTGTTACCCAAGGATTTCTACTAGCCCTCGTCTTTTTACCTACTTGATCCTCTGCTGCCTTCACTACTTCATCCCTTAAAGCTACCCATTCTTCTTCTACTGTACTTCTTTCCCCCATTTCTGTCAATTGTTCCCTTGTGCTCTCCCTGAAACTCTGTACAACCTCTGGTTCTTTCAGTTTATCCAGGTCCCATCTCCTTAAATTGCCACCTTTTTGCAGTTTCTTCAGTTCTAATCTACAAGTCATAACTAATAGATTGTGGTCAGAGTCCACATCTGCCCCTGGAAATGTCTTACAATTTAAAACCTGGTTCCTAAATCTCTGTCTTACCATTACATAATCTATCTGATACCTTTTAGTATCTCCAGGGTTCTTCCATGTATACAACCTTCTATCATGATTCTTAAACCAAGTGTTAGCTATGATTAAGTTACGCTCTGTGCAAAATTCTACCAGACGGCTTCATTTCTTATCCCCAATCCATCTTCATCTACTATGTTTCCATCTCTCCCTTTTCCTACTCTCGAATTCCAGTCACCCATGACTATTAAATTTTCGTCTCCCTTCACTACCTGAATAATTTCTTTTATCTCATCATACATTTCTTAAATTTCTTCGTCATCTGCAGAGCTAGTTGGCATATAAACTTGTACTACTGTAGTAGGCGTGGGCTTCGTGTCTATCTTGGCCACAATAATGCGTTCACTATGCTGTTTGTAGTAGTTTACCCACATTCCTGTTTTTTTTTATTCATTATTAAACCTACTCCTGCATCACCCCTATTTGACTTTGTATTTATAACCCTGTATTCGCCTGACCAAAAATCTTGTTCCTCCTGCCACCGAACTTCACTAATTCACACTGTATCTAACTTTAACCTATCCATTTCCCTTTTTGAATTTTCTAACCTGCCTGCCCGATTAAGGGATCTGACATTCCATGCTCCGATCCGTAGAACGCGTTTTCTTTCTCCTGATAACGACGTCCTCCTGAGTAGTCCCCGCCCGGAGATCCAAATGGGGGACTATTTTACCTCAGGAATATTTTACCCAAGAGGACACCATCATCATTAACCATACAGTAAAGCTTCATGCCCTTGGGAAAAATTACGGCTGTAGTTTCCCCTTGCTTTCAACCGTTCGCAGTACCAGCACAGCGAGGGTGTTTTGGTTAGTGTTACAAGGCCAGATCAGTCACTCATCCAGACTGTTGCCCCTGCAACTACTGAAAAGGCTGTTGCCCCTCTTCAGGAACCACGTGTTAGTCTGGCCTCTCAACAGATACCCCTCCGTTGTGGTTGCACCTACGGTACGGCTATCTGTATCACTGAGGCACGCAAGCCTCCCCACCGACGGCAAGGTCCATGGTTCATTGGGGGGTCTTTGCAGATATGGTTGAAGATTAGGTGAGTTTTTGGCCGCCATCTTCCTACATGTTGTCCGGGGAAATTCCCCCTGTGGTGTTTCCTCACCAGTCCATACTCTTATCGTTGAGCATTTCGCCCAGGTCTCAACGTTGGTCCACTATCTGCCTACATACTGTCTTCTGAACCCCCCTGCGGGTCCGGGGTAAGAATAGGCCCGAGGTATTCCTGCCTGTCGTACGAGGCGACTAAAAGGAGTTTCAACCGTTTCGGCCTTCCATGTGATGGTCCCCCTTGGGGTTTGACCTCCATTTTTCAAAATTCTACGGAAGTACGAGCCTTTTGGGGAAGGACACCTTACGTGGTGTACCACTGGTCCTAAGTGCACTAAGACCTTGGCACTCAGCATTGCACCGGCGTTGTAACCATACCCACTATTCCTCAAATTGGGCCTAAACGCCTGATGGGTTGTCCAAGTTACGCCCATAGTGCATCTCCATTTGCACCAGCGATCATGATGGACTTTCCATGACACCAGAAATCCAGCACGGTAGCCAGCCCGTTGTGGTGGGGTCGTCATGTACCCTCTAGGTTGTAGCCCCCTGACAACACAGGGATCGTACTGCCGATACCTGAGCTGCACCCTCCCCACGTCGGCCAAGGAGTAGATGCCCGTCTCCTTGGGGCATCAGGACTCCCGGCAATGGTCATCCTGCCAGGTGGGCCTTGCTGCGGCTGGGTGGCGCCCGTGGGGAGAGCCCCTGGTCGGAGTGGGTGGTATCGGGGCGGACGTTTCGCAGATGAAACGTCACCACGTATCAGGTCGCTCTGCGGCCGAGTCTTTCAAAAGAAAAGGTACCGTTTCTAGTTCTGGTTCTCCTGCCCTTTCCCCCTTGGCCACTCCATGGGAGGAGGGACAGGCCCGCCGGCTTGGGGCGAAGTACTTCCCCCGCTATTTGGTCTGTTCTCGAACCGATGGGGGGACATTCGCCACCTCCAAGCCCATGTTCTTTGTTCAGCACATTGAGGACATCTTCGGGGAAATCGAGGCTCTCAGCAAAATGCGTTCAGGGTCCGTTCTTATCAAGACCACCTCCGCCACACAGTCGGCGGCGCTCCAGGCGTGCGACCACCTAGGGAACATCCGTCTCCATTGTCCCACATCTGGCACTAAATAGGACGCAGGGGGTTATTTTTCATCGTGACCTCCTGCTACAATCTGATGAGGAGCTCAGGGCCAACCTGGAGCGCCGAGGCGTGCATTTCGTCCGGCGAGTCCAGTGCGGCCCCAAAGACCGTCGCATCGACACCGGGGCCTTTATCCTCGCCTTCGAGGGGGACGTTCTCCCGGAGAAGGTAAAGGTGATGTGCTATCGGTGTGACGTGCGACGTGCGACCCTACGTCCCGCCTCCTATGCGCTGTTTTAGGTGTTTGCGCTTTGGGCACATGTCGTCACGGTGTGAGGCTGAGCCCCTTTGTGGCGATTGTGGACGTCCTCTTCGTGAGGAACATACATGCACCCCACCACCTCGGTGCGTTAATTGTCCTGGCGTCCACTCGCCTAGATCCTCAGACTGCCCCGCATATCAGAAGGAGAAGAAGATACAAGAAATCAAAACTTTGGATCGGCTCTCTTATTCTGAGGCCAGGAAGAAGTATGACCGCCTCCATCCCGTGCCATTGACCACTTCGTTTGCCTCAGTTGTGTCCCCTCCTTCCGCGGTATCCTCACCCCTATCCTGTCCCCCCCTCCGCCTCCTCCGCCCATCAGGGGGCTCTGCCTCCGCCTCCCAAATCCCTCCCTTCCAAATCTTCCTCCCCCGTGGCCCCCACCCCCTCTGCCCCAGGGGCCACCCTTCCTCCTCCTTCTCCCCCCACGCCACCTGAGAAGCGATCCTCTTCTCAGGTGTCCATCGGGGAAACGTTCCGGACCCCAGCTTCCGAGGTCCGGCATTCCAAAACGGACCCCGCGCGTGAGGACCACCTTCGGGTCCAGCCCACCATCCCTGTGCCTCCTCGGCCTTCCAAGAAGGCCTCCAAGAAGAAGTCTCTATCCCCCTCTCCACCCCGGCGCGTTTCGTCTGACGCTCCATCCGTGAGTCGCTGCTCCCGGCCGTCCTCAGTTTCGCCGGGACGCTCTGCTGCCAGGCGCTCAGCTGGCCTTTCGTCGGCAAATGATGCTGCCCCTCCTACACAACCAGGGACAGCGGCCGCAGCTGGCGACGAGTCAATGGACCCGGATCCGCCTCCCGTCGGTTGTAGCGTTGTTCCCTCGCAACCTGACCCTTCGCGGCCGTCGAGGTGACCAGCTCTTCCCCCGTCTCGTTCCCCCAACTTTTTGACTAGCGATGGCGTTGTCTCATTGGAACATAAGAGGTATTCGATCTCATCGGGAGGAATTACAACTGCTCCTCCGCCTGCACTGTCCGCTCGTCCTTGGACTCCAGGAAACCAAGTTGCGCCCGACTGACCGTATAGCCTTTACCCACTATACCTCGGAGCGGTATGACCTCACCCCTGTGGACGGTGTCCCAGCTCATGGTGGGGTCATGTTGCTAGTTTGGGACGATGTCTATTACCATCCCATCCCATTGACCACCCCACTTCAAGCTATAGCTGTCCGTATTACTCTTTCTGCTTTTACTTTTTCCGTTTGTACCATCTACACTCCACCGTCGTCTGCTGTTAGTCGGGCTGACATGATGCACCCGATCGTTCAGCTTCCCCCGCCGTTTTTATTGTTTGGTGACTTCAATGCCCATCATCCCCTTTGGGGCTCTCCTGCATCCTGTCAAAGAGGCTCACTCTTGGCAGATGTCTTCAACCATCTCAATCTTGTCTGTCTCAATACCGGCGCCTCGACTTTCCTCTCGGACTCTAATCATACCTACTCCCACTTGGACCTCTCGATCTGTTCTACCACTCTTGCCCATCGGTTCGAGTGGTATGTCCTTTCTGACACCTATTCGAGCGACCACTTCCCCTGTGTCATTCGTCTCCTGCACCACACCACATCCCCACGTCCTTCGAGCTGGAACATACTGAAAGCTGACTGGGGACTTTACTCATCCCTGGCGACCTTTCCGGACCACGATTTTCCCAGTTGTGACAGTCAGGTCGAATACCTCATGGCTGTTATCATCAATGCTGCCGAACGTTCCATTCCTCGTACTACTTCTTCTTCATGTCGCGTTTCCGTCCCCTGGTGGAACGAGGCTTGTAGGGACGCTATCCGTGCTCGACGACGTGCTTTACGCACCTTTCGCCGCCATCCTACGTTGGCGAATTGTATTGAATACAAACGACTCCGAGCGCAATGCCGTAGAGTCATCAAAGACAGCAAAAAAGCTGGTTGGGCCTCTTTCACCAGCTCCTTTAACAGTTTTACTCCCTCTTCCGTCGTTTGGGGTAGCCTGCGCCGGCTGTCGGGCATTAAGGCCCACTCCTCGGTACTTGGCCTGACCTCAGGTAATGCGGTCCTTGTTGATCCTGTGGCTGTCTCCAACGCCTTTGGCCGCTTTTTCGCGGAGGTTTCAAGCTCCGCCCATTACCATCCTGCCTTCCTTCCCAGGAAAGAGGCAGAAGAGGCTCGGCGACCTTCCTTCCACTCGCTGAATCTGGAAACTTATAATGCCCCCTTTACTATGCGGGAACTCGAACGTGCGCTTACACTGTCCCGGTCCTCTGCTCCGGGGCCAGATGCCATTCACGTTCAGATGCTGGCACACCTTTCTCCGGCGGGCAAAAGCTTCCTTCTCCGTACCTACAATCGCGTCTGGACCGAAGGTCAAGTCCCCATGCGTTGGCGTGACGCCGTTGTTGTTCCTATACCCAAACCCGGGAAGGATAGACACCTTCCTTCTAGTTACCGCCCCATTTCTCTTACAAGCTGTGTCTGTAAGGTGATGGAGTGCATGGTTAATGCTCGGTTAGTCTGGATTCTTGAATCTCGACGGCTACTTACTAATGTCCAATGCGGCTTTCGTCGCCGCCGCTCCGCTGTTGACCACCTTGTGACCTTGTCGACATTCATCATGAACAACTTTTTGCGAAGGCGCCAAATGGTAGCCGTGTTCGTCGACTTGGAGAAGGCTTATGACACCTGTTGGAGAGGAGGTATCCTCCGCACTATGCACAGGTGGGGCCTACGTGGTCGCCTGCCCCTTTTTATTGATTCCTTTTTAACGGATCGAAAGTTTAGGGTACGTGTGGGTTCAGTATTGTCCGACGTCTTCCTCCAGGAGAACGGAGTGCCCCAGGGCTCCGTCTTGAGCGTAGCCCTTTTTGCCATCGCGATCAATCCAATTATGGATTGCATTCCACCTAATGTCTCAGGCTCTCTCTTCGTCGATGACTTCGCGATCTACTGCAGTGCCCAGAGAACATGCCTCCTGGAGCGCTGCCTTCAGCGTTGTCTAGACAGCCTCTACTCCTGGAGCGTGGCAAATAGCTTCCGGTTCTCTGAAGAAAAGACGGTTTGTATCAACTTTTGGCGATATAAAGCGTTTCTTCCGCCATCCTTACATCTCTGTCCCGTTGTTCTCCCATTCGTGGACACAACTAAGTTTCTAGGGCTCATGTTCGACAGGAAACTGTGTTGGTCTCCACATGTCTCTTATTTGGCGGCACGTTGTACACGTTCCCTTAATGTCCTCAGAGTTCTTAGCGGTTCATCTTGGGGAGCGGATCGCACTGTCCTGCTTCGCTTGTATCGGTCCATAGTCCGATCGAAGCTGGATTATGGGAGCTTCGTCTACTCGTCCGCTCGGCCGTCCCTCTTACGCCGGCTCAACTCCATCCACCATCGGGGGATACGTCTTGCGACTGGAGCCTTCTACACTAGTCCTGTCGAGAGTCTTTATGCTGAAGCTGCCGAGTTACCGTTGACCTACCGGTGCGACGTACTGCTGTGTCGGTATGCCTGCCGGCTGTCGTCTATGCCCGACCACCCCTCTTACAAGTCCTTCTTCGCCGATTCTCTCGACCGTCAGTACGGGTTGTATGTGTCTGCCCTGCTGCCCCCCGGAGTCCGCTTCCGTCGCCTGCTTCGACAATTGGATTTTGCCCTCCCTACCACCTTCAGAGAGGGTGAGAGCCCGACACCACCTTGGCTCCAGGCTCCGGTTCATATTTATCTCGACCTCAGCTCACTCCCGAAGGAGGGTACTCCGGCTGCAGTGTATTGCTCACGGTTTGTCGAACTTCATGCTCGACTTGCCGGTCACGCCTTTATTTACACCAATGGCTCCAAAACTGACGATGGTGTCGGCTGTGCCTTTGTCGTCGGGGCCGCCACCTTTAAATACCGGCTCCTCGACCAATGTTCCAGCTTTACGGCCGAGCTTTTTGCTCTCCATCAGGCCGTTCAGTATGTCCGCCGCCACCGCCATTCATCATATGTACTCTGCTCTGACTCAGTGCTCTTCAGAGCCTTGGAGCTCCCTATCCGGTCCATCCCTTGATTCAACGGATACAGCAGTCCCTCCATTCTTTCGCTGATAATGGTGGTTCTGTCAGCTTTCTGTGGGTTCCCGGCCATGTAGGAGTGCCTGGGAATGAGGCTGCGGATGCTGCAGCCAAGGCTGCAGTCCTCCTGCCTCGGCCAGCCTCCCATTGTGTCCCGTCATCTGACGTTCGTGGGGATGTATGTAAGAGGCTTGTGTCGTTGTGGTGGGATGCTTGGTCATCCCTCCAAGGAAACAAGCTCCGGGCAGTAAAACCGCTCCCAACTGCTTGGACAACATCCTCCCGACCATCTCGGCGCAAGGAGGTCCTTCTGACCAGGTTGCGGATTGGGCATTGCCGGTTTAGCCACCGCTACCTGCTCTCCGGTGACCCAGCCCCACAGTGCCCTTGTGGTCAGGCATTAACAGTGCGCCATGTTTTATTGTCGTGTCCCCGTTTTAGTCAATTTCGTGTTGTCCTGTCCCTGCCATCTACTTTACCGGATGTTTTAGCTGATGACGCTCGAGCAGCTGCTCGTATTCTGCGTTTTATAACTTTAACTGGCTTGTCCAAAGACATTTAATCTTTTTACTTATTTTATCTGCATCTTTGTCAGGTCCTTCTGGTGTCCCCTCCATCCCCTTGAGTCTTACCAGATTCCATGTGCTCTAACAACAGTGACTGGGCGCTAATGACCTCAGCAGTTGAGCGCCCTTAAACCCAACCAAAAAAAAAAAAAAAAACTGTCTTCTGAAACACCATCTCGAACAATTCCTGTTATCTTGTGTTCTCACCACCTAGAGCCTGAGAACATCTCATTTAGCAAGTGGAAATTTGCCAGCACCCTTGATCTCTGACCCGACACCCCTCTTGGAATGGACTGGGTGCACAACCAAATGCTTGAACTTTTATTGGTGGTTAGCCAACATCATAAACTTGACCTTTTTAACCGTCTCTGAAGTGAGAAGGAATTCGCTTCCCTGTGGCAAGAAAGTGTCATTATTCCAGTTTTGAAATTGGGTAAACCAACTCTTTAGATAGACAGCTATTGCCCAATCAGTTTAACCAATGTCCTCTCCAAGTTATGTGAACCTATGGTTTGTCGAAGGCTGTACTGGATCCTTGAGTTTAGAGACCTTTTGGCTTTGACCCAGGGTGATTTTCACCAAGGCCGCACTGCTATAGATAATTTAGTCCACCTGGAATCTGTTGTCCGAATGGCTTTTGTCTGGGATCAACACCTTGTTGCAGTCTTCTTTGATCTGCAGAAAGCTTATGGTATGACATGACACCGCCATATTATTGCTACCTTTTATGAGTGGGTCCTCTGTGGCCCACTCCTTATTTTTATCCAGAACTCTCTTTCATGTTGCACTTCACAAATAAAGGTTGGTTGCCATAGCATCTCCTCTCTGCAGGAGAATGGAGTTCCACAAGGTTCTGTTTTGAGTGTCCCTCTCTTTTTAGTGGCTATCAGAGCTCTGGTGGCCACTGCAGGGGCTGCAGTGTCCCTCTCCTTGTATGCTGATGATTTTGGCATTAATTTTTGTTCGTCTGTGATTGACGCTGCTGAATGCAGACTGGAGGGAGCAGTATACGAAGCACAATCTGGGCTCTTCCATTTTTCAGCTGCCGAGACCTACGTTTTGCATCTCTGTCGCTTATGTACAGTCCATCCCGGTCTGTATGTGTATGTTGACACCAATCCCTCAATGTGGTGGACTACCATTGTTTTTTGGGACTGATCTTTGATGCCCTGTTGACATGGCTTCCCCATCTTCGTCAACTAAAGTGGAGATGTTGGTTGCACATCCTCTTCAGTGGCTCACCAGCACCAACTGGGATGTGGATTGTTCTTCTGTAATATGGCTCTACACAGCATTGGTCCAGTCTCATGTAGATTACGGGAGTGTCTCGTATAGCTTGGATTAACCTTCAATGTTACATATTATGGACTGGTACACAGTTGTGGGGTATGACTGGCAATTGGTGCCTTTAGGGCTATCCCCATGATCAGCCTCCTAGCACAGGCAGGCATTCTAGTATTGCAGGTTATGTACCAACAACAGTTGATCACTTATTCATTATGCATAGCCATCTCCCTGGAGCACCTGAACTACTGTCTCCTCTTTCCAGGTATGGAGATCTACTTCCTGCAATGGCGGGAAGTACATCTGGGGTTCCAATTGCCATTCGCGCCCAGTCCCTTTTTTCTGAACTCCACTTTTCCCCTGAATCACCACTTCTTTGGTTCCGTTTATGTGCATCTCCTTGGTACATCTCTCGTCCATAGCTCTGCCTTGACCTATGACAAAATATGAAAGACTCGGTTCATCCTGAGGCCCTCCACCACCAATTTTTCCCCATTTTCAATGCATTTCACGTTTCAGAAGTAGTCTGTACTGATGGCTTGATGTTTGCTGGTCATCCTGGATTTGCTTATGTTTATGAAGAATGTAATGAACTCCACTTGTTGCTGGATGTCTGCAGTGGGCAGTTGGTAGCTATCTCTAGTGCTCTTGAGCATATACGTTCCTGCACTGGTAAGTCCTTCCTCATCTGTAGCAACTCTGAGCAGTTTACAGGCTCTTGATCAGTGTTACTCTCGTTATAACTTAGTCCTGAATATACGGGATTCCTCTTTTTCCCTTGAGCAGTATGGATGCTTGGTGCTCTTTGTCTGGACCCCAGGTCACTTTGGGATCCCGGGGAGTGAACGTGCTGACAGGCTGGTCAATATGGCTACCAGCAAGCCGCCTCCTGATGTCAGTATTCTGGAATCAGACCTTCAATCAATATTGTTCTGTCTTGGTCTAAGTATTTGGAATATTGAATGGCATACTCTGACTTTGCTGAACAAACTACGGTGATAAAGGAGATCACAACTCTGTGAGGCCTCTATGTGGGCCTCTCGCCTCATCGTCCATTGCCAGCTCCGCATCAGCCATACTTGGCTGACTCGTGGTGATCTACTCCGTCATGAGCATCTGACCCACTGTCACTGTGGAGCCCATTTGATGGTGGTCCTTATTTTGCTGGAATGTACTAACTGAGTCGCCCTATGGCAAATTTGTAATCATCCTGACTATCAACCTCTGGTGTTAGCAGATGATGCTTCAGTTGCTGAGACCTGGTTTTACGGTTTATTTGTGGATGGGCTTTTCACTATTCCATCTAAGGGAGGGTGCCTCAGCTTTGTTGGCCCAGTGAGGGGTTGGCAGGACGCGCTGTTACCACCTTTGGCCTGAATGGGCAGCTGTTGTCTGGGCTTGGTGATCCACCCCAGTACTAGCCCTACCTTTTGTTCTTCTTCCTCCTTCTCAAGTGTTCTGTTTGACTGGTGATCTTCCTCTGTTTTTCTGTGCTTCTCTCACCCTGTCCATGTTACTAGTCTTTTCTGTGTATTGTTCAGTGGGGTCTCTCTGGTAAATGGCACATGTGTGTTGCCCATTGCACTCTTAGCCTTTCGGGGCCTCCAGCATCTCCCTGGATGGTGTACTCCACCTGCCTCTCTTCTTTTCCTTTCCTTTCTTTTCTTCATTCTTGTTCCTTTTTCTCAGCTTTGATGACCTACAGTAGCCCTTGGTGTTTTCTTTTATTTGGGTTTCACACACTAGACACTCTTTGGTGTGTGGTTTTGTTGACTTACCTGTTCCAGGTAGGAGGGACTGACTGTCTCATATTTTGGTCCCTTTAATCATTAACCCAACCAACCAACCAACCTACCTCTCAAAGCTACACACTCATGTTCTGTTCTGTTCCTTACCCATATTTCACTCAGTTGTTGCTAAAACTCACTGTGAAACTATCCAAGTCTCACCGCCTTAACTTCCTGCCTTTCTACAATTTCTTCAGCTTTAACATGCAGATCATTAGCAATAAATTGTGGTCAGGATCGCCATTTGTCCTTGAAAAAGTTTTGCAGTTGAAAATCTGTTTTCTGAACTTCGTCTTTCTATTATGTAATCTGTTTGAAACCTTCTAGTGTCTCCAGGTGTCTCGCTTATATACAGCTTTCTTTCATGATTTTTATAGCAATTATCATCAGTATTCAAATTGCGCTTGGTGCAAGATTCTGCCAGGAGGCTTCATCTTTCATACCTCTATCCCAATCCATGCTGTCCTACTGTTTTTCCTCCTCATCCTTTTCCAACTGCTGAATTCTAGTTCATATATTACGGAAATAAACAAAATTATTCAAACAGTTAAGGAACAAAAAAATTAATATTGATGATGTGGAGTAGACATATAAACTTGTACTACCATGATAGGTGTTGGTTTCGTGTTTATCTTGGCTGCTATAATACATTATCAATACTGTTTACAGTAGCATACCTGCACTAACATTTTCTTGTTCATTATTAAATTTACTCCTAAATTATCCCTATTTGATGTTGTGTTGATAACGCTATGCTGGCCTGACCAGTAGTTCTATTCTTCCTGCCATATTATGTCGCTAATTCCCACTGTATAATCTCTAACCTACCCATCTCTCTCTTTAAATTCTCTAACCTACCTGCATGCATAAGGGCTCTAATGTTCTGTAGCCCTACTCATAGCATGCCAGTTTTGTTTCTCCTAATGACAACAGCCTCCTGAGTATTCCGTGCCCTGCAATCTGAAAGGGGGACTATTTTACAGGGCTATTACAAATGATTGAAGCGATTTCATAAATTCACTGTAGCTCCATTCATTGACATATGGTCACGACACACTACAGATACGTAGGTAAACTCATAAAGTTTTGTTCGACTGAAGCCGCACTTCAGGTTTCTGCCGCCAGAGCACTCGAGAGCGCAGCGAGACAAAATGGCGACAGGAGTCGAGAAAGCGTATGTCGTGCTTGAAATGTACTCGCATCAGTCAGTCATAACAGTGCAACGACACTTCAGGACGAAGTTCAACAAAGATCCACCAACTGCTAACTCCATTCGGTGATGGTATGCGCAGTTTAAAGCTTCTGGATGCCTCTGTAAGGGGAAATCAACGGGTCGGCCTGCAGTGAGCGAAGAAACGGTTGAACGCGTGCGGGCAAGTTTCACGCGTAGCCCGCGGAAGTCGACGAGTAAAGAAGCAGGGAGCTAAACGTACCACAGCCGACAGTTTGGAAAATCTTACGGAAAAGGCTAAAGCAGAAGCCTTACCGTTTACAATTGCTACAAGCCCTGACACCCGATGACAAAGTCAAACGCTTTGAATTTTCGGCGCGGTTGCAACAGCTCATGGAAGAGGATGCTTTCAGTGCGAAACTTGTTTTCAGTGATGAAGCAACATTTTTTCTTAATGGTGAAGTGAACAGACACAATGTGCGAATCTGGGCGGTAGAGAAGCCTCACGCATTCATGCAGCAAATTCGCAATTCGCCAAAAGTTAACGTGTTTTGTGCAATCTCACGGTTTAAAGTTTACGGCCCCTTTTTCTTCTGCAAAAAAAACGTTACAGGACACGTGTATCTGGACATGCTGGAAAATTGGCTCATGCCACAACTGGAGACCGACAGCGCCGACTTCATCTTTCAACAGGATGGTGCTCCACCGCACTTCCATCATGATGTTCGGCATTTCTTAAACAGGAGATTGGAAAACCGATGGATTGGTCGTAGTGGAGATCATGATCAGCAATTCATGTCATGGCCTCCATGCTCTCCCGACTTGTCCCCATGCGATTTCTTTCTGTGGGGTTATGTGAAAGATTCAGTGTTTAAACCTCCTCTACCAAGAAACGTGCCAGAACTGCGAGCTCGCATCAATGATGCTTTCGAACTCATTGATGGGGACATGCTGCGCCGAGTGTGGGAGGAACTTGATTATCGGCTTGATGTCTGCCGAATCGCTAAAGGGGCACATATCAAACATTTGTGAATGCCTAAAAATACTTTTTGAGGTTTTGTATGTGTGTGCAAAGCATTGTGAAAATATCTCAAATAATAAAGTTATTGTAGAGCTGTGAAATCGCTTCAATCATTTGTAATAACCCTGTACCTTTGGAATATTTTATTCACGTGGATGGCATCACAATTTATCCATGCAGTAGAGCTGCATGTGCTCAGGAAATATGTCGCATGTGATTTTCCTCTCGCTTTCAACCGTTAGCAGTACCATCATAGTGATTACATGTTGGCTAATGTTAAAAGGCCAGATTGGTCAGTCATGCAGACAGTCACCCCTGCAACAATTGAAAACTCTGCTGCACCTTTTCAGGATCTTTTCTGGACTCTCCACAGATACCCCTCTATTGTGGTTGAATCTACGGTATGGATATCGGTGCCTTAGAGGCAGGCAAGTGACACCATCTCACTTTGCCAAAGTCCATGGTCGTTTGGCTCTTGAAATCTCCTGACCAGCAGCAGGCTTCTTAGCTATAAGCACAAATTAAGATTTTAAGTGATACGGTTCATAAGTTTTTAGTTCTAAGTTACAAAAACACTTTATCATTAGTCCAAACTGAGACAAAAATAATTCTTGGTGATGCCACAGTACCTCTCTCAACTCTTCTTTTTAATACTTTGCAAGTTACGTTAACTTGCCTAGTTATTTACTTGAATATTCATAGCAGAGTTATTCACGTCATCCTAAATCTTCACATCACCTTCTTTTCTTGAAGGCTGTACTGTCATTACTTCCATTCCTTCTTTCACACTAATAAAATAAAGGTTCGTGCTTGCAGCACCTTCATGAATTTCATCTACAATTATTTTGTGTGTATAAGTCCACAGCTACTGTGAATTTCTTGAGGGGAAATCATTTTCTTCATAAACTGATGTTTTATTTTGAAATAACATACACTCCTGGAAATGGAAAAAAGAACACATTGACACCGGTGTGTCAGACCCACCATACTTGCTCCGGACACTGCGAGAGGGCTGTACAAGCAATGATCACACGCACGGCACAGCGGACACACCAGGAACCGCGGTGTTGGCCGTCGAATGGCGCTAGCTGCGCAGCATTTGTGCACCGCCGCCGTCAGTGTCAGCCAGTTTGCCGTGGCATACGGAGTTCCATCGCAGTCTTTAACACTGGTAGCATGCCGCGACAGCGTGGACGTGAACCGTATGTGCAGTTGACGGACTTTGAGCGAGGGCGTATAGTGGGCATGCGGAAGGCCGGGTGGACGTACCGCCGAATTGCTCAACACGTGGGGCGTGAGGTCTCCACAGTACATCGATGTTGTCGCCAGTGGTCGGCGGAAGGTGCACGTGCCCGTCGACCTGGGACCGGACCGCAGCGACGCACGGATGCACGCCAAGACCGTAGGATCCTACGCAGTGCCGTAGGGGACCGCACCGCCACTTCCCAGCAAATTAGGGACACTGTTGCTCCTGGGGTATCGGCGAGGACCATTCGCAACCGTCTCCATGAAGCTGGGCTACGGTCCCGCACACCGTTAGGCCGTCTTCCGCTCACGCCCCAACATCGTGCAGCCCGCCTCCAGTGGTGTCGCGACAGGCGTGAATGGAGGGACGAATGGAGACGTGTCGTCTTCAGCGATGAGAGTCGCTTCTGCCTTGGTGCCAATGATGGTCATATGCGTGTTTGGCGCCGTGCAGGTGAGCGCCACAATCAGGACTGCATACAACCGAGGCACACAGGGCCAACACCCGGCATCATGGTGTGGGGAGCGATCTCCTACACTGGCCGTACACCACTGGTGATCGTCGAGGAGACACTGAATAGTGCACGGTACATCCAAACCGTCATCGAACCCATCATTCTACCATTCCTAGACCGGCAAGGGAACTTGCTGTTCCAACAGGACAATGCACGTCCGCATGTATCCCGTGCCACCCAACGTGCTCTAGAAGGTGTAAGTCAACTACCCTGGCCAGCAAGATCTCCGGATCTGTCTCCCATTGAGCATGTTTGGGACTGGATGAAGCGTCGTCTCACGCGGTCTGCACGTCCAGCACGAACGCTGGTCCAACTGAGGCGCCAGGTGGAAATGGCATGGCAAGCCGTTCCACAGGACTACATCCAGCATCTCTACGATCGTCTCCATGGGAGAATAGCAGCCTGCGTTGCTGCGAAAGGTGGATATACACTGTACTAGTGCCGACATTGTGCATGCTCTGTTGCCTGTGTCTATGTGCCTGTGGTTCTGTCAGTGTGATCATGTGATGTATCTGACCCCAGGAATGTGTCAATAAAGTTTCCCCTTCCTGGGACAATGAATTCACGGTGTTCTTATTTCAATTTCCAGGAGTGTATTTACTTCATAATTTAGTGGTTAACAATTATAGAAAGGATAATTGCTACGCACCGTAAAGTTGATACATTGAGTTGGAGACAGGAACAGCAAAAACATTGTTACATATTAAGCTTTAGACCAAAACCTTTAACGCACAAGCATCCACACAAGCAAGCTTACCTCACACATCACCTCCACCCTGGCTTTTCAGGCCAGACTCAAACTGACATGTGTCAAGTGAGAGCAATAGTTTGTAGTGAAGTGGGGAAGGGAGAGAGATAGCAGGGTACAGGTGGGAGAGGAGGAAACAGTTCTGTGTGGTGGAGTATGTAGCAACGAGAGGTGATAGACAAGACTACCTGGTGCAGCATCAGAAGGCTGTGTGGGAGGGAGAGAAGGGAAAAAATGAAGCAGAAAAGAGAGGTACAGAGAAGGGAGAAAGATTAGTGGGTGAATTTGCAGAGAACAGTGCACAATGAAGGTTGTGACATCAGTTGGTAGGAAGTGATAGGACAGAAGGGGCAGAAACTGTTACTGTAGGTTGAGGGTGAAATGGGAAGGATCTTGGGTAGGATGTTCCTCAATAATGATAGACAATCAAAGCCCTGACAAAGGATGTCGTTCAGTTGTTCCAGTTCATGAGTTTTATTGGGTGATGGGAGGGAGCACTCCTTTGTCACTGGTTCTTGGGGTGGTGGCAGTATTTGGTATATGTGGCGATAACGGCACAGGAAAACTGTTTGTGCAAACTGAATCTCCGAAACTGAATCCCTTTTCCTCCTCATCAATGCCTTATAGCATCCAGATTCTGCCTGACTGATTTTTTCAACTTGCCACCTACCCCAGAACTCCCTTTCAACAGTACACTAAATCCCGTGCCGAAACAATCTCAGAACATTTGTTACCTTCCCACCAAAATCCTCAGCTCCATACAAGTATCAGTACTTTCCAAGACCTCACCTTTTGCCCTCAACCAAAATTTAATTATGTTGGACCTGCTTTCCTTCCAATCACTGCAGTGGAACACACCCCTATGCCACCAGTCCCTCCAATCGAACTCAATCCAATCCCAACACTGAACCCTGGCTCTCCCACTTCATAACATTACCCAGTTGTGATCCTCCCCCCTTCCACATAACCATCCTCTGGTCACCTTCCAGGAATTTCTTATGACCATTATGGACTCACCATTCTTCCCCAGAACATCAACCTTGCAGCAGAAGGGAGGACAGCCATACAGTGTCGAAACAGATCCTCGCCTATTCACTCTCTCTGCAGAAAGATTCAGCCACTGGCGTTATGGATCACAGTGGCTACCTTGCCTACTGACTGACTCCTCCACCTATAAACCCTGCCATAGTGATCCCAGCCCAGAAGTCCAAATAACCTGTAATCCCTGCTTAAAGCCATAGGCCATTCCTAGAACATCTACCCTGAATTCGTTTCCCTCCTCACCCTATGATAGCCCGCACACCCACCTTCTTCCCAACAATCCTGGACACCCCATTGTTGCTGGTATTTTGCCCCCACCAAAAGAATTTCAGCCCACATTGACAGCCCAGTATCTGAGTATTACATATTCTTGACTTAAGAAAGGAAGTTTTCCTTTCTTTAAGAGCTGATTAACTAATTGTTTTTATCATGGAACATTAAATACTTCACACTTTTGTCATATTGATATTGCTTCCGTGTTTTGAGATTTTTTGATTGTCGTGCTGTTGTAAATAAATGTTAATATTTATATCTTAATGAAACTCTTGTTTATTTGTTATGTGATTTGTTTCATATTGGTTAATCGTATAACAACAGAGAAATAATTAAATTTTTATTGAGTTTAATATTATTGTATATTTCCTTTGTTTTCAGAGAAGCCAGACCATCCACTGTAACTGTGGATGACCACAGCATTTTCCCTGTTAATGAGTCTATTTCGGACATTGGATCAAATTTAGTCCTTAATGAAGTAATGAGAAAAGAAAAAGTTGTGCCTCCATGTACCCTGAGTTTACCTGCAAGGGATCAAAATGCTGTGACAGATGCGGAAAACAATAGTGATAATGGAGAGTTAACTCCAATTGTGTCACCACATATGGATTTCATGGAGGAAGAAGACAATTTTCAGACTGCCTCAGATGATGAAGATAGTATTGAAATTCTGCCAGCAGTAATAACTGAAGCATGCATTCATCAGAAAGGAGCTAATTTGATTGACTCCTGTCAGGGCGCATGTAATACTCCAGCCCACATAAGTTATTCAGCAGCAGTACAAAAATCAGCTAATAGCTTACAACTTAATGCATCAAGTAATGAAGCTCTCCCCGTCTCGGAGAACAATTTCAATGTGATAAGTATCGAAAATGTTTGTAGGTGTAATGCAGAAGGGGAGATACATGCGGATTTATCGGGTGTTTCCAGATCAGTAGGAGGAGAATCAAATCTGTGCCAGCAGTGTCCAAAAATGTTTGACTCAGCAAATATTCCTTGTGATAATCTGACATCCACCCCAGCTACTGGAAAGAGGTTTCTGAGAAGAGTTATCTCAAGAGATGCTGGCATCACTCATACAGAAGTTGTGAAGCAAGTTGAAGGACAACAATTTCCTGATGGGAGTTATTTTGGATATGGCAGGCATAAGGATGGATCAAATTTAGGTGAGAATGTTTGCATTAATATTTAGATGATAGATTTCAATCTTCCACCCCCATTACTAAGCTTTTGGTTTATTATTTTGCAGATATTGTATATCGTGTAAGAGCAGTGGTGCTGGTTTGCGGTCGTCTTGTGTACTGTGTTTGGATTTCTAGAGATCCTGAAGAAATAGGTGAAGGAGGCAGAACTTGTGGCAACCTCACTTTGACATCAAGCTTCAACAGTACTGTGGACAACTCACTGGGACAGGCTAGTTGACAATTTGCATTCTAAGACTGTAGTTGGATGTTCCAAAGGATACTTCAATTCTCTTGTAATAGAGTAATATCAACGTTATATATCCAATCCCAAAATTCCCCACAATTCACTCCATATTCATTTATTGCTGAAGGGTTAAGTATTGATGTCAGTGACATCCTTGGGTTCCTTTATGTAATTTATCTTTTTTTTACGTGCAGTAGATACAAATTGTGTCCTATTTTGTCTCTGTGGGGCAGTAAGTTACCTTGGAGGTAATATCCGTGATCAGCCTTTCTGTTGCACCATAAACCTCTGTCCAGAGACTTTATTCATCTCTGTTTCTGCAAAACATTTTTCATGTGAGATTCAACCATTTGAAATGTAACATTTCTTTTTCATCAATTTAAGAATTCAGTGAACTCCATTTCAGCTAACATAGAAAGTCATCTTCCAGGTTCCACAAATTTTGAACTATTGTACAATTTTCTATTTATTGGAACCTCAGAATTGTGAAGAAGGTCTGAGGCATCTTCATTCCTTCAATAATTACTCTTCATTCTTTCAATAATTACTCTTCATTCTTTCAATAATTACTCTTCATTCTTTCAATAATTACTCTTCATTCCTTCAGTAATTTCTCTTCATTCCTTCAGTAATTTCTCTTCATTCCTTCAGTAATTTCTCTTCATTCCTTCAGTAATTTCTCTTCATTCCTTCAGTAATTTCTCTTCATTCCTTCAGTAATTTCTCTTCATTCCTTCAGTAATTTCTCTTCATTCCTTCAATAATTTCTCTTCATTCCTTCAATAATTTCTCTTCATTCCTTCAATAATTTCTCTTCAGGATCATTCAAACATAACTGACAAAATTCCGCCAGTTTCCTTTGAATATTTTTATTAGCACGGATGTTATTTCTCGCCAATATCTTGCCACAGTAGTCACACAGCTTCCTGTCACATCACCAAAGTTAAGCCCTGTCAGGCTGGGCTAGCACTTGGATGGGTGACCATGCGGTCTGCTGAGCACTGATGGCAAGCGGGGTGCACTCAGCCCTTGTGAGGCAAACTGAGGAGCTACTTGATTGAGAAGTAGCGGCTCCGGTCTGGTAAACTGAGATATGGCCGGGAGAGCAGTGTGGTGACCACAAGCCCCTCCATATTCGCATCAAGTGACGCCTGTGGGCTAAGGATGACACGGTGGCCGGTCAGTACTGTTGGGCCTTCCAAGGCCTGTTCGGGCGGAGTTTTTTTAGTTTAGACATTATTTCTCCTCAGCCTAAGACCTGTTCCATGTATTTTTGTATGTCCTAAAAAAAAACCAAGTCTATTCCCTTTCAAATTCTTTTAAATATGTATATTAGAGGGGAGGGGGATTTTTTGCCATTACTCATGAAAGCAACTATGTGTGGTTGATTATCTTAAATGTGCCTTTGGGCCGGATAGTGCCACTTTTCTAGGATATAATCTTCTTTGTGACTTCAAAGAAATCTTCTTTCATGTGGATCATTGCTTTAACAGAACAGTTTGACTTTTCAAAACATGCTTCCTGTAATATCTTACTTGCTCTTTGTAAATGTAGGTCCTAAGCTATCATAATATCAGGCAAAACACTCAAAAAAATTCTGTAAACCATTTTTGTTTTGTTTTAGTGTCACATTGGTTTTGAGATTTACTGTATTGTTCACTTAATTACTGCTTGAAATTCATCAGACAACTCAAATATATTAAGTGCTCAGGTATCAGAGGGAGTGACCTTACTAATTACGTTATCCACTTAAGTTTATCTTACTATTTTCAGAAAGGAACTTCCGGGAATGCTGTAGATAACACAATATTTTTGTTAACATTGTTTGATGAGATATGTAAGAAATATAATTGAAGACAAGAGTTGGTGCAACTTTGTGATGGATTTTTTAATTTTTCCCCCATTATCTCTTATTTAAATGACATGATGCTTCTAGAAAAGTTCATAAAGCTTCATTATATTCTCAAACAGGCAATCAGGTCATGCGCCCAAACTAATATATCACATTCGAGAACACGTTCAGGTTCAGTGTCAGTCCTGAGTCAGTGTGAAGATGAACAGACGTCAGGTGAATATGGTGAACGATACACAACATTGCAACAAATTGGTAAGGGCGCTTATGGATATGTAAAGATGGCATTCCGCAATGAAGATGGGCTTTTAGTAAGTTTGCCTTTTATTATAATTTCTTTTTATAAACTAATTTGTTGTTATACAATTGTCAGTTTCATATGATTTTGTTTCTCTAGGTTATTACAAAATTCATACAGAAACATAAAGTCCATCAACAGTCATGGGTTGAAGATCCTAGCCTGGGATCAAAAGTTCCACTTGAAATTAGTTTGCTTACTACATTAAACCATCCAAACATAGTAAGTTTTACATAACTTTTTGTAAGTAAAATGACATTTTTCGATTGATAATATTAGTTGTATAACAGCAGTGAAATTTAACTATGCATTGTGTTTACAATTATTATGCTGTCTATCAGCCAAGTAAGCTCATGCTTTGTACAGATACTGTATTTTCAGTTGGAAACAGATGCCATGAGTGACAATCTTTTTTAAAAAAAAATGTTACAATTGCAGCAGAAAGATGCAAGCAGACTGTTTACACAATTTTAGATGACTCATGACTAAGTGCTGACTAAAACACAGGGTGACTCATACTTTGATACTCACAAGTCACTCATCAAAACCTGTAGCGTACTTCCCACTGACCTAGAATCAAGAAATTTGGCATGAAGCAAGATCCCACAGCACAAGTAAAGGAAAGAATCAAAATTGTTAATTTGCTTCTCGCACTTCTCCAGATTTTTTTTTTTTTTTTAATTTTTATTTTTCTTCTGTTTCTGATAGTCGCAACATACGAACATTTGATCAGGTCTGCCAGCTAAGTAACACTTTTTTGCTTGGGCTTGCCACATGTTAAGTGATCTGTCAATGTGCCATAAACCTGCCTACAGAAGAAAGAACACAATGTATGGAACATAAAGAATTCTCTCTTTAGTCATCAGGTTTGTCTGTTCCGACTCAATTTAAAAGAGCAATAGAAATCGTATACATATCCGGAAAGACGGATAAGACTTAATTTTTCTTCAGTATTTGTCGATTATTGCGTGCCGCTATTTCAGCTAAACCATTATCATTTTGGTATTAACGTTATGGTATCTCTCCCCCTCCCCCTCCCTCTCCCCCTCCCTCTCCCCCTCCCTCTCCCCCTCCCCCTCCCCCTCCCCCTCCCTCCCTTCCTCTGTGTGTTAGCTAGGGGGGGGGGCAAGTGCATGGGGGTGCGGGTATGTGGTGGAGAGGGAAGGATGCATCTGGAAATCAGTGATTTAAAGGTGCCTGTCTTCAGTCTTTGTTTATTGCATATTACTACAGCCCGAATTTCATGTAATATCAGATTAAAAAATATGTACATGAATATGTCATGGAGTAGATATGTGTAGAATCTAAAATTTTATCTTTTTGTTGGAAGTTCACTGGTAGGCTATTCAAATATCTATGTTAATTCTTAATCACTTCAGTTCTACTACAGAGTGTGATGTACCAGTGTGTCCTGTTCAAGTATTTAAGTCACACTGGAATGGGATACACAATCAATGAAAATATGTTTTTATATACCTAAAAACAAAGATGATGTGACTTACCAAATGAAAGTGCTGGCAGGTCGACAGACACACAAACGAACACAAACATACACACAAAATTCAAACTTTCGCAACAAACTGTTGCCTCATCAGGAAAGAGGGAAGGAGAGGGAAAGACGAAAGGATGTGGGTTTTAAGGGAGAGGGTAAGGAGTCGTTCCAGTCCTGGGAGCGGAAAGACTTACCTTAGGGGGAAAAAGGGACGGGTATACACTCGCACACACACACATACCCATCCACACATATACAGACACGAGCAGACATATTTAAAGACCAAGGTTGAAATGAAAATGAAAGATAGAAATATATGGGGAGAGATAAAGGTGAACTAGAAAGCAACTGGAGATCTGGTATGAAAAAAGGCGAAAAAGTGTTGGTTAAGTGGATCCTGTGGTGAACTCCTTTTTCCCCCTAAGGTAAGTCTTTCCGCTCCCGGGACTGGAATGACTCCTTACCCTCTCCCTTAAAACCCACATCCTTTCGTCTTTCCCTCTCCTTCCCTCTTTCCTGATGAGGCAACAGTTTGTTGCGAAAGTTTGAATTTTGTGTGTATGTTTGTGTTCGTGTGGCAGTGGACCATTTTACATCTGAGGTACATGGCAGAGTGTGTGTCCCATTGTACCAGTTATTAGGATATCTTTCCATTCAGTTCATGTATGGAGCGCAGGAAGAATGATTGTTCAAATGCCCCTGTGCATGCAGCAATTATTCTAATCTTACCTTCATGACCCCTATGTGAGCAATACATAAGGGATTGTAGTATATATCTTGAGTCATTATTTAAAACTGGTTCTTGAAACTTTGTTAATGGACTTTCTCTGAATAGTTCACGTTTGTCTTCAAGGGCCTTCAGTTCAGTTCTTTCAGTATCTCTCAGACACTCCCACAGACTAAGCAAACCTGTGACCATTTTTGCTGCCCTTCTCTGCACACGTTCAGTGAAGACCACAACAACAACAAAGTGTAATAGTGTAATAATGCTCATTATATTGCATTTATTAATATTTTCATAAAAGGAGAGACAAAGGAAAGTTTGGGATTGCAAACAAGAAACAGCATACGTGCAAACATCACATATAAAATTAATATTTTTATTATTTTACAATTGCTGAGTTACACATGCAGATGTGATATTCATCGTAACAATAAGGGAAGCAGTAATTTTCTTGCCATCTTGTACATGGTTCTTTTAAAGTTGTAGAAAAATTAACTTCATTTACATTCATAAAATGTTCTCTGTTATCATGCAGTTTCACAGCACAGCACGCGTAATGCATCAGTTTGCCTAATAGTGGTGACAATAGCTGGTGATGTGCAGTGGAACGTATCTTGGAGTCTTTTCGGGGTGTGATTTCTTTTTCCCTCACTGAGAGAGAGCAGTTCTGAGGCTTTTCGATGAAATTCTTTACCTGATGATAAAAATAAATGTGGTGACAATAGCTGGTGATGTGCAGTGGAACGTATCTTGGAGTCTTTTCGGGGTGTGATTTCTTTTTCCCTCACTGAGAGAGAGCAGTTCTGAAGCTTTTCGATCAAATTCTTTACCTGATGATAAAAATAAATGTCACAAGATTGCACTAAGAAGAATGCAATTTGGGGGGAACTCTTTAATACCACATGATAGCATTCCAAAATCATCTTCGAAAATTGTGTGGATTTATTGTGCTGGCCATGAGTCTGTTAACAGAATAAATTTGTTCGATGCACCTAGGTCTTCATCACATTAGTCAAAAAGTTTTTAGAAAGGCTGTTAAGAGTTTCTCAAATTTTGTTGAATTTTTTTGTGTAATCATCCATCGTTTCTTGAATCCTCGGTCCAAACTTTTGCCTTTCCTTGCCTCTCCTTTTCATGCATTCTATGAAATTATTGACAAATACAATATACAGGATGTTTTGCCATGTGTGTAAAACTGTCAGATCATTGAGAAGTTTCCAAACAGTTAAAGTGTCAGAGTTAATTTCATACTGCAACATCACCAACAGAATGACAGCAGCCTCCTCCTGCAGACAAATGGCCTTGTGAAATTTTAATAATGCGTTGACAGATTCCTTGGTTGCTGAAAATTCCAAAGAAAGCCCTTCATTCGATGAAAAAGCAAAAAGAACTGTTGCCCCTATAAAACAAAGGAAAAATCAATATTTAGGATACATTACAAGAGGAAAACGATGCCAGACATTAAAACTCATAATTGAAGGGGAAATTAAAGGGAAAGGTATGTTGGAAAACAAAGGAACTCATGATTGAAGGACATTCAGAAATAGTACAATTGCACATCAGAAGATACCTTCCATGCTGTAACATCACATCAAGAACTGGCTACACGGACTGCCAACTTCCATCAGAAGAAGGTGCCTTAAGAAGAATTCACAGATATTCTTTCCATGGACATTGAACGAAAGGTGACCCAGCACAGCCTATTGTGAAATTTGTGTACTGTGCAGCTAATAGTGACATACCACTTTTTCTGCTGGAGTCGTGGTTCTGTAACAATAGTGAACACCCTGTTCCCATTTCCAGCCAGTGATACTAAGGATGACTGCCTAACAGCTCATCTTCAGACTTGGAGAAGCAAGACAACTATATTGCATTCATACATGGGATGCCCCTGTAGGTGATCTGAGAGTGTGATAACAACACACACTTATCAATAAGCCAAATTCTGGGTGACTTAATACGGATTTGTAGCCCCCATGTGAAATGTTTATCAGAAAAACTCTAAAAACCTATGTGGCAACTGAAAATATGTAGGCCATTATCTACACGTTGAACACCATACAGCAGAAGAGCTTCATTTGATTTCAAATTATGAGTGAGAAAAACTGTAGGATATTGGGTCTGTGACATTGTGTGGCAATAGTCTATTTAACTGAGCTTGAAAATAGATTTTAATATGGATATGCTGGAGGAGTGAACTTCATAATTAGTAGTGCAACCTAACCCACCAGTGAAAATTATCAAAAGTGTGATGGAATGGGTCATTTGTTTGTAAGGAGTTTTGATAGGGAATTGTTTAATTGCATTGGACTGGTTATTATAGCAGACTGTGTGTGAAAATGTACAGACTGTGTGTGAAAATGTACTGACGACATCAACAATTAGTCTCAACGACTGTAGTTTTGACCTTTATTTGTGACACTGATACATATTTGTTGACTTAAAATTGGCTTGGAGCTGTTGTTTGTCCAACAATAACTATCAGAGAGCAAGATTTTCCTGGTTAGCTAAATATTTCCATCTGCCTTGTTTCTGTTGCTGTGGATATTTGTGCTGCCTACAACCTTATGGTAAGCTATGATGATAGTGTTAGTATGTTGATGTTGAACAGCCCGTGATAGAGAAAAGTGCTGAAAATGGTCCTGGTGCATACTGTTACAGGTGGGTAATGGCATCGGATTTATGATGTGGTACAAAGCCTACATCTCTTTGAATGGTTTATTAACTGCCTGTACCACTTTGAATGATTTTACAATTGCTGGGCCTTGTCTGCTGTAGAATCTTCTAGTTTCACTATATTGTGGTGAACTTGCTAACAGGGAGAGAATGGATGACATTGTGGCTGAGGATCTCCATGTATGACTGTTGATATTCAGGATTTGAAAACACAAAATGGCCTGTGTGAACTAAACTACTAAGATCACCAATACAGGCCTGTTAAATGATCTCCATCTGCCACTAGTGTAATTGTAGTGTGGCTGCAGCAATGTGGCTTATCTTAAAATAGTTTAAGTGGAGCAGGCTACAAATTTCATAAAAAGAATGAATAAATTATTTAATGACACCATTGAGAGAGAAATCTGGCAAGGAAATTTTCCATTGTTTCCTTAATTCATTTAATGCAAATTATAGGTTGATTCATTCTCAAAGGACATGACTGACTCTCTCTCCCGTCCTTATAGAGACAAGCTTGTGTTACCTCTCTAGTGGCCTTGTTATCATTGAGACAATAAATCTTAATCTTCCTTCTTTATTCTCATAACTTTTCACAGCAGCCCAAGACAAATTTTTCAGATTCTTAAGAGGGATAAATGAAGTATTGTGTGTTGATGGAACATATCTGAACCATCTTTGATTTGCTGGTGGCATTGTAAGTTTTCCATTGTAGGAGCATTAGTCCCTACATAACTTCACAGGTGTAGAGACAGTGTGGTGTGGGTGAATCTGTTTTCTAACAAGCATACACAGCCTCTAACCATTTGGCATGTCCATTGCAACATGTATACGGGACCAAACTTTGCATTTGTTGCCTCAAAGATAACGCCAGAGCAAGATTAAGCTGAAGGAAACCTACCTAGATGCAGAGCTATTGCCTTGGTCCTATTAGCCAGCGACTGAGTATCCAGTTGCAAGGCAGAACCAAGAGCGTTGGGTGGAAGCAACAAAGGTATATAAGGGAAGAACCTCATTGCATTACCTGATACCTGTAGCGAGATAGACTCAGCTGGAACAGGGCCAGACTGCTAAAATTGATGTGTGGTGAAGGGCCATCACAGCCTCAAAGGTGCACACGCACACTTCAAGAACAACTGTAAGAATTTAACATTGCAAATATGAAGGTGTGTCAGATTCATAGAACCAGTGGATTTATTTTCCGGTTTGCAACAGTTTAAGATGATTAGATGTACATGAAAAGAAATAAACAGAAGAGTAAATATGCCCTGGAGTGCTTTTAGTACTCTAGAGTTTTCAAAACTAAGCTTCCATTGTACCAGAAATGGAGAGACTACAATTAGTGTGTATTATCTGTGTTAACATCTGGAATGAGATGTTGATTTCTGTTGTGAGAACTGTTCAGAAACTGAGGTGGCTCAGAAGCAGTACAGTAATGTGAATTGGGAATTGCTAGGAGAGCAGGCAAATGAATCTTGGAACAGACTAGAAGTGAAAGACTTAATTATAATTGTAATGCAGTGATTCGTTTGTTCGTCCATTTGTTTGTTCATTCATTCATTTGTTGTATTGTGTAGATCCCACCAAGGAAACCTTCTGGGATGTGAAATAAGCAAAGAATATGTATTAATAAAAGAGAGGCAATTAACAGCAATCTGACACTACACTATATAATGCTAAACAATCTTACATCAAAATATAGTACAGTAAAAAGAAAAAGAATGGAACGGGGGTGGGTGAAATATATTGTTAGGCAAATAGATGGAAGATAGATTAAGTAGCTCCTTTGTTTGTTTTGAAGGAACAAGAAAAATTTGAGAAATTGATCTAATGTAAACTGGTAGATTATATTAGAATACATACAGAAGCAGCATGGATGCATATTACTGTAGACCCTAATTTATGGAAAGGTGGCTGCCAAACTATCACCAAAAACAAAGTTGACCACCCAGTGGCACAAAATGCAGCTGAGAAAACTTGCTCAATTTAAATGGCTACTTTACAACCCGGGCCATGTGGATGCATCCCTCCACCACCAGCTTGTGTGAACTATGCAGATGGGTGCTATTCTCACTTTCATTATCACCCTGGCCACCATTTATGGTAACCTATGGTCCCCACACCATCTACCCAACAACTTCTTGTCCCTCCATCATGTCGCCCTCTCCTAATTCACATTCCTATGTCACCTTCAGTGTGAACTGTTCCCCACTGCTTCTGACAACTACACATCTGTCATCCCTCCCTTCCCACATTCCTAGCCGGCAAACCGGCTGCCTCCCTCCAGGTTGCTAGTCATCCATCCCCAACCTCTCTCCATGACTCTTTCCCCCCTCACCTTCTACCCACCCTGTCCAACAAACACCCACTCCACCCTAGTCCACGTGCCAAAATGCAGCACTAGCATTTTGTGTCCAGCCATTGCCATTTAGGAGCTGAGCAGCTCACCATGCTTGTCGGAGAGCAACATCCTTTACTCCTGAAGTATTTATATTTTACTGAAACTTCATTACAGTATTATCACACACAATATCTTATACTAATTTTTCTTTGTCGTTTATTTTTACCAATTTTAGTTTTATGTCTAAATGGTTGCATTGCCAATAAAGTTTACTTCTGTTGTTTCATAGTTAACTTTTAGTTGATGTTCTCTCATTCTTTTCTTCTGTTTGTATCAGTATGGTCTGTATTTAAATTTATGTTCTAGGTTAAAGTCCTAGACGTCTTTGAAAATCCAAAATTTTTCCAGTTGGTTATGGAAAAACATGGAGCAGGGATGGACCTGTTCGAGTTCATTGACAGAAAACCGTATCTTGATGAGACACTGAATAGTTACATCTTTAGGCAGGTAATAGCAGGAACCTTTAAAAATGTAGAAATTTTTATGACAGTGGTTATATATTTTCCTGTGGTTTCATGTGTTGCCTTCCTCTTTTTTTTCCAGATAGTTTCAGCCGTTGACTACCTTCATTCTTTACAAATACTACACCGTGATATAAAAGATGAGAATATTATAATAAATGAAAAGTTTCATGCCAAACTAATTGATTTTGGATCAGCAACATTCATGAGTGAAGGACGTTTATTTTCCACATTTTATGGAACAGTGGAATACTGTAGTCCAGAAGTGCTTGCAGGCAATAAGTAAGAGCATTTGTATTCCCAGGAGAATATCAAAATGGGTGATTTCTCATTGTTGTAGTGCTGCATACAGTTGATAAATTGTAAAACACTGCTTGATTGTACTTGAGAGATGATTTTCAGCTCTTTTTCTGCCAAGTTTCTCATGCCTCTTTGACTAGTTTCTGTTTTCTGTAAAAGTAGATGAGGTTAGAAAGATAAACTAACCAGACAATAGCATGTATAATACATTTTGGAAAGGAGTGTTATGCTGTGGTGTTCAGCTCGGCTACCGCTTTTACATGGAACCATATGTTACTATGATGTCCTGCATATTCTGTTGGAAGTATATACTTCAGTTGACACGTCAGCAGAGCCTAAAGGCTTCAACTGTAACAGCTATTAAATTTTAAGTTGGAAATAAAAATAATGAGTATTCAGTAATCGTTTTAAAATGCTTTCTTATTGGAGGGGGGGAATGAATTTAAAATTAGTTCACAGAGGCTACGATATTAACATGTAATATTACGTACTTGTGATGATTAGCAGTGAAGCACTATGGTTTGCTGGCACAGTAGGTAAGTTTTAAGACTACAAATTGAAGGGTGAAGAGACAATCCTAATTTTTCTATCACTTATTGCTGCTTTCACCCCTGGCATTGCATTTCTGTGTACATGGGAAAAATTCCAAGTCGCATTCTGATATCAATTCCACCTCAATCCGGCCATCCTGATTTAGGTTTTCCATGATTTCCCTAAATCGTTTCAGGCAAATGCCGGGATGGTTCCTTTGAAAGGGCACGGCCGATTTCTTTCCCAATCCTTCCCTAAGCCGAGCTTGCGCTCCGTCTCTAATGACCTCGTTGTCGACGGGACGTTAAACACTAACAACCACCAGCACCACCACCACCATCCACCTCAGTCTGTAGGACCCCTGTAAGTGGTAGGCTAGGGTGGCTCTTATTTCTCAAGTTTCATTTTTTTTCTTTGTATGTCCCTGTAGCTTAGTTCCATGGCACGAAAAAAATGAGTTGTGTAATTTGGGCTCAATAATAAAAAGGGAGGCTGTGCGTTTAGGCCCCTACATTTCAGAATAATTTCCTTTTGTATCCTAAAAACTTACAGAAATACTCTTCCCTTTTTTTTTATCTTAGTCTTCTACAAGCTTTCCAACTAACTATTTAGAGCTTTAAGTTTATTGACGAGATATAGAAGATTGATGAAATCATTTTCATACAACTGCAATGGATCTGTCTTCAGGAACTTTTCACCGTAGTCAAAGCTGTTAGAAGCAGTCTTATTTTGTTAGAAACAAATTGTTTAATACCATTATCGATTATTTCTGATATTTAATTGATTCCTTCTTGGACCCTTTTTAATATTTTTGTGTTCTGTGTCACGATTCAGTGTGTTGACTATTTTTGTTCGTGAGTTAGAAGATCAATTAGAATCAAAAACTGCAAAGCTGACAAATTCAGGAGACAGTTACCTCCTTCAATGAGTTTTCACTGGTGCTGCTGCTCGCTGTATGGTTTCAGTTGCCTGAGACTGCAGTTGTGTGTGTGTGTGGGGGGGGGGGGGGGTTATTGTTGACGAAGGCCTTAATGGCCAAAGGTTTATTTGTGACAGCCTTTTTGTTGTGCCTATCTGCGACTTGCATCTCCGCTATATGGTGAGTAGCGACTTTCCTTTTCATAATATTGTTACATTCCATTCTGGATTTTCCATTGTTTAAAATTTATGCTATAAACTCATAAATAATTTACATATCGAAGTACTGAATTTCATATTCACATCAATCTCCCCTCTTTCTGGCTGCCTCTGCTCGTTCAGATGCTCTTCTCTCTTTCTGAAGTAGCTAGTGAATTTTCTGTGTGAATTCTGCCTGTCCTTTCAGCAACTGATTGCTCAAAATCTGTTTATCTTATTCAGTAGTAATGCTAAGTTTCTGAACATTCTCTCTTTTTGCATATGAATGTCTGATGATCATCCAGCATACTTCTGTAGTTGTTTGTTAGTAGAAAGGTTCTAATTTTGATAAGAAGTTTCTCAGTTCTTTGTGGGAATTTGTATATTTTTCTCCAATATATCATGACTTCTTGTACAGCTAGTCTGGCACTTTGAGGCACAGTTCATTAACACATCCACAAATTCTAAACGAAAGCCTGTAACGTTAATTTGACTGATAACTTCCAGAAATTTCACTGAAATAGCTTTGATGTAGAATGAGATTTTCACTCTGCAGCGGAGTGTGCGCTGATATGAAACTTCCTGGCAGATTAAAACTGTGTGCTTGACCGAGACTCGAACTCGGGACCTTTGCCTTTCGCTGGCAAGTGCTTTACTATCTGATCTACCGAAGCACGACTCACGCCTGGTACTCACAGCTTTACTTCTGCCAATATCTCGTCTCCTACCTTCCAAACTTTACAGAAGCTCTTCTGCGAACTTTACAGAAGCTCTTCTGCGAACCTTGCAGAAGTAGCACTCCTAAAAGAAAGGATACTGTGGAGACATGGCTTAGCCACAGCCTGGGGGATGTTTCCAGAATGAGATTTTCACTTTGCAGCGGAGTGTGTGCTGATATGAAACTTGCCCGCGAAAAGCAAAGGACCCGAGTTCGAGTCTCGGTCGGGCACACAGTTTTAATCAGCTTTGATGTAAATAAATTTTCTCTCATAACCAAACTTGTCCTTACTGCAAGTGCTATCTTCCCTTTCGAGTGAGAGGCTACTGGCCAACTGGTGTGGTCTGTATTATGTCGTTAAAAGTCAAGGCTCGCACTGCCCTCTGCCTGGCTTGGGTTCGTTGACTCATCACATCGTCCAACTAGCGTAAACAACTTGCTGACATTTAGGTATTGAGGCCCTTGGGCCTCTCTTCTCTTCATCCTGCTGAGACCAAATTTCACGCACTTCATTTCTATGTGGAGTGGAATCAGATTGGGGGGGGGGGGGGGGGGGAGTAAAAGTTCCTAAAAAGAGCCACCATACTGGCAGACCAATTCAATTTAGAGACTGGAAGGAAGAAAAGTTACAGTCAACTAAACTTATTGCTTACAATCTGCTGTCAAGTAGTTAGGGAAGAAAAAATAGTTATGCTTTATGCTCCTGTTTCTGAAGTTGCAAATGCTCTGTAGCATTTAGGTAGGTGTTACACTGCAGCAATTACAAATTTTCTACCAGTTTAGTTACTATAAAATTTTTGATTGTGTGTAGGGACTGAGGGAGATTTTTATTTATTATACTGTACTTGAAGAGAAACCAGTCTCCATGCAGAGTCAGCTGCAGCAAACAGGTGATATGTGATTTATTAAATAATTTAATTTGATCAGGCTGCATAAGATAAGTAACATTAATAAATTAGTTGAAAGATATTATTTTCTCTTGTAAATTTTTGTTTTTGACAAAGTACAATGTGATCAAAATTTGTGTATTCATAATTGTCTTATCAACATGTCTGTTCATTTAGCTGCAACTGCTAGTTGTGTGTAAGGGTCCCTTGAGATTGGATGAACGTGTGATGTACCTCAATTCACTGCTTCCTTCGTTGGTGTCTTTCCTAATGTAATTTTGAACACAGTAATACATTCACAGTTTGTTTCTAGATGCAGTCATCTTAAAGTAACTGAACATCAACTGTCGTGTCTGTCAGTCTGTTTGAACACTCTTAATCTCCAAAACAACGAGAAGAATTTAGAGATGGTTTTCACAGGTAACTTGAGTGTATCTTGAGGCAATATATAGGCCTTATTTTTATCAAAATCTGTTTGTAGGGAAAAAAGATATTGTAAGTTAAAGTTGTAGGAATCTGCCCAGTAGTTTGGATGTTTACCTTATTGACAGTGTAGTATACCACAGAACCAATACACGAGACTAAGTTTTTTACCTCAGTGGCTGAAGTATTTTCAGACAGATTTTCAGACAGTATTTTAAGATCAGTGACAGAATCAAGCACCACAATCTTATCCTTACAAATGCAGACTGACATTGAGTTTACTTGGCAATGATGTATGGCCTTATTGGTTTTGCTTTGTATATTAAAAACTTAACATAACTGCTTTGCTTCTTTCAATAGGTTTCATTTGTATATGACTTCTTCGCTAGGAAAAACAGGTTTGTTGACAAAATGATCCTAAAAGTGTTCTGTTTCTACCAACTAAGATACAGAATCCTAAAAAGCGACGGTATGCAAAGGCCCTTTTTAACTTCTGTTGTGAAGCAAGAACAAATAGTTAGTTCATAATAAAGAATTTTTTGGTAATAATTTAAAATTGTGTTCTAGAATGGGTACCAAAATATACCACTGTCCTTCACAAACAATAGGCTAGTAAGAGTTGGAAAGATTTCTTGAATGACATAATAGGTAGTGCGCTGGTTGTAGCGCAACCGACATTTGATCATGATTTTAAGGGAGATTTTGTTACAATAAATTTCAACTGCACAGCAACATCACATTGCACTGGAATGAGTGACGATGAAGATATAATGTAAAGAAAAAAAAAGCTGGCTACTTTTCTTACATTTAATCTGTTATCTCATATAAGAAGTACCATATTTTTGGGTTGCTCCACAAACCAAAATGAAGTTTTTAGAATCAAAAGATTGTAATAAGTTTCATTTGTGGTGAAAATTCACGAACACCAAGCTTCTTGCCTCTTGACGTGAGAGCACACGATGAAAACTGATTCACTTTAGAAACAAATGTACACACACGTAAACACCGAATGGTATGGTAAAGGACACTACACAAATTGGAACATTTCATATTGACTGCTACCTGTTTTTGATTGCTGCCAGCTTAAGTGATCTGTTGATCTATCAGTGCTGGCTCTTTCGAAGCATTTCAAACTGTTGTATTGTGTGAATCAATTGAAATATAAATAATGTAACAGGTGTGTTGAAACATGTACGTGTCTATAATGTGTTTCCAAGAGTCCTCGTTACGTCCATGTCTTAATTAGAGAAGGAAGAAAGATAAGAGTTTAACATTCAATTGACAGTGCAGTCACTAGACACAGGTGTCTCATTTATACCATAGCTGCTGATCAGTTCGAAGCAAGTGGATCCATGCGTTGCCAGTACTTATCAAGATATAAGCAAACATTCCCCACCCCCTTTCCTGTCTTGCAGCCCTTCTAGAAGTATAGGGTATGTCATTCTTTCTGTGCTCCTCACATTTCCGTGAACCAAACCATATTTTTTCCGTAGATGGATGAACAGAAAAAAGACTGCATGTTGAGAATAGTATCAGTTGCTATACAAAAACTTTTCAAGGTCTGCCAATTAGGGATTGTGAGCTATTGATAGTACTTAACAGGATTAATTTTTATAGCAGTGAGTGTTGACAAAATATATGAAAGTAAGTGTAGTCAGTGAGGGAACTGGAAGGATTTTTTAAAAAAAAATGCTGTAATACAGGAGAGCCTGGAAAGTAAGGGGAGTTGGTCACTCTTACTGACTTGAGAAAGATAGTTTCAATTAGAGGTGGGAAAAATTTGTTCTTTTCAGAGATTTCATCAGAACCACTTACTCACTGAAATGAACCATATCTTTTTTCATGGCTCGTCACTCACCATTTCCTTACTAAAGTAAACGAAAGGAATATGCCCTACCTTTTTTTATTCAAGGTTATTCTACCTGTGTTTTTATCTTATTTCAACTTGGCCTTTGGGCCAACAGCAGAAGCATTTCCGAAACAGCCAAGTTTGTAAACTGTTTGTGCGTCCCTGTGGTTAAAGTATACCATGTATACCAAAATGGTGTGACAGAAACAGATGCTGAGGCACTCTAGTGCACCGTGGGCAATACATGACATGGTTGTACAAATAATGTGGAGATATGCACAGGTTAACAGATGTGCAGCTGTAGAGCGACTGACCGCCAAGTTGAACCAATGGGCTACCAACAGTGTCTCCTTAATGACTGTTCAAAGAACGTTTCTGCATATGGGCGTCCACAGCAGACACCTGATTCATACACCCATGGTGACTGCTGTTAAAGGGCAATGAAGGCTGGGATTTGCACGTCAGTACCATAAATGGGTGTCCACTGAGTGGCAACAGCTGATCTTTTCAGATTAATTATGTTTTATGTTCCCTTAGACAGGTGGCACTTGGCCTGTGTGGCCCTCAAAACAGTCACTGGAAGGATGCAGGCTGGAGGAGGGAGTGTTATAGTCTGGGGAATGTTGTCATTCTGGAAGGTACAATGGATCAACGCAAGTATGAATCTATCCTTGGTGACTATATCCACGCCTACATGCAGTTTGTTTTTCCTTGACACTGTGACTTCTACCAGCAGGACAGTGCAACCTGTTGCACAGCTCACAGTGTGCGTGTGTGGTTTTAAGAGGAGGAGTTGACAACCTTACTCCCATGGCTATTAAACTCCCTAGATTTAAAACTAATCAAGAATCTGTAGGACTACCTTGAGTGGTCTGTTCGCGCCAAATCAAGAAACCTAGCACAGCTGGCCGTGGCACTGGATCCGATGTGGCTCTGCATCCCTGTTGGTACGTTCCAGAATGTCATTGACACTTTTCCTGTATGTCCTCACTGCAAAAGTTGGTTATTCAGGATTTTGACCAGTGGTCACAGTGGGTTGGCGAGTAATCCTGTAGAGTGCTGTCTACCTAGAAGCAACTGTGCTGAGTCTGCACTGCCTGAAAGCATGAGGTGACATGTGAATGTTCAGCGAGGAACTTGCCGTGCACAGCTTTCAGAGCATTCCTTTACATGAAGCTTGCATCCCTATAGGTGTTCTTATGACATCTCTAAGGGAAGTGACTACATTTAGCCTCATTACAGTACCATTTTCTGTCTGTTGTGCAGTGTTGTCAAAGTGCTGAATCAGTCATTCTTGCCTTCAGTCTTGCAAAGTCTGATGAAACTAGCTCCCAGTTTGTTTGTACTATGGGCCTCCCATGTTGACATTTGGTCACGACGCTGTTGTGTAACTAGCAGATGGTGCCCCACTTTACAATGTCTCCATCAGTTCTTAGCAAAATTTTATTCTTGCACTTACTATTCTATGTGCAACAACAGATACCTTTCATTGCCCCTGAAAGGCAAATGTCTAGGTTTGAGTCACAGTCTAACACACAGTTTTAATCTGCCTGCTCTTATTGATGACATGCAAGAGGAAATCCTGGGCCTTTGAATTACACTCTGAAAATATACTGCAGCCTTCTAGTGCAATCAGATTTATTCTTCATCTTTATTTTAAGTTGTGTAAGTGTGTGCAGCACTATTACTTTTTCTTGAGTTTGTTTTATGTGATTCTCAACACCAGCAAACAGGGTTTTTAAGTACTTACATTACTGAAAAACAATGCTCCACAAATTTAGTTTTACTGACAACTTTTGCTAGTCAAATTTAGTGAGCCTACTGTCACTCTATGCAAACTACATAGCAAATGTGAAGGAAAACAGTCTTCCTTTGTACATGAAATTCATGTGGGCTGTAGATTACAGTGTTGGAAGTGCTGAAAGTTAGTTTTTTATTTCCCAATATGTTTCACTCTATAATACAGACAAAATTAATGTAAACTGCCTTTCAGCACAAAAGCCTGTGAGCATAAAATAGGTAATGTTTTTATGAGGTTGTGCTGAATGAAGTACCTCTCTCTCTCTCTCTCTCTCTCTCTCTCTCTCTCTCTCTCTCTCTCTCTCTCTGTGTGTGTGTGTGTGTGTGTGTGTGTGTGTGTGTGTGTGTGTGTGTGTGTGTGTGTGTGTGAAAAGGAATATGGACTGATAGCTTTTTGCTATTAGATAGCTCATACGGAGAGATGCCTTTCCTGCTGCGAGAAACAGCTGAGGTTGTCTTCTCGCAGTTGAACCCCTTAAGTTCCGTTATTAATCCTAGTAGCAAAAGCTTAAGCATTTGGAGCGTTCCCCATTCGTGTGTGGACTGCTATTAACAAATGTGACATTTTTAAGTGAGTTGAACAAGAAAAATGTTGTTTGTACTTTGTAGACAACTTGTATACAAAACCAGATGCAAAACAGCAACTGTATTAATGAAAGCTGAAAATCTAACAGGAAAAATTTTTCTCACAAAACTACACACATGGTGTATTTTGTATGCCAAAGAAGGCAAACTAACTTTTAAACTTCTTACAGACACACAGCAGGTGTCTGACAGAGGATAAAACCTATCAGCATAGTACCTGAAGCAGTAATGAAGTAATAGCAGTTTGGCAGACTCAACAAAAGATCTAAACTCACAGAAATTAAAGTTAATTTACGTTTGGCTTGATATGTTTTAATGAAACTTGTCAAAGCATGTTGATGTTACTAAGATGGTTTTTCTTATGCCAAGTAGTTCCTTAATAATGCAGTCTCTCTCTCTCTCTCTCTCTCTCTCTCTCTCTCTCTATCGTAGTTTGAGTGACAATACATTGTTGATATATGCTTCTGTGCGTTTCGTTCATAACTTTTTAACCATAGAAAAGTAACATACGTATTTTACTCACATTTTTAGGTACGAAGGTCCAGAACTGGAAATGTGGTCTCTTGGTGTAACACTGTATGTTATGACATTTGGTGAAAACCCTTTTTTTGACGTTGAAGAAATTATGAAAGCAGAATTGCACCCACCTTCATCGGTTTCAGAAGGTAATTTACTGCAGTTTCTTAATTTCATCCAATTATTTCGTATAATGACCCTGATGATGGCCATAATACTTTCAACTTTCAGAAGTATAACAACAGAAATCTGCTAACAATATTAAAATTGTAGTGTTCTTAGAAATGTCAGGAAATTTAAATATTTTCCCTTTGGCTTTACTTTCCTCACAATTATCTAAGGACATTACTGAGAGGGAGTTAACATAAAAACTATTTCATGTTTGGAAATATTTAATTGAATAAGGCAAAATATATTTTTGTGTCTATTTCTTTAGTTCTAGATTTGTTCATTTCATTAGTTTCAATATTAGTATTTTTACTTCTGTGCGTGTGTTTGTTTTGGGCATGAAACACGTAGCAACAAAGATTGTTCCAAAATTGTTGAATTTCGACCAAAAATGAAGTCACATGTAGATTGCTCAGGAATTGCTGAATGAAGATGATAATGCAGAATTTGTAAAGAATGATGTAACAAGTGATGAAACATGCATATACAGGTATCATGTCACAACCAAGTCCCAATCATCCCAATGGAAACTGACTGAAGATACAATGCCAAAAAAAATTCGACAAGTTCAATCATACTTGAAGGTTCTTCTCACTGTTTTCTGTGGTTACAATGAAATAGTGCATCATGAGTTCCTGCCTCATAGTCATATGTTCAATAAAATATAATACCTGGAAGTTATGTGCTGTTTGCGTGAAGCTATCTGAAGAAAACAGCCACTTGTGGAAATGGCAGTACAATAAGGCTCCTGCACACATCTCCATGCCTGTTCGTGGTTTTTTGGGCAAAAAAAGAAAACCCTTATGTTGTCTCGGCCACCATAGTTTCCGGACATTCCCTCCTTGCGACTTGTTTCAATTCCCGAGGCTGAAGAGAACTATAAAATGACGTTGTTTGGCCACCATTGATGAGATAAAAACAGATCTGCTGAAGAAGCTGAACATCATAACAAAAAGTGAGTTCCAGATGTGCTTCCAAGATTGGAGAAAGTACTCTCACAAGTGTATTATATCTGAGGGCAATTACTTTGAAGGGGAAGTAGTCGATGTTGATGAGTAAATATCCTGAAAAGAAAAAAAGAAAAATCTTCCCATTACTTTTGTATCACGCCTCATATATGGAGCTACTCTCTCTGATGATGCCTTTATTTTTCTAACAGCAGTGAAGTAAGTTAGTATGTTGATAAGGAAACAACAATCCAGGCTGCAGATGACAATAAAACTTTCAAGATATCTGAATAATTTTCAACAACATGCTATTATTACAACAGATGAATGTACTGTTGATTGCTAGAAGAACTGTGGACATAAGAGGCAGTGATAAATGGTAGAGATTGACACTAAGAGGAGTGTGCTATTTATCAAGAATCCAAAATAATTTATTTTCTGATCTTTCTGTACATATCAAATATCCAGATAATAAATATTAATTTATTATTTATGGTCAAATTTTGTCCAGATATCTTACTAGTGTAAGTGCGTAATCATTTTGAAAGTTCACTAAAACCACCATGAGAAGTGTTACCCTTGAAGTAAGTAAGCTGAAGCAAGTGCACTCGATGAAAAAGAGTTATTCCACTGAAGTGGATGTAAGAATTAACACATTTGAAGGATACTATCTCAAAGGATTTGAATGTCAATGTGGTTCCAGGCTCAAACCTATGGGAAGACTGGGCTCATAGCAAAGCTCAGAAACATTCTTTCAATAAAAGATAAACATTGTCAGAGCCAGGTTGAGTTGATTCTTACAGGTAAATGTGAACAGTTACAAAGTTCTGGGTCGGGATATACAGGGCGTTTCAAAAAGAAAGAGCAGATTTCAAACATTTATTTCTCAAAAACTACAAATGATAGAAACACAATTCCAACGGTCCTTCACTCAATATGAGTACCAAATGTTACACAACAAATATCAAAACTGTACCTCAATATGAGCACCATTTGTTACACGACAAATATCAAACCGGTATCTCATTTCTTGCCACACACGACGCAACTGGTCTTTAGTTACCGAATTCACGGCCGCAACAATTCGATGTCGTACCTCTTGAAGAGTAGCGGGCATAGGTGGGACATAAACACAGTCCTTTATGTACCCCCACAAATAAAAATCGCAGGGAGTAAGGTCTGGTGACCTGGGAGGCCACAGACGATGACATTGATCTTGTGCTCCTGCTCTTCCAATCCACCGTCCTGGAATGGTGTTATTTAGGTACCGTCGTACAGGTTCAGAGAAGTGTGGTGGGGCGCCATCTTGCATGAAGATGAAGTGATTTGAATCTTCCTGAAGTTGAGGAAATAGCCAGTTTTCTAACATGTCCAGGTAAATGGTTCCTGTGATAGTTTTCTCCATGAAAAAGAAAGGTCCATAAACTTTGTTTACCGAAATTGCACAAAAGACGTTAACCTTTGGTGAGTCTCTTTCATGTTGAATAACGTCCCTCGGAGTTTCACTCGCCCAAATTCGTACGTTATGCCGATTAACTTTACCAGAAATGTGAAACGTTGATTCATCTGAAAAAATTAATCGTTCGGCAAAATTGTCCTCTTCCATGTCCTGTAGAATTGCAGTTGAAAATTCGAACCTTTTGTTGTGGTCGTCAGGACGCAATGCTTGCAATAACTGCAGTTTGTACGGCTTCATGTGCAGACGGTTACTCAGAACGCGCCATACCGTTGTTTTAGACATGTTTAGTTCGTGACTTGCCCGTGTCGTGGATTTTCTAGGGCTCCTTTCGTAAGCTGCACGGACACGCTCGACATTTTCATCCGATGTGTGTGGACGACCCGTGCTTTTTCGCTTGCAGATGCAACCATCTTCTACGAATCTGTGATGCCACTCATAAATTTGCTTATGACGAGGCGGCTGTTTGTTGAATTGACGGCGGAATGCACGTTGCACACCAACAATGGACTCTAACTTTGCAAATTGCAGCACACAAAATGATCGTTCCTGTGGTGTCGTCGCCATTTTCCTACAAACAAACGCCAGCGCCACTGCGGATTTGCATGGAACTTCTGCGCGGACCATTGAAAAACTTTGAACCTTTCTCTGACAAGAAACGTTTGAATTGTGTTTCTATCATTTGTAGTTTTTGAGAAATAAATGTTTGAAATCTGCTCTTTCTTTTTGAAACGCCCTGTATGTGCTTCACTTCTTAAAGATGGCTGTTCATAAACTGAAATAATTTATAACCAAAGCAAGGGCTATTGGACGGTATACTATAGTGCTTTCAAGCAAATTCCACAAACCCAACCCCCTAGGTCTCCCCATTGGTTTTCTCATTGTGGCTGGGTACAGTGATCCCTATGAACGAACCCCCTGCTGTTGTTGATCAACGCTTCCAATCCTTTGTCTGTAACCTCCCATCCTACATGCAAGACACTGCTTACTTCCTTCCCCACCTTTCCACAGTTCCTTTCCCATCACTGCCAGACTCCTTTTCAGCCACTGTGGATGCAGTGCCTATATGCCCTAACATCCCCCATTTCCATGGCCTTGTCAGCCACAGAAAACTATCTTTCCCAACTTATATTGAACTCACCGCCTCTTTCCTAATCCTCTTTGCCAATCACACCCTGGCCCACAATTATTTTCAAGGGCCAAATTTGTAAATAAATCTGTGGTACTGCCATGGATACTAACATGCCACCATCGTATGCCAACCTATTTATGACCCATCTGGAGGAATCCTTCACACCCAGGCAACACTTAAAGCCCCTTATCTGGCTCAGATTCATTGCTGACATTTTCATGATCTGGACCCATAGCAGGGACACCTATTGGCAAATCCGCTTCCCTGGTTCTTCTGAACTCTACAAGCCACCTTTTTAGATGTTTGATCGCCACCTCTCAGATGGCTTCTCAAATATATGTGTTCAAATCAAGCACACCAACCAACAGCACCACCTCTGCTTCTACAGCTGTTACTAGTTCCACATCAACAAGTCTCTTCCATACAACCTTGCCAGCTATGGATGCTGCAGCTGTATTATGAGTTGTCGAAATATACTGATAACCTTCCCAGTGCCTTTGACAGACAGTGTTGTATCCAGCTCATCCCATGTACAGATCTTCAATGCCATCTCCTCCTCTGACACTAGTAACCCTGTTAACCAGCCACCAATCAGCACACCCGACTCAACCACTATCACTCTGGCCTTGAAAAGCTCAATCACATCCTCCACTAGCATTCAGCATCTCTCGTGTTGTGAGATGAGGAATATCCTTCCCAAAATCCTATCCACATCACCCAAAGTAGTGTTCCACCACCCATACAACCTCATGAGTATCTTTGCCCATCCCTGCTCCCAATCCTGCACGCCATAGATCGTTTCCTTGTAGTCGACCCAGGTGCAAGACCTGTCCTGTACACATGTCCACCACCTCCTACCACAATCCAGTTACAGGTATCTTCTCCCCAATGAAAGGCGGGGCCACTTGTGAAAGCAGCCATGTTAAATATAAGATACACTGCAGTTACTCTACATCATTCTATGTGGGCATGACTTACACGAATAGCCACTGCCAAACTGTGACAAATCACAAACTTGATCCTCCAGCTGCCAAATGTACTATGCATAACAACACTAATGACTTCAATAGCTGCTTCACTACACAGGCCATTTGGTTATTCCCTTCCAGCACAAGTTTTTCTGAACTACTCAGGTGGAAATTCTCTCTCCAGCACATCCTGCACTCTTGCAATACCCCTGCACTAAACCTTTGCTAACCAATTTCTTGCTACCTCACTGTACCCTTTCCCTTCTCTCTTCTGTCCACACCATACTTTCTCCATTCATATCATGTACAGCCTTCTCCCACCACTGCTCCCCGATCCCCACCCTCTCTCTTTCTACCCGTCTCCCTTACTCCCCCCTCCCAGTCTTCCTCACCACCACCACCTTCTCCTTTCCTTCCTTCCATCTGCCCCCCACCCCCGAGCCCCCCTCTCCTTAGTAACCTTTATATGCTGTTACCCTCTGAACTACTCCTTTTAATCTTCTTGTGCTGCCACTGACTCATTTGGTGAAAGACCTGCCTCATTCTAGCATCTGACCCACTCCTTGTCTTGTGGCTCCTTACTGTACCTGCTCCCAACTTCCATCTATCCAGGCAACTACTTTCAATAAACTGTTTTAATAACTAGTCTTGCTCCTACCATCAGCATGTATGTTTGGGTGTCTGTGTGGTTATATGTGTCAATGTGTGTACTTTTACTAGCAAAAGAGCAAGAACTTGAAAGCTAACGTTAACTGTTTTTTATTACGTGTTTCTGTACACTACACACCAGTTCTTTATAGGTAAGTGATTGACTTTCCCTTATGTTACATAATAATTTAAGAGTGTTTAACAGTGCATAGGTCAGAGAAGTTCTTAATAGAGAAGCTACTGTTAAACGTATGATAATTCTGTAACAGAAAAATTATTGCAGTGAAAGGGGTGGTCGTAGAGTTATGGAAACAGCTAGAATGATGATGCATGCACATGCCGATGTGCCATAATGTGTTGAAGCTGATTTTGTCATTTCAACCCCATGTATTTATAATGGGTTAGGATTTTATGAACCCAAGTCTACCTCCTTGTGACTTACTGACACCTCAAGAAACATATTATGATACAATTGCATCTAACAGGATCTGGTTGCTGTACTAAACCTGTAAAACAAAGAAGATAAGACACATCAAAGAAATATGAAGGAAGTTTGACTGTCTGTGACATTGTGGAAGGTTGTTGTATTTGCTCAGTTGGAATAATACTTTAATCAGGCTGAGAAATATAATTTGCAATTAAAAGTAATTGTGGCTATCTCCCATCAAGAACTTAAAGATTTGATAACACAAACTGAACTTAAGTCTGCTACTGATGTTTTACGTGATTATTACAAAGTCACTATAATGGGATGTCATTGGAAAGAAAATAAGTGGATAGCAGTTAATGGACCAGTTTACACTAAGCGATCCTATTAATTTTGAACAGTTTATGAAAAATCGTGATCGTGCAAGAATGTCAATGGAAAGATCCAATGGATCAATAAGAGAACTGAAAAAAAAATTGACACTTGAGTTTCAGAAGATCTGTAAATGGCTTTAGAAAAGAATGAACTACCAATGGTTTGGCTGATAAGTTCTAGACTTCTAATTTATTTATTTTTCACAACACAAATTTGTCAATTATCACCCTTATTCCTGTGCCACATGCAGCCACTATTGTAACACTACTGAGAGTTGCTGCAGATGAAATCTTGAATCAATGTTCAGCCAGTTTCATCTGTAAAAACAAAGAAAAAAGAGGATTGTAAATAATTGCTGTGAAACCAAAATCTTCATTCAAAGTTCCTCTAACATATCTATATTTGACATTTAGAGGCTCATACTGGTAACTCTTAAGAATTACAGTTCCTTGTACAGTTCTGTGTATATGCTTTTATTTACAGAGGAAGAATAATATCTTTACAAAGTATTCCAGTGCATAGAAGGCCATGCAAACTGCATTGACAGTCATACATTTGCTACCTTGGACATTCTGTATAGATACATTAACAGAGCAAGGAGTCTAGTTTCTAAAAGCCATGGAGTTATTGTGAATTTCTTTATTTTTTTGCAAAATATAGTATTCCTATCATTCATGTCCTCTGTCAATGCTGCTTCAAACATTAGCAGATGAAATGTTCAAATGTAAAGTTTTTAAATGACCATGGTTTCCTGCATGCAGTTCGCTGAAGAGGAAAAAAGACTTCCACCAAACATTTTACTACTTTTTAGTACCACATTACCCATTGCCAACAGTGGTGGTTTTTTCTTTTTTTATAGTATAACCCAGTAACTGCTGCGCTTGGGATTTTGGCTTGTTCCATCTTCAATCAAGGATGTACATGCCAGTGAGAATCACTGCACATTCAAGAACCTTGTATTGTTGTGCAAGACACAGTGCCATAAGTTTAGCGTGGGCTTGGCTTTAGAAAAAAGCATCGTATTAAGTAATTGGAGACTCCAAGAAAGGAAAAAGAATCATAACAGAGCTACATATAGAAATAAAAAGAGCTAACTACTTGGCTAAATTTCATGCACTCATATGGATGGATTTAGCTGCACAAAATAAATAAATAAATAAAATTGAAATTGCATCAAACTGTTGTCAAGAAGAGCAAAAAGATGAGTCATTGAATGGATACACGACACAATAGGCCTACATCTTTGAAGTGAGCCCATTGTAGAATTTTGAAACATGTTTTGTGCTTGTGTATTATGACATTAACATTTTAAAGAACATAATTCTTATATAGGAAAACAACGATCTGTAATTAATATAAATAAACTAGAAGCAGTCTTGATCGCTTAACTTTTTTAATGGTGACCAGTTTCGATCTTTATATCAGATCATCTTCAGACCTACAATAAACAGGAATTGATATGAACATATAAAGGATGAAATCATATATTCATAAAGCAGTAAATAAATCTGATATATCATGAATGTCTGCTGGAGGCAGTGGCGCATGGCAATCCTCTTGTTTGTTGCTGGTGGTGTACTGCAACGTGAAGAACATCAGCCGCTAATTAAATACATGAAGCACCACCTACAGTCTTCGGCATTACGTCATGGATAGCCAGTCATGTAAGTTGCATTTCTGCTGCTTAAGAAAATAATGTGGTAGTTACTGTAAGTCATTATTACCATCTATAGGACTTGCAAAACACATTAAAATCTTATAGCTTATAAAATGTAGTGTAAAAAGGTAATTACTGTGACCTAAACAATGTGGCCCTCTATCATGCATCGTTATCTACCAATGCAAAGATGATGGCAAGGACAACACTGTCTGTAGTAAACAAGGCTACCTACTTGTGTTTCTAGGGCCAAAGATGATATATGTTTATATCAATTCCTGTTTATTGTAGGTCTGAAGATGATCTGATATATAGATCGAAACCGGTCACCATTAAAAAAGTTGGCGATCAAGACCGCTTCCAATTTATTTATTATGACATTCCTGGAAAGCAAAAATTTCTTCCGTAGGAATCAGCATGTGATTCCAAAATAACAACTGTTTTGTACCCAACTCGCTCTTTTTACTCATGAGACACAGAAAGCAGTAGATACCGGAAACCAGGTTGATGCTGTGTCCCTTACTTCTGGAATGTGTTGTATATACTTCAGCACTGCCACCAATTGAACAAAACATAGGCATACTGAATATCAGATGAGCTGTGTGATAAAATTGAAGAAATCTTGTGTATAGAACCCAGCATGTTGGACTCAATAGAGAGAAATCTGCAGACAGAAAAGTAACTTCAGGTGTACCCCAAGGGAGTATTGTAGGATCATTACTTTTCACAATACATATAAATGATTAAATGATTTAGTGAATGTCAGAAGTTTAAGAGGCTTCTTGTGGATGATGCTGGTGTAAACAGAGAAGTTGCAACACTAGAAAATTGTAATGAAACACAGGAAGATATGCAGAGGATTGATACTTTTTGCAGGGCCTGGCAGTTGATCCTCGTGATAAATAAATGTAATGAGTTGCACCTAAATAGGCAGAGATACGCATTATTGTATGATTACATGACTACCTAACAATTTTTGGAAGCAGTCAGGTCAGTCCCATAAAACATCTAAGAGTATGTATACAGAGTGATTTAAAGTGGAATCCACATAAAACTAATTGCCAGAGTGAGATTCATCGGAAGAATCTTAACCACTGTTAGTCCTATATTTGAATATTGCTTGTAAGTCAGAGATCTATACAAGATAGGATTGATAGAGGAAATAGAGAATATCTAAAGGATAGCAGAGCATTTTGTTACAGGTTCATTTAATAAGCACGAAGGCAGAGATGCTCGGCTACCTCCAGTGGCACACACTGCAAGAGAAGCATTCTGCATTACTATTAAAATTCCAAGAGCTCACACAGAAGCCTTACCAACAATTGTTTCTTCCATGAACCATTCGCAACTGGAACAGAAGACGAGAGGAAGTGGCAGTGATACATACATACTCTCCACCGAGTATATATGTAGATGTCTCAAATGGCACTTCATATTAAACCACTGTGTTTGGCTTCTTCCTGTGCGAATAACACGAGGTCGATTAGTTACATGCTGAAGAGAAAGGAATCAAGTCAGTGACTTAGTTCCTTTCTCCGCTGCACTTCGCGCCATGCCAGTAGACTGTACTGTCAGTGAGCTTGTACTGTGCCACCTTCAAACTGGATGCCATTGGCTTGCAGCAAGCAGGCGCAGAAAGTGTAACACAACACTAACTTGGCACCAACCTCGTGATGTGTCATGGTTATTGTTGATTGTTGTTGTAAGTTATTGAATGCTATCTTTTGAAATGTCTCCCAAATGAAAGTGAGTACAAGAGGAAGAGAATCAAGGAGGTTAGAGTTAAAGGGTTGCAGTGGGAAAGCAGTTCCTGGAAAATCTATTGGTGCTGTTTGCAGGTAATGTATCAGTACTGACATTTACCCATTCTACAAGTTCAGTGTAATATAAATCCCATAGCATGTGCTACATGCTTTGTGGTTACCTGACAAGTTCCAGATGCTGAATGGAATGTTTCTAACTTATCAGTGAGGATGATCGCTTCGAGGTACTTTCAAACTTTTTAAACGTGGACAAAAAGACCAGGATATTTATCTACAAGGGTTAATTGTGCCAGGCGACATCACAAAAAGGAGGCCAAGAAAAGTTGTCAGTGACATCGATAGCATCAAGAAACAACATTTCTTTGTTTACCATGCCATTGTCTGTGGTAGAAGAGTTCGTGTCTGCAACTGTGCTTACCTCAGTCTTCCTGCTGTATCACAGAAACTCCCCCCCCTCCAGTTGCTAGTTAATGGACAAATTCCTAAGGACGCGTGTGAAACAAATCTATGTATAAACAAAATTTCAGAAAATGTAATAAATTTGATAGATACCCGCATCACACCTTTCCCACTTAAAGGAACGCATTATGCTGGGAAGGAAATGAAATGCCTAAATGCATGCCTCAGTCTGAAAATTATGCATGAAATGTTCGTTAAGAAGTATCCAAAAGTAAATGTGAAGTACGATTTCTATAGGAAACATTTTCGTGAAAATTACAATTTTACTTTCAGTTGTCCTCAAATTGTTGTATGTGGCAAATGTGAGGGACTTCAGGCTAAGTTAAAAAAGTTCACATACCTCTGACAGTAGTAAAAGAGCTGCATAACTTGAGTTGGATATTCACAAGCAGCACAGCAGGACATTTTATAAATTCAGTCAAATAACTGGGGCAAGAATGTATGGGCAGGAATGACATTGTTGGACTAGCTTTCGACTTCATGCAGAACTTGCCTCTGCCAAACATTCCATTTACATCGTAGTAAGGATATGCGTTGCATTGACACACACTGAAAAATTTAAAAAATTTCCCACCGATTTTCCGAAGAGGTCACCCGTTTTGCTAGTGACTGTGTGTTTGGAACGCTGAAGAGACAAATATGGAAATGTGACTGAGTTTACAACTCCCTAAAGAGTATGTGGAAGTTGTAGCAAACAGTATTCCTCAAGTTACAGTTGTTATGGTGGAGAGTGAAGATACAATGGACTTTGACACATGGTAGCCTCATTATTACAAAAAAGTACAGTCTAGGGAAACAGCACATCCCAAGGTGCCTTGTCAAGAAAAACAAAAGTTTTCTGTGGAAATATTCGAAGAATTTCATTATGAAGCAACAAAACTGGGAGTCATGACTACCTACTCGTCCATAAACAGCTGTGTCAGTCACTCCTTGAATCTCGTTAAAACTAAATTTGCTTCTTTTCAAATTGGGTTGCAAAGGCTACATGGCAGAAGGAAGGTTAGAATAAAAAAAAAAAAAAAAACAAAAAAAAAAAATGTAAGATATTCAGAAACTGGTTAAGTATATTCATGGAGAAGATGCTGAAATTTTTTATGAGGAGGTATTGAAATGGCCAACTAAACTTTGAATTCTATGAAATTGTTGTTTTCGTGTTCAGTTGAAGGTAATTTTCCATTAGTTAATCAATAAACTTGAGTTTTAGACCGGAAATGTGTAATTTTGAATGTGTAATACTCACAAAAAGTGCTAAATTCCCTTGTTGGCTGGAGAAAGGAATTATGTTATAAATTTATAATTTTTTCTTTTTTTATCTTTTTCTTTTTTTCCAGAAGATACTTTTTAGAATACATGAAAATTATTTTCATTCACAGTATGTATGATTGGCGTGCAACAAATGTTGAAAATTTCAATGCAATCTGTCAAATAGTTTCATAACAAGACAGTTTCTTGTCTCTCCTTAAAAGTAAGAAAAAATGAAATAGTTCCTTTCTCCACCGAACCATTCTATTATACCACCACCTTCTCAGACCAATTCAGTTATCAAGAGAGAAATGAAGGCACTCACTCTGAAAACAGGATTGTGCACAGAGCTTGATTGGAATATTCTTGAATTTTATCCTGTATCTCGAAGTACATGCTTAACTAGAATCTTCAGTGATATTCTAGATAGCTATACAGAATTAAAGGTCACTCAAACTAGAGCAATACTCAATCCTGAAAAACCAATAGATGATACAACGATGTAGGAAAAATATAGATTGCCACTTGCCTGTAAAGTTGAAATGTTAAGTTGTGACAGGCACAATTAAGACACTTATACAAAGCTTGCAGCCATGGCCTTCATCAGAAAAAGAGATGCACGCCATTCGTATACACAAGCAATCCTGTAAGCATTCTAGTCTCTGTACACGCTGCCAGAGAGCATTCCTCTCTCCCCACCTGTACACTACTATCACTTCCCCTACTCTGCCCCCCTCCAGATTGCTGCTCCCATCCAATGTGATACTTGCTTTCTGCTGTGAGCTGCTGGAATTGGTGGTCACGTGTGCATTAGGTGTGATTGCTTGTGTGTATGAATGGTGTGTGTTTCTCTTTTTCTGAAGAAGGCTGTGGCTGAAAGCTTCATGTAGGTGTCGTTTAATTGTGCTTGTCTGCAACTTAACATATAGTCTTTACAGTAAGTAGCTATCTATCTTTTCCTATGTTGTTGACATGCCTGCTTGGAGTTGCCATTGTTCAATAGATGATACCTTAAGATATGGATTCCTAACATTACTCAGCATCTTTTTTAAACTTCTGGAACACTTAAATACTTGATTTATTTCCAATATTCATCACAGTTGTAAGTCATCTCTTTGTGGCCACTAGTTTCACACCATCACGTCCATTTTCAAATCATCGAAAAGTAGTCGCCACAAAGATATGACTGTTACTGGAAAAAAAATTTTCACTCAGGTTGCTGGTTCTGTTCTCCATTTTACTGAAACTTAATAAACTTAAGTACATATCGGCATGCAGGGAATAATAAGCAGAGAAGCACTAACATACTGACAAGGTCTACTGTACAGGTACTAGAATCGACATCTTAGAAGAAAACTGACCACATGTCAGTCACTGCTTTAACGTTGTTCTTTTATTGTCAGGATTGAGCGTAGCACAAACAAATCATTCACAGTAAAGAATGATTTACCTGAAGCAGGTTCTGTATTGGGTCAAATACTCTTCAGTTTCTGTACCAGTGACTTTCCTGACACCACTATTGACAAAGTCTGATATGTTGCTGACCTAACATTAACATTCAAACTAACACGCTAGGAGGAGAGAGAAACACCCCCTTCCAAGGACCACTCCACTGAATTTATATTGCAAGAAGTTGAGCTCTCAAGACAGAAGTAAGCACATTCCACTTGAATGATAGAATAGCAAGGCAGCATCTCAATTTTAACTTTTGTTGGGAAAGCTAAAACAACATTTTCTCTCTTCATACCTTTCGTAACCCTGAATCATTTACTGACAAACAAAATGTATTGGGAAGTACCAGCAAGAAACCTAAGACATAAAAGTATGTCATGAAGAAATTAGGTAGCACATTTGTGGCCAACCAATGCAGTTACTCTGTGTACTGCATATCTTATCTTAGTCGACTCAGTTGCTGAATATTGTGCCTCAGTTGAGCAATGGCCACTCTACTAACAACATGAGCTTCCAGCTTCACAAATGCATGAGAATTCCTGCAGAAAGAATGAATCAGTTTGTGTGTTGTGGATGAACACTATCAGTAACATTGCACATCCACACTTTAGGTGGCAGGAAGCAACAATATCAGAGTTGAGGAAGTTAAATCCCTCTACCCATCCACAAAACCACTCAGCCTTTAAGATCCTTAACAACATTCCTCCAAACTGATTAGTGCCCAATATGGAACTCTTCCACAATATCACTCAGTTAAATAACAAAGTTTCAATTTGAAATGAAATGTACAGGCTAGATTCAACTACGGAAAGTTTATACTAAGTGCCATGTCCTAAGGTATAAAGAAAATTTGCAGTTCTCGTTAGTGACTGCAGTTCAAGACCACTTAGGGTACATGGTCAAAGAATGTTCTCAGCAGAAATATACTGGAATGCTCCAAGATTTCCAAAACTGTTCCTTTGGCACTCAACAGGCTGGTGGTGCTGGTTGTAGATCTATGTTTCTGTAGTCCGTAATGTGGTTTTATTTCTTTAATTGCTCTTATTCTGCCAAATAAAAATAAAGTAGTTTCAAACTGGAGAAAATAAGACTTTATGTGAAAGCAGTATCTTGCATAGCACAGAACTTCAGCATCAATGAAAAAATATTTAGTTTACTACAAATCTTTATTATTTTTAGTACTGGTACTTTATATATCTTTAAGATTTACACTAATGATGAAATTTTACAGTGTATTTTAATAGTAAACCTGTTACAGAGCTTATGGAGCTTCTCCACTGGATGTTGGAAAAGAATCCAAGAGAACGTTGTACTGTGAAACAGCTTGTAGAACATCCATGGATCAGTAAGGAAGTTGACATGACAGGATACAATTTTCAAGACATTGTCTCTTGCTGTAAGTTCATTAAGCTTTGTGTATGGGGTCTGTTCATTAAGCTCAATTATTATTATTATTATTATTATTATTATTATTATTATTATTATTATTATTATTACTACTACTACTACTACTACTACTACTGATATTTGTTACTTTGTTGTTGTCCCCTCTCATTTTATTAATTCTCCATCTATACTATAAGAGGCAGGGTTGCGATATTTTTACATTGCTTGTGATAATGAAAAGTATTTTAACTTGAGTGTTTTCGTCCAACAGATCCTCAAGAAGCACATCCTCCTGTCTATTATTCAGAATACAGATGTGATTCCGCAAATGATTCATTGTCAAATAGGTTTCCAGTCACAGAATCATCATCTGCATTGTTGTCCAATCATGAAGATGATTCCAATGCTGATGATAGAACAGTTGGAAGCTCAAACTCACTTGGTAGCCTGACAACTGTTGAAAATTTTGGAACTGAAGAGGATGTTATTACGTCAGTGACAGGTATGTTATTAATACACAGTAGAAAATGAAATCTTGAGCAGAGATGTGCAAAGAGGAAATCAACACTCTCTCAAATTAATTTCAGTACAAAAGATAGCAGGCTTCTGTCAGCCCATCATAAATACTATTTAAAGGTAGTGTAAGCATTTGACACACAAATGCACTGTGCAGTACTTCAAACTGCAGTACAACAAACTGCTTCCGATGCGAGGCCCACAAAAAAGACAGGCTGCAGCGTGTATGTCACGAAGGTACACCTGAGCTCGCTCGCTCAGTTCAGCAGACAAAATGCATTTCTAAACCTGTTAACTCGCAACTGGGTGTGTCTGTACCAGCAAGAATTGCATCTTCTACTGGAATCTACGATTATGAAACCTTACTGATTACTAATCGTACAACAAGATTTAAAATAAATTCTCGACATGAATGGTATAATGGCTTGTTTATAGCATTTAGTCTCTTCTGCGTAACAGTAAACAATTCATAGACGATGTGGTGCCCTGTGCAACTGATAATCACTTTGGCATGATTATAATTGTATTGTACCCTAGTACAGCCATAACAAATTATTAGTACGCCTATGGACTTCTTATCATTGTAGGACTAACAACAGTAAGATTCCATAATAGTGGATTCCAGTAGAAGATAAAATTCTCTTTTGTAAATACACACGTAGTTAAGAGTTAACAAGTGTAGAAACGCAGTTTATCTGCCGAGTTGAGTGAGCTTGGCCTACCTTCATGACATGCACCATAGCCTGTCTTTAGACCGATTCCCACTACATTGCGGCACAGGGCAATGGCATAAGCAAGCATTTTCCGCATTGACATGGCAGCTCGTGGAATTGGCATTCCCACTTGGTAGCGGCAGATGCTAGCGGTAGCCAGTAACGGACAGCCACTGAGGTATGGGGCAGGACCCACTGAAATGCCCGGCATGTTCAATTAACTGTACTGTGAACCTACATGAAGGAAAGACGAACTTGAGTGAAGACGTACCATTTTTTTTTTTTATTCTCTTTACAATGTACTCTTTCACATATTGCATTATTCATGTTTTTTTATTTCACCATAAACAGATTTCGTGACTACCGTCCATGGTTGTTCACTATCTCATTCAGAAAACCAATCGCCCTAGAACAGAAACTTATTGTTACATACATAACAGCTTTTAGTGTTGCAAATTGCAGTACCTAAACGCAGTTTACTATAATGATAGTGCATTATGCGTTATCTGATAGTCATTTACTTATAATAAAAATGTGTGACAGTTGATCCTCAATATTTACTGTGTTAAGATTGTGTATTTTAATCACTGCATGAGTGTTAGTCATTGAAATACCAATTAAGTAATATCACAACACTCATCTACATCTTTAAACTGCCATTAACGTTATCATTACCAAGATAGACATAATGCTAACACACGTACTACAATGATAAAAGTTTACATGCTCACCTACACCATTGGTGATGAATAGATTGATTACTCAGATAGTTAAGCGAGAACAAAAATTTAAAATGTGATGAGAGACTAGGATATGGTAGCAGGTATAGGAAGAGAAAATAGATAATATAGGCTTGGGGAAGGGATGAAAGGGGAAGCCACCTCATTGAATTCTGCACAGAGCATAATTTTATCATCGCTGACGCTTTGGTCAAGAATCTTGAAAGAATAATACATATTTGGAACAGTTTTCGTAACCTGATTTTAAATTGTAAGCCATTTTTCGATGCAGGTGCAGACCGAAGATAATTTATTGGTTACGAACTGCAGTTTACAACTAAAGTGATAGTAAACTCTAGCAGATTAAGGACGTGGAACCTGAATAAGTTAAGACACAGAGTTTCTTGATAATCGTAAGAGTACCATAGGGCAACGACTGACTAAAATAGAGGAAGGAATCCATTACAATACTAATGGATATCTTTGAGAGAAGAAGTGGTAAATGCAGCAGAGGATGTAAATGGGAAAGAGGTACAGTAGAAATCCTTGGATAAAACATGATAAGTTGAATTTCATTGACAGGGGAAAATATAAAAATGCAGCAAATAAAGTAGGACATGGAGAATAGAGATGTCTCAGTGTGTTGAAAATTGCAACAGCGATTTTGCATTTGGAAAACGTAGGTGCCGACATTAAATAAGAAAGAAAACTTTGCTCAAAGGAGAAGCAACTGTCAAGAGCTCATTTGGCAAGCCAGAACTAAGCAAATAAGAGAAGGCTAGAAGGTGGGAGGAATATGTAGAGAGGAGAGTGGGAGGGGCTATACAAACTAACATGAGCACAATGTTAGATTCCTGTGAAACGTCTGAACATGAGAGACAATACTGATCCTACCCCTTAGCTAAGTAGACAGACTGAAGAAAGGCAAACTTGTTTATAGCATTTGCATATTTGGTACTTTATGCCAAGGTGTTTAACACAAAGATAGGATTAGGAATGTAAAATATTTTGGTAATAGAAATGGACTTATTAAGGGCTATACATCCTGACTGTAAAGACAGTTTTACTGATGCTGGAAAGACTAATTGGCAATCTGGTGTTATTACATGTAATTATAAAGTATTGTAAATGTTCCAAATAAACAAAATGTCTTAAGACAAAACAAAGTAATCAATAAGAAATTTCTTTATGTGGGCATTGACTGCAGCAAGCACAGAAGTATTCGGTTTGTAAATAACAAATGTCATTTTCTTCCTGTGATGTCTTTTATTTGTTCTAGACGCTTTTCGCCTTTTACATTAATGCATTTCCAGTGGAATCTTTGTGATATTTGTGGATTATGAAACAGTTCAGGTCTTATTCTTTTACATAAATAAGTGATTACTTACAGTTAATTGAATTTTTGGCTGGTATGTGTGTTTCCTCTCATTTGGTCGCAGGCTGTAGATCGCTCTAAAAAATCACTTAAGAGGCCTAAGCACATTTCCACATTACAAACTTTTTTCTTCACAATGAACCTGTTCTTTGCACTAATTGGTGTGGAACGTAATTATTCTTCTGTCACCAGCTTCGAATATTTTACCAAAAACTGATTTAGATTTGTAACTACTGTGTTTTCATTTTATGTCTCTTCTTATTTGGTTTGTTTACGTACACGTTACTAACATGATGAAGTATGTGCTGAAGACTAAAGTCTGTTCATTTTGTTCCCTTTATATCTGTTTATGTATGTGTGTAGTGAGTTGAATGTGAATGTAATATCTGCCAGAGTGTAGTTGAAAGTTTTCATGTTCAGTTCATTTGAGTTTTGGTTTAAATATTTTGTGAAGGGGTTCATGTAAGAGTGAGGACAAAAGGGTTGGGGTGCTACTATTCTGATAATAATCATGTGTTGAAATGTTATTCTACTATTTTTTTCTGTTAATTTAAGCAGTGAGTTTACTCTTACATAAACTCCTCCACAAAATAATTAAACCAAAACTGAAATCAGCTGAACACCAAACCTTTCAACCGCTCTCTGACAACAATGGCATTCACTTTCAACTTCCTGTAACTCTCACTGACTACACACACACACACACACACACACACACACACACACACTGGTATAAGGATAACAGAAATAAACAAATGTTAGTTTTCAGCATATAATTCGTTAGGTTGGCAACGTGCACATAAACAAAACAAACATGAGGGGACATGAAGTGAGCACACCGTAGTTACGACTTTAAATCTCCATTTTTGGTAAAATGTCTACAGCTAGAAACAGAAGAAAAAAGAGCAAACATGAAAATGTGTTTGTGTTCCATAAGCTAAGTTTCATTTAAACTTACAGCATGAGACCATGAGAGAGGAAATGCAGATATCCACCACAAATTCCATTAACTGTGAGTAATCGCATACTCATGTAAAAAGAAAAAATAATAATAATAATAATAATAATAATAATAATAATAAAGTGAACTGTTTCATAATCTGCAAGTATTGTGTATCAAAACAAAACTGAATCATTCCAGATTCCACCGAAGATGCCTTAAAGTAAAAATGAAATGCGTCTTGACCAAGTAAAGTACACAGCAGCAAGAAAAAAGCGTTTGTTACGTACTTACTAAAGGATATAATCAATAGCTGCAGGTACTTAGCGAATTACATCTTATGACATACCAGCAAATTAGTTTCGGTTTAACTTCTGTAGGTCTGTATAGAATATCGTAAATATTAACGTGTTCCATGCCACTGTAATTCTCATTTCACTTGCTATTAAATGCTGTTTAAGAAAATGAATCGATCCATTCTGAAAAACTGTAGGTACTTTCACATCTCTTTAGATAGATTGATTTTGGATGTTTATCATGTGACGAAATACATGATTCTTTTTCAAGTCACCATGTGCTAAAACCCATGTTTTGCTTTCTTGAACCGTTTACGAAATTTGGGTTTACAATGAGCAGGGCGAAATACCCGTCGCATCGCGAATGACCCGCACGCAACCACTGCACAAACCATCCGCCGACATACCATTCAATATCTCGAGAACGGTGATAGCTATCGCTCTGCTCTCAACTTTAAAAACAATTTCGATATGTTGACTAAATTTCGTATTTCGTAATGTATTACCTAAAATGAACTATATGCAAAGTCTACACAATGCATTTTTACCTCTGCGCACTCGTTAAAATTTCGCGTAATGGTTTACATAAATACAAGTAACCACGGCGAATAATGAAAAGAAATTCAGTCCTTTGTCGAGAGAAGATCAGGCTGTAAGATGCAGATGAATCAAATTTTTTTCACCGTATAGTTTCCTTGAAATCGGGTGATAAGTATTTTGTAGCTGCCGCCACGTCCGTGCCAGCGCTACAGTAAAAGTTCGGATGGCCGGGGGTTCTGTACCTGACGTCACGCTCAGCTCATTCAGTGATTGGCGGAGCGGACCTGGAGCATGGCACGCGGCAGCGAATCGACATTGGCAAACCGCGACGCAGATCTGGCTATGCCGCGCTGCTGATGGCGTTTCCATGGCAACCAAGGCCCTGCCGCACGGTTTTGACACGTGTTAAGCCTAGTGGGGACCGGTCTTTCTCGTAGGCCTCGTTCTGATAGGTATGATGCCACATTGGTTAACATTAGGTTCGTTTGAGCTGTTGCCAGTGGCTTATACGCATGCACAGTTGAGTCTACATCTACATCTACATCTACATCTACATCTACATTTATACTCCGCAAGCCACCCAACGATGTGTGGCGGAGGGCACTTTACGTGCCACTGTCGTTACTTGCCTTTTCTGTTCCAGTCGCGTATGGTTCGCGGGAAGAGCGACTGTCTGAAAGCCTCCGTGCGTGCTCGAATCTCTCTAATTTTACATTCGTGATCTCCTCAGGAGGTATAAGTAGGGGGAAGCAATATATTCGATACTATATGAGCAGAACCTTCTCCCACTTCTGGCTGCTTGGAGTGCGTCTGTTATCAACAAGCAGCCAGATGCAACCCAGAAACATTTTCCTGGCGCACCCAAGCTGTCAGATTCGCATATGCGCAGAGCAGTCTGATTTGTATTGGGATGAGGGGGTAGTCTCCATGTGAACTGTTTACATTTAGCATTTAGTGATTTTGCTGTTTTCTCTTGGTTTACAGCTCTGAAGAACACAGCGGATTTTTTGCGTCTAGGAGCTGTAAAGTGAATTAAAATATTCAAATAATTATGGAAGGTTAAAATATGTTGTTAGTTTCAGTTTTCTGATTTTATTTTATTTTCATGCTGTTGGCAGTCGGGTATTAATTGCGTTGCACAACAATGAAGTTACTTTTGTCAATTTGCTATTTAAAAAAAAAAATCATCTTTTCCACAGAGGCAGTCAGTTGATTTGGAACACTATTGGCTAGTGTCAACAGTTTGCAGAATTTAAAGTGCAGGTTGTTATCTTTCGGTAGGTATGGCATTATGCCATAATAAAGAATCTTTTAAAAGATAAATTTTGGAAACCTTTTCCCACTGTTGTGTTTGCATGTTAAGGTCTGAAGCGAATTTGCTAGGCCAGTTAACTACAGTGCCTGAAAAACAGCAGAAGTAGTTTGATTTAATCAACACAATCGCTATTTCTCTTCAATTAGATGAGGTGTAAACAGTTTCAGTCTAATATTTCTACTTGTCCCCACTGTTCAAAAAGCCACTCCGTCAATATTAGCTGAAATTTTTAAAAATAAGATAAAACCTGACAGCCCAAGCACGTTTCAATACCGGCTGTGTTCACAAGGGAAACTGGCAACCAGAAGCAGATTTCCAGAATCGATTTTGAAGTGTCTACATGACTACCCAGAAGCAGTATTGGGAGATCGATGTACGAAATTCTGTTCTGGGAGCCCCTTGTAAACATGATGAATATCTGCTATCATCGACTGGCGAGATCACGTGATAATAGCTATGATTGGCTTACAAAAGCGCATCGTGCTCTCTATTTCAATGCTTCAGAAACTAAAGTTCTGTGTTTGATGGAATTCGACTATATGCTTTCGTAATGCAACAGTGCAATGGCTCCTTGCCATTGAAGATATGCATATGTATAAGAGTGAAGTCAAGATGTGCTCAGCTGAGGTGTTGTGGTAAGCATAACTGGCACAAGGTGGGGCAGGCAGATGGCCTCTTGATGTTGCAGTATTTGGTGGCTGTCTACTCGGAAGCGTTAGTGGGGGAGGGGGATGGTACGACCATGCAACGACAGGAAGCATATGGGTGCTGCACGAGACTTGCATCTTGTAGTGAATGAAAGTGGAAAGGATTCAACTGCTGATCAGTTCACAACATGGTTAAACAAACCAAGAATGTTGTACACTATTATTAATTGGTATACTTGCTGTAGGATCGATATCAGAAGTCTCAGGATAGAACAGATCGGAGGGATTCACGATAGTAAGTGAATGGGTTAGAGCAGCTTGTGTTTATCGCTCGCAGACCTGTGGTGGCTACAGTATGGTGCCATCTGATGAATTCATGTGTTCACATAAGAGATGTCATGGTGTGCCACTGGGCATTCTGGTCAGTGGCTTTCAACAAGAAACTGCCATATAGCGAAACAATTTTTACGAAGAGAAATGATGATGTACACCACCATACCTTTGATTTCTTCTACTAAAAGTTGAGATTTTACACGCATACAAAATTTTCCCCCAGTTTATAATGGAGATGGTCAGCACTGCACATGACAGTGCAGAACACCAAACACTGACACACTGCATCCTGTACTTATTATGAATTAAATTATCTCCACAACCTAAAAATTGGTCCACAAAGGGTGGATCAGTTGTACTGAATTTTTATGAATAGGGGTGTCCAGTATTCTTTGAGGTACATTTAGGATAATACAGTGTATGTTGCAACCATACCTCTGCCCACTATACCATTGAGACGAACTTCACAAATTTAATGTTTTTGAAATTACAAGAGGTGGTCATAGTTCATGAGGCAGCTTTGACCCCAAATGCCACATGGATAAATGGAATAATAACAATAAGGGACACTGACTAACATATGACAGTAATCACACAAAACAAGAGGTCTCATCCCTGAGAGGAAACACAGCTGTCAGGGTGTAGCAAAATTGTATAGTAAAGGCATACAAGTACAAACTAAGTGCACATAACACGCAGCCAACCAATGGAAAGGTTCCGACAATCTTGTGGAGTGTTAGGTTTAACTTCAACTGAGTTACGTTCCCCCTGCCCTCTTGGAGGGGGGGGGGGGGGGGGGGCGTGCAAATTATACCCTGTAGTGGCATGATTATGATAACAATATACCACTTACTCTACTCTTTATATGAGTTTTATTCGCGTAAATCACAGTGAGATCATTTTGGCATATTGCTATTGTTAGCTGTTCCGTAAATATGTTAATAGGTGATAGTCTTGATATTGTAAACTGTACCCTATGATAATAAAGGTATTATTCATTCAATTGGTGCTTTTTCCCTTGTGTGTTATTGATTCTGCCATATACTATCTATATTGGAAATCGTATTTAGACTTGGATATTAGTTGTAGAGGTACTGCTATATCTGATTTTTAGATATAGATTGATCAGTTTCTGCGCAGAATTTCCCTCGTGACAATCACCTATTAAGTATTTGCAGAACACTTGACACTGGCTATATGCTGAAATGAGCTCATTGTGATTTACGGAATGAAACTGATACGAAGAGCAGTATATCGTTATGTGCAGTCATATCATTACATTCAGGCACGCACCATAGGTGCAACCACAACAGAGGGGTATCTGTTGAGAGGCCAGACAAACGTGTGCTTCCTGAAGAGGGGCAGCAGCCTTTTCAGTAGTTGCAGGGGCAACAGTCTGAATGATTGACTGACCTGGCCTTGTAACACTAACCAAAACTGCCTTGCTGTGCTGGTACTGCGAACGGTTGAAAGCAAGGGGAAACTACAGCCGTAATTTTTCCCGAGGGCATGAAGCTTTACTGTATGGTTAAATGATGATGGCGTCCTCTTGGGTAAAATATTCCGGAGGTAAAATAGTGCCCCATTCGGATTTCCGGGCAGGGACTACTCAAGAGGAGGCCGTTATCTGGAGAAAGAAAATTGGCGTTCTACAAGTCGGAGCGTGGAATATCAGATCCCTTAATCAGGCATGTAGGTTAGAAAATTTAGAAAGGGCAATGGATAAGTTAAAGTTAGATAATAGTGGGAATTAGTGAAGTTCGGTGGCAGGAGGAACAAGACTTTTGGTCAGGCGAATACGGGGTTATAAATACAAAATCAAATAGGGGTAATGCAGGAGTAGGTTTAATAATGAATAAAAAAAAAAAATAGGAGTGCGGGTTAGCTACTACAAACAGCATAGTGAACGCATTATTGTGGCCAAGATAGACACGAAGCCCACGCCTACTACAGTAGTACAAGTTTATATGCCAACTAGCTCTGCAGATGACGAAGAAATTGAAGAAATGTATGATGAGATAAAAGAAATTATTCAGGTAGTGAAGGGAGACAAAAATTTAATAGTCGTGGGTGACTGGAATTCGAGAGTAGGAAAAGGGAGAGATGGAAACATAGTAGATGAAGATGGATTGGGGATAAGAAATAAAGCCGTCTGGTAGAATTTTGCACCGAGCGTAACTTAATCATAGCTAACACTGGTTAAAGAATCATAAAAGAAGGTTGTATACATGGAAGAAGCCTGGAGATACTGACAGGTTTCAGATAGACTATATAATGGTAAGACAGAGATTTAGGAACCAGGTTTTAAATTGTAAGACATTTCCAGGGGCAGATGTGGACTCTGACCACAATCTATTGGTTATGAACTGTAGATTAAAACTGAAGAAACTGCAAAAAGGTGGCAATTTAAGGAGATGGGACCTGGATAAACTGACTAAACCAGAGGTTGTACAGAGTTTCAGGGAGAGCACAAGGGAACAATTGACAGAAATGGGGGAAAGAAGTACAGTAGAAGAAAAATGGGTAGCTTTGAGGGATGAAATAGTGAAGGCAGCAGAGGATCAAGTAGGTAAAAAGACGACGGCTTGTAGAAATCCTTGGGTAACAGAAGAAATATTGAATTTAATTGATGAAAGGAGAATATATAAAAATGCAGTAAATGAAGCAGGCATAAAGGAATACAAACGTCTCAAAAATGAGATCGACAGGAAGTGCAAAATGGCTAAGCGCGGATGGCTAGAGGACAAGTGTAAGGATGTAGAGGCTTATCTAACTAGGGGTAAGATAGATACTGCCTACAGGAAAATTAAAGAGACGTTTGCAGAGAAGAGAACCACTTGTATGAATATCGAGAGCTCAGATGGAAACCCAGTTCTAAGCAAAGAAGGGAAAGCAGAAAGGTGGAAGGAGTATATAGAGCGTCTATACAAGGGCGATGTACTTGAGGACAATATTATGGAAATGGAAGAGGATGTAGATGAAGATGAAATGGGAGATATGATACTGCGTGAAGAGTTTGACAGAGCACTGAAAGACCTGAGTCGAAACAAGTCCCCAAGAGTAGACAACATTACATTAGAACTACTGACGGCCTTGGGAGAGCCAGTCCTGACAAAACTCTACGATCTGGTGAGCAAGATGTATGAAACAGGCGAAATACCCTCAGACTTCAAGAAGAATATAATAATTCCAATCCCAAAGAAAGCAGGTGTTGACAGATGTGAAAATTACCGAACTATCAGTTTAATAAGTCACAGCTTCAAAATACTAAAACAAATTCTTTACAGACGAATGGAAAAACTGGTAGAAGCCGACCTCGGGGAAGATCAGTTTGGATTCCGTAGAAATATTGGAACACGTGAGAGAATACTGACCTTACGACTTGTCTTAGAAGAAAGATTAAGGAAAGGCAAACCTACGTTTCTAGCATTTGTAGACTTAGAGAAAGCTTTTAACAATGTTGACTGGAATACTCTTTCAAATTCTAAAGGTGGCAGGGACAAAATACAGGAAGCGAAAGGCTATTTACAATTTGTACAGAAACCAAATGGCAGTTATAAGAGTCGAGGGGCATGAAACGGAAGCAGTGGTTGGGAAGGTAGTGAGACAGGGTTGTAGCCTGTCCCAGATGTTCTTCAATCTGTAAATTGAACAAGCAGTAAAGGAAACAAAGGAAAAGTTCGGAGTAGGTATTAAAATCCATGTAGAAGAAATAAAAACTTTGAGGTTCGCCGATGACATTGTAAATCTGTCAGAGACAGCAAAGGACTTGGAAGAGCAGTTGAACGGAATGGATAGTGTCTTAAAAGGAGGATATAAGATTAACATCATCAAAAGCAAAATGAGGATAATGGAATGTAGTCGAATTAAATCGGGTGATGCTGTGGGAATTAGATTAGGAAATGAGACACTTAAAGTAGTAAAGGAGTTTTGCTATTTGGGTAGCAAAATAACTGATGATGGTCGAAGTAGAGAGGATATAAAATGTAGACTGGCATGGAAAGCGTTTCTGAAGAAGAGAAATTTGTTATCATCGAGTATAGATTTAAGTGTCAGGAAGTCGTTTCTGAAAGTATTTGTATGGAGTGTAGCCATGTATGGAAGTGAAACATGGACGATAAATAGTTTGGACAAGAAGAGAATAGAAGCTTTCGAAATGTGGTGCTACAGAAGAATGCTGAAGAGTAGATGGGTAGATCACATAACTAATGAGGAGGTATTGAATAGGATTGGGGAGAAGAGGAGTTTGTGGCACAACTTGACAAGAAGAAGGGACCAGTTGGTAGGACATGTTCTGAGGCATCAAGAGATCACAAATTTAGCATTGGAAAGCAGCGTGGAGGGTAAAATCGTAGAGAGAGACCAAGAGATGAATACACTAAACAGATACAGAAAGATGTAGGTTGCAGTAGGTACTGGGAGATGAAGCTTGCACAGGATAGAGTAGCATGGAGAACTGCATCAAATCAGTCTCTGGACTGAACACCACAACAACAACATCATTACATTATGTTCACTCATGCGCAGCCTGAGAGTGAACATTGTACTTCAAAAAAACAAAAGCCTGGAGTGATCACATTTAACTGAAGACGCGTGTGAAAAAATGGGCTGACCCACAGTTCTTAAAAAAGGAGAATAAGTTTTTTGTATATGAGGTTGCAGAAATTATTTGGTTATTTTATTCATAATTTTTTTAACATAAATTCACACATAAAGAACCAGTTAATGTTTCTGCTGAGTCATACGATTTATAATGCAACTTGACATGAGAAATAACTTGTACATAATCAAACATCCACAATCAGAAATTCCCAGTAAATCTAGTAACAGTAGTCGTTAATGCTGTATAACAAGTTTAATGTATTTTAAATGAATTTGTTCTAAAAAACAAAAAACAATTATTAATTAACAATTATCAGTGTTATCAAACAATGCACTGTCATTCTCAGAATACATGTGTTAGATTTAACACAGATTAGGTTGTTGTCCTTCAGAAAGGATTTTTGCAGAGGTGCCTAAAACTTCTTTTATGACTTCTTTATTCTACCTTCCATCAGATGACATTAGTACACACTTCATCCAACTTGCACAGACCAGTGTTTAAAACAACTCTTCTCTCATTGTTGAGGCAGCATTATTCTGTGTGTATGAGAACACTTGGTTTGCTGAAAATGGATAATCTGTAAGACCTTGTAGTTAATGAGTAAGTCTAACTTCTTGGTGCACATATGCATTACAGAAATAACTCTTCACATACTCTCAGAATGTCATATTAATGCAGTAAAGGATAATATGGGTATTCACATGTGAGATACAACCTCAGTGGCTGTCTCGTCAAGCGCATCCTTCTTGGAGGACATTATCTTTATGCATACAAAAGTCAGATACATCGCTTTCTGTCTTTTGCTATAACACAAGAACACGTGTGCTTATGCTATATTTTGTGCAGCATGGGGCAAAGGCATTTATTCGAGGCAAGCCTATAAAATATGGGATCCAGCTCTGGTCTGCAGGGCCAAGTAATGGATATTTGACATGTCTCAAACCATCCCAGGATGGTACAGTGTCAGAAAAATATGCAGACAGTGCCTTGATTATGAAATAGTCATTACCAGTTGAAAGTGCTACTTTGTAGGTTGTATTTATTTACTTCATTTCACCTTCAGTGTGACTTGCATATAGGAAATACTCAAGCGAAAGGTACAATAAGAGCCAACAGAATTGGTAAAGGTCATAATGTACAGATGGGGGGGAGGCGGCACAGTGATACATTCGACTTCAGATCTAACAGTTCAGCCAATATATTAGTGGCTCCAGGAAATGACATCATAATCATGACAGTGGCAACAAAGTCTGATGCCATAAATGCAACTCGTCCAGTAATACGTCAGCGGTAAAGATGGACAGCATTTCAACAACCGGGAGTCATTTACCACTACAAGTTTATGGCTGGAATTGATAGAGCTGACCAAAATATTTCACTCTATATAGTATCCGTTGGAGGTAAGAAATTGTACTTCCTCATTATTGCACATTTTGTTGATGCAGTCAGCACAGCTCATGAAAGCTGTGGTGGTAAACTGGGCCACATGGCATTTTGTTGAATTGTTACAGCAATTCTGCAGTTGCTATGCAAAGAGGGAGACAATCTAAAATCACAAAAATTGATTCTAGGCACGACAAGTTGTTGTTACAACTTGCTGTGCAGATTTGCCACTAGATGTGGTTCGAGGAAGAAGAAGCAACTTCACTGTTGCCAATGTCAGAAAAAATCCAAAAGACAGTATAGTGTACCACCTCATATACCTAGTTTCATACTGTTCCATACAAAATAGTAAGACGGTATTGATTTGATGCTTAAAATGTGACACTGTGTTGAATGTGTAAATATAGAGCTGAAGTCCTTCCAGTAGGATGGGATATTTTTCAAAAGCCATGCAAATAAAAAATGTAAAACTGTTATGTACGTATAATTTTTTACTGTAATTGATTAAGTTTTCATTCAAATGGGAAAAAAAATTAATTGAGCTGTACCTGGATTAAGGTTCCCAAAATACTCATGATGTGCTGGTGGAATGTGATTTAATAATTCCTCTAAATCCTTTATCTTGCCACATTTTAAAAGTCTTGGACCATCATATTTGAGGAAAAATGTCAAACTAGCAATAACCATAACAGTTATTAGGCTTGGAATATTTTCTGTCAGTTTCAGATTTTCATTGGCAGTACTAGTCGGATTAACATGATAGTTCAATTTGCTTCTAGTTCATTATTTTTCTCACAATTTGTCTCAGATGAAATGTGTAACATATTAAACACAGAAATGTACCTCAGGACTTTCTTTTGTTTTGTTGAGTCACATGATATGGGCATCCACTGATTACACCACAAATTGCTAGAAAAGCCTTCTTGCAAATCTGAACGTCTACTTCACTGACAATAATCTTATAGATGTTGGTTGTCTGCCACCGATTCCTCTTTGGATCTTCAGTATACTTCCTCTTAACAAGATTCATATTCACGCATCCAGTTATACATGGATTTTGAAGATCATGGTTACTTAGATTCAAGAAGTCAAGAAAAAGCTTCTCCTTTGTGTCTGCAGGTATAGTCCGTGAGACGAGTGATTGGTACTGACAGTTCCGGCGGGCAGACGGCGCTGTTGCCGAACGTGGCTCACAGCACGCGGCGCCACACATTCTCTAGCAGCAGAAATAAAAGCGAGACAAAATACAAGTCGTATTGGTACGCGTGAATTTATTTAAAGTTGATGCTTGAAATATATTAACTCGAAAACTGATAAGAGCTATTTAGTACAAGTATCTAAGATGCTGAAACATAATAAAGTTATGTGTTAAACTTCACAACTGAAATGAAAACTATTTTCGCAAGTTGTTGAACATTAGCAGTTTTGGTTTCCATTGTTAAGTATTAGCATTATTAATTTGTTCTACTACAAGCTACAGAATAATTGGTCAGTGTATTAACAGTTATAATCTGAAGAAAGTACTCACAATATGATGATCTGGTTGTAGATCGATAGCAAACTCCCTCCTTACATTCCTGAATACGTTGTAGTTACTGTAATGGAAAAACACCACTCACATCACTGTCAGAATCTGATTTGACATTGTCTTCCTCAGCACTACTCGAACTATCACTGCTCTCTCCCAGATGTATAATTAAATTTTCGATGCATTCTTCCACAACCCCTTCGGTTTTGGCCGCCTCTCTGATGGCACTTGCAGTGCTGTTTACAATTTTAGCCCACTTCTCGCTTGTCACTTTATTGATAGCTGCTGGAAGGAGAGTTTCCACTTCAGAGATCGTGAATTTTTTATTGTTTGCAGCAATGTAATTTTTTATCTGCGCCCACACTCCTTCAATTGCATTGAAGTGACAGTGGTATGGAGGAAGCCGAACGATTTCATTCCCGTGCCTTTTAGCAATCTCGTCAATTACATATGTTGGAAATTGGGGTTTCTTTTGTGCCACGCAGTGGTTAGCACACTGGACTCGCATTCGGGAGGAAGACGGTTCAATCCCGTCTCCGGCCATCCTGATTTAGGTTTTCCGTGATTTCCCTAAATCGCTTAAGGCAAATGCCGGGATGGTTCCTTTGAAAGGGCACGACCGATTTCCTTCCCCATCCTTCTCTCACCCGAGCTTGCGCTCCGTCTCTAATGACCTCGTTGTCGACGGGATGTTAAACACTAATATCCTCCTCCTCTTTTGTGCCACAATTTCGAGCAGTTCCGCCTTCCTTAAATCTTCTCTGAAATCTACTTTTCGCCGTTTCAACCACTGAATGATATCGTCTTTTTTTGTTGCCAAGGTTGGTGCCTTATCGTGAACAACGGAATGATAAGGTGCATTGTCCATAACAATCACTGATGGACTTGTCAGATTCGTCAAAAGCGATGTCTCAAACCATTCTTGAAATACTACACTGTTCATTTCTTCATGGTAATCTCCCGTCTTTTTTGACCGAAACATTTTCAAGCAGTTTGGCACAAAACCTTTCGATGTTCCTGCATGTAAGACAATAATATGCCCTCCTTTGCGAACAGGCACTGCCATTGTCCCCTCAGGCGTTCCATCATTCCAGCCTCTACGTAAAGAATGGCTGGCATTGACCCAAGTTTCATCTAACCACACTATACTTTCGAATTCCACACCCATGATCCTGCGCAGAAATCTGCACCGCCATGCAACTACATCTGTCCTTTCCATTAATATTTTGCGTCCGTTAAACAGTGAATAGCTGAAGCCTATGTCTTTCAACACTGTACGCAATGAAAATTTGCTCCCTTTAAAAAGATCGTCTTTCTGAAGCGACACCAGTAATTTAGATAGAGTGGGATGTTCCCTTCTCTTATAATAGCTGTATATATGACGACGAATAGCGTCTTTCTGAAAATCGTCCAAAGCTGTCACCTGCTTATTTCTCGGTCGCTTCTTTCCTGGTGTGTGCAGCTTTGTTGTGCCACTCTCGTCACAATCTACACTATACTGTTCTTTCCCTATCTTTACAACAGTGTTCTTACTTATTTTCAATGCTGCTGCAGTTCTCTTCACAACCTGAACAACAGGAATTAAGAGCCCACCTTTGTCCTTTTCTTTCTCAAAGTAATCCCTCACAGAGCATACGAATTCATGGGCCTGGGTGTGTAGCACACTTTTCTTCCTCCGTTTCACTTCTTGTGTTGGGCTGGTACTACCCGCCGCACTAGACATTGTTTACAACGAAACATAAACAAAGAAACACTAAAAACAACAAAAACGAAATAAACTGCGAATTCAACTTCAGACAAACGACGAACGACCGCACTGCCTGCACGCGAGTCACTGGTAAGTTTCATAAGCGCGCGCGACCGGGTTTCAGAGCGGCAACGTGACCCTTGCTACCCGCTCAAAGTCAGGCCGTCATTGGCTGCCTGCCTGCGGTCGCTAGGCAACGGAAAGACGCTACTGAGCTGTCAATACCAAAGACTAGTCTCCCAGACTATAAAGTATCAAAGCATGTTCTCACTTGAGCAAAATCTAAACCTTGTGATTTTGGCCTTTTCACTACACCCTTAGCATTGCTGTACTCTTTACCATTTTTGTAGAATTTTGGAACACGTATTGTGTTTGAGTATAATGACTTTTCTGGAGACTAGAAATCTACTCTGTAGGAATCAACATGGGTTTCGAAAAGGACTGTCATGTGAAACCCAGCTCGCGCTATTCGTCCACGAGACTCAGAGGGCCATAGACACGGGTTCACAGGTAGATGCCGTGTTTCTTGACTTCCGCAAGGCGTCCGATACAGTTCCTCACAGTTGTTTAATAAAAAAAGTAAGAGCATATGGACTATCAGACCAATTGTGTGATTGGATTGAGGAGTTCCTAGATAACAGTACGCAGCATGTCATTCTCTATGGAGAGAAGTCTTCCGAAGTAAGAGTGATTTCAGTTGTGCCGCAGGGGAGTGTCATAGGACCGTTGCTATTCACAATATACATAAATGACCTGGTGGATGACATCGGAAGTCCACTGAGGCTTTTTGCAGATGATGCTGTGGTGTATCGAGAGGTTGTAACAATGGAAAATTGTACTGAAATGCAGGAGGATCTGCAGCGAATTGACGCATGGTGCAGGGAATGGCAATTGAATCTCAATGTAGACAAGTGTAATGTGCTTCGAATACACAGAAAGATAGATCCTTTATCATTTCGCTACAAAATAGCAGGTCAGCAACTGGAAGCAGTTAATACCATAAATTATCTGGAAGTACGCATTAGGAGTGATTTAAAATGGAATGATCATGTGAAGTTGATCGTCGGTAAAGCAGATGCCAGACTGAGATTCATTGGAAGAATCCTAAGGAAATGCAATCTGAAAACAAAGGAAGTAGGTTACAGTACGCTTGTTCGCCCACTGCTTGAATACTGCTCAGCAGTGTGGAATCCGTACCAGACAGGGTTGATGGAAGAGATAGAGAAGATCCAACGGAGAGCAGCGCGCTTCGTTACAGGATTATTTAGTAATCGCGAAAGCGTTACGGAGATGATAGATAAACTCCAGTGGAAGACTCTGCAGGAGAGACGCTCAGTAGCTCGGTACGGGCTTTTGTCAAAGTTTCGAGAACATACCTTCACCGAAGAGTCAAGCAGTATATTGCTCCCTCCTACGTATATCTCGCGAAGAGACCATGAGGATAAAATCAGAGAGATTAGAGCCCACACAGAGGCATACCGACAATCCTTCTTTCCACGAACAATACGAGGCTGGAATAGAAGGAAGAGCCGATAGAGGTACTCAAGGTACCCTCTGCCACACACCGTCAGGTGGCTTGCGGAGTATGGATGTAGATGTAGATTGTTTTTCTCCTACTTTGTGTCCGTTCTGTAGATTATGCTTTCTCTTTTGATAATTTTCACACTTTCTTCAGTGCTTTCCATTTTTGACACCCACCATGTTTACTATTTGTATAATGTACTAAATATGCCAACTGAAACTTCAAACGCTCTAAAACATGGTTCATAAATTTATTTAATTAAAAGCCTTATATTTCATGCTCACACTTTCATTGATCCCAGTATAATCTATCTCTGCCCTCAAACATTTTCAAATTCTGTTGATTAACTTTTGTCAGTTTATCATTTGGCACAGTCTTTACTATCCTACAACTCGGATGTTAAGCTTCTTTCCACTAGATAGAGGCTGGAGTATGGTGGAAAGTTAGCCTGTTTTTGACATCACGGAAATCATATCTAGAGACATGGAAGGAATTCTGTGTGCTGTATTACGCCCTAATGTGATAGATCGGGGTTAGACCAATGTAAAATTTGATAGTTTCTGTACCCAGCAACAAATGACAGCACGTTTATTTATTTATTTTAATTGTTGTTGTTGTTGTTGTTGTTGAATGTTAAGCTGTTTTTTCTGCTTAAGTCTCACATGTAGGTGCACATCACTAAGAAACAGAGTCCCCCATTTGAACAGTTCATGCATAACAGGGAGGTCGGACACATGTCTCAGGTGACAGTTTTGGCATGCGGACATGTCAGCTCTGACAGGCAGTGGTGGTGGTGCTCACTGCCCTCATGGCACCTGCCCATTATAGTGGATGGTGAAATATTACACAAAGCCTCACCTCCCTGTTATCTGCACGTGCTCTTTGTTTGTGTGTAATTAAATGCCTGCATGGCTGACACACCAAGGTGCACTGCATATTGAGATAAAATTATGAGAGCTAAAAGTGATAGAGAGCAGTGATTATTGGTACCTTGATAAAGGAAAAACCAAACCTTAATAATGGTGGACAAGAGCAAATGCACATAGGGGTGAAGCACTTCCAGGGGGCATACCACAAGAGTGCAGGATACGGCTAGACCAAGTTATTGACAGAAAAATGCTGAGATTTCAACCAGACATTTAGAGGGGACTGTGTGATCAGTCTCGTGATAGTAGGTGTAACGGTGCCTGGAACACAGACATATTTGGGTCATGATGAGGCTGAGGATTCTTTTGTTTCAATAAGCCTTTGCAGAATTTTGCTTGGGTTGCATTGTTTCTGTGGTTACAACAGGCAGGGGCAGCATTGCTTTTCCATGATAAGATTTCAATATGTCAAAACTGATGATTATAGAGTGACCTGCCAACTGTATTTCAGCCCTGACCAGGTATATCAAACACTTAGTTTGGTGTGACCCTTCATAGGATGTAGAGAATTCATTGTCTTCCCCTTCATAATCACAAGATTTCGCAACAGAGGACATGTGGACATCATTGCCCCTTTATTGCCTCTTTGGACCTGCTTTGACATCAAGTAATTATTCTGCTGCATCTTTCTACAAAGCAATTTGAAGTCAATGAGCTGAACTTTTCGCTTCACCCAAACCAATGCCCAGCGGCAGTTTATTTATGTATGCATTTATATACGCATTTTGTGCGCATATGGGATGTCCATGCACTACCTCACAGTATGTATGTATCATTGATTCATGAATTATACTATTATAAGTGGACAAAGCATATGGCAGATAATGATACCAGTCGTCATACGTCTTTTTCATGTAATAAGATAACATTTGGACGTTGGTTTTATGAACATGTTCAACACAACCATTGACCTTATGGTGGAAAGGGATGGTTCTCCATTTCTTACTTCTTAAAAGTTTGCACACCAAGCCGACATGAAATTTGTTCCTTGGCCTGGCAAAATGGCATCGGGGCATACGAGTGATAATACTAAGTGACTCAAAAAGGCTTTCACTGTGATCTCTGCTATCATATCTCCAGTTGGAAACAAAACCAGGTACTATGAAAGGTGATAAAGTATTAACAGAATGTGCATGTTCTCCTGATGTGTCTTGGGAAATGGTCTCATAATATCTGTGGCTAAAATTCTGGATGGCCTAGGTACTCCTCTTAAGGTTTGCAGCAGACCCTCGGCTTTATTTGCTCTGCATTTTGTGCTCGTGGGAGATGTGCTTATGTATTTTTCCATGTTGTACTATGGGAGCCTTAATGCTACATTTCATTGAGCAACGGTATGGTGCTGAAGTGCCTTCGGAGTCAGTAATCAATTTCTGAGGGGAGTTTTGCGATACAGATAATCATATTTGGGAAAGTTGTAACAATAAGGTTCTCTCTCTCTCTCTCTCTCTCTCTCTCTCTCTCTCTCTCTCTCTCTCTCATTACGTACATCAAAAATAGATATGAGAAGAAATCAGTGAGTGATTGTAGGTGCCTTTTAGGATCTGTCGGCTGCTTATTATATTGTCTGATGAGAATTACTTATTTTGAAATTCATGAGTATCATCCCATGTCATGCACTTATAGACCTACTTAACAATATGCAAAGCAATAGATATTTTCAGATCTATTCTGACAATGACAGAAGTATCATATTTAAACTATGATGGTTTACCTCCAGGATCTGTTTGGGCTCCCTTCCTCTTCAATCTGTACACACGACTTACCAGAAACATCTTCAAGAAAATTCATTTGTGCTAAAGACATTTGTTTCGTGGCCCAAAGCTCCAACTTTTCTGGTGCTGAAGCCCCATTTCAAGAAATGGTGCCTCCACCTAAATCCTCAGAAAACAGTTGTATCAGAATTTCACCTACACATTATTCAGCAAATTACAAGCCAGATTCAGGGGCCAAGTCTTGCCATACTGCAGTAACTAGGAATAACATTAGATACAACTCTAATTTACAAGCAGCATCATTCAAATGTAGCTGTTAAACTCAAAACAAAAAACAGTTATTCAAAAACCTGCTGATACCTCATGGAGAGCTAATACTCATGTTCTAAGATCCACAGCCTTAGTCATATCATAGTTTGTTGCTGATTACTGCTGCGCAACCTGGATCAATAGTGTTCACACTAGAAGATAGATGTACAACTCAGTCAAGGAATGCAATTCTTATGAGATATATTCAGAGTACGAACACCATTCAGCTTCCTGCTATCAACAATATCCCACCTCAGATGTAAGGAGGTCAGAAGAGCTGGAAAAACATTCAGAGGAATCTTCAGCTACCTGTTCACTGAGATATTGCACAAGTAGAACACCAGTGCTTGAAATCTAGAGAACCATAAGGGTGCTCAGCGAAAAGCCTAATTGAGTCGTCTTTCAGTGTCAACCATTCATAGAAAATCCAGTGGGTATACTCATCAGTAGTCAGCAAACATCTGTTTGAGAACCCTTCCATGTGTATACAAGAATTCAAGTGCCCGGATATTAATGGCGGATCAGGAACCAGATTCAAACTGGACAAGGCAGATGTTATCTAGTGCACATTTGTCCACAAATGGTGTGCGTGTAGATATTATATTTGTTCTCATTATACTATAAATAAATAAAAAATCCAGGGGAGTGGCATACCGCTGGCAATCAGCATCCTGTCCCTGACAAGGAGAGCTCCCCAGCAGTGGTATTGACTTTTTGAAACCGTCTTTAGAATAATGTATGTTAGCATCCCAGGTAATCACACCATGGTGCATCCTCATTTTCGAGTAATCAGCGAAATAAAAGTTCAGAATATTACGTGATGCTCAATAGCTTTAAAAAAAGTAATGTAATATAGACAGGTTGTGTAGCATGGATTGGGTAAGGGTCTTGTATGCAGATTTCATCAGGTGCTGTAATTTTTTTAATTTAAAAATTTTTATCGAAATGGTTTTAATCATTATTTTTATTTAGTAGGTTTAAATGTAATTTTTCTTTTCTCTTCCTTTCTCGCATTGTATTAATCATCATATCAGCTTTTTCATTTGCTCTTAATTTTTTTCCTATCACTTGGAATCTTTCTTCATGTGATTTTAATTAATTTTACATGTTATCATCATATCATCGTTTATCATCAGTGTTACTGCATTCATTATTTCTATTCCTAATTTTTCTTGAATTTCATTTTACTTCTTCCTTTTGTTTATATCTTCATCTGCATTGCTTCGTCCATAGTACACTAGTAATTCATGTTTAAAAGATAAGGATTTTGTCTTTTAAATGATTAATGGAAAATCTCATATAAAGATGTGAAACAAATACTAACAAAGAGATAGAGGGACTGGCCAGTACTTACCTCAGCTCAGTACAGCCGATAGATACACATAAAACAGAACCGAAAATTTACGTTCCTAGCTTTCAGAACAAATGTTCCTTCATCGGGGAGGAGAGAGGGGAAAGAAAGGGAAGAAAGAAAAGGAGATTCAGTTACTCACAACCCAGGTTATGAAGCAACAGGGAAAGGAAAATAGGGAGGGTAGCAAGGATGGAGGCATGGTTGTCAGAGGGAAGCGAAAGATATTCTACTGTAAGTACTGTGCCAGCTTCAAACCAAAGAGGATGCATACAGAAGTAAAGAGGTATATAGTATAAAGATAAACACAACTATGTAGGATGAAAAGATGCGTGAATGGCTAAGAGGAAAGGGAAAGAGGAGAAGACTGAAGAGTAAATGGGAGTGAGGTTGTTTAACGTAGGTTCAGTCCAGGGGGATGGCGGGATGAAAGGATGTGTTGGAGTGCAAGTTCCCATCTCCGCAGTTCAGAGGGACTGGTGTTGGGTGGGAGAAGCCAAATGGCACATACGGTGTAGCAGGTTCCTAGGTCCCTAGAATTATGCTGGAGGGCATGCTCCGCTACTGGGTATTGGGCATCTCCTAGGCGGACAGTTTGTCTGTGTCCGTTCACGCGCTCAGCCAGTTTAGTTGCTCAGCCAGTTTAGTTGTTGTCATACCGATGTAAAAGGCTGTGCAGTGCAGGCATGTCAGTTGATAAATGACATGTGTAGTTTCACATATGGCCCTGCCTTGAATTGTGTACGTTTTACCAGTAGCGGGGCTGGAGTAGGTGGTTGTGGGAGGATGCATGGGGCAGGTTTTGCAGCGGGGTCGGTTACAGGGGTAGGAACCGCTGGGTAGAGAAGGTAGTCTGGGAATATTGTAGGGTTTAACAAGGATCTTACGGATGTTAGGGGGCCAACGAAAGGAAACTCTGGGTGGTGTGGGGAGAATTTTGTCAAGGGATGATCTCATTTCAGGGGGTGACTTGAGAAAATCATATCCCTGGCAGAGTAATTTGTTGATGTTTTCGAGGCCAGGATAATATTGGGTGACAAGGGGGATGCTTCTGTGTGGTCTGGGGGTAGGAACATTGTTGTTGGACGGGGAGGAATGTATTGCTCGAGAGATCTGTTCGTGGACAAGGTCTGCAGGATAGTTGCGGGAGAGGAAAGCACTTGTCAGGTTATTGGTGTAATTGTTGAGGGATTCGTCACTTTTGCCACGAATACCTAGGCTGTAGGGAAGGGAGCGTTTGATGTGGAATGGATGGCAGCTATCAAAGTGAAGGTACTGTTGTTTGTTTGTGGGTTTGATATGGACGGAGGTGTGGATGTGAGCTTCAACAAGATGGTCAACATCCAGGAAGGTGGCTTGGGTTTTGGAGAAGGACCAGGTGAAATTCAGATTCGCAAAGGAGTTGAGGTTATGGAGGAAATTAAGGAGTGTTTCTTCACCATGAGTCCAGACCACAAAGATGTCATCTATAAACCTATACCAGGCCAGGGGAAGCAGCTGTTGGGTCTTCAGGAAAGCCTCCTCCATGCGGCCCATGAAGAGGTTGGCATAGGACGGAACCATCCTGGTTCCCATGGCCGTTCCCCTGATTTGTTTGTAGGTCTGGCCTTCAAAAGTGAAGTAATTATGGGTGAGGATGAAGTTGGTAAGTTTGATAAGGAACGGGGTTTTTGGAAGATCTTCGGGTGGGCGTTGGGAGAGGTAGTGCTCAAGGGCAGAGAGACCATGGGTATGTGGGATGTTTGTGTAAAGGGATGTAGCATCTATGGTGGCAAGAAAGGTTTCAGGTGGGAGAGGAGTGGGAATGGATTTGAGGCGTTCTAGAAAGTGGTTTGTGTCTTTGATGTAGGATGGGAGTCTGCGGGTGATAGGTTGGAGGTGCTGGTCTACCAGAGCTGAGATACGTTCGGTTGGGGCTTTGAAGCCTGCTACAATGGGACGGCCAGGATGGTTCTCTTTGTGGATTTTGGGTAATAGGTAGAAGGTAGGGGTACGTGGCTCAGGTGGAGTGAGTAAGTAAGTCTATGGAAGCCGTTGTGAGGGACCTTGGATTCTTAGGATTTTTTGCAGCTCAATCTGGATGGGGGGAATGGGATCCTGGGTAACAGCTTTGTAGGTTGAGGTGTCGCAGAGTTGACGCAGGATTGGGATGGAGAGCAACTAGAATGATCTGATTTTCCCTGCAATATCTGCTCAAATGAAGAGTCAACACAGAAACTGAATGAACAGAAAAAAAAATCATTAGGCAAAATATTGTCCCAGTAATTACTTAAATCAACTTCCACACAAGTTTATTTCTTAAGAGTATCGATTGAACCAGGGAACTTTGTTTTTAATGAACGTCCTTCTTGCATCAAGACTGGATATGGCAGCTTCCATATAATATCTTCACTCATTATAGTCGAAACATCATTTTCAATGTATTTGAAACAAGTTTTCTGAACATTATAACTTTTTAGGCACTGAATTTCATATTCAGAGTCAGAAAGCACTTTCAAAATTACAGATACATACTTAAAAATTGCAGGTCTTGTTCTTCTATTTCCTGTTAAACTAAATTTTACCAAAATAAAGTCCCCTACTTTCAAATTCTCACTCGAAGATAGTTTCACATTTTCTGGTATTTCATCTTCACCTCCTCCTACGTAGTCATCTTAACTGCTTCCACTGTCCGTCCATTCTTCTTCCTCGGAAGAACTTGTTGGCCTATCACTTAACTCTTGTCTGTTTCTTGTTTTCCCCTTTTTTTACATGAGATAATGCCAAGTGCTGCCCTCTGGCCTTTAACACCTTCATAGCTTTTCTCTTCCTTTTTTCCTGCTCCTTCTCCTGCTTCTCTTTTTCCTTCAGTTCATGGTGTTCCACCCACTTGTCACTAGTCACAACAGTGGGTGTACGTTCTTTCTTTCTCTTTGTGCCTCGTTGTTTGGGTTCTCGCCAAGTGATGACACTTTCAAAAACTGTTGCTAATGATTTTGGTGGTGCCACTTGGATACGCACTGAAGATGGACTATGGTTGGATGTTGTGGAGTACCTGAATTATGTGAAATACTGTTGGGGGTTGTTGATATATCTGCAGGAATAAGACTGTTGGTGGGTGTTGCAGGAATATCTGAATTCTGTAAAATGCTGCTGCATGTTGAAGATATGTCAATATTACCAACATTTTGAATGGATGAAGGATTGTCTGTCTGTGTTTTGTGAAACATTCTCTATTTGATTATCTTCAGAGGGAGGCACTATGCTATCTGTCAGAATGTCATTAGTGTTACCACTAGCACCATGCATTTCAACCTCATCAGCTATTTTTCTCCAGAACTTGAAAAGTAATAATGCTTCTTGATTTACTTCCCACTCATGATTCCTTCTCTTGGTTGCTCTGAACTCACCTAGAAGGACAGGATCCATTTGCTTTTCTATGTATGAGAAATGTCTCTGAAGTTCCTCATTTGTCTGAACTGTGGTTGAGGCTGGTATATTACGAACAACTATCTTGCTGTAATCTACATTGTTCACATTAAATGGAAACAGACCAGTTGCCTTGAAACCAGCACAAATATTTGCCACCATTTTAGGTTCTGTAATAATTTGTGACAGAACGGAAGGTACATCAGATTTTGAAATTTCAGTGCCATTATTTTCAAAACGCCATTTCTGAACAATCTTCTTCCACATTTTTTTCATAGATCCAAAGACAGCTACATCTAATGGTTGCAAGGTGTGTGTAGAATTGGGATGGAGAGCAACTAGAATGATCTGATTTTCCCTGCAATATCTGCTCAAATCAGTTTAATAAGCCAAATCAGTTTAATAAGCCACAGCTGCAAAATACTAACACGAATTCTTTACAGACGAATGGAAAAACTAGTAGAAGCCGACCTCGGGGAAGATCAGTTTGGATTCCGTAGAAATACTGGAACACGTGAGGCAATACTGACCCTACGACTTATCTTAGAAGAAAGATTAAGGAAAGGCAAACCTACGTTTCTAGCATTTGTAGACTTAGAGAAAGCTTTTGACAATGTTGACTGGAATACTCTCTTTCAAATTCTAAAGGTAGCAGGGGTAAAATACAGGGAGCGAAAGGCTATTTACAATTTGTACAGAAACCAGATGGCAGTTATAAGAGTCGAGGGGCATGAGAGGGAAGCAGCGGTTGGGAAGGGAGTGAGACAGGGTTGTAGCCTCTCCCCAATGTTATTCAATCTGTATATTGGGCAAGCAGTAAAGGAAACAAAAGAAAAATTTGGAGTAGGTATTAAAATCCATGGAGAAGAAATAAAAACTTTGAGGTTCGCCGATGACATTGTAATTCTGTCAGAGACAGCAAAGGACTTGGAAGAGCAGTTGAACGGAATGGATGGTGTCTTGAAGGGAGAATATAAGATGAACATCAACAAAAGCAAAACGAGGATAATGGAATGTAGTCGAATCAAGTCGGGTGATGCTGAGGGTATTAGATTAGGAAATGAGACACTTAAAGTAGTAAAGGAGTTTTGCTATTTGGGGAGCAAAATAACTGATGACGGTCGAAGTAGAGAGGATATAAAATGTAGACTGGCAATGGCAAGGAAAGCGTTTCTGAAGAAGAGAAATTTGTTAACATCGAGTATAGATGTGAGTGTCAGGAAGTCATTTCTGAAAGTATTTGTATGGAGTGTAGCCATGTATGGAAGTGAAACATGGACGGTAAATAGTTTGGACAAGAAGAGAATAGAAGCTTTTGAAATGTGGTGCTACAGAAGAATGCTGAAGATTAGATGGGTAGATCACATAACTAATGAGGAAGTATTGAATAGGATTGGGGAGAAGAGAAGTTTGTGGCACAACTTGACCAGAAGGAGGGATCGGTTGGTAGGACATGTTCTGAGGCATCAAGGGATCACCAATTTAGTATTGGAAGGCAGCGTGGAGGGTAAAAATCGTAGGGGGAGACCAAGAGATGAATACACTAAGCAGATTCAGAAGGATATAGGTTGCAGTAGGTACTGGGAGATGAAGAAGCTTGCACAGGATAGAGTAGCATGGAGAGCTGCATCAAACCAGTCTCAGGACTGAAGACAACAACAACAACACATCTGCTCAAATGAAGTGTCAAATGAGAGCAGTGCCCATCTAAAAATATCACTACAGGTCGAGGAATTTCAGCTTCTTTCAAGAACAGATCAAATACATTTGTTATATACTCAAAAAAACTTTCACCTGTGATCCACCCATTTTCTGTTTTTCCAATGCCCCAGTTTGGAGGAGCTGCTTTCACCAATGATGCTGGAATCCTTGCATATTTGAACAGTGTTAAGGGAGGGGCAAATTTTCCAGCAGCATTCACTACAAACAATGTAGTAATGTTATCTTTGTCAGAGTTACATGACTCATCATAAACATGATGGCCATGAGTACCTATGATTAATTCCCCTTTAGGAGCCAGAAAAAAAGAAGTTTCATCCATATTAAAAATTCTATTTGGGTCATTTAACACGTCCATATCATTTAAAGGGATGAATACTTCGTGAAACCAGTTTCTTATTTTCTCTTCTGTAACAGAACCTCTAGCCCTATTGACATATTCTGCATGTTTTTGTGACAGAACCTTGTGTCTCTTAAGAAATCCATAATACCACTTTTTCCCAGGTCGATTGTTAGTAAATGTAGCCTTACAACTTTCCATATCTGCACTCTCAATAAGTTTTTGCACAAATGCACAGAGATTTTCTTTAGTAACTGGAAATCCCATGCTAGAACAGTCCAAAACCCAGTCCACCAATTTTTTTTCAATTTGTTCTCCTAAGACAGAATGTGGACCACAGTGCCCTGTAGATTCTTTTGGAGATACACCAGAAATTTTGTTTCTTAATGTTGTCCTTGGAACTTTGTACAACTTGCTTGCAGTAGCAACCTTCATTACCTCATCAATAGCCTTTAAAGCATCTTTAACTTTGCTGGGAGAATACTGAAACTTCTTGTTCTTTGGTTGACTCATTTTTCCTATAAATAATGCACAAAGATGGAGTTAAAGAATGTTGCATATTTGAATAGTGCCTATTGCATATTTTGTATCTTACAAGCATAGGTAAATTAGTAAGATATGCCAAGACAATACTAACAATAAGGTATATATTGATATAAAAATACCAAAAATATTTTAATAAGCCTATTTAAATAAAATTAGCCTAGTGTAATGTAGGACAGAACACTAATATTGATGTTTTTGTATCAGTTTTTAGAAGCGGCCAAAACAGGATACATATGTCTCCACTTACAGCCACATGCATGGCCGTAACACGGAACCACGACTAAATATGGATCTGTTAATGGCCACATACTTTTGATGACATGTTTTTAGGCTGAGCAATATAAAACTTAAATGAAATGAAAATATAATGTCTTATCTTACCTCTGAACAGATTAAGTTTCTTCTGATGTTTTATTTAAACGTGTAAAATACAAAAAAAAAATAGATCATGTGTTGCTTAAAGAAAACTTCTGCAAAACCCAGCTTCTGCAACACTGATTATTTCACAAAATGGTGTCTCCAAACAAAAATAGACAAAAGAATGATTATACCTAAAAACAAAGATGATGTGACTTACCAAATGAAAGTGCTGGCAGGTCGACAGACACACAAACGAACACAAACATACACACAAAATTCAAGCTTTCGCAACAAACTGTTGCCTCATCAGGAAAGAGGGAAGGAGAGGGAAAGACGAAAGGATGTGGGTTTTAAGGGAGAGGGTAAGGAGTCATTCCAGTCCCGGGAGCGGAAAGACTTACCTTATGGGGAAAAAAGGACGGGTATACACTCGCACACACACACATATCCATCCACACATATACAGACACAAGCAGACATATTCTGCTTGTGTCTGTATATGTGTGGATGGATATGTGTGTGTGTGCGAGTGTATACCCGTCCTTTTTTCCCCATAAGGTAAGTCTTTCCGCTCCCGGGACTGGAATGACTCCTTACCCTCTCCCTTAAAACCCACATCCTTTCGTCTTTCCCTCTCCTTCCCTCTTTCCTGATGAGGCAACAGTTTGTTGCGAAAGCTTGAATTTTGTGTGTATGTTTGTGTTCGTTTGTGTGTCTGTCGACCTGCCAGCACTTTCATTTGGTAAGTCACATCATCTTTGTTTTTAGGTATATTTTTCCTTCATGGAATGTTTCCTTCTATTATAACCAAAAGAATGATTATGTAGACAAATGACTAGAGCCTTTCACAAAGTTTATAATAATCTATAGTAGAACTGGCTGGTATTCCAGAGAAGCTTAAAAATTAACCTTTGACATCAAGGTGGCCATAAGTGGGGTAGTGGCCAAAACTATAGCCTTCACCCTATATGGGATATTGTGTAATGGGAGACAGGACGAGTCAGTGTACAAGAGTCTGTAACAATTAAACTAAATGAAAATGTTGAGAGTGATAATTCACAACTTGCAGACTTTTTTAATTACCACATTATAAATATTTTAGCAAAAATATGTATGTCAGGGGGGGGGGGGGGTGTAATGGAATTTTAAACAGAATTCTGAAAAGTTGTTCTAACCTAGCAAGTAATGCATCACTGGCACAGAGAATTTGTCCAGATTAAATTATGCTATTGTTTGTTTGAATTATTCAGCACAATTTTTTGGCATTTTGTTAAATATGATTCAAATTAGTTGTGTGTAAAGCCATTATTATTATTATTTTTTTAATGAGTTTTTCTAAGAGTGTAAAATGATGTGTATAATCATATATCTTCAAAGGACCACAAAAAATATAGCTGGTGATGTTTTATTATTTTATTTTAATATTTTGAGTGAATGTAGAAACTGCTTTCTGAGTTGAGCAGTTTGAACTGTGATGAGCTAAGTAAGTTGTTTCCACTTAAATGTGAGACTACTCCTGAGTACATTACTTTTTCAAATATTTTGGAAAAAGATGTTGTAAGGAAATTAGGTGATTAATATTAAAGTCTTTCTTGTCAGCTTGCAATGATTGCTGATTTAAAGTTTCGAACTGATGAGTTTATTTAATTGAATGTGGAGAAATAATTAAGAACAGCACTGAATGCTTGTTCTTTGGAACTGATTTAAGCTCTTAGAGAACTGAAACTTTATTGTGTGCAGGGATGAATTTTAACTCGCAGAGTTGCAGGTTCTTAGTCAAGGCCATCATTTTAATTAATCATTACCCATTGACGGGGGAGTTACATTAGGCCCCTATTGCTGGTGACTTCATATGAACTAGAATTAATATTCTTTGAGCATCCATGATTGGGAGTGTGAAGGTACAGTGTAAGAACATTCATTTGCCGATAGGAAGACCAGCAGAAGAATGGTACAATGTTCATAGTAGTTTTTATAGTGTCCACTTTATGGAAGTAATTATGCAACATGGAGCTGTATATGAAAATGGGGTGACGGGAGTGCAGGTTGCATAAACTTCAAATTTTTTAAGCAAGTGATGACCTAGCTTAAGTACATTATTATGAATAATTCTCACAATGGAGAAGTAGGTGTCAACTGAACATTATCCTACTGTGAAACAGTACACAATTCGAATATTATCTTTTGCATTGTACCGAACATTGAATATGAGTACTTGCAATTAATTAACTGTGAAGTCTTTTCGGGCAGGAAACATCCCTGTGATGTTCTCTGCTGTAAGACTAGCCTCATCCACTCTCCTACCACCACTTATAATAGCCCTGTAACTGCAAAACATATACTATCAAAGGGAGAGCCACCTGCAAAACGACACCTCATATACTAGCTGTTGTGTAAACATTGTTCGGCCTTCTACATCAGTGTGACTACCACCAAATTATCAATTAGGATGAACAGACATAGGCAGAGATTGTATACTGGCAACTTGCTATATCCTGTTGCAGAGCATGCTCTACAACATGACATTTGTGACATTGGCGCCTGTTTCACCACACTTGTAATCTGGATTCTTCCCCCAGATACCAGTTTCTCAGAACTCCGCATGTGGGGACTAGCTCTAAAACATGTCCTTGGTTCTTGCCATGCACCTGGCCTTAATTTACCTTAATTTTTTCTGTCTCAGCATTTCTTCTCTGTAACTACTCTTGGTTTCACTCCATTTTGTTTTCTACATATTTCATTGTCTTTCCCATCTGATTTTCACCACCCCCTACCCACCTCTGTTACATACTATGCACTTAGCTTTTCACTCTTATTAACTTGTGCGAGATGTTTAAGCAGTAATCTCTGTCAGCATGTTACCCTGTCGTCCACCTTTAAACACTGAAGTTTTGAAACCTTGTCCAATGCAGTTCCCAACAATCAGTCTTTCCTTCTCATCCTGTATGGTCAGTCTCCTCTGACCCGTAGTTCTGGATGACTTTCCCAATGTCTACACATTTTCCTATACCTCTCCAGTCCTTTTCCTTCTCCCCTCTTCCTTCCGCTTCAACCTTTCTGCCTGAAGGAGCAGCCACTGGCTCCAAAAGCTTGCCAATTACAACCGTCTTTTATGTGCCGCCACTTGGTGAGTAGATTTTTTATCTATCCAATTAAATAATTTTGTCACTTGATTGTTTACAGTGTTATACCATCTGTAGTTTGGTTTACTAAATGATGAAGTGTTAGGGGTAGTATCATTTTCTTTATTTCTGCGTTCCTTGTTCCACTGATTCAAACAATTCATTCTCTTTTTAGATTGTTACATCGCCTCCCCTGTCAAATGTTTCCTTATTGTCACCACATGTTCAGATTCCAACTTCGGTTCAAAAATGGTCATTTTTGCTAATTATTCTTTACGTGCAAACCAAAATAATCCCTTTGTACATAACTTTTGAGTGTCTTCCACTCCCCCCCACCCCACCCCCCACACCCTCTCTCTCTCTCTCTCTCTCTCTCTCTCTCTCTCTCTCTCTCTCTCTCTCTCTCTCTCTCTCTCTGTGTGTGTGTGTGTGTGTGTGTGTGTGTGTGTGTGTGTGTGTTTGTGTGTTTTTACATTCTGGGCATCGAGCCCACAAGTTTTAACAAGCCTCCTCACTCTATTGGCTCAAAAATGAGCTAGTGTCTGTTAAAAAATATATACATTATTAACTTTTGTTCTCACTGATGATGAAGAATTCTTCTTGTCTAGTTCAATGATCTACTACAGGGATGGATTGTTGCTTTCATGTGTGCGCAATGAAATGTAATAATGAAGCATGAACTCTACAATTTTTTAATGAATGTCTGTTCATTCACTTCACAGTAGACAAAATACTTTACATAATTTGAAGAAAACATTTTCAAAAATTGAAGCTCATCATGGCTGTTTGCATTTCTTTCCATTGTTACTAACTGTACACCACCAGATTCCAGACTACAACCAATTACACAATCACACAACAACAACTAACTCACAACTGGTTGCTAAACACACTAATCAGCAAGTGCAGACTATAAAATACATTGACATTTTATGTTACAAAGATATGCCTACCGTATCAATATGACCGAAATTGTTTCTGAAAAAGATACAAATATATTTGTAACATTTTGTAAAAGCAATGGTTATAGGAAATAAGTGTTATTATTAATAATGTATAAAGAAAGTAAATACTTTAGCATTTGGTGTAGTGTAAACTACAATACTTTGCACAAATGAGGTATGTTGTGCAGTTCCATTACACAGTCCAAGGTGATATTGGGTAGCAAGAGGTGCACTCATTTGTCAGTGATTCTTATGGTTGGTGGGAGTAATGGAGCTGTGTGACTATATGGCATGGGAAGTCTGTTTGCTGACTAGGTTTGGGTCGTACTGCCTGTCTGTGGAGGTCTTTATGAGGCCTCCAGCGAACTGGGAAAGGATGTTGTCCTAATTGCAGATACGTCGTCCAGTGTGTATTGGCCCTGAATCCAGATCATGAAGAATCATCTATGAACCTGGATCAGACTAGGTGTTGGCATGTTTTGGAGGCTAGGAAAGTTTCCTCTAGACGTCCCATAACAGGTTTGCGTGGGAGAGTGCTCTTTATAACTTCATAACTCTTTCATTAACAAATTTTGATAACTGTGATGAAATGAGCAAAGTCTTGACTGAGAATGAACTCACTGAAAACTAAAACTTAACTGACCCCTCAGATAGTGACTACTATGCATTAAATAATATTACAACAATGTAAACAACTACATCCCATTTGAATACACATAATACAGGGTGTACATAAAGTCTGGGAACATTTTCAATTATTTATTGCACAGGAACAAAACATTGTACAGATGTCCTACACATTGCATTTTGAAGAGAAACTCTGAATTTTTTTTTACAAACATTCGATATGTGAACCATGAGTAACCCGGCAGACATAAATATGGTAACCGAATGCTTGCCATGCCTGTCCCAGCATGGCATCATCGACTGTGGCAGTCGCTTCCTGTATTCTCTCGCGGAACTCTGCTATATTCAATGGTAGAGGTGGTACATTCACCAGATCTTTAATGTGTCCCCACATAAAAGAGTCACATGGAGTGAGATCTGGTGATCGGGGAGGTCATTTCACGAAATAGCTGTCCCCTTCTGTAGCACAGCCAATCCATCGCCATGTTTATGACTAGTGCTATCGGCAAATTACCAAATTACGCTATGGAGGTATACGTGATAAAAGCTTTCAGGGTTTCTCTTCAAAATGACATGTGTATGATATCTGTACAATGTTTGGTTCTTGTGCAATAAATAATTGAAAGTGTTCTCGGACTTTATGTACACCATGTATGTTAATTAAAATTTCACTTGTTACATCAAGATCAAGAAGTGCTATAAATATGTTTTCAAGTAACTTTTGTCATTTTCCAAGTTTTTCTATACTAAATTTAATATAATAAATCTCTTTAAGGATTACTGTACAAATATGCAAATCGGATCTAAAGTGACTGATTGTTTTAATTACTACGATTTACAGGGTCTTCACTGCTATAGTTTCATTATATGGTCCATTTAATTATTTTATGATCCATAGTAAAGCTCATAATCTACAGAACTGTTTACAATTCCAGTAATCGGACTCAATACATCAACTTTCTGAATTAGAAATCATAGTTTTAGCAAAATTTCAAACTATCGTCCTTTTGTAAAGAAAGTAGCAGAACTAACTTCCCACTTACAGGACATATATTTTTTCCAAATAGTGTATGAGAAAGAATAATAACTGCAAAAGCAATAAACACCAACTTAAATATAAGAGTACATAACATAAACACAATGTTATGTATCAAGTGATACAGTAAACATTGTGCTTCATGATGATTTGTAAACAGATGTATTGTATACTTCTGTATTCAAGTATCTGCCTGTTAATTACACTCTCAATTGAAGGCTATAATAACCTGAGCCCTCATAATCAGTTACTGATGATAACACTAACTGTTGTCCATACAGTGTGCTCCTTAGTTTGCTGCACATTTTTGTTGGATTAATTTTGGAATGAGTGAATATCTCAAGAAATGATTTCATTTACTTCTGTACCTTATCTGTATTTTGTTTGTAAGGTGTATCTCTCTTTTCACTGAAGATGTAACTAATTCACTCATTGGTTTGTTGCAAGTGAACATTTTTTTATGTTTTTCATATAGCATTAGATAGTGTAATACGTGTGACTATTTTATAGGTGTCTCTGGACATATGGTATCAGCTATCAATGATTCTTGTGCTCTTATGTTTTAAAATTTAACGTATATTTCAGTGCTAACAACTCATTTTGTTGCAGAAAATGAAAGGTTAGCAAAAATTCAGGAGTCCCTTGGCTGTGTACAAAATATAACAGAGGTATCAGTGGAGCGACTTAGCAAAGTATTACATACATTTGAAGAGAATTTAGTGGACGTCACAAGTAATATTGCAGCTGTTGAAGGTGGAAACAATGTACCTGAAACTGAGCATGCAGATGATGATGACTGGGACCCAGATTACTACTATGATGAACAAGATAGTTTTTCTTGAAAGTTGTTGTTTTTATGGTCCTATAATTGATTACTTATTTTTTAATCATAACATTATTTTTAAGGGTTGGAGAGTATCCTATGCATGTTAAAAAGTAGAAAACAAAGAAAGGAAATTTATGTACAATAAATACTAGACTGATACACCAGTTTTATGTACATTGTGATGTGATATAGTAGGATTCATTTCTGATTCAAGATGTACAGTTAAAAGTTATTGCCTCACCAAAGTGATGTGTAACAACTTGATTGTGATCACTTTCTTAATGTGTTTTTGCATGAATAATGAAAGTACCATACAACATCAAGTTGATTTCTTTAATAAGTATTGTATATAATGTACAGTTCTTGTGAGTTTGTTATGACCTCCATTTACTACAGATTATCTGTATTGATGGATACATTCTAGTACAAATATTTATGAATTTTACAAGAGACATATCAGATCCACAAATGTATACACTGTTACTGAGTTTTAGTATTTTTGTAAGCCTTAATTTGCATGAGATGCATCCATGTTGATGTTAATTTACATTGTTGATGATCTCTCTTTCAGTATAGCAATCTAGCAAAAGTGGCCTTTTATGTCTTTTGGAAGTCTAAAAGATGACTTGGTGAAAGGTGACTGTTCTTGTCAACCTATCAATACATTTTTTTACAATTTCTTAAAAAGTATTTTTAATTAAATACCTTGTACAACAATAACCCTGATAATAATTATATAACCTGCAGATGCAATAACAGGCATCATATATGTTGAAATACAGTGTTTCTCCGTTTAATGCCTATTCAAAGAGAATCAATTCTGTTGATTTATAAAACTTGAAAATTTTAACCTGTTGATTGTTGCAAGAGATGTCATTTCTGTATATTTCTTTCCGTCAGTGAAGTACATTCCGTTTTTTGATCATGATTTGTTCATTCTTGTACAGAATTGTTGATTTATTTTCTTTACTATTTTTAATTACAAACACCATAAAAACTAAACTGCTTTTGCAACTACTGGGGATACCTTATCTAATTTGCTTACTCCATTTGGTTGTCTTTCAATTACTTGTTCTGTTTTAAATACAAACATTTGATTGTTACTATTCAGACGGAACAAAACACACAACCTTGAAAGTTCTCTTGAGAAGAGGAGTTTGGTGCTGTTTCTGAAATCAATTTTTTTTTTTAGATAACTGTTGAAATAATATTCTATGCATAAAAGATGGCTCTGCTAATTTACATTAGTTCAGACTACTTAATGTGTCTGTACCACAGTGAACTGACACACACAAACACACACACACACACACACACACACACACACACACACACAGAGTTAACATCTTGTACAAATTTTTTGTGAAGTTATTTTTTAGAGATCCAGGAATACATCCTGCAGCATCTGTTGTATTTACGATCTAGAGACCTTGTTGTTTATAGAGGGTAACGAGAAATTAAGAATCTGTTTTGCTGAATAATTACTGTATTCTATTATTTATTGTGACATTCATTTGTCACATGTTACGTTTAACAAGCCATTCACATCCCGACACAATTCTCATCGGCCAGCTGTATCACGAAAGACATTCTGGAGCATTTGCGGTGCTTTAGCCGCAGCAGCATGTCTAATTCAGTCTGAGAGCTCTGCCAATGAGCTGATATTATGTTGGCGAAGCACAAGTCACTTGACAAATCCCCAGACGAGGAAGTCAGTGGCTGTGAGGCCAAGAGAACAAGCCACCCAAATCATGGTCCTGGGCACCTAATCCGTCTTTCAGGAAACACACCATTCAAAAACATACACACGTATATGGTGTAACGGTGTTGTGCCCCATCTGCTTGGGGTAAACATTATGTACATGTTCATCCCACACAAGCTGTAGTTAAAGAAAGTGTTCCAGCATATCCAAATACTTTGCCCCAGTGATGGAGTTTTCAGCAAAGAAGAACAGGACCTAGATTTTGTCAGTGGATATTCCCATCCACAAATTAACTTTGGGAGAGTCTCTCAGGAACTCCAGGTGCTCAACTGGTGGTGTGTTAGTCCAGACGACACAGTTATGTCAGTTAAACCTTCCACATGTGTAGAAAGTTGCCTCATTACTGAATAGGATGTGGTTGAGGCTGTTGTGATTTGCATCTGCTTAGGCAAACCGTAGCACATGTTGCTACATTCTGCCAAATCCTCATATTCAATTGGTGGTGAACTTGCAGTTGGTATGACTTGTCCTCAGAGCATGTCGAAACACACTACATATTATCCTGTGTGGAACATCCAGTTCTGCTAACAATTGTCACACCGCTTTTGTACTGCAATCAGTAGTTGTTCTAATGTCTTAAATTTAGTCAGCATATGTTGATAGATGGCCTTTTATGGGCTCATTCCTCACCGTACCAGTGCACTTAAACTTGTTTACCATTTGTTGAATTGCCTTATCAGTAAGTCCAGGGTATGGGATTTGTAATTAAATCTCCACCCAATTGTACCCTGTGACAACCTTCGCATCACGTTTGCTATCGTCCCCTGCACAGTTAGCAATGTGCTTGCTTAGGTACCTGTAACAACAGAACACATGTTTAGTGGTGCCATCCAGTCCATAATTTTCAGCAACAACCACAACTTTTACATCTATAATGCACCTGCAATACTTTACTTACCCAGTTTTTAAATTTTTGCTGACTTATGTCTACACTGTGGTAGCATTGTTCTGTTTTGGGATTTTTGTTTTTTGTGATCAAGTTAGATCTGTATTTTCTCTCATTCCTTGATCATTTCTTAGGAGGCACCTGCTGTTTCATCTATCAGCTCTGCTTGTTGAATGCACTAATATAGCCTAGTCTCGACTTATATCTTGTTCTCCTCAAATGATGATGCTTGAGGACAAGCCATTAATGACTAACTACAGCGTGATTGCATGCCACCCCTTAATGTGACTCTCTCAACATCTGCATTTTTACTTACCAACTTGATTCCATCTTATGAAGATTCTGTTCTAAAAATATAATACCACATACCACATACAACCTGGCCACAAGAAGTTGATGTATTTTAGTAATTTGTGGTTTTGTAAACTCCCTCTTTCAACTCTGTATTTAAACTGAGACTGTGTGGAATTTTAACAGAAACAGACATAAATTTCCCATCAGCAGTAACTCTTTCTTTTATTGCTACTTTTAAATCATGATTATCTGTTTTCTCTCAGCATCAAACATTTCAAACAAAACAACATTGATTAAAACACGACAATTAAGTTATTCCAGTTACTGTTACACTCTTTATAAAATCTATTTATATATTTCTCCCACCAGTCAATAATTGCATAGTAAATAGTTTGTCCGCTGCAGATTCTTCACATGCATGCTATTATTTAACTTTTCTCCTAATGTTCTCTCAAGATCACTTGACAAATAATACGTACTGACTGACGATTAAACCCTTTTTTGACATTTCTTTTTGATCAAATTATTACTATGTTCCTCCAGTCTTATGCAAGTGGAACCTGAGATAGCTACTTCATCTGAAAATTGGCATTGTTGTAAAACATTTAATTATCTTTTCGCTAACTAAACCAGAATGTAATTTGTGTCTCAAATTTGGTATATTTCTATCTAATTTGACTTTTCTCTCAGTGATGCTATCATTGTTTCTTTCTATCTTTGCTATCAAATCAGTACCTAACTGATTTATCTGTGCTCTCAGATCAGTTCACAGGTCAGAAATAACTTTTAAATATGTCCTTGAAATTCTCTTCTATACTTGTTGTTAATACTGGCACACAGATTAAATAATAATACTTGAACAACACTTCCTCAATTCACAACAAATACCAATACTTGCTTAGGAAATTGCTACTATCATAGTGTGGGGTGCCACAACTCAGTTATGTTGTGAAGTGGTTGCACAACTGTGCCTTGTAATATAAATTGCTTTTTAGTCTCCAATTGCCCATTGCAGCTACTCGCCATCCGGCAAAGCAATCAATTTCCGTTTCATCATGTAACAAAATTTTCATCTCTTGCAGTGCTATGGCTTCTAATTGCATGTCATTAGCAACAAATTTCTTCTTACTAATTGCCTTTTAGTGTGTATATTAACATGTGCATTTCATTTCTTCAATAGTCATTTGGTTACCAGGGGCAATGCCACAAGTTCACAATAATTCTTCATAGAAAATTGCTAATTATTGTTAAACACTTTTTCTCGTGATCTTATTTATACTTTCCTTACTCTTTGTGGTCTGTATTAGTCTCTTGCAAAGTTTAATTTTGTGTTTCACTTCCAGCAACTAACTTTATCCACATACTGCACTTGGGCAACACAAATATGTGGTTGACAGGTAGTGTTGTGGCAATGTATTATTTAGTTCTTCTTTACCTGTTTTGTTCTTGACCATGTCATTTTATAAGGCTCTTCACTTCCATTGGAATCTACATCACAGTTTTTTACTTCCATGACACAACAGACACCATCGTCACAAATGTTGACTTCTTGCATATATATATCATCAAACAAATTACATGAACACCTACTGTCAGTGCTAACATTTAAAAGAAATTTTGTAAGAGCCTAGTCCCCATTGTATATGTAGGTTGTATCTATAATCATAGGAATTCTGTGCCTATTCAAAACAACCTGGCAATTGCTGGATCTTCTATTTTCATGTCTAGGCAGGTATTTCCTCTCTCAAAGTTACTGGCAAAGGCATTTCATGTTGAAGATGCACATCATCCCTTGACATGGCTAGCAACATACAAATAAAAATAACAATCCCATACAATGTCCGCACTTTTACCTACAACATCTTGTTTTATATATATTAGTTCAAAGGGCTCTGAGCACTATGAGACTTAATATCTGAGGTCATCAGTCCCCTAGACTTAGAACTATTTAAACCTAACTAACCTAAGGACATCACACACATCCATGCCCGAGGCAGGATTCGAACCTGCGACCATAGCGGTCGCGCAGTTGCAGACTGAAGTGCCTAGAACAGCTCAGCTACAACGGCCGGCGATATTAGTTGTGAGTATGATTCAGTATTAAGAACGCACATGGATATCCATCATTCCTCTGTAGTAGTATGATTTGCCTCACTGCAAAATAGGCTTCTCTACTTTATAGACAATATATAATATCACAAACCATTTTGTGTTGGCTTGTACGTAAAACACATTTTCATATTACCAGTCTTTTCTCTTTTTCAAAGAGAAAACTGATAATACTCGTGATGATCAATAAGCCAAACGTTCCCTGTGTGATGCTGAATGGCACACACTTGAGCAGCTCGGGTAGCGTGGCTGGATTAGTGTTTGATTCCCAAGCTGGGAGGTGGTGAGTACTACTGTAAAACATAGTTGTGCTTCATCAACCAGTGGCCACTAGGCACTACATTGGAACATCATGTGTCATTGAGTCATGTCATTGGTATGACCACCTAGATTGCAAGGACTACAGACATAAAATTGCAGGTGAAACTGTGTGGCTAATGAGATGGATGGCAGCTCAGGTACAGTCCAGTAGGTAACCTTTGAACATATGCCACATCCAAATTGTCAAGCTTGTTCAGGTTTACCCTTCCTGACTTGTCATTTTTCCTATAAGCATTTAATGAATTAAATTTTGTTTATAAAGCAAACACCTTAACCCTCCTACTACCAGGAATTCCCCCCCCCCTGCCCCCCCACTGACAAGGAGAGGTCCCAAGGAGTGGGACTGACTTCGAAAACATCTGTGCAGTTGTGTTGGCTGCCATTCACCCTGGTGGCTTTAGTTTGCGAGTAATCTAAAAGTTTAGCAATTTCATGTGATGCTGTAGATCTTTAAAAATAGTATGGTCGCACAGACTGCTGGTGTAGCGTAATGGTTAATGTTCATTACCCACATGCAGAAGGTCGTAGGTTCGAATCTCCTTGGGTTATTCAGTTCATAGGTCTAAATGTAATTTTTTTTATTTCTAATTCTTATTCATGTCATTTTAATCATATTAATTTCTTTATTTGCTCTGGTTTTTCTCCACTTTGTGTGAACTGTTGTTCACATGATTTTTATTCTTATTATTATTGTTGTGTAGTAACTTAAATCTAATTTCTTCTGTATCATCATCTCATATGTTCACCCATGTCATTGCATTCATTCTGTTCCTCATTTTGCTTGAATTTTGTTTTACTTATAATCCCTTCTTTCATTTAAATTTTTATCTGCATTATTTTGTCCATATTAAAAAAAAAAGTATGAAAATCACCATCCGAACAAATGTATATCTTGTAACTAAAAATACATTGACACCATTAAAAGGCCAGCATAAATAGATGAGTTCATCTTTTGTTTTTAACAAATGGATAGGCATTTTCAAATGTTTCAATAGAACTAGAATTAAAAATACTCCTATCATAGCACAAAACTGCGAATGTGTCGTAGGTAGAGTTAGGAACGTAAAAGAAGGGAACTAAGTTTTCAGCTTATCTGGGAGCTTCAAAGACATTTTAATCCAAATATCTCGAGACATTTGCACTTTACTACTTGTTAGTGTATCCACGGTATGTAATATAATGTAGCGTGTCAAGAAAATTAACATGATACATGATGTCATGTCATTAACATAGGATGCATCCCTGCTCTGATACTTTCTAATGTAGATGTGTCCCACACTCTACATACATGTTAACATGGAGTGGGTTTGGGGAAGAAATGATCTCCTTGGGGGGAAAAAATTAACTCCTCCCCACCCAGAAATCAGAAAATTGTTTTAGCAACCCCCCGCCACACACCCCAGGAACTAATCCTACCCCAGAAATGTTATCCCCACCCCTAGAAAAACTTTTATTTTTATTACATGTAAGCTGTACAACCATATTACATTATATATTGCTTACTATAGCTGGCAAATCTTCTGGATTTGGGGCACAGAATCAGCATCCTTAGCCTATATATTGCAAGGTGCGGTGTGCTGACACCTTGCAGCACTGCGGAACTGGGGGTACCTTGTTAAAAAAAAGTGCAAATATGGCAAGATGTTTTGATTTAAACGTCTTTGAAGATGCCAGATAAGTCAAAAAGATAGCTCTCTTCTTTCACATCCCTAATGAGACAAGGACATATTCACCTTTTCTGTGCTATGCTAGGAATATTTTTCATTCTGGTTCCCAATTTCATCATATTTTTGAAATTAGACTGACATTGCTTGACAACCAATGCAGATTTTTGTTAACTTGTGCGATGACTGCCCCTGTATAGATATTTTTTTTTAATTGTCTTTCAAACCATGTTGTTTGAGTTGGGCATAATTAGTCTGGCTCCTGTATGGTTATCTAATCTACCTGGTAAGATAGAACCTGTCCAATACAACCTACTGTGTCCTGAGAGCACACAAGCCTCACCACCACATCAAAGCCGTGCATGCAGGAGGTTTTATTCTATTTTTTATTTTTATTATAGTTCTATTTTTAATTTTGATTTTTATGTTTTATTAACTTTTTGTCTTTTTGGTTACATACTATATGCAAATATTTTATAAATAACCATAAATAATACAATTTAGTGCACATAATTACAGCAAATATAAATATGATACTGAACAAAATATTAAATACTGTGCAAAGTTTATGATGATAATATACATAAATAGTTCATATTACATAGATAAACTTACAATACGACCATATTACACCGATAAACTATGATACGAACAAGAAAGTAGAATGGTTGTACAAAAGAAGACGTGGTCGCGTGGTTAATGCGAAGTACTAGCTTTGAAACTTGGGAGACCGTGTGAATCTCTCCGTGTCCACATACTACTGTTACAAAAGTTTACTTGTCAAATGGTGTCTGGACAGCAAAAGGCTGTCTCCTAATTTAACAGCAGCATGAGATTTTACGTCATTGTGCTTCTCGAAAGTAGCTGCAAAGTAACCCACAAGAACCATGTGGCAACCATGCGATGAAATAGTATGAAATAACACACAAAGTTAGAATTGGCCATTATAATATGTGGAAGTAACTTTATAATGTGTCACAAAGTGCGGGCAACAATATGCTAGGATAGTCTGTCTCGTCTACATCCAACAATTTGATAACCAACAGGAAGAAGCATCTTATGACACAAAAAGAACCAGCTGACAATTTAATTAATTTGACTAAATGGCAGTTCATTGGACTACTTAAGTAGTTGAGTATTTAACCTGTTGACTGATGGACCAAAATATGCTCATCTTATTGGAACTGTATCAATCTGTAGCTACACCAAACTTACCTATCAGTTGAGCAAATGTATTGTTTCAAAATATTTGAAAATTTTCTGAATGACGATGTAAATTAAATGTTGTACCTGAAACAAAACAAGAAAAAAAGGTGGCTGTGTAATGAATCATACACTACAGTTATGCTGAACAATTAGGGCAACAAATAATAAACCATTGAAAAGCATACATCTTGTTATTATCTTGTCTTAAAATTATTGCACTGTTCACTTCTACTATACAATAATAAAAATTGAAAATAAAGAAACCAGCACTAGAGAAACTCACATGAATAATTTTAGCACAAAATGTTGCAACAACCAATAATAATTAACACTGATCAGCCAGAACATTATGATCACAAATCTGCTATTGATATAAACCCCTTCAGGTGATAGCATCAGCACCCGGTGAGGAATGACTGGCAGTCGGACACAAGTGCGGTGCATGTAGTATCAGTGAGCAGGCTGTCCATGTGTAGAGTGGGCAAGGCGCACAATCTATCTGAGTTTGACTGAGGGCAGACTGTGATGACCCTGAGGCTTGGCACGAGCATTTTGGAAACTGCACGACATATCAGGTGTTCGAGGAGTGCTGTGGTGTCAACACCACATAGTAAAACCGAGGTGAAACCATGAGCAGACGACATGGGGTTGGGCGGGTACCCCTCATTGCAGATGTCGGATGTCGTATACTGGGCATAATGGTAAAACTGCACAGGCGACAAACTGTGATGAACAGACATTAGGCTCCAATGCTGGGCAGAGTAAAAGTGTGTCTGAAACACAGTGCACGAAACATTCCTAACGATGGATCTCTGCAGCCAATGGCCCATGCATGTGCCTGTGTTAACACCATGACATGACTGAAATGAGCAAGTTACTATCAGCACTGGACGTTGGTGCAGTGGTAGTTTTGCATGATCTGATGAATCCTGATACCATCTTCATCATGCCCTTGGGAGGGCCCGAATCTGTCATCTTCCAGGGAAACAGCTCCTTCATGCCTGCATTGCAGGACACACACAAGCTATTGGCGAGTCCATTATGCTCTGGGGAATAGTCTCTTAGGCATCCATGGGTCCAGTGGAGATCGTGCAAGGCACAATGACAGCCAAGGAGCATTGTACACTGGTTGCAGACCATGTGCACCTCCTTCATGACGATCAAGTTTCCTGGCAGTAGTGGCATTTTTCAACAAGATAATGCACATTGTCACAAGGCCAGGAATTTGACAGAGTGGTTTGAAAAGCACAGTGGTGAGTTCCATTTGGTGTGCTGCACCCCACCCCCAAAACTCATCAGATCTGAACCCAATCAAACACATCTGTGATGTAACTAAACGTGTCATCAGAGTTCATTGTCTCTTCCTGGAATTTATGGGAATTAGGTGACTTGTGTGTGCAGATGTGGTGCCATCAACCTCAAGTGACCTACCAAGGTCTCATTGCTTCCATAGCACGCTGCATTGCCGCCGTTATCCGTGCCAAATATGGACATACCGGCTATTACATAGGTCATAATGTTCTGGCAGATCAATGTAAGTACGTGTATGATTGATTGACTGAAATAAGCAGAACACCTGTGAAGCAATGATTGCATGACAAAATATTATCCTCTTTTCAATCCTGTATGAAGATTGATAAACTTCAGCTTGTTTTGTCTGAAAATATATTTTCCATGTGATAGCATAGCAGTTTTTGAAGAACATGCAGTAAAATACCCTGTAAGTTGGAAATAAGGTGTCCTTTTTTGGCAATCATTTTTACACCGATTTTGGCGTAGTATAATTTTCTGCTTGGTTATTGAAAAAGCTTTAAATGCTCAATCACACAGTACAGGGCTGGACATAATACTGGTTTGGTATATATGTTGTTTCATGTGCCCAAAGATTTTTTGATGATTTTTAAGCCACTGATGAATAACATCTTTAAAGAATGAACAATGAAACAATAATCAACTGTAATAAACAGTTTTTTAAAAAATAATATCGAAATGGAGCACTTAAAATGAAACACATTTCTACGAAACAGTTTCATATGTAAACATGTGATATTTTGCATGTAAAAATCAAACAATGAAAGAGTTTTTTTGAACGCTTTTTATAATTATCATAAGAATATATTTTTTATTGTCATCTGTATTACTTGAAGCCTTCTCAGGACATGCAAGTCATGTAAAAAAGTATTTTGTATGCAACTTTAGCCTTTATAGTGTGGCAATGGATAAATTTTTCCGAAAGCAACAGGACACCCATTAATTACAAGTATTTGTGTTCCTTTGTGCAAAGTTTGAACTGATTTGTACAAGTTTAAACTATAGAAGTGCACTCTTCTTGCACATAAAATCCAAAAGAAACAAGATTTTTTCAAATGACTAAAACCTAAGTTAGACCAAGGTCTGATACACAGGTGGATCAAATTTTAAACCACTGGTCTTGCCTCAGTTTTGGCTGAGCATTTAATTCCAGACCAATTAAAATTTTTGCAAAAGGAATTAATTGATTCGCAGAGTTCAAACTTGAGCACCAAGACCCCTCTCAAATGGCGATTCTGTGCTCAGCCTTTTCATACATACGCTTCTACACTGTAACAATTCAGTTAATTAGTTTAAATGTAATTTTTTTTTATATCTAATACTTTGTTCCGTCATTTAAATAATCATTTTAACTTTATGATTTGCTCTCATTTTTTCATCCTTTCATTGTTTTTCATTTGGAATCTGCAGGGTCTATCACAAAAGTTCCTGGAATGTATTTTGGTAGTTGGCAACACTCACTGGTGGAGCAGAGCTTTAGGCGAAGTTGGAGGGGTATCTAAGCTTCGGAAAGGAGATCTGTATAAGTTGCTTTCAGACAGTTGTCAACGTAGGTTTGTGCTCTGCACAGAGCTACCTACTGCACTCTCGTTGAGCAAAAAATGAACTAGTTTTATGAGCAGTGTTATGCAGTCATTTTGACAGAAAAGGTGTTCTTCACCATGAGTTAGTGCTACAAGACAAGTACTCAATGAGGAGTTCTATTGTGAAGTGCTCCAATGGTTGCACAGCAGTGTTCAACGTGTCCGAAAAAAAATCGCACCAGGTGGATCACGCACCATAACAATGCTTCAAGCCACGCTGTACTTATAGCCTCAGAGTTGATGGCCAAAATGGGTGTGGTAACAGCAGTCAGCTGTAAATGCCAGTTCTTTAAATTTTTGTGATAGTGCTTCATGAAACGAACATTGTCTTCCCTGCAGGGATTTCCAGTTTGAGTCTATGAAGCATCTCTATAATAATCACATGTTGATCAAACCCACTTGTAACAAATCTACATGCTCATACCATTTCATATTGTTTTGTAACATTGCACCCAGATATTTAATCATCGTGTGCCAAGCAGCATGCCACTAATACTGTTTACAAACATTATAGGATTGTTTTTCCTGATCGGCTGCGTCAGCATAAATTATTCTACTTTTAGAGCAACCTGCCATTCATCAAACCAAACAGAAATTCTGTCTAAGTCATATTTTATCCTCCTACAGTTGCATAATGACATCACTTTCCTGTACATTACAGTGCCATCAACAGGCAAGAGTTGCTGCTCACTACGTCAGCCAGATCATTTACGTTTAGAAAGAACAAGAGCAATCCTATCACCCATGCTTGGGGCACTCCTGACAATAACCTTGTCTTTGATGAACACTCATCAGGGATAACATATGGATTCTATTAGGTACTTAAAAAGTTTCCGAGCCATTCACATATCTAAGAACTTATTCTGTATTCCTGGACCTTAGTTAAGTCTGCATTGGGGCACTGTGTCAAATGCTTTCCGAAAATATAGGAATATGGAATCTGCTTGTTGCCCTTCATCCACAGTTTGTGAGATATCGTGTGGGATAAGGGCAAGCTGGGTTTCGCACGAGGGATGCTTTGTAAATCCTCGCTTATTTGTGGACAGAAGCTTTTCTGTCTCCATGAAATTTATTATGCTCGAAATTTGAATTACTCAATAAGCAAACCTATGTTAAGGATTCTCTTGCCCTTCTTACATGCAAGAATCACCTGTTTTCTCCACTCGCTTTGGACTTTATGCTGTGTAAGAGATTCACAATAAATGCAAGCTAAGTAAGAGGCCAGTGTCGAGGAGTATTCTCCCACCTCTTTCAGTTGTTTCTCAATGCCATGGATGCCTATTTATGGCTTGCATATGTGAGTCCTTGCAGCAGTCAAACAATTCTCTGTCTGTACGATCCTTCTGCGTGAATTATTCTTTGAATGTGAAATTTAAAATGTTAGCTTTTCTTTTACCATCTGCTATTGCAACACCAGACTGGTCGATGAGTGGCTGGATAGAAGCCTTTGGCTTTCTTCTTGATTTTATGTACGTCCAGAATTTTCTCAGAAAGATTTTCCACTAATGTATGGCGGTAGAAGCTGCTGTATGTTCTGCGCATCAGTCTCTTTATTGACACAGAAATTTCTATCAGCTTTAGCATCTTGACATTTTGTATCCTTTTTGGAACAGACAGTGCAACAACAATCTCTGCTTCCTCAGCATGTTAAGATTTTTGTTGGTAAACTATATTAGGTTTGTTAAAACCTTAATGCACTTATGTGGCACATATTTCTCAATAGGACAATATATAATCAGTTCAAACTTGGCCCATAATTCCTCCACATCAATCACATTTGAACTAAATTACATACATTCATTGTCAAAGTAGAGTGCTAACAACTGATTATCTACTCTTTACAGCATAAAACTCTCCTAGCCTTTTTGACAGATTTAAGAACTTAAGTAACCATCACCACTATGATGACATCGTAACACTAATGCGTCTCGCTCTAATGACATGTTGATAAGGTCAGGCCTGTTTGTAGCTACAGGGTCTATTGAATGTGGGTTGTCAAATTAGATGCTCAAGACGGTTTTCGAAAAATGTGTTCAGAACTACTTCACAAGACTGACTGTGCACGCCACTGACAACGAATTTATCGATGTCCATTCTACATACCTCAAAAATAGTTTTGCATCACTTTGGTTCCAAGAATCTGTACAGAAAATTGGAATAGAGATCAACATAAACATCATTTCCGCCCTTTTTATTGCTCATGAAAACCACACATTGCATGTTGTACCACCATACCGCGAGACCTTCAGAGGTGGTGGTCCAGATTGCTTTACACACTAGTACCTCTAATACCCAGTAGCACATCCTCTTCCATTGATGCATGCCTGTATTTGTCGTGGCATACTATCCACAAGTTCATCAAGGCACTCTTTGTCCAGATTGTCCCACTCCTCAACGGTGGTTCAGCTTAGACCCCTCAGGATGGTTGGTGGGTCACATTGTCCATAAACAGCCCTTTTCAGTCTATGCCAGGCATGTTCAATAGGGTTCATGTCTGGAGAACATGCTGGACACACTAGTCTAGTGGTGTCATTATTCTGAAGGAAGTCTTTCATAAGATGTGCCTGATAGGTGCGTCAATTGTCATATATGCATATGAATACCTCGCCATTATGCTTCTGATATGGTTACACTATCAGTCAGATGATGGCATTCACATATCATACAGCCATTATGGCGCCTTCCATGCCCACCAGCGATGTACATCAGCCCCACATAGTGCCACCCCAAAACATCAGGGAACCTTCACCTTGCAGCACTCGCAAGACAGCGTGTCTAAGGCATTCAGCCTGACCAGGTTGCCTCCAAACATGTCTCCGATGATTGTCTGGTTGAAGGTACATTTGACACTCATCACTGAAGAGAACATGACGCTAATCCTAAGCAGTCCATTCAGCATGTTGTTGGGCCCATCTGTACCATGCTGCATAGTGTTGTGGTTGTAAAGATGGACCTCGCCGTGTACATCGGGAGTGAAGTTGTGCACCATCCAGCCTATTGCACACAGTTTGAGTCATAACACAATGTCTTGTGGCTGCACGAAAAGCTTTATTCAACATGATGGTGTTGCTGACAGGGTTCCTCCGAGCCATAATCTGTAGGTAGCGGTCATCCACTGCAGTAGTAGCTCTCGGGCGGTCTGAGCGAGGCATGTCATCAACAGTTCCTGTCTCTCTGTATCTCCTCCATTTCCGAACAACATCACTTTGAGACACCTGGACACTTCCCTTGCTGAGAGCCCTTCGTGGCACAAGGTAACAATGCGGACCCGATCGAACCACAGTATTGACAATCTAAGCATGTTTGAACTACAGACAACACGAGCCATGTACCTCCTTTCTGGCAGAACGGGTTGATCGGCTGTCGGACGCCGTCCGTCTAATAGGTGCTGCTCATGCATGGTTGTTTACATCTTTGGGCGGGTTTAGCGACATCTCTGAAGAGTCAAAGGAACTTTGTGATACAATATCCACAGTCGACGTCTATCTTCACGAGTTCTGTGAACCGGGGTGATGCAAAACATTTTTTGATGTGTGTGTACTTGGTATAGGCTGTTACTTGTGATTAATATTGCATGGTATGGATATTTCTGTACTACCAAGTGTAGTCTTTCTTTAAATGATTCTACAATTGTTATAGTGGAATCACATGATTTGTAAAAACATCAGCTGATTAACTTATGCTCACCTAGGCCAGCAACTTGCATCCAGAGTAACTTCATAGCCAGACTCAATTTCAACCACGACAGACAAAATATTTTTGCCGATTGCAATGTATGCACCCCAACTTTGGTATCTAGCCTGCCTTTTCAATGCCTCATTATTATGAAGTTTTCTACTTTGGATTTCATCCAGCTGTCAGTTCAGAGAGTAATCTGAGCATGACAGCTTTTCTGCAGGGCAGTACATTCGTTTCGAGTACTTTGACAATTTACTGTTAAAACTTTGACATTAGAAGTGTCTTTATTTTGTATGCGAATACATCTTGCTTTCTGCATATAGACTGGTGTGCGTTCGTCAGAAGACTTCAAATTATTGCCTAGTCTAAAAACCACTCATGCACAGTGCACTCACAAAACCCTGCTACCCGAGTAGCTGCTTTCTGTTTGTATTGCACGACTGACTTGTCAAGGGGAGTCCTACAATTCTACACCCCACCGTGCAGGTCGAGAAATCTGCAGCCAGGACCATTACCGAATTGATGGAGCCTCTGGTTGAGACTCTCCACTTGGTTACGGACCAAAGAATCCCAATCAGTTGTGGGTGCTATTCTTCAAATAGTGAGCTCTGCTTGCTCCCCATAAGTGAAGTTAGCAGTGTTCGCCAATTCCACAGCCCCCCATGCAAACTTCAGACTGCATTGGAACCCTTCCAGGAGACATTAGTAGAGCTGACATGAGCTACAGTTGATGATTACTGCACCTCGCACTCTCGATAGCAGTAAGCAGGGCCCACCACGCATCTCGATTGACACACTCTGGCACACATACAGAGCGCACACTGGAGATCTTTCCAGCCCTGGTCGCTATTTTCCTAAAGGTCTCCATAACACATCTGATATTGTTGTTCCCAATAATGTACAAAGCCCTCCTCCCCTCCTCGTGTGCCTGCTTGGACTCGCCCACTTGCCCGTTCACAGGGTGAATGAGCTCCACATTGTCTCTCCACTTTCAGTGAGACAAATGCATTACAACCTGCCACACTCAATGTGGTTAACGCATTTGTCTGGCATAGGGTTTGCTGGAAGGTGCCTTGGCAGCAGAGCGCATGGGGGAAACAAGCAGGATCTGAGGAGTTCCACATGACATTGAGTTGTGGAATAGTCTTTGTTGTGGGGCGTTTGGTTACTGCAGATTGCCTACGTCAGGGGCAACCATACATTCATGGGCAAACCAATTGTTCTCTTTTGACTGACAGGTCCTCCTTAACTTGTTCTAAGTGGATTATGACCCCTGGATGTAATAATACATCCTTCAGAAAAACCTCTTCCCCATCCCCCTCGTCCCCCACTCAAATGGAAACTCCCCTCGCCAATATAAGCAAACTCTTGATATCAAATTAATTAAGTAATTAAATAGATCAGTTAGCTAACCCCCTACCACTGCTGGCAAATCCTACCTAGCCCTCCCACCCCAGCCCATCCCTCTACCTGAAAACTGGGGGGCAGTGCTGGAGAGGAAGGATCTCCCTACGGGAAGTTCAGTTACACAGCAAAGGATTACATTGTTTATTTATAAAATTCAGTTATCAGAGGTTGGGTCTGTGTCTCATTTGTTGGGAAAAGCTCACATCCAGCAACTACAAGTTCTAATTACGTAATTACATTGCTGTAGATTGGAGGTGGTGGTCTTGTTGGGAGATTTTAGTGTGTGTGGCCACGTTGACACGCAGGAATTGACTGAGCTAGAGCACAATGCCACCATCAGAGGACGTCCAACCCCTTGTCGCACCCTCCCAGAAAAAATTGTCGGGAAAAACCCTACTCTGTGCTTGAGAGGAAGGATCTAAAAACTCGAAATTCAAATCAAAGTCAATAACATATTGGTACATATTCTTTATTTAACCAGATTGCGGATACAGTGCTCCCCAACTTGGGTAGAGCTGGCATCCGTACCCCCATCCCCGCTTCCCATGATGTAATAACTACAATCACCGAGGAAACGAATGAAGCAGGTAACAGTAGCCACAATTTAAGGTCTTCCACGTTAGTGTGTCTTGTGTGGGGGCCGCCCTGAACGTCAAAACCGCCCAGTGTCCTAATTGCAGATCACATTACTTAATATTACGGACAGCATATCGGCCTCCTTTGATCTAGCTGCCCCCCAAACAAAGCATCAAGTGGCGGTATTCTGTTGATCAGGATATTCCAGACTCTCATCCTGTCTCTGTGTGTCTCAAGAGGCCACACACTGTTTGTTTTTGTGAACCAAATCGCCAAACATGCAAACGGAGGTGTTCATCTCTCCTCAGAATACAGTGTTCCTATTGGCTAATGCTGGAGGCAAAGGGAGATTTAGATGTCAAAAGTAGAGTGAAATAATCTATTTGTACTCTGCTATCAAATTAATTGTTAACAATTTACAAGAGTGAAATAGAACGCTTAAAAGATTCACCCCCAACTTACGATCATCCTTGCTCAGAATGAAACATATTTTCAAAGTTTGAGCATCACACGCAAACATTATGCAAGTCAAGTAATGAAATTTCCGCCACAAACAGATCGTAGTGCTAAATATATCTGAGGTCTTGTGTGCACCAACGTTTGAGATCACAAACACCCTCCTCCTCCACAACGTTTCCACTAAACGTATCTGGTGAAAAAAAATCCTACCGATCCCACAAACTCGCGACAGCGAAGAGCGCGCCGACTGCAGGGTAGCTTCGTCTGCGGTGGTGAGGAGAGACCTGCACACGTATCGGCTATGCCGGGAGCTGCACGCCCATCCCCATTGTCCACACGTCCGCCGTTCCGAAGGCTCAGAGGTCGAGGCGGTTGTCATCAAGCAGTCAACCGATCAATTTATATGGATGAAATAACCATCCAGCACTAACACCAATCATACTGAACCTTTCCATGCAACACACGCGTCTGCTTCTGTCGCCGCTTTCCCAGTGTCACTCTGCCAGCCCCAGCTGGTGTGGGAAAGATCAGAGAAGTCAGCGGATTTCCTTTACCAAACCGCCTGTCACAGGCCGAGCTAATCCGCAATTTCCGATCACTGAAGCCTAATGATGACTCTTGCCGCCAGCCGCGATGCACTGCGAAACAAACAGTTGTGGCTTGGATGTATACAGTAGTTCTAACCTATTCTATACCGTCATAGACCCCTCCAGTTTAAAAATCCGCTTTACCCAAGCCAAGACAGCGACATTGTTGACCAGACACCTTGAATTTCTCACACGAAATGTAGATTTCTCCATTTTATATTTTCGAAGACAGGAGAGATCGGTACATCCACGCGTTTTCATATCGTTACTTCTGAAAATCCTGTAGTAGCATGGCATAGGCTATATTTTCTCACACCAGGAAGAAAATTTGTTCTAATCAAATTAATATATTTTACTGCCTGCATCAGAAGACTAGCATATTAAAGTCACTTCTGGCTAATGATGGAGAGCTAAATCCACCTCAGTCACAGGATGCCTCCTCGCTTTCAATCTCCCTTAAAGTAACTAAAGGCTCCATCACATATTGAGTCTCTTAAGGTAACAGCACAGAGAAGTTGTAAATATCAGGCTTACATTACGTATCACTTTATAAATTCGGTATTACATCTATTTTATTATGATGGTCGTCTCTCCATGTGTAGATGGAAATTTCGTTGAAAGCTATCACCCAAAGGAAAAACGCCTAATTACCTCTCCCACTCCCAAATCATATCTGGTACCCTAACCATCGCATCCACCCACCAGGCAATGCGTCACTGATATCAAATTTATAGACTAATTAATTAATTGATCATTATAGTCACTTTACATGACGAGTATTTTTGTTCTGGCCGGCCGATGTGGCCGAGCGGTTCTAGGCGCTACAGTCCGGAACCGCGCGACCGCTAGGGTCGCAGGTTCGAATCCTGCCTCGGACATGTGTGTGATGTCCTTAGGTTAAGTAGTTCTAAGTTCTAGGGGACTGATGACCACGGCAGTTAAGTCCCATAGTGCTCAGAGCCATTTATTTTTGTTCTGGAGTTGGAGTACACACACTAGGTAGCTGAAATGGGAATCCTCAGAGGGAAGACGATATTCTTTCGGAGGAACCAGCATTTGTAGCTGACCGCAGAAGGATTCTACTGCTGGGAATATAAATTTCGTGTAAGGACTGCGCTATTAAAAACACGATTACAACTACTATATTATTACTGACACCCCCACAAAAAAAGTATTGGTTCTACAGACATACACAAGAGTAGCAGACTTTATCCATGTTAAAACTGTAATGCATTTCATTCCATTCCTCGGTGATTATAGGTATTACGTTATGAGAAGTGGGGATGGGGGTTGCAGATGGGAGCTCTACCCAAGTGGGGGGAGCCCTGTCTCTGCAAACTGATTAAATAAAGAATATACGTCAATATATTATTGACTTTGATTTGAATTTGGAGTTGTTAGATCAGTCCTCTCAAGCACAGAGTGAGTTTTTTCTCGCCAGTTTTTTTTGGAGGATGGGGAGGGAGGGAGCAAGGGGTTGGGGAGGCGGGATTCCCTCTGGTGGTGGCACTGTGCACTAGCTTTGTCAATCCCTGCATGCCAAGTGAGTGCGCACACTGAAATTTGCCGACAAGACTACAACTCTATTCTACAGCAATGTAGTTACGTAATTAGGACATGTAGTTGCTGGATGTGAGCTTTTCCCACCAAATAAGACATAGATCAAACTTCTGAAAACTGAATTTTATAAATAGATTGTATATCCTTTGCTAAGTAGTTGAAGTTCCTATCATGAGATCCTTCATCTCCTGCAGAGACCCACCAATTTACAGGCGGTTGTAGTGGGAGGGCTGGAGGGGGGGGGGGGATTTCCCAGGAGGGGGAAGGGTTTGTTGCTTGATAGATTTATAGATTTAATTAATTAGTCAACTCATTTCATATCAAAAGTGTGCTTGCATTGGCAAAGGGATTTCGTACTAGTGTGGGGTAGGAGGAGAGGGAGGTTTCTCTGAAGATTGGGTTAACCCCAGGGGGTCATAATCCACTTAGCATAAAAATAGGTTGAGGACCTGTCAATCAAAAGAGAACAATTAGTTCACCTCTGAAGGTATGCTTGCCCCTGATGTAGGCAACCCGCACCAACAAAATTCCCCAGAACGAAGGTTATCCCACTACTGATGTGTCAGTTACTTTGCCACCACTACACCCCAGGGCAGCAGACAGCTGATTGTGGCCAATAGCTTCTTCAGCAGTTGCAACCTGTGGCCAACTGCTTCTGTTTCCCTGCCCAGCACGCACACTCCCTACCTATCCTACTACTAAAATCCAGAATGAAAAGAATAGGTACTTAAAAAGATAAAAACGAAACCTACTATTCTTTTAGACAACGATTTGGACTACTGAACTCGTTAAAAACTCAAACATAACCTGCTAGGGAAGACTAAGTCTGTTACTATCACTAGTTCCCTTCAGATTGGCAGACAAACAGAAATCTACTCTCCTTGCAATCCATTAACGGAGGCTGGCATCTGACATGGAAATGTGACTGTGGATGGTTGTATTATTACATTTAAATCCAGTCTTCAAGACTTTGTAACTAAAAGGCTAAGAAGTTGACCTTGCCAAGGGTATTCGATGGGCCACAAGTGGCACATAGTGAATGTTACACCAGTTATGATGGACAGCTGCGAATATAGAATAAGTAGTCTCGGACCAAGGCAAAATAAAACCATATCCACTTTGTGTCCGTCTTGTTGCAAGTGCCAAAGTGGTCAGTGTCTGTTCACCAGTGCTGCAGCTGAAATTCCAGTCTTAACACTCTTGAGTTCAGTCAGTGAATCTACTCAACACCACCTGATTCCAGGTACAATAATCATGGAGCATTTTGATAATCAAAATATTACCGCTGGTGGGCAATCCACCGCCAGTAATACTGACGCGATTGATCTTTCGGATTATGGAGTGGCCAGGTTAAAATGAAGTATGATTCAACAATGTAAGTCAGAGTCCTCTGGCCAACTTAAAACCAAAACAAATACATTTTTTGCAACGCTTAACATACAAACACTTTAGCAACCAAGTAAACTACATAAATTGGGAGACAAATTACAAGAACAGAAGGTTCAAATTTTGGCACTTCAAGAAACACAAATGACGGACAGTTACACCATGGATTTCGGTAATAATCGTCTTTTTAAAAGTAAAACTGATAAAAGAATAATACACCACATCTGGGAGTTGCTTTTACAGTCTCCAAAAATATTTTAAATTCAGTAACAGAGGTAAAACCCATTAATAATATACTAATGACAATTTTTCTTAAATGCACAAATAAGGCATACACTTTAATTTATGCCCATATGCCCGTCAATGATGATAAATGTAAAAAATCTGAAGAAGTTTGTGAAGCTTTGGAAATGTTTGAAAGCATTATCTCGAAAACTTCCTCAAACCATGTTAAAATTTTAATGGGTGATTTTAATGCTAAATTAGGTAAAGAGAAGAAATATTAGAAAAGCTTGGGTGGATTTCCAGGGCATAAATTGACAAACCAAAATGGCCAAAGATTTGTTGAAATTTTAATGTTAAAAATATATCAACACATTTTAAAAAGAACCCTTCCAAACAAAAAATTTGGTGGGCTCCCAATATATTTACTGGGGAATTTCAGATCGACCATGTAGCATTTTCATACTCTAACTACAAAGAAATTTTAGATGTCCAAGTTAAGGAAGGGGCTAGAAACTTTTATCAACCATTCAAAACAAAATTAATTGGATAAGAACCACAAAGCTTTTGGTTCAAAAATGAAACTGGCTGTTTAGCTCTTAAAAACCAGGAAAATTATAAGTACTTGCTAATTATTTTGGAAAAGTATTAAACCGTCCAGAACCAGCAAATAAATTCCAACCAAAGCAAATTAATAACACGAACTTGACGAAATTGAAATAATTAAACAAATTAAGAGACTTATAAACAACAAAGCACCTGGAGAAGATGGTTTTATTGCAGAACTGAAATCAGCTGTCCCTAACACTATAAAAGAGATCACTCAAGTAATTGGGCATATCTGCCAAAGTGAGGAAATACCTGAGGACTGGAAATCTGCCCTAATTCATCCATTGCATAAAAAAGGGGATACAACTGATGTTCATCATTACTGAGCAATCTTCTCCCGGTCACATACAAAATTCTTTCACATTGTTTACTTGACTGAGCCAAAGAAGAGTTAGAACATAAAATTGGCGAATACCAAGCAGGCTTTAGACCAAACAGATCCTGTCAAGAACAAATTCTTAATTTAAAACTAATCCTTGGGCACCAAAGGATTTCTGATAACAATACTGTATGTACATTTATGGATTTTTAAAAGTTCTCTGACTCAGTTGCTTGTGAGTCTCTTTTCCAAACTTAAGGAGCAAGTGCTAGATAATAAAACTCTAACACTGATTAAGAGAATGCTAACTGACACTAGCTCTAAAGTTAGATTCATGAGAGAGATTTCTAAACCATTTAATATAAAGAAGGTGTTTGACAGGGATATTGACTCCCCATTACTGTTTAACTGTGTTTTGGAAAAGGTAATTACAGAATGGCGAGTGTAAAAGTTTTTGAACACAAAATATGAGTAGCGGGACAACCTGCACAACACACCAATCTCCATTGTTGCCAAATTTATTCAAGATGGCAGCGATAGATAGGGCAATGTTGCAATGATGTCATGGTGGGAAGTTCAAATTTTGGCGGGAAAATAGGTCACTTGGGCCACCTCCACTAACCTAAGTCACCCGACCACCACCTCTTCATTGGAACTGATGGGAACAGGGCTCAGCCTGTGTTCAGCTGCTGTGTAGGATCGACGTAAGCCTTTATTTTGCAGGCAGTCTTTATTTAAACAATTTGAGGCAGTAGCTCCATCCAGTGTGTTCACTATGAGGTCTGGAGTCCAACTGACCTAGCACACAGTACTGCTACCAGAGAGCGCTGTTGTCCCTCCTGTGATGTAATCCAAGATGGCGGTTTGGGTGATGGGGGGAATGGTGGGAAAGGAACTCAGCCTGTGCTGGGCTCAGCTGCTGGAGAGAGGAAGGAGTGTACTTTATTTATTTTTGGAACAAATTATTTGGGGACAGATTTCACATAGTTCATTTATTACACTGATACAAAACACAATGTGCTTGGGGCTACAATACACAGCATACAGACCTACAAACTACTCGTAAATCACCGAAATATGCATATATAACGCTCTGCCAACAAACTCACAATGGTTAAACAGCCGAAAATAATGTAGTGTACAAACACTCGTTGCACGTAAAAAACGCTTTCAAACTATTGTCAACCACAACATATCAGAGGCTCCAACGCGCGCACATGGCAACACCGCACATGCACTTTGCAGCTTGCAACCAGCAGGTCAAAGTTGTTTCTATTTTCGGGTATGCAGTTAGAGTTCTTCGAGTGTTATACTGACGTCACATGTCCATGTAAATAAGAGCCGAGCCACGTTCTTGGCTGTGCACACGTGTTCACAGAACCACCATGGCTGAGGTGTACCTGACAGTCCAGAGCTGAGAGAGATGTTCGCATAGTGGCTCACCCTCGCAGATGCAGCTTAAAGGTCCCAATGTTATACTGATGTCACAGGTCGCACTATACAAATCTGTTTCAATGCTTCCCAGAATAGCACATGGTGCATTGTTCCTAGCGATCCTTATGGGACATGTGAGATGCCTCCGGCCACGTATGTGTTTACTCAGCCACCACGCATACCTGCCAGTCCCACACAGGCCTAATTACGAAGTGTGAAATGTTTGGATGGATGGAAATTTTGGCCCTAACAGGACCTGTTCACGAAAATAGCCCAGAATAACATATATTGCATTCTTCCTGATGGTGCTAACGATGCATCACCTGTTACCCTTCCTGGAAATCGTAGTATCTTGCTTTCAACATGTCTCAGAAATGGTAAACTTCTCACTGCTAAGAGCCTTCATAATGTATGTGCACACTTGCGAAAACACCGTTAATCTTAAAAGTATTCTTATTACTTGAAGAGAAACAGAAAGAGACAATGGTCACAGCAAGCCCTTCCAGAAATGGTGATGTTCCATAAAGCTTATCATTAGCTGCACATTCAAATGAAGCTCTCTAATTGGTCGCCTCGGTCTATATACTAATTCACAAGCAACCTCCATTGTCCTTAGTCCCCTGCTGTCCACCTTGTTGTGCGTTCCATCATCTCTGTGTGTAGTTGTTGTTTTCTCTCCGCAAGGTGAAGGTTGACAGACTATACAGCAGTAACATACACATCACCAAATCGAAGGAGAATGTAGATTTGTACAATAACGTGGTGGATTGTCATACTTGTGGTCTGTGTGGGCTGCCATTAGACAGAAAAGCGGAAACTCCTCACAGTGACCACTGTCATCTTACAGGGAAGTTCTGTGGTGCAGCTCAAAATGCATGCAATTTGAAGTGCCAGCTACTAAGACACATACCCGTTTTCTTCAACAATTTAAGTGGGTATGATGCTCACTTTCTAGTTGAGCACTTGGCTGATTTCGGTTTGGAGAAAGATCAGGTATGTGTCCTTCCTGAGAATGTCGAGAAATACATTTCATTCTCCGAATGAGTGATGCCAAGAATTACGCTCCGGTTCCTTGATATGCTACGTTTTATGCGGGCGCCACTCCAGAAACTCGTTGAAACTCTACCTAGGAAGGATATGCATATCACTCGAGCTGCATTTCCCAGAAAAGTTTAAACTTGTGGCTAGGAAGGGGGTTTTCCCATGTGAGTATGTGGATAGTATGGCGAAACTCAACGAAACCAGGATACCTGGCATAACTGCATTCTCCAGCAACCCTACAGGAGATGCTATAACTGATGCAGAGTATGAGCATGCCATGAATGTCTAGTGGGAATTCAACATCTCAACTTTATGAAATTATGCAACGCTATACATGAACACAGACGAGTTCTTGCTTGCAAAAGTTTGCGAGAAATCCCTGAGTCTATGCATGGCCACATATTCTCTGGAGCCTGCCTTTTATTACATGGCACCTGGGTTGTCTTGGGAAGCAATGCTTAAGAAAATGGAGTGCAGCATTGAATTATTGACCGATGATAATATGTTTCTTTTCTTTGAATGAGGGATCTGTGCGGGATTTTGTCAATGTATCCATAGGAACACAAAGTCAAATAACCTGTGGATGGGTAACAGGTTCAATGTACCGGTATATATAAACCGATTTGTTACAGAAAAAACTTCCTCTTCTACTACCACTACTACTAGAGGCATGTACAAACGTAATCTTTTTTTCGTCTTACAAGTAAGCTGCTCGAGCATCTCGTTATTTGCTGGAGGCTGTTCCTGCATCTGCTGATGAAAAGCCTCCAGCTACCTGCCCAACAAATCGGACTCCTCCTCTAGCGCAATTCCTGTAAGAGAATGTGACATAATTTTATTTATTTTGAATGTTGAGTTACACAGAAAGATCACACATGGATTTTTTTATACTTACGTGAATGTTGTTGTTGGTTATCCACAGCTGGAGGCTGTTCCACATAGCACTGCTGCTGCTGCAATGGATGGTTCTTTTTAGCCCCCAGCTCTGCCTCCAGCTCAGTTTGCATTTGCATCAAGTGAACCAGAGGGAAAAAGACAAGTATGAAATAAAAAAATTTTAATAGCTACTATAAAAGAACAAATTACAATGAAAATTATACTGGCTGTGAACCCACCATAGGAGGCTGGACTTGGAGAGTCTGCCATGGTCCAGCCCCCTCCTGTCTCTCCTCACACACCAAGATAAAATCGTGCAGTTGTACTATAACAAGAAGACGGAATTAATAAGGCGATTTTAAGATACAAACGAAAATTTACACTTAAAATAGAAATTATTTACTCACTTGGTAACCCTGTCTCCAGAAATCTACGCCTCTTGCTGCTACACCCTAAAATGGTGCTATAGCAACACCTCTTCACCTTGCAAAGAGAAAACGACAAGTACACAGAGACGATGTAACCACAACAAGGTAGACAGCAGCGGACTGAGGGCAATGGAGGTTGCCTGTGGGTTTACATATGGACCAAGGCGACCAATTAGAGAGCTTCATTTGAATGTACAGCCAATGAGAAACTTTTATGGAAGGGCTTGATGCAAACATCATCTCTCTTTCCCTCTCTCTCTCTCTCTCTCTATCTCTCCAAGTAATAAAAATTCTTTTATGATTAACGGTGTCTTCGCAAGTGTGCACATACATGATGAAGGAAGATTTTAGCAGTGAGAATTTTACCATTTCTGAGACATATGTTGAAAGCAGGATATTACGATTTCCGGGAAGGGTAACAGGTGATGCATCGTTAGAACCATCAGGAAGAATGTAATCTGTGTTATTCTGGGCTATTTTCGTGAACAGGTCCTGTTAGGGCCAGAATTTCCATCCATTCAAACATTTCGCACTTGGCAATTAGGCCTGTGCGGGACCGGCAGGTACGTGTGGTGACTGAGTAAACACATACACGACCTGAGGCATTTCACATGTCCCGTTAGATTGCTAGGAACAATGCACCCTGTGCTATTCTGGGAAGCATTGGAACAGATTTCTATATTGCAACCTGTGACGTCAGTATAACATTGAAAACCTTTTAGCTGCATCTGCGATGGTGAGCTGCTAAGCAAACCTCTCTCTCAGCTCTGGACCAGTAGGTATGCCTCAGCGACAGTGGTTAGGTGAATACATGTGCACATCCCAGAGAGTGACTTGGCTCTTATTTACATGGACATGTGACGTCAGTATAACACTCGAAGAACTCTAACTGCATACCTGAAAATAGATACGACTTTCACCTGCGGGCTGCAAAGCGCCTGTGTGGTGTCAACAGCATCGCCATGTGCTCTAGTTGGAACCTTTGATACATTGCAGTCAACAATAGTTCGAAAGCGTTTTTTATGTGCAACGAGTGTTTGTGCACTACATTATTTTCGGCTGTTTAAGCGTTGTGAGCATGTTGGCAATGCTTTATATATGCATTATTTAGGTGAATTACGAGTAGTTTGCAGGCCTGTATGCTGTGTGTTGTGACCCCAAGCATGTCAGGAAGAGTGTTTTGTATCAATTTAATAAATAAACTATGTGAAAGCTGTCCCTAAATAAATTGTCCCAAAAATAAATTAAGTACACTCCATTCTCTCTCCAGCAGCCCAGCACTGGCTGATTTCTTTTCCCGCCCCCCCCCCCAAGCCGCCATCTTGGATTACGTCACAGGAGGGACAACAGCGCCACTGGTGGCAGTACTGTGTGCTACGTCAGTTGGTCTCCAGACGTCATGGTCAACACCCTGGATGGAGCTACTGCCTCAAATTGTTTAAAAAGAGACTGCCTTTAAAATATAGGCTTACAGCGATCCTATCCAGCAACCCAGCGCAGGCTGAGTCCTTTTTCCGCCAATTCCAAGGAAGAGGTGACGGTTGGATGACTTAGGTTAGTGTAGGTGGCCCAAGTGACCTATTTCCCCACAATTTTCTTAGGTTAGTGTATGTAGCCCAAATTTTAACTTCCCACCATTTTCTGGGGGAGGGGAGGGGTTTAAGTTAGTGGAGGTAGCCCAATTGACCTATTTTCCCACTAAAATTTTAATTTTCCGCCATGATGTCATTACGATGATGCCATATCTATCGCCGCCTCTTGAATAAATTTGGCAACAGTGGGAAGTGGGGTGATGCACAGGTTGTCCCACTACTAATATGGAAGACTAAAAAGAACTACTCAGTTTAAATACTTGAGGGAGATCATACAAGAAAACGGTCTGGAAAAAGCTGCAAACGAAGATCATTGTAAATAATGGCAACTGCTTTCAGAATAACACACAATGTTTGTAATAAAAAATCACTTTCTAAATTCAGTAAACTTATGCATAACAGCGCTGTAATCAAACCTGAATGTATTTGTGGTGTAGAAACTTTAATTTTAAATAGATAGAGAGATATTGAAGAAATTCAAAAGAAAGACAGAAAGAAAGATTATTAGGAAAATACTAGGCCCCCAAATTACTGATGGAGAAACTTTAAGGCTGAGAAGTAATAGGGAAATACAAGAGTACACAGACATATATGTTGACATGAGAAAATGAAGACTTAAATTTTATGGGCACATTAAAAGAATGGCCCCACTAGGTTGACATAACAAATATAATTCTACGAAAACAGAAGTAAGGCCAAAAACTGAGCCTATTAAATGGATCACTACAATTAAGGAGGATCTTAAAGTAGACAGTATAGCTCAGTCAGATGTTAGAGATAAACATTCAGGCAAAAGACATTTGTTTGGAAAGTTACTCAGAGGGAAAACAGAAAACGGACTGGAACAGCGTGGTCCAATGAAAGAAAGAGACTTCATTCTGAAGGATGAAACAAATTTGGACACAAAGGAAGGCCAACCATCAAAAGTGACATTGATGGAGTGTAACTTACACGGTCCTATTACATTTAAAACTACATGAATGTGGCACTGCAGGCAGCACTAAGCTATATTGCAAAACCTACAAACTAAAAGTGAAAACAAACGACTCCTGCTGTCTTTAGAACACGAATCTGCACTACCACAATTACCGAGATCACAAGCACAAGCTACTAAGAAGCACTGAGACTACTCTGAACGTTGGGAGACAATGAGCAAATCTGATAATACAGCGCCATTCGATTATTGGCGGAACATACACGCTATTGTTGACGAGTCGAAGATAACAGACGCAACATTACGTTACACCACAGTCCAAAATTTTATTAGACTGTGGCTACACTGTGTGCTCTAAGGTATCTGGATTAACCCTACGGAAATTTGTGGTAAGGTCCAAACTGTTGAGGTCATCGGTCCCTAAGCTTACACACTATTTCATCTAAGTTAAACTAACTTATGCCAAGGACGACACATAGACACACCCATGCCCGAGGGAGCTCTCGAACCTTCGACAGAGGGAGCCACGCGGACCATGACAAGACATCTGAGACCACGTGGATAACCCTATGTATTGCTGAACTGACCACCAGATATCGAGAGGTGGACCCAACAATATGAACTGAGGTTGCGAATATGGAGTTGTCAGGAGAGAAACAGTAACAGCAGAATGAGTCGGTTACAAGAGATCAATGTTTTTTTAACGTGAACTCGTCCCTGAATGTTACCTGAGTAACGTCCGCCCCCGGTAGTTGAGTGGTCAGCGCGACAGAATGTCAATCCCAAGGGCCCAGGTTCGATTCCCGTCTGGGTCGTAGATTTTCTCCGATCAGGGACTGGATGTTGTGTTGTCCTAATCACCATCATTTCATCCCCATCGACGCGCAAGTCTCTGAAGTGGCGTCAAATCGAAAGACTTGCACTCGGCGAACGGTCTACCCGACGGGAGGCCCTTGTCACACGACCTGAGTAACAAATCCGTCAGAGACATTTAAACCCTTCCACAGCTGTTGTTGGTGGTGGGTTTGTGAAGTGGAAATGCGAAGGAACACCCACAGCTAAAACAAGACCAGGCAGACCTCATGTGTTGACAGACAGGGATCATCAAGCATTGTGGAAGGCCTTTGTAAAAAATCGCATGAAATTAGTGAAAGGAATCATTTGTGAGTTCGAAAATGCTACCAGCAGTCCAACTAGCACAATGGTTGGGTGTAGGGATTGAAAAGAATGGGATACAATGGTCGAGCAGCAACTCATAAGCTACACATTTCTGTAGTCAGAACTAAGAGACGCTTAAGGCGATGTAAAGACCGACGCCACTGTATTGTGTATGACTGGAAACGTGTGATTTGGAGTTATGGAACACGCTATACCCTGTGTCAATCAGCTGGAATTGTCTGGGTATGACGAATGCCTGGAGAACATTATCTGCCATTATGTGCAATCCCAACGGTGAAGGACAGAGGTGGTGGTGCTACAGGATGGGGATGGTTTTCCTGTTTAGTGTGTGGTCCCCTTTCGCACTTAAGAAAATATTAAATGTGGAAACGTATGAACACATGTTACAGCCTTGTGTACTGCGTACAGAAGAGGAACAGTTTAAAGACAGTTACAGTTTGTATCAGCATGTCAATGCACTGTGTCTTAAGACAGCATTTGTGAGGCAATGGTCTGTGGACAATAAAATTTCTGAATCGAATTGGCCTGCCCATCCCAAAGTTCCGACCTGAATGGAATGCTCTTGGGATGAGAATGTCGACATCGTTCCAGACTCCAGTGTTCAACATCATTACTTTCTCTGGTTTCGGTTCTTGAGGAGTAATAGGCTGGCATTCCTCCATTCTAATGTCATAACCTGAATGACAACGCCACTGTCTGTCCGAATAATCTCAGTTGACGCAGTATTGAAAGCCATGCAATTAGAATTTTGACAGGAGTGTGTGGAAGCAGGAACACATAGCGCCACTGCCTTATCAGTTACCATGAAACTTGTGGCGTCACTTTAGTAGGTTGTGGAAACCAGCTTTTCCTGCTTTGAGACACATGCACAGTATCTAAATGTAATATTTGGCTTATTGTGCTAAACATCACAGCTTCTAATGAGTAGATAATATCAGATTTTTAACTTTTTTTAATTTGGTCAATAACTGTGTGAAATATGCAAAGTTAAATTTTTGTTGAGCATGGATGCCTTTAGGTGGGCATTCTGCAACTGGTGTGTTCACCAGGTTAGCCGTTTAGTAATGGGTTAGCTGTTTAGTAATGAAGATACCCGGCCTTCACTTGCTCGAACCAGTCATAACCATAGAACAGACAAGGAAACAATGACTTCGTTTCAAGAACAGTTGTGTTTCAAAAACTAGCAGTGATCTGGATTGGTGTGAGTGAGAGGGCGATGTCATGAACACTAGCAATGTGACGCCATGAACGTTGGCTAGTCAGCAAACCCAGTTCGTTGGCCACCTTGAGATGCAATAGATGTTGAGCAGACTCTCCAGTTTAGTATTGAGTTCACTGCTTCCATGACACAGAAATTCAGAATATACAAGGTGAGTTCAATAAGTAATGCAACACTTTTTTCTTCTAGAAGTAGGTTGGTTTTATACAGGATTCAATACACTATATTATTCCCCATTCTTTTGGCTACAAAACTTTATTTTTCAACATGACCTCCGTTGAATGTGACTGCCTTACGCCACCTTACTGGGATGGCCTGTAAGTCTATATGGTATTACTCTACCAGATGATGTCAGAGCCAATGTCTTGCTGCTTCAGTAACCTCGTCATCGAAGTACTGCTTCCCGCAGAGTGCAACCTTCACTGGGCCACACGGATGGAAGTCGAAAGGTGCGAGATTCAGGCTGTAGGGTGGGTAAGGAAGAACATCCAGTGCAGTTTTGTGAGCTCTTTCCCAGGTGTACAGACTTATGTGGGGCCTTGCAGTGTCGTGGAGAAGGTGAAGTTCGTTTGCATTTTTCTGGCAATGAACACGCTGAAGTCATTTCTGCAGTTTCCTGAGGGTAGCACGACTGTGTGCTGTCAGCTGGAGATCAGAAAAGTTTGAGCGACCTTGTGATTATGACAAATGTCTCGCTCAACGACTCATCATACGTTGATTCAGTGGTAGGTCTCCATAGACGTTCAGCAAGCGCCTATGAATAGGCTATCTGCAATGCTCTAGTTTGTGGCCAAAAGAAACCCAATGACAGATCTCTGCTTGGAACGCCCATCCTTTACAGATGCCATTTTGAAGGTTACGTACAGTGCCGCCACTTACCGCAACTTCAAGAAACCATAGGAGCTGAATTGGGATTATTCCATTATGTACCACAACAAATTCCACATTTTTCAACCGAAATTGGCTGAGAAAAAAGTGTTGCGTTAATTATTGAACGCCCCTTGTAGTATGTAGTAAAGCAACTAGCAAGGATAATATTTATTAATTACCAAAGCAGTTTCATAATGCAGGTCTTGACAAAGTTTCTTTGGTGTGCTGTGGAGAAATGAAGCAACAGCAAAAGTGTCGATCAACCATTTCAGAATAACACCATTCGTTTGCTAGCGAACATACACACAAACAAGCACATCAAGCGACATTTGTAATGCAATGCATAGAGCCTGTTTACCTCATCCATTGTATTTTCGTTTCCTAAGTGCTATCAACGGTGTCAAAAACAACTGCATTTTTCTTCTTTAATTGTCCTGCTAATAGTTTTTTCGGCACAGCCGACTTTACACAATCGGCTGTTTTCCTCGGGAAGAAAATTATGACGTATGGCGTATAACTATAACGTATAATTATATCGTCGTCTCCTAACATTGGAAGTTAAACTATTCTTCTCGCGCTCACTCATATTGCAGTAGCGGATTATGTGCTTCTGGCCTTTCTTCTATTCATCAACAAAATGCCGCCTGCTGAAATGCGCTGTGGAATGTCTTGATGTTTCCTGCTGTCCTGTTTCATTCTGTGTAGTGTCGATCGACCTTACGACGCCAAAGATAAAAACGATCGCAAAACATGCTGAATGTAGTCACTATCTGAAAGATTGAGAGTTGAGACATGTCAAGTTCTTTGTTGATTAGAAGTGAATGTAAACAAGTGCAAATAAATTACGAAAATGGTGGAAAACTCAAATTCATCCAGTGATAAACCAAATGACAGCGCAACAAACCAAATGCTAGGGAAAGGGATAGTGTGTAAAACACGTGAGGAATATTTTGCAGCTTTAGAAAAATGGCTCCAAGACGTATATGTGATGCAGAGTTTCGCGGCGTCATTTCCGTATATTTTAATGTGTAATCAGTTAATGCCAAATGGAGCCACGAATTATCTGACATCAAGTGTTAATACCGCCACTGGTATACCAGGGGCAGGAGTGTTTCAGTTTATTACTCCTCCCCCCTATCTGCAAGGGCAGCAAGCGAATGAAGGCGTCAGACATCGATTTGGCCCAAATGTACAGAGTCAACGAAGGGAACAGGCCAATCTTCAAGAAGGTAAGATTTTACGTCTTTACAATTTACCTATGACATTAAAGACTATGCCTTAGTCGTTAAATTTTCAGTTTTGTTTTCCTTAGTATTATGCTAAGAGTGTCATTTTAATGCCTCCTTGATGTCCAATATTACTGTAAGACGATGGTGACACAGTTCGTCACATGTATTTCCTTCCAACAGCCCTATTATTATGGCCGGTGCCTACCCTGTTATTTAGCACGCTTTCGCCTTGTCCAAAATTTCGGAAGTTTGTTATGGTTTACCCCTGTGAAAAGAAATATATGTATTACATCCTGGTGCTTTGTGCGTATTTTTATGTTATGTTCATAATTAGCTGTAGCCAAGTTAATACATTCATTTCTGGTTTGACAGAATCTGAGTATTTAAAATGAAATGTGTTAATACAATTTGTATTGGTTTGGCACTGTCGACATAAGACACTATTCCTTTACTGTACTTCTGACATTAAGCAAATCACCGAAGTATACTCGAAGCTATCATTTGAAGAAACAGCTAGGTGTGTGTTGGATTACTGTTATTTGCTGATTGTTTTGTTAATATTGTAAACATCAAGAATGAAAAGCAGGATAATATACACAATTAAAAGGTTTTCCGTGAGTTCCATGTAAGATTTGTTGTGAAGATTAGAGTTAATGCATCAGTTGTTTACATGATCTGATAATTTGCATTCCCTCTCCCTCTTTTCCCTTTATTTATTTTTTAATTGGGAGCATGCATTATAGAGAATTAATACTGTGCCAGACTCTCTTGGTTATATGTCAGTGTGTTCTTCAGTTCGTCGGAGTTGTTCTGAGATTTTTGTTGCTTGTTGTTAGTCAGATAAATGAGCTTCTTTTCTTGTTAAAATGTGACTTAATTCAATGTATTTCTGCACGTTGAGAAACACAGCAAATTGCAATCATTGTTAGCAGGCACGTTGATGGTACCACACATATGAAGTGGTTACACTTTCAACTTTGAAGAATCAAAATTTGTTGCGCTACCCGACCACAAAACCTCTATTAATATGGTCTCTGATAGTCATGGTTGTGAATACAAGTGACAAGGTGGCAAGCGTGGAGTTGTAGAGGTATTGGATGTGGTCCTGTGACATCCCATTCCATGATGGTTGAAATTGTCCGAGGCAGAATATCCACAGCTACAAGGCACACTCGGGAGGTGACAGCAATATGAGTACGAGCATTGCCCTGTTGAAATAGGGTGCAGGTCGTCATAAATGGCAGAGCCACCAGTTGCAATATCTTCATGTTCCATACGGGCATCACAGAACCCGTAAGGAACACTAACGGTAAACGGATGCAATGGGATATTGTTCCACTCACCATCACATTATATTGGCTGGAAGTGTGCAGAGATACCACAAACAGCTCTTCTTGACACTCGTCAGTGCGCCTCCAGACCCGGACCTGGTGGGTATTGCCTCCAACACAGAAGTGAGACTGGTGATTAAAGATGACATGTTGCTGATACTAAAGAAATTAAATTCCTAAAAGAAATTGCACTGCACACCTAATGAAAAATCTGGAGGGGGAGAAACCATGGAACTGACAACTGGATTTGAGCTATATAGTTCAAGTACATAGAGTGTATTATTGTCTTAAAACAAATCACACTACGCATCTAATGGAAAATTCTGAAAAATGACTAAGTTGGACTCAACTGATAGAATTGAGTTGTATAGCTAAACTAGACAACAATGATACCAAAAACTATCATAAAAGAAATTCAGAAAAAGAAATAAAAGATTTGTCAGAACCAAGTTTATAAATATGATTGCTGCATTTTTCACTTGTAGCAGTGTCATCTGTACTTTTAGGTTCCTATCTAACCCCACCATCAGATATCGTGCCACATTTGGAAAAAAAAAAACCATATGTTTGTGAGAACCACTGTTATAAATATGGATATTACTCCTAGCACTTGCAGCAATTTAAGCTTTGCTGTTAAATTCCTCCCTAACCATCCCACCAGAAATCACAGCATGTTCAAAATAAACAATATAGCCTAGTTTACATTAGTTACGAAGGCAGCCTCAGGTAACATTTAATAACAGGCCACATATCTTTCTCATTGTAAACTTATGATATCACATGATGGTGTGGCTCAATGCTGAGTGGAGGAATTGGAAACTAGAATTAATACTAGAACTGTGCTGTCTGTGGAGGCAACTGGGAAGCTTGTGTTGACCATCATCAAAGATCGTTTTGCCCTATCAGTGTCTATTACGAACAAAAATTCATCACCCTCTACCCGCCATGGTACATGAAGAAAGTGTGCTAAGGAACACCTGCAACATGGATATGTGGCATTGGATTCTCTTTTGTGAATTGTGCAGCATTTATCTGAAGACTGATTATATTTATAGAAGAGTGTAGATGTGATCAGATGCTGATATACATGTCAAGCATTCAGTCCCAGGAACTTAGCAAGGATGGGGGTCAGTCATGCTTGCGACTGGTATCATGTACAAATGTAGGGCACCTCTCATTGCTATTTCAAGCTCAAAGGCTGTTTCAGTATTGGGACAGGGTCTGCCAAACTATTGTTCAGCTCTACAGTCAACATTTTAGCAATAGGTTCACCTTCCAAGGCAATAATGTATGAGCACACTTTGCAGCTCATGAATACCTTTCTTCGGGATGCGGGAATCAGGTAAATGGATTGACCTGCGGTAATTGGTTATACAAAATCTGTTGAGGATTCCTTGGGCCATTTGAAACTTGCATTGCATTATTGCAGAAATCCTCCTGATGTAATATGTGACACAGGGAGGACTACTGTCAAAGTGTGGGGAGGGTTGAGCAGCAACACCTCGCCCGCCTTTGGGACTCTGTGCTGAGGAGATCAACAAGCATGTTACAGTGCATAGGGTGGAGCATCATTAATGAAATTTACCGAGCAACTGGTTTTAATATTGCAGGTGTGATATTTTGAACAGATCCTTTTATTTAATTCCCCCCTCACCCCCACAGTAAAGTTACTCAAATGGAAAAGGAATACCATGAATTCATTGACCCAGTAGAGGAAAATTTTGTTGACATAGTCGTGAGGGCATATACAACAAATGATAACACTGTAAGAACAATATGTGTCTGAGTACAAACAACTGGGTCAGCACTGGTACTTTGCACACCCTCCTTTTGCAGAAATGCAAGCTGCAATTCTGTCATGGAGATCATCGTATAGGTGACAGATGTAGTCTTATGGAATGGTCTGCCTTGCAATTTCCAATTGGTGCCTCAACTGGGCCAGATTTCCTGCCAGTCTTGCAGACCGCGCAAAGTAATGTTTCATCCAATCCCAAACTTACTCAGTGGGAACAGATTTGGGATCATGCTGGCCGGGTTACTTGATAGCAAGTTGGGTGGCATGGGTTACATGTAGACGTGTATTGTCGCATTGAAAAAGCACATATCCTTGTTGGTGCACTAACAGTAGGATGAAGGGTTGAATGATGTTTTAGGTGTACTGTGTACTGTTTAATGTACCCTCTGTGTGACCACCAGAGGAGAGTGGCCATCGTAAGATATGGCTCCCTACATTGTGTCACTAGTGTTGACCATGAATGCCTCTGTCATATACACTCCGGATGTTGGTGCTCACCTGCATAATATCACGCACACATATGACCATCACTGGCACTGAGGCAGAAGCGACTTTTATCACTGAAGATGACAAGTTCCCATTCATGCTTCCATAAGTGCCTATTGCAACACCACTGGAGGCAGACTGCACAGTGTTGGGGTATGAGTGGGAGACCCACCTAATAGCATCGCAGGATTGTAGCCCTGCTTCACAGAGCTGATTGCAAATGTTACTCACAGATACTGCTTGAGCAACAGTGTCCCTAATTTGTTATGGAGTTGTGGTGCAGTATCATATGTTGCTTTGTAATAAGTCAACAGTCGTGGCATGCATCTGTGCATCGCCACAGTCCAGGTCCAGGCTGACAGGCATGTGCACCTCCTGCTAATCACTGGCGACAATATCAATGAGCCATGCGGACCTCTCGTCTCACGTGTAACGCAGTTCTATGCTATGACCACCCAACCTTCTGCAGAACTACTATATGCTGTCTCTCAAACTACGTCAGTTGCACAAGTGTTTTGCGTCCTCACTGTCACGGCATAGTAACAATGCTGCAGACACAGACAGAGCTCCATATGCCATGGCAAACTGGATGATGCTGGCTCTTAGAGGTGAACAACTGCTGTAGAGCTTGTGACATTCCATGGCTGATAACACAGTTCCTGGTTTGTTTGCATGCACATTTGACCATTGCATCAACTGCCCTCTCGTAATGTCTAGTACCAATGTGGCATGCCTTAGTCACTTGCATCAAGGTGTTAGTTTTTCATTTTTCAGTAGTGTATTTTGTAATTTCTTAGGCTTATTCTTCCACTCCCTGCTCCCCTTAATCTAGATCCATACGTGTTCAGAAATATGTAGCCTAGGTGATATAAAACATTTTTAAGAAGTTTATAATGCAGTGATTATATCTCTGGAATCACTTTCTGTAAATGTTACTGCTCGTCTTCAGTATATTTAAAGAATAGCATCATGGAATCACCAAAATCTGTTCTACTAGCCAAAGCACAGTGATACGACATTGGCAAGACAGTATACTTAGCACTGCAACAGACTGTAAATTTTAACACTTGGGGTCTTATGAAAAATATAGATAATATATAAATAGGTAATAGATACACTGCAGGGGCTGGACAAAAATATGGAAGTTTAATGAGAAATGCATGCTTGAACATAAATGCAGACACTAGCCAAGTATGCAGATTGAGTTGTTGTATTTGGCAATGAACAGCACCTGGGCAATGCCCTCAGTATGTTGCAAGCACAAGAACAGTGTTCTGTGTATTGAGAATGAACTCGAATTTGGGTAAATCGTTGGTGCTCAAGTGGTGAGTGTTTCCATAGTCAAGTTAGCTGAAGCATTTGGTGTTTTAAGAGCCACCATATTGAAGATTTAATACCACATACAGGTAAAGCCAAAAAACTTCATCCACTACGTCACAGTGCAGATGAAAGTGTGTGTTGAGTGAGTGCCATGAACAATCATTGAAGAGGATTTTGGCAAAAAGTAAGAGGACAGTAGTTGGGTACGTCACCCCAGAAATGAATGTTTTATCCACAAACCCTGTCAGCAACAAAGCAACACAAAGTGAAACCCATAAGCTGGGAATTGTAGGGCAAGCTGGAATTCCAAAACCACTTGTCAATAATGCAAATGTCTGTAATGGGAAACCACGTGCCAAAGCCATTAAACGTGGACCACACAGCAACAGAAGAAAGTCACTTGGTCACTTGGGTCTTGTGTAAGCTTCAAACTTCTGGCAGAGCTTATGTCCCAAGAGTGAAACTTGGGCAGGATTTCAGTGATGATGTTGGTAGCCATATCATGGTATTGTTTGGCCCCCATGGTTACTCTGCAATCTTGCAATACTGCCAAAGATTATGTGGCCAGTTTGGTTGATTGGTCCATCCCATGCTTCACTGTTTGATCCCCAATGATGACGTGGTTAGGTTAGGTTAGGTCGTTCAAAGAAGACAGGTCTCATGTTCACATAGGTTGGAATCTTCCAGAACTGGTTTTGTGAGCACGAGGTTGAATTGTCTCATCTCCCCCAGCCTCCACAGTTACTGGATCTAAGTATTATTGAGCCTTTGTGGTATACTTTCCACTTTTCATAGATAGAATGATATAAGACTCACTTGAAAACCATAAACGGCGTGTATTTATCGATTCTGAGATGACTGAAAGCTGTTTTGAATGGCAACAAGTTTCTTACACCACATTATTCATGGTAATGTGCTGTGTTTCCATATTTTTGTCCACCTCATGTATATGTGACAAATTCTGCGAACCAAAAACAAGCACATTTTTCATGTCAGGGGCCTGGCCAGCAGCACCAGCACATCATCTGGCTACACTTGGTCCACAGTATAATGTTCTTGTAACATCTCCATATGATGATGAGCCTGCAGTTGCTCGAAAACATGTTCATGGTTGAATAAATCATTAAAAAAAGTGACCAGTTGCGTATTTATTATCAGATAAATTGCTAATTTAAATCACAGCTGCAGTTTGTCATCCACAATGAATATAATTTAAAAAATCCTCTAATCTTCCCTTGTAATCAATAACAACAGTTGCATAATTGATTGCTTTTTCCATTCTCATAACATATATTTACACATCTGAAAGGGAAAAGTCACCAAAAAGACATCACAACTTGTTTGTGAATTATGAAGTTGCGCCCAAGACTGACACACACAGAAACTGTTGGAACCAATTTTTCTTTCATCCAGAAAAGAAAGATTAAAGATCAGAGGAAAACAGGTGAAACACAAAAATATTAGGAAAGTTTCTAGAATCCCAGAACAACAAAGGCACAGCAAGTTGAAATGAGAAGGAAATAGCCCACATCAAAAGGAGAATGTGCTTGAATTTACCTTCGCAACATCGGGTCTGGGTGCCTGCTCACTCTTCCCAACTTTCGCTAACCTATCCATCTTTTTTGATTGAGGATGAAAATGTTTTAAAATCTAGGCCTTGCCTTTTCACTTTTAAAAGCATCATATTAATGTCGTCTCCAGAGAATAACTGTGAAAGACAAGCGACAGTTTAGGTTTGTAGACATAAGATTATTTGTAGAGAGGGAGTTGACAAGTCAGAAAAGGCCTTCTGTTACTATTTTAATATATTTTCTCTTTAGCAAAAATTTTGTCATGGCATTATTTGTACAAATACTGATTCATTACACATACTGTATTTAGATTGGAACTGTGTACATAATTTTATCAGTTAATGTGTTCTCACCAATTAGTTTCTTTGAGAATGATATAGTGAATATTAATCTGTTGCTAGTGGAAAAATAGGGTTTAGTTGTCTTGGAAAGCAATAAAAGTTCCAAAATGAGAATCAGTCAATATTTGTGCCAGATTATCCAGGGTCATGTTTGGTCTTGAAAGCTTTCCTTAAACTCCACAGGTTCCATATTTTTTCTCAACTACTTTCATAGGAGGGTTATGGTGCAAGACTGATGTTTAGCACAGACTGAAGTGTAGGTTAGGGTAGAAGGTATTTGGTTATGAGTTAGCAAAGCCAATGAATGATGTGATGTGATAAGAAGTTATGACATGCCAGGTGGTTATTTTTGGGATGAAAGTTATGCTAACTGACTGATATGTCGTTTCAGTTTTGGGTGAAAGCTGATAGGCTCTTCGTGAGCTGGAAGATCAATCAAATGCCATCTTATGAGAAAAGGCTATGTTAGAGTTATGATGTAATTAGAGAAAGCTCAGCTATATAGTTACTGATGTAAGAAAAATTTTGTTACATTTACTGAATAATGACTTAGGACGTGTTTATTGTACCAACAAATCATTTTTATTGTTATGGCAAATATCTTTTGATTATTGAGATTATGGCAGAACAGTTGTGTTCCTGATTACATTGTGCATTCGGAGGCAGTATTCGCATCAGTTGTGCCACAGTTACTTCATCTTATTGCCATGAAACACATAGTCTGCCTGCTGCTCTTGTATTACATACTTAAAACTAGCCATTGACTAACAATGTAGGATAGTGAGAACTGCCGACATTGCTTTGCAAAATACAAAATAGCACTGCCTTTGTTCCAGACACTGTGTGATATATATATAACAAACGTGATTGTTGGGTTCAAATCCTTCTTAAAAAACCTCAATCCTACTCCCAACATCACCACTGCTGAAGCCCAAGCTATGCGTGATCTGAAGGCTGACCAATCCATCGTCATTCTCCCGGCGGACAAGGGTTCCACGACTGTGGTACTTGATCGTCGGGAGTATGTGGCTGAGGGACTGCGTCAGCTTTCAGACAACACCACTTACAAAGTTTGCCATGGTAATCCCATTCCTGATGTCCAGGCGGAGCTTCAAGGAATCCTCAGAACCTTAGGCCCCCTACAAAACCTTTCACCTGACTCCATCAACCTCCTGACCCCACCAACACCCCGCACCCCTACCTTCTACCTTCTTCCCAAAATTCACAAACCCAATCATCCCGGCCGTCCCATTGTAGCTGGTTACCAAGCCCCCACAGAACGCATCTCTGCCTACGTAGATCAACACCTTCAACCCATTACATGCAGTCTCCCATCCTTCATCAAAGACACCAACCACTTTCTCGAACGCCTGGAATCCCTACCCAGTCTGTTACCCCCGGAAACCATCCTTGTAACCATTGATGCCACTTCCTTATACACAAACATTCCGCATGTCCAGGGCCTCGCTGCGATGGAGCACTTCCTTTCACGCCGATCACCTGCCGCCCTACCTAAAACCTCTTTCCTCATTACCTTAGCCAGCTTCATCCTGACCCACAACTTCTTCACTTTTGAAGGCCAGACATACCAACAATTAAAGGGAACAGCCATGGGTACCAGGATGGCCCCCTCGTACGCCAACCTATTCATGGGTCGCTTAGAGGAAGCCTTCTTGGTTACCCAGGCCTGCCAACCCAAAGTTTGGTACAGATTTATTGATGACATTTTCATGATCTGGTCTCACAGTGAAGAAGAACTCCAGAATTTCCTCTCCAACCTCAACTCCTTTGGTTCCATCGGATTCACCTGGTCCTACTCTAAATCCCATGCCACTTTCCTTGACGTTGACCTCCACCTGTCCAATGGCCAGCTTCACACGTCCGTCCACATCAAACCCACCAACAAGCAACAGTACCTCCATTATGACAGCTGCCACCCATTCCACATCAAACGGTCCCTTCCCTACAGCCTAGGTCTTCGTGGCAAACGAATCTGCTCCAGTCCGGAATCCTTGAACCATTACACCAACAACCTGAAAACAGCTTTTGCATCCCGTAACTACCCTCCCGACCTTGTACAGAAGCAAATAACCAGAGCCACTTCCTCATCTCCTCAAACCCGGAACCCTCCACAGAAGAACCCCAAAAGTGCCCCACTTGTGACAGGATACTTTCCGGGACTGGATCAGATTCTGAATGTGGCTCTCCAGCAGGGATACGACTTCCTCAAATCCTGCCCTGAAATGAGATCCATCCTTCATGAAATCCTCCCCACTCCACCAAGAGTGTCTTTCCGCCGTCCACCCAACCTTCGTAACCTCTTAGTTCATCCCTATGAAATCCCCAAACCACCTTCCCTACCCTCTGGCTCCTACCCCTGTAACCGTCCCCGGTGTAAAACCTGTCCCATGCACCCTCCCACCACCACCTATTCCAGTCCTGTAACCCGGAAGGTGTACACGATCAAAGGCAGAGCCACGTGTGAAAGCACCCACGTGATTTACCAACTGACCTGCCTACACTGTGAAGCGTTCTATGTGGGAATGACCAGCAACAAACTGTCCATTCGCATGAATGGACACAGGCAGACAGTGTTTGTTGGTAATGAGGATCACCCTGTGGCTAAACATGCCTTGGTGCACGGCCAGCACATCTTGGCACAGTGTTACACCGTCCGGGTTATCTGGATACTTCCCACTAACACCAACCTGTCAGAACTCCGGAGATGGGAACTTGCCCTTCAGCATATCCTCTCTTCTCGCTATCCGCCAGGCCTCAATCTCCGCTAATTCCTAATTTCAATCTGCCGCCGCTCATACCTCACCTGTCTTTCAACATCATCTTTGCCTCTATACTTCCGTCCCGACTGACACCTCTGCTCAAACTCTTTGCCTTTACAAATGTCTGCTTGTGTCTTGTATGTATGGATTGATATGTGTGTGTGTGCGAGTGTATACCTGTCCTTTTTTCCCCCTAAGGTAAGTCTTTCCGCTCCCGGAATTGGAATGACTCCTTACCCTCTCCCCTAAAACCCATATCCTTTTGTCTTTCCTTCTCCTCCCCTCTTTCCTGACGAGGCAACCGTTGGTTGCGAAAGCTAGATTTTGTGTGTATGTTTGTGTTTGTTTGTGTGTCTATCGACCTGCCAGCGCTTTTGTTTGGTAAGTCTCATCATCTGAGTGTATACCCGTCCTTTTTTCCCCCTAAGGTAAGTCTTTCTGCTCCCGGGACTGGAATGACTCCTTACCCTCTCCCTTAAAACCCACATCCTTTCGTCTTTCCCTCTCCTTCCCTCTTTCCTGATGAGGCAACAGTTTGTTGCGAAAGCTTGAATTTTGTGTGTATGTTTGTGTTAGTTTGTGTGTCTGTCGACCTGCCAGCACTTTCATTTGGTAAGTCACATCATCTTTGTTTTTAGGTATATATATATATATATATATATATATATATATATATTCTGACTGATATTGGTATGTCTCTATTTTATATTTGTGTTAATTTCTTTGTTTAAGAGGAATATGATTTCATAAAAATCAGGCAGGAACTGTGAAACAAAGCTTACCCAATGGACGACATTGTTGTTTATTCTGTGAAAGTGGAAGTAATTTGCACTTTCTTTTTTCAGGAATCGTGTACAAAATACCTGCTGTGTGGAAGAGGATAATTGCTGAGCTCTTGGACTTTGTCATACTATTATTTGTAAGATTAGCTATTACTTTTGTTGCTGTGGATTTTGACATTATGTGAGTGAGAACTAAAATGCATATAAATTTGTGATGTGCTATTTTGTAAGCTAAAATAAGCATACATCGATGTGTCACAGGCAAGCAAATAGCAGCTAAGAACAGTAAGACATTTTTGTGAAGTTTAATGTCAATTGGGAAACTAACCCACTTATTGGTACATCCTTTATCGAGGAGCTAAATGTGACTGAATCATTATTTTGTAATGCTATAATGGGGTCAAACACTATAATGTAACATGAGACAGGGAATTCTCTGAGCCAAGGAAAAGTTTCATATTACCTCCTTGTGCTGTGCTTTTTTCTTAGTATCAAGATACCAGGCACACACAGTTACTATATGACATTCCTCTCAACAGTCAGCAGAAGTATGGCCAATTTACGTCCTATTCCATTATTTGGAAGCAGTACCATGACTGTACAAATCTTGTAGTAGCTGCATTATTCATTTCTGACCACAATAGACATAGAGTTGTGCTAGGAGACAGAAAATGTTTTTTATTTGTCACTATATACATAACCTTCTTCCTGTTTTTGAAGGAACAGTTTAATACAAGTCATAAGAGGGTGGGTGTATTTTCTTAAACTTATTTTGTGTCTTCTCAGTTTAGTTTTTCTGTGCACCTGTTTGCTAGACTCTGTCACAATTGCATCTGAATGTTACCTGCCCTTCAAAAGTAAAATAATTATTTTACAAATTGAGATTGATCAGATTGACAGAGAATGGCTTAGTTAGTCTTACGTGTGAGCAAATGTGAAAACATAATTCCCGCAATGTTTGAACCATTAAAAATGCGATGACTTTAGTGGTGTTATAATGTGTAAGCATGGATTAGGCATGGGTCTACCACTTCATACAAGTAACACAATAGCAAACAAAGCAATTTGTGGCACTGTACAAAGAAGTTAAGTTGATAAAATCTGAAAGACTTTTTTTAGAGTTTAAAGCAATGAGTGATGAATGCTGGTAAAGTGTTGTGGACAAACTTGGTGACCCATGTGAGAAGGGGATTGGATGGAAAAAATAATTTGTGTAGTCTATAAAAGTATTTTTCAATGGAGAAACCAAGGGATTTAAATATGAATTGAATATCCATTCTGTTTGCAAGATTTGGCACACTCTGACTTCCCCCAATTCCCAAATCTGTGGCTAGAAAATGTTTTGATTACAGTATTTTGGCAGCTGTAGGTAGATATTTTGCAGACTTTTGAGAGCATTACTTCAGGGATGGAATTTGCTCACTGGAAAAATGTTGGACAAAGTGTGTTTTGACCTAAACACAGATTTCTGAAGTCCAGATGTGCATTATTGCTCTCCAGCAAATATTTTGCTCTCACAATATACAATGTTTTAATGCATCAACTTTTCTGTTCTCCATTTTCTTCATTAACATCCATTCCTTCACTTCTCCAAGTGCATTTTGTGTTGATATCTTGATCATGATTCAGCTTTCCTTTTAAATATTCCAAGTGCCCTCCCTTGTCCCAATCTGTCTTTCTTTTATCTCTTAGTATATCGTTCATGATTCAGCTTTGTTTATCATATTATATCTCCCCCAACATTCACGCTTATTTTATCTTTCTCATGTCTCATTTATCTCTTGACTCTTCTTACATTCTGATTTCTTTCCAATTAAAGTGTCATCATGACCTGTCAATTATATTTCAGTCAATGAAAGGAAAATAGGAGTGGTGGGGAGGTGGGGTTGGGGTTTATTGACTAACCTACTAAAAATCCTGACCAGTGGTATATGTGGGGGGGGGGGGGGGGGGGAGATCACATTTATTTGTCTTTCTTAAATATCTTGAAAACTGTGGGTTCTAGCAAAAATGTTTCCTGTTATAAGATTCAGCTACATTAAATTTGCTACAAAAATGTCCTATCCATTTTTCCTCCAGGACTAATACTTTCAGCATCTTAGGGGATGGGAAACTCATGAATTATTAAAGATAGTGTTTCATCAGTATAAAATTAATGTATGTTGTTAAATACTGTGAGTTAAGAACAAATATGAAATGTTTGTATCGTATCAAAGTGCAGTAGGGCCATATTAAGGGGTAAATTGTGTTCTGGTGTAACACGGTGGAAAGGCAAGGGTGGAAGTTAGAGGTGTGAGGGAAGATAAGTCACAGGATTGTGGTCATGCAGTTCCTCCCTTCATAGATCTGCAAAACAAAGAACAAGCAGACAATTCCCCATTCTCTCTACTGCACGATTTCACAAAAGGCAACTATAGGATGTTTCACAAAGTTATGCCAGCCCTTCTGCAGCTTATCTTATAGTTCACAGTTGATGCTGTGTGCAGACATGCACAAGAGATGTTTATTTTCCCCAAAGTGCATTAACACTACATGGAGTCCAGATGTGAATTATTAGTAATACTAAGATGCGAGAAAATCATATGGACAGAATCTACATAAATTCCTACACACTGTTCTACAGCGTTAGAGGTAAACTGATTCTTATTCAAGCTGTAAAGCAGCTGTAGCATTCTTCCGGGAAAGACATCCGGAGTGCTGCTCACTTTTCAGTTTACAGACTGACTATACCTCCCCAGCATTTTCTGTCCAGTTATTTAATGTGAGCAGGCAAAATAACTGCACAGAGCTCGTGTTTGTGCAGTGGAGTTATAATCAGGCTATTCAGTGAGTATGCAGTTGCTGTTATGTATAAAAGCTCAACGGCGGGAGCACTTGTGAAAGCTCAACAGCTGGAGCTGTAAACTGTCTACCACACTGAAGAGCCTGTCCCATGTGTAACATATGTAATATATATTCGACAGTTGTGGGTTTACTGTTTCCAATACCACTGTCTGGAATACTTTTTAACAGTGTGAGGGTTTAAATGGGCCCCCTTTGCAACAGAAGTAGGACATGTAGGTGTTATTGAATTTCTGATATTTCAACAATAGTCAAGAATGCATTACAACAGATTACTTTTCTAGATTTAAAAATGGTAGTCCTATCCCATCAGACATATTGATGCATGCCTTGCAAGGTATACTGTGCATGCACTCAGTGCAACCCACTCTATAAATACCAGCAATTCCTGAGTGGAACAGATTTATGCAGTCTACCAGTAACATAATGAATAGTGAGAGAAGTGCTGTAACATTTTGGTCATTCATTAATTCATCACCAAGTAACTACATGGCTGTATAGTATGCTATTAATGACACACAGCAGCAAGGTGCCACATCTACCTTTCCAGTCTCTATCCCACAAACACTACATAGGTCACTGCCAACATCACACTTGCAAATGAAGTACTTCTCACTCATTGCTTATAGGAATGTATTTTACATAAAAGCTCCCTTAACAACTGTAAGTATTCACTTAATAAACTGACAATATCTCTACTACATAAACACGAGCTCAGTGAAATTATGTTGAATACTTACATAAGAAAAGTGGACAGAAATGCTGGGGAATATAGTCCATTTCTAAAGTGCTCATGGTCTAGGAAGTCACCTTTTCTTGGCAGGAAACTGCCGTACAGGATGACTAAGAATGGATTTCCCCTGCAGCAGTATAGAAAAGTGCAGAGCTTTATGTAGAATCTGGCTATATGCTTTTCTTGTGTTTGTATTATTAGTAATTCATATCTGTATTTCATCTAGTGTTAATCCAATTTGTGAAAGTAAACATCCCAGGCATGTCTGTTCACTGCGTTACCAGCGATTCATAAGGCAAGCTGCGGAAGGGTTGGTATAACTTCGCAGAGCAGCTTGTTGGTGCTTTTTGTGTCATCGTGCCGAAGACAGAATGGAGAATTGCCTGCTCGCTCTTCATTTTGCAGTTATCTAAAGCAGGGAAGTGCAGGATCACAACCTGGCAACACACCTTCCCTCATGCTTCCAACCTCCACCCCCACCTTTATGCCCTGTTACACTCAGTAACACATTATTCCTTAATACAGTTCTACTGCACTTACATGTGGTATAAGCATTTAATATTTGTTCTTAACCAATCTTATTTAACTACGTATTTAACAAATTGCCTGCTCACTCTCTCGGGCTCCTTGGCTGCCATTTGTTTGATGATTTTTCTAACATTTCATCAGCATGAGTGCTGACATTGTCAAAGGTTCACCCTCCATTGCTGGTGCTAAGACCTTTTCTGTGCTGTACATTGCACAGACATGGTGTAGAGACTATGTATAAACTGACAGCAACGGAGGAAAGGGACCCACTTATAATGTCATGAATATACAGCATACATTGTACTGGTGGAAAACTCTATGTTGGAATGACTGAACAATCAGTCAAGACCAGGATCACAGAACATAAGTGGGATTGCAGGTAGGGACCTGTGGAGATATCAGCCATGGTGGAGCACACACTGTGTGAGACCAACCACACAATAAAATTTGCTGACACAGAAGTTCTTACTGTAGAGAACAGCAATCACATCTGCTTGTTCAGGGAAGCAATATAAATCCACAAACATGACAGTAGCTTTAACAAGAAAGAGGGAAGCCTCAAGGTGAACAGATCCTGCAAGAGAGAACCACAGCAGTAATGACCACAGGAAAATTCTCAGGTATTGGCACATCAGGTACCTACAATCCACAGCTGCGGGCTCAGCACCAGGCTGCTACCAGCAATGTAGGGTGCAGCTTTGACAAAGCCAACCACTCCTGCTGGCTAAATGCCACAAAAATCATGAAACGAATATTGGCTGAAGGAAACAAGACAGAATGCCACAAAAGCCTTGACAATTTTGAATGTACATTAATTTTGTACCAATGAAATGTTCACTATCTTTAATAATCTGCAATTTTTCTATCCCCCGCAGTGTGGAAGCTATTAGACCAAAAGGAAAAATGAAAAGGATATTTTTATAGGAAATTTAATGCGCTTTAATTTTGTATTGAGAAACATTTTCGTTAGGAGCTGCGGTTTTCATGATAGCAAGAAGAAATAAAAACAAGACCTTTAAATGCCCGCCACTGCACCCACACCCCGACATTCGCACCACACTTGTCAGGACTTTTAGTACACTGTTCATGACACTCCACCCTACCACTGTACAAAAATTTGTGACTAAACTAATTTTTTCCATCTAGTCAGCATTTTTTGGTCTTCGTCTACATCATTAGTATCAAGGAATTTGAATGTTCGTCCATTTAGAATTTTGGGTTGTTTCTTACACTGTGTGTCTTCTTTGTATTAGTTGGTCTTTTCCTGTCTGTGGGTGACTGGTATGTGCTTCTTATTAATTAAAAATAGTACCAGTATTTGATTCTCACACTCAACTTAAAACACAGTACCCATTCTTGTTTAAAACAGGCAATTGTACTGAAACTTCCTGGCAAAACTGTGTACTGGACCGAGACTTAAACCTGGGACCTTTTCCTTCTGCAGACAAGTTCTCAGCAGGGTCCTAGACTGTTTCGAAGCAGCATCTCCGCAATACCTTTTCTTCCAGGAATGTTGCTCCTGCAAAATATGTAGTAGGACTTGTGTAAAGTTTGGAAGGTAGGAGATGAGGTACTGGTGAAAGTGAGTCTGTGAAGGTGGATCAAGAATCGTGCTTGGATAGCTCAGTCTGTAAAACACTTGCCCATCAAAACAAAGCTACCAGGTTTGAGTCCTGGTCCAGCTCACAGTTCTAATCTGCCAGTAAGTTTCCAATAAATGCCACTCTGCTGCAGAGTGAAAATTCCTTCTGGAGAATATATTATTGTTTACTAGAAGGCTGTTTTGGTCAAAGTATACGTATGTACCACAGTACTGTATACCATGTGTTCCAGCAGATTTTATGCCTTCCGGAATTACGTAGGTGTAAGCTTTCATGCTGTCACATGGCAACTGTGTTCCTATGACCCTCACCAACCCCCGAGGAAAAGCAGTGAGAAAGAGGAATAACTTCTGTTTCCTCCTCTCCATGCACAAATATATCTTTTCTTAGATAGAATTCAAGGGTACTGTAAAAAATTGGGTGGGGCAAATAAAAGTGGCCTGGAGAACAGGATTCTAGAGTACAAAGAAATATAGCAGAGAAAAGGAAATACAGTACTCACCTGACTAAAGCAGATGTTGAAAGTGACCACCATTCATCTCTTGGCACTTTTGGGCCCTGGTCAGCAAGTTGCTGAAGGCAGATCAAAGCTTGACTGCTGGAATTACTGCAGTCTCATCCAAAAAGGCCAGCTGCAGTTCTTCAAGTCTGTGAGTGATGTTGCGATACACCTTAAACTTGAGGGCTCCCCACACAAAGTAATCACATACTGACAGATCAGGTGACCTGGGTGGCCAGCTAAGGCTGACCTCTGCTAACAGTTCTGGCACTTGTGAAGAGTGTGTAAATGTGCTCCATGGTTTGGCTGGCTGTGTTGGCAGTTGCTCCACTTTGTTGGAAATAACTGTAGGTCTTTTCCACCTTCATTAACCACAAATGGTTTCAAAATATTGGCAATGTAATGACCCGAAGTCAGCATCTGATGAAAGAAGAAGGGTCCAATAAAGAAGATGGGTCCAGCAATGTGACATGCAGGTGTTGCCCACCAAACCAAAGCTTCTGATCATGCATTAGTCTATTGTGGAAATTACGCAGATTCTCTGCTGCTTAGAACCTGTGATTCTGTGAGTTGACATAACCCCTCAGGTGGAACCAGGCTTTATTAAATGTAACAAACAGATCCATGTCAAAGCCATTCATTGTTAGCTCAGTAAACAGCCACTCACAAAACTGGAGGTGCTGTGGAACATCTGCTGATTTTAATGTATGAACTACAGACACTCAGTAGGGATGCACATGCAAGTTCAGGTGGAGTATTCATCCTGATCAATGTGATGGGCTGGTCCCTTGTGATAGGTGGCGGGTTGATTTAGTAAGACTCTGAACCATTTTTTGGTTTGCAGACATGTTTCGAAATGTTTTTTGACTTTTCAAAACAGATCCTGTCTGGCTCCATTTTTGGACTAAGCGTTGCATGGCACTCTTTGCTGACACTTTGACACATTTAAACTTCTCAGCAGGCAACTGACCACACTAATTCCATGACATTGTTGTCAAGTAACTTTCCACAACGAACACTTGCTGCTCCATGTGAATATCTGTGTCCCCTTTGCACTGTTCCACTCACACTGACACAGCCCACACTGCACTCTGAACCGGTGTGGATCACATGGCGGGCACACACATGATGTGCACGTCACGAGTTGCAGTTATATGCATACATTCACATTCAGTCGTATAGATTTGTCCAGGTCACTTTTATTTGCCCCATCCTGTATTTTCAATCTCACAAATGTATCAAAACTCGAAGAGTATGTTCTAGTATATTTTTTATTGGGTGGGTACTCCTAATGAATACAGTACAAATTTTGTGATGAGCCTTTTTGGCAGTGTCTATTGGGATCCTGTGAACTGTCTCTAACTCTGACAAATTCATTTCATGGAGATCATGTTGGTGCAGTAACACAAAGTTGTAATAGTGCTGTCAAATGAATTCTATTGTTGATGTAATTCGTAATGAAAGCCCCTGATTATGGATGGCCTAGGGAGGATTGTTCTGCAGGATGAGATATCTTGTGAACAATATCAGATGTGAAGTTTCGTCAAACCCCTATTAGTATCTCCACTCAGTGTACATAAACAAAGACATGTCCATGCAATGTGAATATCATGTGCTAAGGAGGAACACACTGGTTCATTCACGTAGAAGCTTTGTTTAATCAAGGCCAAGTAATGAAAGTGAAATACTGGTATTACATCATGGTCATTTAAAAAGTTAATTGGGCACTATGTGTGTTGAGTCACTGTCAGTGGTATCAGTGCATTAATACCGTAATGGATTACACATGTCCATGAATGATTATTCTCTGTAAACATTGACATTATTAAAGGTTATGAGGCTGAAAATATGGCAAAGAAACTTCCTCGGTAGAATATAACTAATAATCTGAATAAAGGTAACAACTCACCATGTAGCTGTGCATTGAGTCATAAATAGGTACATAAACAAGAATGATAATTTTGGCGATGTGAAACGAGGGACATTCTACCATTAATCCTTCCCATTCTTCCTATAGTGATATTCCACTGTCCATGCAGCCTACACAATATTCTGGTCCATGCCTATGCCAGTCCCTCTCCTAACCCCTTGTCACATATCCCTGTTTAAGACACAGTTACAACATCTTTCTGATTCACTCACATGCCACATCCTACTCTACTCTTGTCACAGGCTTTTCCTATCCCATAAGAGACAGTGCCAAAGTTGAAATAAACCAACCAACCATGTCATATACCAGCTCTGCTGCAATTTCTTTGCAGCATCATACGTGAGCATGACCACCAACTAGCTGTACACTATAATGAATGGCCAGTGTTAGAATGCAGCCGAGAGCAGAGTTGTGCATCCAGTGATAAAATACACTGTTTAGTGCTGAGCACAACATGCTGGAGTTCAGTGGCTGTTCCACAAACCGTCTCACCTGGATCCGCCTCCTCCCCACACTATCAGCCTTTATGAACTGCATATATGGTGGGAGTTACTTTGCAACATGTTCTTCATTTCGTAGTCCTCCTGGCCTCAGTCACTGCTCAGCCCCTGCGCCCCATTCCTCTGTCCCACAGTCTCCCTTGCCTCTGCTCTGTCACCCCTCACTAGCTACTCCCTCATGTCGTCATATTCTGCAAGAAATCACTGGTTCCAGTGCTCCTATGTTACAATCTGAGCCCATGTACCTGCAGCCTCTCCCTTCCATATTCCTATGTCATAGACTTTCTGTCTCCCTCCAAGTCCTCACCCACACTTCCCCAACCCTCCATCTCCCCTCTCTTTTCTCTCCTCGCCCAATTCACCCAAAACAACCACTCACCACAATTAGCCTGCTGAATTTCATTTCCACCATTGTGTATGCAACCGGCTCACTGTAGCTATATGTGTGTCTGGGGAGAGAAAGGGGTTTTGCGCACCAACAACCCAATGCCTCTAATTCAAGTTGTTGCCTTTTCTCCTAAATTGTTTATATCCTGCCAGAACTTCCCATTCCCCCTGCGGGTCCGGGGATTAGAATAGGCCCGAGGTATTCCTGCCTGTCGTAAGAGGCGACTAAAAGGAGTCCATCCTCCTCACGGGGGTAGTTAGCGCCCGCGTCCGGAGACGGACGGTTCCACGTCCTATAATCGTGGTCTTTTTGGTTTTTCACTTCTCGTTTCTTCCTTCCTTTTGTTGGTTCCTTTCTTTGCTCTTCTCCACCTCACTGTCTTCCTTACTCTTTCCCTTGACTTCTCCTTGCCTTCTCATTGCCTTTTTCTCCTTGCCTTCTCATTGCCTTTTTCTCCTTGCCTTCTCATTGCCTTCTTCTCCTTGCCTTCTCATTGCCTTCTTCTCCTTGCTTTCTCATTGCCTTCTTCTCCTAGCTTTCTCATTGCCTTGTTCTCCTTGCCTTCTCTGGTCTCCGCCTCGGCGTTTGAGACAGTCTGTCCTCTTTCTCCCTCTCTCTCTTCTTTTTCCTCTTCTTCCTTCCTCCCTGTGCGTGCCTGAAGGCCGACCCACGCGTTCGCACGCGTAGCCGGTGACGGGGTAACGCGTAAGTCCCCGCCCTGGGTAGACATGTAAGGCACGCGCGTACCCCCTGGTAAAGGCCAGGCCCGGGGAGGGGTGATTGCCTGAGCTGATACCTTCTGACCATGCCGATTGGTCCCTCCGTCTGTTTCTCGGGAGGTGTGACCTGAGGTGTAAACATTCACCTAAGGCGGGAGTGCCCTCTGAGAGGGTCCCCACAAGGAAGGAGCGCGCCATCGGAGACGCTGGCAATCATGGGGGATTCCTCCGCAATGGATTCTACTCCATCTCTCTCGACTTCGACCCAAAAACGGAAACGTGACCAGCCAACAGTGACAAAAGTACTACTGCCTGCCCCACAGTTCCTCGTAGTTTCTCGATCTGAGGATGGAAAGGATTTTTCCTCTGTCAACTCTTTCGTTATTCAGAAGGGCGTAGATGCCATAGCCGGATCTGTCAAATCTTGTACCAGGTTGCGTAACGGCACCTTATTACTAGAAACTGAGAGTGCCTTTCAGGCACAACAACTGCTTCGGGCCACCCTCCTGTACACGTTCCCTGTCCGGGTGGAGGCCCACCGAACTTTGAATTCGTCTCGTGGTGTAGTCTATACTAGCTCCCTCGACGGATTGACTGACGAGGAGCTTCAATCTTTCCTCGCTGAGCAGGGCGTGACGGCTGTCCATAGGGTCATGAAAAAGGTCAACAATGACCTTGTACCGACCCGGACACTTTTCTTGACCTTCGATAGTGTTAAGCTGCCATCGCGCATCAAGGCGGGCTACGAGGTTATTTCTGTTCGCCCCTATGTCCCGACACCTACGCGCTGCTACCAGTGTCAGCGTTTCAATCACACTCGACAGTCTTGTTCCAATGCGGCTAAATGTGTCACTTGTGGCAGGGATGCCCATGAGGGTGACTGTCCACCTCCGTCTCCTCGTTGTGTGAACTGTCAGGGTGACCATGCCGCATCCTCCCGCGACTGTCCTGTCTATAAGGAAGAACGCTGTATCCAAGAAATTCGGGTCAAAGAGAAAGTGTCCACCTCGGCTGCTCGCAAGCTATTGGCTAGTAGGAAGCCCACACTGCTCCCAGCGGGGAAATACAGTACTGTCCTCGCCTCTCCTCGGACTACCCGGGAGGTAGCAACCCAGACATGCGATCTGACCTTCAGCACCACGGTCGTCCGTTCGGCCAGTGCTAAGATCGCGCGGTCGACGTCTCCTCTTCCTCCCATCACCCCACAGACACCAGCCCCTTCCTCAGCCTCTGTTAAGACGAAGACCCCGAAGTCAGATGCACGGGCCTTAAAGAAGGAACCATCCCGTGCAGACTTCCTCCGTTCCTCGACCTCCCAGCCTTCGACCGGTACTTCCACCAAACGTCCTTCCAAAAAGGCGCATAGGAAGCACAGTTCTCCTTCTCCGCCACGGCGCATTTCTTCTCCTGCGCCACCCAGCGGTTGCCGCCCCAGGCCGTCATCCGTTTCGCCTGGCCGCACCGCTGGTAGCCGTACATCTGGCCGTTCACCGGCGGAGGAAGCTCCCCCTCCCGGCCATCCTCCCGAGATGGCCGATGACCCTATAGACCCAATGGACGATGACTGTCCGCCTACTGATAGCGGCGGCAGTCCTCGCTCGAAGCCAGGCCCTAAGCGGTCTTCGAGGGACCCCTTCTCTCATCTTCCTTTTCTTACGATGGCACTTATTCACTGGAATATTCTCAGCATTCGCTCCAACCGAGAGGTTTTGAAGTCGCTGCTCCGCTTGCACCGTCCGCTCGTCGTAGCCCTCCAGGAAACGAAGCTACGCCCATGCGATCAAATTTCCTTGGCACACTACACCTCTGTACGTTTTGACCTACCCCCTGTGGTAGGTATCCCAGCTCATGGAGGGGTTATGTTGCTGGTCTGGGATGATATTTACTACGATCCCATCACGTTGCACACCGGCCTGCAGGCAGTTGCCATCCGCATTACTCTCCCCACTTTTACGTTTTCCTTTTGTACCGTTTACACTCCATCGTCATCTGCCTTTACCAGGGAAGACATGATGCAACTTATTGCTCAGCTACCTGCACCATTTTTGTTAACTGGAGACTTCAATGCCCACCATCCCCTTTGGGGCTCTCCAGCATCCTGCCCGAGGGGCTCCTTGTTAGCAGACCTTTTCAACCAGCTCAATCTTGTCTGCCTCAATACTGGCGCCCCTACTTTTCTTTCGGACACATCTCACACCTATTCCCATTTAGACCTCTCTATATGTACTCCCCAACTTGCACGCCGGTTTGAGTGGTATGCACTTTCTGATACATATTCGAGCGACCACTTCCCGTGTGTTATCCATCTCCTGCAGCATACCCCCTCTCCGTGCTTCTCTAATTGGACCATCTCCAAGGCAGACTGGGGGCTCTTCTCTTCCAGGGCGACCTTTCAGGATCAAACCTTCACAAGCTGCGATCGTCAGGTTGCACACCTCACGGAAGTCATTCTCGCTGCTGCTGAATATTCCATCCCTCACCCTCCTTCTTCTCCACGTCGCGTACCGGTCCCCTGGTGGACCGCAGCATGTAGAGACGCTTTACGTGCTCGTCGACGTGCTTTACGCACATTTAAACGCCACCCTACAGTGGCGAATTGTATCAATTATAAACGATTACGTGCTCAGTGTCGTCGTATTATCAAAGACAGCAAGAAAGCCAGCTGGGCTGCTTTCACAAGCACATTCAACAGTTTTACTCCTTCTTCTGTTGTCTGGGGTAGCCTGCGCCGGCTATCTGGCACTAAGGTCCACTCACCAGTTTCTGGCTTGAAGGTCGCGAATGAAGTCCTTGTGGCCCCTGAGGCTGTCTCCAATGCCTTCGGCCGCTTTTTCGCAGAGGTTTCGAGCTCCGCTCATTACCACCCTGCCTTCCTCCCCCGCAAACAGGCAGAGGAGGCTAGGCCACCTAACTTCCGCTCCTCGAATTGTGAAAGTTATAATGCCCCATTCACCATGCGGGAACTCGAAAACGCACTTGGCCGATCACGGTCCTCCGCTCCAGGGCCTGATTCTATTCATATTCAGATGCTGAAGAACCTTTCTCCTGCTAGTAAAGGTTTTCTTCTTCGTACATACAATCGCATCTGGATTGAGGGACATGTTCCCGCATGCTGGCGCGAGTCTATTGTTGTCCCGATTCCTAAGCCGGGGAAGGACAAGCACTTGCCTTCCAGTTATCGACCTATCTCGCTTACCAGCTGTGTCTGTAAAGTGATGGAGCGAATGGTTAACTCTCGATTGGTTTGGCTGCTCGAGTCTCGACGCCTACTTACCAATGTACAATGTGGATTTCGTAGGCGCCGCTCTGCTGTTGACCATCTGGTTACCTTGTCGACCTTCATTATGAATAACTTCTTGCGGAAGCGCCCGACCGCGGCTGTGTTCTTTGATTTGGAGAAGGCTTACGACACCTGTTGGAGGGCGGGCATTCTCCGCACCATGCATACATGGGGCCTTCGCGGTCGCCTCCCTCTTTTTATTCGTTCCTTTTTAATGGATCGACAGTTCAGGGTACGTGTGGGTTCTGTCCTGTCCGGCACCTTTCGCCAGGAGAATGGGGTGCCACAGGGCTCAGTTTTGAGTGTCGCTCTCGATCAATCCAATAATGGATTGCCTCCCAGCTGATGTATCAGGCTCCCTTTTCGTGGACGATTCTACCATCTATTGCAGCGCGCAGTGTACACGTGTCCTGGAGCGCTGTCTTCAGCGTTCTCTTGACCGTCTTCACTCCTGGAGTGTCGTCAGTGGCTTCCGTTTTTCTGCCGAGAAGACGGTCTGTATTAACTTCTGGCGCTACAAAGAGTTTCTCCCACCGTCCTTACGACTCGGTCCCGTTGCTCTCCCAATCGTGGAGACAACCAAATTTTTAGGCCTTACATTTGACAGGAAACTTAGCTGGTCTCCACATGTGTCATATTTGGCCGCCCGTTGTACCCGTTCTTTAAATGTCCTCCGTGTTCTCAGTGGTATGTCGTGGGGAGCGGATCGAACCGTCCTACTTCGTCTATATCGGTCGATCGTCCACTCCAAGCTGGATTATGGGAGCTTCGTCTACTCCTCTGCACGGCCATCCATCTTACGCCGCCTCAACTCCATACAACATCGGGGTTTACGACTTGCGATCGGAGCATTTTATACTAGTCCCGTAGAGAGTCTTCATGCTGACGATGGCGAATTGCCACTCACCTACCGGCGCGATATACTGCTTTGTCGGTATGCCTGTCGGCTACTGTCAATGCCCGACCATCCGTCCTATCGTTCCTTTTTTGACGACTCTCTTGACCGTCAATACGGGTTGTATGTCTCTGCCCTGCTACCCCCTGGAGTTCGCTTTCGTCGCCTCCTTCAACACCTTAATTTTTCACTCCCTGCAACCTTTCGAGTGGGCGAGAGCCGCACGCCACCTTGGCTCCAGGCTCAGGTCCGCGTTCACCTTGACCTCAGCTCGCTCCCAAAAGAGGTCACCCCCGGTTCGGTCTACCACTCCCGTTTTTTGGAACTTCGTTCGAAGTTCATCAACATGACTTTCATTTATACAGATGGCTCTAAGACCAATGACGGGGTCGGATGTTCCTTTATTGTTAGGGCACAAAGTTTCAAATACCGGCTCCATGGCCATTGTTCGGTCTTCACAGCTGAGCTCTTTGCCCTCTACCAGGCTGTTCTTTACATCTGCCGCCACCGACATTCTGCTTATGTCATCTGCTCAGATTCCCTGAGCGCCATCCAGAGCCTCAGTGATCCGTACCCGGTTCACCCTTTCGTACACCGGATCCAACGCTCTCTTCAGCAGCTGGTGGACGTCCAGTTAGCTTTATGTGGGTTCCTGGCCATGTCGGTATACCTGGGAACGAAGCTGCAGATGCCGCGGCCAAGGCTCCGGTCCTCCAGCCTCGGACAGCTTCTTGTTGTGTCCCTTTGTCCGATTTTAGCAGGGTCATTTGTCGGCGCATTTTATCGCTGTGGCATGCCGATTGGGCTGCACTTACCGACAACAAGCTTCGGGCCTTAAAACCCCTTCCCGTGGCTTGGCCGTCCTCCTCACGCCCTTCTCGGCGGGAGGAGGTCGTTTTAGCCCGGTTAAGAATTGGACACTGCCGGTTCAGCCATCGCCATCTGTTGACGGCTGCGCCGGCGCCGTTCTGCCCATGTGGGCACTTGCTGACGGTTAGACACATTTTAATGTCCTGTCCAGATCTTAACACATTGCGCCTAGATCTTAACCTGCCAAATACTTTCGATGCCATTGTAGCGGATGACCCACGAGCAGCTGCTCGTGTTCTTCGTTTTATCAATTTGACAAACCTCGCTAAGGACATTTGATGATGCTGTTTTTTAATCCTATGCCTGTCAGTCTGTCTTTTATCGTGTTTTCCCTTTTAGTTGTTGTTGTCAACTTGTGCCTCGCGGTGCCTTCTTAGAGTAGTCAGGGCGCTAATGACCATTGAAGTTGTGCGCCCTAAAACCACCAAAAAAAAAAAACTTCCCATACCATATTAAATTTTGCTGAACTTTCAGTCGAATCCTTTTTCAAATATAACAGAACACACACACATGTGCACAGCTCTATAGTCCTAGCAGCCTAAATTGTGCTGTGATTGCATTTCAGCAGCAGTGTCAGCACAATATAGTTGACTGGTACAATTTATCTGTGGATCTGTGTGTATGTTCTGTTATACCTGAAGGATAGCAACATTTTTCGACCTTACTATGTGTCTATCAATGACTCAACAATAAGGTGAGTTTCTGCCTTTACTTGTTAGACTTCTCTTGGCTCTCCTTCCAAACAATTTTAGTGTGCAGTAGGGCACAATAATTTTGTTATGATGTGCAGTAATGTGTTGCTAGTGTTTTTCTAGCAATACCATTGTGATAATGGGTACAAGTTTTTTGTGTTGCACTTCAGCTGTTAAAAGATGAAAAGTAGCAACTAAGCATTATATGGTACCCTTTGATCAGGTCTCAACCCAATAGACTGTGGATAAAAATGGACTTTCAAGACTAAAAAAAACATTGAATGTAAAATTAAGAAATAAAACACACACACACACACACACACACACACACACACACACACACACACACACACAGCATGATCTGAATGATGGTCAACAGCTTAATGCAATACCAACCACCAGATTTAAAAGTGACTAAAATTGAGGCCGGGAACATTAAATAAGACACAAAACTTAAGTATTGGTTGACTCTTGTAACAAAGAGAAGTTTGAGCTAAATATAAGGAAAGTTCTAGCTGAATGTAAATAATTTAAATATAAAGAACACATTCACTGGTTAGCAGAAGCATTAAGTCATTGACAGCAGAAGAAAAGAATGACAATTTTGCTAGTTTGCTAGCTTTCAGATAAGTTCTGCCATGAGCTAGAGTACGCAGATGTGCATGCACCCCCCCCCCCCCCCCAAACACACACACACACACAAACCTGTTCGCTATGATTTACCGTGTACGTGTGTGTGTGTGTGTGCGCGCGCGCGCGCGCGTGCGTGCGCGTGTGCGTGTGCCCGTCATGCATGCGGGCACGTGTACTCCAGCTCATTAAATGATTTATCTGAAAGCTAACAAAGTCTTCATTGTTTTTTGTGCCTGTCAATGTCCCAATGCTTTAGCTTTCTGGTGAATTGTCTCCTTTACACGTAATTTAGTTGCAAAACTCTGATTTTTAGTTAAGTGAAACATAATGGAAGAAAATCAGTAAACTCAAGTTTCTGGTTGGACTATGGGCTTTGTTGGTCTGCAAACCAAGCATTATTGAAGAACAGGGTGGGATTTTTACTCCATAGGTTTGAATTTGTTAGTAAAAGGATAACCAATTTATTCATGGACTTCAGAGGAACTAGATAGGTCTACAGTGAATGTGAATGTCCTAGTATTTGCCCCTTAAGTAAGATGCTAAAATAAGGAAAAAGCCCATCCTGAAATGACTTGGAAGAGAGAGTATTATAACAGTTGATGCAGACTGAAGGCGTATGAACGTAGATTTGGTTCTTATGAAATGGGGAAACGGAAATGCAGAATGAGAACATTTACTGGGCCTGTGTGTAAGGCCATCACTGAACCAAGCATAAAGCAAAAAAATCAGAGAAGAGGCCCACAAAGTGTTGCTGAGAGAAGAGTTGCAATTGTTAGATGAAGAACAGAAAACTGTGAAAGTGACTATAGTATGAACTGAGGTTAAAGTATATGAGCAACAGAGCCAAACACAAAAATCTGAAGTAATAGCCTTGTGGAATGAGTGGCATGAAGAGCACCTGTGTAGAGAGGGTCGTATATCAAACCAGAAGGAAGGGATCTCATGTAAAGCAGGAGAGCAACTGTATGGAAAGAAGAATTGATAAATGTATCCCATTAGTAGAATTCCTAATGGTGAAGCGACAAGAAGAGAGACCCTTATAGTAAATGAGTTTCAAACATGCTTGAACAATCTAGTGAACTGTAAAGGGAATAATAACAGTTTGGTAGGCTGCATGAATGTGAGGGTATAAAGACAGGCAGTTTGAGTGGAGAAGACAGTAATAAGCTGGAGAACAAGGCAGCTTGCAGTGTGTACCCAATCAAGGCACTTGGAAGCATTGGCCGGCAATGTCTGTGTGGAAATAAAATGCAATAAGCAATGATTGAAAAAAGGGAATCTTCATTTCACTATTCAAGAGGGTGATAGGAAGTTACACTCAACTACAAAGGTGTAACTTTGCCTCCATGTGAGAACAGAGTAGGAAAAACCTGTTTAACTTATACTTGAGGTCTATTGAACTTATGCTTGAGGAAAGACAGCATAGTTTTAGACCTCATGACATCATATTTACCACAATTATGCTTTATGAGGAACAATGGAAGAAAAATAAAATGCTTATATTTCAATAAGAAGTAGGAAACACTTCGTAATGTTGGAAAAAGTATGTTTATTTGATCTTGACACAGGTTTCGGCTTCTTAGGCCACCTTCAGACAACAACTGAATGTCGCAAATGCAGATAAGATAATGTGCACTTTACACAGATATTATTTTTACAGAAGAAACAAAAATTTCATGTAGAGTGTTTTGGAAAAAATTACTTTTTTTGTCACACAGAAATAGTTGCATTAACTCAAAAGGAAATAAATTTTTTTGTAGAGATACATGTAACAAATGATCAAAAATAAAGTTAAATTTACAATTTTAATCTAAATTTGAAATTTTCTACTCTCTTGTGAAAAGCAAAAAGATGACACTACTGAAAATGCTGGAATTCAACAAGCATATGACACAGAATGTCAGCTTAGTATTAAATGGCCAAACTCAGATTTCCTTTTTCCTTACTGTTAAATTAAGTTTTAATTATAAGTATTAGATTAAAGTTATAAATTCACCATTATTTTTTATCAGTTGTTACATTATCTTCACGTAAAAAACTTTGTTTCCTCTTTTAATTAATGGAATTATTTCTGCGTGGCAAAAAGTGATGTTTTCCTACGTAAACACTCTACATGTCACTTCTGTGTAAATAATATCTGTGTAAGTCACGTGTAATTTTAACTGAGCTTGTGACATTCAGTTGCCACTGAAGGTGATATAGAAGGCGGAAGCCAGTTCGTGATCACATAAACATAGTTTCAAAGAATATGAGGAAATGCTTCAAATTTAATATTGTTATCATGTTCCGCCAAGCACTGACAGAAAATTCAGTTAACTCATAACTATGTTTGTGGACACTAAAAAGGCATGTAACCATGCTCCTCGTGAAAATATTAGGTTGATGCATAAGTTCATAGCATATTTCCACAATTTTTGTAAATACAACAAATGCTAACAGAGTCTTCAGTCAACCATAATATGTTCTCCTGCACTACTTAGAACAGTCTGCCAGTGCTGGGGCAACTTTCTAGAAGAAAGTATGAGTCACATGGATTTGAGGCGGCGAACTTGTCAAGCCATGTGTGGAGTGATTTTCATCTGTAAAAGAAGTTCCTTGAAGGTTGTGCGGTAGAGAGGAGAAAAGGTGAAAATCTGAGGTCACAAGATAAGACGAATAAGGTGGGTACAAAATGATTACCCAACTCAACTCCTGTGTAGTGTTTTTTGTCAGTCTAGCACTATGTGAGCAGGCATTATCATGAAGTAGCATAACTGAATGCAGGTGTCCTGGTTGTTATCCTTGGATTGCGTCTGCAAGATCTCTCACTTGGTAACAATAAATGTCAGCAGTGATGGTTACACCTCAGAGAAGCAATTCGTAGTACACACACCATCGCCATTCTAACCTGCGAAACATCTTTGTGTATGTGTTATGCGTGCAGGTCTTGGAATGGGGAGTTGCTGCTTTTTTTGGGGGTTAACCATTCATTGCTTTCCCTTATGCTGCCATAAAGGCACCATTTCTCATCACTAGTAACAATACAGCATAGGAATGGTCGGCGTTGTTCATGAGCCAATTGATGAAGAGCTTGCAGAGATGCACACATGACCACTTGCTGATTTTTATGATTTTGGCTTAGAGCATGCAGTTCGCTTGCATCAGATTTTTTTAACCTTCCCCATTGGATGCAAATATTCCACAGTGGTGGAATGATCACAGTTCACCACATTTGCCTGTCCTCAAGTACACAGACACGGATTATTGTGGATTAATGTGTTTAAACAATCTTTGTCAAACCTCAAAGGTCTTCCTAAACATGGAGAGTCATGGATGTCAAAACACTCCTCCTTAAAATGAGTAAACCATTTTCTTACCATTCACTGTCCAATGGCATTATCTCCATTTTGTGGGTGGCTCCACTGCTTTCACCCCTCTATTGAACTCAAAACAAAAGAATATGTCAGAAATGTTCTGATTTCTACACTTGACACTCCATTTTCTAGTGTCCACAGCTCCACTCATTATCTCCAAATGACAAAATGACTATATGTGAACTCCAGTATCTGGTAGCAACTAGAATACCGACATGCAAAACAAAAATGCTATAAATTTATGTACCAACCTTATATACTGAAAAGCATAAGAAAGTGTCCGAGAGTATCATTACAAGAGTACGACAATGCTATCATGATGAGACCAAGGGTGGTATACTGATCCAGAGGAGATCAGATTGGTTTGAAATGAAGAGTAAGTTCTAACAAGGAAATTGTCTGTCACCACTCATACATTAGTAATGGATGAAATACGAAAAGCCGTCAGAAGAGAGTGTGCAATTCCCAGTAATCTAGTCATCACTAATGCTAGAATGATATGGGTTCAAAACGTGCTAAACTAGATCTCTGGAATGAAGAATGTATGGCAGTGATCTCAAAATCAGAAAACTGAGACCGTAAGATTTGTGTTGAATAGCAATTCTTCATCAGTCCATCTAAAAACTGGAAATGAAGACAAAGAGTTTGTCGACAACTTGCAGTACTTAGGTAGTGCTGCCTCGTCAACTATTACTGTGCACCAAGATATTTTGAACAGAATGCGGAAAGCTTAAAAATAGATATGCAATACTTCAGATGCTTTGTGACTGATCCAGATGTCCCATTAGTATAAATTTCTTGTAATTTCTTTAAGTTAAAACACTGTGAAGAACAATATGTTGGTCCCTTTCCTTAATGCTAAAAAAAGAATCCATATGCAAATGCTTTGTCATAATAAATTCATAAAGTGGGATGAATAAATTAAGAAACACCATTTCAGACATTAAGAAGATTTTCATGCTGGATGTGGTATAGAAATAGTCGAGTTAATGATGTCATTCATATGTACTTGAAAATATATACTTTCTGGAAAGCAATGAAATGGAGAATGAGACTTACTGTTAAGCTGATCACAACACTCATTGTTCGCATTACTGGAGCCACTGTCTGTTGTGACAGTTCTGATTGCCAAAGCATTTGAAATAACCTGTACAAGTAAATTGGTGGATCAGTCAGACAAGACAACAAGAAATCATTTTGTTCTGGAGAAAAGAGAGAAAAAAAATATATCCTTAAATATTTTTAAAAAATGTTATTGATGTATGGAAGTATTTCACTTTGAGATATGTTACCAAGTTGCAATGGATCATTTTGCTGAACGTTCTGGAACATACATATTTATAGATTCACTAAACCTTCCTTGTTTTCTCTCTCCCTCTCAATGTTTATTTTTTTGTAAAAGAATGTAGGAAAGTAGAATGTAGACTAGGAGTACTAGTATCCAAAATGGAAATTTCATCTATTGTTCTGTGGTGACAGAGGCTAGAATAAACCCGTGTAACTCCTGCCTGTTTTAAGAGGTGACTAAAAGAAGTCTTATATCTAGTCAAGCTTTCACATTGACAAGTTAGCTGTTATCAGGAAAACTGTCAGTTTTAGCTCACATCACGACATGTCCAACTTTTTTTGTTCCACTTGTCTAAATATCACAGAAGTTCAGCCCCTTTTGGGAAGGATGTCTTACATGATGTATAATCTATCCGTCATGTGTTGTGATCCCCTGCACCTGTTATGAGAGTGGATATATGTTCACACCCAAAATCTAGTCTAGTAGACAATCTGTCATGGGGGGCCTCATCATTTACCATAATGGTTATCTCTCACTGACAATGCAGTGATTTCTCTGATGATGCCTGAGTTGTGAACTCCTCATGTACACTAATGAACCAAAACATTATGACCACCTGCTTAATAACTTGTTTATCCATCTTTGGAACAAAATACAGCAAGGATTCTGTGTATCAGGGATGCAACAGTTGGTTGGGAGGTTTGTGAAGATATGTGGCATTAGATGTCTACGCACAGGTCATGAAATTCATGTATATAACAGGCCGCTGATTTGCGTATGTCTAATAGGACCCAGATGGCTTTAAATCAGGTGAATTCATTTGTCGAGGTATCAATAGGAGTTCACTAAAATGTTCCTTGATCTGGCTCTAAGTCATAGACTATTATACTGCAGAAAGATGACATTACTGTTGGGAAAGACATCAAGCATAAAGAAATACAGGTGGTTCGCAGCTGTCAGCATGTCTTCAATTGTTACCACAAGTCTCACACAAGCATAGGAGAATGTCTCCCATAGCATAACACTGATTCCACCAGCATGCACCTGTGATGCGCTGTGCATTTTGAGCTGCCATTCACCTCAGTGACAGCATTTGTGGAGACAACCAGCAGCCTAGTATACGAAAAATGTGATACACCCAAAGAGCTGACATGTTTCTACTGATCAACACTTGAATCTTGATGGTCCCGTGCCAACTGCAGTCATAATTGACGATGTTGTTGGGTCAACATGCGAACACGTAGAGGAGGTCTGCTGCGGAGCCACATGTTCAACAATGTACAATGAACAGTCTGCTCCAAAACACTAGTGCGTGCATCAGCATTGTGCTCTTTGGTGCAGATGCCAGATATCACCATCTATCCTATTCTACAGAGCAGACAAGCCTCAGAACCCCATGTTCTGTGAAGAGTCGTGGCCGTCCAGCCATTGAGCTCCTAGTTGTAGTTTCATTGTCCTTCTACCTCTTTCCGTAGATTCTCACGCCATTAGCACATGAGCATTCAACCAACGTCACCATTTTTGAGATACTCATTCACAAGCTCTGTGTAATAATAATCTGCCCTTTGTCAAAAACGCTTATCTCAATGGATTTCCCCATTTGCAGCCCATATCTTTACTAGGGTGATACCCCATCCGTGTCTGCTCTGCTGTCATCCTTTTCTTACTGCGCCATGTGCCCGCAACACCACCGGGCAGCATCCAGTGTCTCAGGCAGTGGTTACAATGTTTTGGCTTATCAGTGTATACTGAAGAGTAGGTGTCTCATCAGATCTGGTGCTACAGAACTCCGAGCAAAGGCTGCTATGCCAGGTAGCCTATGTTATGGTCAGGGTGCTACTGGGAGGGCCTCTGATCAGAGTGAGTGGCAATAGAGTAGGTGATCTGCAATGAAACTGATAAACTTACCCTTACAGGCGGCTGATCCTACATGCTGGCTCAGCAGGTAGAAAGAGACTCAAAACTCCATGGTATTTCCATCGTAGGCCACAACACAAGATGGGAGCCAGGTAAGAAGAAATGGAGGTAGATAGTTCATCCAGTTCTTGATACGGTCCATGGATTGGAAAAACAGCTGTAATAGAGAACATGAGAACTAGATATCTGTTGATCAAAACTGTGAATGGTAATCAGACACAGGCACTTGAAGACTGAGACAAGGTTGGGGATATACCAGTTACCATATTGCCTCATAACAAACACAACAGAAATCAAAGTCTCATCTTCTATTGTGACTTAATGCTATTAACAGATGAACAGCATCCTAACCGAGAGCAGTATGAAGTGTATTTTGTTTGTTGTATTCCAATAGGGCCTAAGGATAATAGGATTGACATGGACCTTTCAGCCTCACCTCTGATGGAAATCTTTTACCCAAGGAAGTTAAGGTCATGATTTATAGGTGCCATGTCAAACCCAGTTTTCTTTCATGTATGAAATGATTTAAGTGCATGAGGTTTAGACATAAAACCTCTGTCGGTGAATGATGTCACAGTGATCACAGTCTTAAAGGTGTGCCACCACCAGATCCCATGCTGGACAAGTCTTATTAAGTTCCTGAGCATAGCCACTGTGAGTGTGCTTTCTGTGTGTAAACAGTACATTGCAGAATGAAAAGATAGTGCATGTGGTCAGTATTCAAAATAGATCAGTTAATGAATATGCTGTTGAAACTTCCTGGGAGATTAAAACTGTGTGGTGACCGAGATTTGAAGTCGGAACGCAGTTTGGAAGTCTGGCACACAGTTTTAATCTGCCAAGAAGTTTCATATCAGTGCAGAAACTGCTGCAGAGTGAAAATTCCATTTTGAATACGCTGTTGTGTTTCAAACTGAGAAAATCAGTGAAAGAGACTTATGGAAAATGTGCTGTCACTTTGAATTGTTTTTACAAGTGGTTTAAACATTTCCTACAAAGATGGGATGCCATGGAAGACTCCTCCCCAAACTGGGTGGTTTGCAACTGCTTGCGCTCTGAATAACATATGCAAAGTGAAGGAATATTTTTCCCAGGATTGTCATGTGACACTGCGAATAATAGCACAGAAGTAGAAATTTGTCGTGAGACACATTGAATGGATACACACCCAATATACCAAACAAAGTAACTGGACCCTGTTCTATAACAAATCCCAGCCACACACTGCCTTTCTTGTACTTGCCAGGCTTGTGTCCCTTGGAATTTTTCGTGTTCCGCAAATTGAAAGCGTCATTCATCTGTCTACATGTTCATCCATATTCTTACATCTGTATTTGCACTCTGCAAACCAATGTGAAGTGCATGACAGGATACTTCCCGCAGTACCATGTATTAGGATCTCTTTCCATTCCATTCACATATGGAGTGTGGGAAGAATGAATGCTTGCATGTCTCTACATGCTACGAGAACAAATGGGCAAGATTATAGTATGTTCCTTAACTCTTCATTTAATTGTGTTTGTGGAAGTTTGTTAGTAGGCTTCTGCAGGAATGTAGCCTGTATCTTGAAGCATTTGCCAGGTCAATTTTCTGAGCATTTCCTTAATGCTGTCCCATTAGTCAAAAAGCTGTTGCCTTTTGTGCTGTATGTTCAATATACCCTGTTGGTCCTGTTTGGTGTGTCCCAAACCCTTGAACAGTACTGCAGGATGAAATGCACAACAGTTTTACAAGCAATCTCTTTTGTAGACTGGCTTTTTAAGGGATTGCAATCAGCCAGTGGACTGTAACCACTGAATATCTTCTGGGCAGGCTACTCACTTTATGAAGTGCAAATGGAAGAATCCTTGCTTGTAGCCTTCGTGTCTCTCTCTCATACTTAAAAGGTGGTGTTGATTCCATTTTGTCACTTCTTGTTCCTTTAGCTTACAGTAGTCAGTGTCAATGTGAACCATTGTTGGTTTATGTAAAAATAACTAACTTGTTAATTATTACAATTTTTCCAGAGACCTTGAGAAGTACGACTTTGATCTACTGAACAGAAATGTTAAAATGGACTACAAAGTTGCTGTTGAAATGACATCTGAAATCTTACTGCTTGAGATGATACACAGACTTGTGGTCTGTCTTTTTGAGGTAAATATCACATAGTTAATTATTTGTTTCATGTCATCAGTTTACTTAGAAATATGGCTAAAAAATGTCATCATCAAAAATTAATGAAAGGGTAGGAAGTTAAGTGTATTTATAAATATCTTACCCTTATACAGAAATGTAATTTCTCTCTTTGTTTTATAGGCCTTTTGGATAAGGAGAGGCATAGGACCCCGTATGGGAGGTGCAACTCCAGGAAAGGCTGTGCTAGGAATTCGTGTGGTTTTGTGTGAAAGGGTAACAGATGTTGAGGGTCGTCCTGATATTGTTTTGGTTACACCAGGCACTGATCCAGGCATGTTTTGGGCTTTTGCCAGGTCTTTAATAAAAAATTTGATTTTAGCTGTCTTGTTCCCAGTGTGCTTTGTGCTCTTTCTTTTTAGGCACAACAGAACTGGATATGACATAATTTGCAGAACACTTGTTGTAGAAGATGCTCCACCAGCTAGAAATTAAAGAATTCTGCCCATGTATGCTTTAATGGCCATATCCTCATGTTCCTTATTTCCTTCTCTGTGACCCCCTATTATTCCCAGTGACCCACTCCTTTTTCTCACCCTACTGATCTTTACCTTTTAGTATTATTTGCAATCTTGCCTTATTCTGCTCTGCATTAAAACACACACACACAAACACACTCACACACAGCAACCAGACTTTCGGAGTGTATATACATTGTAAATCGATATTTATATTTTCTCAATACAGAAAATGACTTTAATATTAAAGAGTTGTAAAATTTGAAAATATTATTAAAGTATTTTTGGTTCTCTGACACACAGCTGTAATTTATTTTAGTTTCAAGCACTGAAAAATGCACTATATTTGTCTGCTCTTTCTCTTCTTCCATTATGTAAAATGGCCATGTTGATAAACTGCAAAGAATTCTTGGAGGTGGGAAAGGATATAAAGATGTGAGAGCAAGCACAAAAAGAAATATGTTCTCTACCATTAATTTCATCAGTTTAATATTACCAGTTGCTTTCCATATGCTGTTTTATAAGTGATTAAAACATTTTTGAGACTAAAGTAATCTGCACTTGTGCAATGGCTGTCTCCTGAAGGCCACTTTTGCCGTTTGGGATTATTAAGTTCATTAAAACAACACCCGTCTTATAACGACATTGTTTAATACTGTACTGGAAGCAATATGTTGCAACAGGAAGAAGCAATAGTTACATTCCCTGAGAGAACTATCAGAAATATGGACACTTTGATGAATTATAATGCATTGTACACCAACAATAATCTAAATTTATGTACTTAGGCAGTGATTGTCCTGCCTTGAGAGAAGAAAGAAAATGTGGAAGTTCAGAATTGCTAACATATTTGCTATTGAGAAGTTTCTTTCTTTTTGATGCTTATGTCCAGCATGAGAAGATATCCTTCTTAAATCCAGTACAACCTTCAAACTTAAATTATATAGAGGGTGTTCAAACAAATTTCGGGCTTGCAGCCGGTCGTCGTTCAATACTTCGCACGATATTTCAACTGGGCACCTGCCAGTCATCTTCAGGTGAGCCGTCGCAGACTGGCGAAAACGTCCTCCGTTCTGCAATATATAGCGTACTGTAACCATTGTGCGCATGCGTCGAAAACTGGATAGTTGAACCACATTGCCCGCCGGCAGCGCCCTCGCTGGTGGAATAGCGGAACTCAGTCGCCATCTGCGTTGCTGTTTGCCACGGCCGTCGACGCACTCTGTCGTCTTCGATGTGAGAAAATCGTGGAGATGATGGGATTCCATGCACTGTCCAGCTAGTAGCCGCTGTCACGGTTTAACAGATTTTCCGCCAGTCGTATTTCTACGGATTCTTTAATAATGGAGTCCTAGAAAGACGTTGCTGTGGACAAAATCATTCTTTTCTCATACTCCATTGAATGTCCAGTAGAAATAGAGGGTGTATCATAATTAATGGCATAAACACATACAGTTGAAAGTACACGATACTAGAAGCAAAGAAGTCTCAGTAAACATAGTGTTGAAAATGCATACCTTGAAAGCTATGAGAAATTTTTCATCTTTGATACTGTGAAACAAATCTCTTCTACTGCAAGCTCTTTGCTTTCATATTGTGGGAAGTGGCAGTATGGATCAAAACAAGAGAAAAATGTCCAGTAAACATGTGCTCTAAAATGCACAGCTTAAAAGTTATGAGGATTTGTTCATTAGAAGAGTGTGAAGATGAAAAAGTGCTCATAGCTCTTAACGTATGCATTTTAGAGTAAATGTTTACTGGACATTTTTTCTTGTTTTTGTCCATACTGCCACTTCCCAAAATATGGAAAGAAAGAGCTGGCAGTAGAAGAGATTTGTTTCGCAGTATCGAAGATGAAAAGTTGCTCATAGCTCTTAAGGTATGCGCTTTTGACCCTATGTTTGCTGAGACTTTTTTGCTTCTAGTATCGTGTACTTCCAACCGTATGCATTTACGCCATTAATTGTGATACATCCTGTATATTGATTTCCATAGATCCATTCTAGATTTACATACGTATTCTGCTAGCCACAAAATGGCTTACGGTACTGTGTACAAGTGATGGTCATTGCCTTTCCTGTTGTTACATTCACAAATGAAGTGATGGAAGAATGACTGTCAATATTCCTCCTTCATACGAGCCATCCATTCTCTTTATGTTGGTGGCAGTAAAATCATTGTACAGTCCATTGCAAATGCCAATTCCCTACTTTCTCAATATTGTTTTGCAAAAAGAAGGCTTTTTCATTCCAGAGATTCACATTTGAGTTCATGGAGCAGTTCCGTAAAATTCATGTGTTAACTGAACCCACTGGTAACACATCTAGCAACAGACCTCTAAATTATGTCCTTGTATTCCTTTAATCCAGCCTTGTTGTGATCCCATTCACCTGATCAGTACTTAAGAATAAGCTGCAGAAGTGTTCTATACCTGGTCTCTGTTATAGATGATCTGCACTTTTCCTAGAATGCTCCCAGTAAACGGTAGTTGACTTTTTTTTCCTACAGTCGACCTTAAGTCTGCAGCTCATGGTCTAGTGGCTAGCGTTGCTACCTCTGGATCACGGGGTCCCGGGTTTGATTCCCGATTGGACTGGGGATTTTCTCTGCCCGGGCCTGAGTGTTTGTATTGTCTTCATCATTTCATCATCATCCTTATCATTCTTCACAGTGGCTCAAATGGACTGTGAAAAACAGTGGACTGGAAAGAGTTTGGACTTTGTACGGGTACTGATGACCGTTTAGTTTGAACGCTCCCTAAACCAAACCATATCATCATCAAAGACCAATCTAAAATAAATATTTTACATGTGAATTAATGTATTTAGATTATATATTCATTCCACAGTCCAGTGAAGTGCTTCTAAGTATTTGCAAAAGATAGAATTAAAAATCGGTTTTATTTCCCAATGGAGACAGTAGGTTTCATAAAATTCCAAAAGAATACAGATACATACTGTATTAGAACTACTGATAGCCTATCAAGAGCCAACCATGACAAAACTCTATGATATGGTGAGGAAGACATATGAGACATACAGTTTGGATTCCGTCGAAATGTTGGAACACGCGAGGCAATACTGATCCTACAACTTATCTTAGAAGATAGATTAAGGACAGGCAAACCTACATTTCTAGCATTTGTAGACCTAGAGAAAGCTTTTGGCAGTGTTGACTGGAATACTCTGTTTCAAATTCTGAAAGTGGGAGGCGTAAAATATAGGGAGCGAAAGGCTATTTACAATTTGTGCAGAAACCAGATGGCAGTTATAAGAGTTGAGGGGCATGAAAGGGAAGTAGTGGTTGAGAATGGAGTGAGACAGTGTTGTAGCCTATCAACAATGTTATTCAGTCTGTATATTGAGCAAGCAGTAAAGGAAACAAAAGAAAAATTTGGAGTAGGAATTAAAATCCATGGAGAAGAAATAAAAACTTCATGGTTTGCTGATGACATTGTAATTCTGTCAGAGACAGCAAAGAGCCTGGAAGAGCAGTTGACTGGAATGGACAATGTCTTGAAAGGAGGGTATAAGATAACACCAACAAAAGCAAATTGAGGATAATGGAATGTAGTCTAATTAAATCAGGTGGTGGTGAGGGAATTAGATTAGGAAATAAGACGCTTAAGGTAATAAATAATTTATTTGGGCAGCAAAATAACTGATGACTGTTGAAGTAGGGAGGATATAAAATGTAGACTGGCTATGGTAAGGAAAGCATTTCTGAAGAAGTGAAATTTGTTAACATTGAGTATAGATTTAATTGTCTGGAAGCCTTTTCTGAAAGTATGTATGGAGTGTAGTCATGAATGGAAGTGAAACATGGATGATAACTAGTTTAGACAAGAAGAGAATAGAAGCTTTCGAAATTTAGAGAAAGTAGGTTGCAGTAGTTACTCGGAGATGAAGCAGCTTGCACAGAATACAGTAGCATAGAGAACTGCATCAAACCAGTCTCTGGACTGAAGACCACAACAACATCATACATACTGAAGAGCAGTAAATAATGTGTGCACTCTTGTGTGCATCAAATGAAAATGAGTTACAATGTTTACGCAAACTTGAAATGTGCATAGGTTAAATGTTATGTATAATACACAGTATATGATGATGATAATATACATCAGTTGTTCTGCTAAAAAAAAATGTTGATAATGGAGCAAGTTTGGCAGTCGATAAGTTCTCGAGCTCCTCCCAAGTTGTACTTCATTAGTAGCAGCTAAACTTTTTTGTGATCGTTGGCCAGTTATTACAAATGCTGAATCAAAACTAAGTGCATTTAAGTCTTTACATAGTTAATTCTTATTGCCACTGCAACTTTTGTGTACTGAAATTTACATTACGTTATTTACAACAGATTTCATTAAGGAATTTATGTACTGAGAAGCTGTAGGTCTCTAAAAAAGATATCCGCACCAGGATATTTAGGATTTAAAACCGTAATTAGTTCCTATTGCATACTTTTTTTTTTTTTTAACTTGAGGCAAGCAATTTGGAATTATTTCATCTGTTACGGTTTTAACTCCTGATAATGCATAGTAGGTCTGTTAGGGCTCCGTCCGTTAAAAATAAAAACTGTGGATTATAGTCACAAAATCACTGTATTTATTCTAAATAGTTTCCTCCTGAGTCAGTAAACAGCTGAAATCATTATAGAAGTATTGGGAAACAGTCACTATAGTCCTTTCTTTGGAATTGCATTCAGTGCTACAGGACAATTTTCTTGGATTTCCTTAATTGTTGTGTAACAATGTCCTTTTTATTGCCAACTTCAATCTGGAGAAGCCGCGCATAGTTGCCACACGGTTTGAAGTGCTATGTCATGGATTGCGTGGCCCCTCCCGCTGGAGGTTTCGAGTCCTCCCTTGTGTGTGTGTGTGTGTGTGTGTGTGTGTGTGTAGTGTTCTCAGCATAACTAAGTTTAAGTAGTGTGTATGTCTAGGGACCGATGACCTCTGCAGTTTGATCCCTTAGGAATTCTCACACACACACACACACACACACACACACACACACACTGAATTTGGGGAACAACTAGAAATCAGCTGGGTCCAAATCTGGTGGGTGATCCAGAACTGTGATATCGGTGAAACACTCACACACAGTCTTTGCCCTGTAGGTTGGGGTGGAATTATCATTCACAAACACAAAACTTGATGTTGCCTTGCTGTTCAATCACCTTTTTCCAGTGAGTGTCAGGCATGTGTTGTTACATCCATGGCCAGGACACCTGCTGCAGCGATGTTAGTTGCAACTGTACCTTACGGTTACTGCTGAGTAGTTGAGATTCTAAATAGCATCTCATATGGGCAAACAAGTTGCGTCTTAACATGTGGTTATTTGTATTTTGGGCTATGCACAGCTCTGTTTAAAAAGAATAGCTTGATGTAGACATAACATTGACCCGCACATGTCTGCTTTCATACCCCACAGCCAGTTCACTACAATTAATATCATGTAGCTGTGATCCTGCAGTCAAATAGTATATGTATTGCCTAAAATTACAACTTAATAAAACACACAGAAGCACAAAATAAATGTTAAAAGAATAATTTAGCAACAAGTGTTCTATTCTAATATCTGTAATTGATGTAGACAATAGATAGGTGTGTTGAATAATTTTTATTATGGAAAGGACATCTCAGATAAATGAGAAGTGGTCCTACAATATATCCATTAAAATACAGACAGAAAATACCCTTCTCAAATGCAGTAAAGTTATGTTGAGAGCATTAAAAGAGTGGTAGCAACGTCCCCATATTAAATAGTCATTTAAGGTAGCAAAAACTAAGTTCATTTCGTAATCACAATACACAAAATATTTACCAGTTAAAATAGTTCAGAGTTCAACGTGATGAAATTATCACACACAATACAAAGAACAGTAACTCATGCACTGTCCTCAGTTTCATAATACAAGCAAGAAGAAATTAGAGTCATACTCTGGAGCACAGTCAGATCTGTCATGAGTTAGAGCTCCTTCAAAAGTTAAGAGTATTGTAGTAGCCATTCACAGCCCAGAATCAGGCATCCATATGACTGAATCACACATTACCATGGGTAGGTCTGCATTCTTCCAGCACTCAACACAGTGTGTCCCAAAATCACTCCCTTGAGCTCTTCACTCAAAAAGTCTGTCTCCACTTGACTCCCATAGTGTTCTACTACTGTCTGCTTCTTCATTGGCTGACGACCAACCACACCATAAATACATCATTCTTATGTTTTACAAATGTGATTTGACTCATTATGACTACTTCCGAGACTAAACTTCCGTGATATATCACAACTGTATTTAAATAAAGAAATGTTATAAATATTCAGTCACACTGAGATCATTCACAATAACTGAAAATAAAGGTTTGTTCATAAATAAATAAATTAGTATTCTTACACAAGTATGCTCTCATTAAATGACAACATTTTGTCTTTAAATTTGTTTAAATAGTTATTTATACCGTCTTGACAGAAGTGTCTTTTGGTTCTCTTTTCAATCATAGGGTCTGCTAACACATGCAGTTGACCACTTTTAAATTTGCACAGTTTTTTGGTAGCACTTGCAGTCAACATTTGAATAAAGTTACAGTCAAAATATATAATTCATTAAATAAATACACAAGTACGACAAAATATGAAGTATTGATGCTGTGCACATGTGGAGAATATGATGTTCTGGCAAACATTTGTGTAATGGAAAGGATATAAATGACATAATTACTCAAGAAATAAAATATATACAGGTACATAGTTTTCAGAGATAATGGCTATAGAGCAATGCTATCATCTGAGATATTGTTTGTTGAAATCACATGAAGTGATGAAATGTTGTTAATTCAGAGGTTTATTGTGTACATGTTTATTCACTGTGAAATACGAGGGTGGGTCAAATGAAAACCTTAAATTTGTAATAACAAATCGAAATTCCACGCCATTATCCTATAAGTTGGCAAGTGTGCTACAAACAGCGTGCAGAGTGGCCTGTAGGTGGCAACATAGTGCAGATGCACACATACCGTTGCAGTATCGGTATAAAGACAGCCGCCCCACTTGTGACTTGCACCAGGGAAGAACAGCGTTCTGTTATATGGTTTTTACGTAGTGAAGGTGTGAAACCTATTGAAATTCATCGACGAATGAAGGTTCAGTATGGTGATGCATGTTTGTCACAGCAGCAAGTCTATGAATGGAGTAAGAAGTTCGCAAATAGTGTGACTTCAGTGGAAGATGCTTCTCGTCCAAGTCAGGCATAACGAGTTGTGACTCCACAGAACATTGCAGCAGTTGAAGTCATAGTGAAGGAAAACCTTCGAGTGACACTGAATGATATTGCAGCATGTTTACAGATTAGTCATGAGTCAGCACACCTCATTGTGCATGATGTGCTCCAGTTTCATGAAGTGTCTGCAAGATAGGTGCCACGGCAGCTGACTCCTGAAATGAGAGAATGACGGGTTGATGCTTGTTAGAACTTCTTTGACGCTTTGAACGAGAAAAACATTTGCAAGAATCATTACTGGGGACGAAACCTGGGTTCACTTCCACCAACCGGAAACAAAGAGAGTGAGCAAGGAATGGCGCCATTCCTCATCCCCAAAACCAAAGAAGTTTCAAACTGAACCATCAGCAGGGAGGGTTATGCTGACTCTCTTTTGGGATGAAAAGGGATTATTTTGGAGCATTACATGCCTAGAGGAACCACTGTCACCAGTACATCATACACAGATCTCGTAAAAAAAATCATCTGCAGCCTGCAGTCAAACCAAAGTGATGTAGTTTGCTGTCAGCAGGTGTCCTTTTGCAACATAACAATGCAAGGCCCCACACTGCCTGTACAACAGTTGCAACAATCACAGACCTGCATTTTGAGTGTCTTCCTCATCCACCATACTCACCAGACCTTGCCCCAAGTGATTTCCATACGTTTGGACCACTCAAAGACGCAATGGGAAGAAAGAAGTTCCGTTCTGATGAAGAGGTACACCATGCGGTGCATCATTGGTTGCGCCGACTACCAAAAGAATGTTTTTCTAAAGGAATTTATGCACTTTGTAAGCACTGGAGGACTTGCATTGAGTGTGGGGAAGATTATGTTGAAAAGTGATACGGCTTTGTACCACTTCTGCACAATAAATAATATTTAAAAAAACATTTAAGGTTTTCATTTGACTCACCCTCGTATTAACTTTTCTAGTTTTAAAGACATTAAATTATTGTTGTGCCAGTGGAAGTGCCTCGTTTTTGTGAAATCCCAGATGTATTCATATTCACTTCAGTATGTAACTGATTTATTGTCAGAGTTCAAAGATCTGTAACTTAGCCACCTTTAAGATTGTGTGACACTCTGCCATTTCTTGGAGCATTGTCTTTCCTCCTGCAAAAAGGCCATGCGAGCGACATCTGTCCAGATTTTCAGCTTTGGGATTTACCCTTATCCAGTCCTCTGCTGAAGCACCTGGCTCCCGTGGAACAGCCGCAGTGACCTGCCTGGCCCTGATGCCCTCCTGATCCATGGGCCGCACAGCTTCGCAATCAATTCCACCTTAGCTTGTACCAAGTTTAGGTGACCAATTATCTTGCTCACATATGCTTAACGTTACATATTGCTTTGACTTTCTACATGACTGTTGCTGAAACCTCAAGGAACATAACGCTGCAACTCGCCATGAGATGGCATTACTGTTTGGACTCTCTCTAATTTTATCCTACCTAGATACAGTTACTTATATAATTTACATGTAAGATATTTCAAAGCATTATCTTGGCTGAGTTTAAATTGTACTTATTGTTCAGATTGTTGATGTGATGATTTTTTCTAATGTTTTAGTTTCATGAAAGTGTTGCTAACAGAAAGGTATGGGTAATTGATCTTTTTACTGTGGGTACAACTTAGCAAATATCGTGTGAGCTAATGCGTATTTATGGGCTTAATGCCACCTCTCATCAGATAGTCTGGCATTCTGACTTTTCAGTAAGCAGCTCAGATTCTGGGTGAAACTAATTGACTTTTGATCTTATTAACAGTTGCATTCAGAAGTAGTTTTCCATCGCTGGTATTATCTCTGTGCTTGTCAAAATATGACCTTTCCATTATACTTTTGATCACCTGATTTTTATGCACAACTTGACATACTTCACTGGTTGATTGAACCATTAATTAAGAATTTTGCATAATTTACTGTAATTTTCAATATATTTGTCCTCATAGACAGTGTATTCTGAACACAGAGGTGTGCGGTCAGAACCATCGTGTCACGGTCCGCGCGGCTCCCTCCATCGGATGTTCGAGTCCTCCAGCGGGGCAGGGGTGTGTGTGTTGTCCTTAACGTAAGTTAGTTTTAGTTAGGTTAAGTAGTGTGTAAGCTTAGGGACCGATGACCTCAGCAGTTTGGTCCCATAAGACCTTACCACAAATTTCCAAAAAAAATTCCCAATACAGATATGTAAAATAATTTTACAAACTTTTCTGAATTCCTAGGTCACCACTTACTTCATAAGCAAATATATGGTTAATATGTGGGTTTGAACTTAAATAGTGGCAACAATACTGTGGAGACACTATGCAATTGAATCTACTATTGTCGCCCATTCCACGTCACCGGCGTGCATGCAATCGAGGGAAAAACAGTCACTTGTGAGCGAGCAGTCTAACGTAGTGGTGTCACTATGTTTTCAAAACAGGAACAATGGAGTTGGATCAGGATTGAATGTGTGCATTGGGTAAAAGCCTTCAACAAAGTTCGGCAAACTGTGGCAGACACGCATTGGCAGGTCCTCCTAGCATCTCTGAAGAAGAAGTGCTTGCTGTTGTCGTGTTAGTGGACAGTGATCAACACTGTACGATTTGTGAGCTAACCCGCGAAACTGGATTAGCGCATATGACTGTGCTTCACATCCTGAAGGAAGGCCTGGGCACGCGAAAAATTGCATCACGATGGGTTGCACGTGACTTGACGGAAATGCAGAAATAGATGCGTTACAATGCTGCGCGCCGGCTGCTGTGGCTGAGTGGTTCTAGGCGCTTCAGTCTGGATCCGCATGATTGCTATGGTTGCAGGTTCGAATCGTGCCTTGGGATGGATGTGTGTGATGTCCTTAGGTTAATTAGGTTTAAGTTGTTCTAAGTTCTAGGGGACTGATGACCTCAGATGTTAAGACCCATAGTGCTCAGAGCCATTTGAACCATTTTACAATGCTGCACATATGCAACTGGAGCACTGTGACCGTGAAGGAGAAGCTTTCTTACACCGTATCGTAACACTGGATAAGACATGGGCCACATCGTGCGAGCCAAAACTGAAACGCCAGTCCAACAAATGGTGTCAATATGGGTTGCCATGAAAGTTGAAAATGCTTCAGAGCCCAAGTATGGTGGAAGTTTTGATGATTCTCTTGTACGACTGTGATGGTGTTATCCTAATACATTACGTCCCTCCATGGCAGACTGTCAGTACACAGTATTACTGTTCATTTTTGGAGAATCATTTGCAACCAGCTTTGCAAAAGAAGCGTCGACACTTTCTGCGCAACCCACCCATCATTTTGCACGACAATGTGCTGGTGCATACAGCGCAAACTGTGGCTGCTCTGTTCAGTCAATGGGACTGGTAAGTTCTGTACCATCTACCATACTCCCTGTACTTAAGTTTTTGTGACTTTGATTTGATTCCATAGTTGAAGGAACCACTTCGTGGCATTCGCTTCAGAACTGTTCCAGAGATTCGACAGGCAGTAGACCACTCCATTCACACCATCAACAGAACAGGCTCTGCTAACGGTATACTACGCCTTCCACATTGCTGGCAATGGGTTCTACACAATGCTGGTGACTACTTTGAAGGACAGTACCAGGTGCAAACATGTAACTCTTTTGTATCGGTTGTGAATAAATATTTGCCACTATTTAAGTTCCAACCCTCGTATATGTAGTCCACCCTGAGAAACAGAATCTTACCTAGCAGTTTCTCAAATGATAATACAGTTTCCAAAATAAAACTTGTTCATCACCAGTCTCTAAATAGTCAGACACCACATAAAATAGTCAGTCTGTGGCCAGCATGTAACCATGTAACATCAGTGAGAAACTCAGTCCCCTTTCCCAGTTAAGTGAGTAAACGAGCAACACCTTTTTGAGTATGCTCTTAGTAATCACTCGTGAACAACTAAGTGCAAACTTGACATGAGAATGTGTGTATGTATAGTTACTACTTAACATTTGGATTTGTACAGCTATGAGTGTACCAGTTGATTCTTTCATTGATGCCACATTATTGTGAGCAATGTTCTTTTTATTATTCTATCAGTATATTATGTCATTATTGTGTTCACTGATTAACATGCCATAGTGTGATTTTACATAAGTCGTGTCTGGAAATAGTACTATGGACGTCTCCACCTGTATAAGATGTATCAATGTGAAAATGGATGTGGTCAGTGGGTCATTCACAGTGCTAATAAATGTGTAAAGAGCCACTTAACTGAAAACACTAAGTAGTGTACATCATTTGCGCAATCCTTGAAAACAGTTTTCAGCTGATTCACCAAGACTTCAAACTACAAGTCTGTGGAGACTGGGATAAGCAGGTAGGGTAGTGTTCCAATATTTTCAGTAAACTGAACCCGTTTTAATATTCCTCTTAATCATCTAACCCCTAGTTCATTTCTGTAGTATGTTTTTAAAGCACAATTTGTAGCAGTTCCACCTGCTTTTATTTTCTTCATTTGTTGTCCTCGGTGTCAACGTACTGGCTGAAAAATGGGGTATAGACGTCAAACATGGACTACTTTAAATGATTTAGCAGACAGATACTCGGTTGCCTTTCACTGTCTTTTACTTTCACTTTTCACAACCTCCTATATACACATTTAATATGGCCAGTGCACTATTTTTTAACTATCCATAAACCTCATTAATAGTTAGCAGGTGAACCTCCACATACTGCTACAATAGTTAACTGTTGAACATCTACAAACAGTAAAACCCAGTTCTTGAAGAATAATCAGGTACGTATGGAGCAGACATTGTTTTTACACATGGCCTAATTATTTAACACTTACTCCATTGTTACGTTGAAGCATTGTTGTTCTAACCAACACAGGTTTCTCGTCTGAAACTCGGCCGTAGACTGACTGTCTCATGACCAGCCTACCTGCACATTTGAATGAGGGAGTATCCTCGACTGTAAGTGAAGTGCTAGCGCACGAGGCGCTTCTCCTTCTGGCATGACGTTTTCGGTAGGGAAATACTTGACGTATGGTTCTGCTTGACTTTTGGCTTTGTGCTTGCTTAATATAAAAAATGAAAGAATAGAGAGAGGGACAGTTAGAGGAATGGAAGACGAACGGCCTAAATGACTGGCCGGTGGTTATAGTGGGTCTCCGCTACGCCTAGTGGTTGCTTAGAGTGTGATCACTTCAGGACTTGGAGCTGTGATTTCATTGTTTTCCTGACAAATATGTCACCTGGAAGCTTTATCCGTCTCCTACCCGACCGGGCCTCCTCCCACACCCACGATTCTATGACGTCAACCAGGTTGTCCCATTGGGACGGCGTGAATATTGGGTATGAGTTGATGATGGCTAACTCTTCGTCCGTGGCTGCTTCCGCTAGTATGGTACGCCATCTATATGACTGTAGGTCAAGCGGTTGATGGGGGAGGGGAGGCTTAGGCTGGCCGGGTGGGGAATAGGGGTATGGGAGGTGTGATTTGGGGTACGACCCGCTCTTCAGTGACGAGGCTGTGTACTTGAGGATTTCCTGCACATCGTCGGTTCTTGGGAATGGAAGCCGCACCTTCCTCTTCTTCTTTGGTTGCTCGGCTTGCGAGCAGTCAGGAGGCGCGGTTGCACCCTTGCTTGTGGCTGCCCCCTTGGGGTGGGGCAGCCCAGGCGGCTCTTCCTCCGTTTCCATGGGCGCGACCTCCAGCGTTGCTGCAGGAGGGGGAGCGGTGGTTTGCGTGGCCGCGTTGACCCCCATCGGACGACTCACGGCGGGGGTGGCGGCGGGAACTGGCGACTTCTTCTTGACAGCCCGCAGCTCGTCGCTCAGCTGCTGGAGCTGGCGATGCACAGCTGCGAGCTCGTCCTTCAGTGCGGCCCTTTCGGCCGCGAAGGCGGCTTGGAAACCGGCCAGAACTTCGTCTGTGGCAGCCTCACGTCGGCGCGGATCGCACCCCATGCCGGAGCGGGGGGGGGCGGTGCGGCCGTCGAGGCGCTTGGCGTCGCCGCAGGGCGTGGCGCGGCGAGTGGACGGCGTGACTCGCGGAGGTAGCGGCAGCTACGCGAGTTGGCGGCGTGTGGTCCGCCGCAGTTCGCGCAGCTGCAAGCCACCCCACGAGGTTTCGTGCAGCTGCGGGTGTCGTGAGCCGCCGCGCACTTTAAGCACACGACGGCGTTCTTACACCCGCGCGCGGTGTGCCCCAGCTGCTGACAGTTGTAGCACTGGAGCATCGTCTCGTCCCGCTGCGTTCTTATGCGCCTTGACTGCCGTTGGCGGCCGCCGGTGAAGCCCAACGCCTTGATCAGGACTTCTAATGCGGCGGCAATCTGCTTCACAGCCATGGCGTTGCGTGCGCTGAGACGATCTGCGTCGCAGCGAGTCCAGCAGCGGAATGGCTCCAGCAGCGGAATGGCGTCTCATGACCAAAAATCGGGCCCTTATATATACTCACAATAATAGGTACTGGACCTACATATTGTTCGAAGTTAAATTTACAAAAATTGTAATTAAAACTTAACTCATTAAATTAACTGACTACATAGAAAAATTCTGTCTTTTTGACAGTTTCTTCTACTACAAGGTTTAGGCCGAATTTTTTTTTTAATGATGAAATTAACTAGCATTTCTTCTTCCAAATGTTTACAATTATTACAGAATTTGTATTTGCTTTATAAGTCAACAGTAGAATTTAAGTTACGAAACAATCATTGATTTCACCCTATAATGATAGATACTAACTAGGAATAGTTACAATGAATTAGAAAATCAATTACATACATAAGACTAGGCACAAAATTAGATATGATGTTACATTCTTTAAAACTAAGAGTCAATCTTTCTGTTTCTCTATTATGAAAATACAGGGTGTATACGTGGACGAGGAAAAAAAATTCCCTGATTTGCCGCTTAAAAATACATTTTCTCCCGGATGAAAATACACTTGTTCCGTGGTAAGTAACAGTATACTTTTCCACGTGACTGTAAAACTTATCAATCCTTTCAATGTTTGTGGCCTTATACACCGGCGTAGAAACTTTAGAAAACAACACTCAGAGGAATAAACACGTTTTGGAAAGATGTCTGATGTGCAGCAACATGTACACTGCATATTTTCGTATTACACGAAAGTATAAATTCGAATTCCACCAGACACCAGATGTTAGTTTCCGAAGGATTGAAATCGCGACACTGCGAGGTTTGCTGCTGCTCTCATCTGTTGCTTTCCCCTCTTTGGTGAAGTGTGAGGGGGAGTCTGTAGCCTTTCGGCTTTTACTCCCCTGTGAACGTGTGTGAGTGATTTTTCTATAGTTTTTGGTGTCTGTGATTTGTGATGATTGTTGTGAGTGTGTCTGGTACTTGCCTGAGGTAGGCGAGAAGTTTGTTGTTATATGGGAAGGAACAGGATGATGGATTGGGTGTTGGGATTTTTCTCTTCGACTTAGTCGTCGAAGATCGTCATAGGGCGCTTGTGCTTATCGCGGGACATGTCATACCGACCTAGGGAGTGGATGAGTGCGTTTCCGGATCTGGAAGAACCCTCATAGAAGGCCCTTGCCAGATCCTGGAAACGCTCTCTCAGGAGTGGGATTTCGGCTGCGGCGTGCAAGTCGTCTGTAGGGAATCCAAGAGGTAAGTGCAGTGCCCTTCTGAGGGCGCGGTTCTGCAGCCTCTGGAGTTTGTCCAGGTGCTGCTTTGCCGCGTATACCCAGACAGGGCACGCATACTCCATTACTGGCCGGATCAGGGCCTGGTACAAATTTACTGCTACTGGGCAGGGAAGGGAGCTGGTTGTGTTCAGGATAGGATATAGGATGGACATTCTGGCGCAGGCCTTCCTGTGGACCTCGTCTATGTGGGGTTTCCACGTAAGACGAGAGTCCAAGGTTACGCCTAGGTACTTGGCGGTTCTGCGCCAGGGGAGCGAGCGACTCACACTGCGAGGTGCTTTTGTAGCCAGTGGCTCATGTCAAGCGATCTCGCCAGCCAATGACAGCGGGTATTCAGAGAGCACACGAGACGTGATATAGTCAGCCAATAGCAACATCACTGTTAAGTAGCGCGAATACGCAAATAGGAAAAGGTAATGTTTTAATTACTATACATACTGTTGCTACAAGAAAAGAAAAGATTACTCGTATAATATTGGTCTCTAAGATTAATACGCTGCAAGAGAAGCTAAGGTTTCACACAAAAAGTTGATCTTTTTTGCGCGTGTCCTCAATGATTTGATTTTTGAATGAGATTCAAACGCTCTGCGATTTAAGAAATTCATCGGACATTCGCGCACAGAGTTCATCTTGCGTTGTAGGAAATTTTCTTAGAGAGTAACAATTTCCAAACAACCATTCGGAATATTTTCCCACGACCTGTTAGAAAATGATTCGTTTCAGCAGTTGCCAGAGAGCTTCAGGTAACAGGCGTCGCCGCGCTTGTGCAGCTACGATGACGCAGGAAGCCCGTACGTTCGTACGTGCAAAACATTAAAATATCTTACATTATGTCATAAATAAAACAAGACATTAGAGGATACTCCAAGAGCATGGCATTTTGTGAACCATACTAAAACGGATAATTCGGCTTAAAGTGCACATTCGTATGTCCAGATTCGGATGTAAATTTTCTTGAGTACCAGTACTGTATTATTTCATGTTTGGTTATTAACTATAGCATAATGCCATACGTGCTAGAAGATGAAAACGTGAACTTGAAATGCAACGAACAGTTGAAACTAGCCAATAGTGTGGAATTAAACATATCGTTTCAAATAAATTGACTTACTCTGCAGAAAAGCTTAATATAAGTCAAATTTATTTAACAAACCGACAACAATAACTTCATTGTTCTGCAAGGCGATTAACACTTGACTATCAGGAAGATGGCAACAAAATAAAATCTGAAACTAATAACATATTTCAGCCTTCCGTAATTATGTGAATGTATTTTAATTCACTTGATGGCTCCCGGCCACAGAAATCCTTTTTGTTTTCATTTGACGTGAGAGCAATAAACGAAGAGGAAACAGCAAAATCATTTACCGTAAACACGGGTCACGTGGAGACTACCACCTCCCCACAACAACTCAGACTGCATGTCCGGATCTACGATATTTCCGAACCGGGCCAATATTAGATAGTGGCACTCCCCCCCTATCGAGCGTTTGAGGTAGGACGTCAACAATTTTAAAAAATACCTTCATTTTGTAGCTCACATCTTGCTGAAGAGTCTGATACATAAAACATAGTTCGAGGGAACGTAAGACATGTTATTTGGTCTTAAGTGTGCCAAAGTGCAGTGCCACGCCTCTTCACACAGCATTCTTCCATCATACGTCTCTTTATTGCGCTCTGTGGAATTCAAACGTGTAATATTTTGTAATGGGTGCCATCAAACCATATTCCGGCCAATGGAAATTAAAATGTCCTGTTGTGCCTCTCCTGCTCGCAGTTAAAAAGAATCTAGCAATTAATACTGGATGGGATTATTTGTAACCGGCAGAACAAGAACTCTTCAGAAAATTTGCAGTCTTTACTGCCTATTAGCTAGTAACTTGCTGTTCTGTGTGACATAAAATTAAATATAGGATACATAAAACGAATAAAGACAAGAGACAAGCAAGACAATACACATTTCTTCAATCCTGAAGTCCTAGCTTTTTCTTCTATGTAATCTTGCCACCACTTTGTCTTTTCTGGGAAAGACTCTATTAGCTCAACGTTCGTCAACGTTTTGCTACATGAAAAAATGAAATGTCGTTGTCTAATGCTAGAAAAGCTGTTAATACAAATTGTACCCAAGACTGGTGTGGTTCCTCGATCTGATTACGTGTATTTTGTCACTGTCTGCTTGATAAAACGAAATAGGCCCGCCTAATATTGCAGCAATTGTTACACACCAAATGAACGAGACTGTTTTGACACAAATGGTCATTTTTATAACACGACGGAATATAATTCACCGTATCGAATGCCTAGGCCTACTAAAATCAAAAAGTTTTATGTTAGGAAATAGTTCCACATTTAATTCATATTCTCTAGCTTCTGAAGCATGAGATCGAAAAGTAGGAGTACGAAATTTTTATATAAGTTTGGAATCGTCATATTCTTCCGTAATTTGTGCCAGTCCGTTTCTTCTCCTTCCTCGTTCTAACAATCAATCTTGTCATCACTAATTCTGTAACTATTCCTGCCAGTGGCACAACTTATTCTCTGGTTAACTTCACTAACCCTGCCACAATCACCGCACTTATTCTCCGGTTAGACGTTATTACGTGTTCGTACAACGTGTTTTCCGCGCTACTCCCAGAATAGAACTTTAGCAGCTGCTATCCAGGGCCTGTATAACTAGCCCTTAGTAGTATAGCGGTGTTTTGTTAGCAGTCTCCTTTGTAGACTGACTGCATATACAATCAGTATAGTAAAATAAAATTTCTGAAAACGTACTGTATCTGTGAATAATTTTTCAAGTTTCTATGGAAAGACTGAGGATAATAGAGCTTACATCAATGACAAAGTAACAGAATCTACCTATCTCAATACAGAACAACAACAAAAATTAAGAAATATGAGGTACTTACATGTATTTGACGAGAATCCAGATTTAATAAATATGCGTATGTAGCACTTGGACATGATGCACCATGACACATTTTGTCAAAAATCGTACTACATCTCCTGGGCCAAATAAGAGGCTTCTGTCTAAGAAATAAAACGAATGCTTTGTTGGAATATCCCCAGGCTGCATTATTAGCAGTAGATACACCTAATGGCCAAATTCGTTTAGTCATGGACGTACATGCCATTAACAAAATAATTGTGCCAGTTCACACACAGACAGTTTAGACGAGTTGTTGCAAAAATGCCACGGTGTGCAATTTTTAATTATCACAGATGTCAGATATTGCTCCTGGCTGGTCTTATTGCCCAAAGGATCTGGAAATTATATTTTCTTTTTTTCTTCATGCTGGTAGAAGCTTCAATTTTCTCGTATTACCAATGGGAAGTTCTGGAGTGTTCATCACTCCTCTAGATATAGTTCTAGCACCGATACTGTTTGTATCTGACATCTTAATTTCTACTGCTACATGGGAGAAACGTCTTGATTTAATGGATAGAACATTATATAAATTTTCACAGGCAAGAGTGATAGCCAGCCTCCAGAAGTCAAAAAATTTTCGGGACAATTCCCTCTATGATCCGTATGGAGGGCCAGAATAATAAATCGAGGTGCCTCATGCAGAATAAATGTTTTAACGGACCATCTTTCAGTGTTGGTCGCAGGCAGCATTTGGTATTCGAATAGGTCCCATCACCTGAAATATATAGATTCTGTTAAAAATAATGTGTGGCATTTTCCACACCAGCTTACCCAATACTTTTTTGTGGTCATCTGCTGCATGGGCCAGAATGTACGAATTATTGTCTGTTGCACTACATGTTAATATGAGCTCTTGCTTCATAATCAGGAGGGCCCGCTTGTTCTACTCGAAGAATCCACAAAGCATTTTAAGTGGTAGGCATACGCTAAACTGGTTGTTGATGTTATCATTCTACCCAGCGTTCTGCAGGCAATTCACATCTGCTTCAGGAACTGACGTTACTCTAACATTGCTGCAGCGGTCTCTCTCCCCTCCATTCACTTCATGGGTAGTTCTTGAAACAAAAATGCAAAGGTGTTAAGGCTCAGTTGTACAGGTACATCCGGGTACTTACCTTCTTCAAAAGTATGAACCTTGCACTTGGAATTATTAAATCATCTTGATGCGGAATGGTGATTTGTAACTCAACATTGTTATTAAAAGCTGCGGAAGCAAACGGTTTGTATGAGTGATATTCATAACAGCTGTTTCGAGCACTGAATCGAACTGTGGTGTTACATCAAGTGCTACAAATGCCATTGCGTCATTTGAAACCTAACGATTTTAAGAAAGTGAAATTGTCCCAAGTTAGCATGTCCTGCTCTCCTGGCGAAGTGGTGTAATGACTGCTGTGTGCTGCTGCTTAAAATTAAGTCATATCCCGATCTCTTCTCCTCGAAAAGCTATAAGGCGGCTGTCTCGGTCCATGATGCTCACATCAAGGTAGTCTAGGGCTTGAACTAGTACAGGGACATTATGTGGGGTTTGGTTTTGTTGGAACCTAAACAATTCTGTATCCTGGCCTGGCTATAGGGGGGAAAATCATATAATTTACGATTTAGTATACCATTGAAGTATGAATCTGTAGCGATAGTATACTCTACATGGATTATGCTAACTGGCAAAATATCAACGGTTTGGTTCGATTCGTAAATTTTATCAGCATTCCTGTTCAACTTTTTGTTCACTGAACCCCCAGAATGGGCCAATAGACCCTGCTCCAATAAAACGTCTATTGCATACTTTGTAGTTTTTATTTCAGTTTTAAATGTGTTAATGTTTGCTCATATAACAGGTCCTTCCACAGGGCATTCAGATTATCAATATCGTCAGTACAATGTGGTATTTTCAAAACTTTGATTACACTGTGTAGATGGATTTTATTGCTCGTCCTCGGTGATATTGGGTATGCTGTTGCATGGCGCCAGACCTACTAGTGCAATGGCTCCACTCTCCTCTGCTTGGATCTATAGGTGGAAAGTAATTTGCATGTAATGCTGACAAACAAGCCTTTAGTGACAGAGTGGACGACATTACATCTAAAGCACAACTGATGGACTGAAGCAGATGATGGCTGTTTTTATACAGCTATCAGGATGAAGCATAAATGTCCACACAGATATGTATGAAAGTCTCGGTAGTATTGGAAATTATAGTACATTAGGTTGGTGTTGAAGTAGTGTTGTAATTCCTTAGGTGGAAAGTTGAAATAGTTAACACTATCTCGATTAGGCTTTTCATATGCAACACAGTGGATTGCAGCTCCTCCAGCAAGACCTAAATTTACATCACATTGTCTGGTTCTCCACATCTTCTTCGGCACTGTGTCCCTCATAAACACATCTTGGAATTTTGGGATCTTTAAGTTTTCTCTCGATTTTCAGAACTATATTTGTGAGAGCCTTATCCGGTAGCACAGCTACGAGGCTTTTTTTTACTTATAAACACTCCCAGTCCCTTTTTGTATGGTTTTAAATATAAACTCTTTCCAGCAGCAACAGCCTCCATCTTACAGTTATGTATCCTAGTTTCCTATAGCTCCTGCTGGGCATTTTATGCATTCTTCACGGTTCGAGCAATGGGGGCCACTCCATTTACTAATGAGCCAACTGCTGAGAGAGCTGAAAGAGCAGGCATTATAAATGGAATTATTCCTCCCATGCCTTAGGAATGAAAGAATCCTAGGTGTTTAAACTTGGCTTCTTCTTCTTCCCCCCTCCTCCCCCCACACCATCACTGCCACTTCAATGCGCTTTTTGCATTTGACACAATCTTTGGGATACAGTTTGTTAGAGATGCGTCGGACTTCTAGAGCAGTGTACAACGAGTTGCATTCATAATCTGCATGAAGCTCATTGCAGTACCCATTTTAAGTTTGGCTCTAATCGCTTTATCAACTGTAAAGGCAGCAATACGCTGGCCCATACCTATGTGTCTTCTTTGGAGTATCTCTTTGGCTTTCTTGGCTAAGATTCAGTCTGCTACATGCTGCTCTGACAACTCCTTTTTGCTTCGTATGTGATATCATGCTGCTTTCACACCTTGTCCAGTAAGTTAACACCCTTATCACCATGTGTTAGACCATTTTGGAGCTTAATCTCAGGACCACAGAAATTATAACCAGGGAGATGTTGCTCAATCAGTAACCTTTCGAGAATAGCGCCTCGTCCTCTGATGATGCGTCTCCTAGCACTCATGTTATGTTAACGAGCTGGTTGAAGTTATATAGCAATTCATCTGTGGTCACCCAGCTGTAGTGTGGTGATGAACGCACTAGCCACTTTACAAGAGCCTTGTTTCTTCAATGTCTTATTGCTTGTTCTATGTGAAGCACATCTGATTCAGGACTTTTCTGCAACTCCTCCGAGTACAAACTGCTTGCAATATCTACATCATCAGTATCACGGCCTTGCTGTGCTGGTACTGCGAACGGCTGAAAGCAAGGGGAAACTACAGCCGTAATTTTTCCCGAGGGCATGCAGCTCTACTGTACGGTTAAATGATGATGGGGTCCTCTTGGGTAAAATATTCCGGAGGTAAAATAGTCCCCCATTCGGATCTCCGGGCAGGGACTACTCAAGAGGATGTCGCTATCAGGAGAAAGAAAACTGGCGTTCTACGGATCAGAGCGTGGAATGTAAGATCCCTTAATCGGGCAGGTGGGTTAGAAAATTTAAAAAGGGAAATGGATAGGTTAAAGTTAGATATAGTGGCAATTAGTGAAGTTCGGTGGCAGTAGGAACAAGACTTCTGGTCAGGTGACTACAGGGTTATAAACACAAAATCAAATAGGGGTAATGCAGGAATAGGTTTAATAATGAATAGGAAAATAGGAATGCGGGTAAGCTACTACAAACAGCATAGTGAACGCATTATTGTGGCCAAGATAGATACGAAGCCCACGCCTACCACAGTAGTACAAGTTTATATGCCAACTAGCTCTGGATATGACGAAGAAATTGAAGAAATGTATGATGAAATAAAAGAAATTATTCAGATAGTGAAGGGAGACGAAAATTTAATGGTTATGGGTGACTGGAATTCGGCAGTACGAAAAGGGAGAGAAGGAAACGTAGTAGGTGAATATGGAATAAGAAATGAAAGAGGAAGCCGTCTGGTAGAATTTTGCACCGAGCGTAACTTAATCATAGCTAACACTGGTTAAAGAATCATAAAAGAAGGTTGTATACATGGAAGAAGCCTGGAGATACTGACAGGTTTCAGATAGACTATATAATGGTAAGACAGAGATTTAGGAACCAGGTTTTAAATTGTAAGACATTTCCAGGGGCAGATGTGGACTCTGACCACAATCTATTGGTTATGAACTGTAGATTAAAACTGAAGAAACTGCAAAAAGGTGGCAATTTAAGGAGATGGGACCTGGATAAACTGACTAAACCAGAGGTTGTACAGAGTTTCAGGGAGAGCACAAGGGAACAATTGACAGAAATGGGGGAAAGAAGTACAGTAGAAGAAGAATGGGTAGCTTTGAGGGATGAAATAGTAAAGGCAGCAGAGGATCAAGTAGGTAAAAAGACGACGGCTAGTAGAAATCCTTGGGTAACAGAAGAAATATTGAATTTAATTGACGAAAGGAGAATATATAAAAATGCAGTAAATGAAGCAGGCATAAAGGAATACAAACGTCTCAAAAATGAGATCGACAGGAAGTGCAAAATGGCTAAGCGCGGATGGCTAGAGGACAAGTGTAAGGATGTAGAGGCTTATCTAACTAGGGGTAAGATAGATACTGCCTACAGGAAAATTAAAGAGACGTTTGCAGAGAAGAGAACCACTTGTATGAATATCGAGAGCTCAGATGGAAACCCAGTTCTAAGCAAAGAAGGGAAAGCAGAAAGGTGGAAGGAGTATATAGAGCGTCTATACAAGGGCGATGTACTTGAGGACAATATTATGGAAATGGAAGAGGATGTAGTTGAAGATGAAATGGGAGATATGATACTGCGTGAAGAGTTTGACAGAGCACTGAAAGACCTGAGTCGAAACAAGTCCCCAAGAGTAGACAGCATTCCATTAGAACTACTGACGGCCTTGGGAGAGCCAGTCCTGACAAAACTCTACCATCTGGTGAGCAAGATGTATGAGACAGGCGAAATACCCTCAGACTTCAAGAAGAATATAATAATTCCAATCCCAAAGAAAGCAGTTGTTGATAGATGTGAAAATTACCGAACTATCAGTTTAATAAGTCACAGCTGCAAAATACTAACGCGAATTCTTTACAGACGAATGGAAAAACTATTAGAATCCGACCTCGGGGAAGATCTGTTTGGATTCCGTAGAAAAGTTGGAACACGTGAGGCAATACTGACCCTAGGACTTATCTTGGAAGCTAGATTAAGGAAAGACAAGCCTACATTTCTAGCATTTGTAAACTTAGAGAAAGCTTTTGACAATGTTGACTGGAATACTCTCTTTCAAATTCTGAAGGTGGCAGAGGTAAAATACAGGGAGCGAATGGCTATTTACAATTTGTACAGAAACCAGATGGCTGTTATAAGAGTCGAGGGGCATGAAAGGGAAGCAGTGGTTGGGAAGGGAGTGAGGCAGGGTTGTAGCCTCTCCCCAATGTTATTCAATCTGTATATTGAGCAAGCAGTGAAGGAAACAAAAGAAAAATTCGGAGTAGGAGAAGAAATAAAAACTTTGAGGTTCGCTGATGACATTGTAATTCTGTCAGAGACAGCAAAGGACTTGGAAGAGCAGTTGAACGGAATGGATAGTGTCTTGAAAGGAGGATATAAGATGAACATCAACAAAAGCAAAACGAGGATAATGGAGTGTAGTCGAATTAAGTCGGGTGATGCTGAGGGAATTGGTTCAAATTGTTCTGAGCACTATGGGACTTAACATCTATGGTCATCAGTGCCCTAGAACTTAGAACTACTTAAACCTAACTAACCTAAGGACATCACACAACACCCAGCCATCACGAGGTAGAGAAAATCCCTGACCCCGCTGGGAATCGAACCCGGGTTCCCGGGCGTGGGAAGCGAGAACGCTACCGCACGACCACAAGCGCTGAGGGAATTAGATTAGGAAATGAGACACTTAAAGTAGTAAAGGAGTTTTGCTATTTGGGGAGCAAAATAACTGATGATGGTCGAAGTAGAGAGGATATCAAATGTAGATTGCCAATGGCAAGGAAAGCGTTTCTGAAGAAGAGAAATTTGTTAACATCGAATATAGATTTAAGTGTCAGGAAGACGTTTCTGAAAGTATTTGTATGGAGTTTAGCCATGTATGGAAGTGAAACATGGACGATAAATAGTTTGGACAAGAAGAGAATAGAAGCTTTCGTAATGTGGTGCTACAGAAGAATGCTGAAGATTAGGTGGGTAGATCACACAACTAATGAGGAAGTATTGAATAGGATTGGGGAGAAGAGAAGTTTGTGGTACAACTTGACTAGAAGAAGGGATCGGTTGGTTGGACGTGTTCTGAGGCATCAAGGTATCACCAATTTAGTATTGGAGGGCAGCGTGGAGGGTAAAAATCGTAGAGGGATACCAAGAGATGAATACATTAAGCAGATTCAGAAGGATGTAGGTTGCGGTAGGTACTGGGAGATGAAGAAGCTTGCACAGGATAGAGGAGGATGGAGAGCTGCATCAAACCAGTCTCAGGACTGAAGACCACAACAACAACAACAACAACAGTATCTTTTAATATATAAGTTCTTGGATTAGTTTGCTGTAATTTGGTAATTGTGAAAACCTCATTTGACCCGTTTGGTAGATAAGACTTCTCAACCACGGTCTTGTATTTTGAAATATGGATCGAACCACCAACTCTAAATTTCTGCTAGTGTGTATCCAGCGTCTTAATGAGATTGTATGCAGTATTTAGATAATGATTTTCATGAACATCAATAAGTCTCATTTTTTCAGAATGTTGTTTAGTTCAATTTTACCAATTAATTTTTTGCTGTAGAATATCCAACCATTTTTATGATCCCCAAAGATTAAAATCCATCCACACTCCATTATTAATTCTCCTGTTCAAACTATCCGCAATACTTCCGTTCGTGTGTAAGAATACTGTGTCATTGGTCCATGACTATCTTGAAATATCCATCGTAAAATTCAGTCCCATGTTCTGTGTGAAGGCAGTAATTTGTTCCAGTCTGCCGTAATTGCTCAAACATCTCAGCTACATCATTACCTGTCTTTGGCACTACAGTCAGGATCATAGCGAATTTTGGATACATTTCTGTTATAATGAAAATATATTTAATGCTCTTATTCGCTCATGAATATTGCCTTGTATCTACAAGATCCACTTGCCAAAGATCATCTATATCTTTTATTATGTGCATCTACATGGGAATGTTTTGTGGGCAGTTTTGTGCAGTTCTCGTACGACAGTCTTTATAATTATTATCCAACAATACCTCTTTCTTGAAGCTCTGACATGATGGATAAAGCCTTGTTTGAGCAGGCTATATTTCCCGTCAGTACTGATACTGTCAGTAAATGTAAGCGCTCTGTAATTTCCTTGGGGGTCATCGTAGTGTGTGTACTCTAGGGGGAGCCTGCTCACAATTTTCTGATGAATCTCAATACGATCACCTACGCTCAATCTCCCTGTTAACACAGGCTTAATGATTCTCTTGTATTTCTTAGTGGTTAGAGGTTTTATATGCTCATCTGGAGTGCTGCTTACTTTGTGCAAGTTAGTCGTACGTATTATTCCAACATATGTTTGTTGTTCCTTCGGCAGATACTTGGTGGGGCTCGATGTTCACAGGAATATTAGGCCCACGTAACCTGGTGTTCACTCATATTCCTTCTAACTCACTTGTATTGTATGCTTGGTTAAATATATTGGCTGGTTATCCAACTTACGCGGCGTATCCCGACTGACATGTTATACGTATTTCGTTATCACTGCAGTGGTTACTGAAGTCAGCAATAGGCTGTCCCTCCTCTTCCTGCTACCGCCCTTTTCCGCCTTTGGCACCCACTGTGTGTGACAGCTGCTTCAAGATGTCTGTTAGAAGTTCACAAGTTTCAGAAAGGGTCTGTTCATGATCCAGCTGCCCTAACTTTTAACGATCGTAATTTCCGTCGTATAGCTTTATGAGCTTAGATAACTTTGTTTAGCTGACATGTCATAGTCTAAACTTGACACAGGGTTGCAATGAACTTATGTATGCCCTCTCTTAGGAGTTAATTTTCTTCTCTAAAAGCTGTTTCTCAGTGCCCTCAATCTTCCTGCTTACATTGTCAATTAACTTCAGAAGTGGTCTAATAGCATCTTCCCAAGCTCTTTTCTCATCATGATTTAAGGGAGGTGATTTCTTTATAGTTTGTATGGAGTTGGATGTATCTTCAGTCTTTACTGTTACTGCTTTCAGAGCATCACTCAGCGCTTCTATGTCTTTAGTTTTCTGATCTGTATGAACTTCAGAGTTTCGATGTCACACGCTAGTTCTGTAATCTTTCCTGTCAATGGTTTCATATTCCCACCCTCTGTTATATGGTTGTGCAGAGTTTCATAGACTGGTTCTATTTCTAGGACGTTTGCAGTCAGAGGTTCAATTGCTGCTTTCATCACTTGCAACATAGTTGTATGCTGTTTAAGGTTTTCATCGTTGAGACTGGTGTTCACAGCCTCTGTATTTCCCTCAACGCTGGGCCCCGTCCACAGCATGCTGTTTAAGGACTTCACCAATGGAGTTGATTTCATTGCTCTGGGTTTTAAGACGGTCTTTTACTACCTCTAGTTTTCCGATGATGCTTGAGAGGTCATCCGCTCTCTAAGTAGTATGATGTTTAAGAGATTCTTGAATATTTTCTATTTCCCTGGTGCTTTTTTTAAGACGGTCTTGCACTGCCTCTTTTTCTGTTGACGCTTCCGCTGCAACTCATGTCAGACCAAACTTTAAACGAATGACGATTTTCAGTAAAGGACTAGTGGCTGTGGAGATAACTAAGTTTGCAGTGGAGCTAACGAAACCTGTATATAGTGGAATGTGTGTCCTGGATCTCTCAATACTATGGATGTACTGTTCCCACTACGGGTTTGTGAAGCCAAACTTCGCAGATGTGATATTACCTTATATGGATACAGACAGTTCGATGTACTTTGTGAAAGTTTGTAATCCGTATTAAGTAATTAGGTTCATTCGTGACACGTTCGAAACGTCCGTATGTGTGGCTGATAATTCGTATGGAATAAACCCCAGAATAAGAAAGTTATGGACCTGATGAAGGAAGATGGCTGGGTCGTTGATAACAGAGTTTGTGGGACTGACAAGGGGAGGCCGCCAATTGTGAAATTCAGATTCGATTCATACTGCGCATAATAAAAGCTCATGGCCAGAGGTGTAATGTGGCAAAGCACCAAGATGCACTTCTCAGCCGTTGTCGAGAAAATCGACAGTTAATAGAAACCGTTGCGGTGAAATACTCTCTACGATGTATACCTACCTATAGCGTCGTGGCGCAGCGGTTAGCGCTTGGGTTCGTAATTCTAAGGTCGCCGGATCGAATCTCGCGCTATGCAACTTCTTTTTTTAGTATTTGTTTTTTGTAATTCAAATATATATATATATATATATATATATATATATATATATATATCATGGGGTCTCTGATTCGAACGTTTGACTTACACTATACGTATTCGTTTTGGAATATCGTTTCTACGTCTTCCGTTAACTACACGTGTAAACATTATGAAGACAATTAACAACATTTGTGAAATACAACTTTGTTCGCAGAAAACATAATCATGTTCGAAGTCGCCAGTTTTTCCACGACAAACGACTTTCAACAACTTATTATATGCATAATTGTTGCAACTGATTGCCAGGAATTTTATATATATATATATATATATATATATATATATATATATATATATATATATATATATATATATATATTATTGGTGTTTTGCCCTTAAAGAGCGCATTTGGACTAAACTACATGGCCAGTTCCTTTTGCTGCCTTCCTTGCTGCCCAAACTTCCCTCATTCGCTCGCTGTGTTTCTGTTTCCGGTCCTCTGTCCATGCTTCTTGTCGGCTTCGTGTCTTCGGCTTCATCTTGATTGCCTTTTTGGTTGCCCATATTTCTTTCATCTTCTGGCTGTGATCTTGCTTTCGTTCTTCGGTCCATTTTATGCCTGTTCGTTTGTCGCATTGTATCTCATGTAGTTTACTTTTCTTAATGATGTTTCTGAACTTTATTCTGTCGTTTATTGTGTCTGCTGTTATGTTGAGCTGGTTCAGGTCGTTTTCTACCTCTGCCACCCATTTGTTGTTTCTAGTGGTTACCCAGTCAAAGATCTGTTTGGTCAGCCTGTGTGATGGCATTCTGTATAGGTGTCCATAGAATTGTAGTCTGCGTTTTCTAATCTTTTCTGTGATTGTCTCCGTATGTTTGTACAGTTCCTCTGTAGGTTTCTTGATCCATATTCCATTGTTGTTAGTTGCGCCAAATATTTTCCTAAGTATTTTCCGTTCTACTTTTTCTAATTGTCTGATACGTGTATGCCCTCGGATTAGTGTGGTCTCTGCTGCATATAGTGCCTCGGGGAGCACCACCGTGTCGTAATGGCGTAATTTGGCTTTTTGTGAGATAGACTTCTTGTTGTAATGATTCCACACTACTTTGTATGCCTTGTCCAGTTTAGTCTTTCTTTCTTCATTTGAGTCTCTGTTATGTCCACTCATTTGTAGTGTTTCACCGAGGTATTTGAAGTTTGCTGTTTTGTAAATCGTGCCATACTTTGTGTTCAGAGATGAGAGTTTCTTTGTTCTCATAAACTGTGTCTTTTCGTAAGAGATCTGTAGTCCAGTTTTGGAAGCGATTTCGTGCAGTTTTTCAATAGCGTCTTTTGTTTCCTTTATACCTTTCGTGACAATCGCCAAATCATCTGCAAAAGCCAGGCATTTAATCTGTAGGTTTCCTAATGTTATCCCCTGTTGTGATGTTTCCCATTCTTTTATGACCTTATCTAACACCAGATTGAAAAGGAGAGGTGAGAGGCCATCGCCTTGTCGGACACCTGTGCGAATTTCGAAGGGCTCTGATAGTTCCCCACAGAACTTTACTTTGGAGGTCGTGTTGGTTAAAGTTTGCTCTATGATAGCTCGTGTTTTGTTGTCTACTTTGTATTCTGCTAGAATTTTGAAGAGAGTTTTCCGGTCGATAGAGTCGTACGCCTTTTTGAAGTCAACAAAGGTAATGATCAGGTTCTGTTTGTGTTGTAAAATCATTTTCAGATTCCAAATTTGTTCCGCACACGACCGCCCTTTACGGAAGCCTGCTTGGTATTCCCCAATCAAGTGGTCGGTTTGGCATTCTAGTCTGTTCAGTAAAGCTTTAGAGAGGATCTTGTATGTGACCGGTAGTAGGGATATTCCTCTGTAGTTGTTCGGGTTAGTCTTGTCACCTTTTTTGTGTAGTGGGTGTATCAGGGCAGTTTTCCAGTCGTCAGGAATTTTCATGGTTTTCCAGATGTCTTCCAAGATCCTGTGGATGTCTTTGGTGAGTTCTGGGTCTTGTAACTTCCAGATTTCCGCGATGATGCCATCTTCTCCTGGTGCTCTACGATTCTTGAGTGACTTTATTATTTCTTTAACTTCTTCTAGAGTTGGAAGGTTCACTATCTGGATTGTATGTGCTCGTTTCTGTCATCATTTCTTCCATGGGGGGGTCCGTGTTGAGCAGTTTTTCAAAGTACTTTGCCAGAATGTCACAATTGTTTTTGGTATTGGTTTCTAGGGTTCCATCCGGTCTTCTGAAGCACAAGTTTGGTGGTTGATATCCAGTCATATTTTCTCTGAACGTTCTGTAGAAGTTTCTTTTATTGTTCTTCATGAAGTCCGATTCGATCTCTGTCAGTCGCCGTTTGTCATACTGTCGTTTTTCATTGCGAATGATTTTGCTTGATTGCTTCTGTGTTTTCAAGAAGTTCATCCAATTCTCTTGGGATTTATGGCAACTAAATTTTTTCCATGCACTGATTCGTTGGTCAATAGCTTGGTCACATGTGTGGTTCCACCAACGGTGTTTCCGTGTTCGTGGTGCTTGTGCTAGTTTCATGGCCTCTCGGATTCTTCGTGAAAGTTGTGTCCAGTCTGTCGTTTTCTCCATTTTAATTTTGTGTAATATTTGTGTCTGGTTTAAAGTAACGTATTCTGGATCTGGTCTAACAATTTTGTTCTTCTGGAGCTTTTTCTTGGGCAAAAGACGAATCCTGATCTGTAGTAGGTGGTGGTCTGAGTCGAAGTAGCCTTTACGGGTGTCTATGTTCAAAATTTCTTTTTGTGAGTCTTTCTGCACTATTACGTGGTCGATTTGTAGTTCTTGCTTTCCGCTGGGGAATTTCCATGTGGTAAGTTTTCGTGTTGGTTTCTTGAATTTTGTTGACATAATGGCGAGGTCGTGGCTTTTGCAAAAGTCTATCAGATGTTTTCCGTTTTTGTTGGTGTCCTTGTGTGGAGTATGTTTTCCTGTGATATGTCTGTATATCTTTTCTTTTCCGAGTTTGGCGTTGAAGTCTCCCAGTATTATTTTGACTCTATGTGCAGGAATTTTTCTGATAGTTTCTTCCATTGTCGTCCAGAAGTCATCAATTTCGTCCGGGTTTTTCCTGTTGTAGTCATTAGTTGGTGCATGTGCGTTGATTATTGTGTAGGATTTATTGGCTGATTTCACTGTGATGGTGCTGATTCTTTCGTTTGGTGACGAAAAGTCGATTATGCTGTCCGTGATGGACCTGTGTACTGCAAATCCTGTGCCAAAAAGCCTTAGGTTTTTCAGTTGTCTCGATGGTTTTCCTTTGTATATTCTGAAATTCTCCGTGTTGAAATGGTCTTCGTCTGTGAATCGTGTTTCTTGCAGTGCATATATATATATATTACAAATACTAAAAAAAAAGTTGCATGACGCGAGATTCGATCCGGCGATCTTGAGATTACGAACCCGAGCGCTTACCACTGCGCCACGACGCTGCAGCACTTCACAACACGTAGAGAGTATTACACCTCAACGGTTTCTTTTAACTGTCGATTTTCTCGACAACGGCTGAGAAGTGCATGTTGGTGCTTTGCCACATTACACCTCTGGCTATGAGCTTTTATTATGCGCAATATGAATCGAATCTGAATTTCACAATTGGCGGCCTCCCCTTGTGAGAGCAAAGATGTACGCACACAGTACTGATGCAGGTGCCACCCAAAGATGGATTAAGGGTGTGCATCATACAGCCACATTGACCCTCACGATTGACGACTACAGGAGGTGTCTGTGAAAGATGGCAGTGCCTTCCAGGCAGGCCACTGCCGTGGTAATACCCGTCAGGCACCTCCCCTTTCATTTTGTTTCAATGATTATCACGCAATTTCATTCGCCTTTGGTGTATCGAAGTTTCCCCTGATTGATATTAATCTGAGGAACTATTAGTGTTAGTGTAAACCACTGATTGATTTCACAGTACTTGCATGACTTGAAAGCAGTAGCAGAATTAAACTCGGCTATAAAGACAGTTTTTTGGTCGCTGGAGGTGACAATTGCATTAGGGGCAGCTTTAGAACTTTCCCCGAGCAGCAAGCGAATTCGAGGATTCCTTTGCAATCACTGAAGCGGGCTATGGGAACGGCAGAGCAGTGGTTTATGGGCCGCCGTTCTGGCGGCCGGCCTTGTTCTACTGTCGGCCAAGCAAGAGGGTGGGAACCCAGTAAAAATAAATGTCGTGTGTCTACGGCCTCCCGTCGAGTAGACCGTTCGCCAGGTGCAAGTCTTTCGATTTGACGCCACTTCGGCGTCTTGCGCGTCGATGGGGATGAAATGATGATGATTAGGACAACACAGCACCCAGTCCCTGAGCGGAGAAAGTCTCCCAGCCGGGAATCGAACCCGGGCACTTAGGATTGACATTCTGTCGCGCTGACCACTCAGCTACCAGGGGCGGACGGGAACGCCGTGACTGAATGCGAAATGACACTTCTTTAGAAACTGGCGGCGACGGGCATCCTGGCGCCGGACTAACCGCATTGTTATCCAGTGGGCGTGGTGTGGGAGTCTGGTCTCCTTTTTTTTTCTGCGGGTACAGATGAAGTGGTGTCGGGCTGGCGCCCAGGTAATGTGTTTATTACAAGAACAGCATACCGGGATGACGAATTTCTCCAGATGTCGCGTTTCTTAGTTGCCGCCGCGCCTCGCCAAACTGGCGCCTATTACAGCGTTTTATGGACGAGACGGATCTTGTTTTCACTAGGAAACTTCCCTCATCTTGTGAAATACGCCGGGGGTTTGGCTCTAGAACCTCCAGGCATTGTCTACATCTACATCTATACTCCGCGAGCCACCTTACGGTGTGTGGCGGAGGGTACTTATTGTACCACTATCTGATCCCCCCCTTCCCTGTTCCATTCACGAATTGTGCGTGGGAAGAACGACTGCTTGTAAGTCTCCGTATTTGCTCTAATTTCTCGGATCTTTTCGTTGTGATCATTACGCGAGATATATGTGGGCGGTAGTAATATGTTGCCCATCTCTTCCCGGAATGTGCTCTCTCGTAATTTCGATAATAAACCTCTCCGTATTGCGTAACGCCTTTCTTGAAGTGTCCGCCACTGGAGCTTGTTCAGCATCTCCGTAACGCTCTCGCGCTGACTAAATGTCCCCATGACGAATCGCGCTGCTTTTCGCTGGATCATGTCTATCTCTTCTATTAATCCAACCTGGTAAGGGTCCCATACTGATGAGCAATACTCAAGAATCGGACGAACAAGCGTTTTGTAAGCTACTTCTTTCGTCGATGAGTCACATTTTCTTAGAATTCTTCCTATGAATCTCAACCTGGCGCCTGCTTTTCCCACTATTTGTTTTATGTGATCATTCCACTTCAGATCGCTCCGGATAGTAACTCCTAAGTATTTTACGGTCGTTACCGCTTCCAATGATTTACCACCTATGGCATAATCGTACTGGAATGGATTTCTGCCCCTATGTATGCGCATTATATTACATTTATCTACGTTTAGGGAAAGCTGCCAGCTGTCGCACCATGCATTAATCCTCTGCAGGTCTTCCTGGAGTACGTACGAGTCTTCTGATGTTGCTACTTTCTTGTAGACAACCGTGTCATCTGCAAATAGCCTCACGGAGCTACCGATGTTGTCAACTAAGTCATTTATGTATATTGTAAACAATAAAGGTCCTATCACGCTTCCTTGCGGTACTCCCGAAATTACCTCTACATCTGCAGATTTTGAACCGTTAAGAATGACATGTTGTGTTCTTTCTTCTAGGAAATCCTGAATCCAATCACAAACCTGGTCCGATATTCCGTAAGCTCGTATTTTTTTCACTAAACGTAAGTGCGGAACCGTATCAAATGCCTTCCTGAAGTCCAGGAATACGGCATCAATCTGCTCGCCAGTGTCTACGGCACTGTGAATTTCTTGGGCAAATAGGGCGAGCTGAGTTTCACATGATCTCTGTTTGCGGAATCCATGTTGGTTATGATGAAGGAGATTTGTATTATCTAAGAACGTCATAATACGAGAACACAAAACATGTTCCATTATTCTACAACAGATTGACGTAAGCGAAATAGGCCTATAATTATTCGCATCTGATTTATGACCCTTCTTGAAAATGGGAACGACCTGCGCTTTCTTCCAGTCGCTAGGTACTTTACGTTCTTCCAGCGATCTACGATAAATTGCTGATAGAAAGGGGGCAAGTTCTTTAGCATAATCACTGTAGAATCTTAAGGGTATCTCGTCTGGTCCGGATGCTTTTCCGCTACTAAGTGATAGCAGTTGTTTTTCAATTCCGATATCGTTTATTTCAATATTTTCCATTTTGGCGTCCGTGCGACGGCTGAAGTCAGGGACCGTGTTACGATTTTCCGCAGTGAAACAGTTTCGGAACACTGAATTCAGTATTTCTGCCTTTCTTCGGTCGTCGTCTGTTTCGGTGCCATCGTGGTCAACGAGTGACTGAATAGGGGATTTAGATCCGCTTACCGATTTTACATATGACCAAAACTTTTTAGGGTTCTTGTTTAGATTGTTTGCCAATGTTTTATGTTCGAATTCGCTGAATGCTTCTCTCATTGCTCTCTTTACGCTCTTTTTCGCTTCGTTCAGCTTTTCCTTATCAGCTATGATTCGACTACTCTTAAACCTATGATGAAGCTTTCTTTGTTTCCGTAGTACCTTTCGTACATGATTGTTATACCACGGTGGATCTTTCCCCTCGCTTTGGACCTTAGTCGGTACGAACTTATCTAAGGCGTACTGGACGATGTTTCTGAATTTTTTCCATTTTTGTTCCACATCCTCTTCCTCAGAAATGAACGTTTGATGGTGGTCACTCAGATATTCTGCGATTTGTGCCCTATCACTCTTGTTAAGCAAATATATTTTCCTTCCTTTCTTGGCATTTCTTATTACACTTGTAGTCATTGATGCAACCACTGACTTATGATCACTGATACCCTCTTCTACATTCACGGAGTCGAAAAGTTCCGGTCTATTTGTTGCTATGAGGTCTAAAACGTTAGCTTGTGTGCTGTTTTTTCGCAGAACAGAATGTGTACTGCACTGCAGTGATTGGTTGATGAAGATTGGATCTCCTTGCTAGAAAATATGATTGGCACGGTAACCACTGCTGGGCTATGATAGGTTTATTTGAGAACTTGAGGGGGGGGGGGGGGAGGCAACGGGTTTCTCGGAAGGTTTTGAGCAAAAGGGAGAGATGTGGACTTGCTTCTCGTCCATCACGGAGTACAGTCGATAGAGCTCTTTCATTTCTACGGAGAGAGCAGTTAGTTTTAAAGACATCCGGAAACCCGGGCGAAACTTTATTTACGCGGACGTGAGACAATCACCGGCGGACATGGAATCATCTCTCGCAGTATGACGCTTTGGCAGCACCTGCACCCCTACAGAGTCTCGTCTTTCACCAGCTACGTCAGTAACGTTGCACAGCTTTGACAAATTCAGAGGCCTATCAACCGTTTTCAAGATCATTTATTTTCATAGCAGCCTTGTACTCGCAGTAGTCACTCCCAGTATGATTTGCATGCTTGACTGTACACACACATCAAAAATGGATTTGCGTCACCTCGGTCCAGAGAGTTCTAAAACCTGTACAGAAAACTCGAATAGAGATTGACATAAAAATTATTTCCATCCTTTTTATTGCGGACGAAAACCACACATTGCATCTTGTACCACCATACAGCGAGACCTTCAGAGGTGGTGGTCCCCTAATACCCAGTAGCACATCCTCTTGCATTGATGCATGCCTGTATTCATTGTAACATACTATCTACAAGTTCATCAAGGCACTGTTGGTCCAGATTGTCCCACTCCTCAACGGTCATTCTGCATAGATATCTCAGAGTGGTTGGTGGGTCACGTCGTCGTCCATAAACAGCCCTTTTCAATCTATTCCAGACTTGTTCGATAGGGTTCATGTCTGGAGAGCATGCTGGCCACTCTAGTCGAGCGATGTCGTTATCCTGAAGGAAGTCATTCACAAGATATGCACTATGCGGGCGCGAATTGTCGTCCATGAAGACGAATGCCTCGCCAATATGCTGCCGATATGGTTGCACTATTGGTCGGAGGATGGCATTGACGTTTCGTACAGCCGTTTCAGCGCCTTCCATGACCACCAGTGACGTACGTCAGTCCCACATAATGCCACCCCAAAACATCAGGGAACCTTCACCTTGCTGCACACTCTGGACAGTGCGTCTAAGGCGTTCAGCCTGACCAGGTTGCCTCCAAACACGTCTCCGATGATTGTCTGGTTGAAAGTATATGTGACACCCATCAGTGAAGAGAACGTGATGCCAATCCTGGGCGGTTCATTCGGCAAGTTGTTGGGCCCATCTGTACCGCTCTGCATGATGTTGTGATTTCAAAGATGGATCTCGCCATGGACGTCGGGAATGAAGTTACGCATCATGCAGACTATTGCGCACAGTTTGAATCGTAACACGACGTCCTGTCACTGCACGAAATGCATTATTCAACATGGTGGTGTTGCCGTCAGGGTTCCTCCGAACCATAATCCGTAGGTAGCGGTCATCCACTGCAGTAGTATCCCTTGGGCGGCTTGAGCGAGACATGTTATCGACGGTTCCTGTCCCTCTGTATCTCCTCCATGACTGTTCTCTCTTGACCTTAATATTAGTTACTAAATATCTTTGTGATACCGTAGGCCCTTGTTATTAATTTTTCAATGACACTCATTCTCCATTCCTACGATGTCGTTTAACTCGTTGTGGGTTTGAAGTAATTAAATTAATTTTATGTCTAGTTAGCCAACTCAGGGGTGATACACACAGGGCCCGCTGTTTAATGAGCTACTGATAAATTTAGCACCTTTTGTGCATGGTGGTTACGACGTTTTAGTCGTTTGGCAGACAGAGAACTCTCGCCATAGGCTAACTTGCATATTGGGACCCTGCAGGAATCGAGTTTTTCCCTCGGTTTCCTCTGAAAACAGTAATCAGTACATAATTACATTCCTGGTTTTTTTTCTTTTTGTGTTTCAATCCCGTTTTTTAGTTCTGCAGTAGCACTCAAAGCTGGCACGGATGTGAAAAAATTCTCTCTCTTGCTATGTAACATATTTATTTGTGTTCATGTTTTGGTTTTGTGGGTTCTGTTCCACAACCAGGAATTTGGCAGTTCAGCATTGCTACCTGCGTTGCAAAAAAGCTCTTTTTCACTGGGGTAATTGTGTTTTTGTTTAGTGTATTTGAGAGTCAGATATTATTAGGTGTTTTTACATATGCATAGTTTTTGTTTTGTGTTCTTTTTTTGTTCTCTTTTCTGGTCACGCAAAGTAATTTCTTTTTTTATCCTTCGTTGTTGTAAACGTTGACGAGGAGTAAAGCGAAGTTACTTCATGGCCGAAGTCTAGTAAACTCGGGAAATACGATGAAACACCTAATAACGGCGACGTCAACGCTTCTGGTGACGTGTTGGACGGGTTTCCCATGGATCAGTAAGGCCCAAACACATATGATAGGCATTCGGTACCAATATATGATACGAGATCGGAACAGAAAATTTACAGCGGTGAAGAGTCCGATGATGGAGACGACTGTGGCCATTTAGACATATTAGTCACGAGTAGAAATTCGGAAAGGGATACAGAAGGCAGACACTCAGTGCGACGCCAATGCAGCAGCGCTAGGGAATCACGGGTTGCTTCGCCAATGGCTGGCAAGCACTATGAGCTGGAACCTGATCCAGTCATTGCTCTCCTAGTTCAGCTTAAAAAGTAGATGGATGAATTACAAGGAAAACGACTGTAGGAGGTGAAGAACTAGAAAGAATACGAAAGGACGAGGTAGAAGAATTAGAAAGAAAACGAAAGCAAGAGGCAGAAGAATTAGAAAGAAAACGAAGGGGGGCGGCAGAAGAATTGGAACGGAAAAAGAGAGGATGAGGCGATCGCATTAAAGGAGCAGATTAGGGAATGCATGGACGCGTTTGGATCAAAACTTTCTCCAACACGGAGAATATTGCCAATACTAGCTCAAGTAGAGGAAAAGTTGCAGACAAAGACTTGGAGACCTTGCGCGGCGAACAATTACGTAGCTGTGAAACTTCAACGGCACGAGTGATGCCATTGGGTGGTTCACAGAGCAGTGCGATGCAAGCCACGTCTTCTGTCGAGTGTTGTGCTCACTCACGCGATACTTCTCAGCCGATGGGTAGGAATACGCCGCACACAGTCCCGAAGAATTTTGGTAGATGTAACGGCCACAGAGGACACGAGGTGTCCCATAATCTGGACCAAATCCTCGTGATGGAATCTGACAGATTCTCAAGTGCAAGGGTTGGACCTACGTTTGACCAGAAGCATTTTTTGTCCATCCTAAAATTTCAAAATTTTGTGGAAAATGGCGGCGGTTTACGTCCTAAAATTTGGATTGGACAGTTCAACCGGTCGTTACCATCTTCATGGCTCCTCAGTGCGAAGCTGGGATTTACCTGCGCGCGTATTGAGGTAACGAGATGTCGCGGCAAAAGTGCAGCACATTCGAAGAGTTCAAGGAAGCATTTCACCCTACCTATTGGTCACGAGAAATGCAAGAAAGAGCAAAACAGGAGATTATGATGTGGCCTGAACTCGAATCTTCAGGCTACAAAGGACCGGTAAAAATGTTTGAGGCGTTGTTAAAGAAGAACCAGTTCTTGGACACACCCTGCAGCCCCTCAGAAATTATTTGTTTCTGCTTCTCGAAGCTCCGTAAGTAGTACCAACAGGCACTCGTCGGTGGGTGCGGAGACAGCATTGAAACTTCCAAGCTGAAACTTACGAGATGGAATTGATATATGAGAGGCAGAATGTAAGGGATAAACGCAGAAGCAATGTCAGCAACAACCAGCAACTGCGTAAGAACAAGGATTGGCGCACTGAGCGCCACAGTCCACAGGGAGGGACAGAGGAAAGAGCACCTCAATAAGACCGCAGAAATTACAGGTACCAAAGCCGAGCAGGGGATAACGTGCGGCACTACGATCGTAACTGGCGGGAGCCGGAACAGAACCAGCGAACTACTGGAGGTTGGCGCGGTTCAGACAGGAGTCAGCGGGTAGGAGAGGAGGTTGAGATTCGTCCACCCAATCCCTCTTACAACAGACGTAACCGAAGCCCTCCACGAAACTGACGCCAGAGGCACGCAAAAGAGGTTTGCAATCTCCGAGTGCGCAGAATCACTTACGAGAACGACCTGGAATCGGAATCGTGGGAGACGGAAAGGTCGATCAGCCTTCAGCACGTTTGTCACGTGAAGCACTTCATAGAATAGGGTCTTCGTAATGTATCACACATCTGTTTGGCAGTAGAAGTTTTAGATATTGTTTTTTATGTTTTGTAAATATAATTGTATAAACATTAGGTGTTATTAGGGTTTATTTTTGGTTATTTGGGTTGAGTGACAACAAGGTTGTAATGTACATTTGTGTCTGACTACTGTATTTTATCTTTGTCATTTTGAGGGTCACATCCATCTTAAAATTGCGTTTTTTTTTGTTTGCTTTTTGTTCCGTGACTGCTTTTATCATAGAGCATTGATCTGAATGTGAACGCCATAATTATAAGTGGTTTTCGGGAGAATGCATTCTCTTTCTAATGTCATGACTGATACATGGGTGATTTCGGCCTTTGCGTCCTTGATGGAGGAATCGTCATCTGGCAAGTGTGAAACCTGGGTCGGTCTTGTGTCTCTGGTGGTGTTGTGGGGTGCTTACCACTCTTGCAAATGATAATGACAGTGAGTGGGGCACGAACTCGTTGCGCTGCACCTATTTCCTGATCAGTTTCGAGTGCGTATGCTCGCGCCCATAAGGGGCGCGTCGGTTTTTTTGTGGCGTTGTTTTCGAGTGTGCTTAGCCACATTTAACTTGCGTCTGCTGAATTCGGATTCGTGAAATGTTAAGGAGGCCGTCGAGCCCACCCTCGCCGCTGTGCGTTGGGTCATACATTCGTTTTGTGAGAGGATTGAGTCACCTCCACGCTTAAATACGTGTGCGTGTGTAACGACATCGTGGAGAAAAGGTAGTGGAGAATATTGATTTGCACCCCAACAACAAAACCGAGATACGGGGCTGGACTGGATATTTCTTAAGCAAATCAGTTGCTTCACATTATAGCGATAGTTCCGTTTTATTGCTTATGTTTCTTGGCACACGTTTGGACGTTTGTCTGACTTTCCTTGTGGAGTTTCAGAGTCTGCTACGCATTTTGTCCTCGAGGTTACAGGAATACCTAATCATAAACATAGAAACCTGGAGAATCGGTCAAGAGTTGCCTTCGAAACATCAATATCCCGGCGGGACGGGGGAGATGGCATTTCGCGACTCGGTTGTCGCAGTTCGAGCCAGATGAGCACGTAAGTATCGAAATTTTATTTCCCTTCATGCAGGTTGTACTGCCGGTATTCACTGTCTTTTTGTGTTGCCCCTTTGTTTTGTTACTGTGGACCCCTGTGCTTTTATTGAAAATGTTCACAGATCTCCCAGACGCCGCCACCCTGTAGGAAGACTACGTTCTCAGACTGAGATTTTCACTCTGCAGCGGAGTATGCGTTGATATGAATCTTCCTGGCAGATTAAAGCTGTGTGCCGGACCGAGACACGAACTCGGGACCTTTGCCTTTCGCAGACAAGTTCTTTACCGTCTGAGCTACCCAAGCACTACTCTCGCCCTGTCCTCACAGCTTCGCTTCTGCCAGTACCAGTTTTAATCTGCCAGGAAGTTTCATACGTTTTTAAACTTACTGTTGCATGTTGGGCTAGATCATTTAGTTTTGCATGTTAGATTTGGTCTCCGTTTGAGTTTACCACTGTGAATGCCTGAATGATTAGAATTTAAAAATTGTTGGAGGGTAGTTTTGAAGTGCAATTAGAGTCTAAGGCATGCGAATTTACATATAAGGTAATCAGTAAGGGGTACCCCTCTCCAGTTTCAGATATTAGAGTAATTTCTGTAATTTTTCATGTCTATTGCTAAGTGCCACATTTTTGTAATTTGTTATATCCATAGGTACGGTAGCAGTCCGTGAATAAATATTTTTATCTTTTTTTGTGTTTTCAGTATCAGCTACATTGTAAATATTTCAGTTTTTTTGTGAGTTGGAATCCAACGCACTACTGTGTACAAGATTTTGCAAAAGATGTGCATAGTGTACCAATTGGGTCTCGATGAGGCCTGTACAGGCATTTTTCATGGATGTACGAGGACATACAAGGTCGGACAAGAAATCAGTCACCACGGGATGAGGCTAAGGCCATTGAAGAGAAGTGGTGTAACCTGCCAGGTAGCCGGCACAGTAGACAATGCTGTGACAGACAGACAACCAGAGCTACCCTTGCCGGGAGAAGCACCACGCTCTCTTTCACCGACAGGTGATGCAAGAGAAGTGATCGTGGCAGATCCCCGAGTGCAGACAGCTGTCTGCAGGCACAGACTTCCACCTTCTATGGGACGAGCCCGACCTGCTGTGTGAGCTGGAAGTAGGGGCGCCCGGGGCGCGCCTCTGTCAACACACCTACCTGTGAACAGCGGCCAAAGAGGGGCGTCATCGTCGGCCACAGGACATCCTGGAGCGCCTCGTACATGCTGCCAGACAGTTGGTCCACATGTGGGCGTGATCTGCCTGACCACCCACAGTCTATTCCAGCCACCAACACCTCACAGCTCTACGAGACATGCCACCTGATCCTCCCGTCGGTGAGCCAGATGGGGGGAGACATCACTTGTAACACATTGTGGCAAACGGCGGCTGTCGTGTGCAGTTGGTCCTCATGTGGGCATAGTCTATGTGACGACCTGCACCCCGCAGCAGCCAGCATCATCACTAGGATGTGACGTGTGTCTAGCATCTTGCTTCATGGCCACCAACGCTCACACCCACCGACTCAAACGTGGGCCTGTTCTGTAAGACCACCCGCAACTTTCACCAAGACTAGTGTGCCGTCAGCCTGTGTTATGTAGTGTGTTGTGTAAAACAATTTTGTTGACATCTACAGGAGACAGGTAGAGCCTAAAAATGTTACCATCTACAACTTAAATGTATTTCATTGTTGTTCTATGTACAAATGTCCAGTGACAGTTTCTTGTCATCATCCGTTTCACTGATGAACATTACACACTATAATTGTCTGTTTGCTTCCTTGCCATACATTTAAGTAGGTCTCATTTTTGTTTTGGTAACTGTTAAGCCACAACTGGGCTCTGTCGGTCAGTCCCTGTTATAAACATTACTGGTTTTGTGTTTTCATGTAATATTAATATCAGATTTAATTTGTTCTTTTTCCTTTTGTGTACCCTGGATAATTTATTTTCGTATGCATCCTCACCAGCTTTTTCACTTACTATTAGTCCTGTAATAAAACATATTTTTCATGTATAAATTGTGACACACGTTTTGTAAATCTAGCTACACAAGTGTGTCCTCCATGTATTATTGTAAGTGAATGAGACTTGCGTCATAGTCACCCTTCATGAATGAATCAGTGCGAAAGGATATTAGGTCACATCACTATGACTGTCTATTTCCTTTGCTCAGGAATACTGAATGTATGTAGTAACTTTTCACATAGGGAGGAGAATCCTTTGTAAGAATTTCCCCTTTCCTTCTTATAGAGAATGTTTATGTTTGCACTGTACACACTTAAACTATGCGTTGATAACTAATTAAGTCTAGATGCTTGCAGCACATTGTAGTCCATGCAACTGACAATGGCAACACCCGGCAGTGCTCAACTTTCTAGCAACGGGAGAGAGAGAGAGAGAGAGAGAGAGAGAGAGAGAGAGAGAGAGAGAGAGAGTGTGGGGGGGGGGGGGCAGATATGATATTTAAAAAAAATGAAACAGTGATCGACGATAAGCGGCGGCAAAGACATTAATTATCGGTAAGATGCAGACAAATGAAAACAAAAATCATTCATTTTTCTTTGTACATGATTTTGTTTTTCTCACTGCCGCATGTAGAAGGATGGTTAAGATATATTGCTTAAAATATGAAGTATTATGAGTGCTATGTATTATACGTGTGTATAAATAAGAGAAGACTTAACAACAGTATAAAGTATTTTTATTGAAGCAAAGTGGAGCCAAGTAAGGAGGATTTTCTTCATTCTTTGACATGCACTGGTGTCCTTGAAGTCAGCTGCCTGCATCTACAATTGAAAAGTAAGAGAGGAACTCCAAATTGCCTAAATGCGTGCAAGCAGAACATTTCTAATAATACAATTGTATTATCCTTTAAATTTTTTCCATTCACTTACATAGTGCAGGCCACTGCTATGGTAATACCGATCAGGCACCTCCCCATTCATTCTGTTTCAGTGATTATCACACAATTTCATTCGCCTTTGGTGTATCGAAATTTCCCCTGATTGATATTAATCTGATGGATTATTAGGGTTAGTGTAAACCACTGATTGATTTCACTGTACTTGCGTGACTTGACTAGCAGTGGAAGAATTAAACTCTGATATAGAGACATATTTTTGGACGCTGGAGGTAACCATTGCATTAGGGGCAACTTTAGAACTTTCCCCAAGCAGCAAGCAAATTGAGGATTCCTTTGTAGTCACCAAAGCATGCCATGGGCACGGAAGGGCAGTGGTTTATGGGCCGCCGTTCTGGCGGTCGGCCTTTTTCAGCTGTCGGCCAAGCAAGAGGATGAGGACGCCGTGGCTAAATGCGAAATGACACTTCTTTAGAAACAGTCAATGCTGGGCATTGTGGCGCCAGACTAACTGCATTGTTAGCAGGTGGTGGTAGTGGTGGTGTGGGAGTCCGTTCTCCGTATTCCATGCAAGGGTCCAGGTAAAGCGGCATTGGGCTGGCGCCCAGCTTATGTATTTATTACAAGAACAGCGTACCTTGTGAGACAGGACGACATATTTCTCTGGATGTCGCGTTTCTTAGATGCCACCACACCTCGACAACATGGCGCCCACTAAATCGTTTTATGGACGAGAATGAGCTTGTTTTCACTAGGAAGCTTCCCTCATCTTGTGAAATTCCCCAGGGGTTCGTCTGCTGAACCTCCAAGCATTGTGTTCTGGTTTTTTTTTTTTTTTTTGGAGAACAGAATGTGTTCTACACTGCAGTGATTGGTTGAGGAAGATTGGGTCTCCTTGCTAGAAAACATGAGTGGTCCGGTAACCAATGCCGGGACATGATAGGTTTATTTGAGAACTTGGGGGGAATGGGTTTCTTGGAAGGTTTTGAGCAAAAGGAAAGACGTGGACTTGCTTCTCATCCGTCGCGGAGTACAGTCACTAGAGCTCTTTCATTTCTATGGAGAGAGCAGTTAGTTGTAAGGATATCCAGACACCCGGGCGAAACTTTATATCTTTATGGACATGCAACAACCACCGGCGTACATGGTATCATCTCATGCAGTACGTTTTGGCAGCACCTGCACCCCGACAGTGCCTCGTCTTTCATCAGCTATATCAGTAACATTGCACAGCTTTGGCAAATTCAAAAGCCTATCAATCGTTTTCATGATCATCTTTTTTCATAGCAGGCTTGTACTCACAGGAGTCACTTCCAGTCTCCATTGCATGCTTAATTGTATCTTGACATGACAGACCAATCAGTGGAACAATACTGCAGCGTGTGCTTGCCTAGATGGGCGTCCTTGCACTAACAGTAGCCAGTCTCATTTACATGTAAATTCCAGTTAGGCTCGCCAGGTCTGTTGCCAACTAACCTGAGTTGATGTTAATGAAATGCTACACAGTTGAAGTTTCTGTTTATATGTCTGGTCTCTCCTGACCTTGATATTAGTTAATGATACCTTAGGTCCTTGTTATTAATTTTTCAACAACACCCATTCTCATTCCCTACGATGTCGTTTATTTTGTTGTGGATTTGAAGTAATTAAATTAATCTTTTGTCTAGTTAGCCAACTCATGGGTGATACACACAGGGCCACTGTTTAATGTCAGATTTCCGTAGCACCTTTTGGGTATGGTGGTTACGACTTTTTAGTCGTTTCACAGAAGGAGAATGGCCGCCACCATAGTCTATCTAGTTTGCATCTGCTGGAACACACTGGTCCACTTACGTATATGGTGTGACAAGTAATATTTTGATCATAAGGATATGAGATGCACATGGCAGCGCAATTGAAAGTCAGCCTGTCACATCATGACAACAAGCACTTCGTATGTACAGATGGTATAGGGTCTCTGCTGTACAGACACTATTCTCTACCTAGTGATCAAGTGTAAATATATGGCAGGATAGTGATATATATATATATATACACATTCCATCCCTATCTATGTATACACCTCAACCAGTAAATATTATTATTATTGTTGTTGTTGTTTTTGTTGTTGTGTAGATGAGAGTGGAGTTGTTATTGTTGTTGTTGTTGTTAAGCAAAAATGTATCCCTGCTGCTCTATATATTGTGAAAGAACTATATGTATTGTGAAATCTCCATTGTATATAGTTTTTTTTAAAAAATACAATGATATCAGAATACAAGATGGCTGATCTCAAATAGAGGTTGGCGACTGGGGCATACTGGCACAGCTCTTTGACATCACTATACTTAGGTATGTCAGGTTATTTACGTAACAGTGTGGAATTCTGGCATGCTCGCCCAGAGCTGAAATGCTAGCCCTGACTCTATGACATCACAATCCAGCTCAAACCTGTTGAGCCATAATAGCCCAGACCAGAGATACTGGCTCAGTCCTCCTACAAGTCACTGTTTACTCAGAGGTATACAGTCACTGCATACTGTAAGTTTAATTGCATCTTTATCTGAACAGGCATCAGTGAAGGAAGAGCTTTCCACTCCTGCACCAACACTATCCCCCACCACCCTCACACAACCCCCCAAGCATCTGCAAAGCCTCACCATCTGAACTATTCTGTAATGTGTAGGAAGCAGAGCAACAGTCCCCGCCTGGGCCACTGCCAGTGCACGGCAGCAGCCCTGATTTATTCTCCTAAGTTAAGGTCCAAACTGTTCACTATGTTGTAGGAGCACTTGCATCTTTATTTAAATAAATACCTAGCAGGGCAGAACACCATATTCTGCGAACGTAATGACCAGCCACATTGAGAAGTCAGCCATCAGTTCAACTGTGGTACACCCATTAAGAGCCAAGTTAGAATAGGTACAATTGCTCCCAGAACATTGGGCAGTGCTGTCAGTAGCTGTGTCGTGTAAGACATATCACCCTTGAGTCATGTCATGCTGCAATGGTGTCATCTCCACACAGAGAAACATCTAACACAAAATAGAATGCAGTGGGACTAAAGCCAATGTCATCATCACCTGACTCAGGCTCTGAAGCTGAAAAGAGAGGTTGAGGAACTAGATTTGTAAAATTCATCATAGATTTGTGTGCTGGCTGGATGGCAGTAACATAACATTACAGATCTGTACACACCTCTACGCCACGAAACTAAGTTTAAGTTCAAACTGTACACTCAAACACTGCGAGTGTAAGCATCTTCTGGACCTGCCCTGTACCACTTCTCCACGGTAACTGCATGCTCTGGCATCAACCACAGCATGCCAGTCGACTAATCTCTAGGGCCAGACATCACCTGCACCATCCTCGAGCGTAGCCTGCGTAACAGCTTCACATGCTAGAAGGGCAGGAGAGAGAAAGCTACATTCATCTATAAATACATCTTGGTTTGCAGTAACTGACATGCCCACACCATGCCACCATATCCCATGGTCGACATATGCCACACTTGCCAAGTGCCTTGCGACTCAGTGCCACTGTGTAATGGACTGTTAGGTACTTGGATACTTTCACGTACAAGAATAGTTGCAACATATTTGTACAATACAATCTGCGTGCTCTGCCATAAACAGTGCACTTGAGATAACTGCCCTCCTGCATGATCTCTGAATATGGAGAAAACCTTGTGCTGCCGTAAATACACAGTAGTATTATATGATTAATGTGATGTGGTGTGGGTCTGTCTGGAGCATGTATAGTTACTGCATGCTGCTTCTCATAACTCTAACTTTGGATCTCTCTTCAATTTATATCTTAAAAATCACTGGGGGCAGAAAGACCCATCTGTTCCGTGCTGACTTCATCCGTCACCACAAATTCACTTTTGCTATCCTCCAGCAACACTCTGTATCCCCTAAGACTTACATTTTACACTTCCACATCAGTTACCATAACTTAAAGTGGTGAGAAAATCAACTTGCCCTAAGTTTAAAATTATTGGAAGTCTGCTGGCTGTCAAACTATAGAACGATTATCTTGACTTTAAAATTAAATAGCACACTGGTGCTTTGCCTATGGGGAAAACACGTCAACTGTCGCAAAGCCCATGATAGCCGACATTGTGTGTGTGTGTGTGTGTGTGTGTGTGTGTGTGCGCGGGCGCGGGCGCGCGCACTTGCGCGTGTGTGCGCGCGTGCGCGTGTGCGCGCGAGAGAGACAGAGAGAGAGAGAGAGAGAGAGAGAGAGAGAGAGAGAGATAGCTTGAAGTGATCGACATTGCCAGCTATGTCTCCTCCACTGGTGTGTGACACACTCCAGTGAACAAAGCACATGCTGTAATCACATTCCAAAGCTGTGGCTATCATTCCACCAAACCTATACGCAAACTCCTTGACAGAAATAGCAATTTGCAGGACAGCAGTGTATGACATCCAAACTTACAACATTCTCTAGTAACGCCCGAGAACAAGAACAGAGCATTGGACCACCACAATATCTCTCTTACACGCAATAACTGTAAAGCAGCTGGCTTGAGAAACGTATGCATAGAACTGACAGACCCCACCAACACTACAGGTGTTTTGTAATGTACATAGGATATTTAACATATGCAGCAGATTTCTTATAGTGTTGTTTTCTGAGTGTGAACGTGTTGATGATGAGTTAACGCCATCCAACAGTCATCGGGCCCGTATCTTGGCAGTGGCGTGTTTGTTGCTGTTAGAAATAGTTTATGGTGTAGCGAAATTGAAGTGGATAGTTTCTATGATTTAGTATGGGTAGAAGAGATTCTTGACAACCGGAATAAAATAACTGGATCCTTTTACCGATCTCCCAACTCAGACGAGACAATGAGTGAAAGGTTCAAAGAAAACTTGAGTCTAATTTCAAAGACATATCCAACTCATACAATTACAGCTGTTGGTGGCTTCAATCTGCTCTCGATATGTTGGCGAAATTGCGTGTTTAAATCCAGAGGTATGCCTAAAACATCATCTGGAATTGTACTAAATGCATTCTCTGAAAATTATTTTGAGCAGTTACTTCATGCATCCACACGAACAGTAAACGGTTGTTAAAACCCAATTGACCTCTTACCAACAAATAATCTTGAGCTAATAAAGAGCATCAAAACAGATAAAGGAGTAGAGAACACAGGTTGTTGTAGCGAGACTGAATAATGTAACACAGAAATCCTCCAAAAATAAACGAAAAATATACCTGTTCAAAAAAGTAGATAAAAATTCACCTGACGCCTTCCTGAGAGTTTCCACTCCTTCCAAATTAACAATGTAAGTGTAGACCAATTCTGACTTGGATTCAAAGAAATAGTATCGGCAGCAATTGAGAGGTTTATAGCAAATAAATTAACAACCAACAGAGCTGATAGCCCTTGGTCCACAAAACTGGTCATAATACTGTTGCAGAAATAGCTAAACAAGCATACCAAATTTAAACGTACGCAAAATCTCCAAGATCGGCGATCTTTTACAGACACTCGAAATTCAGCGCGGACATCAATGCGAGATGCTTACAATAGTTCCCACAACAGAATCTCCAAAGAGATTCTGGTCATATGTAAAGTATGCTAGCCACAAGACATGATCAATGCCTTCTCTGCGTGATAGCAATGAAAATATTATCGATGCCAGTGCTGCTAAAGCAGAGTTTCCAAACACAGCCTTCCAAAGTTCATTCAACAAAGAAGACGAAGTAAACATTCCGTAATTCGTATCAAGAATAGCTGTCAACATTTGTAACTTAGAAGTAGTTATCATCTGAGTAGTGAAGCAACTTAAATCGCTTAATAAAAGCAAATCCTCCTGTCCAGACTATATACCAATTGGGTACCTTTCAGAGTATGCTGATGCAATAGCTCCATACTTAACAATCATATACAGGGTGAGGGAGCTAAGTCATGACACCCCTTGTATCTCCCCAACCATAATAGATACAAAAATGTCGTTTGTACAGTGAATTGCAGGGACAGGGGGTACCTGATTACATCACATTTCATGTTTGTGCTATTTTTTATTACAGAGATATGAGACCATCTTTGAGTTTTTTTAAATGGAACACTATGTTAAATTTTAATGTAACATGATGGGCTTAAAAATACGGTTTCAAATATGTGTATATCACAATATTTATGCGAATAGTTTTTGAGACACAGATAAGTTCTCGTATCGTGTTCGTCTTTCGAAGTGGTGTTGTCCAGTGCGACCTTTCCTGTTGACCACTGAGAAACTTAACAGGGAAGGCGTTGTTTTCCTACTTTTCGGTAATGCCGCAAGGTGACGCACGAGGTAGCTGAGGAGAAAGGTATAAATGTGCTGCTGGGGAAATGAGACATCGCATTTCCGTCACAGTTTCTTGGAGCAGACATGTACATCAACGAAGAAAAGTTAGATATGCTTCTAGTGTATGGTGAAAGTAGAAGAAATGCTGTTAGAGTAATAAAGCGATATAGAGGGCTGTACCCTTATCTTGAGCATCCTACGCTCCAGCTTCTTGCACGTATTTGCAAGAAACTACTTGAATCGGGACCCAACAGGTCTCTTTATTTGCTGTCATGTGTATATTAAAATAAATAAAAAATTTTGGATTAATAAGAAAATAATATTTATAATATACTATTATACAGAGTCATATCACCAACTATTTTACATTTCATATCAACACCTCTACCACGGACAAAAATACGAAGATTATCATCATGAATAGTTTACAAGACTTCCTTGTCCTAACACACAATGGGTTATCAATAAAAAATTTGTCGATGTTTCTCCAACACCACGAACTTGAGACATAGTGACCATGAATGTCCGGTAACCGAGAACATCACGAGGAGGTATCTGCTCCAAAGACGTAGCTGTAGACTTAGTAGTAATAGCAATACGAATTACTCCAACAGTCAACCAACATTGACACACTGGATTATCAGTAACAGAAAAATTAAAACAAAACGACCTCCTCGAAAAACAGTCTGTCCTTTCAAGACATCAGTCAAAACGGACGAACTGACGTTCATGTTATACTCAGTCTCCACATCCAAAATAGATTTGTAAATAGTAGGCCTCCATCGGCAGACACGATGTACCCTGCGACGAGGCATGAAGCTGACTATGCGTCAGCTACCGGAAGCACGCTATTTATAGCCACAGTGCGCATGCGCACAAAGAAGTTGGCACGTGTCCAAGGTCACGTTTGAAAAATCTGCATCCGGCGAATTGTTAAAACTAGAGTCGCCGGACTCTGGCACACAGCCAAACTCAATTCAAACTTTGCGCACTGCCCACACAAAACACACAAATTGGAACATAAGTATTCAAGAATGGGTAGTTTGGGATGGGTCATTCGAAATGACCCAACAGGTCTCTTTATTTGCTGTCATGTGTATATTAAAATTTAAAAAAAGAATTTTAGAATAATAAGAAAATAATATTTATTACATACTATTATACAGAGTCATATCACCAACTATATTCTGAATATTAAAATAAAAAAAAGAATTTTAGATTAATAACAAAATAATATTTATTACATACTATTATACAGAGTCATATCACCAACTATTTTACATTTCATATCAACACCGCTTCCATGGACAAAAATACAAATATTATCATCATGCAATAGTTTACAAGACTTCCTTGTCCTAACACACAATGGTTTATCAATAAAAAAATTAGTCGTTGTTTCTCCAACACCACGAACTTGAGACATAGTGATCATGAATGTCCGGTAACCGAGAACATCATGAGGAGGTATCTGCTCCAAAGACATAGCTGTAGACTTAGTAGTAGTATCAATACGAATTATTGCAACAGCCAACCAACATTGGCCGACTGGATTGTCAGTAACAGAAAAACTAAAATCAAAACGACCAGAGTCCGGCGACTATAGTTTTAATGAGTCGCCGGACGCATATTTTTCAAACATGACCTTGGACTGGCGCCAACTCGTTTGTGCGCATGCGCGCTGTGGCTATAAATAGCGTGTTTCCGGTAGCTGACGCATAGTCGGCAGCATGCCTCGTCGCAGTGTACAGCGTGTCTTCCGATGGAGGCCTACTATTTATAAATCTATTTTAGATGTGGAGACTGAGTATAACATGAACGTCAGTTCGTCCGTTTTGATTGATGTCTTGAAAGGACAGACTGTTTTTCGAGGAGGTCGTTTTGATTTTACTTTTTCTGTTACTGACAATCCAGTCGGCCAATATTGGTTGACTGTTGCAATAATTCGTATTGATACTACTACTAAGTCTACAGCTACGTCTTTGGAGCGGATACCTGCTCGTGATGTTCTTGGTTACCGGACGTTCATGATCACTATGTCTCAAGTTCGTGGTGTTGGAGAAACATCGACTAATTTTTTTATTGATAAACCATTGTGTGTTAGGACAAGGAAGTCTTGTAACCTGCAACTGGCGAGGTACATGAAGAGGGCGTTCTAGCGTTAGCACATAACGACCCTACTGTTTCGTCACGACGAATCACCTCAGAATATGGTATAAGTCAGAGAAGTGTTCTATGCATATTGCACCGGCACAGATTTCACCAGTTTCACCTCTCATTACATCAAACACTCTCCGGTGTGGATTTCGAATGGTTTCATGAATTTTGCCAGTTTGCTCTGGAGCGCCTACAAGATGATCCAACGATTTTTCAACAGGTGCTTTTAACTGATGAAGCGACTTTCACCAACCATGGTAATGTGAATTTGCATAATACACTCCTGGAAATTGAAATAAGAACACCGTGAATTCATTGTCCCAGGAAGGGGAAACTTTATTGACACATTCCCGGGGTCAGATACATCACATGATCACACTGACAGAACCACAGGCACATAGACACAGGCAACAGAGCATGCACAATGTCGGCACTAGTACAGTGTATATCCACCTTTCGCAGCAATGCAGGCTGCTATTCTCCCATGGAGACGATCGTAGAGATGCTGGATGTAGTCCTGTGGAACGGCTTGCCATGCCATTTCCACCTGGCGCCTCAGTTGGACCAGCGTTCGTGCTGGACGTGCAGACCGCGTGAGACGACGCTTCATCCAGTCCCAAACATGCTCAATGGGGGACAGATCCGGAGATCTTGCTGGCCAGGGTAGTTGACTTACACCTCCTAGAGCACGTTGGGTGGCACGGGATACATGCGGACGTGCATTGTCCTGTTGGAACAGCAAGTTCCCTTGCCGGTCTAGGAATGGTAGAACGATGGGTTCGATGACGGTTTGGATGTACCGTGCACTATTCAGTGTCCCCTCGACGATCACCAGTGGTGTACGGCCAGTGTAGGAGATCGCTCCCCACACCATGATGCCGGGTGTTGGCCCTGTGTGCCTCGGTCGTATGCAGTCCTGATTGTGGCGCTCACCTGCACGGTGCCAAACACGCATACGACCATCATTGGCACCAAGGCAGAAGCGACTCTCATCGCTGAAGACGACACGTCTCCATTCGACCCTCCATTCACGCCTGTCGCGACACCACTGGAGGCGGGCTGCACGATGTTGGGGCGTGAGCGGAAGACGGCCTAACGGTGTGCGGGACCGTAGCCCAGCTTCATGGAGACGGTTGCGAATGGTCCTCGCCGATACCCCAGGAGCAACAGTGTCCCTAATTTGCTGGGAAGTGGCGGTGCAGTCCCCTACGGCACTGCGTAGGATCCTACGGTCTTGGCGTGCATCCGTGCGTCGCTGCGGTCCGGTCCCAGGTCGACGGGCACGTGCACCTTCCGCCGACCACTGGCGACAACATCGATATACTGTGGAGACCTCACGCCCCACGTGTTGAGCAATTCGGCGGTACGTCCACCCGGCCTTCCGCATGCCCACTATACGCCCTCGCTCAAAGTCCGTCAACTGCACATACGGTTCACGTCCACACTGACGCGGCATGCTACCAGTGTTAAAGACTGCGATGGAGCTCCGTATGCCACGGAAAACTGGCTGACACTGACGGCGGCGGTGCACAAATAATGCGCAGCTAGCGCCATTCGACGGCCAACACCGCGGTTCCTGGTGTGTCCGCTGTGCCGTGCGTGTGATCATTGCTTGTACAGCCCTCTCGCAGTGTCCGGAGCAAGTATGGTGGGTCTGACACACCGGTGTCAATGTGTTCTTTTTTCCATTTCCAGGAGTGTATGCATTATTGGTCAATAGAGAACCCTCATTGGCTTCGACAGGTACAGCATCAGCAACCGTGGAGTGTTAATGTGTGGTGCGGCACCATCGGAAATGTCATTGTGGGGCCGTACGTCATTCTGGGTATACTAAATTTCAATAACTATGCATAGTTTCTGCGAAACATTCGGCCCATTTTGCTGGAAGAGGTACCACTAACTACGTGTCAGTGCGTGTGGTTCCAACATGATGGCTACCCTGCTCACTCTTCCCGTGTGGCTACAGAGCTGTTAAATGAAAAGTTCCCGGATTGTTGGATAGGATGACGTGCTGAAGTGAAGTGGCCAGCCCGGTCTCCTGGTTTGACCCCTCTTGATTTTTTGTGTGGGTAGCAATCAGACATAAAGTGTATGCTTAAATACCAACTATGCCAGACGATATGAAGCAACATATCATCGAAGCGTGTGCCGATATCTCATGTGGCACCCTCGCAGCTGTTCACGAATAATTCGAACACCGATTACAAATGTGCATTGCAGCAGAAGCATTTTGACCACATGATTCAGTAAAGTTTTGTATCATGTACAGCATATATTTTGCACTTTTATGTGTATTTGCTTCGTATTGTGATCAATAGTAAATATTTTCACAAAAAAAAACAAATATGTATGAAATAATTGTGACCAATAAGAGCCTCCTCATTTCCTTTGTATTTCTGTTACTTAAAATGTATTAACATCTTGTAGTATTTTAATACTGTATGTTGTCTACTATTTTGGTTTCACAGTTCTCAAATAACTGAATAATATTTGCGCATCATCATCAGTTAATTTTTGCGCCAAATATTGCAGTGTGTATTTCTATTGTCGGGTAAATGGGTGTGTTTGTGTAAGGACGGACTGGCAGTACTCTACACAACAGGAAAGGCCGTATTGGACAACGCCACTTTCAAGGACGAACATGATACGAGAGCATATCTGTGTCTCAAAAACTATTCGCCTAAATATTATGATATACACATACTTGAAACCGTCTTTTTAAACCCATCATGTTACACTAAAATTTAACATAGGGTTCCATTTAAAAAACCAAATATGGACTATCTCTGTAATAAAAATTAGCACAAACATGAAATGTGATGTATTCAAGTACCCCCAATCCCTGCAATTTACTGTCCTAACAGCATCTTTGTATCTATTCCGTTTTGGGATGTAAAAGGGGTGTTATGACTTAGCTACTTCACCCTGTATAATCGCTCGTTCGACGAAAGATGCGTACCCAAATACTGCCAAGTTGCACGAATCACACCAGTATTCAAGAAAGGCAATAGGAATAATCCACTATGTTACAGGCACATATCATTAACGTCGATATGCAGCAGGATTTATTGAGTTCTAACATTATGAATTACCTTGAAGAGAACAGTCTATTGCCACACACTCAACACGGATTTAGAAAACGTGGTTACTGTGAAAAACAACTAGCTCCTCATTCACCTAATGTGTAGAATGCTACTGACAAGTAATTTCAAACTGATTTCGTATTTCTAGATTTCTGGACCTCGCAAGCGTCTCGTAATCAAATTGCATGTTTATGGAATATCATCTGTCATACGTCTAGATTCGTGATTTCCTGTCAGAGAGGTCACAGTTCGGAGTAATAGACGGTAAGTCATCAAATAATACAGAAGTGATTTCTGGCTTTCCCCAAGGTAGTGTTATAGGCCCTCTGCTGTTCCTTATCTATATAAACGATTTAGGAGACAATCTGAGCAGGTGTCTTAGATTGTTTGCGGATGATGCTGTCATTTTTCAAGAAGTAAAGTCATCGTAAGATCAAAACAATTTGCTTAATGATTTAGAAAATATATCTGTATTGTGCGAAAATCGGCAATTGACCCTAAATAGTGAAAAGTGTGAGGTCATCCACATGAGTGCTAGAAGCAATCTATTAAACTTTGGTTAAATCAAACCTGACGGCCGCAAATTCAATTAAATACGTAGTAATAAGGGAATCAGAGCGTGCACGGAAAATATAGCTGTTCCTTTTTCCACGCGTTGTTCGTGAGTGGAATAATAGAGAATTATTGCGAATTTGGTTTGATGTCCTGTGTACGCACTGAAGTGTGATTTATAGGGTATCCATGTAGACTTAGATGTAGATGTTGGAACTCTTGCCTTGATGCATGCCGGCCGGGGTGGCCGAGCTGTTCTAGGCGCTACAGTCTGGAACCTCGGGACCGCTACGGTCGCAGGTTCGAATCCTGCCCCGGGCATGGATGTGTGTGATGTCCTTAGGTTAGTTAGATTTAAGTAGTTCTAAGTTCTAGGGGGCTAATGACTTCAGAAGTTTGAACCTTGATGCATACTGGAGTGACAGATATAAGTGCCATAGGTATATGACCAGAGGGAAGCATACAGATCGGAGACATATATCCATCGAGATGTATATGCCTCATGGAAACACCAGAGCGGACAACGATGCATGACAAAGTCATGACATACTAATGAAAGCGGCTGATAGAGAATTCTGTCTGTGGAAGCCGACCCACACTATAGACATGAGAATTGTTGTCATACACACCAGTAGGACAGAATTTTAAGGGGAGACGCTGATGTTTTGGGAGCTTTTGGATGGGAAGAATTAATTAGAATCGAATCAAATTTTAACATAATTTCATTCGTATATCGAACGGTTTTTGTGAAATTTTTGGAATAATTGCAGCTAAAAATAACAAATTTACGCTGTGATGTCTGCTGAAGGTAGTGAGTATAGTTCTTCAATTGCGCGCAGTGTAGCCATTCCGATTTTCATCTAAAATCAGAAAGGGTTTGATTTTACATTAATAACTTATTTTCTTAGAATATGAACCTCAATGCACGCGAAAATAATGAAAATTAAAACTTTGTAGGCGTTGCAACAATTTACTTCGTTTTTCACGATTTTTTTTTGTAATTATGCAAAGAAAAATACCGTTAAAATCATCTTATCATCTGACAACTTGGTTAATATTATTCGTAATTTTATAAAGAATCGTACTATCAGTTTTCATAACGATCGGTTCTATACTTTTTGAGTTAGACTGCACGCAAATGTGAAAGAAGTAGTTTCGAGATAAACACGTTTGAAAAATAAGTTCTCGGAAACTAGAAACTCGAAGTTCACAATAGTGTAAAATGCTTACCGATTAATCTGCGATTCCAGCACTATATAGTAATCCTTCTTCTTCCTCATAGGCTTCGTTTTGCGCTTGCAGCAGCGCTTTCTGAGCTTTCCGACTTTCCTTCGATTCCAATAAACTGTGTCGATTCTGCAGACTCACGCGCTGGTTATCCATTTGTTCGGCGTAATTGAAGCTTTGCATGTCTGCTACAATTCCTGCCTCGTTCATGACCATCAGGAGCCATGAATTTCCTTCATTGAATAAACCCGCTGCCAAATACGACGTCAATTCAACGACTTTTAGTCCGAAATGCAAGTGTTTAGGAGCTAATCGCCAAATAGTAGAATTAAAACTTTCATTCGCATTCGCCACCCAAACATCTCTCCAGTAATTCATCCCTTGATAAGTCTTCATATATTGGAAGAATTTCATTCTGTACGTCGGGGTGCAACGGAGTAGGGTGCGGTTCATGTTCCATTCCAAGGGCTGTTCGTTTCTGCCACTCGCACCAGCTGTCTTCTCCCTCTGAACAATACTCGTGTCGAGGATTTTCATCAGTGGAAATCATTTGATAGTATGTCACCATAATTGCTTTTTTCATGTCTTGCACACTATCTATATGTCTTCGAATCGCTAGTCCATAATAAGTTCTGAGCTTGTTCACTGATGATTCTGTGAGTTTACCTTTTCCACCAAGCTTTTTAGTTTCTCGAATGTTTCGGAGTCGAGTCCCCATTCGCTTCTGGGCATGACATATACGTTCATTCATGCTCATAAAATCTAAACGAATGCGAATTTCGCTTTGAAGTTTTGACAGCGTATTCTTGGATAGTTAAGCTAACGATTTATCTAATAAAAAGTCGTATTTTTTTGAACCTCCTAGTGTGGTTTCCCCCTTAAGTGGGCAAATTTCACATAAGCCTGAAAGAAATCTTTGGGTGTGATTTGCAACATCTCATTCTTTTGTGCAGTGCTCGGAGGAGCTTGAGGCCTCTGAGACATACTATTCGAAACACTCTTATGTCTTTACTTGAGGAACATTTGACTAATGGAAAACAGGATATATAGCAGTGACTGTAGTCAACATTTTCTCTGGAGCGTAACCTCTCATCAGCGATTAGGCACATACTTGACCCTGCAACTGTCAGTTTGTCTGTTGTCATTAATAATAATTCGTAATATAAGAGCTAACAGACTTGAGCGAGGGTAAAATAAAAGCCAAATGTCACAAATCTATTAGAAGCTTATAGGGATACCATATCTTGTGTTATGGCAACATACATAGTTACTTTGGCTCTTATTATAGGAAGAATTATTAAAAATCTGAAATCAACACTGCAGAAGCAGCGCGGCAGGATGCAGAACTGGTTCCTGACAAGCTTTTTGATACATGCAGAATTGGTCCAGACTTTGATGAAGCATGCTATTCCTAGTCTACACTCCCTTGTATCGTAACCCTACCGATAGAGACCAGAATTTGAATGTCTAAATCAGAGACACATTCCATCACCTAGAGACCACGCAGAATAACGTGGCATGAAGATGCGCAGTCGGCATGGCATATGTGAGCAGAGCAGTAGTGATGGAGGTTACCCACAGGCCCTGTAGGCGAAATGACGAGCGCTGGAGGATGAGTGCCGTTTTAAACCAACACCTATGCCTACATTTTTTGTAAACATTAAGTGGAGCCCCTCCTTGTGTACATTTGCATGGTGAGTATCTAAAAAGAATTCCTCGAAAAATGCAGCGATTTATTTTCCTCTGTTTTGTTCACCATTTGTAACTTTCACAGAAGCATCATGAGAGGCGAATTTTGAGTAAAACCTACACATTTCTTTTGTTTCCATGTTAAAATTTGCTTCTTTTGCCAAAACACAGCAGAGTTTAGATAGAGTCACCTCACTGACATGTGGTGCAGACGCAATTGTGAGAGAATTCTGAAATAGTGGTTTATTAAGTTTATTAACTGAGGAATTGAAGATGGTAAGGTCAGTAGCTTGTGAAAAAGCTAATGCTCGGTACTAATTAAACTTGTAATGTTTTCACCTAGGCTGTTTCAAATCCATAGCATTTCTCGTTGCAACAGATATCGATGGCCCTTAAAAATTATATTCTTTCGTCGTAAATCTCTTTAGTTGGTGGAATAACACGATAGATAATGAAGTTTTGCGTAACGATCATATACTAAAATACTCTCCTCTCTAAGTGTTATCGTTTGCCATAATCTCATTTCGATATCTCAAACAGTTTATGTAATATGCGAAATGTTGCGAATCTTTCACTCTGGCTTATCGCTGGAGCGGCGCGATCGCAAATGAGTGTGCTACAGCAGAGCAGTTTTCTCGAGATTGGTGACAGCGGGAGACCTTCATACGAGCCCAAAGAAAAATGCAATATGTTAGCTAAATGTCAATGCAGCAACATATTATTTATATGCACCAAACGCAAAATCATAACAACCCCTATTTTTCATTGCAAACACTTTCGAATTTCGCGCAGTGTCTTACTTCCCAATTAATATCACAATAACTATGACCATTAACGAAATGATGGGCAAATTATCACGAACCTGACATATAAAACTACAAGTGACGCAAAAATGATATATTTTACCAAATAGTTTCTGTAAAGCAGTTTAAGAAAGATTGCAGACCGCGCTCCCCGACCCTGTCATCGCCGACCGGCCGAAAGAAAGGTGGCAAACACTGTCGGCCTCCCCTTCCAAGCAAATTAATGAACTCACCCATCGCTTCCGGACGAAAATGGGTCACTTTTCATCAGCTGTCGTATCCTGTGTGGATTCATTTATAGCTGTCCTACTCCCACCCCAATGCTATATCAGGTCTACAAACCGTTTTTCACACACCTGGAGTGTAACACAATAATCCTTGTAGTGGGGTAATAGAATTTCTATGACATTACCAACAGGTACTAACCTGCCAGGGACCTGTTTCATCGAAGTGCTTATAGTTCTCCTGTAAAGACAACATATGTCAGTCACTGACAAGTCCCCTTTATCTTATATGTCAGATCAGTAGTACTCCCATGTGTGTCTTGTAATGTTGTAGAACAAATCTTTGCTTATTTTTATATATAATACCTGAAAACGCCACGATATATTTATTGTCATGAAACGAAAGATCTAAAGATATGTCCACACAATGCCTCTTTCCTCATGCGCAATTGCTGACAATGGGAACAAAATAGCTTGCACAGTAAGTAGTGGAAGGAATGTACATACTGATGAGCATCCTTATATCCACACATTGCCTCACTGCTGCAGCTGTCTGCTATGGATCAGCTTCTTTGGTTGACGGTTTGTGCTGCTTTTCTGCATGCAAAAGGCTATCTCCATATACATATTGCAATATGTCCACATACATATTGCACAAGGTGCTTTATGTTTTTGAATAGTTTTAGCGATGATAAACCTGTTTTAATATGCTGATGTTATCCACTTGACGTCTTGTGTGTGAGGTTCAGAGTAAAATGAACACATTTTACAACAAAAAGATTTTTAAGACCTGAAGATGACAGCAAAGTTTATTGAAACCAGTTGTTTAAAATACAAAAATACTTTATGTGATCTTGGTTGTTGAATGGTTTTTAACTGTTAAAACAGATCGCCATCAGTATTCTCAGAATGAGAAAATTCAACCACTTCCTTCGATCTTATGGACTTGAGGCTCCTCAATGTTTGGGCGATTAAATCACCTGAGCAAGAATATTCGTTATTAATTTTGACCTGGCCAAATGCTCTTTTCATGAATTCATATGCCTCCTCTTCTCTACTATCTCTTTACTTTACTTTTCTCCTTTTTGGAGTAGTATGTGATGGGCTGGCTGCACAACATCTCTTTCCTCTTCTGGATTCTGTGCTTCAACCTGCAGGAAAGATATTGTACTAAACTGCTCCATCTATCATGTGGTGTTCAATAATTACAGAATGATATGGTACATATCCACAAACTGATACTATGGATTCTGCAAAATTATGCAGTACTCTTGCGTAAGGTGAACAGATGTGAAGATGATAATTAAAAAATCATACTGAGCCTGTCCATATTACACTCACCAACAACATTCTGGAAAAATGTAACTACATTTATAATATTAAGCATCAGACAATCATTATTTTCACGTATTAAGTTCATATATATTTTACAATGTTTAATTTTTCATTTTGCTTTGTAATATTTCATTTTTGTTCAAACAGGATATTATCTGAACAGTTGGTTGCAAGATATAAGAGAATTTTTGTAGTAGGTAATCATGAAAACTACTCGCAAATTTACAGTAACTTTTTCACATTGTGTTTTAATATTTCAACTTCCTGTCACAAGTAATGCTTTTGCAGAAAATTGTAGATGTGTTTAAAAGGAAATGACATTTTACAAATTGTATTGGAGTCATTGATGGCAAACATTTTGCAATTCAGTGGCCAGACAACAGCGGAATCGCCTATTTTAATTACAAAGGACACTTCAGGATCGTTCTAATAACCATTGCAGATGGCAGTTATTCATTTACCTGTTGCAGTTTAGGTTGCGAAGGGAAAATTTCAGATGGTGGAGTATTCAAGAATATAATGTTCAGCAGAAAACTTAAGAATAACGATTTACATTTACCACCTCCAAAAGGACATCCAGGCAGAGAACTACTCATTATGTACGTTCTGTTGGTTGATGATGGTTTCCCGTTGTCCCAGAATATATTGAAACTATTCTCTGTGGATCTGGAAAATGAATGGTGCAAATGGCTCTGAGCACTATGAGACATAACATCTATGGTCACCAGTCCCCTAGAACTTAGAACTACTTAAACCTAACTAACCTAAGGACAACACACAACACCCAGCCATCACGAGGCAGAGAAAATCCCTGACCCCGCCAGGAATCGAACCTGGGAACCTGGGCGTGGGAAGCGAGAACGCTACCGCACGACCACGAGATGCGGGCGATCTGGAAAATGGTTTACCAAAGCGAGTATACAATTAGAGACACAACAGGGTACGTTGTGTTGTGGAAAATTCTTTTGGTTTGAAGACTTCTGCTCCATGATTTTTAGAGAATCAATGGAGCTGAAAATGGACAATGCTATTGATGTAGCTCTCTGTCGTCTGTACTTAATAATTTTCTCTGAAAGCAACCAACATCTATAAATATTTAAATTCCTTTTCGATCACTGGATACTAAGAATGCTAGTTCAGGAGAAGTAATTGCAAGATCATGGAGGTACATAACTTACTCTGATACAGTTTTTTATGCCTGTACCAAGTGCTCCACGAAAACCACGAACTGATGCCAAAAAATTATAGACGAATTTTTAGATTGTTTTATGACTGAAAGGGGTTCTGTACCTTGGCAGAGCAAATGCATGTCAAATTTATCATGAATGCATTATAGATCTCATAAACGCGTAAATCTATGTTCCTAAAATGAATAAAAGGTAAATTTAACTATCTCATGAATCGTAACATCTGTACTACTATTTGACACTGTGTCAGTCATGGGCATTGACTTAATTGTGTCCTTTAGAATCTTCAGTGCTGGATATGCAAGCCACTTAACGGATAATTTTCATCTACACCACTTCCACTCATCATACTCATGGACCTTTCACTCTCTTTACAAAAATATGAATACAGACTTTTAATCTTGTTCTTCACTGCTGTCAAATCAAGCCCATACTTGATAGTAAGTTCTTATAGGGTGTCGTTCCTCAAAATTTTATAGAAATAATCTTTGGATGACGTATTCCACAACATTTCCTTCTTCCAACAATCTTCAATAAACCTGGGAGTCCACTCGTTAGTATCAGTGGACATAATTTTCGGCGATACAATAAAGCAACACAGAGCACAGAAAACACACACATGTGTAACAAGTGATTACAAGTGCTTGTCGTCTGTCTGTCATCTGCTAAAAACAATAAAGATTCCCACTAAAGGCGGTAAGCAATGCACTGCACGTGACAACCTCCACTTCCACGAATTTATGCATGCACAAATTTACATGCGTAGTTGCGCTGTTGGAAATTATGAGCATGCGCAAAGTTGAACAGAAAATGGCATCGTGTGGACACACCTTCAGAGTAGAATTTCTGTTGCAGTTTCTCCAATTTCTTCCAACATATGACCATTACCAGGTATTTTCCTAGCATATTCATCCAATGGTGGTGGGAAGAGTCCACGACCGTTTGACTGTCAGGAAGGTAGATTTCCGACAACACAGGGAAAAGATGTTTGAAATGCTAGTAAAAATAACCATTTGCTACAGGAAAACTATTGTAATAAACAACATGTAGGTAGAACCTAACGGAATGCAAGTTCTAGATCGAGACAAAGTTACAGTCCTCCTAACCTACTGTCGGTCATGTACATCAAAGAAAAACCAAGAGGTACTGTGATATTCCAAACACTTGGAAAACTCAGAACAACAGTTTTAACATCAGTAAAATCCAATTTATATGGTATGCTCACAAATCTTTTGGATGCTTTCTTGCTGATTTTAGCTGGTATTCCTGCTGGTATTATATCATCATTCCCATGTAGAAAAACAATTTGCAGCTTAGACGTTACTTCTCACAAAGATGGAGTTGACGAATTTACCACATAGATAGCTGGTAAATGTACCACATAAATTTCAAAAGTGTTTGTCATTCAACCAAGATGGTGAAGCTGCCTATAACATGTGATATGATGGCTCACAATCATGTATAACTGGAATTATGTGTATCAAACTGGTGAACCACACACAAGGTGTTTGTGGTAGGGAAGGAGGGAGAGACTGCCTTTGTGAGCATACCCCTTGTTTACAGGTAGTACAGTGCATTAGTCTGGCAGCATAGTGCTGTACTCAAAAGTGGTGCACACAGGTGATACATCGCATCAGCTGGAAGATAGAGTACTGTGCTGTACCTGGATTCCGCTTCTGGCAGGATGGTACAGTGTCTTAGCTGGATGGTAGTGCTTAGCGGCATACCGAAACGCTGTTTTGGATAGGGTGTACAGCACACTAGCTGGGCAGTGGACCATAATACTGTACCTGGACACAGTTTTGGGCAGGGCAGCACAGTGTCATATGCAGACAGTCTAGCACTGTACCTGGGCACAAAACTGAAACATCACCTTGCACCCCCTTCTGAAGTTAGAGTCTGCCAAACGAATGGGGGTGTGTGAACTATATAGTTTTCTATCAAATCTGGTATACTTGCACAGTGTTGAAGAATTTCTCCAAGTCCACATGTGCTGTCCTTTCATATTACAGCTGCTGACCCTCATACCACTGCAATTACAAAGGAAACACAATAAAATTTCGTAAATTATACTTATCTCTACACAGCAGCAGTGTCACTGAACAATCGTTTAGTGCTATTGATCCAATCTGCTAAATTGTTTATGTATATTTGGATGTGGGACATTTGCCACCCAGTACAGCACACAGTGTTATATTTCTTCCTGGAATAAATATATAAAATGTGTAAGATGGGTAGGTTTTAGAATGTCTCAAACTCCACCCATACGCTGCACACCAAACGTAAGCTTCATCCAGTAAGATTCTGTTTTACTGTCATGTACACAAAGGACTCCGAGTATTAATAGCGAGTAGCGTTCCCAATATGAAAGAAGGTCAGACAGTCATGTCATGGGAAGGTTTGTGCACTGGAAGTATCGCTAGCCAGAGATGTATTGTTGGAAATAGCTTCCCACAACTGTTACATCATATTCCTTCCAGCACAGAGGGCCACTATTTTTCTCTCTAAGACCCAGCATTTGTAATGCATCCTATGATATATGCTTCTATGTGACACACGCTGTGTACCAATGTTCTGCAACGTGTCCACTGGGTTATAAGATGACCATAATGTGCAAGTCGAATCTGGGAAGCAGTTTGCCAAGTTTTAAAACTGACAGTACGACTGCATTTAACAGCTGTTCCTTTGCTATGATGGTTAACTTGCATGTAGATTACATGGAACTCAGCTTCACAGAATCTGACGCTATTACTCTATAGCTAGCTTACCGAAAAGTGCCTGACGAAAGAAGGAGATGGGAATAGCACATGATTTATAACTACAGTATTTGCCTCTACACAAACAAAAATTAACAGAATACTAAGAATCGGTAAGTGACAGGCAGAAATCCAGTGACTGATGATAGATCAAAATCCGAGACTTTCTGATCCACAAAGTGGTACATTCTAGCACAGTTGTCTGATAAAGCTGTCTACATTGCTGTGATCTGCGGTTACTGTTGGCATCGTATCTGCACGATCTGCATGTCAATGCCACAGGTGTATCATGATGCGATTGTGGTCTGCTCGCAGAGAATATCCTACTGTGAAAAGCTGCATCAGACCAATTCAATACTGCCCTATTGATTTTACTTTAAGATGTGGACCTAACGACTTTGGATGGCATTAAGTCATCATCAACGTGTTCACACTCAGGAGACAGTACCATAAGAAATCTGCTGCATATCTGGATTCCTATGTACAATGTAAAACACTTATTGTTTTGGTTAGGCTCTGGCAGCTATATGCATACGTTCCTCAAGCTATTTGCTTGACAGTTATTGTGTGTAAGAGAAATATTATGATGCTCTAGTGTTCTGTTCTTGTTCTCGGTGTTACTGTAGCACAAAGTAAGTTCAAATGTCGTACGTTGCAGTTCTGCACATGACTATTTCTGTCAAGGAGTACACCTACAGATTTTGAGGAATGATAGCCACAGTTTCGGAATGCGATTATGGTATGTGCTGAGTTTGTTGGATGGAGCAGAGCTATCTGTATCTCACACACCAATGGAAAGGGGATAGCTGGCAATGTCCATCGCTCCAAGATATCAAACACACACATGACAAAATGGTTTTGGCTATGATGATGGGCTTTGCGGTAGTTGACGTCCACGATCCATATGGATAGCGTCAGTGGGCTATTTAGTTTTAAAGTCAAGACGAGTGTTCTGTAGTTTGTCAACCAGCAGTCTTTCAATAATTTTAAAGTTAGGGCAAGTGGATTTTCTCACCATTTGAAGTTATGGTGACTGGTGAGGAAGAGTGAACTGTTTAAACTGTAATGTCAGAGAAGGTTTCAAGGGTTGTTAGAGGACATCAGAAGTGTACTTGTGGTGGAGGATAGCCAGCCTTTCCTTCCCCAGTGATTGTTTAAGATATAAAGTGGAGAGAGATCCAAACTTAAGAGTTATAAGAAGCAGTATGCAGTGACTGAGGGACCAGTACACTGGAATTCTACGTTGTTTTAAATAACCCCACAGGTCTGAGCTAGAGTATAGTGTGATAGACCCAGTGTCAGTATTCCAAATCTTGAATTCTGACGGGACAGAGTTGCACCATTGTGCCCCTGGTTACCATGTTTAGTCACCATCTTGTATTCTGACACCAGTTCGTACATGTCTTTATTTACGTATACAGGGTGATTAAAGTTAAACTTTCAAAACGCTGTATAAATAACACCACTGTCATAATGAATCAAATTGCAACAGAATATTATCGGAGAAGCGGGAAAACGTATGGCAGAAGGAAAAAAAATGTGAAAATTGATCAGTAGATGGCGCTGTATGTGTCTGAATACGTAAATGAAAACACCTGTCATGTGCACGACCCATTGAAGTTAGTATAAACACGCCGGGTACACGGCTTTTCCTCCTTTCTCGTCTGTGAGGTTCACCATGACTGTCTCAATACAGGATCGCGCTCTACTTGTTAAGCTGTATTACAAGAATGATGACTGTGCACACGTCGCTCTGCAGAAGTTCCGGACATTGAAGGGTTTGAAAAATGGCGTTGATCTGATGACTGCCATGTGTCTGGAGAAAAGATTCGGAAATTCGAAAAGATAGGTTCTTTTCGTGTGGAACCTAGTAGAGGGAGGAAACGAATTGATTCGACGTCAGCGGAAACAGTGGCAACAGCAATGCAGGAGGAAACGAGTGGTTGAGTGCAAACATGTAGTGCATTGAGAATTGCCCGAACATTGGACATACCCATGAGCACGATGCATAAAATCCTACAAAACATCCTTTTTTGCTATCCACTCAAAATTACTCATGTGCACGAGTTGCTTTCTGTTGAGCTGCCAGCAAGAAAGACCTTTACTTTAGAATTTCTTGCTCGCATGGAAGTGGACAATGATTGGCCATGGAAGATTTTGTGGATAGACGAAGCCCGCTTCCATTTGACAGGATGTGTCAATACACAGAATTTTAGAATGTAGGCAACGGTAAGTCCAAACGCAAAGCAACGAGAACCATTTCATCCTGAAAAGGTCACTGTGTGGTGTGCGTCTATAGCATCATTTGTCGTAGGGCCATATTTTTTTCGAAGAGATAGATGCTTCCAGTCCCATTACCTGTATCATCACTGGTAAACGCTATGAATGTCTTCTGCGCAACCACGTCATTGCAGCTCTCCAACAGCGTGGATATATGGATGGGATCATTTTTATGTAAGATGGCGCACCTCCGCACATTGCAAATCCACTTAAGCAGCTGCTGAAGCGCCATTTCGGAAATGCTAGACTGTAGGGAAATGGTCATTCCCTACAGTCTGGCCGACCCAATCACCTGATCTTAATCCGTGTGACTTCTGGCTGTGGAGCTATCTGAAAGATGTTTTCAGTGTTTCGATTGCAAACTTAGCTGCAATGAAGGCATGCATTGCGCAACACATTCTGAACTTAACCACAGAAACACTTCAGTCAGTTGTGAATATGCTGTTTCTCTATTTCAACTTGTTGCAGAAAACGGTGGACAGTATGTTGAACATGTTTTGTACCAGTCGCGCAGAAATTAATAACCCGATTTGATTTTGATTGACGCTTTTTATGCGGTTTTCTGCCTCAGGACAATTAAAAACCGATGTGATTCATGCTTTTTATGCGGTTTTTGGCCTCAGACAATTAAAAACCGATTTCTCCCATCCGATGCGATATTACCTTGCCATGGTGAATGGGTTAACGTAAATAACAGTATCACACCTGTACACCCATACACACTGAATAGTAAAGTTTGTTTAACGTCAAATGTACACTTTAGGTATTTTTGTATGATTCATTTGTCGTTTGTTACCGACCACTATTAAATTATGATGCTTACAGCATCGTCTGTTGCTACATTTTGTAACTACTTATTTTTCTTCTGCCATATATTTTCCACCTTCTCTGATAATATTCCGTTGCAATTTGACACCATTCTGACCAGTGGTGTTATTTCTATAGCGGTTTGAAAGTTTAACTTTAATTATAATCACCATGTACATTATGAAACTACTATGGCCGCACTCGTTTACTTTGGCTGAAGCACCTGAGTGAGGCTATATTGGATTTCGTCAAGCTCGTAATTAGTGTGTTTTATATTATAATCACATTATGTCCTTTAAATAAATGCTGTTCCAAAACACTAGCAGATTGACGATCTTCCAAAAAGGTACAATTTACTGACATTAAACGTCAAATAATGAGTTATCAGCATTCAAAGGTTTCAAGTGGCGTACGACACCAGTTGCACATCGTCACTGTAGTGTAGAGGGTAATATCCTCAGTGGTGGATGAGGAGATGGAATTGCAAATCTGATAATTTTGGTTCGCATCCTGGCATCTGCAAAAATTTTGTTATTCACCTTCATGTTTCAGAGAAGTTCTGGGACTTGTCATTGTCAATACTTTACAAATTAAGCATGGAACACGGAAATACGAGTGAATATTCAAAACATGATTATCTGGTAAAAACAAACTGCCACTCACCATCAGAACAGTAAACATAAAAAGGACTGACACATGTAAGAAAGAATTTAACGTAACTTAATCTCATTCTCAGAGTATAATAGAAAATTTACAGACTAGTTGTTTTAAGAGACGTCTTTTTCAAATAAGAACGTCTTCAAATTAAGCACTTATGCAGACAAAATATATTCTGATACTAGTACAGGCATATTTCTGCTGGTGTTTTTCTAGTTGTTTAAGTTACTTTCAAGAGCAAAGGAAGAAGTTTTCTTTCCTGGCGGTGAATTGTAGTTTTTCGCGCATATTAAAACATACTTCACACAGCCAGCACATTTATTTGGCAGTGTGTAGGGATGCAAAGGGCACCAAATTTGTTATAAAAGTCAGTAAATTACTCAACGGCCAATATTTTTCAGTAAAGGTATTTCGTTCATTCGAAGCAAGTGTCGATTCGTGACGTTATCGTCCCGACACGAGTTGACTGTAATCTGCATCCGTTTTAGCAAACTAATAATTTCTCTCAGGCGATAAATTTTTATTGATTATGAAATACAAGTTCTTGGAGTTCAATCAGAATCGGAAATTTTTAATTAGTAATTACGTGCAATAAAAAATTTCTTTAATACATAGGTGTTTTGAATACGCATAAAAAAGTGGGAACTTATGTGCGGCTGTTGCTCTGAGACGAGTGCTAAAAGTGGGCGTGTACAGTTAGCTGACCTATGTGGTGAATTTTATTTTGTGATCTTGACCTGAATGGAGAGTATATCAAGTTTCATTTAACCTTTACGTGAGACAGACACAGCATGTAATTACAAAAGAGTCGTTTAGGCCATTAGGGAAAACTGAAACCTGCACGCTCAATTTGAAATACGTTACAGGCCAGTGCGTGATCGAACAGTCCAGTACATCGCGTACAGTAGTTACAAATGCGTTTGGACCTAATGCACGAAGTTGGAAATTAATTTTGAAACAAGTGCTGATTTTGACAAAAAATGAACCGAAAGTTTATTCAAAATATCGGGGTCCAGTTTTAATTGAGAGACGTATCACCTTGTTGATTATGTTGCCTAGCAACACTGTAAAGCAGCTTAATTAATTCATTAGAACGATTTGTGACGTAGTAAGGCCCATTACACACACAAAATATTACACGAAGTTTGCTGACCGCATGAGAGGGTGTTTCTTTCTCTAAATGCCAATAAACCGACCGTTTCAAAAGTTAAATTATTAACTGTTTGTAACTTCATTGGTTTCCTACACCACTACGGAACTTGGTATATCTCTCTTCACAAGAGATCTCAAGAAGCTGGGATAGACAACAAGAAGAAAAAGACTAAAGAAGAGGCATCAGTATAAGTGGGGGAGCTTCTCCTTAAGTAATTTTCGCAATACATACCACTTCAGAAATAAACTAGTTAGAAGTTGACAGGTTCTCACTTCTAAAGAAAGAAAATACAGCAATAGTTGTAATTTTTCGCACAAATTAGAAACAAATTTCACACAAACTGCACTTTCGTTTGGCGTTGTGGGAGTTTCTTAAGTTGGCTGCTTTTCGTGATACATTCCACTACGTAAATAAAGAGAATGAAGTGGGCAGGTTGTCACTTTGAAAGAAAGAAAAGACGGCAGTAGTTCCAAATTTTCAGTGAGTGAACCAGCTGAACTTATAGAAAGCTTCTGCTTTAATTGATCTGCTAGAGTAGCTGCCATAGTCATGACAGTACCTTGACAACAGAGACATCTATCGATGCCTCCGAGAAAACTAAGGTATATATTTGTAAGGAGAGCAGCCACATTACCTCTCGTGACGTACATACAAGTAAAGGAACCTCCAGTACTTCAGGTCTGCCATCTTACATCGCCATGTTAGATACTGACGTCATAGAGCCTGTCACAGTATTCCAAGCTAGCCAGTGTTAGCAATCTTGGTGTTGAACGAACAGATAGTAAGTAGGCAGTCCCATACGTGAAGAACTGTCACCGTGTTGGTTCCCATAACTACAGGTCTTTATTTCTAGTGCTAGTTGGCTGTCCACATTTGGAACACTCTTATACCCTTCCTGAGCAGAGAATAACAAACATTCCATAAACATTGATTGTGTACAGAACCTTATTCGCTCTGTTCGTCCACGAGACCAGGAACAGTGAAACGGGACTGTTGGATGTGTAATTCTGTTATGTGGTTGTCATAATTTGTCTCTCGATGGGTGGGCAATTAACATTTGATTCTTCAATGTGTATGTCCAACTGCAGGGCAGAGACAGATTTGACGCGGAAATTCTCCGATTTACGTGGAAAGTTGATGATTTTGTAGTATGTTCGCAGATTTCAACGAGCTAAATAGAGATGCGAGATGTTCAGACATGAGCAGATATGCGTAAGACTACATCTTCTTTATGTGGAAATTTCATCGAGTCGACACGTTATTCGTTGATTTCTTCATAAAATTGACGAGTAATGTTTGTGACTTGCTCTATTATGTCAACTGTCTTCATTTAGAAATCCTGTAGAGAGGTGTTACGTTAAGTATACATCATAAAACACAGATGCTTTCTATGTTTTGTGTGACAAATTTGCAATATATCAGTGCTGTCAGCAACAAATTTTTCTTGTGTAACACAGAATCGACTCTGTAACGTATAGTGATACTCTATTCAACAGCCGTCCCTATGTTTTAAGAAATGACAGTAATTCTCATAATTATGTCTTCTGACTTCTGTAGAAACGATACCGCTTTGCTCTCGGTATTTCGAAATTCGAATTGGAAATCAAGTGGAAACTTCTGATGCCATTATACCCTGTAAGTCTTTATACAGTGCATATGCAGTATATCGTACACCATTCTTGTCGTTAGCCGTGAGCTGACCACACCCCAGACAGAACTACATCACGTCACATGCATCATATAACAGTATTGTGTATTTTTGAAAGCTCAAGGCTTTCTTGGTATTCAGAGCATCGTCTTGAGTGGGTTGTTTGTGGCAGTACATAATGGCTTGAATCGGACGAATATGTTTGTAGCTGTTCTCGTAGATGAAACCTTACAAGTGCCTAACGGTACATGGCGCGGCGTGGTGTACACTGACCACAGGGAGGTGGCAGGCTAGTGTGAATACATCAATTACTGTGGATCGTGATGTATTTATAGAAGAATGTGGCTTTCTCTCTCCTGCCCTGTTACCCTGACGAAGCTGTTATAATGCCTATGCTCGCGGTTGGCATGGGGGTTGTCTGCCCCAGAGACTTGTCACCTGGCATGCTGCAGTTGATGCTATGGCCTGCAGTTACCGCTGGGGAGGGGTATAAATCACGGCAGCCGTAGGTGGCGTGTAAGGAAGACTCTCACCCTCCTGGAATTTGAGTATACAGTTTGGACTTCAGTTTAAGCTTTGGTGGGGCTTTCAGTCTTAGATTCCGTAGCCAGTGGTCTGACAGCTAACACTAAAACAGTGAAAAATGCAGTAAACTCACAACAGCAGCTTAACAAGATCAAATGGCATAATAAATTCATGGAATGTGTGGCTATGAGAAAAGCCTGTATTTAAAACCGCACAGGACGTTCATTTTAAAAAAGAAAAAAACTCTATTAGGTACGCTACCGAAAAGACCACTTACAAATATCGATCTGCTTAAATTCGTCAAAAATTCTCTGTTCCAAGATTTCATCTAGTGTTCATGTGGAACACACTATCCAAGATTGTGTGGAAATCAAATGAATGTGGAAAGTAGTAGGGAGATGGTGCATTGGTGCAATTTTTTATCAAATTGATATGTAAATTAATTAAATTACTCCATTAATCACCCCCACCACCGACCACTCTCGTCATCGAACACGCCCTCCAACGCCCTCGACCACGCCCACCCCCACCCCCCAGATGATGTCATGTATTTTTCTCAGCCTGCATGTGGGCCCCAGCCCCGTCCCCCTCCCCATCCTCCCCTCCCCCAACCTACCATATTGGCGGGAATTTCGAATTTCGGTAGAAATTTCGAATTTTCGCAGCAATTCCAAATTTTCGATGTACAAATCAATTTTCAGTTCAGATGACATAATTGTTGTTGTTGTTGTTGTGGTCTTCAGTCCTTAGACTGGTTTGATGCAGCTCTCCATGCTACTCTATCCTCTGCAAGCTTCTTCATCTCCCAGTACCTACTGCAACCTACATCCTTTTGAATCTGCTTAGTGTATTCATCTCTTGGTCTCCCTCTACGATTTTTACGCTCCACGCTGCCCTCCAATACTAAACTGGTGATCCCTTGATGCCTCAGAACATGTCCTACCAACCGATCCCTTCTTCTAGGATGGCATAATATTAACGGAAATTGTTGATGGAAATTGTTTATAAAACGGGAATAGGTGGTAGAAATTGGAAAAAAACAATTCAGAGGATGGGACATTAGAGAATTATTCTATGAGGAGATAATTTGCATTTAGTAGAACATGGATACTCTTGTTTAACTTATGATCACTTCATTACTTCGTATATTATGATCGCAAAGTCGTTAAGACACTGCTGGGCTCGCGCATTACTGCCATTCACCTTAGGGACCTGGCCTTCGACTTCCACGCCACAGGGGGCAGCAGCCAGCGACCGGAAATCGGCAGAAGATTATAATGTACAATGCCGCTCTCAAGGCGCACTTTGTTGGTCATTACCACCAACAATAGAGCTGTTTTAGAAGGGTAGCGTCTTCCCCCACAGCTCTCTCCTAAGGAAAACAGCAACATATATTTCGAGGGATGCAGCTGGCATTGGGCGTGCCAGACTATCGATCAGCCTCGGACTGAACAAAAAGTGTTTTTCTAAAGATAGCAGATGTGTACAATTTTCCATCCACTTTCCAGCAAACAAAGCATGTTTGTCTCAGATCTTTCTTTCCTCTCCTCACAGATGTGATATTTTCCTCAAACAGCTGCATGAAGACTGCTTGAAGGAAAAAAAGAAAACTAGGGTAGTGTTCTCACACCACAGCTATACCCTGACTAAGAACAACATGTATTTCGAATGGTGCAGCTGACATCAGGAATATCAAGCTATCTGTTTCCTTCAAAATGAACAAAGAGTGTTTTTCTAAAGCTAGCAGCTGCATCCAATATTCCGGCCACTTGCCAGCAAACAAGGGATATTTGTCTCAGATATTTCTTTCCTCCCCCTAAAGATGTGATATTTTCCTCAAACAGCTGAACAAAGCCTGCTTGGAGAAAAAAAGAAGGCAACTTATAACTTGCTGGTATGGCACTCTTAGCTCCTATTGGTCCACTATAAAATAGAGGGTGGAGTCTGAAGCTATATAAAGTTCAACCCCCATCACGTTCTTCATCATTCTTTGACAGTGCATAGTTCTATCATTGTGATTCCTGCAACATGAAATAGTCAGCTAGCAGTGATGCCAGTGGTAGTGATGGATGGAAATAGCCAAACTTGGGCCGATTGCCAAGTAAGTGTTTATTAAAGAAATTATGAGTTCAAATTGCGACAGTCATAAAATTTCGTAGCAAAGTGATCAAAATTTTTCGAGATTGTGATACATTTTCGTACCAGGTGGTTATAAAAGTTCTTTTTTCATATATCCTGTTAGTTTGCATGAAATGACAAGAGATTTTCCATTATGTCCAGAGCGACAAGTTCTGTGAGGAAGCACTATCCCAAAACTGATGTCCACTTTTAGACACAAGCGGAGGTATGTAATTCTTTATCGTAATCTACGGTAGTATCTCAGGTTAGGGATGGAGCTAGGTAGAACACCTGGGCTATTTCCTTCAATCAGTCCCCCTGGTTGCGGGAGTATATTCAATTAAATACTGAAAAGAATGCAAGCACGACTGCTGATTTCGAAAAAGATTTTTACAACTTGATGAATACTTCCATTTTCGGTAAAACCATGCAGAATGTGAAAAATAAACACAATATTTTGATTAGGATCGAATAGGATAGGCTGTGGGGCATAAAAAAGTGCATCGCCAGACCAAATTTTAAGCAGGTCACAATTTTCAATGGGACCTTTGTTGCTGTAGGGATATTGAAGGTTTCAGTAGAGTTTACAAAACCAATCTACAGGGTATTACAAATGATTGAAGCGATTTCATAAATTCACTGTAGCTCCATTCATTGACATATGGTCACGACACACTACAGATACGTAGAAAAACTCATAAAGTTTTGTTCGGCTGAAGCCGCACTTCAGGTTTCTGCCATCAGAGCGCTCGAGAGCGCAGTGAGACAAAATGGCGACAGGAGCCGAGAAAGCGTATGTCGTGCTTGAAATGCACTCACATCAGTCAGTCATAACAGTGCAACGACACTTCAGGACGAAGTTCAACAAAGATCCACCAATTGCTAACTCCATTCGGCGATGGTATGCGCAGTTTAAAGCTTCTGGATGCCTCTGTAAGGGGAAATCAACGGGTCGGCCTGCAGTGAGCGAAGAAACGGTTGAACGCGTGCGGGCAAGTTTCACGCGTAGCCCGCGGAAAATTGGCTCATGCCACAACTGGAGGCCGACAGCACCGACTTCATCTTTCAACAGGATGGTGCTCCACCGCACTTCCATCATGATGATCGGCATTTCTTAAACAGGAGATTGGAAAACCGATGGATCGGTCGTGGTGGAGATCATGATCAGCAATTCATGTCATGGCCTCCACGCTCTCCCGACTTAACCCCATGCGATTTCTTTCTGTGGGGTTATGTGAAAGATTCAGTGTTTAAACCTCCTCTACCAAGAAACGTGCCAGAACTGCGAGCTCGCATCAACGATGCTTTCGAACTCATTGATGAGGACATGCTGTGCCGAGTGTGGGAGGAAGTTGATTATCGGCTTGATGTCTGCCGAATCACTAAAGGGGCACATATCGAACATTTGTGAATGCCTAAAAAAACTTTTTGAGTTTTTGTATGTGTGTGCAAAGCATTTTGAAAATATCTCAAATAATAAAGTTATTGTAGAGCTGTGAAATCGCTTCAATCATTTGTAATAACCCTGTATTTGGGTGTGTGTATACTGGACATCTCCAAGCTTCCACTATCAGTTTTCTAAAACTCATTGCGTGGAACCAAAGTTACTTTATATGGTTACAGATAGCTTCATCCATTGGGTGAAGAACTGTGATCCATATGAAGTAATTAGGTGTCATGGTAATGAATTTGACACATCGGGATAAGCATCCGATAATCCTTATGGTATTGCTCCTCAGAACAAGAAGGTTATAGGCTTAATGAAAGATGAGGCAGATGGATTGCCGATTGTGGAGTTTGTGGGTCTAAGATCTAAAATGTATGTATAACATACAATAGATGGAGCCACCCAGAGGCAGGCAACAGGTGTGCGACATGTAGCATCATGTATCCATGAAGTTGGATTGTCACTTCATGATGATAAAAGAGCCATTTGTGGTGACGGGATTGAAACCCTCCTGTACTCACACTATTTACTTGAAGTGCCAGATGGGACACTTTTTACTCGAAGCGCCATTGCCATTACATTTACCATTACGAGATACTCACTATGGATTCACAGTTATTTGTGGGCTTCTAATGTTCTCTCTAATTAGTTTTCTCAGATGGAAATTATTAAATAACAAAATACACATGATCATGTACTGTTTTAAATTTGACATTGGCTCTAATTCCTTATAAAATTCATTCCAGTCCTCCTTTTGCAAATTATATTTTGAAATATTATTTCGTAGACTCATATATCCCAAACGTTATGATGAAATAAGTCAATGCTACATTTTAATAATTTCTTGGATAGTTTGTAGAAGCCTTGTGTCACTGCGATTAACTTTAACACTGTAATCACAGGTGTCCTGTTTTTATGATGATGCCACTCATTCTATTCTCTTCTGTGATCTTAACTCACTATATGCTCACCTTCCAGTTATAACAACAAATACACATTAATTTGAAACTCTGTTTCAGTCAATAGCAGCGTTTTAAGCACTGTGTTAATATGGCTTGTAGGGATGCAGTCAAGACATGTAATAGCTAATGGGGTAAAAAATGTCAAGTGTCAAAAATGGCGGTCAGTTCAAAAAGCCACTTGTCGTAAGTTTAAATTCACTGTAGTCAGCCAGCCCCCTTGTGTTGTTTCGTCTTTTGCCACCCTAAGTTAACAATCTCAAGAGCTGACTTGTCCCAAGTTTAAATCTATGAGCTGTTTAAAATTTTATAGTGTGTGTTTGTGTTTTTAGTGGGGTAGGAACAACAGTGTCTTCATTTAATCAAATGGGGCATTTGCAGGCCGTTATAGCTCACGTCAACTGCCATGCCAGCTCAGAGGGATGTATGTGAGGCGAGACAACTCTTAACAGTTCAGGCCTCTGCAGAATGATCTGGTGCCATTCCGAAGCTGTCACATTCCTTACAACTGAAATAGCCATCCCTGTGTGTGGCTAAGAGTTAGTGAGCCTATGAATAAAGTGTGTATTTCGGCTGGATGACAGTAATTGTGAGCACACAAACTGTGAATCAGAATGTTGTGTTCCTAGCTGGATAGGTGTCCTGATGCTGATCTGAATTGAGAGGGTTCTAGAAATAGGTGATGCTATATTCTGACCAGCTTACATTTACACACCTGCGCTCTCAGGACATCAAAGTCCCATACATCCTAGACTTCATAAATTACTCCATACACCACCATGTTAAGTGAAAACTGTCAAAAATTATCTCACACATTATCAAATTACAGCAAAATTGTAATATATTGCCTCATGTTACAGTAAAATATTAACAAAATACCTTGTCTTACAGTGAAATTGTAAGAAAATGCCCCATGTTACAGGCACAGAACTGTGACAAATTGCCATAAAATTGTAACAAAATGCTCCATACATCACTATATTTTTTTCTGTAGTTCCTGTCCCACTTACTTCATTGGCATTGTTCTGTAGTAGCATATTAAGCTTAGCCATCACCCTCATGGAATAGGTAGATCACAATCTTCTTTAACTAAATATAGTTATTCTTCCTATATTACATCTAATAGATGAATTTCCCCATACACTGCATATCTTGCCACAGCGCAAGATGCAGTAGCTCTACACACCTCTAGAAGATCTGTGATGATTGTCCCCTATTTACCCTTGTTCAAAGTCTTTTAGGTCGAAAACGGCGAATCATGAATACCATTAAAACAATAGTAGATGCTCTGGCAGCTACAGGATCAAGTCTGTGTCTAATAGGAAATCATAAATTATGCTCCAGAAAAGAGCTATTATTATTCATACAAGTTCTTACTTTACCCAACCTCTATTATTGTGTGTGGAAATTTCAGCTTTATAGTTGTGGCGATTTTGAGTCTATGGCACAAATGGTTAAAAATAGCTCTGAGCACTATGGGACTAAACATCTATGGTCATCAGTCCCCTAGAACTTAGAACTACTTAAACCTAACTAACCTAAGGACAGCACACAACATCCAGTCATCACGAGGCAGAGAAAATCCCTGACCCCGCCGGGAATCGATCCCGGGAACCCAGGCGTGGGAAGCGAGAACGCTACCGCACGACCACGAGCTGCGGACCACAAATGGTTATATTCTGGTAGAGCTATGTAGACATTTCCTGAGAAACATTCTGGGAAGCTATTGCAGGAGGTCGGGATGAACAAGTGTTACGTATTGTCCATGACATAAGTAGGCTATATGTAGCAAACTGTTAAGTTCAGGCCTCAAACACTGATGCCGCTGTGTATGTCCATTTCCGCCAATGTGTTCACTTTTACCATATACACCATTGATATCTATCCCCATAATTGTTGGTTTTGAGAGTTTTCTACATAAATTTATGCAGTACCACAGCAATTTCAGAAGAAAAACAATAAAATTTCATCCTTTCCTTTGTTATGATTGGAGTCACTTCTGCCGGTTATGCTTCTCATCCATCCTGATGTCTACACCCCTTTTCCCAGCACAGTTTCACGAGTACTATGTTGACATTCTTCCACAGAAATCCCATTTAAGTTAGCTGAGCGTTTCTGTCACATCTCTGTATGGCTCTGTATACATCCATTAAGATCCTAGCTGTGTGTCTCTGAATTCTATGTCTATTGCCACATCTTCTTGATAAGGGGTTTGGATGTGGAAAAATACTCCACAATTAGGGGCACTAGCACATAATGTGCAATCTCATTTACAGATGGACTGATTTTGCTGGAACACTTCCATTCGCCATCCCTAATACTAATTACATGTGATCACTCCATTTAATGCCCCTAAACGCTTATCCAATGTTCACTGCTAGTTTTGTAATTATATGCCAACAGGGTCTTTCTTTACATTATAGCTATTATCATATATTTAAAGTGTCTTTCATTCGTTATACCCTGAGGAAATGTTGTCTTCAGTTTTCCACAATTCCATATGACTGTCCAATGAAGATATTTCCTCTACACAACAGCATCACCACTGAACCATCTTATACTGCTGCTGATACTATCTGCTAAACCGCTTATGTATACTGAGATGTGGAATGTCCACCATCCAGTATAATGTACAGAGTTCTATTAGTTAAATATCCCTCAAATAAAGACTTGAAAGGTTTAGAAAGGATGGTTTGAAGGTTGCATACGAAAAGTCCATACCATTTCTGCATTTCAGGTGGTACCATAAGATTTTTTCAGTCTTATGTAATGTTTACCCACACTAAGTCCTATCCTACTGACACCTATTACAGCCACTATCATGTCTATAGTGGTAGCATACGAGTACAGTTAGTTGCTAGCAAGTGGTGCATCTTCCCCTGTTCGATCACATCCATCCTGAAATGGAGGATGTGTCCATCAATGTTTTTCACTCACATAGAACGAGACTTTGCCTTTCGACATCGCACATCAGTGGTCGCTCTGGTCTCCTGCCCTTACAGTCCTTACAACCTTCAATAGCTCTAGGTTGGACGATTGTCGGAAATATTTCAACTATTTAGAGTCGAATATATGTCATTGCACCACAAACTAGCAGGCTTCCAGAATTTCGCAAAGTCCGCATGCACTGCTGTTTCACTGCTCGTCTCCCAACACACACTGTCATGAACATCTACAATCCTGCCCAGTAAAAGACTTACTGCACAAGCGCTCTTGTTGAAGAAACAACACCTGCCTTCATCAGAAATTATTTTGAAACCCTGTAGATAACACCAAATGTAAATACCACACTTTCTAATCAGCCCATCCCCTCCTACTTAACAAGTTCAATAATAAGAAAAATTATAAAGTTCTATTTCTTAAACATTTTTGTATCAGAGTAACCTTACATATAACAGTGTGATGATATTTGGTGGGGAATGGTGTTTATTACGTCTCTCTACTATAATTTATTATTCGATATATTGATTTATTAGTATTGACTGTTATGTAAAAGAAATAGAGGCGGTAATAAGAAAATTGATTTGTAGGTGGCCAAAATAAATGTTACGTTATGATTTACTTGAGCGCCAGGCTCCCTACAAATTATTTCAAATGCTCTTAGCCTAATGAAATTCCGGCCAAGTCCACTTACCTGAAATAATGTCATCTCTGAAGATATTTAGTTTTTGCCAATATACCATTATTGAAATTTTCCACTTTAAATAGATTAATGACTTGGAATGATTTTTACTATGCTGGCTATTGATGTAATCTGCACAAAATAGCAATTTTAAATGAGGCGCGTAATACGGCCAATTGTTACCAGTCAAAGATCACCGCTGCTCTCTTCGCAGCAACTGAAAACTGCTGAAATCTTTTTTCAGTTGACACTTTATGAATAGGTGCTTGTAAGGGTTTTTAAATGACACAATGCACTCACTCTTATATGTAACAGAACAACTGTTATCGCTATACATAATCTCCCCAATACAATAGTGATCGTACCTTACAGATAGAAGACTAACAGCAAAAGAAAAATTCATTGTCTTTTTTCAGTTTGTATACAAGAACAAAGATCATAATGATTGCGTCTATACATTATACACTATGATTTCATCCATTACATATAATGTCTTTTTTTTACATTACGATTGATATAATATTTCCATGAAACTAATCTGACAAATTTTCATAATAAATTTGATGTTCCTGTCCATTTCATATTATTCACAGTTCCTTTTTTAGTCATTTAATATGTATTGTCCTTAATATTTCGAAAGGGACACTACACGGCGCCCTGGGCTACAAGGAACACACTTTCTAAACGTTGGGTCCTTGTAGACCACAAGTGTCACTTTTAGATCGTTTGTTTATAAATTTCCACTCACGTCATTCGCCGTCTCAGGTATTTAGTTCAACTCGTTTAGTGGCTTTCATTCATAGTAGCTGGGGATAAATAAAGTACAGTAAGCTCTTCCATTTGGAAGCGGGCTGTAGGGAAACCCCAGAAAATCCTTGGCAGAGCTAATAGACTTTACCAATTACATTAATTATACAAATTGATCTTACATACTCTATCATTACAGGTATATACATCAAATACAGTCTTTCTGAAAAAAAAAACAAATACATAGGTATCATGTTATAGTGTTCATTGTTTTTATTGTGTTGTTTTATTTTATGAGTTCGTCATGATGTTGAAAGTCGTCGCTTATCAGTATCGGTGGCGTCATATTGCGCCATCTCGATGTCTTGTGCCCATTGCTATGAAGCGTCGGCTGGAAACCGATGTCTTCTTGCTTTGCTTGCATTCTCAGCTGTAATCCGTGGTCAGGAATCGAAGTACGGACCGACGTTGTTCTGTTCACCTGGTGCTTCAGCATTGTTGCGTGGTTACACACACCTCGCTCGCGTTCTCAGCACAGGAGGGGATGTTGTCTCGTTCAAAGCGTGCCACAAACATACATATTTTATAATAAGTGGTTTCATGAGATGTTACAGCTATGGGTTCATGGATTAGTAGACAATATTGCGTCGTCGAGGCGCATGCTCTGTCAATTGTCCTTTTCAGTTTATTTGCATGAACGTGTTGCTAAATGTTGCATGAGATTTGATGCCTGATTAAGCCCTTCACATCTCTGATACAATTAATTCGTATTGAATGTTAATGTCTTGTATATTTTCTCTGTTCCATGCTGTCACATGTTCAAATATACACTGACCACGGTTTTGTGTCTTATTCCACTGCATATATAAACGTTTGGCCAATGTTTGTGCATCGTATGGCTAACGCTCCACAGCATATAAGTGTTCACCATCCAAGTTCATCATCAATACATTTTTCAATGTTGAAACTTCATTCGCAAATAACAACACACTGTTACAGTTCTTGTTAGTATTTCTCGCAGCATGACTTTGATAAAATTACATTATACGATTCCTGTTTTGTGAGTTTATGTAGTAACACAAATGTCTGAAAATATAGAAACATTTTACAATAAATTTACAGAGCAGTTTGCACTTCATGCTATTGTTTTCTCGTACATATAATTGTTACATTATAAATGCAACGGACTCTGGCCTGGCTTTGCAATATTTTCATGTTTAGATTAACGAATTCGTTATGTTACACATTCAGTTTATGACTAGGACCGCTATGCGTGCTCTTGCTTCATAAACACTTAGCGCAAACACGTGTCCTACAATGACATTTAAATTGTACGTGAAAAGCTCTAAAATTGAACTATGTCATACTCTCAAATGTTATGGGTTGATGACTATACTTTCCTTTTTTATTCTAAAAGTACACTATCATAGATCTCACATGGTGTTTGTGTGGATCATTATAATGCTTACACATATTTTAGTTGTCCCTTTTCTCATGACAAATTGCAGTATTCAGTACACTCATTAATTAAATATTCAACAGGAAACATATCGAAATCGGTACCTGTTAAATCTATTAATAGTTGAAAGACATAAGGTAATTAAAGATTATGTTTTAAATAACTTTTACCATTTGACTTAAAGTCCTTTGCCTTCTTTATATAGAATGAGCTGTTGATGTGTCATTCGTTCATTTATGTATGAATAAAACATACTACATACTAAATACAAACATGATACACAATTCTTATAACTACACAAAATATGTACTGAAATCTTTTCAAAACTTACATACTAGACATGGGATACAGAAAACTATTTATGCTACATTACCATGTTTAATAAATATTTTAAGTCTTTGTACAGATATAATTCTTTTATCCTTCCATTAGTCAAATCTACTTCAAGGTAGCTGCAATTGTGCAGTATCAGCACAATTTTGTAACAGCCTGTATACAACATTTGCCATTTCTTATTTTTCTTTGCTATTAGTGAAGACTTTGGATGGTTTCTTATTACAACTAAGTCGTTCACTTGGTTTTGGAATGTTTTATTTATTGCCTTGTCATGTTGTACTTTTCACTGATGAGCACACTTTGTCGTGTTACTGATTGTGTCTTTTATCTTTTCGTCTTGAGTTTTAACTGTGCGTGGTATTATTGGCAGCGGTGTAATCCATTCATTTGGCTCTGAAGTACCAAATAACAATTCGTTGGGTGTGTAGCCTGTGGATGGATGAGGCAAATTGTTATGTATGTTTTCAAATAATGGTACCAATTCTGGCCATTTTGTGTGCTTTTTGTGAGTATAAGTTCTGATAAATTGGTTGAGTTCACAGAAGATTCTCTCCATGAGGCTTGCTTCCGGGTGGAAATGAGCAACTAATATATGTTTGATGTCCTGGTCGCGTGAAAACGCTCTCCACAGTTGACCAGTAAAGTATTTCGCATTGTCTGTTAAAATATTCTGAGGTTTTCCTATTCGTGGCATGAAATCTTATAATATGCGCTGCATCATCAGATACAATTTCACATATTTCGTAAAGGTATCATAAATAGCCAATAAATATTTCACACCAATGCGGGCAGTCGGTAATGGTCCCACGAAGTCCACTGATACAATTTGAAGTGGCTGAATGGGAATGATTGGATATAGCTCTGTTTTATTATTTCTATTATTGGATTTGACTTTCTGACAAATGTCACATGTTCTTACTATTTTTTGAACCATATGTTAACATTCGGAATGTAACAATATCTTTGTATGATGGCTACACCTTTTTAGTATTCCTACGTGCCCCCACGAGTAATGGGTGTACCAAACAATATTTTGTATGCATTTGTATGGAATACACATGCACCAGTTTTCTGAGCCTGTGTCGTTTTGGGTTATAGAATATATTGTTTTCTATTTCATAATGAAACGTTTCGTTGCTGGCTTGTTCCGAGATTAGTGATTGTTTTATTTTCTTCAATGTAGGATCCTCGTCTTGCAACTGTCCAACATTCCTGCACAGGTGCAAATATTCGTGATGGTATGGTTGTGACGCCATCAGCAAAACTTTAAATTCAGACGCTCGCTCTATCATTTCCACCAGTTGTGACATTCCTGCCAGTAAACGGGAAATGCAATAGCAATTATATTATCTTTTCCTTTGATGTACATTATTTTTAGATTATATTACTGCAATACTAGTTCCCAATGGGCTAATCTGGCATGTAATAACTTGCAAGTTAATAGAAAACTCATGGCCTGATGATCAAAGAACAATTTTATCTGTTTGCCATAAACATAGTAGTGAAATTTTTGTACTGCCCAAACGACACTTACTGCTTCCAATTCCGTGGCTGAATATGCCCTTTCACACTTGGTAAGCACTCTGCTAGTGAAAGCTATAACCCATATTTCACAGTTCCCATCGGTTTCTTCTAATTGAAACAAATGTGCTCCTAAACCATGCGATGAAGAATCTGTGGCTATACAGAAATCTTTGTTCATATTGGGATGATATAGCAATTGGGCATTTACTAAGGCTACTTTGATACCTTCGTAGGCTTGCTGACATTCTTCCTACAAGTTCCAGGTAATGGGGTTGGGTTGGGGGGGGGGTTGTTTGTGGGACGAGACCAAACAGCGAGGTCATCGGTCTCATCGGATTAGGGAAGGATGGGGAAGGAAGTCGGCCATGCCCTTTCAAAGAAACCATCCCAGCATTTGCCTGGAGCGATCCAGCTAATGTTCTTGCGCAATTAGGTGAGCTTCGCTGTTGAGCAGTTGATTTGGCACAAAACGTCGCAAATAGGAAACCAGGCCGATAAATTATTTTAATTGTTTTTTGTTTGTAGGTTGTGTGAATTACTTTACAACTTGAAGCTTTTTGGCATCTGGCATTATTTCTACTGGTGAGATAATATGCCCAACAAACTTAAGCTCTTTTCTTCCAAACTTGGATTTTTCGAGATTTGCAAATTTCGAGATCTGCAAATTTACTCAACACTCTCTCAAAAATTTGTATGTGCTCTTCCCATGCGGGTGAGGCCACTAACTGATCGTCCACATAAAGAGTCACTTTCTCTAATAAATCTGCGCCTAGCGCTTAGTCCAGCGCGGTAATAAATACTCCAGCACTTACATTGAGTCCAAAGGGTAATATTTTAAATTGGTAACTCCTTCCATTGAATATGAATGCCGTGTATTTCCTGGATTCTTTAGTTAGCGGGATTTGCCAATAACTACTTCTCAAATCGATCGAGGTCAGGTATTTTACACTATAAAACTTCTGTAATTGTTTCTCTAGGCTCGCTGGTCTTGTCCTCACGGGTATGATAATTTTATTTATGTTCCTCGCATTCAGGTCAAGTCTAATTCTTCCATCTGGCTTGGCTACTGCTATTAGAGGACTGCTATATGGTGATAGGGATAGTTCAATAATTCCCCATTGCACCATCTTTTGAATTTCTTTGCTTACTGCTTCTTTCTTAGTCCACGGAACAGAGTATGAAGCTTGGCAGTATATTTCGTGGGGAAACACATCTATATTGTACAGGTACCCTTTAATAATTCCAGGTTTTACGGAAAGTACTTCGCTGTAATGATTTAATAACTGAGTAAGATGTTGCCGCTGGGATTCGGTTAAATAATATGATTCTTGTACTTTGCTGTCAGTGATTTCAGTCCAGCTAAGTGTTTCATCAGGAACTACGTCTGAATAATACTTTTCTTGTCGCTTTAAGTCGCTGCTTATTTGTAATATTGGCAGCACCCCGCTTTTAAGTTGTATACTTCGGCAACTTTTCTTGGTATACCTTTTTGTTCACACCAGTTCCAGTAAAATCCTCCTGTTTTCATTCAATAGGCAAATCTTTCCGCTTGAGAGGTCAATTTGCGCCCTTCTCTCGCTAAGAAAGTCGCACCCCAGGATGCAGGCCACTCGTAATCTTTTGACCACAAGAAAGGCACATTTTATATTTTCTTTCCCGAGGCATAATTCCACCCACACCTGGTATTGAATGCTTTGTGCCTGTGCACTAATGGCTCCAGTAACACGCCAGTTCTGCACTGGGTATGTAGGCAATTTGCGGTTCTGACTTAGGGTTTTAAAAAGATCGTAGCTCATGGCATTTGTGGTCACACTGGTATCTATGAATATTTCTATCGGAATTTCATTGATTCTTGCTTTTACAATGGTTTGCACTACGTCTACTTCTGTGTTATTACAATTGTTTGGTTCTGTTAAGAAGTTCTGTTGCATACTATTTCCGTCCTGGTATCTCAACAGACGTACATTGTCTTGTGCATTACTTCTAGATGTGCCCCCAACTTGTCCGTCGACCAACAATTGCGAGCTTATTGCGGTCGTTTCTCGTTTGACGTTCGCTCAACGTTATTGCTTCCATCACCTGTCATTTGAACTATTCTTATACCACTGTTTTTGTCTGCCCATGGCTGTGGTATGGCACTTGCATTTGGCATGGAATTTTGGTTGTCACCTTGATAGTGATTTTTGCTGACTATCGGTGGTGGTGGCATTGAAACTTGCATCCACTGTACCGGATAGTTATGATTGTTCGCGTTATTATTTTGGTTAGGCCATTGCCCTTCGTTTGTTCTTCTTTTGTGATTCTGATTACTGTTATTGTTATTGTATCTGGGATGGCATCTTTCTTCCCATCTACGCTTTTTATTGCATGGCGTTTGACTATTCCCGTTTCTCCTATTCTGATCTGCATGCTGATCTTTACCGCTGCTGTTGTTCTCAAAGTTGAGATTATAATAATTATTATTATTTCGATTACCATATTTGCACGGCGAAAAGTTCCTGTTTTTCCGCTCACTGTTCGTCCTGCTTTACTCTTGCGATAGACAAATTTCGTCTAACACAGACAAATATCTTTCCAAGTCATCTTCGGCCACATTGATTAGTTTGTCACGAATATGACCTGGCAATCGCAATTTTAATATCCTTATCACATCACGTGCCGATATGGGCTCATCCGAATATCTTATTTTATTGATATTTTGCTTTTGGTTGTACACCTGTGGACTGTAAACTTCCGTCCTAAGGCGTTCTTGGACCGCTTTAGCCCAATATCTGTCTAAGGACGACTTTTCGAACTGTGCCACATTATGACAATTGTCTATTATTTCGTTTGCCCATAGAGCAGCGTCACCGTGGATATGGGCTATCATAAATTGGATCTTTTGACGGTCATTCGATGCATTGGGTAAAACATTTCTGAATCCTTTTATAAAGATCACCAGGGGAATCATTTTCTTTTCCACATTGTACACTTGAAACTGCCGATTTTTCATTAGGCTTTCGGTAATGGTACGAATTGTTGAAGAGGAAGCTGCCCCCACCTGATTAGGAATAGGCATATTTCCGTGTACATGCATATCTGCTCTTTCTGAATTAACTGCTTGTTGATAGGAATCGTACATACTCTTTTATATTTCCGTACGTATTCCTGCTCGTGGTATCGCTGTTGTGGGTTTTCTGCGTTTGTGAATGCGCACGATTAAGTTTGGAAATACGATGTGTAATTTCTTGATGTCATTGCAGCATTGTCGATTTATATCTCACTTCAATTTTTGCGAGTTGTTGCGTTTCGACTGTGGTTTGCTTACAGACAACTTCACCGCAGACTGTACTTTATTGTACTTGTTCCGAGATCTGACTTTCTTTCTCAGGTAGCCAATCTTGGAATTCCTGTTCTACCTTCTTGGATTGTTCGACTAAATGCTGTTCTATGGTTTCTTTCTGTACGATTTCTAGATTTTCCATGTGGTGAGTAAGTTGTTTGACTTCGTCTTTCATAACTGTATGTGCCGTTTACAGCATTTGCACATCTTGTGCTATGTTACTGATTATGTTCGACAGTTCGGTACAGACTTTCTTTATTTCGTTTATTTCCAATTGCACCTTTTCAAAATGAGTATTTATACTTTCTATTACGGCTTTATATCTTTCTTTAGCTTGTTCTTCCCATAATCTATCCCTTTCCTTCCTTTCTTCTTCCCTTAATCTATCTCTTTCTTCTAATTTCCTGAGAAATTCCACAAATAGGTCGGGTATCGGTCTCGTAGTTACTCTACTCATTTGTATACTGACTTGCTAGTAGCAGCTACCAGTTCTATTACTTCCGTATGCTGGCTACTTTCTGGCGTTTCACTGGAAACTAATGTATCTACATTATCACCCCTTCAATCACTGTTAACATCTAGTACCTCAGTATCCCCACTCATTTCACCCAATAACTGAACATTAATCGGAATATTTGTCTCGTTATCGTGTCGTATTTCCAAAACTCGTCCAACTTTACCCTTAATGGCAATAAATTCACTTTACTCACTACGAAACTTGTTCTAAACTACTAATGCAAACTAAGTTCTCGAACAAGAATTGTTAATACTTTCAACATCACAAAATCATCATTTGCTTATAGTTGTTTTCACAAATACACACTGGTATCTACTTCACTATTCACCATGTGCCATCTGTCATACTGCACTCTGATGATACAAGCCTATGCAGCAAGAATTCATGCTTAGTGGTCCTTACCTTTGTACTTTTATTATTTGTATTTCCATCTTCTCAGGGTCTAGAAAGTTCTTTTCTGGTACTCTTGTTCACCAAATTTATACATGAAATAAAATTTGTTTGGTATTAGACTACAGACAATATTAATTACTATATATATATATATATATAATTACAATCACTTTATCTGGCCCCAACGTTACTGAGTGGCATTTATTATGTCTCTTTAATGTCTCTTTACTGTAATTTATTATATGATATATTCATTTATTAATATTGACTATTATGTAAAAAACAATAGAAGCTGTAATAAGAAAATTGATTTGTAGGTGGCCAAAATAAATGTTAAGTGTTTATTTACTTGAGTGCCAGGCTCCCTACAAATTATTTCAAATGCTCTTAGTGTAATGGAATTCTGGCCAAGTCCACTGACCTAGAAATAATTGCGTCTCTGAAAATATTTAGTTTTTGCCAAATTATGCTGGCTATTGAAGTAATCTGCATGCACAAAATAGCAACTTTAAATGTGGCACGTAATGGTGGCCAATTGTTACCAGTCAAAGATTACCGCTCCTTGCTTCGCAGCAACTGAAAACCGCTCAAAAACTTTTTTCAGTGACACTTTATGATGAGGTGCTTGTATGGGTTTTTAAATGACACAATGCACTCACTTCTATACAACAGAACAAATGCTATCGCTATACGTAATCTCTCCAATACAATAGCGATCATACCTTACAGACAGCAGATTAAGAGCAGAAGAAAAATTCATTGTCTTTTTTCAGTTTATAAATAAGAACAAAGATCATAATGATTGCGTCTATATGATATACACTACGATTTCATCCATTACATATAATGTCTTTTTTTACATTACCATCGATATAATATTTCCTTGAAATTAATTTGATAAATTTTCATTATAATTAGACGTTCCTGTCCATTTAATATTATTCACAGTCTCTTTTTGAATCACTTCATGTGTATTGTCCTTAATATTTCAAAAGGAACATTACATGTTGTAGACTGCGTGGAAACTATTTGTTACATGAAGATCAAAAAAATGTATATACTCATCTTAATTTCATGTTGAAACAGTGGCCCACTCCTCATCCAGTTTTTCTGCTAGGATGTTGACCAGAAATTAAACTTCTAATTTCCATCTCATAAGAGCGTGTATTCTTCCCAAAATTGAGGGCTAATAGACATAAAATGCAAACTTCCATTTACAAAATAAAGCTAAACTTTTAAATTAATGAATGCCATTTTTAGCCATCCCAGATTACATCTGACCTCTTCCAGTACCAAACTCTGATATACTGACTTTCTTCAAGTAACTCACAACTTTACATCCAGGGTAACATTCGTTTCATAGCAATTTCCCAAAACATGATGTCTTTTTGACATCATGCGAAATATCGATGAATCACATGATCGGCTATTGTGATAAGAAAGAAAATGAATATTATTGCTTCTCGATTCACTTGCAGTAATTTAAGATGTCTTCTTAGATTCCTGGCTTACCATGCACCCGGAAGTCGATACATATTCGGAAACAAAGAAAATAATATTTGTGAGAAGAAAAAATACAAATTTTACTGCAGCTCGTTTTAGTTGCAGCATTTAAATCTGTACTGTTAGGTTCCAGCCTAACCACACAATCGGAAATCGTCACATATTCGGAAATAAACAGCAAAATATTAGTGGAAAGGCAGGACATTAATTTTATTGCTGCTCATTTCAGTCGTAGCAAACAAAGCTGTACTCTAATTACCTGGCCATCCACACCCTCGGAAAACACCACACAAAATATTTGTGACAAGAAAGAATATGGATGTTATTGCTTCTCATTTCACTTGCAGCAATTTAAACTGTCCTTTTAGGTTCCTGCCTAACCACATACTCAAAAAGCAGCACATACTCGAAAATAAAGAGCCAAACATTTGTAAGAAGGAAGAACATGAATCTTATTGTTGCTCGTTTCAGTAGCACCAATTTAAGTTGTACCAAATGAGGTGGCGCAATTGTTAGCACACTGGAATTGCATTTCGGAGGATGGCGGTTCAAATTCATATCCAGCCAATCTGATTTAGGTTTTCTGTGATTCCCCTATGTGGCTTTAAGCAAATGTCAGGATGATTCCTTTGAAAGGGCATTGTCAACTTCCTTCCCCATCCTTACCTAATATGACAGGACCAACGACCTCGATGTTTGGTCCACCCCCTCCCCCAAACCAGTCAACCAATTTAAGCCATCCTCTTAGGTTTCTGTCTAACCACTTACTAGGAATTTGCTAAATATTTATTTCATCCTCCATTCTCAGATCAGATTGAATGTAAATAACATCCAATATTACAGAATATACTTGTATTCCATTCCTAAGAAAGTAACACAAATTGTTAACATCGCTAAAACGAAACAAAAGTTGCTTGTAACAGGATGTGAGCCAATGAGTTTGAACTCCAGAAACCATGACGCTATTTATTACTCTAGGACTTAAAGATATTATGTTCGACCCTGGTCTTGGTTATCATATTCTATCTTGAAGGCTTGTATCATTGATTCATTATTAACTGATATTTAATGATAATGTGATAATGGTGATGTGTTAATGATAAATTTTCAACGCACCATTAAATTGAAATGGCAACTGCAAAACAACAGTGCTTCATTCTTAATTTGTACATTATTGAGGATAATAACTTACTCCTAAGAGAGCATTCTTATATGAAGGCATTCACTGTCGGTAAACCCCTACATGACATTTTATTATAGCAATAATTATAATAATCAATCCAAGAATGATGTGTTTTTGTAATTCTCCTTAATGTGGGCGTAAAATCTTGCCAGAGGCTGGTATTCCATCCTAATGGCAGTTGATGCCTGATCATGCTGTCGTTGATATTGTGCGTGACGTCAAAATGACGTCACATTTTCGGGAATTGTTGTGAAAAGGGTGTTACATGCTTTGGAGATTAAAAGAGGAAGGGAACTGGCACTACAGACGTACGCTGTACATTGTTTTGATGGGTCGCCATTTTAAGTAGCCCAAAACATTAAACTACTGTTTATGAGCACTTCTTGTTCATTACTTTTGTCGTGGGCGTGCAATGACTGTTTTAAATAATGAAAATTATAGAACTTACATGAATAATATAGTGTAAGGTAAGGTAATTTCGAACGTTTTATATTCTTGAATGCGTATATGCTATAGTAATATGACAGTCAGAGTGGGGTCATGGGGAAGTGTTACCGTGGTGAACTATAGGGATATGTGGTGAACCTAATGTTTTGAGCAAGTTAAGATGGCGGACATCGACTTCAAGATTGTATTGTAATGCCACCTCCCCGCATTTTTTACCTCCATGGTTACATGCTACCAAAACAAAAATGATATATGAGGTATGTACAAAGAATTTAATACATGAGGGAAATATCGATCTATGATAACATTTTTGTAAACAACAATATCTGAATCATATTTACATTTCATAAAATACAAAAGATCAGGTATAATTTGTTATAACTTAATTTAAATTATCTGCCTAAACATATGACTATGGTAACAAATCTGATTGCATGAAATACTCAACGTTTTCAGAGTTCAGGTACAGAAAATATAGAGCATCATGAATGTTTAATATTTTCAATATTGCTAGCTGTGAAGCGTTATAATGTACATGAAAACTCCCGTCCTGAACATATTTGCCATATTAGGCAAATATTGGAGAAACAGAAACAAAACAGAGATGGTTTTGAGAGGTTCTAATTACCCATCTGTATTGCCATCTGCCACTGGGCAGAAGTCACAAAGGCAAAGCTTCGTTTCAGCTTGTAGATGCAACTCCAGGAGACCAATGCAACTATTCCTCTTCAGTCTGAACTGAAACTGCCAGAAATGATTTAGAAATCCCAAAATGTTTGATGTTATATGTACAATGTAAAACACAATTGAAGCAAGACATCTCACATGCATGCACCTTATATGTACATGTTCTGTGGTATTGCTGTCAGGTGCCATCTGCGAAACCAGATATCAACTGAATAGTTACATTTGGTTTTTTGATATACATGTTTGGCTGAAGGTGTGCAGGCTTGACACAATATTCGCTGATTTACGTACTTAATTCACTGGTTTTGGCATAATGATCACAGAGTTCTGGAAAAAATTGGCTGTGATCTATAAGATTTTCTAGCCCTGATAGATTACTCATGTGCTTTCAGTTGCACAAAATGCAGAAAATGGAAATAATAACTCGGCAGAACATCTGGAAGTAAACTATTAAATAAAATTGACTGATGTGAAGCAAAATTCAATGTATGCACTATACTGTGTATTTCCATTTCATCTTTGTTGTTTTGGATAGTTGTTTTTCTTCCCAACTGTCTGTGGTACAAGGCAAGACTTGTGCTACTGTGGTTTGAGGGGCATTCGTGTTGAGTCTTTTAAGTTTTACAAATGTACTTGTCAAGGAAGTGCACCAAAAGCACATCGTGTTATGAAGTAGAAGTACCACACTCTACCAATCAATTATGAGCATGAAAACCTGTCGCAAATCAGCAGTGCTGGGCTCCTGTTGCAACCTGTTGCAATGTCACATGGCGCTGTAAGTTCGTGATTGAGTAGTGTCCACCATCTGAGTCAGCACTACATCACACTGGCAGGATCGCATTTGTGGCATATTGTAAAGCTACTCAGCTAGGCAAATGATTTGGATTGCAAGTAGTATCCTCCTAGCTGCAGCCTTCAATTCCTGGCTGCTAGGATGTGTTGTGATTGGTCACTCTTGAAACGCATCACACAGCAATGGTGTTCGTCATTACTTAGTAACATGTCATCCTTTTTGTCATATGTTTTTGCTACATTTTTGACAGTGATGATTGAACTTGTAAATTAGGATAGACGTGTTCGTTCTCAACTGTAGAGGGAACATACTGGATGCATAACATGCAGTTCGTTTCCTTTGCCAAAACTGAGGCTTGGTCATGAACAAGGCTGGTTAGTGCCTGTTTGACAGCTGTCACCAGTCAAACATGATAAGTTTTGGTGGTGAATTTTAATATAAATTATCTAAATATTCTGTAGCACAAGTTCTCTAAGAAGACGAATGTGCTTGAATTTTTTAATTACATGTGAGGGCAATTAAAGTAATGGTGTGCTACAGGGTATACATGTGAGGCACTGGCCATTTTTAACCTTAGAACGATTTTCAGTTTTCCACCATTTTTCAATGTGGGTTAACATACAAGTGTGATTCTTGCATTGTAATATTTCCTGCCACTTTATAATTAGCACAACTGAACTTCTAGTAGACATTGCACAAAATTTTGAATTTACTACCATCCACATTCTACATTATATGAGGATTAGGGATATAAGCCCAGTGTAGTAAGCTGGAGTGACATGTGCATGACTGATGGAATAACTGGTTACTTGTGAAAGCTGTCTATTAATAGTCCCTTATCAGTGAGATCTGTATGTGAGAGCTGCAGTCCTATTGTGACACGTTCACACTTGGCTGGAGGGCATGTGGTGTTGATACTGCTGGACATGCTCTACTCAGTTTGGTCAGTGCCATCAGTCTGTGGTGATGAAAGAAGACATCGCAGGACAGGCAGCAGGACAAGGAGAAGTGTTGCAGGGTGGTGGTGTGGGAGCCCTCCTGGCACAGCATTTGTTTAAATAAAAATGTAATTGGTCCTACCCTAATACACCCCTCCCCCCCCCCACACACACACAACACAGCACAGCTAAGCTACATACTTTTAAACTTATGACAGCCTGGCATGGTGTAATCCAATAGTGTTTTTAAATTCCCCACCATTTTACACTTACAAGGTGACATCACGAACTCGACCTCATACTTAAAGGAGAAAAAAACAATACTTGCACAATATCAGTCCCAGTAGTCGAACCCATGCGAAAGTTTGGGACATAATTCTGACTGTACACTATGATGACCTTCTGAAAGCACAGCTTTCAGATTTTCACAGTCACCAATTACTCATCACTTGGACCATCCCACTGCAACATGGGTGCAGAGTACTGTACAGCAAGTTGACAACTAGAGCTTTCCTATTTGCAGGATGTTTAAAGTGAAGGAAGAGGACAGGTTTATAGACTGTTTTGGTCAAAGTGTTTTTATATCTATTTGAGAACAATCATGTTTTTCTACATGAAAAATATTAAGTTATACGAGCTTGTAAATATCAACCTCACACACATGAACATTCAATATTATTTTGACAATATTCTTGTATTGATATTCTGCAGCCATATATACATTTCAAATTCAAAATTAATGAACCTAATTAATTGAAGAATAACTATGAAATGATGTTAATGATTTTCGATTTGCAATTTAATCATGCCAATCGTGTTCAAGAACAACACTTCTGAAAATGTACCTCACCTTAACAGTGCCACCTTCAGAGTCTAAAGAAAGTCATTCACAACACAATGTTAATAATTAAATAGCACCACATTACTTCCTAAATGTCAAACTTATTCATTGGATTCGTTTACATGGCATTTTTGAATTGCAATACATGAATATTCACAGCAAAGAGTTCTCTAGCACTAGCTACTGGGTAGAACTTTCATATTTTTGACACAATGAACAAAACATGATACCAATATCAAAATAATTTGTCATAAATCTCTTTCTCAGTATGCTGTTGAGTACTTGGGCATTAGGAGGCTACAGTGGGGAGGAGCAAGTGATAAATAAATAGTGAATGCAAATGTTTAAAACTTCTTCTTTCACATGGTCATAACTGTGTACATCAGAATTATGTTCCAAATTTTTATGTGGGATTGATTTCTGGGACTGATACATTAGAAGTAAGCTTTTCTTTCTACTTAAAACAGGAGGCTGAGTTGGTTATGTTTCCATCATAAGACAGCATTCCAAACTTAACACAAACAAATGATATATTATATTCTTGCAGTGTTGTGGGAGACAGCCAAGCACTGTTCACACCTAACAGTGTAGTGCATTGGCAACTATGGTGGGACGGGGGTAGAGGATATTGCAGTGGATTTAAATTTAGGACAAGTCAGTTTATTACTTTCCTCCTATTTTTGACACTTCGACACTTCATAGAAAAAGAGAGCCAGCTACCATGCAGGCTGTCTATGTGTCCTCAGGTACGCCATCTTGGATCCTATATTTAGCACAAGTGAGCTGGGAACTATGAAGGTCGCTCAAGTACCCACCAGGTTTGCCATCGTGGATTCTGATATGATATGGCTGGGGAAAACCCAGAAAATCTGACGACTATTCTCACTGTCCCAATATCTTCAGGTCTCCCATTTTGGGTTCTATGTGGAACACTAGTGACGTGGCAAGTATGCAGGCTGTAACAGTATCCCCAGGTCTGCCACCTTGGATCACAAACTTTTAATCTGATGTCATAGAGCCTGTCCTTAGATCTGCCATATTGGATGTTATAATTGGGACAATTAGGCTACCTCCGCATCTTAGATTTTTTTAATTTCCCAAAATTTCATATATCGGCAATTGGCCTGTAATGTCAGAGGATGGTGGAGGAGTGAATGGAAAAATGAAACAGGAGTGCATACTGTCAGCATCGAGGTCACCACTGGAAATCTGGAAACTATGCAGCCAGCCGGTGCGACTGAGGGGTTCTGGAACCGCGCTGCGGCTACGGTTGCAGGTTCGAATTCTGCCTCGGGCATGGTTGTGTGTGATGTCCTTAGGTTAGGTAGGTTTAAGTAGTTCTACGTTCTAGGGGACTAATGACTTCAGATGTTAAGTCCCATAGTCCTCAGAGCCATTTGAACCATTTTTGAAAGTATGCAGGCTGTCCCAGTATGCCTATAACCTCACTACTTACACTCACAGCTGCCCCTTGCAAAAGATATTGGTCCCCTTCCAACCCAAATCTTTTATCCCTAAACAGCTGTGGCCCACTCCATAGGTAATAATTCTACTAATGAAGGAGTTGGGGCCAGTGGCGTGGAATCTCAGTTTCAGCAACTGTCGTCAACGTCAGCCAACAGTAAAGCTCCTAGTGCAGAGATTGTATACACATAGGTAGCAAGTACTGTTAACTCTCTAGGTAAAGAGGTGTTCTCTGATATTGTGTTTCCCCTCAAACCACATGCAGTTTTCATAAATATGATTATTAGATACGTGTTAATTATGAATATGATGAATTCTATATTTAAATGATGCAGGTATTCGAATTTAACGGAAAAATAGTGGTTAATGCTAGACTCGAACCAGTGATCCAACGATTACTACTCTCAAGTGCTACCAATGTACTGCGAGGCTTATCGACAATAGACTTACCTTTACTGAATTAAAGTCACTCGGTGAACTTCAAAGTCGATTTTCTCGAGAATTTTTTAGAGTCGAATTGAAATGCTCTCGAAGATCGATATTTGATTTTAGAACTTCAGATACCATAAATATAAAAAGTTACAAAAGCATGATAGCTGTGTGGTCCCCTTGTCAGTTGTGTTTATACATCCAGAAAGGTCAAACTAGTCTGAGTAATGAAGAGCCAAGTGGCAAACCATATCTCCGTGATGAAACAAGAATCACAAGAAAAATGGAGGCCCCAGTGCCCAAAGACCAGCGTATCAGACTCAAGGCGATAGTGGAATAAGTGAATTAAGCCATAAATCAATTTTCAGTTGTTGCATGACATTTTGATAATGACAAAGGTCTCTGCTCACTGGATTCTACGAACACTCACATCCTTTCAAAAAGCTTACCGAGCTGAGGCATTAGCATAAATGTTGCGGCTCTCTCAGGTCAGTCTAACTAACTTATTTGGCTGTCCTTTTGCCATGGTCCAGTTCACTTTACACCCTAGACGATGGAGTGAAACAAACAGTTGAAACATGTGAATTAACTACTGCCGAAAGAAGCAAAGACCCAAACATCACTTGATAAGGTAATGCTCAGAGTTTTTTCGAAACTGCCGTGTCATGGTGTCAACAGACTGTGGTAGGCAAACTGTCCTGGGATCATATTGCTGAACTCTGCTGATGAGGTTACTGGAGACTGTCAAGATGGAGTGTCGCAGGAAGCAGTCCAATGGAGTGTTTTTACTGCATGACAACAATACAGTTCATCCTACACAAGGCACTGTCACTATTGCTGCTTCTTTAAGCTATCAGATTTTGCCTTACCACCATATTCTCCTCACATGACACCCAGTAACGTCTTCGCCTCTTTTTGGATGAAAGAAAACTGTGAAGACATTTCCAATTATGCAAGGTGATTTTCGAGGCACAATGTTTCTTGAAAAGTGGAAAGGCATACTTCCACAAAAAAGCTCCGCACCAAGTCATACATCATTGGGAAAAATGGATCCACCATGAAGTTTCATAGACATTTAATTTTTTTGAGGTGATACTTAAAACCTTATTGATACCCTTCATACAATATCTACCACCCAACCCCCACCCCCCCCCCCCCACTCACACAGCACTTCCCTCCATTACCAAAGCGGCCATTCATTTACATCTCAATATTTGCCCTATCAGTTAATCACTATTTTTATTCAAATTGTGCCACAATTTTTTTTCTCCTTGATACGATTCAGTACCTCCTAACTGTAATCCTATCTACTTCAGCATTTTTCTGCAGTGACACATTTAAACCTTTCACTCACTTCTTGTCCGAAGTGATAATCAACCATATTTTACTTTGGTACAAGGCTTACTCCAGATAAACACCTTTAGAAAAAGCTTAGTAACAATTAAATTTATATTTGGCATTAATAATTTCTCTTTTTCAGACACACTTCTCTTGCTATTACCAGCTGCATTTTATATCCTCTGTGCTTTGAATATTGTTAGTTTGCTACCCAAGCCAAACTGTATATACCTGAACATTTAAAAAAAGAAACTTATGGAATCACGTAGTTTATAATGCTATGTCAGTTATAGTATATTCTACCTTTATTTATGTTTGCTTGTCGTAAATTTGGAACTCTGGTGCCAACCATCATTTCACTGCATTATTAACAATATTTTTTATTCTTGGAAGTTTCTGAAGATCCTTACATCAAATCAAAATTTATTACTGAAACATAAAAGTGTGGCATCTTATGTTCAAGTGGTAAATTCCAAGTATTGTTTTCAGTTATTTGGTAGGCCATGTTTATATAGACACTTTTGAATTGTCTATCCCTCTAGACGAAAGAAGAAATGACAGCAATCTTTGTATTCAGTAGTTTGTTCTATTCAGTTGATGTTTTCATACGGTCTGTGTTTCAAAATAACGTTTTACAACAGTAAATTCACCTTTTTCTTAATGATCATTCCTATGAGTAACATAATGATCATTCCCATGAGTAAGTATTTCTCTTGTAAATATTGAGTTCTAGAATATTAAGTGACTTCCCTTCGATTTTTACCGAAAAGTTGAAAAAAGATCATACCTAAATAAATTCTTTTGACGATACTAACTCTATTTTTCTGACATACTGCTTCAGTTCAGTAATTTGTTCAACACTTAACTGTTCATTTCCCCCATTCTGTCTTCAGTAAAAAATTATAGTAAGTTATTATTTGAAACAAAGTATAAGTAAATTCTTGTTCATCACTTCATATTTCGAGATACCACCTTGTCCTCACAGAAAATGAGCAGAAACACTCATTATGATTGTTTATTTATTTATTTATAATTTTTCTTGCATGCATGAATCAAACTGATGACATTTGCAAACAGTATACTTAGTGAAAAATGATACATTAGTTCTAAATTGGAACTTAGTAACAATAATAACATTAAATTACCAGTACTTACGTTTTGCATAGTTTTGGGGTAGTATATTGAACACAATATTGTAATGATTGCAATAACAATAAGTATAATATAAAAATAATAAAGCAGTCTCACACTAAATAAGTGATTCAATACATTTTATAGAAACTAACTTTCAACTGAAATATGAGTAGTTACATGCTCTGAGACAATGAATTCATATTTCTGCTGTTGCAAACTTACAGACTGAATTCAGACATTGTTTTTACTACATAAGAACTTGAGTTTATCTGAAAAATTTTGTTTCACATGTTGGAACTGTGCACTATGGTCTATTAAGTTAAAATTATGGTGACCATTACTGCATCATCACGCTATGGCACTGTCATGTCGAGGTGCAATCAAACTGTCTGTCACATCATAGCACGTCAACTCAGTTCAAGTCATGTTATCTCAGTTTTCATGGCTGTCCTCAACTCCTTTTTCACAGGAACTGCGATCATTGCAAGATGATCTTCAACTGTTTTTGCACCCAAAGTGCAGCTTTCAGGGATAGCTTGTATATCAGAGAAGGGAAACACAAGTACAAAAACCACAAAAAAGAGTGTAGTTCCGAAAGATATCATTACATGCTACAGAAGCGCAAATTCACATGCTATACACTTGAGGAAGAGGAACTTGCATTTTATAAGCATTCTAGAAAGTCGAAACACCAGGTTTTTTCATTTGTTACGTCAAATTGCAAACAGATTAACACAATGTTATGAGCTGCCATCACACCTTGCGAAAAACTGGTTTGTTTATGGTTTAGTTGCCAGTCCAGGGCAAATTTTTGTGCAATAGTCATACCTCCTTCAATACCTTTCCCTTGTAGATTTACAGGTTTCCTTTACATCTTGTATTTGGCTTTTCATAGTTCAAGTGCCGTATTTGTACTGGGGTAAGCTAGTGAAACAACATAAAAAGTGACCACTGATGCTTGCAAAACTGTTTCACACAATTCCAGGGAGCAGGTATTTATGCTTTACAAATGCAAGTTCACCCTGACTGTCACATCACGTACCATCAAAACATTCTGAAGTGCATTTCAAACTGTGTCATTTCTTTCGTTAAAATTAAAATTTGATAATTAATGGCGAAAGGTTAATTGAAGTAGTGGGGAAACAGTCTAAACTGTATGGCACGAGCATAATAAATTACTTGTCCCATACTACATTTATAAAGTGTATTTTTATACATAACAATACTGTCTTTAATATTTTAGACTGAAATGGATTGCAGTATGGCTACAACTTGAAGTGAAGAAATCAAAAGAAAGTAGAATCAAATTGATTAATGAGTGGAATTCATTTTTAAATTATCAGCCATTTGTAATTTTTCAAAAACAAATGGACTGAAAACTTCAGGCACTGTAAAAAACCAAACTCCTCCCTAACAGGCCATGAAGGCCCAGCGAACCGACCGGCCGCCATGTCATCCTCAATCCATAGGCGTCACTGGATGTGGATTTGGAGGGGCATGTGGTCAGCACACTGCTCTCCAGCCATATGTGAGTTTCCGAGACCAGAGCTGTTACTTCTCAATCAAATAGCTCCTCAGTTTGCCTCACAAGGCCTGAGTTCACCCCACTTGCCAACAGCGCTCGGCAGACCGGATGGCCGCCCAGCCAAATGCTAACCCAGACTGACAGCGCTTAACTTCGGTTATCTGACGGGAACCAGTATTACCACTGCTTTGAGACACTGCAACAGTGGCAAAATGCTTTTTAGTGAAGAATACGTCACCTAATTTATTAGAGTTTTTTGTGCCAGGCTTATTTATTGTTAAGTAGCTCTCTAGATCGCGTGTGAAACAATTTTGCAAGCATCAGAGGTCAGTATTTATGTCATTTAAATTGAAAATGGAAGGGGGAAAAAGGAAAGGGAATTGACTATTGACATGAGCTGTATCGGGACTTTATGCAGAAACAGTGGCGATGAGTGATAATATCTGCCAGACTGGGATTCGCATCTGGGATCTCCTGCATACTACGCAGATGTGTTACCACTGCACAACCCAGACACAGTGTTTATCGCATTCGGGCCGACTATTTCAGCACAACTCTCAGGCAGCCCACATTCCCACCTAGCGCCACCTATCTGCACTCCCTGTTCATGTCCTCCATGGTCACCTCCTCGAGATTCCCACAGGAAGTTAGATGCACAGTGCATCGACACTGAAAGTGGTGGATTCATTACTTATTGAGGCAAATCAATTATATTAAACATATAATTCATATCATGACATCATTATTTGGGAACATGAAGTCCATGAATTTGTGCAAATGGTCCCCACCTAGACAAAAATAACCATTTCCAGTCAATGGTCCGTTCAGTTCGTCCAGGAGGCCCAGTCAGTTACATGTATACACAGCCCACACCGTTATACAGCCACCACCATCTTGGAAAGTACCTTGTTGAGAACCAGGATCCATAGCTTCGTGGTGTCAGTGCCACACTTGAAGCCTACCGTCAGCTCTTGCCAAGTGACTTTGGGACTCATCAGTACATGCGTACATCGCTCTCCCATGCCTTTTCTCACCTTAGTGTAATGAGTTCCAACATTAACAAGTTCTAAGACGAGGCATGAGTAAATATTTCCAATCCAGTAGACAAGTTGATGCCACTCATACTAAAAACGTCGAATAAGTATTTATACAGAATTTTATTTTAGCACTCTTTTAAGGTCTGTTATGTTATATATGTGCCCTAGAGTTGTGTAAATTTTACATTGGACGTTTCAGTTTCAGGTTTCATGAAGACTATTCTCTTGTAAAACTGTTTATCTGATAATAATGAAATTCTTTTTGCTTTAGTTTTGATTATTTTTTTCTGTTTCTGATTTGCTTATCTGATACACGCACGAAGTGAATCGACTAAGTCGCAACACTTCTTCCGCGGTGTCGTTGAATATGTTTGGTCGTTGGATGTCGCGGGGGTAGGTGAAGGTGACCTTGGCGGGGTTTGGAAGTCGTCTGTTGTGTAGTGTCAACAAATTAAGGTAAATATTGAATGGTTAAACGTGAACACTCCACAAAAAATTGATATTTTTTCATTTATCTCTTAAGTCAGTGTAATATCTACTATGTTGCGGAGAAATATAGTCTGTACTTTCTCCTCTCCTTGTAAATAAATGTAATTCGGCTTTTTTTACTTCCCAAGCCAGTGACATAATGAAGCTACATACACACACATTAAATTTTATAGTTTTTATTTATTTACTTTTTGGCTAGGATGAGGTAAATAGGCGAAATATGCCTTCGGAATAACGAAAGAATAGGATGACAGCTTATAAATTCCCTTTAAATCAACGCAACTACCAAAATTTTTGTAAGAAAAAAATATTTTCTTCCTGTCGATATCATTTTACATTTCTTTCCAGTATCTTGTTATGTTTCACAAGTACTGAAAGTTGTCGCCAGTGCAGAAACATAGGAAACATTGATCTATTCAGTAATATATTTCAGCCGTATTTTGTCCAACAACAAACCACTTTAATGTACGAAGACCTGTTATACGATGGAGTAGTCATCACAGTGTCTCAACAACACATGAAGTACACACTGATAAATTAGATAGTTGCTCGTGCCATAAAGCTGCTCACAAACTATTCTTTTTTGTTTTGCTGAAGAAGGACTTTAAGTCTGTTACTAACAAAAAAGATAGCCTAAGTATACGACTGACTAAGAAAACGTCTGTTTCTTGCAACCATTTGGGTGGATAGCAATCTGGTATCATCTTTCTGTGCCAATAGATGGAGAACAATGTGTAAATTATGTTTTCAAACTTGTGCTGAACATGTACAACTGCTGTTACAGCAATACAAAGGATTTTGGGTTTATCTTGGTTTCAGTTTCAAACATGGCAGATCAAGATCCAGATACGAGTCAGAGACGTTTCATAGAGAGAGGTTCGCACAAAGGCAAAGGCATTGCAGTTCTTACCAGTGGAGGAGACTCTCAGGGTAAGTAAAATACAAATTATCAGTTATTGAATACTTCTTGTTTGCAGGGGGGGGGGGGGGGGAGCTTTTGGAACTAGGCGCTCTGTTTATCCTGCTGGTATCTCTTAACTGTTTATTTGCCTTTATCCCTTAGGTCTGAAAACATATCATTCAAATTATCCTTGTTCTCACTATTTTCCTTGTCACTAAAGCAAAGCCATCTCAGATATCACTTGCAGCTCTAATCATTCATCTCCTTTGGTAACAACTTTTCAGGCAATAAAGATATACAGAGTATTAGGGTTATAAGTACAGATCTTTTTATTGGTGGCCGAGGACAGTGTCCTGAACAACATTGCATCAGTATTTCTTTCATAATAAGAATGACAATTATAGCTGTTTAGAGTAGTATGTTTTTAGGTTGGTTATTAACTCCAAGTACATGTGGCAAGAACAGACCATTAATATTTATTTTCCCCCTGGTTGGATGCAAAAATGTAAGTCTATGCTAACAGGTGTAATCCATTTCACAGTGCAGTAACAACCACTCAGAAAATGTCAGCTAGTAAATTATATGACGTGTTTGCGGGGAGACTGTTAGACAGAGAAAAAATAACTATCACTCTGAAGGGGGTACATATTAAGGTACCAATCTTCACAATATCTAGACTTATACCGCTAACACTCTCTATTTTGCTGCTTCAGTGTAGTTGTTTGCAGTACATGTTTTATGTTCAGTGTACACGCCTGTTCTTGTGCTCTTGGCTTCCTGGTAGTCAGCTGGTAGTGCCAAAGGCAGCATGAATATGCTGCTCCAGTGTTTCCACATCTGGAAAGGCTCTGCATACACGAGACTTTTGAGATGGCTCCCATAGCCAGAAATTGCATAGGTTGAGATCCAGTCAATGACCAGGCCATACCATTGGATCCCTCGTCCAATCCATCGACCAGGGAAGACACAATTGACAGGCGCCTGGATGTTAATGGCAAAATGGGCTGGAGCACCATCATGTAGCAGACATGCAACCCTTCGGATCATCAGTGGCACTTCTTCCAGCTGGTAGGCAAAGTCACCAACAAGTAATGCTGGTAGTTCCGATGTGTTAAATGACATGGAAGGAAAACTGGTCCCAAAATACAGTTGCCAATTTTCTTGGCCCTCACATTCCAGCTGCACTGATGCTGATGATTTGCTGTCACCATACCATGGGGGTTTTGTATACTATCCCACAGATGACTGTTATGAAAGTTGAAGATACCACTCTGCATAAAGGTGTCCTCATCTGTGAATAGGATGGATGCTGCAGCTGTTATGTCACAGGCCTGATAAGTTCAAAAACCACCTCGGTGAGAGGGGAGGGGGGGGGGGTTGCTGCAATCGGTAGTTTGTTCACACTGTTTCATAGTGAGGCCGCCTTTTTACTGATGCTAAATTCCAAATATTCTATAAATTGCCAGAAGAACTGATTTGTCTTTAAATTGCTTTAGTGCCAACATAAAGATTCCTTCCTGTCACATGGTGACAGAATTGTCACCCATCACCCACTTGATTTTTCACGGAATTGTCACTCATCATTCACTTGAGTTTTCACAGTGGTGCCAGCTGAAGTAGGCAGTCAGTGCTGTGTCAGTCCTTGGGTTCCTTTGCTGTTATTGTTATACTGCATTTGCACTCTCAGCATTGAGGCATGTTAACTTGTTACCACTCTGACTCATGGTTATGGTAGCAGAAGTTTGTTGTACTGTGTTACGGAACTAGAACTACTGTTACTTTTGCTACAGATTCATCAGTTGCAGTGAAAGATACTTTCTGGAATACATATCATTATCATTAAAACATAAATTGTTTTAATTATTCACCCCCACATTACTTTTGCAAGTCTTTTCACCATGTACATTATCCATGTAAAATTGCCCTAGAATTACTACCGTTCTGTGTCCACTTAGGCTCACATGTGGCAGTATCATAGAAATATAGTATTGTGAGAAAATCATGATACTTAGATGTAACATGCTATCATTATTCACTCAGTTTATTTGCAGGGATCTTGGCTAAAGTTCACTTACAGTGTCTGCAGCCCTTGTGTCCACCAGAATGATTGACCACCACAAAACTGTGGTCAAGAACAAAGTTCACCAGCCTGCTGCACAACTTGATTTTATTCAGTGGCTACTTCACAACCTGTGCTATCTGGATCCTTCCCTCCAGCTCAGCTTTAGTGAACTTACAGGAAGATGGCTGTTGAGGTAGGAGGACAGCTTGAGAGTGCTCTTAAATCTTTAATGAAAATCGCGGAAGTGAATGGCTATTTGAAAAGAGACATGAAGGATGACATACATAAAGCAGTGAGTCTAGTTAGAATCTGTTTTGCATCAGTGGAAATACGCTAAATGATAATACTAAGGATATGATGTATCACAGAATAAGTTTAGGAAATGCCAAATTAACATAACACATAAGGAAGAGAACAGCCACCAAGCAGGACAAATGGCCTCATCTGTTGGCGAAACATGAACTGCTAGCAGCAACTGCCCCCAAGTGACATGTACAGGACTGGAACTGCATAGAAATTACATTCGTGCACCAAGGGCTGATCTAACGAATGAAACTCTGCCAATGCCATCTATAGGCAAATTGTGGGAAACAGTACAACTGTATCAACATTTTGCTGGTATACTGGGGCAAGGAATCTTGCTTGAAAACAAGTGATGTGACGGTGACCAATAGAAACCACAATGTGCTGTTAACAAAAGAAATTGAGGATAAAATCCTAGAAAGAACCAACTTATGCTTACAAACTGTGGTAGGAGAGCTCTCAAAGAATATCATAAACATAATAAAAGAAGAAATAAAAAGCAAATTGAATGCTGTAAGCAGAGAATCCAACCAAATGCAAAGTGAACATAGAAACTGCAGAAGAAAATCACCGAATGGAAAAAGCTAAATCTGGTAGAAGACAGGAAATGAGGGAGGAGAAATCATGACATGAAGAGCAACAGTTGGAATCAGCTGTCACCAACAGGCTCCCATACCACTTGGAAATAACAAAAGGACCAAAAAACACAGAGCAGGAGACAAAAGGAAAAAAGTAAGTTGGGCCGAACACTAAATGCAGCCCTATGTGGGTAAACTTCACCCAAGTATGAGACAGGAAAATGTAATGAGTACTCTCAAGGAAATCGAATCTCAGGAGAAATTAGGTGCAACCAACTGCAAACTAATGGCACAGACAGAGCATTCAGAGTAGTGTTATCCATCCTACACACAGAACAGATAACAATCCCTGACTTCTAACGCGAGGGGTTAATAGTCAGGAGATATTTTTCTTGCCGACAGTAGTGTAACTCCCACAGCAACAGTAATAACAAACACTACATCAGAATAATGGCATGGAACATAGAAGGGCTAAACTCCATAATCAACATGATCCCCCTGCTCACCTTCCAGGCCCTCAGGGGCTCAGCATGCTTTTGCTAAGTATGGGATTGAGGACCCCAGGGTTCCTGAGTTGGGGACTGGTAAGCGCTGCCAGTCTCTTGTCACTGTAAGCTCCAGGCATGCTTCAGCGACCGCTGTATTGCCCAACAGTAGAACATTGTGTGTCTCAGGTAATGGCATTTTGGCTTGCCTGCCTAGGTCACGAGAATGGTTCAAACCTCAACATGTGCTGCATGCTGATGAGATGCTGGGCAGTTTTGAAAAATTTTCACCTTTTTATATTCATAAAGGTTTGAAGAGCATCACGGGTACACTGAAATTGGTCAAGCAAATGCGTGATGACACACTGTTTGTTGAAACTGCTAGTTCCCAACAAGCAACAAACTTGTGTCATGTAGAGATCTAGTAGATGTTCCTAAGCAGGAATTGAAAGATGAGTGGGCTCAAGAAGGCATTGTTGACATGCAGAATATACTGAAAAGGGTTGATTGGGATCTGGTAAAATGACTCCTTCTTCCTTACCTTCAATAGCACGAAACTTCTGGAGTGTATCAATGCAGGGTTTCTTCGTCTATGCATATGGCCAATCGTCCCTAACCCAATGTGCTGTTTTAGATGCCAGCTCTTTAGATACACCAGCTGAGGATGTAAGAGTGAAGCCACTTGTGGCAAAAGTGACAAGGTCGCAATGGTGTTGGCTACTCCTCCCTTCCAAAGTGTGAATATTGCTCTGGGCACCACCTGGTCTGGAGTAGGGATTGCAGTGTCTTCCTTGAAGAATGGAAGATACAGGACATTAAAACATTGAAACACATCCCATATGGAAAGGCCAAGAAGACCTATAAAGCCATGCAGCCTCCCACATTCACTACATCTTTTGCTTTTGCCCCTAAACAGCCCATTGCAGTGGCCAGCACTTCCACACAAATTGGGGTTGCCAGTGTCAACACTAGTACCTACGTTTGTCAGTGTACTTGTCAAGCTGCAGTTGTTTCAGAGACCATAGCCCCTAAGAGAACTTCAGAGACACTCAGAATTACCACCGTAGTGGAGCTCATGATGTGTCCAAAGCAGAGACTTGTAAAAAAATAAAGCATTGCCTCAATCACTACTGTGGTAGTTCCTGCAAAGCCTTCCAGGCCAAAAAAGCAAATAGGAAGGTTGCACCACAGGTGAAAGGAGGTTGTAGATCATCAGACCATGTTGATGTCATTCGACTTGATGGCTCTGCTGCTTCTGCTTCAGTGCCAATGGACTACAAAATCTGCTCGGGGTAACCATCTTGCCTGAAGGCTGAAACTCCAACTGTTGTTGGCTCCCCATCTGGGTGGAAAGACAGGAAGAAAGTGCAACCCACATGACAGCATGGTTCCCATGCTATAGTTCATGACTCACATGGAGGAATTGAAACTCCTGGCACAGGCACAGCCCTTGTGCTTGTGTTTACAGAAAACACATTTCAAAGCTACTGATGCTGCTGTGCGATGGGGATATGCCCTCCTGTGTAAGGATTAGCTGACTGGGGAATGAGCCAAGGGAGGTGTTGCTGTGTTTGTCAATAACACACACAACTCCTCTGCTCTCCTCTTAGTTGCTGACCTACAAGTAGTATCCGTTGCAGTTCGTGCTAGTTAGGCATCACTATCTGCTCCCTGTACTTACGTCTGCAGGATGCAATAGACTCTGAGGCTCTCGCAGGCCTTATGAAGCAACTCCTTGTACTGGGTGATTTCAGTGCTCAACCTCCCCATGAACCATAGACCTTGCCGTTGGTGGGGAGGCTTGCGTGCCTCAGCGATACAGATAGCCATACTGTAGGTGCAACCACAACGGAGGGGTATTGGTTGAGAGGCTAGACAAACGTGTGGTTCCTGAAGAGGGGCAGCAGGCTTTTCAGTAGTTGCAGGGGCAACAGTCTGGATGATTGACTGATCTGGCCTTGTAACACTAACCAAAACGGCCTTGCTGTGCTGGTACTGTGAATGGCTGAAAGCAAGGAGAAACTACAACTGTAATTTTTCCTGAGGGCATGCAGCTTTACGAGAGAGCTGCATCAAACCAGTCTCAGGACTGAAGACCGCAACAACAATAACGTATAATGGGGCTCAAACTACACTTGTCCCAGGGTTGTGTTTTGGAGAACCTTGTGGTGTCTCAGAAGTTGTACATCCTCAAGAAGGGCAGTTCCACACATTTCTCAGCTGCTACTTGGTCATCCCCAGCCTTTGACCTATCTTTCTGCTCTCCAACACTTGCACACTCAGCACAGTGGGAAGCAACTGATGACCTTCATTCCAATGACCACTTTTCACTGTGGATACACCTACTAGATGGTCGGAACAGAAGCCACCACAATGAATGATCAGCAGAGCTAACTGGGCACTGTTCACGCAGTCGGCTATGTTTGAAGACCGTCACAGTGTCCTGAAATGGGTAGACCACATTATGCATGTGATCTACCACACTGCTGAATTATCCATACCACAGGTCATCTTAGGTGGTGATGTGTACCTTGGTGGACAGATGTATGCTGCTCAGCAACCCAGGACAGACGGTTTAAATGCCACTCGACAGCAGACAATCTCACAGCATTTCGAGTTGCGAGAGCCCAGGCTCTCCGCATCATTAAGGAGAGCAAGAAAAGGTCATGGCAAACATTCCTGAGCTCTTATCAACCAATCCCCTTGTTCTACAAAAATATGGGAAGCCATACCTAGGACTTCTGGTAAACACAGTTGTTTTACTGTTAGCTGCAGTGCTGAAACAGAGGTGTTTCCAAACAGTGCCCGGAGACATCGATCAGACTCTGATCATTTTGCAAAAATTACAGCTGATGCAAAGCAAAATATGACATTTTAATCATTCTCATCATGTTTTTAGTTTACTTGATTTGCATATGAGGGGCACAGTCCTACATTTTAGAGAGTCAGTGAGGTTCCTGGGTCTCATTTTTTACTCCAAATTGTCATGGTTGCCACACCTGAGAGACCCGAAAGCTATATCTCTAAAGGCAGTAAACGACATAAAATGCCTTAGTCACAGGTCTTGGGGAGCAGACAGAGCGTGTCTCCTCCAGTTTTATGGGGCTTTCATGCGTTTGTGGCTGGACTGCGGGTGCACAGTATATGGATCGGTGAGGCCTTCTTATTTGAAGATCATTACCACCATGAGGGGATTTGCTGGTCATGGGTGCTTAAAGGACCAGTACCATATCCAGTCTCTGTGCTCACTTAATATCGGGCAGCAGCTCCTCATGGTTCGTGAGGCATATAAGTTCCTCACAGCTCCAATTTCACAGCACACCATACTTTTGGATGTCTACCTCTGAAATACCTTTTCTCCAGTTGTCCACGAGCCACTCCCAGTTCGTGCCCTCAAGGCCTACTGCCTGAAAACTTCACTGTCTTTGATGCAGAATTATAAGCGATCTTGCGGGCACTTGAGCAGTTGAGACATTCTTCCAGTGCTAAATTTATTGTCTGTTCTAATTCTCTAAGTGCCCTTCACTCTCTGAAATGTTTGTATCCAGCAGACAAAGTAGTCCACACTAACCCAGGATGCCCTCCTCCAACTACTACGAGTGGGGAAGAAGGGGTATTTTTGCTGGGTACCAGGGTGGATGGAAATTGCGGGGAATGAAGGGCGGATCTAGCAGCCAAAGAGGTGTGTCATAATCCGGAGGTATTTCAGTGTGCCATCTCCCTGCATGCTACAACCTTGCTTTTGAGCTCCAGAGTCTTGGGTCAGTGGGAGGATAAGTGGCTGGAAGTGACAGATAATAAGCTCCATCTAGTAAAGCCACAATGCAGCCATGGTGTACTTCCTTTGAGTCATGTAGATGGGACAAAGTTCTCCTTACCTGTCTTCACACAAACCATGCCCTATGATGCATGGCTTCTTGGTCTGGCAAGAGGACCCCCCAATGTGTAGCACTTGTGGCATACGGATCACTGTGCATCACATTTTATTGGACTGTGTTTTATTTTTCGACCACATGCTGATTTGCTGACAGATCTACAATCTGTTTTATATCGTGTTCAAACGAATGTGGTTAGTTTTAAAGTTTTGTAAATTGTCCAATGTTTTTTTTTCCCAAGATTTTAGGGAAATGGTTTTAATGTGTTTACAGACTGACTGGCTCAACATACACTGACATAAATGGTCAGCCTGTGACATTTTCCTGTGCCTTCCTTTTAATTCCTTTGCTGTTTTATGTGTGGTTTAGTCTTATGTGTAGCATCTTTCTTCTTTCCCATTGTCTTAGCGTGTACGATCACAATTTAGTAATTTTATCCACATTTGTTTCTTTTAATGTGTGTAAGGGTGCTGATAACCTCACTGTTGAACAACCATAACCAAACACACACACACACACACACACACACACACACACACACACACACCTACCTTCCAAGAGAATGACATAATTCTTCACAGAAACATTAAGCTCAGAAGGCACAAGCATGAGGAACTTTTACAGATTTCACTCTCTAGCCAAGAAAGGAGATAGAGGGTGCCCTCTCGGGTCACTAAGCTGTTTCATAAACCACACCTTCAACCCCTTGCCCCCACATAATCAATCATACAAATAATACCTTAACTGTAGTCACCAGTGAAATGAAAATAATAAGTGTGTACTACATGGCCAGTAGCGAACCTGTGAACATTATCAACAAGCTAGGAAAGGCACTGGAAGATATAGAAGGTGGTAAGCTGACCATTCTGGTAGGGTATCTAAATTTCTGCATAGACAGATGGAACTCAAAAACCCTTGTGGTCGCAGATTTTCTCATGGAATACCTGCTGAGACAGCTAAATCAGGAAAAGAGATACATCTATGTAGTACCAAATGCAAGGTGCACAGTCGACCTAGTCGTCATGAACGTTCAGTGTTACACACAGGTGGAAGTAGAAAAGTCACAATTAAGAAACGCCTTCCAATAGTAACTAAAGTCCAATTAATCTCAGAAGCACACATATAAAAACCTTAAACCACATGTTTCAAGGCACATAGATGAAGAAAAATGGCTAGTACGCAAAGCAGAGCTACCAACAATAATCCACATGATGAGGTAGGTGAGACAACAGCAGCTCTGAATAATATACTCTCACAGGCTGCTGCTGAAGTAACCAGTTTCAGATGCACCATGAAGCCATGGTTCAATGAAGAATGTTACCTCCTGATACAGGGGACACCACAACTCGCCTATGCTGACAGGTAACACAGAAATGACACAGTAAAGAACAGCTCAATTCTGCAACAGTGGAAGAAGACAGAAGTTTATAACTATGCTCTACAGAAGCAAGTGCTGAAAAGATGTCCCAAATTCCCGAAGAGGAAGTTGCTTAAAAGAATTTCATGTTTAAACTCTTCTCTAAACTACTACTAGGGCACATTGAATAAAGACTATATGCTATTATCCCGACAAATAAATATAGTTTCACTCCAGGCAGGTCAACACTGCATTCATTGCAAAAAGCCATTCAAAAAATAACAACCCACCAGTTGACTATATGCAGTCTTTATAGACTACACTAAAGCATTTGACAGTATCAGCAGGGAGAACCTCATCCAGTAGCTAGAGAATAGACTAGGTGAATCAAGCAACAAACTAGAAGAAAGCAATTTGATCCTAGGTGCAAACGATGTAGCAATATATGATGGCATATCAGTGTTGGAAAACGACGTCAAAACGAGGGGTCCTACAAGGTTGTCTGATACATGTGGTTATCTTTAGTGTAATGTTAGTGGACACTGGGCAGACTATAGACACAAGGAATGTAAAACTGCTTATGCATGCAGATCAAATGGTCATTCTCTTCAGGAGCCTAGAAGAGCTACAAGCAGCCATTGGGACCATCAGAAATTGGGCTCTAGAAAACATGGAAATAACCAACTCAAAAATGAAAGCAATAAAATTTAGAAGAGGAGGAAGAATATCAAAGTGTGAACATCTCACATGTGGTGAATCAACATCAGAAGCTTGAAATACTTGGGAGTAACAAACAGTTTGAACCTCTCTCTCCCCCCTCTCTCTCCCCCCCTCTCTCTCCCCTCCTCTCCCTCTCTCTCCCCTCCTCTCCCTCTCTCTCCCCTCCTCTCCCTCTCTCTCCCCTCCTCTCCCTCTCTCTCCCCTCCTCTCCCTCTCTCTCCCCTCCTCTCCCTCTCTCTCCCCTCCTCTCCCTCTCTCTCCCCCCTCTCCCTCTCTCTCCCCCTCTCCCTCTCTCTCCCCCCTCTCTCCCTCTCTCTCCCCCCTCTCCCTCTCTCTCCCCCCTCTCCCTCTCTCTCCCCCCTCTCCCTCTCTCTCCCCCCTCTCCCTCTCTCCTCCCCCCTCTCCCTCTCTCTCCCCCCCTCTCCCTCTCTCTCCCCCCCTCTCCCTCTCTCTCCCCCCTCTCCTCTCTCTCCCCCCTCCCCCCCCCCTCTCTCTCTCTCTCTCTCTCTCTCTCTCTCTCTCTCTCTCTCCCCCCCCCCCTCTCTCTCTCTCTCTCTCTCTCTCTCCCCCCCTCCCCCCCCCTCTCTCTCTCTCTCTCTCTCTCTCTCTCTCTCTCTCTCCCCCTCTCCCTCTCTCTCCCCCTCTCCCTCTCTCTCCCCCTCTCCCTCTCTCTCCCCCCCTCTCTCTCCCCCCTCTCTCTCCCTCTCTCCCCTTCTCTCTCTCTCTCTCTCTCTCTCTCTCTCTCTCTCTCTGGGTGTGAGCAACAGCCACAAGAAAAGCCATTTATGACATCCTTAAGCTACAAAATGTTATACTCTCTCAATTGCAATAACTCTGTTCGAGCTCAAAAGTTATGCCAGCTGCCACATACAGAAGTCAACTAAGATGAACCTATCTAGAGAATGTTTAAGCTAGGTTCCTAAAAAGAGTTCTATCAGTCTCAAAATTCATCAGAAATAGCTACACTTATAATAGTGCAGGAAGCTTTCTTTGTAGAAGATATTAGACGATGCTGTCTTCCAGAGGCACAAACATAGAAAACTGTCATTGAGGACAGACAGAACAAAGCCCGGGATGTACTTAAAGCAATCGTGGAAACAGAAGCGATGAATTTAGATGCCAGTAAATGGTCCGAACTTCCAACTCCATCTCCCATACACGTGTTTTGCTGCCCACAGTTTCTATGCAAATGTATGCCGGAAGGGATCATGTCACGACAGAGGACTGTGTCTGTAAACTATGCAACAAACTATGTCCCAAATACCATTTAGTGAAGTGCAAAAGCAGAACTCAAAAGACTGGTGAAAGCATAACTTCAATGTAACATGTGCACATTGTGTTTAATAAAGTTATTGTTTATTGAGTTATGTAGATGGGAGCTATCCTTGCAATATATCCTTTGCTCCCATAATCCTCCTGGACTCACTCTAACATAAATCAGTGTCCCCACACTCTCGACACAACAGTTTTCCCTTTCTCTGCCCTGTCACCAAACCATGCCTTCACATCATCTTTGTCATGCTTCCCTGGCTCCAGTACCCTAAAGTTGAATGCTGAACCTGTGCCCCTGCCAGTTCTCTTTCTCTCCTGCTCTATCCAAACCGCCATACACAATCTCCTTCCCCCAACTCTTTTGTGGACACGTGCGTAGCGAGCACGGGACCCCGAGCTAATGTGGCCCTCCTTCCTTTCCGGGCTGCATACCTTCCCTTTCCTCATCCTTCCCCCTCCCCCATCTTCGCCCCCCCCCCCTCACCTCTGGCTCTTTCCTTCCCTTTCTCCCCCTCTGGGAGTATGGTTTGTGCCTACGTCCGGAGACGGACGCTCTAAACTGTTACAAATTCCTTGCTTTCTATACTTGCAAGTCTTCGTCCTTCCTCTGTCCGTCTCTTTTCCTTCCCGCTTCTCTCTGCACTTCTCTCCGCTGCGGCGTTTGAGACCCCTCTTCTTTCCTTTCCCTTTCTCTTTTTTCCTCCCTGTGCGTGTCTGAAGGCCGACCCACGCACTTCCATGCGTAGCCAGTGACGGGGTAACGCGTAATTCCCCGCCCCGGGCAGACAGGTAGGACACGTACGTACCCCCTGGTAACGGCCAGGCCCAGGGAGGGGTGATTACCTGAGCTGATACCTTCCGAAAGTGCCGATTGTTCCCTCCGTCCGTTTGTCGGGAGGTGTGACCTGAGGTGTGAACAATCACCTAAGGCGGGAGTGCCCTCAGTGAGGGCCCCCACAAGGGAGGAGCGCGCCATCGGAGACGCCGGTAATCATGGGGGATTCTTCCGCAATGGTTTCCTCACCTTCCACTATGTCTGCTCACAAGCGTAAGTTCACTGAGTCTCAGCCACAGACAGTTCTTCCATCGTTGCCACAGTTCCTTGTTGTTTCTCGGTCTGACGAAGGTCACGACTTCTCCACGGTCAACCCTTTCATTATTCAGAAAGGTGTTGACGCAATTGCAGGTCCTGTAAAGTCTTGTTCCAGATTACGGAATGGCACCCTGTTCTTAGAAACAGTCAGTGCCCTCCAGGCACAAAAATTGCTGCGTACTTCTCTGCTCCACACCTTCCCTGTCCGGGTGGAACCACACCGTACCTTAAATTCCTCGCGTGGAGTCGTTTATACACGCTCCCTCGATGGATTGTCTGACGAAGAAATTCAGCACTACCTGTCTGACCAGGGCGTAACGGCTGTTCATAGAGTTATGAAAAGGGTTGACACGAACATCATTCCAACCCGCACTGTCTTCTTGACATTTGACAAAGTTCAACTCCCATCGAAAATCAAAGCAGACTATGAGATAATTTCCGTTCGCCCTTATGTCCCAAACCCTACGCGATGCTATCGGTGTCAGCGGTTCAATCACACCAGCCAGTCCTGTTCCAATCCGGCCAAATGTGTTACATGTGGCAAGGATGCCCATGAGGGTGCTTGTCCACCTCCATCCCCTCGCTGCATCAACTGTATGGGTGACCACGCTGCTTCCTCTCGAGATTGCCCCGTTTTTAAGGACGAAAAGCTCATCCAGGAAATAAGAGTGAAGGAAAAGGTGTCGACCTTTGCTGCTCCAAAATTATTCGCCAGTCGCCAGCCCACTGTGCCTCAGACAGGAAAATACAGCACTGTCCTTGCTTCACCTCAGCCAACAAAGGAGGCGGCCACGCAGACTTGTGACCTCACCTTTAGTGCCACGGTCGTCAGATCGGCCAGCGCAAAGATCGCCCGTTCAACCTCACCACTTTCGCCTGCCCACTCTATGGCTCACCCTTCATCGGGTTCTGCTAAATCTCGAGCCCAAAAGTCAGACACCAAGCCTTCCAAAAAAGAGCATGCTCGTGAAGAGTTTTTACATACCGCAACTTCCCAACCATCGGTTCCTCCTTCATCTAAACATCATACTTCCAAGAAGGCTACAAAGAAACCCAGTTCCTCTCCTTCTCTGCCAAGGCGTGTCCCATCTACAGCACCACCTGGCGGAAATCGCCCTCGGCCGTCTTCTGTGTCGCCGAGGCGCACTGCTGGTGGCCGGTCAACCGGCTGATCGCTGGTGGCAGGAGCTGCTCCTGACCAACCTATGGATCAGGATCTTCTGCCTTCGGCTGAATGCCATTCCATGCTGTCGGTCGCTAGCTCCGAGCAGTCTTTGAGTTGACAGCAACTTTGATCACATTCCTCCATTTTCTGTTCACCCCATGTCCATTATCCACTGGAATATCCGCGGCATTCGAGCCAATAGGGATGAATTGTCGATCCTCTTACGATCCTACTCGCCGGTCATCTTCTGTCTTCAGGAAACAAAGCTGCGTCCCCATGACCGCTTTGTTCTCCCTCATTTTCAGTCCGTCCGATATGATCTCCCCTCTGTTGAAGGCACTCCAGCCCATGGAGGACTCATGATTCTTCTCCATGATACTCTCCATTATCACCCAATCCCCTTAAACACTTCCTTCCAAGCTGTCGCCGTCCATCTTTCCCTTTCCGGATACACGTTCTCTCTTTGTATTGTATACATTCCATCGTCCACACCAATGGCACGAGCTGATCTCCTTCATCTTCTTGGTCAGCTTCCACCCCCCTATTTGCTGGTGGGGACTTTGATGCCCACCACCCGCTTTGGGGATCTCCACATCCTTGTCCACGTGGCTCACTATTGCTAGACGTCTTCCACCAAGCGGATCTAGTTTGCCTCAACACTGGGGTCCCTACATTTTTGTCTGCCTCCACGACAAATTTATCTCATTTGGACCTTGCGGTCGGTACTGTTCCGCTGGCTCGGCGCTTCGAATGGTTCGCCCTTGATGATACACACTCGAGTGACCACTTTCCATGTGTCCTTAAACTGCAGCCTCAACTGCCATATGTGCGTCCGAGACGCTGGAAGTTTGCCCAGGCCGACTGGACACTTTTCGATGACCGTCACTTTCCCAGCGTTGACGATGAGGTCACACACGTTACCGACATTATTCTTACAGCTGCGCAATGTTCAATACCACGCACCTCCGAATTGCCCCGGCGCCCCCCAGTTCCTTGGTGGAACGAGGCATGCCGTGACGCAATACGCGAGCGGCGACGTGCTCTCCGCGTTTTCCGCCACCATCCTACTTTGGCCAACTGTATCCGCTATAAGCAGTTTCGAGCGCGATGCCGCGTGTCATCCGCGATAGCAAGAAGGCAAGCTGGAAATTTTTTATTAGCTCATTTAACACCTTCACTCCCTCCTCGGAAGTTTGGAGTCGGCTTCGACGGTTCTCAGGCGCACCTAGTTTCTCCCCGGTCTCAGGGCTCGCTGTCGCGCATGATACATTAGTGGACCCCGTCGCCATTTCTAACTCATTGGGTCAGCACTTTGCTGAGATTTCGAGCTCTTCAAATTACCCGCCAGTGTTTCTCCCGAAGAAACATGCAGCGGAAGTGCAACCTCTTGCTTTCTCCTCTCAAAATCTCGAAAGCTACAATACTGCGGGAACTCCAACATGCCCTCTCTTCTTCTCGCTCCTCCGCCCCAGGACCGGATGGTATCCACGTCCAAATGTTGCTGCATTTATCAACCCATAGTCTGCGTTACCTCCTTCGCCTTTATAATCGAATTTGGACCAACAGTACTTTTCCCAGACGATGGCGGGAAGCTATCGTCGTTCCTGTTCCGAAACCTGGAAAGGACAAACATCTCCCCTCCAGCTATCGCCCCATTTCTCTCACGAGTAGTGTCTGTAAGGTTTTGGAGCGTATGGTGAATTACCGTTTAGCCTGTTGGCTGGAATCCCGCAGACTTTTAACACCTGCCCAATGCGGATTCCGAAAGCATCGTTCTGCAGTTGACCATCTTGTTGCTCTCTCCACTTATATCATGAATAATTTTCTCCTGAAACGCCAAACAGTAGCAATATTTTTTGATCTGGAGAGAGCATACGATACCTGTTGGAGGACAGGTATCCTCCGCACACTGTTCTCTTGGGGCTTTCGAGGTCGGCTGCCCCTTTTTCTTCACGAATTTATGGCAGAGCGCACATTTAGGGTGCGGGTGAACACTGCTCTCTCCCGTACTTTCTCCCAAGAAAACGGGGTACCCCAGGGCTCCATGCTGAGTGTTGTACTGTTTGCCATTGCCATCAATCCCATTATGGATTGTCTCCTTCCTGATGTCTCGGGCTCCCTCTTTGTGGACGATTTTGCGATCTACTACAGCTCTCAACGGACCAGCCTTCTAGAACGATGTCTTCAAGGATGTCTCGATCGCCTCCATTCTTGGAGCATCGACACCGGCTTCCGTTTTTCTCCCAGTAAGACCGTTTGTGTTAATTTTTGGCGACGTAAGGAGTTTCTTCCGCCCTCCTTACATCTAGGTCCTGTCAACCTTCCATTTTCTGACGTCGCTAGATTCTTGGGTCTTATGTTTGACAGAAAACTGTGCTGGTCCTCCCACGTTTCCTATCTTTCGGCTCGCTGTCTGCGATCCCTCAACACCCTCCGTGTCCTGAATGGTACCTCCTGGGGAGCGGACAGAGTGGTCCTTCTCCGCCTCTATCGCGCCTTAGTGCGCTCGAAATTGGACTATGGAAGCATTGTCTACTCCTCTGCTCGGCCGTCTATTCTTCAGCGTCTCGACTCTATCCACCACCGTGGATTACGTTTAGTGTCTGGAGCTTTTTACACCAGCCCTGTGGAAAGCCTTTATGCTGAGACTGCTGAACCTCCGCTGTCCAATCGGCGAGCAGTCCTTCTGAGCCATTATGCCAGCCATCTGTCTTCCATGCCTGCTAATCCAGCCCATGACATATTTTTCGACGCCTCCTTTGATGTAGGGTATGCAGGCCACCTCTCCTCCCTACTACCACCGGGAGTCCGCTTCCGTCAACTGCACCATTCTCTTTCCTTCCGCTTTCCTAAAACCTTCTTGACAACTTGGGGTACAGCACCGCCTTGGCTCCGTCCCCGGATCTGCCTGCTCCATGACCTTTGTCGATTTCCCAAGGATGGTACCCCTTCATTTGTTTATCGTCGGGCATTTGCTGCTCTATGTGCACAAATGACGGAAGCCACATTTATTTACACCGATGGCTCGAAAACATCGTTAGGACCGATGGCTCGAAAACATCGTTAGGTGTAGGGAGTGCCTATGTTGTTGGCGACACCCCAAATCACTTTCGGCTTCCCGACCAGTGTTCGGTCTATACTGCGGAGCTTTACGCTGTTCTCCAGGCTGTCCACTACATCCGCCGCCATCAGCGGATACAGTACATTTCTGCTCCGATTCTCTCAGCTCTCTCCTCAGTCTCCAAGCTCTTTACCCTGTGCACCCTCTGGTCCACCGGATTCAGGACTGTCTGCGCTTGCTCCACCTGGGGGGCGTCTCGGTGGCGTTCCTCTGGCTCCCGGGACACGTTGGTATCTGCGGAAATGAGGCGGCCGATATTGCAGCCAAGGCTGCAGTCTCTCTTCTTCGGCCAGCTATTCCATCGATTCCCATCGCCGATCTACGGAACGTTTTATGTCACCGTGTTGTTCATTTATGGCACGCGCACTGGTCGACACTTCCCCAAAATAAATTGCGGGACGTGAAAACTCTTCCTTGTGCTTGGACCTCTTCCTCCCGAACACGTCGTCGGGAGGAGGTCATTTTAACTAGACTCCGGGTAGGGCACTGTCTTTTTAGCCATCGACATCTTTTAAGCGGCGATCCTCCCCCACTCTGTCCCCACTGCTCTCAGTTGTGGACGGTAAGACACCTTTTAATTGAGTGCCCCTATTTTACTCTGTTACGCGCCCGTCTACAGCTGTCGCCTGATATATCGTCAATTTTAGCAGATGACACGCGATCGGCCGATCGCGTTCTAGAGTTCATTCGTGCCAGTGAAATGACGTCAGTCATTTGAAGTTTTTTTTGGGACAACCAACCCCCTTCTGTAGTGAATTTTTAAGCCTTCCTTCTGCTTTTAGTTTCTCCAATTTTATGATTTTCGTCCCCATTGCTGCTGGTTTCCGTTTTCGGTTTTTTACTGCTTCCTAAGTCACAGACTGGGTGCTAACAACCTCCTTCCAGGTTCAACTGCTGAACTACAAATGCAGTATTGTGTGTGCAGTCGGCCCAGTGTAGGTGCACCTGTGTGTGTGTGTGTGTGTGTGTGTGTGTGTGTGTTTTTTAAGATTTTGAGAGAAAGTTTAAATATATATGTATGTGTACAGGGAGGATGTCTGAAGTAATAACGTTCCTTTATGAATTATTGCAATTCAGTTACTGTAATCACATTTTTCATGGACTGTTTAGGGAAAACTGTTAAATGCTAAAACTTATAATCAGTTGATTGTCAGTACTTCAGAATCTTAAGCAGAAACAAAACAAAACAAAACAAAAAATCCTCTCTCTGAAAAGTTCCTGTTTCAACTCTGCAGTTGCCTCCTATCTTATTCTGTGCAGATAGAGTTAGTGTGACCACTGTCACTAATTTTCATGGTCACATGTTTTGGGAAGCAGTAGTAATAAATCAAATTGGAAACCAAGTGAGATGAGTTGTTTAAGTGGTTAAGGTACTGAACTTGTATTCTGTAATAGAGGGTATCAGATTCTCATATGGTCATCCATATTTGGGTCTTTCATGGTTTTTGGAAATATTTTTCAATAAATGCTTGGATGGTTCTTCCAAAATTTTGTTGATTTCCTTCTCCATCCTTTTCCAGCTGAGTTAATTCTCCATTTCTAATATCTCAGGACTCAATATACTGTGTACCATCTCTCAGGTTAGATAAGTTTCTGCTGTCATGCGTAATTTGGAAGTGCCAATGTGGACTTTTATGCTAACTCTTGTTTTAGAAATTCTGTAAATGCAGAAGCACTTCGCAAATTGTCGACAGGGAGCTTTACATTGCAAATATCCCTTCTGTATAGTAATTGTTTTTTTCTTTATCCACATTCATCATTGGTGTGCATTGCAGTGATGTATTCTTAAAACCCCAAATACTGCTTCCAATCAATTATTAGGAATACCTTTTTTTTAATTGAAGTTCTGTAATAACCAATATTTATGTAGTTCAGTGTCCACCTCGTTAGCTGAGTGCTCAGCGCATCTGACTGCCATGCAGAGGTCCTGGGTCCGATTCCCAGCTGGGACAGGGATTTTCTCCACTTGGGGACTGGGCGTTATGTTGTAATCATCATCATTGACACGCAAGTCATCCAGTGTGGGATCAGTTTAAAAGACTTGCAACTTGACAGCTTCCCCATATGTAGATGGATGTGATCATTTCATTTACACAATTGAGTGACATTTTTCAAGCCTGTGTTTGTGTGACTGACAAGCTAATATTTTTGTAGAATTTACAGGCTACTGGAAACATATGAGTGGTGTGTGTTCTTGCAGCATAGGAAATGTGTACACAAATATGATTGGTTATTTGAATAATGCGTTGCAGCAACTGCAACATTGCCAGGTTGATATGGAGATGGTAACAATAGTTCCATTATAACAGTATTGCTTAATTTGAAGCAATTAACTCACATATTGACCTGTTTATATTGTTTTAAGTTGTCACTACAACCTGTTTTTTGCTATTTTGTAATTGTTTTTAATTCTGCAGGAATGAATGCTGCTGTTCGTGCTGTTGTAAGATTTGGTATATATTTGGGTTGCAAAGTATTCTTCATCAGGGAAGGTTACCAAGGAATGGTTGATGGTGGAGAGCACATAGAAGAGGCTGGATGGTCTAGTGTTTCCTCTATCATTCATAAGGTATGTTGTGTAGTGTTTTCTGCATGAACTTATTTCATGTGTTTGTTAGTGTGTTGATGTAAATCAATTTTCTCTTGTTTAGGGGGGAACTGTAATTGGTTCTGCAAGGTGTAAGGACTTTAGAGAACGTGAAGGCCGCTTAAAGGCTGCAAAAAACCTTGTGACCAGAGGGATTACAAATCTTGTTGTGATTGGTGGAGATGGTTCACTCACAGGGGCAAATCTCTTCCGACAAGAATGGCCCTCTCTTCTTGATGAACTACTGCAAAAGGGTAAGAGGAGGTGTAAACAATTTGTCTCATCATTACCTACATCTGTAAAATGGGTTGCAGTTAATCTGCAATTGCTCTCATAGATAAATTACTCTAATCAAACAATGTAAAATCCAGGATTGAATGTAACAATACAGGGAAAAGGAAAGTTGCTACTCACCATATAGTGGTGAGTCGCAGATAGGCACAACTGTTACAAATAAATAAAGCTTTCGGTCATTAAGGCCTTTGTCAACAATAGACACATGCACATGCACACACACACGCGCACGCAAATACAACTCACACGCACCACTGCAGTATTGTTGACGAAGGCGTAAATGACCGAAAGCTTTATTTATTTGTGACAGTCTTTTTGTTGTGCGTATCTGTGACTCAGCATCTCTGCTATGTGGGGAGTAGAAATTTTTCTTTTCATAATATTGTTGTTAGTTATACTAATATCATTAAAAAGGAGTCCTTTGAGCCCCTTTTTTTTTCATTTTGATTATGGGTCGTCTTATAAGAAATGTTAATGTGAAACAAATAATGGCGTGTATTGGAGTGGGGGTGAGGGTACTACCAATGTTAGAATACCACTGTTGGAACTTTAATCATACTGTTAGTTCAAAAGAAAATACTATGAAAAAGAAAAGATAGCAACTCACTATATAGTGGAGGTGGTGAGTCACACACAGCTGCAACAAAAAGACTGCTAAGGAAGTGAGCTTTGGGCCAAAAATCAGTCTTCTGAATGGCTGCCGAGGCCAGACTACAAGCAACAGTTTGTGAGTGACACTGTTGCTTGCAATCTGGCCTCGGCGGCCAGAGACAGTGGTCGTGTGTGTGAGCCATGTTTGTGTGAATTTGTGTTTGTGTGTTTTGTCTACTTCAGAAGAAGGCTTTTTGGCTGAAATATTATTTGTTTAGCAGTCTTTTTGTTGTGCCTGTCTGTGACTCAAATCTCCCCACTATATGATCAGTAGCAATCATCTTTTTCGAAAATATAATGTAATGAAAATATAATGTAATCGGATAGACAGAAAATTTACTCACCAAGTGGTGGCAGGAGAACACACACATAAAAAATAGGTTTTACTTACGCAAACTTTTAGAGCCGGTGACTCCTTTTCCCATAGAAGCGTTGAGGAGGAAGGGAGGGGGGTGAAGGAAAAGGGGTAGAGTTCGGAAAAGTCACCCAGAACCCCAGGTCAGGGGAGACTTACTCTACAGGATGAAAAGGAAAGACTGATTGGTGGGGACTGCCTGGGCGAGATTTGAAAACCTGAGACAAGGTGGAAAATGGGTTAATATGCAAGACAGAGATTACTGCTAAGACATTATGTGTGACTTAATGAGAGTGATAACCTATATGCATTGTATGTAACAGAGATGGGAGGAGGGTACAACAAAAAATAGACAGGTCAGAAAATGAAAGATGTAGAAAACTAAAATGGAGTGAAGAAAGGAGTAGTTACTGTGAAGGAATGCTGAGATTGAAGAAATTAACGTAAATTAAGTCCAGGTGGGTGGCAAGAACGAAGGACGTACTGTAGCGCTTGTTCCCACCTGCGGAATTCTGAGAAACCGGGAGAAGAATACAGATGTCACGTATGGTGAAAGAGGCACAGAGGTCACGAGTGTCATGTTATAGCAACTGGTTATTGGATGTTGCCGGTATAAACCTTCTGCTTATGCCCATTCATCCTGACTGATAACTTGATGGTAGTCGTGCCAGTTTAAGAGGCCAAACAGTGTTTATGTAATGTGTGGTGGACAAAATCTTACACAGAATGGGTTTCACTTCAGGGCATGATTTTAGGAGGTCATGGCCTTCTCGAAGTAGCTGATTAATACGTTCGAGATCAGGCTAATACTGAGTGACAAGAGATGTGCTCCGAAGGTGGTTTTTGGAGGGATCAGACTGGATGTAATATGAAAAAGCTCTGTGGAACATGAAACTAACTAATGAAAGAAGTGTAGATAATATGAATGAGAGAGTTTTGTACCTGGTTTAAGTGCTGTATCAGTGCAAATATCGCAGTTTTTTTCTTTTCGTTTTTTTAATTTTGAGGGAGCTGTATTATTGGTTGAACAGGCCTTAAGATCTTAGAATTTAAAATGAAGAAGGAAGACAGAGAGAGATAATTTTGAAACTGTTCTTAGCAAATAGGCAGTGGCCCACAGGTCATAAAAGCCATTTAAAATAAGCTTTAAGGTCCTGTACTTTGCTCCGGTGCAAATGAATGAGTTCATACATACAGTATCCAAGATTAATTAATTATATTGCAATTGGAAAGGATGACATAAATTTGTTTTGGTGTGGATGTTATGAATAGAATGTTAAACTTGGTGAAATGCTGATCGAAGGTTTTTTTGTTTTATGGGAGATGGGTTTAATATAATACATAAACTTCAGACATGGCAGACTAAAAAAAATTGATTATTCCTGAATGGTGATTTATGCACAGTAAGTTTAATATGCTGGCATTATGAAACTTGTTGTCTCAGGATACACATTCACATTTCAAAACAGTCCTGAGATAATTGCATGTGGATATATTCTTTCTACTCTATGGTTGTTGTGTGTGTGTGTGTGTGTGTGTGTGTGTGTGTGTGTGTGTGTGTGTGTACAGTGTATCTTTTGTGCATGTAATTCATTGAAAAATTACTTGTTTGGTGAAATCATTTTCTGTCTCAGCATCACTCCCAACAGAAGCAAAATAATGTTTAAATTTTTAAAGAGACAGATGTCAAAGTAAATTGTATTTTTTTAGAGGCTGTAACATTTTTTTTGTGTCAGCGGGTAGGAACATTGTCCTAAAGCAGGTCTAAGACCCAGATGTTTAGTGTTGAGTAATAAATATTGCATACCAGTATGTAAGATTGCATGTTGGGTTTCTAATTCTCAACAGAATTAAATCTAGCATAAAAATTACAGTTACCAATTGACAGGACCTTTAGCAAAGTTATTAATAAACAATACATGGTGAAAATTCTATTAATTTTACATGATACACTTTTTTAATGATTATGGTTCACAAGTTTTGCTTTTTTTAGGCGAAATCACAAAAGAAAGCAGAGAAAAGTACACATATCTTCATATTGCTGGTTTGGTGGGTTCCATAGACAATGATTTCTGTGGTACTGACATGACCATTGGTACGGATTCTGCCCTTCATCGAATTATTGAGGCTGTTGATGCCATAGTCTCAACAGCTTTCTCACATCAGCGCACATTTATTATGGAGGTCATGGGACGACATTGTGGGTATGTAACCATGTCCTCTCTCTCTCTCTCTCTCTCTCTCTCTCTCTCTCTCTCTCTCTCTCTGCCTGTGTGTTTGTTTACTGGATAAAGACCTTCTCTAAACTCCTCCTCCAGCAATATTTATCTGTGTTACTCCTGCAAATTTTCTAATGTCATCTACTCCCAGCTCTTGTGTAGAAGATATGCTATAACCAATTTTTATCTGTTTCTATCTTAACAGAATAAACTGAACTCATTGTGCCTGATTGTAGCATATATTCTTCTTTCTATGCATTACTTGTTTGCATTTCAGCATCTCCTATTAAGTGACAGCATCTGCCAGAAGAAAGCTATTTATCACAGTGTCTGCATGTCTTTAAGAAATAAAGTTAATTTCTCTTTGTTTTTACTAATTTTGAACTAGAATATGTTTAGAATATGCTTTAATATGCTAATATACCCTAGTCTACTGAATAAATACAGCAGTATATTTTTTTACAATATAACAATGGATCTACATTCAGCAATGACCTGTACCTTCACATTCCAGTGACATTGTTTTTGTAACTTTTAGGTATTTGACGTTGCACATATTTTGACTGTTTCCTGAGGCAAATATATTCACTTTCAACGTATCCAATAATTTTGTTGAATCACCAATTTTTTTAAAAAATGCAATGTTTCAGTCTTACTTTGTCCTAGAACGATGCACTGACCACCCGTAATAAACTTTTCATCCATCCACTAGGAGGCTACACAACTTTCAGTAAGTCATCATCTGACTATTTTCTTGTACTTTGGAAGCCAGCAAAGAACTTTGTTGGGACCATTTCTACACTACACATTTTCATTGCAAGAATTTTTGATGCAGATACTTAAATTGACAACATACTCAAACTTTTTTGAAACCATTGCATTTCCTTTGTTTGTTACCAGCACTAGAGCTGCTGATTTACTGTCCAGTATCATTAGCGATGTATCTTTCATCTTTCTCACTAACTCCATTCTCTGAAGTTAGTCAGGTTGAAGACATGTTAGAAATGGAGCATGTAAGGAAGAAACTTCTTATGATTCTTCAGTTTTACATCTGTTGTCTTTCCTTCATGGTAAACACCACATGTTCTGCTACCAATGTGAGCAAAGGAAAATCCACTTTCCATCTAATGTAACACACAGACTTCCAGTATTCACTGTCACTCTGTGCATTATTTCATTGTCAATTAGATGGTACATTCTGTATGAAACCTCTTAATTTTGCAGAAATTGTGTCTGCTGTCTGTCAGTAGCCTTCTTACCTTGTACAGAAAATTCACCCCAATTAACAAGTGGCATAAAGTCATCTATCGGCTTTCTCCCTGCCAGAAATGTTTATTCTGCTTCACTTTTGCTGCCAGTCCCATTCAGTTTTCATGGACATAATATTATTTTTGTAGCATACTTTCTCATTGACAGCTAAACCCATGTCATTTAGTAGAAAAAGAAATGAAGCTGTGTGTTTTCAATACAGTAAAACTTTCCTCTAGACTAGGTTTTGAATTGATATATCATCATGCACAAATGAGATTCACACGCGCACACACACACACACACACACACACACACACACACACACACACACACACACACACTATAACTCCACCTTTACATTCACAGAATTAATGTTTTCCCACCGTTTATGACATTTTTTATCATTCCCATCAAATTTCCTACATCAGCTATGCTAATTTGCACCTGATTTTGTGTCAACATATTTATAATTTTCCCACAATTTATGCATTACGAAAAAATGTTCGTAGGAGAAAAAAAATGACGCTGGCATGATGTTGGCCGTCCAGTAGTGTTTACAAATATTATGTGGTTAGTTTCTTGACACCAGAGCAGTCGACTCAGCAATCTGAACCAATGAACCCATAAAAGCTGGAGCAATGCATGCCATTTCTCTCGCCACTGCCAAGCTCTACTTGGTGTGGTGGCTGCTGTGAATAACTGGGTTCATTCAAGCAAAGATTTCATGACCAACCAGAACCATTTCCAAACTGTCTGTACTGCACAAATGCAGTTTCATAGTTGTGATCATCATGACACCTTTGTTGAACCATATTTAGCATGTTTTAGCATTTGGCCATGTAGCACTAGTTGGTACAGTCATTTACTTTGTGTTGCTCAAATGTTTTTAGTTTAAACACAACGCTGGTAATGTATTTTTTTTATTTTTTCATGCTGAGAAAAATGTGTTTCGAGAGTTTATTCTCGTTGCCAAGTGCAGAACTTACGTATGTATTTTTGTGATTTGATACAAACCAGCCATGTGAATGATAGTTTGCATGTGTCTGGTTTGCGCATAACTGAGGAGGCACAGTACCTGATAACCTGCAAAAATGAGTACAGCGCAAGAGATGCAGAATAACAAACATTCAAACATCACAAAATAATTATATATAAATCTGTGCTTGACAACAAGAAAAAATTCCCTAAACATGTCATGGTAAGCGTGAAAAAATGTGTAACTAGTGCAGTATTGCATTATTTGAATAATGAATTACAGCTGCAGGCTTTCAAAAATGTCGATTATTACGTATGAAGTTGAGTCAAAGGTTCCTACTTCCCAGACAGTTATCTGTTCCAGTTATATCAGCAGTTTTTATTAGATAATAAACATTTATTAGATAACAAACAGGTCCTTGACAAGTCTTTCAATGCCTGCCATGTACATATATTGTACATAAAGTACGGAAATGCAAGGAGGTAACATAATGTTTACAGCTTAAAATGCTATTTTCCACATTCTACATTTTAGATGTCATAAACTATCACTGTAACCTTCCCAGATATTGCTTTTTTACCATCCCTGTTCTGACATGTTCCTGGCCATTGTTACATGTAGTAAATAAAATTTCACCATCTCTGTGTTGTCATTTATTAAAGATGTTACAAAAACAAGAGAATAAATTCCCCATGCTCAGGATATAACACTCTAATTGTCCACATTTCAATTCCTTGTAAAATGACAGTGTTATTAATAAAGGCCATTGTGACAAGAGGCAGAATTCGATTTACTGAACTCATTTTTAAATTCTGTCTTTGTTGTATACTTAATATTTTGAGAAATTTGCTAATTACCGCTGCCCTTCATCATTTACTTTGCAGTTTAATCTTATTTATCATCATGATATACTATAGTATTTAAAATCAGTTTTGTCAATTTTCAGATATTTGGCGCTGGTGACTGCCCTGACAAGTGAAGCTGATTTTGTGTTTATTCCTGAATGGCCACCAGAGCATGATTGGCCAACTAAACTCTGCAAGAAGTTAGCACAGGCAAGAGGAGACTTCTCATTTCTGCATCTTGTCTTCACCACGTTCTTTCTTTCCATCAGCTACATTACTTTCCTACTTAAATCACACTGTTGAATCAGACTCAGGCAGGAAAAAAAAAAGAAAATGTGAAAACCCCTTTTTACAAATTATTGGTAGGGCTAATACTTAGTAACTGAATACATTATATCAGCTTGGGATGGGTGGCACCTAAGCAAATGTGTGTCTGAATGTAGTTTGCAACCTTGACTTTTGCTTTATGTTTAGCTTATTAACATTTTAAACTAACTTGGCTTATCTGTGTAACCCTAATCATGCTCAGAGAATGAGTCTGTCATTGACTCCTAAAGTGATTGGCGTGGATGAGCACACTTTCTAGCACCATATTCTGCACTGTTTCAGGAAGTAAAATATTTTATTTGAAATAGGAGTCTTATACAGTTCACAGTCACCAGCACAACCACCACCCATGGGGCTCACAAATCTTTCATGAGTACAGGCAAGAGGCCCTGAGATATTGCAGTACTGCACTCCCCCCCCCCCCCCCCCCCCTGCATGCCACGCCACCACTCTCCTCTCCTCTCTCTTCACATTCTACAATTCCCTTTTCTTCAACCACCTGTATTAACCCCCCTTTTCCCAAATTTGTACAATAGAGTGTAAACCTTTTGGGGAAAGATACCTTAGATTACATAGCACTTTTCTGTGGTGTAAGATTATCTTTTACACTTTCTATGTGAATGAACTTATGAGCCAAAGAGGCACAATATAATGGTGCAAAACACTTGACTGCTTGTTGTTCCTACATGAGAAACAAAATGTGTGCGCGTGTGTTTTGTACATGCTTTGCTAATGTTGCAGTTAGTACTTCCTCTTTTCAAATCGTGAACCATTTACCTCCCTTGATATCCAACCTTACGACACCAGAAGAGGGGGGGTGGGGGGGGACATGCTAGAACAGCTGCAGACCTCTATCCTACTGTGGCGGCACTGATGGAGGAAAAAGTACCCCCTTCTGGAAATCTTACACACACACACACACACACACACACACACACACACACACACACACACACACACAGAGGGGGAGAGAGAGAGAGAGAGAGAGAGAGAGAGAGAGAGAGAGAGAGAGAGAGAATTTACATATCTACATAGATATTCCGCAAATTGCATGGCGGAGGGTACCCTGTACCACTATTTTTCATTTCCCCTCCTGTTCCACTTACAAATAGAGCGAGGGAAAAATACTGTCTGCACACCTCCATATGAGCCCTAATTTCTCATATCTTGTCTTCCTGGTCCTTAGGTGCGATGTTTATTGGTGGCAGCAGAATCGTTTGGCAGTCAGCTTCAAATCAGCTCTAAATTTTCTCATAGTGTTTCCTGAAAAGAAAGCCGCATTTCCTCTAGGGTTTCCCATTACCAGTACACATGGATATTACACCTATCCTTTGGGACACTTGAGAACAAGTGACGACCAGCCTACACCCTGATCACCTTAATTGGCTCTATCCTCCCACCCCCAACCCCTCCTCCAATATCTAGCAGTTATTCAGTGGAACCATAAAGATTACTGTCACCACTAAATATAAATCAAGCTTTTGCAAAAATCAGATTAATACAGAAATATGTGTTAATACAATCTTCCATCTATAGCAATCAGGCATCATTAAGTTCTACACTCCTAGCAGTAGCCATTTGGATTCACCTGCCTGCCTTAATAACAATTTGTTGTGTGTACATCTTCATCTTAATACTGAAATTCTGTGCTGAGAAATAGATCTAATGCAATAGTAACCTCAGTAACTTCAGTACCCATACATGAATAGTAGAGGAAAACTGGACTGCAGTCTAATGAATAAAGACTGCAGTCTAATTAATAAAGACACCCCAATACGTTTTAGTGTTGCTGTAGTACATTTACTGCTGTTTACCTAACTGTAGTCCGAGCGTTGCAGTGGTAACAAACAGTGAAGTGCACACAGAAATCTGTGCGGCAGTGACCATTATCGAGTTATCTCATCCATACCACTTTTGTGGCCCACTGAAGGCATATCGTGTCGGTTGTTCTGAACTGCCAAACAGTATGCATACTCCTCTTTAGCTCAAATCATATCAAACTAAGAGAAGAACATTGATGAGAGACACAGTGAGCATAATATCCAAGCAGCAAACAGCACAATATCCTTCTCTACAGGACCTCCTAGATGCAAGCCAGTCCCATAGCAGTAAAAAGAATTGGCTGACACCATTGAAGAAAGGTGAACATCTGTGTAGCAATGCTTCCTCTGACAACAGTCAAAAGAAAAAGAAAGAAAGATTGTTTGGAAAACGTGTTAGCCAGCATCTCAAGGGTGGGCCAAACTGTCATATTAATGACACTCCTTTCCAGCTGGAATTTTTGATAAAGGTGTTAACATTATTATGAAAAGGGAGAGATTGCTAGTCACCATATAGAGGACACATTGAGTCACAGACAGGCACAACAAAAAGATTGTTAAATATATATTTTCAGCCGAAAGACCTCCTTTCGAAGTAGAAGAAGGAAGACAGCTTTACAGCCTAAAACTTGAATGTGTGGTAGGGTCTTTTCGTTGTGCCTGTCTGTGACTCAGTGCCTCGTCTTAATGCCGAGTAGCAGTATGTTCTGTTCATGATATTGTTATTCAATCCTGGACTTTACATTGTTTGATATAGGGGCTATCAATGTGTTTTTTCATAATACTGAACACCAATAGAAGTTCCACCAGTACCGATGCTTTAGATATGTAATGCCCAATTTACAGAAGCACAAAGTTAAGAGACATCCTCAAGACCAGATACAATATATAACCCACTTGTCCATCACGTGTGTAACTGTGGCAAAATAAATATAACGGCATTCAACAAGATAAGACAGAAAGCATAATCATATTGACATTAAAAGCCGATAAAAACCCTAGCAAAGATAGATACAGACCAATCAGTTTAACACCAACCAGAGTCAGACTGCTCAAATGTACTGCAAATAAGACACTGTTGGTGTCTGCAAACAAGAAATCACTTTTTACAGTTTGAGTCTGCCATCAAAGATGCCTTGTACATCAGTGGCATCTATGGTCTTCATTAATTTGCAAGAGGCATGTGGCATAACATGTAGACACCACTTCTTGGCTTTGCTACAAAAGTGTGGCTTCAAGCTCCATTTTGATTAAGTATTTTTTACCCCATTAACTATTCCATGTCAGAGTACATGTGTTGCTTACTAACCAACACATACAGGAAAATGGGGTCCCATAGAGTTCAGAGTCTTGATCACCATCCTGCTTCCAAACACAATAAATGGTGCAATTGTTGCAGGACCCATTTTATGATTTGCATTGTCAATTATTGGTCATAAAATAAACGAAAAAATTTTAATCAAAGTCTGTTCTAAATTCTACAAATTACTTTGTCTCTACAGTAGGTTCACATCACTATGAGTAACAGAATGTCAGTTTCATACTGAGCTATGGAAAGTGCAGACATGGATCCAAAATCAGGAATATTGTTTATCACCTGCAAAATTCAGAGTCACGTACTTCTGTAAAATGAGATTTACTCAGCCACATGATCATTACACTTAGGTAAACACCCGCGAGAAGTAGCAGGCCGTTTTCATTTTTAGTCCTAGTGTTCAATAAATAAGGCTGTTTGCCACACACAAAGCAACTTGCTTGCTGAAATTTCTGTGGGAATACATCCTGGGAAGCAGATGTAACCATCCTCATGAAATTCCATTAATCACTCATCTTAATCCAAGTAGATTATGCATGAGTCACTCATACCATCTGCCCTGGGTTTATTAGATCTTGTACATCGTAGCAGAGTCCTCCTCATTATGGAAGATTTCTATATGAGCCTAATAGACAGCATGCTGCTGGAGACATGTATTCATCCCTTTGACGTATACCAGCTACTACTTCTAATTACCCCCCATGAACCATGGACCTTGCCGCTGGTGGGGAGGCTTGCGTGCCTCAGCGATACAGATGGCCGTACCGTAGGTGCAACCACAACGGAGGGGTATCTGTTGAGAGGCCAGACAAACATGTGGTTCCTGAAGAGGGGCAGCAGCCTTTTCAGTAGTTGCAGGGGCAACAGTCTGGATGATTGACTGATCTGGCCTTGTAACATTAACCAAAACGGCCTTGCTGTGCTGGTACTGCGAACGGCTGAAAGCAAGGGGAAACTACAGCCGTAATTTTTCCCGAGGACATGCAGCTCTACTGTATGATTAAATGATGATGGCGTCCTCTTGGGTAAAATATTCCGGAGGTAAAATAGTCCCCCATTCGGATCTCCGGGCGGGGACTACTCAGGAGGACGTCGTTATCAGGAGAAAGAAAACTGGCGTTCTACGGATCGGAGCGTGGAATGTCAGATCCCTTAATCGGGCAGGTAGGTTAGAAAATTTAAAAAGGGAAATGGATAGGTTAAAGTTAGATATAGTGGGAATTAGTGAAGTTCGGTGGCAGGAGGAACAAGACTTTTGGTCAGGTGATTACAGGGTTATAAATACAAAATCAAATAGGGGTAATGCAGGAGTAGGTTTAATAATGAATAAAAAAATAGGAGTGCGGGTTAGCTACTACAAACAGCATAGTGAACGCATTATTGTCGCCAAGATAGACACAAAGCCCATGCCTACTACAGTAGTACAAGTTTATATGCCAACTACCTCTGCAGATGATGAAGAAATAAATGAAATGTATGACGAGATAAAAGAAATTATTCAGGTAGTGAAAGGAGACGAAAATTTAATAGTCATGGGTGACTGGAATTCGTCAGTAGGAAAAGGGAGAGAAGGAAACATAGTGGGTGAATATGGATTGGGGGGAAGGAATGAAAGAGGAAGCCGCCTTGTAGAATTTTGCACAGAGCATAACTTAATCATAGCCAACACTTGGTTCAAGAATCATAAAAGAAGGTTGTATACCTGGAAGAATCCTGGAGATACTAGTAGGTATCAGATAGATTATATAATGGTAAGACAGAGATTTAGGAACCAGGTTTTAAATTGTAAGACATTTCCTGGGGCAGACGTGGATTCTGACCACAATCTATTGGTTATGAACTGCAGATTGAAACTGAAGAAACTGCAAAAAGGTGGGAATTTAAGGAGATGGGACCTGGATAAACTGAAAGAACCAGAGGTTGTAGAGAGTTTCAGGGAGAGCATAAGGGAACAATTGACAGGAATTGGGGAAAGAAATACAGTAGAAGAAGAATGGGTAGCTCTGAGGGATGAAGTAGTGAAGGCAGCAGAGGATCAACTAGGTAAAAAGACGAGGGCTAATAGAAATCCTTGGGTAACAGAAGAAATATTGAATTTAATTGATGAAAGGAGAAAATACAAAAATGCAGTAAATGAAGCAGGCAAAAAGGAATACAGACGTCTCAAAAATGATATCGACAGGAAGTGCAAAATGGCTAAGCAGGGATGGCTAGAGGACAAATGTAAGGATGTAGAGGCTTGTCTCACTAGGGGTAAGATAGATACGGCCTACAGGAAAATTAAAGAGACCTTTGGAGAGAAGAGAACCACTTGTATGAATATCAAGAGCTCAGATGGCAACCCAGTTCTAAGCAAAGAAGGGAAGGCAGACAGGTGGAAGGAGTATATAGAGGGTTTATACAAGGGCGATGTACTTGAGGACAATATTATGGAAATGGAAGAGGATGTAGATGAAGACGAAATGGGAGATAAGATACTGCGTGAAGAGTTTGACAGAGCACTGAAAGACCTGAGTCGAAACAAGGCCCCGGGAGTAGACAACATTCCATTTGAACTACTGATGGCCTCGGGAGAGCCAGTCATGACAAAACTCTACCATCTGGTGAGCACGATGTATGAGACAGGCGAAATACCCTCAGACTTCAAGAAGAATATAATAATTCCAATCCCAAAGAAAGTAGGTGTTGACAGATGTGAAAATTACCGAACTATCAGTTTAATAAGTCACAGCTGCAAAATACTAACGCGAATTCTTTACAGACGAATGGAAAAACTGGTAGAAGCCGACCTCGGGGAAGATCAGTTTGGATTCCGTAGAAATGTTGGAACACGTGAGGCAATACTGACCTTACGACTTATCTTAGAAGAAAGATTAAGAAAAGGCAAACCTACGTTTCTAGCATTTGTAGACTTAGAGAAAGCTTTTGACAATGTTGACTGGAATACTCTCTTTCAAATTCTGAAGGTGGCAGGGGTAAAATACAGGGAGCGAAAGGCTATTTACAGTTTGTACAGAAACCAGATGGCAGTTATAAGAGTCGAGGGGCATGAAAGGGAAGCGGTGGTTGGGAAAGGAGTAAGACAGGGTTGTAGCCTCTCCCCAATGTTATTCAATCTGTATATTGAGCAAGCAGTAAAGGAAACAAAAGAAAAATTTGGAGTAGGTATTAAAATTCATGGAGAAGAAGTAAAAACTTTGAGGTTCGCCGATGACATTGTAATTCTGTCAGAGACAGCAAAGGACTTGGAAGAGCAGTTGAACGGAATGGACAGTGTCTTGAAAGGAGGATATAAGATGAACATCAACAAAAGCAAAACGAGGATAATGGAATGTAGTCAAATTAAGTCGGGTGATGCTGAGGGAATTAGATTAGGAAATGAGACACTTAAAGTAGTAAAGGAGTTTTGCTATTTAGGGAGTAAAATAACCGATGATGGTCGAAGTAGAGAGGATATAAAATGTAGACTGGCAATGGCAAGGAAAGCGTTTCTCAAGAAGAGGAATTTGTTAACATCGAGTATAGATTTAAGTGTCAGGAAGTCGTTTCTGAAAGTATTTGTATGGAGTGTAGCCATGTATGGAAGTGAAACATGGACGATAACTAGTTTGGACAAGAAGAGAATAGAAGCTTTCGAAATGTGGTGCTACAGAAGAATGCTGAAGATAAGGTGGGTAGATCACGTAATTAATGAGGAGGTACTGAATAGGACTGGGGAGAAGAGAAGTTTGTGGCACAACTTGACTAGAAGAAGGGATCGGTTGGTAGGACATGTTTTGAGGCATCAAGGGATCACAAATTTAGCATTGGAGGGCAGTGTGGAGGGTAAAAATCGTAGAGGGAGACCAAGAGATGAATACACTAAGCAGATTCAGAAGGATGTAGGTTGCAGTAGATACTGGGAGATGAAGAAGCTTGCACAGGATAGAGTAGCATGGAGAGCTGCATCAAACCAGTCTCAGGACTGAAGACCACAACAACAACAACACTTCTAATTAATTATGGGATTAAAATAAGTAGAATTACACAACATCCTTGTTATTCAGTCTTCTTCCGTTATCCCAACATCCGCTGACTTACTCCAGTCATTGTAAGTTTAATGTGGAAGTAAAGATTGCACTATATATTCCTCTGTGTGTTGTTTTCTCACTGCAGTCTCCTTTTCACCAGAAACCTAAAACACTTGACAAAAAAAGTCCAGTAATCTCAGAGTTTATTTTGGAAATCTGCTGTGTCAGTAGTGACATGCTTTCTAAAACTCTCCGAATCATTTAAGCAGAATTGATTTACTATGACTAAGTTTCATTAGAGAACACAAAGCAACTTAATACATTTTTACAATGCCTACCAATGAAAAGACAATATAAGCATTACTGGCGGCACATATGAAGCAACCAGTCAATAAAAATTGAAACAAGAACTACATGTGTTAAACACAGTGATTGGCAAAAGCAGGGAAGACTTTCATTGTTTTAATTTGCCTCATAGTGTTGTTCGCGCTACAATAATAACGAAATAACCGATACGTGTACAGCACCTATTATCAGTGACATGGCAGTATCTGGTGTAGGTGCATTGCAGCTGATGACTAATTACTGAATGTGCCAAGTGAGTGTTTGCTTGTGTTATGGTTGAACTCAATGATGAACAAAGTCTGATGATCATTTAAAAACTTGGGGCACACTACAGTACTTTTGTCAGTGTTTGGCAAAAGCTATCATACACACTGGACAACCACTCTCTGTGTCCCAACGTCACAAATCACCATGGTGTAAGCAAGGCGTTAAAGCTGACATGGCCCCATGTATTTACCACTGTCATGTCTATTCAGTCCTTCAGGAATGCATATCATTCAACCAGGTTTCCACAGATGGCTCCAAAAAAGTACGCATACAAGAGGGGACCCAAAAGAAACCTGACTCCGAGGGCGCTGCCACTCATACACGTAGTGCAGGGTTCTCACGCAAGATGGTGTTAGTTGAGACGGCATCAGTGTAGAGCTGAACATGCAAGTGTGGTATTGTGTTTCTCTGACTGTTGGCAGGTTACCTCTACGAAGTCATTATGGCAGCTTTAAAAGAACAAAGAGTGTGTGTGAAATTTTGTTTCCTGCTTAAAAAAACTGCAATGGAGACACACCAAATGCTTCAGGAAGCTTTCCAGGAAGACGCTATGAGCCGCACACAGGTTTTCGAGTGGTTTGGGTGCTTTAAACGTAGTGAGATGTGTGTTGAAGACCAAGCTCGTTTTGGATGCCCTTCAACATTGTGAAATGAGGAGAACATTGAAAAGGTCCGCCAAATGATTGACCAAATTTCAGCAGAGACAGGAATCAGTTGGAGCTCGTGCCAGTGGATTTTGAGTGAGGATTTGCACATGAGATGTGTTGCTGCTCAATTTGTTCCGTGCCTTCTCACACAGGAGAAAAAAACCATCCGCATGATTGTGTGTCAGTACTTGAAAACAGAGATTGCTTGTGATCCAAACTTCTTGAACAATGTCATTACAGGGGATGAGAGTTGGTGTTACGGGTATGACCCAGAAACCAAGCAAGCGTCAAGCCAGTGGAGGACTCCCAGCTCTCCCAGACCAAAGAAAGCAAGGCAAGTTAGGTCAAATGTGAAGACGATAATTATTGTCTTTTTTTATGTTCATGGAATTGTGCATCGGGAATTCATACCTCCTGGCGAGACTGTTAACCAGCACTTTTACTTGGATGTTTTAAGGCGTCTGCGAGAGGATGTGAGGAGGAAACGCCCGGAACTTTGGCGATCAGATGACTGGTTTCTGCATCACGACAATGCTCCAGCACACACGGCCTTACGAGTGACCCACTATTTGGTATCTCAGAGGTGGTCTGTCATTCCCCACGCTCAGTATTCGCCGGAACTAGCCTCGTGCGACTTTTTCCTATTTCCGCGAATGAAAAAAAACGCTAAAAGGGGAGCGCTATGACGATGTGGAGGCGGTAAAAACAGCTTCGCAAAGGGCACTGGACAATATCAAACTTGAAGAGTTCCAAACATGCTTCCAACAGTGGGAAAAAGAAACTTGACAATTGCATTGCATGTATTGGAGAGTATTTTGAAGGTGACTGAAGTAATTTTGTAAAAAGGTTCATCAATAAATTTTTTATGACAGCAATCCGGTTTGTTTTGGGTCCCCTCTCGTATATCCATAATAATTTCTTCAAACATTGTTGTCTATACAGTGGAACTGGTAACTCAAGTTTGATCTCTCACATACTTCAAAATTTGTTTTGTCCAGAAACCTTTCATATGCTGCTGACACTCTCAACAGTTTCCCGGAAATAATATGACTTTTGTGAAATATCCAGATACTCTTCTATCGGCAATGTAAGGAAAAAATAGTTTGCTACTTACTGTAAAGATGACACGTTAAGTTGCAGATGTGCATCAACTAAAAGACACTTACACATTAGCTTTTGGCCACAGCCTTCATCAGGAAAATAAAAAAAAACACACACACACGACTGCCCTCTCCGGCAGCTCGGACTCAAATGCTTTTATATGATCTTTACAGAACTAAAGCCACTATTATCATCCTTTGGACAGTGAGCCATATCAACATGCTAGGAACTGACAGAGCAGATGAATTAGCCAAGGGAGCCTTTGAGAAGAAATTGTTGATGCTATCAGCACTTTAAGCTTATTTAAAAACATATCTACAATACCGGCTTTTGTATAAATGGGAGGAGGAGTGGCAGACTAACATCTGTCCCAATAAACATGGGACAATCAAAGATATAACAAAATATTGAAAGTAATCCCACTGCATTTCCTGAAGTGTGTCTGTTGCCATGTTTTGTATGCGCTTTTATATTTCCAAACTCATACGACTACAGGGAGAACATGAAATATTTCTGTGATTACAGAAATCTATTTCTGAGGAAATATGCTAAATACAGCTACACTCTTTGTTGCAAGTCTTCCACTTATGCTCCTTTTATTGCCTGCAGAATGTCTAGGCAGTAATCAGTTCCTCTCCATGTATTTGCAAACATCTCTTACATCACTGCCTCTGCAGTGTGTTATATTTGTGCTGCAAGAGTTTTCACATTAGGAACTGGTGAACAGAACATTTTATCTGTAATGTAACCACAACAAAAGGTCAAGAGGGGTTATGTGAGGTGAACGTGGATCCTCCCTGCTGATCCATCTGTCTGGAAAAGTTACATCCAACTACTAGCAAAGAAGGAACCTTTAGTTTATTGGTGCAAAACATCTTGGTGAAACACTACCTGTGGCTGAAATTTCTGTAACTGAGGTGCAGCATGATGTTCAAATGTGTCCAGGTAAACTGTTTCTGTGATGGTTGGAAAATGTGCAGAAATTTGCATAGACATGTGGAAGTGTTTACATAAGAAACTTTGAGTTAAGATAACCATTTGCCACAAACCAACTAGATGTACTTAGAATAGTTCCTTAGAAACAGTTTGTTGCAATCGGGGAAAGATCACTCTGTGTATCTATTGATGAGAAGACTAATCGTGTTGTCACTGGAGAGGGATTATGAGATTATAAAGTGTTACCAGGAAGAAAGTAGCTACCATGACAACATCTGATTCCCTTATCAGAAAATGGAATTAAACAATAGATACAATACCAGAAGCATATATCTCAGGGGCTCTCCACCCTGAACCTTCTCGTGCTGACCTGCTACCTCTTAAACTGCTGTTGCTTCCTTTCTGGCATGTTTTTGGGAGTTGAAGAACTAATAATCTTGTTATTAAGTCTGGGATGAATGTCTGGATGCGGTATCTTGATGCAAGAGCCATGAATTGTCTCCCCAAATTTCAGGCCGCTTCCTTCTCACATTTTCTTGCAGGTGTCACAGCACATCCCAATAGTATCATCGATTAACAGTTCGTCCCTGTGGCACGAATTCATGATGAACTAATCCTTCAAAGTCAAAGAAAACTATCAGCATGGCTTTGCTGTTTGATATGATCTGACAAGCTTTTTTTGGTCTCGGAGCTCGGAGAACCTTTCTCGACCCATTGTAGAGATTGAACCTCGGTCTCAACATCGTAACCGTAGACCCACGCCTCACCACCAGTTACGATTCTGTTAAGGAACATCTTGTTCTCATTCGTTTTATTCAAAAGCTCTTCACAGATTGTCTTTCTGTTCTTGACTTGTGAGCCACGGGATGAATTTAGTAGCAACGCAATGCATTCCAAGACACTGTGTCAGGATTTCATGACACAATCCAACTGAAATTTCACATTCTTCTGCAGTCTCTCGGGCAATCGGCCTTAGAATGGCACGCACAATTTCGTTGACGTTACTGACATGAGTGTCATTGGTAGACGTTGAAAGGCATTCTGAACAAGGGTTATCTTTAACTTCCATTCTGCCATTTTGAAACAATCTGATCTGTTCGTAACACCAAATGCAGCTTAAGCACTCATCACCATAGGCTTCCTGCATCATTTGGTGTGGCTCTGTAAAGGTTTTCTTGAGTTTCATGCAAAATTTAATGCACATTTGTTGCTCCTCTAACTCTGCCATTTCAAAATTCGCGAAATGTGCAACAGATATTATATTCGGTACAGCATTGAACAATAACTAACAAACGTAACACAAGGAAGCTTCTGGCAGGGATGCCAACCACATTTTGCTCCAATAATGAATGTTCCAGAATCATCATTAAAGGTGATTCTTGAAACTTTGTTAGTAGACATCCTCAGGATAGTTTATGTTAATCTTCAAGTTCAGTTTCTTCAGAGTTGCTCTAATACTCTCCCAGAGATGAAACAAACCTGTAACCATTTGTGCTGTCTCTTCTGTATACATTCAATATGCCCTGTTAGCTCTACTTGGTACAGGTCCAACACACTGGAGCAATATTCTAGAATAAGTCACACGAGTGATTTGTAAGCAGTCTCTTTTGTATACTGATTGCACTCCCCTAGTATTCTACCAATAAACTGAAGACTACCATCTGCTTTACCCACAACTGAGCCTGTGTGATTATTTCATTTCATGTCCCTACGAAGTGTTACACCCAGGTACTGGTTTGAGTTGGCCGATCAACTGTGACTCCTTGATATTATAGTCATAGGATACCACTCTCTCTCTCTCTCTCTCTCTCTCTCTCTCTCTCTCTCTCTCTCTTTTGTTGTGTGTGTGTGTGTGTGTGTGTGTGTGTGTGTGTGTGTGTGTGTGTGTGTGTTGCACTATTTTACATTTGTGAAAATTTAAAGCAACTTTCCACTATTTGCACAACTTTGAAATCTTATCAAAATCCGACTGAATATCTTAACTTTCGTGCCACTAACAGCCTCTACATATGACCAGAATTCCTTTGATTTTTGTGAAAGATCATGTGACAATATTTTGCTACGGTACTTATTGAAGGCTTCACACATTGCCCTCTTGACAGCCAGATGGGTTTCATTCATGTGACTTGACTGTTAGAGCACTGGTCTGTTTGTAGGTTAGAGGCTCTCTGTGGCATACAGTTTTAACTTGTCACATACAGCAAATATTTTTGTTGGAACAGTACGTAAAACAAGGGAAGGGCAACAACTCACTGTAAGCTGACTGATGTGGCACACGATATAACATAATATTCTCTAACTCGCAAACTGTGGCTAGAAGAGCTCAAAAGCTAGTGAACACTGTCTTCTGTTGTACGTATATGTGCCACACGTCAGTGAGTGGTTGCTTTTCCCTTATTTTACTTACTGTTCCACCTAGGAATTTCCATTATTGTTAAATATTTTTGTGGTATGTATATTAAAGACAAAGATGAGGAATAAGCTTGATGTTCACTTAAACAGTCATGAGAACCATTTTCAAATCATCAAATTGGCTGTTCATGTGTCAAGAAGCACATGGATTCAGCTTTTGTCTGTCTTACGTCTCTTGTCATTTAATGCTTGATGTTATCTGAACTGTATATTTAAGCTACTGACATACAGAATTAAGTGACAGGACTGATTTATCCATCATAATTTTACACCTCATAGAGTGGTTATTAGAGCAATATTTTGCCATCTCATTGTAAGAACTTTGATGTGTTTTAAGATCCAACTTTCAAAACACAATACGGTATGCATATTACTTAATTTCACAATGGATTAATCAGACATAGGAATTTGAATTAAAAATGCTTCATTTTTAAACATTTCGCTGCTACAGAGGTGCGCTTTGCATTCTGCACTGACGTGACTTTTTTTATGGCTGTACTGCCTGCCAAAAGCTGGTGCATATGCTAAGAGATGGCATTGCATCTGATATGGATTACTTATCATCCAGTTATTGGAAAACTATTAGGTGAAAAAAACTTGATTTTTGGACATCTTACAGTCCAATTTCTTCACTTGATAAAGAACTGAATTTCTTTTCATTATCCGTCAAGCTTACTGTGCTGCATCAAGTTAAGTAAAACATTGTGCAAAATTTGAAAGAGGTAAAAACACATTATGTGAACTTCGTGCATTGTTGATTTTAGCTCATACAACACTGTGAATGAAATGTAGATAACATATCAAAATTGTATTTAAAATTGAGAACAGAATGATATCACATTTCATTCCAGAGTTATTGGGCTTTATATCCAAATAAGAGTCACACAAGACATGCCCATTACAACCTTACAGATTGCGAATCCTGTGGTCATAACAATCGTCATATCTCATAAACAATTAAAGATATCCAAACGTGTTGTTTTGCAAGTTGTAGCATGCAGTAAGCCACATATGTTGTACGATAAATACTTGTTTTTTTTTGTTCACTGAGATACAGAAGTAACTCATCCACAGCAGTAAGAAGTTGTGTCAAGACACATTCGGACATCCATAGCACTTATGATAACCCAAGCAATGCATGTATCATGTCCACAACACCTGGGAAATGGCATAGCAGGATGTATGTACACTCCCACAGCAGCAAAACGGTTAAGTGGAATTGTATGTTTTTGAATTCCAGCAAAATCGATGATTTTCAGAGATTTTAATTCAGGTAGCTGAATTTATAAAAGAGTAGGGATGTGCAGCAATGTAAGTCCATTTCTATGATCAGTGACTTACCTGAAAAACATGTAATTTTATGTATGATATTATACCCTCATCACATTTACTTGTGCTAAACCACTGACCATTTTGTATCCAACAGTACCTCTGTTTCATTAGTTAAGTCACAACCTATTGGCTTAAAGAACTTAATTATTTATATTAACACTGACATAATTTTCATTGTTTATGTTGAGTGTAAATCATTGTATTTTCAGTTATTAATTTTGAAAACTCTTAATTTTCTTATTTTCACTATATATTCCAAAATAGATTTTAGACAGCTCAGAACATAATCACACAACCAGTTTTGTTTTATGTAAGCAGAGATACGTAAGATGTATTTAAAGTGATGTGGTTGTCCTGTAACAGCATTATACAAAATGTGGATGTGAAGGGTAATGTGCAGTTCACATCTTCTTCAACACGAATCCAGATGTCATTCAGTTTCATGCCCACCTCCTTCCTACTGAAATTTCTGGGATGGTTTATTATCTCTGTGGCCTCTCTGTGAGCCTTTCATGGTATCCACTTGTGGCTGCCAGTACTTTAGTCCTATCAAAATGAATGTGGTGGTCTCCTGGCCACAAAGCATGTTCCGCAGCAGCCTATCTGTCAATATCCCTCTTCTGCAATTTCTCTTGTGACTTATTTTTGTAGTACCCACGTACACCTCCTCACAACTACACAGAATCCTATAAATTCCCATTTTTTCAAGTGGTTGGCGAGCATCCTTGCCCAATTTTAGGTGATCTCATATCTTCCGGGTGGGTTTGTATATTACTGCAATGTTCTACTTTTGAAGATTTTTTCCTATGCAGTTAGTAATGTCTGTAATGAAAAGCAGGGAAACTTTTGGCTCCAACAGCGCTTGAGCATCGCTGTGATTTCTATGTGGTGGTCTTAACGCTCTTCTTACCTCACCGAACAAATAACCATTCTTGAGCAATGCACTGGTAAGATGTTTTAATTCTACTTCAAGCAGCTCTGTTTCCCTGGTTGATCTATCTACAAACGTTTTTTGATTCCTCGTTCTTGTTTTGGGTGGTGTTTCGAATTCTGGTGTAAGTAACAGTTTGTGCGCATTGGTTTTCAGTAAACCATGTGGCCCAAGCTAGCATCTTCTTTCTTGGAAACTCGCACACGACGAAAATTTAATTTTCTGCCTGCCTCCTCCACAGTAAATGAATCTTCGGGTTGATTACGTTGAGATGTTTGTAAAAATGATCTACTTCCTCTCTGCCGTGCCGCCAAGTACTGACAGCCAGAAGTGGATACCATGAGATACAGAGAGGCCACAGAGATTGTTATACACCCCAGGAATTTCAGTAAGAAGGAGGGGGGCATGAAATTGAATGACATCTGGATTCTTGTGCTGAAGAACATGTGTACCAGTTTTCCACAATGGGGTAATAGCAACAGTGGATGACAGCATTCAACAACAGCCAGTTGTGCTTGTGTATTCAAAACATGTGATGTTGCACCACTCAGTGGAAGCACACAGAAGCAGAATTTTGATGCAGTCAGTAGCGAGCCAAGATTCAAAAAAGCTACAACCCGCCCTTGAAAATGTTCTCTGCAGATGGGGTGATACCTTGGGTTTTAATGTGAAATCCATTCGACCACGGCATAATAGCCCAAAACATTACATTAATTGTGACATTTCCGTTCTTGGAAGTTTACATTTTACGGATTTGAAAGATGCACAGAGTTTGAAATGGTGCATCTCAGAATGTGAAAAGAACTTACTGACATTGTTAAAAGACCTAGAGTGTTGAGAACTATAATAAGAGAATTTCTAAAAATTCTTAGATATGCCAAATGCTGTTAATATCAGGTGGATATTACTGACGTTAAAAGACCTAGAGTGTTGAGAACTATGATAAGAGAATTTCTAAAAATTCTTAGATATGCCAAATGGTGTTAATATCAGGTGGAAAAAACCTGTATTGTTTGAGAATGTAGTCTCGAGGACTAATTTATTGGTCCTGAAAGTAGAAGATGCTACTGAAGCGTTAACACAATTCCAAAATGGGTGATGAAAATGTCCATTAAATCAGCCAGGCAATGTCCACAGCATTTTATGTGTGTGTCAAGACAACAAGACACTCATCTAATACTGATGTGTTTTTGTTGTGTATCCCTCTGTCATGTGGTGATATTTAATACATTCTCCAAACCTCAGTATAGATTGGACTGCATAAGGAAATGTTCAGTGACAGCCTATTTTTCACATAACATCAACAGGAAGTAGTATTGGTGTGGTGTGTTGTGTTGTGTTGTGTTGAGGTCTGTAGTTCCGTGTACTTGGTGCAACATATTATAAATGTCTAGCCCAGTTCAAATGTGGACTCCGGACAGACCAGGTCGTAAGTGATCTACGCTCTTTTTGTTAAATAACTTCTCCACAAACTATATAGAATTATTAAATGCTGTTTTTGTGTTTGTAAACATAGTAGTCATTCACAAATTTCTTCATTGATGGTAGACTGTCAGAATATCCCTGTAACATTCTGCCATGACATTCCAGCTGTGCAGACCAACAAAAGTCACATACTCTTGGCTGGTTTGAGACCATACTGCAACTCTCCCTTTTCATATTTCACTGCTGCATTGAAGCAGACTGGTAGATGCTACCAAACATTATTGAACTGTACATGTTTCCATCAGAACTCTGCAGTCGTGATGCATCCTCCTTGATGAACAGTTATGGTGATGGGAATAGGTGATGAAACATGGGATGGAAAAGAAGTCCCATGCTTCCTGACTGAGCATAGGGGAATGATGCGGGAGACCCGCACTGCCATACTAGGCAAGATCTTAATGGAAGTGGTTTGCCGTTGCCTTCCTCTGACTATAATGGGGATGAATGATGATGATGAAGATGACACAACAACACCCAGTCATCTTGGGGCATGTGAAAATTCCTGACCCCGCCAGGAATCAAACCCGGAACCCGATGCTCGGGGAGTGAGAACGCTACCCCAAGCCCATGAGCTGCGGATATAATGAAACATGATGCAGTTAATTTGATGTGTGCGGTAATGAAAAAATTGGGTGTCTTTTAGTCCTGTAGAGACTAAAATTTGTGGTTCTTGCACTCACTTTTGGACTGTAATTATTCAATGATATCTGCAGTTCGTGATGAAATCAGAAAGCGTGACAGTGTTATATTTAGGTTGGCTGATACCCCTGACAGCCAGAAATTACTTACAGACACTTCCTTGAATAAAAAAAAAAAAAAAAAAAAAAAAAAAAAAAAAAAAAAAAGGCTATCACTAGTTTGGTACATAGGTCATATTTGCCAATCATCTGGCCAAATCTAACACCAAGCACATTTGCAGAATGAATTATGAGCTGGTGGTGCAAATTTTTGAGACTATTCAAATAAAAATCAGAAAACAAACTGTTTCCACAGTTACCTTCAGAGAGTCTACTCGTGCTTCTAAGAAACGCTTCTATCAATTTTAACATAGTAGGGCTTCTACTAGCTGAATCGTATTAAAAATAGTTGTGTTTCTGCTAGAATCTCCTCTGTGGAGTCAAAATTTCATTTTTGGGAAGAGAAAGAAATCACAGAGGGGCTAGATCAGGTGAGTAGGATGAGTGGGAGGCAGATGTAGTGCCTTCCCCCCCCCCCCCACCCCCCCACCCTCCCCTCCCGCCCCATGAATTCCCTCACAATGAGTGAGGTGTTTGCAGTTGCATTCTCATGAACAAGTCTTTGTTTTCTCATCTGTCAGGCAATCTACATCTAACATCTTCCCTCAAGATCCTCTGAACATTGCAGAAGAACTTCCCTGAAGCTGTCTGACCATATGGAAGAAATTACTTACAGACACTTATGTGAATAAAAATTACAAAAAAGCCACCATTAGTACTGACCTGAAGTTTCTGCAAAATTTGACATGCATTTTTGGCCCGCAGAGAGGATGGCGTCTTCTTCTGTGAAAATTGCTGTTTTATTTCAGGGTCATAACTGTACATGTATGATTCATCAGTAATTGATTGTGGACAGGAAATTTTGCTCAGCTTGAAGTGCTGTTTGCAGTTCGGTGTGCCCATGAACCAGATGATGTGTTTAGTTGATGTTCAAAAGATGAGGAATGGACTCCTATACAGTTCATCTCATGTTCAATTCATCAGCTAGAATTCATCATCCCATATGAAATTCCAGTGATTTCACAAACTTTGCCTTCTGCCTTTGTGGATCGCTTCATGCACTTTCTCAATTGTTTATAGCTGTGCATGTTGACAGTAAGCCCGAGCGCATGTACTCCTCCCCAGACTCCCAGCCATCTTTAAATTGACTAAACCAGTTGAATGTTCTTGCTTGGCTCAAAGACAAAAGTGTGCTTTAACATGTGACAGGTTTCAGCTGCAGTGTTATGGAGCTTAAAACAAAGCATAATGTTCCTTTGTTCCTTCAAGTCAATTTCATAATTCACTGGTACAGTAAAACATTGTGTAAAGAAATTGGCATTAGTGTTCACATTGATGATGATGCCTTGTGGCAGGCTGGCAGTTGAAAGACAGAACTAGAAATACGCAGCACCAGAAGTTTTTACTGCTGATTCTTTGGATGCAGTATTAAAATTCTCAGAAATTTTGGTTAGTACAGCTTATTCTTGTCTCCTGTGCTGTGTATCATTTACAGCTATCTTCATCGAATTATACAAACTCGCATTTGGGAAGAGTGGCCTTCTATTTCCTGCCTGACCTTCCAGACAGTAGGAGGAATGGTTCTTTTGAAAAAGACATAGTCAGTTTCCTCCTCAGTACTTCCCTTATCTGAAATTGACTCCATCTCTGATAACCTCATTATTGATACAGTATTAAACCCTAACCGTCTGTTTACAACTTTCTTCAAATAGTATTTCGTCTTTCTTATTTACAATGCATATACAAATAATTTGTCCTTAATGTGCTTAAGAATGTAAGAGAGAACCAATCACACATCGATTTCTATACCATCAGCTTTGTAGACCAGTGGTAACTGCTTCCTGTGGTACATGTTTCGTGTCATGTATATAGCATTGAATCTGCAAAAAGGTATAACTGTGGGAGGTGTTTATAAGAGGATGGAAAATTTCCAAGTAAATATTAAGTCATATGTAAAAATTATTGGAACTTTTATAAGATTATGTTGTATTCCTTACTTAGCAGATATTTCTGTCTCACTAAGTTTGACACATGCAGCAAATTGTTTATAGCACATTGCTCATTGTTATAAAATTTTGCAGCCAGTTTGTTCGTACATGGTACACATTGTCCAAAAAATGATTAGTGATTCAACCAGTATCAAACTACAGACAATCTTCCCCATGGCACGCAAAACCAAAACTGAGATTGATTTTCAGTTTCCTCTAAAAGTTCCTGTATGTTAGTCTCAGATAACATGTGTATATGCCTGCTAAGCTCCATACATTAAAAGAAGGAAGGGAAAATTGAGTGTTTAATGTCCCACCAGTGATAAGTGCATTAGATACAGCTCTTTCTGGATGAGAATGGGGAATGAAAATAGCCATGATATTTACAAAGACACCATTGGAGCACCAACTTTACTAAATGATTTACGGAAACAATAGAAAACCTAAATGTATGCTAGACAATGAAATGAACCACACCCTCTTGAATGTGACACCAGTCTGTCATTGCACACTCACTTAAACTCTTCCTGTTGAAGCATTGTCACTGGTATCCACTAATTTGTAAATGAGAGCCTTCCACTTATAGTTAACTTCAACATACACCCACTTTACGCATTCAGTGAAATTTTCATGTCACTTGACAGTTTTGGTCTGCAAATAACAAGTTACTGCTGCTTTCACTTGGGCGTTACCTTACTTGGATTGCACCTGATACTTCCTGATCACTTAAAGATCTGCATTTAGTCTGGTGTTTCCTGGTAAATGAGTAGTGCTGCAGTTAATTTGTGCCTTGAAAGTGTAACCTAAAACTACAGGTTGAAGTCTACTTACAAGGTAGCAGCATATACACTTACAATAGCTAAAATATTTACTTGCTTTCTGCCAACAGTGAATATCATTTGGGTTTATGCCTGCTGCGAAACTTCTTGGTGCACTGATACTTAGCAGGGTCAGATAAATGTACATTCATAAGAGCTTTTCACACCAGAATACTATAACGCTTGGTAAATGGTAACAAATTTTCTCAGTTACTGTAGTTGTGTTGCTGTTTTTTTTAATAGAGGTGCTGATTTGCACTCTCAGAGGTAAGTGTATCAACCAAAATAAATATTCTGAAAGTTCTCTCTTCTTACCTCCTCACAATCTTTACAACACACATTTCCTAAAGAATATTAATGCAATGGTCACAGATGTATTTAGTCCATTCATATGTGCTTTTATATAGCTTGCCAATAAATGGGTGCAACTAACAAATATTTTTTTAAAATTTTTCCTTGTCCTCTGTCTGTGTACTTAGCACTTGCATGTCATTTGCTGTTATGCTATGTTTTTGCAACAATATGCTCTTTACTCATAAATGACGTGTCTTAAAATGTATTTCTTGTACATTACTGTAAACATTCTGATTTGTTTATTCATGTGTTAAGTGATTTTACACATTAGGATATGCATATATTTTTGAAAATTGATACATGTACCCCTGTGAAATATTTTCCATGAATTTATAAATGTTTCTTCTCATACCCAGCACACAGAAATATTCAGTTAGTTATAAAATTAATCATTGTCCATCCTATGTATCCTTTAGCCTCAATCTTACCCTTTTTGTACACTCACAAAGATAACGTTTTTCCTTGTTTGTTGTAGTGTACTTTAGTAAATAGAAATACAACTGTATGAAAATAAAAACTGTGATATTTTATGACTGTAAATGTTTCAAAAGCTAGAAATTTTACAACAAGTAAATGAATTAATTTTGAAATATTTGTTGTGCTTAATAACAATAAACATCTGTTCAATCTTGGATCTTGACATCACTTGACTAATTTGTCATTTCATTCATAATCAGTTGTGCGATTGTATAGTTTGATAATCGTAAATTACTTGAAAAATTATGTAATAGTCTGTGGACAGAGTAAAAATCTCATTGAGCATATCAAAGCTGAAATGGACACATTATAACAAACATCAGGTAGCTTCTCATATAGTTGTTTATAACTTATGACAATACTATCTAATTTTCTTTTGTAATGTCAGCCACTTGTTTTGTGCATCTTTTCCATGGAAATTTAGACTAAAATTAATTTAAAAGTGCCATTGCAGAAATGGAGGTCTCATTTTTGATTGACAGGAGCGGCTTGCAGGCCAGCGATTAAACATTATTATTGTTGCGGAAGGAGCTATAGACCGTGATGGACAACCGATTACTTCAGAGAAAGTGAAACAGGTTGTTGTAGAAAACTTGCAGCAAGACACCCGTATAACTGTACTTGGACATGTGCAGCGAGGTGGCAATCCATCTGCATTTGACCGAGTATTGGTAAGCTTTTCATTTGCTGAAGTTAACTAAACAGTTTTAATTAAAATCTTTTATAAAGTTATTTTTATGTCCTCATATAATTGCACATAATGCTTATTGAAAACCTTTGCTTACAAACATATGAAAATGTTACACTTTTTATTGTGGAAAGTACTGTTATATCCAGTCTGGAACATTTGACAGCCCTGCAACATACTAACTTCCTGTGTTGTTTATAAAAGTTATTTGTCACCAGTGCTGCATATAATGTCTGCATTGTGTACAACTGCAAGGCTGCTATAGCTTACCTTTTATCAATGGCTTTTTGTGGGTTTTTTGTTGCTGTTGTTAAGTCATCTCCTCAAGAACATTAAACATCATGCAGTTATCCTTCCATTGAATAAACACTTGTGACATGAATGGTGAGACCCAGTAGATTTAACATTCCTGTATTATGGATTTGTATGATTACTTTTCATACTTAATTGTATACATAACTTTCTCTTCCTTTATTAGGGCTGCCGTATGGGAGCTGAGGCAGTTCTGGCTTTGATGGAAGCAACACCAGGTTCCGAAGGAGTTCTTATCTCTCTAGCTGGTAATCAGGCTGTTCGGTTGCCATTAATGGAATGTGTAGAAAGGACAAAAGCTGTTGCAAAAGCTATGGCTGACAAACAATGGGATAAAGCAGTTCAACTTAGAGGCAGGTACGTGTGTTTGTGCCATATTCACTTGAAATGAAGTCTAATTTTATGACATGTTACTGCCTTAGTGCTATCCCACCGACTAGTGAGGCCAGTGACTAATCTGCTGGATGCTGTTTTACCAGATACACATGAGCTTCTGCTTTTTTGATCAACTTCTTGTAAAAATTATTTTTATTGAGAAGTAATAAAATTACTTTTGAGATACAAACAATAATAAACATACTGTGTTTGCTAGCATATAAAACTGACCAGCATAAAAGATGCACCCCACTTTTCAAGACTTTATTTTTAGAGGAAAAAAATTTAACACTTAATACATCAATTAGTGCAAGACATTTGTGGTGTATGCACATACATCAAATATCCGTGCAATATAAATAGGAAAAAGGTACTCACATTTTAATTTTCATCCTCAGATCTGCAGAATTCATCCTCAGAAGTGAAGGAAGAAATACTTGAAGCCGTCGCGTCACAATCTGAATTCTCATTCAATAAATTATCCGGTGTACCCTCCAGTGTGTTAACTGATTCCACTCTTCTTAAATGATTTAATCACTGTTTCAGTAGTTATAGAGTTCCATGAAGCATTGACCTATGCACAAACTTTAGAAATGCTAGCTCTCTTTCTCTTTCCCAGTGGCATCGTTTCGGAATCTGTAGATTGCATCCATCTGTTCCATTCCTCCTCCATAAGTCCTGTAAATGGTCTGTTGATACAGACATGTAATGGTTGAAGTAAACTAATAATCCCTCTTGGAATTATAGCTAACTAGTCTTTAATTCATTCAATCTGTTTTTAACATTTTCTGTTCTGTGAGAATGAAATTGATTCTATACCAACAGGGCAGAATTCTTTTGTGTATGATTCTTTTTGTGCCCTGAGTTATTAACAATAGTAGTCTTTATGCTCTTGGACTCGACATTTCTGTTGGAAGGCACATGAGAGATAACGGAGTCTCATCTATGTTTCCATTTTGTGGAAGTTCAGGCTTTTCTCTTTTCCTTGCATTTAAGGACAAATTGATGAATTCAACAAGTTATTCTTCATGCTTGGCTGTCATCATATGTGATATTTTTATCTTGGCCCACATAGAAAGTTGATTTCTTCACAAATCTTTGAACGGCTTTATGTTGATCTAATAAAGTTGGCAAAACCTCTATTGGTGGATACTATTTTGCTTGATAAATGGTCATTTTGGTAGTAACTGAAATTCCCACTTGTCTGTTCCTAAAATCCGAGTTCTGGGTTCTGCTTCAAGTTTTGCCATTTAACTGCTTCATTTCTCAGATTATGTTTACTGTGAGGTGCTTTCTTTAAAACATCTTCCCTGTTCCGCCAGCTTCTTATCATTTTTTTCAGTTGGAGGTGGCCCAAAATTTCTTTCTGCAGCCCTGTTTCAATGCTCTTTAGAATATAGAATCACTTGCAGCTTAAATGCAACAGTATGGCAATGTCATTTTTCAGTCATAGCTTACAAATAAAACCACAATATGGTACGACACAAGTGGATCTCTACATTAAACACAACAATAACTGAAGCTTGAATAAACAATATAAAAATTGTTAATAAGAGCCCATGTGCATCCATTGAATCCTATACAGTTATAATGCTCAAAATTCGGAAGGAAGCTAACAACGAATTGCTTCAAACTTAAACGTAGGAAGTTTGAGAAATGGAGCTTATAGATACCTACCGTAACTTGCTACCAACACATGACACGCATCCAGTTTTTGGACCTATATCCGAAGGGAAAAAAAGTGTGGGAATATAATGGTATATTATAGTGAAATGTGTAATCCAAATTACTTTTATTGGGAAGCAATAAAACTAGGTTGGGATGAAATAACAATTTACTTATATTTTATTGAAATATGTAATCTCAATTTGTGTGTGCGCATGTGTGGGCGGGTGTGTGTGTGTGTGTGTGTGTGTGTGTGTGTGTGTGTGTGTGTGTGTGTTGTTGATGAAGGCCTTCTGTTGTTTGATCTGTCAAACTAAAGGAATACATTCCAGAATCTTGCTAATTTGTAAATGGAAGAAAAGTTGATAAAGAAATGTCCTTTGGGGTTTGAATATAAATGGCCAGGTCTCTCTATGGGAAGGATACAATAGAGAAAGGCTTCTCTGACACCCCAAAAAATAGTATTTTTTCATGTGGGCTGGTTATAGATTACTGTCCTTGGTACTGTTTTTAAATGTAATTATTCATCTAAATGTCATTGGATGAAAAAAAGTCAGCTATAATACATTAGGTATGCAGATCATTAATTTACTAACAGTTTAATCTATTTCTCACTCAGTCACTATGGAAACTGCTTTTAAAGAATTTTCTGTCTGTAATTCAGAAACACCTATTTAAAGAGCATAACCAAAGCTCATACTTTCATGCTCTTTAAAAAATTAAGTATTTTTCACCTCTTTGATTTCACAAATAGCTTGAGTTCTTTAACATTTCTTCCATGGGGTGATACTAAGAAATAAGAATCATTTCAAATAACTCCACATCAGTTTGTATCATTCATGGTTTGCTTTTTTTAAACTCAAATGTTGTAAATATGCTTTCAATTTCATTAACATTCAGTGCAATGGTAAAGATGTTTTCAACGTAAAGGTTGATTTTTAACACCCCTGTGCTTCATTGGGCATGATCCTGTAGTCTGAGACTCGCACACTGCCCAGAGGTCTCTGCACTTCATGCAGTCAACCCCAAATCAAAATCATGCAAGATCAGGGGCATTAAGATGGCAGCTCCTCCACAGTGGTGGCCCTGTGTGTGGTGCTTGTAATGCAGCCAGGGGAAATGTACACTGCTGGCAGAAACTAAAATATTCTCAGACCTAAGAAAGGATTGAATATTCATGGACTGGAAAGATTATATAATATATATATATATATATATATATATATATATATATATATATATATATATCTAAAAACAAAGATGATATGAATATAATAGAGGGAAACATTCCACGTGGGAAAAATATATCTAAAAACAAAGATGATGAGACTTACCAAACAAAAGCGCTGGCAGGTCGATAGACACACAAACAAACACAAACATACACACAAAATTCTAGCTTTCGCAACCAACGGTTGCCTCGTCAGGAAAGAGGGAAGGAGAGGGAAAGACGAAAGGATTTGGGTTTTAAGGGAGAGGGTAAGGAGTCATTCCAATCCCGGGAGTGGAAAGACTTACCTTAGTGGGAAAAAAGGACAGGTATACACTCTCACACACACACATATCCATCCACACATATACAGGCACAAGCAGACATTTGTAAAGGCAAAGAGTTTGGGCAGGGAAAAGGTTGATCCCTGCTCAAACTCTTTGCCTTTACAAATGTCTGCTTGTGGATGGATATGTGTGTGTGCGCGCGAGTGTGTACCTGTCCTTTTTTCCCCCTAAGGTAAGTCTTTCCCCTCCTGGGATTGGAATGACTCCTTACCCTCTCCCTTAAAACCCAAATCCTTTCGTCTTTCCCTCTCCTTCCCTCTTTCCTGACGAGGCAACCGTTGGTTGCGAAAGCTAGAATTTTGTGTGTATGTTTGTGTTTGTTTGTGTGTCTATCGACCTGCCAGCGCTTTTGTTTGGTAAGTCTCATCATCTTTATATATATATAATTTTAGAGAGGAGTGGCCCAGCAGCAGAGAATAAGCAAAGGTGTAGCAATTATAATAAAAGAAGCCCAGAAGAAAGAAATACAAGCTACGAATATATCTCAGACAGAATTATACTGGTATGTCCGACATACTAATCTGTGTCTGTGTTGGAGGAGGGTAAGGGATAAAAATTGGAACCGTTTTAGAAAAGGTTACAAAAAGTGGCAAACAGATTTGCTAATACTGGTCAGATTGTCTTAGGAGGAGGCCACTTGTGTCTGTGTGTTTATTGATCTTTGGTTGCACCTGTGCATCCAGTGCAAATATACAATGTCTTAAAAAGGTTTAAAATGTATATTAAAAAAACTTCAGTTAAATGGCGCATAATATATAAAAACCAAACACATGCAACATGTTAAGATAATGCTGAAATAAATAAATTGATCCCTTAAGTTAAGTCAGATTTCAAACAGTGCAAAAGAATATCCCCCCCCCCCCCTCACTCTCTCTCTCTCTCTCTCTCTCTCTCTCTCTCTCTCTCTCTCTCTCTCACACACACACACACACACACACACACACACACACACACACACACACTTAATTTCATAGGTTCTTTTGGAGAAAGATTGATTAACAGTAGTGGACACTGAGAGATTTTGTTAAGTTGTAATGAACTGAAGATACAGAATACCTTTTTAAAGAAAGGATGTACATAATTGCATATGGGCTGCAAGAGATTTTATATGGATAATTGATTACCTCATAAAAAAATAATGAAATAGCCAAACAGGTTGCCGATGTTAGAGTACTATCTTCTGCTGTACGAGCCTGAAATGTTTGCTGGCTAGAAGAGACAAAGAAGAAATCAAGAGTGACAATAAGTAGTTCATAAAATATGTCAGCCACAACAAGAGAGTGTTAAACTTTTTCCAAACTCTTCTAATTTAGGAACTCCAGCAAAGCCTGACAAAAAGTGACATAAAGAATGGAAGGATATTGAAAATGCTGTCAACAAATTAACTACAGAAGATGTAGGAAAGAAAAGAAAATTTAGAAGAAAGTAAGTCATGACTATCTGGACTGAAGAAATTTAAGTGTTTGTTTGGACTGAAGAAATTTAAGTGTTTGTTGAGGAAGAGTATGCAGCATACAGAACACTGTTAGACAATACTACAGCAGAGGATTGGTAAGTCTGTTAGAGAGAGAGAAATATAGTAAAGGTACATGTGTGACAGACTTTCTCTTAGGAGGCATTGAAAATGTTACATAAAGAACCGAAAGACACTATGAAACTAAATGGGACTGATGAGGAACACTGCCCCTCATACTACAGAAATCCTCGATATGAAGATGAGAAAGCTGAGGAAGAGAGACAGTCAGATCAACATCACAGTTTAGACAGCATGTCTTCTGGAGATGTTACTGACACAGTAAGAGCCTTAAAAGAATAAGAAGCAGCAGGAATTGGCAGTTTAATGTGGACTTTTATTTAGTGTTTTAAATTAAGCAAATAAACAGTTATTCGTGGTTGAAAAGCTTCAGCAGCAGGTAGGTTTTGGTGACTTCCAAATCCATCATAATGGAGTTAGTTTGCCTGTAGAATGGAAGACATAATAGAGGCACTAAGACCATTTATTGGAAGTAAAATTCAGTGGAGAAGACAATAAAACCACAGAGACAAATACCTAGGTAGTACTTATCATCAGGAGGTTACATTCCAGTATTGTCGATAAATGTTTAAAAGGGAAAACACTAATCCTAGCTGTCTTCACCAAGATACAAATTAATAGTTTAAAAGCTGGGATTATTTTTTTTTTTTTTTTTTTCAGTTTTAAATTTGTATTGGCGGTACTGGAATTTCACATTTTGAAGTTAAAAACTGGCCAGCCCTTTGTCTATATATAATTTTATATTAGAGACACATGCTCATTGTGCAGACTTTGAAATGATTCTTCATTTAGACTGAAGTTTTTCTTAGAATTAAATGTCATAAAACCCACACACAGGACTTCAAGATGGGATACAAATGTGTCACGTACACTCAAGGTTAGCTGAGGTGGTGTACTTTTTCTTCTACTGGTGGTTATCTTTCAGTTGCCACATTATTGGCATGAGTTTGGATATTGTCACTGGAGAAAGGCAGTGTGGGTTGGGCATGTGAGGTACATTGTTGTGTTGAAGAAGAGAGTCTGCCAATTGATTTCGTGGGACATAATCGATTTATCTGTGAGAGTTCGAATAAGTTGCAAGTATTTCATTTAAATTAAATATTGCTGAGTGTTGAACATACTGCTACTATATAATGAATGTAAAGTTTTGTGACCTCTTGAGTGATAGGCACTTACATCCGAACTTATATCAGATTAACTTTGGAAGGGTTAATAATGTGATATATCTCAACTCAAGGACTACTCAAATAGAAATAGAAATTTGTGATATATATAGATTGGATGTGACTGACTTCAGACAGGCATTAATTGACTATTTGAAACTAAGGTCTGACAATTGTGAAACTTGATGTCAACCCTTTCACGGCTATGGGCATACACATATGCTATGTTCTTAGAGGACCCGGATGGTTACCCAGCAGGTAGAATGTCCAGATGGCTAATGGCAAGTAGAAAGACCTGACAGCTAAGGACATTCGTGTACTTTTGGGTGTGGGAGCAGGTAAATGTGCACAGTAGAATGGTGACTCTGCGTTGTTCGCATTTCAACGTTTCTGCCTACACTGTTGTTATCTGCTCTTCTTTGTAATGACAAAAAATGCTACGGCTTTCATGTGGTCCTGGTTCCTACCTGCTTAAGAGTCAATCTGATACATACAGTTTGATTTCCTAAGCTGCACAAAAAAATGATACAAGCATATATAATCTGAAGATTATGAATTACCTTAATGAACTAATGCATCAGATGTTGCAACAACTGAACAGTGCTGCAAAATTCATGCAGTTTCTTAGCAACGCTTGCAGCCATGCAGAACAGAAAATGGCACGCATGACCAAGAAAATGTAATTAGATTTCCTAATCTGCAAGGTACACGATTCACACACATATAATGTGAAAGGGCATGAATTATCCTATAGGACTGATGTATCAGATGCTACAAAAGGTGAACAGCACAGCAAAATACATGCAGTTTCTCGACTGTTTCTTGCTGCGTGGTACAGGAGACAGTCTGAGATTTAGGCGTTTTCTCTAGGAGCTGTTCACTATAAAACTATATATCTCGAAACTCATTTGTCCAATGATAATGACATTTCAAAGGTTATAGGATTTATATTGTTAGAGTAAACCTCAGGTTACAGAATTTTTCTGAAATAACATTTCCTCAGCCCAGGATAAACATATAAGAGAGAGGTTGGATTAGTCTTGACACTTTCCTTTGTGGTTGTAAGAACCTGCAACCACTGTGACCTAGGACTGTGTCAGCCAGCTGCTGGCAAGGCACACAGTACATTTGCCCTCTTTAGCCAGCCAGGCAAGTGAGACGCTTGACCCTGCAGCTGCGAAAGATTTAAAATTTTTCTTAATTCACATTTTGCTCTCTTTAAAAAAGAAAATTCGACTGTGATCGTATTCATTACATTGCACAGTCATTTTTAGGAACAAATGTAATCTATGGATACGAGGCCCACCACTCATCAGTTGGTTGGTACCTGAATATTACCAAATTATAATGCTAAAAATGGATAGAGTAGTCACAAGGGGATATTTCAGTTGACATATCATTTTTGAAGTACTCATTTCATGTATAGATAACAATTTCCATCTGTGGAACCAAATCATGTTAGACATGTCCTGAAAAGTAACAGGACTTTATAAGTTTAAGTATTACGTTGTTAAAGCGAACTGAGCCTTTTCATTTTGGCTGAGGAAAATATTGTATAGAATGTTTCCAAGCCAAAGAGAGTTGGTTACAACACTGATCAGATGATTTTATCCAGAGGCTGAGGTTTCATATAATTTTGATCAAAATATCAGACATTCTAGTGGATTGGGAGCAAGGGAACTTTTAAGAACCACCCTCCATGATCTTGGGGTAGATTTCTCTTCCTCGAATACCATGTAGTAGTGAGGCATCTCTTTCAGTTCAGATAATCTGAAATTCCAAAGATATTAATGTCTTTGCATTTTGATGGGTAGTCGCAGTGAGCTTCTAAAATAGCATCCCGCATTTTTTGTAACATTATTAGCCACTGAGCAGCAACTAACATATTAGCCTTCCTTTCCCAAATGGAACTGCACTTGTTTTTTTATTGCAGAATAGTAGGTTCTAGTGAATTCTGGTTCTCTTCTTCATTAGCAGAAATCAGTGTAAATTTAAAAAACATTTACAAATTACTCTTTCATTCCTTTGTAGTTTGTTCAAATCCTCTGAAGAACAGTAAAACACATTTTATTGTTACAGAAGCATAAAAGTCAGGGTGGTGCATCATTTCAGCTATTAATATCCCCTCCCTCCCCCTGCCCCCCCAAAAAAAAACAAATTTTAAAATACCTGTTTACTTTGTACTTTCGCCCGCGCTCGCGCGCACTTGTGTGTTTGTTTGTGTGTGTGTGTGTGTGCGTGTGTGTGTGTGTGTGTGTGTGTGTGCGTGTGCGTGTGCGTGTGCGTGTGCGTGTGCGTGTGCGTGTGCGTGTGCGTGTGTGTGTGTGTGTATATTTTCTTTTGGTGTCTCAGTACATAGCATATATTCTATATTTCCAGGAGTTTTGAAAGAAATCTGTACATCTACAAAATGCTGACAAGACTAAAACCTCCTACTCCAGTTGGTGATGCTGTACAGGTGAGGACATATTTTGATGTGTAATTGAGTGTAATGCCACTGATGTTTCAGTAGTGTAATATTGTTATATGACTGGTTTACATCAGTAACAATGTATGTAGAAATTATACTCTGACAGACCATATTTAGAAACTGCAAAAATTTAATAAGACTGAGAGCTACAAAGCAGTAGGTAATTAATAAGTTTTTCATGGGCTTTCTTTTCTTATAATATTGAATAAAAAGAAAGTTGGAAAGACATAGAAAGAAGACAAATATGACAAAGGGGAAAATATGGCTTCATGTCATTTAGATTGTAATCACCAATTTTATATGATTGGATAAAATGTGAGAAAATTTCAGTCAGTCTCCATTGTCTCAGGGTGGCTGTACATGCTTGGCTTAGATAAATTAATATAATGTACAAATGAAAAGCAGAATACAGGCAGTGATGTCACAGTTGACTCACATTCCATATCCTTTGTTGCTACTGAAGAAGAATGCTTGGTGCTAAAAGTGTGAAGGGCCTCTTACCATTTGTGTGTCACTGTTGGCTCAGGTACTGTTTTTGCTTTTATATAACCACAATTTCTTATGGTATTTCCATAAATGAAGAATTCAAGGTTATTCATAACAATTGTAAAAAAAAAAACGTTCTCTTGAACTTTTAGTGAAAGTATTCTGTTTCCAGTGCTATATTTAATCTGTTTGTAGCAGACCATGGAAAATAGGTGCTACTTTAATTATTTGTAATATTTCTACGAATGTATGCCCATAGTACATGTTGAAAGAAAAAAGGGAGAAAAGCATGTTATGGCCATTGCTTTGAAATTTGTTTTCTTTGTTTTGAAATATCTCTGTCTACAACTTTGTATTTGTTGCTGTTGAAATAATTTGTTAATGTTATGCCGTAACTTTATGATATGCTGTCTTGAAGTGATGTCTGACAGTGCCCTTCTTTTTCAAATCTGTAGACTCTTCTTGGTAGTCTTTTCTAATTTCATTCAAAAGAGAATAAAACTTCCTTCATTCTATCAATAATATATACTGTTTGTGTAAACAGTTAGAATCATATCAGCAATTGAGATTACTGGCAATATTCACTGTCTACTAGAGTTAGTTGAGGTTAAAGTCATATTTTAAACATTTCCAACTCAGTGTTGCTTTTGTGAATAGCCTTTCAATTAATGTTTGAGTAATTATTGCTTTGTCTCTTTGTGCTGCAATCAAACTGTAGCTGTGCAAGGTAAGCCACTGACATTACTGACAGCTTCTTTTGAATTCATTATATAATTATTTATTTCAGTAACATTCCAAAGAGCAGGGACAAATATGATATCTGCTATCTGAGACTTTTTAGAGTGTAGTCACTCTTTTATAATATCATCTGCTCTCAGTAGGAAGATGACCAGAAAAATAGAGGTGTAATTATCAAAACACATACCGAAAGGAAAAAAAGAAATGAAAGAATAACCTTATGCTACCAGTGATCTTTAATCTTTAGTTAGTTTAGTTAGGGCAGGGTAACATTAGTGGTATATGGCAGGCAGAGCCATTTAAGTCAGTCTAAACTCCACAGTGAGGGATAAAAATAATATTAAAGTAAGGAATGGTATACAATAAAGTTATCCTGATAAATTAAGTGCAGTGATAAGAAGGCAGTTGAAAGGGTTCCTATCCTTACTCCTTCATATATTGTCGACCTCATGCTGTATGTTAACAGTTCATATGGCAATTTTGTCTTTATTCATTATGATTCAGAGAAGGTCATTCGATAAAGATTCAAACCAACTTCATAAATACGTGGGGTCCTCACCAGTGTCCACACCTGTGACTGTTTCACCTTGAACTGTTCGCTAGACTTCATCATGTGACCAAGATATTGGGGGCTGTCTGTTCTAGTTGATATGTACAATTTCTAACCTTTTCCCAATTCTCCTCAGTATTTCACAGCTTGTAACATGATCATTTCAAAAGATGCTGATCTTTATAACAGCCCACAGAAGAGACCCAAGCATAATTTTTCTGTTAAGCAGTTTTAGCCTTGCTACCCTACCATCTCAAAATTCGAGATGGGGATGCAAACCAACAGGGTGATTGTTCAGATGAAGACCATACCATCGCTGTTCTAGATGTCGAGGTTGGTCTGAGGTAACCAGTGAATCCCTGAGGCAACCTTCCCTCCACTGCTATCTTCCTACCTTGGACGAATGACAGGGAAAAAGACAGAGGATAAACCTCACTATTGAGATGGCTTTCATACTTCAGTGGAACTTGAATGTGTTCAGGACAGATGTGGAGGAACTGCATCTAGTACACTGGGGTAGACCGATGTGTATATTTCCTCAAGAGAGACATTTTAAATTCTGACACCTCTGAGCTATGTGGATACATTATTCATGAAATGATGACCTTAGTGGAGAGAGAGAGCTAAAAGAGTGGCTGTTTTCATAAACAAGGCATACCACCCATTCTCTCACTTCCTCACAACCAACCTATAAGCAGTTGCTGTATTAGTACGTGTACATCATAAGTTAATAGTATGGCCACTCCGCGTGCCCCAACTTGAGGCGTTCTACAAGAGGCTCTCAGTGAACTCCTTATTCATCTCCCCCAACCCTTCCTTCTCTGTGGTGATCTTAATGCACACAGTACGCTTTGAGGCTCTGCGACCACCTGCCCCAGGAGAACAATTTAGAGCCTTCATGTCCACACTTGCATGTTTGTTGAGTGTGGGGCAGAACAAACACTTCAGCACTAAAACGGGGTCATTCACTGTATCAATTTCTTTGTACGCTCTCTGGCCCTCGCACACACAGCTCAGTGAAGAATGGTTGATGACTTACACTCAAGTGGTCACTTCCTGATCTGGTTTCATATTAGAGACTGACTGTTATAAGCTGCTCCACTAAGAGTGCAGATGTGTGGCAGACCATCAGAAGGATTTTGGAGAGGAGGAGAAATGTGTCTGTTGACTGCTGCAGACCAACCCATAAGACACTGGCCAGATTATGATAGCTTATTTTCCAATAGTTAGTGCCACTGCCAGTCAGAATTCAGCATTCCAATGCTACAGAGTAGCTGCTGAGAGGGGCTGTTGGGAGTTCAGTTCCACACAGAAGAAGAATACAACTGCCCCTTCTCCAAGTGGTTGCTAGATTCTGTGTTACCTGCAGCTTGTGACATGGTGCCTGGTCATGATGGGGTCCATCACAATATATCATAGCACCTCACAGAGTGGCGCAAAAAATTATCCTCGCTCTTTTTCACCTCGTTTATGCATACAGATACTTTTCCAACTCAAGGTGAGAGGCAATTTTACTTCCATTTTAAAACCTGGAAAGAATCACAAATACTTGAGTAATTGCCATTGTGTTGCCCTCATTAGTTGTGTGTGGACGGTTAACTACCCCTTGTTTGTAGCCTAGAATCCAGGCAGCTCCTTGATCATTTTCTTTGTGTGAGCTCAGGAGGAATCACCTTTGATAACCTGGGCCTCGTGAAAGCAGCTATGCAACGTCATCTACTGGGTATATTTTTTGACATCGAAAAGACCTACATGACTTCTTGGGGGCAAATTGTCATAAGGCAGCTCCATGAATGGGGTTTTTGAGAATGTCTTCCCATCTTTATACTGTCCTTACTCTACAATGCAATTTCAGATATCAAGTTGATGATATCGTCTCGCTTTGAGCAGGAGAATGGTGTCCCTCAAGTTGTGTTTTGTGTGTTACTGTATCTCCCATAGCTGCTAATACTATCATGTCTGTTGTTGAGTGTCCTGTTCAGTGTTCCATGTTTGTCAATGACTTCAGTCTTTTGTTGTTCTGTATTTGCGCAATGACAGTGCATCAGTTGCAACTGACTACTCAATGTCTAGAACATTGGTTAGGAAGAGGCATTTTAATTTTTCCATCAAGAAGTCTCTGTGCATTCTTTTTAACCATTGATGTTCTGTTTTAAACTTTCATGAGTTGAGGATAAGAGACACTGTTTTTAATTTTAAAGACAAGTGAGTTTTCTTGGCCACACTTTTAAGACTTAAAAAGACAGTCTCTAAAAACCACTCAGTATCTTAAAACGTCTTAACAACAGTAGTTGCATGGTGCATATTGTATAGGCTGGTTCGCCCCTCTTATTTAAAAATGTTGGACGTGGTGGCCCACAAATGTATTTGGCTGGCCAACAGGGCCTCTAGAATGAGCCCCACACAGAGCCTTTGTGTTGAGGCTAGGAAGCAGCCACTTCATATCAGATGACAACTGCTTATGGTTCAACAGGCCTATGAAGCACTGTCCATGTCATTCACAGCTGTGTACTATTCTAGACCATACCATTGCTTGGCCCAACAGAAGGGCTTTTTTGTAATTGACAATGAGTAATGATTCAGGTGAAGGATTGCATTTTAGAGATGGGGTGTGGCTGGTTTTAAAGTCCTATGTCCTCCTCCTTGGCTTCTACAGAGGCCCATTTTTTTTTAAATGTTAGATAGGCATCTCGGTTTTACTGTTGCGTATAGTGATGGATCCCAACAAGGGGACTCCTTTGGCTGTTCAGTAGTGTTTGCCAACTGTATCTTCAAGATTCACCTTCCCCCATGAATATATTGTATTTATCACAATGCTCTATGTGATCCTGAAGGCACTGGAGCAGATGAGGGATCTTCAGGGCCAACAATTTCTAACAGAGCCAACAATTTCTCATCTTCTCCAATTCCATTAGTGTCCTACAAGCATCACATGTACCCAGCAGAAAAAATGGTCCAGGTAGTACATGCTCAACTGTGGGGAAAGCTGGCATCATTCTGCCGGGTACTGGGGCTCGTGGAAATGTGGGGAAATGAACAAGCAGACCAAGCCACCAAGGGTGCCTTCAGGGACACGAGTGACACGGTGTGCCAGTCATTTCACTGTTGCGTCAGACGTCCGTGCTATTGTGGGAGGAGGGATGGGCTGGCAGTGAGAGTCTATAAGCTACAGGCAACTATCGAGCTGTGGTGTTCCTTGTGTTGATTGCTCCAGGGGGATGAAGTGGCTCTGATCCTCCTCTGATTTGGGCACTGACCTCTAACACATGGCTTTTTATTCTGGGAAGACGACCTGCCCAGTCTATGGTTCCCGTCGTTCACTGCACACCACCTTTTAACTCCTTAGTAGCTTGTACACTTTATTATATAACTGGGAATCAAATCCTGTGAACATTGGTAGCGGGACTGAGTGTGGTGGTGCGTCGGTTGCCCACTGGACGTACATTCGGGAGGATGATGGTTCAAATCCCTGTCTGGCTATCCAGAATTACACTTTCTCCTATTTCCCTAAATCACTTCAGGTGAACGTCGAGATAGTTCCTTTGAAAGGGGCATCACCAATTTCCTTCCCCATCCTTTCATAACCTAAGCTTGTGCTCTGTCTGTACTGATCATACTGTCAAGGGTATATAAAGTCATATCTTCCTTCCTTCCTTGATGATGGGCTTTTTTTAATCACACATAGTAGATTTCACCTCTGATATTGTTTTCTGTGTTTAAATCGTACTAATCTGCTCTGCAATTCAGGCAACATAGTAAATTGTAAATTTTTCTGTGACTGGCTGTATGGACTTACTTTCAAATCAAAGGACTATAAGGGTGTATCATATCAATGCCAGCCAGGTGAAGCACCATACACACAAACCAATATTTGCATTGATGAATGATCTACTTTTAAATGTGAATTAATATAAACACTTCGTTGAAAACTTGTATCATGAACTGTTGGTTGTTTTCTTTTAAACCATAACATACACATATTTTATATTATGAGTTTGTTAAAAGTTGAATCTGTATCAACCAAAAGTGGTTAATTACACTTGACTAAAGTTTTGAATAACTTTTCTTTTCTAGCAAGATTCTGTTCTCGGCATGGTAAGACGACAACTGGAAAAGAATTTGTTGTGTATTTTTGTGCAAGTTAATTTTTAGATGAATAGAAATGTACGCATTCTGTAAGCTCATGCTGACACAGTGCTAGTGGTGATTTTCGTGGAAGGTTCTCATGCTGCAGCAATAAACGAACAGAATGTGTCTAGAAAATGAATTCTAGCAGTTCACGTTCGGCTTTGGCGTTAGGGTGCTTCCTCTATTACCTTTCATTAATGGCTTGCATCGATAATAGCAATGGACATGTGATGTCTTCTGACTGTACACTGCACAGTTTGAAATTTTATGATCAGACCTTTCATAAATATTTTGAGAACTCATGAGCATATAACATATAAAGCAGCATAGAGTGGAGTATAAAGATTTAATGTAAACCTTAATCGTGCAGTATACGGAAGCATAATTAGAGTAGCATTACAAAAATGAAAATCTTGAGAATGAAGAGATTAGATTTGAGTATGAAGTATCAATGGCACGTGACTTCTGACTATGAAAGAAGAGCTGATTAGACCAGGCTTTTTGTAGTTAATTTTCAAATTAAAAAAGTTTTAAGTAAAAGCATTAGATGCACATTACATTTCTACCGGTAAAGACATTTTATTGATACCAGCCAGTGACCAGTTTAGAGTATTAATCACAATAATTGGTGGCATGCATTACTGTATTGCAGAGGTAGTGAAACTTTCAGTGACCAGCTCAGAAATTTGAAATTAAGAAATGCAAAGAAAAAAAACTAAGAATTGGAAAAAGTATACTGTCACAGCTGGTGTTTGAGTTAAAAAAAATAGTCCATTTCTTCCTGCCTAACTTCACAATTGCACTCAATTTCGTTTTAAAAAATAATTACAAACTTCTTATTGTCCACACATCTGGCATTGTGTTTGCATGAGAACTTGTTCTGATGTGCTTGCTTTGTTTAATTTTTGTAGATTTGTTTTATTTTTTTAGTGCATATGCAGCAGCTTAACTTTTAGCAATGCATTTAGCATTTTTGCAGTGACAAGAATATTTGTAACTGTTAAACTGTGATTTCAGTGTTCCTTTTTGTGTAACTCTTTCTATGTTATTAAGAAGCATGGTCGTGCAGATATATGTGAGTCTGAGCCTGAGATTGTTATAAAATTATTTACAATAAATGATTTTTTTCTGTTTTGTGTTTAGGTATTAGCAGTATATTGTATGTACAGCTTTAAATTTTATACTCGTTATGTAGTTTCAATAATAAATATTTAGTGTACATAGGAGATCAGAGACCTGGGCACATAAAAACATGTGCCAAAAGAGTATCTCCAGATGTGAATGTGTGACTTAACAAAAAATTATGTTGGTGTTGCATCATGTCCAATATATCTGTGAAATTTAATGATTTGCTATGCCATTTAGTTACAGTTTTGGATTTACTGTGATACTGTAAATAACTGCATTTATTGTTTTCAGGTTAATAAAACATATTTGTTTTATTTATTATTCTGTAGCATGAACTGAAAGTGTTGTGTAAATTATTATTGGTTCATCATGTAACTTCATGTTAGTTTGGAGGAAGTGATGATAGGGAAGTGTTTGGGCAACAAACAAGACCAAAACATGCAATAATTAAAAAATATGTTGAAGGTAAAATTGTGACTAATAATTCTAGGCAATAATTTCAGGGAACAGTTTGTGAAAATGTGAGAAACATGATGAACAGAAAAGGCATTTTGAGCCTTCTTGGGAGTTAGGTTGTAAAAAAAATGTACATTGCTCCATTGAATTGAATTTACATCTAAATTTATAAAATCTGTTACTGACAAATATTGTATGTGACACAAGCAGCAGAATGAGTAAAGTTGGCCACTCGTCAAAACCAGGCCAATGTTCCTTTACTCAAGTTCTCTTTTTCTTCTGGAAAACGAATTGTCTCTTGTTCACAGTGCAAACTATGTTGTGCTCATTACTTGCCCAATGATATTGAACTACCCTGATGTCTTCTTATCACTTCTGACACGAAACCTCTCAGAGATCTGTCATTTCATTGGCACTAAATGGTAATACATTTGTCTTCATTGTCAGGATATTTATTTATTTATTATCTCATGACACATTTTGAGATAATTCCATCATCAAATCTATTCCGTTCTATAACACTATTTCTGCCCAAATATCTTTTAGTCGTACTTGGATTGATTGCACAGTCAATTTCAGCTTACTTAGGTAACAGCTAAATTTCAGTGTAACAAAATTGCATTGAAATTTCTTGCACTCACTTGTCACAACGTATTCTACTTATCATCCCAACATACTTCCAGACCTTATTGGTGCAAATAGTTTCTTGTATTTGTATTACACCACTGGCCATTCACTTCTTGCCATCCAAAAAATCATTATTTTGGTTGTGTACATGCTTACCTTCATGAGGGTTTAATCTCCAAAAACAAATTTGAAAGTAAATTCAGGAAAGATGTTTTGACAAATCATTGCTTCATTCACCTAGAGACATTGTGTGCTGAAACAGTGGAATTCTGTCATCTAATGAAAGTTGAGGTGAAGTGTGTAAATTTTGTAAATCATCAAGGTGTAAATCATCACCACTTAAAAATATTTCTTAAATGTATGGAAGTGGAGTATGGGGACCAAGGGGGCATACCTGACCACAGCCCAAACTGCTTAGTTTGGCATAAGTTTGTTATGTTTTCTTTGCTATTTGTCAGAATGTTTTCCTTTTTCTCTTAATGAAAGTCTTGAATATTAAAATAGGTATCAGACTTTGTGTTTGTGGAAGATATAACTATGCATTTGAAAAGCATCATAACAACTAAATTTTTTTACTGTAAGCCAGTGAACAGTGTACAGTTAACATTCATGTCAAAGGAGTAATGTTGACGAAAAAGCTGCATGAAGAATGGAAATTTAATACTATTCATCTGTTTGCCTTCTTTAAAATTACGTGCTAGAACCAAGAGTTCAGTGTTTTGAAAATGAAATTGTTTAGAATTCCTATCACTGCCAGAACTGTAAGAAGAAATATAATTGTAGAATTCAACTTAGCTGAAATATAGATACTACAATATGCTGAACTTGCCATAATTTTATCTTTCATTAGAGTCAAATAAGTGAAAAAGAGGAGAAGTGCCACTGTGCAGGTCTATTTGATTCCTCACTGCAAATGAGAATACTTGACAGAATAGTGTGTGCTCTGCAGCTCATTATTTGGAAATTAAAAATTCCTATTATATGACAGTGCTGGGACAATCTAGTTGAGTTCCGTGGTTTTATGGATAAATTTCAAATTTGTCCTTGAGGTGTATATACTTCTGCTGTACCATTTGTCACTATTTCAGTATCTGGTTTGTTTGATTTCAGTATCTGGTTTGTTTGATTTCAGTATCTGGTTTGTTTGTTATTCAAATTGTGATACAGTAAGATGTCTGGCAGAGATAGTACAGATTTTCTACTCAAAAACCATGCATGAGCATTAAAATTATTTCTGTTACAGTGTATGTACATTTTCCATCAAAATTGTGTAATTTGATTCAATGTCAATAAGAAGGAGACTAATGTTTGATAATTATTCTTACAGGGTTTGACAGATTTTGATTGGTTACTAATTAGAGAAAAGTGATGCTGAGAAATTAAGTTTTCTTGCTAGAATGGGAATGTAGGTACTTCATCTCCCCTGAGTCCACTTAGGAAAACTATCTTTGATGTACTAGAGCAGTACGGCATAGTTGAAGTTTCGAGATGTAAATTATTTCATGTGTAATTTCTATCTATGATCAGGATGCTTAAGAAACAATGTACTTACTAGTTTTTTGTAATGGTGACATACATGCACTTACATCATTGTCAGGTAAAGTATTCTATCATATCACTGCAGTAAACAGGAGTGTAATAATACCAGAGAAGGAAAGTTGCTACTCACCATATAGAGGAGATGCTGAGTCACGATAGGGACAACAAAAAGATTGACACAATTATAGCTTTCGGCCAAAGGCCTTTGTCGGTAGTAGACACACATACACCATTCAAACACACACACACACACACACACACACACACACACACACACACACACGCAAACGCAAACGCAACTTGCACACCCGTCTTGTGTGAATCTTTTGCCGTGGCCGTGCGGTTCTAGGCACTACAGTCTGGAACCGAGCGACCGCTCTGGTCACAGGTTCAAATCCTGCCTCGGGCATGGATCTGTGTGATGTCCTTAGGTTAGTTAGGTTTAATTAGTTCTAAGTTCTAGGCGACTGATGACCTCAGAAGTTGAGTCGCATAGTACTCCGAGCCCCCCCTTTTCTTTTCTTTTCTTTTCTTTTCTTTTCTTTCTTTCTTTCTTTTTTTTTTTTAAATTGTTCTTATCGCGACTCAGCATCTCGGCTATATGGTGAGTAGCAACTTTCCTTCTCTGGTATTGTTACATTCCATCCAGTAAACAAGAGTGTTAGTTATATTGTTACATAGAAGAAGGTGAATTAGGTGACTGTGCCACTCAGCTTCTTCTGTGACAATATCAGTGTTATGGCCGCCATGGTTGCAGTTATGAGTGACAGGTGAGGAAGGGGGAGGTTGCACCCGGCAAGGAACAGAAGAGGGCAGCTGCTATCTCCCCTCACCTGCCCTTTCCTCGTAACCTCTCTGCAAGAAAAAAAAATTCACCTTCCCCTACTGAAAACTCTGAGTTTGCCCTGCTACACAAAACCAGGTGAAACAATTCAGTTTCAGTTTGGCTGAAACCAGAACACGCAATCAAATAGATATGTAGTAGCGAGTAAATTTTTGACATTAAATCTCAAAACTGTTTCATCGTTCGGCACTATTATCTTTGATAGTGATTTTGAGTTATAAAATCTTCCAGTAGCATTGCACTGTCAATCCACACTGTTATTTCATGTGTTACCATCTAATGTCAACTACCACACACACACACACACACACACACACACACACATGCCATTCATTCACACAAGCAAGCATTTCTCATGCACACATGACCACCAACTCTGGCAGCACGGACCAGAATGCAACAATCACTTGGGACGGAAGCAGCAATATGGACGGGATGGGACAGAGAAGGGGAAGGGATAGCAGTGTATGGGTGGGATAAGAGGGGAGCACTGTCTGGCTGAGTGTGCAGGACTGGAATGCCAACAGGTGTGCTGCAGGAGGTTGTAGGGCAGGGAGGTGGGGAAAATTGATTGAAAAAGGAGAGGAGTGGTAACAGTTGGATGGGTGCGTTGCCAGAGGGTGGGAGATGAGAATGGGGAGGAGGTGGTGATAGGACAGATGGGGGTGGAAACTGTTGTGTGGGGGACAGTATATTATCTTAGGTTGAAGCCAGGATAATCACAGGATGACTCCCATCTGCACATTTCAGAAAAACTGGTTGTATAGGTAAGGATCCATATGGCTTGGGTAGTGAAGCAGCCATTGAAATCAAGCCTGTTAAGTTCAGCTGCATGTTGTGCCACAGGGTGGTCTACTTTGCTCTTGGCCACAGTTAGGCATGGCTGTTTCATCCTGGTGGACTGTTGGTTGGTAGCCACCCAATATAAAAAGCTGTGCAATGACTGCAGCAGAGCTGCTAATGACATAGCTGCTTTCACGGGTGTCCTGGCCCGTGATAGGGTGAGATAAACTTGTGACAGAACTTGAACAGGAAGTGTTCCACCTGTGTCATCTATCCTTGATCCTTGTGGCAAGGGCTTGGAATTGATAGTGACATAGGGATGGGCTAGGATATTATGAAGTTGGGTTATGTGATGGAACACCACTTTAGGAGGAGAGGGAAGGATCTCAGGTAGGATGCCCCTCATTTCAGGGCAGGATAATAGATAATCAAAGCCCTGGCCAAGAATGTGGTTCAGTTGTTCCAGTTCAGGGTGGTATTGGGTGACGTAGGTGGCACTCCTTTGTGTTTGGTTCTTGGGGTTGGTGGTAGGGTGGAGGTATGAGGGGAAAATGTCGCAAGAGACCTGTTTGCAGACTGTCTGTGGGATGGTGCCTGTCTGTTAAGGTGTTGATGACATCCTCTGCATACTGAGCAAGAGTTACTGCAGATAATGCTGTTCCCTGGTGGCCAAGTTGTATGTTAGGGATTTTTTGGTGTAAAAGTGTTAACAACTATCAAAATGCAGGTACTGTTGGCGGTTGGTTGGTTTAACGTTGGCAGAGTTGCAGATGGAGTCATAAGAAAAGATGTGGTCAACATCTAGGATGTTGGCACAGTGGGTTGAGGAGGACCAGGTAGCCTCTGCAGTACATCACAACAGCGGTGGACTTTTGTTGCAGGTAGGATGATTAGGTCAGGATTAATTTTGTGGTTGTGTATGGCTGTTCTTTCCTGTGCTGAAAGGTTGGTGTTCTGAGGAGAAGGGACCTGGGGAAGGATGGTGAGGCTAAGTTGGAGGTAAGGAATTCCTGGAAGGTGACCAGTTGCTGGTGAGGTGGGAGGGGGAGGATCACTGTCGGATGGTGGTACGTGTTGTGGACTGACAAGACAGCCAGACTCTCTCTAGAAATGGTTAATGGCGCCTTGCTAGGTCGTAGCCATGGACTTAGCTGAAGGCTATTCTAACTGTCTCTCGGCAAATGAGAGAAAGGCTTTGTCAGTGTAGTCGCTAGCAAAGTCGTCGTACAACTGGGGCGAGTTTCAGTACGTCTCTCTAGACCTGCCATGTGGTGGCGCTCGGTCTGCAATTACTGACAGTGGCGACACGCGGGTCCGACATGTACTAATGGACAGCGGCCGATTTAAAGCTACCACCTAGCAAGTGTGGTGTCTGGCGGTGACACCACAGTACGAATTGGGAGTGGTACGGTTCATTGTTGGAATTAGTGGCTTTGGTTGGAGGGATTGGCAGCAAAGAAGTGTTTCCTTTGCAAGTCCAACATGGTTTAATTTGGGTGTAGGGCTAAAAGTGAGGGCTTCGGATAGGACTGCAGAGCTGTAGGTTTTTGGTGCAAAGGTTAACAACAGTGTTATGGCAATGTTTCGGCTCTGGATTTGGTGAAGTGTTGGTAGGGGTTCTGGGGGATATGCCAAGTTTAAAAGATCAGATAGGCATGGATTAGGTGCTATGAGGGGTTGACAGGGAGGAACACTGTGGATAGGACAGGCTGGAAAATGGTGCCCCAAGGTGGCAGTAGGGTGTTAGCAGGTTGGATAACTTTGAAGGTGAAGTCTGGAGTGCTCCTCCAGATACTGGAGAGCAAGGGATTCAGTTTCAAAGATGTGACATATGAAGCAGGGATTGCACAATAGCGTATCTTGCAGGGGGAGCAGAGGTGGTCTGGGATGCCTGAGCCATGGAGATGTGTTTTTGCAGTACCAGGTTTGTTAAGGCCAGGCACTGGCAGAATCTAAAAAGATTAAGGTCATTGTGAAAGGAGGGGTGGGACCCCGAGAAAGGAATTTTTATGGTTAGGTTGTTTTGGCTGGGGAGGGGGGGGGGGGGTGTTCCATGGCTTAGGCAGCTTTTAAGAAATTGGATGTGGGACTGGGATTTAGCCAGGGAAACTGAACTGATGCAGAAAATTGGAGTAGGGGTCCATTGTGGCAGACCAACCAGCTGTCAACCAGCATGAACGGCCACCATACAACTGTGTCTAAGAGCAAAGTGTACCACCCTGTGGCACAACATGCAGCTGAATGTAACATGCTTGATTTCAATGGCTGCTTCACTACCCAAGCCATCTGGATCCTCCTCTCCACGACCATCTTTTCTGAACTGTGCAGATGGAAGTAATCCTTATGACACATCCTCCGCTCCCGTAATTATCCTGGCCTCAACCTACAGTAATAACTGTCCCCCACACCCTGCATCCAACAGTTTCCAACCTTTCTGTCCTACTCCCTCCTCAACATCCTTGTCTCCCATCCTCTTTTTTTTGCCACCCATTGCCAATGCACCCATCCATCTTTTCCCGCTCCTCTCCGTTTTTACTCCATGTTCCCCATCTCTCTGCCCCACAACCTCCTGATGCCTGATGTTTACTTGTTTTCATTCTAGTCCCTACATACAACACCAGCGCTCCCCTCTTTCCCCACCTGCACACTGCCATCCATTCTCCTTCCCCTCCAGATTGCTGCTTCCATCACGTGATTGTTGCACTCTGCCCCGAGTTTCCGGAGTTGGCAGTCATTATCGTGAGATGCACTTGCTTGTGAGAATGAATGGTGTGTGTTACTCTTTTCCCGTTGAAGGCTTTGGCCAAAAGCTTGTGTGTGTCTTTTTGTTTTGCCTGTCTGCAACTTAGCATGTTATCTTTACAGTAAGTAGCAATCTATCTTTTCCTACGTTGTTGATATTCCTACCCCGAGTTCCCATTTTTTGACAAGTGAAAGTATCTGTTACACCGGTTTGTGTGAAAGATCCTGTGTAAAATGATGAACATTCACAATTCATTGTTTATTGGTTTGGCTGATATGGGAGCCATGCCACTTTTTTCAAACATATGTTTACTTTTCCTATGGGTATCTTGATATCTGATGTTGGCACTGTTGAAAGTGGGATTATCATTTTGACATCATTTGCAGAAAAGCTTCCTTCGCTGTAAGATTAATATGTGTTTTAAGTTTCAAGCCAAGAGGCAAAAACAGACTTGCAACAAAATTATTCATTAATTATGGACTTTGTTGTAGGAATCCTTCACTTTGGCAGTTATGCACATTGGAGCACCAGCTTGTGGAATGAATGCTGCTGTGAGATCATTTGTCAGAAATTGCCTTTACCGTGGTGTGACAGTTCTTGGAATTCATGATGGTATTGAAGGTCTAGTGGCTGGTAATGTAAGTACCACATTTAAAACCGTTCAAAGTTACTTATACTGTGTTTCATTGTATTGTTTTTTATAAGTTAAATTGATTCACTTTAGTCTAACTCATTAAGACTTACATTTCTCATCTTAACATCTTCAGTTTTGTTGTGAGCTTAAGTATTTTAGCACTTAACACTAAATCAGCAGTGAATTGTTAAATAGAAATTGTAGGTATATTAGAATCTATTTTATCCAATTTTTAATTTTTTGTTTACTGTGTCCAATGAGAGAAGGTAAACCTACAGAGGGTGTCAAAAATTAAAAGTATGGCTGTGTGTAAGAAACCATTTAAGGATTCTGTTCATGTGATACAGGAATACTTAAATTGACATGATGAGGCAGTAGCTTGATCTTTGCTCCCTATCCCAAAAATTTGCAACATAATGGGAAACTTAATTACAAAATTAAACTAACATTTTTATTTTTAGCTAGTTAGGTAGTGTTTTTGCAGTAAAACCTCTCTCATTTCCAGTATTGATAATCTACATACTGCCTACATAGTATAGTATATTCTAGTTCACTTACCATTGCCATGTTTTCTCAACTTAAAAATCTGTCATGTGTTTTCTGAATTAAATTCAAACATACATATGCGCTTGCTGACAACTTAACTGCTTAGCAAAACATGCAGACAGAAAAAAAACACATCACCAAAACCCACTGCATAGAAATATTCTCACATTAATTAAGATAGTTTTGCTGTTAAAACCTGCAGGTAAAAACGAAAAGAGTACAAGACCCCTGTTTCCAATCATCTGTGGTTTACTCAGGCTTCACGAATACTGAATGTGTCTTAAACAAAGTTTTGTATGGATCTACAAGATAACTGTTGCAATTATAAAGGTACCCTGTGGCATATTTTGAGTGACATATTCACATAGTTACAAGCTTTTTAATAGTCTCTGTCTTGTATTTTTTTTTTTTTTTTTTTTTTTTTTTTTTTTTTTAATTAGATCGGTAGCATCAATAAAGGTTCTCACCATAGAAGACTTTGTTTTGTGTAGCTATTTTTACTGTGCTGGAAGAAAAATTTTATATCACACTGGAATTCTAATTCAGTAAAATCCTGTTTTTATGATTTCCCATTTTTTGTCAATCTCGACAGAAGTACTAATCTCTCAATACAATGCTTTCCCATCATTAATGATTCCATGGTGCAAAATTTCCTGTATTTTAAGTTTTTTTTTTTGTGTTGCCACAATCTTTAACAATGATTTTCATACTGATTTCTGCAAAAAGTGCATTGCATTCTTGCACAGTCAGACTTGCAATAAATCAGAAAATGCAGACTACATGCAAAGTTATTTATCATAGAACATAGTATTAGTGTAGTAAGCAATTCATTGTCAATGTGTGGGGCCATGGCCACCTGTATTATAGGTTTGCAGGTTCGGAAGGGTGGGAAAGTATGCTTATTGATAATCACAATCTGACAGTAATGACTCCAGTGGCAACCTCCCTTCTGCTAATTGTGTTGTAAGAAAAGCTTTAATATAATTTCTCAGTAGTTTATACAAATAAACACCATTTTTGAAGATGGCTGTCTCTGTAATGGGCTTTTGCGAATCATTGTTAGTTCCGCACGAAAAACACTAATCCGGACCAGGTGCACAGTCTTAGGTTGGTATTATCTGATGTCAGATGTAAACATTCCTCCTCAAGATGCTCCATAACGTGACTACAATTTCCACCATCTTTATCATCCTGGATGTCCCTGAACCAAGTGACTTCCATGTTAGCAACAAGCTCTAGATTTCGTGCCCATTGTTTTCTGTTTACGAAGACTGCCAACTTTAGTGTTTTAATAATAAGTCTCAGACTAGAACATAAATATCTTTGTAATGTTGTTTCGTGAAAGACTTTTCCTTCTGTGTTTTATTAGCACCATTGGACATGATCGGAACGAAGAGGGGAAACTAATGTGCGCGTTTGTGTGTGTGTTAGCACTCGGCCACTGCATTTGTGATTATCATGAAGACTGAGTGTTTCCTTCTTCGCTCCACTCATGTCCAATGGTGTAAATAGAAAACGGAAAGGAAAGGCTTTCGTGAAATCACATTGAAAATTTATTTGTTTTCTAATGTGAGCCTTATTATTGATAATCATTATAGAATTATGGTAAATAAAACTTGTAAGACAATATTCATGAAAACACAAAAATTGGCAATCTTCTTAAACAGAGAACAGTAGGCACTAAATATATAGCTTATTGTGTGTCCTATGCTTCCCTACATTTTATGCTTTCCTGCATTTTATGCTTCTTTTGGATCAGTTTTACTGTAACTATTATTCATTATCATGTGACATTTGTTATGATTTTCTTCTGGTAAGCAAGCTATGTTGCTGTTTTGAAGCAATGATGTGCTTTAAGATCTATTTTGTATTTTTAGCAGTATGTTTAAGTAATCTGTATCATTTTTGATATCAATGTTTTGATATTTTATTGTTATATCACATATCTACTTCTCAACTGATGTTACAGATTAGTAAAATGGCATGGTCAGATGTGACTGGTTGGGTTTCTTTGGGTGGTGCCATGCTTGGGACAAAACGTACGCTGCCTGGAAATAGAATAAAGCAAATTGCAGCTCGCTTCAAGGAATTCAACATCCAAGGCCTTCTCATTATTGGCGGTTTTGAGGTAATAATTGATGGATTAAAACTTGAAATTGTGACTATTCGCAATCTATTTTCTTCTTATTCTTTTCTCCCATAGGCTTACCAAGGTGCACTGCAACTTGCAGAGAGCAGGCCAACACAACCAGAGTTCTGCATACCGATTGCTGTTATTCCTTCAACAATAAGTAATAATGTTCCAGGCACCGAATTTTCCTTGGGATGTGATACAGCACTTAACGAAATTACAGAGGTATTTACTGTTATTGTGTTATTTCGTGCCTATTTCTGTTATTGCATCAGGTTGATTTATCACACCAACACAGATAATATTTATCACTATTTGTGTGTCATTTGCATGTTCAACAGCCTTCCATAATTATTTGTAGCATGAAGCAGCTGTCATCACTATATTACTTGGCAAGACCAATTGGTTACCCGGCCGTAATGGGAACTGACGTGGTAACATGACTAGGTACACTCGCTTTCCAGTTCAGTGTCGTGTGCATTATCACCTCATAGTGTATGCACAGATGGAAAACCAGTTCTAAGCAAAGAAGGGAAGGCAGAAGGAGTGTATAAAGGATCTATACAAGGGCGATGTACTTGAGGGCTATACTATGGAAATAGAAGAGGACGTAATGAAGATGAAATGGGAGATATGGCGCTGTGTGAAGAGTCTGACAGAGCACTGAAAGACCTAAGTCGAAACAAGGCCCCAGGAGTAGACAACATTATATTAGAACTACTTATAGCCTTGGGAGAGCTAGTCCTGATAAAACTCGACCATCTTGTGAGCGAGATATATGAGACAGGTGAAATACCCTCAGAATTCAAGAAGAATATAGTAATTCCAATCCCAAAGAAAGCAGGTGTTGACAGATGTGAAAATTACCGAACTATCAGTTTAATAAGTCACAGCTGCAAAATACTAACGCAAATTCTTTACAGACGAATGGAAAAACTAGTAGAAGCTAACCTCAGAGAAGATCAGTTTGGATTCCGTAGAAAAATTGGAACACATGAGGCAGTACTGACCTTAAGACTTATCTTAGAAGAAAGATTAAGAAAAGGCAAACCTACGTTTCTAGCATTTGTAGACTTAGAGAAAGCTTTTGACAATGTTGACTGGAATACTCTCTTTCAACTTCTAAAGGTGGCAGGGGTAAAATACAGGGAGCGAAAGGCTACTTACAATTTGTACAGAAACCAGATGGCAGTTACAAGAGTCGAGGGCCATTAAAGGGAAGCAGTAGGGGAGGTGAGACAGGGTTGTAGCCCGTCTGCGATGTTATTCGACCTGTATATTGAGCAAACAGTAAAGGAAACAAAAGAAAAATTCGGAGTAGGTATTAAAATCCATGGAGAAGAAATAAAAACTTTGAGGTCGCCGATGACATTGTAATTCTGTCAGAGACAGCAAAGGACCTGCAAGAGCAGCTGAACGGAATGGACAGTATCTTGAAAGGAGGGTATAAGATGAATATCAACAAAATCAAAATGGGGATAATGGAATGTAGTCAAATTAAATCAGGCAATGCTGACAGAATTAGATCAGGAAATAACACACTTAAAGTAGTAGACTAGTTCTGCTATTTGGGGAGCAAAATAATTGATGATGGTTGAAGTAGAGAGGATATAAAATGGCAATGGAAAGGAAAGCGTTTCTGAAGAAGAGAAATTTCTTAACATCGAGTATAGATTTAAGTGTCAGGAAGTCTTTTCTGAAAGTATTTGTATGGAGCGTGGCCATGTATGGAAGTGAAACATGGATGATAATAGTTTAGACAAGAAGAGAATAGAAGATTTTGAAATGTGGTGCTACAGAAGAATGCTGAAAATTAGATGGGTAGATCACGTAACTATTGAGGAGACACTGAATAGAATTGGGGAGAAGAGGAATTTCTGACACAACTTGACTAGAAGAAGGGATCAGCTGGTAGGACACGTTCTGAAGCATCAAGGGATCATCAATTTAGTATTGGAGGGAAGTGCAGAGGGTAAAAATCGTAGAGGGAGACCAAGGCATGAATACACTAAACAGATTCAGGAGGATGTAGGCTGCAGTAGTTACTGGGAGATGAAGCAGCTTGCACAGGATAGAGTAGCATGGAGAGCTGCATCAAACCAGTCTGGACTGAAGACCGCAGCAACAACAACAGTGCGAGCACAATAAGTAACTGCAGAAAATGCATTCAGAGAAATCCACTGCAGCTAACTGTTAACATCATTTGTTTTACTGGCAATGAGAATGAGAAAGAAACTTTGTGGCAGAGTAAAACTGTGTGATAAACCAAGACTCGAACTCTGGATCTTTGCTTTTTGCGATCAAATGGTCTACCAACTGACCTATCTAAGCGCAGTTCACGACCCGTCCTCACAGTTTTATTTCCACCAGTACTTCATCTTCTGCCTTGGGTAGCTTAGTCGATAGAGCACTTGCCCACAAAAGGGAAAGGTCACAATTTCAAGTCTCAGTCTAACACACAGTTTTAATCCTCCAGAAAGTTTGATATCAGTGCATGCTCTGCTGCATAGTGAAAATTTTATTCTGAGAATGAGGATGTTGTAAGACTGCCAATAGAGAAGACAATGGAATGTCCAGACAGATGTTGACAAGCAAAAGTTAAGTAACTGAATGGTGCACAGATTACAGAAGGTGGGATGGTTGAGTTGAGTAAGATTCAGATATCTGTTTGAGGGCAGAATAAGTAAAAAGTACACAATAAATATTTCAATGATGATGTAGATAACTGTGTTATTAGACAGCAATTTCTCCAATAGTATGGACGACACAAGAAAATACCATCCTCACAAAAACACCACAAGTTTTGTCACACAGAACTGAAGTTCCAGGCTAGCAAAATAACTCCAAGGAAAACTATTCCGTGTATGGGATTTGATTTGAAAAGGTGCCAGAATGAATGAGTCATTATATGCAGGAGAGAGAATATTTGCAAAAAGAGAACTCTACATCAAATTTTTTTGTGAAAAAATGAAGCATCAGAATTAAAGTGGACAGTGATTTATTTAAACAAACCATCGATTCATACATGTTACACTGTAAATATATGTTGCATAGTCGTAGTATACGAAGAGTATTGTCAAACAAAGCCAGAAAATGTTTTGTTGTTATGAATGCTGAGTTCCATTTCTTCTCCTCTATGAAGATAACATGAAAACTGTGCACTACCATGTAGAACTGGACAGAGGAAACTTTAAAATAAGTAGAGAAAAAGAAGCTGAACTTCTGGCATTAATTAAATCACCCTTCTTCTCTTTATACCAGTGACAGACTTTTCAAGAAAATGCTTCCCTTCCTGCTGCCACCATCTTATCAAGATCTAAATCCCATAGTACTGGCCCGTAATCTGGCAAAGAATAAGATCTGTAGTCATTGTCAAGCATCTCACTCTCTAACTGGTAAAAAGTAACAGCTGATGCTTTTACTGCTAATAAATGAATGTCATTAGTCGCCTATCCTTGTGCAAGCCTTTCAATGTAGCGCTACTCTAGCAACTTGTGTATTCATTGCACTGCTTCTTAGATGACCTCACAAGGCTTGAGTGGACCAATGTCCACACCTTTCCACAAGAGAAAAAGTTACAGGAGTCAACAGGATTCAATCCCAGGACCTCAGCATTACTAGCCAAAAATGCTAACTGGCCAAGTGGTCAGTTTCCTTTTGCAGCTGTAATATTAGCTTGTAATGCTGTGACATCAGAAGATTGAAAGGCCATTTATCACATAAAAAGTTTTTGATGATTATTGGATATGAGGTACTTTGATTGAAAGTATAATAAAATCAGTCTGCATTGATTCGAACAAAGTATCAGTATTATCACTGGCAAACAAAATGTCAGATGATGAATCAGTAGACACAGCTGTGGAAAATATAGACATCACCAGGATGGTAGTTCTAGGGGTACTGTCAGCAAAGCATCAAGAGCAGCTAAGGTGAGAGATAGTGTACATTCTGTTTCTGTTTGTTTTCTAAACAGGCACTTTCTTCAGTGGCCCGTAAAGACTTGTAGTGTGTGACAGCACTCCACTTGTAAGACTGCTGGAGTGCACGCTATTGCTGCCTTCCCTCCCTGCTTCTCGGCAACAAATATGACACTGTTGCCATGGTAGCAAGGTAACCAGTGTGTTTTGCAGAGTAATGACGTTATGCTTGACATTCGATATGTCTTTAACTCACTTCTTGTTTCTTTGGAAATATTTAGTCTTCAATCCCATTCGTGTTATTCATGAATATATATTATAAACTGTTCTTTCTATTAATATGCAAAAGGAATCTTTATTTTTTATTAGATTTGTGACAGAATCCGGCAGTCTGCCCAGGGCACAAAGAGAAGAGTGTTTGTCATAGAAACTATGGGAGGCTACTGTGGATACCTCGCTACACTAGCAGGTAAAGCCCCATAAAAAAAGTTTCCTAGCAAAATAATATTTTTGAGACTGCTGTCATGACAATTTGAGACATGTAACAGACCATGCTAGTATTTTTAATATTTTAAAAAGTGTAACCTGATAGGTGTAATGAGCACTGACAGTATAGTTCCAGATCAGTAGCACTCAAAAACTCTATTCAGTTTAAGAGGATATGCTTGGAAGTATCTCTTATTTTCAACCACAAATAACAGGATAATACACAGATTACTTTCTACTATGTATTCAAGCTCTTGCTGGAGGCGCTGATGCGGCATACATATTCGAAGAGAAATTTTCGATAAAAGATCTACAGCAAGATGTGTACCACATGGCATCCAAAATGGCTGAAGGTGTCCAGAGAGGCCTTATTCTTAGGTACAGTAAATATTTTGTCATTATTTTGCCTTTGTTTAATCTTTAATTACAGGACTGATGGCTTCCAGTGTGGTTCTTTTCCAGAAATGAAAAATGCAATGAAAACTACACAACAGACTTCATTTATCGTCTGTACTCTGAAGAAGGAAAGGGGCTTTTTAGCGCTCGAATGAATGTATTAGGTAAGATTTAAGCATCTTTTAATATTATTTTTCTGTTTGTTTATTAAAACGCATTGTAACAGATAAACTTTTGGATGTGGTAGAGGTATTAAATTATTGACAGTCTTAAAACGAATTGATCTACATGAGTAACATCTGTGGACAGTAGAGAAAGTATATTGCTCTGCTCACCTCATCTCTGCCTGAGTTGTAAATATTAGGACTATATGGGAATACACTTTGCTGTGTGAGATAAATCTGTACTCCATCATTCTTCGTCTTCAACACTTATGTTGTGAAAATTCTGGAAAAAGTACTGTTAACATCAAAATCATTTTGATGCTACAGGGGCGCTCTCTGCATTCTGTGCTGAGCATGGCTTTATTGCCACTGCACTGCTCGGCAAATGCTGCTACTTGTACTGTGAAGTGGCGTTCCATCTGCTATAAAATACTTACCGTGTGATACAATGAAAAAAAAAAAATGATTTCTGCACATCTGACAGTCTGGTCTTTGCTCAATAAAGGACCAAATTTCTTTCCGTTGTTCATCATAGTGAATGTGCTGAATCAAATTTAAGTAAAACATTGTATGAAATTTTGAAGATTTTACAGAGGTAAAAATGCATTGTATAATCTTTACATATGGTTGATTGTAGCTCATACATTGCTGTGTGTATGAAACATAGAAAAGATATCAAATTTTATTTAAAATTGAGAGAAGAACGATATCTCATTTCATTCTTTAGTTATTTGTTTTTATATCCAGTGGACGGCCGCCTGCAACGTGCCCATTTCCGTCCAGCACATTGGGAATTGTAGTCATAACAATCATAATGTTTCATAAATGGTTCAGGATATCTATATGAAGTTTTTACAAATGATAGCACGCAAAGAGGCATGTCTGTTGTATGATAAATACTTGAAACTTTTTTATTCACCGAGATATGGAAGTAACTCGTCCACAGCAGTGAGAAGTCGACAGAAGAAATGTGCAAACACGTCAGTAGTGCTTAAAGGAAAACACAGGGGCCACATTTAAGTCCTCAACACCTTGAGAGCATGACAAGTTAACTCATCCACAGCAAAGGGTTAATAACAAGTGTGTGTGTGTGTGTGTGTGTGTGTGTGTGTGTGTGTGTGTGGTGGGGGGGGGGGGGGGTTAAACAAGTCATTGATGTGTGTAAGGCAACATGAAACTTTACATTGCTGTTTGTAAAAGGTTTTGTTCAACAGTAAACAGCCACATTAAACATTCAGATGTAAATGTTTGGTCTCTTACTATGAGATCCCACATCAATGGGAAGGCCATTGGAAATAGCCCAGAATATATGCTGCCACATCTTCCAACACAGTGCTTAAAATACTAAAATAAATCAAAGTTTCAGCTGAGTCACAGTAGCTTTCCATGGAGGAAGTATTTTTAAATTGGTTGTGCAGCAGTGAAAGCAGTGAACTAAGAATGAGGTTCAAATCTGTTTTCCCATCCATATTTAGGTTTTTCTGTTATTTCCTTAATCACTCATGAGAAATACCGGGGGGGGGGGGGGGGGGGGTCCTTTGAAAAAGATGCAGCCAGTTTCTTTATTCATCCTTATCCAGTCTAAGATTGAGCCTTTTCTCTCATAACTTCACTGTTGACAGGCTGGTAAAACCTGATCTTGCACTACTCCTGTTTTAAAAACATTGTGTCAGTATTGCTCCAATGTGCACCAGGCTCCTGAGAAACACAAAACTGCATCTTATTAAGTGTGGGTATGTTAAAACATTATATAAGAATATACAGCCTACAGTTGCATGTTAACTTTATCGTTTACCTAGGTTTCAAGGTTAGTAATAACGTCTTCTTCAGAACATAAAATAGTATTTAAATGTTTGCCTAAAACAAGCCATGTCCTAAGTCAGCTATATAAAACTTGATGCATAACCATAAGGTTTTGTCATTTCTATTAAACAAGCTGTAGCAAATTCACTTTAAGCCCGTTGTATGGGCCTCGTCATGTACATTCTGAAGAAGACGTTATGACTAACGTTGAAACCTAGGTAAACGATAAAGTTAACCTGCAACTGTAGGCTGTATATTCTTATATAAACAATATCAGTTGCTGTCGCTGCATAAAAATGTTAAAAATTAAAACATTATAGCTCTATAGGATTAGAAATTAGTTTGGGAAATCCACTTCTTGACAGTATGCATACAATTTTTTTGCTAAGACGAATACGAATAAATTGTGGAGGAATGTTACAAAAATGGTAAGCTAAAATATTTGTCGCCAAGTTTATAAGATACAATGGCTAAACATATTGGTTAGTTTATCATTACTCTTTATGGAAATCTATTTTGGAAACTTTAGCTGTATTGCGTGAAATGTTGTAAACAAAGACCACTCAGTCTTACCGTTATGTAAACACACTGGATCTCATATTTTAAGTATTGAATAATAGAATTTTACAATTGGATATGGATATTCTTTGTGGTGATTTAATTAATTCAGATACATTTCTTCCAACATTAATGGACTTGTTTAATTCATTACTTATTGAAATGATAGGTCACATGCAACAAGGAGGATATCCAACACCGTTCGACCGTAATATGGGGACAAAGATGGGAGCAAAAACGGTTGAATGGATGTTCCAGAAACTAAAAGAATCTTCCAAAGGTGATGGCACTGTATATACTGCAACACCAGATTCTGCTACACTGCTTGGAGTATTGAGGAGACAGTATACATTCAGTCCACTGGAAGAACTAAAGAAAGGCACAAATTTTGAGTAAGTAGATTTACTCATGTATGCCAGTAAAATTAGCAAGTAGCTCTGTATTCCTATATAACTGTACTTTTTTTTTACTTCTTTTGTAGTTACCGTATACCAAAGAATCAGTGGTGGCTAAAATTACGTCCTCTGTTAAGAATTTTGTCAAAACATGAGAGTGCATATGAAGAAGAAGGCTTGTACATGACCATAGAACAAGCAGAAGAAGATGAAAAAACAGTAGCAAAATAAGACAGATGGTAATTCTTGAAGCTCTTATCACCAAACAAGTAGTCTATATACCTTTACCGTTTTTCTTCCTTTGATTATGTTCAACGAGAACAAAGGTCTCTTTTATGTAAGTTTTTTTTTACAGTGTTTGTCCTCTTTGCTTCTGTTATAGTGCCGTTGTGTGTTGTATGGAATGTTAGAAACTAGGCTTTGACAAAGTGTGCAGGTGCTAACTGGAGAACTAATAACTGTGTTCTTTCGTTTTCAGTTTCTAGAACCACAAAAATTGTGTTACAGACAAAACAATGTGATCGAAACATATTTTTGGGGAATACACTTTTTATGTTAAGAGTTTCTTATGTAGAATGATCTGGGATGGTAACCAGTATGTGCAGCAAAGACATACATTTTTTTCTTTTATTTGTCCTGCTGCTTTATTGTATTTTTAACAATTGATTTGTTTCTGGTACATTGATTTCACATAGATCTGTAATTATAATTGCCTTTTGTAACATACCAAAAAACATAATATAGAAGGCTTGTTTATCTATCGCACAAGTATACTACACAATGTGAAAGATAATACTGTGTTTTTTTCTTGCCAAACGGTTAAATTGAGTGCTATTGTAGAAGTTACAAGTTCTTATATTGAGCTGATATTGTAATTAATTTCTCCAGTGTCGTTGTATACTAAAAAACCAAAAATGTAGCCTGTATAGAGTGTCCTTTATATCTAAAATTGCTGTTTTAATCTTGAAAAGAATTTTATGATGAAGGTGTGGTGTATAGACAATTATTTTTTTAAAGTACTTGTGTTATCCTCTGGTAGGAATGCACTACTCTCAGTTGTTGACTGTTATTTATTTTATATATTGTTGATTACTTATTTATACTCTTTTAACTGATGTAGTGAATGCATTCCACTATACTTCTCCCCACTTTTCCTTTTTTTTCTACTTCACGTAACTGTCAAAAATACTCTTCATACTGTGGGAAAATGGCAGTGTTAATTTTCTGAAGCTTGTACACGCAATGTAAATTAGCTTTTGTCAGATTAATTTTATAACTTGAATATTTCTTCAGATGCCTTCGAGATGGTGCATTTTCATTCAGATAAGCATTTTTAATACCTCATTCATGACTACATTTTTCATTGTTGTACACCAAAATTTGTATGACTAAATATTAGAGCATAATATTAGAGCATCTGAGACACACTTTGATACAGATTGTTAAAGATTAGTATACATGCCATATGCTGTGTAACATCTTTTTATTTAGGTTATATCATTTGCAATGGCTTTGACATTTTTTCAGAATTTTTCAGAAATGCAAATTCTGTGATTTAAATCTATTACATGTTAGCTTTCAGTTATGATTTAAATCTATTACATTTTAGTTTTCAGTTACTAAAGATAATACCAAACATTTTACTTAATGACTGTCATGTTTTTATTTTTTCTTTGTGTGGATTCAGTATTTATCAGTGTTTATTCATGAGTGTTTTGTAACACACTTACATTAAAATTGCCAAGCTGTGAGAGAGACATGCTAATTAATGTGGACTGCAGCCGTAGTTATAATTTTGATGATTGCCTACTCTTAATTATCAGTTGTTACAGATAGTATGGGAAAAAAGAGGGGTGAAAAAGAAAGAAGATTTTTTCATATTAAGCAACAGTATTACCTGTATTAGATTGTATTGTCTTAAATGTGATAGTAACTTATTTATCAATGTCACCACTGAGAAGATTACTTTTTTAATGTTGAAACTGAGCAGTGCTCTGAAACTGTGCTGTGTTCTGAACGTAAATTGTCCATAATAGACAAATAAATAATGCCAAAACAAATGTAAGGGCTATGTTCCTCAAACTCATTCACTCAAGTTGAAATTTACAGATGTATCTTTCATGTGTGTGTTCATGTTATAGACTGTTACTCATGTGCCTTGGTTAAAGTATTTTTATGACTGTAATATTTATTTTAATACTTTTTACTGTAAATATTTATTTGAAGAGTAGAAAATGTGGACCCTCAAGTTATGGTCTTTTGGAAAAATTAGTGCAAAAGCTGCAGAACATAAACTAAGCATTGGTGTAAAATCTAGGAAAGAATATGATATGTAAATGAGAATATATTGCTACTCACCATATAGCAGAGGTGTTGACCAGTGGAAAGGAGTGTATAAAAGAAGAAATTGCTTAACTTCTGTCCAGTCTCTCTCTCTCTCACACACACACACACACACACACACACACACACACACACACACTGTAAGTTCCACGTGCCTCTATGCGTGTCTTCCATGTGGTGAGTGGCAACCTATCCTCATTGGCATATCACAGAACATAATATAACAAATGTGTTCATTATATTTGTTTCTTTTAAAAGCTGTATCCAAATACTTGCTGCCTGAACAATATGTGTTGCTTGAAAAAGCTCTAACTGTAAAACTGTAAAATCTGCTCCCACACTTAAACATAATTCTGTGCCTGCAAGTTTTTTGCAGTTATATTGCATCTTGTAGCATTAAAACAAAATAAAAGACTTTTGGATATACGATCATTTGTGTTTTTTTTTTTTTATACTTTCAAAAAATGACAGCCCATTTCATCTTGTAAGAATCCAAGCAGCTCATTAATTGTGACCAGAAGTTGGTGTAATGCTAGGAATCACCGTTACATAAATTGGAAATTTAGTTTCTGCTTGTGAATGTGAGCAGTTCAGCACACTTCTGTCTCTTCTCAGCATTGAGAACTTGGTTCTGTACACTAAGATTGTAGCTGCTGTCTCGGTTGAAGTTTTTTTTGCATATTCTAATTTCTACTGTCTCTCTAATAACAGAATGGTGTTTTGTGAATGATGCATGGGCCCTCAGAAGCCTAGTAATGGAAATTTGCTTGTTAACTTCCTCACCCAAGTGAAAATGAGCCCCATTGCTCTTGATGATTATCATATTTTTATTGCCTTCAACTAGCACTTGCATTTGAATGGCAATGTCTTCTCATTGTTTATAATCTGTTCCCTTCCGCTGCTGAACAATACACTTAAAGTATGGATGAAATGTTAAATATTTCTTCAAAATAGTGTGCACCGATTCATGACTTAACGTTGACTCACACACTTCATCGTGCAGACAGCTGTACGCTCCGAATCGACACCTCTTCCCACCTCGATGTTTTCCGATGTCCTTGCAGTCTTCTTAGCACAGTGTGGCTTCCTCTTTACTATACATACTGTCACCCTTCAAATGGTAACCAATCTGAGAATTGTACTGCGGCAGGGAGTGATACCACGGCATCCGAGTTAGAATGAGCACAGAGAAGCTGCTGCAATGCTGTGCCAGATTCAGCATTCCGGACATATTCGATTGTGCGGTACTCTACTGTCCACTGTGACATTGCTACTGAAATGCCATCTGATAGCAAGAGCACTGCGGAAGAATCCTCCAGTACATCCACGAGAGAGGCATCGAGCTAGCCATTTCAAAAATGTCCAGTTCTTGTCCGTTATCAAGTACTTAGGCGAGGAATCCAAAGGTTAGAGACGACAAAATAGCTGGGTATCCACATGGGCAAGTCGTTAATATTCACACCTGACACAGTATAACAGAAGAAGACAAGTTATAAAATGCTCAGGGCACTCCTACTATTATTTACCAGCAAAGATCTTAACCCAAAGATCAAAATCCAACTTTATAAATCAACAGTCCAGCTATCAATCCTAAAAGAATGCGCAGCATGGGTGGTGGATACCTGTGATGAATGTCAAGAGAAATATAAAAGGAAGATAGTGAACCACATCTCTTCAGTATTCAGTAAGACGGACTTCCACAATACTGTCAACCAGCTTTGTCCCATTACAACTATCACCCCGCAACCGTGGCACAGTTGCAAAGTTCCTTGGTCAATAACTGCAAGAAACATAGCAGGCATTAATAAAGACTGACTACAACCTCAGGGAATATGAAGCAAACTGAAATGGATTATCTACTCTGAAAGGACCATTATGAAAGAAACAGTAGACAGGAGGACATTAAGACGCAAATAAAAATATTTCACGTAACAGAGGATCTAAGGAGCCACTAGTCTGCCCAATTTTCCTATGAAAGTTTTGACAGTATAGAATGCTAACATTTTACCATGAAACCTCACACAACAAGAATAAACCTTCAAAGAATGCCAGTCTATGGTCAACACAACACACCTGCCAAAAAAAAAAAAAAAAAAGGGGGGCAGCTGTGACATTCTCAGAAAGTATTCTGCTCAATTTTCCATACCAATATATCCTCAAAACTGCTGGAGAGCAACTTGTCATTGAGAGATTCCAGAACTGTGCAAGAAAATTCTAACCTTGCACCAGAATATCATCTTATACACTCATTTCCCATCTTGGGAGACAAAATGATCCCACCTACCGCTGGAAGTGGCCATTTGCCCTTCTAGATTGAGTAGTATGGCCTACTTGATGAAAGAAGACAATGTTTTTTGGTTTTGTTGTTGCAGTCCTCAATCCAAAGACTTATTTGGTGCAGCTCTCCGTACTACTCTATCCTGTGTAATTGTCTTCACCTGTGAATAACTGCTGCAACCTACATCCTTTTGAGCCTGCTTACCATGTTCCTCCTTGGCCTCCCTCTACAATTTTTACTCCCCACACTTCCCTTAAATACTAATTTGTCAGCATCTGTTTTCTTTGGAATTGGAATTATGACATTTTTATTAAATTCTGAGGGTATTTTGCCTGTCTTATATATTTCACACACTGGATGGAATAGTTTCGTCATGGCTGGCTCTCCCAAGGCTGTAGGTGGTTCTGATGGAATGTCATCTACTCCAGGGGCCCTGTTTCAACTTAGGTCTTTCAGAGCCCTGTCAACATCATCTTATAGTATCATATCTCCCACATCATCTTCATCTATGTTGCATTCCCTATCTGTAACATTATCTTCAAGTTCATATCCATTATGTAGCCCCTCTATATACTTCTTCCACTTCTCAGCTTTTCCTTAATTGCTTTGTAGGTTTTCCATCTGAGCTGTTGTTATTCATACAGTCGCTTCTTTTCTCCAAAGACCTCTTTAATTTTCCTATAGGTGGTACCTATCTTTACTTTTTGAAAAGATTGGTTTCACCTATAGGAAAATTAAAGAGATCTTTGGAAGTAATAGGGGATCAACAGATCTCATTTTCTCCCTCCATCAGTTAATGGAGAAGTTTTGGGAAAAAGGAAAGGAATTGATAGTAGTATTCGCGGATTTGGAAACAGCATATGACAGTGTACCAAGGGATAAAGTATGGGAATGCTTGAGAAAAAACAATGTTCCTGATTCATTAATTAAAAAGCTCCAGATGCTGTACGATGGTTGTAAGAGCAGTGTACAAGTAGGAGGTGGAAGATCAAAATGGTGTAAGACAAAGAGAGGTGTTCAGCAAGGCAGTTCGCTCTCCTCTTTACTCTTGATTACACTTATGGACACGATTATGAAAGAAATCAAGAAAATTAAGATGTCAACACATTTGGTTTTGATGATATCACCATTTGGGGAGAGACGGAAATGGAGGTTCAGAGGAGACTAGATTACTGGAACATAAAATTAAAAACAACTCAAGTTAACTGTGAGTAGGAACAAGGCAGTGGCAATGAAGATGAGCAGGACACCCACACATACTGGAAGGGTAGAATGTTGAAGGCGTGAAAAGCTTCAATTATCTGGGTAGCATCATAACATGTGATGGAAGTTCCAACCTAGAAGTCTTAAAACAGAATAACAAAAGGATCTAGCTTCTTCCACCAAGTACGAAGTCCCTCAAAGAGCCAAACAGACCACGTATAAAACTTATCTCCTGCCAATCATGGTGTATAGTCTAGAGGTCTGTGTCATAAATAGTAGAGAAGAGAGTTAAATACAAGCATGTGAAATGAAGTTCCTTAGGTCAGCTCTACAAAAAACTAGGAGAGAGAGAGAGAGTCAGAAATGATTATGAAAGGCGAGACCTGCTGGTGATATTGACTACTGAGAAGAGGATGGGTACTTTGAGATTGAAGTGGTTCAGTCATGCGAAGCGAATGCACCTGACTCAAACTCCACGCCAGTATTTGGAGCTGGAGGTACAAGGAAGACCAATTGGGCGGCCTAGAAAGAGATGGACAGACCAGGTTAAGGAAGATCTCAAGAGGAGAGGAGTAACATGGGATGTAGTGGAGAGGGAAAAGCTATACCAGGTCAGAAACCAATGGAGGCATATTGTTCACAAAGTTCCTGCCTGACTTGCTGGAAGGAAATCCTGATGATGGTACCTATCTTTCCTCTAGTGATATATGCTTATGTATACTTACATTTGTCCTCTAACCAGTCCTCCTTAGCCATTTTGCACTTAGTCTCATGTTTGAAACACTTGTTTTCCATCTCCCCTGCTTCATTTGCTGCATTTTTATATTTTCTCAGTTCATCATTTATATTTGATACCTCCTGTTATATCCAAGGATTTCTACAAGGCCTTGTCTTTTTACATATTTGATGCTCAGCTGCTTTCACTATTTCATCTTGTATTGCATTCCTTTCATCTGTTTATGTCAATTGTTGCCTAATGCTCCCTCTGAAACTCTCAACTTCTAGTTCTTTCAACTTATCTAGATCCCATCTCTTTAATTTCCAACCTTTACACAATTACTTCAGTTTTAATCTACAGGTCATAACCAATAAATTGTGGACAGAGTTCACCTTTGCCCCTATAAATGTCTTACAGTTTAAAAATCTGGCTTCTTCATCTCTGACAGCTTCACATAGTCAATCTGACACCTTCCAATGTATTCAGATCTCTTCCACATATACAACCTTCCTTCATGATTTTTAAACCAAATTTTAGTGATGATTAAATTATGTTTTGTGCAAAATTCTATCTGGCTGCTTCCTCTTTCACTCCTTTTTTCCAGTCCATGTTTACCTACTATTTTTCCTTCTCTTACTTTTCCTAATATCAAATTCCATTCTCTTGTCACAATTAAATTTTTATTACCCATAACTGTCCAAATAATTTCTTTTATATCATCATACATCCTTTTTCCGCCCCCGGTAGCTGAATGGTCGACTTGACAGAGTGTCAATCCTCTGGGCCCGAGTTCGATTCCCAGCTGGGTTGGGGAATTTTCTCCGCCCAAGGACTGGGTGTTGTGCTGTCATCATCATCATCATCCTCATCGACTGCACGTCGCCGAAGTGGTGTCAAATTGAAAGACCAGCACTCGGCGAATGGCCTGCCTGATGTGTTGCTCTAGCCATACCATTAAATTAAACAAAATACATTGTTTCAAACTCTTCTTCATCTTCTAGCTAGTTGCCATATAAATTTACCTACTGTGGGTGTTGGCTTCATCTCTACTTATATGTTAATGCATCCACTATACTGCTCATAGTAGCTTACCTGCATTCCTATTTTCTTACTCATTATTAGACCTACTCCGGCATCACCCCTATTTGAATTTGTATTTATAACCCTGGCCTCACATGAGCGTAAGTCCTGTTCTTTCTAACACCAAACTTTACTAATTCCTATTAAGTCTTAACTTCAACCTGTCCATTTCCATTTTCAAATTTGCTAACCCACATTCCATCCCATAGAATGCCAGTTTTGCTGCCCCTATGGCAACATCCTTCCAAGAGGTTCCTGCCCAGATATCCGAGTGGGGGATTGTTTGGTCTCCAGAATATTTTACCCAAGAGGATACCATCATCATTTAAGCATGCAGTAGAGCTGCATGCCTTCAGAAAAAAATACGGCTCTAGTTTTCCCTTGCTTTTAGCCATTCACAGTGCCAGCCAAACAAGGCCATGTCAGATTAAAACTGTGTGCCGGACCAAGACTCGAACTCGGGACCTTTGCCTTTCGCGGGCAAGTGCTCTAACTGAGCTACCCAAGCAAGACTCATGCCCCGTCTTCACAGCTTTACTTCTGCCAGTATCTCGTCTCCTACCTTCCAAACTTTACAGAAGCTCTCCTGCGAACCTTGCAGAACTAGCACTCCTGAAAGAAAGGATATTGCAGAGACATGGCTTAGCCACAGCCTGGGGGATGTTTCCCAAATGAGATTTTCAGTCTGCAGCAGAATGTGCGCTGATGTGAAACTTCCTGGCAGATTAAAACTGAGTGCCGGACCGAGACTCGAACTCGGGACCTTTGCCTTTCGCGGGCAAGTGCTCTACCAACTGAGCTACCCAAGCATGACTCACGCCCCGTCCTCACAGCTTTAATTCCGCCAGTGCCCCGCCTCCTACCTTCCAAACTTTACAGAAGCTCTCCTGCGAACCTTGCAGAACTAGCATTCCTGAAAGAAAGGATATTGTGGAGATATGGCTTAGCCACAGCCAGGGGGATGTTTCCAGAATGAGATTTTCACTCTGCAGCGGAGTGTGCACTGATATGAAACTTCCTGGCAGATTAAAACTGTGTGCCGGACCGAGACGAGGTACTGGCAGAAGTAAAGCTGTGAGGACGGGGCGTGAGTCGTGCTTGGGTAGCTCAGTTGGTAGAGCACTTGCCCGCGAAAGGCAAAGGTCCCGAGTTCGAGTCTCGGTCCGGCACACAGTTTTAATCTGCCAGGAAGTTCATATCAGTGAACACTCTGCTGCAGAGTGAAAATGTCAGTCTGGAAGGCCATGTCGCTTGATGTTACAATGCCAGATCAGTTTATCATCCAGACAGTTGTCACTACAATTACTGAGGAAGCTGCTCGCCCATCTTCATGAACCACATGTTTGTGTGGCCTCTCAAAAGGTACCCCTCCATTATGATCGCACCTACAATACAGTTATTTGTATCGTTGAAGCACAAAAGTCACCCCACTGCAGCAAGGTCTATGGTTTGTGGGGAGGACAACCATACATCCCTACAACACTGCATCAAAATGGCACATAACAAATGTGAAGACCAAAACTCCAGTCATACATCACACTTGAAAAGCTGAATGCAAGGCCCTACCATTAATATTGCATAAAGTATGAAGTAAGTTCTGGGAACAGCCTTTACCACATGGGTGTAGCCAGAGATGGGATTTTGGGGGCTCAACCCCCTGTCGACCCCCCCCCCCCCCAAACCCCGATATGTTAACAAAGCTAAAAAAAGAACACGTAGAAGTCATCTTAAAATTAATTGCTGTGTAATCTTTATTCCAGTACTACGGCATTTTGAAAGTGCAGTTATTGCCAGTGTGGCATAAATACGGGAGTGATGAGCCAGCGTTGGCGGCAATATTGGCACCAATGTGTGGACTGAGAGTCAAAGGAATTTGTTTCGTCTGGGGTACTGGGAAGTCTAGTTAGCACTGTCACTGCGTGAAGGCTACCGTAAAGGTGTGTTTACACTTGCGCACCTTGCACCTCGTCGCCATGCGACTATACTTGCCCCACATACATGTAGAGGCACGCCTGTAGGTTGCATGCCTCTTCCTCGACATGAGTGTATGATTCTATTCACGCTGAGCGCCTATACTTCCATGTAGAGCAAACTACAGTAACACGGCGACTATCCGTATGGCGCACAGGTGTAAATGCACCTTAATTGTCACAGCTGCTGCGCCGGGGCGCGTTGAGAAGACATTTTTTCACGCGACTACAGCTTAGAACTACCATCGTCGTCACGCTTCCTGGAAACTGCGGGAATTGTTGCTATCATGGTGAGTATTTTTTTAATCTTTTAAGAAATGCTATGCGGAAGATAGGATCAGCTACCGTGCACAATATGATAATTTCTCAAATTTTGTTGCGTTTACATGGTGCATGCAATATCTGGAAGTGACTGATTTGACGAGAAATTGTACGACAGGAAAATTGTAGAGAAGCAAAGATGGTTTTCAAGAAGTCTAAGAAAGTGACGAATGAGCCACGGTTTGGTAAGTAAATACCGCCATTTGTCAATTTAACAGAAATAGCGTACATCAAAATAATAGTTTCGCAAACAGTAAAATTCAACATAATGTCATTAAATAAAGGACAAAAAATTTGTTTACACAGGTACTGATAACGTTTATTATTACATTAGTCAACATACACGCCCACAGTGTTGAATGCAACCTGAATAGCTGAATTGTCTCGAGAGATTTTTAACGCTTTTTGCAGTCAGATACTGGATACTTCAAATTGTTTGACATCATTACACGAATCATTCAAAAGCTGATACCACATTTACAAGGTCTCTTGATCCATAGCTTTATGTACCATTTTCTCAAGCTCTAGTTCTGTATTAGAAACGAGGACGTCTGATTTGCAGCTGAAGTTCCAGTAACCGAATGTGTAAGGCAATTGATTGTCGTCTTTATCGTGTAACGTTTTCTTTCCTGTTTGGACAAATGATCATTCTAAGAAGTCATTTCAGTGACCATGGATGTGAGGTTCAACTTTATCCAAGAACATTTCATAAACTCGTGATATGGTGTGCGAGAACCGCCAACTCGTATTAAACTTCCATAAATGTCTCAGTTTTGTCGGTGAGCCAGTAGATGGTGGTATAAGTAGTGTACAGCATAGCTGGCCACGCTATTGCGCCCGAGTTTTGTGATGATTATTCCTACGTGTTTCGTGGAGACGCTCTCGCAGTTTTATGCCCCCTTGCAGACCCGTAGCACTGTCGTCGGATTTTGAAACGGCAATATTACTGTCTGTGTTTTAAGTAGTGAAGCGGGAAGAAGGATTTTGTGCAAATAATTTTTACACGGTACGTTTTTTAAGAAACGCCGTAAAATTAACTTGTTCACACTGATTATAAGCTAACTATTACCAGTACGACAGCATAGCCTATCAAATGACGACTGCCGACTATGGCGCCCTGTCTGTAATTTGGGCGTACAATCGGTATAGTTCATGTAAGATCGTATATCTTCGCTTAACCCGAAGTTATTCATTTATTTATTAATATCAACGTTTCCTGGCATTCTAAAACTACTGAAAGATAGTATTTATGATCCGTAGACTCCTCCAGTCTGTGTGGCAAAAGGCAACTTTCGTTAGCAAGTAACAATTACTTGATTCGCGCTAGAATAATGTACGTTCCTCTGTATGTCCATCTTTTCAGAGGTGGTTGCGGGCCCGGAGATGGCGTAATAAATCGTCGAGACTGGTAGCCTAATAAAATAACTGTTTGGAAACTAGACGGCTCTGTTAGCTATATAGCATGGGGAACCTACCGTTCCCTCCTTGCTCCGTACGTACTGCAGCGCTGATACTTTCAGTTCACGTATGTGAAACAGCAAAATTGGGACTAAAGTAAAATGCGCCCTTATCTGCAAATAAGGAGTACCGTACAGACATCCTCCAGGACTAGAGGAATAATTTGAACAATTTAGATGCGTTCCTCTTGTTGGCCTTTGCTTCTGGCCTCATACCGTATTTCAGGTAAGACGGAATAGTCTGTATTTGGACAGCGTATCTTGGTTGTTTGTACTGATGTATTTTTCTGGTGAATGACAGCATATCTTCATAGAACTTTTAGAATAGCTGTTTTTGTACCGTCTCGATCTTTGGGAGGTATCCATTATAAGTCTTCGGAATGTGAACTGTCATTCATATGCATTTGCTTCTGAATGCTCACAAATGAAATTCACCGGCGCAGATACCAAATAATCTTTTGCTCGTCCACCGCTACTGTGAATTGCAACATCAGATCTGAAAAATCTTTCCGCACAAGTAGCATGGTATCTGTCTTCGACAAGATATTCAATGAACCCATTCGAAATTTTACTTCTTGAGTTCTCCAGTATATATATATTAAGAAATCGGTTTCATCACCTCCTTTTTCATGTGGTACGTCTTCACCACAAAATAGCATTGTAAAATTTTTGAACTGATGACCGATATACGTGAAATTAATTTTACATTGTACCCGTTTTTGCAGAATGATCCTTCTCATAATACTTCCTACACTTTCATGAACAACAGTGGTGCAGTTCAGAAAACAATATTTTTACCATACTTTTTCCTGATAATCCTCTCAATGAACGTTTGTATGCCCTTTCAGATCTGCCTCGTCCATAAAACTTTCACTACAAACAAACATTCAGACATAGCGCGACTTTTCAATGCCGGACGTACTAAACAATCATCACTCGACGCCTGATGCCTCCGCGCTGCCAGATTTAGCAGTGGTCAATAAAAGACCCGATAGTGGAGCAACAAAATCCAGAGAATAGTTGTGCTCATAACTAAATGAAACAACAATAGTAAATACTGGAACAAACCATTAAATGGAAAGTAACATATGGACGATCGTTAACCATGCGGTTGCCATAAAACTGATAAATGCGGATATTTATTAACCGACTAAGTTTTTCGACACTTCCTTTCACTCTTTGGAAACACGTTTTAATGCTGCACAACTTTTCTCCTAGAAATTTTTTCGTCAAATTGTCTAATTCTCAGATATTGCACGTTTTATGGAGACGAACGAAGTGCTTATCGGAAGACGAAAACCTAGGTTTTCTTGTATAGCGTGCAAAGCATGGAAGTGACAGAGTTTCATAAAGGTGCATAGTTACGTTCATACGTATGAGGTGCTTATTATTAGTAATGAGGATGAAATTAATACTAATACTTACAATAATTATTCAGTTGATTGGTAAGGTTGGCAGGGACCTCAACAGAACATAGACGGAACGACGACTTCCGATTTAAGTACCGATCAGAAAGAAGGGGTGAAAGTGCTAAGAAAACTTTTCAATACTACTGTGTAGTTGAAAGCAGTAAGCCTACATGTCGGCTAAGTTCGGTACACATCGTGCAGTAGCCGATCACTGCAAACCTTAGGGATCTAACATCGTTACAACAGGCTTCATTTAATTTCATATTCATTACTGTTAATATGTACACATTGGAACATTAACATTCTTTTTGTGCGCTTACATGAAACCTTGTAATTTTCGTTTGTCATTTCTAACCATTTACTAAGAGGAGTCGCGTAGTGCCTAATGCACTGGACTTGCATTCGGGAGGCCCTGGGTTCAACTCTTGAGCTAGCCAACCATCCAGATTTAGGTTTTCCGGGGTTTCCCAGTTCACTCTAGGCGAATGCCAGGATGGTTCCTTGAAAGGACCACGCTGCCCTCTTCCACTCCAATAACAAAGAATCCGAACAAAGCTCCGTGTCTACCGACATCAACTTTCGCCTGTCGACGAGACATAAAACACTAAACTTACTTCCACATTTCTACCATAGGATATGATCGATGGCACTGGGAAGTGGAAACCGTGCACGTGTTATCAGCATTGGTCAAGATGGAAATCCTTTTCCATGTACTTCTTTCTTTGGACAGCAATTGTGCTGCTTCCCCGGTTGACTAACTCGTTATTGGTTGAAACTTGTAGAAAAGACATGGGTTGTCGGCATATATGCGCAAATGTTGCCTCTCGTCTCTGGACAACGTTTACTGCCATACAAAAATACATTTTCATGGATATACACCATCAACAAAAGAGTTGTACTGACAGATTTCTGCTCGATGATGAATGTTATAATTTATTAGCTAAATGACACACGTTTTCGGCCTGAAATCTCATTGACTGGAGTAGAGTTGTCTTCAGTGATAAATCCTGCTTCGAATTGAATCCCGATGACCAGTGAGGACGTGCCTGGGGATTCCAACCAACCTGACTGTCGCCTTCCATACTGCCTGACAACCAGTAGTGATGGTCTGGGTTGCCATTTGTTTTCATAGCAGGACACCTTTGATTGTCATCCGCAGCACCCTTAGGTGGCAAGCCATCCTGGGCTTACATTTCAGCAAGGTAACGCCCTACCACACACGGCGAGAATTTCTACAGCTTGCCTTCGTGCTTGCCAAATCCTACATTGGTCAGTAAGGTCACCGGACCTCTCCAGAGTTAAGAACGTTTGGAGCACTTTGGGCAGGGCCCTCCAACCAGCTCGGGATTTTGATTATCTCACGCGCCAATTGGTCAGAATTTGGCACGATATCGTTCAGGGGAACAACCGACAACTCTTATCAGTCAATGTCAAACCGAATAACAGCTTGCATAGGGGCCAGGGATGGACCAGCGCTTTATTGACTTGCACATTTTATGAAGCTCTTTCTCTAAATAAATCATCCAATTTTGCTGAAATTGTAATAATATTTTTGTCTTCACATGTATATCAAATCTGATTACCATCTCATTGGGGTAATTCCTGCAAGGTGTACTGGTATTTTTGTCTTGGAGTGTATTTACATAAAAAAGATATATTTTTGAGAATTTTCGTCGCTCTAAAATGTATATTTTCGTAAGTCACGAATGTTTTGCATAACCTATTTCGTAGGAAATTGTCTCTTGAGATTTACAGTCATTGCAAATAACTTACATATCGTTTCAGATTTGTTTTCTCTTTTAAAATGAGCGTATATTGTCTGCATTTATCGTAAACTGCCTAGGTACCCAGCGTTGTCCAGTTATGCAACCATTCCAAACTTACATTAGTCTTATCCTCCTCCCCTCCATTGTAAATAACTGACCTATCGTTTCAGATTGGTTTTCTCTTTTAAAATGAGCGTATATTGTCTGCATTTATCGTAAACTGCCTGGGTACCCAGCGTTGTCCAGTTATGCAACCATTCCAAACTTACATTAGTCTTATCCTCCTCCCCTCCCCCTCTCTGTCCATCTCATCATCTTCCCTCCCTCTGTCCATATCCTCCTCTTCCCTTTTTGCCAATATTCCTGTCCCCTCACTCTTACCATCTCCTGCTCCCCACTCTCTGTGTCCATCTTCTTCTCAACCCTCTCTGTCCATCTCCTCTTTCCCCTTCTCTCTCTGTGTTATCATTCCCACCCCAATATGAGGTTGCTGATTCTTACCTCAAACATATTTATTTCCTGATAGTAAGTAGTATGTACTAGTATACCAAGATTGGTTGAAATCGATCCAGGGGCTTAGGAGGAGCTTTTACAGGTGGCTTTGAACACCTTCACATATATTTAACATATTTCACGGATGTTTGTACACATTTTTCACCTGTATCCCTAGCGAATTTCTCTCTGCAGCTCCGTTATCACACGGCTCAATGTTGATGACATAATATCGCCTAAACTATGTGTCTTAAAAAAAATGGCTCTGAGCACTATGGGACTCAACTGCTGAGGTCATTAGTCCCCTAGAACTTAGAACTAGTTAAACCTAACTAACCTAAGGACATCACAAACATCCATGCCCGAGGCAGGATTCGAACCTGCGACCGTAGCGGTCTTGCGGTTCCAGACTGCAGCGCCTTTAACCGCACGGCCACTGCGGTATGTGTCTTACAATGATATGATTCTTCAGATACTTCCAGTGGTATATGTGGATATTTTCTGCGAAAGGTGTTGTGAATAGAGTTAGTAGTAAAGAGGTGATAATTAAAACGTGTGCATGATGCATCAGTTCTTCACGCATCTCAGTGAACTATATGATATACAATGATGTATTACTTCTTCGAAGTACGTTCAGTGGTGTAAGTGAATACTATCTGCCAAATGTGTTTCAAATGTAGTAGTAAAGAAATAATAAATTAAAAGAACACACCTGATGCAGCAGTTTTACTGCACGAACAGCGCAAATGTAATTAACGATAAACTTTCTTCCTTTCACAATTTCTTGAGGAGTGTCAGCTAGAAAAAGTCTCGTAAATGTTTGAAATGATGTGTAAAGTTGGTTGCAAGTCGCTAAATGCTCGCACTCTCAAATATTGGATGAATGTAGGCTGGTTACGCTTCTTGAGGTATGCTGTTTTTCATCCCCATCCTCTACGAGACAGGTCTTTGTTACCCCCACAGCGTTTCTTTCTAGAAAGTTCATTAATCGGTGGGCTCGTGAAAAAAATAATGGTTCCTCTTTCTGCCACCAGATGAAAATATTGCACTGTAACCTGTCAGAATGTGAAATGTTTCCTGTTTTGACGCCTGTGTGCTGTTTGTCGCTTAGCTACAAATGTTGATTTCCTCTGTGAAGTGATTGTTGGTGAAAACGGTTAAGAAGGTAGTAGATTTCTAGCTATTGAGAAGAAAGACGGTGCATTGCTGGTAAAGTTTTTGCAGAACGGCAGCAGTGGCAGCGTTGTATTGAGAGAATATCACCGACAAAAACAGCTGCGAAGAAGGCCCATAACAAGAAATAGGCTAAAGACTATGATAAAGAAATTTGAAGAAACAGGTGAATTAGTGCGAAGAAGCCCAATGTCAAGAAAATGACTAAAGAATATGGCCAAGTAACTTGAAGAAACAGTCTCTTGCCTGGTCAACAGTTCAAAATATTTTGCGGCGCATTTTACACAGGCTTCAGAAAGTGCCCCTAATGATGCCGAAGACAGGCTACAACGGCGAGACTTTGCCCTCCGTTTTTTTGGCTTGCTTAGAAATGGATGACATGTGGCCAGGGAATATGCTTTCAGATGAATGAGGCACCTTTTACTGTGCACGATGCCCTGAGTGCACAGAAATGTCTCATATGGAGTCCTGTTCCGCCACATGTTGTGCAGGAACATCCAGTGACTCTTATGTTGTTATGTCATGTAGTTTCAAAAAACTCCTTCATTCTCGGTCCGTTTTCCTTCGTAGAGGTGACATTTAGTGGGTCTATTAGGTGTACAGCGGTATCTGAACAGTATAAAGGCCTCCTTGTGCAACATGTGATCCCAGCTTTGCAAGAACACAACTGTGTCCACACCACTACTTCCATGCAAGATGGTGGCGACACCACATGTTGCTTGCCAAATAAAAGATTTGCCTTGAGAAACCTTCGATAACAGCTACATCATCTCTGGGCAATGTCAAGATGCGTGGCCTTCCAGACCACTGACCTAAATCCATGTGACTTCTGGTGTGGGGATATCTGATAGATGAGTCATTCCATGTCAAATCAATACACTTTAAATAAAAATTTTACCTCACCCTCTTAGATTTGGACTTTTTTTAAATTTCCCTAGGAGCTGCCCTAATTGAGCTAGAGAACTGGGAAAGGTGTCATTTTGCAGCATTTTTCATGCTCTTTCCAGTGATAGACAAAAAATATAGCTTCTAATTTCAAAATGGTAATTAATATTTTGATTTAATTTTTTTACAAAAAGTACATAATTGAAAATTTTCAAAAGATTTCCATAACTACTTCATACTGTTGTAAATCACATGGCAAAATATAAATGTGGGATGATGATGGGTTCATTGTTAAAAAAAATTATTCCAGACTCTTGTTTTTCACTAACGGCCCTAGTTTGACCAAACTGACCTTTAAAGTAGTACACCAGTAGAGGACTGTATACATAGGAATACCAAGTGGTGCCAAGATTTGTGATAAATCTAGGAAAGATGCAACCACATTGAAAAATACACCAGAGCCCATCAGTGATGAAAGTGTTGAAGAAGAAACTTCTGGATCAGAGATAATCATCCGAGACCAAGACCCTGACTTCACTCCAACTGCAGTAGCTGTTAAAACATTTAACACAACACTTCAAGAACTAGGTTAGTCCCCAATTGACAAGAGAAAACTAACATCTAGGCATTACGCCAAATCAAAAGTGAAGAAAATCTCATCAACGACACGTAAACTTTTTGTTGCTCCTGAAACTTCTTCGCCAGATACTGATACTGATGAATCCGTTCTTGAAACTCTTAAAAGAAACTTTAAAAATTCTGTAAGTAGAGCAAAAAAACTAATGATTCTTACAAGTTTACCTGAAAAGTGGAGTGTCAGGAAAATAATGAGGGAATTGAATGCTCCTAATTACATTGTTCGGCAGTCCAAAAAAATTTTGGAAGAGAAAGGATTCATGGAAGGTCCAAACCCAAAACCAGGGAAGGGTTTACCAACAGAACCTGTCAAAACTGTACATTAAATTTTATGAAAATGATGAAGTTAGCAGGGCAATGCCAGGTATTAAAGATTGTGTGACAATTACAGAAACAAGTGGAAATAAAACAAAAATATCAAAAAGACTTGTGTAACCTTAAAGAAGCTTACACGCATTTTAATGACAAGTTTCCTAACATAAAAATAGGTTTCTCTAAATTTGCTGAGTTGAGACCAAAACATTGTGTATTAGCTGGCCAGAGTGGCACACACACTGTCTGCGTGTGCACAACTCACCAAAACATAAAATTAATGATAGAAAATGCCAAACTAAATACAGTAACAAACAGCAGCTTAAACAATTATAAGCAGTGCATTGCAAAAATGCTTTGCAACCCATCATCAGTTGATTGCAACATGGGAAACTGAATACTGACCAGGAGAAACTGTCATACGTAAAATTTTAAAAGACTCTTTTCATGAAAACTTAATTGAACAAGTACAGTTCCAACAGTGGATGTCAGTTGACCGATGTAATCTGGAAATTGTTCAGAAAACTTCTGAAGAATTTATAGATTTATTTTGTAGTAAGATGTCGACTTTGATTCGGCATGACTTCATTGCCAAGCAACAACGAACATTCCTTAACTCCACAAGAGAAAACCTTATGGAATCTGAATTTGTTGTCATATTTGATTTTTCAGAAAATTATAGTATAGTTCTACAGGATGAAGCTCAGAGTTTCCACTGGACAAGACAACAGATTACCATTCATCCTTTTGTTATATATTACAAACAGGAAGACAAAATTGAGCATATGAGCTTTGTCATTGTTTCTGATTGCCTGGAGCACAATACAACTGCGGTTTACACCTTTCAAAAGAAGCTAATTTCATATCTAACAAATAAATTTCAGAAGATTCCAAAAAAGATATACTATTATTCTGACGGTTCTGCCGCTCAGTATAAAAATAAGAAAAACTTCCTGAACCTTTGCCTTCATGAGGAAGACTTCAACATAAAAGCTGAGTGGCACTTTTCAGCCACAACACATGGGAAAGGGCCTTGTGATGGAGTAGGGGGTTCAGTAAAGAGACTGGCAGCTCGTGCAAGTTTGCAAAGGCCATACCAAAATCAGATCCAAACCGCACGAGATCTATTTGAGTGGGCAGTAGATATCACAAATGTTGATTTTGCATATTCCACTCAAGAAGACTACGCTGCTTCAGAAATATTCTTATTTTAAATTTTAAAGAAATTCCTGTTTGTTAAAGGTCAATTTGGTCAAACTAGGGCCATTAGTGAAAAACAAGAGTCCTGAATAATTTTTTTTAACAATGAACCCATCATCATCCCACATTTATATTTTGCCATGTGATTTACAACAGTATGAAGTAGTTATGGAAACATTTTGAAAATTTTCAATTATGTACTTTTTGTAAAAAAATTAAATCAAAATATTAATTACCACTTTGAAAAAGGTTATTAATTAGAAGCTATGTTTTGTTGTATATCTCTGGAAAGAGCATGCAAAATGCTGCAAAATGACGCCTTTCCCAGTTCTCTAGTTCAATTAGGGCAGCTCCTAGGACAATTTAAAAAAAGTCCGTTCACACATTTTTGGTTGGTTTTTGAAAAGTTTACACAGCCATATTTCAGGAATGGTTTGAGATAAAAAATTGAAATTTGGTATTTTTCTTAGTCTCAGTGCCCACTATAAGTATACCAACTTTCAGCAAAATCTAAGAGGGTGAGGTAAAATAGGTGTGTTGATTTGACATGGAATGACCAGACCATATCTATAAGGGATGTATCCAGACTCTTCTTGATTTGAGGGATAGCATACAATGATATATCGCTCTGATTACATCAGGTATACTGTGACCAACTGCTGACCATATCGCATTATGTACCGTATGCAGCATGTTACTGAATCGGGAGAACATACTGAACACATGTTGCAGCTTGTGACCATATCCTTAAAATCGTGTCAGAACCACCAGAATCGTGTTTGATAGTTCCTCCCCTTTTCCTTCGCCCACACCACTTTCTGACTGCTTACAGCTACATATTTTCTGGTGCTGAAAATTGGAACTACTATTTTTTTTCTGCACACTCTACAAGCACACCGTTTAATAAACCTACCTACGATGTTTTAACGTCCTGCGTTCTATACAGCGCACACTGTGGCACTCAGAACACCATCAGTTTAATTATAACCACCCTGCACACACATTCATACATATAAACATGCGTACACTTCTCACTATGTATGGATTAACGCTATTGTCGAATTTGTTGGTGACAAAAACCTGAAGGAGGCTTCAGGGAAATATTAAAACTCATTTTGGCTGTTAACCTCTTCAATTATAACCTACATGGTGGTAATATTTGTAGCATATCAAAATAATAAATTAAAAAGATACCTAGGAAGCTCAATATCGACCGATCGGTCGCGAACAAACAAAGCCAAATTGTGTGTGATATTTTTCTGTTCTGTTCTCTTTGTACTTTCTTGCTTATCGCGTGCTTTTGTTTGTTGAAAGAAGATATAATGCAGTGTGAAGTATGTGCTCAGAGATCGTGTCTACATAATCATAGTAGTGTCCTGTTTATGTCATGAAATAAAACACGGGAAATGAATAGCCTCAGAGACGGTAGCAGAGTCAAACAGGAGGCTACACATCAAGAAATACAAACGTTATAGCATTCTAGGCAAGTACAAGGTGTACAGCTTTGCTTCCGCCGTTTGCCGTTAGGTAGCGACAGCGGGACGAAAGAAACAGATCACAGACGTCAGGCAGTTAGCTTGGTTGACCCTCTGTCAACATAACCTCATTCAAACGTTAGTCGATTTGTGTCTCCATCATAAAGTTGTTCTTGATTGAAATTGTCAGTTTCCGAGCATAATTCTCGTCATTTGCGGGAGGTGTTGCTGTTTTGTTTCAATATGAAAAAAACAGTGGCTGAGTCTCGTCGAATGCTCTCAAGTGTGTACGATAAGGACGCTGTTAGTGAATGAAATGTCGTGAGTGGTTTCAACGCTTCAAAAACGGTGATTTTAACGTCGTAGACCGGCATAGTGGCGGAAGAGAGAATGTTTTCGAAGATGCAGAATTGGAGACATTACTGAGTGAAGGCTCGCGTCAAACCCAAGAGGAATTGGCACAATTGGTGGGAGTGACACAGCAAACCATTTGAAAACGTCTCAAGGCTATGGGCATGATTCAGGAAGAAGGAACTCGTGTCCCGTGCGAGCTGAAACCAAGAGATGTTGAACGGCGTTTGTGTGTTTGTGAACAGTTGCTTCAGAGGCAAAAACGGAAGGGATTTCTGCATCGCATTTTGACTGGGGACGAAAAATGGGTTCATTACGATAACCGTAAAGGCAAAAAATCATGGGGATAACCCAGCCATGCTTCCACGTCGACGGCCAAACTGAATATTCAAGGCTCCAAGATCATGCTCTGCATTTGGTGGGACCAGTTCGGCGTCGTGTACTATAGGTGTTAAAACCAAGTGAAACAATCACAGGTGCTCGTTATCGAACGCAATTAATGCGTTTGGACAGAACATTAAAAGACAAACGGCCACAATAACAGCGAGAGGCACGATAATGTGATTTTGCAGCAGGACAACGGTTCGACCAGGCGTTGCAAAAGAGGTCAAAACGTACTTGGAAACGTTAAAATGGGAAGTCTTACCCCACCCACCGTATTCTCCAGACATTGCTCCCTCTGACTATCACCTGTTTAGTAGATCAATGGCGCATGGCCTGGCTAACCAACACTTCCGATCTCATGAAGAAGTCACAAATTGGTTCGATTTGTGTATCGCTTTAAAAAAATAGACAATATTTTCGACGCGAGATTTGTACACTGCCCGAAAGTTGGGAGAAAGTAGTGGCCAGCGGTGGAAAATACTTTGAATGATACATGTGTAACCAATTTGTTTCATTAAAGCCTCAAATGTTGGTGAAAAAACGGCGGAAGCAAAGTTGTACACCTTATACATCAACAGATCAGCATTCCACGCAATCTATGACACCAGCACAAGGAAGGTTCTCCAACATGTTAAATTACCTTCCTTCTGGACTACGAAACCGAAGTTATGATTCACTGAGGCAAAAGGTCTTTTTAGTCAGCATGGGGTCAGGAACGATGTGGAAGAATTTCACTGTGTAATTGCTTACTTGTACGAAATTAAGATTGTCCAAGCACAGAAAGTGTCGTTAACTCATAGTTACATTGCCTTAAAAAACTACTTACTGACGAGCAATTGGAAAACAGATCGCCCAAACAACTATTGCAAGAGCTTAGGACACTTGCGGCGACGGATTTGTTACCAGAAAATGCGTTACGGATATTGTAACTCAAACGGATCCCTACAAACGTTCAGATTGTTTTGGCAGCACACACGGAGTTGCCACTTGGCGTGCTAGCGCATGAAACAGAAGCCATTGCAAATTGTTTTTAGTACTAAGCTGGCAGCGCGGAAGCAAAATAACACAGGGTGGACGGCCTGGAACCAAGCATTCTAGGGGCAGAACAGCCATTGTCCACGTATTCTAAGCGGCGCGCACTCGACAAACACATTATCAACTGGCTGCAAGCATGAAAGAACTGAGCGCCCAAGTAGTAGCACTTTAAAAACATGCAACGCATTTACAACACGGGACACTCTAAGTGGCGTAGCTCATCCTTTCTCCACGATCAGGACGACAAAAGATATGTTGAAGATTCGAGAAGGACTCGATCAAACCCCAAAAATTATGAATAACGGGTTTAAACAGTTCGTTTTTTTTAAAAAAAAAAACAGAATAATTTTAAACAGATTTGATTTGAGTGACAGGTTTCTTGAGACAGATTCTTCAAAATGGCATGAAAATGAAGATGTCAACGCTCCTCACTTAGGTACTAAACTAAAATTAGTAAATTATCCGGTTGAGACAGGCATCAAGCTCTTGAAATGCTATAATAAACAGTTCGTCTTTTTTTTAACGATGAACAGGAACTGTGTATACTGCAGGTTGAGTCTGAATATGCCCATATGGTTCCAGGGCAAAAGAAAAAAAGACTTTGTCCAAAGACTATTTTAAAGAGAAAATTTGATTTTCTCGTCATTTTTGTCTCACGCCCTTAGTAAACAGTTATTAAAGTTAACGCAGCAATGCGGTATTACGAATGAAACTGAAAATAACAAAAGTGTTTCATTAAAAGCTACTTCTGAACAGTATCTTTTGAGATAAAATGTAAATACAATTTTCCTTTATTCTACGATTTTTCAAATGGACAGGCACATCTTCCCCTTTTCTTACTGAGCTGACTCGCTTACAACTCAGATTCTTATGAAAGTAAGCCACCTTTAGCGTAGCACAAAGAGACGAGTAAACTTGAAAAATAAGATCCTCCTTCAGTGTCATGTTTTATTTTTGGAAGAAATGCGAGAATCACAAGTTTTATGTTAACTTTCCTCCATTACAGTTTGCAAAAAAATGATTAAATGTTATCTTCAAATCTAGTCGTTAAATAAAGCAGATGAAACCTAAAAAATCTGCGAATTAAAAAAAAAATGCTCTCTGATAGGTGTATGTTCTACAGCTATTCAAAATGACGAAGAGATGACCTGATTTCTCTGTTTGTTGCCCAAAAAATGTGTATTACAACTTAATTTTCATTTAAGTTATATAATTATGAGACAGTTATAAATTACTAGTCATGGACACTGAGTGGAATACACAAAGAACTAGAAGTCGAGATTTCGAGAAAAGCTAGAACGAGAACGGACCATCGCAATGTAAAAACCGACGACAGAACGATACTGAAATAGGAGCTATGGAAATAGAATGAGGAAAAAGAACGAGAGCGAGGCGGGAATGAGGAACGGAGAAACCAGAACGAGGAAAAAGACCGACCACAGTGAACGGTGAGCTACCGTTCCGGGACCCAGACCTGCTGTGACCGAAGAGAATGGTGAATGATCGTTCAGGGAACGAGACCAACCGCCATCAAAGTGAACGGTGTACGACCATACCTTAGCAGTCTTTCCTCGGTCCTTCCGTTCACTTTAGGGAACCCTTACTTTGGACCCGTTTTTTCACGGACGATCAACCTCTAGTCCGGATGAATATACAATAATAACGACTGGCACCTTCCGAAATTAAACCAAAATAAACTTACTGAATGCGAATACCTATGCATCAGCTGTGTTAGGCATAGAAGAACTACCTATTACTGATGTATGAAAACGAGTGCCAGGCCGGGACTTGAACTACCATTTCCAACTTATAGTGAGCTGTCTGCGTAACCACTACGACTATCTGTGCGCGCCTCCCAAACTCCCACATGTAACACTGTATACGTCCCTATATCATCGTCTCCTACATTCATCACTTAATGCTCGCAACTTTACCCTGTATTCCCACACCAGTGAGAACGAGACTATTAGGAATCGAAGCCTATGTTGTTATCACCTGGGTCCGCTTCGGCATGTAATATTTACTTGCATCTCTGGATGAACAGATATTAATGACGACTGACAGCCGTCCAAAATTAACTCGAAATGAATTTGCTGAATGCGAATATCTAGGCATCAGTTCGGTATGGGTGTACTAGCTATTAATAACATAAAAATTTGTGTCTGACTAGGACTCGAACCCGCTTGTCGCGACTGCTCGCCATAATCACTTCGCCTAGGTATGCTTACCTCATGTCTCCTGTAGCACTCCCCACTTGATTTCTCCTCTGTTGGGCGCAGATCCTAAGTGAATCATTCCACACCTGCGACAATCGCGTCGCGCATGAAATAGGGCCGGTTGCGTCTTTTAAATCGCCGTTACTTTTTTGTCGCATGTGCGCGCGCTCCTATTCAAGCCACTGTGTTTCATTCTTGTGACAAATAAATCGCGCGACGGAAAATTGCCAGTGCGCGCCTAGCCTAACGTGTATCCAGTGAACAGTGAATCTTTGGAGTAGCGTGTAGTAATATTTCGATCTACAATAATGAAATTTCAAAATACTAGAACGCCAACTGATTTTTTATTATTTCATTGTCAAAATCAGGAAGCGAGATGTTACAATAAACATTATCTAAGAGCCAATATAGCATCAAAGTTTCCATCACACATCGCTAAATATAATAGTATTTAAAACTGTCGTTACATGAGTTTGTTGGCATATATAAACTGTTCATGTTTACGAGGAAATTTTAATTAACGGTTCACTTCGACGCTATAGAACGTAAGACCCTCTGCACGCATGCACACCTAACGGAATACTTTTGATGGACTCACGAACGATGGCGATCGGGTTTAGGCTTGTTCTGCGAACCTACGTCACGCACTCTTCGACAGCCAATGAGTATTCAGTAGTGTTCTGAGCCAACCTTGGTTCTGAGCGCTCTGCTCTAACTGTCGCAGCTAACGTGAACATTAAACGTGATCGTAGCGAATGGTGTAGTGAATTTTTATTGCATTTGTGGCGATTTGTCATCGCTGATAGTGGTGGTAAGTGATACAGTCCGCATTAGCAAGGGATTTGTAGCATATATGCTTTCTTAAGTCGGAGAGCATGCGCATGCGCGTACCGCATCTGTCGCTTGGAATCGTCAACAATGCAACCGTTGTTGTGCCTCGACATGCGCGAGCCGCCGTTGTTCGTGAATCGGACTATAGAGGCATACTGTGTTTACAAACGTTTCCTGAGACTGGTTTGAACTTTAACTTAATTTTAATAACGCACAATATCCACAGACATATTGTTGGTGTGAAAGATAATTGTTGGCTGAATGAAAGTTTGTCGTAGACTGGATGATGAACTAGTTCGACTGCTTCGCGCCTACCTGCAAAGGATGCGCTCATCATCGGTTGGTTCATTCCGCCAATGACATATAACATCAAATAAAATCTTTCACTAAGCTTGTTATGTAAATCAGTGTTATTGAAATCATAATTAGAAAGCCGTCCGTGTGGATAACGTCATCAGTATTGTTGGAACTGCGCACAAATATTTAAACAGTAAGCATAAATAATCAAAACTGGCGCCAATGCCAACAGGTGAGTTACAGCATTCTGTCGTCGCAGCAGCACGACTCGGCTTCGTTTTCAGGCTCTCCGGCCATCTTTCTTTAGTGGGAGGGGGGGGGGGGGGGGACACTATTCTACTGATCTTGTCAGCTTGCTAACTTGTAGCAGCTCGATCCTTCAAACACTGTATGATAAAATATGATAAAACGTGGGCTGAAATGGGGTATAAATGCCGCGAAGGGATGGGAAGGAACATCAGGTGCACTCAGGGTGTATGCGTGGAGAACTCGTTCAGCAAGTTGAAGAACCTATTCCAGCAGCCATTGAGATAATAGGGTGAAAGTAATAGTAGACCGTGACACACGTTGTAACAAACGATGTCTGTCATCTGGGCTCACCTCTGTATGTAATCGAAAACTTTATAGAAAACGTCAGTACGCTTGTATGTAAATTCCCAAATCATACTGCTATCATTGGAAGGGATCTTAATAATTCCAGCGACTAGCAGAGAAGGTTGAGAATAACAGCCTTGCTCATGGAGTTTGAACGAAGCTCATGATCTGCAACATTGGCCCCAGAATAACTCTTGTCCCCCTGGTTTTGAGTCGAGAGGAAGGCCTGAATCAGAGATGTACAGGTTCTGTGACGAGATAGGCTGTAACTTCCTAGACATGCACCACATGATCGAGAATTATAGTGTCCTCTAGTTGGATCAGGTGTGCACTACACATCAGAGGTAGCTACCCAGACACTGGTTTTTTTTTTTTCTTTGTTTAGGCGACTCTCCGCCCAGATCAGATAATGATAGCTGTAGGAAACCCGGAAGTATCCTTATAAGATGCAAAGAAACGCTCCCCGCTGATGTGACTATTAAAATCCTTATGGCTAAGTGACAAAGCATTACAAAAATGCCAGAATTGAAATGCTGATAAAAAGCTCATGTAATACTAGGTACAAGGTGGTTAAAATCTGGAATTGATGGAAGTAAGATTTTTGGGGAAAATTCAGCATATACTGAAAGGATAGGAAAATGGGAAATGGAGGTAGTGTATTTCTCGCAGTGAACAAGAGACTCATGCTACAAGCGAGGTTATTTCTGGAAAACTCAATATCAGAGGTGGGCATAAAATAGTAATATGATCCTTACATCGAACACAAGACTCACCTCTCTATATAATGGAAAACTTCATAGGAAACGTTAGTACGCTTGTATGTAAATTCCCAAATCATACTGTTATCATTGGAAGGGACCTTAATCATCCAGCACTCAGTTGGGGTACGGTTATTACAGGTTTGTTAGTGGTGGGCGTGACGACATGCTGTGAAACATTACTAAATACTTTCTCTAAAAACTACCTATAACCTATAATTCGGAACCCCACTCATGGTGGAAATACAGGGTTTTTCAAAAAGTACTTTACAACTTTAAAAATTCATATAACTTTATTGAAAGAAGATAGAGAGCTTGGTTTAGTGTTATGTTGTAGGGAAACACATCAAGTTTTTTTACCTTAAACTACAGACGTTGTATGTGGCTTCCGTTGGTTATCCTGCACAAATCCCATCGGAAGCCAATTTCTTCCCAAATTCGCTGTAGCATTGTAGGTGTAACTTGCGGCGTAAATTCTTGCTCTAAATTCAGGTAGAGAAGCCGGCACCAGGAGGTACAAACACGATATCCTTGATGAATCCTCACAAAAAAAAAAATCGAATGGTGTCAGGTCTGGGGAGCGTGGGGGCCATGCAATTGACACATCACAGCCAATCCATTGACCTGGAAAGTGGTCACTGAGAAAATCCCGGACGTCAGCCAGGTAGTGGGGTGGTGCACGATCTTACGAGAAGTAAACATTTCGTTCTTGGTCATCCTCATCGATCTGTGATATAAAAAATTGTTGTAACGTATCCAGGTACACTATACCGTTGAAGATTCTCTCATGGGAAAAAAAGGGGCCTTACATTTTGTTCTTGCTCAACGCACAGAAAACGTTCAGTTTAGGGCTATCACGAACATGTTGCAATGTATTTCCCTACAAATTGAAACTACAGTCACCTCTATAGGTACTATGAATTAATTTATATGAATTCTCGTAGCAGTGACTGGAAAGATCATATGTTCAGCAAATTACACGAAGAACCAGTAGTGTCATACCTCAATCGGGAATCTGAAACTTTCAGCTCAGGACAGGAGCATGAAGAGGAACTATGATTCAATTTTAAAAGAATATTTGACGCTGGATAGATATGTACCCAGTAAAACAGTCCATCATGGGAGTGACCCTCCATGCTATAAGGAAACTGTAAAGAAACGGAGACTACAGCATATCAGGTATATGCTGAACGAAATACGTTGGGCTACCAACCTACGTATATTCCTGGAGTTTTCATTTAAAGGGGCAACACTCCTGCGTTTTGCGTTGTAGAGGAACATTTGAAAAAGGAGCTGGCCATTTCTGCTTTTGCTCTGCTACATTCAAATTTAGTTCCTTTCTCATCCGTGAGTAACAGGGCAGTAATATTGGTTCCACTAACAGCCTTTACATACGACCAGAATTTCTTTGGGTTTTGGGAAAGAACTTGCTACAGTATTCTGTTACGGTAGCCACTGAAGACTTCTTGCATTGCGCAAGAGGTACAAAGAAGATATTCTTGATGAATCCTCATAAAAAAAGAATCGAGTGGTGTCAGGTCCGCGAACGTGGGGCCCATGCAATTGGCACATTATAGCCAATCCATTGACCTGGAAAGCAATCACTGAGAAAATTATGGACGTCCGCCAGGTATTGGGGTGGTGCACCATTTTGCCAGTGGCACTGAGAAACAGATGAAATCGTTAGTTAAAATTGAAGAAAGCCCCCAAGGCCCATTGGAATCCTTATCATATCTGTACCCAATTTGTGGTTGAGTTAGCCGCTCTGTTAACTATAATCTATTGTAAATCCCTCGACCAAAAAAGCGTGCCCAGTGGTTGGGAGAAAGCACATGTCACACCTCTGTACAAGAAGGGTAGCAAATGATCCACAAAACCACCGTCGAACTTCCTTGATATCGATTTGTTGTAGTATCGTAGAACATATTCTGAGCTTAAACAGAATGAGGTATATCGAGCAGAATGATCCCATCCATATCAACCAGCAGGATTTCGAAAACATCAGTCACGTGAAACCCAACTCGCACTTTTCTCCTATGACATACTGAAAGCCATGGATCATGGGTGTCCAGTAGATGCAGTATTTCTCGATTTCCGAAAAGTATTAAACTCAGTACCCCACCTACGCTTATTAACAAAAGTACAATCGTATGGCTATAAGGCGAAATTTTTGACTGGATTGAGGATTTCTGGTAGGGAGGACGCAGCAAGTTACCTTGGATGGAGTGTCGTCGACAAATATGGAAGTAATGGTAGTGTTTTGGGATCCTTGTTATGCACGTTATATATTAACGACCTTTCGGGCAGTACTAATAGTAACGTCAAACTTTTCTCAGATGAAGCAGTTATCTATAATTAAGTACAACATCGTTTGAAAGAAGCTGCATAAATATTCAGTCAGATATCGATCAGATTTCACAGTGGTGCAGAGAGTGGCAACTTGCTCTAAATGTTCAGACATGTAAAACTGTGTACTTCACAAAACGAAAAAAATGCAGTATAGTCTGGCTATGATATCAGTGAGTCAAATTTTGAATCGGTTAACCCATACAAATGCTTCGGCGTTGTACTCTGTAGGGTCATGAAATGGAACGATCACATAGGTTCAATCGTGGGTAAAGCAGGTACCAGACTTCGGTTTATTGGCAGAATACTAGGGAAGTGCAGTCAACCTACAAAGAGATTGCTTGCGCATCACTCAAGTGATCCAACCTAGAATGTTGCATAAGTGCGTAGGACCCGTACCACATAGGATTGAACTATACAGAGGAGGGGAGCACAGATGATCACAGGCATGTACGACCCATGGGAGAATGTCATAGAAATATTGAAAGAGATGAACTGGCTGACCTGAAGATAGATGTAAACTATCCCAAGAGTGCCTACTTCCAGTGTTTCAAAAACCAGCTTTAAATGAAGTCTCTAGGAATATACGTAGGTTGGAACTTAAATAGTGGCAACACTGCTGTGGAGAGACTATGCAATGCAATCTACTATTGTCGCTGAGAGCACACGTTGTTGACATACCTTCCTTACCTCCGAGCAAATGGACTCGCCCGTTCCACGTCACCGGCGTGCGCACAATCGAGGGAAACACAGTCACTTGTGAGCGAGCGGTCTAACGCAACGGTGTCACTATGTTTTCGAAACAGGAACAACGGAGTTGGATCAAGATTGAATGTGCCAGAGGTCGTACAGCACGACAGTGTCATCAAGGTCTTCAAGAGGCGTGCGGGGAATCGGCATTGCCGTACATAACAGTGGCACGTTGGGTAAAAGCCTTCAACGAAGGTCGGCAAACGGTGGCAGACATGCATCGGGCAGGTCGTACTGGCGTCTCTGAAGAAGTAGTGCATGCTGTTGCCGCCTTAGTGGACAGTGATCGACGCCATACGATTCGTGAGCTCGCCCACGAAACCGGATTAGTGCATACGAATGTGCTTCGCATCCTGAAGGAACACCTGGGCATGCGAAAAATTGTATCACGGCGGGTTCCGCACGATTTGACGGAAATGCAGAAATGGATGCGTTACGACGCTGCTCGGACGCACTTGGAACGTTATGAGCGCGAAGGAGAGGATTTCTTACGCCGTATTGGCTCTGAGCACTATGGGACTTAACAGCTATGGTCATCAGTCCCCTAGAACTTGGAACTACTTAAACCTAACTAATCTAAGGACATCACACAACACCCAGTCATCACGAGGCAGAGAAAATCCCTGACCCTTACGCCGTATTGTAACAATGGATGGGAAATGGGCCACATCGTACTAGCCAAAACTGAAAGGTCAATCCAACGAATGGAGTCATTATGGGTCGCCGCGAAAGTTGAAAGTGCGACAGAGCCCCAGTATGGTGAAAGTTATGGTGATTCTCGTGTACGACTGTGATGGTATTATCCTAACGCATTACATTCCTCCACGGCAGACCGTCAATGCACAGTATTATTGTTCGTTTTTGGAGCATCACCTGCGACCAGCTTTGCGAAAGAAGAGGCGACACTTTCCGCGCAATCAACCCATCATTTTGCACGACAATGCGCGGAGGCGCATACAGCGCAAACTGTGGTTGCTCTGTTCGGCCGACGGGATTGGGAAGTACTGTAGCATCCACCATACTCCCCGGACTTAAGTTCTTGATTTGATTCCGAAGACGAAGGAACCATTTCGTGGCTTCAGAACTGTTCCAGAGATTTGACAGGCAATAGACCGCTCCATTCGAACCATCAACGGCACAGGCTCTGCTAACGGTATACTACGTCTTCCACATCGCTGGCAACGGGTTCTAGACAATGCTGGTGACTACTCTGAAGGACAGTTTAACAGGTGCAAACATGTAACTCTTTGGTATCGGTTGTGAATAAATAGTTGCCACTATTTTAGTTCCAACCCTCGTATATATGTTGGAAGAGAGATTAAGGAAAGGGAAACCTACGTTTCTAGAATTTGTAGCGTTAGAGAAAGCTTTTGACAATGTTGACTGGAATACTCTGTTTCAAATTACGAATGTGGCAGGGGTCAAATACAGGGGCGAAAGGCTATTTACAATTTGTACAGAAAACAGACGGCAGCTATAGGAGTCGAGGGTCATGATAGGGAAGCAGTGGTTGGGAAGGGAGTGAAACAGGGTTGTAGCCTATCCCCGATGTTATTCAATCTATATACTAAGCAAGCACTAAAGGAAAGAAAAGAAAAATTTGGAATAGGAATTAAATCCATGGGGAAGAAATAAAAACTTTTGAGGTTTGCCGATGACATTGTAATTCTGACAGAGACAGCGAAGGCCCTGGAAGAGCAGTTGAACGGAATGGCAAATGTCTTGAAAGGACGATATAAGATGAACATCAACAAAAGCAAAATGGTGATTGTGGAATGAAGTCGAATTAAATCAAGTGATGCTGAGGGAATTACATTACGAAATGAGACATTTAATGCAGTAAATGAGTTCTGCTATTTTGGGAGCGAAATAACTGATGATGGTCGAAGTAGAGAGGATACAGAATGTAGACTGGCAATGGCAAGGAAAGCGTTGCTGAAGAAGAGAAATTTGTTAACATCGAGTATAGATTTAAGTGTCAGGAAGTATTTTCTAAAAGTATTTGTATGGAGTGTAGCCATGTTTGGAAGTGAAACATGGGCGATAAATAGTTTAGACGAGGAGGGAATAGAAGCTTTCGAAATGTGGTGTTACAGAAGAGTGCTGAAGATTCGATGAGTAGATCACGTAACTAATGAGGAGTTACTGAACAGAATTGGGGAGAAGAAGAATTTGTGACACAACTTGACTAGAAGAATGGATCGGTTGGTAGGAATTAGTATTTAGTATTGGAAGCCAGCATAGAGGGTAAAAATCGTAGAGGGAGACCAAGAAATGAATGCACAAAACAGATTCAGAAGGATGTAGGTTGCAATAGGTACTTGGGGATGAAGGAGCTTGCACAGGATAGAGTAGCATGGAGAGCTGCATCAAAGCAGACTCTGGACTGAAGACCACAACAACAACAACAGGAATTAGTACAACCGCCTAAGTATCCCGCTCGTAGGGATCGTGGGAGCAAGACTAAATTGATTACAGCGTGCGGACAGGTATTTAAAAAGTCATTCTTCCCGCGTTCCATAAGTGAATGAAACTGGAGAAAGCCCTAATAATTGGTACAATGGGACGTGCCCTTTTCCATCTACTCCACAGTAGTTTGCGGCATGTAGATCTCTTATAGATGCATTATAAACTGAATTGTAAGTATGTAAGCAAAATCATAACAGAGTCAAAATGTATATGTTTTCGAAGAAGGAAGAAAGATTAAGGTTTGACGTCCCGTCAGTGACGAGGCCATTAGAGACAGAACACAACCAGGGATTGGGAAAGGATAGGGAAGAGAATCGAGAGTGCCTTTTCAAAGCTATTAGCCTTAAGAGATTTAGGGAAATCACGAAGAAACTAAATCTGACTGGTCAGATGGATATTTGAATCGCCGTTCTCCCGAATACCCCTCCAGCCTGTTACCGCTGTATGTAATTCCAAGAAAAAAATAAATTCCTTAGCTACAACGTAACAACTGTGAAAGTGACACAGGAAAAGAAATCTAGGAAAGCTTTCAAAAAGCTTTTATATAAGTAGCACATCATTTACGTCTGAACACTTTTTAGTGAATAGATTACACCTTAAAAAGAAAATTCCAAAACGAAATTAATAAACCTTAACTCCTTTTTTTCTTACAAGGATTAGTCGAGATACGCAGTTTTGCTAAGTACAGCAGATAATTTTCCATAACAAAATTTCTTGACATAGTACCGTTCGAAATGCCGGTAGAAATCATCTGGTAAATCTCACGTGTGTTGCGGGATCAAAGAGAGTGACCGATCGCAGGTGATATTGCTATCGAAATAGTCAGCGATACATCGCTCGAGTATGGGGCTCATGAATTCGGGCAATACTTGACTCGTATCACAAGTAATACAATGGCGTAAGATGTCAGATACAAATGATCTGTACTGCTACAACTTACTTATCCCTGGAATTAAACACAGCATTGAACAATGACGGGGCTGATGTTAGACCTGTTGCACACAGTGTCATATGGACACCAAAGATGGCAGCGAGAGGAATCAACATATTAGCAGCTAGAATTGCAGCGATCTCAGTTCAGCACCAAGGAGGCGAGAAGCCAAGAAAATGTGGGCACACTGTACTGAGTTAGAGGATACGAACTGCATTTCCACATAGACGATTTAACCCTACATAAGAAGAAACTACAATTTCAGATCGCATTTCGTTCTGTTTATATGACGCTTATGATTTAAAGGACAAATTAGTTTCCTGACGAAAATGTGGAACTTAATCTCTCAAATTTGTCTACGATGATTAAGAAATTATTATAAAAATGTATTATTTCTTACTGCACGTGCATGGAAGACGTGTGTTTCAAGAAAGCATGGTGTAACATTGACTACTCGAACATTATCTACACTACTGGCCATTAAAATTGCTACACCACGAAGATGACGTGCTACAGACGCGAAATTTAACCGACGGGAAGACGATGCTGTGGTATGCAAATTATTAGCTTTTCAGAGTATTCACACAAGGTTGGCGCCGGTGGCGACACCTACGACGTGCTCACATGAGGAAAGTTTCCAACCGATTTCTCATACACAAACAGCAGTTGACCGGCGTTGCCTGGTGAAACGTTGTTGTGATGCCTCGTGTAAGGAGGAGAAATGCGTACCATCACGTTTCCGACTTTGATAAAGGTCGGATTGTAGCCTATCGCGATTGCGGTTTATCGTATCGCGACATTGCTGCTCGCGTTGGTCGAGATCCAATGACTGTTAGCAGAATATGGAATCGGTGGGTTCAGGAGGGTAATAACGGAACGCCGTGCTGGATCCCAACGGCCTCGTATCACTAGCAGTCGAGATGACAGGCATCTTATCCGCATGGCTGTAACGGATCGTGCAGCCACGACTCGATCCCTGAGTCAACAGATGGGGACGTTTGCAAGACAACAACCATCTGCACGAACAGTTCGACGACGTTTGCAGCAGCATGGACTATCAGCTCGGAGACCATGGCTGCGGTTACCCTTGACGCTGCATCACAGACAGGAGCGACTGTGATGGTGTACTCAACGACGAACCTGGATGCACGAATGGCAAAACGTCATTTTTTCGGATGAATCCAGGTTCTGCTTACAGCATCATGATGGTCGCATCCTTGTTTGGCGACATCGCGGTTAACGCACATTGGAAGTGTGTATTCGTCATCGTCATACTGGCGTATCACCCGGCGTGATGGTATGGGGTGCCATTGGTTACACGTCTTCGGTCACCTCTTGTTCGCATTGACAGCAATTTGAACAGTGGACTTTACATTTCAGATGTGTTACGACCCGTGGCTCTACCCATCATTCGATCCCTGTGAAACCCTACATTTCAGAAGCAAAATGCACGACCGCATGTTGCATTTCCTGTACGGGCTTTTCTGGATACAGAAAATGTTCGACTGCTGCCCTTGCCAGCACATTGTCCAGATCTCTCACCAACTGAAAACGTCTGGTCAATGGTGGCCGAGAAACTGGCTCGTCACAACACGCCAGTCACTACTCTTGATGAACTGCGGTATCGTGTTGAAGCTGCGTGGACAGCTGTACCTGTACACGCCATCCAAGCTGTGTTTGATTCAGTGCCCAGGCGTATCAAGGCCGTTATTACCTAACTAACCTTGGACATCACATACATCCATGCCCGAGGCAGGATTTGTACCTGCGACCATAGCGGTCGTGCAGTTCCAGACTGAAACGCCTAGAATCGCTCGGCCTCTCCGGTCGGCGGTGTCGCATTGTCGTGCTGGAATCGCCCGGTCCGTCGGAATGGACAATGGACATGAATGGATGTAGGTGATCAGACAGGATGCTTTCGTACGTGTCACCTGTCAAGAGTCGTATCTAAATGTATCAACGGTCCCACAACACTCCAACTGCACACGCCCCACGCCATTACAGAGCCTCCACCAGCTTGAACAGTCCCCTGCTGACATGCACGGTCCATGGATTCGTGAGTTTGTTTCTATAACCGTACGCGTCCATCCGCTCGATACAGTTTGAAATGAGGCTCGTCCAACCTGGCAACATGTTACTAGTCATCAACAGTCCAATGTCGGTTTTGACGGAATCAGGCGAGGCGTAAAGCTTTGTGTCGTGCAGTCACCAAGTGTACACGAATGGGCCTTCGGCTCCGAAAGCCCATGTGGGTGACGTTTCGTTGACACTTTCTGATGTCTCAGCATTGAAATCTACAGCAATCTGAGGAAGGGTTACACTTCTGTCACTTCGTTGGTTCCGTTCTTGCAGGATCTTTTTCCGGGTAGCGACGTCGGAGATTCGACGTTTCACCGGATTCCTGACATTCACGGTACACTCGTGAAATGGCCATACAGGAAAATCTCCACTTCGCTGCGACCTCGGATATGCTGTGTTCCATCGCTCGTGCGCCGACTGTAACACCACGTTCAAAATCACTTAAATCTTGATAACCTGCCATTGTAGCAACACTAACCGATCTAACAACTGCTCCAGTCACTTGTCTTCTATAGACGTTGCCGACCGAGGCGCCGTATTCTGCGTGTTTACATATCTGTGTACTTGAACACACATGCCTATACCAGTTTTTTTGTCGCTTCAGTGTATAAATACACTCTGTTCGCGTCAGCCAACAGACTTACCATCTGCCTCTGATGACGTCACAGCCAGGCTGCAACTAAACGCATGTTTTCGGTACAAGTAGGAAGTGAATTCGCGAAGACTTGAAACGTCCCCTTAGAACAATTTTACATGTGAAACGTCCACTTAGAACAATTATACAAGCCTGTGCTTAACCTGACACACAATATTATTTAGCGCAACGCAATCTGACTTTCAATAACCCCTACAAAACAATGGCCCTGACTAACTTTAACCTATACCTTTTACAAATCACTTACCTCACAAAAATCTTCGCTACTCAAGCTACTGCAAAACAGCGAGCACCACTACTGCCAGCTAAATAAAAGATTCAAACCACTGAAGGTACTAACTACTGATAGGGATAGTTAGCAAATGAAAGATATTAATAGAGAACAAACAATGTATTTACCTTAATATTCATAATTGACATTCAGTCTTACAGCTTATCAAAACTCCGCCATCTCTCTCCCCACGTCCACCACTGCTGGCGGCTCACCTCCAACTGCCCAATGCTACGCGCTGTTCACATCCAGCTGTAGCAGTTCATGACAACAATGGCAGACAACAATGCAAACTAGCCACATACTGCACACAGCACAGCCAGTGATTTTCATATAGAGCGCTACGTGGCATTACCCATATAAAAATCTAAACAGCCTACTTACATAGCCCCCATGCTCCCCACAAAAAATTTTACAAAATATTTTTGGGCAGTGGCCAATAAAGATTTGATAAAATTTTTCATAATTACAATAACAAAGATATCAAATGCACACACTTATTGATACAATGTTGGTCAACAGCTAAAATTTTTTTCACAGTCAATAAAGACAGTCCTGATCATTCATCATAAGAGTAAACCTGCAGTTTGTTTGCTCAAAGTCTGAGCAGTAAAATACAATGCACACGGAAGTAGTGGATTTCCATGCAGTCTTGAAGAAGTAGTATTGTCCTTCCAACGGTAAGACAGTGCTGACTCTTGACATGCTGACAGGTAATGTGCCACAACAGAGCAAACCCACAGCAGAGTCAGTCGACGTTTCGAAGAATATTGGTAGGTAGGTCATCACAGAGTAGACCCACTGTAGTCCTGGTAGAGATTGTGGTATTGGTGGGCCACCAGAGGTGCAGACCCACTGTAGTCCTTGTAGAGATGGCCAGCAGCCATCTGTTGCGACTGTGCAGGTGCACAATCACCATTGAAGAGTCTTGCGGATAATAGAGCAAGTCCATAACCACCACTTGTGCACTCACAAAGTTTTTGGAATTGTCCTTAGAACCAGCAATGCTGTTATCCAGTCCCTTGCTGAATTAGTAACACACGTGCAAACACTAACAGTCCCAACTTCTCACATAGTGTCCATATAGTATGACCAACAGAAAAGTGTGCAGTGAAATGAATGCTTACAAGTTAATAATTTGAGTAACTGGTGTCAATTACAATTATATAACATAAGAATACAATTACAAAGATACAAAATACATCATTAAAAACATAACAATACAGATAATATTTGTAGTGCAGGCTTTACAAAACAATAGAAATAAACATATACATCAGTGTTACAGGAATGATGACATGAGTACATACATAAAAGATCAGAGTCACTCTTAAAAATTCAACTTCACACATGAGCATTAAAACAACACAGAATAAATAATGTCTAAGCATCTTTACAAAGAAAATAACAGAGTATTAGAAAAATTCTACAACAGAGCTCTCATCAGCTAAACACATAAAGACAGGAAAAACACAAATACACATGGGTACCCAAACACATAGTGGGATAACACAAAAGGAAAGGACAGGGTTTGTTTTCAGTGTAACATTTGGTACTGCAGTCCACCCCACAACTTCATTCGATAGATCTTTCGTCTTATTTCAACATTTGTTTCCACCAAAAAAATCCTATCCAAGCATGCTTTCTGTATTTATATGTTCACACATTGCTTACCTCATCATTTATTTCCAAGAAAATCCTACCTATACCTCGTTCCTGTATTCTATCCATATTTCTTTCAAAATAATTATTTCTGATTGTACAATACTCATTGGGGCCCAAATCTTTCTTCGCAATGCATTCTTTACCTATTCTCCATAGTCAGTTTCTTATATAGTCTACCCCCTCTTAAGCTAACTTAAATCTACTGAGCTCAGATATATATACCAAAGGACGAGGCAATGCAGCATCACAACAAATCAACACAAACAGAAATGACAAAGAAATGCAAATTGGCAAAGCTAGCAGCATAAATTAGCAAAAGTCAAATTCAATAACACTATGCCTTGCAAACAGCAGCAACTTATACCTAAACATGACATAGCGCAAGCAGAAAAAATATTACAGTAAAAACAACAATGCAGACAAGGGAAATGCATATTCACATCTTAATGTCTATGTAATTAAAGTGGTCATCTTAATGTCTATGTAATTAAAGTGGTGCACCATAACAACTTATTGTAAAAAAAATATTACCATGTACCTGAAAAGAAAATTAAGTGTTACTGTTACGAGTTACTTCTTATTGTTCTTTCCTTTCCAAGTGCTCCTTTTTTAAAGAATGTGGATTACAAAATTATCATTTAATAGATCTGTTGACAGAAAGAGTTCACATTAGCAAATGCATCTCATTTTATAAAAGCAATGCTGCAACACAGCTGGAAACCAGACATCAAATGAAATAAGCAATTACACAAACCAAAGCATAAAAATGTCATTCAGTAGTCATGTGACATTTCATTTCATAAGTTAATTGCTCTCAACTCTCGTACAAAGACTCTTGTCATAATCAGGTGTGCAGATGTAAAAATATTTCTTGTCATTTTGTTAGGCATTTCAGTAAATATCATAAATTTTTAAGTAACGAGGGTGTCGCATTAGCGATGAAAGGCACATCCTAATGGTTTATTCTCCAGGTGTTTGACACAGCTGTGTGCCCACAACGCATTACAAAAATCATATGTTTTCAAGTAACGAGCGTGTCGCATTAGCGATGAAAGGCACATCCTAATGGTTTATTCTCCAGGTGTTTGACACAGCTGTGTGCCCACAACGCATTACAAAAATCATATGTTTTCAAGTAACGAGCGTGTCGCATTAGCGATGAAAGGCACATCCTAATGGCTTTCTTTTCTACCTGAGCGTCTGAAAAGGCTTGTTCTCCAGGTGTCTGACACACCTGGGTGCCCACGTCACATTATGTGCAGGTGGTCACTTAACTTTCTTACGGAAATATTTACGACAGTAGTTTCCGCTACAGTGACAGTCTCATATAAAAACATTTCACAGGTCAAGAATTTTATTGACATAAACATACCTCAACAGCATAATACACATCGTCGTCGTAAAAATAACATCATAACACCTCAGTCAAATGTCAAAAACGTCGTAGCTTCTTCCAATGATTTCAAAACCTAAAGAAAATTCTCTGCTCATTTCGGTAGTGTCATCTACCTCAAACGTACTTTAAAAATTATGATCTCATACCAAAATACATCATTCAAAGCTTTCATAGTATCACAATGGTACCAAAAAATATGAACAGTTCACACAGTACAGACAAAGTACAATTTCTTAAGTGTGAAGTAATCCAACTCTGTAATTGCGTAAACATGTGTCACTGACGTAGTAAAAAGATGTTTGTTTCTCTGTTAAATGATCAGATAGCTGTGTAATTTATGTGTTAGAGAAATATGGTACCGATGTGTTAAATTGTATAAGCAAATACCATATTAGCTAGGGCTCCTTGTGCTTGCCAAACACATGGTACACAAAGTAGGCGTGTACCCCCCTGAGGTTTATTGTAATTATACCCTCAGGTGTTACAGATTACAGCAATGGAATGAAATGTATCACGAAAAACTTTCTTTGTAATTCAAAAATCTTTAAAAATAAATGTTTTAAGTACAAAATTAATCACTCAAGTACGTGTCCTGTAGCGCTAAATGTGCGTTTTGCTCTAAGATAATCTCTGGGAAGTGTCGTAGTTATCGTCCTCCAAAAGCTAAGTTCAGCAGAAGCCAATGTACTTACCTCATGATAAACAAAAGTGAAATGCTTTGCGTATAGATAACTTAGTTATTACGCTTATTGCCGTGATGAGGAAAGTACTGTGCTGTAACGTATTGTTGTCCTACGGAAAAGGCTGTCTCCTTGTAGCAATAGCACAAAAGTTACTACTAAAACATGTTTTACTTTACAGAAGAATTCAGAAAAACTGTGCAGATATCAAACAGATACACCGCAAAAGCAACATTGTAAATTGTCACTCATTAGTAACGTCGTGATATAATCGTGTAGCTGTCACACAAACCAACCACTGTGTCATCTGGCATTTCACAGAAAGCACCAAATCCAGAATCCACTCGTAAGCAAACCAAAATGTTGCATGTTAACAGTTTCTTAAGTCTGACAAATTGTACAAGTAGCGTGAAGTGAAAATTGCAAAGACTAAGTTAAAAAGCAGATTATCTGTCAATAAATGGTTTTACATGAGAAATGTGGTGTAAACCTTTACTCTTCCTAGTACGCAGAGTTTCAACTTCAACGCAATTATCATGAGGTACACGTCGGATTCTGTAAGGTCCATTGTAAACTAGAAAGAATTTGTGACTCAAGTGTTTCTTCTTATGTGACAATGAATGAGCTTTAATGAGAACTTTCTGACCAATATATAATTTCTTTGCATTTGCTTTACCGTGTAGTTTTCTCCTTTTGTCTGCTGCAGATTTTATATTTTTAAGAGCCAAATCAATTATGTCTTTGTGTCGAAGTTTACGTGTATTCGGGAAAGGTACAAGCTCTCTGATTCTGTTCGGAGGTTCTACATTCTTCAGTACAAGAGTAGGTGGTAAAGCAGTGGAATCATGAGGCATTTCATTCAGCACATTTTGAAATAAGTGTAAATATCTGTCCCAATGCTGATGCTTTCTGTGACAATAAAGTCTGCAAAGCTTATTGATTTCTTTCATAATCCGTTCAGACGGGTTACAGTGTGGTGAATACAATGAAATAAAAACAGGTTTGATTTTATGATTCCGAAGCATGCGTGACCAAACAGCAGATCTGAATTGCGGTCCGTTATCTGAAATGACTTTACTAACGTGTCCCACTTCACGTAAGAAATTTTTAACAAAGGCGTTGGATACAGACCGTCCAGTGGCTTTACGTAACGGAGTGAAAGAAACAAATTTTGAAGTAAGTTCAACAGCGACTAGAACGTACGAAAATCCATTCGATGTTGTGACAAGGGGTCCCAAGAGATCAACAGCAGCAAATTCTTTTAATTTGGAAGGAATAATAGGAAACAACGGAGCACGATGTGAGATAGTAGATGGTTTCGCCTTTTGACAAAGTTTACAAATAGACAAGACTCTTCGAATTCGCTTTTCCATATTGTTAAAATAACAAGTCGTTCGAAGAATATGATAACATTTTCGTGGACCAAAATGTGCGTAGCTGAAATGAATGTACCAAATGAGCTTATTAACAAAATCGTCTGGAATGCAAAGTACCCATAGCTTGTCATCAACAGTGCAGCGTTTGAAGAGTATGTTGTTTCTAACCAGGTAATAATGCCGAATCTGAGTGTGTGTCTTTTCATGCCATTTACTTTTGATATCTTTCCAAATCGGATCTTTATCTTGTTCATGAGCAATGTCCTTTAAAGATGTGGTGATGAAGTTTTCAAAGGCGACTTTCTGAATGTAAAGAATACTGAAATTTTTCTCGAGGTTGCTTTCTGTGTTACTTTTCTCAAGCCCAGCCGGTGCGCGTGACAGCGCGTCCGCAACAATGTTCTCCTTGCCGGGAATGTAGAGTATTGTGAAGCGGAATTCTTGCAGAAACAATGCCCAACGTTTTAACCTATCATGATTTAATTTTGAAGACATAAGAAACTGTAATGCACGATGATCACTGTATACTTTTACGTGCTTACCAGAAAGAAAGAAACGAAATTTGTTAAATGCCCAAACGATAGCTAAAGCTTCTAATTCAGTAACGGAATAATTTTTTTCAGATTTTGTTAGCACTCGGCTAGCAAAAGCAATGGTTTTCTGTATGGTAGTGTCATTTTCTATGGCTTCTTGAAATAAATGGGCACCAAGACCAACTTTGGAAGAATCCGTGCTAAGGCAGAAATCTTGTGACAGATCTGGATGAGCTAGTATTGGCGCGTGAAGTAACGCTTCTTTCAAAGAATTGAATTCCAACTGTGCTTGTTCGTCCCAGTTCCAAATAGTATTTTTTCCAGTGAGAGAACAAAGTTTTGGTGTAACTAGAATTTGCATATTCAGAAAACGACGGTAAAAATTTACGAGACCTAGAAAACTGCGGACTTGTTTTTTTGTGGATGGAACTGGAATGGCTCTAATTGCTTCTAACTTTTCAGGATCCGGCTGAATGCCTTCAGAAGAAATAATATGTCCCAAAAACTTCACCTTTGTCCTACCGAATTCAGACTTTTCCAAGTTAACTGTAATTCCAGATTCTGCAAAAATACGTAACAAACTGTTGAGTATGCGGTTATGTTGTTCCCATGAAGCTTCTGCTATTAGAATATCGTCCACATATAAGGTGATGTGACGTTTTAAGAACTCAGGTAATATGGAATTTAACCCGCGAATGAATGCTGCTGAAGAAATGTTCAAACCAAAAGGAAGTTTCCGAAACTGATAACAAACGCCGAAACAAAGGAAAGCTGTGTATTTTCTACATTCTGGATGAAGTTCGATCTGATAAAAGCTGGATCTGAGATCAATGGAAGACAACACTTTTACACCATTAAAATTTTGAAGAAGTTCTTCCATCGTCTGCGGCCTGTCTGTTTCAGGAATAATGATAGTATTGATTTGTCTCGAATCTAAGACAAGTCTGATCGATCCATTTTTCTTCTCAACAACATGTAACGGATTGTTGTATGAGCTTACTGCAGGCTCAATAATGCCCTCGTCAAGCATAGATTGTATTTCTGTTCTAACACGGTCCCTATAATGTGCTGGAATTACGTATGGTCTAACACAAAATTTAGTATGCTCACGAACACGAAATTGGTATTGAAATCCCTTGATTGTTCCTGTTTTGTGAGTAAAAACTCTGGAATGTGCTTGTAAAATCTCAAAAAGGTCCTGCCTATCAATGTCATTACAATTCTCAATTGTTTGAATTTTATTCTGAATTAACTCATTAATTTCAAACATGCCGTCGATATCATCCCTGTCAGTACTTGCAGAGTGATTGTTAGTGTCTAGTTTCGTAGAAAATTCCGAACTGTTATCTAACAGAAGGTAAAGCCGATTAATTTCCTCATCATGGTTTGAGAGCCAGTCTTCAAATTTCAAAGCTATTGACTTACCTTCTTTCTCTAAACTTATTTCAGCATCGTTAAAGCTTAAGATTGCTTTGTATTCATTCAAAAAGTCTACTCCCAGTATAATTTCCGTCGACAATAATGGAACAATAAGAAAGTTCATAGAGAAGCTGTGGCTTTGGCAAAAGAATTCTAAATTGGTTTGTTGGCGTACATCTACACTTTTTCCAAAGATTGCACCTTGTAATTTAATCTTACGTAACGGAAGTGTGGGGCAATCGTTCGATTTGTTGCATTTGCTAAAAGCTGTTTCACTAATTACTGAAATGGGACTGCCAGAGTCAAGTACTGCCGTAAATTTTACGTCATTTACAGTAATGTGAATCACAGGATATGCAATGTTGTTACGTGTTACGTCGTGTTCCTGGAGTAAGATGTCTCTAATGTCTTCCATTTTTACGTAATTACTAGCTACGGCAGCAGCGTCATCAGTTTCATAAGTACATATTGTGGCTGCCAGCGGTGTGAGTCATCGCCTATTGTCTCTTTGTTGGCGCGCGTCGTTATTGGGATTTGGAGACCTAACTTCCACAAATTCGCCTTGCCCAGAGGGCCCAGCTCTGTTTAAAACTCGCCAGTTCTGATGCAATTCAGGTCTGTCGTTACGATCATATCGTCTGTCGTCATGTCGGTAGGTTCGATAGTTTCTTTCTTGTCGGTCATGTGGTGGAGAATTTCTGCCTGAGTCGTCACTGCGTGCTGGACCGTTGCGTCTAAAGTTATTCTGTCTCCCTTGATAATAGTTATATTGGTTCCCATATTGTCTGTTTCTCTGATTGTCTCTGTGATAGTCATTACCGCGGAAAGGTGATCTTTCCCTGTAACTATTACTCTGCCAGTGGTTGTCATATGGGTGGTGTCTGTTTTGGTCACGATTTACGTTGTAAGAATAGGTTTGTCGTGGCCATTTATTGTTTCTGTCGTCACGGAATTGAGACGGATGTGACCTGTAGTGATTGTTTTCCTGTTTTCGCATCCCGCGACTGTCTGTGTCAATTTCCAGTTCTTGTAACAATCCCTGAAAAGCTTCAATGTCGTCTTTGCAACGTCCTGCCAAAATAATATGTCGTAAATGTTCAGGCAGTTTGATTAAGCAAATGCGGATGAGTTCTGAGGGGCTGTATGGGTTTGATAGGTACTGATTCTTGTGCAACATGTCTTCAAAATATTTGACAAGACTGGAAAATTCAGATTGTTCAAAGTGTTTCATCATCATGATGCTATGTTTTACGCGGTCTTGTGTGGCTTGAGACCAATATGCTGAGAGGAAGGCATGGTAAAATTCTCCTTCACTGTGGCAATCGTGAATGACCGATCGCATTCTTACAGCTGGTTCATTCTCTAAGTAGCCACACATAAATTCTAACCTGTGCTCCAATGACCAGTTGGGAGGGAAACAATGAGAGAATTGATGGAGCCATGCTTGTGGATGAATGTCGTTGCCAGAATTCTTAAATGTTTTGAATTTACGTGTAGTAATGAACAGCTTATAGTCAAAATCATCGTGTCGGCGAGTAGCATGTCGGTCATTGTCACGTCGTTTCGGCGGTTCCATCTCAAAATTCGGTGTACCTTGCCAATTTCTTTCATAATTACCGAAATGCCCTGTGCTATTATTTTGTGGCTTTTCCGTATTTCTAAGTTCCTCTTCCCGTGTTGGAGCGCGAGTATCCTCTGAAATATGTAATTCTTGTATTACCTGTGTCAGCTGATCTTGTAATTCCCGCATTTCTCTTTTGTACTGTGTGTTGATTTGATTTTGATTTTGTTTGAATTTTCTAATTTGTTCATAGTCTTCTGTGTCAGTGAAGGCTACGGGTCTTGTGTCATTCAGATCATCATCTACCTTTGTAGATAAGTTAGTGACCTGATCCGAAAGTTCGGCTACTTTCTCCGATAGTGAACACATTTCCTCAGTGTGTTTTTCTGAACCAAGTTTCAGAGTGTCCATTTGTGTTGAAATCGAATCTACTGTGTTCTTTAAGTTTTCCTGAGTTTTTGCCAGTTGCGTAACCGAATCGGTAGATGCAACTGAGTCTATTTTAGCCCACAAGGTCTCATGATTTTCATGAACAATGGTTTGCAGCTCTTTTATGGCTGCTTCGTGATTCTGTAATACATTCTCATGACGCGAAAAAATAGGTTGGAAATGCTCACAAATTTGTGTTTTTACGTCATTACAGACTTTCTGACATTTCGATTCTATTTTATGTAACTCAGTAGTTAAATCTTCACGTGTTTGTTCAAGCATATGTTCCACTGAGTCTAACTTTTGAAGCTTTTGTTCCATTGTGTCTAACTTTTGAAGATTTTGTTCCACTGTGTCTAACTTTTTAAGATTTTGTTCCACTGCGTCTAACTGTTGCTGTGTTTGTCTCTGGTGTTGTTCCATTGTGTCTAACTTCTGAAGCTTTTCTCCCATTTGTTGCATTAATTGTAATAACAATGCATTGGTGTCTGAAACATGTTCCTCAGTGCTTTTCGCCAGTGAATTTGCACCGGCAACATTCACATTTTGACAAGCGGAAAATGTGTCTTGACTCATTTGAGAAAACGGTGAGGACGCAAAACCTGAATCTACAGTATTTGCAAAATTGTGTCCTATCATTTCGGATTCCTGAGGCGAGCTGTTGCCGACCGATCGATCGATAATGCTTCCCTGTTCACTACCTGTTTCACTGCCTACGCCATTGTCTGACGCCCGCTCCATTTCCTTATGCACAGTTACTAAATTACTACTTTGAATATTAGTTAATTCATTACATGGTGGGGCCAACACACTGCTTTCGTCTTCACTGTCATTTCTCAGTTTACTTTGGAGTCGAGTGTTACGTTTTTCACACGCCATTATTGTGACAATATTTCACACGATAACACAGAAAAGCACAATTTGAATAGCAAAAATAAGAGAACACATTAACATAGCACTGAAAATAATATCTAGTTAATTGCAAGCGTAGCTGCGATATACTTGGTGCAAATCTATATGCATGCCACAACTGTTTTACTGTACAACAATGAAAGGCTACAACTACAAAGGAGATTCTCTCTACAATTACGCGCTAGCAATAAACAAAAGCTACACTAAATACACAAACTACAAGAAAAAATCAGAAGATTCCAGTGAGGTATCCTAGGCTAAGGGTCGACATATGAAACGTCCCCTTAGAACAATTTTACATGTGAAACGTCCACTTAGAACAATTATACAAGCCTGTGCTTAACCTGACACACAATATTATTTAGCGCAACGCAATCTGACTTTCAATAACCCCTACAAAACAATGGCCCTGACTAACTTTAACCTATACCTTTTACAAATCACTTACCTCACAAAAATCTTCGCTACTCAAGCTACTGCAAAACAGCGAGCACCACTACTGCCAGCTAAATAAAAGATTCAAACCACTGAAGGTACTAACTACTGATAGGGATAGTTAGCAAATGAAAGATATTAATAGAGAACAAACAATGTATTTACCTTAATATTCATAATTGACATTCAGTCTTACAGCTTATCAAAACTCCGCCATCTCTCTCCCCACGTCCACCACTGCTGGCGGCTCACCTCCAACTGCCCAATGCTACGCGCTGTTCACATCCAGCTGTAGCAGTTCATGACAACAATGGCAGACAACAATGCAAACTAGCCACATACTGCACACAGCACAGCCAGTGATTTTCATATAGAGCGCTACGTGGCATTACCCATATAAAAATCTAAACAGCCTACTTACAGACTGTACACCGTCGTGGATCGCTTAGATTTCACGGAAGTAACTTTGTGTGTCGCCCGTAATGTTAACAAAACCGCGTGACAAGGGTGAGATTATTTTCCACTTTTGTGGCGAGCAATAATTAACGTTGATGATAAGATGTCAGAACAAAAGACCGTTTAAATGGAACTTACCGTAGAGGTAGCCTCTGAACTGCTCATAGTGCTGTTTATGATAGGGACATTAGTACTATTGTTATCAGGAATACAACTATGATTGTGCATGTGACCTTTTACTGAATATATGAGTCAGACAGAAATCAAAACTTTTATGTACAATCATAGTTCCTGATCCCAATGAGTAAATAGAGAATAGAAACATTTCTTTCAGCAAGCACAGAAGAATGTGGACTTGCAGACTGGAAACTATGGTTAGTATGTTCTCCATTGCTTTCTGGTTGACCGCAAAAATGTTTCAGGCTCTTGTAAAAAGACAGCTACGAACGAACAAATAAAATATACACTCCTGGAAATTGAAATAAGAACACCGTGAATTCATTGTCCCAGGAAGGGGAAACTTTATTGACACATTCCTGGGGTCAGATACATCACATGATCACACTGACAGAACCACAGGCACATAGACACAGGCAACAGAGCATGCACAATGTCGGCACTAGTACAGTGTATATCCACCTTTCGCAGCAATGCAGGCTGCTATTCTCCCATGGAGACGATCGTAGAGATGCTGGATGTAGTCCTGTGGAACGGCTTGCCATGCCATTTCCACCTGGCGCCTCAGTTGGACCAGCGTTCGTGCTGGACGTGCAGACCGCGTGAGACGACGCTTCATCCAGTCCCAAACATGCTCAATGGGGGACAGATCCGGAGATCTTGCTGGCCAGGGTAGTTGACTTACACCTTCTAGAGCACGTTGGGTGGCACGGGAAACATGCGGACGTGCATTGTCCTGTTGGAACAGCAAGTTCCCTTGCCGGTCTAGGAATGGTAGAACGATGGGTTCGGTGACGGTTTGGATGTACCGTGCACTATTCAGTGTCCCCTCGGCGATCACCAGTGGTGTACGGCCAGTGTAGGAGATCGCTCCCCACACTATGATGCCGGGTGTTGGCCCTGTGTGCCTCGGTCGTATGCAGTCCTGATTGTGGCGCTCACCTGCACGGCGCCAAACACGCATACGACCATCATTGGCACCAAGGCAGAAGCGACTCTCATCGCTGAAGACGACACGTCTCCATTCGTCCCTCCATTCACGCCTGTCGCGACACCACTGGAGGCGGGCTGCACGATGTTGGGGCGTGAGCGGAAGACGGCCTAACGGTGTGCGGGACCGTAGCCCAGCTTCATGGAGACGGTTGCGAATGGTCCTCGCCGATACCCCAGGAGCAACAGTGTCCCTAATTTGCTGGGAAGTGGCGGTGCGGTCCCCTACGGCACTGCGTAGTATCCTACGGTCTTGGCGTGCATCCGTGCGTCGCTGCGGTCCGGTCCCAGGTCGACGGGCACGTGCACCTTCCACCGACCACTGGCGGCAACATCGATGTACTGTGGAGACCCCACGCCCCACGTGTTGAGCAATTCGGCGGTACGTCCACCCGGCCTCCCGCATGCCCACTATACGCCCTCGCTCAAAGTCCGTCAACTGCACATACGGTTCACGTTCACGCTGTCGCGGCATGCTACCAGTGTTAAAGACTGCGATGGAGCTCCGTATGCCACGGCAAACTGGCTGACACTGACGGCGGCGGTGCACAAATGCTGCGCAGCTAGCGCCATTCGACGGCCAACACCGCGGTTCCTGGTGTGTCCGCTGTGCCGTGCGTGTGATCATTGCTTGTACAGCCCTCTCGCAGTGTCCGGAGCAAGTATGGTGGGTCTGACACACCGGTGTCAATGTGTTCTTTTTTCCATTTCCAGGAGTGTATTTTCTTATTGTTAAACCGCCGCCCCACAACTGCACCGATGATTTGCTCACTGTGGCGTTAGCCACTGTGTAGATCACGTACATGACATACCTGTAATTCTTTGTCTATGCAGTGGATGTAATATGTCACCTACAAACACCTATGGCTGAAATTATCTCAGTACAAGACGGAACACGAGTCAAGATTCCTGATTGCTTACTAGCCAGGCACAGAAATTCGACCCAAGTATTCTTTCGTAAAGAAACACTTGAACATGTCAGGCTCCACAGAGAGCTTGAAAGCAGCATTTCACAAAATTTAACCGCCAGATTCTCCTCTGTTGCTCTCGCCAGTGGAGTCTCTAGGTCGATCTACAGAGGGAACTATCTTCACTCGATTCCAGCAGGGAAGTGTCCTTGATTAATTCCCAGAAGGAAGTCTTCTCTCCACGCCGGAACGTCTTCTTTCCACGTCGTACCATACTCCCTCCTGCAGATATAGTGTCTACATTTGTGCTCAGGTGACCTATCCCAGTGGCCGTTACAGAAACATTACCTCCCAGTACATGGGTTATGAATCCGCCAGCCATTCACCTGAAACTCATACTCCTTTCAGAAGATTATCTGGAACTTTCCATATCCCCTTCTACATTCTTAGCACTCCAACAATCAAAAACGTGTCTCTTCTTTTCGGCAGGAAGTGTGACCCGGCGCTTTCCATGAAAAGATTCTTCGGAGGTCGTTTGCGATCCCACGCATTCCTTCGCACTAAAAGGATGTCTTTTCACCTTGTTCCGCCCCCGACGCTCTTTCTCCAGGTTCATTATTCTGACATTCTTTGCGTTCCCCAAAAGAGCAACCTACTGACCGCTGCAGCCTCCGGCGTGTAAGCTGCCATTTCCGTGCTTTGTTCCTTCTTAGGACAGTAAATGTCTGTCCCTGCGGAACATGGTATGTCTCTTCCCAGTCCCTCTTTAGCCAAAAGCGGCTTTGGAAGAAAGTGATAACCACTTCACCCCTTCTGTCAGTGCTCTGATCTAATTCTAACTCTCAGATGCACAGTACTACAGAAATTGTTAGTTCGTGGTGCTAGCCAGTATCAGCCAATGAAGTGGTTAATATAATCCAACTGTGCATTGTAAACAGTGTTTTAATACAGGGTTATTCTAAATGATGGACCCATTTTCAAATGGTTCAAATAGCTCTAAGCACGATGGGACTTAACATCTGAGGTCATCAGTCCCCTAGACTTAGAACTACTTAAACCTAACTAACCTAAGGACATGACACACATCCATGCCCGAGGCAGGATTCGAACCTGCGACCGTAGCAGCCGCGTGGTTCCTGACTGAAGCGCCTAGAACCGCTCCACCACCGCGGCCGGCGACCCATTTTCAAAACTGCATATTTATTCAAGTATGAATTCAAAATGAACAAGCTTTATACAAATGAAAAGAGGACGTTTCAAATTTTTTTCATAATGTTTGATATCAATGTAATAAATTTGATCATTTGTAATTAATTAGTTTTTAATAATTATTTAATAATTAAAAATGTTATAAATGTTATAAATGTTCAATGTGGCCACCATTTTCTGCATGGCAAACATCGAAGCGGTAGCCAAACTCGTCCCACACATGCGAAAGCATATCTGCTGTTACTGAGTGCACGGCAGCAGTGATCCGGTCCTGCAGATCGTTCGGAGTGATTGGTAGAGGCGGGACGTATACAGCTTCCTTCACATAACCCCATAAGAAATATTGGCAGGGTGGTATATCAGGAGATCTCGGTGGCGAGAAGTGCAGAACCAGATCCTCAAGTCTCCTGCATCCGATCCAGCACTGAGGAAGAGAGTCATTGAAAAAAACCTCGTACATCTTGATGCCAATGGGGCTGAGCTCCATCTTGTTGGTAAATGAAGTCCTGGGAATCTTCCATAATTTGAGGGAACAGCCATTGTTCCAACATGTACAGATACGTGATTCCTGTTACAGTTCTTTCTGCAGAGGAAAAAGATCCCTAAACCTTTGCACGGGATACAGCCCTGAACATGTTGATCTTCGGCGAGTCTCTTTCGTGTTGCAATGGTGAATGTGGATTTTCCTAACCCCATATGCGAACATTGTGTCTGTTGACTTTTCCACTAAGTGGAACGTCGCTTCATCGCTAAAAATTACACGCTTTAGAAACGCATCATCCTCCATCTTTGCTAGCAGACAACCACAAAATGCGAGACGCTTCTCTTCGCCATTGGGGTTGAGACCACGCACAAGTTGAAATCGGTAGGGCTTGTACAGCAAACGCCGTCTCAGAACTTTCCATACAGTTGGGGATATTCCAAGTTCTCGACTGGCTCTATAGATAGACTTACTGGAACTGGGCACAAAACTTTCTTGAATCCGTCAGACATCGTGCTCTGATACACGCGGTCGACCTGTGCTTTTTCCTTTGCACACGCTCCCAGTCTGTTTAAATTGCTTAAACCGACGGCTAACGCTTTTGCGAGTTGGTGGTTGAATACCGAATTTGGTACGAAATACCCGCTGCACTGCAATTTGCGACTCACTTTTCGGGAACTCAAGAACGCAGAAAACCTTGGGCACCACGCCATCTCACTTACAACTGACGGTGAAATGGAATGACGGCCCTATTTCCGCGCGATCTCTATCGGCCACTTCTGGAACCATTACCGCCCGCCCACTGCAGTCCGCCAAAAGCTTTGAAACTTCCTCTTTCCATTGGTATAAAGCTTGTTCATTTTGGATTTGTATTTGAAAACAAACGAATTCATTAAGAAAAACTCTGTATAAATATAAATTTAAAAGAATATTAATTGTATGGTGACAATATCTTGCCACCTTACATCTTCACTATATTAAAATAATCAAAGTTTGTTAAGGTTATCTTTCTGAGATAAAGATACGGAAAACATTTACATCCTCTACATCGGTCAAAGATTAATCTGCATCAGCATTCGAACATCAGTTAACTGAGTCTATAGCAAGAAAGGGATTAGCTGTGAGCAACTGTTTCGGTCATGGAGCATCCGTCACAAGTGGCGTGCACAGTGGTGCCCAAAGAAAAACAAGTAACATTTTAAGCTTAGCTCTTAAAGGCGCTGTAGAGGGTATAATGCTTATCAAGAAACAGACCTGAATTTCGAAACAATTGATAACATAAAACAATTTTTTGGCCATCAATGGTGGTAAATAATAATGAATTAAAGGGGGTCTGTATTTTTACAAGAACGGAACTACTGTCAAGGTGTATCAAAAACGTAAATTGTGCAGTGAAACAGTTGCTCAAGCCACAGCAAATGTAACAAGATACAGAATTCAATAATGAGCAGGAGTAAACTTCATTTTAAATAAAAAATCAACAACAAAATACGTTTGGCAGGCAGTTAAAAACCAGGTACAGCTCAAGACAAGTCAAATACAGCAATGATGACATAGCGTATTAATTTATACATATGTCTGATTTCTGTTGGTAGCCACAGGGCACATTTAATGCAAAAAAAGGCCAAGTGCGAGCAGTACTCTTGCTCTGAGTCTTCTGTACAAATTTCATTACGTACGTACAGCGTGGTCAGAAACGATCTGAAAAGCTTGTAAGGGTGTTGCAGGGCACGATGTGCTGAAAAATAATTGTTAATAAAAAATTCGATACGTTGCGAAATTTTCGAGTTAATTGACACTGAAGTTAGTCAATTAGGACGTTACGCGCGCAAATTCAGGCGGCCTGGCAGATACTATTAGTGTCAGTTGTTCTCATACCGCTCCAATTTCCTCGAACATTTATTTTATTTTATTAATTCGATAGGCGGATGCCTGCTGCCGACGTGGTTTCCGTTGGCTTTAACGGATGGCGCCTAAGACATTTGCGTGCGCGAGCTGATCACAGGGCTTTAGTTTATGACGGATAATGTCGGTTAGATTTTTAAAAAAAGTTTTATTCATGAAGGAACTGCCCCCTATTATTTATTTTATATTGACATATGGTCTGAGTTGTGCTTAGTGCCACTACTGGCTGTAGGTATAGTATGGCAACGTAAAAATTTTGGAGTTAAAAAAAACATTAAAAAAACCTTCAGTGTTAACGTGTACGGAACTACCATTCCGGTTGCTAGTCGTAATTACACCCTTTTAGATGTTATATGCTGAGTATATTATTATTAAATTACACGTGAACGCATGGAGCACATGACCATGCAGCGCCCTCTACCGAGGGCGCTTCGCTGCTAGTTGACTTGTTTAGCGTCAGTATACGCTCTGCTGCAAGACTGCTTGTGTTGCAGTTGTAGTCATACGTTAGTGGACACTTTCTTTGAGTTGTCAAGGCTGTACGCCTGGTTGCTTAGGAAGGAGTTGAAGTTAGTGGTTTGTAACTCATATGACCGGATCTCATTTTCTGTAACGTTGAGACGTGTTGAGTGTGCTGTTCGCTTATGTTTTTGTACTTTTTTGTAACAGATGTCTGAAGATTGGTGTAATCCCGAAACGGGTAACATGTTCTAATAAAAGAGTCAATTGAACATCTCACGCGACTGTACAGCATTGGTTGTCAATTATTAACATAAAAATGATCGCAGGCATCAGACGGGATTTTATGTCCTGTATATCATTTATTTTTTCAGTGAGTGACACAAGCGACAATAGACCCAGTGGATCATAGAATCTGATAGTGCATCGAAATGCTTCTTGTTCAGTGACAGGACACTATAATACTGTCGATGAGACTGATGTGAACAATACTGAGTGTGTCAGTCGGCGTGTTCCTATAGGCCCCTACTACATCAGTATCTGTCGTGTTTACGAAACCTTCTGGTTACAGTATTGTGATTAAATTTGTGGCTCAGTTTGCCATTGGTAGGCAGTTGCGGAAGCGTATAACACAGATTAATCATGGCGTTGTCATCCTTAGCAACTGCTACAAAATCATCCATTTACAGGTTATCTTCAGCAAGTAAAGCTTCTCGAGGAAAATTCGTTTTGTGTATTGAAGCAAGTTCTACCTGTGTGGCTGCAATAAGAAACGGGCTGCACTAAGTCCGAAATGTAGTTGTGTGAAGCGAAATGTAATCCTTTCATCAGTTATAGTATAGTTTCCTCGTTAGTCTATAATTATTTTGCAACAACGAAAAACCTCGTGAGATCTCTGTCTTTCAGGCGAAGAACTGACTATTGAAAAGCTTGTCTGATATCGATAATTAAGTCTACTGGATATGAAAGTAACCACAGTTATGTTGAAAGAACGTCACGAGGTAATTAGGACCCATTTCCAAAGAGTCACTCAATGAATGTGCATTCTTCTCGTGCGACAAAACTTTGCATACAATCCTCCATTTGATGACACCTAACATCTCATTTCTTACTGCAGGATGTGACAGACAAAATGTGTCACGAAATGTCTGTCCAAAATGACTTCCACATGTCACTTTTTGTGGTGGTCTATAATTTGCGCCTCGTAGATGTGTTTCTGGTTACTGTGAAAAAATTTAATCAGTGAAATAAATCCCTCCTCTGCTTGCTAAAGATTACTAGGCATCATAACGTTGGATTTTCTGGGAAAAGAAACCACTCTTCTTTTGTTTTCGATGCAGCAGGATTTTGAGACGTCTTGCAAAAATGCCAATTCCTTCGGAATCGGAATTCTTGTTTGATCCGCTGTGATACCGATTGTTTCCAAATTTCAGAAATGTTGTGAAATACCGTCCGTTGGCGTCACTGTCTCTAAACTGATGTAGTTTGCCATCACAAGTTTTGCCATGGAGCTTCACTTGCTCCTGCTAAGAATCTAGCCTAGAACACAAGGTACCAGTAAAATGGATGATGTTAGCCGAATCGGAGGCGAATGTTTAACGATTTTCCAATAGTACTCTGCTCCGATAAGGATCTCGATGAGAAGATGTTCCGTCTCATCCTTTGGGCCAGCTAACTGAAGTCTCCGGGAGCGCACTCGTTTTCTTATATTTGAAAATACAATTGGGTGTGCAGTAAATGGGTATGTGCTTACAAATGCAGTCGCAGACGTCGTGGAATTTGTCCAGATCCTTTTTTCAAAGGCGATGACAGGTTGTTTGCAATCAGTGAGGAACCTGAATTAATGAAACTCGACTGACTACTGCTATCCAGAACGCAGCCAGTAAATCTCTTTGATCCTCTGGGTCCACTGGCCTAAACTCGAGCTCTCATAAAATAAGTAAAATCTGCTGAACGTACGTCGATTTTGCCTACAGAAATAGTAGTAACTTGATCAGAAGATGAAGCAGAGGTAGAAGTCTCAGCACAGACCGCTTTATGATGACGTTTCTTCTATCTAGAACTCGAGACCTCGCCCTTCTTACTGCAGTTTCTAGCATTATGACCTCGATTTGGACGTATAAAACAATGACTATCTTGCTTTAATTTATTGATACGTTGTTGACTGTCAGTTGCTGTGTTGCAGTCTTGGGCCCAATGAGTGTGAATTTCGCAAAATGCACAATATGGTTGTACTTCTCGTTTGGGTTTTCGCGAGTTTCTAACTTGCTTTGAATTTATGTGCAGTGTCTCTGCAGTGGGTGTGAAATCAGAGGACTGTAAGAGCATCATGAACGTCTTCGTCCAAAATGTTCAGCTATTTTAATACTTCTCCTTCCGATACTTTGGTTTTTCTAGCGTGAATAGCCCCTGTGTGACACATTTCAACTGGAAATGCTCGCAGAATTTTGGGAGCGAGAACTTTACCGTATGCTAAGACGCCTTCTCCTAGGGCACGCAGTACTTGAATACGGTGGTTACATACCACAAATGTACTGTTCAGCGTTTCAAGTGCCGCCGACTGTACACGCTTTAGGACATCCAAATAATCGAGTTGCACCTATGTAATGTGACTGCTATCTCCGTGCCGGTTCAGTAAAATTTTCTTTCTTTCCTGGTACGTGTTAGCTGTTATAAGTATCCCATCTAGTAACGGTTCGCCTGACAGATAGGGGAAGGTAAGATAAGAGTGCGCGTTCGGGTAAGAGTGCAGATCGCTATAATTTTAAGTTGACTAACCTGATTAGCCACCTCACATACAAGCTAGTCAGTCGCCCGATGCAGGCAAATATGACATCACGTGGGCACAGTCCAGTCAGCAGCTAAGAAAAGTTTGTTTATACGAAGTTATTCGTTATAATATTCTCAGTCTGTTTAGGAGCAACATACACCAATCATATTGGTTCAGTATAATTTCCAATATGACCACTTCAAAGAGCAGATGCTTAGTTGTTAATTAATGTAACGTACTGCAGTATATGGTCGTGGAGGAAAGTAAGATTTGAGGTGTTTTTTACGTCGATGGTAGCAAAGACTGTACACTCAGAGGTCTACTAAGATTGCGGAACGTTTAGAATGTGCAGCCTCGGCTTCCCTCTTTCTCTGCGTGTGCGTTATTCGTTTTTATTGTGCTAATAACTCTTGGACCATGTATAATTCAAACTGCTAAGATTACATTTACAGTAATAGGCAACTACACCAGGAAAATCGAGACAAAGTTAATTTTCACTGAAGAAATACTAAATGAGATACCCGCTAGAATAGAAAATGGTGAAACCAAGGCAAGTTGTGAAACTGTATGGCATTGGGCAATCTGCTTTTCGAAACAGGCTTAAAACTGTGATGTACTCCACAAAAAATAATATTTCCCCCGGTGTCAGTGTTGTTGTGTTATTTAAAAAGAAGTGTAGTAACCTGTTTTTTTTCAGTGGAATGTCCGTACTTGTCTTGGGAGGTTCAAGAAGAATTTTTTTCTGATGAAATGGAAGATCAGCTGACAAATTTATGCAGACATTTGGATGCACGGTTTTACGGTTTGACAAGGATGAAATTCATGCAAACTGCTTATCAGTTTGCTGAAGTTATTGAAGAGAAACTGGATAAAACAACTGAGCGTAAGGGTTTTTGAAAAGGCACAATCGGCCTTAATAGACAACGGCAGGACTCAGCAGGACCAGCCATACCTCTGAGGATGTCCAACGTAGTATTGGACGAAACGTTAGCAATAGAAGAATTCCATGGACCACGGCCATATAACCCGGAAGAATTATCAACAACAACTTAAAATCTGTTTATGAACGAAAGAAATTTTCTCTTCATTTGATCCTTAATTGTGATGAAATGGCGCTATCAAAGATGCCTAACAAAACACCAGACTAATTTAACTAGTAGATAAAAACGGGGTGTGTAAGGTGCCTTCGGGAGAAAGAAATCAAAGTGTTAGTATTATAGCTTGTTTTAGTGCTTCAAGTATTTGTATGCCACTAGCCACGATATTTGTCAGGAAGAAGATAAAACAGGAACTTTACACTGGAGCACCTGCTGGAACATCGTCCGTTATCACTGACAGTGGCTATGTGATTGCTACTTCCTTGTTGATTGATTAAAGAACTTTGCTTATAATATAAATCCAAGTGGGACAGGCCCAGTTTTATTACTTCTAGGTAATCACACTGATCGCATAAGATTTTCGGGTATGAACTTTTGCATGGAAAATTTTATGACAGTGATTTCTCTACCGCCCCATATCAGTCATTAAATACCACCTCTGGACAAGAGTTTTTTGGTCCTCTGATGATTGTACACTCATCAGAGGTGAAGAAATGTATGGTGGCCAATCCAGGACTTGCTGCGGTCAAGTTGCACACCAATGCTTTATCCATAGAAGGATACAACAGGGTCTCAACTACTGAGAAAGATATTATAGTGTTTCAGGCACCTGGAATATACGCATTCAATCCAGACTTGTTTACTGACGAAGATTTTGGCTCTTCTTCTGTAATGGAGAAACGTCCCTCTGTTTCTGAAAACTTACCAAATTACACTGCAGAAGAATAAGCAGAAGGTGATCCAGTTGTTCTTATTCATGTCGCCAATATCAGTGTCCCTGTAAGCCTGGATGAAAACATACCTCAGATTTCTCATTGCAGACGGGAGATTGAAAGCTTACCAATTTCAAGGAAACATGAAAAGTAAGTGGAAACGCTATCCAATGAAAGATTTAATGATTCCATCTCGCAGCCAGGTCCATTGTCATGATAAACTAGTGTGGAATTGCTGCTAAGTTGAATATTAAATTTAAAGAGAATAAAGATATATTGAAATTAAAAGCCATGAAACATTCAAAGCGATCAAAAACCAGAAAACGCAACCTGTTTATTCTGGTGTTACTAAGACTAAAGACAACGCCAAGAAAAAAAATCACTCAGCTTCTTTAAATTCACCCCTTATGGAGTGCAAAATTAAAAAAAGCAAGGCAATGCATAAAGTCTGAAATAGTATCAAACACTCAATTTAAAATTAAGCTGGAAGAAAAAAAACAGAAGAAAAGAAAGAAGAACTTCTAGAAAAGAAAGAAAGGAGAAAAAGGAGATAAGAAGCTTAAGGGAAAACCTATGAAAATAAAGCTTGAGCTAGAATAAGACAAGAAGTGCCCATCAAAAAAAAAAAAAAAAAAACGCAATCTGCAACGAGAAGAAATAAACAAAAGAATAAGAAGAAACCATTTGCTCCAGTTGCCACGGGAGCTTTGAAGACTGTTAGGTGCATTGTGGAGAGTGGCAACAATGGTGCCACAACACGTGCTCTGATTAAGCAAGCTCAGAACTTTATATTTGTGATCATTGTTGGACAGTAAAAGGAAAAGGATAGACCGCTCTCATTGTAAAGATGACACATTGAGTTGCGGATAGTCACAACGGAAAGACACACAGTAGCTTTCGGCCAAAGCTTTCTACCAAAAAGGTAACACACGTATTCATTTACCCGAGGAAGCATACCTCACGCTTATATGACCGCCATCTCTGGCAGTCCAGACAGGAATGCAACTGTCACATAGAAGGGTAGTAGCAATCTGGATGGGGAGGGGTAGGGGAAGGGATAGCAAGGCACGGGTTGGGGAAGAGCACTGCCTGGCAGAACTTGAGGGGACTAGCCTGCCAACAGGCGCAGCGTCGGGCAGCTGTGAGCAGTGAGGTGGGGAGGGGGAATGCAGGCGGTGAACGAATGAGGAGAGGAGAGGGGAAGGGAAAAGACAGGTGGGTGCGATGGCAGAGGGCAGTTCACAAAGACGGTGAGGGGACAAGAACAGGGAGGAGATGATATGGCAGAGGGGTGGAGGGTGTGGGAACACTAAGTTACCATAGGTTGAAGCTGGAATGATTTCAGGAATGGAGGATATGTTGTAAGGATGACTTCTGTCTGCACAGTTCAGAAAAGCTGGTGATGGAGGGTACGATCCAGATGGCTTGGATAGTGAAACAGCTATTGAAATCAAGCATTTTATGTCCAGCTCGATTGCGTAGAAATGTTGGAACTCGCGAGGCAATCCTGACCCTGCGACTTATCGTAGAAAATAGATTAAGGAAAGGCAAACCTACGTTTCTAGCACTTGTAGATTTAGGGAAAGCTTTCGACAATGTTGACTGGAATACTCTGTTTAAAATTCTAAAGGTGGCAGGGGTAAAACACAGGGAGCGAAAGGCTATTTAAAATTTGTACAAAAACTAGATGCCAGTTATAAGAGTCGAGGGGCACGAAAGGGAAGTAGTGGTTGAGAAGGTAGTGAGACAGGGTTGTAGGCTGTCCCCGATGTTATTCAATCTGTATATTGAGCAAGCAGTAAAGGAAACAAAAGAAAAATTCGGAGTAGGAATTAAAATCCATGGAGAAAGAAATAAAAACTTTGAGGTTTGCCGACGGCACTGTAATTCTGTCAGAGACAACAAAGGACCTGGAAGAGCAGTTGAACGGAATAGACAGTGTCTTGAAAGGATGATACAAGATGAACATCCACAAAAGCAAAACGAGGATAATGGAATGTAGTCGAATTAAGTCGGGTGATGCTGAAGGTATTAGATTAGTAAATGAGAAACTTAAAGTAGTAAATGAGTTTTGCTCTTTCAAAAAATGGTTCAAATGGCTCTGACCACTATGGGACTTAACTTCTGAGGTGATCAGTCCCCTAGAACTTAGAACTACTTAAACCTAACTAACCTAATAACATCACACACATCCATGCCCGAGGCAGGATTCGAACCTGCGACCGTAGCGGTCGCGCGGTTCCAGACTGTAGCGCCTAGAACCGCTCGGCCATCCCGGCCGGATGAGTTTTGCAATTTGGGGAGTAAAATAACTGATAATGGTCGAAGTAGAGAGGATATAAAATGTAGACTAACCACGGCAAGAAAAGCGTTTCTAAAGAAGAGGAATTTGTTAACATCGAGTATAGATTTAAGTGTCAGGAAGTCTTTTCTGAAAGTATTTGTATGGAGCGTGGCCATGTATGGAAGTGAAACATCGACGATAAATAGTTTGGACAAGAAGAGAATAGAAGCTTTTGAAATGTGGTGCTACAGAAGAATGCTGAAGTTTAGATGGGTAGAGCATGTTACAAATGATGAGGTACTGAATAGAATTGGGGAGAAGAGGAATTTGTGGCACAACTTGACTAGAGGAGAGGATCGGTTGGTAGGCCATATATTGAGGCATCAAGGGATCACCAACTTAGTATTGGAGGGCAGCGTGGAGGGTAAAAATCGTAGAGGGAGACCAAGAGATGAATACACTAAGCAGATTCAGAAGAATGTAGGTTGCAGTAGTTATTCAGAGATGAAGAGGCTTGCACAGGATGAAGTAGCAGGGAGAGCTGCATCAACCCAGTCTCTGGACTGAAGACAACAACAAACAATGTTGAACCGCATGTTGTGACACAGAGTGGTCCACTTTGCTCTAGGCCACAGTTTGGCGGTGGTCATTCAACCTGGTGGACAGATACTGTTAGTCACAGCAGTATAAAAAGCTGTGTAATGATTGCAGCAGAGCTGGTATATGACATGGCTGCTTTCACAAGTGACCTGGCCTCTGAAGGGGTATGTTAAGCCTGTTTGCAGCCTAGGTCTCAGGGATACTTCCTGTCTGAGTAGGCCTTGGTGAGATGCTCAGCATACTGGGCAAGGGAGCTCTTGTCACTGGAGATATGCCATCCCCGGCTGGCCAAGTTGTATTGGAGGAATTTTTTGGTGTGGAAGATATGGCATATTCATTTGTTGTGGAATAATTTTTTTCAGAGCAAGAAACATGTTAAAAGCGTGCATTTTTTCTCGGCTCTCCCCTACCCTCGCAGGAAAACACATTTGTTTGCTGTCTTTATCAACGTTCTATTCAAATAGTTCAAAAAAGCGGAACCACATTTCGACATCTTCACAAATGGCTCAAGCTTAATAGATGGTAACTTGACAGAATATTTTACCCTCCAACTCCTCCAAAAATAAACGAAAAATATACCTATTCAGAAAAGCAGATAAAAATTCGCTGGTCGCCTTCCTGAGAGACAATCTCCACTTCTTCCAAATTAATAATGTAAGTGTAGACCAGATGTTGCTTGAATTCAGAGAAATAGTATCGGCAGCAATTGAGAGGTTTATACCAAATAAATTAACAAACGACGGATCTGATCCTCCTTAGTACACAAAACGGGTCAGAACACTGTTTCAGAAACAACGAAAGAAACAAGCCAAATTTAAACAGATGCAAAATCCCCAAAATTGACGATCTTTTACAGAAGCTCGGAATTTAGCACCGACTTCAATGCGAGATGCTTATAACAGTTTCCACAACGAAACTTTGTCTCGAAACCAGGCAGAAAATCCAAAGAGATTCTGGTCGTATGTGAAGTATGTTAGCGGCAAGAAACAATCTATGCCTTCTCTGAACGATAGCAAAGGACATCCTATCGAAGACAGTGCTTCCATAGAAAAATTACTAAACACAGCCTTCCGAAGTGCCTTCACAAAAGAAGACGAAGTATATATTCCAGAATTCGAATCAAGAACAGCTGCCAAAATGAGTAATGTAGAAGTAAATATCCTCAGAGTCTTCTGGTCCAGACTGTATTCTAATTAGATTCCTTTCAGAGTATGCTGATGCATTAGCTCCATACCTAATAGTCATATACAACCGTTCGCTCGACGAAAGATCCGTACCGAAAGACTGGAAAGTTGCACAGGTCACACTAATATCCAAGAAAGGTAGCAGGAGTAATCCATTTAATTACAGGCCCATGTCATTAAAGTCGATATACAGCAGGATTTTTATTGTGTTCGAACATAATGAATTACTTCGAAGAAAACGTCTATTGACACACAGTCAACATAGGTTTGGGAAACACCGTTCTTGTGAAACACAACTAGCTCTTCATTCACATGAAGTATGAGTACTATTGACAAGGGGTTTCAGATCGATTCCGTATTTCTGGACTTCCGGAGGGCTTTTGACACTGTACTAAACAAGCGGCTTGTAGTGAAATTGCATACTTATGGAATATCGTCTAAGTTATGTGACTGGATTTGTGATTTCTTGTCAGAGAGGTCACAGTTCGTAATTGAAGAAAAGTCATCGAGTAAAACAGAAGTGATTTCTGGCGTTCCCCAAGGTAGTGTTATAGGCCCTTTGTTGTTCCTTATCCCTATAAACGATTTGGGAGACAATTTCAGCATCCGTCTTAGGTTGTTTGCAGATGACGCTGTCGTTTATCGCCTAATAAAGTCATCAGAATATCAAAACAAATTGCAAAGCAAATTAGAAAAGATATCTGGATGGTGCGAAAATTGGTAGTTGACCCTAAATAACGAAAAGTGTGAGGACATCCACATGAGTGCTAAAAGCAATTCGTTTAACCTCGGTTACAGTTTAAATCAGTCAAATCGAAAGGCCGCAAATTCAACTAAATACCTAGGAATTACAATTACGAACAACTTAAATTGCAAGGAACGCATAGAAATGTTGTGGGGAAGGCTAACTAAAGGCTGCGTTTTATTGGCAGGACACTTAGAAAACGTAACAGACCTACTAAGGAGGCTGCCTACACTACGCTTGTCCGTCCTCTTTTAGAATACTGCTGTGCGGTGTGGGATCCTTACCAGATAGGACTGACGGAGTGCATCGAAAAAAATCAAAGAAGGGCAGCACGTTTTGTATTATCGCGAAATGTGGGAGAGAATGTCACTGAAAGTATAGAGGATTTGGGCTGGACATCATTAAAAGAAAGGCGTTTTTCAAAAAACGGGGACTTAATATCTGAGGTCATCAGTCCCCTAGAACTTATAACTACTTACACCTAACTAACCTCAGGACATCACACACATCCATGCTCGAGGCAGGATTCGAATCTGCGACCATAGCGGTCGCGCGGTTCCATACTGTAGCGCCTAGAACCGCTCGGCCACAGTAGCCGTCATGGCGTTTTTCGTCGCGACGGAATCTTCTCACGAAATTCCAATCACCACCTTTCTCCTCCGAATGCGAAAATATTTTGTTGACATACAGAGAGAGAAACGATCACCACGATAAAATTAGGGAAATCAGAGCTCGTACGGAAAGATATAGATGTTCGTTCTTTCCGCGCGCTATACGAGATTGGAATAATAGAGAATTATGAAGGTGGTTCGATGAACCCTCTGCCAGGCACTTAAATATGATTTACAGAGTATCCATGTAGATGCAGATGTAGATGTAGATGTAGACCGAGTGGAGTAGAGGGGGGAGGGGGGGGGGGAGAGACACTGAAGATAACGCGATATGCATCTGCGATGTTATGGCTGAACGCTTGTAATCAGTTGCTTTTATAGCCTTCTGCGTAGCGCATATACAGTACATCACAATTCGTCACGTCTACATCATTGTAATCGTACAGAAAAAATTGCGAATAGCGTTATCCAATAAGACAAGCTTCCCTCTCAGGTACCTTGAAGACGTTCCCTGTAGCGTTCAAAATCGTCGAACAGGCTTTCTGCAGTTAAGTCCATAAACAGCCGTACAAAACCACACAACCGTGTAGTATTAGTCCTCTACTTAGCTCTCTTGCTTTTAATTTACTAACTGTTGTTTTGTAATTTGTCTCGCATTATGTCTTATTAAAGATGGCTATTGCAAAATTAATTAGGACTGCGCTTGTGAATAGCTTAGACGTCTGACAAAGACGGTATGTATAAATGTAAAATGAATGAAACTTTTCTCGACAAATTAGCTACCGGTACCCTCAAGGCGAAAGTTTTCAGGCTTGCAGTTACAATCTAAAGCAAAATTCCTGAATCAAGCCGTAAACGATGGTTTGAAGCAAGCAATTGCATTGTGATGGACTTATCTCGTGACGCGGCCCGACGTCATTTCTTGTTACTTGCAGCATGAAATAAGGCGTTAATAGTTGAAATAACACGGAAAATCGTAATTTATACATAAGTTTCGGCACCAGAATATTACGGACGCACTACACTATGATTCCAATATACCGTTGACTTATTTCTCACGAACGTACATCACGGAATGTACAAAAGATCGAGTCACGGATAATGAATATTGTCAGAGAGTCTATAATTACAAGTATCAACCCGCAACACTATGCCGCAGGACAACGTTAAATTACGTGTTATAATGGATCATGTGGCTGGACTACTGTATCAGCTTCGTGGATATAATTCAAGAGTTTACTGGGATTTTTAGAAAAATGAATATGTGTGACTTTCTAACATCAAACCACGACTTCTGTGTGCAGGAGGAAGCCTACCAGGTTGGTTGGTTGATTCGGAAGGAGGGGACCAAACAGCTACGTCATCGGTCCCGTCAGATTAGGGAAGGAAGTCGGCCGTGTCCTTTCAAAGGAACCATACCGGCATTTTCCTGAAGCGGTTTAGGGAAATCACGGAAAATCTAAATCAGGATGGTCGGACGAAGGTTTGAACCGTCGTCCTCCAGAATGGGAGTCCAGTATGCTAACTACTGCGCGCCATTCTCGGTCATAAGGCTACCATGGAAGCGGTAACGTTAAAATGTAGCTTTTAGGTTAAATTGCAACTAGAGAAAAAGAATACCGAATATTACTACCTTCTGACTCGTGAACTACAAGCCAAAGCAGACACCGGTTAAGTTCGAGCAAACAATTTAAAAAAAGAAATTTTTAGAGCTGTAGGAAAGCGACCGACAAGAGGAAATCATCACATGCATAGATTACGAACACGTACTACATGAGAAGTGAAGCGTTTACCATCTTACAAGAGAATGAAAAAAAATGTAAACAGAGATAAATAGGCTAAAATCCTATCTACAAAGTTCTCCTCTCAGTATCTAGCGTCAGATGTAAGCTTTAGGGCTACTGTCCTTTGATTCAGATAAATTCTCTGATAAAGTCGGCCTCTAGTACCTAAGGAATATGTTATAACATTTCAGATTCCGCAAATGACTATGGATTTACCGGTACCAACGATTTACAAAAGTGTAAATAAACGAACATCTTGCGGAAGTATTCACAATCCAACGATCTGTCAGACGGAGTACACTACTGCCCATTAAAATTGCTACATCAAGAAGAAATGCAGATGAAACGGGTATTCATTGGACGAGTATATTATACTAGAACTGACATGTGATTACGTTTTCACGCAATTTGGGTGCATAGATCCTGAGAAATCAGTACCCAGATCAACCACCTCTGGCTCTGAAAAGCTAATCATTTGCATATCACAGCATCTTCTTCCTGTCGGTTAAATTTCGCGTCTGTAGCACGTCATCTTCGTGGTGTAGCAATTTTAATGGCCAATAGTGTATCATGGTTATGGTAGTATTTTTTCTGCTGGTCTCATAGATGAGGTTCATTACTCCTAAGTTTAATTAAAAATCTGAATGTCAATTTTGCTATCAATATATGCCGCCGGACTGAGATACCGAACTGGAAGCGGACATGTTCAGTCCGTCGTATCGTTGGTCCGTAACCGGGTGTGATTGGTTGCTGTTCGAACCTGCGGTTCCATCGTAGGCACTTACGTTATAGTTTTCGTATTTGTTTCCATTCTGATGTCGTCCGATGGGCGCCCGACATCTCACGAATTACGGATCCAATATAGGTGCAGCCCAGTATGGGGTAGGGGCGCCGACGTGTGTTATGGAGCTTGTAGAGGGGAAGAAGTGGGACTGTTTGCTTTATTTGTTACTATGACGCACAATTTCAAAAAAGAAGAAAGACTGAAATTAAACAAGTTTGGACCTTAGTGCTAAATAAAGCAAACAAGGCCAACTCTTCACCAATACAGGCTCTCCCTAAGACAAGTCGGCACGACTCCGCGATTTTTGACATCACGATCCGACCGTTGCAGGCGTACTTATAAACCGTTCGACTTGCTGAGTTTGTTTAAGTTTGAAACTGCTGTCTCATTCTTTATAGCCTCTGAAGATGTTTCCGCATTAGTAGACAAAGCTTTAGGCATAGCAGCATGCTTTGGACCATATCAAATGCCTACAAAACAAAATCACCTAGAACGCAAATACCAGCCGTGAAAGCTTGCACTCTATGATCATTTTAGTAACACAAGAATTTAGATCACTAAGCACTTAGATTTCCTTGGCAGTTTATATTTTTCACAGTTATTCAAACTTACGTACTTCTTCGAAATGACCTATTCGTTATTGTTTTGGATGACTGTACAATATTTCTCTGTTCGTGACATTATGCAGTGTAGTAAGCAATTAAATTTTAACATTTTTATTCTAAACGTATATATATTGTATTACTAGTTAAAAACAGATTCCCCATTTCTGTTTAACTAAAATGTACTTTTGGTACCGCACGCCACCTTTGGTGCATGGAGTACTTGTTGTGTGCAGTAATGGAACGACGAATAGCTGTTTCACGTATGACTAAATCAGGAAAATATTGTTAAGATTATATTTCGCTTCACGAAAGTATTTAAAATAAAATGGACTGTTTTTTAAATATATTTCCCTATTTCAATTTTTCATCCAAGTGGGAGAGCAGCAACCGAAGAATGATATAATGTCTGCGTGTATGCGTGTTTGTGGTTGGGAGGAATTGGCTGTGAGAGACGCTTTGTTGAGTTGGAAATGGGGTAGAGCAAGGGTAGCCTTAGAGAAAGGGGAGGACCACCGCGTTATGTAGTTGCCCCATGAATGTACTTATGCCCCTGGAAGGATACTCATAACGTTATGGCCATCAAGAGTATTTTCAAGATTCCCCGTCGCAACCTGTGTTTTTGTCTCAAAGTAACTGACATAACTTTTCTTTTCTAAGAAGGCACTTTCATTACATGGAATTTTTTATCCACTTATAATCCGAAAATGTTTTCATCTAAATGTTCAATCTGATTTATACTTTCCTGTTCAGCACCTGTCATGATCACAACAACTGAACAGCGCGTTGGAGAGAGAGCGCAGACGATCCAGCTTTGCAAGAAGCGGGCATAGATCGTCAGTAGCTAAAAACAGTTCTAGAAGTCACATACAGGTTATTCGGAAATTCCCGTTACAAGGTTTTGCATCACCTCGTCTCCGAGGGTTCCGGAACCCGTACAGAAAATTGGAATAGACATCAACGTAAACATAATTTGCGCCCTTTTTATTGCTCATGAAAACCATACATTGCATATTGTACCACCATACAGCGAGACCTTCAGAGGTGGTAGTCCAGATTGCTGTACACATCGGTACCTCTAATACCCAGTAGCTCGTCCTCTTACATTGATGCATGCCGGTATTCGTCGTGGCATACTATCCACAAGTTCATCAAGGCACCGTTGGTCCAGATTGTCTCACTCCTTAACGGCGATTCGGCGTAGATTCCACAGAGTGGTTGGTGGGTCACGTCGTCCACAAACAGCCCTTTTCAGTCTATCCCAGGCACGTTCGATAAGGTTCACGTCTGGAGAACATGCTGGCCACTCTAGTCGAGCGATGACGTCATCCTGAAGGAAGTCATTCACCAGATGTGCACGGAGGAGGCGCGAATTATCGTCCATGAAGACGACTGCCTCGCCAATATGCTGCCAATACGTTTGCACTATCAGTCGGAGGATGGCATTCCCGTATCGTACAGCCGTTACGGCGCCTTCCATAGCCACCAGCGTCGTACGACGGCCCCACATAATGCCACCCCAAAACTGCAGGGAACCTCCACCTTGCTGCACTCGCTGGACAGTGTGTCTAAGGCCGGGTTGCCTCTGAACACCTCTCCGAGGTTTGTCTGGTTGAAGACATATGCGACACTCATGGATAAGAGAACGTGATGCCCATCCTGGGCGGTCCATCCGGCATGTTGTTGGGCCCATTTATACCGTGCTGCATGGTGTCGTGGTTGCAAAGACGGACCTCGCCATGGACGTCGGGAGTGAAGTTGCGCATAATGCAGCCTATTGCGCACAGTTTGAATCGTAACACGACGTCCTGTGGCTGCACGAAAAGCATTATTCAACGTGGTGGCGTTGCTGTAAGGGTTCCACAATCCTTAGGTAGCGGTCATCCACTGCAGTAGTAGCCGTTGACGGCCTGAGCGAGGCATGTCATCGAAAGTTCCTGTCTCTTGTATCTCCTCCATGTGCGAACAATATAGCTTTGGTTCACTCCGAGACGCCTGGACACTTCCCTTGTTGAGAGTCCTTCCTGGCACAAAGTAACAATGCGGACGCAATCACACCGCGGTATTGACCGTCTAGGCATGGTTGAACTACTGATAACACGAGCCACGTACCTCCTTCCTGGTAGAATGACTGGAACTGATCGGCTGTCGGACCCGCCCCGTCTAATAGGCGCTGCTCATGCATGGTTGTTTACACTTTTGGGCGGCTTTAGTGACATCTCTGAACAGTCAAAGGGACTATGTCTGTGATGTAATATCCACAGTCAACGTCTATCTTCAGGAGTTCTGGGAACTGGGGTTTGCAAAACTTTTCTTCATGTATGTATCTTTAACAGGAACCCGTGTCCGACAACGCACCGTTTCCGTGCAGCAGCCGTTTGAAAAGAAGTTTGCTGGATAGATATACAACAGGGTAGTCATGGTGGGGGGGCGGGGGTGATTACGTTGGACGAGCTGATGTCATTTGACGTTTCTGCTACCTCTCTGACCTGGTTCGAGCCTCATTCACGTGTTTGTGAGTGTTGCATACACGCTTGCAGAATACACCGACCCGATCCTTCTATACGGCGAAGCTCACGGTAATGGAAGAGTTGCTCGTCACCTGTATCAAGATCGTTATCCACAACGTCTTACTGCACTACATACTCTTTTCGCCACAATACACAACGGTTTCGAGAAAGGGTACCTTCACCGTCAGCAGGTCTCACTGTCGTTCTCCTAGGAGACGCTGCAAACCTGAATTGGAAGAGTGTGTGTGAAAACTGATTAAGTTTCCTTTTTGTTGTTTTGGTTATTAGTGAGTAGGATTGTAAAACAAGTAAAACACATCACTTACTGGATCGCTCATTGTAAATAACTTGTAAAAGTGGCCGCATTAGCAAAATTTTATCAAACGACTGTAGTTCGGAAACTGTAGGTTTCCGGAAATGGTTCCCATTGCAGATATTATGTACTTACTGCCCTCTACAAGTTCTAGAAGTCTGTAACGGGAATTTCCAAACACACTGTATCTGACAGCGTTAAGCTGTTTTTGTATACTAAGCTCTTCTCGTAATTCTGAATGAAAACTGAGCCTGATGATTGAGCAAGCAACAGGATTACCTCGCTGTTTGGCATCGAATTTTCTTTTTGCATAGTTTCCTACTCAACAGGACAGGGCAGGTTGTTACAGAAATCTTGACTCTTTCAACCCAAACCCGGGCTACTGATGTGATGCCAAGGTGTTCCCAATAGGAAATACGGGAACACTTGGGGGGGGGGGGGGGCGAGGGGGAGGGGGTCGGTTTCAAGTTCTGGTATTCCCTTGATAACCAAGACGTAAATTCAGAAACCTGATTACAAACTTTTCACCGTAAACTTAAAAAAGAGACGGAAAAATAAATGACCTCGCAGGTGTACAACAACCAAAAATAATAATAATAAAAAAATGTCGTGTGGCTAGGGCCTCCCGTCGGGCAGACCGTTCGCCTTCTGCAAGTCTTTCGATTTGACGCCACTTCGGCGACTTCAGGGTCGATGTGGATGAAATGATGATGATTAGGACAACACAACACCCAGTTCCTGAGCGGAGAAAATCTCCGACCCAGCCGGGAATCGAACCCGGGCCCTTAGGACTGACATTCTGTCACGCTGACCACTTTTTTTTTTTTAAATCTCATTTTGTTCGTGTTCGTTAGTTGCAACTGCTCATGGCGGACGTCGCAAGACACCCGTTTCAGTTCGTTGTTGATCCATTAACTCAGTTTTTTTATTACAGAGGGCAGCTAACCCTCTGACCGAACACGCTGGGTTAACCGTGCCGGCCACTCAGCTACCGGGGGCGGACACCAAAAGTAATGAACAGCTAAATACGAGGGTTGTAACTTTAATAGTGGCAACTATTTATTCACAACCAATACAAAAAAAAATGGTTCAAATGGCTCTGAGCACTATGGGACTCAACTGCTGTGGTCATAAGTCCCCTAGAACTTAGAACTACTTAAACATAACTAACCTAAGGACATCACACACATCCATGCCCGAGGCAGGATTCGAACCTGCGACCGTAGCGGTCGTGCGGTTCCAGACTGTAGCGCCTTTAACCGCTCGGCCACTCCAGCCGGCTCAACCAATACAAAAGAGTTACATGTTTGCACCTGTTACTGCTCTTTAAAGTAGTCACCAGCGTTGTGTAGAACACGTTGCCAGCGATGTGGAAGGCTTAGTGTACCGTTAGCAGAGCCTGTTCTGTTGATGCTGCATATGAAGTGGTTTCTGCTTGTCGAATCTCTGGAACAGTTCTCAAGCGAATGCCATTCGTTTTTGTAGCATCACCTGCGACCAGCTTCGCGAAAGAAGCGGCGCCACTTTCTGCTCAACCCACCCGTCATTTTGCACGACAATGCGCGGGCGCATGCAGCGCAAACTGTGGCTGCTCTGTTCGGTCTATGGGACTGGGAAGTACTGCACTATCCATCATACTCCCCGGACTAAAGTCCTTGTGAATTTGATTTGATTCCGAAGATGAAGGAACCACTTCGTGGCATTCGCTTCAGAACTGTCATGACCGATGTGACGTCATGGATAAATGAGTCTGAACCATTTTATCTTTGCATGCAAGGTTGTATAAGCAGCAGTGTGAGGTACAATGTGCAGTACCTACTGGAACCGATAGTGTCTTTCCACAATGTCTTCAAAGGTTAATAGTTCATGGTTAATCAGTAATAATTTCTGTATTCTTGAGCTTACCATGTCATGACATGGTAAGTTGACCTAAAGCAGCGTTTCTTATAGTGGGGTACGAGCCCCCATGAGTGCCGGAGGGGGGGGGGGGGGGGGGAGTAATAGAGGAGGGCGCAGGCTTTCTTTGAAATGTGTGTGTATCGTATAAACTAATAAAAACCCTTCCGGTGAACATTTTAGAAAGCTTCCCATAGTTAATTTGCAGCCTTATTCATCAAGAACTGACCAGTAGATACTGTCATCAGGACTGCTGACGGATATCGCGAGTAATATTTCATCATTGATCACACGCAGGTTTGGCTACTTACCTGACATTTATCAACCGCTAATGACAAAAAGTCACTTGACGATGAGACTTGTCACTTCTTTGCAACACTGATTACAAGAATCACAGCCATGTTAACTGTCCGCTTGATTTCATTCAGGCTGCCAGAGTCACTTCAAAGACAATGCCTTAGCTTGAAGCGTAATTCTAGCGCGTTTTCAGTGGCAGTGGTAGAGCAGGTTTCAAATAAAGTGATAAAAGTTCCGTCATTCCCACGGATATGTTGATGATTCACAGTGGTAATAAGAGAACGCATTGAAGTGATTCACGGAGTGTATTTCTCCTGAGGGAGTATGCAGTACTGATTAGGAAAAAGATTCGAATTTAATCAAAGTACGTAAATTCATTTTCGCGTCTTTCTCTATTCCTGTTACCAACGTTACTTCTTAAATGCAAAAGGCGTAAATTCCAAGCTGATCTACATCTACATCTACATCCATACTCCGCAAGGCACCTAACGGTGTGTGGCGGAGGGTACCCTGAGTACCTCTATCGGTTCTCCCTTCTATTCCAGTCTCGTATTGTTCGTGGACAGAAAGATTGTAGGTATGCCTCTGTGTGGGCTCTAATCTCTCTGATTTTATCCTCATGGTCTCTTCGCGAGATATACGTAGGAGGGAGCAATATACTGCTTGACTCCTCGGTGATGGTATGTTCTCGAAACTCCAACAAAAGCCCGTACCGAGCTACTGAGCGTCTCTCTTACAGAGTCTTCGACTGGAGTTTATCTATCACCTCCGTAACGCTTTCGCGATTACTAAATAATCCTGTAACGAAGCGCGCTGCTCACCGTTGGATCATCTCTATCTCTTCTATCAACCCTATCTGGTACGGATCCCATACCCGTGAGCAGTATTCAAGCAGTGGGCGAACAAGTGTACTGTAACCCACTGCCTTTGTTTTCGGACTGCATTTCCTTAGGATTCTTCCAATGAATCTCAGTCTGGCATCTACTTTACCGACGATTAATCACTCCTAATGCCTCCTACCAGGTAATTTATGGAATTAACTGCTTCCAGTTGCAGACCTGCTATATTGTAGCTAAATAATAAAGGATCTTTCTTTCTATGTATTCGCAGCACATTACACTTGTCTACATTGAGATTAAATTGCCATTCCCTCCACCATGCGTCAGTTCATTGCAGATCCTCCTGCATTTCAGTACAATTTTTCACTGTTACAACCTCTCGATATACTACAGCATCATCCGCAAAAAGCCTCAGTGAACTTCCGATGTTATACACAAGGTCATTTATATATATTGTGAATAGCAACGGTCCTACGACACTCCCCTGCGGCACACCTGAAATCATTCTTACTTCGGAAGACTTCTCTCCATTGAGAATGACATGCTACGTTCTGTTATCTAGGAACTCTTCAATCCAATCACACAATTGGTCTGATAGTCCATATGCTCCTACTTTGTTCATTAAACGACTGTGGAGAACTGTGTCAATCGTCTTGCGGAAGTCAAGAAACACGGCATCTACCTGGGAACCCGTGTCTATGGCTCTCTGAGTCTCGTGGACGAATAGCGCGAGTTGGATTTCACACGATAGTCTTTTTCGAAACCCATGCTGATTCCTACGGAGTAGATTTCTAGTCTCCGGGAAAGTCATTATACTCGAACAGAATACGTGTTCCAAAATTCTACAACTGATCGACGTTAGAGATATAGGCCTATAGTTCTGCACATCTGTTCGACGTCCCTTCTTGAAAACGGGGATGACCTGTGCCCTTTTCCAATCTGTTGGAACACTACGCTCTTCTAGAGACCTACGGTACACCACCGCAAGAAGGGGGGCAAGTTCCTTCGCGTACTCTGTGTAAAATCGAACTGGTATCCCATCATGTCCAGCGTCTTTCCTCTTTTGAGCGATTTTAGTTGTTTTTCTGTCCCTCTGTCATCTATTCCGATATCTACCATTTTGTCATCTTTGCGACAATCTAGAGAAGCAACTACAGTGCAATCTTCCTCTGTGAAACAGCTTTGGAAAAAGACATTTAGTATTTCGGTCTTTAGTCTGTCATCCTCTGTTTCAGTACCATTTTGGTCGCAGAGGTCTGGGCATTTTGTTTTGATCCACCTACCGCTTTGACATAAGACCAAAATTTCTTAGGATTTTCTGCCAAGTCAGTACATAGAAACTTACTTTCGAATTCGTTGAACGCCTCTCACATAGCCCTCCTCACACTACATTTCGCTTCGTGTAATTTTTGTTTGTCTGCAAGGCTATGTTTATGTTTTCTGTGAAGTTTCCTTTGCTTCCGTAGCAATTTTCCAACTCGGTTGTTGTACCACGGTGGCCCTTTTCCATCTCTTACGATCTTGCTTGGCACATACTCATCTAATGCATATTGTACGATGGTTTTGAACTTTGTCCACTGATCCTCAACACTATCTGTTTTGAGATAAAACTTACGTGTTGGTCCTTCAAGTACTCTGAAGTTTGCTTTTTGTCACTTTTGCTAAACAGAAAAATCTTCCTACCTTTTTTAATATTTCTATTTATGGCTGAAATCACCGATGCTGTAACCGCTTTTTGATCCCTGATTCCCTGTTCTGCGTTAACTGTTTCAAATAGTTCGGGTCTGTTTGTCACCAGAAGGTCTAATATGTTATCGCCACGAGTCGGTTCTCTGCCTATCTGCTCAAGGTAGTTTTCAAATAATGCACTTAAAAAAATTTCACTGGATTATTTGTCCCTGCCGCCCATAAACGTTTGAGTCTCCCAGTCTATATCTGGTCAATTAATATCTCCACCCAAAACTACAACATGGTCGGGAAATCTACTCGAAATATTTTCAAAATTTTCCTTCAGGTATTCTGCCACAACAGCTGCTGAGCCAGGGGTCCTATAGAGAAATCCAATTACCATGTTTGAGCCTGCTTTAACCATGACCTTCACCCAAACTATTTCACATTTCGGATCTCCATCAATTTCCTTCGATAATATTGCACTTTTTATCGCTATAAACACGCCTCCCCCTTCACTGTCCAGCCTGTCTCTGCGGTATACGTCCCAATCTGAGCTTAGAATTTCATTACTGTTTACATCTGGTTCCAGCCAACTTTCCGTCCCTAGTATGGACGTTGTGACCGTTTATTAACGAGAGCAGTTCTGGAACCTTTCTATAGACACTCCTCCAGTTTACTATTACCACATTAATATTGTCTTTCCCTGTTGCGTTTTGCTTACTGCTACCTTGTCGTATCTCAAGAGGTGTCTTGTCGGGCCTAGGGAGGGAATTCTCTAACCTAAAAAACCCACATGTGCACTCCACGCGTACTCCGCTACCCTTGTAGCCGATTTCTGCGTGTAGTTCACGCCTGAGCAATTCAGGGGGATCCTACATTTCTCGACCCGATAGTGGAGGTAGGGAAATTTGCACCCCAGATCTCCGCAGAATCGTCTGAGCCTCTGGTTTAAGCCTTTCACTCGGCTCCAAACCAGAGAACCGCGGTCGGTTCTGGGAACGACACTACAAATAGTTAGCTCAGATTCCACCGCGCGAGCGAGGCTTTCCGCCTTCACCAACTCCGCCAACCGCCTGTATGCCTTTAGGCTGTACCAGCGTTCTTTTGAAATGAGGAATGATCACAAAGTATTCTTTGTTTGTAGAATTTAGTCAATGATAGCTTGAAGCCTATAAAACTAAGAGACTCCTGCAGACAAAACATCCAGACTATAAAAAAAAAAAAAAAAAAAAAACCCTCCGAATTTTTTAAGCCTCATGAGCAACAAGTAAAAGGAAATATCAGATTACTCGAAAAACAGTTATCAGTTCCTAAAAAAGCCCAACGGCATCCCTAGAGGTATTCTACTTAATTGCAAAATCCAAATCACCACACATTATTGGTGAGAAATTACTACTTCCCGCAGCCGTCAAAATATGCGAAATCATGGGTGAAGAAAGGTTGGCGAGAGTCTGAAGCCGATACTACCGTCAGATGATTTCATGTCTCTTCATGCTGATGCAGTAGCCACCAACACGAATGTCAGTCGCTACCACGTCTTCATGATAGCCCAAGACTCGCCCTGCAAGTCGACGGTAGTACGGGGATCGGATATCTCTCCCGGCTTCAAGTTTTTGTACACTACTGTTGTGAAAATGAAACGCACGATGGCGCTCTATTTTGTAAAGCTCTGTAATGAAGGGCTAGTGGCGAAGATATTTTCTTTCTTTGGGATTTCTTTTTTGTTGACATCATTCCGTCATGGACAAACTGTACTGTTATATCCGTACGTACCGACGGAGCAGCAGCATTATTGGAACTAAAAAGGGGTTCATGGCAAGACTGTGTTCTGTTTCTTCTTCTTTATAATTCACACATTGCATGATACCCAGGAAGGCATTCACTTCTGAAGTCGCAGTGGTTAGACACTGGACTCGCATTCGGGAGGACGACGGTTCAATCCCGCGTCCGGCCATCTTGATTTAGGTTTTCCGTGATTTCCCTAAATCATTCCAGGCAAATGCCGGGATGGTTCCTCTGAAAGGGCACGGCCGACTTCCTTCCGTAATCCGATGAGACCGATGACCACGCTGTCTGGTCTCCTTCCCCAGACAAGTGAACGATGCAGTCGGTGTTGTTAATTTTATAATATTTTCCGTTCTGTGCGAGGAGATGGGCTCCACTCATGATCCGCTTCTACTGCACACGGAGATATGTTGGTTATTTCGTGGTCAAGTTCTGCGTCGCGTTGTGGAGCCGAGGGATGAACTTCGTCTTTTCCTACTGAAGAACAGTCCTACGCTCGCGGCTCTGTTTCTGGATGAAAATTGGCTTCTAATATTGTGTTACTTGGCCTGCGTTTTTGACAAACTGAATGATCTTAGCGTATCACCTCAAGGCCGAAATAGAATATCACCTTTCTAAGCAAGAAAGTGCTAGGGTTTAAAAGAAGACTTCGACAGATGAAAAACTGCGAGATGTTTTCTTGTCTGAATGATTTCGTGAAGGAAAATGATTTGGATGTAGGTGAAATTAGTAGAATTGGGGTGATACATCTCGTAAACCTTCATCAACAACTCGAGGATAAATTTCCAGAACCTTCACCTGAGTATATCTGGATTCACAATCCGTTTTATACAATCGTAACAGACCACTTATCAACAGTACAACAGGAGGAGCTAATAAAACTCTCAAGTGATAGAATACTTAGAAATGAATTTATATCGAAGTCTCTTCAAAATTTGTTGGATCCGGCTCGAATATTTCAATTTAGCAAGAAGGGCAGAGAACGTGTTACTAACCTTCGCATCAACTTACTTGTATGATTCAACATCTTCTGCAACGGCATTAATCAAGACGGAACACCGGTGTCGACTGCAGCTGGAAGGAGCTCTGCGAGTTGCTGTTTCAAAGCTCCAACCAATACTGTATCTGCTTTCTTCACAAATGCAAGGCGTACACGCCACACTAAATGTGAAAATGTCAAAGAATTTTCGAAATTTGAACAGCGTGCGTTTTTACTCTTGTTTACTCGTATTTCCTTCTTGGATGTCCAGTTTGAATATATAAGTTTCTAAATTGGCGTTTAAATGTTGGCTATTGTTGAACATCGCGATCTTTCAGAGTACATTCTAAATTAATTGTTGTTGTAACTGATAGTGGCAACTATTAGACTGAAGTAAACAGTTACCGTGGGTCGTTTTTGTGTCAAATATGAGAAGTGGTGAGGAAGGATGGAATAATGGGAGAGAGGAAAGGGGGGATACCTAGAATACCTAGATACCTAGAACGGTATCCATGGGCGTCCACAGTATTTTATACAAAAAGGGGCAAGATTTTAAAATTGTCATTTTTGATACTTGGATACCTGCGCTATTCTTGTTGATTATTAACAACAATAATTATCAAAAATGCCAGCGAAATGAAAAAAACAGTAAATAAATATTAAAAACGCTTATGTAATTTATGCCACGTGTAACACTATTCGCTTACAAAACTTCACGTCCGATTATTTTGTGGATTTAGTGCATTACCTTCATATTTATACTTTTCAAAGTTGACTGGCGTAGTTAAAGTATAATAACATGTGTTCTTAACGCTATTTTTTTCGGGATGTTTAGGCAAAGTCTAACTCAGGCCAGCATTCGAAGAGATGAATGTGGGAAAATTCCCAATTCAATCACAAATCGCCGGGAACAATCGACTCGTAACAGTCTAGCACTGAACCAAGATGACAGCATGTTGTGCTGTTGTTGGACTCCATGGGTTTTGAGAAGATTCAATTTCTTGAAGTAAAGATCTTCTACATCTTGATCTTTCACACCTTTTCCCTGTCCTCTAGTGCGGAAAATTGCATTTTTCATTTCAATTGATTCGATTGGATCATAGAGGACGTATAGCAAGATTATATTCTTGAGAATCTATTCTGTCACTCTAGATTGTAGAACTGAATGTTATTTCTGGCTTTCCTTTGACCACAGACAGATGGTAAACTACCGTTGCGATTAAGTTATTCATCAGTAGGAGGGGGGGGGGGGGGGAGTTCTTGTGGGAATTGGGGACATACACTATGTGATCAAAAGTATCCGGACATCCCCAAGAACATACGTTTTTCATACTAGATGCATTGTGCTGCCACCTACTGCCAGGTACTCCATATTAGCGACCTCAGTAGTCATTAGACGCCGTGATAGATTAGAATGTGGCGCTCTACGGAACTCGCGGACTTCGAACGTGGTCAGGTGATTGGGTGTCACTTGTATCATATATCTGTATACGAGATTTCCACACTCCTAAACATCCCTAGGTCCACTGTCTCCGATGTGATAGTGAAGTGGAAACGTGAATGGACACGTACGGCAGGCCGACCTCGTCTGTTGTTTGACAGAGACCGCCGACAGTTAAAGAGGGGCGTAATGTGTAATAGGTAGACATCTCTCCAGACCATCACACACGAGTTCCAAACAGCATGTGGATCCACTGCAAGTACTATGACAGTTAGGCGTGAGGTGAGAAAACTTGGGTTTCACGGTCGAGCAGCTGCTCATAAGCCACACATCACGCCAGTAAATACCAAACGACGCCTCGCTTGGTGTAAGGAGCGTAAACATTGGACGATTGAACAGTGAAAAACGTTGTGTGGAGTGACGAATCACGGTACACAATGTGGCGATCCGATGGCAGGTTGTGGATATGGCGAATGCCCGGTGAACGTTATCTGCCAGCGTGTGTAGTGCCAACAGTAAAGTTCGGAGGCGGTGGTGTCACGGTGTGGTCGTGTTTTTCATGGAGGGGGCTTGCACCCCTTATTTTACGTGGCACTATCACAGCACAGGCCTACACTGATGTTTTAAGCAACTTCTTGCTTCCCACTGTTGAAGAGTAATTCGGGGATGGCGATTGCATCTTTCAACACGATCGAGCACCTGTTGATAATGCACGGCCTGTGGCGGAGTGGTTACACGACAATGACATGCCTGTAATGGACTGGCCTGCACAGAGTCCTGACCTGAATCCTACTGAACACCTTTGGGATGTTTTGGTACGCCGACTTCGTGCCAGGCCTCACCGACGACATCGGTACCTCTCCTCAGTGCAGCACTCCGTGAAGAATGGGATGCCATTCCCCAAGAAACCTTCCAGCACCTGACTGAACGTATGCCTGCGAGAGTGGAAGCTGTCATCAAGGCTAAGGGTGGACTAACACCACGTTGAATTCCAGCATTACCGATGGAGGGCGCCACGAACTTGTAAGTCATTTTCAGCCAGGTGTCCGGATAGTTTTGATTACAAAGTGTATATCGGGGTATTATACTGCAGCCATGTTAATTTTTGCTAGTAATAGGCGCCAGGTTTAAGGCGCCAGAGTGTTGGAATGGTCTGTTTTTAGAGCTCGGAAAGGAGTGTATGAGAAACGGACAAAAAATGATTTGAGGACTGTTTCGGCAGTGTTCCATAAATCTTCACATCTGCGCTGAATGCCGGACAACGTGGAAATCGCCGCCGTGCCAAAGAAAAAAACATAATTTCCCTTGAAAAGACTGTCTGAGAAGTCTGTATCCACGATCCCAGAATGGGCTGGACGGATCTCCAGTTGCCAGAAGGCACACTGACGTATTCCATCATTATAAAATACTGTGCAGCGGAAGCAAATTAGCGCTTTTCATTTTTTATGATGTTGTCCTACCAAGAACCGACGGAAGATTCAGTTAACGTTTTCCATTATTGGTTAAGATATCCAATTTCGTCGAATCTGGAGTTTGTACACTATAGCTGTTCTACCGAAACTTGCAATAACGAAAACCTTAATTTTCCAACGCTTGGCTACCAGTTTCACATCTCTGTCTTAAATATAGCAGATATAAATGTGTATGATTTCTCAAGTACTCTAATCGCGATTGGTAGACGGTACGTTGTCTGCCTTACGCTCAGACTTCACATGCGATGTTTCGAAGACTGACGTAGTCCGTTGTCTTCGGCGACCGCTGAGAGCAAAGGTCTCGTGTGTGCCTGTTGTGTGTTACACGTTAGGTAACAGTCGAGAAGAGGTACAAGGAACATTAGAGACACACTCGACTGAAATAGTCAAGAAAATAAAATGTCGCCGAGCACTGAGCGAAGTGTAACTTCGAAGTAAGATACGAGTAGTATAGCGTCGTACTAGAAGTGTTCTAATCTGAGTCTCGCGAAATCTGTGATTTCCCATATGTTCCGACCCAGCCATCGGTCAAAAGTAATCTATATGTCTTCTTAATTTTTATACGGCAATTGAAAATGACGTATCAGTCGAAACCCTTTTAGCCTCTGAAAAAATTACGCAAACATTTGCAAGAGTGGAACGTAAACGTTTCTAAATTCCGATCTCACATTTGTCATGATAATTACAAGAAAAGTATCCCTTTTCGTATATAACTTATCTGTATCCAACAAACTGAGAACGTATTCTAATACCACAGGATTAAGTTTCCTACCTCATCATTGCAAAAAGCAGTGAGACAAATTAGTAAATAAATAACTTATTAAGAACGTTCTAAGAGCCATACGGGGAAGCTGATTGGTTCTCAATGCCAATAAGAAAACTTTTATTCCAAGTGCGATTAATACAGAGGCACTAGGGTACGTTTTATTTGTAATAATACATGTACAGAAATACAGCAATAATATTTCAACCAGCAGAACCCTGGTAACAAAAACCATTTCTCATTTCTTTTCAATTTTTTGCAAGCGAATAACAGGATTAAATCCACGAAAAAACAGCTCTGTATTGGCTTCTTGTTCTTACACAACTCCGTTCTTGGGATCACATGTTGTGAAGTGTACTGCAAAATTCTCTGAGCTGTTAAAGAAATGGCAGCACTGTCAACAGATCTTTCAGTTTCACAACTGATAAACGTGCTAGGTCTTCCCCGAAGTACGGCATATTTGACACTGTCTTTTTCTCTTTTGAATACACTGACTCTTCTGTTTCAGAGTAAATTTTTTTATAGCTATTTGAGACGGATAAGTTTGAGACACTTTGGTCATATTGCATTTGGAGATCTCACACGCCTACATTGACAACAATGTTTCGGCAGCATCTTTAAAATCACGCAAGTTAGCGGTATGCACTGGAATTACATGGAATGGGTTCGTAGCTGGTTACTAATGAATGTTTAAAACACATTATCCATGATTTGACACTTGGAACAAGTGTAGAAAACAACAGCAACGAAACCGTGTTCTTGAAAAAAGTGATACTTCGTACGTTTGACAGTTCCACTCCTCATTTGCCTACAATAAACTTTATTGTTATCCCTCTGCCCACAATGTGGACTGGAAGGACGTTAACAACAATGCCGGATGGAATACCACCAAATGAAATACATCTGTATTTTTAAGCATAATTAAATGTGCCATGATTCATCTTAATAAATTAAATGTGTGTTCATATTGCTGGGAAAAGCAACAACAAAAAATTAATATTTCCTCTAAATAGGTAACACGTAATTGTATGCCCAAAAATCTTCGTCTTACATATATTGTTTTGCTAGTGTCAGATCACAGACAGCTAGGGACTTTCATCACATCACTTGACTAGACAACTATACTCCAACAAAATGGAAAATTTATTATAAAATAATTCAAAAACAATAATAAATAAAGTAAATATTATTATTATTTCGCTAAAGTTCAAGACAACTGGAACACGCCACAGTCCTATGTTGACCACACAAACAATTATAGTATTCTGTACAAAAGGAATAATCTTTCCTATCACTATTATACTTCTTTTCATTGCAAACGTCACATCAACGACGTTTTTTTTTGACAGCTTCCCATGTTCCGTCCCATCTTCTTTTTCGAAGAGATAGCTCTTGATAGAAAGTCGAAGACCTGTTAATAGACGAGGATTATGAACTTTTTTCTTCATATGTAGTTCCTTTAAATCGAAGGAGAGCCTTTTAAGGAATCGGTCTTGTTCCGTACTAGAGAAACAACGTGTATGGGGGGATTCAGTTTTGAAAGTACAAATGTATTCACAGCCGCAGCATCCAGAAAGCTGTAAAAATATCGGAGTGGCCATCTTCGCGTTTTACGTTTGATGCTCTTATCGTGACACAGTCAATCAAAACGTTTACTTCGCATTTTGTCATATTGTAGAATTTGCTTTGTTAGGTTTTTTGCGAGTAAGGATCTGTTCCAAGTGAATCAAGCGTGGCTGATAAAATAATAACATTTTTGTATTTCTTTGGCATAAGAGCATTTTATCAGAGTTGTACAGAAAACGAGATGACATAGGAGGTGCGTTTCTGTAGCTGATCAGTTCCGATGGTATTTGCGGTTTATTTTTGCCTCACGTGTCGACGAATGTGACTTTCATCTTAGTCAACTCGTCGGCCAATTCGCACGATGTGAACCAGTTGTCGGTCCTGGAATTTCTGTTTGTGATTTTTACGGATTCACAAAGCTTTAGGACATACCTTGTTGGCAAGGAAAGGCTTTTACTGTTTCTTTTTTCTTTGATTCGTTCCCAACGTAAGGAATTCCGTCGGAAAAAAAAGTTTTTGCATCACATATGCAGACAATTTTCAAGCCTTATTTGCCAAGTTGTTTTGACATAAATATTTTGAAAGGACTTCGTCACCTGAAGTTAAGTATTCAGATGGCGTATAATGGCCTTTACATTGAATGGCAAAATAAGTCCAGAACCCTCGCTAGGCCGCAGATTTGTCGTTTTGTTTCCTTCGGTCGCGTGTTTTCTTATCGAATATAAGGGCACAGATAAGAAATTAAAATATTTCTGAGACATTTCAACGGTGTTCAAACAGGAACCTTCAAGTATCCGTTCCTGTTTGGCAACTTACAACGCGCTTTTATCTCAAGTTTGTCTGTGGCGGCGGTATACCATTGGACAGAATTGTATCGCCCGGCTATTCGTTTGATTTCCTGATTTGTGTATTTCACCAACACAGCAATTATTTCTTAGCTTACAAACAACGGAAATTGTTTTCCATTGTCCGTTATGCTGTCAGGGAAGGTGTAATACCATATTTTTCTAAGGCGATTTGGTATATTTCGACTTTAGAGTTGCGTTGGTCCATATTGCTTCTAAATCTTTCCCTAGCGTAAAATATCTAGGTTTTCCGTCACAGACCTTCTTGAAGGAATCTCTCCTCTGGTTCGAATTCATCGCCGATGGCGTCATCATGAGATAATACGCCATATGATGTCCCTCAGCAACATTCAGCAAAATAGTCTTCGTCCTCGTCATCATAATCCACCGCTATTCGCCATTGCAACTCTTCTAAAACCTCTTCTGGTGCGGTGAACACGGTTATGTGGGTCATTGCGGTATGTGTAAACTAGAACAAAAAATAAACAGTGTTAATAAAGTTGGGTGGAAATCCACGAGAGCTACTATCACGTGCGTAACATGATCGGGTGGAATCCCACCCAGCATCCTATGTAGAGCGGACAGTACGTACTACGGAGCAGGTGACCCCTCCAACACTGTGGGCGTGACGGGCTAGATGCTAGAAGGATAGGCTGGCTACGGATAAGACCTACATTGCGCATGTGCACTTAGGCAAATAGGGCGGGCAGGTAGTTTTTCACCCCATCTTGTGGGCAGGAGGTTAAAAGTGGTGTGCTCGTTGCTGCTGCTGCTTGCCGATACCATGACAAATGTGAATCAATCTCATACGAGCCATAGAATGAAGTACTAGAGGATAGCTGAAAATTACGAAAAAAATTGCGACGACAGAGAAATCTGTAATCCGAGACAAAGAGTAGTCCATACCAAAACAATCTGCCCGGACATCTGTTGTTGTTGTTGTTGTGGTCTTCAGTCCAGAGACTGGTTTGATGCAGCTCTCCATGCCACTCTATCCTGTGCAAGCTTCTTCATCTGCCAGTACCTACTGCAACCTAAATCCTTTTGAATCTGCTTAGTGTATTCTTGTCTTGGTCTCCCTCTATGATTTTTACCCTCCACGCTGCCCTCCAATACTAAATTGGCGATCCCTTGATGCCTCAGAACATGTCCTACCAACCGATCCCTTCTTCTAGTTAAGTTGTGCCACAAACTTCTCTTCTCCCCAATCCTATTCAATACCTCCTCATTAGTTATGTGATCTACCCATCTAATCTTCAGCATTCTTCTGTAGCACCACGTTTCGAAAGCTTCTATTCTCTTCTTGTCCAGACTATTTATCGTCCATGTTTCACTTCCATACATGGCTACACTCCATACAAATACTTTCAGAAACGACTTCCTGACACTTAAATCTATACTCGATGTTAACAAATTCCTCTTCTTCAGAAACGCTTTCCTTGCCATTGCCAGTCTACATTTTATATCCTCTCTACTTCGACCATCATCAGTTATTTTGCTCCCCAAATAGCAAAACTCCATTACTACTTTAAGTGTCTCATTTCCTAATCTAATACCCTCAACATCACCCGACTTAATTCGACTACATTCCATTATCCTCGTTTTGCTTTTGTTGATGATCATCTTATATCCTGACCGCCCCCGGGAGCTGAGTGGTGCCGGTACGGTAGCTCAGCGTGTTCGGTCACAGGGAAAAAAAAAAAAACCTGAGTTAACCGATCAACAACGAACTTAAACGGATGTCTTACGACGTCCACCCCGAGCAGATGCAACGGACAAAAGAGAACAAAATGAGATAAAAAAGTAGTCAGCGCGACAGAATGTCAATGCTAAGGGCCCTGCTTCGATTCCGGGCTGGGTCGGAGATTTTCTCCGCTCTGGGACTGGGATGTTGTCTTGTCTTAATCATCATCATTTCATCCCCATCGACGCGCAAGTTGCCGAAGTGGCGTCAAATCGAAAGACTTGCACCCGGCGAACGGTCTACCCGACGGGAGGCCCCAGCCACACGACATTATTATAATCTTATATCCTCCTGTATGAACACTGAATTCGATTCCAGAATGTGGATGTCGAAGACCAGCCGGAGCATCTGTTGGCCATCATATGGCCGCTCAAGGTGGGGCAGATGGGCTCCGGGCCGCCCCCGCTGGCTCGCCAGTAGTTCCGGCGGCCGTCGCAGGGAGGAGCGCAGGTCGGCGCGCAAGCCTCCTCGCCGCTCATTCTGTCAGCTGCGGCCGGCGCGCGTGCAGCTGGGGAAGGGAGCGGCGTCACAGCAGCGGGTGCGCTCCAGTATACACTTACACACGCACGGTGGTCCACCCGCAGTTAGTTTCGAGTGTAGTCATACGGAATCGGTATCGTTCTCGCGTCTTCGCACCGTATCTTACTGGAGGCAGTTCGTTCACGTTCCCTCAGCTGTTTGACATGAACCGCGCAGTGTTTTGACAACCGACCACTGACAGTCTAGGACGCGACAGTTAACGCTCCCCCCCCCCCCCCCCCCCCAAGTTCCGTTAAAGAGCGCACAAACGTAGACACCTGTTACCCGTCAGCATGGCGACTGGAGTGCTACCGCCGGACACGACGCTGGAGTTCCACCTGGTGACGCTGTTCGAGAAGCTGGAGGCGGCGCGCCTGGAGGCGGCGTGCGCCCCCGGGGGCGGCGCGTCCTCGGCCGCGCTGCGCCGGCCCTCGATGCAGGCCGAGGTGCGCACGCTCGAGTTCTGGCGGTCCATCATCTCGGAGTGCCTGGCGTCCTTCTTCTACGTGTTCATCGTGTGCGGCGGCGCCGCGGCGGCAGTGTCCGGGCCGGCGGCCGGCGGGTCGCCGCTGCTGCTCACCACCGCCATCGCCACAGGCCTCGCCGTAGCGACGCTCACGCACTGCTTCGGACACATCTCAGGTGAGCCCCCGCGCACTGTTGCTACTTGTTGTGGCCCGACGGAAGGCAAACTGGTGGCGCCTGCCCCCTTTTATATCATTAGTCTTCTGAAACAGAAGAAGTTCCAGGCGTGCCTCACGTATACAGGGTGTTACAAAAAAGTGCGGCCAAACTTTCAGGAAACATTCCTCACACACAAATAAAGAAAAGATGCTATGTGGACATGTGTCCGGAAACGCTTAATTTCCATGTTAGAGCTCATTTTAGTTTCGTCCACCTACGCTCAATGGAGCACGTTATCATGATTTCATACGGGATACTCTACCTGTGCTGCTAGAACATGTGCCTTTACAAGTACGACACAACATGTGGTTCATGCACGATGGAGCTCCTGCACATTTCAGTCGAAGTGTTCGTACGCTTCTCAACAACAGATTCGGTGACTGATGGATTGGTAGAGGCGGACCAATTCCATGGCCTCCACGCTCTCCTGACCTCAACCCTCTTGACTTTCATACGGGGGCATTTGAAAGCTCTTGTCTACGCAACCCCGGTACCAAATGTAGAGACTCTTCGTGCTCGTATTGTGGACGGCTGTGATACAATACGCCATTCTCCAGGGCGGCATCAGCGCATCAGGGATTCCATGCGACGGAGGGTGGATGCATGTATCCTCGCTAACGGAGGACATTTTGAACATTTCCTGTAACAAAGTGTATGAAGTCACGCTGGTACATTCTGTTGCTGTGTGTTTCCATTCCATGATTAATGTGATTTGAAGAGAAGTAATAAAATGAGCCCTAACATGGAAAGTAAGCGTTTCCGGACACATGTCCACATAACATATTTTCTTTCTTTGAGTGTGAGGAACGTTTCCTGAAAGTTTGGCGGTACCTTTTTGTAACACCCTGTATACCGGGTGATCAAAAAGTCAGTATAAATTTGAAAACTGAATAAATCACGGAATAATGTAGATAGAGAGGTACAAATTGACACACATGCTTGGAATGACATGGGGTTTTATTAGAACCAAAAAAATACCAACGTTCAAAAAATGTCCGACAGGTGGCGCTTCATCTGATCAGAATAGCAATAATTAGCATAACAAAGTAAGACAAAGCAAAGCTGATGTTCTTTACAGGAAATGCTCAATATGTCCGCCATCTTTCTTGAACAATAGCTGTAGTCGAGGAATAATGTTGTGAACAGCGTTGTAAAGCATGTCCGGAGTTATGGTGAGGCATTGGCGTCGGATGTTGTCTTTTAGCATCCCTAGAGATGTCGGTCGATCACGACACTTGCGACTTCAGGTAACCCCAAAGTCAATAATCGCACGGAATGAGGTCTGGGGACCTAGGAGGCCAAGCATCACGAACGTGGCGGCTGAGTACACGATCATCACCAAACGACGCTCGCAAGAGATCTTTCACGCGTCTAGCAATGTGGGGTGGAGCGCCATCCTGCATAAACATCGTAAGTTCCAGTAGGTTTTTATCAGCCAGGCTGGGGATGATGCGATTCTGTAACACGATTGTCATGCGCAGTCACTGACATTTTGCTGTCCAGCGCCATCTGTCTGACATTTTATGAACTTTTTTTTGTTCTAATGAAACCCCATGTCATTCCAAGCATGTGTGTCAATTTTTACGTCTCTATCTACATTATTCCGTGGTTTATTAAGTTTCCAAATTTATACTGACGTTTTGATCACCCGGTACATTGATGGGCCAGAAAATGATGACCACTGCCCACCGCTAGAATAAATGCTTCTCCGTGGTGTTGCGGGCACGTGACGCGGTAAGGAAAGAAATAAGCGGAACAGATACGAATAGATAGTCATTATGGCGTAGGTACGGGCCGCAAATGCGAAAATCCCATGATGTAAGCGGTTCTGACAAAGGGCACGTTGTTATGGCCCTGCGACTGGAAACGAGAATCTCTGAAACGGGGAATCTGGTCGGCTGTTCGCGTACGCTGTCATTGAAGGATGACGAATTAACGAACAGGCCGTATGTTACCGGACGTCCACATCTCATCACAAAATATATATGTCGGTTGATCCGCCACTGTGTAATCCAGGATAGACAGAGATCTGTGGCAGATCTGATGCGTTCAAAGGGCACTGTTGAACAAGGGGCTCCACATCACACGACTCTACGTGTTACCCTGCTGACCCAACGACATCGTCGATAACTATTGCAGTGGGCACAGCATCACTAAGCTCTGACCGTGAGTGAATGGAAATGCGGCGCGTGGTCGAATGAATCGCATTTCTTGCTGCACCAGGTCAATGGTTTTGTCCTTTGACGCGGCCATCTAGGCGAATGGCTGCTCGGAGCGTGCACCTCGCACCCGCTGCAGGTCGGTGAGGCCAGAAGTATCTTGTTGGGTACATTGAGCTGGCCTTCCATGGGATCTGGGGTAGTAATCGAAGACGCCATATCTGCAGTGAACTACGTGAACATTGTTGCGGGCCATCTGCGTCCCATTATGCTTGAAGTCTTCCCCGACGGCGATGGCATCTTCCAACAGGATAGCTGCCCACGTCACAATGCTAGAATCGTGCTACGGAGCTTTTGAGGAGCATGATAGTGAACTTACGTTGACGTCTTGGCCAGCAAATGCCTTGATTGAAACCCACTGAAACACAAATCGGGCGCCAGCTGCAGACCCACAAACCACCGTCCAGTAATTTGCGGGAATTGCTTGACAAGGTAGTAGACATCTGTTGCCATGTACCTCCGGAAACGTATCAAGGACTTGTAGAATCCACTCCAAGCAAAATCGCTGCTGTATTGTGTTTGGAAAGTAGACCAAAACGCTATTAAACAGGTATTTTGTCTCATCGGTGTATGTTGCGATCATAGCCGTTCACATCGGGAGAGGCGGGGGCAAAAGCAGCCGCTTACCCCTCCAGCTCCCCTACCCCCATCCCCCCCTCCCCCCACCCCACTGTCTCCGAAATCTGGAGTGCAGATTTTTTTTTCATATATTGAGAGCATAACCATCAATTCTCTGTGATATAATGATTTTTTTGGTCACCTACGAAATTTAGTTCGTATGACAAGGCATGTCCCAAAACTGACCAACTCGTTTATATCAAAACTGGCAGTTTGAGAACCTGCAAGGTAAATTGAGGAAAACATGTGTTACGTGATAGTATAACGAATGAATGCGTGGGGCCATTTTTGTCGTAGTAGGTTTCTAAGACGAAAGGATAAAAAATAATCTGGTGACTGTGAACTAATGCCGTTCAGTTCTTATTTTTGAAACAAAGAATAAACTGATATTGCTTAAAGTTTAACTGTCTCTTTTTTCACGTAACATTACGTTGCGCATATCATCATGTCACTTAACTCGTGCAGACATGAGCTCATTTATTTCATGGGTGAGAGTTCAAGGATAACAGGCTGAACATTAAAACAGACGAACTGTAGGGACGGATTCCTTAATGAAAATGGAGGAAAAAAGGCCCTATGAACATGTGTCCGAAAATGGACGCTGTGCATGCAACAATAAATCGTCCCCGAATACAGTACAGAGCTGCATCACATTCATGTCCCAACAGATGTCAAAGTGGTCCCCATGGGATTGTAGGTGATAGGGATAGTAGCGGTTGTCATGCAGGATACACGTACTCCTGCTTGGCTTAACCATATTAACGGACCACCTGCTTGGAGCTTGTACCAGAGTTCGTCTCAATATCCAATAGACCCGGTCCTCCATATCTGGTGTACGCACAGTCCGCCGCCTCCCAGTACGTTCGTCTGTCTGAAAGGATCCATGACTACACAAACGCCCAAAAAATGGTTGAAATGTTGTGTGATGTGGTTGGCGTCTGGAAGTGCACTTGTTTTGGTATAGCCATGTTCTCGACCATTTCCATTTGCCCGGCCGTACACAAACGCCATTTCGTCTTGTTCCCGACATGAATACCGGACCATTCTGCTGCTTAAAGTGCGCTGCGTCAATAGCACAACATGCAACCTCAAGGTACATACGGCACGTGGTCAGAGGAACTTCATTCGTCATAGTCATGTACTGTGGCAAGGATGCATTTCCGGACACATGTTCATAGGAACTTCTTTCCTCTGTTTCCAGTGAGGAATCCGTCCCTGCAATTTGTCGATTTTATTAACGTTCACCCTGTATGTACCCGCGAACCACTAGTTTCCTTATTGTTCATTTAATACATTTCCTTCAATAAAATAGAAATGACTTTTGAAATGGCTACGAGTTAACGTACATGGATTATGTAGCTCGGTACGGACGAAATAAGGGAACTCCCGACCATCAGTGTCATACAATCATTTCATTTCACTGAAAGTTATTCGAATCTTTTTTGATAAATATTTAAAGTCTTGTGAAAGTAAGGAAATTCGCCAATTATCTTCTGATAATAACGCCTCCCGTGGCAGTATTCAAGCAAAATCCTATGCTTTACTGTATTGGCAGCCGACAATCAAATAATGCAAATACGCTAAAGATATTTTTTGTAGCAAATATCATTAATCGAATTATGGCGCGGGGTAGTATCTTACACGAATGCAAAACTTTCATTTTTTACACATTTACTTACAGATAATACATTTTATAGAGCTGAGGAGATAATAGCGACGGAACGTTTTCGCAGAGAAGCTCATACCAGACGATTGATATCGCCGCTCTTTTATTTATAGCGTCTTTGTATATTGATATTCCCTGTTCGTTACCACTGTTTGTCGTTGGGTCTTTGATCTTACGGTACTTTGTAACTGTCGTTCTCGGAAAGTTTTTTTATTGTTAATTTTTTAATGTATGGCATTCCAGGAGACGTTACAATAGCCTATTACAGTGCATATTATGTACATACAATGTAAACGAGAACAAAACCGACAAGCTTTCAGAGGTTGTTCGGGGATACCTTCGAGTGTTTTGGAATAGAGGAACTGTGGTTTCCAGTAGCTTGTTATGGAATAATAATTAATGTAATAATTAGACCTCGGACTTCGACGTTCTAAAAATGTTAAATTAATTACCTAAAATAGGTTCTTTCATTTACAAAAATAGATTATAAAAATCAGAAAATAGGTGACCAAAATCTGATGTTTTATTGTCTAGAAAGATAAATAGATGACAAAAATCCACATTATATTATTGTCCATGTCCATAATTATAGTCACACTTTCTCTAGATTTTCCGTTGAGAAACTGCATCTCTTATCTGTAAATAGCATCTTATAAGCCGAGAATGAGCGTTCCATGTAAACAGATGTCACCGGAGCATATTTAAATGACCGTATTAGGCGAAATGGGACCGCACAGCCCGCATCTCGTGGTCGTGTGGTAGCGTTCTCGCTTCCCACGCCCGGGTTCCCGGGTTCGATTCCCGGCGGGGTCAGGGATTTTCTCTGCCTCGTGATGGCTGGGTGTTGTGTGATGTCCTTAGGTTAGTTAGGTTTAAGTAGTTCTAAGTTCTAGGGGACTGATGACCTAAGATGTTAAGTCCCATAGTGCTCAGAGCCATTTGAACCATTTGGGACCGCACACTCATGTTGAGTTACCTGATAAGATTTCATGAGTCCGTGTCCCTCTAGCGGTAGTTTGAAGCCACAGCGCTCTTACAGGGACCATACCTTCTTCCGTGGCCAATGATATTACGATTACTTCAGCGGTTTTCGTCTTATAATCTCCGGTTCATTACTTGTTGAGGGATCCTAACGTTTTCAGCGCAGTGCAGATTAAAAGCTATCTAGGGAAAGACACCAAACGAAATGCAAAACTCTTTAACGAGCATCCGGAAACTGTGTGTTCCTTACACAAAAATATCAGAACAACCACTGAAACTTTGTTGATGGAGTTCCGCTTCACACTGTATCGTATGTCCACAAGGAACAACTAATGCAATGGGGGAGCCACTACGTAACTCTTTCCATTATTAAGGAATTATTATATCAGTTTTACTGTAATGGTACGTTTCGATGACTCATGTCTTAGTCATGGAATGCTGATTTTCGTTAGTGTTCACCCTAACCCGCAACTCACGAGGTGTGGTTTCCCAGGCTGCGCGAAAATTTTCGAACTCGCTCTCCAAGACCAGTTGTGGTGGAATGGCTCTATACTCCCCCAACCCTCTTAAGTTGCCAAGCCTACGATGTTGCGTTATCGCATTCTGTGTTTATTGTTGACCCGTGTTACTGATGGGTGTTGGAATCTCCGAGATCGCGCCTCGTCAACTACGTACATGTTTTATCCAGTACGGTTCCGTATAGCTCAGAATGTGTTCGCCTTAATGCGTCAGTTTTAACTTTCCCGAGTTTGATGAAAATGTTTGTCGGTTTGTGGAGGAAGGTGTCAGTAATATAGATCAAGAAATAAACGAAAAAGACGTCGATTTTACATTAGCCAGTGATCACAGTTCTGCTATTGAACAAGAGTACCATTGAGAGGAAGAACTTCAGGAAAGTTGTGATGGGGACCTGCTTGTTTTTTCAATGAAATAGTTAAGTTTAAGTGTCTGTTAAAATCGAATGTGTTCTGAGTGGTGATAAAGAAAAATGCAGTTCCCTGGAAGTAATGTCAGTTTGACCGACATTCTTTTTGTACATGTCGGGTGGAATATTTATGCGCAAATTTAAACCCTGGAATTTAGCTTTATTTGAAGATTCATTTGCTACAGAGATTATATAATTTTAAAAAATGGTTCAAAAGACTCTAAGCACTATGGGACTTAACATATGAGGTCATCAGTCCCCTAGACTTAGATCTACTTAAACCTAACTAACCTAAAGGCATCACACACATCCATGCCTGAGGCAGGAAACGAACCTGCGATCGCAGCAGCAGCGCGGTTCCGGACTTAAGCACCTAGAACCGCTCGGCTACAGCTGCGGGCAGTATAATTTTCTAGAATATAAAATTCAGCACTCTAAAAGTCCATTTATGTATACTATTTAAAAGAACCACACAAAATTATGGTGCTTTTGTGTGATAAAATAAACTATAAGCATTTAAACAACACTTAAATAATTGTAAAAATAAATTTTATACAGCATATATTAAAAATTTCAAATGATTTTTGCCTTAAATCTCGGTTTAAACATAGGATTCCATCGAGCCCACCTCGTGGTATACGTTACAGAGAAGTCACCTCGCGAGCTAAGGGCTAAAGTACATAATGTATTCATCGAGCGAGGCAGTCGGTGACTTCGTACTAGCACTGTTGGTTTGAAAAAAGTTGGAACCGCCCGACCGCTCCGGTTGCAGGTTCGAATCCTGCCTCGGTCATGGATGTGTGTGATGTCCTTAGGTTAGTTAGGTTTCAGTAGTTCTAAGTTCTGGGGGACTGATGACCTCAGCACTTAAGTCCCATAGCGCTCAGAGCCATTTGAAAAAAGTTGCTGTACCAGTTACTTTCTAAACATCTGTGACAAGTTAATACTGTGTGCCGGCCGTGATATGGAACCCATCTGCATCATAGTCAGTGGCTGCCATTTTTGCTATCTGGGTGAAGCTACCCACGCTGCATCGCGGGAGAGCCAGAGTGGAGATTGGAAGCTGTGGAGAGGAACAGTGGCAAATTTAAGCTCGGAGCGCGTAAGTTAAGCACTCTGCACACGTAGCGGCACAAAAGCGACTCGTTGCCGACGTGTGTTCGCAACCGGTCGGCAGCGAATCACTTCCCTTGTAGTTAAACAGGGCTCCGCAGACGGCGCGAATGCAGACTGACTCACCAGTTCGTCGCTGGTTGCCAACCAGTTGCCGGCGACTCGGCTCCCGCGTTGCCGAGCGATCAGAGTTGCGTCGAGTTAATTAGAAGATGAACGAGCAGGTTGTGAGCAATAGCAAGTGGAGAACCATACTATTTTATGCAGCTGCAAGCTGCCAGGCTACTGCAGGAAAGATTTGACAGAGAAAGCGGTGTGTGAAGCGGGAAAAATTTCATATTACATAATGTCTACAAATACAATAGCTGTACGGTACAGTACATATTATGTAGCGTACTGTACATCGATTGTTCAAAGTAAAATTTCAGTACGTCGATGGAAGCAAATGTACACGCGTTATAAATCGTATCGATAGTATTCTTTTGTGTGACTAGCAGCCTTTCTCATTCTGAAAAATTACATTTTCAAGTGGAAACGAATAGTGAAAAGCCACGAATCTCTGATGCATGAAAATACAACGGAGTTCACATACAAATGATTTAACGAGCATAAACCAAAACCACTACTATTGTACAGAAATCTCAAGATATTTGGATTTTCAAAATAAAAATAACAATAAGTTAACTGTGACAAAGCACTGTGGCACTGTTTAGTCTTTCTATAAAGAGCTATGAATTTTTCTGATTTGGTTTTCATCATTTGAAATGTATCATCACAGCTTTGGTTGGCCCTCACACCAAGTGGTTTGAAAAATATATTTTCTTACAACTTCCGCAACGTGTCACGAGAACAAAGTTGACAACAAACTATATACACATATCAAAAGAAGTTTTGCATCACCCGGTTCCCAGAACTCCTGAAGACAGACGTTGACTGCGGATATTGTATCACAGACACAGTCCCTGTGACTGTTCAGAGATGTCACTAAACCCGCCCAAAGATGTAAACAACCGTGCCTGAGCAGCGCCTATTAGACGGAGGGGGTCCGACAGCCGATCAGTTCCAGTCGTTCCACCAGGAAGTAGGTACACGGCTAGTGTTGTCTGTAGTTCAACCATGACTAGACGGTCAATACCGCGGTGCGATTGCTCCCGCGGTGTGTGAAGGAAGGGCTCTCAACAAGGGAAGTGTCCAGGCGTCTCGGAGTGAACCAAAGCGATATTGTTCGGGCATGGAGGAGATACAGAGAGACAGGAACTGTCGATGAATATGCCTCGCTCAGGCTGCCCAAGGGCTACCACTGCAGTGGAAGACCGCTACCTACGGATTATGGGTCGGAGGAGCCCTGTCAGCAACGCCACCATGTTGAATAATGCTTTTCGTGCAGCCACAGGACGTCGTGTTACGACTCGCACTGTGTGCAACAGGCTGCATGATGGGCAACTTCACTCCCGGTGTCCATGGCGAGTTCCACCTTTACAGCCACGACTCCATGCAGCACGGTATTGATGGGCCCAACAATATGCCGAATGGACCGCTCAGGATTGGCTTCACGTTCTCTTCACCGATGAGCGTCGCATATGCCTTCAACCAATCAATCGTCGAAGACGTCTTTGGAGACAGTCTGGTCAGGCTGTGAAAGCCTTGGAAGGCACCGTAACAGCTGTACGATACGTGAATGCCATTCTCCGACCTATAGTGCAACCATATCGGCAGCATATTGTCCAGGCATTCGTCTTCATGGACGTCAATTCGCGCCCCCATCGTGCACATCTTGTGAATGACTCCCTTCAGAATAACGGAATCGCACGCCTAGACTGGCCAGCATTTTCTCCAGCCATCAACCCTATCGAACACACCTGGGATAGATTGAAAAAGGCTATTTATGGACTACGTGACCCATCAACCACTCTGAGGGATCTATGCCGAATCGCCGATGAGGAGTGGTACAATATGGACCAACAGTGCCTTGATGAACTTGTGGATAGTATGCCACGACGAATACAGGCATGAATCAATGGAAGAGGACGTGCTACTTGGTATTAGAGAAACCGGTTTGTACAGTAATCTGGACCACCACCTCTGAAGGTCTCGCTGTATGGTGGTACAATATGCAATATGTGGTTTTCATGAGCAATAAAAAGGGCGGAAATGATGTTTATGTTGATCTCTCTTCCAATTTTCTGTACAGGTTCCGGAACTCTTGGAACCGAGGTGATGCAAAACTTGTTTTGATGTGTATTAATCAGCCACAATAGTGCTATAACATGAGTAGGCGCGGTGAGAATAGTCCGACTTCATTTATTGGCAGACGTGACACAGTCGTCGCTTCAACTGAGAATCCTTGACAAGGGGTGGCACACCAGTCTGTTGGCGGTTGGTGGTAATGCCGCAATTAGAAATAAGTTGAGGAACGTTCTGAAATGAAGTGACGTGACACCAATACCACTGTGATCGTCTCACTTCAGACGGAAGGAGTTCAGATTCCTGGCCCCCAACCTAAATAAGATTTATTGTGGTGTCACTGCGTCATCTGGGATGAATACCTTAAAGATGGCCACAGCCGATTTCCTTATAATTTAAAAAGTGCTACGACTCTTTTAACGACCTGAATAGCGACGGGACGATAAACTCTTACCGTGCTTTCTTATCTGTTTTTGTGTGCAAACTTTTTTATTTTCCAGCTTACAATTATTGTAATCAAAACAAATCAAAAGAAAATTTGCTAGGATGTGAGATTTTTAGAGGGAGGCATTCGAAGTGAACTTAGTGGGTTTTTCAACGTCAGCTGTGGTGACTAAGGGATGCTTCTGCGGCCGGTTCAATTTTTTTGGTGGAATACGCGTACATCACAAGAATTTGGATGGTAGGCGAGCACAGGTAGACAACCGATCCTGATTTGCAAATGTCTGCAGTGTCTCATTTAGTGAGGGCATGTGATCATGTCAACAGATAGGCGAAGCCTTTGGAATTTCTCTATCTTTCATCCGCAGTTCTGTTCCTTGTGCCGGATTTGTTCCGACTGTGAAGCAACTAAACCCGTAAAAAATTAGGAATTTCATTTGATGCATGGTTTTCTTCCAGTTTAAACGCATACATTAGCGAATTACATAAAACCTTTGACATTGAAAAGTATAAAATGCTGTTTCTTATGTCGAGTTATTGCTGGGAAGCCAACAATGCATTAGTGTAGGATAGTCGCCTTTTCATGACCTACCGTACGGGAGCAGAGCTGGTTGCATATGAAATAGGTGCTGCACTTGCACCTGGTTCGATCCCACAGGTGTTCCTTATTTTTGCAAGCATCGCGTGACATTGTTAAAAGGTTTGTTGGCAGCAGTATGTAGTTATCCACGTATCTTTTACGTGAGCTATCTGTGCCAAATCGCAACTTCAAAAGATTCTGCTTCTGTATTTTTTTCTAAGACGATGTACCAAAAATAACAAAAATCAGCTTGTGCCGAATGAAAGTCGCCGACACGTGCCTTGTTCGACAAGACGAACATTATCGAATACAGTAGACAGTCAATGAATCAATAAAAAGGTATTACTTTTCTTCTGACGCAACTTTTATTGAATGACTATCTCACGGCACCAAACAAGAATATAAATTCACATATATGTGATTCGTAGAAATGTGAGGTTATTGAACCTTGCCTCAACATGTACGGTAAACTACATTCGAAAGTTGACCACAGTGAATACGTAGTGACACGGTACACAGTACTTATCCTTTCATTCTTTTGTGAGTCTAGTAAGATTTCAAACTATTTTTAAAAAACTTTAAAGCTGTTTGGTGTTGCCAAGTACTATTGCTGCTATAACTGTATCCACCTGTGCTGTAATGGAATCTACGGATTATTCTTTGCATGATTTCTAATTATTGTCTTTTAGACAAGAGTACATGATTTTTACGATCAGATCAGTCCTTGACTAATATTTGTAGATAAAGGAGAATGTGGAAAACATACTGCATGATTACTATACGGTGATTTCAGTTCTTGATTATTGTCCCTCGATATAGTACCTTCATCAAGTTAAATTGACGGGTGAGATAGATAAGATTCAAAGGGGGACTGTACAATTTATAACGGTTTATGTTGTCAGTGTGAGACAAGGCTGCAAACAGACACGTACAGAGCAGTGAGCTTTAATTTCAAAATTGAAGGGGACCGCAGAAGATAATGCTAACCCACAAGACCGTATTTTGAGGTATTTCATGCTGTGTGTTTGATTGAATTGAACATAAAATACAGTAAGACAAAGCAATTTGTTTAGTAGACCGTTTTTATAGCGATTCGTAGGGAACTACGTCTTTGCAACATGTCGTACATTCGAAAACACAACAGGTAAAGTGATCGGTTTAATCCTTATTAAATTGAGGGTTAGTAATGTCTTACTCCAACCCCATCGATTCTCATAGCCTACGTCCCAGTATTAATCAAGAAACGTATTAATTCTTCTAACATACATCTCGCACTATTAGGAAAATACGAGTTTGTCCAAAACAGTACCAACAACAATCCCTTTACCGTCTGTATCGTCCGCTAATGGAACAGGACGGGGAGAAATGTTGATGGTACCACCTCCACACACCGTGTGCTGGTCTCCTGCTGTCCTGTGTACTGATTCAGATATACATATAGTGAAAATGGAACAACCTCGTGTATCTAACATGGCTAAAGGATGAGGAAGCGGAGTAATAGTAATTGCTTTGCGCACTATCAGCACGCGATGTGTCTAAGAATTGATTTCCATGTGTCTGTGTAGGACTTCCGCAAGACCAGTTTCGAAGTTAATTAAGAACTAAATAGATGAGACTTCTACATATTCCCCAGAGTAATCTAACTGTTTATATCCCTGCATGCAGCACATGCAATCGTGTGTACTCGGTCAATCCCCGCTGTTGCCAGGCACTTTGTGGAATTCGTAGCAGTTTCTTCGTTATCTCCTCAATCAGTGATTTGTATGACAATGGCAGAATCATTTGATAGCACGACAGTTAAGGGATATCACAGCATCTCGTATGTGTGGCTCCCCGCACTCAATGTCTGCATCGCTGTTTCCCACTGAAATATAGGAACTCGACGACACTCACGGCAGCTGAGCAGAGACCGTTGCTGCGACTTCGCGTTGCGACTCACTGTTCAAACTTACTTTTAACAGCCCAGCGCAAAACCGGTTTCACGACGTTACTTTACGTGCTACAGCGCGCATATGTAATTCGGGTAAGCTTCTGAATTTAAACGCCCAGTATCCCGGATCGATTGATCAATTTCAGCTACACGCTCTGTAGCTCTCGATTTGCTCTGTCCGACGCAGTCTTCCTTTCGGTGTTTTAGTCGACACCTCATTCATTTTCTCATTTCTTTGTCTTTCGCAAGAGTTTAATCTTTTCACTTAAAATTATATTTCGAAGTTTCTTCCCTCTCGGTTCTGTGCATTTTTTGTGTAACGTTTACTTTTCTCATTAAGTGTTTTTACAAAGGAGACATTAGATGTGAAGATCGTTTCGATTTCTCTGCAAGTCGTTAATGCGCTGCAGCTTCTTTTACTTCCATTTGTTGTCAGTTTCGTACTCTTTCTGTTTCTTGCTTCATTCATGCAGAACTCCATCGCCTTGTGTCTTCATTTCGAGATTATTTCATGGAGTAACCTGCTACTCCTTGTTGTCAGCAAGTAAGCTAAACTGAACGTGAAGAAATATTCTATTTAATCGCTAGTTGATTGCGAGTGTTCAGATGATCTTACATCACTGTGTAACCTCTAATAAATCTTATTTTGCTGATACATAGGCTTCGTTCAGGTTGAACCCTGTTTACTAAACTAGAGTAGAATTTTGTTGGTACCGTGAACATCAACCCTGTTTATCATCGTAGTTGTTTATTGACTTTACAGTATCTTTGGCTGCCGTCTGGAGTGGCCGAGCGGTTCTAGGCGTTATAGTCTGGAACCGCGTGACCGCTACGGTCGCAGGTTCGAATCCTGCCTCGAGTATGGATGTGTGTGATGTCCCTAGGTTAGTTAGGTTTAAGTAGTTCTGAGTTCTAGGGACTGATGACCTCAGAAGTTAAGTCCCATAGTGCTCAGCGCCATTTGAACAATTTTTTATCTTTGGCTTCCAAACAACTTTTATTCATCACTTTCTCAGTTACTGACCGTCATTTGTAATGTTTCATGCCTGAGACAATATTTCTGGCTTACAGAGTATGACACACGTTGTCTGAAGACGCTTACATGGTTTGGCCACAGCAGGGGTCTAATAAAGGGTCTGTTACCTCAATTACATTTATGTCAGTTTAGTGCATAACACTGCAAGCTAAAGAAGGAACTGCGTCGCCCGTAGTAGTTTCCGAGGAAATAATAGAACGCCAGCTCAAAACGCACAGAACACTAGTGCCGCGTTGGAGGAGGAGTCTGTTATCGTTGAGCGGTCCCCTGCGCCTACGTGGGGCCAGATAACCCTCCTCTGGAGGCATTTCGTTTGCCCAGGCTGTGCCGTTAAGCTGCCCCTTAAGAGTCATCCATCACTGCCTGTACCGTATCACATGGCTCATAAACCATCGACAGTCTCTCAAAGATATTTTGAAAACAGAAACGTAGACTGCTGTATTGAACCACAGTGTTGTAGAGTGTGGAAGGCAATGGATTTAAACAAGAGTGGCGGTTTCTTTTGCCAAAACTAGATTTTTGATGCTTCCCTGTAGAGACTCTCACGCCCGGGTTCCCGGGTTCGATTCCCGGCGGGGTCAGGGATTTTCTCTGCCTCGTGATGACTGGGTGTTGTGTGCTGTCCTTATGTTAGTTAGGTTTAAGTAGTTCTAAGTTCTAGGAGACTGATGACCATAAATGTTAAATCCCATAGTGCTCAGAGCCATTTGAATCATTTTTTTTGTAGAGACTCTTATTGATTACGATTTGGAGAGTTAATCAACTGAGCTGTCGTAATATATACACCTATTTTTTCACCATTCTTTTTTACGACTGCAGTCCTATCACAATGGGCTCTGTTACAACTAGAGTTCGTTCCGAAAAATGTTGGAGAATGCCTTTCGTGATGCGTAGAACAAGATTAATTCATTGGCGACGTTGTCTAACAGGTTTGATTAGTCCGCACTTACTCGTCCTTAGACTAACACTCTGCAGACCAGATGGTTTTGTCCGGGAGATTTTGTCAGACCAGATGTAAGGTCAGGCCGTGTGAGCAAATGTTGCCCGAGGAGATTCGTCATCTGTGGGGCGCTATCGGAGCCCACGCTGCATCAGTCGTGCTGTGGACGTAGTTGGTTCATTGTCCTGTGTCTGTAAAACTGATGGTGGCTCGTTCATGTGAAGACGTGATTATAAAAATTTCATAATTTTCCCAGGACCTCACATGTTTGCGAGATACTTCGGACTATCTACATTGCAATAAGAATGAGCGAAATGAGACACTTCACAGATGCATTAAGAGTAACAAAAGCTGATACTACCGAATCAGCAGCAAAAAGAAGATACGGAATACGAGGTTTATTATCGATAGGGAGTAAAAATAATAGATGAGATAAACAGACAGTACTCGAACAGGTTATTTGAAGAAGTAAAATCTACTTATATATTTCTAAATGCGAAATGAAATCAAGTACTGATCTGAAATGTAAGGGAAAAGAATGGAAATTTAAAGTTTAGTTATCAATACTGAACGCAGCTGACATCTGTTGAGTGTGGTCTAATTGTTTGTGACGTTCGTCCTTGGATATTACCAGCAGTAACAGTACAGTATGAAGTAGCGTTGAAAGCTACATCAGACCAGACTTCGGACTGAAAACCACAATTGCAACAACAACGACAGCAGCAACAACAACATAGCTCTTATAGCAGTAAGTTGTTTAACTTGTAGTTAACAATGACTAATAATCACCTTTAACTGCCAAGTGAGGATGCATGTCTGCAGTGGCAATACGTTAGAGTGAAAACTCTTAAACAAAGTACGGGTAATGATTTACTGTCTATAATGAAAATGGAAGCGGCACTTGAACACATTTCGATGATAGAAGAGGCGAAAGCCACTGAAGATGCCTAAAACAATATTATGTCGAATATGTTTGGTGGAAGAAAAAACAGACGAAATTCAATTGTAAAAGACGAACACTACTTGTTATTACTTATAAGATAAATAATATTTGATTAGCAACTGGGGATGAATGGCCGCAAACAGGTGCAACGTTACTACAGCAGCACGGGTTATTCATTAGTGGGCATTAACCTTACACCCAAGGACGAAATCGCTACAAGGAATGGGTCGATATGGTATGAATGAATATGTTTAAGAACGTCCAATGAGAAATCTTTACACTTCCAATAAAAGACGTATATTTCTTTACTTGTACGTTGCTCTTTAGGACTTTACATATAGAGCCAGACGTTTCAAGAATTCACTGTCGAGAAATCGCAGTTGTGTGTATTTTATGCACGTGTTCCCTTTCGGAGGCTAAATTCAATAAAGTGATAGCTACAATTTCTCTTCATCAATAGCCGCTAGTCTCTTGAAAGAGTATTGATTCCCATTAATGGAGTTACCTACACTGCATTATATTGAAATGGTCACAACCCATTCTCAGATAATTGCGAAAATCATCTTGCTTTTACTCACGTTAGGCGTATTTAACAATGCTACAAGAGCAATGCCGAGTTTCATAACCCTGACGTATGTGGATTCTGCGACTCTAGAGCGACTGGAAAAAACTCCTGCATATAGGAAAAGAACAGACCTGCTAAACTGCAGATCAGTGTCCTTAACATCGGAATGCTGCAAAATCATTGAACATACTCCCAGTTCCAGTACAACAGATTTCCTTGACACAGACAAGCTTTTGTCAACGAATCAGCACGGTTTTAGAAAGCATCGCTCGCGCGAAACTCTGCTTGCCTTTTTCTCACACGATATCCTGTGAACCATGGATCAAGGAAAATACGCAGAGTCCATATGCGTAGATTTCCGGAAACCGTTGGACACAACGCCCTACTTCAGATTGTGAACGAAGGTACGAGCGTATGGAATAGGTTCTCATGTACGAGGGGCGTTTGGAAAGTCCGTGCAAAAATAAAAACTTCTTACATGTTTGCGGTAAACCTTTTTTATTTTTCCCCATAGTCTCCTTTTAGACTTATACAATTTGTACAGCGCTGTTCTAATTTGTTGATCCCTTCCGAATAATAGGAATTGTCCAAGTCTGCAAAATAGCTATTAGTTGCTGTAATCAACACCCCGTTTGAATAAAATCTTTGTCCCGCCAGCCATTTCTTCAAATTGGGGAACAAATAGTAGTATGGGGAAGCCACGTCTGGAGAACAGGGGGGATGTGAAGTATTTACATTACTTTTTCGACCACAACTGCTGAGGTGTGTGCTGGTGCACTGTCGTGATGGAAAATGGCTTTTTTGCGGTCCAATCGCCGGCGTTTTTCTTGCAGCTTGGTTTTCAAAAGGTCCAGTAACGATCAATAATATGCACCAGTAATAGTTTTACCCTTTTCCAGATAGTCGATGGGGATTATCCCTTGCGAATCCCAAAAACAGTCGCCAGAACCATTCCGGCCTAAGGACTGGTCTTCGTCTTTTTTGGTGCAGATCCTCACTTGGCAACCCATTGTATAGATTGTTGTTTGGTCTCAGGAGTATAGTAATGTATCCATGTTTCATCCACAGTGACGAAACGACGCTTAAAGTCCTGCGGATTCTTCCTGAACAGCTTGTAACCATCCTTGCAACACTTCACACGATTCCGATTTTGGTCAAGCGTTAACAATCGCGGAACCCATCATGCAGATAGCTTTCTCATGTCCAAATATTTACGTAAAATATTATGTATCCATTCATTCTAGATGCCCATAGCACTAGCAATCCCACGCACCTTAACTCTTCTGTCATCCATCACCATATCATGCGTTTTATCAATGATTTATGGAGTCGTAACCACCACAGAGCGTCCAAATCACTTGTGCCCATATGGCCACACCGAAAATTTTGTAACCACTTATAAACTGTTCTAATCGAAGGTTCAGAGTCACCGTAATGTTTATCAAGCTTCTCATTAGTCTCCTGGGGCGTTTTGCCTTTCATAAAGTAATGTTTAGTCACCACACGAAATTCTTCTTCGTCCATTTTTTGACAATCACTCGACTTCCTTGATTCACACGAATGCCAAACACAAAGAAATAGACCAATATGGCTGAAACTTTGTGTGCGTTCCTACCAAAGATGCGTTCTTTTTGCGAAATACTGTTGAGAAATTTAGAGAGGCAGCATTTGATCCGTTCTGCTGAGCGATTCTTCTGCCGCAAACGTACATTTCGCGTAAGGACCACGAGGATAAGTGAAATGAGAAATTCAGGTTCTACATCTACATGGATACTCTGCAAATCACATTTAAGTGCATGGCAGAGGTTCATCGAACCACCTTCACAATTCTCTATTATTCCAATCTCGTATAGCGCGCGGAAAGAACGAACACCCACATCTTTCCGTACGAGCTCTAATTTCCCATATTTTATCGTGGTGATCGTTTCTCTCTATGTAGGTCAAATAATATTTTCTCATTCGGAGAAGAAAGTTGGTGACTGAAATTTCGTGAGAAGATTCCGTCGCTACGAAAAACGCCTTTCTTTTAATGATGTACAGCCCAAATCCTGTATCATTTCTGTGACACTCTCTCCCATATTTCGCGATAATACAGAACGTGCTGCCCTTCTTTGAACTTTTTCGATGTACTCCGTCAGTCCTATCTGGTAAGGATCCCACACCGCGGAGCAGTATTCTACCAGAGAACGGACTAGCGTAGTGTAGGCAGTCTCCTTAGTAGATCTGTTACATTTTCTAAGTGTCCTGCCAATAAAAGGCAGTCTTTGGTTAGCCTACCCCACAACGTTTTCTACGTGTTACTTCCAATTACGTTGATCGTAATTGTAATACCTAGGTATTTAGTTGAATTTACGGCCTTTATATTTGACTAATTTATCGCGTTATTTAGGGTCAACTGCCAATTTTCGCACCATTCAGATATCTTTAATAAATCGTTTTGCAATTTGTTTTGATCTACTGATGACTTTATTAGTCGATAAACAACAGCGTCATCTGCAAACAACGTAAGTTGGCTGCTCAGATTGTCTCCCAAATCATTTATATAGATAAGCAACAGCAAAGGGCCTATAACACTACCTTGAGGAACGCCAGAAATCACTTCTGTTGTACTCGATGACTTTCCGCCAGATACTACGAACTGTGACCTCTCTGACAGGAAATCACAAACCCAGTCACATAATTGAGACGATATTCCATAAGCACGCAATTTCACTACAAGCCGCTTGTGTGGTACAGTGTCAAAAGCCTTCCGGAAATCCAGAAATACGCAATCGATCTGAAATCCCTTGTCAATAGCACTCTACGCTTCATGTCAATAAAGAGCTAGTTGTGTTTCACAGGAACGATGGTTTCTAATCTCATGTTGACTGTGCGTCAATAGATAGTTTTCGTCTAGGTAATTCATATATGTTTGCACGAAGGTATAGTGTGGCTGAGTGGTTCTAGGCGCTTCAGTCTGGAACAGCGCGACCGCTACGGTCGCAGGTTCGCTGTCTCGGGCATGGATGTGTGTGATGTCCTTAGGTTTGTTAAGTCTCATAGTGCTCAGAGCCATTTGAACCATTTTTGAACGAAGGTATATACAGGGTGGTGGAAAAAAATAAAGACAGGTAGGGGCGGGTTCCTGATACAGAAATAAATTTTTAAAAAATCCGGTACACTTGGGCTCTAAAATACGTACTTTAAAAGCTATGAGCACTTTGAATTTTCGATGGTGTGAAACACATCATAGTCCTCAAGGTGTGCATTTTAGAGCCGATGCTAGACATGTTTTCTTGATTTTGTTCATACTACCTCTCCGAAAAATATGAAAAGCAAAGAGGTTGCAATAGAAGAGATGAGTTTCATAGTATTGCAGATCAATAACTGCTCATATCTCTTAAGGTATGCGCCTAAGAACCCTTGCTTACTAGACACTTTTTTCTTGCTCTTGTGTAAGAAACCTGCCTCTAAAGTTTGCGTTTTTTTTGGGAGGGGCGGGGGACGACACCTCGTAGATAATCGATTTACCCTCGCTCAGTTTTCCAGTGAAACAGGAAAGGAAACGTCCATTAGTACTACAAGGTAGCCTCCGCCATGCACCATACAACGGCTTGCGGAGTCTGCATTACTACATCGAGACGGCTCGACTGTGCGCCGATCCGTGTTCCGCTTAACTTGCGTAACAGTGGCGTCGGAAAGGTAGCGGCTGAGTAGCGCCGTGCTACGCGGTGCATGGAACTGGAGAGGGGTGGGGGGAGACCGGCAATCAGAATACGTGTGGACTGACTGGCTGCTGGCCGCGGTGAGATGCGGGCGGACACTTGCCGGCCTTGTACAAAGGCCGGCGCAGATAGCGCTCGAGCTCCAGAAGAATCTGGTGAAGCACTGAGGCAGCTAAAGCACAAATCCAGCATCCAGTCATTACACTCAGTACCTAACCTGAGGGGCTGTAACGTAAAGAAGCACGAGTTCAGCTACAACTGCATAGAAATTCAATACAAGTGTTAAGGAAATGAAACTAGAGTTTAACGTCCCGTGGACGCCATTAGATAAGTATCTCGAGCTGAGCCTTAATGAAGACGTTGACCGTGGTCTTTTACGTGGAACCAGTACAACATTCGCCTGAAATGGCTTAGGAGGCCACAAAAAACCGACAGGAGGCCACAAAAAACCGACAGGACAGCCGGAAGGAGTTTCGAACATTGCAGCTTACTGATACGTGCTCAACATCTTATCCACTGCGGCAAATAGTTTAATGTGAAGAATAATAGTCGATACTTAGATGCTTCCTACCTTGATTTCAAAAACATATAATAAAACTGAGTATTATATCGCAAAAGTGATGACTTACTCTATTTAGGGTGTCCCAAGAGGAATGGTCGATATTCAGGGATATGACAGAAAAGATCATCAGAAGCGAGATAGTCTCAAACATGCGCTCTGAAACTGCATATCTTAAGGCCCATTAGCACTTCTGCCATACCGTGAAACAAATATCTTCTAGTGCAAGCTCTTTGCTTTCCAGCCGGCCGTGGGGCCGAGCGGTTCTAGGCGCTACAGTCTGGAACCGCGCGGCCGCTACGGTCGCAGGTTCGAATCCTGCCTCGGGCATGGATGTGTGTGATGTCCTTAAGTTAGTTAGGTTTAAGTAGTTCTAAGTTCTAGGGGACTGATGCCCTCACAAGTTAAGTCCCATAGTGCTCAGAGCCAGTCTTTGCTTTCCATATTTTGGGAGGAGGTAATCTGGACCGAAAGTAGAAAACTTGGCTCGTACACCGGCTCTAAAATGCATAGCTTAAAAACTATGAGCACTCGTTCAGTAGAAGAGATGTGTTTCACAGTATCGAAGATGAAACAGTGTTCATTGCTCTTAAGGAATTCATTTTAGAGCCCATGTGTAGTGGACACTTTTTGCTTCGAATGATCATTCCTGCCTTATGCTTCAGAATTGACCATTCCCTCCCCTGATGCGCTGTAGAAGCAATAAGCTACATCGGCCCGCCGATCCCGATCTATGCTATTAAGTTCGCTGTCGATGACAACGCGAATACCGAAACTGTTACATCAACAAGATAAAGGTTTCCAGCCCGTTCTCTTTGTTAAACACAATATTTGAAGAATGGAAATGGAAAACATTCTGAGTATCATTTTTTGTCAGCGTTTCAGCGCTATTCTGTTCGCGCCATTCTGTTGCATTCCCGAAAACTTATTCCAAGTGTCAAACCAAGGGGAATATGTTTCAAGGATTCCTTACTACATAGCACACGGCCAGTGAGTTCCGAGTGCGATGCCTCAAGATCTTATCGATTTAGCCTATGATGCTTCGAAGAGATAACACGCAAGTTTTTGGCGAGTGGACACAGCTCTCTGACCTGCGACAAATTTCGCACTAATAAAGAAAAGTTAACAAGACCTTTGTGCGCAAAATTTACACAAGATTGTTCAGTCAGCTATGAAACCATTCCATGTAATTCCAAAAACGCAATTGACTTCTCTTATTTTAAAGATACTGCTGTAATATTGTTGTCAATATAGGCGTGTAAGATCTCCAAATGCAGTGTGATCAAACTGTTCCGTACTCATCTGTCTCAAATAGTTCTAAAAAATTCTTATTCTGGAACAGAAGACTGGAAAAATTGTCAATGTATTCAAAAGAGGAAAGACAACGGCTGGTGTATGCCATGCCGTTCTTCATCTGGAAGACGGGCCACGTTTATCAGTTGCAAAAGAGGAAGACCTTTTGACGATGATGCCAGATCTTCCTCACCAGCACTGAGAGTTTTACAGCAAAATTTGCAACATGAAGTCCCAAGAATGGAGTGGTATAAGAAACGGAAGTCAATACTGAGATACCTTTTTTCTAGAGTTTAATTTTGTTATTCTCTTATAAAAAAATTAAAAGTAATGAGAAGGGGTTTTTGTTGACTAAAATATTATTGCTATATTTCTGTAATTGTTTAACCACAAGTGAAACGTAGTGCCTCTGTACTAAAGGCACTTGAAAAAAAAACTTTCGTATTGGCACTCAGACGCAATTAGTTTCTTAGCACGACATGTTTCTAGTAAATTATTTATTTTCTCATTCCTCGCACTTTTTTCCACTGATGAGGTGGGGCAACGTGATTTTGTGTTACTTAGATCCATTTCCACTCATTTCTTTCTCCAGGAAATTGATTGACAATGCGGAAAAATTGTTGCACTATAATCTGATGTAACTCCAAAACAAATGGTATCGTTTTGCGCACAGAATGTTTCAAATCCTTTATCTAGCACAGAATTTTATATTGTCGCTCAAACGGCAACGTAACCACGGGAGAACCCAGCTGGACGTACAATTAGTTAAAGGAAGGAAGTTCAATGTCTTGTCACTAGAGACGAAGCCTTAGCTCAAACTGGACACAGAAATGGTCATTTACAGAATCATCCCAGCAGTCTCCTCAGTTGATTGAGAGAAATCGAGGAAAAGATATAGCAGGACGGCCAGGCAAGGTTGTGAACCCCGCTGCCAATGGATGTTTACCCGGAATACAATGATATGCTACATAGTAGTTTTCAATCAGATGGTTTGTTTACAGTTGCTCGCTACATGTGAAGAAGTTGTAAAGTTAGTGATATGACATCTACGGCATCTTCCATCCACACCATGTACCAGTTCCACCTCCAAGTAGTTCAAGAAGTTAATGAAAAGGAATTTCAGGCAACTAAATAATTTGCAGCACAAGTACAACAGAAGCTAGTCAAATTTTTTTGTCGTCGCTAGTGGTTTGGCGGCTTCGCAGACAGGCTCCAAAAGCACAGGCGATCCTCAATCGGTACTAATTTTTTACAGATAGCAACGCATCCTCTGCCCCTGCCACAAGGCTACGCGTTGTATATGCGAAAAAAGGCTAATTGCAGCATGATTGCGATTCCACGGCGACAAGGACGCCCCAATATAACAAGCTGGGTAAGGTGGTTTACAGTTTAGAAGAGGCAAAACGTGTAACATCTTATTTAAAAAATAACTGATACACAATGCAATTCTTTCGCATTACTACGGGGAAAAGGGAAAAATTAGCAAATATAGTCATTTTTTCTTAAATGATTCGCCACACATTTACTTAAGTCACTCGAAGTGTTCTGTAATGTAAAGGTAGTACGTTGGTATGGAAATATCCTGGTTGATATATGCTATACTGCCAGGTCACGAAAACTGACAATGGCAGGGAGAGCGGTTAGCTAACTCCACTGCCCTGCACTATACATCCAATGACGCCTTTGGCAAAGGATGACACGGCGATCGGTCGGTGCCGATGGGCCCGCTAGGGACTTTGTGCTTAGGCAACCGCTGTACTTTATTTTCAATTTAGCCACAGTAACAAAACCGCGTGGAGGCCTTCCTGTCTTGGTCGTCTCGGAAGTGCAGAGGCCATTATTGTGTCCATACAAATCGGGTGGATACAACCTGAAATGAGAACTACTGGTTTGTAACACGGCACTGGAAACCAACACCTATTGACAAGCTTTAGTGCATGGCTTTTGTTGCACCATCTACAGACTTAGGGTTAGAGGTGACTGCCGTTTCGTCACTGATCCCCAAGTAGAAAGCTCGTGATCCAGAAAAGTTGCTTCGATATCTCCCGCGGCTTGTATAAGCCGCTGGCAATAGTATGGGGAACCTTCTGAATTTTAAACTCGCGGACGTCAGTTGAAAGGGCACCTTAAAAGGCAATGCAGTGACGATTAGTCGGAAACCAATTTCGAGAGGTGAACAACAAACAGTTCGACGACTGTGATTGTGCAGAAGTAGAAACTACATCGTTTATATGTCAGTGTCAGTTCTGTCATGCCCAGTGCACATTTCAAGAGTAAGTCAGTGTGCACCGAGGCGACCAAAGTCATGGGATAGCGACATACACATATACAAATGGCCCTAGTATGGCGTACACAAGTGTAAAAGGGCACTGCGGTGTCAGAACTGTCATTTGTACTTAAATGATTCATATGAAACGTTTCCGACGTGGGTTGTGGCCACACGATGGGAATTAACAGACTTTGAACGCGGAATTGTAGTTGGAGCTAGACGCATGGGACATTCCATTTCAGAAATCGTTAGGGAATTCAGTATTCCGAGATCCACAGTGTGAAGAGTGTGCCGAAAATAACAAATTTCAATCTTTGCCTCCTACTGCAGACAACTCAATGGGCGACAGTCTTCACTTAACGATCGAGAGCAACAACGTTTGCATAGAGTTGTCTGTACTAACACTTCTTGAAATAACCGCAGAAATCAATGTGGGACGTACGACGAACGTATCCGTTAGAGCAGTGCGGCGAACTTCCGTGTTAATGGGCTATGGCAGCAGACTATCGAAGCTGGTGCCTCTGCTAACACCACGATATCACCCGCAGCGCCTCTCCTTGGCTCGTGACCATATCGGTTGATCCCTGACGACAGGAAAACCGTGGTCTCGTCAGACGAGCCCCGAGTTCAGTTGGTAACAGCTGACGGCAGGGTTCGAGTGTGGCGCAGATCCCACGAAGCCATGGACCGAAGTTGTTAACAAGGCACTGTGCAACTGGTGGTAGCTCCATAATGGTGTGGACTGTGTTTACATGGAATGGAGTGGGTTCTCTGGTCCAACTGAACCGATCATTGACTGGAAGTAGTTATGTTCGTCTACTTGGAGACCATCTGCAGCCATTCATAGACTTGGTGTTCGCAAAAAACGATGCGCGATGTCACCAGGACACAATTGTTCTCGATTGGTTTGAAGAATATTCTGGACAATTAGAGCGAATGGTTTGGCCGCCCAGATCGCCCAACGTGAATCCCATTAAACTTTTATGGAAGGTAATCGAGAGGTCAGTTCGTAGACATAATCATGCACCGGCAGCACTTTCGCAATTATGAACGGCTGTAAAGGTCGCATGGCTCAATATTTCTGCAGGGAGCTTCCAACGACTTGTTGAATTCATACCATGACGAGCTGCTGGGCCCCGCCGGGCAAAAGGAGGTCGACAAGATATTAGGACGTATCTTATGACTTTTGTCATCTCACTGTTGTGGGATTTGCTTTTGTGTCTTCCTGGTTGAATGGTGGGTGATCCATTTTTCAGGTTATAGGATTTATTTCACCTCCAGCCGATCATCTAGCTCAGTGACGGTGCGTAGGGACTTAAAAAACAATGGGTTCGATGGTATTGCCTCATAAACCACACGTTACTGTAGTCAGTGCTTAAGTGATGGTTGAGATGGTGTTAAAACGGACGCCACTGGACAGTGGATCAATGGAAACAAATGATTATGCTTATCCATTATGGATTACGCTGTCAAAGTATAAATTAATATAGTTTGTGTGGAAGTGTATGTACTGATATAACTACTGGACTTCAAAATGGAGGCAGAGATGGACACTAACCGAAAAAAGCCGCTAATACTGTCGCATTAAGTAAAAACTAAATTTACATCCATATCGACAGATAAGCTACAGTCATGGCGATCCATTAAAGTGTGACCCATCTTTCTGCCATAGAGCCAGCACCCAGCATTATGCTACCAGTAATGATGTAACTTCCTGAAACCATCTGAAGATGAACCTGAAAAGGTTCGAAAACTGGTTCATGGAATAAAACATAATTATTCAAAAAAGAGACTGGTTGCAATTCTGTATAACTTATTTACGGAAACAAATGAGTTGGAGTAATGAATGATGCTATGCTCTGTGGCAAGCCGGTGGAAGAGTTTAGCTTTGGCGAATGCTTGGATAACATTATCTGCTATCATATTAGTGCCGACAGCGAGGTGCGGAGGAAGTGGTGTTATGGCAAGAGGGTGATCTTTGTGGTCTGCTTGTGGTTCGCGTATTGCACTTAAAAATGTGCAAGGATGTGCACTCATTTCACAACATTGTGTATTGTATACAGCGGAGGAGCGGTTCATAGAAGATGATGGTTTGCTTTAGCATGACAACGCAGCCCTGTCATAAAGCAGCATCTGTAAGGCAGTAGTGTCTGGACAGTAACATTCCTGGAATGGACTGGCCTGCCCACAATCCCAACCAGAACCCAATAGAGCTCCTTTTGGACGAGTTAGAAGGTCGACTTTACTCCAGACCTCAGCGTCCAAAATCACTCTATCTGCTCCGGTTTAAGCTTTGAGGAAGGATTTGCCGCTGTTGCTCCACCAACATTCAGACACCTCATTGAAACTGCCCCCAGCAGAGTTGAAGCTGTCACAAAGGCGAAGGTTGGGCACATCCCATATTATTGTGCAGGATTATGTGTCTAGACAGTGTGATTAGATGGTATACGCCCTACTGTTTTCTGAGACGCAGTGACAGCCGCGCAGGAGATGCGTGCAGTGACCGGCGAGATCAGAGTGGGGCAGCGGCGAGCGAAGGCCACAGTCAAATGCCTGTGCGCGCCGCGGCGGCAGCTGGCATGAAGCGGCAGGTGGTACCTGCGGGCCACGGACCTTGCTTCCGGGCCTTGCGCCTTGCCCGTGTGGCGGTGGCCAGCCGACGTGAAGCCCGTCTGCTGTACCCGTCTGTCTTCAAAGCTGGGCGCCGCTTGGTCATTTATGTGTTAGGTTTCCAACTCACATTCATTTTTTATATTTTTAAGGACTCGTGAATTTACGCTAATAGAAACAGAAAGTGGGGCATCGTGACAGACAGTTGGGCGAGACTCGTTGCACCTCTGTAGTGGACGGTCAAGATACAAAAACTCATTAATGTGGTGGTTCAAATGGCTCTGAGCACTATGGGACTTAACATCTGAGGTCATCAGTCCCCTAGAACTTAGAACTACTTAAACCTAACTAAGGACATCACACACATCCATGCCCGAGACAGGATTCGAACCTGCGACCGTAGCGGTCGCGCAGTTCCAGACTGAAGCGCCTAGAACCGCTCGGCCACACCGGCCGGTAATGTGGTCGTCCCTGAATCAGTGGGGCATTCTCGTTCCGAAGTCGAGATGGCCCTAGGCTCTTTCAACAGCTACCATAGCAGACATTGCTGACACTGTGATTACGACGTTGCAACGGCTGCCAGAAGGGACGGAGTGCAAATACTCGTCCAGTCATCCATTTTAGATTGTCCGTGCTTTCTCCTAATCGCTTCACGCGTATGCCAAGAGATTTTTTTAGTGACTGTTAACCAACTGAGCTAATTCGCATTCGGCCGGAGTGGCCAAGCGGTTCTAGGCGCTACAGTCTGGAATCGCGCGACCGCTATAGTCGCAGGTTCGAATCCTGCCTCGGACATCGGTGTGTGTGACGTCCTTAGGTTACTTAGGTTTAGGCAGTTCTAAGTTCTAGGGGACTGATGACCTCAGATGTTGTCCCATAGTGCTCAGAGCCATTTGAACTTGTATTTTATGTTGTTGTTGTGGTCTTCAGTCCAGAGACTGGTTTGATGCAGCTCTCCATGCTATTCTATCCTGTGCAAGCTTCTTCATCTCCCAGTACATATTAAATTACTGTTTGCAACTACCCTGTTTCTGTTAACATTTGAAGTTGATAGAAACTATAGGCATTGCGCTGTAGTTCTCAGACTTTTTGCCGCGCGGGGTAGCCGCGCGGTCTCGGGTGTCTTGTCACGGTTCGCGCGGCTCCCCCCGTCGGAGGTTCGAGTCCTCCCTCGGGCATGTGTGTGTGTTGTCCTTAGCGTAAGTTAGTTTAAGTTAGATTAAGTAGTGCGTAAGCCTGGGGACCGATGACCTTAGCAGTTTGGTCCCATAGACCTTACCACAAATTTCCAAATTTTCAGATAGTTTCAGAGAACTGACATGAACAACAACATTTTTGCAATGTCCGATGTTGCCTATGTAATCAAAAAGTCCTTTCGCTGTTATATGTGTAACAAATAAAATCTTGGTAAATTAGTTGTCTACCAATATATGTACCTAGAGGCATCTAAAACACACCAGTTCATACTTCGACGTACGCGAATTTGTTTCACTGGTCACACAATAAGATGAGAGTACGTTTTGGGTTCATCGTATTGTTTAATTATACCTACGGCAGTACTAATACATCATGAGGGAAACGTACAATATAGGTTAAAATGGTTCGAATGGCTCTGAGCACTATGGGACTTAGTCCCCTAGAACTTTAACTACTTAAACCTAACTAACCTAAGGACATCATACACACCCATACCCGAGGCAGGATTCGAACCTGCGACCGTAGCGGTCGCGTGGTTCCAGACTGTAGCGCCTAGAACCGCTCGGCCGCTCCGGCTGGCAGTATAGGTTAAATGGCAGCGAAATCATACATGTTTTACAGACAAACAATTAATGTCACTGTGTAGTTTTCGGCGATACGATTTAAGGTCTAAGCTCGTGTGAGTAATTGGTGCTTTAATAATTATTACCTTATGTCTAAATATGGATCCTGGAGGCAAAAGGAAGACAGATATAGAATTACACTTCTTGCAACGACCCACAAAATCGAAAATAGTCGAATACTGCGCAATTACCGCAGCTCTCACGGGGCAGTCAAAATAGTTCGCCAGCGAGCGTGGCATTAACGGCCAATTGTAGTCGAGAGAGTGTGGACGAATACCATTTGGCACCCTAATTAAGCTGCGCAGTAAAAATTCTGGAGTATTTAGCAGAATTGGTAGCAGCGGACGGCGCGCCGCTGTAACCTTAATTACGTACGTTTCTACGGAAGATTTACCTGCCGCCGTCTTGCAGCCGCCTTAATAGCCTCCACGCACTTATTAAGGTTTCACTCGTATTTTATTTGGGGTGCCGCTGCGAGGGGCATACTTACCGGTAATATTTATTAGCCTTCCGAATTTCCTCTGGCTTAATGGACGAGGAATTTTAATAATTCACTTTCTGTACAGTGGTAGCTCTTTCGCCCCGCCGTGTTTCGGAAGATTGCAGGCTAGGACTACGCGCGTGCACGTATGTCCTTGTGTATGTGTGAATATTATATGTATTCACACCGGGGGGGGGGGGGGCTGCACATTATACCTGAAACCCAATGCCTTACGCCTGAAATTATGATTTCGAAAGCGGGAATTAAGGTGGCTAAGCGACTAGGTCCCTGCAAAATTTTCAGAGGCGGCCACAGAGGCTACGTGGCGAAATCTTTCCAAAGGAAGCATCGCACGGACTATTGACTCACCACCCATCACGTTCCCGAAATATCTTTCAGTGTGCATCGTGTGGCTTAAGGAGAGCTTCTTCTGTGGTGTACCACAGAAAGAAAGGAAGCTGTAATTTATCGTCTGAAGACAGGTTGACCAAATAATCTGTGCGCTGCTCTCCGACGAGAGACTGTTGAACTTTCGGGAGGAGCCATAAAATATCGACCCAAACTCGGGTTATTTAATGGAATATAATCCTTAAAGCACAATATCGCCACAGCAGTCAAGGTCCCTTGGGTGTGGTGTGCGGTTATGTATTTCTGTGGCCAGAGAACCAGCTCATCAGCTAGTCACGCTGGGACTTTAGAGTTTAATGCTTTTAAATTCCCTCCCGCCCCCCTCCCCCCGCCCTCTATGAACCATGGACCTTGTGTCTGGTGGAGAGGCTTGCGTGCCTTAGCGTACAGATAGCCGTACCGTAGGTGCAACCACAACGGAGGGGTATCTGTTGAGAGGCCAGACAATCGTGTGGTTCCTGAAGAGCGGCAGCAGCGCTTTCAATAGTAGCAGGGGCAACAATCTGGATGATTGACTGATGTGGTCTTGTTACATTAACCAAAACAGCTTTGCTGTGCTGGTACTGCGAACGGCTGAAAGCAAGGGCAAACTACAAGGGGGGGGGGGGGGGGGGCAAGAGATGAGTACACTAAGCAGATTCAGAAGGATGTAGGGTGCAGTAGTTACTTGGAGACGAAGGAGCTTGCACAGGAGAGAGTAGCGTGGAGAGCTGCATCAATCTAGATTCTGGACTGAAGACCACAACAACAACAGCCGAAATCAAGGATTGATTTTAACAACTGAACTGTCTGTTGTATTAGTATTTAATATAATTTCTGAGCACTATGGGACTTAACTTCTGAGGTCATCAGTCTCCTAGAACTTAGAACTATTTAAACCTAACTAACCTAAGGACATCACACACATCCATGCCCGAGGCAGGATTCGAAGCTGCGACCGTAGCGGTCGCGCGGTTCCGAACTGAAGCGCCTAGAACCGATGGGCCACAACGGCCGGCCAGCCTTTACTGTCATCACTGGAAGTACTGGTTGGCTATAATTAAGCTTTCGGTACTTGAGTCATTGTAGACGGAAAACTACTCACCGTATGGGTACCCAGCTTTATCAGTCTGCGCTGCCGAATTTCTGTTGTCCGTAGTGTTAGTGCGATGACTTGTCGTTAGGCGGCTGTACTGGTACGGCGACTTACGTTTGGAACACAAGATTCAGTGTGCATTACAGTTGCAGACAGTCAACATGGGTCCGGACAAAGTGAGCAGGGTGTGACGTATAAAAATTTTCGGAGCCTACTGTGTCACGTCTTTCAGTGTCACACAAATTTTTATTTTTAAAGTGGGTCACTTAAGACTATTTCCATGGGTTCGCTCCTCAAATTCCTCCCTCACATCACAAAATTGTCGTCGAATGTAGTACAAACTGAAAAAATAAATTCCTTTTAAAGCACAGTTTCGTATATAATTTTTATTCAAAACCTTACACCTGTGTCACAGAACAAATCCTACTTCGAGAATACTTTACACAAGTTTAAGGGAAGAAATGCTTCCGATAATTATTACAATATTTAAAGAACATCAAAAATATAAACAGGCTGAAATGAACAAACAGTACATGAGACTTTTTTAATCAATTTAACTGTAAAAGGCTAAGGAGCATATTATCAACAAAATGAGAAATATGCAAAAGTGAAATGCCAAAATGAACACTTCTCAATTGGGATTAAATCAAAACAATCAGAATGGCTAAAAGAGAGCACAATAACATGAGCCATACACGAATAAGAGCTAAGCAAATAAGAGAATAGGCAAAATGAGATGCCAACTGATGTGTTGGCTGATGTGCCAACACCTTGTAGTTAGAGGAGGCCGAAATGCACGCTATAATCTAACGCAGACTGGCGTGAGGTCTGGAACAGGATACGTAATGAATGCTATAAAGGAAAGTACGTAGCTGCTGGAATACTTAACTTTAATCCATCATTTGTATACAGCATTCTTGATGATACAAGTGAGACTCTCTCTTGAAATGGTTAATGGCGCCTTGCTAGGTCGTAGCCATGGACTTAGCTGAAGGCTATTCTAACTATCTCTCGGCTAATGAGAGAAAGGCTTCGTCAGTGTAGTCGCTAGCAAAGTAGTCGTACAACTGGGGTGAGTGCTAGTACGTCTCTCTAGACCTGCCGTGTGGTGGCGCTCGGTCTGCAATTACTGACAGTGGCGACACGCGGGTCCGACATGTACTAATGGACCGCGGCCGATTTAAAGCTACCACCTAGCAAGTGTGGTGTCTGGCGGTGACACCACACCAACAAAATGAGATATGGCCGAACTTCGTCGGCACTTATACAGGGTGTAAAAAAAAGGTACCGCCAAACTTTCAGGAAACATTCCTCACACACGAAGAAGGAAAATATGTAGTGTGGACATGTGTCCGGAAACGCTTACTTTCCATGTTAGAGCTCATTTTATTACTTCTCTTCAAATCACATTAATCATAGAATGGAAACACACAGCAACAGAACGTACCAGCATGAGTTCAAACACTTTGTTACAGGAAATGTTCAAAATGTCCTCCGTTAGCGAGGATACATGCATCCACCCTCCGTCGCATGGAATCCCTGATGCGCTGATGCAGCCCTGGAGAATAGCTTATTGTATCACAGCCGTCCACAATACGAGCACGAAGAGTCTCTACATTTGGTACCGGGGTTGCGTAGACAAGAGCTTTCAAATGCCCCCATAAATGAAAGTCAAGAGGGTTGTGGTCAGGAGAGCGTGGAGGCCACGGAATTGGTCCGCCTCTACCAATCCATCGGTCACCGAATCTGTTGTTGAGATGCGTACGAACACTTCGACTGAAATGTGCAGGAGCTCCATCGTGCATGAACCACATGTTGTGTCGTGCTTGTAAAGGCACATGTTCTAGCAGCACAGGTAGAGTATGCCGTATGAAATCATCATAACGTGCTCCATTGAGCGTAGGTGGACGATACTAAAATGAGCTCTAACATGGAAATTAAGCGTTTCCGGACACATGTCCACATAACATCTTTTCTCGGTTTGTGTGTGAGGAATGTTTCCTGAAAGTTTGGCCGTACCTTTTTGTAACACCCTGTATACGGTTGCGCTCGTGGCGGCACCTCGCGGCACGTACGCAACGCGCGCGCCTGCCATCGCAATGCACTCTTAGCGCTCGCGGCGGCGTCTAGCGGCCCGTACGTAAGTTGTGCGATTGCTGTCGCAGGTCGACCCTTAATCTATGATGTTACAAGGGCTGTACTCGAAAAGATGTTTTATTGAAACAACAGCAATAGTGTTGCTGCTCTTCGCGAGTATCGACACGTTAAATGAATGCACCGGGTTTGAAGGACGTGATTCGGAAGTTCGCATTAACTGACGATTTGGGAATTGGTCCTGGGAAAAGCCGACTGCCAATTACGTCACAAATTGTTGAAGAAGTTAGTGCTGCCACTACTGAAAATGCTGGACGCAGTGTGCGATTTACAAGCAGTTCACAAGCTGTGTTGCGACAGCTAAATATTCCACGGTCCACAGATACACTAAAATAATCATTAATGCAGTTCCAGGCTGTCGTAGATGCAAAATGGTTCAAAATGGCTCTGAGCACTATGGGACTTAACATCTATGGTCATCGGTCCCCTAGAACTTAGAACTACTTAAACCTAACTAATCTAAGGACATCACACACATGCATGCCCGAGGCAGGATTCGAACCTGCGACCGTAGCGATCTCGCGGTTCCAGACTGTAGCGCCTAGAACCGCTCGGCCACACCGGCCGGCTCGTAGATGCAGATTGTCCTCAAAGTGAGCAGCTTTTGTAGGTACACATTGTATGCAGTTAACAAATGTTACCCTCTCAAGCGGAAATTAAAATGTGATTCTTTCAATGGTTTATTCGTTATTTCTCTTCCACCTGTCCTTACAAATGTTTCCACAATGTTTTAGTGTCCAGTGCACTCACTCCTCTCAAATAGCAAAAGATTAGCTACGTATAACTAGCTTGTACTCTCTGTGCAGCGCTGTAGATAATCTGTCTGCACAGTCGTTGAGATCGGCCCACAATGTCTGGTTTCTAAGTGACTGGTGTTATGCGAGAGTGTTAATCGTCTTTCCTGCGATCAACGGCCACAGTAGAAAAGTACGTATTCTGAGAATCCTCTCTCCCCACAGGCATCATCAGCCTCCTGACCAAGATGTACATGCTGCTAATGTGTGGCATATGGCTCATGGCGAGTTAAGAAATGAACGATGTCCCGGTTGTGTCTGACATGTTTCATCCTGAACTTCTCCTTGATGTTGAGGAAGATAGCATATAGCCTACAGGCCTTTTCGCACTTGTCCGACGCCCTCTGCTACGAATTCACTCTCCAGGTGTTTGAGGTCTCTGAAGGTGTGGATGTCCCCGAAGACGTCTCTGTGTCTGGTCTGCCTGTTTTCGGCCAATATGTTGCCGCGCGGTACTTAATACACTACTGGCCATTAAAGTTGCTACACCACGAAGATCACATGCTACAGACGCGAAATTTAATCAATAGGAAGAAGATGCTGTGATATGCAAATCACTAGCTTTTTAGAGCATTCACACAAGGTTGGCGCCGGTGGCGACACCTACAACGTGCTGACATGAGGAAAGTTTCCAACCGATTTCTCATACACAAATAGCAGTTGACCGGCGTTGCCTGGTGAAACGTTGTTGTGATGCCTCGTGTAGGGAGGAGAAAAGCGTTACATCACGTTTTCGACTGTGATTAAGGTCGGATTGTAAACCTATCGCGATTGCGGTTCATCGTATCGCGACATTGCTGCTCGCGTTGGTCGAGATCCAATGACTGTTAGGAGAATATGGAATCGGTGGGTTCAGGAGGGTAATACGGAACGCCGTGCTGGATCCCAACGGCCTCGTATCACTAGCAGTCGAGATGACAGGCATCTTATCAGCACGGCTGTAACGGATTGTGCAGACACGTCTCGATCCCTGAATCAACAGATGGGGACGTTTGCGAGACGACAACCATCTGCACGAACAGTTCGACGACGTTTGCAGCAGCGTGGACTATCAGCTCGGAGACCACGGCTGCGGTTACCCTTGACGCTGCATCACAGACAGGAACGCCTGCGATGGTGTACTCAACGACGAACCTGGGTGCACGAATGACAAAACGTAATTTTTTCGGATGAATCCAGGTTCTGTTTACAGCATCGTGATGGTCGCATCCGTGTTTGGCGACATCGCGGTGAACGCACATTAGAAGCGTGTATTCGTCATCGCCATACTGGCGTATCACCCGTCCTGATGGTATGGGGTGCCATTGGTTACACGTCTCGGTCACCTCTTGTTCACATGAAGGCACTCTGAACAGTGGACGTTACATTTCAGATGTGTTACGACCCGTGTCTGTACCCTTCATTCTATCCCTGCGAAACCCTACATTTCAGCAGGATAATGCACGGCCGCATGTTGCAGGTCCTGTACGGGCCTTTCTGGGTACAGAAAATGTTCGACTGCTGCCCTCGCCATCACATTCTGCAGATCTCTCAGCAACTGAAAACGTCTGGTCAATGGTGGCCGAGCAACTGGCTCGTCACAATACGCCAGTCACTGCTCTTGATTAACTGTGGTATCGTGTAGAAGCTGCATGGGTAGCTGTATCTGTACACTCCATCCAAGCTCTGTTTGAGTCAATGCCCAGGCGTATCCAATGGCCAGAGAGGGTTGTCCTGGGTACTGATTTCTCAGAATCTATGCACCTAAATTGCGTGAAAATGTAATCACATGTCAGTTCTAGTGTAATATATTTGTCCAATGAATACCCGTTTATCATCTGCATTTCTTCTTGGTGTAGAAATTTTAATGCCCAGTAGTGTAGTTGCGTGTATCGGGTAAAATCTGAGCACCGAACGCCAGCCGATGGCGTTACGAGTTTCTGCGACTCGTCCAGACGTTCGCTGCGCGGTACGTGGTGCGTGCCAGTTGCTGTTGGCCGCGGCAGGTGTAGTGACGCGGGGCGTGCTGTTGTGTGTGTGCAGGGGCGCACGCCAACCCCGCGGTGACGGCCGCTCTGCTGGCGACGCGGCGCGTCTCCGTGCTGCGAGCCGCCATGTTCGTCGCGGCGCAGTGCGGCGGCGGCATCGCGGGCGCAGCGCTCCTATACGGGTGAGTACACGGTTCTGCGAACTGACCTTACACTCTCTCGCACTGCTCGCAGCTCTTAGTCGTATTTTATAGTAATACCAGCTGAGTACACCCGGCTTTGCGGGGGAATGTATTTATTCCAGTCTTCTATTAGTCCATCTCCTCTATCCCGCACTCTCTGTCCATCTCCTCTCCCCCCTTTTCTATCCATCTCCTCCTCCCCATCTCTCTATCTCCTCCCCTTCCTCCTACTCCTCCTCCCTCTCTCTGTCCATATCTTCATCCCTCCTGTCTCTCTCTATCTCCTCCTTGTTCCTTTCCCTTTCCATATGCTCTTTCCCCCCTCTGTCAGCCTGCACATTTCCCCTCTGCCCGTTTTCTTCCTCCCAATAAGTCCATCTCCCCCTTCCCCCTCTGTCCATTTCTCCTCTCCCCTCTCTCCATCTTCTAATTTTCCTCTCTTTTTTTTGTTTTTTGTTATGGTTTTAGGGCGCAAAACTGCTACGGTCATTAGCGCCCGGTCTGTGACTTAGGAAAAGCTAAAAAAACGAAACTGGAAACCAGCAGCAATGGGAGCAAAACTCAAAAAAGTGGGGAAAGCAAAAACAGAAGGAGAGCTTAAAAAATCACTACTGAAGGGGGGTTGTTTGTCCCCAAAAAGAGCTTCAAGTGACTGACGTCATCTCACTGGCACTAATGAACTCGAGAACACGATCTGCTGATCGCGTGTCATCTGCTGTCCATTTCCTTTCTCCCCTTTGTCTTCTCATCTCATCCTCTCCCCCTCTCTCCGCCCACCTTATTCTCTTCCCTCTCTCTGTCCATCTCCTCCTCTTCCTTTTCTCTTCCATTTCCCCCTGCATCTCTCTCTGTCCATCTTCTCCTTCCCCTTCTCAGTCTGTGCATCTCTTCCTATCTCACTTCTCTCTTCCCTACCCCAATAGGAAATTACAGGTTCGTACCCTATAGTACTTCATTCTAGACTGAAAGCAGTATTGTTTGTTTGGTTGAAATGAATCCAGGTGTTTAGGAAGAGATTTTTACCCGTGGCTTTCCCCACATACGCATTTGTCACGTATTTCACATATATTTAACATATTTCACACTTATTTGTACACATAGTTCACCTGTATCTCCAGCAAATTTCACGCTGAAGTTTCGTTTTTACAGATCAACGTTTATGACCTCGTATCTCCTGAATGATTTCTCGTACGGTGATAAAATTTTATAGGTGCATTCAGCAGCATATGTGGACACTTTCTGCGAAATGTGTATTGAGTTGAGTACGTAGCAAAGAAGTAATAAATTTAAACGTTATTGCTGATGCGGCAGTTTTACTGCATGAACAGCGAGAATGTAGTAAACGATAAACTTCTTCCCTTTCATCATTTTGTGGGGGTTGTCAGCAAAAATAAATTTCGTTAAGGTTTGAAATTATCTATAAACTGTGGTGTGAGTCATTAAATGCTTTCATTCTCAAATACTGGATGAATAAAGACGACATTAGTGCGTCACGGGCTACACTTCTTTTTCAACCCCACCCCATTGATAGGCAAGGTGATTCTTACCCCTACAGACAGTAAGTGGTATGTGTAGCAAGTTTGGTTGAAATCTGTCCAGCGGTTTAAGAGGAGATTTGGAGCATACATACATACGTGTGGATGCATCTGACAGATGTCAGGCAAATCGAAAAACGACACATAACTGTCTAAGGATGTTATTTTCCAATTCAGTAACAAGCAAATGTATGTACACAGTAATGTTTTAAGATGTGCTTAATTTTTTTTTTTTTTTTGCCGTTGCTGAAATGAGCTAGTCGTCACGGTCACATCCAAGCACGATAGCTCCTTACTGCCATTTTCTCATGTCTCCATGTCCACCTAGCTTCCTATGCTGATTTCATACAACCGATTGGTAAATATGCCTTTCACTGCCACAATCTACTGGTGTTGGACAAAAATATGGAAACACAATGCCCTGATTACCCTGCAAGTGTCAGTCGTGGTGAGAAGTCAGAACAGTGTCCTGTTTAGTTGTACAAGCATTACATCGAACCTAAATGAATTTGAAACTTCCTGGCAGATTGAAACTGTGTGCCGGACCGAAACTCGAACTCGGGACCTTTGCCTTTCGCGGGCAAGTGCTCTACCGACTGAGCTACCCAAGCACAACTCACGCCCCGTCCTCACTGCTTTACTTCTGCCACTACCTCGTCTCCTACCGTCCAAACGTTACAGAAGCTCTCCTGCGAACCTTGCAGAGCTAGCACTCCTGAAAGAAAGGATATTGCGGAGACATGGCTTAGCCACAGCCTGAGGAATGTTTTCCAGAATGAGATTTTCACTCTGCAGCGGAGTGTGCGCTGATATGAAACTTCAGTTTTAATCTGCCACGAAGTTTCAGATCAGCGCACACTCCGCTGCAGAGTGAAAATCTCATTCTGGCTCTAAATGAATTTGGACTAGGGAAAATTGTTGGTAATTGTAAGGTAGGTGCTTTCGTAACCAAGGGAGCAGAAGAGGCTCGCGTTTCATGAGGCAAGGCATCGAAGATTTATACCGCATACAGAAGAAGCGGAAAAACATCCTCCGCTAACTCACGACGTGGACAAAAGTGTGTGTTGTGTGATCGTGACTGACGGTCATTGAAGAGGATTGTGGCGAAAAATAAGAGGACGACAGCTGCGAAAGTCGCTGTGGAACTGAGTGTCGCATTCGCGAATCCTTCCAGCACGAAGGGAGCTGCACAACCAGAGACCTACAGGGCGTGCAGGAATTTAACAACCACTCACCATTGATTAAAATGCCCATAACAGGAAAACGTGTTATCGAAGACATAAAACTTGACAACGGAGCACTAGAAGAATGTTGAAACTTCTTTATTTAAAATTCTTTTTTGCTTCTACTTTATTTAATTCTGAAACAGCTGAGTAAAACTGAACATACTGAGCCTACTTTCTCTTTACTTTTTTCTTATCACGTCAGCACTGACGTACAATATTCTAGCGCAACGCAATCTGACTGCTCAAAGAAAAGAATAACCTGACTTCAAATAATTAATTCAAAAGAATGGCCCTGACTAAGAATAAATCCTAACAATAAGCTATACATTTCATTAAGCACTTACCTCACAAAAATCTTCATTACACGAGCTACTGCAATACAGCGAGAGTAAATACTGCTAGCTAAATAAAAGATTCTAACTACTAAAGCCACTAACTATTAATAGGCATATGGTTAGCAAAGGAAAGATTTTGTTGCAAACCAAATAATGTATTTTTTTACCTTAATAATGTGACATCCAGTTCAGACACAACTAGAAATCGTCATTGACATCTAGTACAAAGGTATATAATCATGAATAATATTCAGTCTCCAAGTCGAACATGTACAGATCATTAGCCTACGCTAACACTTCCGACCTTTATCCTCCATCAATGCTAACTTCTCACATCTAACATCCATCACTGCTGGCTGTTTACCTCCAACTGCCCAACAGTACTTCCATCACTGCTGGCGACTAACTTCCAACTGCTGAGCATTACTGGCGATTAACATTCAACGACGAGTTCAACCAGCCACAGAGTCTCTTACAAAGAAAGCGCAATCCAATGCAAAGCGCTACAGAGCGCTGCCAACACCCGGCCGGAGTGCCCGAGCGGTTAAAGGCGCTACAGTCTGGAACCGCACGACCGCTACGGTCGCAGGTTCGAATCCTGCCTCGGGTATGGATGTGTGTGATGTCCTTAGGTTAGTTAGGTTTAAGTAGTTCTAAGTTCTAGGGGACTTATTACCACAGCAGTTGAGTCCCATAGTGCTCAGAGCCATTTGAACCATATTTCGCTGCCAACACAGAAGCAGCCCACTTAAAATCTCATTTGGTCGGAAGACTCCCGTTTCACACTTTTTCCAACTTATGGCCGAGTTTACGTCGCAGTAGTGAAACATAGCTGGGGTGCGATGATGATTCGGGCAGCCAAATTGTAGTGTTCCATGGGCTGTATGGCTACTCCGCAAAATCACAGTATGTGACCATTTTCGCTGATCACATGCATCCCGCGGTACATTGTTTCCAAATGTTGATGCTTTGTTCCAAAACGACAGGGCCCCTGTTCACACAACTCCCATCTTCCAGGACTTGTTTCTTGAGCACGAGGATGATTGTCGCAACTCCCCTGGCCACCAAAGACACCAGACCTCAACATTATTGAGCCTTTGTGCTCTACTTTACACAGTAGGGTGTGTCATCGCTATCAACCTGTTACCTGAACTTTCCTCTGTTTGGTAGGAAGAATGGTATAAGAATCCCTTGATAACCATACAGGACCTCCATATATCTACCCCGGATCGACTGGAAGCAGTTTTGGACGTCAACGGTTTCCTGCGCCATATTAGGCATGGTAGTGTATTGTAGCAAAGTTCCATGTGAAACTGAAAGCCATACAAAAGAAACAAAAGAAGGACTATATAAATACAACTATTCTAAGAGACCCCTTGACTAAACAAAAGACTTCTGAAGAGATTAATAAGGAATTAGTTAGGATAAAGAATAATCAAACAGAAGACATTGATGGCAAATGGGAACTTATAAAAGACACATTAAATAATGCATGTAAAAACACAATGGTGACCAAACACGACAACATGAAAAAGAAGTGGATGACAGAGAAGATATTACAATTGATGGAACAAAGAAGAATACTTAAAAATAGAGATGAAAGTGAGTATAAAAGATTACATGCAGAAATACGAAAAGAAACACGGCGAGCAAAAGAAGAATGGTACAAGGAACAATGCTCTGAAATTGAGAGTTATGAAACAAGACATGATAGTTTCAACTTACACAAAAAAGTTAAAGATTTAGCTGGACTTAATAAAAAGAAAAGTACAAGTTTATTGTTAGATAAAAATGACAAAATAATTCCTGATGTTAAAGGTAAACTGGACAGGTGGACAGAATATGTCAAAGAACTATTTGAAGAAATTAGAAAAGATCAAAAATTTTATGATAACATGATCGGAGAACGAGGACCAAGCATATCGAAAGAAGAAATATTACATGTTATCAACAAATCAAAGACAGGAAAAGCCCCTGGACCGGATAAGATACCAAATGACATCCTGAAACTCATAGGAATAGACCATATAGATATATTTGTACAATTGTTTAATGATATTTATAATTCGGGAATTATTCCTAGGGATTGGTTGACATCTACCTTTGTTACATTACCCAAAAAGGCTAATGCCAAAACTTGTAATGATCACCGTACAATAAGCTTAATGAGTCACACCTTAAAGATATTTCTAAAAGTTATACACCAACGAATATACAAAAAAGTAGAAGAAGGTATAAGTGAAACACAATTCGGTTTTAGAAGTTCCCTCGGTACAAGAGAAGCATTGTTTGCTTTTAACATATTAGCGCAACGATGTATGGAGGTTAATCAGCCACTATATGTGTGCTTCCTGGATTATAATAAAGCATTTGACAAAGTTCGTCATGATCATCTCATAGAATTGTTAGAAAAGAAAACACTTGATAAGAAAGACATCCGCATTATATATAACCTCTACTACAATCAAACCGCAACCGTGAAGGTAGAAAATGAGTTATCGAATGATATAGAAATAAAGAGGGGTGTGAGACAAGGTTGCGTTCTCTCACCCTTATTGTTTAATATGTATTCAGAAGACATATTCCAGGCAGCTCTATCAGATGAAATAGCTGGCATTAAAGTGAATGGGCTAAACATTAACAATGTTAGGTTTGCTGATGACACTGCACTACTAGCTGGAAACCTCAAAGATCTACAATTACTTCTTGACAAAGTCGCAGATAAAAGTGAAGAATTTGGCTTGACTCTTAACGTAAGCAAGACTAAGTTCATGGTGATATCTAAAACACACCAACAAGAAAATCTTACAATCAATAGGGAAAGAGTCGATCAAGTACGTAAATTTAAATATCTCGGAACAATTGTAAATGAGGAGATTGAAAGCTCAGAAGAAATTAAATCGAGAATAGGACAGGCCAGAAGTATCTTTAATAAGATGGAAAATGCATTCTGTTCGAGAGACATTTGTTTAAACACAAAAATGAGGTTGCTAAGATGCTATGTATTCTCAAAATTACTATACGGAATGGAAGCGTGGACATTGAAAAAGAAGGACATGAACAGTTTAGAAGCTTTTGAAATGTGGGCATATAGAAGAATCTTAGAATTAGTTGGGTGTCGAGGATTACTAATCAAGATGTCCTAAGAAGAATGGGAAAGGAAAAAGAATTAATTAAAACTATTAAAGTAAGGAAGCTACAATATTTAGGCCATGTTATTAGGGGAGTAAATTACAAAATATTGCAAATAATACTAGAAGGGAAAATTTGTGGGAAGAGAACGAGGGGTAGAAGACGGACATCCTGGATTGACAATTTAAAAAATTGGTACAACTGCTCAACGTCAGAACTCCTTAGATCAGCCAAATCAAGATCAGAAATTGCCACGATGACAGCCAACCTTCTTAGAGGAGACGGCACATGAAGAAGAAGAAGTGTATTGTGTTCGTGGTGTTTCGATAATTTGTCCAACCCGTCTACCTCAGCGTTGAGGCGCTACACGCCAGCCTGATACCAGTTCCACACCATCTGCACCTCTCCAAAGTGACCAGTATACTATGTTAGGAGTCTGACATATATTTTGTGCCGTCAGCTTTAGTGGAACCGGAAGTGCTGGTGTTTTCGCGTAACATCATAACCTGCGCTCTTTCAGTACTGTTCGCTTAAAAATGCGGTGTCGGTGCCCTGTATAAAGAGTTTCCGCCCGCGGAGTTTGAGCGTAATGCACGGCGCGATAACCTCGCAGCGCTCGCCGTCTGGGGTTCGGTGCTAGCGGAGCGCCAACTTGGCCCTGCTTCCCATAGCGCCTCCACTCGCCTCGCTTTATTGCCGGCATAAATTGTTCCGCGGAATGTCGCGGCCCGGCGTGCCGCCGATCCAGGACGCCATAAAACCGCGAGCTGCATTCCTCCCCATTACCGCCTTCTTTTCGAACGCTGAAATACTGCCCGAGTCGGAAAGTTGGCGAATGTGGGAGGTATTGCGCGCTGTGGACCGCGTAATCGTGTTATTAAATGGACTGCATTAATACTCTTTCGTGGCGTGATAGCTGTTGGGTGGACGCCAGTCTGCTAACGATCCGGTGTTCAAATCCCGATTAGACCGCATATTTTCCACAACGTTTAAGATGACTGTCGCCTATTCCAATGTGCATGGTAAATTTTCCTCCTTTCTTGCCTTGTTTAACTCCATTCCTTGCTGTACGAAAATAAGGGCTGAATTATGTAACATTTGTTAACACTGACATTGAAAGTTTTCACGAAAGTAGCCGACCCACTTGGTGAATCTGAAGGCCCAAGGATTTGCCAGCACAGCGTCACTTCATCTCCACTGCCAAGTAAATACCGCCGAGCGGGACGGATACTGTGCTGTGTGAGCTGCATTGGCCTTCATATTTAGCACACGTTTTTACTATTCTGAGAAGTTTTAACTGCCAGCGAATTTTACATAACTGCACTATGGGTTGGGTTTGCGGGAGAGAGCAAACTGCGAGGTCATCGGTCTCATCGGATTAGGGAAGGACGGGACAGGAGGTCGGCCGTGCCCTTTCAAAGGAACCATCCCGGCATTTGCCTGGAGCGATTCAGGGAAGCCACGGAAAACCTAAATCACGATGGCCGGACGCGGGATTGAACCGTCGTCCTCTCGAATGCGAGTCCAGTGTGCTGGCCACTGCGCCACCTGGCTCGGTACTGCACTATGGCATTCACTTCTAGAGCTCTCGGACTCGGTTAAAAATTGGATTTACACTGGTGTGCAAAACTTAATGGCAAAAGTAGCTTTCGCATGATGAGTCACTGCCGAGTAACCTAGCTCGATAAAACATGGACTACACATAGGAAGAGCTGTTACAGCTTGGTACAAATGATAGCTGTAAGAAACACGCAATGAGACGAACAGAAACGACCCTGCAAAGACAATAATTACACTGAAGCCACCGCGATTCGCGATGGTAACCTCGACATTATAAAAGGCGGGATTCCTCGACATGACATTACAAAAGGCGGGACTGCCGTTTTAATTAGGGTCTATGATCACCACGAACGCCAGTGCATGTTCTGCAACGTGCTCCTATGCTGGCGTTATTTTGGTATGACACTCAGTTTCTCGACCAGTGATGTTGAAAACTGCCGGTTGGTCGTTAATTCATATGTGCGTGATACAATACTTCTTCCTCAACGCATTCCAGGCGTGCCCCATATGATTTAAGACGAGGAACTGGCAGGTGAGTGCATTCGTCGAATATCATCTCGTTCCAAGAGCTCTTACATCGGCGTTCTTCGATGCGGTCTCGCTTTGTCATCCATAAAAATGAACAGAGGGCTGAATGCATCTTAAAAGGCGCTCGCGGGTAAGAGCGTAATGTCACAATATCGTCGGCCGGTGAGTGTTCTGTGTTAAAAAATGTGGAGGTCAGTACGCCCATGCAACATTATGGCTCCCCACACTGTTAACAACTGGGACACCAAGACGATCATGTTCGACAGTGCTGGACGTACCCTCATATGGCGAGGGGTGGGAACACCTAATGCATCCGGGAACATTTGGAACGTCGTAACTCGCATTGACTTCAGTGTAATTACTGGTTTTGAATAAAAGTGACATTTTTGTTCGACTCATTACGTATTTCATTGTTATCTTCTGTGCTATAATGTAGCAGTTCTTTCTATCTACGGTCCAATCTTCATCGAGCTTCGTTACTTGGCATCATCATTCGGAAGTTACTTTTGTCCCGGAGTTTTGCACACCATTGTATACTTATTGAACATAAGTAAAGCACTCCGTCTTCAGGCCAGAAGTTGCCCATCGGGACCATCCGACCGCCATGTCATCCTCAGCTGAGGATGCAGATAGGAGGTGCGTGTGGTCAGCACACCGCTCTCCCGGTCGTTACGATGGTTTTCTGTGACCGGAGCTGCTACTATTCGGTCGAGTAGCTCCTCAATTGGGATCACGAGGCTGAGTGCACCCAGAAAAACGGCAACAGCACACGGCGGCCCGGATGGTCACCCATCCAATTGCCAGCCACGCCCGACAGCGCTTAACTGCGGTGATCTGACGGGAACCGGTGTATCCACTGCGGCAAGGTCGTTGCCAGATTAGAACATAAGTAATGCAACTTTTTTTTTATTTCTGAAAGCAGGTTCGTTTTATTCAGGATTTCAATGCACCATATTATTCCCCAATCTTTTGGCTACAAAATCTTGTTTTTCAACGTAAACTCCGTTTAGTGCGACGTCCTTACGCCAGCCGACTGGGACTGCCTTTATCACCGGTTGGTACCACTCTTAATTGGTCAGTGATCCTTGATCTCTTTATGTTCTTCTCTTAGGTGGCGAGAAACCCATCGGGTACAAACCTATAAGTACCCCAAATGGTGGAGAATGTGTCAACACTACCGACAGAGACGTCTAGTTGAGCAGCGAGGTTTTTGTGATCCGCCGATCACCTCCAGTGAGAGAATCCGCACGTTCCAATATTGCAGGAGTCACTGCTGTGCCGCGGCCAGCCGGCACGCGGGAAATCGGACAGCTTTGCGCGATCTAGTTGCGATATTGGCAGAGGATTCGCCCAACGATTCACCGTGCTTTTGTTCACTCCAGGTCTCTGAGGACACTGCAAGCGCCAGTGAATATCTACGCTGCTGTGACTCTCCGCCAAAAGAAAGTGAATGACAGCTCCCTGCTTGGAACGCACCTCTGTTACGGACGCTATTCTGAAGACTACATATAGCGCCGCCATCCATCGTAACTTTATGAAACTACATGGACTGAAGCGGTAATACACTCCTGGAAATGAAAAAAGAACACATTGACACCGGTGTGTCAGACCCACCATACTTGCTCCGGACACTGCGAGAGGGCTGTACAAGCAATGATCACACGCACGGCACAGCGGACACATCAGGAACCGCGGTGTTGGCCGTCGAATGGCGCTAGCTGCGCAGCATTTGTGCACCGCCGCCGTCAGTGTCAGCCAGTTTGCCGTGGCATACGGAGCTCCATCGCAGTCTTTAACACTGGTAGCAAGCCGCGACAGCGTGGACGTGAACCGTATGTGCAGTTGACGGACTTTGAGCGAGGGCGTATAGTGGGCATGCGGGAGGCCGGGTGGACGTACCGCCGAATTGCTCAACACGTGGGGCGTGAGGTCTCCACAGTACATCGATGTTGTCGCCAGTGGTCGGCGGAAGGTGCACGTGCCCGTCGACCTGGGACCGGACCGCAGCGACGCACGGATGCACGCCAAGACCGTAGGATCCTACGCAGTGCCGTAGGGGACCGCACCGCCACTTCCCAGCAAATTAGGGACACTGTTGCTCCTGGGGTATCGGCGAGGACCATTCGCAACCGTCTCCATGAAGCTGGGCTACGGTCCCGCACACCGTTAGGCCGTCTTCCGCTCACGCCCCAACATCGTGCAGCCCGCCTCCAGTGGTGTCGCGACAGGCGTGAATGGAGGGACGAATGGAGACGTGTCGTCTTCAGCGATGAGAGTCGCTTCTGCCTTGGTGCCAATGATGGTCGTATGCGTGTTTGGCGCCGTGCAGGTGAGCGCCACAATCAGGACTGCATACGACCGAGGCACACAGGGCCAACACCCGGCATCATGGTGTGGGGAGCGATCTCCTACACTGGCCGTACACCACTGGTGATCGTCGAGGGAACACTGAATAGTGCACGGTACATCCAAACCGTCATCGAACCCATCGTTCTACCATTCCTAGACCGGCAAGGGAACTTGCTGTTCCAACAGGACAATGCACGTCCGCATGTATCCCGTGCCACCCAACGTGCTCTAGAAGGTGTAAGTCAACTACCCTGGCCAGCAAGATCTCCGGATCTGTCCCCCATTGAGCATGTTTGGGACTGGATGAAGCGTCGTCTCACGCGGTCTGCACGTCCAGCACGAACGCTGGTCCAACTGAGGCGCCAGGTGGAAATGGCATGGCAAGCCGTTCCACAGGACTACATCCAGCATCTCTACGATCGTCTCCATGGGAGAATAGCAGCCTGCATTGCTGCGAAAGGTGGATATACACTGTACTAGTGCCGACATTGTGCATGCTCTGTTGCCTGTGTCTATGTGCCTGTGGTTCTGTCAGTGTGATCATGTGATGTATCTGACCCCAGGAATGTGTCAATAAAGTTTCCCCTTCCTGGGACAATGAATTCACGGTGTTCTTATTTCAATTTCCAGGAGTGTATTTGACGACGTCCCACAGCAAAATTTCGCTTTTTTTCGGTCGAAATTGATCGAGAAGAAAATGTGGGGTACACAGAACACCCAGTAGTTAAAGCCGCGTTGTTGTTGTTGTGGTCTTCAGTCCAGAGACTGGTTTGGTGTAGCTCTCCATGTTACTCTATCCTGTGCAAGCTTCTTCATCTCCCAGTACGTACTGCACCCTACAAACTTCTGAATCTGCTTAGTTTATTCATCTCTTAGTCTCCCTCTACGAATTTTACCCTCCACGCTGCCCTCCAATACTAAACTGGTGATCCCTTGATGCCTCAGAACATGTCCTAACAACCGATCCCTTCTTCTAGTCAAGTTGTACCACAAATTTCTCTTCTCCCCAGTTCTATTCAGTACCTCCTCATTAGATATGTGATCTACCCATCTAATCTTCGGAATTCTTCCGCGTTAAGTGGACATAAATGGCTGCCATGTAACAGCGAATCAAACATCAGTTGAAAGGAGCTAAATGGTGACGTAACGATGTGAGGAAGAACCATTGAAGGCATGAGCATCTGTAACAAAAATACTGTGCAACACGTGGTGGCGAACAATGCTACAAATCCTATGGTTCAAATGGCTCTAAGCACTATGGGACTTAACATCTGAAGTCATCAGTCCCCTAGACTTGAACTACTTAAACCTAACTAACCTAAGGACATCACACACATCCGTGACCGAGGCAGCATTCGAACCTGCGACCGTAGCAGCAGCGCGGTTCCGGACTGAAGCGCCTAGAACCGCTCGGCCACGGCTTCCGGCCACAAATCCTATGTTATGACCTTTTTCGATTGGCTGTTAAGTGCTGTTTTCAAACCTCATATAATCACGTGTACCCAGTAATGAACTTACGTACGATTCCAGTGACGGCATTTGCCACTGCCGTTATACGTCAATAAGTGGCCAAGATCGTTGGTCTAAAAAGCAACTCCAGGGAACGATTTGCGCTTGTAGATTACCATATACGATTCCAGGACAACATCCGCGGACGTCCTGTAAATCATTCATATGAAACAACCGTGAACTGATGAGCCTTTAATGGGACGACATGGCTTACCATTTTCTCTGGAGATGTCGCGAAACTGCACAGACCATATAACTTTTGAGTTTCACTGCCCTTCGGCGCAATAATATGGATCTTAGAGGTACATAAATAGATTATTGTCAGAATTCACTTTCAGCAGAGTACAGCCTATTTTCCTCCTGCTAACAAAAACGATTTGAGGTTGCATGAAAAAAATAAAGGTGCAAAATTCGTCCTATTGAAACATCATAGAAGTCAACGGTATCACACCCAATGAATGTAGCGTAGAAGCGTTTCTCAGCCCTAAAACTTGGTAGGCAGCTCTCGCTAGAACGATGGCCTGCGAATCCATTCGACGCTAACGGCGCGTGTGATTGAAAATGCCACCGTACATCTGCTGGGAGACGTCGTCTGCATTCGTGTCAGAATCGAGTGGCGGACAGAGAAAGTGCCTCCTTTACTGAATTTTGGTCATAGTAAGATGTCCGATATGGAAGAAATTTGTCGTGACGGACAAGAAAGAATAATGGATGCTAACTGAATCGACTCTTTAGGATTAGGATTAGGAGACTACAAGCCACCGGCAGCGGGTGACTTACAAGCCTCAACAGTAGTTGCTCGCTGGAATGATTTCCAAGAGATTTACGCCGCAGGCTTACAGAGTGTTATTCCCGGTATATTTGCAGCACAACTGCCCCTGAACATTGGCATACATGTCAATCCGATGGCTTTTCTTTTCTTTCTTTTTTTTTTTACCTCATTTGTTTGTCGTGGCTAGTTTGGGAAGAAAGTTTGTTTACCTAGATTGGCAAAGCTCTCGTCATAGTCAATGGATTTTTCTCTAGTTGGTACATCCCCTCTAATACTATGAACATTGATCTCATTAGTCAAAAGTACTACTTCCTTACTCCGTGAAGGCAAATAACCAACTTTGACTAAAGTTCGATGCGAGTGTAAGTAGACTGTTTAGGTTTTTATGTTGGTAACGCCACGTAGCGCTCTATATGAAAATCACTGACTGCTGTGTGCAGTCTGTGGCTGGTTTGCATTGTTGGAATTTGCTATTGTAGTGTTGGGCAGTTGGCTGTTAACAGCGCGTAGCGTTGCGTAGTTGGAGGTGAGCCGCCAGCAGTGGTGGATGTGGGGAGAGAGATGGCGGAGTTTTGAGAGCGGATGATCTGGACGTGTGTCCATCAGAGACAGTAAATTTGTAAGACTGGATATCATGAACTGATATATGTATTATGACTTTTGAGCACTATTAAGGTAAATACATTGTTTGTTCTCTATCAAAATCTCTCATTTGCTAACTATGCCTATTAGTAGTTAGTGCCGTCAGTAGTTAGAATCTTTTATTTAGCTGGCAGTATTGGCACTCGCTGTATTGCAGTAGTTCGAGTAACTTTGAGAGGTAAGTGATTCATGAAAGGTATAGGTTATTGTTAGTCAGGGCCGTTCCTTTGTAGGGATTTTTGAAAGTCAGATTGCGTTGCGCTAAAAATATTGTTTGTCGGTTTAGTGTTGATCAGAATAAGTAAAGAGAGAAATGTCTGAGTACGTTCACTTCTGCTCAGCTGTTTGAAAATCAAATAACGTAAGGGGTTTACCAGCACAGTAATTCATAAATTTTTCTAAGGGGACGTTTCACGAGTTTCTGTGAAAGCACACGAAGTGGGCGACCAAAGCCTACTTAAGAGAGTTTCAGCCATCGATGCGGCTACCGTACTTCACATCCTAGAAGATCTTTGTAAACTTCAACAAAGCAAACAGCGTAAGAAAAATAGTCATTTTTCACGGTCCTCTCGAATATTATGAAAGGCATTCGAAAATCATTCAGATTTGATCCGTGCTATTTTGTATTGATAAAATTGTTTAAAGCGGCAGTGCGGCCCTGAGACAATGTGCCACACTACGGATACAAATGTCACGGTGTAGACACCCACATAGTCCTACTATTTTGATCTGCCATTTATCACCTCTTTCAGCCCGTGGCAGTGTTTTGTTAAGGTTAAAAATACCGTTTTTGCCGTAATTTGGAGTCCTCGTTAAACTGTAGGTCGCTCTGTAAGGAGCTGTGTAAGTCAGTTCGAAAGTTGGAAGAAGGCAACGGCATATCACTCCAATAGAACCATGCATAGTGAAGCACTGTGGTGTTAAAACCTACCCTCCGGTCGATGGCAGCTTTCTCTTAAAATTGTTCTTGGAGCAACGAAAAAGTTCAAGGACCGAGCTCGAGTCTTTTGGAAAAATATTTCATCCTTGTGGTTAGTTTCGGCGTGAGTTATCTCAACGGTGTGTACTGTCAGGCTCGAAACTGCGGCAGAGCTAGTGATGACGTTTGCAGCCACTGGCCGCAAGAAGCTGGAGGGGGAAAAACACTACACCGTCTAACAAAAGCGTTACTGCCTCCGTTGAGGCCCACATACCAGGCGAAGACGATTTTATTCGCCGAGAAAATACGTCCCTTTCTGTTTCGAGTTGGTGGATATATTGGTAAATTCGTCTAAATAGTTAGGCTGCGCCATAGTCCTCTTCAAACTTCTCCGATACTAAACGTTTTGACGTCTTTGCTGGGATATCGTTAATGAGTTTTGTCGCGTCCCCAGGTGGCTGAACACTGTTCACCAGAAGATCCCAGCAGAGGGTTCGAAGCGCCGAGTGCTGGAGAGTTTTGAGGCGGAGTGTGACGATTTTACTATCGGTGTGAGAGGAGCAGTGGGTAACAAATTTGTCTCCGACCTTCGTGATGTGATTGGAGGTTTCCAGTAATGTGCGGTTTCCGCTGAGGCGATATGATACGCAGTACGACATGTTGCAGTAAAGCTCACGTGACACCGTCGCTTATCCGTGCGACACTCGTGTTCCTACTCAGCCGATGCGATAAATTAACGAGACAGCACGAATACATCGGTGGTAGCAAACATAGTTTCTTACGAGGTACGACAAAGGATACAGTTCCCAAACGCTCGTTTCGTGAACAAATGGCAATAACGGTATCGGTTCCTTTACCTCACATCAACTGAACCGCATTATCAAAAATTCAAATGGCTCTAAGCACTACGGGACTTAACATCTGAGATCATCAGTCCCCTAGACTTTGAACTACTTAAACCTAACCAACCTAAGGACATCACACACATCCACATCCGAGGCAGGATTCGAACCTGTGACCGTAGCAGCAGCGCGATTCCGGACTGAAGCGCCTAGAACCGCTCGGTCACAGCGGCCGGCCCAGCCCCTTTATCACCTAGCACAATTACGTCATTGGAAATAGTGATACTTACATCAATAAAAACAGAACATTAAACAAACCACGTTCAGTAAGCACTGCTCTAAAACCGATAACTGAGTAGCTTCAGGATGAGTGAACAATAGCAGACTAGTTTGTTTTATTACATGTCAGAAGAGTTTACAGACACAACTACCGAAAAAAACAATGAAATTAACAAGACTTTACTTGTAAATGGCAGTGCGTGTGAGAGCACATATTTTGCCTTACGTAAGACGTCAGAATTTACCGTCCTATAAAGGCACATTGTCAGTCTCACTTGCAAGATAATTACCCATTGTCTGTCTGTTTTATTATTGCTAACACGCTTCTTCTTCCTTTGTCTAAGTTTGTGTCAGATTCAAATCCTTTCACAGTAGATAACTCATCAAATTGATAAAATGTAAATCACAGCCGGCCGCTGTGGCCGAGCGGTTCTAGACGCTTCAGTCCGGAACCACGGGGCTGCTACGGTCGCAGGTTCGAATCCTGCCTTGGGCATGGATGTGTGTGATGTCCTTAGGTTAATTAGGTTTAAGTAGTTCTAAGTCTAGGGGACTGATGACCTCAGATGTTAAGTCCCATAGTGCTTAGGGCCATTTGAACGATTTCGTAGATCACTGGTGAACAGTGTTCAGCCACCTGGGGACGCGACAAAACTCATTAACGATATCCCAGCAAAGACGTCAAAACGTTTAGTATCGGAGAAGTTTGAAGAGGACTGTGGCGCGGCCTAACTATTTAGACGAATTTACCAATATATCCACCCACCAGACATCGAAATCGGAAAACCGTGCTTTTTAAATTTTTTACGCTTTCGCGCTTTACTTAGAAAGTAGGTAAGGATCTGGATGTAATTTTGCTTCGTTTACATAAAACAGTCTCTATCGAGGAACATCTGATCCCCCACCCGTCCAGGCATATGGTACGAGGCAGCTGAGTGGAGCAACCAGCACTCGGTGCTGGTACGATGGATATACTCAGCGTGGACCAGATTGGCCGGTGTGTGGTTCAAATGGCTCTGAGCACTATGGGACTGAACATCGGTCATCAGTCCCGTAGACTTAGAACTACTTAAACCTAACTAACCTAAGGACATCACACACATCCATGCCCGAGGCAGGATTCGAACCTGCGACCGTAGCAGCAGCGCGGTTCCGGACTGAAGCGCCTAGAACCTCTCGGCCACAGCAGCCGGCTGGCCGGTGTAACTCCGTTTTTACGCGCTCTACCGAGGCCGGTTGCTTTTGCGTCGTATCGCGAGTAGCGTTGCGTACCGTATCGAATATCGTATCGCGGCAGTGGGAACCCCGCCTGAAATCGCATTTGGCAGACGTCGGCGTGGTGCCCTTCGGCGAGGGCTTCGCCGCCTCCTCCTCCCGTCCTTGTGGAACTCTGCAAGTGTTCCGCCTGCGACGGCCTCGATGTCGCCTATCCGGCAGCCGCTAGCTTTTGGGCTGGACCCAGCAGAGCCACGAACAACCAGCCGGAAGGCGGCAGCTGTTGTGTGGCGTGTAATTGCGCGGGCCACTCGTGCTGACCCGCGACCCGGCGCCGGGCCAGCGCGGTTCCCACGGCCGCCCAATTAATGGAAACCACACGGCGGCAGCAGCTTCCCACTCACTGCTCTGTAGGCTGCGGATACGACCGCTTCACTAGCTCTTTACTGTGCCGCAGTTCTGGACGAGCTCGTGGGCACCCGTGGGGGCGCAGGTTTTAATGCATAATTATGTGGTCAATTACAGGGACACTTAATTAAACTGAAGTGTGATATTTTGTTTAGGACAATGGCGTATTAATTATACGTGAAAATATCTGGGTGTCGGTTTTCTATGTGTTCCCCGAACCGTCAGCATTCGAAATAGCTTCCAGACATCTAAGCGGGGATAAATACAAAAAATGGTTCAAATGGCTCTGAGCACTATAGGACTTAACATCTCAGGTCATCAGTCCCCTAGAACGTAGACCTACTTAAACCTAACCTAACCTAAGGACATCACACACATCCATGCCCGAGGCAGGATAAATACACGTCATGTGTAGTTTTCAAATGGATCTTGTACCATTATTACTGAAAAATAATAGCAATTCCAGGTAACGACGGCGGAGATGATAGCCATCACGCACATTTCTTTCCTAAGCACACCGCAAAGGCTCAATAGTATTGACATGTGATGAATGCGGCGGCCAGGGGATATGCGATAGTAGATGGGGAACAATCATAGTACCGCGGGATGGACCTGATCAGCTGGAATGACCACATAATCCTTGGCAGTAATACAATCTTGCAAAGTAACCATGGGATCGTGCAATAGTGCGATACGGCTGCCCAAATCATAAACGAACGCCGGCATGTTTCACTCTTGGGACGTACACTCGACCAGAAGTTGGTAACAGTGCGAAGCAAGATTCATCCGACCAAATGACATTCTTCCATTGCTCCACAGTCCACGTTTTATGACTGCCGCGCCACGTTTTCCTATTACAGGCATGCCGGCCGGTGTGGCCGTGCGGTTCTCGGCGCTTCAGTCTGGAAACGCGTGACCGCTACGGTCGCAGGTTCGAATCCTGCCTCGGGCATGGATGTGTGTGATGTCCTTAGGTTAGTTAGGTTTAAGTAGTTCTAAGTTCTAGGGGACTGATGAACACAGATGTTGAGTCCCATAGTGCTCAGAACCATTTATTACGGGCATTTACGTGACTGATGACTGGTTTTGGAATTCCATGTGGTTCAAATGGCTCTAAGCACTATGGGACTTAACATCTGAGGTCATCAGTCCCCTAGAACTTAGAACTACATAAACGTAAGTAACCTAAGGACAGCACACACATCCATGTCCGAGGCAGGATTCGAACCTGCGACCGTAGCAGCAGTACGGTTCCCGACTGAATCGCCTAGAACCGCTCGGTCACAGCGGCCGGCGTTCTTTGGGAGCGAACCGTCACAACAGCATGTAAAACGGAGTTTGGCTGGAGTTGGAACATCCAAATTCTTCTTTATCGTGGCGTAGTACGCTGTATATTAGTCGGGGTAGTGTTTCCTTGTTCACAAGTGTTTGGCCACGGAGCATGTTCCGAAAGCTAATTACGCGCCGTGCCGAGCTGAGGGGTGAGGGGACATGGTAGGTGGTGGCGAGGCACAGGTGCCGGGACGATCGCTTTCTTTCCGCTCCATTCACGGAGGCCGGAGAAAAGACCGTCGGCCAGCTGCAGTGTCCCGCGCCGGAGACTGGAGACGGAAGCCGGCCCATCCGTCCGTGACGTTCCCAGGGGACTGCGGGACTCGCCGCCAGTTCCGTCCGGGACTCTGCGGAAGAGGCGGGAAGAGACCGTGACGGCCGTCGCCCGCCCACCTGCCGCTTCCCACGATCCTTCCGTACCTCCCTGGCCGCGAGCTGGCCTAATGTTACGCCACCGCCTCCACAGACACCTCCTCCTCCTCTTGTCATACAACCCTCATTATAATCATCTTCACATTCGTTTCCCCACTGGAGTATGGCCACACTTGTTGTGTACAAGCCCCTAGACGTTATGTAATGATTTGCTTTGCTGTGCCCAGGTAGGACCCCACTTAAGTCTTGGTTGCGCAGCTGGGCACCTTCTTTGTGACAATGCTCCTTAGTTTCAAATGGTTCAGATGGCTCTGAGCACTATGGGACTTAACATCTGAAGTCATCAATCCCCTAGTCCCCTAGACTTAGAACTACCTAAACCTAACTAACCTAAGGACATCACATACATCCATGCCCGAGGCAGGCTTCGAACCTGCGACCGTAGCAGCAGCGCGGTTCAGGACTGAAGCGCCTAGAACCGCTCGGCCACAGTAGCCGGCTACCTGAGTTTGAAAAAAAAATGTGCGTGAAATCTTATGGGACTTAACTACTAAGGCCATCAGTCCCTAAGCTTACACAGCACTTAATCTAAATTATCCTAAGGACAAACACACACACCCATGCCCGAGAGAGGACTCGAACCCCCTGAGTTTGTGACAATTGGCTGGAGAGGGCACTTGTGCGGAGACGCAATGTCTGGTATAACTGCGAAACCCAAGATACTTTGGGAAGTTTTTTATTCTTTCACATTCGTGGACTTCTTCAAAACACAACCAAACTATCATCCTCCAGTCTAACCGAGACCTGGGGCTAAGCTACAGATCAGTCCGTCACCGCAACTTAGGTTTTTTATTCCATATTAGTTGACTTCGCCAATTCAGAAGCAAACTTTTATTTCCAACTTTGCTTAACCTACGGCTAAGTTACAGATCAGTCTTTTACCAGAACCAGGTTTACTGCTTTAACATTGTTTGGCTTCGCCAATTCACAACCAAACTATCACATGCCAACCTCACCTAGACCGTATTGAATACCGTAGCCGGCCGGAGTGGCCGAGCGGTTCTAGGCGCTACAGTCTGGAACCACGCGACCGCTACGGTCGCAGGTTCGAATCCTGCCTCGGACATGGATCTGTGTGATGTCCTTAGGTTAGTTAGGTTTAAGTAGTTTTAAGTTCTAGAGGACTGATGACCTCAGAAGTTAAGCCCCATAGAGCTCAGAGCCATTTGAACCATCACCTAGACCTCGGGCTAAGCTGCAGATCAGTCTGTGGCAATTGACCCTGAATAAGGAAAAATGTGAAGTTATTCACATGTGTGCTAACAGAAATCAGCTAAATTTCGATTACGCGATAACTTACACAAATCTGAATGCTGTAAATTCAACTAAATACTTAGGGATTACAATTACAAATAACCTAAATTGGAAGGAGCACATAGATAATGTTGTGGGTAGAGCAAACTAGACACTGCGATTCATTGGCAGAACACTTAGAAGGTGCGACAGGTCTACTAAAGAGACTGCTTACACCACGCTTGTCCGACCTATTCTGGAGTACTGCTGTGCGGTGTGGGATCCGCATCAGGTGGGACTGACGGATGACATCGAAAAAGTACAATGAATAGTAGCTCGTCTTGTATTAGCCTGAAATAGGGGAGATAGTGTCACAGACATAATACGTGAATAAGAGTGGCAATCATTAAAACAAAATTGTTTTTCGTTGCGACGGGATCTTCTCATGAAATTTCAATCACCAGTTTCCTCCTCCAATAGAAAAAAACGTTCTGTTGGCACTGACGTACATAGGGAGAAATGGTCATCATGATAAAATAAGAGAAATCAGGGCTCGCACAGAAAAATTTAACAACTCGTTCTTCCCGCATGCCGTTCGAGAGTGGAACGGTAGAGAGACAGCTTGAAGGGTGTTCATTGAACCCTCTGCCAGGCACTTTATTGTGAATAGCAGAGTAATCACGTATATGTAGAGGTAGATGTACCAAAATCATGTTTTTTGCCTTGGCATTCTTTTCACAAATAGACTGTAATATTCCATCTCCACCCAGATCTCGGGCTAAGCTACTGATCAGACCGTGGATCCGCCAACTCATAAGCAAACTGTCGCACTGCAGCCTAACCTGAAGCTCGTGTTAACTGACAGATCAATCAGTTTGATTCACACTCGTTTGCTGAGCTTTTGTATACTGTACCATTATCCACAGTCACTATTTGATGGACGTACTGGTGATTTTAGATGGTTGTCAGTAAGATCAGGCGCTGTCAGTGCAGCCTCAGTGGGTCAGGCTTGAGACACTGAACCAGTCGGTTCGAAACCAGTCGCCAAAATATATGAGCGATGCATGCAAAGAACAGTAGAGAAAAAAAGAAGTCGTGAGTATGCAGAAGATGAAAGTATGGTAGTGTTGATTTGAGTCACAGTACAGGGTTATTACAAATGATTGAAGCGATTTCACAGCTCTACAATAACTTTATTATTTGAGATATTTTCACAATGCTTTGCACACACATACAAAAACTCAAAAACTTTTTTTAGGCATTCACAAATGTTCGATATATGCCCCTTTAGTGATTCGGCAGACATCAAGCCGATAATCAAGTTCCTCCCACACTCGGCGCAGCATGTCCCCATCAATGAGTTCGAAAGCATCCTTGATGCGAGCTCGCAGTTCTGGCACGTTTCTTGGTAGAGGAGGTTTAAACACTGAATCTTTCACATAACCCCACAGAAAGAAATCGCATGGGGTTAAGTCGAGAGAACGTGGAGACCATGACATGAATTGCTGATCATGATCTCCACCACGACCGATCCATCGGTTTTCCAATCTCCTGTTTAAGAAATGCCGAACATCATGATGGAAGTGCGGTGGGGCACCATCCTGTTCAAAGATGAAGTCGGCGCTGTCGGTCTCCAGTTGTGGCATGAGCCAATTTTCCGCGGGCTACGCGTGAAACTTGCCCGCACGCGTTCAACCGTTTCTTCGCTCACTGCAGGCCTACCCGTTGATTTCCCCTTACAGAGGCATCCAGAAGCTTTAAACTGCGCATACCATCGCCGAATGGAGTTAGCAGTTGGTGGATCTTTGTTGAACTTCCTCCTGAAGTGTCGTTGCACTGTTATGACTGACTGATGTGAGTGCATTTCAAGCACGACATACGCTTTCTCGGCTCTTGTCGCCATTTTGTCTCACTGCGCTCTCGATCGCTCTGACGGCAGAAACCTGAAGTGCGGCTTCAGCCGAACAAAACTTTATGAGTTTTTCTACGTATCTGTAGTGTGTCGTGACCATATGTCAATGAATGGAGCTACAGTGAATTTATGAAATCGCTTCAATCATTTGTAATAGCCCTGTATAAGTGGACAAGCGCATCACCAGCAATGCCCGAGGGAAGTGTGACGGGACCGCTATAATTTTCTTTAGACATAAATAATCTGGTGTACAAGAGGGTAGCAATGTGCGGCTGCTTGCTGGTGATTCCGTAGTGTACGGTAAACTGTCATCGTTCAGTGGCTCTAGGAGTATACAAGATGACTTAGACGAAATTTGTAATTGCTCTGATTAGTGGTAAGCAGCTCTAAATGTCGAAAAATCCTAGTTGATGCAGATGGGTTGGAAAAACAAACCCGTAATGTTCGGATACAGCGTTATTAGTATCCTGCTTGACACAGTCACACCAATTAACTGTCTGAGAGTAACGTTGCAAATCGATATGAAATGGAACGAGCATGTGAGGATCGTGGCAGGAAAGGCGAATTGTCGAGTCGGTTTATTGGGAGAATTTTAGGAAAGTGTGGTTCATCTGTAAAGGAGAGCGCGTATAGGACATTCGTGGGACCTATTCTTGAGTACTGCTCGAGAGTTCGGTTTCTGCACCAGATCGGAATAAAGGGCGACACGGAAGCAATTCAGAGACGGGCTGCTAGAGTTGTTACAGGTAGATTTGAACAAAACGCAAGTTTTTCTGGTATTTACCGTCAAAAACAGTCTTGATCACAAATTATTTATTCCGGTGACCGGTTTCGACCACAATTGCGGTCATCTTCAGACCAATGAGTAAGAACCTCCTTTGTGGTGACTTACCACCAGAAGGAGGTTCTTACTCATTGGTCTGAAGATGACCATAGCTGTGGTCGAAACCCGGTCAGCGGAATAAATAATTTGTGATCAAGACTGTTTTTGACAGTAAATATTTGTAAGAACACTGATCACTGTTTACTCCCACAATGTATTCAAAAGTAATTTTTCAGGTATGCTTCTGGAACTCAAATGAGAATCGCTGTAGTGAAGGCGGCGTTATTTTCGAGGAAATTTAGAGAACCGGCATGACAGTAGATAGTGTCGGAAGTTCCATGCGGCTTTTCGCGGATGATGCTGTAGTATACAGATAAGTTGCAGCATTAGAAAATTGTAGTAAAATGCAGGAAGATCTGCAGCGGATATGCACTTGGTGCAGGGAGTGGCAACTGACCCTTAACATAGACAAATGTAATGTATTGCGAATACATAGAAAGAAGGATCCTTTACTGTATGATTATATGATAGCGGAACAAACACTGGTAGCTGTTACTTCTGTAAAATATCTGGGAGTATGCGTGCGGAACGGTTTGAAGTGGAATGATCATATAAAATTAATTGTTGGTAAGGCGGGTGTCAGGTGGAGATTCATGGGGAGAGTCCTTAGAGAATGTAGTCCATCAACAAAGGAGGTGGCTTACAAAATACTCGTTCGACCTATACTCGAGTATTGCTCATCAGTGTGGGATCCGTACCAGATCGGGTTGACGGAGGAGGTAGAGAAGATCCAAAGAAGAGCGGCGCGTTTCGTCACAGGGTTATTTGGTAACCGTGATAGTGTTACGGAGATGTTTAGCAAACTCAAGTGGCAGACTCCGCAAGAGAGGCGCTATGCATCGCGTTTTAGCTTGCTGTCGAGGTTTCGAGAGGGTGCGTTTCTGGATGAGGTATCGAATATATTGCTTCCGCCTACTTATACCTCCCGAGGAGATCACGAATGTAAAATTAGAGAGATTCGAGCGCGCACGGAAGCTTTCAGACAGTCGTTCTTCCCGCGAACCATACGCGACTGGAACAAAAAAGGGAGGTAATGACAGTGGCATGTAAAGTGCCCTCCGCCACACACTGTTGGGTGGCTCGCGGAGTATAAATGTAGATGTAGATGTAGATGTAGATTTGAAGCTGACTGCAAAACGATTCTACTGCCGCCAATGTACATTTCGCGTAAGGTCCACAAAGATATGAGGAATTAGAGGTCATACGGAAGCATATAGACGGTCGTTTTTCCCTCGCTCTATTTGCATCGATGATTTCAGCCGTAAATAGAAATATTAAAAAAGGTAGGAAGATTTTTCTGTTTAGCAAAAGTGTGAAAAAGCAGATTACAGAGTACCTGACGGCTCAACACTAAAGTTTTGTCTCAAGTATAGATAGTGTTGACGATCAGTGGACAAAGTTCAAAACCATCGTACAAAATGCGTTAGATGAGTATGTGCCAAGGAAGATCGTAAGAGATGGAAAAGAGCCACCGTGGTACAACAACGGAGTTAGAAAACTGCTGCGGAAGCAAAGGGAACTTCACAGCAAACATAAACATAGCCAAAGCCTTTCTGACAAACAAAAATTACGCGAAGCGAAATGTAGTGTGAGGAGGGCTATGCGAGAGGCGTTCAATGAATTCGAAAGTAAAGTTCTATGTACTGACTTGGCAGAAAATCCTAAGAAATTTTGGTCTTATGTCAAAGCAGTAGGTGGATCAAAACAAAATGTCCAGACACTCTGTGACCAAAATGGTACTGAAACAGAGGATGACAGTCTAAAGGCCGAAATACTAAATGTCTTTTTCCACAGCTGTTTCGCAGAGGAAGACTGCACTATATTTCCTTCTCTAGATTGTCGCACAGATGAAAAAATGGTAGATATCGAAATAGACGACAGTGGGATAGAGAAACAACTAAAGTCGCTCAAAAGAGGAAAGGCCGCTGGACCTGATGGGATACCAGTTCGATTTTACACAGAGTATGCGAACTTGCCCCCCTTCTTGCAGCGGTATACCGTAGGTCTCTAGAAGCGCTTAGCGTTCCAAAGGATTGGAAAAGGGCACAGGTCATCCCCGTTTTCAAGAAGGGACGTCGAACAGATGTGCAGAACTATAGACCTATATCTCTAACGTCGATCAGTTGTAGAATTTTGGAACACGTATTGTGTTCGAGTATAATGACTTTTCTGGAGACTAGAAATCTACTCTGTAGGAATCAGCATGGGTTTCGAAAAGGACGATCGTGTGAAACCCAGCTAGCGCTATTCGTCCACGAGACTCAGAGGGCCATAGACACGGGTTCCCAGGTAGATGCCGTGTTTCTTGACTTCCGCAAGGCGTTCGATACAGTTCCCCACAGTCGTTTAATGAACAAAGTAAGAGCATATGGACTATCAGACCAATTGTGTGATTGGACTGAAGAGTTCCTAGATAACAGAACGCAGCATGTCATTCTCAATGGAGAGAAGTCTTCCGAAGTACGAGTGATTTCAGGTGTGCCGCAGGGGAGTGTCGTGGGACCGTTGCTATTCGCAATATACGTAAATGACCTTGTTGATGACATCCGAAGTTCACTGAGGCTTTTTGCAGATGATGCTGTGGTGTATCGAGAGGTTGTAACAATGGAAAATTGTACTGAAATGCAGGAAGATCTGCAGCGAATTGACGCATGGTGCAGGGAATGGCAATTGAATCTCAATGTAGACAAGTGTAATGTGCTGCGAATACATAGAAAGATAGATCCCTTATCATTTAGCTACAAAATAGCAGGTCAGCAACTGGAAGCAGTTAATTCCATAAATTATCTGGGAGTACGCATTAGGAGTGATTTAAAATGGAATGATCATATAAAGTTGATCGTCGGTAAAGCAGATGCCAGATTGATATTCATTGGAAGTATCCTAAGGAAATGCAATCCGAAAACAAAGGAAGTAGGTTACAGTACGCTTGTTCGCCCACTGCTTGAATACTGCTCAGCAGTGTGGGATCCGTACCAGATAGGGTTGATAGAAGAGATAGAGAAGATCCAACGGAGAGCAGCGCGCTTCGTTACAGGATCATTTGGTAATCGCGAAAGCGTGACGGAGATGATAGATAAACTCCAGTGGAAGACTCTGCAGGAGAGACGCTCAGTAGCTCGATACGGGCTTTTCTTAAAGTTTCGGGAACATACCTTCACCGAGGAGTGAAGCAGTATATTGCTCCCTCCCACGTATATCTCGCGAAGAGACCATGAGGATAAAATCAGAGAGATTGGAGCCCAAACAGAAGCATACCGACAATCCGTCTTTCCACGAACAATACGAGACTGGAATAGAAGAACCGATAAGAGGTACTCAGGGTACCCTCCGCCACACACCGTCAGGTGGGTTGCGGAGTATGGATGTAGATGTAGATGTAGATGTAGGAAGGGATATGACTAGTAGTGGTACAGGTACCCTCCGGTACGCACCGCACGGCGGATTGCGGAGTATCTATGTAGATGTAAAACATTCGATAAAGAGCCGTAAGGCGTGGAATAGGTAGAGTGAGGACGAGTGTGTACCAGCAATGTAGTGAGAATGATAAATTTCGCCTAGCATGATTGGAAAAAAGAAAGGTGAAACAGAGGAGGATTTGGGAAATTAGTAGTAATGTTAATCAATAAGTCTGCCAGAATTCTATTCTCATCCTTAATTTCTTAACGACTGCCCTCCTACTACTACTTGTACACGACACAAAGAGCTATTGTAGCATATTCCGAACGGTACTGATTTTGTTTTACCTCGGGAAAAAAGTGGCAAGAGTTCGGAACTGGCTGGAGCGATCATCGTGATGGATTATCGCACGTGAATTCCCCATTGCCCTTATTGCCGATTGATGATATCTCTCAAGAAAGGAGCGTAACACCCCGACCTATCCCCTCAGGGTAGTACAAGAAGCAAAAAAGTAGCCGGCAACGCTACATTCGCGTCCGTGAAGACACAGTGGAAATTCCGCCGCGGAGATTATTAACTGGCGCGTAACTTACCGCAGTGGGATGCCGTTAGAGACGCGTAGTAAAGGTGAGAGCCGATTGTTTCCCAGGCTGTTCCGAGAACACTTCCAGGCATCGGCTTCTCTCGAAGCAGAGACGAGGTCGACATTATACGGTCGCAGGTCTCGTTTTCCCACAGGCGGACGCGGGTTAGGTCAAGGACGACAGCGCAAGGACGAGGGGGCCCCGCTCGTCCCGTGTACTGTAGTGTTCGGCCCGGTCCCGCTCCCAGACACCGGGACCACGCAAGTGGGGCGCTCGTGGGTATAGGCACCGATCGCTCTGTCTCCTCTGTGCCCGACGCTGAAACTGCCCTTCAGTCCGCGCCTGGGAGCTTCCGTAGTGTCGTGCGTTATCATACTTGAGGCCGCGGCCAGAATCCTCGCACTTTTGACGATGTGCAGCGCGTGAGGCAAATTACGCGACGTACTGCTCCGCGGATGTAATTGGAAAAGTTTATCTACACTACGGAAACGACCGTACGGTGCGTGATAGAGGGTACCTTGTACCTCTACTCGTCATTTCCTTGCCCGTTCCACTTGCAAAAAGAGCAAGGGAAAAGTGACTGTGTAGAAACCTCCATATGAGCTCTAATTTCTCGTAGAAATATCTGAAACCCTCCGTAAGAGCTCTAATTTCTCGCATCTTATCTTCATGGCCCTTACGCGAAATGTACGTTGACGGCAGTAGGGTCGTTCTGCAGTCGGCCACAAATGGCGGTTCTCTACATATTCAGCAGGCCGTGGTGGCCGAGCGGTTCTAGGCGCTACAGTCTGGAACCGCGCTGCTGCTACGGTCGCAGGTTCGAATCCTGCCTCGGGCATGGATGTGTGTGCTGTCCTTAGGTTAGTTAGGTTTAAGTAGTTCTAAGTTCTAGGGGACTGATGACCTTAGAAGTTAAGTCCCATAGTGCTCAGAGCCATTTGAACCATTTTTTTCTACGTATGCGCAATAACGCTTGCGAAAAGAGCTGCGTCTTCCATCAAGAGATTCTCAGTTTAATTCACGAAGCATCTATGTAATACTTGCGCGCTGATCGAACTAGCCGGTAACAAATCAGCTGCTTCGACGTCTTCCTTTAATCCGACCTGGTAGGGATCCCAAACACTCAAATAGTACTCAAGAATGGATCGCACCAGCGTTCTCTACGCCGTCTGCTCTACGTATGAGCTATTCTCCCAATAAAATGAAGTCGAGAACATTCGCCTTTCCCACTATCAGCCTGACATGCTCATTCCAATTTCATATTTATTAGCGGGCCTGGATTATTTCTCTGCTCTGCTACACCTTCAAATCAGTGTAAATAAGGGTCGCCACTCTCGTTTTGGCCCGCGAGACACTGTAAAACTTCACAACAGTCAGTAATTAAAAACAATTTAACTGTCTAACTAGTTTCAGCAAATATTTCGAGCTCCGAGAACTTGACTGAAAAGGTTCAACGCTTACATCTCGCCGGTCGGGGTGGCCGAGCGGTTCTAGGCGCTACAGTCTGGAGCCGCGCGACCGCTGCGGTCGCAGGTTCGAATCCTGCCTCGGGCATGGATGTGTGTGATGTCCTTAGTTTAGTTAGGTTTAAGTAGTTCTAAGTTCTAGGGGACTGATGACCTCAGAAGTTAAGTCCCATAGTGCTCAGCGCCATTTGAACCATTTTTTTTGCTAACATCTCAACACACCACCTCCAGCTGGTTACTAGCAAACTCCTGCCGATAATCACAAGAACAACAACAACAACGCAGGAATACAGTTGACAAATACGCAAGGAACACACGAAACATCACTCTCCCAGATTTGCGCTGAAAACGTTTTTGGTATCACTTAACCCTAGCCAAGCCCCCACTTATTTCGAACAGTACCTCCAGCTAGCTAATGGTATTACGCTCATGTCCCTTACCGAAATAATCCCTCCCCCCCCCCCCCCTCCGCCCCACTAATTCACAAGGCTCACTGAGAAAATCAGGGAAGTGCCAAAGAAAAATTCGACGCCCGCGAACGGGAATGCACTTTCGAATACTTTGTAGGCTTTTCGTTCAACTGTTCTTCCAAGTGAATTGCTGTCTCTGACAGAATTACAGTGTCATAGGCATACTTCAAAGTTTTCATTTCTTTGTGAACTTTAATTCCTTTTACAAATTTTTCTTTGGTTTCCTTTACCGTTTTCAAGTGTACAGATTGAATAACATCGGGAGTAGACTACAACTCTATCTCACTCCCTTCTCAACCACTGCTTCCCTTTCATGCCCCTCTACTTGTATAACAACCATGTGATTTCTGTTAACATCCTTTCGCTCCCTGTATTTTACCCCTGCTACCTTCAGAATTTCAAAGAGAGTATTCCAGTCAACATTATCGAATGCTTTCTCTAAATCTACAAATGCTATTTGCGTGGGTTTGCCTTTCCTTAACCTTTCTTCTAAGATAAGTCGGAGGGTCAGTATTGCTTTGTGTGTTGCCGCATTTCACATGAATCTAAACCGATCTTCCCTGAGGTTGACTCCTACCAAAAAAATAGCTCTGAGCACTATGGGACTTAACATCTGAGGTCATCAGTCCCTTAGAACTTAGAACTACTTTAACCTAACTAACCTAAGGACATCACACACATCCATGCCCGAGGCAGGATTCGAACCTGCGATCGTAGCGGTCGCGCGGTTCCAGACTGTAGCGCCTAGAACCGCTCGGCCACCCCGGCCGGCGACTTCTACCAGTTTGTCCAGTCTTCTGTAATGAATTCGTGTTAGGATTTTGTAGTAGCTATTGAATTAATCAGTGGAGGCAGCATGTGACGAGAAAAGCAACTCATCTTTACATTTTTAAATTGCTCAACAAGCCCAGTTAGTGGGGATCACTGGTGTGAATAGTTAGGATTTCGCGATGAGATGTAGTGTGGGTACTCTGAAGATCACTTTTTCAGTGGTGCCCCCATCACCTACAGATGGCTTCCGGAATGCTTCACAGCGTTTGCTCCCTTCCCACGGTGTCACAAGCAGCGCCGCCGTAGCCGTACAGGAATGAGCTACGGCCGCCTGAGTGACCGCCGACGCCCGGGGAGTACCTGGTAACGTCCTTTACTGCGTTCCGCGTGACAGCCATGCGGGCTGTCAGCGGCAGGCTGCAGTCTCGTCCGCCGCGAGAAGCTTCACCAGTAAAAAGACAATGCGGAGGTTCCGGAACTGCATTTGGACTTACCGATCGAAGTGGCCAGCAGCAAAACAGCGGTGCCACATCAGCGGAAAACAGCAGAATGGCCACGCTGGGTTGTAAGATACGGCAAAGAAGCAGGCGGTGGCCTCGTCGGAAGGAACCGTTTCCAGTTTTCGTTCGAAGCGGTTCACGGAAGCCACTGTGTACTTCAATCTGGAGCGTGGGCGGGGACGCTGGATCCCCTCTCCCCCTCCCTTTACCGAATGAAAAAGTATTTGTTATACGGCCACCTCAAAAGACAAAATATGCGACGACCTGTAGGTCCTAACTATAAACATAAATTTATGTACAGTGACGAGTTCTGATGTACAAGGTGTAACAAAGGTGTGGCCAAACTTTCAGGAAATATGCCTCACACAAAGAGGTATAAAATGGATTATTTGGACGAGGGTCCAGAAATACTTTATTTTCCTGTAAGAGCTCATTTTCTATGTCTCTTCATACTCACATCGGAAATTTTTGGAAATTTGTGGTAAGGTCTTACGGGACAGAACTGCTGAGGTCATTGGTCCCTAAGGATGGCCGGCCTGAGTGGCCGTGCGGTTCTAGGCGCTACAGTCTGGAGCCGAGCGACCGCTACGGTCGCAGGTTCGAATCCTGCCTCGGGCATGGATGTGTGTGATGTCCTTAGGTTAGTTAGGTTTAATTAGTTCTAAGTTCTAGGCGACTGATAACCTCAGAAGTTAAGTCGCGTAGTGCTCAGAGCCATTTGAACCATTGGTCCCTAAGGTTACGCACTACTTAATCTAACTTAAACTAACCTACGCTAAGGACAACACACACACACACCCCCATGCCCGAAGGAGGACTCGAACCTCCGAGGGGGGGGGGGGGGCGAGAGCCACGTGGACCGTGACAAGGTGCCTTAAACCGCGCGGCTATACCGCGCGGCCATATTCACATTAATCATGGGAAACGTACAGAAGCAGAACGTACCAACATTATGTGAAACGTTTTCGTACGTGAAATGTACAAAATACCGGTACACTTTTGGTTACGTTTGGTTAGTGTGTGCAGTAAGTTGTAAATCTTAGGTTATCACCAGTGTTTGTGCCGGCCGGTGTGGCCGTGCGGTTAAAGGCGCTTCAGTCTGGAACCGCGTGACCGCTACGGTCGCAGGTTCGAATCCTGCCTCGGGCATGGATATGTGTGATGTCCTTAGGTTAGTTAGGTTTAATTAGTTCTAAGTTCTAGGCGACTGATGACCTCAGAAGTTAAGTCGCATAGTGCTCAGAGCCATTTGAACCAGTGTTTGTTGCTCCAGTTGAGTGAAGGTATTATTGAAATGTGTCACCTCATCACTCGTGTTGACATGCGACTAACTTGCGCAGAATGCACACCCATAGCTGTACCAGCAGCAAGCACGTAACATCAACTGATTGTAGTGTTTATCACAGACTAGATTTCCAGTACAGTGTAAAGCAAATGTACTCAGGTGCGGAGTTGGCAGATCGCAATTTCCTGTACGGATTAGCAAATATAAATGGCCTTGGCGCTCAACGTTTTTATCGGGAGAGATTTCCAGAACGAAGCTGCAGGGGCGAGAGGATGTTCGAAGAAATTGATCGTCAGCGTTAGACACTTAGCTACAACAGATAATGTTGATCACTTCAGCCAGCTGATTTTTCTGCACTGGTACACTTTTGGGAGTGGTTCATTCAACAATCTGTCCACCCTCACAGTGCAAATGTGCTGTTTGCGGATGAGACTTCGTTTCAAAGTACATGATTAATGTGTTGAAGAGGCGTGGAAACTGAGCTCTAATAAACCCGAAAAACTGCTAGGAATTATGCAGTATCTAGTACGCTACAATATCCTAATTATTCGTTATAACTTCACAGTGGACGTACGAAATATTTTGGTAATGTCATTGCTTGTTCACAGATTTTGCTTTCATTGTTAAATATCTCATCATTAACTATCTACGAGCCACAGAAGAATCTATCATCATATTTACAGGTATAATGTGACAAAGTGCTGACCGGGTGGCGACCTATTGATGACAAATTCTCCTTTTAAATTCCTGGCTGCATAGCATTTATGATAATGGAATAAAATAACCACTCACTACGCTACCAACATCCAGTATGGAATAATCTTCTTCTGCATTGTTCGAACTATCACTCTCTGCCTTTAAAGAGACCGTGTATTTGAAGCGTCACGAATAATTTAGAAAGCATCGGGTGTTCCCTTCTCTTACGACGAACGGCGTCCTTCTGAAAGTCTTCCAAAGCTGTTAGGCGCTTCGTTCTCAACCTTTTTTCCCCCTGGTGTCTGTGATTTTATTGTGCCAGTCCCGTCAGCATCAACATTGTGCTATTCTTTCCCTGTCGTTACAACAGTGTTTTTGCTTATTCCCAAATCTCTTACAGTCTTCTTTACAGGCTGAACAAAAGAAAATAAGAGTTCTTCTTCATCATTCTCCTTTTCTTTCTCAAAGTACTCTCTCACCGAACACACCAAGTCGCAGGCTCGGCTGCATTTCTTTCTCCGTTTCAATTCGCGCGTTGGACTACCACTAAAATGAAACCAATTGTTCTTAATAAAAGGATTTTAGTAAAGCTTTATTCCTGAAAGCAAGAGTAATTGTATATTTTTATTACTTATTTGCCTTTATGAGCAGCAAGCTACTCTCAATTCACACAGCAACCACCACGCAGGTCGACCGACAACGGGGTTTGCAACTGCCTTTCGAATAATACGTATCTAAGCTATTTTTAGTAATGTTTTGATCTGTTTTTGGTGTTTTATAAATATCAGGCAACATTGTACGAATTACAAGGCCAATAAATTCTGTAATCTGAAGTACATTAGTGTCTAAAAGTTAAACATAACCACAAAGATTTCTCTGCCTCGTGATGACTGGGTGTTGTGTGATGTCCTTAGGTTAGTTAGGTTTAAGTAGTTCTAAGTTCTAGGGGACTGATGACCATAGATGTTAAGTCCCATAGTGCTCAGAGACATTTAACCACAAAGAGCACGAAAGTGAAAGAGAAGAGGTGAAGCGTCGCCAAGATCACTGTAACATCATTCAGAGGTGTAGCTGGTCCAGACTTCCTCTTTGTGGACAACACTGCCAGTCCGCATCGATCCGCTCTGGTGCATAAATTTCTTGAAGATATTTGTCACATGGGTTGGCCAGCGATGGCTTCGGATCTGAATGCTATGACAGCATACCTCGTCGCTGTAGTAACCACATCGCCTATTTACAACTTCTTTTGTGTTATTTTCATAAAAATGTGTGTATTTGCTGTCGGAACTTTTCTAACATCATGGCTCAGATGTTGGATGACAAATGTCTTGCGTTTGAACTGAAGCTTGTTCAGTAATCCTCCCGACATGCTGAGAACGCAATATCTCCTTCTTTCGTTAATATGCTTAAGTTTTGGACGCTAATATATGTCGGCACAGAGGGCTCTGCATACCATTATGACGTACATCAAGGTCAGTAGTGTAATAATTGTAAACAGCGGTCTCAATATGAGTTGATATACTGCCTGGTTAGTCTAGTGGGGGCTAGTTGTACAGGGAAGCGATAATGATGGTTCAAATGGCTCGACGCACTATGGGAATTAACATCTGAGGTCATCAGTCCCCTAGGCTTAGAAATGCTTAAACCTAACTAACTTAAGGACATCACACACATCCATGCACGAGGGAGGATTCGAGCCTGCGACCGTAGCAGCAGCACGGTCCCGGACTGAAGCGCCTAGAACCGCTCGGCCGCAGAGGCCGGCCCGATAATGATGATTTGACTTGCATGTTACCGGTATATCACTTTATCAGTACTCTCGTACAAAGCTCATAATGTGTTTTGATTTATCCATGTGTCGTATTGTAATGCATTATTATGAGTTATGGATTTAGCACCGATGATACGCAAACAGTAGTTGAAATCTAGATTGCAATAAACATTTTACTAGCGACTGATCGCCGTACATTTTGCCAACTTTTAAACGAACACAGTCACTGAACACACACGTTCTATTTGGAATCGATTATTTGTCATATTTTACAAACGTTTGCCGGTCGTGTTCGAACCCACCTTGTAGGGTAGGATACTGACAATACCGAATGCTTCTTCCTCTTCGGGAGAACTGCAGACAGAATGGAAAATAATGAGTCTGGACGGTAGAGCGCGCTCCCGCGTTGCAGGCAGCAGCCGAGAAGTGTGGCGCGCCACCTTTTGTGGGCGCAGCAGCCGAGGATGGGCATGACTCACAGCACAGGAGTGCCAGCCAGCCCTGGTGCACCTGCCGTCCGGAGAGGCAGCCCCCACCTGCAACCGGCGCACCAGTCCGACTCCAGACTAGGCTGTAACCGCTGGCGCAGTGAAGAAACCAGGCAAGCGTCTGGAAGACTGTTGTAGAGTTGATGCACAGACCTGAGCTGCGTCTACGTCTACACGATTGCCGTGCAGTTCACATTTAAGTGTTTGGCGGACGGTTCACAGACCCACTTCAGATTAGTCATTGACCGTTTCACTCACGAATAGCACTCGGGAAAAATCAACACTTAAATCTTTCCAAACGAGCTATCTACACTACTGGCCATTAAAATTGCTACACCACGAAGATGACGTGTTACAGACGCGAAATTTAACGGACAGGAAGAAGATGCTGTGATATGCAAATGACTAGCTTTTCACAGCATTCGCACAAGGTTGGCGCTGGTGGCGACACCTACAACGTGCTGACATGAGGAAAGTTTCCAACCGATTTCTCATTCACAAACAGCAGTTGGCCGGCGTTGCCTGTTGTGATGCCTCGAGTAAGGAGGAGAAATGCGTAACATCTCGTTTCCAACTTTTATAAAGGTCGGATTGTAGGCTATCGCGATTGCGGTTTATCGTATCGCGACACTGCTGCTCCCGTTGGTCGAGATCCAATGACTGTTAGCAGAATATCAAATCGGTGGGTTCAGGAGGGTAATACTGAACGCCGTGCTGGATCCCAACGGCCTCGTATCACTAGCAGTCGAGATGACAGGCATCTTATCCGCATGGCTCTAACGGATCGAGCAGCCACGTCTCGATCCCTGAGTCAACAGATGGTGACGTTTGCAAGACAACAAACATTTGCACGAATAGTTCGACGACGTTTGCAGCAGCATGGACTATCAGCTCGGAGACCGTGGCTGCGGTTACCCTTGACGCTGCACCACAGACAGGAGCGCCTGCGATGGTGTACACAACGACGAACCTGGGTGCACGAATGGCAAAACGTCATTTTTTCGGATGAATCCAGGTTCTGTTTACAGCATCATGATGGTCACATCCGTGTTTGGCGACATCGCGGTGAACGCACATTGGAGGCGTGTATTCGTCATCGTCATACTGGCGTATCACCTGGCGTGATGGTATGGCGTGCCATTGGTTACATATCTCGGTCACCTCTTGTTCGCGTTGACGGCACTTTGAACAGTGCACATTACATTTCAGATGTGTTACGACCCGTGGCTCTACCCTTCATTCGATCCCTGCGAAACCCTGCATTTCAGCAAGATAGTGCACGACCGCATGTTGCTGGTCCTGTACGGGCCTTTCTGGACACAGAAAATGTTCGACTGCTGCCCTGGCCAGCACATTCTCCAGATCTCTCACCAACTGAAAACGTCTGGTCAATGGTGGCCGAACAACTGGCTCATCACAATACGCCAGTTCTTGATGAACTGTGGTATCGTGTTGAAGATGCATGGGCAGCTGTACCTGTACACGTCGTCCAAGCTCTGTTTGACTCAATGCCCAACCGCCAGAGGTGGTTGTTCTGGATACTGATTTCTCTGGATCTATGCACCCAAATTGCGTGAAAATGTAATCACATGTCACTTCTAGTGTAATATATTTGTCCAGTGAATACCCGTTTATCATCTGCATTTCTTCTTGGTGTAACAATTTTAATGGCCAGTAGTGTGTATGTACGAGGGCCAAGAAGAATCCTGTAGAACCTGATAGGTACTATATATATTATTTTTTACCAACGACTTCTAATTAATATTCGTTGCAGATCCAGACAATGTAGTCAGCACGTTATCGACGTTACTGACAAACCTGCTGTGATATATATGTTTGTATTTAGCGTTGGCGACAGTCAACATTGGCGACGACTCGTTCGTCGTCGTCATAACAGATGTAACCATTCCAGAAGACTGCACAACAAGGCAGCGCAGCTTAACAAAATTCTAAGGTAGCGAGGAAGGCATTCAGTGGTAAAAAATAGAACGTGCGAAGAAGTTTGAAAACCCCATGCGGCCACGTTTGTTGGAGGGGTTCGAGTAGGAGGAAGATAATAAAAATATAACGTCTCTTAAAACAGAGAGAAAAGACGCGCTCTGTTGCTTAAGGTTGGGGAGAGAAGCACCAGAACATTTTGGATGCCGAACGTGTTGTTAACATGTCTTGTCGCAGTGGATGAACGACCGGACGAACATTTAGCGCGTCGTTCCCTTTCCCCTTGGTCTGAACCTGGAGCTGGAATCATATTGTTTCTGGAAAATAGTTTAAAATCGTCCCAGAGAAAAATTAAAAATATGTGTATTGTGAAAAAAAATGGGATGACAGAGAGAGAGAGAGAGAGAGAGAGAGACACAGATTGTAAGTGTGAAGCTACAATGTTCGTTCCTTCCTTTTAAAGCCGCGCCTTTTTGTGCCTACCGCCACAGATTGTCAAGTGCCAGATGGATCGTTCAGCTGCAAAAAAACTGTGCATAATTGAACCAGTGGTTAGCTGGTTGTTCCATGCGTGGTTATCGACGTATCATTAAGAGCTGCGTTGTAGCGACGTCTTTGCGAGTTTTTAAAGAAAGGTGGCCGAAAGATACTCAACCGAAAACCTGACGAAGAAATAGTGTTTCTACGTATGTACGCCCCAAATCTAAGGGTTCAGTCATTCATTCATTCATTGCGCCGCGAAAACGTGAAGATGCGTAGCTGAGGAAACGCTTCGAAGTTATTGGCGCAGCTAATTCGCATCGGCGTGGAAGGCGCTCGGCGTACAGTGGTGAGGTTGTCCGGCCGACCACCTGTGGAGCGCCGCGTGGCAGCTGCGTGTCATTAGCCGGGGGTGGCCGGCCGCTTCCGGCAGCTGCGGCCGCCTCTTCCTGCATTTCTCTGCTCTGCTGCGGGCCACCAGCACGCCGGCGCTGCTCATTCACTGCCGCGACGCTCCACCAGGCCCTTTAAAGGCCCGCTCAGTCACGATCGTGGCAGGCCTCTGCCGCTGCGCTTCGTAGCTGCTGAAAGGGATGCTGACAAACCGAGGGAACACGCCGTGGTCGCTCGCTGCTTAGTGTGACTCTGGGACACTTTCAAACATGTAGACTATACAGGGTGAAAAGTATTTAAACCGACAAACTCTGGGAGGTTGTAGGGCACATCAAAACAAATATTTTTCCCTATTGTCATTTTTTCCTATGAGGAGTATTTAAACCGCGAGAGTAAGATTTTTCTGGCGGCAAATTAATGAAACCAACAAACACTTTTCCATTTTTTTATGACCAAGAGACAACAACTAGGTAGCAGATACGGCCCACTTAAATAGTCTCCCACAACACTGACCCACACATTAACGAAGAACCGCACTTGATGAGCGCTAGTAACTGTGGCGTGTGGATTATCCTCACTCCAAATATGCGAATTGTGCATGTTGAAGACTCCATCACGCCCGAACGTTACTTCATCGGTAAACAACACAGAGGATGGAAATGTAGGATGCATTTCACACTGTTCTAGGTACCACTGCGAAAACTGTGCTCTGGGTGGATAATCAACTGGTTCCAGGTTGTGGACACATTGTAAGTGAAATGGACGTAACAACTGCTCTCGAAGGACTGTTCTTTCATTCGTCTGATTCGTCCCCATGTGACGTGCAATTGCACGAGTGCTGATTGAAGGATCTCGCTCCACATGCTGTAAGACAGCTTCCTCAAATTGCAGCGTTCTTACCGTGCTACGGCATCCCTGTCCAGGTAATCTCCTAAATGACCTGGTCTCACGCAGACGTTGGTACACAGCATCAAAGATCGTATGATGCCGGATACGGCGATTACGATATTGTTGTTGATAAACCCGCTGTGCAGCTCGTCCGTTTTTGCCCGCTTTCTCACTTTCGTTTCATTTTCTTTCGTTTTCTTAAATAAACGAGTTTCAAAAATGTAAATGATAAGCTTCTCGTATCAATATACTTTCCTCGACTTCATCCTTGAAAGAGCAAGAGAAAAGAGAAATAATGTACAAAGTAAATTACGAGGGTCGGTCAAAAAGTAATGCCTCCCATCTTTTTTCTACTTAAAGAAATTAAGTTAAGTGAAAAATTTGAATTTGGCGCCATTCCTCAAACCTTCTGCAATCCACTGCAGTAGTAACTTTCTGTGTCAACAGGTGGCAGCACAGCAGAAGTTTGTAAGATGGCCGACATCGATGTTCGTTTGAGACAGCGTTGTGTGATTGAATTCTTGAATGCAGAAGGTGAAACGCTCATACGCATTCATGAAAGACTGAAGAAGGTGTATGGTGTTGTGACAGTGGATGTCAGCACTGTTAGACGATGGGTTCGTCGTTGTAAGGAAGCTGAAGGGCAAACACCGTTGACTGACGAAAAGCGGAGCGGAGGCCGGTGAGTGCAGTGACTCCACACAACATTCAGCAAGTTGATGACATCATTCGTGGTGACCGTCGGGTGACTGCAGATGAAGTGTGTCGCATTATTTCTCTTAGTAAAGGCAGTGTGATCACGATTATTAAACAATTGGGGTACTCAAAAGTTTGTGCACGGTGGGTTCCAAGAATGTTAACCGATCAGAATAAAGAGGCAAGGAAAACAATAGCCTCCCAACACTTGCAGCGCTTCCGTTTGGAGGGAGATGAGTTTCTGAAAAAAATTGTGACCGGGGACGAAACATGGGTGCATTTTTTTGAACCCGAATCAAAGAGGCAGTCAATGGAGTGGCGTCACACAAGCTCGCCGAGGAAGAAAAAATTCAAAACTGTGCGATCGGCAGGGAAAGTTATGGCAACAGTTTTCTGGGATACAGAGGGTGTGATTCTGGTTGATTTTTTGGAGCAGGGATGCACAATAAATTCTGTTCAATACGTCACAACCCTCAACAAACTTAAAGCACGTCTTCAGCGAGTTCGCCCAACAAAATCAATGGCAGATGTTCTTCTTTTGCATGACAATGCAAGACCACACACCAGTCGTCACACCTCTGACGAGATTGTCAAAATTGGATGGGAAGTTTTGCCTCATCCCCCATACAGCCCTGACCTGGCACCATCAGACATCCATCTGTTCGGGCCACTAAAAGAAGCTCATCGTGGGATTCATTTTGAAGATGAGGAGGCCGTCAAAACATCCGTGCGTCAATGGCTTAGGAAGCAGAGCTGTGATTTTTACCGTGCTGGGATACATGCCCTTGTTCAAAGATGGACCAAAACTGTAGAGATGGGCGGAGATTACATTGAAAAATGACAAAATGATCCTCAATGTTGTGGTTTTCAACCTATGTAATTGCATTTAAATTTCCTGACAATTAAACGTAGAAAAAAAAATAGGAGGCATTACTTTTTGACTGACCCTCGTACATTTGATAATGTGCTCAAAATGACCGAAAATGTATTACGTAAGACGATATAATACGAACTGATGAGCAATGGAAATGGGGATGGATAGATGCTGGTCCCTGTAAGCTTTGTGGTAGGTGGCGTCACGGAAGAGCTGGGACAAGTGTCAGTGGATAGGATGTCGGCGAAGGGTAGGAAGGGGGGGGGGGAGGCGGAAGCAGTGCCCTTTGCTGGCAGCCGCCACCTGTTCCAGTACAAAGGCGCTCCCGGCCCCCGCACGCATTCACTGCGCTGCTGCTGATGGGGGCTGTTGTAACGGCAGCCCGGAGATGCTCGTCTCCACACAAACGCTGTGGAATTCCGCCCACAGCGGAAACTCTACAGTAGCAGTAGTCTAGTGCTGTAAAACTGTCTCCATCTCAGGTATGGGCCAACATGTCCACCATTCGCATTCGTCTTTATGACGCAAGGAATCTGTTCGGATCATTTCAGTGAGGTGTCTGAATGTCTATGTGGTGAAATGGCAGGCAAGAACGGAAACCAGAGAAGATATGGTGGACGGTGGGGTCTGAAGCGAAGGCGACGTTCTAACTCACCGCAAATGTGTTCATTGGATTCAGTACTGGGCTCTGGGCAGGCCAGTTCATGGCAGGAATGTTATTATTAGCAAACCGTTGCCATGACGGGTGGCAGCATGATGCTACTGGATGATATGGTGCATTGTCATTCTGGTATAATCCTCGCCTCCGAGCTGTTGCTCTACTGTACGCAATACAGAGCGCTGAAAAATGTGTTCATATTCTCCTGCATTTAGCGTTTACGTAAGGGCAGTAAGCGGACCACGCCATGACCACGAAAAAGTGCATCCTGACGTCCAGAGATGTTCTGAGCTAGAGGTGAAACGTAAACTACGGTTAGTTAATTAGCTTCGTGTTCCGTGGATCATTTTGCACGATAAATCGTGAAGATGTGGAATTCATTTCACATTCGCATCGCACATTAATATATAAATGTGGCTACAAGTTGAACATTTATAACATTTTTAAAAATATACAGATGTGAATTAGTAATTTGTACCCATCACCTTCTACACGTTACAATAATAGAAGTAGTCTACGGAAGAGAAGGATTTTTATTATCTTTTAACAAGACTATGACGACAATATCCCCTGTCCTTCTCCAGACTACTGTTCTGTTCTTAAAACCCCTTTTCACCCGTTGCCACTAGCTTGACTTACGTCATATAAAGAGTCCGCGTACTTTTTCTTGCCCAGTTTTAGGTAGCCATAGGAGGAGCTGAGGAAAGAATATCCAGTTCGCACTTTGACTGTTATAGGGAGACGAACGGTGAGATTAGAATTAGATTCGTCATCTTCGTGTACAGACTGTCAAAACTGGAATTGTTATATAAAGGTATAGTTCGCGCTTATTTGTAACTCTTAAATATCAGTTTTCATAAAAATATGAAATTTAAAAACATGAAGACTAAACAGTGAGATGTGGCTTCCCACTCGCCTAAGCAGTCTGTTGGTCATCCGTAAATGCAGAACTCACCAAGATCACAGGCTGCTGTCTAGGGAACTGAGGCTCCAGGAAGAAGTTCGTCAACTCGAAATGGCAACGAACCGCGACGCTAGTTCCCCCCCCCCCCCCCCCCCCCAAAAAATAAAATGTTTTAAATGGCTCTGAGCACTACGGTACTTAATGTCCCCTACAACTTAGAACTACTTAAACCTAACTAACCTAAGGACATCACACACATCCATGCCCGAGGCAGGATTTGAACCTGCGACCGTAGCGGTCGCGCGGTTCCAGACTGTAGCGCCTAGAACCGCTCGGCCACTCCGTCCGGCTCGCAAGTTCCACAACGATCTTGTTAACACGACTTGGGTGTACTACATCAGTCCCTTGAAAATATGACTAACGTAGTTCGTGCCAGAGCGATTTTTATTTGTTGTTCCGCCATTTATTGATTCCCAGACGGCTTTGATTTTATTTAATTTTTACGCTTATTAGCCAAAGATTTGTCATCCTCAACTTTTGTATTATCCATTCGTTTATGTACATTTTTATTTCTGTAGTCAATGTGCCTATATTTTCACAGAGATTGCATCTCCCCATAAAGTTCAACAAACTGCTACCCTTTTCACAGCATTTTCGTGCTGCTACCATTTTCAGTCACTTGCAAGTACAATTCGTGTGACAGCTGTTCTGGAAGCTAATTGAAGCACCTGCGCTGAGGTACTTAACAAGGACTGGAAGTGGCTCTTGTCACAAGGTAAATACCGGGCTACTGCTGCGCGCGCACACTCAGGTGCAGTCGAGTGTAACAGCCTAAATGGACCCTAATGAATTCACTGTCAGCCGGACGTTGAACTGCTGAATATCAGTTGACCTGTACAAAAGGGTGCCATAATTTCTGACAATCGCCGACTAAAAAGAAGCAAACGCTTCAGTGGGGGGGGGGGGGGGGGGGGGGGGGGTTAGGGGAAGGTCGAGGATAGGTAGGGGCGAGGGGAATTAACAGTTGAAGGTTAATCGAGTTGATTACCCACTCGTCTAACTTTAGTTGAAGCAAAAACTGGCCAATTTTTATTCTACACCTAAGTTGTATTTATGTTTCTTGCTTGAGTAACTCCCAGGTTGAGATGTTCTCCGGCTTGCAAGAGGGCAAGTTATACGTTCGTCGAAAGTACCATATATACCAAAGGCCAAAAAACACGTTAATAACTACTTTACTTTATTATACCTTGTCTGACTCACCTATTACGAGTACATAACTTCACTCGCAGTTTATCGTGCTACGCGTTTCGAGGATGGTTTCCTCTCCTTCAGGTGTCGACGTACATTCGAGCAACGTTTACATCCTGCGTTTGACATCAGCATATAATTACCCAAACGTTCTGTCAACTGCTATCATCTGTAGCGAACGTGAGACGTGAGTATTCGGCTGACTTGCGATATAATAATTAACGCGTTAACATGTATAATATTTGTCGATAAAACACTGGCTGTAGTTTGATGTGAAGTAGTAGACTTCTTCGAACTGCTAGAGTTAAACTCTCGCATACACACACACACACACACACACACACACACCATGTGGACGATGTCGCCTATTCTACACCTTATTTGAGATCTATGTGACGATGCTGTGCTGATTATATTTATATGTTTTGACGATGCCATTATGGCCTTATCACTTTAGGACATGGTGTCAAAAAGATCTGAGGATGGTCGTTACGGACTGGAACCGATCATCGTCTAAAGAATTTATATTGTGATCAGAGACAATGTAGACAAGCAGCCTCGTCCAAAAATCGTGTGGGTAGTCCGGTATACTTTCTGTGGTGTACACGCTTCACATTACGCAGTTGAGGACCTTACCCTCTCGTCGACTCCTTCCTGTGTCGTGTAGGACACTTTCGGCAGTTGCCAGGAAAGCGCTGGGAGCCAGAGTGTGTGCTGCAGCGCAGGCTGGGCGCTGACGCTGAGGCAACAGCAGGGCAGCCGGGCAGCTGGGCAGCTGCGGCGTCTGGCATTCCTGTGATAGCGGCCACCTGCCACCTGCTGTCCCCCCACCACGCGGCCGCCGGCGGCGCCCGCTCCTCCTTTTATAATTGTTTTAGCGCCTTTGAAGAGCCCGCCGGGCCCTCCTGCTTATCTCTGGTCACCATCTTCCTATTCTGGCGTACACATCTCTTCGTCGCACGCTATGTGTGCTCTCAAACGCTGCCTTTGTCTTCGTTCCGATGTCATCACCCATCATTTAACTATATTTGTGTCTGATGTTTTTGATATGAAGCCGACTATTTGCTCATCGGCTCAACTTTCTTGTGTGACAAAATACCGTCAGGTTTGAATCCCTAGTAAGTACAAACCTAGCTGTCATCAATCCGAAGACTGTTATGAACACCACAGTGCTTTACTAGGGACGGACCCGTTGGAGAGGAATGCTTTGCATTCTTGCGACCTCTGAACTGACTCAAAAAAAAAAAAGGTTCAAATGGCTCTGAGCACTATGGGGCTTAGCATCTAAGGTCATCTGAACTGACTGATCCAGCCAGTTATAGAGAGCCGGCCGGGGTGGCCGAGCTGTTCTAGGCGCTACAGTCCTGGAACCGCGTGACCGCTACGGTCACAGGTTCGAATCCTGCCTCGGGTATGGATGTGTGTGATGTTCTTAGGTTAGTTAGGTTTAAGTAGTTCTAAGTTCTAGGGGGACTGATGACCTCAGACGTTAAGTCCCATACTGCTCAGAGCCATTTGAACCAGTTGTAGAGAGCACGGTGTGAGTCGGCATTTTTCGCAACAACAAACATTGCGAGAGGTGAAAGAAGTGATAAGTGGCAGATGTTGTTCAAATGTGTGTGAATACCAAAGGGACCAAACTGCTGCGGTCATCAGTCCCTAAAACTTACACAATACTTAAACTGACTTATGCTGACAGTAACGCGCACACCCATGTCCGAGGGAGGACTCGAACCTCCGGCGAGAGGCGCCGCGCAGTCCGTGCATGGTGCCTCAAACCGTACGGCCATTCCGCGCGGCCAGTGGCAGATGAAAATCATAGGACTGACCGGGTGTAGAATCTAAGACCTTTGCATTTGTAGCCTGGTACTTTACTACTGCGCCACCGAGACTAATAAACTGTAAACAATGATTGAAGAAGCCACAACGGATAGATCATGTCTGCGTAACCCGACGATGACATTATTACACTTTCCATCCCTTAGCCGTTATCGGAAACACACGGTGCTGTTACAACAGGAACAGGTACCAAGGAAACGACATTGCACTGTGAATGCTTTCAGAACAGTTGTGCATATAGACTACTATGAAGTGGTTCAACGTGTCCTAGTGAAATATCACGATAAGCCGACCACAGCGCCCTCACTGGCAGATGCCACAATACTGTGTTCGATTAGCACGTGTTTGTCGCGCACTATACCTTTGTGTAGCGGGGAAACGCGTTTAGCTAGGATCTCGAGTCGAGTGTCATTGCGAAAAGCTTGTGGAGCGCTATTGATACTCAAAGTGAGACAATAAAAATACTCGCCATAATTTCGGTGGAAATCGGTATTACATTGAAAATTTCAAATTAATGAAAGATGGTATCTCGTATGACATGTAAATATGCTCGGAATCACAGAAAACGCAAGTCCGAGGAAAGTTCGCATTGAAAGGAGTCCAGCACAGTCTGAAAATTCCAGTGAAGGGGCTATTTTATAATTTCACGTATTGCATTAGTCTGATTGGCGCGATGTTTTCGTTGTGTTGTTGGTAAACAGTTACCGAGGTCTAAGGCAGTGTCGAAAAGAAAATGAAAAAACGACGCAAACGATAACGTATCTGGCACCTCTGGCCAAAGACAGTTCAAACTTGTGAGTTGTCACCTCTCTAACCATTATGCTACTCTGTAACAATTGTAGTAAACAGTTTGATAATTAAAATCACGTATTAATACGAAACACTTATTATGATATTGTCCCGTTTTCACAATAAATAAATAAATAAACTGCGGCGCGGACCCGAAGCGCGCACATAGATTTTTTTATGTGAAATCTCTTTAGTTCCTGTAAATCAAATGTTTGACTTCGTCGGTAGCTGCGTGCGACAGCGAAGAAGTGTTAAAATAACATAAAAGAATCAAACAAATAATAGCTGTGTAAAAAAATGAATCAGTATCCTGTAAGACAACACGATCATGAACTTGTCATGTCTCATCACAGAACTCGATAGTAATTAAGACTGGAATCTAGTCAAGCAACATTGCATGCAGAAAATCCAAATACTGTATAGATCTAAGCGACACACAACAGTATGCAGCTAGAAATCCCATAAAATGATGTAGGGCTGTGAATAATAGATGATGATGACGATGCTGATGCTGATGATGTTTAGTTTGTGGGGCGCTCAACTGCGTGGTTATCAGCGCCCGTACATATTCCAAATCTCTGCTCAGTCCAGTCTCGCCATTTTCATGAATAATGATGAAATCATGAGGACAGCACAAACACCCAGTCATCTCGAGGCAAGTGAAAAATCCCTGACCCCGCCGGTGAATAATTGAGATACGAGTGAGCAGAATTAATTAATCTGTCCATAGTTTGTAGCCACAGTCACATAACACTGTTCGTATGAAAGTTCCGCTATTTGACTACAGAAACTGTTTATTCTACTTGTGCAGTCAAATGATGGAACTATCATTAAAACGGAACTAAATAATTTTAATACCTGAGATGCGTTCAAAAATAATGGAGAAGGGGCTATTTTATAATTTCACGTATTGTATTAGTCTGATTGGCGCGATGTTTTCGTTGTGTTGTTGGTAAACAGCTCTGAAAAGTATCATTAAGTATAAGCAATATCGGGTATTTAGCGCACTGTCAGCTGTTATTAAAGTTACATGTGTTTTTAAAAGTATGTTTTTGTCACTTACAAAGTGTTTCTTTTTGTTCCCACTAAACGGCAAAATTTTGTATCCGTTGTTTTTTTTACGCCCTATATATACACCAAACTTGAAAATTTGACATTTTTATAATTCTAAACTGTCAAGACAGTGGCCGAAACAGTTACCAATCCATATAAAAAGGACGAAATTTCGAAACCATCAACAATTGAACAAAACCATTTTGTCCATGTAGGAGTTGTTTTATAAATGTCTGCTACTGTTTGTGATGCAGAACAAATTAAGCTATCTGTCAGTCACAAACTGGTTCAAATGGCTCTGAGCACTATGGGACCTAACTTCTGAGGTCATCAGTCGCCTAGAACTTACAACTACATAAACCCAACTAACCTAAGGACATCACACACATCCATGCCCGAGGCAGGATTATAACCTGCGAGCGTAGCGGCCCGGCTGTTCCAGACTGTAGCGCCTAGAGACGCTCGGCCACCCCGCCCGGCTCTGTCAGTCACATTTTCACTTAAAAAATATGTCATGAAAAGCAGCTACCCGCCTAAGGAAAAGGGTGCACCCCCTCCCCTCTCCCCAAAAAAATGCGTATTGGATGTTAATAAATATGTGAAGAACTGAGGGAAATAATTTGTTCAAAAATGGCTCTGAGCACTATGGGACTCAACATCTTAGGTCATAAGTCCCCTAGAACTTAGAACTACTTAAACCTAACTAACCTAAGGACATCACACACACCCATGCCCGAGGCAGGATTCGAACCTGCGACCGTAGCAGTCCCGCGGTTCCGGACTGCAGCGCCAGAACCGCTAGACCACCACGGCCGGCAAATAATTTGTTTTGTTTTGCATATGAACAAGTATTCCTCTGCTATAGTGTTAGAGTTAGTTACAATACAATTTATCAGAGGACTGGTGTTTTGTACAGATCTAAATGTGCCTTATGTGACCAACTTGGATGATTATCGAGGCGTCTTGCAAATGTCCAAATGAACCCATGACACAGGAAATACTTGGGGACAACCTGTTTTTGGATCTAGCGATGTGGCGCAGTGGTAAATACACTGGCCTAGCATTCTAGAAGACCGCAGTTGAATTCTCTCTTCGGCTATCCTGTTTTAAGTTTACCATGGTTTCCCTAAATCCATTTAGGCAAATGCCAGATATTTCCTTTGAAAAAGACACAGCCTGTTTCATCCCCCATCCTTGCCCTAAACAAGAATATACTCCAGTGGTGCCGGCCGCAGTGGCCGAGCGGTTCTAGGCGCTACAGTCTGGAACCGCGCGACCGCTACGGTCGCAGGTTCGAATCCTGCTTCGGGCATGGATGTGTGTGATGTCCTTAAGTTAGTTAGGTTTAAGCAGTTCTAAGTTCTAGGGGACTGATGACCTCAGATGTTAAGTCCCATAGTGCTCCGAGCTCATTTGATCCATTTTTGAACTCCAATGGTCTCGTCTTTGGCGGGGCGTCAAATCCTAACAGTCCTTCCTGTAGTTTTCTTGTAGTTGATTCTTGCTGGCTGGGTAGGTATCACGACATCTAGCATTCCTAAACGTTGTGAGTCTACACACAACACAAAATATCTTATAGTCGCGTAGGACAGAAATGGCCAGAAAGTACAGGACAGAGAAGCTGTTCCGTGTCTTTGCAGCGGACATCGCGCTCGTTGACGCAACTGCGGCGGTGAAAGATTATCTCTGGCCAAGGGGCCGCTCTTGCCACTGTGGGAATTGGAGCCGGTTGAAGGGGACCGCCGAATGGAATCCTGGTCGCTTGCAGGTGAAGAGCTTACGGCTCGTCTAAAGGCGGCGTTACACAGAAAACGCCGGTAGCTGCGGACTGAAATCCTCATGTAGTTGGTAGCAACGAGATGCGTGTCTCAACCGTAGCTGTCCAGGTGCTTCGCGCTCGGCTCTTTGGATTTTATTTCTCTGGCAGCAGCTAAAGTAATGTGCTTTACAACCGCCCTACCTATCTCTCTCTCTGTCTCTCTCTCTCTCTCTCTCTCTCTCTCTCTCTATCCCTCATACACACACACACACACGCACACACACACACACACACACACACACACACACACTTGCATAGAGTGTATTAAAAAAGTTGAAAAGAATTCACATGCAGAGCACCGGCAGTGACAGATTCAAAAAGTCGCTGCCAAAACAAAATACGATTACTTAACAACTGACGTCCAGGCACACGGTTCAACTGCTGAAGTAAAGTGTTAGAAAATTAAGAAAATTTGCGGAGTCTTCCTTAATGTTAGAAATCACTGCTTGCGAAGAAACACCGGCTTTGTACTTTGCAAGTTCAAGGTTACGATAGAACAGTGCAGTAACAATGAACAGCTAGTGAAAAATGATGTTTGACGCAATACGGAGCGGCTTACTATTGTGACAATGCCCGTACCGAAGTAGGAACTTTTGAATTCCAGCGTGCAAGTTAAAGTAACCACACCAGCTGATAGACGAATGGGTTGTCTGGAATAACTATGCCTGTCTAGGCACGGAACTTTCCTAATTTCCTAATACGATCGGTCATGGTAGAAAAATTGGAAATTTGTGGTAAAGTCTTATGGGACCAAACTACTTAGGTTATCGGTCCCTAAGCCTACACACTACTTAATCTGACTTAAACTAACTTACGAACCTCCGACGGGGGGGGGGGGGGGGGGGAGGGGGGGCGGGGGGGGGGCGCACTGAACGCGTGACAAGGAGCCTTAGACCGCGCGGCTGGTCATGGTAGAGAAGAAAATATAAATAAAATGAAGGTACTCGATTCATGTTACGCTAATGCATAAGCCATAATCTGCATCAATAATCCGACCTCCTACCAATCAACGTACCACAATTATCATGCGAGCCGGCCGCGTTGGTCTCGCGGTTCTAGGCGCTCAGTCCGGAACCGCGCGACTGCTACGGTCGCAGGTTCGAATCCTGCCTCGGGCGTGGATGTGTGTGATGTCCTTAGGTTAGTTAGGTTTAAGTAGTTCTAAGTTCTAGGGGACTGATGACCACAGCAGTTAAGTCCCATAGTGCTCAGAGCCATTTGAACCATTTATCATGCGAATCTCTTGACAGCCAGATAAACACACACACACACACACACACACACACACACACACAAGGAAGGAATCATATAACTACGTAAGAAATTGCCATTAAAAAAATCTGAAGTCCCGAAAAACATTTAAACTCCGATATTATTCACGTGAAATCAAATTTCTAACTACGAGTGCAAAACGAAATTTAGACAGAATTTTTTGCCAGTTTAGTCTGAAGAATTGTAGATGCAGATGACATGATGTAACCTCGTAAATCTGAGAAAGGTAACAGCAGAATGCCTAAGAAACATTATACACGCTAATGAAAGGCGAAAGCCATAATGAGTCAGTGTTTTTTACTTACGGCTTTTACGATCAATGAACTGACTGATCAGAATATTGACTGTCGTACAATCACTTGATGAATATTATAAAAACGCCCTTAACGTAAAAGCTGAAATATCGCTGGCTGTTTCCGGGACGAGTAAGCAGCGTCGCAGAGCATGTCTCGCTCTCGATTCTCTCACTGTCAAGTCAACGACCTTATTTCACATTAGAATATTTTTTAGGGAGACAGTGTCGTCTTAGGACTAAATTTGATAAGGTTCACTGGCTGCAACCCGTGTTTCAGTGAGCTGTACCTTCGTAGTAATTGTCATCTGTGCTACCGAGCCACAGCTACAGCATATTTAAAAAGAGTGGAATACATACAGTTGACAGACGTTTATTCATAATACATACGTCAATTACGTTGGTTTTGGCGTGTCCTAGACACAGGAGATGGTATTAAGTTACTTAGTAGATCTCGACAAAGGAAGCATTGAGTAGATACGACACTCGAAAGCTTAACTCTGAATTAGAACGAGACCTCGCGAAATAAAACAACGAAAGGGTGTGAAAGGGTGTGCACACGAACTCCATCGACAAAATTTCGAAGATTGTTCAGGGGTATTATCTGAGTATTTTGGTATAAGAGACCCGTAGTCTCTGGTAGACCGTTACAGAGTAAATGCATTTAGTTTGATTTCTTGCTTCCATTTCTCTTTGTATTTGTATTGGAGCGAAAATATCTGCACAACAGGGCAGATGTTGAGATTACGCGCTGCGTGTCTTGGTTTGAAACAACTTGTCCATTTCACTCACGTTACTTGCTGTTGACAACAGTAATGCCTACTTCACGCTACGCCCGCAAGCTCGCATTCAGCATCACCCGTTTCTCTCTGGTTTGTTTTTCCGGTGGAGCTAGCTCCACGTCACATTGATACACGGTAGCATGGGTGCTTTTTCCGGTGAAGAGTTGGCTGACATGCACCTTATGCATAAATTTGCACTTGGATTCCACGAATATCTCAACCATACAAACCACACTCCTTAGCCACGGCCGTCGCAAGATTTAACGCCTATCGACATTTTCTTGTAGGGACATATGAAGAGTGTTGGTATGAGACTCCTGTACAATTTGAAGAAGACCTTATTTCACAAGTTCTGGCGGCAGCAGAAATTATTCAGCACACACCAAGGCAGGGGTGCCCGCAGGTTTTTGTCTCAGTAGGGGCAAAAAATGTTCACCACATATATTCCCAGATTTTATGTTTCTGAACCGTATTCTGCCAATAAATTGTTTTCTTATCACCAATAATTGTTTAAGCGCTTAAAAACACTGCTCATGCAGTGAACGCAGTTGGATTTAAATTAACAGCCCGGAAAAAAAAACGGTTTACTACACTCAACTGTGTAAACCTGGTCAAATTCACTTACATTACTGTGAAAGCTTTTTTTTATGCACTTAACAATAGTGTTGTGCAGCTGCGTAGTGTACTAACTAAGAACGATTCTTTCATGTGATACAGCTCTATGTTGGAATAGGCCTACGCATTCTAATATGCTTACTGAATTACTATTGTTCTCTGAAGAGCATTTGTCGTTTCATGGTAAGGTAGATGTTTTCCCCTTATATGCAATTTAAAAATACTGATGCACTTTTAGTACCATGCCAGAGTTATGAACATAAAAAACTAACATTATAACTATAGTAAAACCTGTTTTTACATTAGCAGACTGTACATTTTGCCGCCATTTTCGTTTGGTCCTGTTCTCTCTGAACTACTGGTTTACCTGCTATTAAACATCGACATTCGGAAGTAACTGAAGGATATCTTGTCATCCTTCCCTTCTAACAACGTTTAGAAAGCTTCATCTTCCCCTCTTCTTAAATTAATTGGATGGTGATCTCAAATTATTCGGTTTTTCCTTCTTCTTTCGACACAATAACAATACTTAGATTTTACTATCTGTTCATTTCAAACAAAACTGTACGTTTAAAAACAATGAATAATTTACGTAACACATTAAAATTAAATGAATGGGTTTGATGATGAAAGTACATTGCCTTTAATCTGCTGACTCGTGCGGTGGCGACGGCGATTTTACCGCCCTGTGTGTAAACACTGGACTTCTGACAATGGCGACGGTCAATTGACCTGGCGGAAAATATCCGCTGTGGTCAGAAAGAGCGCGGCCTGGCGGTCCGACCTGTGGCCTTGAACAGCAACGGCAACGGCTGATTATTCCCATTGTTGCCTCACTTGCTGATATTAATTTGTACCACGTGTGGGTGTAGAAATAAAAATAAAGATACTTCATAGGCAATAGCTGTAAGACGGATATATAACAATTTTGCACATCTTCAACGAACGAGATTTCTTAAAGAAAAACACACAATTTTTAAATTTATTATCATTTTTTAATTTTAGTTCGATTCTCCTTAAAGTTTTTGATTGCTCTAGTTCATCCTGTAATTCTGTTTACATATGTTTTACATCATTTTTACGTCATTTTATCGATATTTTCCGGTTGTTTTAGTGGTAATTTTACAGGTATTTTAAATCATGCATAACTGAGCCTTAAAGTTACAGGTATTTTTTGTATTCGTAAACTGAATGAATTCTCACTAGGGACAAGGGGCAACTGCTCCCACTGCCCCCCCCCCCCCCCCCTTGCGAGCGCCCCTGCACCAAGGTTTATGGACAGTGTGCGTGAAAGCATGCGTCGCAGGTATACCCTGTGCAACGAACAACAGGGTCACACGTGTAGTATTTCCTATAGAGCTCGCAAGTCAAGGCTCACTTTCTCCGCTGCGTTAGTACTGCGGCGCGGGAAATGTGAAAAGATACGGTCGTCACACTTATTTTACATCCACACGCTTCATTTTTGGACATGGCTTCACTATCAAAACTTTTTTACTAAGTCTCTGCTACAACCCATATACGCCTGTAATAAGAATTGCGGAAAACCCAGTATGCTCGTCAAGCCACCATATGGTGTGTGGCGGAGGGTACTTTATGTAGCATTGTCACTTTCCCCCTTCCTTGTTCCAGTCGCGAATGGTTTGAGGGAAGAACCATTGTTGGTAAGCCTCAGTGCGGGCTCGAATCGTTCTAATTTTACTTTCATGGTCTCTTTCGAGATACACATAGAAAGAAGGAATATATTGGTAGACTGTTCTAGGAACGTTCGCTCTTGGAAAAATAAACCACACTGTAATTCTCAGCCAACTCCAGTGCGAGACACTGCAGTAGAGGCGTTCTGTACCTCTGTCGTTCTTTTCCGGTTACTACACGAACCTCTAATGAATCCCGCTGCTCTTTCTGATCTCTATGTCCTCTACAAGTCCTGTCTGGTACAGATCCAAGACTGACAATCAATCTTCACAACTGTGTCGAACGAGAATTTTGTTAGCTATCTCTCTTGTTGGTGGAGTAGTGGACTACAATTCCTGAGGATTCTTCCAAGGAATTTCAGACTGGCATGTGCTTTACCTGCGATTAATTTTATGTGATCGTTCCAATATAAATTACTACCCTTGCAGGCTCCTCGACATTTTATGCTTGTGGCTGTTTCCAGTGACTGTTCTGCAACGCCGCGCAAGATTAGCCGAGCGGTCTAGGGCGCTGCAGTCCTGGACTGTGCGGCTGGTCCCGGCGGAGGTTCGAGTCCTCCCTCGGGCATGGGTGTGTGTGTTTGTCCTTAGGATAATTTACGTTAAGTAGTGTGTAAGTTTAGGGACTGATGACCTTAGCAGGTAAGTCCCATAAGATTTCACACACATCTGAACCTTTTTTTTTTTTTTCTGGAACCGTGTGATCACAAAGTAATTGGTCTTACTGCCTAGCTATGGGCAGAAGCACATTTATATTTTTCCATCATATAACATACATGATCATGGGAGACCGTAATCGACAATCAGTTATTGTAAATTTGCGCTCGAGGACTGTGATTAAAGGGAATTACAATTTATCTTTTCAGACGTGTCCTTGAACTTAATAGTGGTACTGGTATTTTGGTTGCCACTTTGCGAATCATCTACATCAGTCCTCCAGAAGCCAACTGATGGTGTGCGGTGTAGTGTACTTCTGGTGCCATAAACTGATCATGCCTACACTCCCCCCCCCCCCCCCCACCTTCTCCTGCTCCAATAGCGAATGGCGATTGGGAAGAATGATTGTATTGGCTCTAATTTCTCGTCGCGGTAATTTCGCCACACGTCTGTAGTAGGACGTAATATCCAGAATGAAATTTTCGCTCTGCAGCGGAGTGTGCCCTGGTATGAAACTTCCTGACAGATTAAAACTGTGTACCGGACCGAGACTCGAACTAGGGTCCTTTGCCTTTCGCAGGCAGGTGCTCTAACGTCTGAGCTACCCAAGCACGATTCACAGTCACTGGCAGAAGTGAAACTGTGAGGACAGGTCGTGGGTTGTGCTTAGGTAGCTCAGACGTTGGAGCACCTGCCCGAGAAAGGCAAACCACCCGAGTTCGAGTCTTGGTCCGGCACACAGTTTTAACCTGCCAGGAAGTTTCAGGAAGTAATATGTTTACTCTTCCCGGAACGTTCTTGCTCGGAATTTCGATAGTAAAACACTACGTGATACAGGATGCGCTGCTCTTCGTCGGATCTTCTCTAGTTCCTCATTTTAGCCTACCTGGTAAGGGTCCTAGAGTGGTAAGGAATACTCAAAAATCGGTCGAACAAGTGTTTTGTGAGCCACTTCTTTCGCAATGACTTGCATTTCTTAAGGTTCTTGCTATAAATCTGTCTGTAATTTGCTTTACCTACTATCTGTTTATGTGGTCATTCCACTTAAGGTCGCTCCGCATGGTTACTTTACAGCAGATGATGCATTTCTTAAGGTTCTTGCTATAAATCTGTCTGTAATTTGCTTTACCTACTATCTGTTTATGTGGTCATTCCACTTAAGGTCGCTCCGCATGGTTACTTTACAGCAGATGCTGTTCCTAGCAGTTTTTCATCAATGGTGTGTTGCACAGTAGTGTTTTTTTCCTCTTATGTATGCGTGGTATATCACATTTATTTACGTTTATGATCAATTGCCAGTTCGTGCACCACTGATGAATCGTCTGTAAATCCTTTAGCAACTTACTGCAGTCTTCTGGCGTTGCTGCTTACTTGTAGACAACTATATCATCTGCAACCTTATGAAGCTTCTCAGAGTTTCTACTAACTAATTTATGTATGTATTCAATATTAACGGCACTAAGTAAGAGCATATGGACTATCAGACCAATTGTGTGATTGGACTGAAGAGTTTCTAGATAACAGAACGCAGCATGTCATTCCCCATGGAGAGAAGTCTTCCGAAGTAAGAGTGATTTCAGGTGTGCCGCAGGGGAGTGTCGTAGGACCGTTGCTATTCACAATATACATAAATGACCTTGTGGATGGCATCGGAAGTTCACTGAGGCTTTTTGCGGATGATGCTGTGGTATATCGAGAGGTTGTAACAATGGAAAATTGTACTGAAATGCAGGAGGATCTGCAGCGAATTGACGCATGGTGCAGGGAATGGCAATTGAATCTCAATGTAGACAAGTGTAATGTTCTGCGAATACATAGAAAGAAAGATCCCATATGATTTAGCTACAATATAGCAGGTCAGAAACTGGAAGCAGTTAATTCCATAAATTATCTGGGAGTACGCATTAAGAGTGATTTAAAATGGAATGATTTATATAAAGTTGATCGTCGGTAAAGCAGATGCCAGACTGAGATTCATTGGAAGAATCCTAAGGAAATGCAATCCGAAAACAAAGGCAGTAGGTTACAGTACGCTTGTTCGCGCACTGCTTGAATACTGCTCACCGGTGTGGGATCCGTACCAGATAGGGTTGATAGAAGAGATAGAGAAGACCCAACGGAGAGCAACGCGCTTCGTTACAGGATCATTTAGTAATCGCGAAAGCGTTACGGAGATGATAGATAAACTCCAGTGGAAGACTTTGCAGGAGAGACGCTCAGTAGCTCGGTACGGGCTTTTGTTGAAGTTTCGAGAACATACCTTCACCGAAGAATCAAGCAGTATATTGCTCCCTCCTACGTATATCTCGTGAAGAGACCATGAGGATAAAATCTGAAAGATTGGAGCACATACAGAAGCATACCGACAATCCTTCTTTCCACGAACAATACGAGACTGGAATAGAAGGGAGAACCGATAGAGGTACTCAAGGTACCCTCCGCCACACACCGTCAGGTGGCTTGCGGAGTATGGATGTAGATGTAGACTATCACACTTATCTGGGGTACTCCTGAAATTACCTTTTTCATTGACGATTTTGTTCTGTTAAGAGCGGTGTGTTGAGTAGTATCTGCAAAGGAGTCTTGAGTCCAGCCGCAAATCAGGTCCGATACTCGGTAAGCTCGTATCTTTTTTCATTAAACGGTAATGCGTGACGGTGACAAATGCCTTCTTGAAGTCAAGGCAGACAGCATCAATGTTAACGCCCAGAGGCTGGTCCCGGCGGAGGTTCGAGTCCTCCCTCGGGCATGGGTGCGTGTGTTTGCCCTTAGGATAATTTAGGTTAAGTAGTGTGTAAGCTTACTGACTGATGACCTTAGCAGTTAAGTCCCATAAGATTTCGCTCACATTTGAACATTTTTGTTAGCGCCCATGTCTATTGCACTGTGGAACAGAGCGAGCTGAGTTTCGGAAGATCAGTTTTTGCGGACTGCGTCTTTTTTTCGTAGAGGTGTTTTTAGTTCTCCAGAAACTTCATCCAGATGTAAAAGGTCAGCCTGGCGTCGAAGGCATCGGAGTGTTCGGCGATGTTGTGGCTTAGTAAACGCAGCGCGTGTCGGGACAATACTGAGAGCAGACAGGCAGCTGGCGCACGCGCCGCAGGTAGCGGGCGGCCGCCTGTTGCACGCCCGGCACGGCAAATCGCTGCACAGGCACAGACAGGGCCGGGGCAGCAGCCGCCTGTTGCTGTTGCCGGCTGCCAGGTGCGCCCTCGCCCCCTCCCCCTCCCCCACCCCCGCCACAGCCAGCTGCCAGCGCTCTGCTTTATCTGCGCCGCAGCTGTGTGCCACACGTGCTTCCGCGGAAGCGCGCCCGCGCAAGGTGGTTGCACCGAATCTCCGCATCTGCACCCGCGCCCAATCACAGCTGCTGCAACAATGGGTTTACCGGAGCCACGAGTCCACTTCGGGTCTGCTGGCATCTGTGGTGCCTGTCACAAACACATCTGCTTCACAGCTACAGTCTCCTATTATCCCTGGCGCGGAATCAACGACGTGTTTGCACAGTGCACATACACAGGACTGAAGAAAAACGTTGCACCTGTTGTCACCAGAAAATGGCTCAAATTGCTCTGAGCACTATGGAACTTAACATCTGGGGTCTCCAGTCCTCTAGACTTAGAACTACTTAAACCTAACTAACCTAAGGACATCACACATATCCGTGCCCGAGGCAGGATTCGAACCTGCGACCGCAGCAGCAGCACGGTTCCAGACGAAGCGCCTAGAACCGCTCGGCCATATCGACCGGCTTGTTGTCGCGAGAGGTGAAGAAAGGCAGGCAGGAGAAGAAATTATGGAGCGTTCTTATCTGTGATGCCCCAGGGAACAGCTTAGCCACCTACACTGGTGAACCATACCAGTATGGCCATTTAACAATAACTTAGCCATTTTATTTGTTGTTGAGCTCCACAGCAGGAACCAGCCACTTTTTTACGTATTATGTATTTTTATTTATGCCAATACCCGTTTATGGCTTTCACCCATCTTCATTTGGTGTAATACATATTCAGTCTTCAGTTGTACACAGTTAAAACATCGACGGGAATTTGCATGCTTCGTGAGTTGTATATTTACGACAAATTACTGCTTGGATGTACTTACTTTCTATTTTTGTTCGCCGTTTTGATTGTAGCACAATCACTTTTTCACTTGTATTGTACACAGAGTCAGCGCATCATCCGCCATGTTGCCGACTGACATGCTTGCTCACATCGAAAAATTATATCTGTGGTCAGAGTTATATTTTAATTATAGGTTCTAAAAGTATAATATAACTTCTACAGATGTAATTTTCCGATGTAATCAAAAACGTCAGTCGGCAACATGACGGACACTGCCCTGTATTTATGCAAAATGCAAGTGAAAAAGTATTTGTGCCGCGATTATAACGGCGAAAATCCTAACAATCAGCAGAGTATAAAGTAAGTACATCTAACCAGTAATAAGTATGGTGAATATACAACTCGCGGAGCATAGTAACTAAACAGAACTGTTTATTTGCGCAGGCAGCTGCTGCATCCAAATTGCTGTCGATGTTTTAACGATGTAAAGATTATGTATTACGGCAATTGAAGTAGGTTCAGAGGCAGAAAAGTGTTTTGGAAAAAAATACTTAAAATGTGGCTGGTTGCTGTATCTCTTAAAATACACTCCTGGAAATGGAAAAAAGAACACATTGACACCGGTGTGTCAGACCCACCATACTTGCTCCGGACACTGCGAGAGGGCTGTACAAGCAATGATCACACGCACGGCACAGCGGACACACCAGGAACCGCGGTGTTGGCCGTAGAATGGCGCTAGCTGCGCAGCATTTGTGCACCGCCGCCGTCAGTGTCAGCCAGTTTGCCATGGCATACGGAGCTCCATCGCAGTCTTTAACACTGGTAGCATGCCGCGACAGCGTGGACGTGAACCGTATGTGCAGTTGACGGACTTTGAGCGAGGGCGTATAGTGGGCATGCGGGAGGCCGGGTGGACGTACCGCCGAATTGCTCAACACGTGGGGCGTGAGGTCTCCACAGTACATCGATGTTGTCGCCAGTGGTCGGCGGAAGGTGCACGTGCCCGTCGACCTGGGACCGGACCACAGCGACGCACGGATGCACGCCAAGACCGTAGGATCCTACGCAGTGCCGTAGGGGACCGCACCGCCACTTCCCAGCAAATTAGGGACACTGTTGCTCCTGGGGTATCGGCGAGGACCATTCGCAACCGTCTCCATGAAGCTGGGCTACGGTCCCGCACACCGTTAGGCCGTCTTCCGCTCACGCCCCAACATCGTGCAGCCCGCCTCCAGTGGTGTCGCGACAGGCGTGAATGGAGGGACGAATGGAGACGTGTCGTCTTCAGCGATGAGAGTCGCTTCTGCCTTGGTGCCAACGATGGTCGTATGCGTGTTTGGCGCCGTGCAGGTGAGCGCCACAATCAGGACTGCATACGACCGAGGCACACAGGGCCAACACCCGGCATCATGGTGTGGGGAGCGATCTCCTACACTGGCCGTACACCACTGGTGATCGTCGAGGGGACACTGAATAGTGCACGGTACATCCAAACCGTCATCGAACCCATCGTTCTACCATTCCTAGACCGGCAAGGGAACTTGCTGTTCCAACAGGACAACGCACGCCCGCATGTATCCCGTGCCACCCAACGTGCTCTAGAAGGTGTAAGTCAACTACCCTGGCCAGCAAGATCTCCGGATCTGTCCCCCATTGAGCATGTTTGGGACTGGATGAAGCGTCGTCTCACGCGGTCTGCACGTCCAGCACTAACGCTGGTCCAACTGAGGCGCCAGGTGGAAATGGCATGGCAAGCCGTTCCACAGGACTACATCCAGCATCTCTAGGATCGTCTCCATGGGAGAATAGCAGCCTGCATTGCTGCGAAAGGTGGATATACACTGTACTAGTGCCGACATTGTGCATGCTCTGTTGCCTGTGTCTATGTGCCTGTGGTTCTGTCAGTGTGATCATGTGATGTATCTGACCCCAGGAATGTGTCAATAAAGTTTCCCCTTCCTGGGACAATGAATTCACGGTGTTCTTATTTCAATTTCCAGGAGTGTAATTATGACCACTTGGTTAAAAGCGTTTTGGTCCATCCTTGAAACGCAATGCAACGGCGATTTTGCTTGGCATGGTTTCGGCAAGTCCTTGGTACGTTACCGGAGGTAAGTAGCAACAAATATGTACGCATAGGTTACGCATTTCCCGTAATTTTCGCGCAAGTGGTTTGAGGGCCTGGTGTCGACGCCCGAAAACGCCCCCGATGTAGTCCATCGGGCACAGATCTTGCGAATTTGGTGATCAACACATCAGCGTGAGTCCAGTATCACGCTCGTCAAATCACTGCAGCACCAATCCTACCTTGTGGCACCGACGATTTAGGCTGCTATAAGATTCCGTCGCCGTCGGGGTAGACATAAGCATGAAGGAATGCAGGTGCTCCGCAGAAACGATCACTTTGTCCATAGTTGTTATTGTGTATTCGATTACTACGACAGGTCTCATGGGAGACCAGTTGAATGTTCACATAGCATAGTACTGTATCCACCGTCCTTCATACAGGGTGTTTCAAAAATGACCGGTATATTTGAAACGGCAATAAAAACTAAACGAGCAGCGATAGAAATACACCGTTTGTTGCAATATGCTTGGGACAACAGTACATTTTCAGGCAGACAAACTTTCGAAATTACAGTAGTTACAATTTTCAACAACAGATGGCGCTGCAAGTGATGTGAAAGATATAGAAGACAACGCAGTCTGTGGGTGCGCCATTCTGTACGTCGTCTTTCTGCTGTAAGAGTGTGCTGTTCACAATGTGCAAGTGTGCTGTAGACAACATGGTTTATTCCTTAGAACAGAGGATTTTTCTGGTGTTGGAATTCCACCGCCTAGGACACAGTGTTGTTGCAACAAGACGAAGTTTTCAACGGAGGTTTAATGTAACCAAAGGACCGAAAAGCGATACAATAAATGATCTGTTTGAAAAATTTCAACGGACTGGGAACGTGACGGATGAACGTGCTGGAAAGGTAGGGCGACCGCGTACGGCAACCACAGAGGGCAACGCGCAGCTAGTGCAGCAGGTGATCCAACAGCGGCCTCGGGTTTCCGTTCGCCGTGTTGCAGCTGCGGTCCAAATGACGCCAACGTCCACGTATCGTCTCATGCGCCAGAGTTTACACCTCTATCCATACAAAATTCAAACGCGGCAACCCCTCAGCGCCCCTACCATTGCTGCACGAGAGACCTTCGCTAACGATATAGTGCACAGGATTGATGACGCCGATATGCATGTGGGCAGCATTTGGTTTACTGGCGAAGCTTATTTTTACCTGGACGGCTTCGTCAATAAACAGAACTGGCGCATATGGGGAACCGAAAAGCCCCATGTTGCAGTCCCATCGTCCCTGCATCCTCAAAAAGTACTGGTCTGGGCCGCCATTTCTTCCAAAGGAATCATTAGCCCATTTTTCAGATCCGAAACGATTACTGCATCACGCTATCTGGACATTCTTCGTGAATTTGTGGCGGTACAAACTGCCTTAGACGACACTGCGAACACCTCGTGGTTTATGCAAGATGGTGCCCGGCCGCATCGCCCGGCCGACGTCTTTAATTTCCTGAATGAATATTTCGATGATCGTGTGATTGCTTTGGGCTATCCGAAACATACAGGAGGCGGCGTGGATTGGCCTCCCTATTCGCCAGACATGAACCCCTGTGACTTCTTTCAGTGGGACACTTGAAAGACCAGGTGTACCGCCAGAATCCAGAAACAATTGAACAGCTGAAGCAGTACATCTCATCTACATGTGAAGCCATTCCGCCAGACACGTTGTCAAAGGTTTCGGATAATTTCATTCAGAGACTACGCCATATTATTGCTACGCATGGTGGATATGTGGAAAATATCGTACTATAGAGTTTCCCAGACCGCAGCGCCATCTGTTGTTGAAAATTGTAACTACTGTAATTTCGAAAGTTTGTCTGCCTGAAAATGTACTGTTGTCCCAAGCATATTGCAACAAACGGTGTATTTCTATCGCTGCTCGTTTAGTTTTTATTGCCGTTTCAAATATACCGGTCATTTTTGAAACACCCTGTATGTGTGCATTACATATTTAGATCAGCTGTTTGGGTGAATGACGGCATATATGGCTATGACCATCGATCTGGTGTAACAAGAAACGTAATTCATACGACTAGGCTACAAGTTTCCACGGATACTTAGTCTATCCTCAATGATCCCGTACCCACTGCAATCGTAATAGGCCATGTGATTGGGTCCAGTTGGGAATACCTAGGGATTGCTGCGGAGTCTCATATTCACCAACGTGCGCTGAATGGTGTGTTCCGATACTACATGGTACTACTTCATGTCGGTGATCAAGATTTGTGGCGGTAAATTGGGACACTTATTTGTGACGTTATTGTCTGATTTCCCGGCCGTAGTTGCTGTCGAAATGAACATCGTTCTTACGCCACTAACTTGTCCGTGTATTTTTTATTTTCGTGACAGTTGAAGCATTTTATCTGTACAACGTAATGACTTTTTGTTTTGTTATGATTTTCGTTCTGACAGCGGCTGCATCCCGCTGATGGATAACAAGCCACTTAATAAAGTCGACTTATTTTCCTGTCTGTTGGCCAGCTTTCCGGAAAGCTGTCGATATAATTCCAGTTTAATGTCTAAGGATCTAAGGAAGCGGCCTCGAAATTGTTGGCTATTGAAACAGCAAAGCATTCGCAGTAGGCGGAGACTGCTCGCAGGGAGTGCCAGTTCTAACGATGACTGACGCCAGAAGAAATTGGCGGAATGAATTCCACAGGGGACGTGTGTGACGTCAGCCATCGAGCATGACTGCTGATGCTGCCAGTCCCTTCAGCTGCTATTCATCGTAAAGGTCACTCACGAACATAAGCTGTACAAGAAGCAGCAGATATTAAATTCCTGTCTACAACAAATAATAAAAAGCAAAAGATCATCCAGTAATGCTTGCGTAATGTCGAATGACAATTAAGAGTTGCATGACGCATTAACATCGAGGTTGTATGAGACTGGTTACAAGCTCAGTTGGGTAAATGTAGGGGGAATCGTCGTCGTTCATGGAACCATGCACGTGCTCATCTGACATGTTTACTGAACCACGGAAAGCTGTTACGTCACTATTTATTCCACCAATACTTTCAACAACATTCGCATGTACTGAAAAGTAAGTCGCCGATGTCGGACAACCATCGTTTCTACAATCAGGGTTAAAAATAGTAACAGTTATTGAATGCCCCCAGAAACGCGTTTCGTCTATTGACCCGAAACACCTCACCAACGTCTTAAGAACTTCTAGCCTGCATATTTAACCAACGAATACAATGAAAAAAAGCAGTGCATACTCTCCCATCTTACCAAGATGCAGACAAATAAGCGCACAAACAAGAAACGATCTTTGTGCAGGTTCACGTATTACACAAAACGGAAGAAATTTCTAAGATAGAAATCAGCAATACTTCAGACTGCTAATACGAAATAAACAAGACCAAAAAAATATTTATAAACAAGAAAATCGCACCTAAACTTGATGCCACCCGTATTGAAGCAAGAATAGACTTGTAAGTGTGTGATGAAAATGTACACGAAATTTACTAGCGACCGCCATGACAGGAAGAAAAAGACAGTACATCAGAAGGATAAGAAATTCATCTTTCCTTTGGATAAACAGAAAGTCTTCAAAGCTATTAGATGTATACTTCACCACACATAATACATCATGACTCTAAACAGCATAAAACTGATCTCACAATAACGCACAGACGAGTGTGAAAGAAATAGCGTGAGGACTGATCTGAGTTGAATATCAATGAACACGTGCTTATACATCAGTGTTTCACTCCTTTCTGTGCCAAAATTTTATTACAGGATAATGCAGATCACTTTTCTTTCTGGTGTTGTACAAGGTGTACAACTTTGCTTCCGCCGTTTTTCCCCAACATTTGAGGCTTTAACGAAACAAATTGGTTACACATGTATCATTAAAAGTATTTTCCATCACTGGCCACTACTTTCTCCCATCTTTCGGGTAGTGTACGAATCCCGCGTCGAAAAAATTGTTCATCTTTTGAAGTGAACCACGAATCGATCCATTTTATGACTTCTTCATGAGATCGGAAGTGTTGTCAGCCATGCCATGCGCGATTGATCTAAACAGATGATAGTCAGAAGGGGAAATGCCTGGAGAATACGGCGGGTGGGGTAGGACTTCCCATTTTAACGTTTCCAAGTACGTTTTTACCTCTTTTGCAAAGTGGGGTCGAGCGTTGTCGTGCTGCAAAATCACTTTATCGTGCCTCTCGCTGTATTGCGGTCGTTTGTCTTTTAATTCTCTGCTCAAACGCATTAATTGCGTTCGATAACGAGCACCTGGGATTGTTTCACTTTGTTTTAACACCTCATAGCACACGACGCCGAGCTGGTCCCACCAAATACAGAGCATGATCTTGGAGCCGTGAATATTCGGTTTGGCCGTCAACGTGGAAGCATGGCCGGGATATCCCCATGAGTTTTTGCGCTTAAGGTTATCGTAATGAACCTATTTTTCGTCCCCGGTCACAATGCGATGCAGAAACCCCTTCCGTTTTTGCCTCTGAAGCAACTGTTCACGAACACACTAACGCCGTTCAATGTCTCCTGGTTTCAGCTCACACGGGACCCAAGTTCCTTCTTTCTGAATCATGCCCATTGCCTTGAGACGTTTTGAAGTGAATTGCTGTGTCGCTCCCACTAATCGTGCAAATTCTTCTTCAGTTTGACGCAAGTCTTCACTCAGCAATGTCTCCAATTCTGCATCTTCGATAACATTCTCTCTTCCACCACTATGCCGGTCTACGACGTTAAAATCACCATTCTTGAAGCGTTGAAACCACTCACGACACTTTCTTTGACTAATAGTAACCGTACTTGAGAGCATTCGATGAGACTCAGCGCTGATTTCTTCACGTTGAAACAAAACAATAACACCCCCGCAAATGACGAGAATTAGGCTCGTAAACTGACCTTTTCAATCAAGAACAACTTTATGATGCAGACACAAATCGACTAATGTTTGAATGAGGTTATGTTGACCGAGGTCCAAGCTAACTGCCTGACGTCTACGATCTGTTTCTTTAGACCGCTACTTACCGTTGTCGCCACCCAACGGCAAACGGCGGAAGCAAATTTGTGCACCTTGTAGTTGTGAATATTTCTGTTACTTTGTAACTCATATGAACTGTTGATAAATTTTATAAATGAATAAAAGTGCGGGCCGTATCAAACCAGTCAGGAGACTGATGACTCAAAAAAATTAATTAATAAAAAAATAAAAAAAATAAGAATGTTGTGTTGTTCTGTGAGGCAGGGTTGAAATTTCCAAGTACTTACAAGGGAACCTCCCCATCGCACCCCCCTCAGATTTAGTTATAAGTTGGCACAGTGGATAGGCCTTGAAAAACTGAACACAGATCAATCGAGAAAACAGGAAGAAGTTGTGTGGAACTATGAAAAAATGAGCAAAACATAGAAACTGAGTAGTCCATGCGAAACATAGGCAACATCGACAGAGTAAGCTCACGAGCGCCTTGGTCTCGTGGTTAGCGTGAGCAGCTGCGGAACGAGAGGTACTGGTTCAAGTCTTGCTTCGAGTGAAAAGTTTAGTTTTTTATTCTCAGTTTATGTGACAAACTCTCATGCTTTCATCACTTTTTGGGAGTGATTATCATATCCACAAGAAAACCTAAATCGGGCAAGGTAGAAGGATCTTTTTACCCATTCGCCAAGTGTACACGTTAGGTGGGTCGACAACATATTCCTGTCATGTGAGGAACATGCCGTCACCAGTGTCGTATAGAATATATCAGACGTGTTTTCCTGTGGAGGAATCGGTTGACCTATGACCTAGGGATCAAATGTTTTCGGTTCCTATTGGAGAGGCACGTCCTTTCGTCTATTAATCGCACGGTTTTGCGTTGCGGTCCCAAAACACAGACACTAAACTTATTATAGTGAACAGAGATGTCAATGAACGAACGGACAGATCACAACTTCGCGAAAATAAAAAAAGTAAACTTTTCACTCGAGGGAAGACTTGAACCAAAGACCTCTCGTTCCTCAGCCGCTCACTCTAACCACGGGACCACGGCGCTCCTAAGTTCACACTCTCCTTGATGTTACCTATCTTGCACATGGACTACTCAGTTTGTATATTTTGCTTATTTTTTCATAGTTCCACACAACTTCTTCCTGTTTTCTCGATTGATCTGTGTTCAGTTTTTCAAGGCCTATCCTCTGTGCCAACTTATAACTAAATCTGAGGGGGTTGCGATGGGGAGGTTCCATTGTTAGAGAAATGAATACAAGAGGTTCGTGTGTGCCCATAATTCTAATTACTTTCGTTTGTGCAATGAATACTTTTTGCCTAAGTGAGGAGTTTCTGCAGAAAATTATGCTATAAGACAAGAGTGAATGTTATGTAACTCACTTCTGTATTACCAAAAGTCACAATTACTCTTATGGCAGAAGTAGCTGAGCCTAAACGTGCCGGTGTACTTCATGGTTTCTCCGCTTTAAGCTTTCGTCAATGTGCACACCTGTTTATTATTTCTCGTTGGTGTAGTTGATTTATAGGTGGTGGAATATTTTCGAGCAGACCGGTGCAGGTGCTCTTTTCCTCCACGGGTTTGGGGACCAGACTGGCACGGCCTCGAGCCATCGCCCCCGCCCCCGCGTAACCCGATGTCCCCAGCGAGCTTCCTGTGTGGCACAGGCTTTCGCCCTCCAGGTAGTTGACCCTCCACACCAGGACTGGTCTCCCGCAGCCAACAGGGGGCACCCGTTAAATCGCGACTCTTGTACCACTCGCCCTGCAGACCGTGAATCCGCCCACCAACAGCGCACTGGCGCTGTCCAAAACGGGAGGCGCACTGCCATTAGAGCTTCGCCACTGAGGTGGCCGCGTGCCATCAAGTTAGGTACTCTCGTGAGCATTTAAAATACGCTCTGGTGTCTCTCGGTGGCATAAAACTGAACCAGTCTCGCGTTAATGTTTCCAACACCGCATAACAGAAATCAATTTGATTACTGTAATTTGTTGTGATTGATACTAGTAATAAACCTGGGGCACCTTAGAAATTTTAAGTTGTGGTATGGGACGACTCTCGAGCTTGACTTCGGATCCTGTTTCGAAACTCTCGCAGTCATTTCGACGGCACAAGTGGTCGTCATTCTCAAGAAGCATCAGAGAGGCGATTGAATGTGTTCCCACGGCTGGTCGATGTGTGTTTCGGTGCTTATTTTTATAGGACTTGTCTACCGAGCCATCGTCTGTTGCCATTTGCTCGAGCATTGTTCAGTGCAGATTTCCCGTACACTGCCATCTTACGAATATATTGTTTTCAGATTTCATAACTTTATCGTATTCAGAATATGAAATTTTACTTAGGGCCTACACATGATGTTAAAAATAGATCACCCACTATCAGTACAGAGAATGACAGCATAGGAGGTCACAAGACCTGGTTTGAGTCTAACACGTACAAGGGTTTTTGCGAAGTGATTCTCTCTCTATTAGCCATCTATCTCGCATAAATTTTGACGTAGCATCACAACAAGAAATGGAAAGGTTGCATTCAACCAACGGTATGGGAAGAAATTTGAAGATAAAGTTGTTAGAAGAGGAGAAGAACTGAGCTGTGTTTAGTCATTTAATAGTAAATCAGGCCGGCCGCTGTGGCCGAACGGTTCTAAGGGCTACAGTCTGAAACCGCGCGAAACCGCAGGTTCGAATCCTGCCTCGGGAATGGATGTGTGTGATGTCCTTAGATTAGTTAGGTTTAAGTAGTTCTAAGTTCTAGGGGGCTGATGACCTCAGTAGTTAAGTCCCATAGTGCTCAGAGCCATTTCAACCATTTAGTAAATCAGGTCTTTGGGCCAGATTTTTAATGTCTTCCGGGGCTTGCAACAGAGTACGCTTTTGCTTTTTGTTTGCTAAGTGGAAACCATGCACCGTGGCTGGCAGCTGTCGTCCTCACACGGTACATACTCAGCATATGTGGAGTCTGAATTCTGCAATCTCCACTGCTTCCATGTTCAGCCTAGTGTCTGCCCGATGGACCAATATAAAACATATCACAATCAGGACACGTAATTTTCTATACACCACTATTTCTAGTAATTAGGTTTATCTTTGCTATTGACAATCGCTGTAATGTGGTATTTCTTATATATGCGCTCCCCCCCCCCCCCCCTCCCCACAAACACACACACACACACACACACACACACACACACACACACTGCTGTTTCGAGGTTTAGTGTTAATGTTTTTCTGGTTTGTTCCCTTATATTTATTCATTGTTTAATGTTTTCAATTATATTACCACAGCACTGTTAAAGATGAGATTTACTCTGTTTTTGTATGTTACTCTCGTAACTTAACGTCCTTTTTAATATTGTTGACCAGTATTGGACCTCCTTTGACGAAGACCGGTCAGGGTCTTAACAAACCACAGATCCACTCCAAGTTCGAAACGTGTCGTGGCAGAAAATAAAAGTGATACAAATAGTTGTTTTTATTTATCTCTTACCTGCGGAGAAACATGGCATTGCCCAGGTAATCTATTTATACCCTACTGGCCATTAAAATTGCTACACCACGAAGATGACGTGCTTCAGACGCGAAATTTAACCGACAGCAAGAAGATGCTGTGATATGCAAATGATTAGCTTTTCAGAGCATTCACACAAGGTTGGCGCCGGTGGCGACACCTGCAACGTCATGACATGAGGTACGTTTCCAATCGATTTCTCATACACAAACAGCAGTTGCCGGCTTTGCCTGGTGAAACGTTGTTGTGATGCCTTGTGTAAGGAGGACAAATGCGAACCATCACGTTTACGACTTTGATAAAGGTCGGATTGTAGCCTATCGCGATTGCGGTTTATCGTATCGTGACATTGCTGCTCATGTTGGTCGAGATCCAATGACTGTTAACAGAATATGGAATCGGTGGGTTCAGGAGGGTAATACTGAACGCCGTGCTGGATCCCAACGGCCTCGTATCACTAGCACTCGAGATGACAGGCATCTTATCCGCATGGTTGTAACGGATCGTGCAGCCACGTCTCGATCCCTGAGTCAACAGATGGGGACGTTTGCAAGACAACAACCATCTGCACGAACAGTTCGGCGACGTTTGCAGCAGCATGGACTATCAGCTCGGAGACCATGGTTGCGGTTACCCTTGTCGCTGCATCACAGACAGGAGCGCCTGCGATGGTGCACTCAACGACGAACCTGGGTGCACCAATGGCAAAACCTCATTTTTCTTGTGAACACAGGTTCTGTTTACAGCATCATGATGGTCTCATCCGTGTTTGGCGACATCGCAGTGAACGCACATTGGAAGTGTGTATTCGTTATCACCATACTGGCGTATCACCCGGCGTGATGATATGGGGTGCCATTGGTTACACGTCTCAGTCACCTCTTGTTCGCATTGACGGTACTTTGAACAGTGGACGTTACATTTCAGATGTGTTAAGACACGTGGCTCTACCCTTCATTCGATCCCTGTGAAACCCTACATTTCAGCAAGATAATGCACGACCGCATGTTGCAGGTCCTGTACGGGCCTTTCTGGATACAGTAAATGTTCGACTGCTGCCCTGGCCAGCACATTCTCCAGATCTCTCACCAATTGAAAGTGTCTGATCAATGGTGGCCGACCAACCGGCTCGTCACAATACGCCAGTCACTACTCTTGATGAACTGTGGTATCGTGTTGAAGCTGCATGGGCAGCTGTACCTGTACACGCCATTAAAGCTCTGTTCGACTCAATGCCTTCCACGCCCGGGTTCCCGGGCTCGATTCCCGGCGCGGTCAGGGATTTTCTCTGCCTCGTGATGACTTGGTGTTGTGTGATGTCCTTAGGTTAGTTAGGTTTAAGTAGTTCTAAGTTCTAGGGGACTGATGACCATAGATGTTAAGTCCCATAGTGCTCAGAGCCATTTTAACCATTTGACTCAGTGCCCAGGCGTATCAAGGCCATTATTACGGCCAGAGGTGGTTGTTCTGGGTACTGATTTCTCAGGATCTATGCACCCAAATTGCGTGCAAATGTAATCATATCTCAGTTCTAGTATAATATATTTGTCCAATGAATACCCGTTTATCATCTGCATTTCTTCTTGGTGTAGCAATTTTAATGGCCGGTAGTGTAGCTGTCTGTCCACGCCCGTACCACGCAGCCATCTGTCCTTGTGCATACTGTTTATGACGCCCTATCTCCTGAAGTATTTGTGGAACGAAGATACAATTTTGTAGGGATATTCAGCGTTGTGAACGGAGTTGGTAGCAACGAAGTAATATACACTCCTGGAAATTGAAATAAGAACACCGTGAATTCATTGTCCCAGGAAAGGGAAACTTTATTGACACATTCCTGGGGTCAGATACATCACATGATCACACTGACAGAACCACAGGCACATAGACACAGGCAACAGAGCATGCACAATGTCGGCACTAGTACAGTGTATATCCACCTTTCGCAGCAATGCAGGCTGCTATTCTCCCATGGAGACGATCGTAGAGATGCTGGATGTAGTCCTGTGGAACGGCTTGCCATGCCATTTCCACCTGGCGCCTCAGTTGGACCAGCGTTCGTGCTGGACGTGCAGACCGCGTGAGGCGACGCTTCATCCAGTCCCAAACATGCTCAATGGGGGACGGATCCGGAGATCTTGCTGGCCAGGGTAGGTGACTTACACCTTCTAGAGCACGTTGGGTGGCACCGGATACATGCGGACGTGCATTGTCCTGTTGGAACAGCAAGTTCCCTTGCCGGTCTAGGAATGGTAGAACGATGGGTTCGATGACGGTTTGGATGTACCGTGCACTATTCAGTGTCCCCTCGACGATCACCAGTGGTGTACGGCCAGTGTAGGAGATCGCTCCCCACACCATGATGCCGGGTGTTGGCCCTGTGTGCCTCGGTCGTATGCAGTCCTGATTGTGGCGCTCACCTGCACGGCGCCAAACACGCATACGACCATCATTGGCACCAAGGCAGAAGCGACTCTCATCGCTGAAGACGACACGTCTCCATTCGTCCCTCCATTCACGCCTGTCGCGACACCACTGGAGGCGGGCTGCACGATGTTGGGGCGTGAGCGGAAGACGGCCTAACGGTGTGCGGGACCGTAGCCCAGCTTCATGGAGACGGTTGCGAATGGTCCTCGCCGATACCCCAGGAGCAACAGTGCCCCTAATTTGCTGGGAAGTGGCGGTGCGGTCCCCTACGGCACTGCGTAGGATCCTACGGTCTTGGCGTGCATCCGTGCGTCGCTGCGGTCCGGTCCCAGGTCGACGGGCACGTGCACCTTCCGCCGACCACTGGCGACAACATCGATGTACTGTGGAGACCTCACGCCCCACGTGTTGAGCAATTCGGCGGTACGTCCACCCGGCCTCCCGCATGCCCACTATACGCCCTCGCTCAAAGTCCGTCAACTGCACATACGGTTCACGTCCACGCTGTCGCGGCATGCTACCAGTGTTAAAGACTGCGATGGAGCTCCGTATGCCACGGCAAACTGGCTGACACTGACGGCGGTGGTGCACAAATGCTGCGCAGCTAGCGCCATTCGACGGCCAACACCGCGGTTCCTGGTGTGTCCGCTGTGCCGTGCGTGTGATCATTGCTTGTACAGCCCTCTCGCAGTGTCCGGAGCAAGTATGGTGGGTCTGACACACCGGTGTCAATGTGTTCTTTTTTCCATTTCCAGCAGTGTATGTAAACGTCATGCAAGTGTGACAGTTTGTCGTGCATGTTGTTGTTTATGACGTCATATCTCCTGAAGTATGTGTGCTACAATGATATAATTGTACACTTACCTTTGCTAGGTAGGTGGTTCGTACCCTCTCTCTCCTTCGCCCCCTTTTCCCCCCTCCCCACGCCTACAGCTATTGTCGCGTGACAGGAAAGTATACGTGTACCAAGTTTGGCTGAAGTCCGTCCAGTGGTTTAGGAGGAGACGTGTAACAGACACACACAAGCGCGCGCGCACGCTCGCATCGTAGCCAACCATCCATTTTTATAATATGCATGGATGTCATAAACAATCGTAGTTTCCGAACCACATTCCGACATGGACGGCGTAAGTTCACTCAGGGCCTGATGATGGTCTTGTAAGCTGAAAAACCAATCAATGAAATAAATTAATAATGTAGAACGTCTACAGCATTGTCCTTCCACTTTCCTTTGAGCTATCTGACTTGCTATGATCCTAACATACCTCTGCATAATTTCGTGTGGCTCAGTGGCCTGGACACCACTTCGACGACTTGCGTATCCCTAACCTACCCAAGTTATCCAACGTGGAATCAGAACCACGTGTCGTTCCCGACAACTTCTCACTTCGTTGTGAGGTGAAGGCTAGGTTAATACGCAGAGTGTAACATCCGACGTCCGACAGGGTTTCCAGCTACGCGCCTTACCACTAGACCACGAGGCCCGACATCTCTGAACTAGTCCGATGGCTGGCCGGAGTGTCCGAGCGGTTCTAGGCGCTACAGTCTGGAACTGCGCGACCGCTGCGGTCGCAGGTTCGAATCCATCCTCGAGCGTGGATGTGTGTGATGTCCTTAGGTTAGTTAGGTTTAAGTAGTTCTAAGTTCTAGGGGACTGATGACCTCAGAAGTGAAGTCCCATAGTGCTCAGAGCCATTTGAACCGTTTTAGTTCGATGACTGTTGCCGTGCCTAGCTGATAAAGACTCTGAACGCTGGAATAATACCCTAGAATTGGTCGCGCTTCCGTTTTGTGTCCGATTTCCTTTGAAGATACACTGCACATTCGTAGATTCCTTCCAATAAAATCATTAATGTTGTTTTCTCCTTCGCTAATATTGATTGTACGCGTTCGTTTAATTTCATACCGCTTCTCAGTACCGCCCCGTAAAGACTTACGTGGTATGACGTGCTGCATACGCTGATGTTTGGAAAACCGACCGAGCCGAGTATAAATGAGTAAGTTTTCCCCGTTGAGGCCACGCCCGGGCGTAGTGCAGTTTTTGCCGCTGGTTTGTGCTCCGGGCCGCTGCAGCGGGCGCCATTACGTGTTTCTTGCGGCCACCTCGCAGAGTGCGGACGCCATCTGCCCTCCCTCCGGCCTCCGGCCTCGGCCCATCGCTTCCCTTGCCCTTCCTACCCCGTCACGTCGCTTTTTAGTGGCGCTGCTCTTTAAAAACGCATTACCATGTGTGCCTGCTCGCCCAGCCTTGCTTGCGTAAGCCTCCGACAACGCTTCTCACGAGACGCCCAGCAATACGACACACGATCGCTTTTTAGAAGCTGCGTGCACGATTTTTGCTCCGCGTGTGCTGTTTGCATTCCGTGATGCAAAATACTTGAGAAGCCATGTGCTTTGTCAGTGCAAACGCGTTAATCTCTTGCTTCCTAAATAGTGGCCGGCCGCAGTGGCCGAGCGGTTATAGGCACTACAGTCTGGAACCGCGAGACCGCTACGGTCGCAGGTTCGAATCCTGCCTCGGGCATGGATGTGTGTGATGTCCTTAGGTTAGTTAGGTTTAAGTAGTTCTAAGTTCTAGGCGGCTGATGACCTCAGACGTTATGTCCCATAGTGCTCAGAGCCATGTGAACCATTTTTTGAACCTAAATAGTGACGAGTGACGATGCCGAACAAAAATTGAAATACCACTCGCGACTGTGATTAACAATATACTGGGTGATCAAAAAGTCAGTATAAATTTGAAAACTGAATAAATCACGTAATAATGTAGATAGAGAGGTACAAATTGACACACATGCTTTGAATGACATGGGGTTTTATTAGAACAAAAAAAAGTTCAAAATATGTCCGACAGATGGCGCTTCATCTGATCAGAATAGCAATAATTAGCATAACAAAGTAAGACAAAGCAAAGATGATGTTCTTTACAGGAAATGCTCAATATGTCCACCATTATTCCTCAACAATGGCTGTAGTCGAGGAATAATGTTCTGAACAGCACTGTAAAGCATGTTCGGAGTTATGGTGAGGCATTGGCGTCGGACGTTGTCTTTCAGCATCCCTAGAGATGTCGGTCGATCACGATACACTTGCGACTTCAGGTAACCCCAAAGCCAATAATCGCACGGACTGAGGTCTGGAGACCTGGGAAGCCAAGCATGACGAAAGTGTCGGCTGAGCACACGATCATTACCAAACGACGCGCGCAAGAGATCATTCACGCGTCTAGCAATATGGGGTGGAGTGCCATCCTGCATAAACATCGTACGTTCCAGCTGGTGTTTATCAGCCTGGCTGGAGATGATGCGATTCTGTAATATATCGGCGTACCTCTCACCCGTCACAGTAGCAGTTACTGACGTTTTGCTGTCCAGTGCCATCTGTCGCACATTTTGTAAACTTTGTTTTATTTTTTTTTTTGTTCTAATAAAACCCCATGTCATTCCAAGCATGTGTGTCAATTTGTACCTCTCTATCTACATTATTCCGTGGTTTATTAAGTTTTCAAATTTATACTGACTTTTTGATCACCCGGTATTGTACAGGAAACTTTCCTAAGCTACACATTTTTAAAAGCGGCGTTCTGGATTCAGTTTAGAGCAGGCACTCCACTTCCGGTTCAGAACCGCAAAATTTATACTCAATCATCTTCAAGACCATTGTCAAAAATGGTTCAAATGGCTCTGAGCACAATGGGACTTAACATCTGAGGTCATAAGTCCCCTAGAACCTAGAACTACTTAAACCTAACTAAACTAAGGACATCACACACATCCATGCCCGAGGCAGGATTCGAACCTGCGACCGTAGCAGTCGCGCGGTTCCGGACTGAAGCGCCTAGACCGGCTCGGTCGTAACGGCCGGCTGAAGACCATTGTCACTCTTCACTCCGTGATAACTGTATGGGAGATTCAATTTGTGTACGACATAACTGCTGAACCCTGAAAATATTTTTCTTTCTATTTTCTCTAAGCCCATAGAGAAACATTTGTAGTCTGCAGCCGCATGATTACAGGCGTCATGTCACGGATCGCGCGGCCTCTCTCGCCGGAGGTTCGAGTCCTCCTTCGGGCATGTGTGTTGTTCTTAGCATAAGTTAGTTTAAGTTACTTCATATAGTGTGCAAGTCTAGGGATCGATGACCTCAGCAGTTTGGCCCCTTAGGAATTCACACATAGTTGAACATTTGTAGTCTGCAACTGGCAGCACATGTCTTAAAAATGATCACTATTGTGGCATTTATTTGGTAATAAATATGCAACCGGTCTGGTTATATATTTATTACCAAATAAACCCCAGTTTAAATCACAGTTGCAGTTCGTCATCCATAATGGAACAGTGCGATCACTATTGTTATTTGCTTATGGAAAGCAATGTTAGCAGTGCTTTTAGATTAGTTTTCCTGATCTTCCTCGTGGCTCTCTTCTTTCTCTCTGTGGGCTATTTTTCTTTCTTCAGTCCACTTAGTTCCTTAGTTGTTTGCAGCCTGCCTCTAGCTGCATTATCCAACAGTTTACCTTCAGACAGACATTCGTGTCTAATCATAGAAAGAAGGATTTAGCGACCGGGTATCTCAGTTGTTGGTGAGTCTCCCCGATTGTACGGTCATGGTGCTTGAAACGTTTACATTCCTAACGTTTCGCCCAGGTTCTGCTGTCTTGTCAACTGATGTTCGACAAGGATTATCTCTGCCAATCACGTGTAATGTTCGACTGCGCCTCTTTTCCATAGTATTTATGTCGCTCTATGACGTCCGACCAATCATTCGCCAAGAAGCAGAGTAACCAACGTCAAGTGTAGTTCTGGACGAAAAGTTAGGAACGGGAAAATTCCTGGACCACAATAATGCAACCCGGAAGACTCACCAGCAACTAAGATTCCTGTCTGCTTACTACTTCTACTGTGTCTATCTAGGCTTTCTCGACGTCTTTTTTTAAACTTGTTGGAACTATGGTATATTCTGCAATTGTCTTGTATCTCTCATAATCTTGTATGTGTGCGTCTTGAACGTCTCCAATTTATTTCTCGTTTTATAATGTCTGCTGCGACGTCTGATAATTTCTCTGTTGCATTACGGCATTTCACTCTTCTGTTTTTCTGGGCCAAGAATTTTCTCCATGTGATCCCTTACGTTTTCACGGCTCCATTAATTAATTGTGTGCTCCCAGCTGTTTTTCCGAGTTGAGAAAACCCGGAAACACGGCATTAATTTTCCCCGTGCCCTTCGTTCTTCCGTCAGGATCTTTTCCAAATGTGTTAAATTATTTATGGACTTAATAAATTAATTGACATGTGAATATGTCTGGAGGAGAGCTTTATCAATATCTTTTGTAATTCGAATTTTTATTGTATAATGTGACGGCTGTGTGATGCAGCAGCGCCGAAGGCCAAATAAAACAAAAATTGCAGGCACAACGCTGATGACAGAGCATTGCTACAAACCGCATTTCGCGGATCCTCGCCACCGAGATATTACTGTCAGTGCTCGAGAACTTTTAACGGTGCCACTTATGATGAAAAACAGCTCTGGAAGCTATTCTCACTTTTTCGGGTTCTGCATGAAGTAATGCATCCGGGATTTTATATTTTTCTGTGTGTAGGAGAGTGGGGAAGAAGTACCTCAGATTGACACAACCAGCTGACTAGAATTTATCTAATTCGATGTGGCAAATAGCCAAAAAGCGATTTCCGGCGGGGCCAGTGTACAAACCAGCAGTTGCTAGCAGATTGTTCCGTCGTTTCTTGGTAAAACAGCTTCATAATTATAAACGAAGAAGCACAAATTTGTGAATGTTCTGGAGTAATAATTTATTTCTTTTGCCAGTTTCCAGCTGTGAAGTTTGATAATGGCCTTGTAAGCAACCAGCAGTTGTTAAACAAATACCCAAATCTTGGTTACTCATTAGTATAGCAAGGGTGCAAAAACTGTCATTTACTGCGCCACTCCCCCTGTTTGGGAAGATAGGGTGTTAATTTTAGCAGCATGTATCTATTGAATTGAAAGGTTGCCACGAACTACTCGAAATCTCTGTTTGTCTACGACAGACAGAGTCGGAGCTAGAAAAAATGTACGCTACGATACCGATATTCTTTTTTGTACCCTCAGCTACCAAATTCATTACTCTCCATCCCTACCCCATTACAATTTTTATTGGTATTTCAAAACAAGTAATTCGACACTGGACTAATTTTTATATGCATCGTATCAATTCATGCGGTATTCCATTGTGGAGGGCGCCCGAGTCAGTCTGAGGCTGTTGTACGCCGCCGAGCTCGATGTTTGGCCACGTTTGTGGACGCCCCTGTTATCAAAGTGTAAACTCCAGACCCGCTGCGTGCCTCCAGAGATAGATAGTACTCGACTCGACCCCCACCTCTGATCCGTATAGCTCATGCTTTGTTCGGTTTTTTTACGACTCTGCGGTAGGAGTTATGTCAGCATTCCAGAATGACTTCCCGACAGTGATTTACGAGGACACGATTGCTCGGTTAACTCTCTCCTTCCTCGTTCTCAATAAGTCGACGAACTACAAACTTCACCTTATAGAGCTAGCGGTGATTCGAAAGACTGGAGCAGAATATTTTTAACAACAACAAAACGAACCCTTATGTAGAACAGCAGCTACAAACCTTGCCAATGATGACGTCGTCCAGAAAATGATGATGCAACCCGTGTATCCCGATAAAACTGATTTTGTATGTCCATCCTTTTAGCAGGAGGTTTCACGGACGACGGCTGTTTACTATGATTTTATTTTATTTTGTCGCTACCAGTTTCAACGCTTCAGTGCGTCATCTTCAAGCTGTCTTTGATGCGATACAGGCTGATATGATCCCCATGCATAACGCATCAGTTGCCACCATTACTGGATACGCAGACAGTGTGTCACCACTCCAACCAGTTGGCAGTTGATGGTTCGAGCGCTGACACATAATCTGCAAATCCACTAATGCTGGCAACTAATGTGTTATGCATGGAGATCATATCAACCTGTATATAAATATTTGTTCTTCAGTCCTGAGACTGGTTTGATGCAGCTCTCCATGCTACTCTATCCCAGTACGTACTGCACTCTACATCCGTCTGAATCTGCTTAGTGTATTCTTCTCTTGGTCTGCCTCTACGATTTTTACCCTCCACGCTGCCCTCCAATACTAAATTGGTGACCCCTTGATGCCTCAGAACATGTCCTACCAACCGATCCCTTCTTCTAGTCAAGTTGTGCCACAAACTCCTCTTCTCCTTAATTCTGTTCAATACCTCCTCACTAGTTATGTGATCTACCCATCTAATCTTCAGCATTCTTCTGCAGCACCACATTTCGAAAGCTTCTATTCTCTTCTTGTCTAAACTATTTATCGTCCATGTTTCACTTCCATACATGGCTACACCCCATACAAATACTTTCAGAAACGACTTCCTGACACTTAAATCAATACTCGATGTTAACAAATTTCTCTTCTGCAGAAATGCTTTCCTTGCTATTGCCAGTCTACATTTTATATCCTCTCTACTTCGACCATCATCAGTTATTTAGCTCCCCAAATAGCAAAACTCATTTACTACTTTAAGCGTCTCATTTCCTAATCTAATACCCACAGCATCGCCCGATTTAATTCCACTACATTCCATTATCCTCGTTTTGCTTTTGTTGATGTTCATCTTATAACCTCCTTTCAAGACCGCATCAAAAACAGCCTGAAGATGACGCACTGAAGCGTTGAAACTGGTAGCAACAAAGTAAAATAAAATGATAAGGACGACTGTGGGTGTTTTTATGTGTCACGAAAACTGATTTTATCCAGTTGCACATTAACGGACCTAATATGAGAAGTATCAACATAATATCAGCTTTAAAATTTTGCTTGCACGTTCTGTCACTTGTTCATCCACACTGCCGCTCCTTCCTCCTTTTCAACCTCATTAAATTTAATGACGTCAACAACGAGCAGACGCGATGTTTTTCGGCGATCATTTACCGTGCTTGACGCGGAGCTTTGATCTAGAACGTGGCGGTACGTGATTAACTTAGTTGCCGCTACGGATGTACGAGTATGTACGGCTTGCAATGTCGTGCAATAACGGGCTAGACGTACGTACACTACTGGCCATTAAAGTCGCTACACCAAGAAGAAATGCAGATGATAAACGGGTATTCATTGGACAATTATATTATACTACAACTGACATGTAATTACATTTTCACGCAATTTGGGTGCATAGATCCCGAGAAATCAGTACCCAGAACAACCACCTCTGGCCGTGATAACGGCCGTAATACGCCTGGGCATTGATTTAAACGGAGCTTGGATGGCGTGTACAGGTATAGCTGCCCATGCAGCTTCAACACGATACCACAGTTCATCAAGAGTAGTGACTGGCGTATCGTGATGAGCCACTTGTTCTGCCACCATTGACCAGACGCTTTCAATTGGTGAGAGATCTGGAGAATGTGCTGGTCAGGGCAGCAGTCGAACATTTTCTGTATCCTGAAAGGCCCGTGCAGGACCTGCAACATGCGGTCGTGCATTATCCTGCAGAGATGTAGGGTTTCGCAGGGATCGAATGAAGGGTAGAGCCAAGGGTCGTAACACATCTGAACTGCAACGTCCACTGTTCAAAGTGCCATCAATGCGAACAAGAGGTGACCGAGATGTGTAACCAATGTAATCCCATACCATCACGCCGGGTGATACTCCAGTATGGCGATGACGGGTACACGCTTCCAATGTGCTTTCACAGCGATGTCGCCAAACACGGATGCAACCATCATGATGCTGTAAACAGAACCTGGATTCATCCGAAGAGTTACGCTTTGCCATTCGTGCTCCCAGGTTCGTCGTTGAGTACACCATCGCAGGCGCTCCTGTCTGTGTTGCAGCGTCAAGGGTAACCGCAGCTGTGGTCTCCGAGCGGATAATCCATGCTGCTGCAGACGTCGTCGAACTGTTCGTGCAGATGGTTGTTGTATTGCAAACGTCCCCATCTGTTGACTCAGGGATCGAGACGTGGCTGCACGATCCGTTACAGCCGTGCGGATAAGATGTCTGTCATTTCGACTGCTAGTGATACGAGGCCGTTGGAATCCATTACGGCGTTCCATATTACCCTCCTGAACCCACCGATTCCATATTCTGCTAACAGACGTTGGATCTCGACCAACGCGAGCAGTAATGTCGCGATACGATAAACCGCGATCGCGACAGGCTACAAGCCGACCTTTATCAAAGTCGGAAACCTGATGGTACGCATTTCTCCTCCTTACACGAGGCACCACAACAACGTTTCACCAGGCAACGCCGGTCAACTGGTGTTTGTGTATGAGAAATCTGTTGGAAACTTTCCTCATGTCAGCACGTTGTAGGTATCGGCACCGGCGCCAACCTTGTTTGAATACTCAGAAAAGCTAATCATTTGCATGTCACAGCATCTTCTTCCTATCGGTTAAATTTCCGCGTCTGTAGCACGTCATCTTCGTGGTGTAGCAATTTTAATGGCCAGTAATGTATATCCGTGCTGTGTGCGTAAGTGGCGATCTTCATGTTTTGGATATCCACAATGCCGTTTTGCACTCCACACCCTGGCCAGCGCAAGGGAGCAGGGGAAGTCAGTGCGCATGCGCCGTGGGCGGTACTGTTACGGCGCGACGCCACCTGTCGCGTGCCGACTGTCGAGGCCGTCCTTTAGCGGAAGTCGCGAGCAAGCAGTGGTTGCAGCGACAGATAAAAACCGAGCCGGCGGCGCAGTTTTTGCGCGAGCCGGATCCCGGCACCTCTCGTATAGGCGAGACGCTGCTGGGCAGCCATTACTCTGGGTAATTAAAGAGGGCAGGGAGCCGTTGTCTGGGCGCGTTCCCACCGGCCGCTTCCACTTCCCAGGCCGTGGCGCGGCGTGCTTGGGATGCGCCGGCGCCGCCCGCCAGACGCCGCGCCGGTGCATTTTTGGGGCTGCAGCCCGCTTCCCGTGTGATTCCTGCGGGCATTCCTGGCGCGCCCTGACCGTGGGTCCGGCGGGCCCTTCCCTTTGTCAACACCCACCGCCTTCGCTACAAACGCCCGACTGCCGCGCCCCACACCTCAAAAGTAGCATCCCACCCACTGGCTCCACTCCAAATTTGGCCACTTTTCTCTTCATTTTTCTAGTACTTACGCCCATTTCTCACCCATTTATCGATTTTAGTACTATGATATTACACCAGTGGCTTTTTAGGTTGGTATGGTTTATTAACTAGTTTTCGAGCCACTTCAGCCTCATCGTCAGACTGAGGTTGGACCAAGTGTAACTACGCTAGGGTCGTGCCGCTGGCGAAAATAACGGAAATTTTAGGAAACGAAGTGGTCGTATAAACCGGGTGATGTGCTTGATGCTAGCCTAGTACTGTAGAGCAATGAGTCGCATGTCAACACAAGCACCGAAGTCAACATTACCTTCCTTCAATTGGGCCAACTGGCGGTGAATCGAGGAAGTACAGTACATACTCACGAAACTAAAATGAGCTCTAACATGGAAATTATGCGTTTCCGGACACATGTCCACATAACATCTTTTCTATATTTGTGTGTGAGGAATGTTTCCTGAAAGTTTGGCCGTACCTTTTTGTAACACCCTGTATACTTTCCTATCACGCGACAATAGCCAGGGGGGGAGAGAGGGGGTGACGGTACGAACCACCTACCTATCAAAGGTAAGTGTAAAAGTATATCGTTGTACCACACATAGTTCGGGAGATATGACGTCATAAACAATAACATGCACGACAAACTATCACATCTTGCATGACGTTTACATTTATTACTTCGTTGCTCCAAACTCCGTTCACAACGCTGAATATACTGGGTGATCAAAAAGTCAGTATAATTTTGAAAACTGAATAAATCAGGGAATAATGTAGATAGAAAGGTATAATTTGACACACATGCTTGGAATGACATGGGGTTTTATTAGAACCAAAAAAAAATACAACAGTTCAAAAAATGTCCGACGGATGGCGCTTCATCGGATCAGAATAGCAATAATTAGCATAACAAAGTAAGACAAAGCAAAGATGATCTTCTTTACAGGAAATGCTCAATATGTCCACCAACATTCCTCAACAATAGCTATAGTCGAATAATAATGTTGTGAACAGCACTGTAAAGCATGTCCGGAGTTATGGCGAGGCATTGGCGTCGGATGTTGTCTTTCAGCATCCCTAGAGATGTCGGTCGATCACGATACACTTGCGACTTCAGGTAACCCCAAAGCCAATAATCGCACGGACTGAGGTCTGGAGACCTGGGAGGCCAAGCATGACGGAAGTGGCGGCTGAGCACACGATCATCACCAAACGACGCGCGCAAGAGATCATTCACGCGTCTAGCAATATGGGGTGGAGCGCCATCCTGCATCTAATAAAACCCCATGTCATTCCAAGCATGTGGGTCAATTTTTAACTCTCTATCTACATTATTCCGCGTTTTATTAAGTTTTCAAAGTTATACTGATTTTTTGATCACCCGGTATTTTAGAACGCTTACGTTGCACTACCTCGTGGTATCCATGACCATTTTTTTCCGATAACATAGTCAGCGTACACATACACTCAATATTTAGGTGCACCTGGTTTCACAGGAAGCAAACGTAAATAGTCTTTGTAGAGTATGATCATACTGTACTTCACACTTTCCCCATCTTAATATTCTTTGATAACTAGAAGATAGTGGCAGGAGGAAAGTTTCATCATTAAATTACGGTGACGTATGCAGAAATTGTTATTGTCCTTATATTATCCGAATCGTGAAGGACTGCGAGCAAAATAAAAGTAAACCGTCGAAGTATGAATTTTAGCAGTCCAGTATGCTGTCTATCATACACGTTAATTTTAAGGTCTCTGATTACGAGCTGGACGCTAAGGGTGACGCAGTCACACACCATCTGTAGCTAACAGGCCGAAACGCAGTGTATAGAGGCTACCAACCGGCAAGCCCGGCGGGTTTAAGTAGTTCTAAGTTCTAGGGGACTGATGCCCACAGCAGTTGAGTCCCGTAGTGCTCAGAGCCATTTGAACCATTTTTTTTACAAGCCTTGTCTACGTTTTATATGAACGTAAGTGGATCTTATGAAATCAAGTGTAAAACGGTATCTGTAATCTTCGATATGTTTATGTAAACACGTGAAGAACAAATAAAAGCAAACCAAAAGCCACCCCGAGGCCTCATTTCCTTATTGCCACGATAGCATCCGCCTTACCCTGACATTCGAGTCGTTTGGTACTGTTTCCAACAACAGGGACCTAAAAAATTTCAGCGTGACAGCGTCGCCGCCTCACATCTGCATGTAACCACTCGCGCACCCGACACGAATGACCTCAAATACCATGTGACCCCAGTCTGATGATTGTGAGATTTCAAAGTACGTTGTGACCCACGTCGAATGATGAAAGTGGTGTCAGATTTGGGGTCCACGCTTCGAAACCTGCCTGAGTACCGTAACTTAGGAGTATGGTGCCCTAGAGTTGTTGATTTCTGTGTTTAAGACGAGTGGTTACTTGCTAGCTACAGATATCTCAAGGCCAGATTTAGAGATTTTTTGGGTGGTGAGAGTAAGGAAATTTGATGTTACTAGCTGACTTGCGCCTCTTTTTACCCATTGAAGCGGCGGCGCCGGTATTGTCTGGCTTGGGAACCTGTCTGACAGGGAGCGGTCGCGTGCAGACGGGCAGGTGCAGCAGGTAGCGGCCACCAATTAGGACCGACGCCCGTCTGTCCGTTCTCTCCGCCTCTCCCTCCCCCAGCCAAGCACACATCCAGACACACACGACCCAATCACCACAATACCACTGCTCTTGCGAGTCTTGTTTGCTGCGTTGTTTAGCCTCGTGCGTGGGAATTGAAACTGGAGTTCTAGCCAATTTGCTGCTTCCTTTTGAAATCTATTAGTTTGACAAACGAGCTTTAGTTTGCCACAAATACCAGTACCTTCAATCTGCGAGCCAATGTACGTCACTTTGTGGACTGTGCCAAGAACGAGAAGCGTTCAATAAGTAATGCAACACTTGTTTTCTTTCTCGTCCGCCCCCGTTAGCTGAGTGGTCAGCGCGACAGAATGTGAATCCTAAGGGCCCTGGTTCGATTCCCGGCTGGGTCGGAGATTTTCTCCGCTCAGGGACTGGGTGTTGTGTTGTCTTAATCATCATCGTTTCATCCCCATCGACGTGCAAGTCGCCGAAGTGGCGTCAAATCGAAAGACTTGCACCCGGCGAACGGTCTACCCGACGGGAGACTTTAGTCACACGACATTTACATTTTTATTTTTTTCTCAGCCTATTTCGATTGAAAAAATGCGCAATTTTTTGTGGGACATCGTAAATATTCCTGTTTCAACTCCTGTAGTTACATGAAGTTCTGGTAGGTGGCAGCGCTATGCGTAGCCTTCGAAATGGCGCATATAACAGAGATGCGTTACAAGCAGAGAGCTGTCCTTGAGTTTCTTTTGGCGGAAAATCAGGGCTTCGCAGATTTTCATAGGCGATTGCAGAATGTCTGGGGAGACCTGGTAGCGAAAAAAAAGCACATCTAGCTGCCCACAATTGTTCTCTGTCAGTGTGTGGAGAATGAGGAAACTGGATTTCAGCCTAACTCTTGGTGGTTGATGGCGATGAAGTAGGTATATATTAGTTCAACCCTTTTTCTTCGAACGCCTGCACCTACTTTAGGACGTGTATAAGGGGTTGTAATACCTGCCAAATAATAAACCTTGGCCGGCCGATGTGGCCGAGCGGTTCTAGGCGCTACAGTCGCAGGTTCGAATCCTGCCTCGGGCATGGATGTGTGTGATGTCCTTAGGTTAGTTAGGTTTAAGTAGTTCTAAGGTCTAGGCGACTGATGACCTCAGATGTTGAGTCCCATAGTGCTCAGAGCCATTTGAACAGTAAACCTTGTCTGTACTTGTCGGTTTCAGAGTTCCAGTGATCATTCCGTGCGACGTCCACTTGCTTTCTATGGGCAGGGCTACACCATGACCGTGCACAGAAATAAAATGCTTTGGCGGAGGTTGGAATGACTTGAGATTGAGGCTCCACGCTTACTGTTAGTGACTTTTCCAAATGATTTTATTCCGCGCTGACAGTTATAGCTTAGTTTTTAAGTAGAGTTTGTCTTGAGTTAGAGACATAAAGTGATGTCAAGGTTTTCGGTGTAAAGCAGTGTTCGAACTAGGTGCCCTCCTAGTTAATTTTTAGTTTTCTTTTTTTCTGTCCGCTTTGGAGGTGCAATTGTGGAAAACACCGACCAACGTTTTCTGAAGACTATACAGGGTGAGCACAAAGTCTTGCACTGATTATAACCATTTATAACAGAATAACCGTTTGACATAATATGTTATATTTGATGCCGTTACATAGGTTAGTGTTACTAGTTTTTTCAAAGATCACTTACGGTAGTAAACCTCAACGTGTGCTTCCTTGGTAGCTCGGAGAATGTCGAGGCGGTATTTCAGTTCCCGCCAGGTGTTTCGTAACATGTGTTCTGTCACAGTACCCACAGCAGCTTGTATCCTAGCCTTCAGTTCGTTGACGTCAGCAACTGGTGTGACGGAGACTGTCTTTGATATATCTCCAGAAAAAGAAGTCAAGGGGTGTAATGTCTGGAGAGCGGAGTGGCCAGGGTGTTGGGCCGTTCCTTTCAAACCTCTTTCCTCTCTCCAGATCTTACGCCCCTTGACTTTTTTTTTTTCTTCTTTGGCTATATCAAGGACAGAGTCCTCGTCACACCAGTTGCTGACGGCGACGAACTGAAGGCTGGGATACAAGCTGCTGTGGGTACTGTGACAGAACACGTGTTACGAAACACCTGGCGGGAAATGGAATACCGCCTCGACATTCTCCGAGCTACCAAGGGAGCACAGGTTGAGGTTTACTAACGTAAGTGGTCATAAAGAAACTAGTAACACTAACCTATGTAACGGCATCAAATGTAAATTATTATCTTAAACGGTTATTCTGTAATAAGTTTGCCCGCATCTCGTGGTCGTGCGGTAGCGTTCTCGCTTCCCACGCCCGGGTTCCCGGGTTCGATTCCCGGCGGGGTCAGGGATTTTCTCTGCCTCGTGATGGCTGGGTGTTGTGTGCTGTCCTTAGGTTAGTTAGGTTTAAGTAGTTCTAAGTTCTAGGGGACTGATGACCATAGATGTTAAGTCCCATAGTGCTCAGAGCCATTTGAACCATTTTTTGTAATAAATTGTTATGATCAGGGCAAGACTTTGTGGTTCAAATGGCTCTGAGCACTTAACTGCTGTGGTCATCAGTCCCCTAGAACTTAGAACTACTTAAAGCTAACTAACCTAAGGACATCACACACATCCATGCCCGAGGCAGAATTCTAACTGAATGTCAATTCTAAGGGCCCAGGTTCGATTCCAGGCGGGGTCGGAGATTTTCTCCGCTCAGGGACTGGATGTTGTGTTACCTTAATCATCATCATTTCATCCCCATCGAAATGCAAGTCGCCGAAGTGGCGTCAGATCGAAAGACTTGCACCCAGCGAACGGTCTACCCGACGGGAAGCCTTAGTCACACGACATTTACATTTTAACGCTTGCAATAAAATGTTCCATTTTGATTCCGCATCGTGGTAGTAGGGGCGAAGAATATACGAAGACAAAAGTGATATTGTAATCGCTGTTTCCCGACTGTAGGGACTTCGGTGTGTGCGTGACCCGAGCAATCAGGCGGACAGATGTTTTTCGTGGCTGAATAAATGCGAGCAGCGGTGCCATGCTTGGCGCTGCCGGCCAGATTGGGCCGCGCGGCCAGCCGGCCCCAGGTAGCCGGCCGGCCTGTCTGTACACACTGCAGGCAACACCTGCCGCCAGGTGCAGCTGCCGGCGCAGGCGCACAAGCGACTCGCTACCTGCCCGCAATCTGGCCAGTCCGCAGCGCTGCGCACCGCCACCCAAAGCTGCCGACGAAAAACTCTGCAGTACACAGCGGCGTAGCAACTCGCCAGTATGCGGCGTAGGCAGCTTAACGCTCGTCATGCCTAATCCATCTAAGATGTAACACGTTAAGTACAGAAATGTCGGTTCGCTGGCGACATCGCCTGGAATCGGTCGCTCTGAATCCGCGAAGTCAACCCCAAGGTTTGTTTGAACACCGCTGTACTTCGCTAGGCATTGTACTATCGGAGTTGGTACGCCGTTCCCTTTGAACTGGCTTACAGCTACCCGTGTTGTTTGTCCTAACGTTTAACAAAATGGTGCAAATGGCTCTGAGCACTATGGGACTTAACTTCTGAGGTCATCAGTCCTCTAAACCCAACTGACCGAAGGACGTCACACACACCTATGCCCGAGGCAGGATTCGAACCTGCGACCGTAGCGGTCGCGTGGTTCCAGACTGTAACGCCTAGAACCGCTCGGCTAACGTTTAACAGATACAAATCCATCTGTGCGATATTCTTTCGGTTCGTGATTAGATCGTTGTTGCCGGCCGTTGTGGCCGCTACAGTCTGCAACCGCGCGACCGCTACCGTCGCAGGTTCGAATCCTGCCTCGGGCATGGATGTGTGTGGTGTCCTTAGGTTACTTAGGTTTAAATAGTTCTAAGTTCTAGGGGACTGATGACCTTAGAAGTAAAGCCCCATAGTGCTCAGGGCCATTTGAACCAAGATCATTCGTCGTTATACGCCTATACACAGGGTGTCCATTATTAAAGTTCCAGTTTCAAAACGCTGTGGAAAGGGAACCATGCTCACAATGACGTCAAATTTGAGCAGGATATTATTGACGCAGCCGGAAACGTCGCCCTACCAAAATAATAACAGTAATAATAATAATAATAACGAAAATTTTACCAGTGAGCCAGCCGTGGTGACCAAGCGGTTCTAGGCGCTTCAGTCCGGAACCGCGCAACTGCTCCGGTCGCAGATTCGAATCCTGCCTTGGGCATGGATGTGTGTGATGTCCTTAGGTTAGTTAGGTTTAAGTAGTTCTAAGTTCTAGGGGACTGAACACCTCAGATGTTAAGTCCCATAGTGCTCAGAGCCACTTTACCAGTGAATGACACTGTATGCGTCTTAACGTAAATGAGGTCGGCTACAAATGACAGATGAATCGCAATACGGCGGCTATGGCTTCGAGTTGCACATTACATCTTCTGTACAGTTCAATGTGCATGACTACACAAGTTCGTTTGGGGCGCTATTACTTAATTTAGTCCATTCACCATGGCAAGGTAGTACCACACCGGATGCGAAAAATCGGTTTTTATTGTCCTGAGGCAGAAAATCACATAAAAAGCAAAATGACATCGGTTTCTAACTTTCGCGGGACTGGAGCAAGACATGTTCGCAACACGCTGTCCACTATTTTCTGTCACAGGTTGAAAGCGAGGTATAGAATACTCCACAACAGATGGGAGTGTCTCACGGGTCACGTTGAGGATGCGTTGCGCAATGTGTGCCTTCAATTCAGCTACGTTCGTAATTGGAGCACTGAACACAACTCATTCAGATGACCCCACAGCCCGATCAGGGTGTCTGGAGGGCGAGGCTGTAGGGAATGATGGCTGATAATTCTAGCATTTCCGAAATACCTCTGTAGCAGCTGCTTCACTGGCTGTACAATGTGCAGAGGAGCGCCATCTTGCATAAAAACGATTCTACTCACACATCCACGCTGCTGGAATAACGCCGGTGCGCAAAAGACACTCATAGTCCAGAATGAAATTTTCACTGTGCAGCGGAGTGTGCGCTGTTATGAAACTTCCTAGCAGTTTAAAACTGTGTGCCGGACCGAGACTCGAAATCGGGACCTTTGCCTTTCGCGGGCAATTGCTCTGCCAACTGAGCTACCCAAGCACGAATCACGACCCGTCCTCACAGCTTTATTTTTACCTTCCAAGCTTCACAGAAGCTCTCCTGTGAACCTTGCAGTTCGAGTCTCGGTCCGACACACAGTTTTAGTCTGCTAGGAAGTTTCGACGCTCATAGTGTTTGCCAGTTACGCTAAAGGTAACAAGATCCACAGGACCCATTACCTCAAAAAAAAATACGGCCCTACGATAAACGATGCCATCAACCCGCACCACGCAGTAACCTTTCCAGAACGAAATGGTATGTGTGTACGGATTTTCTGTTGCCCATATTCTGCAAATCAGCGTATTGACATGTACTTGGGTACGAAACAGGGTTCGTCTGTGCACAAAATGTTCCAAATTTTGTGAGCATTTCCTCCATATCCTTAGCGGACATCTGACCAATGCCTTTTCTCATACCCGTGAGTATCCGGAACTTCTGGAGTCCTACTGGTGCAGAGTCACCTTCTAGTAAAAGAGCTTTACCAGTAGCGCGCAATCCTTCGTGGAGACAGTTTTAGTGACTGTCTCGGACGCAAACGAAGGAAGTGCCGTGCGCTGCGCGTCTGTTGATATGCATATCCTGAAGCCTACAGTGTCATCCATTAGTCAAATTTTCATTTATTTTCTTTTATTTCACTATGTTTCCCCTGCATCAGTAACATTTTGTTCAGATTTGACGTCACTCTGAGCAGTTGTTCTCTTTCCACAGCGCTTTGAAATTGGAACTTTAGTTATAGGCCCCTAGTATATGGACGGTCTGTCCACATATAGAACCAGATGTGTCGTAATGAGCTGAGGTGTTCAAAATAACAATTGAGATGACAACCGACTTTACCATAACGCTTGAATGCCTGTACCAGAGGCCGGCCGGTGTGGCCGTGCGGTTAAAGGCGCTTCAGTCTGGAACCGCGTGACCGCTACGGTCGCAGGTTCGAATCCTGCCTCGGGCATGGATGTGTGTGATGTCCTTAGGTTAGTTAGGTTTAATTAGTTCTAAGTTCTAGGCGACTGATGACCTCAGAAGTTAAGTCGCATAGTGCTCAGAGCCATTTGAACCATTTGAGCCTGTACCAGAGAACTGTTAATACTGCCTAGCAACGGCGAAATGCATGAACGAAAAGCTAGGCCGATTTAAGATGAGGAAGTGTGATCCATTTCCATACATTACTCTTATCACCTTCTTAACATAAAACGCTGTGTAATCCGAGGCCTGAAGCATTTGCACAAACAAAAGAGTTTCAGAGGACTATGTACACTGAGGGCTCGGAAGTCCTGTGACCGTATCACAATATTGTTCTTCTGCGTATGAGTTTCATCCTTCGTGGAGACGGTCGTCACTACACTTAACATGGAATTGCACCGTTTATCCCTGCTGACATGCGTATCAGCTCGAGTGGAGCTCAGCCTAAAAGACCTCTGTTTGGAATCAGCGCGCGATGGAAGGTAGCTTGTATTTTTTCCCATCCTTTTGACATGATAGAATTTAACGTCATGTTTTAAATCGAATCAAAAGTTGGGTCGGCATAGGATGTGAAAGGAAATCGGCTGTCCACTTTTCTAACGTAGCAATCTGTCATTCTGCTTAATCGATCATGGTTTAAATCTGGCTGGCCGGACGGGGCCTTGTACCACACTGCTCTAGAATGCGATTCGATTTTCTTAACTACTACCCGACGTAGCTTGCTGCGACCGTTATAGACCAAGCATAAACTCGCGATAGGAGTGAGTCGCATTTCGCCATATATTTACAGTTTCGTTTTAGCCATGTGTATATGGTATAGACACCAACAAATGTTGCTCATGATATGTTTTATACGACGCCCATTACCAACAAAAAAATTTCACGTAATGTCTCCAAGAACTTGTCAGCCACGTGAACATTTTGTTCGCCTTGCTTTCCTCTGTCGACTTGCTCTGTGTCAACCGCTCGCCACCGCCACGCACCAGCGCTACTCATCTTTGGAGTACCAGTTCTACTTTTGTGTTTTGATGTCCTGATAACATGCTGTTTTGTCGAAAACTGACATTTTGAGACCATAGCTGTGTACAAAATCTTTGCTGCTACTTTCAGAGAAGAAGACAACAACCAGCGACTATTAATAATGCTATTTATTCACGTAAATAACGCCGTAATCGGTTTCGAACCGAGGGGTTGACCTTCAGGCCAGACGGCTATTCCCGTCAAGATGCACATTTGTTGAAGTTTACATGAGTTTATGGCTTTTTATTCTCCCTTGTGAAGAAATATTCTTGTGTTGGTGGTTCCATGCGGTTAAGAAAAACGATATTGGATAAGACATATTTAAACATAACTATTCTTCAGACCTATCGAACACATTGTAAACAAACATTTAAGACTGAGTAGTTGTAGTTACGTTTTACTTCCGTCGAAAATCTCGAGTAATTTTATTGGAACGTTGTTGGCTTGTATTCACGAAATGTTGTAGAGTATATGCAGCACTTATAAGACTTGTATATTACCACAGAGCGTAAAGCACCCCCCCCCCCCCCCCCCCACACACACACTAAAAACTCAGACCTCCGAGTCACGCCGACGTGTAGCGTATGTCGCATGTGGTGGAGAAGTGTTGGCACTGAATGCTTCATTTAGCACTAGGGTCCACAATTGTCTTGTTTCAAACCTACGTTTTTCTGTAAAAGTTGTTTCTGTGATTTTGAATTTATGTGGCCCCTATTTACATCGAAGCATCGTGATGGAAGGTTCAAAGTTTCGAAACAGCTACGCTGTTTGTTTGTAGTAACATGGCGACTATAACACAAGAGAAATCCAGAATGGGATTTTCACTTTGCAGTGGAATGTGTCCTGATATCTAGATAGAACCTGAGTATTGAAGAAACGAATTTCGTGGTTCCGTAGCCCCAATACATGTCTGCTACTGCCGATTTATCTGTGATTCCCAAACGAAAACTGCTCTTGTGTTACATGTCTGGTGTTAATGTATCTTTTCTATTTTCTATGTAGATGTGACTGCGAGTGCAAGGCATGTTATATAGCCTACTTCTGAGGTGGCAAGTGGCGGGTGTAGATCCTTTTGATGTCCAAATATTCACGCACTTTGCTGGTCGTTATACACACTGTGTCAAAACCGTGTCTTGTGTGATCCTTTGCCCAATAGCTGAACAGTTTGTTAAGGCATTTGATATTTGAATGAGAATTTTTGCAACAGTCTTATTCCAAGCAATCTGCATTCTCCTAAGTTCTCTGTGTACTACATACAGCTGCAAGGAATGGTAGTTTGGTAGCAACGAACTAAAAGCACATAGTGGCGGGTTTGGTGTATTTGCAGCTAAGAGCAATTGTAAAATCGAAAACTCGGAAAGATATAGGTGTTCGTTCTTTCCGCGCGCTGTACGAGATTGGAATAATAGAGAATTGTGAAGGTGGTTCGATGAACCCTCTTCAGGCACTTAAATGTGATTATCAGAGTATCCATGTAGAAGTAGATGTAGATCGATTAATAGCAAGATATTCATTTACCGGTATCTGTCATTATTTTTTTCGCTTTGGAGGAGTCGTTCATAAGACGTGCGTTAACGAGGCTAATTTCGGAACCTGTTATACTTCACGAAGTCCTACCAGAGTTTTCAAAGCTGCGTAGAAGGGGAAAACCAAATTTTTCCAACTGAAGCCTACTTACATATACAAAAACGGGGAGGGTGGTGGTGCGGGAAGAATAAGATGCGCTTTCTCTCGTAAATCTGGCACTACACAAGACACACATGCACATCGGTTACTTTGTATTGGGAACGGTAAGGTCGCCAATTTTGGCAGCGGGCGGTCACACAGTACTCGTGGCCCGAAGTCCGCAGACTTCCGCCGGCTTCAGCCCCTACAGAACTAGGGAGATCCCCCGTTCAGCTCGTTGTGAACAGAAAAACTTGTGCTTTACCTGGCAACAACTCTGTCCTGATACAGCGGCTCCTAGCGATAATGAGACGCAACCTAGGGAATAAACTTCCAGAAATGTTACGGAAATATCGCACAGGAAGAATTTCGAAGCAATAGTAATAGTTCATAATTTTTCGTGCCTGGTCGCGAGATTCGACTCGTGAACGGGGGTCGATGTATCGCGTTTCGTGCTTTTCAGATGGGCAGCCCGCTCGTGGGAATCGGTAAGCGTCTGTGGTGGTGCGGTGCTGTGCGGTGGTGAGGCAGTCATTAGCAGGCAGCCCGGGCCGAGTAATAGCCAGCACGCGCGCGCGACCCCCTGGTCGCTAGAAAGTCGGCTGGGCGCATCTTCCTTCGCCATTAGTCACCGGAATCGCTGGCAGGTGGATCTTAGCAGCGGCGATTTCTCACGAACCTCGGGCCGAGAGGTTAGAGGCCCGTGGGAATGATTCGGTGCCGTGCCGCGCCGCTCATCTCGCACGCATCTTCCCGCGCGTGCTCGCCGCCGCCGCGGCCGCGGCCGCAACCGGTGTTGCTGTTGCAACAACAGCCGAGCTCCGAGCTGAGCCGAGTCTGCCCGTCTAGCAAGTAGCAAGCGCCTGCTGCCGGCAACCCTCTGCTCGCAGCGGCGCGCCGGGTAGCCTATCGACGGTACAGTTGTTACTGTCTCCGCTGGCTGGCTGGCCTATTCTACAAGAGCGGCCTTCTGGTCAAATCGGCTACTTGTGGTGGGTATACAGGGTGTTACAAAAAGGTACCGCCAAACTTTCAGGAAACATTCCTCACACACAAAGAAAGAAAATATGTTATGTTGACATGTGTCCGGAAACGCTTACTTTCCATGCTACAGCTCATTTTATTACTTCTCTTCAAATCACATTAATAATGGAATGGAAACGCACAGCAACAGAACGTAACAGCGTGACTTCAAACACTTTGTTACAGGAAATGTTCAAAATGTCCTCCGTTAGCGAGGGTACATGCATCCACCCTCCGTCGCATGGAATCCCTGATGCGCTGATGCATTCCTGGAGAATGGCGTATTATATCACAGGCGTCCACAATACGAGCACGAAGAGTCTCTACATTTGGTACCGGGGTTGCGTAGACAAGAGCTTTCAAATGCCCCCATAAATGAAAGTCAAGAGGGTTGAGGTCAGGAGAGCGTGGAGGCCACGGAATTGGTCCGCCTCTACCAATCCATCGGTCACCGAATCTGTTGTTGAGAAGCGTACGAACACTTCGACTGAAATGTGCAGGAGCTCCATCGTGCATGAACCACATGTTGTGTCGTACTTGTAAAGGCACATGTTCTAGCAGCACAGGTAGAGTATCCCTTATGAAATCATGATAACGTGCTCCATTGAGCGCAGGTGGAAGAAACTAAAATGAGCTCAAACATGGAAATTAAGCGTTTCCGGACACATGTCCGCATAACATCTTTTCTTTATTTGTGTGTGAGGAATGTTTCCTGAAAGTTTGGCCGTACCTTTTTGTAACACCCTGTATACGGGCCATAGAAAAGGGCCGTTGTTGATAGTGTAGTGCGGCAGTGGTAAACGGTTAAACTACTGGCCACTGTTGCTGTGCACTATACGCGGCAATACCGGGTGGCTATAATTTAACACGTTATAACACGGAAACTAATTATCGTACCAAACTTAGTAGCATTAATGTTCAGAGTTGGGGTGCATGATTTGCATGCGTGACAACCATGGCCACCAGGTGCCGTGATCAGTCATCGTGACTCATTGTCTCACACACCTGACCAGCAGCACTAGTTGAAGTGTCAACACGAGCTTGGACAAAAGGAACAACAGTAACGCTGCGCCTTCACTTTGAAAATATCGTCCACTGAAAGAATTACGGAACCTGTGTGGAGCAAGATGAAGTAGTTCGAATCAATTAGAGAACTGGGCGTCGCTACGGGAAGAGGCTGACGACCTGGTGGTTGGCGAAATCGCTGTTGCTATGGCAGACAACGGTCCGCGCAATTCCCGACCGCCAGGCAGTGCGCGTGCTGTGTCACGACAGTTGAATATCCCATGGTCCACTGTACGGGAGGTGCTTCGAACCATTTTCAAATGGTATCTGTGCAAGATCCATATCATGCAACAGCTTGCTTCACAGGACGCACAACGGGGAACTGACTTCGCTCTTCATTTTCTTGCTAGGAGTGAAGTTGACGAGGGCTGTTCCTGGACCATCCATGGACAGACAAGGCTCATTTTTCTCTGACGGTTGAAGTGAACACAGAATTGTCGAGTGTGGGGATCTTCACGTCCAGCTATTGTCACGAAGTTCCTTTGTATGGTGAACGTGTCACCGTATGATGTGACTTCGCGGCTATGTTCATGGTTGACCCAGTCTTTTTCTGAACAGGTTGGTGCTCAAGGACCAAATACGTGCAGTGTGACTGGCCAGCGCTACTGCGATGCGCTTCGCCAGCATGTCATACCCGCTCTACAGGGGAGAGACGCATTGAATTCAACAGTTTTTACGCAAGATGGGGTCCCACCGCACATCGCTCGTGAAGTTCGCCTACTTCTCCTAAAACACATTTGGAAACGATCGATTGATCAGCCGATCGTTTCCAAATGCTTGGCGAGCACGATCATCTGATCTCACTCCCTGTGATTTCTGGTTGTGGGGCTACCTGAAGGACAGGGATTGCCAGGGGAACATTCACATATGTGCTGATCTGAAGCGCAGCATATCAAGAGAGGTAGCCAGCATACCTACAGACATGTTTCGTTCTGCTGTACAGAAGGCAATCCTTCGCTTTCAGGCTTCTGGACAATGATGGTCGCCATATTAAGCCCCTTTGTAGTAGTGGCACCGGTATGTAATGGTATGATGTTTCAATTGATTGTATGATGTTTCAGTTGAATTGATTCTGCAGTATTTCTCTTCCCCATGTCCTTGACATTAATGCTACCAAGTTTGGTACTCGTACGGTAATTTCCGTGTTATGGCGTGTTAAATAGGGAAAGTTTAATTATAGGCACCCGGTATATTCTCAGGTCGGAAGTGTCCATACGGGCCACACAGTATGGCCGTGACGTAGACGAAAGCGAAATATAGACGGTACACAAAAATACGGAAACACAGCGAGAAATGCGCGATTGAACGTAAATGCGTATTATGATGACAAAGCCTGCCACGAACGACACTTCTACCGTGTCCTCAATACGTTGCAAGTGTCAGTTGTATCAGAACAGTGTTCTGCGTAGTTTTCATTGCATTATGCCGGAGCTAAATGAATTCGAATGTTGGTGGGTGTTTCCATAACCAAGTGATCCCAACTGTTGTTTCAAGAGGTTCCATATCGAAGATTTATACTCCATGCACGGAAAGGGAAATACATTATCCGCTAAGTCACAACGCGGACAAAACTGTGTGTTGAGTGATCGTGGTAGTCGATCACTGAATAGCGTTGTGGCAAAAATAAGATGACGACAGCTGCAGAAGTCACTGTAGACCTAAAGGTCGCATACGCAAACCCTGTCAACACCAAAACAACAAGAACGGAGGGAATTGCATGGCGAGTAGGAACAATAAGAACACTCATCAGTGGTGCAATGTCCGTAACAGGGAAACGTGGTGCCGAAGCAATAGAAGGAAATAATTTCGTCGGATAAGTCTTGTTGTATTCTGTTTCCAACTTCTGGCCGAGAGTAAACATGGCGGAGTTTCAGTGGTGATTTGGGCAGCCATATCGTATTTCGTTGCCCCCGTGAGTACTCTGGAAGGTTGCATTACTGCCAACGATTATGTGACCTGTTCCTCTGATCAGGTGCATGCCATGTTTCAGTGGTTGTTCTCCAATGGTGATGCTGTGTTCCGAGACGACGTAGCCTCTGTTCACACAGATCTCATCGTCCAGGACTGTTTTTGTGAGCACAGGGTGAATTGCCACATCTCTGGCAACCACAGCCAGCAGATCTCAATATCATTGAGCCCTTGTCGTCTGCTTTGCAGAGAAGGGTGCGTAATCGTTACCCACCTCCATCATCGCTACCCGAATTTCTAATCAGTCTATTCCCTCGAAAAGCCACATAAAACTTTTAGTTATTCATTCCGAGACGGACAGGAAGCTGTTTTGAATACCAACAGTTTTCCTACACCTTATTAGGCATTGTAATGTGTCGTGTGTGTGGTGTTTCCATATTTTTGTGCACTCCCTGCAGTGGAAGTGAGTGCTCTGCTGCTTTTGCATTCTGCAAGGGAAAAAGATTCAAAGAAAAAGGGAAATAAGGCTTTGTTGATGGGTTCTTTTCTTAAGTGAGCGAACTGCTTCTGAAAGTTGAACTCCCGAAACTTTCCCAGAATGTTGAAACTTTAAAGTGTACTGCTTATCTTGCCATTTGGCGTCAGACGCATTGGTGGAAGGATTTAAGGAATTCATTGATGAAGTTTGAAATAAAAATCAAATGTTTGTGTTAATATTTTAGTCTGCTTCACCAGTCTCTCTCTTTCCAAGAATTAATCCAGACTTGCGGGGTCTGCTGTTATGGTTAAACGGACGTGGCATGTTAGGTTTAGGGGATGGCCGGGTGCCCTTCCTGTCGCCACCCCGCCCATCACCCCCAGCATACATGAGGCTAGTGTGACCAATACCACAGTATTATTCCAGTGCTTGAAATTCGTAAGAAGCGACCAAGATAACAGAAAGCAAATGAATTCAGAGATGCCTTTCTGGAATGTAACAGGTCGGTGTACTCCATCTGTGGCACATCATAGCTGATGTGGTGGTTGCATGGCTAAATATCTATTAACAAATAATAATAATAATAATGCAATACACGTAGTGAGATTGCTCGGTGGGTTGCAACTGAACATTGTAGTATGAATTTCTAGTAAAATCATCCTGAATATACATGTGACAGGAGCTATTGAGATGTTAACTGCTTAAATAGTTTGAACAAACGATGAACACTCATTGCGTGACGACGCTTTCTTAAAACTTAATTAGTCTTTAAAGTCAATCGATGGCAAAATGTATAGAGATGAATTTCCAGCTAGCTGTAAATTGAAAGTGGGGCCAACGAATCCTTCCGATATTTCCGTAGAGAAATTTAACGAAATCACGTAGAAATTAAATCAGATTTGGTAGAGTGAAGTTAGGACTAGGCACTTAGATCATCTAGTTTTCAGCTGCGCCTCCTTTAATAGGCGTATACTTTTCTCCCAGTGATTCGAGAGTAAAACGAGGAGGTTACTTATCGGATAACAACACATTCAATTTTAGTGATTTGATTTTTGCTTCCTAAAGATCCAGGATCATGTTGTGAATGAAAATATTATTGTTTGCCAATTGATTAAAACGCATCTAACCACTGTATTCCGGATATTAATATGTACATACAGATAATTCGAAAAAGGAGCCTTATCAATTTGTCAAAATGTCTGTGTGTAGTATTCACAAACCCAGAACGTTTGTAGTTCATAGAGAGTCTGACATACTTCAAGAATAAAAACAGGCTGTCTTTGCATATTCGTATCATCTCAACGTGCCTGTAAGGCCGGGAATCAGTAGTAGTTCGCTGACTCGCCACCAGGCGTGAAGAAACTGCCAACATGCGCATCCTGCCACCTGTCGGATTTTCTCAGCAACAGCAACGTATTCTCCGCACATCTTCTGTCAACTGTTTTCTTTTAAAATAAAATGAAGCAGATTGTGAAAGAGAATAGCTATATTCGTTCAAAAAGGAATTTACTGTTTCCTGTCATGTGAAGATTTTATAGAAACCACGTGGTGTTTGAAACAACCATCTCTGTATTCAGTGCCGGAATGATATTTAGGATCCCCCGATTTTACACTTATTTTGTAGTCTTTATGTTAGTTACAGTTTTAACTTCGGATTTCCAGTTTATGATCGTCGGGCGCGTTAAATTACTGTCGAAAGTAAAACGTTTTAACCGTCCTTAGAAATAATACTGATATTCCATTTTCAACCAATTGAACTCGAATATTTGTACCTTGTCTGCTTGTTTCTTGTAAATAAATTCATCGATAGCACTTTGCCCTTCCATTTCAGGAAGCCTAGCCGTTAAAAAAAATTATAAGCCTTGGAGGCAAGGCTCCCAGTTAGTTGAAACGAACTGTGCAATCTATCTGTTAAGTAAAGAATGTTTGTAGTGCGTCCTTGTAAACATGTTGTGCGAAGTAAAGATTGTTTGTAAGTGCGTCATTGTAAACATGTTGTGCGAAGTTCTCCGCAGTATTAAATTGTCTTAACGGGTACCTTTGCCCAAAAACTAAACATTTCGCATGCAAAGACGTAGTTGGGTAGAAGTCAAATGCAGTAATACATTCACGCCTGAAGATTGAATTAGTACATTCTGAAGGTGTTTGCATTAGCAAAGACATTTCAGTCACGGCAGACTACGTAATACACGAGCAGCATCCCCATGTACTCAAAGAGTTAGAAGACAGGAATCGGCTGCTCATTTCCCAAATTTCAGAAGCCGAAATTCGTGCCGCTACACCTGTAGAGTTGAGGAAATGGTTTCCATAGTATCTGAAAAGTGAAAAATTTTACGTCGTTCGTGAAGTGGATGAAACAGTATTGCAGTATAATTTTTGTAATGAAGCGTCGGGCGATACCCTTTAACGTACATATTTCATAATTCTTTTGCAGTGCCTTAGGTCATTTCCCATTTGGTATCCAACACACACACGTCACGTAAACACGCAGATGCGTTTAGTATGTAGTTCAAACTGAAACATTGAGCAACTGTCACAAAACTTCTATCTTAGCACTCCCGACTCACTGTTGTACTGTTTTTGCGTCCTCAATCACAACACTTTGACCATAACATTTCCTCTCAAAATTTAACTTTCTACTTTTCAAACAATGGACGCTAATTTCCTTTCATATCAATGGGTTTCCACAGTGAGAGAAAATAAAGGCTTTTCATGGTGAAAGCAAAGTGTAGCTGGTTGCCACCACTATTTTATGTTATATACTGGGTGTTTATTATAGGCACAAACGAAAGAGGTTAGTAGAGGACGATTAAACATACAGATAATCTTGATAAATATGTCTATAGCTCCGGAGACCAATGATTTCCCCGATACGACGTATCACGACTGAATACAGGAACTTGGAGACAAACGCATAACAGGTGTTCCATGTTCCACACAGCAAATTTTTGTTGTGAAGATAGCTTCAGCACGTCTCCTCATCGATGGCCAGAAATGTTCAGAAATCCCAGGCGTCCCCCGAAAGCATTGACAACCATCTACAGTTCTTACTTGGGGTTCGTCGACACTATCAACAGGCCTGGAATGTACCAAAGCTTTTAAATACGCATCCACGTAAAATAAACCAATGAGTTTAAGTCGGGGGACTGGGGAGGCCACGGTATTGACGGACCATGATCGATGTGCCTGTCGTCAAAACGCTGTTTGTGAGTACTTATGTACCCGTAATGACGATAAAATTATCACTTACTAGTTTGGGCCTCATTTGCAGTGATTCAGAACAAACGTAGGCTTAGATATTAACATTGTTATAACATTGGCATGAATGCACTTCTGCCTACGTCGTATTGGGGAAACCATTAGTCTCCTTCTACGTGTATCGGGATTATTTGCTTGTTTTATTGTCTTGTACTCATGCCTTTCGCATGTACGTATAACAGTTAAACACACTACACGCGTTACATCAAGGAGGCATCGTCAGGATCCACCAGGAATCTTGAATGAACAACGGCTTTGTAAAGGGCGGTGATCAGATGTCCCTACGTTTCGACATACCGCCAATATGAATGAGCGAACAGGAAGCTCAGAACGCGAAAAAGGACAAAAGGCGACCTCGCGCAGGCTGTGGATGTATGTGGGCTCCAATTTCTGCGACGCGCTCCCGTTTGCACGTGTTGCCCTGCGATCAGGAGCTCTGCTCCCCTCCTCCTCCTCCTCCCCCCCCCTGGCCAGATGGATCCGCCCCTTCCGCCCTTCCCGTCCTTTATTAGGTTCCCTCGTGCGCCCTTTTCTGTGCGGTCCCATCTTTCATTGCCGGGCATCGCCCTGTGTCTGCTTTGTGCCGCATCCTCTTTCTCTCACCCTCCCCCTAGCATGCAGCTTCAGACCTCAAGGAACCTGTAAGCGGCGGAGTGGGTAGGTAGGCAGGCAGGTCCAACGGACGGGCTGCGCTCGCGTCGTAACGGATCTGCACTCGACGTAAAACCAGCTCCCCCCCCCCCCCCCCCCCACTCGTCGCGGCATTTGTACACTTCAATGACACAGTGTTTCCTTATTGTCTTGCCTCTGTTTCTCATTTCCCTATTTGCTTCGTAACTGTGGAAATGTGCTCCGTACCCTTGTAGGATCACATTGTTGTCCATCTCTCTGTCCATCTGTTAAGATCCCTTTTTTTTCAGGAAAGGGTGGAGGTATCAAGTTGAAATTTATGTGGAATACTGCGTTCTGCGGTCTCTTGGGAGTGTAAACAAATTTAAGCTTCTACGTCAATGCAGTCAAAAGATACAGCAATATACGTCACATATTCTGATATTCGCAAAGTCACTCACCAAAACCTGTAGATGAACTATACATATACATGGTTAAGTTTGTACGCAACCCTCAGAGCGGAAGTGCAACTGGCACATGTCCGGTTTCTTCCTTGGTATTGATCAGCTAGAATCACGAACAACTTCAAGTTCTTTTCCTTATTTTGTTTCCTACTTGTTCAACAGGCTCGGAGCTAAGGGGAGGGTGGGTGGCGGGGGGAGGGGGTGACCTCATGGTTGTCATGAGAGTCCCCCCCTTAACTTCCCGCCTAAAAAAATCGAAATCACTGTACTAACCACTGATGTTATGATTATAAAAAAATTATATACTACGTATTTTATTGCTACTAATAAGTCCTGGATACCTATGGTACGTTAAATGTGCAGGGATGACATATTTTGAGAGATGGAGGGAGAAGAACAAACAGTGAAAAATTGTGACCCACCGGGACCAATTGTAACGGTTCAAATGGCTCTGAGCACTGTGGGACTCAACATGTGAGGTCATCAGTGCCCTAGAACTTAGAACTACTTAAACCTAACTAACCTAAGGACATCACACACATCCATTCCCGACGCAGGATTCGAACCTGCGACCGTAGCGGTCGTGCGGTTCCGGACTGGAGCGCCAAGAACCGCTCGGCCACAACGGCCGCTCCGGGACCAATTACTTCTTCTTGTGATACTGTCGTTTCTTTCCTTCTGGCCATGTTGTTCATGATTTCTTATTTGTCTATCTTAAAAGCATTCTAAATTTATTACTTTTTTTCTTCAAAAAGTGTATTTATCTCCGTCGTGTACTATTTCCAGCTGCTATTTGGGTCTGATTTCCATCGTTGGCCTCTCCATCGACTTCTGTCTTCGCACCGTCTCTCTGTTTCCACCTTGATCCAGTCTTCTCCTCTTTTGAATGGATTCTTTCACTCCTCTCAACTTACTGGTCTGTCTGCTTATGCGCAGTACCTTACATTTGTTTACGTTGAGGGTCACTGGTAGTCCCTGCATCAAAGCGTCGGTGGTCTGCCGTTGAGGTCTAAGGAGAACAACTCAGTGTGCCATGATGTTCTTCAGCATTAGGCCGAAAAGCTGTAAGAAGTTTATACTTTCCGGGCGAGAAAGACAAGATAGAAACGACCGGTCAGCGGTATTCAGCGTTTGCCGGCGGGGAGGTGGGTGGTCAGTGGGAAGAAAGCTTTTAAACCTGCCAGTCCGTGCTTGGACGCCTCTCAGAGAGACAGGTAGAGCGCCTTGATGGCGACGCGGTTGGTTAGGCTTGCGTGAAGGCTCTCGAGCCTGCCTGTTTCCCACAGTTTGCTGCTGTCGGACACAAATCGCCTCTTCCCACGGGTGGCTGCGAAACAGCCTCAGACAAAAAAAATGGCTCTGAGCACTATGGGACTTAACATCTGTGGCCATCAGTCCCCTAGAACTTAGAACTACTTAAACCTAACTAACCTAAGGACATCGCACAACACCCAGTCATCACGAGGCAGAGAAAATCCCTGACCCCGCCGGGAATCGAACCCGGGAACCCGGGCGTGGGAAACGAGAACGCTACCGCACGACCACGAGCTGCGGACAGCCTCGGAGAACAAGCGGGCGTGTCGATCTCTCTAAATAAGTATTGCTACCTACATCCGTTTGAACATCCTTACGGTATTCACACCTTCGTCCCCTTTCTACATTTTTGACCTCCATATTTCCCTCAATTACCAAATTAAATTTTCCCAATTACTCAGAATACGTCATATCAACCGACCCGTTCTATTAACCAAGTTGCTATATAAACTTCCTTTCTCCCCATTCGATTCAATACATTTCCATTAGTTATCGGAAGTACTCATCCACTTCTGTTAGATACCGGAACTATTCATCCAGGCTTCTTCTGTAGCGCCACTTTTCAAAAGCTTTTATTCTCTTCTTGTCTGATATATTTGCCTCCCGGTGTGGCTGAGCGGTTCTAGGCGATTTAGTCTGGAACCGCGCGACCGCTACGGTCGCAGGTTCGAATCCTGCCTCGGGCATGGATGTGTGTGATCTCCTTAGGTTAGTTAGGTTTAAGTAGTTCTAAGTTCTAGGGGACTGATGACCTTAGATGTTAAGTCCCATAGTGCTCAAAGCCATTTGAACCATTTTTTTGGTATATTTATTGTGCACATTTCACTTCGGTAGAAGGCTCAGTGCAGACAAATACCCACAGGAAAGATTTTCTACCAACTGCATTGATATTCGAAGCTGTGTCATAGAGTTACTCAAGAATTACTTAAACCCGAGTCGGTTGGCGCAGTGCTTGAGACAGTGGACTCGTATTTTGTAGGAGCCGTAACAGATCCAAGTCAGACCATGTGGATGTAGATTTTCCGTGGTTTCTGCGAATTGCTGTTGGCGAATGCCGGTATTTTTCATTTGACTAGGACTCGGGCAATATTCTCGCCATAATATTTTTAAACGATTTCGGTGTCATAACCGTTTTTGGGCAGTAATGCCTATCTTCAGAAACAATAGGACTGGCCCGTACCCGTCCCATCTTTTTATTCCCCTTGTACTTTTATGTTTATCGTTTTAATGTTTTATCTTGCCTACAATTTTATCGTCTTGTCTGTGCTGCTCGTTTTCTTGGGGTAACAGACGGTAAGGTGATGCTGGTGGGATGCAGAAGGTACGTCTCCCACCGCATACCATGCTCCTGGGACCTCCAACTGCGACCAGCTCACCTTATTCCCTCTCACTCCCCTATTACTGTACATCGCCTTGCTTTTATTTCTGTCTTATTGTACCTTGCTTACAGTCGGGCTTTCCAGTATTTGCCTTTTGTATCCTTGAGGATTATTCCTGGTTCGGTGCGTATAGGATGAAGGGACTAATGACCTTGCAGTTTAGTCCCTTAACTCCAACAACCAACCAACTAACGTTTAACAGTAAACCACACCGTGATTCAGAACGCGTATCTTGCACTGTCTTGCCATTGGAGTTGGTTCGTCATCTTCGTGACGCTTTCGTATTTGCTAAAGGAACCTGCAACGAAACGCTCTGTTCTGTTTTTAGATCTTCTCTGTTTCCTCTATCATTCCTATCTGGTACGGATCCCACACTGAGTTTAAGTATTGCTCGAACGAGGGTTTTATAAGCGACCTTCTTTGTTGACTGAGTACATTCCTGAGGGATCTTCCACTAAATCTCAAACCGGCATCTGAGTTTCCTGATACTAGTTTAATGCGATCGCTCCACTTTACATCACTCCGTGCGCGTATTCCCCAGATATTTTGTTTCCAGTGACTTGTAATCGTGTAATCATACGGTAATGGGTCTTCATTTGTTTTTATCAGCAGCATGTCTTCGGTTCCAGCTCTGCACAAGAATATTTGAATATCACAAGACTGTAGCGCCTAGAACCGCTTGTTAGTAACAGAAAAAATGATTTTGCTCTAACTCGGAAGAATGAACTTATTATTTAAGTTGCTCTCAGTTTTTTAAAGTAACAACTGAGAGCCATCCCTTACCTCAAATCGATACATTTACCCTTCCACATCATCCTTGAACATTTGGAACATCATCACGGAATCGCCCTGAGTGTACTGAACCTTTGATGATCATTGCAGTTGAGGGCAATATAAAATTAAAAAGGTGGAGGGCGAGAGAAGGTCAACACTGTGGTTCCGTATTAGAGTATATTTAATTAACTGTATACAGATATGATTCTGTGTAGTGCAAGTGTTTTTCTACTGCAGTGACACCTCTTGTTCCCATGCATGACCGTTGGAGGTCCGTGTAGTGTTTAATTTGTGTGAAGAACCCTAAGAAATTCCAACTTTTAGTTTTTTAAACTGTTAATTGATGTTCAAGATTTCCCAGGTTAAAGCACTTTGAAGCGCCGTGACAAAGCACAATAATAATTCGTACGTTCTCAACGGCTACGGAAGGGATCCTTAAAGAAAGCTCCCAACGCTGACGTACGGTAGTGGACTCTGACGGATGACGGAGGTGGAGAGCGGCGCGGTGGAACTGAGGAATTCCTGGCCAGATAAGGGCGGCGATCACAATGCAACAGGACGCCACCCCTGCGGCTGGAACCCTCCCCCACTACGCTACAACCCCCCGCCCCCACCTTCCGCCATGCCCTGCAGTTCGGGCGTTTCATGTGCGGAATTCGTGTCAGCGGTGAAGTATAAAGCCAGCCGACCCGAATACTTGGAGAAGCCCGTCGCCGTCCTGTGGGAACCTAAGGAAGGAATGCACGCCCCTCCGCTGACGCCTTGATAACGACCTACTCTGCCCTGCTACGTGATCTGATCCCGATAATTGCTCACTTAAGCTTAATTTTCCTCTTTGTTTTGCCGTGAGTTCCCAGTAATTTATTTAGTTCCTTCTAGAACGCTAAGTGGACTGGTAATGAGCATTAAAAACCTACGAATGTGGTGCTACGACTTTTGAAAATAAAGATAAGTAAAATGTAAAATGAGCTTTTTCCTACTCGAACTTCTGATAAAGCCGCTGCACTAACTGCATGGATCACCTGAGATATTTTTGCAGCGTGTTGGCAACAACATGTGCATCTTTCCTATTGCTGATACAGCAGTTCATACCAGCCTCCAGTACCCAACGTGCCTTGCGCTTTTTATGTTTCTCAGACCGTAAATACAAGCACAGCGGATGCCATATATACAAAAAAATGTGTGTGCATTCTGTTTCGTTTGCTGTGTCACCGAGAATTTCTGGTACACCCGTCAGTGAGATCTGTTGGGCTTTCAGCCTTGTAATTGGGGAGATAATGACACTATTGCCCGAATTGACTAAGTAAGCGATAACTCCAACGACACAGGGATCAAGGAATAGTTTGTCTGGCATTACAGATCGAAAAAATAATATAACGTGGCTCACGGGAAAACAAAGCGGGAAATGAACGTAACTAGAAGTAGTGAACAGTCGCTTCACTATTTGACAGAGATAAGTGGACACGTTAATTTAGGCCGGCCGGGGTGGCCGAGCGGTTCTATGCGCTTCAGTCCGGAACCGCGCCACCGCTACGGTCGCAGGTTCGAATCCTGCCTGGGGGATGGATGTGTGTGATATCCTTAGGTTAGTTAGGTTTAAGTAATTCTAAGTTCTAGGGGACTGATGACCTTAGAAGTTAAGTCCCATAGTGCTCAGAGCCATTTGAACCATTTTTGAACACGTTAATTTACAAGGGAGAAAACACCAAGACTAGAAAAGGAAGTGCTACAGTTTCTTCTTAAATGCAACAGAGTATTGAAAATGTGATTGCGGGGTATTTTGTTCCAGAGACGCACAACGGAAGTGGAAAAGAGGTTTGAGAACATTTTTTTTTTTATGCATCGGAACAGCTAAGATACTTGTTTAGTGAGAGACGACGTTGCGCTTATGATGGGATGATAGGTATTTGATGTATGATGGGTGTTACTGGAAGACATGCAGTTAATGCTCCCGGGAGTCGTTTGGACTTTTAACGATTTGAGCTTTTTTTATTCTTTCTCACCACTAATGGTGATTATTATGTCAGTCATCTTAGCAGCGCTACAGCTATTGAACTATGCCAACATGCACTGACTTTCCTTTGAGTGGTACATTTTACTCTAGATTCAACATTCCGGCTTTTGTTTAGCTAGTTACTATTTCAGTGCTTGTCTCATCCACGAGTCTCTGCACTCTTTATTTTAGCGCCCATAGAAGCAGTGAACTGTATTGGTGGGAATAAATACTATGGCGTACTTGAAAAACCGCGAGGAGAAGAAGCAAAACTGACGAGGCTGAACGCCAGAACACACATTTTACCTTTGTGTCAAAGCGTCATCACAATGGTACAAAAGTACTTAGCACAAGTTTTAAAGAGTGCTTTGTTGTCTGAATCGGCAGAGCCTTAGTGGTCATTGCAGGTTGCGTTCTATGGATACGTGCGGTTAGGGCTTTCCTGCTATTCTTCTCTTTTTTTCGCGGGCGGAGCGGTGTTTGTGGTCTTCCTCTTACGTGTGTACTCAGCGGTGTGTGTGTGTGTGTGCGTGTGTGTGTGTGTTGGCATTGCTGACAGGGGAATGCGCTCCTGTGCGCGAGAAACGAGGGGATAAAGCCCTGCCCTAAATCCCCTCCCTCAGCGTCTAATGCAAGCCCCCCAAGCGCACAAAAACCCTCCTGTGGATGCGTTTAGCGCGCGAACTGCGGAAACTGCGCGAAGTGGGGCATGAAAGGCCAGACAGCGACTGTGATCTGCCGCCTGCAGAAGTTCTCAGATAGCGTCCACTCCCACCTATTTTTCCAACACTCCTTTTTATTTCTTTCTTTTGGGTACATGCTGGTAGTTGTTTCTGTTCCTTGTATCTAGTACTGTCACGTTCATGGACCTAGCAATTTTTTTGTAATGGAGCACATATAGTCATATAACACACAGGCTACGACCTGCTTATTTGTAGTTGGGGTATTAAGCATTCACATCCTGCTAAGACGGCTACGTTTAGCCTAGTGCTGGCCGGCTCGAACCACTGTGGCGGAAGGAGCGTTTATTTTTTACCTGCATTTCATGGCGGACAGTTTCCGATTATCACGAGCGCACGGATCCGAATTTCGAATTAAAGTGTGTATTTGTTTAGGGCTTCCAGAGGTATGCAGCAAACGGCATAGTCAGCAGTCCATCCGTGGAATGAAGAACCGAATCCCCAACTAATGTGTGTTTTGGATAAAAACTCTGAAGTATGTTTTGGATAAAAAGTCTCGGTTATTTGCCGCCCGCTTCAAACTGGGATGAAGTCCTCCATCATCGTCGTCAGGGGCAAGTTAACGGAGAACTTTTTGTCCAAGCACTTCGTCGGGAAAGAGTTCGAAGCTATAAAGCGTGTTGTATTTATAACTTTCAGCACTGCTAGCGTACGTCATAAGTAGCAATCGATTCACGTGATGATAGACCAAACTAAACAAAGTAAGCTTGTTTTCTATTTAGGGATTTCAACTGTGAGTAAACTACGCTGTTACTCCAGTCTATACGGTAAATGTGTGGAAATAAGATCCAAAATTGGAAGTCCACGTGGTGTATGGGGAGCTATCGAGTATCTACCGAGGCTGGTTTTCATCCTGTCCGTTTCTTTTATTGCTGTATCACTCACTACGAGAAACGTATACTATTAAATAAATTCGTGTGACATTGTTGGTCGAGAGAGCCTTTGGTTCGGGAGTGATTTCAGCTGTCATATTGGGAAGATTTTGTAGCTTCGTGCACGTTTTCACTCTGCCTCCCCATATGTGAATGCCTTGCCGCAAACAAAATTAAAACTACGGCCAGGCAGCGAATTGCTTGCCCTATTGACACAAGTGTTATTGTGAAAGGCGTGGAATGAGTTGTCGATGATCGAGCTAATATTGTAGTCAGTAACGTCAGCATGTTGCTTTCACTGAACTTATAAACGCTAAACGGCTACAACACGCAATGCATACAGTTCCTTACAGGGAACTCTTGAAAAGGTCAGTTTATTTGCCCCACGGTGCTCAGTGAAGTTGAACATTTTAAATTCTTAGTACTGAGGGTAGTTGAAGAGCTTTTTTTAAAGTAGCACGTTCGTGATCCTGTCACCTTCGCTATGAGAAAGATCTCCACTGTCTGCGACTCTGAAACGCGAATTTTATTTTACTTTGCTTATTTTCGGTCTGCTTTTCGTATGGTCTCACATTTAGGGACAGCTCTGTGCAGTCACCAAGAATATTCTTATCTCAGAAGGAGGCTGTAAGGCTGACCTGTGGTGTCAGTTTGTGAACTTGGTGTAGGCTGTTGTTTAGGGATCTCGGAATTCAACACTACCAGCTCTGTACTTATGTTCTATCATGGGATTTGTTGTTGACAGTGTGACTCGTTCGGAAGATACTGCAACATTCATTCGGGAAACTTCTTTAAGCATTGTACAGAAAGGTGCGCACTAATCAGCAGCTTTCGTTTTGATTAGGCTTCCAGCAGAACTGGAAACAGTCTTCAACTCTTATATTGAAAAGTTTCCTTGTGGCACACTACTCCTATCCTGTGCAGGTATTTTTCCAAGTAGTTGTGATTTGTCCTTTTCAGCATGTTCAAAAATAAATGGCTCTACGCACTATGGGAATCAACTTCTGAGGTCATCAGCCCCTAGAACTTAGAACTACTTAAACATAACTAACCCAAGGACACCACACACACCCATGCCCGAGGCAGGATTCGAACCTGCGACCGTAGCGGTCTCGCGGTTCCAGACTGTAACGCCTAGAACCGCACGGCCACTCCTGCCGGCTTTTAGCATATTAGTTATTCGTATATTCTCACCCAATTTGATTCACGTTTTATTAATTTTGTAGTTTCTTTTCCTATAAATTTTCTAATTTGCATTATGTATATTAAGTGCTTAATCGTTCTACGACAAAGTTATCTTTGAGTAATATGGACCATGGAACTTGAGAAATACGAGGGTGAGTCAAATGAAAACCTTAAATATTTTTTTGAATATTATTTATTATGCAGAAGTGGTACAAAGCTGTATCACTTTTCAACATAATCTCCCCCAAGCTCAATGCAAGTCGTCCAGTGCTTACAAAGTGCATAAATTCCTTTAGAAAAAAATTCTTTTGGTAGTCCGCGCAACCTCTTATTCACCGCGTGGCGTACCTATTCATCAGAACGGAACTTATTTCCTCCCTTTACGTCTTCGAGTGGTCCTAACATATGGAAATCACTTGGGGCAAGGTCTGGTGGGTATGGTGGATGAGGAAGACACTCAAAATTCAGGTCTGCGATTGTTGCAACTGTTGTACTGGCAGTGTGGGGCCTTGCATTGTCATGTTGCAAAAGGAAACCTGCTGACTGCAATCCACGTCGCTTTGATTTGATTGCAGGCCGCAGATGATTTTTTAGGAGATCTGAGTATGATGCACTGGTGACAGTGGTCCCTCTAGGCATGTAATGCTCCAAAATGACGTCTTTTTCGTCCCAAAATAGAGTCAGCATAACATTCCCTGCTGATGGTTCTGTTTGAAACTTCTTTGGTTTTGGTGATGAGGAATGGCGCCATTCCTTGCTCGCCCTCCTCGTTTCTGGTTGGTGGAAGTGAACCCGGGTTTCGTCCCCAGTAACGATTCTTGCAAGGAAGTCATCACCTTCTCGTTCAAAGCGCCGAAGAAGTTCTTCACAAGTATCAACATGTCGTTCTCTCATTTCAGGACTCAGCTGCCGTGGCACTCATCTTGCAGACACTTTGTGAAACTGCAGCACATCATGCACAATGTGGTGTGCTGACCCATGACTAATCTGTAAACATGCTGCAATGTCATTCACTCGGCGGTTTTCCTTCACTATGGCTTCAACTGCTGCAACGATTTGTGGAGTCACAACTCGTTGTGCCTGACTTGGACGAGGAGCATCTTCCACTGAAGTCACACGATTTGCGAACTTCCTACTCCATACGTAGACTTGCTGCTGTGACAAACATGCATCACCATACTGAACCTTCATTTGTCGATGAATTTCAATAGGTTTCACACCTTCACTACGCAGAAAACGAATAACAGAACGCTGGTCTTCCCTGGTGCAAGTCACAAGTGGGGCGATCATCTTTATACCGATACTGCGACGGTATGTGTGCATGTGCACTATGCTGCCACCTACAGGTCATTCTGCACGCTGCTTGTAGCACGCTTACCAACTTACAGGATAACTGCGCGTAATTTTGATCAATTTTTACAAATTTAAGGTTTTCATTTGACTCACCCTCGTAAATAAAAACGCTGTAACGTATGAGAAAATATCTGGAAACGTGTGTAAAATTATGTGAACAGCCCCCCCCCCTTCCCCACGTACTCAGAGTACATGAGTGTTTGTATATCGAGATAAATGATGTCAGTGACAAGAGCGAATGTCGTTTACTTTTATTTTTATACGTTCCCTGGCGCAATGTTTGTGTATTCGGTAACCTCCACCTCGCTCGTAAGCAGCATTGATGGACGAAGAGGCAGACAGAGACATTTGGAGGGTGTTGTGTGGACTGTGGAGACGGGGGCGGGCAGCAGATGTGCCGCCGTTGTTTACACGGAGAGGCGCTGCCTGCTCGGCCCGTCTAGCCCCGACTAAACGAAGAAATATGAGGAGCCGCACCCAGCGCGTAAACACGGCCTTTTGTCTCGCGAGCGCCACTGGCATTGTGCATCACAAAAAACACTTGCTCGATTCGCGACTGCATCCGCGGGCAGAAGAATGCAAAGTTCTGCCTTTCTTCAAATAACAAAAAGTTTTACGTAAGAGCGTACTGTTAATTTGTCTGGACCACAGCTGAAGCGAAACATTTCGGGCCACTTCGTAGGGATACAGTTTCTGGAGATAAAGCGGGGTTCACACACGCAACGAAAGTATCGCCACAAGTCAAGTCATTTTGGAGTGGCGCTGTGAGCTACCGTTCACACAGGACGCCACAAATTCTTCGTAATTGCGCAGTTTGCAAAATAGCGTCACCTGTCTCAGCTGAAATGATTCGGGCCTGCGTTAATGTTGTAGCGCAAATTGTGGCATTAGAACTGAGCGAAGAATTAACAACAAAGAAACGGATTAAACGGCTGTTCATATTACTATATAAAATGTTTTGGAAATATAATAAATGTAAAATATTACTTACCAAAGTGTTTCTCGTCTCTCTTGTCCCGACTACATGTTTTAAGATCCGTCTGCAGCTTCAAACCAAGCAAGGCTGGGTTTATAAATACCGTCTTTAGACGCACCACTCTTAAGTGATTTCAGTACTTTTTATGTTCATTCATGTAAGCATTTCGAGTGCTTCGAATTTTTAATTTTGTTGCAGCTACATCAATTCCAGGTACATATTCACGCATACTGTTTACTATTTCAATTAATGCAGCATCTCTCAAATTTCTGTCTTTGTATGATTCGCTTTTGGTTCCAGAGGCATTCTCGTTCTTGATACACCTCCAAGAATCTCATAATTGTCGCTGTTGGCCACTTTTTCGACATATTAATAGCAAACGCACAAACAAAAGCGCTATCTGCGCACGAATACGCACTAGAAAGGTTTGAACCCAGCCGCGTGGTAGCAATCGAATGACGTTATTCGATTGTGGAGAAGGCAAAATGGCGCAACAAAGTAGAACCAAGTTCATCTTTTTGTGGCGTGGCAAAAGTTGCACTTCTTAAATGGCGAAAACTAGGAGTTCACACATGCAACTACAAAGCAACTGCAGTTCGCCATTAGCAGTGGCGATACTTTTGTTGCCTGTGTGAACCCGGCTTAAGAAATGGTGTCATTTGAAGAAGAATCAATTTTCTGCATTCGCTTAGTTTGGAAGACTTTCGGGATCTTGCTTGTCTTCGAAGAAAATTGCTTAAACACAGTATGTACGACTTGTTCAGAATTTCTGGAGCAATGTGTGAGATCTGTATTATTTTAGATCAACAGAGGATGTCGAACACGTACAGAGAAATGTAGAAAGCGTGTTAAATGTTCTGTTCAACTCATGGGAGAGTGTTATAGCCGGCCGTTGTGGCCCAGCGGTTCTAGGCGCTTCAGTCTGGAACCACGCGACCGCTATGGTCGCTGGTTCGAATCCTGCCTCGGATATGGATGTGTGTGATGTCCTTAGGTTACGTTTAAGTAGTTCTAAGTTCTGGGGGACTGATGACCTCCGATGTAAAGTCCCATAGTGCTCAGAGCCATTTTTTTAGAGCGTTATACACTTAAGAGCCAAAGAAATTAATATATATCCCGAATATCGTGTAGGGCCCCCGCGAGCACGCAGAAGCCGCAAGCCGACGTCGCATGGATTCTACTAATGTCTGAAATAGTGCTGGGGGGGGGGGGGGGGGGAATTAACACTTTGATTCCTGCAGGGCTGTCCATACATCCGTAAGAGCACGAGGGGCTGGTGATCTCTTCTGAACAACACTTTGCAAGGCATCCCAGATATGCTAAATAATGTTCACGTCTGGGGAGTTTGGTGACCAGCGGAAGTATTTAAACTCAGAAGTGTGTTGCTGGAGCCACTCTGTAGCAATTCTGCACGTGTGGGATGTCGCTCTGTCGTGCTAGAATTGCCCAAGTCTGTCGGAATGAACAATGAACATGAATGGATTCAGGTGATCAAACAGGATGCTTACGTACGTGTCATCTGTCAGAGTCGTATCTATCTTCAACAGCACACACACCTTTACAAAGCATCCACCTGCTTAAAGAGTCCCGTGCTGACTGGGCAGAGTCCATGGATTCATGAAGTTGTCTCCACACCCGTACACGTCCATCCGCTCGATACAATTTGAAACGAGACTCGTCCGACCAGGCAACATGTTTCCAGTCATCAACAGTCCAATGTCGGTGTTGACGGGGCCAGGCGAGGTGTAAAGCTTTGTGTCGTACAGTCATCAATCGTACAAGAGTGGGTCTTCGGCTCCAAAAGCCCATGCCGATGATGTGTTGTTGAATGATTCGCACGCTGACATTTGTTGATGGCCCAGCACTGAAATATGCAACAGTTTGGGTAAAGGCTGCACTTCTGTCACGTTGAACGATTCTCGTCAGTCGCCTTTGGTCCCTTTTATGGAGGACCTTTTTCCGGCCGCAGCGATATCTGAGATTTGATGTTTCACCGGGTTCCTTATATTCACGGTACACTCGTGAAACGTTCGTACGGGAAAATCCCCACTTCATCGCTACCTCGGAGATGCTGTGTCCCATCGCTCGTGCATCGACTGTAACATGACGTTCAAACTCACTTAAATCTTGATATCCTTCATTGGAACATCATATGTAAAATGAACATATTACACACATAAAAAAGTTTTGCATCACCTCGGCTCCGTGAGTTGCGGAACCTGTACAGAAAATTGGAATAGAAAAAAAAAGTGTGTAATCTTATGGGACTTAACTGCTAAGGTCATCAGTCCCTAAGCTTACACACTACTTAAGCTAAATTATCCTAAGGACAAACACACACACCCATGCCCGAGGGAGGACTCGAACCTCCGCCGGGACCAGCCGCACAGCCCATGGCTGCAGCGCCCTAGACCGCTCGGCTAATGCCGCGCGGCAGTTGGAATAGAGATCAACTAAACATCGTCTCCGCCCTTTTTATTGCTGTACACACCGGTACCTCTAATAGCCAGTAGCATGTCTTCTTGCATGATGCATGCCTGTATTCGTCGTGCCATACTATCCACAAGTTCATCAAGGCACTGTTGGTCCAGATTGTACCACTCCTCATTGGCGATTCGGCATGGATCCCTCAGAGTGGTTGGTGAATCACTTCGTTCATAAACAGCTCTTTTCAATCTATCCCAGGCATGTTCGATAGGGTTCATGTTTGGAGAATATGCTGGCCACTCTAGTCGAGCGATGTCGTTATCCTGAAGGAAGTCATTCACAAGATGTGCACGCCCGGTGGGTGCGCGAATTGTCCATGAAGACGAATGGCTCGCCAATATGCTGCCGATATGGTTGCACTATCGGTCGGAGTATGGAATTCACTTATCGAATAGCCGTTACGGCGCCTTCCATGACCACCAGCGGCGTACGTCGGCCCCACATAATGGCACCCCAAAACAGCAGGGAACCTCCACCTTGCTGCACTCACTGAACAGTGTATCTAAGGCGTTTAGCCTGACCGGGTTGCCTCCAAACACGTCTGCGATGATTTTCAGGTCGAAGTTATATGCGATCCTCATCGGTGAAGAGAATGTGATGCCAATCCTGAGCGGTCCATTCGGCATGTTGTTGGGCCCAGATGTACCGCGCTGCATGGTGTCCTGGTTGCAAAGATGGACCTCGCCATGGACGTAGGGAGTGAAATTGCGCATCATGCAGGCTATTGCGCACAGTTTGAGTCGTAACACGACGTTCTGTGGCTGCACGTAAAGCATTATTCAACATGGTGGCGTTGCTGTCAGGTTTCCTCCGAGCCATAATCCGTAGGTAGCGGTCATCCACTGCGGTATTAGCTTTTGGGCAGCCTGAACGAGGCATGTCATCGACAATTTCTGTCTCTCTGTATCTCCTACATGTCCGAACAACATCGCTTTGGTTCACTCCGAGACGCCTGGACCCTTCCCCAGCCCTTCCTGCACACAGTAACAATGCGGACGCGAACGAACCGCGGTATTGACCGTCTAGGCATGGTTGAACTACAGACAACACGAGCCGTGTACCTCCTTCCTGATGGAATGACTGGAACTGATCGGCTGTCGGACCCCCTCCGTCTAATAGGCGCTGCTCATGCATGAATGTTTAGTTGGGCGGGTTTAGTGACATCTATGAACAGTCAAAGGGACTGTGTCTATGACACAGCATCCACAATCAACGTGTATATTCAGAAGTTATGGGGACCGGAGTGATGCAAAACTTTTGTGACATGTGTATAAAGATTCGAGAAGCTGCCACATTTAAACGAAGCGTATTGGTCGGTCAATGCACGAGAAGTTTCGCTGATGAGCCGAGAGAAAGAGGGCAGTAAATTTTGGAACACCATACTGTACCTCCTCCAGGCGTGAACAGCGAAGCTGTTTGGCGATTCTTTGCTCGACATCTGGGTGTGGCTACTTAGCACCACCGCAGGCACTTTTCGGAGGTCGTACCATAAGAAGAAATCATTGCGTTAGTATTTGACTAAACCACTACAAAAAAAAAAATGAAAGAGAGAAAGACAGAGCAGTTTTCATCGGTAAATTGTCTGTATCGCCGGCCGAAGTGGCCGTGCGGTTCTGGCGCTGCAGTCTGGAACCGCGAGACCGCTACGGTCGCAGGTTCGAATCCTGCCTCGATCATGGATGTGTGTGATGTCCTTAGGTTAGTTAGGTTTAACTAGTTCTAAGTTCTAGGGGACTAATGACCTCAGAAGTTGAGTCCCATAGTGCTCAGAGCCATTTTTTTTGTCTGTATAGCGACAGCAGGCACTGCCTGCAGGGGAAACAGTGACTTTTGAAATTAAGTAGTACGTCCGGACGCAGTGTGCTGATCGTGGTGTATAACAACTGCCCTGGCCAGCAAGATCAGCATATCTCTCACCAATTGAACACATTGTAAAAAGGTATTAACGTACAGGGTGTCCACTCAAACCTCCCTGATTTCAAGTACCCATGAGAGGAAAACCACTGTAGATACGAAAATGTACACATTGTACAGCATCTCAAAGAATTTATATTCCCGCGTCAGAAGTGCCAAGTATCGTCGCCAGAGTGCAGCATGGTCGCATGAAGCGAAAATGACGAATCCACAGCAGTGCGTGCAAGCTGTAGTGTGGTTTACAGAAACAAAATTATCGTCGTGTGTATGAATGTGATCCAACTGATGTGAAAACAATTAAGGAATGGTATAGGAAGTTTCTGACTACAGGAAGTGTTCTGAAACATTCTGGTGGTGCACGTTACGGAGTTTCAGAAGAGACAGTGGAGGACATCAAACGTTTCTCAGAAGCCCAGGTAAGTCAATTCGTCAAGCATCTACACACCTTGATGTACCTCGACCAACATTGCATCGTGTAGTTCACCAGCGTCTTCGTATGTGTGCTTACAATGTACAAATTCTGCAACATCTGACGCCAAACGACAAACCACGCCGACAACAATTTGCTGCAGCTTATTGATATGTATGCCAGGTTCCTGGAAAGATGTTTATTCTCAGATGAGGCAAACTTTCATCTATTAGGAAGGGTTAATAGGTATAATGCTCGGATTTAGAGTTCGCTAAATTCGCACGTTGTCATTGAACATGTTCGTGATAGTCCTAAACTAAACGTCTGGTGCGGGCTAATGCATGACAGGATTGTTGGATCGTTCTTCATTGCGGAACAAATAGTGAATGGGTCAGCGTATCTGGACATGTTGGAGCAGTTTGTGTACCCTCAGATACAAGTCTTGCAACTCAAGATCATCTTTCAACAAGATGGTGCTCCGCCGCATTTGTCAACCGCTGTTCGCAAGTTCCTGGATAGGAAATTTCCCAGTCGTTGGGTCGGACGCGGAGGACCTGTTGCCTGGCCACCAGGTTCAACCAACATTACGCCGCTTGATTTCTTCATGTGGGGATTCGTGAAGGATCGCATGTATGCGATATATTCCTACGTTGCGACATCGTATCACTAATAGAATTGCAACAATAACAGAGGAAATGTTACAAAGAACTTGGCAAGAAATTGAATACAGACTCGATATTCTTCGTGCTACAGATGGTTCACATGTAGAGGTGTATCGATGATAAGTAAATAATTTTTTTGAAATGCTCTACAATGTTGTGCATTTTTCATTGTCGTATCTACTGTGTTTTTTTTTTCCTGGGTCTTTGAAATCAGGGAGATTTGAGTCGGACACCCTGTGTTTAAGATGGCACGGTGTACATATTTGATGACGATGATTATTTTTGGTTTGTGGGGCGCTCAACTGCGCGGTTATCATCGCCCGTACTAAGTTCCAATCTTTATACAGTCCATTCTCGCTACTGTCATGAATGATGATGAAATGATGTGCACAACACAAACACCCAGTCCCCGAGCAGAGAAAATCCCCGACCCTGCCCGGAATCGAACCCGGGATCCAGAGGCAGCAAAGGTAACCAGTAGACCACGAGCTGCGGACGGTGTACATAAATCACGATCGCCGGACTGTAATCGGGAGCCTGCCTCTTCTGAAAGCGAGATTGGAGCCTCTGTCGGAGGCGGTGTGAAACACCAAACACTCGGCGGAGGCGGGAAGCCCACGGTCGCGTCACAGCTCCATCTAGATCTGTAATGCATCCGGCGTGAAGTGCCGCGTTCCTAGGAGGGCAATTGGCAGACGTCGGGCGTGCGTCATGTCCCGCTGAGAACGGCAGCTACAGAGCATCCCGCGGGAAGACCGCAGCGCAGCGCGGCCTGTAAGTACTGTTTGTTGCACCAGTTGGCGCCGCAGATGCGCAAGTGCACCCCCGGGAGGCGGTGCGGCTCGCCGGCCACAAAGAGCCGTGATTGTGACAAGTGGGCGGCGCATCTGTCGCAGCGCCCCGGGGGCGCGTTTGGCGCCACTGTTTTAGCGGCAGGACCTGCCGCCACGTCGACTGTTTTATGTGCCTTCTGCCACTCGAGCCGGCCCGATAGCCCATATGTGGGGGCTGCCATGCTGAAATCCACACTGCTTCAGCATCTCACCCATGCAGCAAAATAGAAACTAAGAGTCTATTTTTTCGTAGACGGAAATGTCCCGTCCAGGTCACCAGATTCGATACAATATTTGGTTTCAATACCAGTACCTATGTAAGTAGGCTGCTTAGGTTTTTATGTTGCTCTCTATTAAAATCGCTGACTGCACTGTGTGCAGTCTGTGACTGGTTGGACTCGTTGGAAGTTATTCGCCTATGTAGTGTTGGGCAGTTGGATGTGAACAGCCCGTAGCGGTGGGCAGTTGGAGGTGAGCCGCCAGCAATGGTGGATGTGGGGAGAGAGGTGCCAAAGTTCTGAGATGTTAATATGAGCGGACGATCTACATCTACTTCTACATGATTACTCTGCAATTCACATTTAAGTGCTTGGCAGATGGTTCATCGAACCACAATCATACTATCTCTCTACCATTCCACTCCCGAACAGCGCGCGGGAAAAACGAACACCTAAACCTTTCTGTTCGAGCTCTGATTTCTCTTATTTTGATGACCATTCCTACCTCTTTAGGTTGGGCTCAACAAAATATTTTCGCATTCGGAAGAGAAAGTTGGTGACTGAAATTTCGTAAATAGATCTCGCCGCGACGAAAAACGTCTTTGCTTTAATGACTTCCATCCCAACTCGCGTATCATATCTGCCACATCTGGACGTGTGTCCGTCAGAAAAAGGAAATTTGTTAAACTGGATGCTACGAATATATATATATATATATATATATATATATATATATATATATATATAATGACTTTTGAACACTATTAAGGTAAATACATTGTTTGATCTCTATCAAAATCTTTCATTTGCTAACTATATCCCTGATCAGTAGTTATTGCCTTCAGTAGTTAGAATCATTTAGCTGGCAGTATTGAGGCTCGCTGTATTGCAGTATTTCGAGTAACGAAGAAGGGTATAGGTTATTGTTAGTTAGGGCTGTTCTTTTGTAGGTATTATTGAAAGTGTCCACCTGCTTAGCTGACGCCGGCACGGTAGCTCAGCGTGTTCGGTCAGAGGGTTAGCAGCGCTCTGTAATAAAAAAAACTGAGTCAATCGATCAACAACGAACTTAAACGGATGTTTTACGACGTCCGCCCCAAGCAGGTGCAACGAACGAAAGCGGACAAAATGAGATTAAAAAAAAGTAATTAAAAATAGAAAAGTACTTTTTAAAAAAGCTTGGTGGTAACGTGCTCGCCTCCCATGTAACCAGGCCCGGGTTCCATTCCCGGCCAGGTTGAAGATTTTTATTCGCTCGTGGACTGGGTGTTGTGTTGTCCTCATCATCATTTCATCTTCATCAACGGCGCGCAAGTAGCCCAATGTGGTGTCGAATGAAATAAGACTTGCACTTGACGGCTGAAGTTCCCCGAATAGGGGACTCCCGGCCAACGATGCCTTACGCTCATTTCCATTATTGAAAGTCAGATTGCGTTGCGCTAAAATATTGTGTGTCAGTTTGAAATGATCAGAATAAGTAAAGAGAAAACAGTCTCAGTACTTTCAGTTTCACTCTGGGGTTTGAAAATCAAATAACGTAGAAGTTTTACCAGCACAGTCATTCTTTACATTCAAAGCGGAAGTTTTACCTAAAACTAAACGTTTTCCAGGGTGAGGAGTGTTTCAGTGTGAGAGTCAGTACAATATTTGATATCGATACCAACACTTAAAATTGTATTGACATGTCTATGATATCGGACTAAATGTGTCATTACCGACAGTTTCGCCAAGTATTATTTGCTCAAGTACTTTTAAGCCTTTCTAGAATACGAAAGGACTCGATTAGGTTACAAAGTGAAGAGTGGAAACTATGTTATGTTCTGATCGACAAAGAGTATAAAATCAATTAAAACGCATGGAGTATAAGAGAAATATTCCAACCACAAACGAGATACGGGGGGTGACATAGAAATTTTACGTTATTCATATGTGTCATTTGACAGTGCAAGATGGCAAGCTTACGACGTAATCAGTCATTTACAATACCAGCCCTTCACTCTCCGCACATGCTGAATTTCACACTACCGGCTCCCCAGCGTGTCACCCATGTAGCAAAACTGAAGCTTATTTTTTTCGGGCCGGGAATCTCTTGTCACGGTCGCCGCGAGTAGGCACCTTCCTATAACGGATTCAATACATTTGGTATCGATACCAATACGTAAAACTGTATCCTATAAGTTATCCATCTATCACTACCGTAAAGTACTGATCGCTCCTAGAGTTTCTTGAGCAGATAAGGACTTACACAGAATATAACGAGAAATATGAGAATTATGCTATGTTTTGCAGAACAAACTTGAGTATAAAATCAAATAGACTACGCACGTGTGGGGCATAGCAGATATATTCCAGCCGTAAACGCGATATAGGTCTTCACGTAAACATGCTTTTTATTCACTGTTCTGAACTGGAGAGCAGGTCTGAACTTACTTAGCCATTTTTTCTTTCTTTCCTCTCTCCGTCTCTCCATTCATTCACATTATTTTTACGTTCTTCTGTAGGGGCGGAATGAGGTAGCAAGCGATCCGGCTCGAGGCTTGACACAAGGCTTGCATCTAGCTTGTAAATGCAACCATCGCTCACCGGACTGACGCGACATCACTGAGAAGTATGGCATGCTAGTCACCGCGAGATGAACAGGGTGTGATCCGTTTTAGCCAGGTACCACTTCTGAGCTAGTTACATTTCATGAAAGTTTCTGCTTTGCTTGTGCGATCGAGTCTGTACCCAGGAAAATGAGAGATTTTGAGTTCAGTATTCGTTTAATTGGTCTTCTGGAGAAATATCAATGGATTTAGGTTCAGAGCAGTGCTGAGTACAGCAATAGCAGCGCTGAAGATAATGTATGGAAAAGGGTTGAAAGTGAAATATCAGACAGCTACAGTAATTGAAATTCATGTAATTTTTTTGTGGAACCTGGGCTATATGGTTCAAATGGCTCTGAGCACTATGGGACTTAACTTCTAAGGTCATCAGTCCCCTAGAACTTAGAACTACTTAAACATAACTAACTTAAGGACATCACACACATCCATGCCCGAGGCAGGATTCGAACCTGCGACCGTAGTGGTCGCGCGGTTCCAGTCCGTAGCGCCTAGAACCGCTCGGCCACCCCGGCCGGCCCTGGGCTATAGTGCAATGGAAAAAGTAATTCGTTGGGATGAGTGTTGTTCCACATTGTTTCCAACTTTTGGCCGGGTTTACGTCTGCGTACGCCGCACCGGGGTTCGGTGGTGATTTGGGCAGCTGTATCATGGTATTCTGTGGCCCCGTGGTTACTTTGCAAGGTCGCATTACTTTCAAGGATTATGCGACCTTCTTGCCTGATGAGGGCCTTCCCGTGGTACAGTGTTTGTTCCGCAATGGTGATGGAGTGTTGCCAGGCCACAGGGCATCTGTTGACAGAGTTTGCACCGCCCAGCACTGGTTTTGTGAGCACGAGGATGAATTGTCGCATCTCCCCTGGCTACGACACTCACCAGATCTCAATATCACTGCGGCTTTGCGGTCTACTTCGGAGAGAAGGGAGCGTCGTCGCTATCCACATCCCTCATCGTTCTCTCAACTCGCCACTGTTTTGCAGCATGCAGGACCTGTACTTCACCCATCCTAGACGACTGAAAGCTGTTTTGAAGTTTGCTACACGGTATGATGCGTGGTAATGTGTAGTGTTTGTGACGTTACCTTATTTTTGACCAATCCCCGTATCTGACACGTTACATCACGTCACGCGCCCCGTCTTAGATACGCTGAGGTGTAGGAAAGTGATAGGACCAGAAAGGTGAGGGGAAGAGAGACGGCGTGGCACTAGACAGTAAGGTAGTTCGGCCAGTAGACGGCTGCCGGTAGCGGCGGCGTTGTTCCGGCGCGGCCGCGGCCAGATGCGGCCCACGTGACCGCTTTTTAGGCTGAGCAGGGCCGGGCCAGCAGCAGGCGGCGGCGCCCGCTCCCACGCCGGCTCCTGGGAACACGCCGCAGCCGCAGTCGCGGGGGCTCCTTGCGTCATCGGGATGCGCCTCGTGCTCCACTTTCCTCTCGCCGGCAGAGGGTTAAGCTTGCTGTAGAGCCCGCCTGATTAACACCGGGATATTACCACAACTTTTAGAAAGCATCGCTCTTGCGAAACACAACTCGCCCTTTTTTCACGTGATATCTTGAACAAGTAGTAAAGGAAACAAAAGAAAAATTCGGAGTTGGAATTAAAATCCATGGAGAAGAAATAAAAAACTTTGAGGTTTGCCGATGACATTGTAATTCTGTCAGAGACAGCAAAGGACCTGGAAGAGCAGCTGGACAGAATGGACAGTCTCTTGAAAGGAGGGTAAAGATGATCATCAACAAAAGCAAAACGAGGATAATGGAATGTGGTCAAATTAGGTCGGGTGATGCTGAGGGAATTAGATTAGGAAATGAGACACTTAAAGTAGTAAAGGAGTTTTGCTATTTAGGGAGTAAAATAACTGATGATGGTCGAAGTAGAGAGGATATAAAATGTAGACTGGCAATGGCAAGGAGAGCATTTCTTAAGAAGAAAAATTTGTAAACATCGAGTATAGATTTAAATGTGAGGAAGTCATTTCTGAAAGTAGTTGTATGGAGTGTAGCCATGTATGGAAGTGAAACATGGACGATAACTAGTTTGGACAAGAAGAGAATAGAAGCTTTCGAAATGTGGTGCTACAGAAGAATGCTGAAGATAAGGTGGGTAGATCACATAACTAATGAGGAGGTATTGAATAGGACTGGGGAGAAGAGAAGTTTGTGGCACAACTTAACTAGAAGAAGGGATCGGTTCATAGGACATGTTCTAAGGCATCAAGGGATCACCAATTTAGTACTGGAGGGCAGCGTCGAGGGTAAAAATCGTAGAGGGAGACGAAGAGATGAATACACTAAGCAAATTCAGAAGGATGTAGGGTGCAGTAGGTACTGGGAGATGAAGAACCTTGTACAAGATAGAGTAGCATGGAGAGCTGCATCAAACCAGTCTCAGGACTGAAGACCACAACAACAACATCGTGCGAACCATGGATGAACGGTATCAGACGGATGCCATATTCCCCGGCCGGAGTGGCCGTGCGGATCTAGGCGCTACAGTCTGGAGCCGAGCGACCGCTCCGGTCGCAGGTTCGAATCCTGCCTCGGGCATGGATGTGTGTGATGTCCTTAGGTTAGTTAGGTTTAATTAGTTCTACGTTCTAGTCAACTGATGACCTCAGAAGTTATTCGCGTAGTGCTTAGAGCCATTTGAACCGTTTGATTCCATATTCCTTGACTTCCGGAAATCGTTTGACACGGTGTCCCACTGCAGACTCCAAACTAAGATACGAGCATATGGGATTGGTTCCCAAATATGTGAGTGGCTCGAAGGCTTCTTAAGTAATAGAACCCAGTACGTTATCCTCGATGGTGAGTGTTCATCAGAGGTGAGGGTATCATCTGGAGTGCCCCAGGGAAGTGTGGTAGGTGCGCTGTTGTTTTCTATCCACATAAATGATCTTTTGGGTAGGGTGGATAGCAATGTGCGGCTGTTTGCTGATGATGCTGTGGTGTACGGGAAGGTGTCGTCGGTGAGTGACTGTAGGAGGATACAAGATGACTTGGACACGATTTGTGATTGGTGTAGAGAATGGCAGCTAACTCTAAATATAGATAAATGTAAATTAATGCAGATGAATAGGAAAAAGAATCCCGTAATGTTTGAATACTCCATTAGTAGTGTAGCGCTTGACACAGTCACGGTGATTACGTATTTGGGCGTAACATTGCAGAGCGACATGAAGTGGGACAAGCATGTAATGGCAGTCGTGTGGAAGGCGGATAGTCGTCTTCGGTTCATTGGTAGAATTTTGGGAAGATGTGGTTCGTCTGTAAAGGAGACCGCTTATAAAACACTAATGCGACCTACTCTTGAGTACTGCTCGAGCGTTTGGGATCCCTATCAGGTCGGATTGAGGGAGGACATAGAAGCAATTCTGAGGCGGACTGCTAGATTTGTTACTAGTAGGTTTGATCATCAAGCGGGTGTTACGGAAATGCTTCAGGAACTCGGGTGGGAGTCTCTAGAGGAAAGGAGGCGTTCTTTTCGCGAATCGCTACTGAGGTAATTTAGAGAAACAGCGTTTGAGCCTGACTGCAGTACAATTTTATTGCCGTCAACTTATAGTTCACGGAAGGACCTCAAAGATAAGATAGAAAGATTAGGGCTCGTACAGAGGCATAAAGGCAGTCATTTTTCCCTCGCTCTGTTTGGGAGTGGAACAGCGAGAAAAGATGCTAGTTGTGGTACGAGGTACCCTCCGCCATGGACCGTATGGGGGATTGCGGAATATGTATGTAGATGTAGATGTAGACTGTGCATCACAGGACGCACTTCTTTATTTCCGCAGCGGCACTGAAGCGAAAAGTGGTATCACGCTTGTCCATGAATTGAATGGATTTGTTCGTACGAAGAAAGAACGTCCATCGGACTTTACTTGTAAAAATCGTTGTCTTAGTCTACAGGTTGTTCCATGGGACGATGATCCATATTGTAACCTCCCAACAGAAAAAAAAAATATTTATATCATTCACATTTAGTGTAACCTCCCAACAGAAAAAATTTGTTGTAACCTCCCAACAGAAAAAAATAAGTGTAACATTCCGTAACCCCTCAATAGTTTATTATTCCGTAACCTCGCAATAATAACGTGACTATCTCCCAATAACAATGTGACTCATATACAACCTTTCAATAATTAACTGACTGTGAATCTAAACTGGTAAATTTGGACGTCAGCAGTGTTGCGTCATGGTCCTGAAAGATCATACTGAATAAATTGAAAATTCTTCAATGAAGCCACCGGATAACGGGTATACATATGCTCCTATAAGAAATTTTTCTGCCACAGCCCAGTGCAATGCTGGCCGCTAGATTTGTCATGTATAAAAAGAAACAACTGATTTTTCCTTACGATAATCGGGATGACCATGGATTGGAGAAATTAGTAAATTCTTTAAATTCAGATGAATGATTGTCAAAAGTTAATTTTTATAAGAAAGATTATTAATAAGAGATTTTTAAAAACATTTACATGGGACTTGATATAACAATAGTGCAAATTTAGTTGTAAAAAACTACATATGCGTGCGACTGCTTCTACCTGATACTACACTGCTCAGGCACCGCCATCGGTCCCCACGACCGGCCCTGCCAACTCCATTCACCCGACTGCTAGCTACTACTTACTCCTACTGACACTGCTCTTACTGCAGCAAACACTGCTCTCTGGTCTGAGATTCTCTTATAGCTTACATATCGCAGGCAGCGCGTGAGCAATCTATCGAAATTACATCTGCTCGAGTACGCTAGCAATAAATTCTTTAGTCATGGACCTCTTACAATATTACAAAAATGTATGTATGTACGTGTGTGTGTGTGTGTGTGTGTGTGTGTGTGTGTGTGTGTGCGTGCGTGTCAACATCACGTAAACTACTGGACCGATCTGAACCAAACTTGCTGCACTCACTCCTTACTGACAGGCAACAATTGCAGTGGTAAGAACCTATCATACTTCAAGCGATATGAGGGCATAAACAATGAGATGCGTGAGAAACTGCCGCATCAAACATAACGTATATTACTTCCATACTACTAACTCTATTCGCAATCCATTTCTCAAAAATATCAACACATGCCGCAAAATGCCCTACTGCGGTGATAAATAGACTGAACTCGGAATGGTAACTGAAGCTAGAAGCATTGGACATTCCATTTCGGAAGTCGCTAGGGAATTCAGTAATCCTAGATCCACAGTGTCAAGAGTGTGCCGAGAATACCACATTTCAGGCGTTACCTCTCACCACGGACAACGCAGTGGCCGACGGCCTTCACTTGACGACCGAGAGCAGCGGCCTTCTCAGATGAGTCCCTATTTCAGTTGTTAAGAGTGTGGCGCAGACCCCACGAAGCCATGGACCCAGATTGCCGACAAGGCACTATACCATAATGTTGTGGGCAGTGTGTGTATGGGATTGACTGGGTCCTCTGTCCAACTGAATCGATCATTGACTGGAAATGGCGATGTTGGGTTACTTGGAGCCCATTTGCAATCATTCATGGATGGAATTTTTATGGATGACACTGCGCCATGGCACTGGGCCACAATTGTTTGCATTAATTTGATCATTCTGGACAATTCGAGCTAATGATTTGGTCAGCTAGGCAGACTGACATGAATTCCATCGAACATTTATTGTGTCATGCACAAAATCCTGCGCCGGCAACCCTTTCACAGTTATGGATGGCTATAGCGGCAACATGTCTCAATATTTCTACAGGGGACTTCCAACGACTTGCTGAGTCCACGCCACTTCGAGCTGTTATACTACGCCGGGCAAAACGAGGTTTGATATGATATTAAGAGGCATCCCATGACGTTCGTCAGCTCACTGCATGACATTGTATGACACATAAATCAGGAGATATGATGTCATAAACACTGAGATGCATGAAAAACTGCCCATACATGACCTGTAAATTTGTTACTTTTATGTTGGTAACTTTATTCGCAATATATTTTGTAGGCACTATCCACATATGCCGCTGGTTCAAGATACACGAGGTCAGAAACACTGAGACGCGTGAAAAAACACCGCGTCATGTGTGAAGCTCTAATACATTTCTTCCTTACTGAGACACTCTTACAGTCGAATCAACTTTAAGGAAATCCCTCACACTTGGGAGCGATTTTGACAACTTTCAACTAAGAAGCGCAAAGGGCTCTAGGCTAAAACAATAGCCATCTATAGGGCTGTAAGATGGTTTACCATTGAGACTTCTACAAAATACCGTTGTAGATACGCGAAGCAGCTACGCCCAGTTGCCTGGACATGTAACTAGAAATATATTTTATATTCAAGTTCTGTGTTAAGTAAACATTGCGGCCGGAGTGACCGAGTGGTTCTAGGCGCTACACTCTAGAACCACGCCACCGCTACGGTCGCAGGTTCGAATCCTGCCGCGGGCATGAATGCGTGTAATGTCCTTAGATTAGTTAGGTTTAAGTAGTTCTAAGTTCTAGGGGACTGATGACCTCAGATGTTAAGTCCCATAGTGCTCAGAGCCACTTGAACCATTTTTTAAGTAAACATTACGGTGAATTTGTATTTTGCATATTATGTTTCTTAATTAGCATACTGTGCTTATACGTTTGTACATGATTCATATTTATTTGTACCTCTGTTTCATAATTTCAAGGGCGTTTTCATGAATATGTAGAAATTAATTTTTTTTGGTACTACACTACGAACATAGTTCATTTCTTGTTTTCATTTCTAATAGAAAACTGGCAAAATGAATACCACGGCAATGCTGGGTTTGTCAGATAGTATTTGATAAACAGTTTAAGACAGACCACCTCTACAATCGAATGGTTGGCCTCCTCATTTCTTACGTGATCCACCCATCGAATCTTGAGCATTTCAAAGGCTTCTATTCTCTTCTTGTCTAAACTGTTTATCGTCCATGTTTCACTTCCATTAATGGCTATCCTCCATACAAATACTTTCAGAAAGGACTGCCTGACACTTAAATCTATACTCGACGTTAACAAATTCTTCTTCTTCAGAAAATTTTTTCTTGCCATTGCCAATCTACATTTTATATCCTCCCTACTTCAACTGTCATCAATTATGTTGAGTGCTGTTCTTATTCCAGACAAAATATTAAACATTCGTTAAGAAGGAAGGAATATTATACGTAGCACTGCCTCGGATTAGGGAGGGAAATCGACCGTGGCCTTAGGGGTATGGTATGGAACCTAAATCTGGGCAGCTGGACATCTGTTTGAAGCTTAACAGAAATCCATTCAGTGTCTCAGCAGTGCGCCACCTCTCGTCGTATATTCAGTTGGCACCCGTGTAACAACGCTATGTCAGCGTAAGAAACGATTATCTGCAATAGTTTACAGATTATTTTGGTAATGTGCTTCTGCTGACAGGAGCGGTGGCAACTGGGGGGGGGGGGCATGGGGGCTATAGCCCCCCCCCCCCAATGGAGATCATATTACACTGGATAAAATGACTTCAGAAATCAGCGAGTATATTACTTCAACAGATTCAATCATTTTTAATAATTATGTAGCAATATAGATTGCAATGTATTTCAAACACATTTTAACAAAAGAATAATAGCGGCAAATAGCTTAGTATCTAAACCAATAAATATCATTTAACTTAAAATGGGCGTCTTATAAGTTATTAATCTGCATTGGATGTATATTAATGTGCGAGTACCACTTACAATAATCAAGAATGCTAAATATGCCGGATATGCCTAACAACATTTAAATCGCTGACCCCAGACAAAAACTTCGAAATCGTCGGACATCTGGGTCAAATCGTATAATTTTCCCGAGCACACACATTCTTTAGACACGTTTTTACCGTGAAATTCGAAACAATTACCAAAATCTACTTTAAGCAACACTAAATTTTACCAGTTTGTCGGTGGAGGACCTCAACTCTCCTTTTGTTAAGCGATATTCCATTACACCCTCCTCCACCTCCCCCCCCCCCCTCCATTAGGCCCCCCTCCCCTTTGACCGACTTCTAGAATCGCCCCAGTCTACTGATATCCATACCTCGTATACAACAGTTGCATTGGTCGTCATGTAACGTCAGCAGCTTCATCTCCGTATTATCACTTCTCTGTTCAGTCTCTAATGATATCAATGTCGAATGGTTTACAAACTTCAGTTCTTCTTAGCTCTCCATTCCTGTGCGACTTCTTAAAATTCAGTTTACTTCTGTGCTTTAAAAGATTTCGTGCAGTTGGAATTTGACGGCATCTAGAAGTGTATATCAGTAGCTACGAGAGCAGATAAAAAGCGACTACCCGCTGAAAACAAAGATCAAAGTAACAAGCACAAGCGTTAGGTTGCTTCCCTCACCACATCGCCATCACAAAAGGTTTCAATAACATATGTCATAAAAAGAGAGTGGTGAATTCAGTTGTATTTACTGTTGGAAGGAACCAAAAGTTGAACTTTCTCTCAATGTCAGAAACAAGGATGAAGCAAGAAAAAGAGGAAAATGGACCGCGCTCTTGTTGAAGGATCCATCCCGGTATTTTCCCGGGCTGAGTTGATTTAGGAAAACTACCAAAGCCCCTATGAAGATGACCGGCCAGAGACTTGAACCCACTCCTCTCTAGCACGAGTCCCATGTCTTAACTAGTTTGCTCCGCTTGGCAGTACCCCTTGGGTATTTCTTTCATGTGATATAAACAAAAATGCTAATTCAAAAGCAAACAACGACGATATTGTCCCGGGAGCAGAAAAGACCTAGAGCCTACAACTAGAGAGCTGAGAACGAATCAAACGATTAAAAAGATTTAGAAGGGGGAAAAAAATAAAGGATTCCGCCGAACGAACTTGGAGGATTTCAGTCCGCGTTACTTCTTAAGGAATGCTCCTCAGCTCATAAATAGTACTTCAAACAAATTAGTCGCTGATCTCTACATTGTATGATAACCTTTTTGACGATGTTGTGTTTTATTACTGACGCTACGGAAAGAGCAAAAGTAGTGTGTAATTCGCCGGCTGATCATTTACAAATATACGGTGTTTATAATTAAACTTTCGCTGCTTGAGCCAGTGTAGACGGAAAACTGTTCCCCGTATGGGTACCCAACTCTATAGCAAAGACTGAATTTTCTCATTTTGAGTTACTGAAGGAGCGGTCTGTTTTATTTGCTAAAAACATTCAACAGCCTAGCTCGCATAAATATTTCTTTATTTGGGACAACCGTTTTCGACATACTTTGCTGTCATTGTCCAGGCTTGAAAAAGATAAATGTAGCAGCTATTCGCTTGTCTACGACAAGTGCTACAGCTCAGATGTCATCAATTTTTCATTCCAAGAAAAGAAGTGATAATGTCTGCTGTTTGCTTGATTGTGAAATCACTCCCTCCCCTCCCCCCTCCCCATCTCACTAATAACTGTGAAATGTTGTTCCAACAAACTTCCAGACTGTCTTGGATGCAGATGGTAGTCACTGTGGGAAACGTTTGTAACCTAGAACGCAAACGTGGCACGCAGTTAACAGATGTTATCTCCCACGCGGAAATGAAAATGTGTTTCTTTCAATGTTTTATTCATTGTTTCTCCTCCGCATGCCCATACAAATGTTTCTAGAAAGTTTCGTTGTCCTACAATCACTCGTTTTTCACAGGAACGCTCTCAAGTAGCGAAAGTTTAATTATAGCCATGCTGCAGAAAAGCTGCCCAGCAGGTGTGGCGTCGCGGTGAGAAGCAACATTGCCGGCCGGTGTGGCCGAGCGGTTCTCGGCGCTTCAGTCTGGAACCGTGTGACCGCTACGGTCGCAGTTTCGAATCCTGCCTCGGGCATGGATGTGTGTGATGCCCTTAGGTTAGTTAGGTTTAAGTAGTTCTAAGTTCTAGGGGACTGATGACCTAAGTCCCATAGTGCTCAGGTCCATTTGAATCATTTTTAGAAGCAATATTAATGGAGTGAACATTCAGATACGGAAAACAGAATTTACATTGTCCCGTAAGTCAAGAGACTACCATGCGGACTAAGATTTGCCCCTAACCGCTCTGCAGATCACAAGTATTATTACATCTTTAGCACGCTTAGACCCCATTCAAAAGTGCCGTCAGGTTTGTACACAGATTTCATAGGCATCTTAACAATTTGCGCTCGATATTAATAGTGAAATTGATTTAACGCTTGAAAAAGATAAACGTGGCAGCTATTCGCTTGTCTACGACAAGTGCTACAGCTCAGATGTCACCATTTTTTCATTCCAGGAAAAGAAGTGATAATGTCCGTTGTTTATTATATTTTGTACTGCACTTGATCACAATGCTGTGTCTATAAATTACGCTCTGGTGATAATTTGCGAAATGGCTTCCTAATAATTGAAAATGAAAGTTTCGAAACCCATCCAATTTCGATTAGCATCTTACGCTTGTCTGTTACTTTTAACGCCGGCCGAAGTGGCCGTGCGGTTAAAGGCGCTGCAGTCTGGAACCGCAAGACCGCTACGGTCGCAGGTTCGAATCCTGCCTCGGGCATGGCTGTTTGTGATGTCCTTAGGTTAGTTAGGTTTAACTAGTTCTAAGTTCTAGGGGACTAATGACCTTAGCAGTTGAGTCCCATAGTGCTCAGAGCCATTTTTGTTACTTTTAACGATTTTTATTTCATCGTTTTTCTCTTTATGATGGGGAAAACCACAATAACATTTTACATTTCAATGCATTTATTTGGCTCATTTTACGTACAAGTGTCCATCGACTTGCAGAATAAAAGTTACTAGAAAAGAGTGGCTCAAATGGTTCAAATGGCTCTGAGCACTATGGGACTCAACATCTTAGGTCATAAGTCCCCTAGAACTTAGAACTACTTAAACCTAACTAACCTAAGGACATCACACACACCCATGCCCGAGGCAGGATTCGAACCTGCGACCGTAGCAGTCCCGCGGTTCCGGACTGCAGCGCCAGAACCGCTAGACCACCGCGGCCGGCAGAAAAGAGTGACTCTTAAGCATCATTCATATTTAATGATTTATTTATCCACCATCTTTAAGCGTATGGATGCAACAGATGTCGTCAGGAGTAACTTAAGTTTTTACAATGGGAATTCCACCAGCCGTTAGTGCCGGTAGATGAATGCGGACGATGCCATTGCTTCTTTATTCAAGCAGCTGCTCGTTGGCCTCACGAGGCTGAGTGGATCGCGTTCCAGACCTCCCTACCTCACAAATTACTGAGAAGATACTGGAAATCGAACCCAGGTCCTTTCGTAGTGAAGCCGGCCAGGGTAGCCGAGCGGTTCTAGGCGCTACAGTCTGGAACCGCGCGACCGCTACGGTCGCAGGTTCGAATCCTGCCTCGGGCATGGATGTGTGTGATGTCCTTAGGTTAGTTAGGTTTAAGTAGTTCTAAGTTCTAGGGGACTGATGACCTCAGATGTTAAGTCCCATAGTGCTCAGAGCCATTTGAACCATTTTTTGAGAGAGCGAGCGAGTGTGCCGGCGGTTCTAGGCGCTTCAGTCAGGAACCGCGTGACCGCTACGGTCGCAGGTTCGAATCCTGCCTCGGTCATGGATGTGTGTGATGTCCTTAGGTTAGTTAGGTTTAAGTAGTTCTAAGTTCTAGGGGACTGGTGACCATAGATGTTAAGTCCCATAGTGCTCAGAGCCATTTGAACCATTTTTTTTTTACTCCGACTGTCATATGTAAATGTTATCTACAGTTGAATATTACACGATATGTGTATACATTTACCAGATTGACTGGCAGTACAGCTGTTAGATGAGTTCGGCAGTATACAAGCGCCTCCTGCTAGTCTGAAAAAACATAATTGGACCTTTGTAGTGCTTACTTATGAAAGGTAACTTCTCCTCCTTTGACATATTTAGATTTGTATTTACCTTTGTAGTTACTAATAAACAAATGTGTGAAAACAGGACAAATATCGTGCAATATTAAAGTTTCGGCCTTAGAGTAAAATGTAAACAAAAATAATATGCCAAAGCCGCTTGAAATTCCCGGTATGCTGTTACCGACATGCGTAGTACGCTATCGTCAATCAATGGATATTTTTCCTCTATGAGTAGGAAGCATCGTACCGAAAGAAAGATAAGGCAAGAAAGTGCGGACTGGTTCTCTATAGTACACCTGCGTGGTGGAAACTGCAGCCAGCGAAGTCACTGTGTGCATCCTCCTCGGACAGACTGGTAGTCGTAGCGGGCGCGCTCCCGTGCAGCGCCAGACAAAGGCTCCCCACCTACAATGGAGGCGTATTATGAGGCCAGCCGGTGTTTTCCTTGCGCTAATGAATGGCGCGCCGGACTGCATCTCCCAGTCGCTTCTTCTGCACACAGCCGGGCCGCAACATTTCGTGGCAGGATGGGGTTTGTAGAAGACGTGGGGTGGGGCATGTGGGCTGAGGTGATGTCACTTCCTCGATTGGACTCCTCTGCATATAAGCCGTTTCCTCGGCCATGGGCGTTCTGGCACTGTTCCGCCGAGTTTCCAGATGCTGTTAGTCATCGTCGCCGTGGGTGCCAGCAAATTTGTGGGGCTTCCTCTCCAGCACTAACTCCAGACTGGATGAAAAGCCAGTCGCTAGTAGAAATAAAGATAAGTGACAAAGTAGTATTCCTGTTATTAAGACCAGTAGAATCAAAAAGAACAACCAGACTTCTCTAGCGCGCAGTCGACAAAAGCCCAGAGGCTTCGAGTAATTGATTGCGCCAGAGCCATCGGTGCAGTCTAATGGGGAAGCAGGAGTCTGTTGGTGCCAGAAAAGCCTAACAGAGTACAGTGAGGTGCTGAGAGATCATGATATCGTGGTGCTCTCCTAGTGCTGTGCTATTACTGTTCCGGTCTGGTGATGATGATGATGAGTCCCATACTTCTTTACAGAGCGTAGGGGAACGACGCGGGAGACCCGCACCGCCTTACTAGGCAAGGTCCTAAATGGTTCAAATGGCTCTGAGCACTATGCGACTTAACTTCTGAGGTCATCAGTCGCCTAGAACTTAGAACTAATTAAACCTAACTAATCTAAGGACATCACACACATCCATGCCCGAGGCAGGATTCGAACCTGCGACCGTAGCGGTCACGCGGTCCCAGACTGAAGCGCCTTTAACCGCACGGCCACACCGGCGTAATGGGGATGAATGATGATGATGATGAAGACGACACAACAACACCCAGTCATGTCGAGGCAGGAAAAATCCTGACCCCGTCGGGAATCGAACCCAGGACCTCGTGCTCGGGAAGCGAGAACGCTACCGCGAGACCACGAGCTGCGGACGTCCCGGTCTGGTACTGAGCCACTTATGTCCGGCCGAGGCTGACAGGAAGCGTTGTTCATCTTCCGTTCCGGCGCTTGTGGTTACGCCAGATCAAGAATTATAAGGGAACTGCTGTTTCCTCACTAAATGTCACTGTGATCTCGACCTTTTTAATTTTGTGGGTTACACACCTATGACATTTGAGCCGCTCGGTTGGCATATCTACTAGAGCAAACGCCAGGAGGAATGGTCAGTATTCAGGGATATGACAGGAACGACCATTCTAACAAGGGAACCTCCCCATCGCACCCCCCTCACATTTAGTTATAAGTTGGCACAGTGGATAGGCCTTGAAAAACTGAACACAGATCGATCGAGAAAACAGGAAGAAGTTGTGTGGAACTATGAAAAAATAAGCAAAATGTACAAACTGAGTAGTCCATGCACAAGATAGGCAATATTAAGGACAATGTGAGCTCAGGAGCGCCGTGGTCCCGTGGTTAGCGTGACCAGCCGCAGAACGAGAGGTCCTCGGTTTAAGTCTTCCCTAGAGTGAAAAATTTAACTTTTTATTTTCAGTTTATGTGACATACTCATATGTTTTCATCACTTTTTTGGGAGTGATTATCACATCACAAGAAAACCTAAATCGGGCAAGGTAGAAGAATCTTTTTACCCATTCGCCAAGTGTACTAGTTAGGTGGGTCGACAACATATTCCTGTCATATGACGCACATGCTGTCACCAGTGTCGTATAGAATACATCAGACGTGTTTTCCTGTGGAGGAATCGGTTGACCTATGACCTTGCGATCAAATGTTTTCGGATCCCATTGGAGAGGCACTTCCTTTCTTCTACTAATCCACGGTTTTGCGGTGCGGTCGCAAAACACAGACACTAAATTTATCACAGTGAATACAGACGTCAATGAACGAACGGACAGATCATAACTTTGCGAAAATAAAGTAAGTAAAATTTTCAGTCTAGGGAAGATTTGAACTAAAAACCTCTCGTGCCGCAGCTGCTCACGCTAACCACGGGACCACGGCGACCCTGAGCTCACAATGTCCTAAATATTGCCTATCTTGCGCATGGACTACTCAGTTTGTATATTTTGTTTATTTTTTCATAGTTCCACACAACTTCTTCCTGTTTTCTCGATTGGTCTGTGTTCAGTTTTTCAAGGCCTATCCACTGTGCCAACTTATAACTAAATGTGAGGGGGGTGCGATGGGGATGTTCCCTTGTAAGCAAAAAAGTGCCGTACACATTGGCACTAAAATGCATACCTTAGAAGCTTGTTCAGCAGAAGAGGTGTGTTTCACAATAGCGAAGACGAGCAAGTGCTCATAGGTCTTAAAGTATGCATATTAGGTTCCATGTTTACTAGATTTTTTTGCTTCGACTGGTTGTTCCTGTCTTATCCCTGAATACTGACCGTTCCTTCTGCAATCCCTGTATATAATTAAACAACTGTCCCGGAACCTGGATACCACTACCACTTGCAGTTTGGGCGTCTAACAGCTTACAGACGGGGCAGAAACAAAAATCTTGCTGTCAATATTTCGCGTAATTATTGACTGATTTTAGAAATTTAAAATGTTGTCATAATCTACTTATTAAGAGGTATAATCTTATGTCAAAATTTTCACAGTTTTAGGCAGTATCTACGTAGCTTATATCACTGAACGTACCTGTAAAATTACATCATTGTACTCTACACAATTCAGGATATAAAACACCAAAGACATTTAGATGCGCTAGAGGTATAGCTCCTGCTTAAAATGGCGCGCAGTAAAACTTCATCTGGCATGGTGTTTAATTTATTACTAATTCTACTCGCAATATGCTTTGCAGACAATATCTACATGTATCACTGAATGTACCTGCAAAATAATATCGCCGTACGACATATAGTTCAGGAGAAATGACATCATAAACATTTAGGTGCGCGAAAAATTAGATTTGTTTAAAATGAAGCACAAGTTACTACATTCATCCACGATTTCATAACGAAAGCACTTAGGGACTTACAACAAACTTCAATCATAACTTCAGACCTCTTCTAAATTTTTTTCTCATTTTAGTGCTCATCGTCAAATTTTTAACACATTAAGCCATTTGCAAAGTTATCATATGCTTGAAACTGTTGTACACATGGGAGCTCAACTCTTTAAGGTATCGGGGTTTACTTGCCTACACAAACAAACAATACGGTCACGCGCAGCTGTCATACTCTCAATTTCAGTATAGATACAAGGTGAACTAGAAATATTTTAACGTACTTTGCCGGCAGATTACTTACTTGCAGACATGGAAAGAAAGCCACATAAAAATATCCGAATGTCCCTCCGTTTTCAGTATCGATTAAATAAAATCGAAAAAATTCTTAAGAAGTCAGTAACTTACATCAAATGTTAAGAATGTCAGTCGCTTAGTTCTTCTAACGTATGTACTCGCCGGACCATGGACTGTCGCGTCTTTCAAACGCACCTAGATGATCCGAGGCGGTTTCGCAGGCTTTCATAATACGTTGATGAAGCGTCGTGGGGTTAAAAATTCCTGTTGCAATATTACAAAATCGGCTCGTAACCTGAAACTAACGTCGTGTGTAATATAAGTATAAATGCAGTCAGATGTATATTTTCTTGTGTTGTATACCACGAAAGATATCAACAATCAATGAAAATGCGTAAAAGCACGACGGTGTGCTCTAATTAGCTTTCACTGAATACAGTACCGTTAAACTGTGGATTTAGGCAACATTAATAACTGTCCCGTGTATTATTTTGCGTCAGTGGCAACGTGGTTGCTTGTCATCAGCAAAATCTTCCAGGCAAACACTTCGGTGCAAATGATTTTAGAAGTTACTTCACTTGCTGACTATGAGTTTACTCTCGCAGGAGCTGCAGACAACTTTGGACAGCTGCCCATCTTTTACAGATCACTGCAGAAAAAATTAATTAAAAATTTCAGTTTCTAAAATAATTTTGTGCCGTTAGTCGCTCGGTGAGACCATGTTAAGAATTATTTATCAACAAACCCGAGAAAAAACTAGAATTATAGCAGTAGATACGAAAAAATATTTGGCATATTAAAATTTTACACCGGCCTGGGCCTCGAACCAAGTAGTTTCACATTTCTTATAAATGCTCATAGCCACAGATCTACCTGGGTACGACCCAGGATGGATTTCTACTGCAACAATTCCCATTTCCAAATTGCACAGAAGCTTTGTTGGATATCTTGCTGGAATGATACCTCTGAAAGAACAGAAATCATGGAACTTTGGGATTTCAAAACAGCAGATCCAGATGCAGGGGGAAAGATTCATTCTGGAAGCGGATATGAGGCTCGTAATCGAAGTGGGGGGTGGGGGGCGAGGGAAATTATTTGTAGAGGGATACCAATGGGTGAATACAACAGGCAGATAGAAATGAATGTAGGTTGCGTAGTTATTCAGAGATGAAAGGACTAGCATAGGACAGAGTAGCATGGAGAGCTGCATCAAACCAGTCTTCGGTCTGAAGACCACAACAACAACAACAAGAACAGTCACTGGGCCTATCTCGAGGCACCAGAACTCCAGTACGGTGATCAGATAATAGTTACATTTGTTCAGTTTAGAAGAGAGAATAGATAACTTAAAACACTTATGGGTGGAACACATCGAGCACTTTACCCTTTCTTGTACAAATTTTCTCCGAACAGCAACCATTTAACGACACAGCCGGGAATAAAAACCCCCTTGGGATCAGGAGTCCACTTATCAGTGCATTGTTGCACACCGTGGCCTGGATGCATGCACTGATTCGGTTGGTAAGGGTGCCTTAAAACCGGTGTGTTCTCTCCTGTGCAAAGCTGGCCCAAAACTGTTATAACTGGACCTTGATATCCCGAAAACACTGGCACAGGCACGGAGATGATGTCCGATCTGGTCCCTCACTTGTTCTATCTGGGGCACATATGGCCCTTTTGTGGGCCATGGGAGTATCTCATCATCACGTAGGTAGTTCATGGAGTCACGTGCCATGTGCGCGCGGACATTGCTCTGTTGAAAAATGGCACCTCTGAATTGTCGCATGAGAGGTAAGATGTTGGGGCGCAGGACGAATCGTGCCGTTGGAGTTCCCACAATCAGTATGTGCCATGACCTGAACTCATATGCGATGGCTCCACATTGTTGCTGTGCCTCTCCAATTCCGAAACACTAGAAGAATGGGACCAGCATACATCTACATCTACATTTATACTCCGCAAGTCACCCAACGGTGTGTGGCGGAGGGCAATTTTCGTGCCACTGTCATTACCTCCCTTTCCTGTTCCACGGTATGGCGTATGGTTCCTGGGAAGAACGACTGCCGGAAAGCCTCCGTGCGCGCTCGAATCTCTCAAATTTTACATTCGTAATCTCCTCGGGAGGTATAAGTAGGGGGAAGCAATATATTCGATACCTCATCCAGAATCGCACCCTCTCGAAATCTGGACAGCAAGCTACACCGCGATGCAGAGCGCCTGTCTTGCAGAGTCTGCCACTTGAGTTTGCTAAACATCTCCGTAACGCTATCACGCTTACCAAATAATCCTGTGAGGAAACGCGCCGCTCTTCTTTGGATCCTCTCTATCTCCTCTGTCAACCAGACCTGGTACGGATCCAACACTGATGAGCAGTAGTCATTTCTAGGTCGAACGAGTGTTTTGTAAGCCACCTCCCTTGTTGATGGACTTCATTTTCTAAGGACTCTCCCAATGAATCTCAACCTGGTAGCCGCCTTACCAGCAATTAATTTTATATGATCATTCCACTTCAAATCGTTCCGCACGCATACTTCCAGATATTTTACACAAGTAACTGCTACCAGTGTTTGTTCCGCTATCATATAATCCTACAATAAAGTATCCTTCTTTCTATGTATTCGCAATACATTACAATTGTCTATGTTAAGGGTCAGTTGCCACTCCCTGCACCAAGTGCCTATCCGCTGCAGATCTTCCTGCATCTCGCTACAATTTTCTAATGCTGCAACTTCTCTGTATACTACAGCATCATCCGCGAAAAGCCGCATGGAACTTCCGACACTATCTACTAGGTCATTTATATATATTGTGAAAAGCAGTGGTCCCATAACACTCCCCTGTGGCATGCCAGAGGTTACTTTAACGTCTGTAGACGTCTCTCCATTGAGAAGAACATACTGTGTTCTGTTTGCTAAAAACTCTTCAATCCAGCCACACAGCTGGTCTGATATTCCGTAGGCTCTTACTTTGTTTATCGGGCGACAGTGCGGAACTGTATCGAACGCCTTCCGGAAGTCAATGAAAATAGCATCTACCTGGGAACCTGTATCTAATATTTTCTGGGTCTCATGAACAAATGAAGCGACTTGGGTCTCATACGATCGCTGTTTCCGGAATCGATGTTGATTCCTACAGAGTAGATACTCGTCGACGATGGCCGTCCGCGATTCATCGCTGGACTCAGTGCAGCGCCAGTCATCAGCAGTCCACGGTTCCTGGTCTTGGCATCACCCGAAACGTAGCCGTCGTTTTGTGTGACGATATTAACGGCAGCTTACAGGCGAACGGTAATTCGCTAGTCCGGCCGCTGCTAGTCTTCAACCAGTGGTGCGGGATGATACAGAATATTGAGTGGAGTCTATTAATTGTTCTCGGATGGTAGGTGCGGATGTGGAAGGGTTACGACGTGCTTGATGAAAACACGACGATCCTCCAGTGTTGTGATCAGGTGTGGTCGACTGAAGCCCTGACGACGAGTACGGCTGCCCTCGGGTTCCCGTGCAGCCCAATATCGGACCACTGGCACAAGCGAATGTCCCGCAAATCTGCATGTTGCACTAATCGACCAGTCGGTCAAATGGAGACCCAAAATGAGAGTCGTCCCAAACTCTACCATGTGCTGGTAAACGCTGTGTCACACGAGTATGTGGCATCTCCGTGTGCTCGAAAGTGATCACTCAACATGCGAGGTGCCGGGGCTAGCACTGTATTTAACACTAAATTCTTCTAGAATCTACATATGTAAATGATGCTCTAAGCCCCCCCCCCCCCCCCTTATTCTAACTCCGACTTTTGCTGTTGCACAAGGATAAAAAAAATACGCGAACTGACTCTAATCAACCCTGCCAGTGGAGTAGAAGAGAGTTTGGCACCTGCAATAATTTAATTTGATAAATAAGTTAAATAAACGAAGGTTTCATTAACATAGTGAGGAATGATAGGGATGCTCTACCGATTAACAGAATGAAAGTTCTGTCCAAAATAACAATATGCTTTATTAAGACTAAACACAAAATAATAAACAAAAACACATGAAACATTTACAATACATCAAATTGGCTCAAATTGGATACTCAAACAAACGCTGTGAATGTGAAGTTGTCCCTAAACTAGATTGTGAGGATTATGGCGAAGTGGTATGTGCAGCCAATTCCTTGCAACTCAAATCTTAGAGAAAACACATAGCCAACCCAACATTAATGGCTGCTACCCAAGACAGAACAAAGTTAGAAAAAAGACGAACAGGCGCGCTCTGCTGAGCTCTGATTATCACCTAGGAAAATCCCTGTCTGCCGGTGCTGCGGACATACCTTACCAATCTGTCTTCTTAACTGCCAGAACACGATCTGGCGTACCGGAGGCGACGGCTCGTTGCTTCGACGTTCTCGACCGAAAGGCGAGAGCCGACTACCGCTAAGAGCACCCGTACAAAACCGAACACAGAACATTCCCGCCCCACGACAGTGGCCGTGGTTAAACGTTCCAATCAGCAACTCGAAAACCGGCGGGAAATTCCACTCCATTGCCGGAACGCTACCATTCCACCAATGGAGATTCTTGGCGCCAATTTCTGCGCCGATCTTGCTACGTCACAGAGCTATGCCCTGAGCAAGCCAATCACAGTTACTATTTTGCAGAAAGCGCGGGAATTTTCCCGCCACAGCTGCCTGGGTACACAAGTCATTCCCACGCCTCGCTGGTAGCCCGCCAGAAAGTGTTTTCGCTAAGTTTCTGCGAAGTAACAGAACCTCTAGCCCAGCCGCTACTTCAGGCCCTGCGGGCGTGCCTCTTGACAATGTCGGCGTCTGGAAAGCATTCACTCGACTCCCTCACACCTGTCGGCTTACCCTTTCAAAGTCAACTGAACCCGCCTGTCACTGGACCACCCGGGTGACGAGAGACGCTGCGTGGGAAGTCCGCGTGTGAAGCAATAGCAACTTTCCACCGCATGCAATTAGAGAGGAGAATCGTAAGATAGAAATATGAGAGGGGGCTCATGCCACCTCTCAAACATGCTGTAATACCCACCCACCTCCCCAGGAGTCGGAACTCCCGCACCCATCAGTACATGCACATAAAAAATAAACAATATAAAGATTATAAACTGATAAGAGTTTTAGAACTGATAAGAAATAAGCTTTTAAAAAAAAAAAAATCTCACGAGATAGTTAAAGATGACTAGTGTAATAAGTGAATAAATCAAAATAAAATCAACGATCAAATAAATAAAGTAGAGATCATCCCAGAGTGCCCCAGGGAGCATCCCAGAGTGCCCCAGAGAGCTACAACGCCAAGAAGAATCTGCTGTTCACAGCCCTTGTGTACCCCACCAGGCTTGGTTGATAACAGTAAATACGAAAGCACTCCGGTGGCCGTTCTGCTTGCTACAGCGAATTGCAACTCTCAGCACTGACATATCCGGCGATGGTGTGCACGTGTACGCAGTTACACCGACAGCCGACCGAGTTTTCTAGGTGCTTTACTTTTTTCCCTCAGGCAGTGTAGTTATTAGGGACATGACTAGTTTCGAGAGCTGAACTTTTTATTTTCAAGTGTCACTAAGATCACATCTTGTGAACCCATTATTTTTAAAGAAAATTGGCTACCCTGTGTGTATTGTGTGTTTTTTGTCCACAAATTAGTAGATATTTCCAAATTGTTATGCATTTCTGTAAAACTGTGCCGGCAGAGCTCTAAACTGTACATGGAAAGCGCTGAAGAAGGTGAAAACTTGTGCTACTACGGTAGATGTGATACCTGTATCTGTAAATACTTTGAGGAGCTCTGTGTGCCGGCCGAAGTGGCCGTGCGGTTAAAGGCGCTGCAGTCTGGAACCGCAAGACCGCTACGGTCGCAGGTTCGAATTCTGCCTCGGGCATGGATGTTTGTGATGTCCTTAGGTTAGTTAGGTTTAACTAGTTCTAAGTTCTAGGGGACTAATGACCTCAGCAGTTGAGTCCCATAGTGCTCAGAGCCATTTTTTGAGCTCTGTGTGAGGGAGCGAAAGAAAGAAGGAGAAAGAGAGAGAGAGAGAGAGAGAGGGAGAGAGAGATCGAGAGAGGGGGGCGGGGATGAGAAATGCTTTGTCTAACAGACTTCTTTTTCTATGTTTCAGGTGAGTGACATCTCAGAATTCATACATGAGTTGCAGCACACCTGGTTTAGTAAGTGAGTACACATTGCAATTATCTGATGTAGAAATAATCAGTCGTGATGTCAGGCTTCTGTCTATTCGTAATATACAGGCAAAACATAGTCGGTCTACGAAGCAGGTTGCTTACATTGCCCCCGTGTGGTGTATCTGCATTGTTGGTCAAATTATGGAGCCCACATTAAATAACAAGATATATTATGAAACGCACAGGAAGGTCTAGATAGTTGACACTGGCCTGGAGAGTGGTGTGCTGCTGTATGCCAGATCCAAAAGATGTTATGTGGCAGAGGATGACACACCGGCATGTCGGCATCGCGTGGTGCCCTGGGCCTGATCGCAGACCTACTTTTATTTATGTCTAGATAAGGGTTCATAGCACACACATACGCCCCTCCCTTCTAGAAGGTTTAATTTCTTTGATGTGTGAAGAAAATGAAAGAAACGTTTAGAGACTTCAGTCTCGATGGTTTCTCGGCTGGATTTATTTGTGATCGGTGTTTTGATATCTATCTAAGTTGGCAATTTCATTTTACCACAAAATCGTCAACTCGCTTACAAACCCGAAAAGACATGATAATTAATGTAAGAACTTAACGTCTCGTAGAAACGGAAGTAATTAAAGACAAAACACTAGCCTAGTTTGTCTGATAATGATGGAGGAAATGCACTATGGTCTTATTAACGAAATTGTACATATAGAGAAGAAAAACATCTGGAGAAGTAAACCAGGATTCCGATCGTAGTTCTTCTCGACAACACTGTTTGATAAAACATTTTCTGGAAGCAGTCGAGCATACTAGGCTGGTAACATATTGCTCCAATTTTTTTGTCCTTTAGTTTTAATATCAAGTCTTGACTTCCTGTTGTAGTCGGCGTCGTACACCTGTTATAGACCAAGCTAGAGGATCAACAGCGACTACTCGCATTCGGAAAAAAGACTAGAACAATTACTCATGGAGGAAAGACATAGATTTACCGAAGATGTGTTCCAAGGACGCTGCCGTAGAAAATTTGAACTGCCTTTTCTGACTTAGAGTAGGAGTATCCTACAGTTGCAAATATACTGTATCCTTTTGGATTGTGAAGTTGCCCACATGAAACGTAGTGACGATGTCAGTCCTCTTCTCAATCTCCGTCCTTCAGTGCTACACTTATTTCTCAAAAATGGTTCAAATGGCTCTGAGCACTATGGGACTTAACTTCTGAGGTCATCAGTCCCCTAGAACTTAGAACTACTTAAACCTAACCAACCTAAGGACATCACACACATCCATGCCAGAGGCAGGATTCGAACCTGCGACCGTAGCGGTCGCGCGGTTCCATACTGTAGTGCCTTGAACCGCTCGGCCACTCCGGCCGGCACGTATTTCTCGGCTACGGATGACTTGGTAGAGACCTATACAAGTATGCTGTTTAGCTGTGAAACATTCCAGTTCGAAAATCACGTCGTTATCTTTCTGGAAATTCCTGGCAAGCAAATGATTTATTCATCCGAGGAAAGAGAAAGAGGTCACTGAGTGGCATGTGTGGTTGGGGGGGGGGGGGGGGTTCAGGCAAAACTTTATAGTCGAAAGAAATAGCATGTGTGACTGTGACCTCGGACAACTTGGCGCGACGCTTCGTCTTGCCAGCTTTCCGCAAACTCATCTCGAGGTTTCAGTTGTATGAGCCTGTGGCGGTTTGCCCCTTACGACCATAATCTGTTACGATGACTACGGCAAGTTGAAGAAAGGAGAATATATATATATATATACGTGCGTAATGTAAACCCCTTTCCTTGAAAAAATACATACTGTAAACCCCTTTCCTTGAAAATTTCTCTATTTTGCTGCAGATGACGTGTTGCTGATCTCATATGTACCAAGACTGCAGTACACGCAAGGTGCCTATGTGCTTCCACCGCCCTGAGTGGAATTCATAAGGTTCTAATAAATGTTTACCAACCTGCAGTCTTCCACAGTTGTTGTCCCCTGCGCAGAAAAATAGCACGTAGTTCGTGAATCCGTTTTCTTGAGGCTGTAGTAAACTCTTAGCGAGGAACTGATATTATGTAAATAATTAAATTTCCATTTAGTTTGTTTGTATGGGATGCCACTCGCTTTTTATGTCCGCCGCTCGTGGTCTCGCGGTAGCGTTCTCGCTTCCCGAGCACGGGGTCCCGGGTTCGATTCCCGGCGGGGTCAGGGATTTTCACCTGCCTCGAGATGACTGGGTGTTTGTGTTGTCCTCATCATTTCATCATCATCCAGGAAAGTGGCGAAATTGGACTGAGCAAAGATTGGATAATTGTACGGGCGCTGATAACCACGCAGTTGAGCGCCCCACAAACAAAACATCATCATCACTCGCTTTTTATTGTCAGAACACGAGAAACTGTACAATTACATTCCACTTTAGAATCATAAATAATTTCCATTCTTCAACGAAATACTGAACTGCCTATTTCCGTAATTGCTATTACACTGTTGTCAAATATATCGCTATATAACCATATATTGCTAATTAAGTCTTTACCTCATGCCGACCACAGCAGACATGTGTGTCCTCCGTGACTGCCGAACCAGCTCTGATCTTACAGCCGAACCACTTCGCCCGCCATCCAAGTTAGGCGCGATCCGAAGATCTCCGAAGCGGTTCGTCTGCCTTTCCGTTTAGCTGGCGTTTACTCTGATGGTTATTAATACTTGTGAAATAATGGAATGATAGCACTCTATTGAGAAATGCTTTAATATGAAATGCAAGTAAACACGCTGTTTAGTTTGCTTAATATTAACAACAGAAGATTATCATTTTGGCGCGCAACTTCCGAACGCAGCGGCCAATCGCGGAAAAGGACCACAATTTAGGCTGTTTTTCTCACAATACTCTTACCAAACAAACGATCTGTCATCAGTACCCCACACTACATCATCTTGCCACTGCTGCCTTCTCAACTACTCTAAGAAGAGCTTCTTGTAGCCGAATATGAAGGCTGTAAAGCTAGAAATATTACACATGGCTTTACGGCCAGAAATATTACACCACACCAAGGCAGTCCGTAAAAACACTCTACTGGGTCACGGAGCAGCGAGTTCACCAGTGAGAGCCACTCAACCACCACGTAAGGTCCCATGAATCTGGGCAACCACTTTTCAGTAATTCCCTGGTTGCCCTGACTTTGCCTCCAATAGTTTTTCAGGAAAACAGTCTCCGACCACGAAAGAGGCGACACGTCTGCCCTTTCTGTATCCAATCCTCTCCCCTAAGGCACCACTTGATGTTATTCTCGGCTGCCTCGCCTTGCACAGTGGTGGTTGGGTCTTCACCTTGTTCGGCGGCGGTGAATTGATGTGTTTCGACAGCTCGCTATGGTCCTTTGTCTCGATATCGTAGTGACACACCCAGCATTCGTCTAAGGTGTTCAGGCTGCTACCTTAGGCAGCTGCATTGGCCTATCAGAGCTGCTGCCTGTACGGCGGTGTTTTTGAACTGGTGTGAGCAGTCGCCGATCGCAGTGGACGGCGATCTTTGTCATGTTCAAAGTGTCGTGCAAGATGTTGAAAGCTGATTCGTGACAGATTTTCACTTTTTCTACTGTTGCCTCGACTGTGATACGTCGGTCTTGTATACCAGGGCGTCCACTCATTTTGCGATTCTCTACTGACCACAGACCGATAGTCCGCCACTTCATTATTCGCCAGTCAAACTCGTTTGGCCACAGTGGAAGCGTGTGCGCCACCTAATTACGTCTCATTAGTGGTGCATCGTTGTCATACATCTGTACTAATTCAGCATGGGTTGTTGCTGTGTGTCCTCCTTCAAATGCAGAAAAATAATCATCGCACGATACTCCACTCTATCAGTCGGCTGCGCAGCTAGTCTTGTGACACGCAGAATGCAGTGTGCTCCAAGGCAGCAGGCATATCCTGCAAACACACGAATTAATTGTGTAATTTCTTTCGGGTGGTAATTAAAACTGTATTGGATTAACGCGTATTTGCAGCTTTCAGACTTGGTATGTAGGTAGGTCGCGACTCTTATCGCTCGGCCGGGAAGCGGCTGGCATCTGTCCGAGCAGAGATTGAGGGGATTATGACGGCGACGGCATAAGAACTCTCCAGGCCTTTTCAAAGGCTGCGCGGCGCGCCTGGTATCAGGGCCAGGTGCGCCTCCGTTCTAGGTCCCTGCAGCTGCTCCAGGTGTGCTAGCGGGTCGTCTGGAGAAGTGCAGACACTATGACAGTTTCTTAGGCACTATTTTGTGTTTAAGAAAAGATTATTCTACATGTTTCTCATCAGAAATCTCATTTGATTTTTTTTTTTTTTTTTTTTGTTCATTCAGCCGTCTCAGTTGTAATGTCTAGTGTGACGATATGAAAGAAAGGACAAATTAACACCCACTCCCTGACCAAATAAAATCTCCGACCCGGCTGGGAATCGAATGCGGGCCCCTTTGCTTAGCAGTCCGCCGATCTGACCGCGCAGCTACCGAGGCGGGTGTATTTCAATGGTGGATGCTTGTGAGAAGGTTGCGTTATTGCTCGTTTGAGGAGACGTGTCTACAAACGCGTTTCGGAATTCGACTGAGGCAGGACTCCAGTTTATTGTTCCGTCGTATTGCTGCTGGTGTTGTCCCATGACTGTCACGCAAACATTGAATCGCTGGGTCCAGGAGGGCCATAGTCAACGCTATGCAAGGTCTCGTCAGCCCCACGCGACTATCTCTCGAGAGGACGAACATTCTTGGCTCGACCATTGAGGATTGTATATCTTAAGACACGAACATTTAGTCAGGTGATAGATTTGTCTGTAGCAAGACAAGTATCCATACCCTCAGTGCGACGAATTCTGGAACATCGTGGACTGTCAGTACGGGACCATTGTTGCTGCTTCGCTTGACGCGTAAACTTATTCTCTTTCTGTTTAACGCGTTTGCTGTTGTTTCAAAGTACCATCACTTTTCTAGCGAATGTTTTTTGGTATTTTAGCACGTATAGAATTCACGGAAAGGAGGAACTCATAATTCTATATAATAATTACTGGAAGTAAACAGTCATCTTTATGTCACCCATGAAATGTGGCACTCGTCTAGGCAGTGTGGAAGGTCACCCGGATCATAGTAGCAGTCAAAGACGCTGTTGTTGAATATTCATAATTTGATTTGTTTCATACCACAATCTGTTGTCACATTTAAAAAAAAAAAGGAAAGAAAAAAGATTCCACAGTTCTTTTTCTTCAACGGTTTTGAAGTTTGCGTGGAAAATACAATTTTAACCCAGCATGCTTTAATCCACCCAAGAAATTTCACTCTCGCGCACTTTCAGATAGCAAAAGACATGCTAAGTGCGAACTGCTTTCGGAGAGATGCCATCTATGGTGTGTCTGATTCCAATGCAAAATACGAACTAACTCCGTGGCGCCCATTCGATGATATTTGTAACTTAGCATTGCTGCTAGAATGTTCTGCAAATTCGCTGTCAGATTAATTATGGTAATGAAGGTCTGCTTAAACAACAGTGAAAATCTGAATAAAAATCTATATTTTTATGCTTAGAAAAATCTGGGAATTAAAAGAGCTACAAAAGATGTTTTGAAAGTACTGAATTAGACTTTAGAATTTCAAAAATATTGTGCGTGAAGAGGTTTGTTTGCATTCGAGAATATTGCGTTTTGGTGTCACGTGGAGTAGTTCCTGGTAAAATTAACTGTGTTTTCTGAATAAAATTACGGCTATTTATCAAATGAGTAATAAATTACACATTGCTATAATTTTTATAGAATTTGGAAATTTGGTGAATGCACGGGGCATTTGTTGTAAATTGTATCAGCGACATGAAAGCAAATTGAAACTTTTAAACAAACAAATTCTGCGCTAAATTACTTTTCCGATTACTTTTAAAGTGAAACCAATAGGATGACCATCCTTTCGTGTTGCTACGTTTGCTCATTTGTATCGCCTAATTTACAAACAGATCGGAGCAAATTCTACCCAACTGAAAGTGGTACATTACAAGTTCTGTTGGACCGATAATCCTTAATCTTGGTTTGTTACGCGTGGCAGCAGAGAGAGGTGCGCCCAACGACGACATTGGACACACGCTGGCACTACCCCGAGATTAGTGATTCAGTGCTCCTCCAGGGCAGACAGCTAAATGACGGATATAGTTGCATCTGGAACTGAGGCTCCAGACGAAGGAAAAAAAAAGGGGTAAGGAAGTGAAGGGACACCTGGTAGTTCTAAAAATAGCGCGGGCGTGCACTGTGGTCGGGAAGTGCCCCGTCGTCTCGTCTCGCCCGGCGATGCATAATTCGTGGGGACGAGCCGAGGGCTGCGTCGCATATGGGCTGTTATGACGTAGTGTGTGCGAGCGGTGCGCTGCACAGTATTTTTACGGCAGAGGGAGAGAGAGGTAAGGGTGGGAGGCGCGCATGTGGCGTAACAAGATTACGGCGTCATGTGGCCGCGGTTGGGGTAGCCGACGGTGTGCCACAAAAAACCAGGCCCCTGGGAGCCGGCGGCGGCGGCAGAGGCGGGGTGAAAACAAGCGCTACAATTACCGCGAGCCGATCATCCCGTGACGCATACTTCCTGCTGCCTGCTGCTGCTGCCTCGCAAGTGCTCCGAGGCGCCCCGTCCAGTCTGCTGCCGAAAGAGCCCGCGCAGACTCACATCCTGAGAGGGCGCGCCTGCTTCTCATTTGGGCATAGTAGGGCCAAGAGCAGATCAGCCAGCTGCTCAGAGATAGGTATTCTACATCTACATCCATACCTTGAGTACCTCTATCGGTTCTCCCGTCTATTCCAGTCTCGTATTGTTCGTGGAAAGAAGGATTGTCGGTATGCCTCTGTGTGGGCTCTAATCTCTCTGATTTTATCCTCGTGGTCTCTTCGCGAGATATACGTAGGAAGGAGCAATATACTGTTTGACTCCTCGGTGAAGGTATGTTCTCGGAACCGTACCGACCTACTGAGCGTCTCTAGTGCAGAGTCTTAAACTGGAGTTTTTCTATCATCTCCGAAACGCTTTCGCGATAACTAAATGATCCTGTAACGAAGCGCGCTGCTCTCCGTTGGATCTTCTCTATCTCTTCTACCAACCCTATCTGGTACGGATCCCACACTGGTGAGCAGTATTCAAGCAGTGGGCGAACAAGTGTACTGTAACCTACTTCCTTTGTTTTCGGATTGCATTTCCTTAGGATTCTTCCAATGAATCTCAGTCTGGCATCTGCTTTACCGACGATCAACTTTATATAATCATTCAATTTTAAATCACTCTTAATGCGTACTCCCAGATAATTTATGGAATTAACTGCTTCCAGTTTCTGACCTGCCATATTGTAGCTAAATGATAAGGAATCTTTCTTTCTGTGTATTCGCAGCACATTACACTTGTCTGCATTGAGATTCAATTGTCATTCCCTGCACCATGCGTCAATTCGCTGCAGATCCTCCTGCATTTCAGTACAATTTTCCATTGTTACAACCTCTCGATATACCACAGCATCATCCGCAAAATGCCTCAGTGAACTTCCGATGTTATCCACAAGGTCATTTATGTATATTGTGAATAGCAACGGTCCTACGACACTCCCATGCGGCACACCTGAAATCGCTCTTACTTCAGAAGAAGTAAGAGTGCTCGCTTGACTACTGCGTGTGATCGACCATATCTACACCTACACTGAACAGCCAAACAAATTGGTATAAGCACGCGTATTCTATCTTCAACTGCCACACGAGACTGGTCAACAAGGAACTGGAGGAGGAGGAGGAGGAGGAGATTAGCGTTTAACGTCCCGTCGACAACGAGGTCATTAGGGACAGAGCACAAGCTCGGATTAGGGAAGGATGGGGAAGGAAATCAGTCGTGCACTTTCAAGGGAACCATCACGGCATTTGCCTGATACAGTGTAGGGAAATCACGGAAAACCTAAATCAGGATGGCCGGAGACGGGTTTGAACCGTCGTCCTCCCGAATGCGAGTCCAGTGTACTAACCAATGCGCCACCCCGCTCAATGTACGCGTATTCAAATGCAGAGACTTGTAAACAGGCAGAAGATGGCACTGTGGTCGGCAACAGCTATATAAGACAACAAATGTCCGGCTCAGTTGCTACAATGGCAGGTTCAAGATTTAAGTGAGTTTGAACGTGATGTTGTAGTCGGCACAAGAGCGATGGGACACGACATCTCCGAAGCAGCGATGGAGTGAGGATTTTCCGGTACGACCATTTCACGAGTGTACCGTGAATATCAGGAATCCGGTGAAACATAAAATCTTAAAACATCAAATTGTTGACATCGTTGCGGCTGGAAAAAGATCCTGCAAGAACGGGACCAACGACGACTGAAGAGAATTGTTCAATGTGACAGAAGTGCAACCTTCCGCAGGTTGCTGCAGATTTCAATGCTGGGCCATCAACATAACGACATATCGTAGATATGGGCTTTCGTAGTCGAAGGCCCACTCGTGTACCCATGAGACTGCACGACACAGAGCTTTACACCTCGCCTGGGGCCGTCATCACCGACATTGGACTGTTGATGACTGGAAACATGTTGTCTAATCGGACGAGTCTCGTTTCAGATTGTATCGAGCGGATGGACGTGTAAGGGTGTGGAGACAATCTCATGTATCTATGGACCCTGCATGTCAACAGGGGACTGATCAACTTGGTGGAGGCTCTGTAATAGTGTGGGGCGTGTGCAGCTGGAGTGATACGGGACCCCTGACACGTCTAGATACGACTCTGACAGATGACACGTACGTAAGCATCCTGTCTGATCACCTGCATCCATTCGTGTCCATTGTGCATTCCGATCTGAGTTTAAACACTTCCGCTGGCCACCAAACTCCCCACACATGAACATTATTGAGCATATCTGGGATGACCTGCAACGTGCTGTTCACAAGAGATCTCCACTCCGTCGTACTCTTACGGATTTATGGACAGCTCTGCAGGGCTCATGGTGTCAATTCCCTCCAGCACTACTTCAGACACTAGTCGAGTATGCCACGTCGTGTTGCGACACTTCTGGTCGCTGGGGCCCTACAGGCAGGAATTAACTTTACATGTGACGATTTAGTTCCGTTATGACTGATGTGCTGCCAACAGTGCGGTACGGTGTCAAATGCCTTCCTGAAGTCAAGGAACAGGGCATCAGTTTGAGCGCCGTTATCTACAGCGCTCTGCATCTCTTGAATTAATAGAGCGAGCTGACGATAATGTAGTGGATTTACATTCAGAAGTTGCGGAGAGACTTGGATTAGAAAATCGTCAACTTTTGCCATTTGGATGGCAAAACAACTGTCGATGGTACCAGAGGTACAAGATGCAGACTGACAGTAGCAAGAAAAGCGATTCCTAAAAAGAGGAAGTGTAAACATAGAGTAAGTAGTATTACGAAATCGTTTTCTGGAGCTAACTGAAGCGTAGCCAAAGTGAAACGAGGACGCTAAACAGTACAGGCAAGGGGAAAATATAAGCTTTCGATATGTGGTGCTACAGAAGAAAACTGAAGATCAGAGAGGTACATCGAATGACTGATGTAGAGCCGCTGTATCGAAAAGGGGACAAAAGAATTTTATGTCACAACGTGACTAGAAGAACGTGTCGGTTGATAGGACACAAAAAAATTGTTCAAATGGCCCTAAGCACTATGGGACTTAACATCTGAGGTCATCAGTCCCCTAGAACTTAGAACTACTTAAACCTAACTAATCTAAGGACATCACACATATCCATGCCCGAGGCAGGATTCGAACCTGCGACCGTAGCAGTCGCGTGGTTCCAGACTGAAGTGCCTAGAACCGCTAGGCCACAGTGGCCGGCGATAGGACACATCTTGAAGTATCAAGGAATAGTAACTTCTGTAACGGGGGGAAGAGTGGGGTATAAAAATGGAACAGGGAGACCAGCGCTTGAGTACAGCAAGAGAGTTCAAATGGATGTAGGTTAGTAGTTATGTGGAGATCTAGAGACTTGCATAAGATAGACTGCGTGGAGAGCTGCATGAATCGTTTAATTTTTCAGGCTGAAAACAATAACAAGGCCAATTTCGATACACCACTATACCACACCGCCAAGTGACGCAGAAGAACAAAACAACAGAAAGCGCCACTCGGAACAACGTCGCACAGTTATGAGAACCATCGTTATCTCATGACGGATTCGTTTTTCCGGTCAAGTCGGAGATTTTCTCCACTCAGGGAGTGGGTGCTGTGTGTCTTAACTGACACGAAAGTCGCCTCAAACCTGCTTTCGTGTCGTCTTTTCACTGTTAAGATGGCTGTATGGGCTCAACCCGAAAGTCAGTAAACTAAAAAAAAATCAATATGTAACAAACGTAAACACATAACTAACAGGTTTCACGTTGCCGATAGTAGCGCTGGTAATTACCTATAATGGAAATTCTCTGTAAGGCTCTGCAGATGATTCGCAGTGCCTTTTTGCCTCGACGGTACATGGACGAAAATCGGGGGGAAGGAGTATGGAATGCTTAATATTTGTGGGATTGAGACCCAGCGAATTTGCAAACCACAACACCGGCGCGATGCCTTCTCTTAATATTTCAGCAATCGAGAGCACTACACTAATTTCCGAAATTGGCACATACAGAGATCCTAAGTGAAAGCAGAACATTATAAAAACTATCATCACACAATAATATTACACTGTAACTGGCACTGCTGTGAAGATACACATTGTAGTTAATGTCAAAGTCCACACAGCTACATGCATCGTTCTCTCCACGTGATCTAGGATTCATATGGCAGTTTCATCCTCTTTCGCAGTTGTCGATCCAGCTAATATATTTAATACAGCATTCCAGTCTGACACGGAGATGAGCTCCCTATAAAATCATTGTTAGGTCATTTCAGAATGTTTCCGGGGGAAACGTGGCTGCATGAAGCAATTTGTGCAGTGATCGCGTATGTTCTGTTGACATCTTCAATTACCTCCGTTAAAGGGATGATGGGTTTTATTTTTCCGCCAGAAAATGCACAGCTGTTTAACGAACTCTCGTTCTTCTCACAAACGACAAGTGCTTTCTGATAAATTGGTGATTTGTATCTGGCCCTCAGAAACCGCTGACTGGAGGAACGGCAAAGTGCTAGGAAGACCAGCACAACTTTCTGCAGAGCAAAATACCACCACAACGCAAGGGCGTTGTTCTGTCGTTGCGTTCGGTATGCGGCGCGTCAGCCTCCCGCGGAGACGCTACGGCGGCAGCACTCCCTGAAACAATGCCACTACGTGACGTAAAGGAATACGACATTCCAACACAGTAAGCGGTTTACGGGTTGGTGGCTCTTTGAGAGAACTGGAAGTAAGGGCACGCGTGTGTGCATCAGTTATATTTGATGGAGTAAAATACCAATTGCTTCTCAGCTGCGAGAAAGACGTTTTTTGCATATCATACCTGGACAGTAAAGACATCTCGCGACTACTTTGTTCAATGCATTTTACTAACAAAGTGGTGAGTCTTCGGAGAGATATGTCCGTATGTCTCTGAGTCAACAGAATAATTATTTTTTGTAGAGACTAAGAGCCAAAACTCGTAAAAATGTGCCGTCTGTTGTTTCCTACGTTTATACGTTTGATGAAGTAGTTTTTTTTTCTCACTGGCGTTTTTTATTTTTAGAAGACATTAATTCCTAGAAGGTGAATCTACTGGTATTTTAAATATCAGCTATCTCAAACGTATTCATTAGACATTTACCATATCTTCACTTATTATACATCTTTAACTATTTTTGTCATCCAGTCATTGGCTTTCGTGGGTTTGTCCTTCTTGAAGCCAGGGAGTCCCTTTAATCTAAAGGGAAGAGTGTCGTATACGCTACCTGTATGTAAATAATACCAGTTATACCGTCTCACCATAAAAGTGCTGCGGGATACTTGCGTGAGTCGTAACTGTAGAATCTCTTCAGAATTCGTCTCAAAGGCAGGAGCTGGGTAGGAATTGTCTTACGAACAACATGGTTCATATTTCCATAAATCACTTCTCGGGAATGTCGAAAGAGTTCCTTCAATAAGAAGAAAGTTAATTAAATCCTCTTGACGTGTTCAGTCTGACTTGCCTGACTTAGTGCTCAGGTTCTAGTAACCGCGGTGTAGAATGAACATTACCGATCGAGATGGCGCAGTGGTTAGCACACTGCACTCGCATTCGGAAGGACGACTGTTCAAACTCGCACCCAGCCACCAAGATTTCCGTGATTTCCAGGAAAATTTCGGGCTAGTTCCTTCGAATGGGCACGGCCGACTTTTTTCCCCATCCTTATTTCGCTTGGATTGATGTGGAAAAACCACACCAATTCTTCTTGCCTATTCGATCCAAGCTATCCCCGTGTCACGAAAGGCAGCGCTGTCAGACACAACACATTAATGATGTTACACAAGATGTTACCCAAGACATCGCTTCGACCACCCACAGAATCCACTGGACTGTAGGAACTTGTGAAGTCACGGATGACGAGAGGCTGTCCGTCAAGATGCGGCAGGCTGTGTAATGAATGAGTGCGTTGCGCTGATTGCCCCCATTCCCCTCCCTGATTGACCACTTCCGGACACGTGCGCGCGCGGCCGCAGAGCCATCTGACAGCCGGTGTGCAAAAACCCTGTGGAGACCTGGACACTTGCTCGGTTGCTAGAAACTCACGTTATACTGTGGATATGATAAATGTACTTCGGAAATAAATAAAACAATAGAAACAAAATAAAATGAAGCTATCCAGACATGGCTAGTTGTTTCAACGATACATTTACGTACTCAGTGATAACTCAGTCGTCTTCCCTTTCCGTGTGGTATATCTTTCTCACTATTATTCACCAACATTGTATCGTCTTTGATGACAGTCAGTTATCGTCTGGTGATGGTCCTGTAAGGAAATCCGACTTAATAAATAGATTCTGTGTCTTTTCTAAGTCCAAGAGACGTTAGGTATATGTTTCTTCAATGCGACGGATGAGTGATCTTCTGTGAAAGCGGGGTTTATAAAATCATACCTCAATGCTTTTTACCGAAGTTAAGTGCTGTGTGGCTTGGCTAGATGGATCACCGTCTAGTCTCCCGAGTGCTGCTGGCAAACGGGGGTACACTCAGTCCCTGTGAGACCAATTGAGGAGTAACAACACCCGTCGCGAAAATTGACAACCGCCGTGAGAGCGGTGTGCTGATCACATGCCCCTCCGCATGTGCATCCGGTAACGCGTTAGTGCTGAGGATGACATGGCGACCGGTCGGTACTGTTGCGTCTTCAAGGCCTGTTCGGATGGCGTTTGTTTTGTTAGACGCAAAGCCTTCCAGTCCTGGTATGTAGGACAGACTGCGCACTCAATCTATACAGGCTCAGACGACCGTAGAAGCTGGAGATTAAAGAAGCCACTCATCCTTTGCTGAACATTGTCAGAAGTCTTGCACATGGAGGGAAAGGGTGCATAATCGACCTTATGAGAAATTTCCATATTGTTTATGAGGTCTTTCAGCAACAAGTCTCATTCCAGGTATTTTGGGGCGACGCATTTGATCATCTCTGTGGGTTTCTTGTAGGCACAGAACATCGCAGCAGTTAGTTTGGCAGAGTTCACTCAAAACCTCTTGTTTCGGAGACTCCCTCTACATTAAAAGCCAGTACAGTTAACTTTGGCCTTAAGAAAGGCCTATGTACAACAGATGACATCATTTGCTTGTACTTCTGGAATGCTGATGCTCGGTTCAGTACTGGAAAATCTATTCCAAGTACCTATGCTGGGGCACCACGTGCAGAAATCAGCTTCGCCCCCTATGAGAAATTAAAAAGCATATGTATGTAACCCCCCCCCTCCCCTCATTTACTACTGAACGAGCAGACTCAATTCAGTTATCCACGTTGTACAAGGTGCAGTCACATTAATGTGAACACCGCCAATGTTCGACGTCAATGTCCAATAGCCGCTCACAGTCGGCAGGTGGTAGCACTAGCAGTGAAGGGCATGTCGGGAAGTAGGGGGGGGGGGGGGGCGGCGCGGAAAATAATGCAACTGTTGTCGTAATTCTACTGGTTCAAATGGCTCTAAGCACTAAGGGGTTTAATATCTGAGGTCATCAGTCCCCTAGACTTAGACCTACTTAAACCTAACTAACCTAAGGACATCACACACATCCAAGCCCGAGGCAGGATTCGAACCTGCGACCGTAGCAGCAGCGCGGTTCCGGACTGACGCGCCTAGAACCGCACGTCCACAGCGGCCGGCCGTAATTCTGTAACGGAGCGATTTATCTGACGTCCAAAAGGGCATAATCATTGGCTTTCCGGCCACGAGTGGAAACTCAGCCGAAAGGCAAAGTTTGTAAACTGTTCGCTGATACCTTGCTTAAAGTATACCGTGCATGACAAATTGGCGCTATCTAAAACTGGCTCCGAGTCGTGGTACATCGCGGGTCACATGTGGCAGTGGTGAACCACAACTGCGGAGATGTGTATGGGCGGATAGACGTGCAACTGTTAAGCAACTAACCACACATATAAACCAAGGAGCTACCAAAAATGCCTTGTCAACGACCGTTCAGCGAACTTGGCTGTGTATGGGCGTCCGCAGTAGGCGCCTGGTTTATGCACGCATGACTGCTGTTCGTGACCGAGGAAGGCTAGGATTTGCACACCAGTACTGCAACTGAGTGACGACAGGGGGCCTTTTCAGATGTATCGCATTTTATGCTCCGTCGGACAGATGGGCGTTGGCGTGTATGGCGTGAAACGTCTGAAAGCAAACACCCTCCATGCGTGCTTTTTTTTTTTTTTTTTTTTTTTTTTTTTTTTTTTTTTTTTTTTTTTTTTTTTTTTTTTCCATCAGTCTGCTGACTGATTTGATGCGGCCCGCCACGAATTCCTTTCCTGTGCTAACCTCTTCATCTCAGAGTAGCACTTGCAACCTACGTCCTCAATTATTTGCTTAACGTATTCCAATCTCTGACCTCCTCTACAGTTTTTGCCCTCTACATCTCCCTCTAGCACCATGGAAGTCATTCCCTCATGTCTTAGCAGATGTCCTATCATCCTGTCCCTTCTCCTTATCAGTGTTTTCCACATATTTTACAACACACACATTCACCTAACACCGTTCAAATGGTTCAAATGGCTCTGAGCACTATGGGACTTAACATCTGTCATCAGTACCCTAGAACTTAGAATTACTTAAACCTAACTAACCTAAGGACATCACACACATCCATGCCCGAGGCAGGATTCGAACCTGCGACCGTAGCGGTCGCGCGGTTCCAGACTGAAGCGCCTTTAACCGCGTGGCCACACTGGCCGGCCCTAACACCGTTGTTAGGGTGTGTAAATCTATCAGAATATAACCTAACCTAACCTACCATTTAAATCACTTTTGTTTTGAGAAAATTGTGCATTACGACATTTTATTTTAATCTTCGAAGCACGAATTGGTGTTTTTCTAGATACTGACGAGAGGAAAGGAATATGCGTTATGGTCTGTAAAATAAATAAATTAATAAATGTCGTGTGACTAGCGCCTCCCGTCGGGTAGACCGTTCGCCGGGTGCAAGTCTTTCGATTTGACGCCACTTCGGCGACTTGCGCGTCGATGGGGATGAAATGATGATGATGATTAGAGCAACACAACACCCAGTCCCGGAGCAGAGAAAATCTCCGACCCAGCCGGGAATTGGACCCTCAGGACTGACAGTCGCGTTGACTTTTTTTTTTTTAATTCTCATTTTGTTCGCTGTTGTTCGTCCCATTTGTTCGGGGCGGACGCCGTAAAACATCCTCTTAACTTCGTTGTTGATCGATTAACTCAGTTTTTTTATGACCGAGGATTACTCAGCTACCGGGGGCGGACGTCTGTACAATGTTTCAGTGGCATTCCCTGGGTGATCTCGTCATTCTGGAAGTCACAATGGATCAACACAAGTATGCATCTATTATTGGGACCGTGCCCATCTCTACATGCTGCCGAGCGGTTCTAGGCGCTACAGTCTGGAACTGCGCGACCGCTGCGGTTGCAGGTTCGAATCCTGCCTCGGGCATGGATGTGTGTGATGTCCTTAGGTTAGTTAGGTTTAAGTAGTTCTAAATGGTTCAAATGGCTCAGAGCACTATGGGACTCAACTGCTGTGGTCATAAGTCCCCTAGAACTTAGAACTACTTAAACCGAACTAACCTAAGGACAGCACACAACACCCAGCCATCACGAGGCAGAGAAAATCCCTGACCCCGCCGGGAATCGAACCCGGGAACCCGGGCGTGGGAAGCGAGAACGCTACCGCGCGACCACGAGATGCGGGCTAAGTAGTTCTAAGTTCTAGGGAACTGATGACCTCAGAAGTTGAGCCCCATAGTGCTCAGAGCCATTTATCCGCAGTGTTTTGGTTTTCATTTATAAATAAGGAGAATAAATTAATATCGTTAGAGTGAACTAATACCTCGTGTGTGAAAACAACTCAGCGACCGACCACAGTGTCATCCTTTCCATACGGCGTCGTTCGGGTGCGGTATGGAAGGGAATGGGATCAGCACACCGCTCACCTAGCCGTTACCGACTTACCAGGCCTTGGAGCCGCTACTTATTCTAGCAGCTCGTCAGGTAGCGTCACGAGGCTGAGCACACCTCGTCCCATTGCTCGCACCAAGGAAAAATCCGTGGCAGTACGTGAATTGAAGCCAGGTCACCTGACCACTTATCTACGAAGGCAGACAAATCACTGTAACACCAGAGGAAGTAAAGCTTAATGTTTTAATAACGCTAACTTTGACACTGTGTTCTAAGATACGGTTCTGATTCAACTTTCCCTGCGTAGGTACCCCCGCCTCCCTACTCTTAGACCTGTCGTTGCCTCTGGACTGTATAGAGGTTTCGACGTTCTTACGAGAGTAAACTACGTCAGCAGGGAACATGTTTCATCATGCAGCAATAAGTGAGGAAGAAGTTAGGTATTTGAATCTAGTTTTAATGGTGTGCTGCTTAACACAGTGACATAGATTAAATATCTAGTTGTAACATTGCAAGGTGATGTGAGATGGTATGACCACATGAGGTCGGTTGCAAGGAGGCGAATTGTCAATTTAAGTTTATTAGGAGAATTCTAAGGAAAGCAAAGCTTATCTATAGTAAGGTGACCGCGCGCAGAACACTTGTGCGACCAATTCTTGAGTATTGTTCTAGTGTTTGTGGTCCTCACTAGGTCGAATTAGAGGACCATTTAGAAACAATTCAAAGGGGTGCTGCTAGATATGTTATCGGTAGTTTCGAACAGCACGCGTGAATTACGAAAATGCTCCTTGTACGTAAATGTGAATACCTGGAGTGAAGAAGACCGTTCTTTCCGCGAAACACTGTTCCGAAAGTTTAGAGCAGAGGCTTCAGAAGGATTCTACTACTAACAAACGTACGTCTCGCATAAGAACCACGAACAAAAGAAAAATTACGGCCTGAAGGGCTTGGACGAAACATATGAGGAGTCGTTTTGTTTCTTTCCCCATTTGATAGAGGAACACGAAAGAGAATATATAGCAGTGGCACAACATACTCTCTGGCCGGCCGGTGTGGCCGTGCCGTTCTAGGCGCTTCAGTCTGGAACCGCGTGACCGCTACGGTCGCAGGTTCGAATCCTGCCTCGGGCATGGATGTGTGTGACGTCCTTAGGTTAGTTAGGTTTAAGTAGTTCTAAGTTCTCGGGGATTGATGACCACAGATGTTAAGTCCCATAGTGCTCAGAGCCATTTTGAACATACTCTCTCCGCCATGGCTGGTGTACTATTATGTAGAGGTAGATGAATTCTAGATCGCTGCAGTGAATGAGCAGCTTGGGAATTTTCACTGCGTGTCACAGTAGATATCGCCTTCGAGGGCGTATTAATACAGCCGCACATAATGGACGCCGCGCCCCTCTGTGGTGATTTAAGCACCCATCCGAAGGAGCCACAATAGCGGTAACCCCTGTCCGCTTTGACCGCTTGATCGTGCGACCACGCGAAGGGTTTACGGTCGTCAAGCTAATGAGTTGGGCCGAAAATGAAAGCGCCATTAAAGCCGGAGCGACTGAGGTCACGTGAGAATTCGACCACGTGATTGTCACGTGTGCGCGTGCACAGACAGTTTTAAAGGCTGTCTGGCGGAGCGTGTCGCCCCGAGATTTGTGGGCGCGTAGCGACAAAACGCGACACTTTGCAGCAAGCCGAGAGGGGGCGAAGCCGCCAGTCCCTTGGTGTGAGCGCGCGCGCCCTCTGCCACTGCGCTGAGCTAGCCGAGGCGCTGGCCCTTGTTCGTGGCCAACTGGGCAGTGACTCGGCGTCATACACACTGAATCACTCTCGGAGAACGTGACGACGCTCCATTGTCCGCCGATTAGAGAATGAAACGGGAGCAGTGTTTCCCTACGTGGACTCCGTAGTTTGGACGAGCTGCAGACCGATATTATCGGCTGCAGATAACAGACTGTGGGAACTGTTCTTCCGGCCTCCTTTCTTTACCGATAAAGACTGCAAATATACACTGATGGCCATTAGAAATGGGCACCGGGAACGGTAGCAACTAACGAAGTTTAACTTACTGTGCGTATACAGCATAGTAGGAAGAACACACGATTAAATTTTTAATTAAGATGTAGTACACAGATCTGCAACAATAGTGCTGAGCTTGAATGACACATATGGTTATGTCATTCTTTGCTGCCTCAACTCCATGCAGAGGTCTTCAGTCGCACACTCAATGTAACGAGGTAGGTCAGGACAGCATGGCCACCGTACAGTCTTGTGTTATATTGTTGAACGATAATCTCACGGAGACCTCGAAGATAGCGCACAACCACTGACCATAAACACGTCAGAAACGCAATGCCTAGTGGCCAAATAACAGTCTATCCGAACCACAGGTAGTCGTCTTGTACACCCATTGGCAGACCAAACTGTGACGGCAGTTGCTAGGCCTGTATGATGGTTTATTTATTTTATTTTTCGAGTCCAGGACATAAAATAATTACAGAAACTAATAAGTATTGATTCACATAACAAATTTGCAAGATTAAATATGTACAGTAGTATTTATGACACAGATTCAATAATATATACAAACAAGCAGCAAGATGATTACATTTTTTGACGGGCCCAATATTCGGCGGTTATCAAAGTAGTTTCGCTGGTTGCAGCAAGATCACAGATAGTGCATGCAGCCGGTAGGTTCCTGCAGACTAGCAGATGTTGTTCGTCCTGTACGTCACCACACTGACAAGTTTCCTCGTCATTACTGAAGCTCCACTTCCTGAAGTTGGCTTTGCATTTTGACACCCCAACTCGCAGTCTGTTCAAAGTCTTCCAGGTCACGTATGACAGGTATGAACCTTCGGCTATTTCCTCCTTGACCGTTATGTGATTGTCTCTGCGAGTTCTGGGAGACGAACGAATTGCCATAGTTTTCTGCAGGAAGCTTTTTCTTGACCTCAGTCTTGGCTGTTGAAAGCCATGTCCGAACAGGGGATGTCTAGGGTCGATTTCTTGTTTTTTCTTCTCCACGCCTGTTGCAGCTTGCCTTTGAATGTGTGGCGGTGCTATACACATAATTTGACACTGCTTATTGACAGGAGCAGGTTCTAAACAGCCTGTAACAATGCGTCCTGTCTCGTTCAGGGCTTTATCTACATGCTTAGCATGTGCAGAGTTTCGCCAGACGGGTGCTGCGTATTCTGCGGCGGAGAAACATAGTGCTAAGGCGGATGTTCTACGCACTTTCATCTGGGCACCTCAGGTGGTTCCTGTAAGTTTGTACGATGGCGACGAGTGCAGTCCAGCAACATTCGTCCTCCTGGAACCTCGACGCGCGGATACGTCCATTGTGATGGCGTAGGCGGAATCAGAATTCGTGCGAAAAGACGACGTGGTGCCACTCCTGTGTCCAAAGCCGTTGGGCGCGCCTGTGCTGCGTCGAAGACAGTCATAACTCGTAACAATGGTCGCTGTACTCACAATCTCTGTGGTCGAGACATCGCCGCAGTGTCCGCGTGTATAGTTCTCTTGCTGCAAACAAACTCATTTAATGAGTAAAGGTGCTTGGCGTGGCTGTACGATGCCGCACGACAGAGCGAACGTGTCAGTCCTCTCGGCAGCTATTCGCGTGGGGCCGCTGAAATCCTGCATAGCGTTGAATATGACCCTCCTGAACCCGTCGATTCCGTATTTGCATTCCAATCGCGAATGGCACGTGGGAAGATTCTTTGTGGGTAAACCTCTGTATCAGCTCTAATTTCTCGAATTTTCTCGTTGGGGTATTTGCACGAACTTATGGTGGAGGAAGTGATACGTTATTCGATTCTTCACGGAAAGTGCTCTCTCGAAATTTCCATAGTAAATCTCTACGTGATGCATAACGCCTCTGTTGTAGCGTCTGCCCCTGGAGTTTGTTCAGCATGTCTCTATAACGCGTGCGCGCCGACTCAACGATCCCGTGATGTAACTCGCCGAGCGCCGCTCTCCGTTGGCTTTCTGTCAACCAACATTCAGATTATATTTAGGATTGAAAAACCTGCTGCTTAATATTTGCTTGTATAGATATATATGAAGATGGTATATGTTATTTCGGATACCATCTTCACACACACACACACACACACACACACACACACACACACACACAGGCTCACCGGCCATTTGACCATCTTCCGAAAGAACAGATACCATCTTCATATATATATAGTTAAGGCCCACTGGCCATTTGACCATCTTCCTCTGTGCGGATGCACAAACAGTACCCGAACTCTTACGGGAATTGGCAAAAAGCCGCGAGTAGTGAGAATAATGGGCAGGGGCACTATGAATATAGTGCGGGACAATAAGTTGGGAATGTGGGTCTCACGGGAGGCGTGCCAGAGATAAGTCACTGCAATCGCACTATCCTCTGTGCTCTCGGTGACTACCTACTTGATACGATTGTGCTGAAATGCCAATCATTTGCGAATCCAAGCATGTAAATTTGATGTCTGTTAGATGCCGTCTTCGTGATGCTGCAGTTTTAATGGCACGATGTTACAAAAACGTAAGACAGAAATTGCAGGTCACATTCCTCGCACGTAGACGAAGAAATTATGTTATATGAACATGGGTCTGGAAACGCTTCATTTCCATGTTACAACTCATTCTCTCCGCCTTATCAATCATGGGGAACACACAAGAATAGCATACCACATGCAACTCTTCCTCACAAGAGATGTTCGGTATGCTCTACGTGGGCACTGATACATGCATCAACCAGCTGTCGTGGTGAAGGTCGGATGCGCTGACGTATCAAAAATCAAATGGCTCTGAGCACTGTGGGACTCAACTTCTGAGGTCATTAGTCCCCTAGAACTTAGAACTAGTTAAACCTAACTAACCTAAGGACATCACACACATCCATACCCGAGGCAGGATTCGAACCTGCGACCGTAGCGGTCTCGCGGTTCCAGACTGCAGCGCCTAGAACCGCACGGCCACTTCGGCCGGCGCTGACGTATCCCTGAAGTATTTCGTATAATACGGGCACGAAGACTCTGACCATCTTGTACTGGGGTTCCTTGCACAAGAGATCTCAAACGGCTCCACAAATAAAAGTCCTGTGAGTTTAGGTCTGGAAAGCGTGGAGAGCAGGCTGTTCGTCCATCCCTGCCTATCCGTAGCCGAATCTGTCATTTAGAAGCCGACGGACATCAACACTAATATGAGGAGGTACTCCACCGTGCATGAAGTGCATGTTTAGTTGCACAGCTAAAGGCACATCTGCTGACAGATCAGGTAGAACATTCTCTACGAAATTATGATAACTTTGTCCGTTGATATTGGGTGGAAGAAACTGAGGCCCTCCTAAACAGTCAACAGTGCCGGCCCAAACATTGACAGAAAACCTTGTTGATGACTTTCTTCAATAGTTGCGTGGAGTTGGAGAAAATGAATTGTAACATGGAAAGAAAGCGTTTCTACACCCATGTTCGTATAACATAATTTCTTCGTCTACGTGTGAGGAATGTGTCCTGCGATATGTGTCGTACATTTTCGTTACACCCTTTAGAAAAGTAATGGCCATCTTCTTATGTTTAAATGCTGACAGATTACAGCAAAGTTGTACCAATGTAGCGCTATCAATTGATTGCTTACGAAGCACTAGAAGCCATTGAGTGAATGGTCAATTACCTGCGCGGGTGGAAGAAAAGGTGTTCTCCTCAACTGCTTAGTGCGTGCGGTAATACGATTTTTGTGTGCAGAAAGATTTGCAGCTGCTGATGTTCATCAGAAGTTGCGCATAGTTTATGGGTTTACAGTACCGGGGAAGGAAGGGTGGTCCATGGTGTCGAGTATATAAAGGTGACATTGCGGTGAAGAGCGGAGTGGCAGGCACGGTATCCAGAACGATGAAGTCGTGCAACAAACAGACAAAAAACTGCGATCTAATTGACTTTTGGTGCTACGGCTGATGAACTTCTTCATCTTGGACGCGCTGCTACTTAACACGATTGTCATGGAAAAGGTCAGATATCGCAAAGAAGAAGTAGTCTTGTGAAACCGGGGAAATATTTCAGAAAAGTCCTGTGTTTCTCAAACGTCCCTAATTCTGCAGTATTGCTTGTTATACACCAGTCCAGTACATAGACCATTTGGGAAAGGAGTAGCGTACATCAGCAGAGCCTCAAAGGCTGATTGTGCAGGAGTACGATGCGTATATCGATTGGAGCTAGTGAAATGACCGTTGAAGAATGGAATGTGCAGATGGAAAAAAGTAGCAAACCTAATAGCTGAAAAGGTGTGGAGAATCTTTCCATGATGATGTGCCTTTATTAACGCCGAGGTATCACGACTGGCGGCGGGAGATGTCGATGGTGCGCTCGTTACCAGGAATGACGGCACGAAACTTCTCGCGGGAGGCGAGATCACGACGTCAGCGGCCATATTGTGCGGTGCAGACAACAGCTGTGCGCCAATCTGCACTTCTGAAGATGCCGCCCGGTTGCGCAGCTGAGGTCGCTGTCCGAACCGTGGCCGCGGCTTCCCATTCATCCTCCGCCTCTGGAGCTGCTCTCACTTATGCGTGATATTCTGCAGCAGCGAAATGTGCGTCTGGTCTTTTGGTTTTCGGCTGTTGTCGCTGGACCTGGTCATCATCGTTAGCCTTTTGACATTAAGTGCTAGATGAAGGCCTCCTTAACTCTTCCAGTCATACGCATCCATGTCCCTTCTCCACGTTTTCAGATGTCTACCTTTAGTTCGTCGTCCCGATCTGTTCTTACCCGTTGGAATCCAGTACAGACCTCCCCTGGACCATCTGCATGTTCCGCTCACCTCCATTTCATTCTCTTAACCATCACAATAATAAGTTTCCTTTAATTTACGTCTATGGTCACAAAACTTTTTGTTAACAGATTACCGGTTTCGGTCTTTAATGACCATCATCAGATCTGTTTCATAAAAACAAAGTCCTAATGTATTGCAGCCATAGTGGTATCGTCAGTACATTAGGACTTTGTTTTTATGAAACAGATCTGATGATGGTCATTAAAGACCGAAACCGGTAATCTGTAAACAAAAAGTTTGTGACCATAGACGTAAATTAAAGGAAACTTATTACTTATACGGGTTATTGTTTTTTCTAGAAAATATCGCAGCTTGCATCACGATCATGATTCCAGTCCATTTCTCTTCACTCGTCCATTCATTTGACTACTTATCGCTTCCAGTAATCTGCAAAATGCTTCTCTGTATTTAATGTTGAACGTCCCTGAGTTTATGAATAGTATTCGCACATTAACTCCATGGCTGATTGCCATGAGTTACAGCCGACAATACACACCTAACGCATACTTGTAACATAGTGCAGAACCTTAATTTTGAAACCCCTGTGGCGTTATTATTCGTCATTGCACAATGCCCTCATTCTGGTGCTATGCGAGGGTTGTATCTGAAGAGCATTCGTTGTTGACCGTAACACGTAGGGACTTAAGAAAGTGAACTGAAGTACTTGGAACAGTACGATTCTTGTGAGCGAAACTTCTAGATTACGCACAGATTCACTCAGAAATTCTGGCGATAAATGGACCAAATGAAATGCCGCTTCCAGCCGTCGTGAGATAATGCTAACAATTTGACCAACGCCACACAGACGTAGATTATGCTGATCGGAGGCAACAGACGACAATGTCTTGGCAATCGAGGAGAAACATCTGATGAGGAGGTGGTGAGTGATTTTCTGGTGATGAGAACTTTCACACGGCGGTTCTCGACTACCTCCGTGAGCAAGGAGCCGATACTGTCTTCGAGGATTGGAGGACTAGTAGAACCTTCCGACCGTTGTCTGTAAAGACTTGGCGACTGTGTGAAAAAGTGTCACTCTGAAATGTAGTGCAGCATTCAGTAAAAATGACTTTTCCTGCTATAATAATGTGCAACTTAGTTTTTGAAGTGACGTCATAGATAAGTGTACAGTGTGGTTCCATATTTATGTGGTTTGATAATGAGAGAAAGGAGACGGCGAAACCCGGTGCCGGCACTAAGCCACTTCTGGATAATAACAAAAGGATCGCAGCGCTTAACGTCTCCACGCGACGGACGTATTGTAAGTGGGCTGTTAAGGTTTTTATGTTGGTAACGCCACGTAGCGCTCTGTATGAAAATCACTGACTGTGGTATGTGCTGTCTGTGGCTGGTTGGACTTATTGTTGGAATATTCGCTTGCGTAGTGTTGGGCAGTTGGAAGTGAACAGCACGTAGCGTGGGGCAGTTGGAGGTGAGCCGCCAGCAGTGGTGGATGTGGAGAGAGAAATGCCATAGTTTTGAGCGGACGATTTGGACTTGTGTCCATCAGAAAAAATTTGTTTAATTGGATGTCACAAAATTATAATTTTATGACTTTTGAACGCTATTAAGGTAAATACATTGTTTGTTCTCTATCAAAATCTATCATTTGCTAACTATGCCTATCAGTTCAAATGGTTCAAATGGCTCTGAGCACTATGCGACTTAACTTCTGAGGTCATCAGTCGCCTAGCACTTAGAACTAATTAAACCTAACTGACCTAAGGACATCACACACATCCATGCCCGAGGCAGGATTCGAACCTGCGACTGTAGCGGTCGCTCGGCTCCAGACTGTAGCGCCTAGAACCACACGGCCACTCCGGCCGGCTGCCTATCAGTAGTTAGTGCCTTCAGTAGTTAGAATCTTTTATTTAGCTGGCAGTATTGGCACTTGCTGTATTGCAGTAGTTTGAGTAACGAAGATTTTTGTGAGGTGAGTGATTCATGAAAGGTATAGGTTATTGTTAGTCAGGGCCATTGTTTTTTAGGGATTATTGAAAGTCAGATAGCGTTGCGCTAAAAAATTATTGTGTGTCAGTTTAGTGATGATCGGAATAAGTAAAGAGAGAACTGTCTGAGTACGTTCAGTTTTACTCAGCTGTTTTTGTATCAAATAACGTAGAAGTTGACTGGCTCAGTAATTCATAATTTTCCAAAGACGTTTCAGTAACTCCATCAACAATGTCACTTACTGTCATTCCATGACATCTGTTTCATTGTTGGACCAATTCTGTCGTGATCAGGGATTATACGCTACCATCTATTCTCCCCTCGCTGGCCAAATACTGACGGTGCCAGTTTTTCCCGCCACCTGTATTCGATTCGGTTACTTCCCAAGTCGAGCGCCACCTGACAGGCGTGCGTTAGCAACTTCGGCTATTGAGGCGCACTCTATCGAAGAGAATCGGCCGAACGTTGATGTCGAGCCTGTCGTCACGACTGTGTGCAATGACGGACGCTATTGTAAACGAAGCTCGGCCGAGGAAGCGGTGCCGATGAGAGGTCGTCCATTCGGCGTGTCCAGTGCCGGCAGAACTCGACGGCGGGAACGGCAGCGCGGACGTGCGGCCGTGGCCGGATTTCCTGCCGCCCCTGTCGCCGCTTTGTGCCCGGCGCTGGCTGAGGCTGTGCCGCCTCTAAGGAGCTCTCCGCTCCACAGCTTATCTGGATCCGGCACGGCCGTGGGAAGCTGGAGCCGTCCCTCACTGCCGCCAGCACCTCCTGCTGCCGGCGTTTAACGTCAGTCTCTCACCGTCTCCCTCCTCCTTTACAGCGGTCGCTGACTACGTTAGAGCGATGCCGTTTGTCCCGGAAGACACGCCCCGACTTCCAGTGCCAGAAATAATTTCATCACCACTGTTCGAGGAGTCCGACAAAGAGGACTGTATTGCAATCAAACCAATGATACAATAAGAATCCACCGATCCAGAGGGTATCGATACCTTCGGTTGTATAAAAATGAATTCGTATTAATACACTCTAAGGGAGATGGGACCTGGATAAACTGAAAGAACCAGAGGTTAGCTTCAGGGAGAGCATTAGGGAACTATTGACAAGAATGGGGGAAAGAAATACATTAGAAGAAAAATGGGTAGCTCTGAGGGATGAAATAGTGAAGGCAGCAGAGGATCAAGTAGGTAAAAAGACGAGGGCTGATAGAAATCCTTGGGTACCAGAAGACATACTGAATTTAATTGATGAAAGGAGAAAATACGAAAATGCAGTAAATGAAGCAGATAAAAACGAATACAAACGTCTCAAAAATGAGATCGACAGGAAGTGAAAAATAGCTAAACAGGGATGCCTAGAGGACAAATGTAAGGATGTAGAGGCGCATATCACTAGGGGTAAGACAGATACTGCCTACAGGAAAATTAAAGAGACTTTTGAAGACAAGAGAACCACTTGTATGAATATCAAGAGCTCCGATGGAAACCCAGTTCCAAGCAAAGAAGGGTAAGCAGAAAGGTGGAAGGATTATATAGAGGGTCTATAGAAGGGCGATGTTCTTGAGGACAATATTATGGAAATGGAAGAGGATGTAGATGAAGATGATATGGGAGATATGATACTGCGTGAAGAGCTTGACAGAGCACTGAAAGACCGAAGTTGAAACTTCCTGACAGACAACGTTCCATTAGAACTACTGATAGCCTTGGGAAAGCCAGCCCTCATAGAACTCTACCATCTGGTGAGCTAAACGTATGAGACAGGTGAAATAACCTCAGACTTCAAGAACAATAAATAATAATGCCAAACCCAAACAAAGCAGGTGTTTACAGATGTGAAAATTATCGAACTATCAGTTTAATAAGCCAGGGCTGCAAAATACTAACACGAATTCTTTACAGACGAACGGAAAAACTGGTAGAAGCCGACCTCGGGGCCGCGGTGGCCGAGCGGTTCTAGGCGCTTTAGTCCGGAACCGCGCGACCGCCACGGTCGCAGGTTCGAATCCTGCCTCGGGCATGGATTTGCGTGATGTCCTTAGGTTAGTTAGGTTTAAGTAGTTCTAAGTTCTAGGGGACTGATGACCAGCAGTTAAGTCCCATAGTGCTCAGAGCCATTTGAACCATTTAAATATTGCAGGACGATATGAAGTGGGACATGCATGTAATGGCAGTTGTGGGGAAGGCAGATAGTCGTCTTCGGTTCATTGGTACAATTTTGGGAAGATGTGGTTCATCTGTAAAGGAGACCGCTTATAAAATACTAATACGACCTATTCTTGAGTACTGCTCGAGCGTTTGGCAGGTCGGATTGAGGGAGGACATAGAAGCAATTCAGAGGCGGGTTGGTAGATTTGTTATTGGTAGGTTTGATCATCACGCGAATGTTACGGAAATGCTTCAGGAACTGGGGTGGGAGTCTCTAGAGGAAAGGAGGCGTTCTTTTCGTGAATCGCTACTGAGGAAATCTAGAGAACGAGCATTTGAGGCTGACTGCAGTACAATTTTACTGCCGCCAACTTACATTTCACGGAAAGACCACAAATATAAGGTAAGAGAAATTAGGGCTCGTACAGAGGCATATAGGCAGTCATTTTTCCCTCGTTCTGTTTGGGAGTGGAATAGGGAGAGAAGATGCTAGTTGTGGTCCGGGATACCCTCCGCCACGCACCGTATGGTGGATTGCGGAGTTTGTATGTAGATGTAGATGTCACGAGAAACAAGGTAAAACATGGAATATAGGCTCGAAATTCTTCGTGCTGCAAATGGTTCAAGTGTAGAGGTGTACTGATGATTATTAAATAAATTCCGGAAGATGATGTGGCATGTGGTGGAATTTCATTATCATATCTACTGTAGTTTTTCTTTGTTGAGATGTTTGAAATCGACATCCTGTATATCCGCCAACGATGCTACAGAGCCTTTATTGGGAGCGCGACCCAATTTTTGCTCTCCTTCTCTTGCGACTGCCATGCCGAGTGACCCAGATTTTTGACTGGGCCCTAAACTGTAGCCTCGTCTTGCCGAGACAACCGTGGACAGGGCCCGGGCCCTGCAAGGTGAGGAGCAGACTGGACGCGCTACTTGGCGATGCGCAGGCGGGACAATAGCCCGAGGCCGGGGCAGTGGCGGGCCACGCGGCGATAAGGCGCGTCGCCGTATCTCGCCAGCTCGTTCCCCACTCGACAGCGCCTCCACAACGGCGCTCCCAGCCCCAGCCCCCAGCCCCCGTCCCGGGTCTCTGCACGGCAGCGCCGGCTCCTCGGCTGAGAGCCCCGCCGCTGAGTCAAGTGCGCCAGCGGCGCCACGTCCCCGCTACGCGAGTGGCCCATCTGTTGCACTCCCCACATGCAAATCGACAGCCCGACTCCTTTTTTCCTTCTGGGCATTTCCGCAAGTGGCCCAGTTCTGATACCCACACCCCTGTCTGGCAACGCCGCCCTCCCGACGGGAGGGCTCTGTCTGCTGCTCCGTCATATCGCTCTTCCCATCTCAATGCTTCCGGGAAGGCTCCAGTTAATTGGTTTGGGCGTCTGAGGATCCCCTTTTTGTTACCACACGACCCTCTTAAGAAACGTGGCCTTTCCTGATGTTAATTTTATCTGCTTCATAATGTTGATTTAATCTGCTGGATTATCAGAACTCTATCGTAAAATAGAGGCGAGTGCAGCTAAAATAGATTAAATAAACCCTAAAAACCATTACGGAACAATACATGAAGACAACGAAAAATATTTAAAATACGGCGTTCTTACATAGATTCATCCAGTTTCATGAGACTATATCGTCTACAAAAATGAAGGTAGAAAATTGTAGTAGATTTTAACTTAACTAACAGGACATTTTTTTTTTTTTAATTTTCAAAAGAACCATCTGATTTTACAGCTGTATACCTTCTACATACACCTACATCCTATCTTGACGTATTTCCTACAATTATATTTAGGATGAAATTTTCATTTATCTTTCAGAAATGTTCAACATGCCATCCAGCGGAAGCCCGACAAACATCCAGACGATACTCATAGTCCTCCCATACTTTTGCGAGCTTGTAGGGAGTCACTGAATTAAGTACTGTTCCTTTGCACCGCTGCAGTTCGTCCTCGGAAGGGAGCACATATGCTTAGGCTTTTACAAATTACCTCAAAATAATTTTAAAAAATCTATGTACGCAGTTAGGGGTCGCGTAGTAGTGTTTCGTAATAATATCTCATTTAATTATCAATCTCTTTAATACAATGGTTACACAAAATCTTATAATGGTTGAAGAACAGATAAATCACATGCTTACACTGTCGTTGGCCTCTGTATGACCGACGGCCGCTGTGGCCGAGCGGTTCTAGGCACTTCAGTCCGGAACCGCGCTACTGCTACGGCAACAGGTTCTAATCCTGCCTCGGGCATGGATGTGTGTGATGTCCTTAGGTTAGTTAGGTTTAAGTAGTTCTAAGTATAGGGGACTGATGACCACAGATGTTAAGTCTCATAGTGCTCAGAGCCATTTGAACCATTTGATTCTGTCATAGTTCTCCAATTCGCTTCGTACTGTGCTTTTTAGGCTTTTTGGAATCCTTTTGACGCGAGATTTACTTTGACTTGCATTTCCTATACATCCGAACGTATTAACAAATCATGTAACACGACAACTTTCGTTATTTTGCAATATTCAATTTAATACCGATTTTCTCTTATGTTCCGGCGGATATTTTTACTGTCACTCTGATCCCCACTACTGCTCCGCAAGCTCTTCACAATGGCTACAGTATGAAGGTCATAGGGAAACGCATTTTCACACTATATCAATTTATAACATTACACAAATCTAGGTTGAATTCCAGTTTAATACTTATCTTGGTGTCCGCCTGAAATATAAATCAATACGCACCGTGGAGCGTTCTAACCACATTCCCACCAAATATGTCCGTTTCAGTGGATTGTTCATTAACATATGGCATAGGACTTTGTTTCCTGCGTTGATGCCTCTGGATCACGGGGTCCCGTGTTCGATTCCCGGCCGGGTTGGGGATTTTCTTTGTCCGGGGATTGAGTGTTAGTGTTGTCCTCATCATTTCATCATCATTCATGAAAGTGGCTAGATTGAGACTTTGTACGGGCACTGATGAAAGCGCAGTTGCGCGCCACAAACCAGTCATCATCATCATCATCATCATCTGCTTACTGCGGATCCCGATTGACCAGCAATATTCATGTATTGTTCGAGCGAGAGTTTTTTTTAAGCTGCCTTCTTCGTGGGTGGAGTTTACTTCCTGACAGTTCTTCCAATGAATTTGTCTGCATTTGTCTCACGTGCGATTAGTTTTACATGGAACTTGCAGTTTAAGTCCCCCCATACGCATACAAATGGTTCAATTTCAGACTATCAATGACCAGTTACAGCTTGCCTTTAGTGTATCTGGGATTGTAAAACAGTTAAGATCCTTAGACACCAGGAAGGCATCTGGCCCAGACGCTATCCCCGTAAAATTATACGTTGACTATGCTACAAATATAGCACCATTCTTATCCATCATCTATCAGAGATAATTGGAACAGCGGAAAGTTCCACAGGACATAGGATTCCCAGGTCATAGGAATCTATAGAAAGGGTAGAAAATCAGATGCACATAATTACCGGCCAATTTCACTGACATCGATTTGTTGTAGAATCATGGAACATATTTTGTGTTCATACATAATGACCTCTCTAGACTCTGAAAAGCTCATCTGCAGAAACCAGCACGGTTTTAGGAAACAGCGGTTATAAGAGACACAGCTGGCCCTCTTTGTGCATGATATACAACAGGCTCTAGATACCGTCTCCCAGGTCGATGCCATATTTCTCGACTTTCGAAAGGCGTTCGACTCAGTTGCACGCTGTCGCTTGCTCCAAAAAGTGCATGCTTACGGTCTGTCCGATGAAAAAAAATGTTCAAATGTGTGTGAAATCTTATGGGACTTAACTGCTTAGGTCATCAGTCCCTAAGCTTACACACTACTTAACCTAAATTATCCTAACTAAGGACAAACACACACACCCATGCCCGAGGGAGGACTCGAACCTCCGCCGGGACCAGCCGTACAGTCCATGACTGCAGCGCCTTAGACCGCTCGGCTAATCCTGCGCGGCATCTGTCCGATGACATATGCGGTTGGATAGAAAGTTTTCTAACAGACAGAGCAGATGTCGTCCTGAATGGGGTGACTTCAACAGAAACAAGCGTAACTTCAGGTGTGCCCCAGGGCAGTGTAATAGGTCCGCTGCTTTTTACGATCTGGTTGATGGTACTGACAGCGGCATTAGACTGTTTGCCGATGATGCTGTAGTCTACAGGAAAGTAGTATCACACAAAATAAATGCCCAGTCTCGGGAAGCGGTAACATCCGTCAAGTATCTGGGTGTGACTATTCGAAATGATCTCAAATGGAATGATCAGATAACACAAGTAACGGGCAAGGTGAACTCTATAGACTGAAGTTTATTGGTAGAATCCTGAAGCGATGCAGTCCTTTAACAAAAGAAATAGCTTACAATATCCAGAATGAGATTTTCACTCTGCAGCGGAGTGTGCGCTGATATGAAACTTTCTGGCAGATTAAAACTGTGTGCCCGACCGAGACTCGAACTCGGGACCTTTGCCTTTCGCGGGCAAGTGCTCTACCAACTGAGCTACCGAAGCACGACTCACGCCCGGTCTCACAGCTTTACTTCTGCCAGTATCTCGTCTCCTACCTTCCAAACTTTACAGAAGCTCTCCTGCGAACCTTCTGGAGAGCTTCTGTAAAGTTTGGAAGGTAGGAGACGAGATACTGGCAGAAGTAAAGCTGTGAGACCGGGCGTGAGTCGTGCTTCGGTAGCTCAGTTGGTAGAGCACTTGCCCGCGAATGGCAAAGGTCCCGAGTTCGAGTCTCGGTCGGGCACACAGTTTTAATCTGCCAGGAAGTTTCAGCTTACAATATGTTATTTCGTCCAGTATTAGAGTGTTGTTCGTCTATAGGGGACCCTTACCAGTTGGGTCTCATTCAAGAGGTTGAGAAGGTCCAAAAAAGAGCGTTAATATTCGTGGCTGGTACGTTTAGTCATCGAGAGAGCGTTACAAATCTCATAGAAAGTTTGAAGTGGGACACACTTGCAGATAGACGACGCGCTAAACGGAAGGGGCTGCTCACTAAATACCGTAATCCGATCTTCGTCGGGGATGTAGAGCTTATATTATTACCACCAACTTTCAGATCGCGCAATGAACACCATTCAAAGATAAGAGAAGTTAGAGCCCGTACTGAGGCGTTCAGACAGTCGTTTTTCCCTCGCGCGATCCGCGAGTGGAACAGAGAGGTGCGGGAATATGACTTTGGCGCAAATTGTGCCCTCCGCCACATATCGCTTGGTGGCTAGCGGAGTATATATGTAGATGTAGGAGGGAATACAACGGCTTTATGATGCCCTTTCCAACCGAGTCAGCGCATGCGTCTACGGGCTGCGTTGTCATACCGATAAGTGGGCTCATACCGTACTGGCAAGTTCTTTGTGAATTTCACTCGATTTTGTAATCGTTAAATAACATCACGCACCCTCTTGACCCACGAAGTTACATTTCGTATCCACCTCCCCCTCTGGGTGCTTCCCCATTTTTTGGGTCAGGCAGTGCGTATGACTGGATACTCTACAACTCAGCAGTAACCGCTGGAGCGTGCAGAACTTAGCAGGCGACTGCAGCACGGAGGATGCAGCCGTGGTGTGTAGCGGCGCGGGGAACGCGATGGCTGCTGGCCGTACTGTAATTGTGACGGCCCATCTGTGTGCTGTGTGTTTCAATTGCGCCGTGCAATTGCCTTAATTGTCGGCACGCTCTGTGTCGTCCACCAGCCAGCTGCCGGCCAGGACGCGGCTGTGCTCGCAAGCTCGGCGTCCTCTCCGTGAACCGAATGTGACACTTATACCGCATTGCCAGCAACACTTGCAGCAAGTAGTGAATCTGAAGCGTTTATGTTATCTCAGTAATGTCATTACTGTTCAGCCCTCAAGTCAAAAAGTCAGTGTTGTTGTTGCGGTCTTCAGTCCAACTGCTCACGCTAGTTTGTCCTGTACCAGCCACTTCCTGGCAAGATGTGGGCCCGCTTACTACCCTGCAGTAATTTTTCTGGGAAGCTCTTACACATCCTCTATAGTCTATACAGTCCTGGTCCCTCCCCAAGCGTGTACCCAATTTTTGGATCTCTGGAGAAAGACATTAAATGTATTCATAGTTGCCAATATGGAGAACGATCATCTACACTACTGGCCATTAAAATTGCTACACCAAGAAGAAATGCAGATGATAAACGGGTATTCATTCGACAAATATATTATTCTAGAACTGACATGTGATTACATTTTCACGCAATTTGGGTGCATAGATCCTGAGAAATCAGTACCCAGAACAACCAGCTCTGGCCGTAATAACGGCCTTGATACGTCTGGGCATTGAGTCAAACAGAGCTTGGATGGCGTGTACAGGTACAGCTGCCCATGCAGCTTCAACACGATGCCACAGTTCATCAAGAGTAGTGACTGGCGTATTGTGACGAGCCAGTTGCTCGGCCACCATTGACCAGACGTTTTCAATTGGTGAGACATCTGGAGAATCTGCTGGCGAGGGCAGCAGTCTAACATTTTCTGTATCCAGAAAGGCCCGTACAGGACCTGCAACATGCGGTCGTGCATTATCCTGCTGAAATGTAGGGTTTCGCAGGGATCGAATGAAGGGTAGAGCCACGGGTCGTAACACATCCGAAATGTAGCGTCCACTGTTCAAAGTGCCGTCAATATGAAAAAAGGTGACCGAGACGTGTATCCAATGGCACACCATACCGTCACGCCAGGTGATACGCCAGTATGGCGATGACGAATACACGCTTCCAATGTGCGTTCACCCCGATGTCGCCAAACACGGATCTGACCATCATGATGCTGTAAACAGAACCTGGATTCATCCGCAAAAATGACGTTTTGCCATTCGTGCACCCAGGTTCGTCGTTGAGTACACCATCGCAGGCGTTCCTGATGCAGCGTCAAGGGTAACCGCAGCCATGGTCTCCGAGCTGACAGTCCATGCTGTTGCAAACGTCGTCTAACTGTTGGTGCAGATGGTTGTTGTCTTGCAAACGTCCCCATCTGTTGACTCAGGGATCGAGACGTGGCTGCACGATTCGTTACAGCCATGCGGATAAGATGACTGTCATCTCGACTGCTAGTGATACGAGGCGGTTGGGATCCAGCACGGCGTTCCGTATTACCCTCCTGGACCCACCGATTCCATATTCTGCTAACAGTCATTAGCTCTCGACCAACGCGAGCAGCAATGTCGCGATACGAAAAACCGCAATCGCGGTAGGCTACAATCCGACCTTTATCAAAGTCGGAAACGTGATGGTACGCATTTCTTCTCCTTACATGAGGCGTCACAACAACGTTTCACCGCCGGCCGGAGTGGCCGAGCGGTTCTAGGCGCTACAGTCTGGAGCTGCGCGACCGCTACGGTCGCAGGTTCGAATCCTGCCTCGGGCATGGATGTGTGTGATGTCCTTAGGTTAGTTAGGTTTAAGTAGTTCTAAGTTCTAGGGGACTGATGACCTCAGAAGTTAAGTACCATAGTGCTCAGAGCCATTTGAACCATTTTTGAACGTTTCACCAGGCAACGCCGGCCAACTGCTGTTTGTGTATGAGAAATCGGTTGGAAACTTTCCTCATGTCAGAACGTTGTAGGTGTCGCCACCGGCGCCAACCTTGTGTGAATGCTCTGAAAAGCTAATCATTTGCGTATCACAGCATCGTCTTCTTGTCGGTTAAATTTCGTGTCTGTAGCACGTCATCGTCGTGGTGTAGAAACTTTAGTGGCTAGTAGTGTATTTCTATCACCCGCGACCGAGAGCAAACTGTTCCACTCTCAAAGTCTTTCCCGCAACTCCCCGTCGCTCCTTCGCGACCAGCATTCTCTGTGTCGGGTCCAGTACTGTCCAGAACTGCCTCCAGTCCTCTCTGGAAACGATGCTCCTCCCCAATCTCCATACGTCTCTACACGCGTCCTTTTTAGAAACGATCGCTGTGATTGGCTAGAGCGCTCCCGTCCTGTCTCCAAACCAACACACACTCACAAACATAATGAAACACATTTGAAATACTGGATTTACATTTAAATAACTTGAAATTAAATAAATATACCTACGGCGGGACCATAAACACGCTCTAACACAGTAACACACATTATTAAATACATAAACAAATCAAAGAAACATATATCAAAGGAACAGAAACAAAAGGTAGGCCAGTAGTCTAATGTCTCTGTGCTTTCTAAAACACAGCAAATATTTGACCAATTTCTTCATGAACCGTATTGTCTATATCGGATATAAACAAAGACATAGATGAATAAATATGTTTATAAGCATGCTGCTACCGTTTTTTCGTGTAACTGTGGAGTACTTATGGCCTGACGCGATCGACAGTAATCGGCCACTTTGACCTCCAATAACGCATGTACTATTCAAGTTACATACCTGTAATTTATACCAATTTAGGTTTACACTAATAGGTTTCTAAAGACACGTCGATCGACAAAATTGGATGAACCGTTTAGATTTTGGATATTCGTTGCTGGGTGTCACTTGTATAATTTATCGTCAGATACTAAACTTTAAACTAGTAAAGATATTGAAAATCGGGTTGCGCCATCAGAATCGTCGTGCATGTAATGGTAATGTACAAGTTTATTTTTTGAGGTATCATGATTTATCTGGCTACTATTAATTTCTGTACGAACTGTGAAATGTCTGCCATTAAGGTTTCACAAAGTCCGCCATCTTTGGCATTCCCGACATGTCTGCTTCATCGGCACAGTGTCATCACCATGGAATTGCCAGCCACGCAGTCGGCCTGGACCACGCGCTGGGGCCACCCCTCTCGCTCCGGCTAAAGTAAGGCAGCATGCGGTCCCTGACGAGCCCCGGCTTGCCGAGCGGCCCGTGCGGCCACGCCAACTCCAAACTTAGAATACTTTCAGGGCGGTGGGAAATGGCTCTGAGCACTATGGGACTTGACATTTATGGTCATCAGTCCCCTAGAACTTAGAACTACTTAAACCTAACTAACCTAAGGACAGCACACAACACCCAGCCATCACGAGGCAGAGAAAATCCCTGACCTCGCCGGGAATCGAACCCGGGAACCCGGGCGTGGGAAGCGAGAACGCTACCGCACGACCACGAGATGCGGGCAAATTTTTTTTTTTTTTTTTTTTTTTCAGGGCGCCACAACTCGCCCGTTATCTTACAATTGGCAATCTTGTCTCGCAGTGGAACAAATGCCGATTTCTTTTGAAATAATGAACAGTTTACTTACTTTTTTTTATCCGACTCTTTTACATTTGACTGCTCCTTATAAATATGTTTAAACCTGCATATTATAATCTACGATTCCCCCCCCCCCCCGTTTTCATGTGACTTACCCTATAAATCTGTTTGATCCTGCCTACGGTAATCCACGATTTCCCTCCTCTTCCCCCCCCCCCCCCCCCCCCATTCACACACACTCTTCCCTCCATTATAAAATTGATAATTCCTTGATGCCTTAAAATGTGTCCTACGAACCGATTCCTTCTTTTAGTCAAGTTATGCCATAAATTTCTTTTCTCAGCAGTTTGATTCAATACCTGCTCATTAGTTCAAAAATATGCTTCAAATGACTCGGAGCACTATGGGACTTAACTTCTGAGGTCATCAGTCTCCTAAAACTCAGAACTACTTAAACCTAACTAACCTAAGGACATCACACACATCCATGTCCGAGGCAGGATTCGAATCTGCGACCGTAGCGGTCACGCGGTTCCAGACTGTAGCGCCTAGAACCGCACGGCCATTCCGGCCGGCCCTCATTAGTTGTCCAATCTATTTGTCTAATAATAATAATGATAATAATAATACAAATTCCGAGTGGCTAAAAGGCTTGATGCAAGTCTTTCAATTGGATGCCTTTTCGCCGACTTGGATGCCCCTAACTTGCGCCAATAATCCAGTTTTACATGGAAGCGGAGCTGCATTATTTAAACGGAGAAGGCTAGGTTGAAGGCAACCTGAAAATTGCTTTCTCCGCCTGGGATTCGATTCCCCGACCATTCGACTTCCTTAAAAACCTTTAAATCGGCACCTCCAGGCCCGAGTACTCATCTAATGTTCAGCATTCTTTTGTAACAGTACATTTCAAAAGCTTCTATTGGCTTCATGTCTGAACTGTTCAGTGTCCGTAATTCATTTCTGTGCTAGGCTACACTTCAGACAAATACCCCGAGAAAAGACTACTTAACGCTTAATTTCATAATCGATGTTGGCAAATTTCTGTTTTTCGGGAATTCTTTTCTTGCTATTGCCAGTCGGCGTTTTATATCATCTCTTCTTCGGCCATCGTCAGTTACTTTGCAGCCCAAATAGCAAATATCTACATCTACATTTATACTCCGCAAGCCACCCAACGGTGTGTGGCGGAGGGCACTTTACGTGCCATTGTCATTACCTCCCTTTTCTGTTCTAGTCGCGTATGGTTCGCGGGAAGAACGACTGATTCATCTATTAATTTTACTGTCTCATTTCCTAATCCAAGTCTCTCAGCATCGCCTTATTTAATTCGACTGCATTTCATTACGTATGTTTTTTATGTGGATGTTTATCTTATAAAATTTTTAAAAGACACAAAGGCACAAGAATCAATAAAGAAAGTAAAGTAAATGTTCAGAATAGGCATGAAGAGCAAAAGAAACAAGCACCATTTCTAAATGTTACAGTCAACGTAGGTGAAAGATTTAGAAGAACTATTCCATGGAATGAAAAGATTAATGAAATATTGTAATGGACGAAAATGAAAGGGTATTTTCTCTACTCGAAAAGGCTGGAGCTGGGGTTCCTAGTATCCAGGGACGATATGGCATTATCAGCAAAAACTGAATGATTCATCCGTAATTGGTTGAAAAACTACATATGATTGCAGGAAAGATGCAACCCAAGTTCTACCACGAGAAAATTGCAATAGAATATCTGCCCGTTCAACGAAGTATTTCTAAGCTTGTAGGTTATTACCAAACTTTAACCCGAGAGGGAGGCTTCGACATATATATATATATATATAAGAGACGACTTTAGACTAAATCAGATACTCTGTGTCTCTCTGATTTAGAGTTACATCTTTGTAGCATACGGTCTTCATATTTGCCTTTTTTCCTTCTTTTTCTAATTGGTTATGAGCCCGTCGAGTTGTCAGCTGTTGTGCGAACGCTAGATCTTCCCACCAGTTGTGAATTCTGGCCCTTCGGTGAAGCCTGCGAAGCCCTGCACCGTCATCGCTTTTGTGTTTGCTCAAGAGAAAGGCTTTTATCTGGCTGAAAAGTCCGCCGCAGGCAGAAATGTTTCCCGCTATAACGATCGTTGCTGACAGTTTCCGCCGCAGAGCGAAAACATTTATCCACGTCACAGCAGTTTGCGTCTTTAGAAGATCTAAATTTGTTGCCAAACTATCTTCTTTCGTTTGCGCCACACGAGAAAAATAAAAAAAAATATCAGAATTTTAATTTTGTTTATGGTATTGTATCACTACTGGTTGAATTTTAAAGAAAGGATTTAACCTCTCGCAGACTAGATAAATTAATTTGATTTGTTCCGGCAACTAGTGGGATTATGAATCTGAACTGTTCCTGGTCTACTGCACCGTTACTCGCAAGAAATACACACACACACACACACACACACACACACACACACACACACTGGTGTACCGAACTTACGGAGGAAAGTACCGGGTGATCAAAAAGTCAGTATAAATTTCAAAACTTAATAAACCACGGAATAATGTAGCCAGAGAGTTAAAAATTGACGCACATGCTTGGAATGACATGGGGTTTTATTAGAATCAAAATGCAGGATGGCGCTCCTCCCCATATTGCTAGACGCGTGAAAGATCTCTTGCACTTCGTTTGGTGATGATCGTGTGCTCAGCCGCCACTTCCGTCATGCTTGGCCTCCCAGGTCTCCAGACCTCAGTCCGTGCGATTATTGGCTTTGGGGTTACCTGAAGTCGCAAGTGTATCGTGATCGACCGACATCTCTAGGGATGCTGAAAGACAACATCCGACGCCAATGCCTCACCATAACTACGGACATGCTTTACAGTGCTGTTCACAACATTATTCCTCGACTACAGCTATTGTTGAGGAATGATGGTGGACATATTGAGCATTTCCTGTAAAGAACATCATCTTTCCTTTGTCTTACTTTGTTATGCTAATTATTGCTATTCTGATCAGATGAAGCGCCATCCGTCGGACATTTTTTTAACATTTGTATTTTTTTGGTTCTAATAAAACCCCATGTCATTCCAAGCATGTGTGTCAATTTGTACCTCTTTATCTACATTATTCCGTGATTTATTCAGTTTTCAAATTTATACTGACTTTTTGATCACCCGGTAGATCAATATGTTTTCTGCTGCAAGTTGTGAAAGCTTCCGCTAGGTATCATGTGGCATCAGAAATGCTGAGAACGATTACCGTGAACACAGTATAGTTATGAAGTCCGTGGGAACTTATTTCCCGCGGTCTGCGAGGAAGGGTTAAGCTGTGGACACTGAAGTAGTCAAGGCTTGTGTGGGAGGCCTAAGGGTCGTCGTGGGTCTCCCATATCGTGTTATTTCCCTCCTGCCGCCTCCAGTGTTTTTCTACAGAGCCCGAGGCTACAGACGCGCGGCATTGTGGAGTTCAGGGTATTTCTCGAAGTTTCGTAGCAGCGGTGCGACATCGGCGGCCATCCTTCCAGGAAAGAGGCTCTGGGCGCCAGATGGGCGGCCTCTGGACACGGTCTCTCCAGGAGCCGCGCTTTTGTCCGCGTGGGCCGTAATTAGCTTCCCGTACACAGCACCGCCACACTGCTGTTTCGCCAGAAAAACAAAGGTTTCTCTCAGCGCCGGCCGTCGACCCCGTCGCACTGCTGCTAAGAATACCTCCGCTCCTCTGGTCACAGCCAGAGACGACACATCGCTGCCGTAACCCTTTACCTTCTCCTTTGGTCGCATCTGAATAGCTCCCACACTGTGATGACTGTAAGAGGCCGTGTGCTTGTCGATTCGCCTACTCACCAGGTGTCATCTACATCTACATCTACATCATTACTCTGCAATTCACATTTAAGTGCTTGGCAGAGCGTTCATCGAACCACAATCATCATACTATCTCTCTACCATTCCACTCCCGAACAGCGCGCGGGAAAAACGAACACCTAAACCTTTCTGTTCGAGCTCTGATTTCTCTTATTTTATTTTGATGATCATTCCTACATATGTAATTTGGGCTCAACAAAATATTTTCGCATTCGGAAGAGAAAGTTGGTGACTGAAATTTCGTATAGATCTCGCCGCGACGAAAAACGTCTTTGCTTTAATGTCTTCCATCCCAACTCGCGTATCATATCTGCCACACTCTCTCCCCTATTACGTGATGATACGAAACTAGCTGCCCTTTTTTTGCACCCTTTCGATGTCTTCCGTCAATCCCACCTGATAAGGATCCCACACCGCGTAGCAATATTCTAACAGAGGGCGAACGAGTGTAGTGTAAGCTGTCTCTTTAGTGGACTTGTTGCATCTTCTAAGTGTCCTGCCAATGAAACGCAACCTTTGGCTCGCCTGCCCCACAATATTATCTATGTGGTCTTTCCAACTGAAGTTGTTCGTAATTTTAACACCCAGGTACTTAGTTGAATTGACAGCCTTGAGAATTGTACTATTTATCGAGTAATCGAATTCCAACGGATTTCTTTTGGAACTCATGTGGATCACCTCACACTTTTCGTTATTTAGCGTCAACTGCCACCTGCCACACCATACAGCAATCTTTTCTAAATCGCTTTGCAACTGATGCTGTTCTTCGGATGACCTTATTAGACGGTAAATTACAGCATCATCTGCGAACAACCTAAGACAACTGCTCAGATTGTCACCCAGGTCATTTATATAAATCAGGAACAGCAGAGGTCCCAGGACGCTTCCCTGGGGAACACCTGATATCACTTCAGTTTTACTCGATGATTTTCCGTCTATTACAACGAACTGCGACCTTCCTGACAGGAAATCACGAATCCAGTCGCACAAGTCACTTCACCATTCGTTTGAAAAATAGCGGAATATCTTAAACTAGATTTTCTGATGTAAAGTCGGCGCTGAGGATCGACAGTGGGCTGGCACAAGACACTATTATTTTTGAATTAAATTTTTTTATAAAACACCAGCTCAGTACCTGCCGTTGCTGCATATGTATTTATTCCAGTTCCTTTAATCCTTCTTGTTCTTTCCCCACTCTGCCCATCTCCTCCGTCCTCTTCTGTGCCTCTCTTCTTCTTCCCCGACTTCTGTCCATCTCTTCCTCTCCTTTCTCTTTCCATCTCCTCCTCTCGTTGTGTCTGTCCATCTATTCCTCCCCTCTCTCTATCCAACTGCTATTCCCTCCTCTGCCCACCTTCTCCGTCCCAATCTGTCATCACCTCCTGCTCCCTCTATTTCTTCTACACCCCCTCTCTCCTATTGCCCCTCCCCCCTCTCTGTCCATCTCCCCCTATCTCTGTCCATCTCCACCTCTCAGTCCATCTCCCCCTTCCCCCTCTGTTCATTTTCTCCTCTTTTCTTCCTCATTCCACCTCCTCCTCCACCCTGTCAATGTTCATCTCCTCCTCCACCCTCTCAATGTCCATCTCCTCCTCTTTCCTTCTCTGTTGTCCGCAGCTCGTGGTCCAGCGGTCAGCCGGCACGGTAGCTCAGCGTGTTCGGTCACAGGGTTTAGCTACCCTCTGAAATAAAAAAAACTGAGTGAACGGTTCAACGAACAACTACAACAGCTGTCATGAGACGTCCGCCCCGATCATATACAACGAACAAAATAGAACAAAATGAGATCAACAAAGAATTTAAAAAAAAAGCGGTAGCGTTCTCGCTTCCCGCGCACAGGGTCCCAGGTTCGATTCCTGTTGGGGTCAGGGATTTTCTCTGCCTCGAGATGACTGGGTGATGTGTCTTTCATCATCATTTCATCCTCATTCACTCGAAAGTCGCCTTAGTGGCGTTAAAGAACTTGTGGAGCAAGGCGTCTCCCGGCCACCAATGCCACACGCTCATTATTATTATTATCCTTCTATGTTAATTTCCCCCTCACTATCTCTCTGTCCATTTCCCCCTCAGCCTCTCTCTGCCCATCTCCTCTTCTCTCATATCTGTGTCTATGTGCTCTGTCCCCCTCTCTGCCTGTCCATCTCTTCCTGCACCCTTCTCTCTCCATGTTATTACCCCGACCACAATAGCAGATTGCTGGTTTGTACCTCTACAGTATTTCTTTCCTGCTAGTAAGTAACGTTTACGTACAAAGTCTGGTTGAAATTGGTCGCCGGCCGCTGTGGCCGAGCGGTTCTAGGCGCTTCAGTCCGGAACCGCGCTGGTGCTACGGTCGCAGGTTCGAGTCCTGCGTCGGGCATGGATGTGTGTGATGTTCAAATGGTTCAAATGGCTCTGAGCACTATGGGACTCAACCGCTGAGGTCATCAGTCCCCTAGAACTTAGAACTACTTAAACCTAACTAACCTAAGGACATCACACGCATCCATGTCCGAGGCAGGATTCAACCTGCGACCGTAGCGGTCGCGCGGTTCCAGACTGTAGCGGCTAGAACCGCTCGGCCACTTCGGCCGGCAGTGTGATGTCCTTAGGTTAGTTAAGTTTAAGTAGTTCTAAGTCTAGGGGACTGATGACCTCAGATGTTACGTCCCATAGTGCTTAGAGACATTTGAACCATTTTTTTGAAATTGGTTCGTGGGTTTGGGAGGAATTTTTGTCTGCGACTTTGCCCGAAAATATAGTTGATAGTAAAGAAGCAGTGAATTAAAACGTCGTGCCTGATGCGGTAGTTTTACTACATGAACAACGAAAATTTATTAAACGTTAAACTTTTTTCGTTTCATCATTTTGTGAAGGTCGTCTGTCAGAAAAAAGCTTCATAAAGGTTTGAAATTATATATAGAGTTTGCTGCAGGGCACGAAGTGCTCTCATTCTGAAATAAGCTTCATAGCCGGCCACTGTGGCCGAGCGGTTCTAGGCGCTTCAGTCTGGAACCGCGCGACCGCTACGGTCGCAGGTTCGAATCCTGCCTCGGGCATGGATGTGTGTGATGTCCGTACGTTAGTTAGGTTTAACTAGTTCTAAGTTCTAGGGGACTGACGACCTCAGGTGTTAAGTCCCATAGTGCTCAGAGCGATTTGAACCATTTTTTAAGCTTCATAAAGGTTTGAAATTATATGTAAAGTTAGCTACAGGACACAAAGTGCTCTCATTCTGAAATACTGGGTGAATGAAGTGTGGGTATTCGCGCGTCGTGGTTGACACCTCTTTTTAAACCTCACCCCTTCAATAGGTAAGTGGTTTTTACCTCCACAGCGATTGTTTCCAGGCGGTAAGTGATATGTGTACCAAGTTTGGTTGAAATCGGTCCAGTGATTTAGGACAGAGTAGAAGTTTCGGGAATGGGCTGCTGCAGAAGAATGCAAAAGTTTAGATGAGTAGATCAGATCTCTCTCTCTCTTTGATCTAATCCTACTCAAGGGTGTTCAAATGATTCAAATGGCTCTGAGCACTATGGGACTTAACATCTTAGGTCATCAGTCCCCGAGAACTTAGAACTACTTAAACCTAACTAACCTAATGACATCACACGTATCCATGCCCGAGGCAGGATTCGAACCTGCGACCGTAGCGGTCGCGCGGTTCCAGACTGAAGCGCCTAGAACCGCTCGGGCACACCGGCCGGCCTCAATGGTGTAGTGGCATCACGTGATACTATATCGTGGGCATGGTGACTTTTTGCTGCAAGCCCATCGTGGTCAAGCTCTTAATCTGGTCTATCCACCGTAAAGGTGCGCGTCCTCCATGTCTCCGGCCATCTACTTTTCCCTCTATGATTGTTTTTTTCTATTGCCTCTTGCTTCCTGGCAATGTGACCACAATATTTCTCCTGATTTTGGTTTTAAAGCATCGACAGCCTTGCTCTGATGACGTACTGCCTCAGGATCGGTTAATTAGTTCGATATGCTCTCCATGGTATTCGAAGCAATCTTCTATAGAACTACATTTTCAGAGCATCAATCATGCGACGTACCGCTGTCTTCATTGTCCAAGTTCACGCTGCATAGGTCGCGATAGGGAAAATTATAGTTGGGACGAGGATCATCTTGGCAGTGATGGAGGTGTCTTTCCAGATGCGAACAAGTTTTGCTGTAGAATTTCTTGTAATCGAAATACGCCTACGGATCTCAGACTCACAATCTCCAGTATCAGTCACAACAGATCCTTAATACTCGACGCGACTGACGAGATCGTAGCTAGCAATTCTTGTGATGTCAGGACGTTTGTTATAACGGCGATCTACAGTCAGTTGGTAGGACACATGCTGTGGCATTAAAAAAATAATATATTTGGTAATGGAGAACAGTTTTTGGGGTAGCGGGGAAGGGAGGGGGATAAAAATTGCAGAGTGAGACCAAGGCTTGACTACATCAAGGAGATGCAAGAGGATGTAGGTTGCAACAGTTTCAGAGATGACGAGTCTTGCATAGACAGACTAGCGTGGAGAATTGCATCAGACCAGTCTTGCGACTGAAGAACACATCAATGTGGCGATATCCAAATAATGACGTATTTACAAATTTTTATACCTTATTACGAAGGGTGATTCTAATCTGAGGAAACTGAAAATTTTCGTGGTTTATTAAAAATAAATATTGTAATAAAAACTAACTTCGTCACTGCACCGCACTAAGTTGTAGGAACTAGACCGGTAAAGTGTGAGTTTGGTTAAATAGCGCTCTGATCAGTTGGGACAGGGGTGATTTAGTTGGTGGCTTTATAGGCTGTGATGCGTCATGTGTGAATGTGAGTGGCAGGAGTCTGGTATTTGATCAGGGGTAAGTATCGTGGCGACCAGGCCACGATATACTCGTATATGGAAAGGGATGAAGGTAATGGGAGGGAACGGAGAGGGGGTGGGGAGGAACTAGTAACGTGAAACAATTGGCAAAAACCATCGAATTTTAGTTTCTGAGCTGACCGATTTACACCGAGCTTTTTTCCGTCGTTGAGCACTTTGATGCGTAATCAGCTACTTCTTAACTTCCACAGAGCCATCAGCTCTAAGTCTCATCAGCCCTTCTCGGTGAAGGCACTGACTCGCAAGAAAAGGGGGTCGCTTTTTTCATTTTCTCTCTTTATTACCAATCTGTCATTAGAGACTTCGACAGCGGGAGCGTAAGCTAGCACGTTCCTTACTTTGCGGATAGATGGCAGTATTGCGGATATTTAGCAGAATTTGCCTCGCTATCGTGTAGAAGCTTCTAGAAAAAAAGGTGAACAGTGAAAAAAGGGGGGGGGGGAGAGAGATCTGATGTGCGGTATTCTACGGAGAAAATTTTTCTGATAATCATGTTACGTTGTTTTGTTTAATTTTTACAATGGGACCAATTCTATACTGTAATCCACGGAGCAGTGGCAGTACTACAATTTTGTAGCGGAGTATCGTGAGTTGGCAAGACGCATGGACGCAAAAACATTCCGTCCCACCCCTGCCGCCCCCTATTCCTTCTTTTCGCCCTCACCCGTCCTCTAGTGCGGGTTGGCCGAGAGCGGCGGGTGCCGGATCGTTGAGATTAGACTGCCGTTATGTGTTTGCACGGAGATATTGACGAACTCTGTGTTGACGCTGAGGTTCCAAGACGTGCATATTGCTCGGCCATCCAATGGCGCCTGCCCTCGGCTTACGTAGGAGCATAAGCCCCAAGGTTTCTTAGCATTTCTCGCTTTCTTTTTTTGTAATTTTCTTCCCCAGTATCAAATGCGAAGAGTAGACTTCAAAGTTGGGTAAATACGGGCTGGTGTCTTTCATAATCTGCTACCAGCCAGGAGTAGGGTCTCAAGTAATTTTTTGTATCGACTGATTCGCAATATCAAGGTCAGATGCTGTCTTAAAAAGTGTAACAACATTTCTCTCTCTCGAACAGTACCATTCTAGAAGGACAACGTCCTTCCAGTGCAACTTGTGCTCCACAAGCGTTTAAAGCTGGAAAAGTAAGTTTATTGGATATTTTCTGTCTATGAAATTATTATAATGTATTTGCAAGATCCAGGATTACACCTAATGATTAGTTAGGTCTGAGTAGTTCTAAGTTCTAGGGGGCTGATGACCTCAGATGTTAAGTCCCATAGTGCTCAGAGCCATTTTTTGAACACCTAATGAGTCTTTGTACTTGATACTGTGACCACATGTCCTTCCCGACACATCTACATCATAAATCTTTCGGTTGTTTGGAATCTCTCCACCTGGATCTACTAGAAACTAGATTCTTCATTTCTGCATAATTAGAGACTCCGTATTATGTGTAGCTTATTTTAAAAATTCCAGTCGACTTCGTCCTCGGGACTATCTTGCATTATAATAGTCTTTGTAGGACATCAAGGAACTGATTATTTTACATTATGTGTCTCCTTTACTCTGTTGTACCCCTATATGACCTTTCTTCTACAGTTGTTTTCAGGGCTTCCTGGTTGGTGGTTATACTCATCCATTTTATCTTTAACAGGCGTCTCTAGTAACGAACCTCAAATACTTGAAGAAATTTTATTTCATTTTTGCCTACGTCGATATTTCACACTCATACAGTGCTACGCTCAAAATGCACTTCAATATTTATGTTGTTTGAACAAAGCGTTTTTCTTTTTTATTTCGCTTCTCCAATTTTTTGTCTTCTTTCCTTCTTCCCAAATAATTGTATGAGTATGTGCGTTTTATTTTGTTCTCTGACGGCTCACCTTACCTTAATCAATCTGTGGTCACATAAACACCGTTCGCCGGGCCGTGTGACCGAGCGGTTCTAGGCGCTTCAGTTTGGAACCGCGGGACCGCTACGGTCGCAGATTCGAATCCTCCCTTGGGCATGGATGAGTGTGATGTCCTTACGTTGGTTAGGTTTAAGTAGTTCTAAGTTCTAGGGGACTGATGACCTCAGTCCCATAGTGCTCAGAGCCATTTGAACCATTTGAAACACCGTTCTGAGTATTTTATGTTTACAGTAGGTGGATGTGGGGAAATAGCATGTTATTCAAAAAATGATTCAAATGGCTCTAAGCACTATGGGACGTAACATCTAAGGTCAGCAGTCCACTAGACGCAGAACTACTTAAACCTAACTAGCCTAAGGACATCACACACATCCATGCCCGAGGCAGGATTCGAACCTGTGACCGTAGCAGCCGCGTGGTTCCCGACTGAAGCGCCTAGAACGGCTCGACCGCAGTGGCCGGCTAGCATGTTGTTCGACTAAGCCGATATGAGAGCAAACCGCCTATATCAACAATCGCTAATCCTACTAACAAATTACTGTCGGATGCGGCCCAAAATGCAGGGGGTGGACAAAAACTAAGGAAGCATAAAAAACGCAACACACTACCATGCCAAATATGATGTAGGAAAACCATTGGCACCCGAAAATAGCTTTCAGTTGTATCGGCATGGATAGATGTCGTGTATAGTTTTCAAAGGACTCTTATGCCAATCTTCCTACAAAGTAATGGCAAGTTCATGTAAGAATGATGGAGGTGGATAACGATCACGTTCTCTCCAAAGTAGACCACAAGGACTCAGTAATATTGAGATCTGGTAGCCAGTGGAGAGGCGACGATTCATTCTCATGCTAACAAAACCAGTCGTGGACTATCCGAGCTGTGTGAATAGGGGTCCTGTCGTCTTAGAACACAGCATCACACCGGGAACAAACACTGTAGCATAGGAGCGACGTGATCAGCCGAAATGGTATCATAATCCTGGTAGTTCTAATAATGACAGTAATGCAACCTTGCTCATCAGCCATGGGGTCCATAAAATACCACTTAATGGCTGTGCAGATCGTCACCGAACGTTTGCCATGTGGGCCGCAAACTTGGCCAGAAGTTAGAAACGATGTGAAACGAGATCATGTGACCAAATGACGTTCTTACATTACTACATAATTCAGGTTTTATAGTTACGGCACCACGTTTTCCTGTTGCGGGCATTTGCATCGCCAATGTGTGGTTCTGGAATTCCAGCTCGTCCAGCAATTCCCGGCTTATGGAGCTCCCTCCGTGTTGTTTTGGGGCTGACAGGGTTTTCAGGTGCGACTTTCAGTTGTGGAGTGACTTTTGCAGCCGTCGTCCTCTTATTTTTCGTCACAATCCTCTTCAGTGACAGTCCGTCACCATCACTCAGCACACAATTTCCACCACTTTGTAATTTAGCTACCGGTCGTTGTTGCCAAGCGGTTCTAGGCGCTTCAGTCCGGAACCGCGCGACTGCTACGTCGCAGGTTCGAATCCTGCCTCAGGCATGAACATGTTTGATGTCTTTAGGTTAGTTACGTTTAAGTAGTTCTAAGTCTAGGGAACTGATGACCTCAGAAGTTAAGTCCCATAGTGCTTAGAGCCATTTGAACCATTTTTTAAAGTGAATGAAACTGCGGGAGCATGTTGGCAGAGGTCTCTCAGAGGTGCACAGAAACTTGGACGTCACATGGCGTTTGGTCAGCGTGAATACAGTGCCAAATGGCTCTGATCCCGCTACATCAGGCACTTGAAGGAACGAGAAAAGACAGTGTGCACTTGGTGATGTTCGTTATTGCCGGCCGGTGTGGCCGAGCGGTTCTAGGCGCTACAGTCTGGAACCACGCAACCGCTACGGTCGCAGGTTCGAATCTTGCCTCGGGCATGGATGAGTGTGATGTCCTTAGGTTAGTTAGATTTAAGTAGTTCTAAGTTCTAGGGGACTGATGACCTCAGATGTTAAGTCCCATAGTGCTCAGAGCCATTTGACCCATTTGAACCACCATTTGTTCGTTATTACAAGGTCCGAAGACGGCGTCTGGATAACTTCACACCGGCAACAATCATTGGGAAACTCCAAGGAAGGGCGGTGTATGACGAATATAGCCATGAAATTAAGTATTGTCGAACCACAGCCAGCACCGGTCGGCCACGGTCAACTATAGCAGCAGGTGACCGGTACATTGCGCAACGGGCAAGAAGGAACCCGCGTGAAGCGGCGGGTACAACTGCAGCCGCATTTAACAGGACTGCAAGGCACGCGATCTCACGCTCCATAGTGACACTGCGACAGCATGGGACAGCTCTATTTGCCCGTAGACCAGTACGTTGTGTTCCGTTGACAATCGCACATCGGCGCCCCGTTTGCGATGCTACCAACGAGCAATGGGGTCGCCTGCTATTCTCGAATGACGGCAGATTTGGCCTGAATAGTAATTCTCCACGTACCCTCATATGGCGAGAGGTGGGAACACGTAATGACCCAGGAACATTGCCAGAAATGAATGCAGTGGTGGTACACGTGTGATGGTGTGGGGAGGCATAATGTTGTATGAGTATTTGATTTCCGAGTCTTTGAATTGGTCAATAATTTTTGTCGTAATATACTTCTTCCCCATGTAATTTTTTTCAGGACTGCGTTCGGCCCTGACTTCATTTATACGGACGCACTACGGAACCGCATTGAACAACTCAGGTGGAGTCGCTATCGGAACGAAGGGATATTCAGCAAATGGACTGCCCCCCCCACCCCCCACCCCCTACTTACATCCCATCGAATAAGTGTGGGATGTGTTATGGAGACGTTCTGCAGCACGTCCACATTCAGCAAACGCTATGGTGCAGGAATGGGACGCCCCACCAGAAGAATGCCTTACCAACCTAGCCAACATCATAGCACGTTGCAGAGCGTACATTGCTGTCCCGTGGTAATTACACACCTTATTAAGAATCATATTCCGCCATTTGTATCGTCCAGGGTGCCACCATGAATGGCGGTGACTTCAGTGTAACTATTTTCTTTGAATAAACGTGTCATTCTGTTCGCCTCATTGTGTATTTCTTCGTTATCTTCTTCACTATACTGCAGCAGTTCTTTTTAAGTGTGATCCACGTGCCATCGGGATGTGCTTCTTGGGAGTGACACATCGTCCGAAAGCTACTTTTGTCCTTAAGTTGTGTAGACTAGTGTACTGTTCATCAGTATTGGACCCTTAACAAGTGTGCCGACCGTGGTGGTCGAGCGGTTCTAGGCGCTTCAGTCCGGAGCCACGCGGCTGCTACGGTCGCAGGTTCGAATCCTGGTTAGGTTTAGGTAGTTCTAAGTCTAGGGGACTGATGACCTCAGATGTTAAGTCCCATAGTGCTTGGAGCCATTTGAACCTTACCAAGTGTAATTAAGAGAAGGGACACAGAAGAGCGAAGTCCGGCACATTTCGACACTGGATCGTTTAGTCGGCGCGAGAGAGTTTCGGAGATGCTGAACATACGCCAGAGGCATCGCTTCAAGAGAGGCGTTGTGTAAGGCGGATAGGATTACTGGTGAAATTACGAGAGCGTGCGTTTGAAGAGGATTCGGTGGACAGCTTATATCCTCCCACGTAAGTCTAACGAAACTACCACGACCAGAAAAAAAGAGAAATTACAGATCATACGAACATTTACAGACAGTCGTAGTTTCCACGCATCCTTCACGAATGAGACAGAGATTGGAGAAAAACGTGTTGGTTCAAGAGGTACCCTCCACCACACACCGTAAGGTGGCTTACGGGGTACATATGAAGATAGTGTGTAACAAGTATTCATACTGACTGACATTCAACATAAACGCAGTCAAAACGGTCGTGCAGATAAGAGGAAACAGGAGTAGACGCATGTGTGTCACAATTAGACGTGAACATTATATTTAGCTATGAAATGACTTTGTTTGTCTAATGCTCAGACGGAGGGACAGAGAAGGAAAAAAGAAGCAAAAGGTCACACACAGCAAGTACTCGGGTCATCGCGTGGTGCTGTATGAGGAGCGAGCGGATGAACAGGGGCCATTCAGATAAATCAAAGGATGCTTTCAGAGGCGGGCAAGTAGTGTGCGTGCGTGTGGGATGAATGACATCAGCCGACCGGACGAGTATCCGCCGGCGTCCCTCACAGGGGCGATAACCAGCCGTGATGTATGAGCCGGCCACGGCGAGTAGCGTCATACTGCTCTAATCCCGTCCCGTCTCTTCTAGCCTGGCAGCGCGTCTCCACGGCACTCCGTTACAGCTTCCAGGCGAGCAGACGCAGGGGTAAAAATAGACATCGGTTCCTAACAGCGGCATGCCTCCCTGTTATGAGATTTCCAAGGTTCCTCTGAAATTATCTAATGCTACTGGCGCTTCATTATCAATCATTCGACAGTTTAGAATGGTGCAAGATGTTCATAATTCTCAGGAAATCAGGAGTAAGCTATAGTAGGGAAAGCCGTCTAATATACTGTACTTACAAGAAGCAAAAGGGAAAAATACGGCAAGAATGTAAGACTAAGAACTAATTTTTCCGACTGGAAAATTTATAAGACGAGGATTTAGTCTTTCGCTCCTACTCTTCAAGCTATACATGGAAGAAGCAATGACGAAAATAAAAGAAAGGTTTAAGAGTGGGATTAAAATTCAGAGTGAATGGATATCAATGACGAGATTCGCTAATGACTTTGCTGCCCTCAATTAAAGTGTGGAAAGCCGGCCGCGCGACCGCTACGGTCGCAGGTTCGAATCAAAACAATGGCTCTGAGCACTATGGGACTTAACATCTGTGGTCATCAGTCCCCTAGAACTTAGAACTACTTAAACCTAACTAACCTAAGGACATCACACACATCCATGCCCGAGGCAGGATTCGAACCTGCGACCGTAGCAGTCGCGCGGTTCCGAACTGCGCGCCTAGAACCGCTAGACCACCGCGGCCGGCTGTTCGAATCCTGCCTCGGGCATGGATGTGTGTGATGTCCTTAGGTTAGTTAGGTTGAAGTAGTTCTAAGTTCTAGAGGACTGATGACCTCAGATGTTAAGTCCTATAGTGCTCAGAGCCATTTGAACCATTAAAGTGTGGAAGAACTGCAGGGTCTAGTGAATGGAATAAACAGTCTAATGAGCACACGCTATGGACTGAGAGTTAAACGAAGAGAGAAGAAAGCAATGAAAAGTAGCAGCAATTAAATCAGAGATAAACTTAACATCAAAATAGAGGACTACAAAGTACCGTAATGAAGGAATACGACTGCCATTGAAACAAAATAGAACTTGATGGACGAAGCAAGGAGGACATAGAAAGGAGGACATTCCTGGCCAAAAGAGTCAGCAAGTATCAAACGTCGACATTAATTTGAGGAAGGAAGAAATTTCTGACAATGTACGTTTGGAGCACAGTATTCTGTGGAAGTCAATCCTAGACTGTGAGGAAACTGGCAAAGAAGAGAATCGAAGCGTTTGAGACATAGTGCTACAGAAGAGTGAGTATGGTGGACCGATAAAATGAGGAGGTTCTTCGCAGAATCGGTAAGAAGAACAACATGTGGAAAAACTGTGACAAGAAGAAGGGACGGAATGATGGTGTATGTGTTAAGAGATCAAGGACCATTTTCCATGGTACAGAGGGTAGAAATATTATAGGGAAGGACAGAGGTTGAAATACAATGCCCGGCAAAAAATGTGCGGCATTTAGAAGGGGAGGAGAAAACGAAATGAAAATTCACCGATTGAGAGGGTATGTGATGTTATTGCGATGATTACAAAATCGAGACAAGTGTACAAAGAACTTGGTAGTATGAGCCCACTATGTGGTTTCACCACCTCTGGCCTGGACGCATCCACTGATTTGTTCGGTGCGGTTGCCATAAACTCATTGTAAAGCTCGTGAAGCAACCTATCTCACACCTGTTGTATTTGGTCCTTTGTGTGCTGCATACTGGCACTCGAACAGAGCTGACGTTCGAGCTGGTCACACACGTGTCATATTGGGGACAGACAGGGGACGGTGCTGCCCACGACAGTGGCTCGACATCACACGAACAGTTCGTAGAGACAAGTGACACATATGGACGAGCACTGTGCTATTGAAGAATGACACCACCGTACTGTCGCACCAGAGGTAGCATATGAGGAAGCAGGATGTTGCTGACCCGATGGCCTCTCACGCTATGATGCAGGAGTAACCCCGCTGTGGCTCTCCAAATCTTTCAAAAAGATGGAGACAGTGGTAACTGGTTATGCTGTAAATCAGTGGGAGAAACAGGAGACAACGGGAGAGAGACATATATTGATAGTGGCAGTGAGAGGGAGGTGCTGAGTATGAAGCCATAACTCCAAAGACTGACTGGGTAAGAGGATATAGAATGTTCTGTGCTGAAAGAGCGCGAATATAATCAGTTGACAAAATTTTTGGTGAAGAAGGAGGTATGAGGACCGCAGTAGGTGGTTCCCCACTTTTCTGTCAAAGCCTTTTAAAAAGGAACATATTCGGCTTTGTGGGCTCCGGCATGAGCATTTTTTCGCTTGCATATTAATCGACAACAGAATTACTGCACCTGGGAGTGAGGGCACTTCGTTCGCCTTATACATCTACATCTACATTTATACTCCGCAAGCCACCCATCGGTGTGTGGCGAAGGGCACTTTGCGTGCCACTGTCATTACCTCCTGTTCCAGTCGCGTATGGTTCGCGGGAAGAACGACTATCGGAAAGCCTCCGTGCGCGCTCGAATGTCTCTAATTTGGCATTCGTGATTTCCTCGGGAGGTATAAGTAGGGGGAAGTAGGGGGATACCTCATCCAGAAATGCACCGTCTCGAAACCTGGACAGCAAGGTACACCGCGATGCAGAGCGCCTCTCTTGCAGAGTCTCGAGTTTGTTAAACATGTCCGTAACGCTATCACGATTACCAAATAACCCTGTGACGAAACGCGCCGCTCTTCTTTGGATCTTCTCTATCTCCTCCGTCAACCCGATCTGGTACGGATCCCACACTGATGAGCAATACTCAAGTATAGGTCGAACGAGTGTTTTGTAAGCCACCTCCTTTGTTGATGGACTACATTTTCTAAGGACTCTCCCAATGAATCTCAACCTGGTACCCGCCTTACCAACAATTAATTTTATATGATCATTGCATTTCAAATCGTTCCGCACGCACACTCCCAGATATTTTACAGAAGTAACTGCTACCGGTGTTTGTTCCGCTATCATATAATCATACAATAAAGGATCCTTCTTTCTATGTAATGGGAATACATTACATTTGTCTATGTTAGGGGTCAGTGGCCACTCCCTGCACCAAGTGCCTATCCGCTGCAGATCTTCCTGCATCTCGCTGCAATTTTCTAATGCTGCAACTTTTCTGTATACTACAGCATCATCCGCGAAAAGGCGCATGGAACTTCCGACTCTATCTACTAGGTCATGTACGTATATTGTGAAAAGCAATGGTCCCATAACACTCCCCTGTGGCACGCCAGAGGTTACTTTAACGTCTGTAGACGTCTCTCCATTGAGAAAAACATGCAGTGTTCTGTTTGCTAATAACTCTTCAATCCAGCCACACAGCTGGTCTGATATTCCGTAGGCTCTTACTTTGTTTATCAGGCGACAGTGCGGAACTGTATCGAACGCCATCCGGAAGTCAAGGAAAATAGCATCTACCTGGGAACCTGTATCTAATATTTTCTGGGTCTCATGAACAAATAAAGGGAGTTGGGTCTCACACGATCGCTGTTTCTGGAATCCATGTTGATTCCGAGTATATTCTGGATTTCCAGAAACGACATGATACACGAGCAAAAAACATGTTCTAAAATTCTACAACAGATCGACGTCAGAGATATAGGTCTATAGTTTTGCGCATCTGCTCGACAACCCTTCTTGAAGACTGGGACCACCTGTGCTCGTTTCCAATCATTTGGAACCTTCCGTTCCTCTAGAGACTTGGGGTACACGGCTGTTAGAAGGGGGGGGGGGGAAGTTCTTTCGCGTACTCTGTGTAGAATCGAATATTTCACGAAGACTCGTTAAACCAGTTGATAGTAGGTCAATAACTGTCTTGCAATGATTCACGACACTAAACACGATCGACACTAATGCTCTCTGGTGGCGGTCCTACGTACCCATCACAGAGAATTACAACTCTAGTCACTTTACATATCCGCCGATGCTGTGTGGGTGTACGAAGCTACATTGACGTCTGCAAGCACGGAAGAGAATCTCTTTCCTCCGGTTCCACTTCTCAGAGGCACTGCGGGCTGGATGTGCCACCACAAAGTATCGAAGGGCGCTCGTGGAGAGCTCTCTGAAACCCCGAGCACTATCTTCCTGCGGAGCACGAGCCGGTATCACTCGCAGAGACGAGCAGGCTGGGATGTGGTGGAGACAGGGCGCGTGTGGTGTCCGGGACCTGACGTGTATCAGAGCGCGCTGCGTGCGTGCTCGCGTGTTGGGCGGCCGGGATCAAACGACGCGAGGCGACGCAGCTGCGCGCGGCCGAGTTTTTGTGCGTCGCCTGGGGCCCTCGGAAGACCCTTCCCAGAAAGCCGCTGCTGTTCTCCGTCATCTCTGCAGGCACACACCACAGCTCCTAACGGACGTCCACAAGTCGCCCGCGCCTGATGCCACTGTTACTGGAGCAAGTAGCTCTTCTCAATCGTCTATTCGTTGCAAGTCAATCTACTGCAGCGCCCACGGCGTTTTATTCATCTAACTATCCCAAAGAAAGCAGGTGTTGACAGATGTGAAAATTACAGAACTATCAGTTTAATAAGTCACAGCTGCAAAATACTAACACGAATTCTTTGCAGACGAATGGAAAAACTGGTGGAAGCCGACCTCAGGGAAGATCAGTTTGGATTCCGTAGAAATGTTGGAACACGTGAGGCAATACTGACCCTACGACTTATCTTAGAGAATAGATTAAGGAAAAGCAAACCTACATTTCTAGCATTTGTACACTTAGAGAAAGCTTTTGACAATGTTGACTGGAATACTGTCTTTCAAATTCTAAAGGTGGCAGGGGTAAAATACAGGGAGCGAAAGGCTATTTACAATTTCTACAGAAACCAGATGGCAGTTACAAGAGTCGAGGGGCATTAAAGGGAAGCAGTAAGGGAGGTGAGACAGGGTTGTAGCCTGTCCCCGATGTTATTCAACCTGTATATTGAGCAAGCAGTAAAGGAAACAAAAGAAAAATTCGGAGTAGGTATTAAAATCCATGGAGAAGAAATAAAAACTTTGAGGTCGCCGATGACATTGTAATTCTGTCATAGACAGCAAAGGACCTGCAAGAGCAGCTGAACGGAATGGACAGTATCTTGAAAGGAGGGTATAAGATGAATATCAACAAAAGCAAAATGGGGATAATGGAATGTAGTCGTTGGAGTTTGATAATGACCGAAGCAGAATTCATAGTGGATGTTCCTGACAAAGGCCTTATTGTAAATTTCCCACACTCCTAAGAACTAAAAGAATATGAAAAACGTTGTCCAAACATTTCAAAATATCTAAAAAAAATGCACTTACAAACACTTCCAGCTGTTTTGCAAATCAAACTGCCTTTTCATGCTGGGAAAAAAAAATCGGCTCTATCCCCCCCCCCTCTCTCTCACAGTAATATGCACACAGACGGTATAAACAGCATAAACAGAATTAGTAACGAACATATACTTCGTTAGGTTGGCGACACATAGTTAAACATACCAAAGACGATGAAACACGTAATGGAGTCACAATATTTACGCTGTGAAAAGAAGTGTACGACGAAATAGTTGTATCGAGTGACAGAAGAACGGTAGTCCACCACAAAAAAGAGTGACAAACATGCTGAACAGTGTGTGGATGGCGAAAACACGAAGAGGTGAATATAGAATAGTGATAAAAGTAATAGTGCGACCTCCAGACCACATGTGAGGAAGTGCAAATCAGCAAATCGTAAGTAATTACATTTTTTACAAAAAATCGCGAAGTGAACTGTTTGATAATCTATAACTAACAAAATTATGTCATTACAGATCCCACTGATGATGCCTTAAAACAGTAGAAGGCGAAACGCGTTTGGATTAAATAAAATATATAGCAGCAGGAAAAGGCAGTTTGATTTGCAAAACAAGTATTTATATGCTTGCTGCGGAAGATGGCCACACAAACAAACGTGTTACTTGCAGCTGTATCTAGAACGCAGTAAACGTTGTCCAAACATTTCAAAATATCTACATTTATTTGCTCTAGAAAAAGTGCACTTACAAGCACTTCCAACTGTATCTAGGACGCAGTAAATACCGCGTTTTTACTTTATCCATCCCATCTTGTTTTGTTTCTAAGTGCCAAATAACACTGAAAATTATTTTTCACCTTAAATAGATCATACTTCTGACTGTTGAAATAGTTTTTCTTAAAGAAAAACCTTATCTAGTAAAGTTCTTATTTATTTGTCTCGTATTGTAGAATGTAAACAGATTTTTGCTTTCGGATATTTCGTCTCTCTTGGTGGAGAAACCTAGAAGAAAAAATACCCTCCCTTCATGCGTCCTTTTGCAAGGTTTCACGAAATCAAATAACAAAATAGAGATTAAGGAGTACAAAACCCATTTTCGACGGTACCTAACCGTTGCTCTTCCAAACAGCATCCCATACGAACAAAACAATTGCATCTTTACCTGCAGTTACTCGCATTTCAGTTACCTGGGCTATGCATGCATCTCTTTGAAAAGAATAACTCGGTGTAGCACGTCTCCTTTCGTGCCCCGTAGCTAATTGGCTGCAAATAGTACCATACTGTTGTAATCCCGCCGTAAAATAGTGTACCCATTGGCTAAAATTGGGAGTTAATAAAAATACACAAAAATATAGAATAAAAAAAATAATTTAATATCGAGGGTTCTATTCTAACGTCTATATTTGATGAAGACGACGGAGAATTATACTGAATATTGTTTATTCAAAAAAGGATATCTCAAATAAACGGGAAGTGGTCCTACGATATTCAGTTAAAATGCAAACAGATAATACCCTTAGCAGATGTAGTAAAGTCACGCTGAGAGCGTTGCGTGAATAGTAGCAAAATCCTCAAATTAAATAGCCATCAAAGATATGCGAAAACGAAGGCCATATCGTGCTCACAGTGCACGAAAAAATTCACCAGCTCAAAACAGTTCAGAGTTGTGCATGATGATAAACAAATTAATACACACGATACAAAGAATAGTAACCCATACTCCGGTTGCCCTCAGTTCAAGCGAAAGAGAGTCTTATGCTGCAGCACAGTAAAGCTCCTTCAGAAGTTGGTAGAAGTATGGTAGGCGACCGTTCACCGCCCAGAACCAACCACCTCCACGATCGAATACCACTCGTTACCACTGGTGGATCTGCCACATTCCAGAAGTCGACGTAAAGCGTTCAGAATAGCTCCCTAGAGCTCTTCACTCGGAAAGTCTCTGTCTCCACTTAGCTCCCAAGTGTTCCGCTATTGTCTGCTTTCCTTTGCTGAAAGCCATCTCCACCCAAAATATATCGTTCGTAAGTTCTACAGACATCATTTAACTCAACTTGTCCACTTTCCCCACATTAAACTAATATATTACAACCATATTTAAATAAAAGAAATCTTCACTTTCCCACACTTAACCGGTATATTGCAAAAATATTTAAATAAAAGAATGTTATAAACATTCCGTCACTCTCAGACCATTCACAATAAATATAAATTTAGGTTTGTCCATAAGTAAATGATCCAGTATTATTGCGCAAGTGCGCCCATGATAAATGGCAATAGATTGTCGTTAATATTGTTTAAACAGTTATTTAGGCTGCTTGTCAGAAGCGTCTAAAAAGGTGATGTCAGCTAACACATGTGACAGACCACTTCTTAAATAACCATGATTTTGTCTTAACTGTTGTAGTTAATATTTAAATAAAGTTACTGACAAAGTAGTAAATAGTTCATTACATAAATACACAAGTAAGACAATATGTGGAGTATTCGTGTAGGATTCATTTGCTGTGTAACTGTGGAAAATATGATGTTCTGACTAACATTTGGATAAAAAAAAATAGATTTGAAGATGTCATAAGTCAATATGTAAAACAGACATAGATGCGTGGTTTTCAGGGAAGATAACAGCTATCGTGCATTGTCTGAGATATCGTTTGTTGAAATTACATGAACTGTCAGAAAAGTTGTTGATTTAGAGGTTAATTGTGAAAATATTTAGCCACTATAAACTGCTAACTTTTGTTGTTTTAAAGATATTGAAATTATTATTGTGTCACTGGTCAGGACATTTTTTTCGATATCGCATGTGTATTCAGATTTGCTTCAATACGAGGGTAATCCCAAAAGTAAGGTTTCCTATTTTCTTTATATGTACAGAACTCAGTGTGGCAGTTGGTCACACTGTTATGAAGAGTGCTTCACGCACTGTGTGTAAACATGCGCACGCCGCGCTGAGGTGCTCAGTCTTGGCTTGGCAGCCGTTGAGAAAGAAATCCCGTTGGATGTAACCGCCAAGTGCGCATTGCGCGCATTTATTCGGTTTTTGAACGCAAAGGGCACTGCGCCAATTGAAATCCATCGCCAATTGACGGAGGTGTATGGTGAGTCGTGCATGGATGTCAAAAATGTTCGTAAGTGGTGTAGAGAGTTTGCAGCCGGTCGGACCGAAATTCACGACGAACAAAGCGGGAGACGGTCAATTTCTGAGGAGACAGTGTTGAAGGTTGAGCCACTGGGACCACAATTAACGCTAACAGGTACTGTGAGACTCTGAAAAAACTCGAAAGGGCAATTCAGAACCGGAGAAGAGGAATTTGAGCAAGGGCGTACACATTCTCCATGAAAACGCTCGCCCACACATCGCTCGGTAAACCGTTGCTCTCCTGCAACAGTTTCAGTGGAACATAACCACCCACCTACCCTATAGTCCTGACTTGGCGCCCTGTGACCATCACGTGTTCAAAATGGTTCAAATGGCTCTGAGCACTATGGGACTTAACATCTGAGGTCATCAGTCCCCAAGAACTTAGAACTACTTAAACCTAACTAACCCTAAGGACACCATACACATCCATGCCCGAGGCAGGATTCGAACCTGCAACCGTAGCAGCAGCGCGGTTCCGGACTGTAGCGCCTAGAACCACTCGGCCACCCAGGCCGGCATCACCTGTTCGCTAGTTTAAAAGAACATTTGGCCGGAAAGCGATTCAGCTCCGACGACGAGGTGAAAGAAGAGGTTCATAACTTTCTGAACAGTATGGCGGCGAGCTGGTATGACATGGACACACAAAAACTGCCACAGCGTCTACAAAAATGCATCGACAGAAACGGCGATTTTGTCGAAAAATAGCTAAATGTTCAAGCTGTAAACTGATGTAAAACATTGTAGAAATAAACAGGTCTGTGTACTTATAAAAAAATAGGAGACCTTACTTTTGGGATTACCCTCGTATTTGACTGAATTATTACTCAATTTTCTGCAATTTGTCGGTTCTGTTGTAGAGTTACTAACAGTTTGGATGTCAGGTCGGCCAGCCTATGAATGTGCACCTTACGTGGTTTTAGTGTTCCCAGACAGATTGTGAGCCGTCTAACAATACCACCACTTGCAAAGTAGATTAGAAATCAGATTAATAATGTTGCTCATGCAGCATTTCTTCGCTTTATCGGGCAACAACAAAGTTATTGACTGTGGATGGTATCGTCAGAATGGAAATAATGAAGTCACTGTAAAAAAGTCATTAATTTTGGCACTTATCTTGAATGGAATCCCACGTAGATTACGTCGAAGTTGTTATGACTCATCTTGTTGATTCTAGGGTGATTCTACTTTGACTGCTAGAAGGTCTAGATCTGTATTTTAGCAATATTTGAAGACCTAACAAATGCGTTTTTCAGGAAATTCTTAATGATCAAACAATCCCAGATCAGAACAATGGTATGGTAGAAATAATTTTTGACTTGGTGTTCACGATCCACATATTTATTAAACTTCTTGTAAATTCACATATACTTCTTAATTCTCATATCATCAAGAAAACAGTTTTGCATCAATCTTCATATATTTAATTTCCACTTCAACCAAACACAAGACTTGACTGTTCTTTTACAAAGCGAAATAACAACTTAACTTCTGCAAAGTGAAACAAAGACTGCTCTGTGCACATTCGCGCCAAAACGGTTACCAGTAACTCAAAGATTATGACAGTCTCACAGAAATGAATACACACAAGAACCATATCACTGTAATATATCGATACATCGGAGTAGCTATACATTAATAAAACCAAATGTGAATATTGTCACAAAAATATGTCTGTTACTTCGCAGAAAAGTAGTACGATATTACTGGTATCGAGAACTGGGGTTGGAGTGCCGTAATGGTCACGTAAATAAAGAACCATTACAGCCGTCACACAGTAAAAGTTTGTTGCAAGTCACAGGGTAATCTCATTCTGAAATACTGGACCAATATAGTCTGGATAATTTGCGCTCTGTGAGTTACGCAGCCTGAAGAATGTGCAAAGTACACGACTTATCGTGTTAAACCTTTAACGTAAGATTACATCGCTTAATGAGTAGATTGTGACGGCATTTTAAATTTGACCAAAAATTGTAGGAAATACTGAAAGTCAAGTTTCTACATCTACATCCATACTCCGCAAGCCACCTGACGGTGTGTGGCGGAGGGTACCTTGAGTACCTCTATCGGTTCTCCCTTCTATTCCAGTCTCGTGTTGTTCGTGGAAAGAAGGATTGTCGGTATGCCTCTGTGTGGGCTCTGATTTTATCCTCATGGTCTCTTCGCGAGATATACGTAGGAGGGAGTAATATACTGCTTGATTCCTCGGTGAAGGTATGTTCTCGAAACTTCAACAAAAGCCCGTACCGAGCTACTGAGCGTCTCTCCTGCAGAGTCTTTAACTGGAGTTTATCTATCATCTCCGTAACGCTTTCGCGATTACTAAATGATCCTGTAACGAAGCGCGCTGCTCTCCGTTGGATCTTCTCTATCTCTCCTATCAACCCTATCTGGTACGGATCCCACACTGCTGAGCAGTATTCAAGCAGTGGGCGAACAAGCGTACTGTAACCTACTTCCTTTGTTTTCGGATTGCATTTCCTTAGGATTCTTCCAATGAATCTCAGTCTGGCATCTGTTTTACCGACGATCAACTTTATATGATCATTCCATTTTAAATCACTCTTAATGCGTACTCCCAGATAATTTATGGAATTAACTGCTTCCAGTTGCTGACCTGCCATATTGTAGCTAAATGATAAGGGATCTTTCTTTCTATGTATTCGCAGCACATTACACTTGTCTACATTGAGATTCAATTGCCATTCCCTGCACCATTCGTCAATCCGCTACAGATCCTCCTACATTTCAGTACAATTTTCCATTGTTACAACCTCTCGATATACCACAGCATCATCCGCAAAAAGCATCAGTGAACTTCCGATGTCATCCACAAGGTCATTTATGTATGTTGTGAATAGCAACGGTCCTACGACACTCCCCTGCGGCACACCTGAAATCACTCTTACTTCGAAAGACTTCTCTCCATTGAGAATGATATGGTGCGTTCTGTTATCTAGGAACTCTTCAATCCAATCACACAATTGGTCTGATAGTCCATATGCTCTTACTTTGTTCATTAAACGACTGTGGGGAACTGTATCGAACGCCTTGCGGAAGTCAAGAAACACGGCATCTACCTGGGAACCCGTGTCTATGGCTCTCTGAGTCTCGTGGACGAATAGCGCGAGCTGGGTTTCACACGACCGTCTTTTTCGAAACCCATGCTGATTCCTACAGAGTAGATTTCTCGTCTCCAGAAAAGTCATTATACTCGAACATAATACGTGTTCCAAAATTCTGCAACTGATAGACGTTAGAGATATAGGTCTATAGTTCTGCACATCTGTTCGACGTCCCTTCTTGTTGCCTCTGGAAGCTGTTAAACAGTCAACCTGCAACTGGATCTGGGTGCCAGTTTTAGCAATTTGGCGATGTAGATGTTTTGGGAGGAAGACTGTCACTAGAACCCTCCCCTCTCCCCGGTACCCCACCACCATCCTCTGCGCCTGCTGTCCTAGACACACAGCTCTGTTTTCTCAACGTATCAAGTGTTTCAAATGAGTAGTGCGTTCCGACGCCGTGGACGAAGCCGTCACTGTCATGAAAGTTGGCTGTGGCGGCCTTGGGGACGGCCAGACAAGACGAGAAGAGTCCAGACACGCGGCGCGGCGCCTCGCCGGGTCAACTCTTATTTGACCCGCAACTCCAATTGGCCGGCGGCAGCGGCAGCGGCAACGGCGGGATGAACCGCTGCTGGCTGCTACCGCTTTCTCCCGGCCGGCGCAGGCGAATTCTGGCGGTCACAGGGAAGGAACGAAGGCTCGGCTTCGTCTCGTCGCTGTCGTGGTTATTCGAGACGTGGCACAAATCCTGTTGGGCAATGATTAGGGAAGGCAAAAGCTTTTGAATGTTTCTGAGACAGATGCAGCTTTCACTGGGAGAGTCGGAGTACAATGAGATGACAAAAGTAATGGGACAGCGATATGCGCATACACAGATGGCAGTAGTATCGGGTACACAAGGTATAAAAGGGCAATGCACAGGAGTAGCTGTCGCTTGTACTCAAGTAATTTGTGTGAAAAGGTTTCCGACGTGATTATGACCACACGACAGGAGTTAACAGACTTTGAACTCGAAATGGTAACTGGAGCTAGCTAGACGCATAGGCCATACCGTTTCGGAAAGCGTTAGGTAATACAGTATTCCGAAGGGAATTCAATATTCCGAGATCTTTAGTGTCAAGACTGTGCCGTTGTTGTTGTTGTGGTCTTTAGTCCTGAGACTGGTTTGATGCAACTCTCCACGCTACTCTATCCTGTGCAAGCTGCTTCATCTCCCAGTACCTACTGCACCCTACAAACTTCTGAATCTGCTTAGTTTATTCATCTCTTAGTCTCCCTCTACGAATTTTACCCTCCACGCTGCCGTCCAATACTAAACTGGTGATCCCTTGATGCCTCAGAACATGTCCTACCAACCGATCCCTTCTTCTAGTCAAGTTGTGCCACAAATTTCTCTTCTCCCCAATCCTATTCAATACCTCCTCATTAGTTATGTGTTCTACCCATCTAATTCACCGTTCTTCTGTAGCACTACATTTCGAAAGCTTCTATTCTCTTCTTGTCCAAACTATTTATCGTCCATGTTTCACTTCCATACATGCCTATACTTCTTACAAATACTTTCAAAATCGACTTCCTAACACTTAAATCTATACTCGATGTTCACAAATTTCTCTTCTTCAGAAACGTTTTCCTTGCCATTGCAAGTCTACATTTTATATGCTCTCTACTTCGACCATCATCAGTTATTTTGCACCCCAATTAGCAAAACTCCTTTACTACTTTAAGTGTCTCATTTCCTAATCTAATTCCCTCAGCATCACCCGACTTAATTCGACTACATTCCATTATCCTCGTTTTGCTTTTGTTGATGTTCATCTTATACCCTCCTTTCAAGACACTATCCATTCCGTTCAACTGCTCTTCCAAGTCCTTTGCTGTCTCTGGCAGAATTACAATGTCATCGGCGAACCTCAAAGTTTTTATTTCTTCTCCATAGATTTTAATACCTACTACGAGCATTTCTTTTGTTCCCTTCACTGCTTGCTCAATAAACAGATTGAATAGCCCGCATCTCGTGGTCGTGCGGTAGCGTTCTCGCTTCCCACGCCCGGGTTCCCGGGTTCGATTCCCGGCGGGGTCAGGGATTTTCTCGTGATGGCTGGGTGTTGTGTGCTGTCCTTAGGTTAGTTAGGTTTAAGTAGTTCTCAGTTCTGGGGGACTGATGACCATAGATGTTAAGTCCCATAGTGCTCAGAGCCATTTGAGCCAAACAGATTGAATAACATCGGGGAGAGGCTACAACCCTGTCTCACTCCTTTCCCAACCACTGCTTCCCTTTCATGTCCCTAAACTCTTATAACTGCCATCTGCTTTCTATACAAATTGTAAATAGCCTTTCGGTCCCTGTATTTTACCCCTGCCACCTTCAGAATTTGAAAGAGGCTATAGACCCAAATTGCCAATAAGGCGCTGTGTAAGCTGGCGGTTACTACATAATGATGTGGGCTGTGTTCACATGAAATGGACTGGGTCCTCTGGTCCAGGTAATAGTAATTGACTGGAAGCTATTTGCAGCCATTAGCCGGCCGCGGTGGCCGAGCGGTTCTACGCCCTTCAGTCCGGAACCACGCGACTGTTACGGTCGCAGGTTGGAGCCCTGCCTCGGACATGGGTGTGTGTGATGTCCTTAGGTTAGTTAGGTTTAAGTAGTTCTAAGTTCTAGGGGACTGATGACCTCAGATGTTACGTCCCATCGTGTTCAGAGCCATTTGAACCATTTTTGCAGCCATAAATGGATTTCATGTTCCGAAACAACTATTGATTACCTAAATCTCAGGCAAATGCCGGAATGGTTCCTTTGAGAGGGCAAAGCCGATTTTATTCCCGAATCCTTGATTCAGTCTGAGCTTGTGCTCCGTCTCTTATGATGTCGACGGTTTGCTAAACCCTAATATTCCTTCCTTTTTTTTGGCTTAAGAACATATTTTGCTTGCCTCTGTAAAGAGAACAGTGTATACCATTAATGCACCTATCTCCGTCATTACTACGTAAGTTTAGTTGCACGGTGTGCAGTTACGTTAAGTCTGTACTATGTGAATAGCCATAAATTTCATGGCAGTGGGTTTCTGCCCATTTCATCCACGAACAGGCTATGGAAGAACTGTTTGCTTGTATGTCTCTGTGAGGGCTGATGGTTTAATTTTTTCTTCGTTGTCACAAAGGAAGCAATAAGTGCCGTAGTATCTTCGTGCCAAAAGAAAATTTTTGTTTTAGTTGCCATTAATACTGAGACACTACGTTTTTTTGTGATAATACGAGTTCAGATATACAGTAGTAATCTTTTAATTAGTAGAACTGTAGTCAACAAAAATCATTTCTCATATCTTTTAAATTTTTGAAAGATAATAGCAAAATTAAATTCAAGAAAAATCTTTTGAGTTGACTTCTGTTTCTTACAGGCATAAGATGTCGTAAAGTTTACTGAAAAACCTCCTCTGACGTTGAGAAGGCAATGGCAACATCGTCAGCAGTTCCTTATGTCTTGCAACTAATGAAGCATGGCACGAAATACATCAGACGCGGTCTTTCCACTTTTGAACATACTAAATGTTTTTCATTCTTCTGTTTTAGAGTAAAAATTTTCAGTAGCTATGTGATATGGATGAATATGAGACACTTTTAACATGCTACTTTTTACTTTTTCACTATTTTGGAAACTCAATTATCTCCTTCCATTACAAAGATGTTTTATTGATATAAACAAAAGAATACATGCCATTGAAAACGCGTTTTGTGAAAACAGTGGCGGCCGGTGTGGCTCGTTGGTTTGGAACCGTGTGACCGCTACAGTCGCAGGTTCGAATCCTGCCTCGGGCATGGATGTGTGTGATGTCCTTAGGTTAGTTAGGTTTAAGTAGTTCTAAGTTCTAGGGGACTGATGACCTCAGTAGTTAAGTCCCATAGTGCTCAGAGCCATTTGAACCATTTTTTTGTGAAAACAATGGCACTTAGAACGTTCCAGACTTTCACTTTTTGCCTCCGCTCAGTTCAATTTCCACCATGAGGGGACAAGCTACATCTGCATTTGTATTTTTGTTTATTGTAAGACAACTGATAGTAAAGCAGCAGCAGAGATAAAATTACTGAAATGAGCGCAAACTGATAGTTAACGATGACTGATGAAAAAAATAAAGATGAACACGCAACATAAGACCACGAAACTAAATGGAAAACGCGGCATAAGACCACGAAACTAAATGGAGAGAGTTATTGGCACCCGAAATAGGTACCATATGTGACGGTATGAGGACGTGAAAGGCAGTTCAGATCACCTGTGGCGACGATCAGCTACCATATCACAGCTGCGTTCCCGCCTTATGGACAGCTGTCAGCGTTGTAATGATGGCTACCGTTGATAGAGGTTTTCAGCTATAACACTGATTCTTTCGTGAGCAATTTTTTTTAAAAAAGCGGATCAAATGCTTTGTGAAATGATCTGTCTAAAAAAGTTAGAAATAAGATAGATTAGAGAAGCATTTGATGCGACTTTGAATGATGCTCAAAATAATGTGCAGCACGTGAAGCGTGTAAAATGTTTCTCTAATCCAATTTATGTCGTAATTTTAGACAAATCATTTTAAAAAATCTGATCCTTTTTTAATTTCTATAAATTTCAATTTTTATTCTAAAAGCCTGAAATACAGTATAAATTATAATATCGAACGGTATTCTATTATTTTTAACAGTATGTAGATAAAGCGAAAGCAGAGAGTTTCAATTTATGCTGTAATTTGATATTTATTTCATTTTTTTTCAACGTGAAAGAAAGAATCGAAAAATGTCTACATCACTGTACCTTTTATGCGCAAAATAGCCATGAATTGAAGAGATGAACTTTTCGACGCTTCATTTATATAGCTAACAGCAGCTGATAGTGAAATATTTAATTTTCCCATGAGTCACTAATTAAGTTTTTCTCAGTTACTCTGATTCCTTTCAAGCGATTAAATCATTTTTTGCAAAACTAAACCTTACACTGCTCAGTTTAATAACCCATTTGTCCATTTCCCAGTCTTCATATGGCTAGGAAAATTCAGACAAAAATCCATTGTGTTTTCTAGAGAGTTTTGTTGTCGCTCCAGTTAAACGTTTTGCCAAAAAGAGTACTGAATCGTACAGGACTTTTTAAGGGCAAATTGTGCATACGCCTGAAGCTGCACAGGGAAACTACGGAAAACGTGAACGAAGATGGCCAGAAAGGAATTTGAACTCCACTAGTCGAGAGTACCGTTTCATCGGCTCAACGACTGCGTCATCTCGCTTGTTCTCTGCTACAGATGGTTGTACTAATAACGTCTAACAACATTTCTGCTGGCTGACCCAGGTACACAGCGGTAAGGGTGCATAGGACAATTGTCATTCTTTGTCGCGTCTGGTGCTGCTGCCGTTACGTTATCTCTTGCGCCACCAGCTTGGTGCTGCACATTGAAAGCGCAAGCAAATTTATACGCAGCGCGCGTTTGGCCAATCAGTGGCGTGAATGCCATGGCGTCCGCCACATCGTTAACGTTGAATACACGTCGTCTGTGTACGTATTTTTTTTTTTTTAACGCCGTAGCAGGCGATGCGGCAGAGGCTTTCAGCATAATTGGTAACTTCGGTTTGTTAGTGATGAGTAATTGAAAACTGAAACTTGGTTGCCAGTTTCCATGCTGTAATTCGTGTTCTGTACGGATGAAAGTATTGATTTTTGTCTCTTCAATAAAACTGATTGCAACGGCGGCAGCAACTGTTGTTATAGAAGGCAGTCGCAGTTTTATGGCTGTAGCTAGCCTCGTACTTCCGCAATCCAATTACTGGAGCAGATCCATTGTATGCAGAGATTTATCCTGGAAGATTTCGTCCGTTACTGGAACGATACCTGCGCCACTGAATGGCAAGGGTTACCTAACGTGGTCTTATAGATCTTACTAGTTACCTTTACTTTCAATGTAACTAAATGCCCTTTTCGAAGATGCTATGTAAACGTTCAAACCATTGTAGAACCTCCTCGATGGTTGCTGTAGAGGTATTTTCACAGAAACAAAGGTACTTGGAGCCAGCAAACCGAATGAGTCATAATTACATAATTACTCTGTAGCGAACCACCGGATATTATTCCCTTGTACCAAAATACTTATAAAATGTCCCTGAACAACTTCGGAAATTATGGTGGCGGAATTCAGATTTAACCTATTTATAAAACAATTATTAAGATAAGTAACAGGAAATGGGAGTTAAAAGAAAACAAAAGTAATAGGAATGGAATACTGAAGACATTACTGTGATGTGAGAAGAGATCGGATAAGAAGTTAAAAAAGGAGAGGAAAATGGGAACTGTAATTGATATTGCAGAGTCAGTCAAAACACTGTGGTTTACATCTACGTCAATGATCAATTCACAATTACGTATTTGGAGGAAGGTTCATAGAATCACTTTCAGACTATTACTAGACTCTGTCGACCTCGAATAGCACTTGGGAAAAATGAACACCTCGCTTATTCCGTGTGAGGTCTGATTTGTCTTAGTTTATTACGTTGGTATGTAGGTAGGAGTCAACAAAATAGTAATATTTTGGAATTTAGAAGAGAAAGCTGGTGAATGTAAGTTTGTTGTAATGATTGCCGCTCAACTCGCTTAATCATATCCGTGACATACAAAAGGAGCTGTCCTTTTTTGAAAACTTTCAGTGTTCTCCGTGGATCGTATTTGGTAAGGATACCAGACTTGACTTACTTGACTTAATTCCTTTGGCCCCTATGGGGGCATAGGGCATCCAGGAGAACTCGCCATCCGTCTCTGTCTTTGGCCATTTGCCTCAATTCTGCCCAGGTCTTGCCAACTCTTTTTGCTTCCCTGTCCTCTTCCATGTGCCTCTTGGTCTTCCTCTCTTCCTTGTTCCCTGGGGATTCCATTCCAATGCTTTTTTCTCTATGGCTCCATCTGGTTTTCTCAAGGTGTGCCCCAACCAGCCCCACTTTCTCTCTCGTATCTGGTCTTCTATAGGTTTGTTATTCGCCAGAGCTCCTCATTACATATTTTTTCTGGCCACCAGATATTCATGATGCGTCGAAGACATCTATTTATGAAGCTTTGTAACTGGGTTGTTATCTTTTTATCCATTTTCCAGCTTTCACTGGCGTACAGAAGGACGGCCTTCACATTTGTATTAAAAATACGGATTTTTGTTTTGTATGTGATATTTCTATTTTTCCATATTGGATACAATTGTATGAAGGCAGCATTTGCCTTTTTAATGCGGTTTTTCACGTCATCTCCAGCTCCGCCATCTTCCGCCACTATACTACCCAGATACAGGAATGAGTTGACAGTCTCCACTCGCTGCTCACCTATTAACAGGGGCATCTCCATGTTACCTGAATTTACTCTCATTTCCTTTGTTTTGCCTGTATTTATCTTGAGGCCAGCAGTCTCTGCTTCTTCTTTCAGCAAGCTTAATTTAGCTTGCATATCAGTCAGCCTTGGAGCTAATAAAACTATGTCGTCTGCAAAATCCAAATCCTCCAGACGTTCGTGGATCCCCCACTGGATTCCTCGTCTCCTGCCTGCTGTGACTCTTCTCATAACAGAGTCTAGAATGAGTAGAAAAAGTGTTGGTGACAAAATGCAACCCTGCCGGACTCCAGTTGTTACTTTTATGGGCTCTGTCATATTTCCCTTGTGGAGTATGCAGCATTCGTAGCCATCATATAGATCTTTTATGATGTTTAAGATCTTCTGTGGTATGCCATACTTCCGCAACACCTGCCAGAGCACTTTATGTTTCACGGAATCGAAGGCCTTTTGAAAATCAATGAATGCCAGGTACATGGTTGCTTGGAATTCTTTGCTTTGCTCTAAGATGATCCTAAGAGTGTTAATAAGATCAACACAGCTGCGTTGTGCCCTAAAACCGGCCTGTTCTTTACGCAGTCGCTTTTCAAGGGATTCTTTAATTCTGTTTAAAATAATTCTGGTGAGGACCTTACTGGGCACTGACAACAATGTAATACCACGCCAGTTGTTACAGTCTGATAAATTTCCCTTTTTTGGGAGCTTTACCACCAAGCCATTTTTCCACTCCTTTGGAGATTTCTCTTCAAGCCAAATATGCTTCAGCAAAGGATGGAGCATTTTAACAGTACTTTCAGTATCGGCTTTTAAGAGCTCCGGTGCTATGTTGTCTAGGCCTGGAGCCTTTGTATTTTTTAGTGTTTTCAAGGCAATCCTAATTTCGTCCATTGTGGGGCACTGCAAATTTATATTTTGGTCTTCTTCGACTTCCTCTGGAACATCTCGTACTTGTTTCTCTTGGTTGTCTTCACAATTTAACAGTTCCCTGAAGTGCTCCTCCCATCTCTGTAGCTGTGCCTGTTGAGTTGTAAGCATCACACCATTCTTGTTCTTAACTGGTCCTTCATGTCTGAAGTTCTTCATTGACAACCGTTTGGTAATGTTGTAGAGGTCTTTCATATTTCCTTGTCTTGTTGCCTCTTCTGCTAATTTTGCTTGCTCATCTAAAGGATACCAGAAGTGTAGGCAATTTGTTTAGGAAATCTGTTGTGTCTTCTAAGTGTTCTGTCAGTCAAGTACAGTCTTTGATTCGCCTCCTGCAGAGCATTTTCTATGCGATGGTGCCAGTTGAAGTTGTTCGTAATGGTAATCCCTAGGGATTCAGTTGAATCGAAAGCTTTTAAATTTGTGTGATTTATCGTGAAGCGAAATTTAACGGAATTTTATGGTAGTCATGTGGAGAGCCTCTCATTTTTGTTTGCTTAGGGTCAATTTGCACTTTTTGTACCTTACAGATGTCTTATATGAATCATTTTACAATTCGTTTTCATAATTTTTATGCAAATGGGCTAAGAGCTCTCAAAGTGTTTTTCTGTCATGACAAAATTTCAGTGTGTGCTCCAGTCGTCGCTCATAGAACATCAAGGCGACATTAAGAGTTGCGAGCGTGTACGGCAGCTTTGCAGTTATCTACAGTTCCGATTGCTTCATTGATTCGTGCACAAAGACTAGCAATGTGTCCGGCTAGTGTTGTGTTCACGCGATCCTTGACGCAACCCCTCACAAGGGAACCTCTCCATCGCACCCCCATCAGATTTAGTTATAAGTTGGCACAGTGGATAGGCCTTGAAAAACTGAACACAGATCAATCGAGAAAACAGGAAGAAGTTGTGTGGAACTAAGAAAAAAAAATAAGCAAAATATACAAACTGAGTAGTCCATGGGCAAGATAAGCAACATCAAGGATAGTGTAAGGTCAGGAGCGCCGTGGTCCCATGGTTGGCGTGAGAAGCTGCGGAACGAGAGGTCCTCGGTTCAAGTCTTCACTCTGGTGAAAAGTTTATTTTCTTTACTTTCGCAAAGTTGTTATCTGTCCGTTCGTTCATTGACGTCTGTATTCACTGTAATAAATTTAGTGTCTGTGTTTTGCGACCGCACCGCAAAACCGTGGATTAGTAGACGAAAGGAAGTGCCTCTCCAATGGGAACCGAAAACATTTGATCGCAAGGTCATAGGTCAACCGATTCCTCCACAGGAAAACACGTCTGATATATTCTATACGACACTAGTGACGGCTTGTGCGTCACATGACAGGAATATGTTGTAGACCCACCTAACTTGTACACTTGGCGAATGGGTAAAAAGATTCTTCTACCTTGCCCGATTTAGGTCTTCTTGTGGATGTGACAATCACTCCCAAAAAGTGATGAAAACATAAGAGTTTGTCACATAAACTGCAACAAATGAATGCAACAGTTTCACAGTCGCACAGTTTTCCCTGTGCTCTGTCAAAACATATGTTTTTAACTTCTTCAAATTTTTCCGAGTGTAGACCGTCAAATCCTGCATATGTCCAAGCAAATCTGAACATGTCCTGGAATTTTGGAGAGCGAATTTGATTATATAAAAAATTAAACTTTCCTCTCGAAGGAAGACTTGAACCAAGGACCTCTCGCTCCGCTACTGCTCACGCTAACCACGGGACCACGGCGCTGCTGAGCTCACATAATCCTTGATGTTGCCTATCTTGCCCATGGACTACTCAGTTTGTATATTTTGCTTATTTTTTTCATAGTTCCACACAACTTCTTCCTGTTTTCTCGGTTGATCTGTGTTCAGTTTTTCAAGGCCTATCCACTGTGCCAACTTATAACTAAATCTGAGGGGGGTGCGATGGGGAGGTTCCCTTGTCAGAAATAAGTCTGATAGCCTGACTTCGGGAGAGCGCAGGGGCCGTGCGACGGGCCCACCTCTGATTCAGCAGATCCTTCAGAATCCCGAAGGAGGACAAATTGAGATCTGGGGGCTGCATTTAAGTGCAACTTGCATTGTGTCAACACGTGCTTGAGACAAACGGAGAAAGGTCTTTGACAGTGTCTACATCTCTTAAAGCTTTTGAACCACCTCATTATGCTTGTTTTTGCCGGCGGTGCTCTCCCTTACTGGCCTCGATAATTCCGCAACACCGTTGTCACACATTTTCAGATTCTGCATACCACGCGACATATTGCGCCTTCTCACGGTCTGTCGCCATTTTGACTCATGCCATGTGAAGTCTACAGCAAAGGACAAAGAAAACAAAAACTCTGAAAGATGCTAACCGTTTTAGAAGTAACCACGATCCTTTGTTTCCAATAGTTTCCAAGATTATACTTTTTGAAATGGTCGCGGGGAGTTCATGGACGCACTATAGATTAATAATGGCAGATTTGATTGTCTCTTAAATCGTTTACGTAGATTAAAAGCAGGAGAGGCCCTGCTACACTTCCTTGGGGAACCCCAGATATAACTTCCTTTTCGATAGATGACTCCCTGACCTTGCTGACAGGAAATCGCGAATCCTGTCGTACAATGGGGGCGGTACTCCGTAGGCACACAACTTTACTGGAAAACACCTTAAGAGACTGCCTTTGGAAAGATGGCTGAAGAGAAAATTTGAGTGGACATCTTCAAGAATAATTGGAATATGGAAGCCTTGGAAGCCATGGAAGCACGAGAACTGAAATTGGGCGATTGGGAAGACTTGACTAGAGTGGTCCCCGAAATGAGAGACAATAATTCACATATAGTGAATACTTATTAGCGTCAGCTATTTGTGACAAATGAAAATTTGTGTCCAATCGGGACTCGAACCCGAATTTCCCGTTTGTCAGGAGCGTTCGCCTTAACAACTTCGGCTATCTGAGCACGCGTCCGGTGCTCGTCCAAACTTCTATGTGTCACGCAGCCACAATCCATATACCCGCGCTTTCATGAAACTAGCATAGGAAGACTATTGCAAATCGTCAAAGACGGTGTCTGTTCCTTCAGACATGCATGCATATCTGAACGACATTGTATTGTAATAAATGCTGTTACTGCATGAACAGACACTGTCGCTAAAACGACGATACTGAAATTACAATAGTCTCCCTATACTTAATTTTACGAAAGTGCTGGTATTTGGATTGTGATTGCTTGACATATTGTTACGGCATAGAATTTTATTAAAGCTCACTCACGTTGCCACAGGTAAATTCAGGTTGTGCCAGACATAGACGCGGAAGAAGGAAGTACTGGCAATTGTCTATATTAACGGTCAGTTGCCACTCCCTGCACCAAGTGCCTATCCGCTGCAGATCTTCCTGCATTTCGCTGCAATTTTCTAATGCTGCAACGTCTTGTATACTACAGCATCTCCCGCGAAAAGGCGCATGGAACTTCCGACACTATCTACTAGGTCATTTATGTATATTGTGAAAAGCAATGGTCCCATAACACTCACCTGTGGCACGCCAGATGTTACTGTAACGTCTGTAGACGTCTCTCCATTGAGAACAACATGCTGTGTTCTGTTTGCTAAAAACTCTTCAATCTAGCCACGCAGCTGGTATGAAATTCCGTAGGCTCTTACTTTGTTTATCAGGCGACAGTGCGGAACTGTATCGAACGCCTTCCTGTTCAAATGGCTCTAAGCGCTATGGGACTCAACTTCTGAGGTCATCAGTCCCCTTGAACTTAGAACTACTTAAACCTAACTAACCTAAAGACATCACATACAACCATGCCCGAGGCAGGATTCGAACCTGCGACCATAGCGGTCGCGCGCTTCCAGACTGAAGCGCCTAGAACCGCTCGGCGAACGCCTTCCGGAAGTCAAGGAAAATGGCATCTACCTGGGAGCCTGTATCTAATATTTTCTGAGTCTCATGAACAAATAAAGCGAGTTGGGTCTCACACGATCGCTGTTTCCGGAATCCATGTTGATTCCTACAGAATAGATTCTGGGTTTCCAGAAATGACATGATACGCGAGCAAAAAACATGTTCTAAAATTCTATAACAGATCGATGTTAGAGATATAGGAATGCTGCTGGCCGCCTACCATCTGCTGATGGAGTGGCAGGGTCGCTGACATCTTCTGCGGCTGCAAACGCTGAGCTGATGCGACGGACGTCAGCTGGAATGCAACATGCAGCTGAATGAGCAACAGCCGATGCTGGTGCGGAAGTACGCCGACTTATAACCATTGTGAATAAAAAAAACTGAATTCTAATAATGTTTTACTAGCGTCGTTGACGCTTCACAAGTTCCTAACAGCTATCCTGACAACGCAGAGAAGTCTCCGCTCGGCCCTCAGTAATGCGGAGGTTTGGACTGCTACTGGAAGCGTGCTTGGGTAGCCGAAGTGGCACACACTGTCGTCAAGATGACGACCAGCGTTCGGACTGCGGAAGAAGGAAGGAGACACTGAGAGGAAGTCACACCCATCTGGAGGTACGTCCAGAGCGATCACGATAAGCGAAGATGCGGCGAGCGGGCGCCGGCGTGGGAAAGGCCGGCTAACTGTGCGCCGGGAGAACGGAGCGGAGTGCCATCTGCCCGTGGCTGTGCGCCCGTGCCCGTGCCTCTGCCCCGCGGGTCACGGAATACATTAGCGGCGGCGCCAAGGTCGCGGCGGAACGGAGAAAGCCAGCCCGGTCCGGCGTGGCCTACGCTAGCGGCCAGGCTCAATGGGCGCCGCGTGGGACCTTCGCGGCCCCGCGACCTTTGCTTTCCTGGGCCGCGACGCCGCGCGGCGCATCTTCCGACCAGTCTGTTTCGTAACACCGCCAGGCGCTCCTTACACCACCTACGGGCGCGTGCGGTCAGCGCTTCGGTCTAGCAGACACCTCACTGGGCGCCTTTCCTGTAGCACCCTTCCGGTTATCTGGGTGCAGAGCATTCGACTTACGGATTATCCGCGTGTAAATACACTACTGCCATTAAAATTGCTACACCAGGAAGATGGCATGCTAAAGACGCGACATTTAACTGACAGCAAGAACATGCTGTGATATGCAAAAGATTAGCTTTTCAGAGCATTCACACAAGGTTGGCGACACCTACAACGTGCTGACACGAGGAAAGTTTCCAACCGATTTCTCATACACAAACAGCAGTTGACAGGCGTTGCCTGGTGAAACGTTGTTGTGATGCCTCGTGTAAGGAGGAGAAATGCGCACCATCACGTTTCCGACTTTGATAAAAGTCGGATTGTAGCCGGTCGCGATTGCGGTTTATCGTATCGCGACATTGCTGCTCGCGTTGGTCGAGATCCAGTGACTGTTAGCAGAATATGGAGTATGGAATCGGTGGGTTCAGGAGGGTAATATGGAACGCCGTTCTGGAACCCAACCGCCTCGTATCACTAGCAGTCGCGATGACAGGCATCTTATCCGCATGGCTGTAACGCATCGTGCAGCCACGTCTCGCTCCCTGAGTGAACACATGGGGACGTTTGCAGGTTAACAACCATCTGCACGAACAGTTCGACAACGTTCCCAGCAGCATGGACTATCCGACAATTGCTGCGGTTTCCCATGACGCTGCATCACAGACAGGAGCGCCTGCGATGGTGTACTCAACGACGAACCTGGGTGCACGAATGGCAAAACGTCGGATGAATCCAGGTTCTGTTTACAGCAGCATGATGGTCGCATCCGTGTTTGACGACATCGCGGTGAACGCACATTGCAAGCGTGTATTCGTCATCGCCATACTGGCGTATCACCCGGCGTGATGGTATGGGGTGTCATTGGTTACACGTCTCGGTCACCTCTTGTTCGCATTGACGGCACTCTGAACAGTGGACGCTACATTTCAGATGTGTTACGACCCGTGGCTCTACCCTTCAATCGATCCCTGCGAAACCCTACGTTTCAGCAGGATAATGCACGAACGCATGTTGCAGGTACTGTACGGGCCTTTCTGGATACAGAAAACGTTCGACTGCTGCCCTGGCCAGCACATTCTCCAGATCTCTCACCAATTGAAAACGTATGGTCAATGGTGACCGAGCAAGTGGCTCGTCACAATACGCCAGTCACTACTCTTGATGAAGTTTAGTATAGTGTTGAAGCTGCATGGGCAGCTGTACCTGTACACAACATCCAATCTCTGTTTGACTCAATGCCCAGGCGTATCACGGCCGTTATTACGGCCGCAGGTGGTTGTTCAGGGTACCGATTTCTCAGGATCTATGCACCCAAATTGCGTGAAAATGTAATCACATGTCAGTTCTAGTATAATATACTTGTTCAGTTCTAGTATAATATATTTCTCCAATGAATACCCGTTTATCATCTGCATTTCTTCTTGGTGTAGCAATTTTGGCTAAAAATGGCTCTGAGCACTATGGGACTCAACTGCTGAGGTCATTAGTCCCCTAGAACTTAGAACTAGTTAAACCTAACTAACCTAAGGACATCACAAACATCCATGCCCGAGGCAGGATTCGAACCTGCGACCGTAGCGGTCTTGCGGTTCCAGACTGCAGCGCCTTTAACCGCACGGCCACTTCGGCCGGCGTAGCAATTTTAATGTCCAGTAGTGTAACTGGAGGTGGCAGGGGTAAAATACAGGCACCGAAAGGCTATTTACAATTTGTCCAGAGACCAGATCTCAGTTATAAGAGTCGAGAGGCATGAAAGGGAAGCAGTGGTTGGGAAGGGAGTGAGACAGGGTTATAGCCTTTCCCGGATGTTATTCAATCTGTATATTGAGCAAGCAGTAAAGGAAACAAAAGAAAAATTCGGAGTAGGAATTAAAATCCATGGAGAAGAAATAAAAACTTTGTGGTTCCCTGATGACGTTGTAATTCTGTCAGAGACAGCAAATGACCTGGAAAGCAGTTGAACGGAATGGACAGTGTCTTGAAAGGAGGATATAAGACGAACATCAACAAAAGCAAACGAGGATAATGGAATTTAGTCGAAGTAAGTCGGATGGTGCTGAGGAAATTAGATTACGTAATGAGACACTTGAAGTAGTAAATGAGTTTTGCTATGATCTGAAAATGGGTCTCGGCCCGAAACTAGTCACCAAGAGAATAAAAAAGTAAAATTTGCAACTTTCGACTGGTTTTTCGTTGTACAGATTAACAGAAAATGGCTGACCCTTAGCTATTCCAGCACGCTGGACGTTCGTTAAATACATTTGTGTTAACACCTAATCATTGCCTGTTTACATTATTCCAGAACAAACAAGAATCCATCATACTGTACGTACAGTACTGGTGGATGACAACAGCGGCTCGATGTGGCGACCACCAGCGTTGTTACAGACACTGTACCTACGAAGCATGTTCTGCTACACGCTCTCCCTTCCACCTAGTAGCTCTTCATTTCTAGTGCAGCGGCCAGAACTCGTGCCAACAGAGCTCCCTCTGTCTTTGCAGGAGTATCGTAAATTAAACTTTGCATACGATCCCACGTTCTCCCACAGGGATATGTAATCGGGCAGAATACGGCGCTGCGATCGGCAACGCCTATATAAGACAACAAGCGTCTGGCATAGTTGTTAGATCGGTTAGTACTGCTACAATGGGAGGTTATCAAGATTTAAGTGAGTTTGAACGTGGTGTTGTAGTCGGCACACGAGCGATGGGAACAGCATCTCCGAATTTTGCCGTACGACCATTTCACGAGTGCACCGTGGATATCAGGAATCCGGTAAAACATCGAATCTCCGACATCGCTGCGGCTGGAAAAAGATCCTGCAAGAACGGTACCAACGACGACTGCAGAGAATCGTTCATCGTGACGGCAGTGCAACTCTTCCGCAAATCGCTCCAGATTTCAATTCTGGGCCCTCAACAAATGTCAGCGTGCGACCCATTCAACGAAACATCGTCGATATGGACTTTCGGAGCCGAAAACCCACTCTTGTACCCTTGATGACTACACGACACAAAGCTTTACGCCTCGCCTGGGCCCGTCAACACCGACATTGGACTGTTGATGGCTGGAAACATGTTGCCTGGTCGGAAGAGTCTCGTTTCAAAATGTATCGAGCGGATGGACGTGTACGGGTATGGAGACAACTTCATGAATCCATGACCCGTGCATGTCAGCATGGGACTGTTCAAGCTGGTGGATGCTCCGTAATGGTGTGGGGCGTGTGTAGTTGGAGTCATACGGAGCCCCTGATACGTCTAGATACGACTCTCAGAGGTGACACGTAAGCATCCTGTCTGATCACCTGCATCAATTTATGTCCATTGGGCATTAAAACGGACTTGTGCAATTCCAGAATGACAATACATCCCACTCGTCCACAATTGCTGCAGAGTGGCTCCAGGAACACTCCTCTGAGTTAAAATACTTCCCAAACTCCCCAGACATGAACATTATTGAGCATATCTGGGATGCCTTGCAACGTGCTCGACCCTCTCGTATTCATACGGATTTAGGGACAGCTCTGCAGGATTCATGGTGTCAGTTCCCTCCAGCACTACTTCAGACATTAGTCGAGTCCATGTCACGTCGTGTTGCGGCACTTCTGCGTGGTCTCGGGGGGCCCTGCACGATATTAGGCAGGTGTACCAGTTTCTTTGGCTCTTCAGTGTAGAACAAGCAGATTTAGTTCTTTTTGTGAATGAGACTGCTACTGTAACAGATTCAAACATACGAGGGACAATGAGTAATTAAAGAGTCAAACTGATGTACAAATGAAATTTTGTAGGAGTTCTTTTGTACTTTAGTGATTTAGATTGCATCACCGATATGAGCTGAAAATAGCTGACGGATAAAAACTGTTTTGTTTGTAACGATGGCGTGTCCACCTGAAGTTTCCGTGTCAGCTAAACAAAGCTCAGTGACCCGTTTTTTGCTTTCCGAAAGTGTAAAACCGGCTAAGTTATTTTCTCGAAGGCTTTTACCGAATGGTGTATGAACCGTGGAAATTTTAAAAGTGTGTAGGACAGTTGAAAAACGGGTGAACCGAAGTGGCTGACGAGCAACGTCATAGTTGAACTATGACAATCTCCTTCACTTGAAACCCGCACTGACTACATTATTCGTGAAGACGGGCATAGAGTTGAACGTATAGCGAAAGCAGTTGCAGTAAGCTAATGAAATTCGTTACAAATAACCCATCTCAATTCACGAAGAACAGTGATGTTCATACGTACAACACTAGAGGGGAAAAATGACCTTTCCTAACAGTTATTGAAGCTGTCAGTTGCTCAAAAAGGAGTACATTATTCAGCAACAAAAATCTTTGATCATTTGCCCAACAACATAAAGTGTCTGGCCGGTAGCAGATCAAGTTTTTAATCTAGCTTAAAATCATTCCTTTGGACCACTCCTTCTACTCCATGGTCGAGTTTCTGTTTCAGAAATGGCGAAAAAAAAGTACCTCTAAATGTAGCTGCATGTGTAGAACTAAAAATTTCAGTAATATTAATATTAGCAAAAAATGGTTCAAATGGCTCTGAGCACTATGAGACTCAACTGCTGAGGTCATTAGTCCCCTAGAACTTAGAACTAGTTAAACCTAACTAACCTAAGGACATCATAAACATCCATGCCCGAGGCAGGATTCGAACCTGCGACCGTAGCGGTCTTGCGGTTCCAGACTGCAGCGCCGTTAACCGCATGGCCACTTCGGCCGGCCTAATATTAGCACTTTTCATGTGTGTATATATGTCTTGTAATCTGACTTGTTCCACATCGTATCTATAAAATAATCGGGAAAATGATCTACGGAACATGACATAACTAAAACTAAACTAAAAAACTAAGCGCTGGCACGGTTCATAACTTATCATTAACAAGTTCAACATCTGGGCGTAACGTTGCGAAGCGACATGAAATGAAATGACCATGCGAGGATTGTAGTAGGAAAGGCGAACAGTCGACTCTGGTTTATTGGGAGAATTTTAGGAAAGTGTGGTTCACCTGTGAAGGAGACTGCATATAGGACGTTAGTGCGACCTGTTCTTGAGTACTTGACTTAGTGTTTGAAATCCGCATCATGTTGGATTGAAAGAAGACATTGAAGTAATTCAGACGCAAGCTGCTAGTTTTGTTGCCGGTAGTTTCGATCAGCATGCAAGTGTTGCGGGTATGCTTCGGGAGCCCAGGTGGGAATCCCTGGAGGGAAGAAGACATTCATTTAGAAGAACACTACTGAGAAAGCTTAGAGAACGGCCATTTGAAGCTGTTGCAGAACGATCCTATTTCCTCCAATATATATTTCGCGTAGGGACCATGAAGTAAGATACGAGAAATTCAGCGCTTTATTTGCGAGTAGAACAGGAGAGCGAACGACTAGTCGTGGTATGGGGTACGCTTCGCACCGCATCGTACGGTGGCTTGCGGAGTATGTACGTAGATGTAGATGTAAATGTAGACAATGCTCGCCCTCGCACCGCCCAGCTGACCCACGAAACCGTGGGAAAAGTGGTTTGGGAGGTACGACCTCATCCTCGCTACAGTCCAGATTCTGCTCCCTCGGACTTTCAATTTTTTGATCCACTCAAGGAGGCATTACGTGGAAAAGGTTAATCAACAACGGGGAGGTCAAAGAATTTGCGGGAAAGTGGCTCAGAGGAAAAGACAGTGACTTCTTTGCCTCAAATGTATAAAAAAAACCTAGTTCGTCGTTGGGACAAGTGTATTAACATTGGTGGGAATTGTGTGAAGGAGTAGTAAAGTAAAAACTATACATTTTTTCAACATCAGTTTGTTACTTTAACGATTGAGTGTCCCTAGTACAAACAACAACAGAAGAAATAGTAAATAATGTTCTTAAACGTATTGCTGAATAGTTTTCGGCGAATGGTCTCACTCCCGATTTCAAAGAGAGACAACATATTCAGTTCTGCACATCTAGAGTCACACATCAACGATAAGTGTAATAGTAACTGCGCAAATCATTGCAAATCTTGTGGAGAAACAAAGCTCAATGGAGGTGATCATCCAACTCCACTAGCACCAGGGAGATGCTTATCTAATTTCATTGGCAGCCACTACAAGACAGGCGTTCTGCATCACGAAATAGTTTACTGCTAAAATCACGAGTGTGTTCGTTCCTAGTAGAGCCTGCTTTCTCCTGCAGACTGCTCTCCCGGAACGATCACGAAGTTTAGAGAGATTTGAGCTAATTCTCAGGCTTACCAACAGTCCTCCCCATGCACCTCCTAGGACTGAAATAGGAAGAGGGTATTGGAGGAGGCATGCAAATTACCATACGATACGCACCATAAGGCAGTATTCGTAGTGTAGGTGCAGATGTACTAGCGAATGATGAATACGCGCAGTACGAATAGTCTGGTTAGTTTCCCGCGGCTGGATAGCGGCAGGTAGAGTTAGGTTGTCGTCTGCCCTTACACTCCACAAGCTGGTTGGGTGACCAACTTGTAGCTCGTTTGGTTACGTGTTTGAACTCTTATTACAAAAAATGTAGGGTTTCACGGCCGAAAATCCTGCAGTTATATATTCCGTGCTTTTAAGCCGAGCTCGAATGGAATTTTCTTGGTAAATCCAGCGTTTCCATCATGTCTTGGGAGACATCTTCATGGAGGGTCGTAGTTTCGATTCATTGCATAAAGTGGGTCGCTGATGACTGAACTCAAAATTCATAGCGAGGAACGTCTTTTGAAATTCGAGCTCATGTGGCCGTTGTCCGCTATCTCCCACGGCTACGAACAGTAGCGCCTACTACTTCTGCAGAGCGAAACTGATCCTCAAGAATTCCTGCAAGGAACAGGAGCTGGTGACGAAAAATGCCTTCTATTTTGAAAACCTGCTGTTTGTCGCTAACAGGTGTCAATTGTTGTGAAAGAGCCGCAGCTCTTTATTAAGAGATAGATGTCCAAAATATTATCCTGCGTAACATAAAGGAATGAGCGAATGCGAAGTTATCGATATTATTGAATTGCTGATACTGAATATGGGACAATATTGTAATAGTAGAGGTTGCTGTATTCGTCTCCTTCACGAGACCGCGGATGTGTGGCTTCTACAAGAGTTTACCATCTGCCTGGAGGACGGAGACACAGTAAGGTTGAGAAGGCCATGATCTTTGCCCGAAGTTCATTGCGTTGGGACTGTTATACAAGAGGCAGATGAGTATTGCCAAGAGCCAGTACTTTATTTGAGGAAAAACGTTCTCTAATGTAAGTAAGGCACGCTAATAGTGTCGGCAGTTAAATGTGAAAGGAACGGATGATAATTCATTTAAGACGTAAGTTTAACGAGGAGGAAGCGACTACGTTCAAATGTGTGTGAAATCTTATGGGACTTAACTACTAAGGTCATCAGTCCCTGACAGACCCTTGCAGCTAGCGTAAAATTAATCGTCCGCAGTAGATGGGTGGTTTCATCACAAGCGAAATATTTTTGACTATTATCTCTTATTACAACCCTGAAATTTCAAATAAAAACGAACTCGTATTTATTTATAAGTTATCTTCGTTCGTGACTCGCGGTCAGCACATACATCAAATACCGAGGCCCAATGCTCGTGAGAGTACCCTACATTGCGGTCCGTTATCTACGTGCTCTTCGAAAGAATTGTTTTGGTTTCAAACAGGAGCAATAAATCGCAGGCAGCAACGGCGCGAGATGGCGGGCGCGCGCTCTGAGAACACACCCCACCACTCGGAGACCGCAGGCGGCCTCACACTTGCAGCGGACAGTGATCGCGGCCCCTCTAAATAAAGTTTGCTTTTCAGCTCTCTGCGCGACTTTGCACTTGGATGCAATATTAAAATTCAGGCACAGCGCCGTCGCTTGCCAGCCATGTCTACGTTTTGACATGCTGTTACCCGACGCAGAAAATATTCCCTGCGTCTGGCGAAAGACAGACTACCTTAACTGTTAAGGTTCTCAGCGGTGTAAGATCCCTACATTGTAGCCTATTTGCGTATTGTAATGAACTGTTCTGTCCCTTCCAAAAGGAGTTTCCTTAAAATTTTTCAGTGCAACAACCAGTTTACTGTTAACAGTCACTATTTATTCAGCTGTTTATTTACTTATTTCCACGACGCGTTTCGGAGATTTAAATCTCTATTATCAGATGGGTTTGTGTGTATTAATATGACATGTACAGGGCTATTACAAATGATTGAAGCGATTTCATAAATTCACTGTAGCTCCATTCATTGACATATGGTCACGACACATTACAGATACGTAGAAAATCTCATAAAGTTTTGTTCGGCTGAAGCCGCCCTTCAGGTTTCAGCCATCAGAGCGCTCGAGAGCGCAGTGAGACAAAATGGCGACAGGAGCCGAGAAAGCGTATGTCGTGCTTGAAATGCACTCACATCAGTCAGTCATAACAGTGCAACGACACTTCAGGACGAAGTTCAACAAAGATCCACCAACTGCTAACTCCATTCGGCGATGGTATGCGCAGTTTAAAGCTTCTGGATGCCTCTGTAAGGGGAAATCAACGGGTCGGCCTGCAGTGAGCTAAGAAACGGTTGAACGCGTGCGGGCAAGTTTCACGCGTAGCCTGCGGAAATGGGCTCATGCCAGAACTGGAGACCGACAGCGCCGACTTCATCTTTCAACAGGATGGTGCTCCACCGCACTTCCATCATGATGTTCGGCATTTCTTAAACAGGAGATTGTAAAACAGATGGATCGGTCGTGGTGGAGATCATGATCAGCAATTCATGTCATGGCCTCCACGCTCTCCCGACCCCATGTGATTTCTTTCTGTGGGGTTATGTGAAAGATTCAGTGTTTAAACCTCCTCTACCAAGAAACGTGCCAGAACTGCGAGCTCGCATCAACGATGCTTTCGAACTCATTGATGGGGACATGCTGCGCCGAGTGTGGGAGGAACTTGATTATCGGCTTGATGTCTGCCGAATCACTAAAGGGGCACATATCGAACATTTGTGAATGCCTAAAAAAACTTTTTGAGTTTTTGTATGTGTGTGCAAAGCATTGTGTAAATATCTCAAATAATAAAGTTATTGTAGAGCTGTGAAATCGCTTCAATCATTTGTAATAACCATGTATGTGTCGTGTGTTGTGCGACTTTGACGGAAACTAGGGGCACTGACTCCAGTGGCCACAGGCTCCTTTCCCTGTCGTGTTACGGCAGTGCACCATCACACTTTATAAACACTGAAGGGAGGAAACATGGGTCCCTTCAGTGCTTATATAGTGTGATGGTGCATTTATGTGATACGACAGGGAAAGGAACCTGGTGCAAATGCAAAAATGGTTCAAATGGCTCTGAGCACTATTGGACTAACAGTTGAGGTTATCAGTCCCCTAGACTCAGAACTACTTAAACCTAACTAACCTAAATACATCACACACATCCATGCCCGAGGCAGGATTGGAACCTGCGACCTTAGCAGCAGCGCGGTTCCGGACTGAAGCGCCTAGAACCGCTCGGCCACAACGGCCGGCTTGGAGACAGTGCCACAGGTTACTTCGATGTCATATCGCAACAAACATGTGCCGTATTAATACACATAAACCCAGGAGATGATAGAGGTTTAAACCTCCGAGACGCGTCGTGGAAATAAATCAAGAGAGAAATAACTGGTAACAGTAAACTTGTTGTTTCATTCGATATTGGTTCAAATCAAATGGTTCAAATGGCTCTGAGCGCTATGGGACTTAACAGCTATGGTCATCAGTCCCCTAGAACTTAGAACTACTTAAACCTAACTAACCTAAGGACAGCACACAACACCCAGTTATCACGAGGCAGAGAAAATCCCTGACCCCGCCGGGAATCGAACCCGGGAACCCGGGCGCGGGAAGCTAGAACCCTACCGCACGACCACGAGCTGCAGACTTCGATATTGGTAACAATCACAGTAAAGCCTAATCAAAAACGTTCTCATTTAAATTTACAGGTTTCCATTATCGTAAAATATCTTCGAGTGCAATTACCAGTCTTGTAAAATAACATCCAATGTGTTACTTTATTCAGCTGCATTAACTTGGACATAAAATGTTTTCTTGGCATTATTGATTAATGATATGCTTTCGATGTTCATTCTAATTGTTTAGTCTTATACACAATGTTTCGACAGCCACTTTATCCGTCTCCTTCAGATGCTAAGAGTTGTGTTCTTATGCGTAGTCACTGCCTGTTTCGAGCATTGCATACCTGAATAAGATAGCTGGCTCGGTTGTCGAAATAGTGCCCCATAACTTGAATATACAGCTAGGATAAAGACTCGGGAGTACACCATTAAAACATGAACTGTTTTAAGAAGGCCAGTGTCACAAAGCACATCTAAAATGTCCCTGGTGTTAACAGTTGATAAGTCCCGACAACCACGCTTGCTTCTCAATTCCTACGCCACGCAGCTGCACTCTTTGTCACTGGGCCTCAAAGCGAAACGCAATCTTATGGCAGAGTTCTGCGGAGAAAAATCTTGAATTTCATATTCTCAAAAACCATTTGTTAATTCTGGCGTACTTACCTCGACCCCATTCTCACATTCCTTCCATCAAAGAAGTATAACGGCATCAAACGGGCGAGTTTCAGAGCAATCCACAAATGTATGAAGTGGAAGAAAGATGATGGGACAATACAGGTCACGCGGCACTTTGGTTGGAAGGAGACAAGAGTAGTGTCTCTATAATTACCACAAACTTTAAGGAAAGTAATAAACTTATGTGCCCGTTTTTCCATACTGACGAAAGTAAGTAAGAAGACTGGCGAAGTAACGTGTACAGTACTGGTGGGGTTTTACCTGTAACATTCACGTAGGTAACTTTCTGAAGTGTTTCTGTGTTACCATGACGTACGTCTGGCGAACTTCTCAGCGCGGTAATGTGCGTTCTTGAATACTTTTTTTTTTTCAGCTGTACAAAGAGCCTACGTTTCTATAGGAAGGTCGTGTTTGCCATGTATTGATCGCTGATGTCGGGTTTTCTGTATCCATCTACGCTAGTGCTCCGCAAGCCACGGTAAAACATTGCGAGGAGGGTAAGATTCCCACCAATATAATTTGACTCCCTTCCTATGCTAAAAGGGTCGCTATTTTTTTAAAAAAATCCATCTTTTATTGTACATGTTTGAAAGTTTTACAGTGTGTAGATACATCCTTTAGGAACAATATTTTCATTTCTCCACATAATTTCCATCCCTCTCAACTGCCTTACGCCATCTTGGAATCAGCGCCTGTATATCCGCATGGTAAAATTCTGGACCAACCTGTTGGAGCCACTGTTTGGCAGCGTGCACAAGGGCGTCATCATCTTCAAACCTTGTTCCAAGAAGTGAGTCTTTCAGCTTCCCAAAGAGATGATAGTCACATGAAGCCAGGTCAGGACTGTAAGGCGAGTGTTTCAGTGTTGTCCATCCGAGTTCTGTGATCGCTTCCATGATTTTTTGACTGACATGTGGTCGTGCATTGTCGTGCAACAGCAAAACATCCTGCTTTTGCCGATGTGGTCGAACAGGACTCAGTCGAGCTTGAAGTGTCGTCACATATGCATAAGAATTTATGGTGGTTCCACTTGGCACGATGTCCACAAGCAGGAGTCCTTCAGAATCGAGAAACACCGTAGACATAACTTTTCCAGCAGAAGGTGTGGTTTCGAATTCTTTTTTCTTGGGTGAATTTGCATGATGCCGCTCCAATGATTGCCTCTTCATCTTTGGTGAGAAATGATGGAGCCATGTCTCATCACGTGTCACAATTCTTCCACGAAATTCATCTCCACCATTCTCGTAGTGTTCCAAAAGTTCGCTGCATACCGTTTTTCTTGTTTCTTTGTGAGCCACTGTCAATATCCTGGGAACCTTTTTTAACGCCAACACTTTTAGTATTCTGCAAACACTTCCTTCCCCTAACCCAACGTAGGGTGACAATTCGTTCACTGTGATGCGTCTGTCAGCAGTCGCCAATTCGTTAACTCTCTGCACATTGGAGTGTATGCAGTACGAGGCCTGCCGCTGCGAGGACAATCCTCAATATTGCCGTGCCCGCTTTCATCACGTAACCTGCTTGCCCACCGACTAACTGTACTGCGATTGACAGCAGCATCTCCATACACCTTTTTCAACCTCTTGTGGCTGTTTCCCGCTGTCTCGTTTTCATAGCACAGGAATTCTATGACAGCACGTTGCTTCAGACGAACGTCAAGTGTAGAAGCCATCTTGAAGACATGCTGTGACGGCGCCACTCACGGGAACAGGTTGAACTAAGTTTGAAAACAAGTGGGAAGGATGTATCTACACACTGTAAAACTTTCACAAATGCAGAATGAAAACTGTATTTTTACAAAAGTAGTGTACATTTCTTTTGGAGTGACCCTCGTATGTATTTTACGGTGGTGTATGAAAGATGGACTGACGGTAAGCTTGCTAGTAAGGCCTATTTCTGTAATTTTATCGTCGCGGTCATTATATGGGATAATTTTGGGAGGAAAAAATATGTTTCTTGATTTATTGTATTGCGTCGTGTGGCAATCGTGCATGTAATATCTAATGTCTGTAATTTTACCACAGTGGTCATTACATGGGATAATAGTGGTAGGGGGAAATATGTTTCTTGATTTGTTGGATTGTGACATGCGCATTCAAAATTCGACCACACACTTGTATAAAAGAGTACTTGAGAGATGATTGAGCACAAAAGCGACGCTTTCGCGCTTACAAAACAAAGCTGTAGATTCACGCAGCAGTTCTTTGAATTCTGAAAATAGGTCATAAAAGTTTTTCCAAGTGGTATCCTTCGCGGATGAATTTCGTTTCCTTAGGATTTTTCTTTCCACGAAGCTCCGCAATACTTAAAGAGCGTTCTTTTATCGAAGCTGGGTCTTGTTCTTATTCAGTTAAAGATTGTTGAGGGGGACCTCAACAAGCCGCAAATACTTTTGGAAAAGCTTTATTTCATCGCCATGACCGGTTGTGGTGCATTATGCCCATCTTTCGGTGGCTACAGTTGTTTTAGTACACTGTCCATATCGTGAGCGGCATGTTGTCTGCTGTTGCAATTTGTTCTAGTGTACGATGTTTTAACCTCTTCTGTTCTTATGAATTTTAGAAGTGTCCAGTTACAGGAGCAGACGACAAGCTGCTGACGGTTGTGGCTACTTAAACCATGGCAATGACTTAAACTTTTTAAAAAGTATCTGTAGCTGGTTGCGGTCTCCTTCAAAAATGGTTCAAATGGGTCTGAGCACTATGAGACTTAACTTCTGAGGTCATCAGTCCCCTAGACTTAGAACTACTTAAACCTAATTAACCTAAGGACATCACACACATCCATGACCGAGGCAGGATTCGAACCTGCGACCGTAGCAGCAGCGCGATTCCGGACTGAAGCGCCTAGAACGGCTCGACCACAGCGGCCGACGCAGTCTCCATCAACAATTTTTGATTAAAAGAATGTTGACTGAAGTGTTCACACAAAACGTGTCGATTTTCTAAGAAGATTTTACTTTCATTATGAATACATTAAACAGTTCAAATGCAATACACACTTTGCCAAGCGAAAAATGAGAGTGAAAATGTAAAACATGCTGATGTTCACGGAACGAGCCCTACAGAGAGCAAGCGAGATATATGGATGAAGTAGATGTTGTTGTTGTTGTGGTCTTCAGTCCTGAGACTGGTTTTATGCAGCTCCCCATGCTACTCTATCCTGTGCAAGCTTCTTCATCTCCCAGTACCTACTGCAGCCTACATCCTTCTGAATCTGCTTAGTGCACTCTTCTCTTGGACTCCCGCTACGATTTTTACCCTCCACGCTGCCCTCCAGTACTAAATTGGTGATCCCTTGATGCCTCAGAACATGCCCTACCAACCAATCCCTTCTTCTAGTCAAGTTGTGCCACGAACTCCTCCCCAATTCTGTTCAATACCTCCTTATTAGTTATGTGATCTACCCATCTCAGCATTCTTCTGTAGCACCACATTTCGAAAGCTTCTATTCTCTTCTTGTCTAAACTATTTATTGTCCACGTTTCACTTCCATACATGGCTACACTCCATACAAATACTTTCAGAAACGACTTCCTAACACTTAAATCAATACTCGATGTTAACAAATTTCTCTTCTTCAGAAACGCTTTCCTTGCCATTGCTAGTCTACATTTTATATCCTCTCTACTTCGACCATTATCAGTTATTTTGCTCCCCAAATAGCAAAACTCATTTACTACTTTAAGAGTCTCATTTCCTAATCTAATTCCCTCAGCATCACCCGACTTAATTCGACTACGTTCCATTATCCTCGTTTAGCTTTTGTTGATGTTCATCTTATATTCTCGTTTCAAGACACTGTCCATTCCGTTCAACTGCTCTTCCAAGGCCTTTGCTGTCTCTGACAGAATTACAATGTCATCGGCGAACCTCAAAATTTTTATTTCTTCTCCATGGATTTTAATACCTACTCCGAATTTTTCTTTTGTTCCTTTCACTGCTTGCTCAATAAACAGATTGAATAACATCGGGGAGAGGCTACAAACCTATCTCACTCCCTTCCCAACCACTGCTTCCCTTTCATGCCCCTCGACTCTTATAACTGCCATCTGGTTTCTGTACAAATTGTAAATATTCTTTCGCTCCCTGTATTTTACCCCTGCCACCTTCAGAATTTGAAAGAGAGTATTCTAGTCAACATTGTCAAAAGCTTTCTCTAAGTCTACAAATGCTAAAAACGTAGGTTTGCCTTTCCTTATTCATTCTTCTAAGATACGTCATAGGGTCAGTATTGCCTCGCGTGTTCCAATATTTCTATGGAATCCAAACTGATCTTCTCCGAGGTCGGCTTCTACCAGTTTTTCCATTCGTCAGTAAAGAATTCGCGTTAGTATTTTGCAGCTGTGACTTAGGTGATACAAGTGACTTAGTAGATACAAGTGGATAATTAGCACGCGGAAGTCTAGCAGACGCTTGTAAGCGTAAAATGTTTGATACGACTGCAGATGGAACAATGGACCGAGCGCAGCGTCGGGTTTTCCGGTGTCTTTAGAAACCGTCACCCGGCAGAATGCTGGCTGATGAAGCCGTGTTGCTGTGGCGCCTCCATAGGGTGGCGGGACCTTTATATAGCGACTGGAAGCGCTCCAGCGTTGTTTTGTGTTGTGTTTCCGCTGGAGCGCAGCCAGCGAGCGCGTCGTGCGGGTCTGAGGGCGCTGCCGCCGCTTTCTCCCCTGGCGTTGCGACACGACAGCGACCCCGCGGCTGACCCTCTGGCAGATACGACAAATGGAGTCGTGTGAAGACGAGCTGTTCCGTGTTGGATCACGCGCCTCCCTTTCCCTCTCTTCCCGCAGTGAAACGAGACAGAAGACGTAGCGCGGAAGGCACAGAAAAAGGAGTGAAAAGGGACACACACACACACACACACACAGAGTACATGCAGTTTGTTCCTCCGAAATCAAAATCTGTTAGAAAGATATTAAACAGTTATGTCTTCTGGAAGCAGTCTGTGGCTGGTTTGCATTGTTGGAATTTGCTACTGTAGTGTTGGGCAGGTGGCTGTTAACAGCGCATAGCGTTGCGCAGTAGGTGAGCCGCAGGCAGTGGTGGATGTTGGGAGAGAGATGGCGGAGTTTTGAGAGCGGATGATCTGGACGTGTGTCCATCAGACAGTAAATTTGAGTTCATGACATCCAGTCTTATATATATATATTGAACACTATTAAGGTTTGTTCTCTATCAAAATCTTTCATGTGCTAACTATGCCTATCAGTAGTTAGTGCCTTCAGTAGTTAGAATCTTTTATTGAGCTGGCAGTATTGGCGCACGCTGTATTGCAGTAGTTTGAGTAACGAAGATTTTTGTGAGGTAAGTGGTTCGTGAAAGGTGTAGGTTATTGTTAGTCAGGCCCATTCTTTTGTAGGGATTTTTGAAAGTCAGATTGCGTTGCGCTAAAAAATATTGTGTGTCAGTTTAAGCACAGTCATTCATAATTTTTTTAAGGGGACGTTTCAGAGTGGATACAGAGATGTGCCATTTTTCGCGGCTTACATCAATTCTTGCCCCCTTATAACTTCTATCCTCACACTACTGACTATTTAAATTGTCTAGCATGCTTTATATTCTATGTTATACTACAATAACAAAAAAAAATCGCAACACAAAAAAATAATTACTGTATAGTAATGAAATATTGGGAATACGAGGGTAATCCCAAAAGTAAGGTCACCTATTTTTTTATAAGTACGTTGACCTGTTTATTTCTACAATCGTTTACATCAGTTTACAGTTTGAAAAAATAGTTCAAATGGCTCTGAGCGCTATGGGACTTAACTTCTGAGGTCATCAGTCCCCTAAAACTTAGAACTACTTAAACCTAACTAACCTAAGGACATCACACACATCCATGCCCGAGGCAGGTTTTTTAACCAGCGACCGTAGCGGTCTCGCAGTTCCAGACTGTAGCGCCTAGAACCGCTCGGCCACCCCGGACGGCTTACAGCTTGAACATTTAGCTATTTTTCGACATAGTTACCATCTTTTAACCTAGGGAACAGGTGATTGTCACTGCGTGCCAAGTCAGGACTATAGGGTGGGTGGGTGATTATGTTCCACTGATACTGTTGCAGGAGAGCAACGGTTTGCCGAGCGATGTGTCGGCGGGCGTTGTCATGGAGAATGTGTACGCCCTTGCTCAACGTTCCTCTTCTCCGGTTCCGAATTGTCCGTTTGATTTTTTTCAGAGTCTCACAGTACCTGTCAGCGTTAATTATGGTCCCAGCGATTCAGCTCCGACGATGAGATGAAAGAAGAAGTTCATAATTTTCTAACATCATGGCGGCGAGCTGGTATGACATGGGCATACAAAAACTGCCACAGCGTCTACAGAAATGCATCGACAGAAATGGTGATTACGTCGAAAAATAGCTAAATGTTCAAGTTGTAAACTGATGTAAACCATAGTAGAAATAAACAGGTCTGTATACTTATAAAAAAAAAAAACAGGAGACCTTACTTTTGGGATTACCCTCGAACAATTATTTATTTCAAGTTTCTGCTACCAGTCACTTTTTATTTTATGCTGAGTATAACATAACGCAACACGTTTCGAACATGTTCTGTTCATCTTCAGGCGCCCGGCCATCTGTTTTGTACTGGTCCTCTCTTCTAGGAGTCGTTAGGCTCATTTTCTCTGGTGTTTCGGCAGATATTTGCCGTTTCATTTTTGCAATGGGTAGCTGAAAGCCCAAACAAATGCCGCTCACCACGTCTTCCAGGCGGCGTCCAATGTCGACAGAAAGCGTCAGTTTCTTTCCGGTTACAAACAAAATCATTTTTATATAGTAGAATTTTGCGTGCCCTATCGATAGAGCGATCCCTAATGAATCTAGTGCGATGTTCGTTTTATCCACAGGCATTAACAGAGGAAACTAAAAAGTAGCAATAACCAGTACTTCAGCATCGACTGAGCAGAGCTGTTGCTTGGCTGCAGCAGTCTGCGAGGGCCAGGGATGTGTTATCGCTGCTGGAGTATACAACGCGACGCATCATTTTTTTTGGAATAACAACTTCTAATAGTCCTGGAAACACGGTAATTCGAGCCATCAACCATGTCGCAGATATCGCGAACCTGAGTCTTGAGCGAGCGTTGCTATGTTTCAGGGTGACGCTGCCGGCGTCGGGGAGCGGCCTGGTGTCCGCTTCGCAGTCCCCGGTGCTGAGCACGCTGGTGTCGCTGCCGCCGCACTTCACCGCCTGGGAGGGCTTCGGCGTCGAGTTCATCCTGACGTTCGTCGTCGTCTTCACCTACTGCGTCTCCATGGACTCGTATCGCCGCTGGCTCGGCGGCTCGTCCGTCAGCATCGGCATGGCCTATCTCGCCTGCTCGCTCGTCTCGGTGAGTGCCGCCTTCTAGTTACAGTTTTCTTTTTTCCTTTATTGTGAATTCATGCCTCAGCTGAGGCGGACCGGCAGCGGCCTACATATCCCGCTCTTCGGCCAAAAGACACAACATAAATACACGGAAGGCATAGAAAAAATAAAAAAACATGGTTCAAATGGCTCTGAGCACTATGGGACTCAACTGCTGCGGTCATAAGTCCCCTAGAACTTAGAACTACTTAAACCTAACTAACCTAAGGACAGCACACAACACCCAGCCATCACGAGGCAGAGAAAATCCCTGACCCCGCCGGGAATCGAACCCGGGCGTGGGAAGCGAGAACGCTACCACACGACCACGAGATGCGGGCTAAAAAAACATGGCAAACACAAAATGAACACTGCACAAGAAATGAGAAGTCGTTCGACGGAAGACACTGTAATGAAGGGTGGCACCAGTTGAAAAACAGGTGAAGACGTCCAGCTGGAGACACGAACGTTGTAGAAAACACTGACGAAAACACTGGACACAAACAGAAGGACACTGACCCACGGAAACACAGGCGACGATCGAAACACAGGCGACGATCGTCGGCGAAGCACTCACACTGTCAAAGGGGGGGAGGGGGGGGAAGAGGTAGGTCAAAGGGAGAGGTAGGAGGGCAAGAAGGAGAGGGAGGGTGGAGCCAGAGAGAGAAAGAAGGGTGAGCAGGGGAGGGGGGAGGGAGTGGATAGAGTGCTAGTTCCAGTTCACTCAGAACTTTATAGAGCTTTTCTCGATTGGGGTGACTCTGTAGTTCTGACTCGACTTTTGGAAGAGACTCCTGGTTAGTAATTGTTTTCTACCCAACAAGTGCCCAGACGTTCCAACAATATTTGTGAACTTTAACCTCACCTTTGAGCAGCTGTTGCAATCCGTACGTGTCACGAAGTATTTTGACACTAGTGGGAATGGCTGCCAATGCAGACAAATCATTTGTTGCTTGGACATTAGCTCTGTGTATAGAGAAGAGAAAAAAGAAAAACGTTGGTCCATGGAATGGCTGAAATGGAGAGGTAAATGCACACATAAAAATCTTTTAAAGGAAATTTTACACTTAGAACCTGATGATTACGTCAACTTTAATTTTTATTATACTCCCATTTGTATGTTGTGGGTAGAATATTAATATTCATCCTAATGTTTTCCTGTGTAATATATAGCTGGGAAAGACGCAACCTCTCTACCATTCTGGTAATTGACAGTGCTCTTTCGTTTTTACCCATATACATTGTGGCTTCCACAACCGCTTTGTTGAGAAATCAGCCGTTGACCAAAATTTCTCTCGAACACGGTATTTTTTTTGTTTAACAAACAGGTCAAACAAAGCTAGATATTGCCAAATAATTTGACAAACAATTTAAATGTTGACAAATTGTTTGATCTTTTACAAGAGCCATTTAGGACTGGCCATATACAGCCTTCCTAATCTAACAATCACATTGCTATATTCCAGTATGACACTTGGGATGTAAAATTTTTCTGTGATTTGATCGTTTCAAAATGATTAAACAGTTCAAGGCCCATTGTGGGTGCTGTCTACGACTCCTCATAGGGTAGTAAAGACAATGTAAAGGTGATGTAAGGATTTTGTTGATGCGTGTATAAGATTAAAATTGACGGAATGAGCTGGCATTGCATGCATTCTGATTTTGATGGTTGAAACTACCAATACTGGCATTTAATCTGGTACTCAGCATTATGGCACAAAAACCCATATGACTGAAACACTGCAGAAAGTATTAGAAAAAATTATTGTTGGACTAGGGAAGTTGCATGGATACCAAAACAAACCATTGTGAACAAATAAAAAAAAATAAAATAAAAAAAACTTCTGTTGTAAAGTTGGAAAGCCAACAGTGTTTATGGAGACTGAGGAAAGAAATTTTGTTGACAACTGTATCATTGACAGTAGCATGGGTGTTTACCATGGACTCGAGGTGCATAGTGAACCCATATCATCTTGACAACGGTGAAAGAAAAGTACACTGCTTTGCAGATGATGTACCTAGTTGGCAATTGTGAGAGGCATTTTTAGAGACATAGTTGCTGCATTCCTTCTGAAAATGTTTTCAGTTTTGATGAAATGGGATTTCATGACACACCAGCAAAAGGAAAAGCTCTTGTTTCATTGTATATCTTGAAATCATAAGGAAACTGAGAACATCTTAAAATTGTACCCTACTGTAATGTTGTGTAGGAGTGCAGCAGGAGAATTCTTTCCTCCATACATCATTTTTAATGGTAAACAAAAGTGAACTGACAAGATTTACAATTCACATTGTGGAACATGAATGAATTCATCAAAGAGTGGGTTGATGGAACTGAGAGTGTTCAGTGATCGGTTTCAAACTCACTTACTACCCTTTGCCTTAAAGGAAGAAGGCACAACAGTAATTACTGTAGATAATCTCATTTCTCTCATCTCAGTGAAAACTAGAGAGATATTCTTTCTCAGTGGAGGAAGATTACAGAAGGAAAGAAGAAACAGTGTCTTCTGAAGGGCATATTTAGTGGTCTACTGGTGAAGGCATTGCAGCTAGGTGAACAAACAGCTTCTACAAATTTTGTGCAAGGGTCTAAGAAATGTGGATTATATCCTGTTAACTGTGATAGTCTTACAATGTCTCCCACATTATGCTATAAATGACTCTTCTTTGATGATAAATGCAGGAACCGAAATCAAGAAATATTTAGAGACAATAACACATTCAGATTTCAATGTGAAGGTTGTCAAAATGTATGTTGCCCATAGAACCAGGGAAGAGTGTGTCTGCAGAAGATGTTAGGGTGTTTTATGAGAATTAGGAACTAAGCAGTAACAACAGAACAAGGAGACACACGAATGGAAGGAGAAGAAGAGAATGAACCTTGGGGGTGAGCAAGAGTTTGTGCAACCTAATATATCACAACCAAGGTAAGAACCAATAACAATAGGTTTAGGACTGATACGGGAACACTTAAAACCTTGAAAAAATTAATCTTCATACAGATGCTCCTGAAAGCAGTTGTGATGACCAAGAGTACTGAACAAATCCAGATGTTACCTCTCCTTTTAATAACTGGCTATAACATACAGTGACACACATAGTTATGCAACACAATTTGAAAAAATTGCCCGTCAGACAGAATTTTTGCTTGAAAAGTTAATGATTTTTATTCATTTCAGATGGCTATGTATAAAATAAGACATTTTCCTGATGAATAAAGAAATTCAGTGAATACTGTCAGTATATATCAAGGAGACAATACCATTCTAAAGCCATAATATATAATATTTAAGTTGTGCAACTTTTGTCATAACAAGTCATGGATACTAGTTTGGGATCGAATACTCCAATTTATAATCTTCCTCAACTACCTGCATCTTGGAACAGTGTTGAAGTGACATTTGTCAGGTCTGTTGCAGCTACACAAATAACCTGATTAATAAAGTAGGCATCTCCACGAGCTTGTTCATGGATGATTCTGTTGTAGTCAGAAAATTGGAGTGAAATATAGGAATACCAGAAGAAGATTAATGTTTGTTGCAATGACCATCACTTGCCTGTGATTATTTGTCAGTCAAACAATTTTATGCTGTTAACTGGTATTTTGCAATTAATGTCTGATTCAATTGTTGTTTCATGTGTTGCAGACTCCATCGCTAAACCCAGCGAGAGCTCTGGGACCTGCTTTTGTGATGAACAAGTGGGAAGATCACTGGGTAAGTAGGTTGAATGCCTGTAAATAGCATTAAAAGCATAATTATTAGTTCACGATAAAGGATGACAGCCAAAACAGTTGCAGGATAAAAATTTATTAAAATTCTTGACTAAGGTTTCGGTATATATAAATATACCTTCATCAGGTGAAGTACTGGTGTTAAACTGTTCGCATTGATCCTGTGCACATTGTCATGTTGTACAAATGGAGAAGATGTCTTAATTATTGACGACAATTGTTTTATTAATCTCCATTCCATGATGTAATTTTAGATTTTTTCTCCTGATGAAGGTATATTTATATATACCGAAAATGTGGTCAAGAATTTTAATAAATTTTTATCCTGCAACTGTTTTGGCTGTCATCCTTTATCGTGAAGAATTTCAACAGTTGCTGTTGCAGCCATGTTTAAAATCTCGAAATAATTATTAGCCTATTTCAACATTGTCATTACTAAAGGCAGTTTCATAACATACATTAGATAACAAGTAGTATGACTGCTCATTGAAATCTGTGTTAATTGTGATACTCTGGTGCATGCTATTAACAGTCTCCTAGAGGTAACTGCTTTGAGGAAGTTCGTTTCAATAGAATTCTTAGTCACAAATAGCAGTCGTCTATAATTTTGTATTAATTGCCCGTAGCGGAGGTTGAAACTGTAAATATCAGAAATAGCACTCAATATAGTGAGGAGCGGAACAGAATCAGACCCATATGAAATGATGTGTGAATATTTGGTTTTTGGACTGTTAACCTGTAACTTAGTAGTCCAAATCTTTAATCAAAATTAGTTATGTATGTTTTAAGAGTGGACATTGCAAACAATAAAGAACAAGCTCACAGGAAACCTGTACTGAATTTGATGAATGTGTTGAAACCAGAAGATGAATGATAGCACACTGGAGAAGTCCAAGCTCAGTGACAGATTATACTTATAGCAATCAGAGGATATACAAAGTGGTGAGGTAATGAATAATCTAGGATGGAAGAAAATATACCCAAGAGCATTGGATTTTTGCTCCCCAAGTAGAGGCGGCAATAAGTGGAGATCTAAATGTTTATATAATAGCACTTTACAGGTCACCCTCTGGTAACATAGGGACTTTCTACAAAAATCTAGCACCAGTAATAGAAAATCTAAGTAAAAGGAAATCATATAGTGTTCTAATATGTGGTGACTATAATATAGATATTCTCTCAGAAAACTCTAGCCATCTAAGCATTAAAAATTTTATGAACAGCTACAACTCAGACCTAATGGTTAACACTCCAACCAGGATAACAAATCACAGTACCACTTGTCTGGATCAAGTAGCAAGCAATATAAATTGTACTGTATCCTCCGTCAAACTAGGATTTTCAGACCACAATGCATTAATTATGCAGGTCTGGTTGCAAAATAACAGTCACGAACACAATAAAATCACTGTACAGAGGAGAAACTTCAATAAAACCCACATGCATACTTTCCTCTTTGATATACAAAATGAAAACTGGCTAAATGTATATGAGGCTCAAACAGTAGACAGCAAATATGAAGCATTCTTGGATATTTTCTGTTATTATTTTAACTGCCACTTTCCCTTACAAACAAAATGTATCAACAAAGATAGAAAACTCTCCAGCTGGATCACCCCAGGAATCATTAGATCATCACAAAGAAAAAGAGAACTTTTTGACATTAGCAAATCCAAACTAAGCAGCAGTGAAGCATTTAAGTGATACTTTACTCTATATAAAAAGATATTAAGGAACGTAGTAAATGCAGCCAAAAAGCTACAGAATGATAAACACCTCAAATTGTCATCAAATAAGAGCAAAAGCATGTGGCAACTTATTAATATGAATACTAATAGAGGAAAACAACTACAAAGTGATATTAGCTTAAAAATAAATTGAAAATTAGTCTCCAGTGGGAAAGAAACAGCAGAGGAATTCAATAACTACTTTACAGAAACAGTAGAAAACCTGGCTAACCATCCTAAAAATAGCTGTCCCTTACAACTAGAACCAAACTTATGCTCTGAGACTCTATTTTTAAGGCCTACATCTGAAATTGAAATAGAAAAGACACTTCATAGCAAAATTTAAAAAAAATCATCTGCTGGACAAGATCAAATTCCTTGCTTCCTCCTTCATAATTGCAGTAACTTTATCAGTAAACCCCTAGCCCACATAATAAATTTCTCATTCCTGAATGGTGCATTTCCTGGTATGCTCAAAATTGCAAAAATTATACCTGTCCACAAAAAAGGAAGCAAAGAGGATCCCAGTAATTATCGACCCATTGCACTGCTTTCAACTTTTAGTAAAGTATTTGAATATATAATGGCCACCAGAATCATGTCCTTTGTAGACAAAGAAAATATCCTGTCACCTGCTCAGTTCGGCTTCCAAAGTAAAAAAGCTACAACTGATGTAATACATCTAGATCATGCACTGGAGCTTGTGGACAAAAAACTCCTAGCCATAGGTATCTTCCTAGATCTAACCAAGGCATTCGACATGGTTAATCATAGTATACTTTTGCAAAAGATGCATTCCTATGGAATAAGAGGAAATGCCTATGACTGGTTTAAAAGCTATCGGGAAGATCGACAGCAGTATGTCGAATTAAATGAAACTAAGCTCTCAAGTACAGCTAGCACTGTACATTCCTCCATACATACCATAAAACAAGGCGTTCCCCAAGGCTCCGTCCTGGGCCCCTTGCTGTTCTTACTTTACATAAATGACCTTCCTCACAGCCTACAAGACACAAAAACCCTTTTGTTCGCTGATGACACCTCTATACTCATATCTGCGCCTGAACAAATTCTCCAATCTAATATAGATAGGACCACAGATCAAATAAGTCGATGGCTTCAAAGTAACAGGCTGCTGCTTAATGCAAAAAAGACAACTGGAATAACCTCCCACACTGCCCAAAAGAGAAATCCATTACTACCAACTATATCACTGGAAAAAAATAATGTTAAACTTGAAAATGAAATAAAAGTTTTGGGGGTCACTATTACTGATACGCTCACATGGAAAAGGCACATTGACGTTACCAGCACAAAACTTAGTAAAGGATGCTTCATGATTAGATCAATAAGGAATGTCACTAACACAAGTACCCTAACCACAAGGTACCATGCACTCTTTCACTCTGTACTTAACTACGGAATCATCTACTGGGGCCAAAATTCTGAATCAATTAAGATATTCAAACTGCAAAAGAAGGTAGTCAGAACAATTATGTTCAAAAAACAAATAGACACTTGTAAACCATTTATTTAAGAAACTAAATATTTTGCCCCTCCCATGCCAATACATACTAGAATTATTATTCTTTACCAAAAAAAGGATCAACAAAATTAGCAAAAATATGGATTACCACGATTATGACACAAGATCAAAAACCTCTCTAAGAATACTTCCCCACTCAACAAAACTGTACAGTGATGGAGTCAATTGCATGGAAATAAAATTATATAATCATCTTCCAACTTTGATACAAGAAATCCAAGAAATAAATAAATTCGAACAGACAGTGAAATCTCTTTTATAAGACTGCTTTTATACCATCCAGGAATATTTGGAATCAAAATTGTCTTAGTGCATGATAATGTATCAGAGCTGAATGTTGTTAAGTCAATTTTGTCACATCATGTAAAAATTCTCTGTAAAGCTGTAACTTTAAGTAACATAATTTTGTAGGTAATGTAAAATAATCATTCTTCTGTGTTCTTGTTTACTGTTTTAGACTCCTGTAAACTGTATATTTGTATTGACTTATCCCATATCAGTTGTACAAGCCATTGTACTGATTTGATCTATAGGACAAATAATAAATAAATAAATAAAAGATCTGTTAAAAATGATTCAACATTCAATTCGCCGGGAAAAGTTAAGGTCTCACATGATTGGAAGTGCTAAGGTTTGGTACAAAAACTGCTCAGCTCATGGACAAAATCCTTTGTCACAACAAATGCAATCAACTATTAAACATGCTTGTTTCCAATCACTGTAAAATATGATCTAGGGACAAACAGAAACTGAACTAAACAGCCAGTTTTCTCTGTAGTGCATATAGAGACGACAATATCTGTGTATGGGTGGGAACTTGATGTGTGTATTTCTTGCCAACTATAATAAAGGGCTTTGAAAGCTTAATATTTCCTGCCCTACTGCTCAGTACCTCCTCTTATACATAGAAAATGGAGTTATGAGACGCTTTACACAAGTGACACATTTGAATATGTTGTACATTATCAGCATGAGGCATTGTAAATTTTTACAGAAGGATTGTGGCATAGTTTCTGGCAGACTTAAATATGAGATTAGGGCCTAGGAATTACTTGAATAGAATTGGTGTCATCTGGAAGAAAACTGACTGTTTTTTATCAGCCATAGAAACTGCACTGATGATGATAGTCACTGGTGGAGGGCCAATATCTCACCTGGTGATATGTGCTCATTGACAGAAGGTGGTATCAGTTTGTAACATATTCTGAAACACTGGTCATAATTGTAGACTATTTGACCAAATATGGAAATGCTGAATGAGTTGTTTTAACACACCTGTGTTGTATCTTCTGAATGTAACTACACTGTAAACCACATGTAGTTGCAGTTACATATAGAGATGAAAAAATTATGCTAAGTAAGGAAACTCACTTTGAACACCAGTGAAGGAAAACGCAGCAGGACAGGAAGAGAGGAACACCAACAGGTGAACTGAAGCAACTAATAAGATCTGATAATGTCAGATTTGGAATTGAAATGGAGAGGAATAGACAGGTCAGATAGAAGAGCAAATCAAAAATGAAACTATGAATGAGGCTAAAATGGCAGCAGTGGGCGAGTATAAAAATGGATTGGAAGCATTGCAACTACTGTGTTAGATTGCATTTTCTCTTCTCACTTTAAATACGTGTAGTTAATTGAAAGTGGTATTTTGTGAAGTTTTCTGCACTTCATGTGTACCTTCTTTCCCATAAAGGAAGTAAACAATTTGTGATGACTTCGTGTGACAAAGGTGATCATTAAAATTACAATTTATTGTTAATGTAAAAGCACATATTTTTTGTTGTGGGTTTATGAAAAGTAACTTAAATATTCATTAGTGGAAATACATCAAGGGTGAGGAAATACCATTCCTCAGTAATGAGGGAAACTATAATTAAGCTGTTTGTTATTGTGAAATTATATTTTGCCATTTGTGGGGTTACTGTGAAGTTAAATAACGCAGGAAATGAGATGAAGGGCAATTTCTTAAAATATCTTTAATTTGTTGTAGGTGCACTGGTTAGGTCCAATACTTGGAGGTATCGTGTCTGGTCTGATCTATGAATATATTTTCAACCCGAGAAGACATTTCCATCATCAGAAGGAGTCAATTGATGGAGGTATTTATGGCTGGTGCTAAATGTAAACAACTATTAATAAGGAGTTGACAGTACTTTGTTTCAGTGGCACATTGGATAACATGTTGTCTATTATTACATGTTTTACTTTCAGCTGTGGCCCGACAGCGATCAAATACAATGGCTTTACATAATTTCACATATGTCTGAGGTACACTTGATATTTAAAATCTACCTTTTTTAACCAAACTAAATGGCCTGAGTAAAAGCTGAGCATAACAGCATTGCTTAAATACCTTACTAATACTTATCCTGTCTCAGTTTTGTTGCTGTTAATTAATTTATGATTCTGATTTAAAATAAACTTTCTTGTTGTTATACTTGTTGCTGTCATCAAAGATTGGTGTGGTGAGGTCTCCAAGCTGGTCTGTCCTGTGAAAATCTCTTTGTCTCTGCATAACTAGCACAACCTACATCCATTTGAACCTGATTACCATATTCAAAACAAGTTCTCCCTCTGCAATTTTTACCTCCTACACTTCCTTCCATTATCAAACTGACAATTCTTAGATACCCCAGGATTTGTTCTATCAACAAATCTCTCCTTTTAGTCAAGTTGTGCCATAAATTTCTTTTTTCCTTAGTTTGCTTCAGTACCATCTCATTAGTTATTCGACCTGCTCATCTAATCTCCAGCATTTTTCTATAGGATCACATTTCAAAAGACTCTGTTGTCTTCTTTTCGGAACTGTTTAGCATCGATGTTTCACTCCCATACAAGGCTGCACTTCAGACAAATACTTCCAGAAAAGACTTCCGAAAATTTAGATTAATATCAGATGTTAAAAAAATTCCCCTTTTGCAGAAATGCATAAATAAATAAAACCAAAGCATAAAGGCCTGTAGATGTGACTTTAAAGGAGTGAAACTCATCAGTCATCCGCAGAATATTTTGATTACTCCAAAACTAAATAGAAAAGTTTAAAATTTGGTATGATTCCAAAGTAATTACGTTGAGGTTTAGTATTCAGAAGTCATCATAAGGAATAATAAACAAATTATTTATAACATGCTTTACAACAGAGATCCATACACTGATGAACTGGAGCCAAAATAATAATTTTTAAAGAAGAGGCAGAGTAGCCCTATATCTATTTATGCAAAATATATTAAAACATATATTCCAATTTTTTTTAAGCTCAAAATTTCTTCCAGTGAGTTTGTGTAGAAACATGATATAAATTCTGTTTGTAGAACATGTTTTTGGTCTTTTAAGATGATTAGTGTTCTGTTAAATATTTTTTTTATTTGGAAGTTTGTAACATATTTATTTTAGGTATGTGCCTTCACTGGGAAATAGTGTTACTCTAGAAGTGATCCAAAATATTAATTTTTTTTATTGTACACTCTTTACACAAATTAAGTTTCACAACTAAGAACTCTACTTCTCATGTGGGAGTGTTTATGCACACTTATTAATTCTGTTTTCTCTCTGCTTAAATTGATGTGTGTTGCACTGAAAGTCATGTTATTTACCTACACTATTCTTAATTTTAAAGGTTCATCTAACTCCACACTGGTAATCTTAAGGCATTAATAATAATTTCTTAGTATTTAATTAGCTCTTTGCTACTGAATCAGTTCAAATAAGGATATTCTTATTTGATACCTATAAGGATATTCTTATTTGTGCCTATGTTTCAACACTTTTAGCATTGTTGTTTGGCTGGAAAATACTTGCTTCGCATTATACTTTGTCCAGTGCAGCACTATTTCAATATGAAGACAATGAATGAGCTCAGAACAGTTATGGAAATAAAAGAACTAATGGGTAGAACTGCTGTAGACTTGATTTATTATCAGAAATTTTTGCTCCATACAATCTTAGAATTACCAAAAAACAAATATTTATCCAAATTTCAATCTTTCATATTACAATATTTGAGAGTTTCTTCATCTGTGCCACAGAAAAATGCCATCACAGTCTGATATATGGTTCTCAGAGGCCACAAACTTTCACTGTTATGAAAGCACCTTGCTATAGCTATAGGTGAAGTATGGTTGTAAGGGGGCAGTCTCAAAATGTATGTTGCCTACCATCAGTAATAATAAAAGTAGGTAGTGTGATTCTAGATGGAAAACCAAAAGAACTTTCATATATGTAAAATCATTATGTAATGGCAAAAACAACTTCATGCTAGGTATCTAAATTACAATTTTGAATTTTTTGTTGTTTCCTCTTCCTTTTCTGACATTTGTGTGATGTGTCCATTATTTTCTGCCCAGTTTACAACATTCACACTGTGTTTTGCTACTGGCTTCACTTTCACTCATCTTCTGGCTTTGTCACTTCTGTGAAAGTTTTGTTGGGAATTCAGTTGTCAATTTTGTACATGTAGGATTGGCATACACTCAGCCTAATATTACTCCAGGTATGTTGATGTTTGATAACACAGAAGAAAAAGCCGCTAACTGCATTGATAAGCGAAACTGAGATGATCGTGAAAAACTCATACCATCCAAACTATTGAAGTTTTCATTTATTTTCTAAAAATAATTAAAAATACTTAATTACATGGTATTAATGACTGAAATCTGCAATTATGTTTTATATTTTAAAATCCTAAGTGAAACATTGACTTAGTGGTCTTCGCACCCGATTTATGAAGTTAGCGGGTTTTGCAAACATATCGATCCTATAACAAAACAAACATTCGGCAGCGAAATCTGCTATTAAATGATGTGATAGGAATGACAGAAGGGTGAAATTTAATTATTGCAAATATAAACAGAATATCTTTTATTTTGAAGAGTAGTCTGAAAATTCTACAAAATTGTTGTATAAAAATACTAAAGTGACATAATTTTACCAGGAAAAACTCACGTAACATCAATAAGACAACAACTGTGAATATTCAACATCAGGCTTTAAAAAATTGCATCTTAATAAAACAACAACAACAAATTCTACAAAATGAAATTAGCTGAAAATTGCTTTTAAATGACATCAACTTCAACATTGCTCATCAACTCAGAATTGTTTCTGGCTCCTTCTGATGATTGGAAATAGCAGAAGTGACTCTAGGAGTGCCTTCCTGCTCATCTGACACTTTGATGTAGGATTTGAGTTTGTCGTTGGTTGCTCAGTCTTCACCGAAGTGGAGTTCCAAAAACTTTTTGACGTCTCTGAGTTTGGCTTCCAAAAGTTCTACACCAGCTATGATTGGTGTTGAGCCATTTCCTTTGCTGAAATTTTTTCCTCTCTTCAGGATGTTGTTTCTCTCTCCAGCTTCAAAGTGGTAGAAGGGCTCTCCACAAACTAGACAAATCTTCTTCTTTTGGCTTTTCAGGAACATGATTTTTTTGGCTTTTTGCCTCTGGAAATGCCAGTTACCAGTAACTTTCACTAATCCTTCCATGTATGTCATAACAATAAGTGTCAGCACTATTTTTATTACATAATATTGCTTTAATAACACTTTTCATGTTCTTACCTTTCTGTTTTGGAAACATTTCTGTTCCACTAACAACTTCTTGCAGAATTCCTACTATTTCAATTACTCCCACTTCGTTTGTACATCTTCTGCATTTAAACAGTCCACATATCACTTATTTTCTTCAAAACACTCATGCAAATACATCAACAGACATCCTACTGATCAGCTGAACTGTGCTGATTGGCATATATTTTGACAACACATTGCATATGTGTTCGCTAGAACAGACAATCTAACTCTGAATAAGAAAAGTATCCCTTCTAATTGTAATAAGCTGAAAGGTAGCTTTGAATGTCTAGATTGGTAAGTCTGGTATCAGCTGGTATGCTTTGAATCTGGACATGGAAAGGTGACTGTCATGACTGTTGAACTTGGGGGGGGGGGGGGGGGGGGGGAGGGTGCAAATGTTGGATATATAGTGGGCTTTGTACCCAAAGACAATGTGCAGTTAGCTACTTTTGCAACTGAAAATGATTTTCCACTGCCAGTTTCAATGGTTCATAGTGGGTTTTGCATTCTGAAACTGGTGTCACAGCCAGACACCACACTTGCTAGGTGGTAGCTTTAAATCGGCCGCGGTCCATTAGTACATGTCGGACCCACGTGTCGCCACTGTCAGTAATTGCAGACCGAGCGCCACCACACGGCAGGTCTAGAGAGACGTACTAGAACTCGCCCCAGTTGTATGACGACTTTGCTAGCGACTACACTGACGAAGCCTTTCTCTCATTTGCCGAGATATAGTTAGAATAGCCTTCAGCTAAGTCCATGGCTACGACCTAGCAAGGCGCCATTAACCATATCTAGAGAGAGTCTCACTTGTATCATCAAGAACACTGTATACAAATGATGGATTAAAAGTTATCCCAGCAGCTACGTACTTTTCTTTATAGCATTCATTACGTATCCTGTTCCAGACCTCACGCCCGTCTGCGTTAGATTATAGCGTGCATTTCGGCCTCCTCTATCTACAAGGTGTTGGCACATTTGCCAACACATCAGAAACCTATTCCATTGTGTAGGTACTGAAAAAATGTATACAGTAGTGTGCTAAAATCAAAATTGAGAAAAAAGTGCACTTAGCAGCTTTTGCATCTGGGCTACTCATTTGAAGCTGAAACTAGTAATGAACTTGCCTGTGATCGTAAATTCCCTTGAGGAAGATATTTTATCTCTTAATGAAATATATCTATTTGAATTTATCATACTTCAATTGACTATTGGAAATCATATCTTTGCTGAACATAACATACAGTTCAATAAGCAGTTGGGAATTTAAAATAAACAATTATCTGCTGTTTACAATTATAAACCTGTGTCACTTTGGCTATACCACTAAAATAGGTAGGACTAAATGTAATGCTACAGTCAAAAAGTCTCAGGTTGGCCATTACATTAACACATGGATTTTTATTCCCCAAAGCCAAGAACTTGAATCTGAATTGTTATTGACCACCATTTTTAAAATGAGTTAACGTGGCTGAGAACAAAATTATGAAACATGAATGCTGCTGTGGCATGTTGCTGAATCATATCTGTTAGATAATTAATCATAAAAGCTTAGTGTCTATACAAATGACGTGAAAGACTGTTCTCTCTTGCATGTGAGGTTAATGGAAATGCCTTATTTTAGAAATACAGATCACCAAACAAAAGGTATGACTTTAACAAGCTAACAGTGTGCTGCAATTATTAAGTATATGGAACAGAGTTAAACAAAGTAGTGGACAGTACACACATCAGACTAGCTCGTTACTCAAGAGCCTGGCATCTTGGCATCTACTCATGAGCGGGGCAGTGAGTGACTCATGACTTGAACGCAGGTGCTCATGAACGAGGCGGCTCAGTCATACTCTTAGTGAAAGGGAAATAGGTGGAGAGTAATAATGAATGACCTGCTAATGAATGTATATGAATACATGATAAGTAAACACTTAATGAATACATTGTTTCACTAACATAGTATTTTGGTCTTTGCATTTTCTTGCTCTCTTGTTTAGACACAGTATAGTATCAAAAATGCCATAAAATTAGTGTAACTGTGTGTGTGTGTGTGTGTGTGTGTGTGTGTGTGTGTGTGTGTGTGTTTACACAAATTTTTTATCAGAATGAGATTTTCACTCTGCAGCGGAGTGTGCGCTGATATGAAACTTCCTGGCAGATTAAAACTGTGTGCCCGACCAAGACTCGAACTCGGGACCTTTGCCTTTCGCGGGCAAGTGCTCTACCAACTGAGCTACCGAAGCACGACTCACGCCCGGTACTCACAGCTTTACTTCTGCCAGTACCTCGTCTCCTACCTTCCAAACTTTACAGAAGCTCTCCTGCAAGGTTCGCAGGAGAGCTTCTGTAAAGTTTGGAAGGTAGGAGACGAAGTACTGGCAGAAGTAAAGCTGTGAGTACCGGGCATGAGTTGTGCTTCGGTAGCTCAGTTGGTAGAGCACTTGCCCGCGAAAGGCAAAGGTCCCGAGTTCGAGTCTCGGTCGGGCACACAGTTATAATCTGCCAGGAAGTTACAAATTATTTATGTTTCATCTGGTCCCTCATATTGGTATGGATTAATAAAACCGATATAGCAATGTTACTCTGATGTAAATAAGCCAATATGATAAAATTTCTTTAATTTGTAGCACTATTGGTGGAAATGTTGGAAATGCATAGAACTTCTTTTATTGCTTTTGAGACTTTACGGAAGACACAAACATTGGCCTTCCTCCAAGACAAAATATTCTTGAAGTCATTACCAGGGCCATCCATAGTCAGATATCTCTCAGGTCCACTTTTACATATGGAAGTAGATAAACATCAGCTCTGGAACTTCTTTATGGAAAAAAGCATCAGATCTTTTTTCTCTTCATCTACAATTATGCTATCTAACTTACGAGAAAAAGTTTGATTTATATTTCCTTTCTTTTCCTCATTTAGAACTACAGTTTCTTGAAACGCGGATGAACAATGTGAAAATGTAATGAGAATCTCATAGTTTATTAATGACTTTCTCTTTTAGAAAAGTTCCTGCATGTCTTCTCAGCAATTTGAACACCACATTGTCATCGTCACTTTGACAGGAATAAAATAAATGTAATGCCCGTGGTGCTACATAGGGCAGGGTCAGATCTGTTTCAACATTCACATCATTTGTGGCTTCTTTAAAAGATTCCAGGAATGTAATTATGTCATGTCTTACAACAGACTGATAGTAAGATATCATTTGCTGCTTGCTTTTCTCCAATAACAAGTTCCCAGTGTCTTTTCTTTACAAATGAAATGAGTTCAGCATCACGTAGATGCTACTCCATGTAGTTGCAACATCTTGATGTAATGGCTTTTTTTCCCTCCTAATGTTGCCATTGAACCAGAGCATTTTATGTATCCTACAACTCTACACACTGTCTGGATGGAACTATAAATTTCAGGCAATTTTTCACTAAGGAATTTTTTAGGCAATGTTTGCCTTAATGCTGTGGTAATGCAATGCACTGCACATGGCAGCAAGTTCATTGTGTTGAAGAGCTTTCTTTTGGTCGACCCATGATCCATTACAAACGTCCTTTTGCTTAGTTCCAGAGGATATGTAGGACGAGGAATTTACTATGGATCTTATATATATATATATATGCACACCTGAATAATTGGTACAGTAATTCTATTATTAGTTATAGCAACTGCATTTATAGGATACGTTTTACCTTGAGGCCAAATATCATTCTGAGGTGAAACAGTAATTACTAATTTACTATCAGCAATTCCATACTTAGGAACAGATTTAATTCAATGAGTGTGAGGAGGATTTGCTGTTGATAATGCAACATTGAATCAATTCTTTACATTTCATTTTGTATTACCATTTATTATTGCAGCTATGGCAGCAATTCACTTATTTTTTCTCCATCAGACAGGGTCTAAACCCGTTACGGTTAAATGGAGATATCGAAAAAATTCCATTTCACTCATACTTTACTTTCAAGGATTCTATCACATTTGTATTAATACCATCATTATTATATCTAAAAACAAAGACGAAACGAAAGTGCTGGCCTGTCGATAGACACACAAACAAACACAAACATACACACAAAATTCAAGCTTTCGCAACCAACGGTTGCTTCGTCAGGAAAGAGGGAAGGAGAGGGAAAGACGAAAGGATGTTGGTTTTAAGGGAGAGGGTAAGGAGTCATTCCAATCCTGGGAGTGGAAAGACTTACCTTAGGGGGAAAAAAGGACAGGTATACACTCGCACACACACACATATCCATCCGCACATATACAGACACAAGCAGACATTATTAATTATATTATGTTTAATTAACCCTTACTTCTAGGAGACCCAGATAATTTTGCACCTGCCAATCCATTAGTAACACCAGTTCACATTCAACCAGAATGATACTTCCTATTTGCATATGCAATTCTACAATCAATTCCTAACAAGTTAGGAGGTGTTATTGCACTTCTTCATGTAACTCTGTAATTTTTTTTTTTTCACTGATGTTGGTGACATCTGGAAACTTTGTTGTGAGAAGCACATTGTTTCTCAATTCACATCTGTCTTCAAAATCTACAATAATACTGAATGTGACAGTAACATAATCCATTTTGTGGTAATTGTCAGTTCAAAGATCAGATGTCATATCACACTCACTCTGGTCAAAGGCTTCCTTTTCTTTAGACAAGATCTAACTTCTCATGTCATTGACTGTATCTTTTGTATATCAAGACATTTCTTGCAGAAGGCAAAACCTCTTGTGCACTCACTGTGTTGTCCTTCATACCAATGCAGATTAGTTCTTATGAAAGACTAATAAATGTTTCTCCCCTGACAATTTTGAATGGCCACAGATCCAACACACACATTAACACATGCTTGTCATTGACTGTGTCCTTATTGCCTTTTGAAACTGTTGTGGATCTCAAATGTTTGATATTTTTCCATTTACATCTTTTCATAGACATGGTGTTTCCCTTGTATATGAGTAACACTTTGCTTCCCTCTCTTTGGCACTGAAGGACATAAAATCAATGGAACATTTTGTATAATTCCATTCCCAAAAAAATTATTTTTCTTTTTAATTTTTTGTAACTGTGAGACATAATGACGTCTTGAATCTTGATCTGTGACTGAGCTTTTTAACTGTATTTAGCACTGAGATAAATTAGACAGTGAGTGAAAGAAATGCATCAATTTGTATCATTTTAATCCATCACTCTTCAGAAACTAAAAGAGATATGAAAATAAAACTGAAACATTTTTATTTGAGATGGTTGTAAGAGCAAACAAGAGAAACTTCAGGAAAATTCAGGAACATTCTCATCAGCATCACATTCATCTACTGTGAAATGACAAATTCCTAATAAAAATTTAAACAATTAGCAGCTTGAAATTATACCACCTGGAATTATTCTGGTGTATTCTGTGTCTGTCTAGTAGGATGTAAGTCCTGTCACCTAAAGTTTATAGAAGGTGTGCCTTCATTGTCATAGCACTATGGCAAAAGGCACTCACTGTCTACAAGTCTCATGGACTCAGTGGGAACTCGCAAGCTCACTGCACCCAATGTTTATCGTTGGCACCTCATGGTCATGGGTATGCAACATGGCAGCTACAATCTTATGAGAAGGTCTGAAGACTGAGATGACCAGCTGTAATTTAATATTAGTGCCTGTGTAGTATATATGGCCATGGTTCCCCCAGCGTATTGAGATTGGTGATGAAGCTATGCATTTGGACGTACTTCAGAAAGAAGAAATGTTATGTTGATTTCTGAGAACAGTGAGTGCTAAAGGTCACTCAGATATATGTCAAGAAAATCATTATTGTGTAACTTGTAATTTCTCTCTAGAATTCATTATCAACTGCAGCGCAGAACAAAAATGCAAATTTACATATACAGTTTCCAGACACCCATATGGAATCTGTATTTGTTGTACCTTATGACTACAACTAAGAAAATTGACTGTTATTTAAGCAGAACTCTTGAATGATAACAATTTAGTGAATATGTACATCATGGACTACTTTCCTTTCAGCATGAGCTATCATGTTAAATTGGTTGCTGCATGGTTTGCCTGCTTTGTATTGGATTTTTATTGAAAACGTATTAAACATTTCATTTTTATCGACTTTGGCAGTTGTGTAGCATGCTTTCTTGTTTGAGTTCCCCGTGTACCACATATTAGTATGAAACTCTATAGACTGGCTCACATTTGTTTTAACTCTCAAATATGAAATAAAATTTACATTAAGTTATGTTATGAAAACCAGAAATAATTATTGCGTACTTGTGTTGAAGTGTTGCAAACATTTTTATGGGTTTAAATACTTTAGATCAAAATCAAGATTCGTATTCTATGATCTGTACCTGATGCTGAGCAAAGTGTGATCATCTAATTTTTCATTCTATTTTAGTGAACACAGAACTTCATTTCATAAATATGTAACTCAATGGAGAGCAAGCATGTCACATCTTTAAGTTTTAGAAACTGTATCAAGCACAACATAAATGATATTTTGTAGTAAATTACACGGCTAGATTTTTAATTCAAAAAAGGGACTGTATTAACCCACACTGACATAGTCAAAACTCTCAGTTCATAAAAACCTTGAAAAATTGATATATAAATTATTATTTTGATTGCATGAGAGACAATTCAGTATAGTGTACAGCAACCAGAGAGCGTTTTTTTTTTCTCCCCCCAATCACACTTAAATTTTAATATCTGTCTAGCTTTACAAATGTAGGAATAATACTATTTCAGATGTCATAAAATCTTATCAAGAAAATAAAACTTTGAAACTATGGGTTTAATGATTTGTCATTACATTCATAATAGGTATGGCGAGTAACTCACTTACCTGTTAAAATTGATAGCATTGTTGTAGTGCAGTTTGCTTCCTACTTTACCAAGAACTCCTTCATTATGTTCAAAACATGTTTTGTGTCATACATTTTCAAGAAAGATTTGATTTGGTTATGGAGATACAATATTTACATCTTTCCAGATTCATCAAGCATCCACTCTGATGAAGACCCATATGATGAACTGGAGAAGCCGTCTGGTCCTAAGTTTAATGGCTCCACATACAACACACTACGTGCCACAGACTTGTACCGATCAGCAGTTAACCAGGCAGGACCGCCGACTCCAGCCTCACCAACTGGTATAGTTTTAATGTATTTTTTCTGTTTTTAACATTATGATAGAGGATATTTCCTCTGTTTTTCCTGATACTGTTTTTTTAAATATCTGGTATAACAAAAACCTAATCTTACTTGAGTACATTTCCTTATAAAAGTAATGCTAATGCTAGAGGAGTGTGTCCCTTTATGATGTGCGGTGCGTATGTAATGGAGTGGGTATGACAATCAGTCAGTTCCAATCATAATATCAGAAAGGAAGTACACTACTCACATTGTCTATAGTTTGCCATGCCCTGAAGGTCAGTTTTGAAGTTTGATCATATCTGCATTGTTATGTTGTGACAGGAAGGGCTCTCTAGATGTCTCAGAGTGGACCAAAGTGATGTTGTTTGGACATGGAGGAGGTTCAGAAATACAGGAAGTGTCAATGAATTGCCTTGATGAGGCCACTCAAAAGCTACTACTGCAGCTAAAGACTGCTACTTATGGATTTCAGCTCAAAGCAGCCATAAGAGGAATGCAATCATGCTGAATAATGATTTTTGTGCAGCCACAGAATGTTGTGTTTCGACTCAAACAGTGTGAAATAGTGCAACTTCACTCCCAATGTCTGTAGCAAGGTCCAATATCTAACACCTAGATACCATGCAGTGCTGTACAGACTGGCCCAACAACAAGGTGAATGGACTTATTCAAAATTGGCATCAAGTTCTATTTACAGATGAAACTTGCATATGCCTTAATCAGACAATTGTTGAAGACTTTTTTTTTAGGTAGTCCTGTCATCCTGAATGTCTTAGACACATTGCCTAGCAAGTGCAGTAAGGTGGTGGTTCCCTGATATTTTGGGGTGGCATCATGTGGGGCAATGTACTCCACTTGTGATCACTGAAGCCGATCAGATGGCTATACGAGACAGAGGTGACATTCTCTGATGTATAGTGCAATCATATTGGCAGCATTTTGTAGAGGGATTTGTCTTAATGGATGAAAATTCTTGTGCTCGTCATGCACTTCTTGTGAATGTGATCCTTCATGATACTAGATTAGAATGGTCAGCATGTTCTCCAGACATTAACCCTTCTTATCATCCTTGTGATACATTGAAAAGGGCTGTTTTTGGATGAGATGACCCACCAACCAGTCTGAGAGATCTGTGCTGAGTTGGAATTGAGGTATGGGACAGTCTGGACCAACAGTGCCTTGACAATCTAGTGGACAGTATGCCATGATGAATGTAGGCATACATCAATGCTAGAGGACATGTTATCAGGTATAAGAGGTACTTGTGTATGCCGCAGTCTGGAACACAAATTCCGAAAGTTTACATTATTATTATACAACTTGCAATTCTTTTTGTGAATGATAAAGGAGAACTGAAATTTTTTTATATCTATTCCATTTTTATGTAAAGGGTGAGGAAACCTAGAACCATGGTGATGCAACTTTTTTTTTTCAATGTGTGCATATTTATAATATGAATGTGAGACACAGAAGGATAATAAAGTTGGTGAAATAGGAGCAACTAGGCAATTTTATTGACACACAAGTAGATCTGAAACTTTCAGAGCATGGTAAGTATTTTTTTCAGTAGGAAAACACAACGATGACACATATAATGATAAAGGAGAGGTATACTGATGATGGTGAGCAGGAAAAGCTCTAATTCTGGGTTACATGAGAGGCAGTGAATTGACAAAGAGTTGGAAGTAACAGTTATGTTTAAAGTTTGTACTACTGTAGCCTTTCTAGTTCTTAAAACATGTTGATGTTACAGTTACTATTACTACCTTATCTACATGTTATCATGTTTGTTTCTTTCATGTACTGTCTGCTTTTCCTCATCATCATACGAACTGCTTACAAAATTTTCAGAGCTCAAGAATGAGTGTTTGTTCTTTGTCAATCATATGTTCAACAGTGCTGCAATAAAAGATTTAGTCCATCTAGTGCATCAATGTGATAGTTTGGGCAGCTTGTAATGTTAGATAAATTTGTTTCAGGTCCTGGTAATGCTTATTGTCCAAGTTTGACAACAGCCAGTCTCTACTCAGCACCACCCTGTAAACTTGACAGAGTGGAGTCTTTGTATGGAGGCACCAAATCACTGTATGCAAAATCACCACCATTGACAAGAGCTAATCTGAACCGTTCACAGTCTGTGTACAGTAAAGTGCCTTCAGGCCCTGCCTGTGCACAGAGGGATGGACTTCCAAGACCTGGTCCTCTGGTGCCAGCACAATCTTTGTATCCTATGAGGTTCAACCAAAACCTCAATGTTACCAACCAAAATGCTCAAAACCAGCAAAGCCAGTTGCAGCAAAGATCAGATAGTATCTATGGAGTTCGTGGAGTAGCGACAGTTGCAAGTCGTCCTGAGGCAGGTGGTGTATACGGTGTAAGTCAGTGCAGTAGTGGGACTGGGTGCAACACAGGGACAAACAAATATGGTGGAGGTTCTGCTCGCCCAGAGTCAATGTACGGCATAATATCACGCAGACAGGATTCAGCAGATTCTTCGTATGGGTCTTATCACAGTGGTGGAGGTGCAAGCACTGCCAACAGTTCTTCGACAAGAGGTGGTGTATCAGTAAATGGTGCAACTAATAGTGTTAATACTAGTGGACCGCCCAGTTATACAAATAATAAGTGTAGTTCTTCAGGAGCAACACAGGGATTTAATCCGACTAGGAATGAACTGAGACAATCACCTCAGCATCAACTGCTGTCACCTAACCCTACATCAGTGGTCAACCCTACTAATTCAGTGGCTTCATATCACCAAAATCAGAGGCACTCACCGAATACTCAGTATTAAATAAATGAAGGAGAAAAATTTAGCAAGAAGTATATACTCATCTGTGTCATTGTTGATGTGCTGTGACACTTTTAAGCCATTCATGTAATGAGTAGAACTGAACTGGAACTGCAGGCACAATTCACATGACTGAATAAGACAATGCCTGTGCCACTCCAGAAAATAATTTTGATTTGTAATACATCATTCACTTGTATACTCATCTTCTGAAGATTAATGGTAGGGTGGAGTGATGCTATGATACTGATAGGCTGTATTGTGGGTTACCATTTTCCTCACAGTGCATTATGTTGGCATTTTTATGTAACCTAGTTTATGTAATGCTGATTGGCACAGTTTCTTCATTAACTGTGCAATGTATATATCAGACATTGACTAGATTTTTTTAGTTAACTGTTTTTTAACCAAAGGTTTGTTTGAAGAAATATGTTGTTATACTTCAGATTCTGTTATTGTATACAGCTCCTTTGTATCTGTGTCTATGTTTTTGTTATGCTATAAAGAAAGAGTTAGTTTAGATAAGTCTTTGTTTCTCTTTCTGTTTCATTATATATGTTTCATATTCATAATTTTACTCTTTCTTTTTCACTGCAAATTTTACAAGTTCAAGTGTGGTTGTGAAGATACAAACCTTTCCAGAAAACAAATGCATTTAATTTGCAGTGTACTATTGTGTATTGCCATAAAATACTAAATAATAAAAAGTGGTCTTTATACAACTTGTCAGTTAAAAGGAAGCAAGAAATATATCAACTTACATTTATATATTATGTGTATATACTGCCACTGTTGTATATTGTGCAATCTTGAATTGTACCAATTGAGATGTTATACCTATTAAGCCACTTTGAACAAAAAATGTAGATAGAATTTCTTTATTTAACACACCATAAATGATAAGTACACTTCTTTGATGGTATCATTTTAATGTGCAGTCATGAGTTCCTATAAAGAAGCAGAACCCAGAACCCAAAAAACTTGAAATAAACAAGTCAATATTAAATCGAACTTTTGTATTATCACAGAGTTCTAGATCAAAATCTGATATGCCACTGGAAATTAAAATTGTAGTTTTTATTCCATTATTCAAATAATGTAATTGGATGATCAAATGTTTGAATTACTTGTAAGATTTAATGTTTTTATGTAACACTGTGTTCAAGAACTTGTGTAAGCATTGTCAAATTATTATACTGTCTATGTAAAAGATATCTCGCCTTCCAAATGACACCACAGAAAAATTCAAACAAGAAATCAAAGCGGAAATCTGCAATAATGCAAACAAGAACACAATACTCTGATACTGAATTTATACCAAAACTGCTGGAGAAGGTTAATTTCCATAGTAATTAGCTGAAATTAGAGTTCTGGTATGATAATCTCTATATTATTGTAAAATATTTATAAAACTTGGATATAAGAAAAATAACTTTGCTGCAATAAATTGTGACTGTGAAAGAATGATATTAGCAGTGGAGAGCAAATTTGTTTTTTAAGATGGTTTTCACTATTTATTTTTTTACTCTTAAGTGAAAGGGACAATTTCAGATTTAATGCAATGTGTGGATAAGGTTACAGGGAACACAGTTACATAGCTTGTTTGTCAGAAGATATTAAGTTATGTGGTTCCAATGCATTGTTTGTGGATGCAGTAATTACTGCATTAATGGTGTGTCAAAACACTCTTCGGATTGTAAGGCGATTCATCTGCACATAAATTTTGTTGATTAAAGGAGGATTTATGAAGGGTTTACAGTACTATGCAAGGAAAATAATATTTAATGGAACATATATTTTAAATTCTGGGAGTACTCTTATTATACTAGTTGTACACAGTCTGTGATTTGCTAATCTTGTTGAACAAAGAACTGACCAAGATTTTGTGTAGGTCTACTGAATTTCGTTTATAGAATGTTATTACTCTTCCATGAACCAGCTCTGTCATTGTGTGAAAATAGGAAGCAAACTAAAGGCTATGTTTATTAAAGGCATGTGGCATTTACAATGTAAAATGGCATATTCACTTGTGGAATTTGTTTAGTTGTGGAATGATGCCTCATTTGTTATATTTTCCTTATAGGCAATGTTTTAAATGCATTTTCCTTATCAGGAGGAACATTGTACAAAATTTGAGTTTTGATTCTCTGGATTATAAGTTAGTCTGTGTAATGTGCTTGGAAAAAGATAAAATTGAGGAAATAGGTCACAGCAATTTTCTAAAAGTGTTCAAGCTCCTGTAAATGTCTATTTAGTATTCTTCTTATGTATCTCACATTTTTCATCTTGATGAATGTTTTAGAATAAATCTACTAAGTTTTTCCCTTACATACTTTGTAGCACAAAATGTCTAGGCAATTAGATTTATCATGGATGAAAATGCTACCTCAGGAAGTCTGATACTGTTACATAGAAAGACTAGATTAAAACTGGTAGTACTTGTATGACTCTGCAATAAAAAGATTGTGAAACTATTAAACAAGTCCTATTTATTCGTCTTTATTTACTGTAATTTGTTATTACTTGCTTCTCAAATAATTACAGATAACTTCTTGTCTTTTATGTGAGAACTGCTTGTGCAGTGAAGAGGGTATTGAACGAAGGCAGCCATAGTCAAATTGATGTAAGTAATTTTGTCACAGACTAAGTGCTGTGCCTATGGAAAATAATGTTTTAATAATTCCAGAAACAAACTGTAAAGTATCAAGTCTTCTAAAAATGTCTGTTTGTTTATGAAAAATCAAGAAAAAGAGGGGTAAGATTTGTACGTTGAAATGTTTTGGAAGCTAAAAATTAACAAACTGAAGGCAAAAAATTTATTCAGCTTCTCAAGACTGAATAAACTCATGTTTACATAATTTTTCCTTGAGTTTTTACAGCTATAAACTGGGCAGTAGTTAAGACATTGAGGTTCAGTCATTTAGAAAAATTGCAGGCCAAGAAAACCATCGATTTATATTACTGGTATCTGTGTTTGATACATCTTGAAGAGCAGTGCACTATCAAAAAGACCAAGTTTCAAGACATATTTTTCATCTCTATTTTGGCTCTGTGATAGATCGCAAATTTTCCATAGTTATGACAAAGCGTAATTATCCTTAAAAAAAGTAAGGTGAATTCTTGAGTAATTTTACAAGTAATGGTCTTTGTATGGAAAAGTCTGATACATTCTGTCATGCCGAAAAGTATGTTGCAATAAAGACAATACCAGCTTCTTGATTTCCTGCTTGTTTTGCCAGATGATTGTTTGGTCTTCTCTGAACAGAACTTGCAAACCTGTATACGATGCTGCTTCTTCACAGTAGCAGGAATTTTATATGGAAAAAGTCATCCTACGTGGCTATTGTTGATAGTCACACTAGGAACAATTTTTGAGCCAGTACTGTGCTTTCTTGGGACAGTTTTTCAGATATTTTCCAGACTGTTCACACTCAGACTCCATTATTCAGAATCATTCAGCTCTTCCTCTGCAGCTTGCAAAATTTCTTGCTCTCTCAACAAATGTGAAATGCAGCCTATGGGAATATGTAACAACTACACCCATGAGTCTCATGACAACATGAGCACACAAAGGCTGAGTTGTGACAGCAGCTCTTGAAGTTCGTTACTGCTTCTTTCAAAGTAAATCTAGAAGTGACCACAGGGAGCAGTACCTGTCAAAGGACACGTAGCAAGATGCTTGTACATTGTTCTCATGCAGAACCAATCCAGTTTTTGAGTGATAAGCGGCTCATGCCTTGTGAAACATCATTGCCACATGAAGTATACTTGGATGCCTTCATTTGAATGCAGTTTCATGACCCGAGTTGTGCTCCAACTTGGCCCCCAAAGTGAACTGGTGATTGTGACTACCATTGTCAAATGCTGGTTAGTAGCTGTAATAATTAATTTACACTGTTGCTGCTGTCACAGGCAGACACTATGTGGAGATGTAAATGCATTGTTAGTCTTTCTAACATGCAAAAACAGTAGGTAGGAAAAGCAATTGAGACAACTATAGCCATGAAGTGCTGGATAGGCACATAAAAGGATATGGACATTGTAGCTGAGCTTGTAAATTTGCATTGTTTTCTGGAACAAACTTGGCTATATTGCACCACATTGGATTCATTTATATTGTGCAGCAGGAGTTCCACATAATGATAGCTTATTTCTATGAAGTGTTTTGAGTACTTTTGCACTATTATTATATTTTCTGACCATTTGTATTTCAATAGTCTTTCTGATTATAGTAAGTGTTAAGATTGTCACAGTAAGCTCATGCTTTTGTTGTTATGTGCAATCCAGAGTCATTGTGTATACACTTCAACCCTGTGTACACTTTCCTGCAAGAACGTACAGTACACTTGTGTCACTGAAACCAGATTAATGTCTTTTAGCCCAAGTCAATCACTGACAAGATTTCTTGTGTGTTTACAGGTGAGTTTTAAATTGTACTTTCGTGAAATTTGTGGTTTGTCAGTTACAGTATGAATTAGGGACAGAAAACATGTAGTGTTGCTATGGTTGTTGTATGAGTTTATTTTAAGGTCCATCTCAGGATTTCAGTTCTCTTCCAGAATGTAAAAGATGGATTACATTTCACCTACAACTATTATGCTTTGCTATCAGAGAACACATTGGAGCTGACCGGAATGGTTATTTGGGATCTAGTGCAAATATTGGTCTACATTAATTTTTAGTTCATTGTAACTGTGGTAACCAGTAAATATCTCATTCTGTAAAGAATTGAACTCAAATGTATGAAACAGCTTCAGACATCTGATTACTTTCTGAGTGGGTTAACATGTTAAATATTTGTCCTTAAGCATGTAATTGAGAAAAAGTTTAGGAAAGGTTTGAAATTATGCTTAAAATTTGTTGCAAACACTGAATTAATATAGTCTGGGTAATTTGTCTCCATGTTAATCAAAATGCAGCATTCCAAACATCTCAATGTTTATGACATATCTTCTGAACAAATAGTTAACAGATAAAGTTAAGGAACATACAGTCATTTCCACAATTCTTATGGAGGATGGTTCAATAATAGTTGGAGAGACTGTGCAGAATACGTTAATTACCCTCCTTCCCAATGACAGTGGAGCAGTGATGCTGAAATACAAACTAGATAACTAGAAGGAAAATTATCTGTTAATGTCAACATCTGCACAAGAAAAAGTTGCTGTTGCAATTTCTGAACTCTAAACTTGTAAGGTACCAGGCTCAAATAGTGTCTATTCTGAGGTGTTCCAGATGGTCATTTCACTTGTAGTGCCTTATCTGACAGTATTGTTGGACAAGCCATTGTTAACAGGTATTCGAGACCTGGGGAATGGAGCCTTAAAACAAAAGGAAACACTAAAGACCTTTCAATAGCAAAAAGCTACACACACATGTGCTTAATAAATACTTTGGCCAAGATCCAAAAGCCCTGTTGTATGGCTGTTTTCGGCACATACAAAGATCTTGGAGCTTAGTGTAGAACAATCTATAGACGATGAAGTTAACAGAGCTTTTCAGTCTGTAGATCCCTTGAGTTTGAAGTATGTGACTGAAATCATGGCTGATATCATAGGTACCTTCAAAGTGATATAATACCATAGAGAGGCAGCACTGCAACCAGAGTGAAGCAAACTGAACAATCCTCCGCCTTGTTTTCAGATGTCAAAAGAAAGGGGGCATAATATAGGCTAGAGGCAGATAATGTGTCAAAAAACTATGAAATAATGTGCAACTGTAAATATTTAGCAGTTACAGCCAGAAGTGAAATTACCCCGATAACAGCAGACAAACACATATTATACATCATCTTTCAGCAATTACTGTAACACACACATATGTATACTCCAGTACGAGACAATCTATTGTGTGGCATTCAGAACAAATAAGAAGACATGGTCTGTAAGATTCAGATTAGGATCAGTCTTCATGTGTTTCATACACACCTTACTATACATAAGACACAGCCAATACAAAAAAAAATTCCAAAATCAGTGGGAGATACCAGTAACTCCAAGTTCAGGAGAATAGAGTTAAGAGAAAAATGTAGTGGAAAAAGTTTGTGTTTATATAAATTTTATGTATCATCTGGTTAAATTTTTATTTGAAATAAGTGAAATAAACTGTGTGTTATGTGGACCACACACATAAACTCCAACTTGCACATCAGGTACTGGTACACTATGATCTAACCAACCTATCCAGCTGAATTAACAAAGAAGTTGTTGAATGATTTTTAGGTTATGTAATTAATACTGTAGACACTGTGGAGCTAAACTAGCTTTCTCCTGAATTAGCTCATCCTGTAGACCCAAACTAAGCAAAATGACTACATACGTATAAAAATATAGCAAGATTGCTTCACAGAGCAATTTGTACTTTTTACTTTTCGTACAAATGGCTCCTTATATAATTTGAAGTTAAGTTTGAAGTAACTATCTGTTCACAGGAAATTGGAGGCCTTTCGTCTGTAATGCATGTTTTCTATTGCGATTGCATCACTGAATTAAAATTTTCAGAAAGCAACAAAAACAATTATTGGAGTTATGCATATTGCAACTGTAAAAAAACTGTATCACTTACTTTATAACACTTATACAAAAAGATGTAATCCCATCCAGCAACTAAGTTTTCAGGAACAATAAAAGCTTTTGATCTTACATTACTGAAGTCTAGGAAATGTTACAAAGTATGATGCATGCTTTTGTCAGGATTTCCATGATCACCAAATTCACAAAATATATAAACAAAGGCATATATGTACACAAAACACAGCATAGTTGAAAACCTCCTGGCAGACTGTGTGTCACGGGCCTTGCCTTTCATGGGCAAGTGCTTTACCAGTTGAGCTGTGCAAGTGTAATTCACAATACATCCTCACAGATTTACTTCCACCTGTACATCATGTCCTATGTTCTAAACTTCACAGAAGTTCTCCTGTGAAACTTGTGAGACCAGCATTTCTGAAAGAAAGAATATTATGGAAACATTGCTTAGCCACAACCTGGAGGATGTTCCAGAAAGAAATTTTTGCTCTGCAGTGAAGTATGTGCTTCTGGGAAGCATCATATCAGTGATCAGTGCACACTCTGCTGCAGACTGAAAATTTTATTTGGGAACATCCCACAGGTTGTGGCTAAACCATGTTTCTGCAATGTTATTTCTTGCAGGAGGGGTAGTCTCAAAAATTTCATGGAAGAACTTCTGTGAAGTTTGTAAGGTAGGAGATGAGATTTTGATGAAATAAAGCTGTGAGGATGGGTTGTGAGTCATGTGTGGGTATCTCAGTTGGTAGAGCACCTACCTGTAAAAGGCAAAGGTCCTGAGTTTGAGTCTTCGTCTGGCACACAGTTCTAAGTTTCATATCAGCTCACATTCCACTGCAGAGTGAAATTTTCATTCCACAACACAATTACAAAATGTATTATGTAAAAATATGTATACCAGCATTCAATCTTTCTTAGAGATACATGTATGGATTTATACTCTGAGTACATGGCAAGCATGATTCCAAAAAGAAATTCAACATTTATGTGGCTTGCAAAACCGTGTGTGAACTCTCCTTCTTGCAAAACAACCACAGAATGACTTCTAGAAACATGGAAATTGATAGTACAGTGTGGCACTGCAGGGAATGCTTCATACCATTCTAAGGAAAAGAATGCTTAAGATGGTGTCAGGATTAAGCATGAATAAGCAATGAAGAAAACATGGAAATTAATAGTACAGTGTGGCACTGCAGGGAATGCTTCATACCATTCTAAGGAAAAGAATGCTTAAGATGGTGACAGGATTAAGCATGAATAAGCAATGAAGAAAATAGGGGAAGTAAGAAAGATTATTGGATGTGATCAGAAAGAGGGAAAAAATCTTGGCTGGGACATATACCGCATAGGAAAAAGGAATTATACAGGAAAAATGAAAGGACTTAGAAGAAGAAGTAGGAAGAGAACTGGAATGATGCATGACATTAGAGGAGGATGAATTTACAAACAGATGAAGGAAGATGTTCAGAACAGGACACAATAGAGAACCTCCATTTGAAACCTGTCATAAGACAGATTTACTAAGGAAGAAGCCTCTCTATGTATTCTATATATCTTTGGGTGCCTTCAATAATCTATGGTGACCTGCCACATCCACATGCCTATATGAACGGCTAAGGATTGAGCTGCATATTACACTACCTGTATTGTTTAATGTGCATGACTGCACAGGTTCAGCAGTCAACAGTTGTGGCATTGTCAGTTGGTAAGCCCATCCATCACAACAAAGTCATACTGCATCAGAAGGGAAAAATTTGTTTTTAATTGTCCTGAGGCAAAAAACCACATAAAATTTAAAATGACATAGGTTTTAAATTTTCCTGCAGTCATAAACCACATAAAAATCAAAGTGACATCAGTTTTTACACTACTGGCCATTAAAATTGCTACACCAAGAAGAAATGCAGATGATAAACGGGTATTCATTGGACAAATATATTATACTAGAACTGATATGTGATTACATTTTCACGCAATTTGGGTGCATAGATCCTGAGAAATCAGTGCCCAAAACAACCACCTCTGGCCGTAATGACGGCCTTGATACGCCTGGCCATTGAGTCAAACTGAGCTTGGATGGCGTGTACAGGAACAGCTGCCCATGCAGCTTCAACACGATACCACAGTTCATCAAGAGTAGTGACTGGCGTATTGTGATGAGCCACTTGCTCGGCCACCATTGACCAGACGTTTTCTATTGGTGAGAGGTCTGGAGAATGTGCTGACCAGGGCAGCAGTGAAACATTTTCTGTATTCAGAAAGGCCCGTACAGGACCTGCAACGTGCGGTCGTGCATAATCCCGCTGAAATGTAGGGTTTCGCAGGGATCGAATGAAGGGTACAGCCATGGCGTCGTAACACATCTGAAATGTAACGTCCACTGTTCAAAGTGCCATCAATGTGAACAAGAGGTGACCGAGACATTAACCAATGGCACCCCATACCATCACGCCAGGTGATACGCCAATATGGCAATGACGAATACATGCTTCCAATGTGCGTTCACCGCGATGTCGCCAAACACGGATGTGACCATCATGATGCTGTAAACAAAACCTGGATTCATCCAAAAAAATGATATGCCATTCATGCACCCAGGTTCGTTGTTGAGTACACCATCGCAGGCCCTCCTGTCTGTGATGCAGTGTCAAGGGTAGCCGGAGCCATGATCGCCGAGCTGATAGTCCCTGCTGCTGCAAATGTTGTCGAACTGTTTGTGCAGATGGTTGTTGTCTTGCAAACATCCCCATCTGTTGACTCAGGGATCGAGATGTGGCTGTACGATCCATTACAGCCATGCGGATAAGATGCCTGTCATCTCGACTGCTAGTGATACGAGGCTGTTGGGATCCAGCACCACGTTCCGTATTACCCTCCTGAACCCACCAATTCCATATTCTGCTAACAGTCATTTTATTTCAACCAATGTGAGCAGAAATGTCGCAATACGATAAGCCACAATCATGATAGGCTACAATCCGACCTTATCAAAGTCGGAAACGTGATGGTACGCATTTCTCCTCCTTACACGAGGCATCACAACAACGTTTCACCAGGCAATACTGGTCAGCTGCTGTATGTGTATGAGAAATCGATTGGAAACTTTCCTCATGTCAACACGTTGTAGGTGTTGCCACCGGCGCCAGCCTTGTGTGAATGCTCTGAAAAGCTAATCATTTGCCTATCACAGCATCTTCTTCCTGTCGGTTAAATTTCATGTCTGTAGCACGTCATCTTCATGGTGTAGCAATTTTGATGGCCAGTAGTGTAATTATCGTGGGACCAAAAATCACATAAAAAATGAAATGACATCGGTTTTAATTATTGTGAGACTGGCACAAGACGTGTTATGCTGTCCACTGCTTTCTGCCACAAGTTGAAACTGAGAAACAGCATGCCTGACAACAGATCAGAATGCCTCACAGGTCCTGTTCAGAATGCATTGTGCAATGCATGCCTTCAGTTTTGCTATGTTTGTAATTGAAGCCCTGAACACAACATCTTTCAGATAACCACACAGCCTGAAGTTACACGGTTTGAGATCAGGTGATCTGGATGGCAATGCTGTAGGGAAATGATAGCTGATAAGTCTAGCATTTCCAAAATGCTGTCTCATCTGATGCTTCACTGGCTGTGCAATGTGTGGAGGAGTGCCACCTTGCATATAAATGATCCTACCCACATATGCATGCTGTTGAATGGTTGGAATCACATTGGTGTGCAGAAGACTCTCGTAGCATTTTCTCATAGCTTTTACAAGAGACAGAACACGTAAAAGGACTCACAGGACTCATCACTTCAAAAAATACATGGCCCTAAGATAAACAATGCTTTCAACCTGCACCACACCGTCACCTTTGCAGAATGAGGTGGTACCGGCTTACAAGTGCACGGATTTTCCGCTACCCATAAAATGCAATTCTGGACATTGACATGTCCTTGGAGATAGAAATGAGCTTCATCCACCACAGAATGTTCCATGGCCATTCATTGTCCACTTACATGTGAGCAAGAAATTCCAGAGTGAACATTAGTCTTGCTGGCAGGTCAGCAAGAAGTAAGTCCCGAACGTGGCTGATTTTGTGTGGCTAATGAAGGATGTTTTGTAGTATTTTATACACTATGCTCACAGGCATGTCCAGCATTAAGACAATTCCCCATGCACTACATGTTTGCATACCATTGCGCAAGCCTTGCTGCAGTGGCGTAGCCACATCTTTGACAGAGGTCTGATCAATTGTTTTCCTCCCTTTGTCACACCCCACTTCAAAAGAATATCTTTTCAAACTTTGTAATCATTTTCTCCAGACACCTAACAGAGATCAGTACAATACCTCTTTTCATACTCTTTAGAGTCCAGAAGTTCTGCAGGGCTACTGGGTGCACAGTCACCTTCCACGTAAAAGAGATATACCAGCAGCACATGATTCTTCTTGAAGACAGTCATGTTGGGTATCTTGGACGCAAACTGAGGAACAGCATGTGACATTCCTGCTGTGCTGCAAATGAGACAGAGGGGCAAATGTATGGCTCAGAATATATCTTGGCTCATAAAGGTCATAGTGGCTCTATACCCTGTTGGTGTATTACAAAAATAATTTACTAAAAGGTGATCCAGCACTCAAATAACTGAAGGTAGACATGTTATTTGAAGTATAAATTAACGAGCATAGATAAACTGTGAAACATTTGTAATAAACAGAGTCAACACTGCAGATTTAACTTTTAAGAACAGATGATTTATTCAGTAAATTCCAAATTCCTACTGAATAGTGGTCCTATAATCAGTTTTATACACAAATAAATTTAATTAATGAAATAGATCAGCAGTCCTTGTATTACCTAATATGACATAAAAGATGACAGAATCTCCACTAAGTCAAGCCGTGATGTCCACTCAGTACATAAATTCCTTTGCCTGTATTCTTAAACGCCGATAACCTAGATCCTACAAGTGTTCCAAAGTGTGTCTATGTAAATAAAATCACACCACTCTGCCATACTTTCTGATGGCAGAATACTAGAGTCCCTCCTTCTTGATTGAAGTCCCAAACTGTTCTCGCATCTCTTTGTCCATCCTGCTCCCAGGAGCATCTCTTCCACCATCAGTGTCCTCTAATGTCGTGACCCTTCACCCAATGACACAATAAGTAGCTCTCCATCAAGTTACACACTTCAAACAATATTTGATTCATATGCAAATAGACCTCTGTTCCTACACTAATGTTTCTATAACTAAAATACATATTATAATTGGCAGGTTAAGGCAAGATGTGTCTGTTGATACCAATCCTTATCATTTTTAATTACATACATCATTAACATGGGCATATTTGTGCTTCTAGCACTTCATTCACATTATAATCAGTACTGATCATAGTTTAGTAAATCAGTTCACTAATAACTACATAATGGTTAATTTTATCAGTGTAATTGGGAAGAATGACATGGTTCGACACCCTTAGGCCTATACATTTAATATTACAGAATATTTAGCAACAAAAATGTAATATTCACTGTTTGTGTCAACGAAGGCTATTGTGCAATGCCATTATCAGCCCATTGTTTACTGCATATCATAAAATTAATTATCACTCAGCAAATTGAACATTTGTTGTGAAATGGATGATTTAATTGTGAATATGTTTATGATGCACTTGGCAATTTCTATACACTGTATTGTACTCTACTGATTGAGTTGATGTTTTTTTTCATTTATTGTGCCAGTTTTCCCAGCCTCATTCAGGTTTTTAAAGTGTTTACTATGTGTACCATTAGCCAGCTCTGTACTTTAGGGTCTGACTACCTGTGGTCCATCACGACTGTTCTGCAGCTGCCTGTTATCCCCCTGCTGATAAAACCCAGTCACTCACTCACACTAATTTTGTCATTTTCCTCAGGTCCTCTCCATTCCTACTTAGGGGAAACCATTCCCACCCCTTTAGCTTTCTGTTCATATTTACTCAGCTTTGAAATCCAATTAACTCTCTGTTATGTTTAGCTGCAGTCTTGGGATTCTCTAAAAACTCGATAAATTATAGTCTCCTATTGTAAGCACATCCTCAACCACTCAAACATTAACTACTTGTTAATTTCAGTTCCAACAAGAGTTTCTCCCTAGACTTGTTAAGTTACAGTCTATGTATTTTACATTTGTTGGTAAGTATACTGGTGACATTTTTGCTAAACTTTTTTTGCCCATGGTGTTTCCTGCTGCATCAATAATATGCTGTTCAAGTTTGATGTCATTCTGAGCAGTGGTTCTCTTTCTACAGCTTTTTGAAACTATAACTTTAATTATGGACACTCTGTATATTTGTTGAAAAGACCAGCAACCTGTTGGGGGAAAAAAAATGTATTTCTGTACTCGCTTCAGTCACCTAGACCCCTTCTTTAGAACACTGCACAAATAAGTATGAGCTACATAAGGCTATTAGAAAATTTAAGAAGAAAATATTTAAAAACTTAAAGCATTAATGCAGAAAGAGCTTATGAGTACTTACTTATGGATTATGATACATGTACAAATATGGTATAAGGATATACTTGTTAAGAATGTGACAATTAAGTATGTACCATCTCTTTGCAAATTTTAATCTTTTCTTATTAATTTTTGTAATATTATTATCTAGCTTCTCCTTATTTGTGGTATATTTTACTGTGCAGTGGAGTCAATTCTGGAGGGTTCCTGGTGCCTTTTACATCACACCTGTTCAGCATGATTCATTTATCGATTCCAGAATGAGATTTTCACTCTGCCACGGAGTGTGCACTGGTATGAAACTTCCAGGCAGATTAAAACTGTGTGCCGGACCGAGACTCGAACTCGGGACCTTTGCCTTTCGCGGGCAAGTGCTCTACCACCTGAGCTACCCAAGCACGACTCACGCCCCGTCCTCACAGCTTTACTTCTGCCAGTACCTCGTCTCCTACCTTACAAACTTTACAGAAGCTCTTCTGAGAACCTTGCAGAACTAGCACTCCTGAAAGAAAGGATATTGCGGAGACATGGCTTAACCAAAGCCTGAGGGATGTTTCCAGAATGAGCTTTTCACTCTGCAGCAGAGTGTGCAAGGATATGAAACTTCCTGGCAGATTAAAACTGTGTGCTGGACCGAGACTCGAACTCGGAACCTTTGCCTTTTGCGGGCAAGTGGTAGAGCACTTGCCTGCGAAAGGCAAAGGTCCCGAGTTCGAGTCTCGGTCCGGCACACAGTTTTAATCTGCCAGGAAGTTTCATTCATTGATTGATTCACACATCATGTTCAGTACATCTCTTTAGGAATGATAACCTTCAGGTTTATTGAATGAGTTATTCTATAGATTAATAGGCAGAAACAGCAATTACTGCCTATCTTTCTTAAATATACTAACAACCAGTTACAATTAGCACTCACATTGTTAATTATGAGAATTACTTTCTAGATGACCGCTCAATATACAGGGTGATTCAGCTAAACAGTTCACTTCAAAAAGTCCCAGAACAGTTTAAGGTTTCGTAAAACTATTTATGCTCAGATGAACTGTGAGAAACGCCCCATCAAAAGATGTGTAATTTCATTTCATAGTATATTAATTACAGAGATATTAGCAACAACTTTGCTTTTGCAAATAGACCTGCAATAATTTCTGCTGATAGTGTTGAAGTTCATGGAATTTCAATTGTTAAAATCCAATTAGTAGTTTTAGAGGAATTACAAATTTAGAACTCAGGATTTATCTGTTTTTGAACATGAAACTGACTGTTGTCTTATGTGGAAGTTCATGATTTGATAGCCAAATATGGAAATATGTCATGTCAGATGGAGAGGAAACAAATTGTTGCATCAATGCTGTATGGGTATAAAGTTGCATGAAGGAAGTGTAGCTTTCATTCTGTCTGCATCTGTCATGTATGTCAAGTGCTGATTAGTTTCAAAAAATAAATGTTTTTTCACTAAAGAAGAGAAACTAGACATGCTATTCTTCATGGAGACCGCAGAAGGAATTTGAAGAGAACAGTTGCATTATTCTCACAAAGGAACCTCGACAAATGATGACCAATAAGAATGACATTTCAGTGATTGTGCGAAAAATTGTTATTGAAAAGGCATTGAATACTATGCAAAGGATAAGAAGCTGCCTGCAATGAAGAGAGTGAATGAAATAGACATTCTGATAGCTGTTGCTCACAGTCCATGTTAGCTCCAGAGAAATGGCGAGTGACTCTGGAATACCAAAGGTGTTTGTATTTTGTGTACAAATAGTCTCCATCTGTATCATGTACCACTTCATCACCAGATAACCAGAGGGACTGCAGAAGAAACATATCACTTTGTTCTGATGTATTCTTTCTTTGAAAAATTGTCTTTATTCATGAAGCAACCTTCACAAACCATAGAAAGCTGAATGTAAGAAATATGCATTATTGGTTCACTGCGAATGCATACTGACTGAGGCAGGTTTCACACCAGGGACAATGAAGTGTGTATGTTTGGTGTGGGGTTATTGGAGACTACCTAACTGGTCCTTAATTCATTGAAGAAACCATAACAGGTAAACAGTGCTCAGTTTCTTACAAAATTGCTACCTTCTCTCAAAGATGAACTACCATTTGAAATACAAAGACGTATGTCATAACATTATGATGGGTGCCTATCTCACTACTTGCTTGTCACTCTTTTCTGGTCACTAGAGAGAATGTGAAACATTATCAGTTCACCTGCACATTTGCCTCACTTGACATCACTGGGCCTTTTTCCCTGCACAAGTTCTCACAATCCAAGGTGATTTAAAACAACATCACTTTATTGCAGCATTTGAAAGAATACTGAAGGAATCCCTTCAGTCTGTCCCAGACTCTTGCAGCACCAACTGCAAATACACTCCTGGAAATTGAAATAAGAACACCGTGAATTCATTGTCCCAGGAAGGGGAAACTTTATTGACACATTCCTGGGGTCAGATACATCACATGAGCACACTGACAGAACCACAGGCACATAGACACAGGCAACAGAGCATGCACAATGTCGGCACTAGTACAGTGTATATCCACCTTTCGCAGCAATGCAGGCTGCTATTCTCCCATGGAGACGATCGTAGAGATGCTGGATGTAGTCCTGTGGAACGGCTTGCCATGCCATTTCCACCTGGCACCTCAGTTGGACCAGCGTTCGTGCTGGACGTGCAGACCGCGTGAGACGACGCTTCATCCAGTCCCAAACATGCTCAATGGGGGACAGATCCGGAGATCTTGCTGGCCAGGGTAGTTGACTTACACCTTCTAGAGCACGTTGGGTGGCACGGGATACATGTGGACGTGCATTGTCCTGTTGGAACAGCAAGTTCCCTTGCCAGTCTAGGAATGGTAGAATGATGGGTTCGATGACGGTTTGGATGTACCGTGCACTATTCAGTGTCCCCTCGATGATCACCAGTGGTGTACGGCCAGTGTAGGAGATCGCTCCCCACACCATGATGCCGGGTGTTGGCCCTGTGTGCCTCGGTCGTATGCAGTCCTGATTGTGGCGCTCACCTGCACAGCGCCAAACTACGACCATCATTGGCACCAAGGCAGAAGCGACTCTCATCGCTGAAGATGACACATCTCCATTCGTCCCTCCATTCACGCCTGTCACGACACCACTGGAGGCGGGCTGCACGATGTTGGGGCGTGAGTGCAAGACGGCCTAACAGTGTGCGGGACCGTAGCCCAGCTTCATGGAGACGGTTGCGAATGGTCCTCGCTGATACCCCAGGAGCAACAGTGTCCCTAATTTGCTGGGAAGTGGCAGTGCGGTCCCCTACGGCACTGCGTAGGATCCTACGGTCTTGGTGTGCATCCGTGTGTCGCTGCGGTCCGGTCCCAGGTCGACGGGCACGTGCACCTTCCGCCGACCACTGGCGACAACATCAATGTACTGTGGAGACCTCACGCCCCACGTGTTGAGCAATTCGGCGGTACGTCCACCCGGCCTCCCGCATGCCCACTATACGCCCTCGCTCAAAGTCCGTCAGCTGCACATACGGTTCACGTCCACGCTGTCGCGGCATGCTACCAGTGTTAAAGACTGCGATGGAGCTCCGTATGCCACGGCAAACTGGCTGACACTGACGGCGGCGGTGCACAAATGCTGCGCAGCTAGCGCCATTCGACGGCCAACACCGCGGTTCCTGGTGTGTCCGCTGTGCCGTGCGTGTGATCATTGCTTGTACAGCCCTCTCGCAGTGTCCGGAGCAAGTATGGTGGGTCTGACACACCGGTGTCAATGTGTTCTTTTTTCCATTTCCAGGAGTGTATTTTTTGCAGAGATGGTGGACATTTCAAACCCTTGATGGCATAAATGGAACTGATATGTTTATGACCACATTCTTTAGTGATTACCTTTTCATTGCTATTGCTATTCTGCAATGTAAGTCTGTTCCCTGACACTAAATTCAATACATATAGTTATTATTTTACATTCTTTACTCCTTAGTTCTCTATTGTACAAATTCATTCAATTTTTGATGTACATCGCGCTTTCAATGCTCTGAAAGAAACAAGGGCAGAACTGTTAGTGCAGTTACCTCTTTGATCATCCTTAGATGTGGTGTCCTTTGCCCTCCATTTGATGTGTCAGTCCCACCATATGCAGCCAACTGTGATTATTATCAGTTTAAAGCAAACTTTACTGCACTATTCTGCTTTTGTAAATAGGCTCTCTTAGTTGTATGATACTGGAGCAACCCAACAACCTGATGCCAAAGTTCTGTGTGACAACACTAACTTCCATGTAAGGTAGCAATTGGTTCTAAATATTGTAATTTCTCTGGAACTAAAAACATAATATTGAAGATATTGAAGAATGAAAGACAGTTGAATTTGTCTGATTCAGAACTACATTATGACTTTTCTTCCTCTTACTGAGATTGGTTACTGTTTTATATGCTACTTCATACTGAGCACTTGGATAGCTACTGGTCTCAGAGAATGTTGTCAGTGTCAACATGCTGAAAATTCTGAATGAATACTAGTATCATCTGGAATTCACATCCTGCAAACTAAATATGTTGATAAATTATAGGAGTAGCTAAAGAGCTTCTTTCCAACTCCTGAATTTTTTGCAGTTTCCAGTTCTCATGCCTAATGCCTGCTGGTTATCTATAAAAAGACTCTAGGGCCAGAATAATCTGCATGGAGACTGGTTTTCCTTCTAGTCTTGTGGGTTGTGAATATCATAGTTCATTCTAAATTTGTTCTTATTGTTAACTACAAATAATACTAGGGAGTAACTGTATTGATGGCACATGTATGTAATAATCCCATAGTTTCTGAACAGGTTTCTGGAAGATATTCAGTTATCACCTTTACATAATTTTCTCTCTGTGCACTTCTGTAAAATAAATACATTTTTGACCTTAACTGTATTGTTCCAGATTATGCCATACAGAAATATACCAGCAATCTTCTCTGTGGCTCAACACACAGAGAGAGATTTCTGAGTGCAAAAGCATGCAGAACTGAGCATTCTAATTAACTTATCTACATATAGGTGCCACAAGTTGTAAGGCTAGAAATTTCACACAAGGAATTTTGTTTACTGTGTGCTGACTGATCCCTACATATTTTTATTTATTTGACATTGCACAGCCTGCTATGAATTTATGTAAGAGTGGATGTAGATGAAGATGAAATGGGAGATATGATACTGCGTGAAGAGTTTGACAGATCACTGAAAGACCTGAGTCGAAACAAGGCCCCCGGAGTAGACAACATTCCATTGGAACTACTGACGGCCTTGGGAGAGCCAGTCCTGACAAAACTCTACCATCTGGTGAGCAAAATGTATGAAACAGGCGAAATACCCTCAGACTTCAAGAAGAATATAATAATACCAATCCCAAAGAAAGCAGGTGTGGACAGATGTGAAAATTACCGAACAATCAGTTTAATAAGCCACAGCTGCAAAATACTAACACGAATTCATTACAGACGAATGGAAAAACTAGTAGAAGCTGACCTCGGGGAAGATCAGTTTGGATTCCGTAGAAATACTGGAACACGTGAGGCAATACTGACCTTAAGACTTATCTTAGAAGAAAGATTAAGGAAAGGCAAACCTACGTTCCTGGCATTTGTAGACTTAGAGAAAGCTTTTGACAATGTTGACTGGAATACTCTCTTTCAAATTCTAAAGGTGGCAGGGGTAAAATACAGGGAGCGAAAGGCTATTTACAATTTGTATAGAAACCAGATGGCAGTTATAAGAGTCGAGGGGCATGAAAGAGAAGCAGTGGTTGGGAAGGGAGTAAGACAAGGTTGTAGCCTCTCCCCGATGCTATTCAATCTGTATATTGAGCAAGCAGTAAAGGAAACAAAAGAAAAATTCGGAGTAGGTATTAAAATCCATGGAGAAGAAATAAAAACGTTGAGGTTCGCTGATGACATTGTAATTCTGTCAGAGACAGCAAAGGACTTGGAAGAGCAGTTGAACGGAATGAATAGTGTCTTGAAGGGAGGATATAAGATGAACATCAACAAAAGCAAAACGAGGATAATGGAATGTAGTCGAATTAAGTCGGGTGATGCTGAGGGAATTAGGTTAGGAAATGAGACACTTGAAGTAGTAAAGGAGTTTTGCTATTTGGGGAGCAAAATAACTGATGATGGTCGAAGTAGAGAGGATATAAAATGTAGACTGGCAATGGCAAGGAAAGCGTTTCTGAAGAAGAGAAATTTGTTAACATCAAGTATAGATTTAAGTGTCAGGAAGTCATTTCTGAAAGTATTTGTATGGAGTGTAGCCATGTATGGAAGCGAAACATGGACGGTAAATAGTTTGGACAAGAAGATAATAGAAGCTTTCAAAATGTGGTGCTACAGAAGAATGCTGAAGATTAGATGGGTAGATCACATAACTAATGAGGAAGTATTGAATAGGATTGGGGAGAAGAGAAGTTTGTGGCACAACTTGACCAGAAGAAGGGATCGGTTGGTAGGACATGTTCTGAGGCATCAAGGGATCACCAATTTAGTATTGGAGGGCAGCGTGGAGGGTAAAAATCGTAGGGGGAGACCAAGAGATGAATACACTAAGCAGATTCAGAAAGATGTAGGTTGCAGTAGGTACTGGGAGATGAAGAAGCTTGCACAGGATAGAGTAGCATGGAGAGCTGCATCAAACCAGTCTCAGGACTGAAGACCACAACAACAACAACAAGAGTTACGCTGTGAAAGAAGTTTCTTATGATCACACCCATGGATAAAATTCCTGGTATTCATGCTCTGCCAAAGTGGAATAAAAACATGAGCTGTTGATAATTTCCTTCATCAGGATCAAATGGCTGTCATAACTGATTTATTTATGCTGCAATGGACTATTATTGGCCCATGATTGACATATTTACACCACAGTGACATATTGCCAGAGATCATTTCACCATCGGATATGCTAGTAGTGGTTATTGGTATATAAACAACTCAGAAAATTCCTTTGCACACTGTTAACATCAAGAGGCTCCTTTTGCGCTACACTAAGATTATAGCTGCTGTCCTGGCTCAATACTTTGTTTCAAATATCATCATAGTCACAAAAGTTACTGATTTTCAGTGAATAAATGTTTGTTGTGATCTTTTAACTGAGTTGGGAAAACTGATGTCTACTATTACAGTATGAAATAACAATATAAGCAGATCTAACAGGTCTGCTTTTGATGTGACACTTTTGCTCCTGTAATTTCTCTTTCTGTTAGGATGAATTCTGCCAACTGTTTCCACTTACTGTTATCAGTAAGACGAATATAATCTATCTTATAGAGTTTCTTTGTTTCATGTTTAACAATGCTCCACATTACTTTTGCTCTGTTATTGGGAGTTTATCTATTTTGTTAACAGTCTATGTTTCTTATCTCTTTGTTGATAATACAATGAAGAATTTTGCAATGTTGCCTGTGATGAACCTTCAAGTTGTGGGATGTAGAACCACTAGCTCTAACCCCCCCCCCCCCCCCCTCTCCCTCCACCCCACCTATAATATTGCTGCCCTGTTACAGCAAAAACAATTGTATCTTTGCAGATCAGTTCTCTGTAGTATGTGCTCTATGCTGCATGCATTGTGTATACACTGTGAGAATAAAAGTATTCATTGTAAATGACAGAAGTGAAAGTGATTATTTATTGCTGTAATTACCATGCCCACTCCCTACTACCTACAGTGGTGACCCCATTATATTCTTTCCATCCATGCCATGAAATACTGGGTTATACTCATGCTGAGCGGTTCTAGGTGCTTCAGTCCGGAACTGAGCTGCTGCTGTGGTCTCAAGTTCAAATCTTGCCTCAGGCATGGATGTGTATGATGTCCTTAGGTTAATTAGGTTTAAGTTGTTCGAAGTCTAGGGGACTGATGACCTCAGAAGTTAAGTCCCATAGTGCTTAGAGCCACTTGAACCATTTTTATACTCATGCTGGCATGGTGCCGATCACAGTGGGATACAAATTTTATGCCATGGACAACATGTTCCCCAATTGTGCATCATCACCTGGAAACACTACAAATGATTTATTTGTGCATCTATTTGGTGTTCTCACCAATTCCCAGGTGATATAACCAGTGCAACTGTGGTTCTCGAATGGTCGACAGTGTTCCCATTGTTTCAACAACCTTGAACCAGGGCATCGTTACCGCTTGCCAAACAGATAAACACACTAAATCGCAAATCAAGCACAATGTTATCAGTGAAGGTGGTGAAAGAAGCCTGCTACTCCCTTAATTAACTGTGTGTGCTACATCAACAGTGGTCATACATGGTGCTACATCAACAGTGATCATACACGGTGAACAATGGCTGCCTGTCACCGTCCCCACCTCCCTCCTAACGAGCTCTATTAACATACCAATCAGTGAAGGTGTTAATGAATTACACCACACCCATTTCCATTCTAATGACTCAGTGTGTATTGACATTCCATGTGCAATGTACCAAATTATGGATACGCTCCGGACTACCGCAATTGTTGACAAAGAATCGCCACCGTATATGACTGCCTTCCACTGCATAGAAACATTATTTACAGGTTATTGCAGACAAATCCATCTTACAAGTGACCTACACATACCAGACCATGCTTTTGCATGGCCTACACATGATCTTTACATTCCAAGTGATGCTGTACATCACCCAGGTGACGTCATACTTGTTACGGCCGTGCTGCGACCTGCGTCACGTCATCACATTTACGTCACACAGACAACAGTCATGTCTTGCTTCAAGTGATGCCTGCTACATGAAGTCACTCAACAAGCAGGCAAACCATGTTTACCTGAAACTGCACAGGGTTTTATGCCTTGCGACCACAGTATACGGCGAGCGTGACTGCAACTACAACCCACACACTGGGGTAACACAGGGATTACCTACAACAGCCACAGCATTGGGTGACCTACACCGATGTGCCATACACCACAGTTGCCACAAACCATGACTTGTCCACCATGCCATGTTCCTCAGTACCCTACTATGATGCTGTCATCCACAATGTTAACAGACCAGCTGTGACGCGCGCACCACGTCCCATGATAATTGATCATGGCACCTGCATTACTGACACACCACATTGTGCTGTAATGTCAGCTGCCACCTCTATCAGTACAACCAGACAGCGTTCATGAACCTGCACCATGTACTTTGCACTATTACAACAACCTCATACTGGTCCTGGCCGCATGCCACCAGACAAATTACCACTGGCCACACACCAGTTTTCATCTGTCACTGCTACAAGTTGACTCCCCTCAAGTATGGTTCACACTATGTGAGTGGATGATGCAGTCAGCCAGGATCACAGAAGACCATGACAAGTTTTTGGTGCTTTTGAACCACATCCTTACCAACATTGATCTTATCAGTGACTTCCTATCGTACACATCAACCACTGGCAAATAGGAGACAGCAGAGTCACTCATACTACAGCACCTGTTGTGTTCACCTGAACAACAGCTCAACCTAGCCATCGCTGAGACATTGCTGGGCCATGATACCCCATCAGCACTGTGGCACAGGTTATGCCTCTGAATTGGAACAAACCTCTTACCATATCATGCTTTCTGATCACTATGGCTTCTCAAGCTGCCTGAAAATGTACATATGGTCATGCTAATGCACAAGGGCAAATTGCTGGAAACTTGGTTATGCTTTGCCCATCGGATGCTTCCCCTCGAGCAACATCGTGCCTTGATAAACACTTGGATCAGCTCCAGCACCGCTGTCAACACCGGTTGCATCTACAGCCAGCCCAGGCCAGCCTGCACACCGGCCGTGCCCACAGAGACCACTGCAAAGCTGTCACTGCACAGTGCCCAGTCAATCAACAGTTGCTGAGTTGTTCTGACCTCAGCTGAGCCACACCATGCCCGCAGTAGCTTCACAAGACTGCGCTGCAGTGAGACACCAACAATCAGATACCACAATGGACCCAGCACTGTGTTTATAGCTGAATGTAAAAAACCACCTGCTGCATTCACACATGGCCATTGACCCACACCTAACCATCAGAACAACTCAACTGGCCAGGATGCTGTGCATACATGGCCGCACTGTTCCTTCTGGTTCCACACACGCTTTGGTGCTGACGTGCACTGCTGTGATCCACCATGCAGCTGCCCAAACTAGTACAGCCGCCTGATAAGGCACATCAGATCACTCCCCTGCTTTAAGGCACCTTGCAACAAAACATGACAACACTCATCATATCCCGCATACACATTTTAATGGCACACGGCTCTTCGTCTATGACAACCATCGTAGAATGTATTTCCTAGTCGACACAGACGCTGACATTAGCACACTGTTAACTCAGCTGGCACCTGGAAAACATACACCATCTGCTATACAACTAGGCACCATGAACAATTCGGTGATTTCTGTGACTGGCATGGCCTCTAACACAGTTCAACTGGACAACCACACCCCTTGCCCATGGATGTTTATCGTGGCCGGCACTGTACAGTGTGTTGGGTGCAGATTGTTTGAAGCATTATAATCTTCTACCAGATGTGGGCAGGGCGTTACTACTGCCTCACAACAGCCACACACCAATCAATGGAGTTAACAGTGACCACCTACCGATGGACAATGTTCCGCCGCATGCTCCTCCTGCCTCTGAAACAGTACTGGACCTCACACTAAAGTGTCAGGCATTGTTCGAGGAACTTGAAACCATGATTTCTGCATTTGTTGACCTCTGCTGCACTAATTCCAGTGGCTAATGAACGCCTCTGCAACTGCTGCAGAATTAATACTACTCCCGGTCCACTGGTCCGACGCCGGCCCCACTGCCTCACCCCTCACAAACCAAAGGTTTCTAAGGCATCACCAGGCCATCACACAGTACGTGGGCCCTACTGATTACTATGAGAATGAAGAAAGATAAAATGTGGCGCCAGTGGGAGGACTATAGACATCTGAATGCACCCACCTCATTCATAGTTGCCCCATGCCCAATATTCAGAACTTCTCCCAGGAACTGGCTGGTGCAACCACCTTTAGTATAATTGACTGTAAAAGAGCTTATTCACAGATCCCAATGGCCATGGAGGACATCCCAAAGATGGCAATAATTACACCTTTTGGTCTATTTGAATTCTGCTTTATGCCCTTCAGACTAAAGAATGCAGCCCAAACTTGCCAACGGTCATTGATGGCTTGTTTTTTACCATGCCCTTTTGCTATTGTTACTTGGACAATGTAACTATCTTCTCACAAAGAGCTCAAGATCATGAGAAACTCCTCGAAGCAGTATTCAACAAACCATGGTGCCATGGTCAACAAGGACAAATGCCAACTCTGGCGAAAATGTGTTACATTTGTAGGCCACTTCGTCGATGCTTTGGGCATCTGCCCCACCCTGGAAAATACAGACAAAATCCATAACCTACCACCCCCCAATGGACTATCAAGAGTTGCGCTGTTTTTAGGGGTAATTAATTTTTACTGACAACACCTGACCCATGCTGCAGAAACACTCGCAGAGTCACTCCATGCCAAGAACTCGTCAGGCAAACGTAAGCTCACTTGGACTCCTGTTATCCAAGTAGCTTCCGAGAACATCAAAACTGAGCTCTCTCAGACCACCACGCTGGCACTCCCATTGTCGGACACCCATATGGTTATAACAGCTGACGCCAGCCACCAGGCTATTGGGTCAGTGCATCCCCAGTGCAACACAATCCCTATGGTTTTTCTCATGGAGACTTACTGACTCCCAGAAAATGTGCTCAACCTTCAACTGTGAGCTTTTGGCAATATACGAGATGGTTTGGCACCTCCAAGATGACTTCGAGGCCGGCCTCTTACTATCTGCACAGACCACCGCCCTCTGGCTTGATGCTATTAAAAACCTGCCAGCCAGTCTGTCCCCTCAACAATTCTGCCACCTGGACTTGATTTCACAATATACTACAGATGTCCAACATGTACAGGGGGCAGAAAAAACAGTGGCTGACTATCTCTCATGATTTGCCACCACAATGGCACACACAAATGTAAGGATGTAGAGGCTTATCTCACTAGAGGTAAGATAGATACTGCCTACAGGAAAATTAAAGAGACCTTTGGAGATAAGAGAACCACTTGCATGAACATCAAGAGCTCAGATGGAAACCCAGTTCTAAGCAAAGAAGGGAAAGCAGAAAGGTGGAAGGAGTATATAGAGGGTCTATACAAGGGTGATGTACTTGAGGACAATATTATGGAAATGGAAGAGGATGTAGATGAAGATGAAATGGGAGATACGATACTGCGTGAAGAGTTTGACAGAGCACTGAAAGACCTGAGTAGACAACATTCCATTGGAACTACTGACGGCCTTGGGAGAGCCAGTCCTGACAAAACTCTACCATCTGGTGAGCAAGATGTATGAAACAGGTGAGGTACCCTCAGACTTCAGGAAGAATATAATAATTCCAATCCGAAAGAAAGCGGGTGTTGACATATGTGAAAATTACCGAACAATCAGTTTAATAAGCCACAGCTGCAAAATACTAACACGAATTCTTTACAGACGAATGGAAAAACTAGTAGAAGCCGACCTCGGGGAAGATCAGTTTGGATTCCGTAGAAAAATGGGAACACATGAGGCAATACTGACCTTACGACTTATCTTAGAAGAAAGATTAAGGAAAGGCAAACCTACGTTTCTAGCATTTGTAGACTTGGAGAAGGCTTTTGACAATGTTGACTGGAGTACTCTCTTTCAAATTCTAAAGGTGGCAGGGGTAAAATACAGGGAGCAAAAGGCTATTTACAATTTGTACAGAAACCAGATGGCAGTTATAAGAGTCGAGGGACATGAAAGGGAAGCAGTGGTTGGGAAGGGAGTAAGACAGGGTTGTAGCCTCTCCCCGATGTTATTCAATCTGTATATTGAGCAAGCAGTAAAGGAAACAAAAGAAAAATTCGGAGTAGGTATTAAAATCCATGGAGAAGAAATAAAAACGTTGAGGTTCGCCGATGACATTGTAATTCTGTCAGAGACAGCAAAGGACTTGGAAGAGCAGTTGAACGGAATGGATGGTGTCTTGAAAGGAGGATAAAAGATGAACATCAACAAAAGCAAAATGAGGATAATGGAATGTAGTCGAATTAAGTCGGGTGATGTTGAGGGTATTAGATTAGGAAATGAGACACTTAAAGTAGTAAAGGAGTTTTGCTATTTGGGGAGCAAAATAACTGATGATGGTCGAAGTAGAGAGGATACAAAATGTAGACTGGCAATGGCAAGGAAAGCGTTTCTGAAGAAGAGAAATTTGTTAACATCGAGTATAGATTTAAGTGTCAGGAAGTCATTTCTGAAAGTATTTGTATGGAGTGTAGCCATGTATGGAAGTGAAACATGGACGGTAAATAGTTTGGACAAGAAGATAATAGAAGCTTTCAAAATGTGGTGCTACAGAAGAATGCTGAAGATTAGATGGGTAGATCACATAACTAATGAGGAAGTATTGAATAGGATTGGGGAGAAGAGAAGTTTGTGGCACAACTTGACTAGAAGAAGAGATCGGTTGGTAGGACATGTTCTGAGGCATCAAGGGATCACCAATTTAGTATTGGAGGGCAGCGTGGAGGGTAAAAATCGTAGGGGGAGACCAAGAGATGAATACACTAAGCATATTCAGAAGGATGTAGGTTGCAGTAGGTACTGGGAGATGAAGAAGCTTGCACAGGATAGAGTAGCATGGAGAGCTGCATCAAACCAGTCTCAGGACTGAAGACCACAACAACAACAACAACATGGCACACCTTGACTTCGACCAACTAGCAGAGGCACAAACGACTGACACCAACCTACAAAACCTGCGGGTCTCCAGCTCAAGTAGTGCACCATTGCCAGCACAACCAAACTAGTCTGGTGTGATGTATCCCATGATAGGTGATGACCACTCATCTCACAGAACTTCAGGAAGACAGTTTTTGACCTCCTCCACAACTTGTCTCACTCTGGTGTTATTCTGACACTGAAACTCATAATGGAACATTTCATTTGGACTAGCATTAAACAGGACAGTGCAGCATGGATGAGAGCCTGCATCCAATGCTAATGGGCCAAGATAGGATGTCACGCCCAATTGCCCTTCAGGAAATTCCCCATCCCAAAGGGCCATTTCCAACATGTCCACATAGACCTGGTGGGGCCACTTCAAGATTCAAATGGATACAAGTACATCTTTTCAGCCATAGGCAGGAAAACTCGATGGGTAGAGGCCACACTTCTGACTGATATCTCGATCGACACCATCCCCCAAGCTTTCATCACACTATGGTCTGCATGCTTTGGCTGCCCAGAGTCTCTGACATCTGACCAGGACTGGTAGTTTGAGTCGGACCTGTTCTCCGAGCTCTGCTCCCTCTGTGGGTGCCACTGGTTCCATACGATGACCTACTATCCTCAATCCAAGGGACTTGTGGAACGGTGGCAGTGCACCTTCAAGACAGTACTCATATTCCACTGCCAGGAGTGGACGGAGGCCCTCCCGTGGGTACTCGTTGGCAGAGGTGCTATACTGGGAACCAGTCACCCTCCCAGCAGAGCAGAGCAAACCACCGACCCCATGGACATCAACCTGTTGGACCTAGTAAATGGTGTCAGAGTGCCCTGTACAAGGTGTTGAAACGAGGGCCAAACACTTTTGATATCTCGCAAGCTGGAAAAATGAGAACAGTGTCACTGTACCGCCTAAAACTGGTGTGGAGTTCAGTGGACACACCTGGTGTTTACCATCCATTGGCCTCAGCTCCAGGCCCCTCAAGCCACTTTACAGTCAGCCTAGACCTGCTAGACTACCTCCCAGAAGACATTTCCGTAACACTGCAGGACTCACTATTCATGGTTATGACCAAAGTCGATAGTAGACAATTGGGCTACAGTGTGGTGTCAAGGTATTTGGGCTCTCCATGCCCCTTCCACAAACGATTGACACAGCAGGTATGAAATCCATTCTTTCTTTGGATGGCTACCTGCTTGTGTCAGCCCCAGAACAATTCATAACAATGACTGACACCCCAGACACTGACACTGGTGGACCGACAGCCTCACCAACACTGGATGACGCACCACCAACCACCAACACCTGCCACCACCCCATCAGCACCACCATTGACATCATAGGCACGCCACCCTTTATGAGCACCCGAGCACCTGATGGACTCCAATATGTTAGCCCTTGCCACAGTCAGCTGGACAATGCATCATGATGTACACCAGTCACCATCACTGTGCTCCACACTTCTGAGGGGTGGGGGGCTCTGTGGTGACATAGAACCACTGGCCCTACCCCCCAATAGTATCACTGCCCTACTACAGCTGGAACAACTGTATCTTTGCCAGATTAGTTCTCTGTAGTACATGCTCTGTGCTACAAGCATTGTGTATGCGCTGCGAGAATAAAAGTACTCATAGTAAGTGATGGCAGTGTGAGTGATTATTTATCATGGTAATACCACACCTGCTTCCCACCACCTACAAAGTCTTTATCAGAACTACTCCTCTGCAGTAAATATAGCTGTCTCTTCCTGCCGCAACTGATAGTTAGCCATCCTTTTTCTCTGTTTCCACTGTAATGGTCCCTGATGCTTTATAAACAAAAACTAGATTCATAGTATTGTAAGAATATTCATAGGAAATTATTTAATTTTTCATTTACTGTGTGCTCTTGGTAATTTCTCCCATTACTTGTCTAGTTAATTCTCTCCAAATCATATAACTGACTCAGTAAAACTTTACTTTTCACTTCCTGGACACACCTGGTGCTCTATTGCTCACATTTGACCTTCCTTGTCAGACAAATGATTTATTATGGGGCCCGCATCAGTTTCATGACAAACAATTACATTTACAAACCAACTGTTGGTTAGTGTTACACTATTTCCTTACATTCTTGATGAAAATGTCAATTAGCAGAATAAACCAAAGATAGACACCAGTATCTCCTGTTGCCATAAACAGTAGTTTCTGAGATGAAATTAATATTGAAATCATTCCATACGATTATTTTTCATTTATTTGTGCTAAGTCTTATCAGTATTTTCTCTAATTGCCAAATGAAGTTTTAAAAATACCCTGTCAGGTGCCTGCACACTATCAGAACCACTATCTCATATGTTTTTAAGTCTATTGCTGTCAACCAACCTTCTTGCCTTTTTGAATATAACCATTCTCATCACACGACCAAAGTTAAGCAACATTGTGAGTGGTCAGTACATACCTGGATGGGTAACTGCCTCTATGTGCCATATGCTATTTGTTGCTTTTCCTTTGCTGTACCTTATGGCAAACAGAAGAAAGGGTGGTGGCAAAAAGATCCTGTTCAACAGAATTTGCATCAAGACAACTTATTAAATTCCAAACCTGTCTGTAATGTCTCATTTTGTAAGGGCATGTGTTACTGTAGATGGTGATCCATATGTCAGTTGAGAACTTTAAGTCTGATGGTACTCTTAGTGCTATTCAATACAAGTAGGCTACGTGCCAGCACTGGCTTTCACCTTCTCCTTTCTCTCATTATCATCATACGACAGAAACATAACACTACACTTTGCACACAGTCATTACAATCTCCTACATTTAACAAATATATACATATATGACACAACTCTTATATATCCACAAGGAAAGGGGCCAATGTGCTCTTAGGGAGGAAATCCTTTCTGGCTAGGTCACTGAACCTGTCTGTTGGGATCTCCCAGTCAACAATGTCATACAACTTTACTTTATGTATCATAATCAATGAAATAATATAGGATGGAGTCACGTCAAGAGCCGTGATGCTGCTGCAAGAAATGGCTTATTAAGAACTTTGAACACTAGTTTCCATAAATTAGAGGTAGGACATGCACAGGTAGACCTAGAGCAGGAGAAGAAAGGCACAGGTAATAGTTCCCCCAGAACGAGGGCTGTAGCTTCAGCTGTCAGTCTCATTGGTGGATCCTCAAGTTCTGCCAACACTAGACACATTGAATCGACCTCCTCTCACAAGTACCATTTCTTAGCTGAACTTCGCTTATAATTGTGTCACATCATTACATGCAAGCAATAGTCATAATGAAAATCATGATGTACAGTCCAGCTGATACTATTCTAACAGGTACGTGCACGGTTGCACTCAACTCAGAAGTAGCTGGATCAAATCCGAATGGTGGAAAAAATTCTCACCAGTATTTGGTCAGCAAAAGGAGTGGAGCTGGTAGATCTCCAGATCTCGAGCCAATGACATGGATTAAATTCTGGTCTCATGGAGTGATAGTATGTGTTACACTTGATGGTGATTCATCTGTTGGATGAGAATGTTGAGCTCAAAGGTCCCCTTGTTGCTATTCCAGAGGCGTAAACTATGTGCTGACACCAGGTTTCACCTCTCCTTTCTCTCATCATCATTCAGCACAAACATGGCACCACACTACACATACATCCATTACAGTCACCTCCTCTTAACAGATAAACTTAAAACACACTACTACCACACTTCATATGAGATCTCCCAGCCATGAATACCATATGACTTTATTTGTAAGTATATTACTGAAGCGCATCATGCAAACAGCTACTTGATGTAACATTCATTTGGAACCATAGCTTGTGACTTAATTCCACCTTCTGGGTATTAGCCATTCACACTTGCTGTGAATTATATGTACAGTAATATGCTAATAATGAATATAACCCATTTAACCCTAGAACATCAAAAAGGGGAAAATGTTAAATTGTTACCAAACTATCATAAATTTTATTTACACACACAACCATACAGATACAAAAAAATACTCTCCCGTGGGTACAGGATATAAGAGATACAGAATGAGTGAGAGAGGGGGAAACAGGAGGGAGGGAAAAAATGGAGGGAGGGTGAAGGTAGAGAGGGGAAAGAGAGGGGAGAGAGAAAGGTTGAGGGGTGAAAAGAGGTGGGAGGGAGGGGAGAGAGAGGGAGAGAGAGAGAGAAAGAGAGAGAATGCAGAGAGAATGCTCACATGAGGGAAGGGGGAGGGGGGGGGGGATGACGGGTGATGGGAGATGGCAGTATCCAATCTGGATGGGGAAGGAGTGGTGTAGGCAGAAGAGAGAAAGGGAAAGGTAAGGTGAGGCAGTGGGATACAGGCTAACAGAAATTTAGACAAGGGTGAGTGCAAGAGCACATGAGTGATGATGAGAAAAACCTACCTAATTAGTTGACAGAAACTTGAGTCACAAGGAATATCCAAATAGCCCACGCAGTGAAGCAACTTTTGAAGTCATTTATTTGTGTTGTGGAAGTGGCACATTTGGCAACTGGGTAGTCAAATTTTCAGTTTGTTACAGTTTGGAGGTGGCCATTTATGTGAGAAGATAGTTGTTTCCCTGTCTTGCCCACATAGAATACTGTGCAATAAGTGCAGCATAGCTGATTTATAACATAGCTGTTTCCACATGTGGTTTTGCCTCTTATTGGGTAGGAAATGCCTGTGACTGAACTGCAGTAGGATGTGGTAGGTGGGTGTGCGGGTTAGGCCTTGCACCTGGGCTGACCTCAAGGGAGTGACTCTCCACAATTCATATTTTTAGCCACTGAAGTCACTGAAGACATCTAGGCTAAAGCTAGCAGGGTAGTACTCTTTTAAACCTCTTACGTGATTTGGCATGTTTTAACACAATCCAGTCATTTGCCCTGTACTTACCCTTGCTGTTGTCAACTGCAATTCTCAAATGTTCTAATTCTGTTGTACACCTGGCAAATATTTTTGTGCCATAGCACAGCATGCTAAGCTTCTTCTTGATGCAATTGGCATGTGTGGCTCATTTCATGTTTTCCTGAATCCGTATTTCTAGAAATTTTGTGGAGTTTGTAGTTTGTAATTGTTTATTAACCACTCTTGTAAACTGACAAACGGCCAGGAGAGTGGTGTTCTGACCACATGCCCCTTCATATCTGCATCCAATGATGCCTGTTGGCTGAGAATGACATGGAGGCCAGTTGGTACCTTTGGGCCTTTGTGGCCTATTTGGGTGGAGTTTAGTTTTAATTGTTTATTAAAGACATTTATAATGGAGCTAAATGGATGTTTGTTTTGAGTGTTATTAAGGTGCACTTTGACAATTTCCTTTGAGGTAACAAGATTATTTCATATTGTCATTCTGCAAAAGTTCTGCATTTTATCATTACAATTAAATAAATAAATTTGTGTCATCCACAAATCTGATTCATTTCTGAGAGTTGCTGGATGGTTGTAGGTCATTTCAAAAACATAAAAAATAACATTAGGGCTAAAACAAAACCTTGGGGCACACCATACATCATTTCTTTTAGAACTGTACATATATGTGATGTTCTGTTCCTGATGTGTGATTTCTGCTATCTGCTTTTCAGATGTGATGTCACTCATTTATGTTCCAACACCCTGACTCCTACATATTCCAATTTTTGAAGCAGAAAGTTGTTGTCTGTCATATCAAAAGCTTTTGTGAGCTCCAAAACATGTTCCTTCTGGTCTACTGCAGTTAAGACCTCATTCACAAAATCAAAAATGGCAGTTTCTCTCAACTTGTATTTTCTGTAACCATGTTAGGTACCTGATACAAAATTATTTTTCTGTATGAATGTTACAAGTCTTATGTAAAATAGTTTTTCCGATATTTAAAAAAATCCAGAGTCTCGATAGTTCGAGGTGAACGGGACTAGAACCACCTCGAACTATCAAAAACTCGGACAATCGAAATTTAAATAGGAAAAAGAAATATTATGATATTGTAAGTAATACAGGTCAAAATATGAACTTCATTCAAATAAAAGTATTTACACATGCATTTGCATTGGCAGAATAACAATAATTCTTTATTTAGACAAGTAACAGTGAAGTCTCTTTTGTTTGGCGAAGCTGCAACGTTTCCTTGTAGCAATGTCACGCCATCATCTCAGGAGCAGTAGGTCAGTTGGTGTCACCTCAGGCTGTTGTGTTCCACGTAGCATATGGCGGCCTCGAGAGCAGCGTAGCCATCGGTGTGACTCATCATCGGTGCAGCCTCTGCCTCATCATCCTTGTCACTCTCACACTGCGATGGAATTTAACCATGTCAATTATAGAAGAGTCTGTCATTTCCAACTGTTCGTCCGAATTTAACCACTCGCCTACTTCCAACTCTTCTGCCTCTTCACACCCTGGCAATCTTCTGATTAAATTACACAATGGTTGATCGTACTCATCTGCTAAATCTTCAGTTTCTGTCTCTGGCATATTTTCCTGTAGAATTTTCCTCCATGACTTAGAAATTCTGTCTGACATTATTTCGTTCCAAGATTCACTAATCCAATACAAGACGTCCTTCAGTCACTTTCTTCGAAGCTCCTACAATGCTTTCGTTGTCTTCGGAATGCAGGATTGACTGTAGCAATAACCGTTGATACTTTTCTTTTTAGACATTCCAGAACGCCCTGATCCATGGGCTGAATGAGACAGGCAACGTTTGGTGGGAAAAACAAGGCGCGGATACTGTTGCACTGCAGTTCTCTTGCACTTGGATGTGAGGACGCATTATCCATGAGCAAAATTGCTTTGCATGGCAGTCCCCTTTCTTTTAAAAAATTCTTGCAGTCAGGTACAAATGAGTTGAAAAACCAGTTCTTGAAGATTTCCTGATTCATCCAGCCATTATCCTGATGTGTATAGACAACTGGAAGAGCTGAGATGGATACATTCTTGAATGCTCTTGGCTTGGCAGACTTCCCAATCACAACTAGTTCTAGTTTGTGGTTTCCAGTTGCATTTGAGGCTCCCATAACTGTGAGCTGCTCTTTGCTTTTTTTGTGCCCATTAGCACTTTTTTCTTCACAAGAAGCAAGTGTTCTCGCTGGTAACATTTTAAAATTTAGCCCAGTTTTGTCACAGTTATATATTTGTTCATTAGACAAATTTTCGTCAGTTTTGATTTTTTTAAACTCGATAATAAATTTTGAAATGGACTGAGCATCACCAGAGAGTTTTTCTCCACATACGTCTTGTTGATGCACTCCATACCTCTTCTTCCACTTGTCGAGTCAGCCCACACTAGCAGCAAAATTGTCATCTCCTTCCTGCAGCTGGTTTCTGAAAAACAAAGCTTTTTATTGCAAGATTGGGTCAGAAATAGGAGCACCCTTCTGTCTCTCTTGGGTAAACCATATGAACAATGCCTCACTTGTTTCTTCGAAGTCTGACTTCTTTGTACTTCTTCGACTGAGAGATTCGTGTGAGCATTTCTGTGAAGAAAACTGTTCCAATTTAAGTCGGTTTCTTTGCCAGTCGCCAACAGTAACGTCACTGACACCATATTCGAGAGCAAGTTTTTTTATTGTTTCTCCTTTGTCAAGTCATCTTAGTGCTTCTAATTTTAGATGCAAAGGCATAAATTTCCTCTTTTTTTGTTATAGCACTCATTTTTGTAAGGTGTACAATGGAACACACAGTCAACAAACAAAACGACACACAACACTGTACAGTACAGACACTGGGAACTACAGCAGCGTATGAGCTCCCCAGTTTTGATTGGTAGCAGCCGGCAGCACTCGGGGTATTTCGTGCCATACTGACAACAGATGTTCGTGCAACAGGGCAGCGAGCTAATCATCGGTGTTGATTGCATTGTTGTCTGCTTTGTCACTGAGCTGTACTCTCCCTATCTATCTTTTGCAATGATGTTTTCATTATTTATCATGTCAGTAAAAAAAAAGAAAGTAGAGGATCGGATTATTGGAAACTCAATCTATTTAGACTCGAACTATCAAGACTACTGTAGCAGAGATAACTGGTTTTTAGTTCTCTTCATTGGTCTTGACTCCCTCCTTGGACAGAGGCCTTACCTTCACCAATTTTAGGTTTTTCTGGAAAAAAACGCTACTACACAATGAGAAGTTACAAAAGATGAGTTAGGCACTTATTCAGTAGAGTTGCACAATTTTTAAATATTGCTTTATTTGTGGATTTTTTCATGCATTTATCATTTGGTTCCTATATATTAAAACAAGCATTAGCTTCTGGAGTTGCTTTGGTTTACATGGCTGTTCAACAGAAAAATATTTTTTCTTGGAGTGATCCAACTACTTTTTGTTTAATCTTTCATGATTTTCCTTTTTCTGAGGTAACAGCTCAAAACAATACTAGCAGGTGCTTAAGAAGTTACGAGGCTTTTCATTCATGTTGCTATGGCTATATTCTACCTCCCATGTGCAGGATGATCTATTTTTACTGATATTATTTGTGCAATGTGACCCCCAAACTGTGGTAAAACCTATTCTGTTATATTTCATAGGTACACTAGTAAATATTTTGTCCTTTGTTGTGACTGAGGTGTTTGTGACATCTGTTGCTATTTCTATTGTAGCTTATAGGTTAAATGTTAAGGGCAGGTTAAATATGTCAATTTTTGCTTGTATCCCACAAAAAAATTAATATTGAAGTTACCCTGCAACTTATAAAGGTGTCAGTGGTGAATTGTTCCTAAAATTAATGGGGGCACTACTCCAAAAAATGTTTAGTTATTGTTTTAAAATTGTCTAAAATGAAACAGACATGTATAGAAAGAAAATTTGTTCAGAAACTCCATAATATCCTTGAAGAACAATCTTTAATTCAGCTCTCCATGCTGCTCCATCCTGTGAAGCTTCCTGTATCTATGAATAAATACAGCAACCTACATCCTTTGTGGAACGTGTCACTTTAAAATAAGTTTTCTTTACACAATTTTTTTTTTTTTTGAGTTACTACTTCATGTCTAAGAATTCATCTACTGAATAGAAGAAGTTGCCATTCAGACATTCTTTTAATTTGCTTTTAAATGTTGGTTGGCTATCTGTCAGACTTTTAATACTATTTGGCAAATGACCAAAGATTTTTGTGGCAGCCTAATTCACCCCTCTCTGTGCCAAAGTGAGATTTAATCCAGAATAGTGAAGATCATCCTTTCTTCTAATGTCGTAGCTAGGCACTTCGCTGTAATTTTTGAACTGGGATGGGTTATTAATGACAAATTTCATAAGTGAATGTACATATATTGTGAAGCTACTGTGAACATCCCAATTTCCTTAAATAAACATCTGCAAGGTGATCTTGGGTGGTCTCCAGCTATTATTCTGATTACACACTTTTGTGCAGTGAATACTTTCTATCTTACTGATGAATTGCCCCAGAATATGATACCATATGAAAGCAGTGAATGAAAATGGGCATAGCAGGCTAATTTACTGATATGTTTATCACCAAAATTTGCAGTAACAAGTACTTGAACCTACCTGTTTCAGCAGATCATCAGTTTATTTCTTGTAGTTCAATTTCTCATCAATGCACACACCCAGAAATTTTGAGTATTCTGCCTTAGCAACAGACTTCTGTCCATAGTCTATGTTTACCAATGGTGTGGTGCCATTTACTGTACAGAATTGTAAAAATTGTGTTTTCTCAAAATTTAGTGAGAGTGCATTTGCAGAGAAAGACATTTTCTGAAAGACATGATTCACAATTTCCTCAGCTGATTCTTGTTTGTTGGGTGTGATTACTATACTTGTATCATCAGCAGAAAGAACTAGCTTTGCATCTTCATGACTGTAGAGTGGCAAATTGTTAATATCTATTAAGAACAATAAGGGACCCAAAACTGAACCCTGTGGGACACCGTTCTTGATACTTCCCCAGTTAGAGGACTCTGCTGGTTTTTGCAGACTATGTTTACTGTTAATTTCAACCTTCTGCATTCTTCCAGTTAAGAATAATTTAAACCATTTGTGCACTGTCCCACTCATACCACAGTGCTTAAGCTTATCAAGAAGAATTTTATGATTCACACAATCAAAAGCCTTTGAGAGATCACAAAATATCCCAATGGATGATGTTTGGTTATTCAATGCATTTAATATTTGATCAGTGAAAGCATATATAGCATTTTCTGTTGAAAAGCCTTTCTGAAAACCAAACTGACATTTTGTTTGTACTTCATTTTAACAAATATGTGATGATACTCTTACTTTTTCAAGCTGTCAGAAGTGAGACTGAGCAGTAGTTGTTAGCATCAGATCTATCCCCTTTTTTATTAAATTGTATAACGATAGTGTATTTCAAAAATGGCTCTGAGCACTATGGGATTTAACATCTGAGGTCATTAGTCCCCTAGAACTTAGAACCACTTAAACCTAACTAACCTAAGCACATCACACACATCCATGCCCGAGGCAGGATTCGAACCTGCGACTGTAGCAGTCATGTGGTTCCGGACTGAAGCGCCTAGAACCCTTTGGCCACAGCGGCCGGCTAGTGTGTTTCAGTGAGCTACTTCATATGTGGCTGTGAATCCTACTTATTTGTTGGGAACAAGCCTTAATCTCTTAAACTTACTTTACAATACCCTCCTGGTCATCCCTTGATGACTCAGAATGTACCCTATCAACTAATCACTTCTTTTAGTCAAGTCACGTCACAAAATTCTTCCCCCCCCCCCCCACCCCCCCCCCCCTCCAATTCTTATCAGTACCTCCTTATTGGTTATGTGATCTATCCATCTAATCTTTAGCATTCTCTTGTAGCATCACATTTCAGAAGTGTCTATCTCTTCTTGACTGAACAGTTTATTGTCCATGTTCACTTACATACAAGGCTACACTCCAGACAAATATCACCAGGAAAGATCTCCTAACACTTACATCAGTATTTGATGCTCACAAATTTCTCTTCTTCAGAAGGCACAACACTGCTTCCCATACTCACTCTCTTTTCAAGCACTGCTTTCCTTTCATGTCCCTTGACTTTTATAATTGCTGTCTGTTTCCTGTCCAAGTTGTATGTAACCTTTTCCTCCCTATATTTCACCCTTGATACTTTCAGAATTCAGAAGAGTGTATTCCCATTAACATTGTCAAAAGCTATAAGCATAGGTTTGCCTTTCCTTAACCACATTGTCAAAAGCTATAAGCATAGGTTTGCCTTTCCTTAACCTATCTTCTAAGAAAAGCTACAGGGTCAGTTTTGTGTTGTGTGTTTCTACTTTTCTCTGGAATCCAAACTGATCTTCCCCAAGGTCAGTTTTTACCAATTTCTCCATTCTTCTGCAAATAATTAGTGTTAGTATTTGGCGTCTGTAACTTATTAAACTGTTAGTTCAGTAATATTCACATCTGTTAGCATCTTTCCTTGGAATTGCAGTTACTACATTCTTTTTGAAGTGTTAGGGCATTTCACCTGTCTCACACATCTTACACACCAGGTGGAACTATTTTGTCTTGGCTGGCTCTCCCAAGGATATCAGTAGTTCTGACAGAATGGCATCTACTCTAAGGATGTTATTTCAACTCATTTCTTTCAGTGCTCTGTCAAATTGTTCTTTCCCATCTCATCTACATCTGCATCCTCTTGCATCTCTATAATACTTCATCTCCCTAGTAAAGACCCTTGATATATTCCTTTCACCTTCAGCTTTCCTTTCTTTGCTTAGTACTGGTTTCCTTCTCTTTTCTCTAAAAATCTCTTTACTTTTGCTATAGGTGGTACCTATCACCCCCTTAGTTATATATGCTTCTGTATCCTTACATTTGTCCTCTAGCCATCCCTGCTCAGCCATTTTGCACTTCCTGTCAGTCTCATTTTTTAGATGTTTGTAATCCCTTTTGCCTGTTTCATTTGCTGCATTTTTATATTTCCTCCTTTCATCAATTAAATTCAACATGGCCTTATCTTTTTAGCTATTTGATCCTCTACTGGCTTCACAGTTTCATCTCTGAAAGCTACTCATTCCCTTCTACTGTATTCCTTTCCCCTGTTTCAGTCAGTCTCAATAACCTCTGTTTCTTCCAACTTATTCACGTTCCATCTCCGTAATTTCCTACCTTTTTGCAATTTCTTCAATTTTAATGTACAGTTCATATCCAATGAATTGTAGTCAGAGTCCAGGTCTGCCCCTGGAAATGTCCTACAGTTTACAATCTTCTTCCAAAATCTTAGTCTTACCACTACATAATCACTCTGAAACCTTCTGGTGTTTCCAGATATCTTCCATTTACATAAACTTCTCTCACAATTCTTAAACCAAGTGTTAGCGTACAAAAGACAAAATATTTACTAGTTTAACCTAAATTGTTACAATTCATGGTTGATCTATTCATTTAAAAATGTTTACATTCTTCTTGTTTTAGTTTGCATTGAAATATCAAAAACTTTTTTCTTCACCTCTGGTTGGCAAATGAGGAAATTTTTCTCCCTGGAAATCACTGATAGTGCATTTAATGTTTCCAAATTCATAGCGCTTCTTAGAAAAGTTTTTATTGTTTTCAGTGTTGAAAAACAGTGTTCTGCCTCTGATATAGTCACTGGAACTATCAAGAGGATATTTTCAGTTTCATAACAGTTTATTTTCCAAGATAAATTTCACCCACCCATTTAATCTGCTATATTCATGAATTTCATACTTACAATAGGATATTTTTACCTCAGTTTCATGTTTTTCTTTGTCAGTCATGGGATATCCTTTAGTGGTTGGTACTATATCTTTTGTGGGATGTTTATTCTTAAAACTAGTGAAGCATTTCTTGTTGAATAATTTAGCAGCTTCTGAGTGTTTAGTGAAAGGATATCTGTCGGTTATAGCAACACACATGCAAACACTTTTGTAGTTTATGCCATAAGTGTCTTTGAAGGATTCTCAAAGTGCTTTGAGTTGCTTAATTACAAAATAGTAGTTTTGAAATTTGTTATATATTCATTTACCTTAAATCCACTAATTTCTTGTGACTGCATTTAGTTCTAAATTATTTCAACATGAGACATAATACAATGTAAAAGTTCTAAACAAAACTTGAGATTACTGTCATTCAGGTATTTTAGAATTCATATTATATCTATAGTGATCTGTTCTGTATCTGATGTTGACTGAATTTCAGTAAGGTATTTTTCTAAACTTTGAAGTTCCATCTTCTAAATGTTGGATGTGGACTGCTGATGTCCATGTGCATCTTGAGAAGGGATACACACTGCAGCAATTTTGAAAATAATGTTGGTAAAGCTAAAATGATAGAGAAAAAATTCTTGTTTTTTGTGTAATACTTGTGCATTACTATAACCTGATTTTATTTTTGTTTAAAATCCTGCCTTTTCACCTTTCATGATACTTGCACCATCAAATGTCTGAGCTATCAGTTTTTGTCCATTTTCCTGAAGAATTATGTCCAGCTGCTCTAAAATATGTTCTGATAGGCTGTCTGTAGTTTGATTTTATTGAAAAATCCCCCAAAGTGCTAAAATACCTCCCCATACAATTAAAAATATGTCATTTACAGGTGTTCAGAAAAAATCTGTTGTGTCATCAGCTCTGATAGCTACAAAGGAAGCTTATCTAATTTCTGTCCTTACCTCCTCATGGTATATTTGTAACAGGCAGTCATGAATCGAATTCTGAATGGTCTTCAAAACACATTTGAAGTCTGCATTGGTTTCTAATGGTTCTTCAAATCAGAATCTAATTTAGGTGTGAAATGTACTAATGTTATAAATATTCTAGGATTTAATGAATCATCTTTTTCATTGTGTTCATGTAAGGGAGGTAAGGGAGTTTTGACGTGTGTGTTTTTGCCCATGTGCGAATTCACACAATAGCCAAACACTATGCTGCTGGAACAGTGAAACTGACAGTCCCATATAAAGATTTTTTATCTTTTTCATAAACGGGTATGGATACTGATATTAAGCTTAAGGATCATATATTCTACAAATATAAATAAAGAATTAAAGAAAAAAGAACACATTTTATTATACTGTGTCAGTAAGATCAACTGAAAATAGCGGATGCCTATGTACAAGCCACCACTGAAAAGTGTTCATGTCACTATCATGAGTCCTGTACAAACAGGTTGTGGCTGTATTCACATTTAGTAGTTAAAGTACTATTATTTCCAAGTCTCTTTCTCTGACAATATCTTAAGGATATTCAGTGGGCACAAATGTTATATCACTTTTAATGTAGGTACAGCTGCCATCATAACTTTGTGTTTTCAAGCAAAAGTGAGTGTCTAGTATGAAGTCTGAAATTTGTACAGTTTCCAGTGTGTCTTCCTTCAGCCAGTGTTCAGTTAGACACAAAGCTGAAACATCCATCAGCTCATTTTCTAGAAGTTTTTGAAATTCATCAATTTTGTTTGTTAGTGACTGCATGTTTTGGTGAAATACTACAATGTTAGCACTAAATTCTGAAATTTGGGGCTTACTTACTTTTGCTGCCCCTTTCTGCTGAGACCTGGTTGGCTGTCCCCTTCTGGGCTGCAGAAATTTCTTCATATAGACTATCTTTTGTCTTCATTCAGTTGCCAAGCAGCAAGAGATTCTTCTATACAGATCATGGTCCTACTTTTTTTTCTGGGAGTCAATGGCTATGGGATTGTGTTCTCTTCTTCTTTTTGTTTGAAGTTTGTAACTGAGCTCACACATTTTGTTTCTCCAGTAGTTGACGCTGATGTTGGGGCTACTTTCATCTCTCCTGAATGTTAATTTTTATGTTAATGGTGCTTTGATATCTTATTTGGGTTTTGAAAATACGGATTTCATTTCATTTATGTCACATGGCAGTTAAACATTATGTTCTTCTGAGACTGTTTTTATCTGAAGTGACTGACTGTAGTTTGACTTTGCTGTGTATTGTGAATGTCTGCACAGCTTTTCTTTAACTTCATCAATGGGACTTTTCTACTCTCTCACATCGCATATTCCTTTCAAGATAAATCATCATGATTCTGTAGGATGTGCCAACAAACTGCAGACAATGTACAGTCTATAACTTTTAGTGTGGCTTGTTATCATCAATTGGTGGCAAAGGGGGGGGGGGGGGGGGGGCATACCAAGTTGCCCAAATATTTAGCACAATAATGTTCATACTTCATACAAAACCTTACACATAATAGTAATAAGACAATTTAGTGAAATAAATATTAATAAGCAGTTGAATAAGAATATTGCCTAAATAGTTTACTTAGGAAATAATCTGTTCATATGATTGCTGGCATTATTCACTTTCATTTCATGTATCGCAAGTGCAATTACATAACGGGCTTATGTGTTACAACTCTATAAACAATAATAGTACTAAATGTTATCAACTTTTTAACCAGTAATGTCATAAACACAATTCAATTTTAATGAGCTCGTCCCATTGCCATGGTTACAAGGTTGTCATTAGTTTTTCCTAGAATCCCAGTAGGGCCTTCTACATATTTTCAGTAATGTTACATTTAGTGTCATTACTGTCACGGAGCTCCTCCTAAAATGGATCCTGTGACCATGCCACCAGAATTCATATACACCTCTTTCCAGCTGGGGAAACCCCAATGACTGCTGTGTTTCATGGCTTGCAGACTTTATACAGTCTGATTCATTTAGTGTGTAACTGTTAATGTCCACTTCTGGCACTAACTGATCATTTCTGCTCATCTGAAATAATGAAATATGAGACTTTATAAGATTAAAATGTAACTTAGCTGTGAATCAGTTGCAGGCTAGTCCAGTTATCATCCAAGCTGTGTATGGTAAGGTTAGGTTTGAGCCCTTGATTAGTATACTTCTGTTATCAATAAACATTGCAATTGTTGAACTATGGTGTAAAGTAATTGGAAAATCACTTTCATAGTTTAAGAACAAGAAATTGTGCAATAATGATAATTGTGGGGCCTCACATGTTATGTTCCCTCTATTCTAAGATTAGCTTTTCATTAGTGACACAGCCTGCCAACAAGACCTTCAGCATTCTTTTATGCAGACAGGACTTTGTCAATTCAAGATGATTGCTCTTAATGCCGTATCTTTTTAGTTTGTGATGTATTATTTTGTGATTCACACAATCAAAAGCTTTGGCAAGATCACAAAATACAGCTACAGGATAATTTTCATTGTTTAGTTCGGCCAGAACTTTATTTGTGAGCTGTTGTAGTGCTTTCTTCATGTAGAACCCTCTATGAATAAAATGAACAAAATGTATTCAGGTAATATACATGATGAAGAAGTAAGATTTCAGGTTGTCATGGGTGATCCTGTAGATATCTTGATTTGTATCAGGTGTATTTCAGCACATTGTTATGCGTTGGCAAAGAGAATTGATCGTGTGCTAGTGACTGCAACTTGATTGTATTGTTTCTGACATCGTAATTATTCAGCAGAACTAGATCTGAAACTCTCAAAGTTCTTCCAACATTGAAATCCGTATACATTCTATGGCTGAAAATGTGTCATTGAGCCCTTTGGAATCACCAGATGTTTCTTATCCTCAGGTACAACACTCAAAATGGATTTTTTTTACTCTGACCATCCACCTTTTCATATTCTTAGAAGAAACTAATGGTGAGTTTGGACTGAGGATTCAAAAATCTCTTTTTAAACTCCCAAATGTCCCATCTTGTAATGTAAGTTTTCATTTTTCAAAGTTAATTAATGGTGGTGGGATATTTTGCAAACTTTCAAATTATTACAAAGGTTGATTATATAGTTTTCAAAAAACATTAATTACACATCAACTTTTATAATAAAAATTTTTTGTATATCATTTTACTGAAGATATTCCCTCTAAACCTAAAATGCCACAGTACCTTTTGGTGTGTATTTTACCCCTAAAAATATTGCACTGTTCTGCTCACTCTGCAATGCACACCCATCAAGTTTCATCATGATCACATATTGATACTGGGCAATGTTCTCTTGACAGTATTTTATCATAGACTACTTTCCAAGACATTCTTGAAAAGACTGCAAGGGGTGAAATAGGAAAGTAATTAAAGACAGTTTGCTATGTATCTCCAGTTTTGTAGCTGGGTATAACTGAAGGTCAAAAAATAAAAAAATATATGATCTGAGTCATTAAATTGATTACAATGATACCTTAATGATAATCCTATTAAGTTAGAACAATATTGTAATATACTGGTGGTAACACCATACCAGTATAACAAACTAAGCTTTGTGGTAACTTCTGGAGATAACTGAATGTTGTGACACCACCTTCTTTTTCAATAATGCTTTAACTAAATTTTGGCTATAAATTATGTAATCTGCACCTTCCAAATCTTTATGATGTATACTGGTGCATTTGCTAAAATTTTCTATCTTTCCAAACTGGTACACAGCATAATGATAACAATTTTATATATTTCTGTGAATTAATGTTGTACCAAGAGAATTAGTTATCCTATAGATTCCATTTTACATGAGTTACCAAAAAGGTCACAGATTTCAGATAATTGTCAACAGATCAATTACATAACTATTCACAAAACTTATTTAGTCAATAAATGAAAAAATGTTACTGTATGCCAAAAACTACACAGATGTGAGTAGGACTCATACACTGAATGTTTCATACAAACTTACTGATGTATAAAGGATCTGTCCCAAAAGTTCCTGGAGTGATTTTTGGTAGTTGTCAATGCTGGCTGGCATGGTGGACCTTAAGGCAGAGAAGTTGGTGAGGGACCTAAGCTTCACCTGTGGCCAGTTATTAAGGCAGGGTCATGCTCTGTGCAAAGGTGTCTACTGTACCTTTGTTGAGCAAAAAAGGGACCAGTTTTTGGAGCAGCAATATGCAATCAAGTTCTGTTTCAAATTGGGAAAAAATGGGGCAGAGATGCTTGAAATGCTATGGAAAGCCTAGGATGATGGGGTGATTTGAAACAAAGCATAAAGCACAAAAGATTTCAGGAAGATTGGTGTCAGTGATGACAACCACTCAGGACACCACGTCACAAGCAAATGACTTGGTGCAAAAAGTGCATCGAGTTGTGGACAAGGATTGATGATTAAGTGTTCTGATGATTGCAGAGGAACGTGGACTACCCAAAACAATCATTCACCACATTTTAACTGAGGATCTTCAAATGAGGAAAGTCTGTGTGAAAATGGTGCCAAATGTCTAGACAAGTGAGATGGAGGAGTAGCATTTGTTGAAATGCCAGGAATTGCATGAGTGCTATGAAGTGGAACCAGAATTTCTGGGCAGAGTGATCACAGGCAATTCGATGTGGATTTTGGAGTGCCATCCAGAAACAGTGTGTCAGAGCAGCAAATGGTGCACAGAGGAGTCTTCTTGTCCAGATAAACAAGGATGAGCAAATTTTTGAAACAAGGCAATGCTCACTGTGTTTTTTGACAGAAGAAATGTGTTTCAGAGTGAATTCATGCCACAAGAACAAACAGTCAACAAGGAGTTTAACTGTGAAGAGCTCAGGTGGTTGCGCAACTGTGTTCAAAGTGTCGGAAAAGAAATTCACGACAATTGGATTGTGCACCATGACAATACATCAAGCCACACTGAATTGCTGGCCAAAATGTGTGTGGCAGTGCTGCCCCACCTTCTGAACAGCCCTGATCTGCCACCAGAGGACTTCTTTTTGTTTCCATGGCTCAAAAGAACCCTGAAAGGAACTTGGCATGGGATTCTGGAGGCGGTAAAAGCAGTTTCGATGACCACTCTGAACAAGATTCCAATTGATGACTTCCAAGGTGTCTTCAGATACTGGGTGAAGCACTGGCAATGGTGCATTGAAGCAGGGGGAGAATACTTTGAAAAATTCTGAAAAGACTGTAAACTGATATTGCATAGAAGATTTTAAAAAATTCGCTGCGGACATTGGAACACACCCTGTGTAAGCAGTTCATCCGTTACAGAAACCAAGAATCTCTGCAGTTTTAGCCCATTATTGACACTGATTCTTGTAAGATATCAGTCCGAGGGAGTCCATGTTTTTCATGTGATATAATTAAAATTAACAATTTTCTGATTTTTTCCTTTACTTGTACCATGAAACCTTGCTTCTTGCCAAATTTCATGATTCTCCATCAATGGGAATAGGATTTAATGAGTGAGTTTGCAAGTATCAAAACATGTAACATAAATGGTTGTATCTTTTGGTTGCATTGACTTTGAGGCTTATATTTATTTCACTACCAAGGGACTATAGACATTAGTATTTGAGATAAATTTCACCTTGATATGTCTAGCTGTTCCTGAGAAAAAAGAGTCACAACAGATAAGTGGACAGACAATCAGATAACAAATGACCATTTTTTGTGTGATATGCCCACAGATTAACAATTTTCAGATTTTTTCTTTGGTTGTAAAGTGAAATCTTGCTTCTTGCCAAATTTTGTGGTTCTAAGCCAATGGGATGTATGCTATAGGTTTTGATAAGTGAATTTGTAAGTATTAAAATATGTGGCATAAATGGCAGTACCTTTTGACTGTGTCAACTTAGAAGCTTAAACTTTTTACAGTGTCAAGGGATTGTAGATCTTAGTATGTGACATAAATTTCAACATGATGTGTCAACCCATTCCTGAGGAAACGTATTTTTAACAACTAGATGCACAGACAAACAGACAACAAAGTGATTCTATAAAAATTCCATTTTTACTAACTGAGATATGCAACCATAAAAACAGGCCTAATTTTTCATAAATACAGTCACACAGTAGAAAAAGCCAAATATTCATTGGCTTAAGCACATGACATATTTAAAAATCTTACAAATTACATTTTTCAGTCATTTAAAGCAAACTATGTTACAAGTTTATTCTTATGTGTTTCTAAACTTCCAAAATGTGGCTCTATTTAAAATTGTTCCCTACTGATAAGCAGAAATAAATACAGACTGCACTTTGAACCACTATTCTTTCTGGAACTTCTGAGAAAGGTATGTTCTAAAATATAAAACAAATTACGTACCACAGTAGTCATGTACAAGCATTGTTGAGGAAACATCTACTATGTTACTTGAGCATTAAACACTTATTCTTTCTCTCAAATGGTAAGTGGCAACATGTGTGTGAAAATATTGCATCTTGTGTTTACGTATGTGCTCCGTGAATTGTGGTTAACATGAAAAAGCAGCAGTTTTAAAGAAGCTTAGTTTAGTAAGAAAAGATGTTTTTTGTAAAGTGCTGGTGTGCTAACAAGAATCAGAAATGTGAAATAAAGTAATATATATTGTGACAGAAGAAAAGTTTTCTTAAAATAATTTAGAAAAACCTGGACTTCTTTTGTATCACTAGGCAGCAAAGAAAAGAGCCTCAAATCTGGAGCTATTACACAGATTCAAGCACAAAATCATATTTAAATACTTCTTTATTACAAACTTTATGTAATGTTGACTTCTCCAATAATATCAGAAAAGTATTGTCATAGCAGTCTCCATTGCTAAAAGAGTACGTATCTTAAACTCAAATCTGCAAAAGTGTTCGTCTCGCAAAAGATGTAGGAAAAGGAGACATTATACCACCTAGCAAAATTTCTGTTTTTAAGTTTCCTGATGAATTTTTTAACCTCCTTAGAGGTTGTATTTTTGAAACTAATGTCTGTTCATGCTGCATGTAGTGCCTGTGGAAGTAAATGTATTGTACAGTATCTGTATTTGGCTGTTTATTAATGGATGCAATTTTGCTGCTGGTGTGAGGAATGCCCAGAAATGTTCATGATCAAGCTTGTCCATAACAAAGGTAACACAAAATCACCTGGAAATTACTGACCCATTTCACTAGTCCCAATTATTTCTAAAATAACAGAGCACTGTATGCACCAGCAGATGAACCAATATTTTGAATATAATAACCTAACGTGTCCTGCACTGCATGGCTTTAGGTCTACTTTCTCTATTGTGAAAACAGATGTCATGATAATAACAAAAGTATAAGAATGCTTTGAGAATAAGTTAGCAAGTGGTGTGTAAGAAAGCTATGATACTATGGAATAGGGGGGGAAGTCCTCCTCCGATTGCAGTTATATTCAAACAATGGAAAACAATAATTAGTGTGTATAAATAACCAAATAAAAAAAGCCACAGGGCTTCATTCTTGGGACCTTTCTGTTCGTTATATAGAGGGTGATTCAAAAAAATGTTTGCAAACTAACATGGCACATCGGGCATACAACAAGGATCAGTAATCACATAGGAACCAGGGATCACAAAGGCCATCCAAGACTACTAATGGCATTGCAGTTATTTAATCACATACTACAAATGGATGCCCAACACAAGAGATGCTCAAAGTTTTGTCCAGATGCATCAAGCCCTGCTTGACATTGATGCTGCATTGAATGGTGCACCCTCTCAAAGATACCGTGTGTACCTAATCCTGCTCACTAGGTCTTATAGCAACATAACAGGTGTTTCATACACAGTGCTCTTCGGATACTTCCACAGGTAAAAATTGATTGGGGACAGATTGGGTAACTGTGGTGGCCAGGCAAATGACTAGCTGCAACCAATCTAATGGCCAGGAAATGTTGCCTAGAGATGTTCTGTCACTTCTCTGCTGAAATGAGTGGTGGTTCAGTTGTGCTGAAATCAAATGCAATGTAGAATAGGCAGGGAACATTATTAAGATTGTTGGCTGAGCCTCTCCCAGGAATACGAGGTACAATGTATGGCACAAAGAAACAGCCTTTGGTGATGCCGGCCCACACATTAAGCGTAAATTTGCATTGTGAGGCATATGGGATCATGTCCACCCACATGTACAGGTTGTGAATGTTCATCACACCCTCAAGCATGAACGCTGCCTCATTGGTGGAGAGCACACTCACTGTGAAGCTTTGGTCTGCAGAAATCACCACACAAATCCCATGCTATTTTTATAGTCTCCCAGTTAGAATGCTTGGATATTTTGGAAATGTAATGGATGCAGTCCTTCATTATGTACAATGCACTAGACAGATGGCTGGGGGATATCAGTGGTGCAGGATACACAACATGTACTTGTTGATGGTGTATGCTGCATCCTTTCAAGTATGCTTTCCTTAGCATCAACTGTCTGTGTTGTTTGTTGGTGAAGAATATCTGGCTTGTGCTCTTGGAATGAGCCTATTTCATACATTCAGCGATGCAAGGTGGAGAATAATGTATGGCATGGCACCTCTCTATCAGGATATTTTGCACGATACAGTCCCACAGTTTCTCGTCCATTGCAGTTGGCCAGGCCACGAATCAAATGTATCTCAGGCATTTTGTGGTTTCTGTTGCTAGCTATGTTATCCCAACGTTTTCACAGAGTGAATGGTGATGGTCTCCATGCATTCCACCAGTATTTGTATAGCAACACCCTCTTGTGACCATAATGCCCTCTTGTGGTACTTGCAAGCCCCAGTCCCTACGTGATTACTAATCCTTACTGTATGCCCAATATGCCATGTCAGTTTGTAAACTTTTTTTGAATCAGCCAGTATATATTAATCATCTACCTTCCTTATTGCCCTGTGGCACTGTACTATATGCAGATGACACCACATAAATTGCTCAGAATACGAATGTGGATGAGTTAACTGACTGTTCCAATATCAATGGAGAGGTGTACCTCCTGGTTTCAGGCTAATGCATGACACATAGATAGCAGCAAAAGAGAAAACATTGTATTTAATCTGAATGCCCCCAAAAAAGAAAGCAAATCAGTGAAACTTCTTGGATTCCCTATCAATCAAAGTGTAAGCTGGGATACACATGCAGGTAAGTTATGCTCCAGACTTGCATGTGTGATTTATCTGCTATATAAGCTGAGTGGTCATGTAAGTGAAACTCTGCTCCAGTGTGCATACTTTGCTTTTTTCTGTTCCCATTTGGCATATGGAATTTTGCTGTGGGGAAACTCACCTTGATCTAAGACTGTATTTAAATGGCAAAAAACTACCTGCTCTATATATTTATAGTTGCCTAGTCTACACCAAAGAAAACATGAATAATTTTGACCTTTGGATGTCAATACACTATCATAACACTAGACATGGACATGAAATTGACAAGCCACGTGTGAGACTAGTAAAGGTCCACAACAGCTATAAATATCTTGGTCTCACATATTTTAATAGACTACCTAAACAGACCCCTCAATGCCCCTGAATAAAGTTAAAAGCATAATAAGAAAGTGGGTAAAAAGTAAAGACTTCTGGACCATGCTAATTTGGGGAGAACGTGCAACAGACACCTTGGAGTTTTGAGATGGGAGTAAACAAAATTATAAATTGTAGTATTTTATGAAGCTATCAGTGTGGTATGTTGATTCACAATTCCACACTGTATAAGGCAATACAGAGATAAAGTTTATGATTATGATTATTTACATATAATATAGATTCAAAGATATTAACATGATACGCTGGTTCATTGTGGCTAACTGTATGAAGTTTGCAAAAAGTGATCAGTTTGTATAACAATGTGCTTTCCTAAAGCAGTTATTCACATAAAAACCTCCAAACCTCCTTGTAAGGATCCATGCAAAATCATTGAAATGTTGTAACTATAAGCATACATAAATTTTATATGATGACATCGATAGCATGTAAACATGTCAAAAGGTGAATAAATATTCTATTCTATTCTATTGAACTTTGTGGCCAGTATGATTGGTACTGTAGAGAATACAGAAATTAAACTAAATGAAGCTTTTCAGTGATTTTGTGGAACATGTAGTAGAGATAGGAAGCTAGTGGAACAGGAGGGGAAAATTGCTGCCCTTCACACTGAGTTAGACAAGGCTAGGAAAGAACTGCACAGGTTATGGAGGGAGAAGGGTAAAGATAGGCAAGAAGTGGTAACAGGCAACAGAAGGAATAGGCTTAGAACTTCATATCACAGCTTAGTCGTGAATGTGAAAAATAAATTTGATCTGTTGCTTCAGCTAGAAAGTTATGAGCCTCAAGCAGATATAGGTGTACATAGGTCACAACAAATTTTCAGCAGTTAACTAAAAGCTAAGAATGTAGGGAAATCAGTAAAGAGAAAGAAAGATTTGCTGTTGCATAGTTCTCATGCTAGAGGTGTTGGCCAACTTTTTGCAGCATGAACTAGGCTTCGAATGCCACATTAAATTTTTTTAAAACTTAGTGCTAGTCTGGAGCAGGTGACATGGGATTTAAGATCATTTTGCAAAGACTTCACCAAGGAAGACACTGTGTTTATAGTGAGTGGACCAGATTTTAGTAGTGACAGAGATCCTGGATGCTGTGTAGGGTCTGACCTGGCAAAGATTGCATCAGCATTGAGACATACCAATTTTAAGTTTGCATCTGCTCTCACCTTGTTCCACATACAACCAAGCTGAAAGTTATAACCGAATCTTGTTCTGATACCTCTGACAGCAGACCTCTTCTACTGTAAGCTCTTTATTTCCATATTTTGTGAGGAGGTACTATGGACCAAAATAAGAAAACATTGTGTAGTAAACATTGGCCCTAAAATGCATACCTTAAGAGCTTTGAGCACTTGCTCTGTAGAAGAGATGTGTTTCACAGCAGCAGAGACATAAAATATTACTGTTGATGTAGGATGCCATCACTGGAATGGCTTGTAGGAGGAGGTTTGCGGAAGTGTGACAAATTCATGATTACTACATTATCAGTTTAATGAAGGAGAGAAAAAAAACCAACTAGGAGACATTACTTTCTGACTGGCCCTGTACTTAAATTTGAATTTTATTTGTGTTTCCGAGGCATTTGAGAGATAATAACTTATTGGCAGTCCTCAGAGGTACAGGGTGTTCCAGGCGTAATGATCAGTTTTCAGTGATATGATAGGAATGATCATTTGAAGCTGTGTTATGTTGTTGCCATATTGAACTGAGATTTTAATACTGTCTCTATGTCCACATGTTTCTATTGGTAATGAGTACTACCAATATGGTAGTTAGACAGTAAGACAAACCAGACACATTCCAGCAATAACTTCAGATTTGTAATCCCTCTGTGATAATTCATGGGAAGAAATGAAATGATCAGATGGCATTGTTGGCTGGGAGGCCACATCCAGGGAAGTTCGGCTACTGAGTGCAAGTCTTATTTCACTTGATGCCACATTGGGCAACTTGCGTGCCGGTGATGAGGATGAAATGATGATGAGAACAACACAACACCCAGTCGATGAGCTGAGAAAATCTTCAATTCAGCCAGGAATCAACCCTGGCCACACTTGCATGGCAGGTGAGCATTTACCACTCAGCTAAGCAGGTGGATATAATTCATGGATTTGTGGTGTGATTCAATACATAACACTGCTGTATGAAATTTCAACTTTTGCTCCCTTTTGCTTTGGTACAGAGCAGTAGTTGAAAGCCAGACATGGGAAGTTCAGAGATCATTGTTGTACAACATCTCATATGTGAGCTGTGTAAGTATCAATGTAATTATCTGTGACATACCTACTGTTTAACAGTTAGACTCACAATCATGCTACTATTTTTGCTATGATTTTCACCAACAACTATATAGAGAAGTACTTTGAAATCTTTGAAATGAATCCACTATACTAATTTTTCTCAGTGATATGTTTGTGCCCTAGCAGCTGTACAGCTAAGATTAGACTATGAATCCACAAGTTCATAATTCACTCATTGTTAGTCCTACTGTTTTTCTATTTTTACGGGTGGGGTGGGGTGGGGGGGGGGAGGTATTAGTTAGTTAAAATTGTATTAACATTGTTTTATTTATGTCTTGATGTGCAATTCTAAACCACTTGATCTGTGTTCAAGAGACATTTCAGAAATTTACATTGTGATGACAATAATTATTTTGACCCTAATGAAGAACAATATAACATTAAGATGATAGTTCTATAAAGAACAGTTGTATTTACTTAATGGAATTAGCAATAAAATTTATCCAGCTCAAATTATCAGTTCACATACAATTTCCTTTTCAGTGGACATAAATCTATACATACAAAGTGTAAAGCCATTCACCAAGTGTTGTTATTGTCAGACAGTTATAAGTACAGAGGATGATTATGATGAATAACCACATGATCATGATACTCTGAAGAACAATATTTATTAACAACATGAGGATACACAAGCAAACATCTGAACATAGTAAAGCCATCAGACTGACTGCCTCTCAATGAGTCTGTTGTGTTGTGCCAGAGGCAAGTCAACCACTAGCAATGTTACATCTCAAAACAGTGTTATCACATAGTACACAGTTGGAGTTAATAGGTGAACAACACGTTTCTTTGTTTCTTGTATTGTATATGTGAACAATATGATTCTATCCAAATAATTCATGTATGTTGTACAAAAAGATAACAATCTCATAAATACATAGGGATGGGGCAGTTAACAGCTGTAGGTTTCTAAGTAATGGGGAACATAATTCCTTCTGCCGAATGCAAATATTACAAATATTTTTTTTTTAATATTTAGAGTCCCTCTTATGTTAGCTGAGTTAAAAAATAAAATTAAGAAAGTGACTTACACTTTCCTTTTTCCTTCCCCACCTATCCTCTGTTCTACAAGAGGAAGAAACTAATAGTTTCGAAAGCTACCTGGATTACTTTGTGCATGTACTTTTGTGTCTGTCTGCTGGGAGAAGGTGCTAAAAATTTTGCTCCTAAGAGTAGTTTTTTTTTTTTTTTCGTCATCAATCTACTGACTGGTTTGATGCGGCCCGCTATGAATTCCTTTCCTGTGCTAACCTCTTCATCTCAGAGTAGCACTTGCAACCTACGTCCTCAATTATTTGCTTGACGTATTCCAATCTCTGTCTTCCTCTACAGTTTTTGCCCTCTACAGCTCCCTCTAGTACCATGGAAGTCATTCCCTCATGTCTTAGCAGATGTCCTATCATCCTGTCCCTTCTCCTTATCAGTGTTTTCCACATACTCCTTTCCTCTCCGATTCTGCGTAGAACCTCCTCATTCCTTACCTTATCAGTCCACCTAATTTTCAACATTCGTCTATAGCACCACATCTCAAATGCTTCGATTCTCTTCTGTTCCGGTTTTCCCACAGTCCATGTTTCACTACCATACAACGCTGTACTCCAGACGTACATCCTCAGAAATTTCTTCCTCAAATTAAGGCCGGTATTTGATATTAGTAGACTTCTCTTGGCCAGAAATGCCTTTTTTGCCATAGCGAGTCTGCTTTTGATGTCCTCCTTGCTCCGTCCGTCATTGGTTATTTTACTGCCTAGGTAGCAGAATTCCTTAACTTCATTGACTTCGTGACCATCAATCCTGATGTTAAGTTTCTCGCTGTTCTCATTTCTACTACTTCTCATTACCTTCGTCTTTCTCTGATTTACTCTCAAACCATACTGTGTACTCATTAGACTGTTCATTCCGTTCAGCAGATCATTTAATTCTTCTTCACTTTCACTCAGGATAGCAATGTCATCAGCAAATCGTATCATGGATATCCTTTCACCTTGTATTTTAATTCCACTCCTGAACCTTTCTTTTATTTCCATCATTGCTTCCTCGATGTACAGATTGAAGAGTAGGGGCGAAAGGCTACAGCCTTGTCTTACACCCTTCTTAATACGAGCACTTCGTTCTTGATCGTCCACTCTTATTATTCCCTCTTGGTTGTTGTACATATTGTATATGACCTGTCTCTCCCTATAGCTTACCCCTACATTTTTCAGAATCTCAAACAGCTTGCACCATTTTATATTGTCGAATGCTTTTTCCAGGTCGACAAATCCTATGAAAGTGTCTTGATTTTTCTTTAGCCTTGCTTCCATTATTAGCCGTAACGTCAGAATTGCCTCTCTCATCCCTTTACTTTTCCTAAAGCCAAACTGATCGTCACCTAGCGCATTCTCAATTTTCTTTTTCGTTCTTCTGTATATTATTCTTGTAAGCAGCTTCGATGCACGAGCTGTTAAGCTGATTGTGCGATAATTCTCGCACTTGTCAGCTCTTGCAGTCTTCGGAATTGTGTGGATGATGTTTTTCCAAAAGTCAGATGGTATATCGCCAGACTCATATATTCTACACACCAACGTCAATAGTCGTTTTGTTGCCACTTCCCCCAATGATTTTAGAAATTCTGATGGAATGTTATCTATCCCTTCTGCCTTATTTGACCGTAAGTCCTCCAAAGCTCTTTTAAATTCTGATTCTAATACTGGATCCCCTATCTCTTCTAAATCGACTCCTGCTTCTTCTTCTATCACATCAGACAAATCTTCACCCCCATAGAGGCTTTCAATGTATTCTTTCCACCTATCTGCTCTCTCCTCTGCATTTAACAGTGGAATTCCCATTGCACTCTTAATGTTACCACCGTTGCTTTTAATGTCACCAAAGGTTGTTTTGACTTTCCTGTATGCTGAGTCTGTCCTTCCGACAATCATATCTTTTTCGATGTCTTCACATTTTTCCTGCAGCCATTTCGTCTTAGCTTCCCTGCACTTCCTATTTATTTCATTCCTCAGCGACTTGTATTTCTGTATTCCTGATTTTCCCGGAACATGTTTGTACTTCCTCCTTTCATCAATCAACTGAAGTATTTCTTCTGTTACCCAAGGTTTCTTCGCAGCTACCTTCTTTGTACCTATGTTTTCCTTCCCAACTTCTGTGATGGCCCTTTTTAGAGATGTCCATTCCTCTTCAACTGTACTGCCTACTGCGCTATTCCTTATTGCTGTATCTATAGCGTTAGAGAACTTCAAACGTATCTCGTCATTCCTTAGTACTTCCGTATCCCACTTCTTTGCGTATTGATTCTTCCTGACTAATGTCTTGAACTTCAGCCTACTCTTCATCACTACTATATTGTGATCTGAGTCTATATCTGCTCCTGGGTACGCCTTACAATCCAGTATCTGATTTCAGAATCTCTGTCTGACCATGACGTAATCTAATTGAAATCTTCCGTGTCTCCCGGCCTTTTCCAAATATACCTCCTCCTCTTGTGATTCTTGAACAGGGTATTCGCTATTACTAGCTGAAACTTGTTACAGAACTCAATTAGTCTTTCTCCTCTTTCATTCCTTGTCCCAAGCCCATATTCTCCTGTAAGCTTTTCTTCTACTCCTTCCCCTACAACTGCATTCCAGTCGCCCATGACTATTAGATTTTCGTCCCCCTTTACATACTGCATTACCCTTTCAATATCCTCATACACTTTCTCTATCTGTTCATCTTCAGCATGCGACGTCGGCATGTATACCTGAACTATCGTTGTCGGTGTTGGTCTGCTGTCGATTCTGATTAGAACAACCCGGTCACTGAACTGTTCACAGTAACACACCCTCTGCCCTACCTTCCTATTCATAACGAATCCTACACCTGTTATACCATTTTCTGCTGCTGTTGATATTACCCGATACTCATCTGACCAGAAATCCTTGTCTTCCTTCCATTTCACTTCACTGACCCCTACTATATCTAGATTGAGCCTTTGCATTTCCCTTTTCAGATTTTCTAGTTTCCCTACCATGTTCAAGCTTCTGACATTCCACGCCCCGACTCGTAGAACATTACCCTTTCGTTGATTATTCAATCTTTTTCTCATGGTAACCTCCCCTTTGGCAGTCCCCTCCCGGAGATCCGAATGGGGGACTATTCTGGAATCTTTTGCCAATGGAGAGATCATCAAGACACTTCTTCAATTACAGGCCACATGTCCTGTGGATACACGTTACGTGTCTTTAATGCAGTGGTTTCCATTGCCTTCTGCATCCTCATGTCGTTGATCATTGCTGATTCTTCCACCTTTAGGGGCAATTTCCCACCCCTAGGACAAGAGAGTGCCCTGAACCTCTATCTGCTCCTCCGCCCTCTTTGACAAGGCCGTTGGCAGAATGAGACTGACTTCTTATGCCGGAAGTCTTCGGCCGCCAATGCTGATTATTTATCAAAATTTAGGCAGTGGCGGGGATCGAAGACGTTCTGATTATGAATCAAAGTCGCTACCCCTAGACCTAGCAATGCTGTTTCACAATTTGTTTACTAGGTACTCAATGTGTGTGTTTATGTAAATTTAGCCCTAAGTCTTGGTTTTTGTGAATTACTTTAATCTGGTTTCATTTTGATTGTTTGGTTTTGAACTGCATCATGATGATGATAAGACCAGAACAGGGTAGGAGACGTCAAGTTGACCAAAATTTTTCAGATAACCATAGATTGGAAATGCTTTGTTGTGGAGTTAAGGCCATAAAATGACAGCCAGCCAGCAATGAGCATTTGGAAGTTTGTTCAGTGCATCTAGTGGTGTGGTTTTGGCCAACCAGCTGTTGTTGTATTATGCTCCACTGCACTTGTTGCTGTGTCTTATACTGTGTGGGAGTTACTCTGAACAGGTAAAGTTAGCATTCATACTACTTACAAGGCAGTGGGGTGCAGTGCTGTGATGAGAGAAGGTGGTGGGCTGAATGTTTCCCAAGAAGATGGCTACCAGCAGTCAACATCTTTAGGACAGTAGTTCACTGGTTGAGAGAAATGGGCTTGTCCATAACCAAAAAAGGGCAATATAGGATGGCAGAGAACAGTGAGACTCTGGAATTTGATGAAGAGCTACTCCAGCATTTGAAACAGTATGAAACCCAAAATATCTGCAGGACTTGATGACGTGCCAGTGACAATAATAAAAAAAGTCGCCTCACAAATCTTGGAACCACTGTTACATATTGCCAATTTATCATTCAATGAAGATGTGTTCCCCCAAAGGCTGAAAATTTCTAAGGTTAAACCATTATCCAAAAATGGCGATACACATAAGATAGAAAAGTATAGACCTATATCCCTCCTTCCATCTTTATCAAAAAGTTTTGGAAAACTGATGAAAATTAGACTCATAAGCTACCTTGACACCTTCAATCTTCTAAATTGTAATCAACATGGTTTTCGTTCAGGTCACAGCACAGAAACAGATATACAGGTCTATACAGAAGAAATTATTAGAAATTTAGACAATAACAAATGTGTGGTAGGAATCAACCTAGATCTTTCCAAGGCCTTCAATACAGTAGATCATCAAGTTCTCCTTGACAAACTGGAGGCAATAGGCATTAGAGGAATTGGGAGGAAATGGTTTGAATCCTATCTCCAAGATAGAACTCAGGTTGTGGAACTCACCTCATCTCAGAATAAGCAAAAAATAAAGTGGGTATCTGACACTAAGAAAGTGGCAGTAGGTGTCCCTCAGGGTAGTGTTCTTGGCCACCTATTATTCCTAATCTATATAAATCACAATGAAAGGTCCAACAGACCATCAAAAATTACGGTATTTGCAGATGATACACATGATGACAGCAAATCCTTATTCACTACAGCTGAAAAAGTTCTGAAGAGTCTGCAACAATGGTTTTACACTAATAAGTTAACACTCAGTTTAAATAAAACAAATTCCATACAGTATGGTAAAGTAAATGAGAAGGATGATCACCATTTATCAAAGAGTGACCATGAAATAGAGAAAGTCTGGTCTACAAAATTTTTGGGCATGTACATTGATCAGCATTTGAGCTAGAAAGACCATGTCACATAAATATCCAAAAAACTCAATTCAGCATATTTTGCATTGAGAATAATTTCTATAGTTTTCAGTGCAGAGTGTACAAGATTAATGTATATGGCTTAGTTCGATTCTATTATATCCTATGGAATAAAATTCTAGGGTGCAACTAAATGTCGCTTGGGAGAGGTTTTTAAATTACAGAAAAGGGCTATTAGAGCTCTCCACAAACAAACTGCAAGCCCTTGTTCATGCAGCTAAACATATTACAGTACCATCTTTGTAGATATCAAAAAAGCATACCATACAAGAACACACTTGAGAAGTTTACACGTAAACTGAGATCTTAATGATTATAGCACACATATCTGTAAGAAAAAAAAAAAAAAAAAAAAAAAAAAATGTGAACCACTATAGAATAAAGCTTTATAATGGTCTGCCATTCCGCATCAGGGGAACAGAAGATGAAGGAAAATTTAAGTCAGAATTAAAAAGGTGTCTGATAAATAAACGTTTTTATAGTATAGAGGAATATTTTGAATCCTTAAATAACTAACTGATAGTTGTATTATCAATATCAAGGTTGTTCTCATTGTCAGTTATATGTCTCATTTATATTCTTTTAACTCTAAATTATGTGTAATATGTGTTTTCCAAAATGTACTAAATATATATAAATTCATCACATACGGTACATGTTAAAAGAGCATGTAAAAGAACAACCCATTAATTCAACATTTTAATTTTCAACATATTATGTAATGTTAATTTTATGTGTTTGGTAGAAATTTGTAATATTCTGCTTTGCATATTCTGGACAGTATTATGACAATTCCTATATCATGTAAATGACGCAAAGGATGATAATAAATGAAATGAAAATTTTTCTAGCTTCATAATAAGTACATCTCATTTAAGAAGTATCACTAACTCCATATTATGTCACTTTACACTGTAATTTACTCTGATTGTGTTGCACATGTAGTCACAATGATCACAGGACTGAAAACATAAATTTTATGTTAACCCTTTGTCCTATATCATACATACAGACAATGTACTAAAAATGATTTCCTGGTCCAAATAAAAAAAAAATTATTCTTTGAGTAATCCATGGATTCTTCTTAGACTTAGATCTAATCTGAGTTAGTTCTGGGGGAAAACAGTATTCAGATACGCAAGGGCTTTATTGTTGTTGTACTTTTCATTCATGCCATTAGCACTATGTACATTACTCCAGTTCATGTCTAGTTGGGAAGTTTACAGCATAATTTAAGTTGAATGATATTGTTACTGAGCAGTACATTCTTATTAGAAGAGTTTTTAAGAAAATCGACATTGAAGTTATCTGCATCCAATATTTCTTTTCTTCTCCTTCTTCTTCTTCTTCTTTCTGTTAAATAGCTCAGCAGAGCTTCAAGGTGATTTATGAGCAGAGTAAAGTTACCTGTAAATTCTTGGTATACACTTGCTTTATGAAGGATTTACTACGTAATTCTACAAGTGTTGTCCATGCTTCCATACACTGCTCTAGGCAAAATCTATGAATGTCTGTGTTCTTAAATTTATGACGATTCCTGATGAACATGGCAACTCAGTACTCTACAAAAGTGAGATGCTAACCTAAATTCTCTACTATTTGACACATCTATACCAGTATTCACATGATGTTCGGAGAGAGAGATAAATGTCAACAGAGTTTGATGACGCTATTTCATCAATGCTGATAAGTAGTTCTTTAGTAGTTCCCTGCACTTGATAACTTCAATTTGTTGACCTACAAAAAATGTGGTTAATTTAAGTATGTACCTAAAAGAATATACTTTTAAGCATTTGTGCAGCACAAACACTGCACAACATGATTCTCCATGGCATATCCCTTGCACAAGTCTTATTGTCCTTTTCTGCAACAGTGCTATATATATTTTTTAAATGCACATCATTTGCATGTACTTTGATAGAATCCTGTAATTACTGAAGGGGGTCTGCAGTACACTATTTTCAATGTTTGACTAAGAACTGCCTTTGTGAACTGGCTAATGATACAAACTGTTCCAGACAGTACAAAATTGATGTAATATTTGCAGCTATCCTTCCACCACTGCAACTTCAAGTATGTTTATCACGCAGAAAAACATCTGTATTTTGCAAATTAATATATATTGTGTTTTCACCAAACATGCTAGGCGTGTTAAGTGATTTTCATATTTCTATTCATTTCATGTATTCATTGGTTCTTCTGCATGCACTAGATGTATTCAGAAAAGATTTCCAATTAATACTAGGTACCAGCAGTAGATCTTTCAGGTAATTCTGGAGTCCATTCTAGTCTTTCAATATACACCTAAAACTTGAGTAGCTGTTGTAATCTTCTTGCACAACAGTTCTCCATATGTCTTGTAATTGGTTTGAAGTAGCTGCCCATTTTGGTAAGTGGAAGTTCAATAATTTCATGTGAGCCATTACTGGGCAAAATTAAATGGTACAGTCCTTTGAAAAATTTATATTTTGTAATTAACTCCTAAAACAGCAGAGAACTAAAAAAGTATAGCTAATAAACCAAAAGTACTGGAGACCTGGCAGATGTTTTGCTTTAAATTTCTGCCTTTATAGGTTCAAATTTAGTTCACACACACACACACACACACACACACACACACACACTAATGGACTTTCTTTTAACTTATAAATTTAAGAAGAAAATACAAAGATTTTATTTCCTTCTACTAAATTTTTTTTTTCTAGTTTAGAAGTCACAAGTCCTTATTTTATTACCAGATATAATGGATACAGCTATAAACAGTATCTTCTCTGCTTCAGCTATCTCTATTATGTAAGTATTGATTACTAAAAACTTTAAAAAATTGCATTTTTACAAGCTTTTATGAATTATTTACTCAAAAACCTTCACCATAAAATTTTTGAAAATTGCACATTATATTGTTTGTGTTAGTAGTTACTGCAATCAAAGTGGAAATATTTTCTGTGTAAAGGAACTTTTCAACATTCTGCATATTCTGCATTATTGAATTTCTGGTGTAAGATACAGATGTTGGCAATATTGTTTCCAGCTCTCTTCTGTTTATAGCAAACAAGTGAGATTGTACACATGAATCATTCTGCAGAGAATTTTGTGTGTGTTTAAACTTTTTGTTAGATACAATGTCAGTGAGGGATTACAGTACCAGTAGTGAAAGGGTGTGATGTGTGGACTATGAAAAAATACACAAGAAGACAGTGTTTAAGAAAAGTGAAAAACTCTTCACAGTTGTTGGGAATCTGTCAGAGGTATTGCAGAAATATTTTGGTTCTAAAATAACTGTGTTACCATCACAGCCACTGTGTAAGAACTGTTATAGTCACTACAAAGAGAAATTTAGTGATAACTCACCTGAACAATCACTGTCACCAGTATGTGAAACGGAAGAAGACAGTGCAGATGTTTATATTCCTAGGCATGAAGTTGTTGAAGCATTGAATGTTAGCATTTCTTTTGCAGCCCCTAATATATCTCCCCTTAAATGCACAGGCAAGATAAGAAGCACAAGAAGAAAATGGTATGTACAAAGAAAAGTGGAAGAACCTGAAACAAGTTTTACACAAACAATATCTTCAAAACTTTGTGAAGTGTATGATGTAGATACACTTGGTACAGAGCCTGCAGATAGTGACATGTGCGCTCAATGTAATATGTGGTTTCAAAATTGAAGCATTATACTTTCAGGATACTGACAATGATATAGCCTATGCATTGTGGGAGGGAGGAGAGTTGGTGAAGAAGACAGGGGAGCTACTAGGGAAGTTTGTTACAAAGGTTAGGGCACTGGATCATGAAAGGAGTAGATCATCATCATATCTGCAGGTTTCAGAGACAGCCCATAGCAGAACAAAAATCAGCCACATCACAAAATACTGACACATTAGTTTTTCATTTTGACTTTTCTGAGAACTTATGTAATAAAATGGAACAGCAGCTGTCCTTACGATGTTATTTATTATGTGGCTACCAGTTTTTGTACTTCAGTAGACCATCTTCAGGTCTTAACTGATGCTGAGAGTATTAACTCCAATTGTATACATGATTCATCAGTGGCCAACATCTATGAACAGGTTTTTGCAGACTACCTGTAACAAAAATATTTTGCCACCAACCATCAACTACAAAGTTGTTAGTTGATGGATGGAGGCACGGCATTACTGTTACAGACAGTCTTCAAAAACCAGTTAATAGATGTTGGTCACTGATGAATCATGTATATGATTGGAGTTAACCCCCCTCAGCATCAGTTAAGGCCTGCAGATGGTGTACTGAAGCACCAAAACTGGAAGCTATATAGGAATAACATCATAAGGACAGCTGTAGGTGTTCCATTTTATTGCATAAGTGAATGGCCAAAGTCCCTAAAATCTCCAATCAGAAGGATGGACATACAAAAACTCATTGACAACTGGTCTATTACTTTGCAGAATGAAGCTCAAAGTTACCACTGGCACACATCACAAGTATCAATATTCAAATGTGTTGCTCACTTCTGTGGAACATCACACTGTTTTGCTATTGTCAGTGATGATCTCATTCATGACAGTGCACTTGCATGTTATGCTGTCAGCTTGACAATTGATAATATAGCATCTAGAGGTCATACATTTCCTAAACATGTATATAAGACTGATGGTGCACCATTTCATTTTAAAAACCACTCTCAGCTTTATCAGCTTAGAAAACACTGCACAGAAATTCAGACAAAAAATTGATATTTTTAACAATAGGTCATGGAAAAAGTGCATGTTAAGGGAAAGGAGATCTTGGTAAACATCTTGCAATAAGATTTAATCTCCAGCATGAAGCTGTTGATGCTATACGAGATGCTCTTGTGCTGACCATATCAGAATTATTACAAAACATGAAACTCTTACTTCCAAATGAAAGTACATTAGTGGAATTCTGTTTAAAAAGGAGACAAGAGTGGTCTGCTATGAAGCCAATAGTAGGAATTCAGTCAAGTCACTGCTGGGTTGCATCACAGATGGGCGTATAAATTGCAAGAACAATTCTCCATGAAATTCAGCCTCTTACTGTGTGTGAAATGCAGAGACCACAGTATACTTTATATAACTTTGTTGTGAGCAACTTCATTTCTTGTGTGTATGATGATCAGTGGTCATCTAACATACTGTAAAATTTTTAGAGTATACAAGATGGAGGTTTTAGAGAAAATAATTTATAAAGAATTCAAAATTTTCAGATTCTGTCAGCTTCATGTACAAATAAATTGATAGTTTAAGAATTTCAGGTATTAATGTCATAGCTGTCTTTCCATTTTATCATTTCTCACCACAGTTAACATCCTGTGACTATTCATATTTTCAAACCATAATTTTGAAGTTTGCTAAATGTAACAAATTTTTGTAGTTTAATTTTTCAAATTAAAGGTGGAAAAAGCTCAGAAGTTTGTACATGTTAATCATATCTGATAGTACTGTGAACAAGGTTTCTATTAAAAATAGTTTCAGATCTCTATTGCTTGCAAGTTTTTATTACATTTTTTTATTTTCCCATATTTTCACAAATACTCCCATTTAGAGAGTTCTATAATGCTTTAACAAATCATCAGAAAATTCAAATATTTTAATCTTTGAGAGTTGTCTTGTGGAACTTCAACATACATTTTTTCTCAGAAAACTTTGAAACAATGATGTGACACATTCACTCTTGATGTGTATGACTTGAGATGAAATCACCCTATTTCATAAGACAAAGCAATAGCTTCATTGTTGTTATCTGTACCAAATGAATTGTTGGCTAGAATTTGTGTGGCATTGGGAAATACAGTCTCACATCTGTATAGGAGAAGCATGTTCGTTCTACATCTAGCATTGTGCCAAGCTAGTACATACTGCAGTTTCATTCACAACTAACGGCTGGCAACACTAGTCATAAACAATCCACTGGCATAGTGCAATATCTGACAATTAGTTATAGTGCCAATCAAGCAGCTACAGTAGCAGAATAAACTATTGATTCAACTGCATTTACAAACTGAACTACAAAATGTGTGGTGTGATAATTCAGTTAAACTTAACTATGTATGCAGGTGACAAAATGTGTGGCATGATAATTTAGATAAACTTAGCTGTGTATGCAGGTGGGCATTGTTGGCAGTGTTAATTGTCTGGCTTGGTAAATCACACTAACTCATGGTATTACTGCATGCAGTGCATTTAAAATTGTGGTGTCCCAACAGCAACTGTGAATATTCTTTGGGGTTTTGACACCAATTTCCATGCCATGAATGACAGTAGTAGGTAGCAACTTTGTCTTACAACACACTCATTATGATTCAGAGAAATATATGAGGGTGGTCTGAAAAGTTCTCAGAATCATGAGAGGTCAGCGGTAGTGCAATGAGTTGTTCATATGATATTCATTAGACTGTTATCTGTAAACACATGCCACGTCAGTGCTCTTCTAAGAGAGCTGTGGTGGTGATGTGGCTCTGTTGTTGTTAGTGCATAGTGATTTGTGAAGATGGAAAAAATCAAGATTTAAGCAGTGATTAAATACTTCGTAAAGGAAGGTATGAAAGCAAATGACATTCAAGCCGATTTCCAGAATTCACTGGGGGACTCTGCTCCTTCATATTCAACTGATGCCAAGTGGACAAATGAATTTAAATTTGGTCGGAGGGCTTAGATGATAATCCACACAGTGGTCGGCCAAGATGTGTCACTACTCCAAAAATCATTGCAGTAGTGTACAACATGTTCATGGAGGATAGCCAATTGAAAGTGCTTGAAATTGCTTACTTATGTCAACTGAAAGGGTATATCACATTTTAAGTGAAGAAATAAAAATGAAAAAATTATGTGCAAGATGAGTGCCGCAACTCTTGGCGCTGGATCAAAAAAGCATGAGGATGGGTGTTGTTGTTGTTGTGGTCTTCAGCCCAGAGACTGTTTTGATGCAGCTCTCCATGCTACTCTATCCTGTGAAAGCTGCTTCATCTCTCAGTCCTTACTGCAACCTACATCCTTCTGAATCTGTTTAGTGTATTCATCTCTTGGTCTCCCTCTACGATTTTTACCCTCCACGCTGCCCTCCAATACTAAATTGGTGATCCCTTGGTGCCTCAGAACATGTCCTATGAACCGATCCCTTCTTCTAGTCAAGTTGTGCCACAAACTCCTCTTCTCCCCAATTCTGTACAATACCTCCTTATTAGTTATGTGATCTACCCATCTCAGCATTCTTCTGTAGCACCACATTTTGAAAGCTTCTATTCTCTTCTTGTCTAAACTATTTATTGTCCACGTTTCACTTCCATACATGGCTACACTCCATACAAATACTTTCAGAAACGAGTTCCTAACACTTAAATCAATACTCGATGTTAACAAATTTCTCTTCTTCAGAAACACTTTCCTTGCCATTGCCAGTCTACATTTTATATCCTCTCTACTTCGACCATCATCAGTTATTTTGCTCCCCAAATAGCAAAACTCCTTTACTACTTTAAGTGTCTCATTTCCTAATCTAATTCCCTCAGCATCACCCGACTTAATTCAACTACATTCCATTATCCTCGTTTTGCTTTTGTTGATGTTCATCTTATATCCTCCTTTCAAGACACTATTCATTCCATTCAACTGCTCTTCCAAGTTCTTTGCTGTCTCTGACAGAATTAAAATGTCATCGGCGAACCTCAAAGTTTTTATTTCTTCTCCATGGATTTTAATTCCTACTCCAAATTTTTCTTTTGTTTCCTTTACTGCTTGCTCAATATACAGATTTAATAACATCAGGGATAGGCTACAACCCTGTCTCACTCCCTTCCCAACCACTGCTTCCCTTTCATGCCCCTCGACTCTTAAACTGCCGTCTGGTATCTGTACAAATTGTAAATAGCCTTTCACTCCCTGTATTTTACCCCTACCACCGTCAGAATTTGAAAGAGAGTATTCCAGTCAACATTGTCAAAAGCTTTCTCTAAGTCTACGAATGCTAGAAATGTAGGTTTGCCTTTCCTTAATCTATTCTCTAAGATAAGTCGTAGGGTCAGTATTGCCTCACATGTTCCAACATTTCTATGGAATCCAAACTGATCTTCTCTGAGGTCGGCTTCTACCAGTTTTTCCATTCGTCTGTAAAGAATTCATGTTAGTATTTTGTAGCCGTGGCTTATTAAACTGATAGATCAGTAATTTTCACATAAGTCAACACCTGCTTTCTTTGGGATTGGAATTATTATATTCTTCTTGAAGACTGAGGGTATTTTGTCTGTCTCACACATCTTGCTCACTAGATAGTAGAGTTTTGTTAGGCCTGGCTCTCCCAAGGCTGTCATTAGTTCTAATGGGATGTTGTCTACTCCCGGGGCCTTGTTTCGACAGTCTTTCAGTGCTCTGTCAAACTCTTCACGCAGTATCATATCTCCTATTTCATCTTCACCTACATTCTCTTCCATTTCTATAATACTGTAATCAAGAACATCGTCCTCGTATAGACCCTCTATATACTCCTTCCACCTTTCTGCTTTCCCTCCTTTGTTTAGAACTGGGTTTCCATATGAGCTCTCGATATTCATGCAAATTGTTCTCTTTTCTCCAAAGGTCTCTTTAATTTTCCTGTAGGCAGTGTCTATCTTACCCCTAGCGATATGTGCCTCTACATCATTACATTTGTCCTAGACGTTTGTATTCCTTTTTGCCTGCTTCATTTACTTCATTTTTGTATTTTCTCCTTTCAACAATTAAATTCAGTATCTCTTCTGTTACCCAAGGATTTCTATTAGTCCTCATCTTTTTAACTTCTTGATCCTCTGCTACCTTCACTATATCATCTCTCAAAGCTACCCATTCTTCTTCTACTGTATTTCTTTCCCCCATTCCTGTCAATCATTCCATAATGCTCTCCCTGAGGCTCTCTACAACCTCTGGTTCTTTCAGTTTATCCAGGTCCCATCTCCTCAATTTCCCACCTTTTTGCAGTTTCTTCAGTTTTAATCTACAGTTCATAACCAATAGATTGTGGTCAGAGTCCACATCTGCCCCTGGAAATGTCTTACAATTTAAAACCTGGTTCCTGAATCTCTATCTTACCGTTATATAATCTATCTGATACCTTCCAGTATCTCCAGGCTTATTCCATGTGTACAACCTTCTTTCATGGCCCTTGAACCAAGTGTTAGCTATGATTAAGTTATGATCTGTGCAAAATTCTACCAGGCGACTTCCTCTTTCACTCCTTCCTCCCATTCCATACTCACCTACTCTGTTTCTTTCTCTTCCTTTTCCTACTGTCAAGTTCCATTCACCCATGACTATTAAATTTTCGTCTCCATTCACTATCTGAATAATTTCTTTTATCTCATCATACATTTCATTAATCTCTTCATCATCTGCGGAGCTAGTTGGCATTTAAACTTGTACTACTGTGGTAGGCATGGGCTTCGTATCTATCTTAGCCTCAATAATGTGTTTACTATGCTGTTTGTAGTAGCTTACCTGCATTCCTATTTTCCTAATCGTTATGGAGATATCAGAAAAATGTTTGCATCATTTTAGGAGAAACGAACAAGGTTTTTTGCTCCAGTTTGTGACCACAGATGAAACTTGGGTGCACTACTATACCCCAGAGACAAAACAACAGTCAAAGCAGTGGAAACATGTTGATTCTCTGCCACCAAAGAAAGCAAAAACAATTTCTCAGGCGGGAAAGGTCATGGCATCAGTGTTCTGGGATGCAAAATGGATTCTGTTTGTAGATTATCTCCCCATTGGGCAAACAATTACTGGGGAATACTATACTAACTTCCTGGACAAATTGCAACAAAAGATACAGGAAAAAAGGCCAAGTTTAGCAAGGAAGAAAGTCATCTTCCACCAAGACATGAACTAAGGCATGAATTGTTGCCAAAACTGCCTTATTCATCTGATATGGCTCCATCAGACTTCCATCTCTTCCCAAAACTGAAAATTTTTCTTGGTGGACGAAGATTCACTTAAACTGAAGAGCTGATAGCCAGAGATGACAACTATTTTGCAAGCCTGGAGGAAACTCATTTTTGAGATGGGATCAAGGCACTGGAACATGACTGGACCAAGTGCATTAATCTACAAGGAGACTGTATTGAAAAATAAAAAAAGTTTCAGTGATGTAAGTACTTTTTTTCTATTCCATTCCCAGAACTTTTCAAACCACCCTAGTGTAACAAAAGAGTTTATGACACATCATACAGCATCTTACAATTACAAATCAATTTTACTAATCACGGATATAAATGCCTTAACTAATCAATTTCCAACAAACAGTATGTCTATTATGGGTCCTTGGAGAACTGTAGATAGCGATGGAAGTCTTTTGAGGTGGAGGAGTGGAAAGGGAGGAAAATTGGCTGTAAAGAAGGATACACTGATCAGCCAGAACATTATGACCAGCTGCTTATATGTCCACCTTTGGCAAGTGTTGTGGCATGGAAGCAAAGAGGCTCGGTAGGTTGCTGGGGGGAGATGGCACCACATCTGCACACACAAGTCTCCTCATTCCCATAAATACCGGGGAGGGGGTCGATTAGTTCTGATGCCACGTTCAGTCACATTACATATGTGTTCGATCAGGTACAGATCTGGCAAGTTGGAGTGGGGGCAGCACTTAAATTGGAACGTGCCACTGTGATCCTTGAACCACTCCCTTACACTCCAGGCCTTGTGACATGGTGCATTATTTTGTTGAAAAATTCCACTGCCGTCAGGAAACATGATTGCCATAAAGGGGTGTATGTGGTCTGCAACCAGTGTACAGTACTTCTTGGCCATCATCATGCCCTGTGTGATTTCCACTGGACCCATGGATGGCCACATGAATGTTTCACAGGACACAATGGAGCTGCTGCATGCTTGTCTCTGTCCTACAGTACAGATGTTAAGGAACTGTTCTCCTGGAAGACTGTGGATTCGCACACCCTCATCAGCATGATGAAGAAGGTATTCGAATTCATTAAACCAGGCAATGCTCTGCCACCTGGCTAAAGTTCAGTGCTAATGGTCACAGGCCCATTTCAGTCATAGCTGCTGATGTTGTGGTGTTAACATTGCCACATGCATAGGTTGTTGGTTGCGGAGGCTCACTGTTAGGAGTGTTCAGTGCACTGCATGTTCATACACACTTGTACTTTACCCAGTGTTAAATTCTGATGTTAGTTCTGCCACAGTTCACCATCTGTCCTATTTTACCAGTCTGTCCACCTTACAATGTTGGACATGTGTAACAAGGGGTGGCCACCCAACCCCCTGACATCTGTAACTGATTTCACCTTGGTTTTGCCACATGTTGAAGACACCTACCACATCACTTCTCGAACACCCGACAAGTCATGCACTTTCCGAAATGCTCGAGCTGAGCCTTGACAGTCTGTCCTTGGTCGGACTCAGATAGATCATGTGCCTTCTCCATTCAACATATGGACAGCATGCTTACTGGTAATACATACACCATGTTTCTGTCTAACAGTCATTCCTCACTAGGTGGCTACACAGGGTAGCCGCGATGTCTGAGGCGCCTTGTCATGGTCCGTGCGACTCCCCCCCCCCTCCCCCTCCCCATTGGAGGTTCGAGTCCTTCCTTGGGCATGGGTGGGTGTGTCGTCCTTAGTTTAAGTTAGATTAAGTAGTGCTGATCTCAGCAGTTTGGTCCCATAAGACCTTACCACAAACTCCCAAATTTCGCTATGTGCCACTGCTACCTGGACAGGTTTGTATCAATAGTAGGCTGGTAGTCATAATGTTCTGGCTGATCAGTGTATACTATTTATGCAAAGAAAGTTGAACTCTGTGTGCTTGCTAGTGGGCATCTCCCATTTACAGTCACTCCCATCAGCCAATGCGTTGCGTATCAACTTAGTTTGTGTGAATAGTATGTAGCTGGTTGGATATCATTGTTGAGTAGTGGGAGATTGTTGAAGAAGGTGCCTGGAAGGTGGGCTGGCTGTGGATATAGTGATTGGTGATAAGTGGCTAGGATCAGAGATGGTTTAAGGTGCGAGTGACCCAAGGGCCAAACTGAGAGGGGCACTCGTGCTACATTTGTGCAGCCTTGACATGGTCAAAAGTATACAAGAACTAAAAAAGAATGATTCACTTAACATGGGCCCACAAATGAACCGTTCATAAATTAATCACAAATGAGTGATAAAATGTAAATTTCGTGTGACTAAGGCCTCCCGTCGGGTAGACCGTTTGCCGGGTGCAAGTCTTTCGATTTGACGCCACTTCGGCGACTTGCACATAGATGGGGATGAAATGATGATGATTAGGACAACACAACACGCAGTCCCTGAGCAGAGAAAATCTCCAACCCAGCCAGGAATCAAACCTGAGCCCTTAGGATTGACATTCTGTCGCGCTGACCACTCAGCTACCGGGGATGGACACTGTGTGGTTATGAGCAACAACAGACTTCAGTAGTAAATATTGCCATAGTTAGTATTTGAAATGTAAACTTCTCAATCAGGTCTCCATCTAATTGGGAACTAATTTCACCTAAGACTTAGCAAGATATGCAATACTACAGGGTGGGAAGAATAAAAGTGTACTGGAAAATATTTATAAGATTGACACAGAACTGATCCTTGGTAATGAACAGAATTGCCCATTACAGAGAATGTTGAAAACTGTGATTTCGATACAGCAGTCACTTGTCGTCACATGTTTGCACATCGGCATCTCCCACATGCTCTGTCCCTAGTACTTCACTGTGTCATTATGTTTGAGTGAGTGAGAGGAGCAAACGTGTTTAGTGATCAGTTGCAAGCAACACAAAATGGTGTCCGCAATACAGTGTATGTTAATTGTCAAGGGCTATGCAAAGTACAAATCAAGGGACTGGAACTATTTGTCCAAGAGTTTAAAACTGGAAGTGTTTTGGCAAATCCACCAACAAAGTCTGCAGTGCAAAACTTAGTGGCAAAGTGGAGCAAAAGGAGCTCAGTAATGAATAAAAGTGGTAACTATCCAAAAAGAGTTAGAACAATAGCAATCTCATGTCAGACTTGTCATGTGAATATATTCGAGGCCATACTATACATCAACACATTACAAGTTACAGTTTGTTTTCCACGTGCCGTCCTCACATACCTTTACTGATGGAATATTTCTCTTTCATATCACACCCAAAGTCATGTTTTTCTTTCCAGCTGGGTACAGAAATATGTTCACCACATTTGGTAATTTTCAACTAATCTCATAGTGAATTCTGTGAAATTTAACTAATTGCAGATGACTTCTCTTCGCATCTAACATGCATCTTACACAGCTAAACAGTACCGTATGTTTATTACATCAATATAAAATTGGACAATATTTTTTGTATTTCTATTCCACATATTTCCTATTGAAAGTGAAATAATTTGTAGATTATAGATTTATCAATTTCCCTAATTAAACTAAGAAATAATGGAAATTTCATGTTGTGTGGTCTTCCCACTCAGTTTAATAGGCAGCAGATTTTTACTGAAGGCAGAACAATACAATAGGTCAGCTCTTTCCAGTTTCACTAAAAGCTTTCAAAGATCTCTGGAAGCATCTTAAACGTAATTTGTTTCTTATTTTAATATTTAACTCTACAATATGATTCAGAAATATATCTTAAAAGAAAACAACTAAATAACAAATATGTAAAAATAAAATAAAAACATTTTCGATTATCAATAGATTTAGGTTTATTTTTGAAGGTTTTACACACTAGTCTTACCAACAGCCCAAGGAAAGGCAGTTAATGCTGTGAAGAAAAAAGTGTGGAGGGGGGGGGGGGGGGGGGAGGGCAGGTGCCAAATGATATGTACCTCATGTTGAAAAATATTAGGTTTTATGATAAATGCATTGGGCCTGAAGATGCTTGAAGAAAGTAAGAAGGTGTGAGAAGTGGATAAGATGATACAGGAAGTGACTTGGGATGGTAGGCAGGTGCAGAAGCGAGGTAGAGTGCATGTCTTTCTAGGATTTTAAGGTATTTGTGGAATTTAGGGGAAGTGAAGATCCAGGTAATATTGTCACAAGTTAGGATCAGAAAGATAAGGTATATATAGGTGAGGATAATGGTAGAAAGAGGTAACACCCTGTTATGCCCTGTCAGCAGATTTTCTTGATTTCGGGCTTTGTGTTGGATGCTAAGAAGATTTTTATTCCATGCTAATTTTCTGTCAAGAGTTAGTCCCAAATACTCTACTGTGTTAGTAAGAGGGGTAGATTCATTGTAGATGGAGAGGATGAAACCTGGAAGATGAAAACACTGAGCCCCGTGTGATGTGAGCAAAGACGGTGGCTTGGCTTTTATGTGGATTTGTATTAAGTTTCCGTGTATCACACCACTCCACCAGGCAAGGTGGTGATAATTTGTAGAGGTGGAGGGAAGGGGATGGAGTATTTTTAATAATTTCGAAGCTGAATGGCAACTTTGAGCACCCACAAAAATTTCCAGTTCCATCCCTGTTATAAATCTATGCAATGCCAACTTTTGAATGATTTTATTGCAAGAAAGCATCTGATTACACTATACTTTTTTCCTTTTCCTGAGAGCTTGGGGTTGGAGGGGACGAGGGTAGTATGCCTCCCCTGTTGCCCCGGTGTATGGGCGCATGTACGCCCCAGAGATTCACATGTCCCTGGAGAGAGGCGTGGGAGAATTTGAGGGTGGGGTGTCAATTTAAGAGTGGCTTTAAAGTTATCTTTTAGTTTTTGCCTCAAAAGAACTATTATTCATATTTTTTTCCTGTGGTATATGTATGGAACTAACCAGAGTCAACTGTGATGTGTTGCGTCAATGTCTTGATTGATGTTTGTTATGTTGCTGGCATAATGGTTCAAAAATGATCGTGTAAGTAGTGGGGTAAAAGGGTTCCAAGCTCAGTTTTGATGTTAAATTGATATGCCAATTAATTAAATTCATCAATTATTTAACCATCCCCCACCTCCACCCATTCCAATTCCCAAACCCAGATGACGTAATGTGTTTTCCTCAGCCAGCATTTGGGTCCCCCCCCCCCCCCTCCCATGCCCCACCTCTCTCCCTCCCCCTTCTCTACCTACCCTATTCGTGGGAATTTCGAATTTTGGTGGGAATTTCATTGTCCCAGGGCTGTGCTGACATCCCACCATACCCCCTCCCGGGAACTGGTGGGAAATTAAAAATGATGCTGCCCTTTCTGGGACTCGAACTCTGGTCCTTCTAGATGGAATGTGCAAGTGGACCCCCCAACACTTAGAACCTATTCAGATGCAGGAGAGAAAGATTATTTATTTTGGTTGGGAAACTGAAGTAAAGCTCAGTCCTTATTAAATAATTAATTATAAAGATTGGGAATAATTACACAAATATATGCAAACTGCTACACAAGGAGTGCCTGAAATCACAATACAGCTCAAAAATTGATGATGCCATACAAATAGTCTTATCTTGCTTGGAAAAAAATTTGCAGTACCACTCGATGTACACAGACTTACCCTTCACCTAGAAGCTACCAGGAAAAATGAAGGAGTGGACAGTACTATCTTTATTTTTTGGTGGGAATTGTGCTGAATGGATGAGATGGCATTGTTAGACAGAGAGAAGTTTAATAATTGTATTAACTGTAAGCATACATCTGAGGACTGTATCGGTCACTGTTCAACATCAGACTTCGCTACAGATGCCTCCCCCTGCATTGCTCGACAATCACTGTGCGGCCTCGGTAATCGAAGCAACCACAACTGGTGGAAAATGCTTTACTGTTCCAATTACACATAAAAATTGTTGTGGAAAAAACCAACACTCGTAATCAATGGGTCATAATGCAACATATTTACTGGGAAAATTTATTGTCCCAAAAGATTGCACCGGGAGAGAAGGACAGCACCTTGAACATGCACTCTCCTCGATGTATGGTGAGGAATTAGTGAAATTATAGTCACACCTACCTCCCCCCTTCCCATATCCTAAAGATGCACCTGTATTTGCTCTATTTTCTATATTTCTATGTCTATGTGTTGAATGCATAGGTTGCTAACTGTTCGTCTATGAAATACGTTGCCAGAGACGCATGCTCTGTAGGCATGGAGAAGGGAAACTCTCACATTCCAGGATGCTAAGTGCAGTCAACACACTGTAAACTAATGAATAACTTATTAGCAGGATAAAGAAAATACTTGACATCTACAGTTTGTTGATGTACTGACAGAGTTATGGGAATGTATCAGAGTTGGAAGGTATAAACAAAAGTAGGGAAGCTCATCTGGTAAATAATACGAGCATATACTTGTGAGAAAAATAACAGAGCAGCAGCAGAAATCAACTCTGTACACACATCAACTCCCTGTAGCAGATACCACTCTCTGATGTGTCATAGCAGTTCAAGGATTCATTTCCAGCCTGCGAATTTCCAATCTGCACCTCTCATTGAGCCTCATCTAGGTACGAAGTGAGTGTTACTATACTTTTCATGATCTTCCTATCCAAAATGCATGCATGTTGATCATTGGGAAGAGGTGATTTCCTAAGATTTTTTGTAGGCTGGTGTATAGAACACGCAATTGTCTCATATAAAATCAAACAGCACATGGGTATGCGAGCAATGTGACCATGTACATAAGACCTCTAAGTCATGGCAGAAAAACAAGAATGTGTAGCAGTGTACAAAGCTGTAGTCATACATTGCTTGGATGTGTTACCGCTGAGAAACAATGTATCAAACGGCATATGAAAGAACTACACAGGAATCCTCTCTTGTGAGTTGTGGTCCATTAGATATGGTAATTCTCCAACAGTTGACAAAACTTTACAGAGGTCTGCGCAAGCAACTTCAACCATTGGCCACCTGCTCCAATGGAGCAATACATGTATATGTAATATGCTCGATGTCAATACGCAGATGGTATTTGTCTTTTTTTTTCAGTATGTCATAAGAGAAATACACAGCAAATTCTTATATCACAAGGAGTGGTATAACTGGTTAAAGTTTGGACGCAGATAGTTCTCTCAAACCTGTGCTAATTTTGCTTATAAAACAAATAGAAATTGGCTGTATTTATTATCGTGGAAGCATGCTCATTTTTATTATTATTGTCATGACTGCAGGTTTAAAGATAGGTGTTACCACAAGTCCAGTGTTATTTTATACCTCATAACCTCTCATTATAAACACCACCTGAATTATAGCTCATTGTGGAACCTAGAAATAATTTTCCCAATATGTGAGTAGATTGTGTGAATCAGGCTGTGATGATCAAATTGCTTATAAAACTAGATCGCAAGAATCTGCTGCTATTGAGAATGATTGTCTGCTGGTTGACAGAAACTTTACAGGCAGGTCAATAGAGGGAAGTTACGGAACACAAAATGTCAAATGTAAGCACACAGACAATATTTGTTTTCGATATATTGTATGGGAGAGACACAGTAAAAACTTACAGGAGGTTCTATTGCAAGACAGTCTCTCACAACTTGTTTCGTAAATGCCAGTGTGGTGTAACATAACATTCGTAAAATGGGACCTGCCATAGTGTAAAAAACAGCAATGTCCTCTTGAATTATAGCTTGCTGTTGTTGAACATAAAAAGATGTAAGCAAATGGCATTAAAGGCTGTATTCTGTAATGTTATTTCACGTGTTTGAAATGTTCGTAATGCACATGTGCATGTCAGTTTATTTACAGACACTGATTTGTAAGTGAAGCATGCTCCGAAGCCATGTAATTTGTCCATCAAGCTGAAAGAAATCGCTTAACATAGATGTTTTTTCCTTCAGAGTTTAAATTCTCGCTTCTTCTTTACTCCAATGATGTTTTCTTGATAACGAGGACATTCTGCAGTGATCAGTGGTTTTTGCAGCAAAACAGTACAAGTTTTTTTCTCGATTTTACGCTGGGTGAACGTGTAAAGGGTGTGTGTACTCCAACATCTACAGTTTCGTCTTTGCTCATCTGTATTCGGTGACAGTGGTGTAGTTATTTTTTTCCACTTCATTGGATACGGTATAGCAAAATAATGAGAGGAGGGGGGAGAGAGACGTGAGTTGTATCCTGCAATCAAATGTAGAAGAATGACTGTATAGGTGCCGTTCTAAATTGATAATTCAACCATCTGAAAAGCATGACGCTTTATAATTGGAACACGATGAATGCTTTCAAACTACAGTGATTTTGCTCATTAAACTAAAAGAAAATGGACTGCACCTATTTTTGTGGGAGCAGGACATTTGCTATTGTCACGGTTGTGTTTTCTGTTTTTAATATATGCTCGCTTATAAGAGATGCGTCAATGTTAAATACAATTGTTACAGTGAAGTGTTTTCCTCGCACAATGGCTGCCTACTAATGGCATTGGGGGCAGGTCTACTGTGTGTATGTGTGTGTGTGTGTGTGTGTGTGTGTGTGTTTAATCTCCTGACACCACTGTGCTCTGACTAGGGTGCGGCTACATTTTAACATCATTTAACTTGCAATGTTCAGTTGGTGTTACGGTCTTTTATGTTGACAAAGGGCTGGACCATCGCCGCGAGGCGGATCAGGTGCAGCCAGTGACCTCGAGGTCGTCCACCGGGAGGATGGCGGTTTGTGACAAAGAAATACACAGCATGCGGTAGCAGTTGGTTATTTGGAAAGGTCTTTGTCCTCACCTTAGGTCACGGGAGAGAAGGTGGGAGGGAGGGGGATGGATGAGGGGAGAATGGACTGCCTATAATTTCGCTAGTTCCTAGCCGCAAATCAAGGACAATGCACCCTCAACTGCCACCCCTCTCTCCTGTTGCAATCTTTTGGGATGACGATTTTGCCTAGTACATGTGTTGTATTATGGCCCATTGATTACGAGTGCTGGCTTTTTTTTTGACGACAATTTCGACGTGTAATTAGGTGAAGAGTCTCCCATCAGTTGTGGTAGTGTGTATTGGCTTCGATTACCCAGGCTGCAGGGTGATTGTCGAACAGTGCAGGTGGAGGCATCTGTAGCAAACTCTGACGTCAAACAGCAACAGATACAGTCCTCAGATGTAGGGTTGCAGGTAATACACTTATTAAACTCCTTTCTGTCCAACACTGGCATCTTGTCAATTGTCAGTTGAACATAATACCCGCCAAAAAGTAAAGATAGTAACATCCACGCCTTCATTTTACCTGGTGGCTTGTAGGTGAAGGGTAAGGTCTGTGTACATCAAGTGCTACTATGAAATTTTTTCCAAGCAAGGTAACACCATTTGTATGGGATTGTTAATTTTTGTGTCATATTGCGATTTTAGGCACTCCTTGTGTTGTGTTGTGTAAACAGTTGTGTAATTAGGCCTGATCTTCATGATTGATTAAATAATTAGGACCGAGATTTACTTCAGTTTCTCAACCCACTAATCTAACCTTCCTCTCCTGCATCTGCATAGTTTCCATGTGTTGGGGCGGGGGGGGGGGGGGGGGGGGGGTGCACTTGTACTTTCCATCCAGACAGACTGGAGTTTGAGTCCCAGAGACACCACTGCCATTTTTTATTTCCCGACAATTTCCGGGTGTGGTGGGACCTCAGCACAGCCTTGGGAGAAAGAAATTCTCATCAAAATCCGAAAATCCCGCCAAATTTCGAAATTCTCACCAATAGGGTAGGTGGGGAAGGGGTAGGGAAAGCGTTGGGCAGAGGAAAACACTTAACGTGTACAAGGGGTCGGTATGGGGTTAATTAATTGATCAATTTAACACATTCAACACTATGCCTGTACGCCATATGGGCACGCATGTTTCGGCCCGTATCCCATACTGGCGCCGCTTTTGTGGTTACTCAAAGGTATTTTCCACCACACTACATGGCTGGTGGTTGCAAGATAACTGCAGTAGTTCATATTTTGTCCACTAGATGCAGCAGCAGTTGATCAGTTGCATGTATCACTTATATAAGTAGAAAATTTGTCAGTATAGCAATCGGTTTTTGACAACATTTTCACTTGGCACGCAGCAATTAATTTGCGATTGTGTATGAGCATTTTGAGCGAAATTGACAGTTAGAGGCCTCCGGGAAAATGATGTTCAGGACATTTTATTCAGAAAAAAGACTCTGATATTGACGTCAGGGACAACAACAGTGACTACAAGCGAGAAAGTGTTTCAAATGATGAATCAGGTAATAGTTTTTATTTTTTTCTCAGTTTTGTTGCTAATGTATACAAATAATTTGTAAAGAAAACACATTATCTTTTTTTTCTTTTTATGTAATTTGATTTATGGTTTCTCATTAGATGAGGAGATGCAACGATCAACAAATGTTACAGCAAAAATTCGATGTTAGTTCTTCCTCAACACAATACTGATGACTGGCAGGAGCACGGCGCACAGCCTCAGCTTCCAGTGTTTCAGGTGGCATCTGGAGCCACTTGTTTGGAAACAGGAACTGATCTCTATTACTGTTTTTTAAACTTTTGTAGTGACGGTATTATCCGCAATATAGAGATCGGGACATACAAATATGCAATTACAAAATCTGCCGCAATGAAACAGCGAAATGAAATAAAAAAGAACGCTATGTGGCACAAATGGGTTCCAATAAAACTACTCGAATTACATTGGTTTCTTGCAACAGTTCTGTATATGTATGTCGTGAAGTTAACAAAGCTTAGTGACGAATGGTCAGCTGATCCATTTTTACAAATAGGCTTTGTGAGTCGTTTGTTGAGCCATGTTAGGTTTTCCAGTATTATGTTCATGCTGCATGCCAATGACAACTCAACATACGTAAAAAAGGAGAGGAAACCCATGATCCTATTCATAATTTTGGATCTGTGTTCGACTTTTTTGTCGACAAACGTCGATCCAATTTCATGCCATTCGAAAATTTGAGTATAGATGAAGCTATTTGTCCATTTCGTTGATGTGTTGGCTTTAGGTTTTACATGAAAAATAAACCCAATAAATATGGCATGAAACTTTACACACTTTGTGAATCTGCGACTGGCTACGTCCTGAACTACGATGTTTACACAGGATCAGCAGGGAGAACTGTCAACCATATTCCAGTGTTAGTAGACAGACTCTGTTCTGCACATTATGGTAAATGCCACTGTATTTACATGGACAGATATGACACTAATGTTCCTCTACTGAAGATGTGGGAGCAAAATACATTAGCTGTTGGAACTGTAATGATATCAGGCTATCACCAACGGCTTTCCAGTATGTTAAAAAGGTGGTATTACAACAGTAATGAAACCAGACGTTGTAATTGACTACAATATGAACAAGACTGGTGTAGATCGTGTGGATTAGCTGTGTAGTTACCACCCATTCGCTCGAAAAACAATGAAGTGTTGGAAAAACTTTTCTTTCATGTTTTTGTAATGTCTGTTGTGGACAGTTTTATTATGTACCAAGACGTCAGTAGACATAAAATCTTTGTGGACTTCATAAGAAAAGTTAGCTTGAAATTGGTAGCAACAGGAGGAGACTTTTGAGCTTCAGAACCAACACCAAGCACTAACCTCGACAGAAAGTTTGGTCGACACTTCCCAGAAAAAGTATCTCCCACTGCCAACAAAGTAAATACTATGCGATATTGCAAAGTATGTTCCGACAAAGGCAAGAAAGAGACCGAAAAGCGGATAAGAAAAGAAAGCAGATGGTGGTGCACAGACGGCAAAGTAGGACTCTGTGTACCTCATTGCTTCCAGGATTACCACTTGAAAGTGAATTATGAATGAAATATGTGATCATTTCATATAATAAAAAATTAAATAAAAAACTTACTGTGAACCAAATTCTTTTTATTATAAGCGCCGGAAATCATGTTAGGAAATGTAAAGTTTTTTCCGGGTGAAGGTTTCTCATGTTTTTGGGAATGCTGGTACACCTCTACCGATGCAAGCATATATATAAGCTTACTTTTTTCCTAATCTATAAAGTATCGAGTTTCAAACGATGCTAGAAATGCAGCTTCGAGGCCCTTAGTTATTGTACACTTATTCATTAAAGTTGCTTGAAAATCGCCAGTGGACCTGCACAGTTGAGGCGCATACATAGGAGTGTGGAATGTGTTAATTAATTTTCATATCGATTTGATATCAGAATTGCACTCAGAACCCACTTACCCCACTACTGGTGTATAGAATATGTTAGCGCTTAAAGTAGTGAAAAAAAAATTCCAGATTCTGATTTCACTTAAATTCATACTGTCCCCTGAGCTGCACAACAGTGCATTTCGAGTTTTCCAGGAGGGCCGATTTTGAGAACAGATTTGCTTTCCTCGGAATTAACGCCGTATATCTCAAGGCTCCCCTTCAATACTGCCCAACATTTGCGTGACTCTGTGGCTCCCTCTGAACAGGGAGGTCACGGAAAGCGCTACCCTTTCCGCGAAGACTCGCGTTCTGCTTTGTGGGGCTAACAAGTAAACAGTGTGCACGAGAGTTTCAACTTGCGAGAAGGGCTACAATGTCTACTGATTTCCAGAAAATTACTGCCTACATTTAGTATTTGGAGAGAAGTTTATGCAGTACTCCGTTGACGTTATGGATTGCTACAGTTGTTCAATTGATGCGGCTTTCTGTGGTGCCTCGTGTTGTGGACAACTGTAGCACTTCCTCTTAGCAGCATGCGTGCGTCCCACATATTTCATTACAAAATGTAGTACGTGTTTCAAGAGTGAGAGCTAGTAACGCTCCGTGACAGTGTATGTAACAGCCTACCAAAATGATGTGCACATGTTAATAATTAAAAAAAAAATGTGTCGCCGTCATTCTGCCTTTATTTACTAGTTTCACTGTAAGTTTTCCGTGTAATAGGTAATAAAGTGTTAACCGTACTAAATCATGCATTTGTTTAAAGAGAAAGCTATTTTTTTAAGAAAAATTTCACTTTTTTCTGTGTAAAATCATAAGAAGTAATATACAGACTATGTGATCAAAAGTATCCGGGCACCTGGATGAAAATGACTTAGAAGTTCGTGGCGCCCTCGAGCGGTTCAAAAATGGTTCAAATGGCTCTGAGCACTATGGGACTCAACATCTTAGGTCATAAGTCCCCTAGAACTTAGAACTAATTAAACCTAACTAACCTAAGGACATCACACACACCCATGCCCGAGGCAGGATTCGAACCTGCGACCGTAGCAGTCCCGCGGTTCCGGATTGCAGCGCCAGAACCGCTAGACCACCGCGGCCGGCCCCTCGATCTGTAATGCTGGAATTGAGTATGGTGTTGGCCCACCCTTAGCCTTGATGATAACTTCCACTCTCGCAGGCATACATTCAATCAGTTGCTGGAAGGTTTCTTGGGGAATGGCAGCCCATTCTTCACGGAGCGCTGCACTGAGGAGAGGTGTCGATGTCGGTCGGTGATGCCTGGCACCAAGTGAGCGTTCCAAAACAACCCAAAGGTGTTCTATATGATTCAGGTGAGGGCTCTGTGCAGGCCAGTCCATTACAGGGATGTTATTGTCGTGTAATCACTCCGCCACAGGCTGTGCATTATGAACAGGTGCTCAATTGTGTTGAAAGATGCAATTGGCATCCCCGAATTGCTCTCCAACAGTGGGAATCAAGAACGTGCCTAGAACATCAGTGTAGGGATGTGCTGTGATAGTGCCACGCAAAACAACAAGAGCTGCAAGCCTCCTTCATTAAAAAATATGACCACACCGTAACACCACCGAATTTTGCTGTTGGCACTAACACGCTGCCAGATGACGTTCACCGGGCATTCACCATACCCACACCTTGCCATCGGATCACCACATTGTGTACCGTGTTTCGTCACTCCACACAACGTTTTTCCACTGTTCAATCGTCCAATGTTTACGCTCTTTACACGACGCGAGGCGTCGTTTGGCATTTACCGGCCTGATGTGTGGCTTATGAGCAGCTGCTCGACCATGAAATCCAAATTTTCTCACCTCCCGCCTAACTGTTATAGTACTTGCAGTGGATCGTGATGCAAATTGGAATTCCTGTGTGATGGCCTGGATAGATGTCTGCCTATTACACATTACTTCCCTCTTCAACTGTTGGCCGTCTCTGTCAGTCAACAGACGAGGTTGGCCTGTACGCTTTTGTACTGTACGTGTCCCTTCACGTTTCCTCTTCACTATCTCAGCGGAAACAGTGGACCTAGGGATGTTTAGGAGTGTGGAAATCTCGCGTACAGGCGTACGACACAAGTGGCACCCAATCACCTGGCCACATTCGAAATCCTTGAGTTCCGCAGAGCGTCCCATTCTACTCTCTCAGGATGTCTAATGACTACTGAGGTCGCTGAAACGGAGTACGTGGCAGTAGGTGACAGCAAAATGCACCTAATATGAAAAACGTATGTTTTGGGGGGATATCCGGATACTTTTGATCGCATGGTGTACTGTTCAAATGACACGTTTACCTACAGTCTTTGAGTATTTGACCATTTGCATTCCTCTTCCAGTACTAGGACTTCAGATTTCTAAAGTTTGCCAACTGGCCCGCCATCGCATTCACCATATACGAGCTGTCATCTTACGCAACTTTCTTCCCAGTATCATCTTTCGACCGTTTTTTTTCTATTTTTAATTTGGTTTATATTCCATCTTGTGTCTTTTTCACTAGTTTTCCTTCCTGTCTTTCTTTTTCCCTTCTTGGTCCTTTTCGTGTCTGTCTATTTCTCCTGCCACTTCTATCCCCTATCTTTTTTCCACCTGCTGTCTGTGATTTCTTTCATTTTGTTGCTTTCACTTTGGATAGTTCTGTTTGAATCTTGAACCATGAGCGTACCCAGCAAGGGGTGGAAGAGGCGAGCTGCCAGCAGCTACTCGTCCTACCCTTCTCCCGCCGCTCCCTGTAGAAAAGGTTTCTTGTAAACAGAACTTTAATCCTGCTGCGCCAAAAGTACAGATAAATCGATTCCGTGTCATTTTGGAGAAGGCCAAACTTGTAATGGATATTAACTAATAGCAAATGTATCCTTTGTCGTGAAATCTCAAAATTAGTTGTCCCATCACCTTCCTCTCCTATCCCGCCAGACTGAGATTCATTGGAAGAACCCTAACGAAATGCAGTCCGAAAACAAAGGAAGTAGGTTGCAGTACACTTGTTCGCCCACTGCTTGAATACTGCTCACCGGTGTGGGATCCGTACCAAATAGGGTTGATAGAAGAGACAGAGAAGATCCAACGGAGAGCAGCGCGCTTCGTTACAGGATCATTTAGTAATCGTGAAAGCGTTACGGAGATGATAGATAAACTCCAGTGGAAGACTCTGCAAGAGAGACGCTCAATAGCTCGGTACGGGCTTCTGTTGAAGTTTCGAGAACATACCTTCATCGAGGAGTCAAGCAGTATATTGCTCCCTCCTACGTATATCTCGCGAAGAGACCATGAGGATAAAATCAGAGAGATTAGAGCCCACACAGAGGCATACCGACAATCCTTCTTTCCACGAACAATACGAGACTGGAATAGAAGGGAGAACCGATAGAGGTACTCAAGGTTCCCTCCGCCACACACCGTCAGGTGGCTTGCGGAGTATGGATGTAGATGTAGAGGTAGATGTATCCTGCAACACAAGATCTTTTGAATATACGTGTCTTGATTTATGTATGCGTTTTTAATCCCATCTCTTGTTGTGATAGTTGGGCTGGTCTGATCAAAAGTTCCGGACACTTCTAAGTGAGGCGGAATTCACTACTAGGTGTCTCGAGAAGCAAACCGGCCAGTAGAAAAGGAGGCAGGGAGTATTGTGTTGCCAGTGGAGAAGCAGCAATAGCAGTTTGTGTCGGCCAGGAGAGTGCTGTGACTTCGAACGTGGGCTAGTCATTGGACGTCACTTAAGTAACAAATCAATGAGGGACATTTCAACCCTTGTAAAGCTGCCCAAGTCGACTGTTGGTGATGTGACTGTAAAGTGGGGACAGAATGGAACATCCGCAGCTAATCTAAGAACAGGCTCACTTCATGTACTGACGGATAAGGACTGTCCAGTTGTATGGAGAAACTTCAGTCCGGAACCGCACTGCTGCTACTGTCGCAGGTTCGAATCCTGCCTCGAGCATGGATATGTGTGATGTCCTTAGGTTAGTCAGGTTTAAGTAGTTCTAAGTCTAGGGGACTGATGACCTCAAATGTTAAGTCCCATAGTGCTTAGAGCCATTTGAAACATTTTTTATGGAGAATGGTTGTAAAAATCTCTTGCAGTCGGCGGAAGGAATGACTAGTGAGTTTCAAAGCGGTACCAGCAGTCCAGTTAGCACAGTGACTGAGCGTACGGAGTTAAGAAGAACGTGGTACAACAGTCGAGCAACTACTGCTCGTAAGCCACACCTCTCTGAAGTCAGTACTAAGCGACACTTGAGTTGGTGTAAGGAACAACCCCACTGGACAGTGGATCACTGGAAATGAGTGATTTGAAGTGATGAATCACGCTATACCATGAGACACTCCGATGGAAGGGCCTGGGTTTGGCGAATTCCTGGAGAATGCCACCTGCCATTCCGAGGAGACGGTGTCACGACATGGGGGTGTTTTTCGTGATTAAGGTGCGATCGCATTGTTGCGATTAAGAAATCGCTAAATTCGGAAGAATATGAAATATTTTTACTTTATTGTTTACTGCGTATGGTAGAGGAACAGTTCAGAGAGTTTATAACAGCGCGGCAGTGCATCTTGTCACAAAGCAACATCTATGAAGCAATGTTTTGTGGCCAATAACATTCCTCAAATAGAGTGGCCTGCGTAGATTCCTGCCCAGAACATCTTTTCGATGAATTAGAACGTCGACTTCGCATCAGATCCCAGCGTCCAAAATCACTACCTTTTCTGGTTTCGGCACTTGAGGGGCAATGGGCTGCCGTTCCTCTGCAGACATTCAGACACCTCGCTGAAAATAAACAGAGTCCAAACCGTCACAAAGGCGAAGGGTGGACACATACCATACCCATATCCGCTACACTGATGTGACAAAAGTCAAGGGATAGAGATATGCACATAAACAGATGGCGGTAGCATCGCATACACAAGGTGTAAAAGGGCAATGCATTGGCGGAGCTGTAATTTGTACTCAGGTGATTCATGTGAAAAGGTTTCCAACGTGATTATGACCACACTACGGGAATTAGCAGACTTTGAACGCGGAATGGTAATTGGAGCTAGATGCATGGGACATTCCATTTCGGAAACCGTTAGGGAATTCAGTACTCCGAGATCCACAGTGTCAAGAGCGTGCCGAGAAAATCAAATTTGGAACATTACCTCTCATCACGGATGGAGCAGAGGCCGACCACCTTCACTTAACGACAGAGAGCAGCGGTGTTTGCGTGGAGTTGTCAGTGCGTGAAATAACCACAGAAATCAATGTGGGACGTTCGACAAACGTATCCATTAGGACAGTGCGTCGAAATATGGCGTTAATGGGTTGAGGCAGCAGACGCCCGATGCGAGAGCCCTTGCCAGCTGCATGACATTGCCTGCAGCGCCTCTCCTGGGCTCATGACCTTATCGATTGGAACCCAGACGACTGAAAAACCGTTGCCTGATGAGTCCCGATTTCAGTTGGTAAGAGCTGACATTAGGGTTCGAGAGTGGCGCAAACCCAGGTTGTCAACAATGCACTGTGCAAGCTACTAGTGACTCCATAATACACTCCTGGAAATTGAAATAAGAACACCGTGAATTCATTGTCCCAGGACGGGGAAACTTTATTGACACATTCCTGGGGTCAGATACATCACATGATCACACTGACAGAACCACAGGCACATAGACACAGGCAACAGAGCATGCACAATGTCGGCACTAGTACAGTGTATATCCACCTTTCGCAGCAATCCAGGCTGCTATTCTCCCATGGAGACGATCGTAGAGATGCTGGATGTAGTCCTGTGGAACGGCTTGCCATGCCATTTCCACCTGGCGCCTCAGTTGGACCAGCGTTCGTGCTGGACGTGCAGACCGCGTGAGACGACGCTTCATCCAGTCCCAAACATGCTCAATGGCGGACAGATCCGGAGAGCTTGCTGGCCAGGGTAGTTGACTTACACCTTCTAGAGCACGTTGGATGGCACGGGATACATACGGACGTGCATTGTAATGTTGGAACAGCAAGTTCCCTTGCCGGTCTAGGAATGGTAGAACGATGGGTTCGATGACGGTTTGGATGTACCGTGCACTATTCAGTGTCCCCTCGACGATCACCAGTGGTGTACGGCCAGTGTAGGAGATCGCTCCCCACACCATGATGCCGGGTGTTGGCCCTGTGTGCCTCGGTCGTATGCAGTCCTGATTGTGGCGCTCACCTGCACGGCGCCAAACACGCATACGACCATCATTGGCACCAAGGCAGAAGCGACTCTCATCGCTGAAGACGACACGTCTCCATTCGTCCCTCCATTCACGCCTGTCGCGACACCACTGGAGGCGGGCTGCACGATGTTGGGGCGTGAGCGGAAGACGGCCTAACGGTGTGCGGGACCGTAGCCCAGCTTCATGGAGACGGTTGCGAATGGTCCTCGCCGATACCCCAGGAGCAACAGTGTCCCTAATTTGCTGGGAAGTGGCGGTGCGGTCCCCTACGGCACTGCGTAGGATCCTACGGTCTTGGCGTGCATCCGTGCGTCGCTGCGGTCCGGTCCCAGGTCGACGGGCACGTGCACCTTCCGCCGGCCACTGGCGACAACATCGATGTACTGTGGAGACCTCACGCCCCACGTGTTGAGCAATTCGGCGGTACGTCCACCCAGCCTCCCGCATGCCCACTATACGCCCTCGCTCAAAGTCCGTCAACTGCACATACGGTTCACGTCCACGCTGTCGCGGCATGCTACCAGTGTTAAAGACTGCGATGGAGCTCCGTATGCCACGGCAAACTGGCTGACACTGACGGCGGCGGTGCACAAATGCTGCGCAGCTAGCGCCATTCGACGGCCAACACCGCGGTTCCTGGTGTGTCCGCTGTGCCGTGCGTGTGATCATTGCTTGTACAGCCCTCTCGCAGTGTCCGGAGCAAGTATGGTGGGTCTGACAGACCGGTGTCAATGTGTTCTTTTTTCCATTTCCAGGAGTGTAGTATGCGCCGTTAACATGGGTCGTTGACTGGAAATATTTATGTTCGGCTACTGGGAGACCATTTGCAGTCATTCATATCCTTCGTGTTCCCGAACAACAATGGAATTTTTATGGATGACAATGCACCAAGTCACTGAACCACAATCGTCCGTGACTGGTTTGAAGGACATTCTGGACAGTTTGAGTGAATGGTTTGCCCAGCCAGATCGCCCGACATGAAGCCCACTAAATACTTAAGGGATACAATCAAAATCCTGCACTGGCAAAACTTCTGCAATTATGGACGGCCGTAGGGGCAGCATGGCTCAATATTTCTGCAGGGGACTTCCAGCGGCTTGCTTAATCCATCCCACGTCCAGTTGCGCCACTACGCTGTGCAAAAGGAGGTCCGACACGATATTATGAGGTATTCCATGACTTTTCACACCTCAGTGTAAAAGGTGTGTGGAACCTATCAGCTGATAGTGTATGTGAAATTATTCTGCATTTTTGCATCAAATGCCCGTTCTATTACAACTGAAAATGAAGTTATTCACCTTGTAGCAGATCAGGTTTTCTGACAGACTAAAGCTGTGCAGAGCTGTCATTCTCTCCCTCTTGACAGTTCTCGAAACAACCCCCTAAGCTTCTGCACTCACTACGGCTGAGGCTTTTCCAGAAGATCTTGTCTCCTTTGTCTGCAGATTCGGCTAGGGCAGCCTCTGTAAAGTTTGCAAAAGTAGGAGAAGATTGAAGCCTTAATTGATCTGTGAGGCCTCACTTCCATAGCAGCGTCGAAGTAATTTTAATTGAAACCACCTTCATGCTGGGAAAAACTACTCATGTAATTTGAAAGAAGGCGTAACTACTGAGAAATAATCTCAGTTCTTCGCAATAAAACAATCATACAAGTGGAGAAAAATCTCCTCTTTGGTCTCACTTTTGACACCATTATTCTGTGACTGGTTTCCGATCGTAAAGCTTTTTTTTTGTAGTGTACAGAATTGATAATTTCTCCCTTAAACACCTCAAACACGCACACACGAGCGCACACACACACACACACACACACTCACACACACACACACACACACACACACACACACTTACTACACATGGCCAGTAGCGCTAACATAAAACTCCACAGTCACTGACTTTGACCAACTCAGCTTAATTGCCCGAAACATCTCAGTGATGACTGCCATTCTTTCAACTGCAGAAAGTTCGAGGGACTGGTACTGTAACAAAGTGTTCTAACGAATTACCACGTATCATCCTAAAAGTAATGAAACTTCTAACCGAACAGAGACACTGCATTTCTTTACCATCTTTTATCCAATCTGTGCTTAGCTTTTCTAATGTTGCCTGGAATTCTTCTCCCCAAAGTTCCACCATCCCCTCCTCCAAATTACGTCATTCTCTACACGTCACTTTTTGCACCCATTTACCATTCCTAATGTATGTCATCTGCCGACTCTCCACATTCCACTTGCAGATTCTCACAAAGAGTATTTATGTACTTTCTACACCTCTTTAAACTTCACCACGAATCACTTCACATCGATTCTGGTCTGCTGCTCTGCTGTATCCAACTACCACGGAATCTCTCTCGGCATCTACTCCTCCTATTTGGTGTGAAACCATAGTGCATTAACAATGAATCGTCTATGGTCTAACAACGATAAACTCTGCACACAACCGTTACCCATTTCATAACTGCCACACGCCTCATAACTTTTCTGTACCAGTCATCTTTCTCTCATCCAATCTGTATTATCTCAGCGCAGTTTCTTTGATTCAGTTTAATATTTTCTCAGTCACCATCAGCTTCATACTTCATTACTACCACAACAAGGCAACATCAGTAACTTCCCTATCTGACTTCAACAGTGTAATTCACAGTCATCATATTAATATACACTAAACTCCGTCTGAACAGGCCTTGACGGCCCGACGGTACTTCCCTGGTCAGCACACCACTCTCCAAGCCGTTGTCAGTTTTCGTGACTAGATGTTAATATACATTGTTGATCATTAAAACTGCAACATAAGAATGGATAGCAAATAACGGAACTTTAATTATAATAGGGAAAAGAATACAAAATTAAATATGTGGATGACTTGTGGGTACTCAGAACTCAAACTCCGTCCAAACAGGCCTCAGAAGACCCGATAGTACCAACCGACCGCCTTGACATCCTCAACGGACAGTTGTCAGTGGATGCGGATATGGAGGGGCATGTAGTCAGTGTGGTAAGCACGACTCTCCCCTGGCCAACGTCAGCTTTTGCGACTGGACCCGCTGCTTCCAACCAAGTAACTCCAGCATTGTCCTCACAAAGGCTGAGTGCACCCCACTTGCCAATGGTCACCCGTCCAGGTGCATGCTAAGCCTAACAGTGCTTAACTTCTGTGATCCTACTGGAACTGGTGTTATCACTGTTGTAAGGACGCTGGCGATTTGTGGATACACAGGGTGCGAAATATATTCCACCTCTGGCAGCATCAATGGCTCTGACCTGGGTGGGAATTGCGTCAAACTGAGCTTGGATGACGGACACAAATATGGCATTCAGTGCTCCTTACTTCAATACCAGAGTTCATCAGTCAGACTGACTGGCGACTGTAGACCCTATATATCGAAGTAGATCCGAGCAGCAAGAGAAACATATGGTCTTGTACTATCTTGTTGGAAAATAACGTCATGGAGACCTTGATGAGACAACACCACCACTGGCCCTAACACGCAGAAATGTCGTGATTGCTGTCTGTATCACTTGCAATGTGGTCCAGTTGTGATTATGTTGTCTACCCAGTGTCACTCTATGCCATCATGCCAGAGGCTGGGCTCATTTAACTATGGCCAAGGCAGTCAGGCATCTTTTATTCTCCTTGGAGCTTAGTCACATGGGTATGTGTATCGTGATTCTGTAAGCAAATCATGACTCGGCAGGAAAGACGACAAGGTGACACACTTGTGTCGAGTGAGTCGTTAGGTGTATCATTGTTGACACATATCTCTCTGTGCTACTGCAGCGAGGAAAGGGCAATGGTTGCTGTGCTGAAGTCTCCGTGTGGATACTTGCCTTGCTGTAAACAAGTCCATTACCTGATTCAAAGCAAGTGCTGTGGCTGTACAGGTCTGAAAGGCCGTGCTGACTGAATGTCTCTCCTCTCAGGCGCTAGTCACTTGGGGCCATTGAGATTCTGCATTGCGATGCGTATGGCTCTCCTGAAGGCATCGATTCCATATTTGGGTTGGGCTGATTTGGTGGAAGAGACCAAACAGCGAGGTCATTAGTCTCATTGACTTAGGGAAGGATGGGGAAGGAAGACGGCCACACCATTTCAAAGGAATGGTCCTGGTATTTGCCGAAAGCGATTTAGGGAAATCACGGAAAACTGAAATCAGGATGGCCAGACGCGGGGTTGTACCGTAGTCTTCCGGAATGCGAGACAAGTGGGCTAACCACTACACCACCTCGCTCGGTTCCCATATTTGTATTACAGTCGTGCTTTCCCAGACAACACATGCAATAGTATTGCGGAACCTTACACCCCAGACTCAACATGCCACCATCCTACCACTGTTGAATTCCAACACGTGTGGGTAGCTGTTTCACCTTGTTATGTGATGTACAATACGATCTCCCCATGAACAATCAACTTCCACATGTGGTTTCTGAATGAGAAATCTGCTGCATAATCATTCCATATATATACAGAATGCAAATAGCGTTACCCCTACCTATCAGTTTTGATATCAAATTGATATGCAAATTAATTAATTGAGCAATTAATTACCTTCTACCCCATGATGACGTCATGGGTTTCCCCAGCTGGCTCATGGCTCCCTATCCCATCTCTCTCCCCTCCACCCCCTCTCCCCCTCCTGCAAATTTCGAATTTTGTTGGGAGTTTCAAATTTTGGCGGGAAATGATGGGAATTTAAAAAATGGCGGGATCTACTTTGTCCCAAGGCTTTACTGACTTCCCGACCCATCCCACACCCGAGAATTGGTGGGAAATTCAAAATGACAGGTGCCCTTTCCGGAACTCGAACCCCAGCTCTTCTGAGTGGAAAGCTCAAGTGCACCCCTCTACAAGGGAAATTATACAGCTGCAGGGGAGAAAGATTAGGTTAGTGCATTTTCTTCATTTTAGATGGGAAACTGAAGTAAACATAATTCCTAATTACGTAATTAATTATAAAGATCGAGCCTAATTATGCCTCTAAATGCATAGTAGTACACAAGGAGTGCCTAAAATCGCAATACAGCCCAAAAATTGATGACGTCATACAACTGGTGTTATCCTGCTGTGAAAAAAATTCACACTACCACTCGGAACTAATGCCAGATGTACTCAAAATCTACATACCTCCCTTTACCTACAAGATGGTAGGACAAGGGCTGGAATGGTAGGTACTATATTTTTGGCGAGAAATGTGTTCAACTGATGAGATGTCATTGTAGGGTAGAATGGAATTTAATAAGTGTATTACATATAAGCATACAGCTGAGGACTGTGTCTATGCCTGTTTGATATCAGAGTTTGCTGCAAACACCTCCCGCTGCATTGCTCGACAAACACACTGGTCCTCGAAATTAAAATGAACGGTGCCCTCTTTGTTTCTCAACAACTTCCTCTTGTTCCACTGAGAGGTCACCTACGTATAGCTGCTAAGTAATTTGTACACAGTAAGAAGACAGAGCAGAAAACCATCACTAAAGGGTAGGAAGGACAATATGCGCTATCACAACTAATGGAAAATGCTTCACTGTTCTAATTGCATTTTGAAATTCTGAAAAAACCAGCTCTCTTAAACACTGTGTTGTAATGCAACACATACACTGGGGATTGAGAAAAATCATTTTAATAAGAACAACCGACCCAAAAGATCACACCAGGAGTGGGGGGCAGCTGCAAGTGTATTTTCCTTGATGTGTAGTCACAAACTAACCAATTTAGAGGCAGTCTTAACTCCCACTACCAGCCCTCATCCATCCCTCTCCTCACCGTAGGTTAGGATACAGGCCTGTTCTAGCCTGTCACTGATGGTCTACAGCCGGCCGCGGTGGCCGAGCGGTTCTAAGCAGTCTGGGACCGCGCCACTGCTACGGCCACAGATTCGAATCCTGCCTCGGGCATGTATGTGTGTGATGTCCTTAGGTTAGCTAGGTTTAAGTAGTTCTAAGTTCTAGGGGACTGATGACCTCAGATGTTAAGTCCCATAGTGCTCAGAGCCATTTGACCATTTTCTGATGGTCCACAAACAGAGCCATCTGGAGGCAGTGATATATTGTCTCCAGTCTGCGGAAATCAATCACAGACGGACAAAAGACTCAACAATAGGACGCTTCCTGCAAGCCGTTAAATGTATTTTTCGGACAGACGTTCCGCCCCTGGAACAACAACAAAATTCCAGAAAACTCCTAACATCTACTGGTTTGGAAATGGGCAGCTGTATCCGATTCTGTATGCCACTGCCCAACACACCCCAGCAAGCAGCCGTTGGCCACCCATATGCAGGAGCTCTCCACCTCGGGCTGAGCAGGTGGTCCGAGCAGTCAGTGCTGTTATTGCCAACAAAAGCTAGAAGTACACAATAGGCCGCAATGCCAGTGGGCCACAGAACACAGCGAGATAAACGATGCCTATCCTGACCGTTTGTTGTTTGTCTAAAAGTGCAGCCGCGGCCGCACTCCTTCTGCTGTGACATTGCTTCTGCTGGCGCCCACCCTTCTGCCACAACCGTTTCAGTGTAACAGTTTTATTTGAAGTCAGTGCACCTCTTACAAGCGAGCATCTATTAAAAAAAACACAGTCGTTATGACAGTAAAAACGAGTCTTGTTTCTACGAACGCAGGTGCAGTCCATTTTCTTTTAGTTTTATGAGCAAATACGGTAATTTTGAGAGCATTCATTGTGTCCAAATTATGAACTGTCGTGCACGTGGGCGTTATATTCTTTTCAGACGATTGATTTATCAGTATAGAACAGCATCTATATAGTCATTCTTTTATGTTCGACAGCAGAATACGTTTTGCATCCCTCTCTCTCTCCCCCTGCATCCCATTATTCTGCAACATCCAACAACGTGAAAAAAAGCTGCATCACCGTGGCCGATTGCAGATGAACAAACTGCAGAGGTCGGAACTCTATAGGGATACATCTGAAACACGTAATAAGTTATCTCACATTTCCTATACATGTCCACCCTCAGTAAATCGAAAACACTTCCGCTGTTTTGGAGCAAAACTACCGATCACTACAGAATGTCCTAGGCATTCCGAAACTTTCATCGGGGTAAAGAAAAGCGTGAATTGAAAGTCCAAATATATATATGCCTAACGAAACATCTGTCTTAAGCGATTTCATTCAGTTTGATGGATAAAATTACATGATTTGAGAGCGTCCCAGCGTTCAAATCCGTGTCTGTAAATAAACTGTCGTGCACGTGGGTATTACAAACATTTAACACACGTGAAATAACATTACAGCTTATAGTTTTCACGCTAACTGTTCACATGTCGGAAAAAACAGTCATTTTACGTCCAGCAACAAGGAGCTATAATTCAAGAGGATGTTGTTGTGTTGCACACTATGGAGGGTCCCATTTTACCAATGAAATGGTATATCACGGCGCCGTTTACGATACATAAAAAAATTGTGAGAGCATGTCTTCTAATATAACCTCCTAATATCACCTAGTAGAGAATCCTATAAGCTGGTTCCAATACATGGAAAACAAATACAGTCTGCATGCCGACATCTGGGATTTTTGCTCCATAACTCGCCTCTACCGATCTGTGTGTAGAATTTCTGTCACGCGTACTTGAAGATGGTGCAAATGGTTCAAATGGCTCTGAGCATTTGGGACTTAACATCTGAGGTCATCAGTCCTCTAGACTTAGAACTACTTAAACCTAACTAACCTAAAGACATCACACACATCCATGCCTGAGGCAGGATTCGAACCTGCTACCGCAGCGGTCGGGCGGTTCCAGACTGAAGCGCCTAGAACCGCTCGGCCACACCGACCGGCGCACTTGAAGAAGGCCACAACCTGCAGACCATCATTCGCAACAGCAGCAAAATATTGTGTCGTAGTTTCGTAAACAATTTTGTCATCTCAGGACAGCCTTTATCACGCAATTTACACACATGTAAGAAAAACACTATCATTTCTAAGTTCCACAACAAGCTATAAGTCAAGAATTGTGTACTTTGTAACTAGATGTTATGAAGTATTAAAATAGCACAGAGCTTGTGGGAACACATACTTTTAAACACGCAATCGTGATGACCATAATAAAAACTCATGATTCCATGAAAATGGATACAATCGATTTCTGTTAGTTTTATAAGCAAAATCGGTGTAGTTTTAGAACACCCCGCATGTTCAAATTACAAATTGTCAACTACAAAGGCAGATGTATGAAATACCAAAATTGATCAGAGGTGACGTTTCTTATCGACAAAAATGTGGAAGAATTTGCATAATTCTGGAGCGTTTCCAAACAGCTATCCGAAGGTGATGGCCTGTATAGTTAATCTCATATTCTATTGCGACAGGATCGCAGATGACTCAGTGTTCTGTTTCCTCATTTTGGAGTCATGTACATGATCACTGCTCCAGGGTCCGCCATCGCCGGAAAGTGCTGTCCACAACACGCACGGGGTAGTAGAAATAGAAAGAGGTACCGTTATCTTATTGGTGAAAAAAATGTGAAGAGCATTGCACCTTATGGAAATAGGACAAGTCTTCAGCATTGAGGAATGCATCCAAATAACTGCTTGAAGGAGATGGCCTCTACATTTAATCCCACGTTTTACAGTGACAAGTAGCAGATGTCCAGTGTTCCACCAAAGCTCTCTTCATCTTAAACAAGTGGTGTCAGTCAGTCATTATATGGTAATCAACATCATGCCAACGGACAGATGGGATGGAAACGACACCATCAATATGGTATGAAGTACTGTGATAAGCACCACTGTTGATTGCATGATCAGTTTTAGTAATTTTACCAGTTGTTCCATAATTTCAACGCCAGCTAGTGACACAGCAGAATGCTTCGCAATTTCTATATCAACGCTAAATCACCCCAGTACTTTGCAAGCACCATATACTAGATTGCAAATGCAGATAGATGACTGTGCAGTATGTCCATTCGGTCATATACAACAAAGTATACCAGGCAGCATCCTGTATCTAGGCGGTTGGGTTATCTACATATTTCTAGCACATCAGTCATAAGGCCGCATTTATGATTATGACTTGCCATCTTTCCCTGTGTGGACGGGAGTCACATGGTATCGCATTCACAGGAAGAAGTTGGAGATTGACAGATCCCCACATTATCCTTGACCAACCCTCTCTGCAACACGGTCGTCAATTTAATCTGTAACTGGTCAGAAGTAGGAGGGTACCATGTGCAATACATCGACGTCTCGGGAAGAAACAGAGCGAGCTGTGTTTGTAACTGGTGTTCTGCAAAGACTGTTCCATACCAGTCTTACCCATGGCATCCACTCAAGTGTGCAAGATATCTCCAAATGTGTGCATGTCGAGGAGGTTAGCACCCTTATCGGTATGTAGTAGACATGAGAGTGTTGTGGTGATATTACAGACGATTAAAAAGAAACGTCTGGAATGTATATAATGGAACTCCAGATGGATGGAGTTTGAAACATTTGACGTAAATCAACTGTGCTGTCGATTCTGGAGTATTATTTCAGTGTCTGGAGTTAGTACCAAGAAGGTACCAGCACGAGAGAAATGATTGTAGAGCATAAACAGACACTCCTATGGCTAGACAGTTCTGCACCTAAAAATGCTATGTTGTGAAAGCCATATGGTTTCCGATGTATTAGTAACGCGGAATGCAATGCTCTTAATACTCTAATGCAGAACATATATGTCCAACACCCGGCAAAGAAGCACACTGCAGGTTTCCAACCCAATCACTACGGTGACAAAATTTAAGATGAGAAAACTACTTATATCCGCCGATCAAGTTGCTTATAAACCAACTAGAACGAGGTCAGGAGACTGCTGTTCTGTCTTTTAGCAAATTAATGGATTTTATACGTCTTTTTAAGTTTGAAACAGATGTAACCTCAATCACATTTCCCATGTTAATCATGCTTATTATTGATAGTAGCAGTTTTGACGGATGCGGCTATGCCTCGCTAGGAAATAGAGCAAGGAAATAACGACATGAATATTTTAGATAGTTGTTAGATTGAGTTACCGCCCACGCTCTGTTGCACGAAAATGCACACGAAGAAGCAGCAACTTCTTATAAGGGAATAAGCAGCATGATCAGTAACCAGATGTAACAGTCTTAGTGCTGTTTATAGCAGCATCACCACGGGCCTGGCAGTATTGCTCTCACTCACAAAAAATGTTCAAATGTATGTGAATTCCTAAAGGACCAAACTGCTGAGGTCATCGGTCCGTAGACTTACACACTATTTAAACTAACTTATGCTAAGAACAACACACACACACACACACATGTGCGAGGGAGGACTCGAACCTCCATTGGGAGGGTCTCGCTCACAGAAATCCTGGTCTGATGTTAGGTAGTTTTGCTCATGTCTAGGATAATACGGCAATTTCGTCCTAACACAACGTCTCTTAGAGTACAACCTCCTCCCACTACAAAGGTTGATACATGTGGCATCAGTCCATTCTCCTACAGAACATTTTAGAGAAAGGCTTAAGTTCGATAAATGGACTGATTTTTCTCCTTAATACTTATGGAATAACTTGTTGTTGATAACCAACCGTAATTCAGTAATATTGGTATTCGACTGCATGTGTGAGAACAGAGTTTTGGATTGGGATACATATATTTTGCTTCCTTTAATGTAGAGCCTTTGTGTAATGTGTTAAAACTAAATGCAGACAGCAACCCACCTCAGTTCCCCATATGCCGTGGTCCTCTACTTTTATGTATACCCAGTCAGTTTTGCAAGTTTTATCGCGATTTTACATACTTCGTCATATTTCCCTAACTCTTATGTATCTCCCGTCAATCTGTCGTAATTATACCACATTTCCCTCTATTTTTACCGATTTTATGTCGTTTTCCATATTTTTTGATAGTTTCCGTATGCTGGCACACCCATGGGCTTTTGATTATGTACGAGAATATATGTGTGTCCTGTACACCACCCTACCAAAAAATCCTAAGATTTCCCATATTCCTGATGATCTACATGAGCGCATTTCAGGTAGGGAGATCACGAAAAGTATAATAACACTTGCCTCGTACCTAGATGAGGCTCAACGAGTGGTGTAGGTCTGAAACTCAAAGTCTAGAAACAATTCCGTGTACTGCTACAACATATGAGAGAAGTTGTACGCAGTCTCATGTAGCGATGCACTTAATTGAAGCTCACAGTCTGGCACGGTTCTACACTTTCATTTGACTTCCTCTGTACCATGTAGGGAAAATGGGAGCTGACATGTGTACAGAGTTGATTTCTGCTGCTGTTCTGACATTTCTTCCCATAAGCATATGTTCTTATTGATTACCAGATGAGCTTTGCTACTTTTGTTTATACTTTCCAATTCCGATACGTTCCCACGACTCTGGCAAGAGATCTACAAACTATACATTCTGGTATTTTCTTTATCCTAGTAATAAGTTATTTGTTAGTTGACAGTGTGTCGACTGCACTTAGCATCCTGGAACGTGAAAGTTTCCCTTCTCTATACCTACAGTGTGGGCAGCGTGATTTGTAGACGAGAAGTTAGCAAGATATGCATTCGAAGCGCAACCGTCCGGCACTGACAGTCTTACACACATACTTATATGGACTATGCATGGATATTACCAATCGCGAAGTCTCGATTTCAACCATTTGTACATTATTTCCGACAGTGCTCCAGCCCCATAAATAGCGAAAACTATTCACAAAACGATTCTGTAGGGGAAGTTAGCAGATTGAAATTCATCTTGCTAAAGAGCATAACGTATTCCATGCAAGTTATGTTACCGATATTTCGTATCACTGTTGCCTGGATTCTCCAGTAATAACAACAAACCAAGGCATCCTGCTGCGTCTACCACATCTCCTTTTATACTCCTAAAGATCCACGATGTCGGCACATGATCATCCCAGCTGCGTTATTTTGTTTGCTAGATGTCCATTGGAAGGAGGGAGCCAGTCCTTCTTGAGTGTTATTCTTATGTAGAAGATAGAAAACCACATTAGTTGGATTGTGTAGTATAGCACTGAACTCGAATGCGCCCACTCATTTACAACCATATATTATACAGATGCAGTGCATTTGTTCAAGATTTTGTATATGTATACAGAAAACTATCGAAAAAATTTGAAAATGGCTTAAAATCGAGGAAAACCTGGTATGATCACGACAAATTGATGGAAAATACGACATATTGAGGGAAATATCACGAGATATAAAAAATCGCGAAAAACTTGCGAAATTGACTGAGGATACATAAAATTACAGAAAAAGTACAATGAAATGCGAGGAATTGAGGTGGGTTTGTGGTACCCAGACACCGAAAACCGAGAAAAGCTTCAAAATTTTCCTTCTGTCTTAACCCCCCCTCCCGTAAACTACGTGGATTTTCGTAACATATGCTTCAACAACGGCGATATAAGTATTACACAAAGGCGCTATGTTTAAGCAAGCGAAACTCATGTATATCAGTCCAGAACTGTGCTCTCATACATGCAGTTGAATGTAGATATTACTGAATTACAGCTGGTTCTCACAAACAGTGTTATTCCGTAAGCATTAAGGAAAGGAATCAACGGATTTATCAGACTTAAGCCATTCCTTAGAGTGTTCTGTCGGAGAGTCGACTGATGCCACATGTATCAACCTTAATAGTGTGAGGAGGGTGTAATCTAGAGACGTTGTGTTAGGACGAAATTTCCGTATTATCCTAGACATGAGCAAAACTACCTAACATCAGACCAGGACTTCTGTGAGCGAGAGGAATGCTGCCAGGTCCGTGGTGATGCTACTATAAACAGCAATAAGACTGTTACATCCCCTCTGGTTACTGATCAAGGTGCTTATTCCCTTATAAGAAGTTGCTGCTTCTTCGTGTCTTTTTCGTGTAGCAGAGTGTGGGCGGTACTCAGTCTCTCAACTATCTAAAATATTCATGTCGTTATTTCCTTGCTCTATTTCCTAGTGAGGCATAGCTGCATCCGTCAAAACCGCTACTACCAATAAAAAGCATGATTAACATGGGAAGTGTGATTCAGGGTAGGTTTCCGACTTAACTCCATCAATTTCCCAAGAGACGGAACAGAATCTCCCAACTTTGTCCTACCTGGTTTATAAGCAACTCGATTGGCGGATATACACCGACGATGCCTTCTTAGAGGGGAACAGTTTTATCACTTCCTAGGACACCAGAAGAGTGTAGAAGAAAGCAGTCTTATCATTTCAAAGTTTGTCACCGTAGTGAATAGGGTTGGAAACTTGCAGGGTGGTTGTATGTCCTGCATTAGAGTATTAAGAGCGTTGCATTCCCCAACTATGTTCTAGTTGGTTTATTAGCAGATAGAGCAGTGGATATATACTGACAATACCTTCATAGTGAGGAATAGCTTGGTCACTTCCTGGTACACCTGAAGATGTAGTTCTATCATCTTGAAGTTTGTCACTGCAGTGACCGAGGTAAAAAAATTGCAGGGTGGTTGTATGTCAGGTGGTGGACATGTACTTCCTGCCTTAGAGCATTAAGAGCATTGCATTGTGCATGAATAATGCATTGGGAACCATATGGCTTTCACACTATAGTCTTTTAAAGTGCAGAACAGTGTAGCCATAGGAATGTGTGTTTATTGGCTCAAATGGCTCTGAACACTATGGGACTTAACTTCTGAGGTCATCAGTCCCCTAGAACTTAGAATTACTTAAACCTAACTAACCTAAGGACATCACACACATTCATGCCCGAGACAGGATTCGAACCTGCGACTGTAGCGGTCGCGCGGTTCCAGAATGTAGCGCCTAGGACCGCTCGGCCACTCCGGCCGGCTGTGTGTTTATTCTCTACGATCGTTTCTCTTATGCTGGTACAGACACTGGAGTAATACTACATAATTGATAGCACAACTTACATATGTAAAATGTATGAAACTCCACCTGTCTGGAGCTTCATCATGTATAAACCACACAATTCTTATTAACTGCCTTTTATATCACCACAACACTCTCATGTCTACTATTCAATGATAAGGGATGCTAATCTCCTTGATATGCATGCATCTGGAGAGATGAAGTGCAGTTGGGTGGATGCTGTGGGTAAGATTGTTGTGGAACAATTTGTGCTGGACAGCAGTTACACAGTTCGCTCTGTTCCTTCACGAGACATGGAATGTAGTGGCTATAGTGTCCTCCTACTTTTAGTCAGCTGCAGATTAAACTGGCGACCGTGTTGTAGGGAGGTTTGGTTGAGGACAGTATGGGGGATCTGGGATCTGTCAATTTCCGACTTTATCCTACAAATGCGAGAATACTCTGTGACTCCCATCCACACAGGGGAGATGACCAATTGTAATAGTATATTCTAAAAACTGTGATCGATGTGCTACAAATATGTAGATAACCTAACTGCATTGGCATAGAATGCTGTCTGGTATACTTTGTTGTATATGACCGAATGGACACACTGCCCAGACATCTGTATACATTTACAATCTAGTGTATGATACGTGGAAAGCAGTGGAGGTGTGGTTTGGCGATGATACAGACATTGGGAAGTAATGTAATTTTATCCATCAAACTGAATGAAATCGCTTAACTTTGATGATTTGTTAGACTGATGTTTCTTTTCTTTGGAGTTTAAATTCTCGTTTTTTGTGTACTCCAATGAAAATTTCGAAATAACGAGGACACTCAGCAGTGAACTGTTGACTGTGCAGCAAAATCTTTCAGATGCATCGCTATAGAACTCTGACCTCTGCAGTTTGCTGATCTGTAATCAGTAGCAGTGCAGCACATTTTTTCATGTCTTTGGATGTCGCAGAATAACAGGATGCAGGGAGACAGAGAGAAAGATGTGAACTGTAGCATGCAACCTAATGTAAAAGAATAACTATATAGATGTCGTTTTATATTGATAATTCAGTCTTCTGAAAAGAAAGTAATGCCGTTGTGGCCAAAAATTTATAATTTAAACACGATGAATGGTCTCAGACTATACCGATTTTGATCATAAGACTAATAGACAATGGACTCCACCTATGTTTGTAGAAAGGAGAGTGTTTTTTATTGTCATCACTATTGTGTTTTTTAAATAGATGCTGTCTTATAAGAGGTACAATGACATTAAATAAAACTATTACACTGATACGGTAGTGGTAGGACGGTGGGCACCAGCGGAAGCAGTCAGTCGTGGCAGGGGGAGTGCTGTAGCAGCTGCACTTTCAGACAAACAACATGCGGTCGGGACAGCTGTCATTTACCTCGCCATCTTCGGTGGCACTCTGGCTTTGCAGCATGTAGTGTATGTGTGGCTTTTGTTTGGCATCAGTAGCACTGACTGCTCAGCTGGAGGTGGAGAGCCTCTTGCCATCGCTGGCCTACGACTGCTTGCTGGGCCGAGTTGGGTGGCAGCATGCAGAAGTAGTAGCAGCTGCCCATTTCCCAACCAGCGGACGTTGAAAAAGCGATCTGGAGAGTTATCTGGAATTTTGTTGTTGTTCCAGGGGGCCAGTCTTTCCGAGAAATACGTTTAATGACTTGCACGACTCGTCCTGTTATTGAGTCTTTTGTCGTTCTGTGACTCATTTTCTCAGATTGGAGGAAGTATATCAGTGCCACCAGATGGATCTCTTTGTAGATCATCAGCGACAGGATTGAACAGGCCTGTACCCTACCTATGGTGAGAAGAGGGAGGGATGAAGGGTGATAGGGGGGGGGGGAGGTAAGACTGGCTCTAAGCTGGTTAGTACATGACTGCACTTTGAACAGAACACATGTGCAGCTTCCCCTCCTCTCTCCAGGTGCAATCTTTCAGGGTTAGTTTTTGTGGTGATTGTGTTATTACAAAGATTTTTCTCAGTCCCTAGTGCGTGTATTGTATTATGACCCATAGTTTACGACGGATGATTTTTTCACGACTATTTCGACGTATAATTAGAACACTGAAGCATTTTCCACCAGTTGTGGTAGCATGTATTGGCCTTCCTACACTTCAGTGATGGTTTGCTGCCATATCTCTTCTTACTATGCGCAAGTGACATAGTAGCTATACTAAAGTGACCTCTCGAGGGCAGTGGAACAAGATGAAGTTGTCGAGAAATGAAGAGAGCACCGTCTATTTGAATTTCGAGCTCCAGGGTGTTTGTCGAGCAATGCAGCGGGAGGCATCTGTAGTGAACTCCGACATGAAACAGCGATAGCCACAGTACTGAGCTGTATGCTTACAGATAGTACACTTATTAAACTCGTTTCCGTCCTGCACCAACATCACGTCAGCTGAACACATTTCCCAGCAAAAGTGTGGTATATTCCATTCCAGTCTTTTTCTCGCTTTAGGTGAAGGGAGTATCCTCTGCGGAATTTATTTTCAGTACATCTGCCACTAGCTTCGAGTGGTATTGTGAATTTTTTTGTCTGTAGTTGTATGTTGTCGTCAAGTTTTGAGCTGTTTTGGGACATTAGACTCTCTCTGCGTAGTGCTATGCGTATAGACACGTAGTTAGGCCAGATATTTATGATTAATTACATAATTCAGACCGATCTTTACTTCAATTTCCCACCCAAAATAAATAAAGTATACTAACCTAACCTTTCTCTCATGCAAATGGACAGTTTTCCTTTTGTAGGGGGTGCACTTGGGCTTTCGACTCAGAAGTCCAAGAGAGGATACCCACCAATTTGAATTACTCGTCAATCCTGGGTGGGATGGGTTGTCAGCAAAGCCTTGGGACAAAGAAATTTCCGCCATTTTCGAAATTCCCACCAGTTTTTGAATTTTCCGCCAAAATTCGAAATTCCTGCCAATAGGGCAGGTTGGGGGAGGTGGAGTGGAGGAGAAGGATAGGGTTGGGGTCCCACGTGTCGGCTAGGGTAGTCCCATTATGTCATCAGGTTGTGGGGGTAATTAATGGAGCAATTACTTAATTTGCATATCAATTTGATATCAAAATTGGGTTAGTACTACTCCTACTTAGTGTGGGTCCATTCATATACTGGTTATTTACATAATATAACCATATAGTACACTTCTGATCAACTGCATGCTGCCTCCGTGGTCTTGGAATTTTGATATCCTGCAACTTACTTCAGTTAAACATACGAGTTCAGAAATTTTACCGGCTGCTAAAGTAACTGTTGAAACTTTTTTGTTATTTTGGTGATATTAAATGTGGCAGTTGGCAGTGTGCTGTCTTGAAAGCTGTCCCTCTGAGTTTTGGCTGATAGGAGCAAAGTTAGCTCCATTTGGGCCAGTGGCGAATACTTGTGTTGGCTACAAAGCTTTCTGGGAACAGAGATTTGCAATTGTAGTTCTCTAGTGAGACAGTCATGTGATTCAAATTGTGATAATTCATATGAGACAATGTGTATGGAGGATCATCATCGAACACACAATGGCTGACTGCTGTGCTGTTTTCCAGAATGCTGTAACGTGTTAGATGGACAAAGCCTCAGAAGTAGTCACTATGGCCATTGTAGTCCCAATCGACAGGTGTGTGAGATTAACTGTAGCTAAATGGCTGAAGCACACCCTTCTAAATACACTCCTGGAAATTGAAATAAGAACACCGTAAATTCATTGTCCCAGGAAGGGGAAACTTTATTGACACATTCCTGGGGTCAGATACATCACATGATCACACCGACAGAACCACAGGCACATAGACACAGGCAACAGAGCATGCACAATGTCGGCACTAGTACAGTGTATATCCACCTTTCGCAGCAATGCAGGCTGCTATTCTCCCATGGAGACGATCGTAGAGATGCTGGATGTAGTCCTGTGGAACGGCTTGCCATGCCATTTCCACCTGGCGCCTCAGTTGGACCATCGTTCGTGCTGGACGTGCAGACCGCGTGAGACGACGCTTCATCCAGTCCCAAACATGCTCAATGGGGGACAGATCCGGAGATCTTGCTGGCCAGGGTAGTTGACTTACACCTTCTAGAGCACGTTGGGTGGCACGGGATACATACGGACGTGCATTGTCCTGTTGGAACAGCAAGTTCCCTTGCCGGTCTAGGAATGGTAGAACGATGGGTTCGATGACGGTTTGGATGTACCGTGCACTATTCAGTGTCCCCTCGACGATCACCAGTGGTGTACGGCCAGTGTAGGAGATCGCTCCCCACACCATGATGCCGGGTGTTGGCCCTGTGTGCTTCGGTCGTATGCAGTCCTGATTGTGGCGCTCACCTGCACGGCGCCAAACACGCATACGACCATCATTGGCACCAAGGCAGAAGCGACTCTCATCGCTGAAGACGACACGTCTCCATTCGTCCCTCCATTCACGTCTGTCGCGACACCACTGGAGGCGGGCTGCACGATGTTGGGGCGTGAGCGGAAGACGGCCTAACGGTGTGCGGGACCGTAGCCCAGCTTCATGGAGACGGTTGCGAATGGTCCTCGCCGATACCCCAGGAGCAACAGTGTCCCTAATTTGCTGGGAAGTGGCGGTGCGGTCCCCTACGGCACTGCGTAGGATCCTACGGTCTTGGCGTGCATCCGTGCGTCGCTGCGGTCCGGTCCCAGGTCGACGGGCACGTGCACCTTCCGCCGACCACTGGCGACAACATCGATGTACTGTGGAGACCTCACGCCCCACGTGTTGAGCAATTCGGCGGTACGTCCACCCGGCCTCCCGCATGCCCACTATACGCCCTCGCTCAAAGTCCGTCAACTGCACATACGGTTCACGTCCACGCTGTCGCGGCATGCTACCAGTGTTAAAGGCTGCGATGGAGCTCCGTATGCCACGGCAAACTGGCTGACACTGACGGCGGCGGTGCACAAATGCTGCGCAGCTAGCGCCATTCGACGGCCAACACCGCGGTTCCTGGTGTGTCCGCTGTGCCGTGCGTGTGATCATTGCTTGTACAGCCCTCTCGCAGTGTCCGGAGCAAGTATGATGGGTCTGACACACCGGTGTCAATGTGTTCTTTTTTCCATTTCCAGGAGTGTATATGCAGTCGCAAATCTGTATTTTGATATGAAAACTATAGTATTTTACTAGGAGGGGTCGTATTGGAGCTTTAACGTTCTTAACTTTCTCCCTTATGATTGCTCGGCCATTCAGAGAATCGCCAGAGGTGAAAGATATTATATGAACACGCAAAAAAAAAAAAAAAAAAAAAAGAAACACAAAATGCAACTGACGTGTCTCTAACGGACTAGAAACTGAAGGCTAGACCTCTGAAGTTCCCAGAGAACAGTACATAGACAGCATGTGTTAAGTAACGGCGGTATTGTACAAACTCCGCTGCATATTGTAGAATTATAAAATTTGCCACTTCCTAAGGATATAATAGGGTTGAAGTCGTTTTTTGGGAAATTACTATGCAAGTGAGTTGTAACTCACCTGATAAAAACAAAAGGGAAATAGAGAAGCTAAAATGTTTCTCAAATTATTATTACTGTTATTATTATTTTAAGAATTGAGAAAATTACTGGGCAGCATTCTTAGGAACCTTAATTCTTCGTAAGTCGGGCTGCGTCACAATGACCACAGCAGAAATTAAGTGTGACTATCATAATTAAACCAAATAATAGCGATCTATTACAACTTCTATTGCGAATGGTCTATTATAGTTAATATGGGTACTGCTTTGCTGATTGTCAGGCCTCAAATCGTTGTTGGCAAGCAGGTAAATTTTGTGACAGCGGATCGTGCTTGTATTCAATACAATGCAACACATAATTTTGCATTACAATGAATAACATAAATCGGGCTTTGTATAATAAATTTAGATGTGAGAAGTTCAATTCTTTTGTAGTGTGCTAATTTGCACATAATGGTGAGCGGTTGGCATGCAAATTGAAGCTTTACCAAACTGATCTACTTCCAGCTTCAATTACACTGAAATAAAGAAATTTTTCATGTCATTAGCGACAAAAGGTAACAACTTGGACAAAAGTTGTAATCGCTATTATTATTACCGAACTTCTTAGGTGTAATTACAAGGACGCATACATGTTAAGCTGCTGCTAGGGAAAGAGAACCTCAAGTGAAAAAAGATAGAAATCAAATCGTGCCACTCTTATTGCAAATGAATTTAGTTCACATCAGTGATCACTGCAGGAATGTAATAGCATCTTAGGTCAAACTGATAACGAAATGTTTACTTACAAAATACAGATTGTGTGGTTGGAGATATGTCAGTCGACACTCCAGCAATTGAGTAAAACCTTCGCTCCGCTCCATGTTTGGGCACTTTCATCACCCTTGCGCAAGAGTAATGGTTTATTTATTTGTGGAAAACCTTTATTTATATTTATTATGAATCATCTGAGTGTGACCGAATGTTTGGAACCTTTCTTTATTTAAATATTATTGTAATATATTATTTTAATGTAGGAAGTGGTCAAGATGAGCCGAATTATGTCTGTAGAATTTAAGAACGACGATGTATTTTTCGTGGGGACCGCTCTCAGCCAGTGGAAAACCAGACAATAGCAGAACACTATGGGAGTCAAGTGGAGACTGGCACTTTTTCGAGTGAAGAGTTCAAGGGAGCGATTCTGGGCACTTTATGTCGACTGCTGGAAGAAGGCAGATCTGCCTATGATAATGTGCGTGATTCAGTCATATATATGATTGATTCGAGGTGGTGAACGGCTGCTACAATACTCTTAACTTTTGAAACGAGTTATTTTTTTCGAGAGGTATGAACGTGCTCCAGGGTAAGATTCTGTTTCCACTTGTTTTGCGGAAAAGAGGATAGACAGAGTAAGAGTGACTAGTATTTGTGTCGCATGTATTTGTAAACCATTATGATGAACTCTGAGCTGGTGAATATTTAGTGTATTGTAATTACGAAATTGACTTTCTTTTCGTGTATCTTTGATTACAATGTAGTTTGGAGAGTTTGCTACCATCCTTGCAATGCCCTCAATATCTTCTCTAGATTGTCGCACAGATGACAAAATGGTAAATATCGAAATAGATGACAGAGGCATAGAAAAACAATTTAAATCACTCAAAACAGGAAAGGCCGCTGGACCTGATGGGATACCAGTTCGATTTTACACAGAGTACGTAGGTCTCTAGAAGAGCGTAGCGTTCCAAAAGATTGGAAAAGGGTACAGGTCATCCCCGTTTTCAAGAAGGGACGTCGAACAGATGTGCAGAACTATAGACCTATATCTCTAACGTCGACCAGTTGTAGAATTTTGGTACACGTATTATATTCGAGTATAATGACTTTTCTGGAGACTAGAAATCTCTAGGCGCGCAGTCCGGAACCGCGCGGCTGCTACGGTCGCAGGTTCGAATCCTGCCTCGGGCATGGATGTGTGTGATGTCCTTAGGTTAGTTAGGTTTAAGTAGTTCTAAGTTCTAGGGGACTGATGACCACAGATGTTATGTCCCACAGTGCTCAGAGCCATTTTGAACTAGAAATATACTCTGTAGGAATCAGCATGGGTTTCGAAAAAGACGGTCGTGTGAAACCCAGCTCGTGCTATTCGTCCGCGAGACGCAGAGGGCCATACACACGGGTTCCCAGGTAGATGCCGTGTTTCTTGACTTCCGCAAGGCGTTCGATACAGTTCCCCACAGTCCTTTAATGAACGAAGTAAGAGCGTATGGACTATCTGACCAATTGTGTGATTGGATTGAAGAGTTCCTAGATAACAGGACGCAGCATGTCATTATCAGTGGAGAGAAGTCTTCCGAAGTAAGAGTGATTTCAGGTGTGCCGCAGGGGAGTGTCGTAGGACCGTTGCTATTCACAATATATATATACGACCTTGTGGATAACATCGGAAGTTCACTGAAGCTTTTTGCGGATGATGCTGTAGTATATCGAGAGGTTGTAACAATGGAAAATTGTACTGAAATGCACAGGATGATTTGCAACGAATTGACGCATGATGCAGGGAATGACAACTGAATCTTAATGTAGACAAGTGTAATGTGCTGCGAGTACATAGAAAGAAAGATCCTTCATCATTTTGCTACAATATAGCAGGTCAGCAACAGGAAGCAGTTAACTCCATGAATTATCTGGGAGTAGGCATTAGGAGTGATTTAAAATGGAATGACCATATAAAATTAATCGTCGGTAAAGCAGATGCCAGACAGATTCATTGGAAGAACCCTAACGAAATGCAGTCCGAAAACAAAGGAAGTAGGTTGCAGTACACTTGTTCGCCCACTGCTTGAATACTGCTCACCGGTGTGGGATCCGTACCAAATAGGGTTGATAGAAGAGACAGAGAAGATCCAACGGAGAGCAGCGCTCTTCGTTACAGGATCATTTAGTAATCGTGAAAGCGTTACGTTGATGATAGATAAACTCCAGTGGAAGACTCTGCAAGAGAGACGCTCAGTAGCTCGGTACGGGCTTTTGTTGAAGTTTCGAGAACATACCTTCACCGAGGAGTCAAGCAGTATATTGCTCCCTCCTACGTATATCTCCCGAAGAGACCATGAGGATAAAATCAGAGAGATTAGAGCCCACACAGAGGCATACCGACAATCTTTCTTCCCACGAACAATACGAGACTGGAGTAGAAGGCAGAACCGATAGAGGTACCCAAGGTTCCCTCCGCTACACACCGTCAGGTGGCTTGCGGAGTATGGATGTAGATGTAGATGTAGAACATAACTTTACTGCATTTGATAATAGTAATTTCTGTCTACATTTTTGCTGAGTATTGTAGGACCACTTCCCGTTTATTTGAGATGTCCTTTCTTGAATAAATATTATTCAACACAATTCTCTGTCACCTACATCAATTACAGGCGATAAAATAGAACTCTTGTTATTGAATTATTCATTTCACTTTTATTTTGTATTTCTGTCTATTTTATTAACTTGCAGTTCTAGCCAATGCGTGGACTATATGACTGCAGGATCAAAGCTACAAGTTTGCAGCAAATTGGCTGCGGGGTATGAAAGCAGACGTGTGCGGCTCGACCCTATGACTACATCGAGCTATTCTTCGTCAACTGAGCCGTGCATACCCGTATAGCCTAAGTACCTGAAGTACGAGTAAGCGCAGGTAAAGAAGCAACTGGTTTGCTCGTAGGGAATGCTGTTAGGAAGAGCAACTACACTTGCAGCTACCGTTAGATACTGTCGTAATTGGAGGTTCGTCTGCGATGCTGTTTAGAAGAACAGCTCAGAAGCAGAAAACAGTCACGTGCAATAGCTCTGCTAAGTTGGTTCATGCTGCTAAGAGATTTGACTCGTGAAATGGTATAACTGGAAGATTAGCGTACTGGGTGGCGAAATTACGAGGGTTGTCCAGAAAGTAAGTTCCGATCGGTCGCGAAATGGAAACCACAGTGAAAACCAGAAACGTTTTGTTTGCAACAGTTAGGTACACCTTCCACCTACTTCTCTACATAGTCGCCGCTCCAACTTCGAGCTATGTCGTAGTATTGTCTCAGCTTTCCAATATCCTCGTCACAGAAAGCAGCCGCCTGTGCTTTCGGCCAGTTATCTGCACCGGTCTGCAGTACGTTGTCAGTCGAAAAATTTTGTCTTCGTAGCCAGTGGTTCTTATGAGCAGAGATGAGACTAAGGGGGAGCCAATTACGAACTGTATTGTGGATGATCAAACACATCTCATCGGAAACGTTGCAGGAGCGTCTTCATTGCCCCTGCAGTGTGCGGCCGAGAATTGGCATGAAGAAGGAATTGCTCGACAGTTGTGTTATGTGGGCTGCATGACACAGGCGAAATCTCTAACCAGGCCCTCATACTTGGCGGGAGACGCTATTCCATACGCATCTTTACCGGGCTCACTGTTCACTCAAAATTGAAAAGAGAGACGCGACACGATCGACGGGCATACTAAAGACTCTGCCTAACATATCTGTGCAAAGCTTTACCGGATTTTCCCGGTGGTTTCCATTTCGCGAGCGATCGGAACTTACTTTCTGGATAACCCTGGTAAATGAGCTTGTGGTGACACCTTCAACAAAGCAATAATTACCATAATTCCCAAATTTAACACTCAAATAAATTTCTGTATCACAATCAGTTTCACGTAAGCAGTCCCACTAAGGAAAAACTTGACTTCCAAGTTAGCTGTGATTTATATTAAGAGAAAATAAACTTAACTTGATTAAAAACACGCACAACAAATCATTACAACGCAAGAGTATCTGGCTAAAACTGAAATAAACAAACATCCTACGGAGATGTCTTAACCAGGAGTCCTTTAGTGAGGCAATCAAATTTACAGACTCGATGCCTGAGTACAGACACGAGTGACAATTACGTTTCTCTACGATTCCGTTCGTAATACGGTATCACACAGGTGTAACTAATTTTCTGATACAGATAAGGTTATGTGACAATCCGAGTTTAAGAGTATAATAACTAATCACAATGGAATCAATATGAAAGTAGTGAGTAACTTCCCAATAGCTTGGCTTCCCCAAAATGTTCGTTCAGTTACACCAACAAACTTGGTACTGATAGAGAACATAGTTACCGTTGTATTCCGAGTAGAAAAGTGGCCAGTAATCTTACTAAGAAAATTAATTGTTTATAATTGTACATCATTACAACCATACCTTAAAAAGTAGAAGTTAAAAACCAGAATAAAGCAAAATTTGAGGCCTTTTCCGATCAACAGATGAAATTCCAGCTTCGGAAAATATCATGATCATATGAGCTCTTACATGCATAGTATCCTTTATAATACACAGGTCTAAACAAAACGTTCAAGTAATGAAGCATATGGCAGATATAGCTTCCATGGTTAACTGCCAACTGCGTCACGCTACACTGCTTCCCACATGGGGTAGGTCTTCAATACATGGCAACTTCAAATTCAAATGGAAAATTAACAGTAAACTGGAACAGACTTTTATTAAAACAAAGAAATGGCAAATGTTATTGTTCTTGTAGTTCGATAATAACAAACAACGTACAGCTCTACTCGCATTATAGAACAGTCAGATAACGTGAGTTAACTTGACTTCCAAAAATTGTTAGCAAATAATGCCTCCCGCAAGTAACGCTGCCATGACATACAGCCCCAACGCTCTCCAGTGAACTCTCTGTAGTCCAGTACTATTCCCCGCAGAGCGTTACAGTTATCAGAACCTTTAACACGGAGCTTAGTCAGAACACGGTTGGTTCCACAACGCCTACATTCACACTCTTCCTTATTATCAGCCACTGGACTACTGGACGCTATAACACACACAGACAACCCACAGCTCCAGTATAACCCGTCAGACCAGCTGCGGTCCGAGCTTCCAGCGCTAGGGTATCCACAACCAGCATTTCCCAGTTACTGCTCCTTGCCAGTCTCTGATAAACCACCTGCCTCGACAGCAACATCACGAGCCCAGGAGGCGGAAGTATTACGAATCTCTGTATACAGTACCAACCCTGTCACACTCGATACTGTACTCCCTCAAATAACGGAACATACCCTCTCAAATAGTTAAATTTCTTTTCATTTCTTCCTCCCTTTGTGGATGCTTCATTTTTGTTTGTTTTGTTTTGTCAGTATGCATGTGATGAGAGAACGGGTCCAGGTATGTGTGCATGGGTGTGTAGTGGGTCTGAGAGGATGACAAACTAGGAAAGCGCTGTATATTTATGTGGATACAAAGGTAATAAACTCATTACGAGCCTATCTTCAGCATTTGCACAATAACGCCCATGAGTACAGTGACAATGACGTTGATACTTGTATTACAAGTGCGTTAGACTATGGAATTCAGTTTTATTGTATTTTGTTATGGAGATTATTGTATCATTAGTGTTTTGTTTTCATTTCCTGTAACAGAAGCCGATAGTGGCCTATGTCAAAACCAAAATAAGGGAACTCGATGCAGAACAGGACAGCTGGGCACAACAGGATTCTACTGATTCTTAGTCTGGATAAGGCTAGAACCTACTGTAGTGACATGTAACTACTTCCCGGAATGGAAAGGAAGCAAGGGAAAGCTATTTTAACTTGATTTGGAGTGCGACTCAGAAGTAAACGGTTGCCTTTTACGGTTCCAGTTGTGTTTTTATAGCTTTTAGTGAACTGAAACTCAAGAAAAGCGTTAATTCTTAATTATACACCCTTAAATGACAGATAATATTAAAGTGCATGCCATTCGCGATGCGTTAAATACATAATACGTTTAAATCCCCGTTAGTTATTATGCCCCATTAAAATTGCTAAGCTGAAACGTGTACTTAGGGCGGAACGGGGCGGGACAGAATGGGAAAGCATCTCATTCTGTCCAGTCATTTTGTGATGCAAGTAGATTTCAAACTGTTTACAAGGTGTACAACTTTTCTTCCGCCGTTTTTCCCCAACATTTGAGTCTTTAATGAAACAAATTGGTTACACATGTATCATTCAAAGTATTTTCCTTCGCTAGCCACTACTTTCTCCCATCTTTCGGGCAGTGTACGAATACCGCGTCGAAAAAATTGTTCATCTTTTGAGGCGATCCACGAATCGATCCAATTTGTGACTTCTTCATGAGATCGGAAGTGTTGGTCAGCCAGGCAATGCACCATTGAACTAAACAGGTGATAGTCAGAGGGAGCAATGTCTGGAGAATACGGCGGGTGGGGTAGGACTTCCCATTTTAACGTTTCCAAGTACGTTTTGACCTCTTTTGCAGAGTGGGGTCCAGCGTGTCGTGCTGCAAAATCACTTTATCGTGCCTCTCGCTGTATTGGGACCGTTTCTCTTTTAATGCTCTGTTCCAACGCATTAATTGCGTTAGATAACGAGCACCTGTGATTGTGTTTTAACACCTCACAGTACACGACGCCGAGCTGGTCCCACCAAATGCAGAGCATGATCTTGGAGCCGTGAATATTCGGCTTGGCCGTCGACGTTGGAAGCATGGCCGGGATATCTCCATGATTTTTTGCGTTTAGGGTTATCGTAATGAACCCATTCTTCGTACCCGGTCACAATGCGATGCAGAATTCCCTTCCGTTTTTGCCTCTGAAGCAACTGTTCACAAACAGACAAACGCCGTTCAACGTCTCTTGCTTTCAGTTCACACGGGCCCCATCTTCCTTCTTTCTGAATCATGCCCATAGCCTTGAGACGTTATGAAATGGCTTGCTGTGTCAGTCCCACAAATCGTGCCAATTCTTCTTGACTTTGAAGTGAGTCTTCACTCAGCAATGCCTCAAGTTCTGCATCTTCGAAAACATTCTCTCTTCCACCACTATGACGGTCTACGACGTTAAACTCACCGTTCTTGAAGCTTTGAAACCAGTCACGACGCGTTTTTCACTAATAGCGTCCCTACCATTCCTACTTGAGAGCATTCGATCAGACTCAAACGCTGTTTTCTTCATATTGAAACAAAACAGTAACACCTCCCGCAAATGACGAGAATTAGGCTCGTAAACTGACATTTTCAATCAAGAACATTTTATGATCCAGACAAAAATCGACTAATGTTTGATTGAGGTTATGTTGACCGAGGTCCAAGCCAACTGCCTGACGTCTGCGATCTGTTTCTTTCGACCGCTACTTACCGTTGTCGCCACCTATCGGCAAACGGCGGAAGCAAAGTTATACACCTTTTATTTGTTTATTTATTTTTCTCGCTTTCCCAGCTGGTGTGAAGCTACATTAGAAAGAGTGATAGGCAGCAAGTCGATATTAAATCATTGAAAATGACAGTTACAGCAATTTTATCATCTGAAATGAGAGTCATAAAAACATCTAAGGAGGTTAAGGCACCGAAATAAACGTTAGAAAGAAATGTTTGCAAAGCCAAGAATAATCCCAACTACAGAGTTCACAAATCAGATGGTAAATTTAAAAATGCGTTCACTGCGGAACAAAAAGACGAAATGGCAGCAACTGAAATCAATTGAGAGCAGACTCTTTAGTCCAACGGTAAAGCATCGCGTTGTCAATTCATAAACCCATCAGCAGTGTAAAAAATGGATTACCATACAGATTTTATGAGGAAATATGCCTAGCTGCGTGGGACTGGGCTATAAAGATTTATTACCAGGGATACTATGCTGTCCATTCATAAGCCAGAAAATACAAGTCGTGCACGAGCGATGGGTTTCAATGAAGTAACAGTAACATTAACACGGTAATAGGCCTTACAAACTGTATATTTACGAAGTAACATTAAAATATTTTCTTATTGTTAGTGGATTTTAACGATTCCATATTGCTTAGTTCAAACTGTTCATCACAAAAGTATACGTCTTAGTTTTAAGATTACATTCTTAACAATTACAAAGTTTATGGAATAGTTTCACAAAAAAATTGCCTATCCCATTCTGCCCCCTGGGTGGGGCAGACCGGGAAATGTGCAAGCCAACCTTTGAAAAACTGTATAATCTAAATGACGTATAATTTTAAGCGACTTTCAGGTAAGGTGTTATGTTATAGGAGGTGATTTTTTATATCTTTAAGAATTGTACTGCATTTGATGCGGTGCAGTCTAGACTGAAAATTACAAAGTGCTCTTAAACTGGTCACGGACTCTTATGCTAGCTCTATGGTGTTAATGTAGTGGATCGATACTGAATGAGTGGTACGTAGTAGTTGACACAGGGCCATTAGCGGTGGGGTGCCAGCCTCCATTACCTTGTGCGGGGCGTTCCAGTCGCTAGCGTTGCGCTGCTGTGATATACACTCCTGGAAATGGAAACAAGAACACATTGACACCGGTGTGTCAGACCCACCATACTTGCTCCGGACACTGCGAGAGGGCTGTACAAGCAATGATCACACGCACGGCACAGCGGACACACCAGGAACCGCGGTGTTGGCCGTCGAATGGCGCTAGCTGCGCAGCATTTGTGCACCGCCGCCGTCAGTGTCAGCCAGTTTGCCGTGGCATACGGAGCTCCATCGCAGTCTTTAACACTGGTAGCATGCCGCGACAGCGTGGACGTGAACCGTATGTGCAGTTGACGGACTTTGAGCGAGGGCGTATAGTGGGCATGCGGGAGGCCGGGTGGACGTACCGCCGAATTGCTCAACACGTGGGGCGTGAGGTCTCCACAGTACATCGATGTTGTCGCCAGCGATCGGCGGAAGGTGCACGTGCCCGTCGACCTGGGACCGGACCGCAGCGACGCACGGATGCACGCCAAGACCGTAGGATCCTACGCAGTGCCGTAGGGGACCGCACCGCCACTTCCCAGCAAATTAGGGACACTGTTGCTCCTGGGGTATCGGCGAGGACCATTCGCAACCGTCTCCATGAAGCTGGGCTACGGCCCCGCACATCGTTAGGCCGTCTTCCGCTCACGCCCCAACATCGTGCAGCCCGCCTCCAGTGGTGTCGCGACAGGCGTGAATGGAGGGACGAATGGAGACGTGTCGTCTTCAGCGATGAGAGTCGCTTATGCCTTGGTGCCAATGATGGTCGTATGCGTGTTTGGCGCCGTGCAGGTGAGCGCCACAATCAGGACTGCAGACGACCGAGGCACACAGGGCCAACACCCGGCATCATGGTGTGGGGAGCGATCTCCTACACTGGCCGTACACCACTGGTGATCGTCGAGGGGACACTGAATAGTGCACGGTACATCCAAACCGTCATCGAACCCATCGTTCTACCATTCCTAGACCGGCAAGGGAACTTGCTGTTCCAACAGGACAATGCACGTCCGCATGTATCCCGTGCCACCCAACGTGCTCTAGAAGGTGTAAGTCAACTACCCTGGCCAGCAAGATCTCCGGATCTGTCCCCCATTGAGCATGTTTGGGACTGGATGAAGCGTCGTCTCACGCGGTCTGCACGTCCAGCACGAACGCTGGTCCAACTGAGGAGCCAGGTGGAAATGGCATGGCAAGCCGTTCCACAGGACTACATCCAGCATCTCTACGATCGTCTCCATGGGAGAATAGCAGCCTGCATTGCTGCAAAAGGTGGATATACACTGTACTAGTACCGACATTGTGCATGCTCTGTTGCCTGTGTCTATGTGCCTGTGGTTCTGTCAGTGTGATCATGTGATGTATCTGACCCCAGGAATGTGTCAATAAAGTTTCCCCTTCCTGGGACAATGAATTCACGGTGTTCTTATTTCAATTTCCAGGAGTGTATGAAGTCCATTATCCGTAGCATCAACGGCGCTGCGGAACCCTATGCAGCATGCTGGTAGCCTAAGCGCGACAACTTTGGGGGCAGGTTATTTCCTTAAGTTAGGGATACGTCACAAGTTACAACAACAATTCGGGAAAACGTGCAAGTAAGGAAATTGATCCAAAGTTTATTCCAGTTACGTTGCTCATAACTGCCACACACAAGTGAGGAGAGCTGCAACCCGCCTGTGCGATTTATCCTTGGCAGATCATTGAAGAAACATATAAAAAAAAGTTTTGTATCATCCTGGTTCCCAGAACTCCTGAAGACAGACGTTGCCAGTGGATATTGTATCACAGATACAGTCGCTTTGACTGTTCAGAGATGTCACTAAACCCGCACAAAGATGTAAACAACCATGCATGAGCAGCGCCTATTAGATGGAAAGGGTCCGACAGCCGATCAGTTCCAGCCATTCCACCAGGAAGGAGGTACATGGCTCGTGTTGTCTGTAGTTCAACCATGCCGCGGTTCGATCGCGTCCGCATTGTTACTCTGTGCCAGAAGGGCTCTCAACAAGGGAAGTGTTCACGCGTCTCGGAGTGAAGTGAACCAAAGCGATGTTGTTCGGACATGGAGGAGATACAGAGAGACACTAACTGTAGATGACATGCCTCGCTCAGGCCGCCCAAGGACTATTACTGCAGTGGATGCCCGCTACCTACGGATTATGGCTAGGAGGAATGCTGACAGCAACGCCACCATGTTTAATAATGCTTCTCGTGCAGCCACAGGACGTCGTGTTACGACTCAGACTGTGCGCAATCAATTGCATGATGGGCAAACTTCAGTCCCGACGTCCATGGCGAAGTCCAACTTTGCAACCACGACACCATGCAGCGCGGTACAGATGGGCCCAACAACATGCTGAATGGACCACTCAGGAATGGCATCACGTTCTCTTCACTGATGAGTGTCGCATATGCCTTCAACCTGACAATCGTCGGAGACGTGTTTGGAGGCAATCCGGTCAGGCTGAACGCGTTAGACACTGTCTAGCTAGTGCAGCAAGGTGGAGAATCCCCGCTGTTTTGGGGTGTCATTATGTGGGGCTGACATACGCCGTTGGTACGATACGTGAATGCCATCCTCCGACCATATCGGCAGCATATTGGCGAGGCACTCGTCTTCATGAACGACGCATTAGGAGTGATTAAAAGTGGAATGATCATATAAAGTTGATCGTCGGTAAAGCAGATGCCAGACTGAGATTCATTGGAAGAATCCTAACGAAATGCAATCCGAAAACAAAGGAAGTAGGTTACATTACGCTTGTTCGCCCACTGCTTGAATACTTCTCAGCAGTGTGGGATCCGTACCAGATAGGATTGATAGAAGAGATAGAGAAGATCCAACGGAGAGCAGCGCGCTTCTTTACAGGATCATTTAGTAAAAGCGAAAGCGTTACGGAGATGATAGATAAACTCCAGTGGAAGACTCTGCAGGAGAGACGCTCAGTAGCTAGGTACGGGATTTTGTTGAAGTTTCGAGACCATACCTTCACCGAGGAGTCAAGCAGTATATTGCTCCCTCCTACGTATATCTCGCGAAGAGACCATGAGCATAAAATCAGAGAGATTAGAGCCCACACAGAAGCATACCGACAATCCTTATTTCCACGAACAATACGAGACTGGAATAGAAGGGAGAACCGATAGAGGTACTCAGGGTACACTCCGCCACACACCGTCAGGTAGCTTGCGGAGTATGGATGTAGATGTAGATGTAGAATTCGCGGCCCCATCATCCACACCTTGTGAATGACTTCCTTCAGGTTAACAACATCGCTCGACTAGAGTGGCCAGCATGTTCTCCAGACATGAACCCTATCGAACATGCCTGGGATATATTGAACAGACCGTTTAAGGACGACATGACCTACCAACCACTCTGAGGGATCTATGTCGAATCGCTGTGGAGGAGTGGGACAATCTGGACCAATAGTGCCCTGATGAACTTGCGCATAGTATGCCACGACGAATAGAGACATGCATCAATGCAAAAGGACGTGCTACTGGGTATTGGAGGTACCGATGTGTACAGCAATCTGCACCACCACCTGTGAAGGGATCACTGTATGCTGATACAACATGCAATGTGTGGTTTTCATGAGTAATAAAAAGTGCGGAAATGATGTTTATGTTGATCTCTACTCCAATTTTCTGCACAGGTTCCGGAACTCTAGGAACCGAGGTGATGCAAAGCTTTTTTTAATGGGTATACTTGGGATTAGGACAACAATTGATACTGTGATTGAGGGAAGACAGTTTGAGATAGCAAAGTTGGTCAAATGGTACCTTTCAATGATCGAACTCAATGGCATATTGCAGGAGGGTCAAATTCAAGGAAAGGTGGAAGTGTCGTCAAAATTTCGTGTTTTTCTTGTTCATAGGCTATGGCAGCATTTTTTGCACCACTGGCTAACTTTCAGGAAGTTCAGCTATGGCAGCCAAGGGCTGCAAAGAGAGCCGGTGCCTCCTCTTGCAGTGATGAGCTTGAACGCTTGGCATATCGAACCTATTCCGTCTAAAGTTCAGAATTTCTGCAGTCACAAGGTTGTGAGACTGTCCAGTACTGCGCGGACAGACATTCGTCCACTAACCTGCAGTCAAGCGCCGATTGCTAACTCTCTCCAGTTAGGAGAGGTGAGCGGTCAGTGATTGACTGGTTCCCTTATTCGCATACCACCTTCATCAATCCTTCTACCCATAGTGCTCTGCAGTACTACCGATCTGTCGAATGGCAACATTGATTAATGTCAGTTTAGTTAGCAACGTGATAGCAGATGTGTTTTGATTTGGCATTTTGCTTCTAAAATATCAGAATTCCTTCACTCCGTGTACAGATATACTGGGTGTAAACAGGCGGAAACACCGGGTGTTTATGATTAAAGTGCAGCTACTCACAGAGGTCCAGTGTGGGTTGCAATTATCTTATGGCAGTCAAATTTGACAGCTATTATAATACATTTGTGCGCAACCGATTTATGCTAAAAAAATTAGTTCCAGTTTTGGCCACCAGCTGCAAATCTGAAGCTGTGAATCAAAGAAACACGTACAGAAGTGATTCCATATGTAATGGATTAGGAACGGGACGTGGGTAAAAAAAGTCAAAGAAGTGAGAAAGGCGCAATATTGATTTTATTATTAACCACTGCTTAGACACCGGAGACGTCGACGAGATGCTGCATCAGTAAAACGACGTGATCAGCAGTTACTCGCAGCAGTTCCGGTGGAATCTGAGCATCATCTTCCTATACACTGGCCTTCAGATAGGGTACAGTCTGAACGTGTCCCTAGTAAACGAGTTCTTCTAGATATACCCAAAGCCAAAAATCACATGCATTCAGATCTTCCACTGGACGAACTGCATCAGGTATTACTCCATTTTGCATGAAAATAGTGGTTTCCACACAGTTGTGCTCTTCCAAAGCAGAAATCACGTGGCATACAAGGAGGTCTCGACAACGTGCAGACGCCACTGTTCAAAGAAGAATGGACCGAGAATGAAGATGTTTGCGAGTCCACACCACACAGTCACATACTGCAAGTGCAATGGTTCTTCGTGCACAACACACGATTTAACGGTACCCAGATTCGGCAGTTCTGTTTTTCGATGCACCCTTTAGCGTAAAATGTGCGTTGTCACTACGCAGAATATTGCCCGATTAATTGTCATCAAATTCGATAGGTGCCAGAAACCAAACAGCAATTTCAGAATGTTGCTGCCGATCATGAGGTTTCAGTTACTGCACCATCTGGATCTTGTAGAGGTACCAGTGTAATGCAGATTACAAAACTTTCCGTACTCTTTCCCACGGGATGGACAATTCTCGTGACACTGAACGAGCACCAGCACTGCCCGGGCACGTACTGCATGGTCAGTACAGCAACAGCAACTTCGGCAATAACTTCTACCGGGATAGGACGCTTTCCTTTCTCAGGTTCCACACCAAGCCCACCGTGTTTTAGAATTTCATTACGACCCTCTTTAAATGATTTAATGACATCGGGCTTCTCCTCACACCTTCCAGTCTGCAATACTCTCTCAATGCAGGACTATAATTGCTTCCGTTCACCCTAACAGTGCATAGTCTCTCTTCTCGAAAGCCATAATATTCATTCACGTTATGGTTTGTCAAAAGACAGCGTGGATGATATACTGTCAGTCAGACAGTGAATAGCGCCAGATTTTCACCTACTGGCCACAACTGGAACTAGCTTGTTTTCCAGCGTAAATCGGTTCGTGGTTAAGGCAGTTCAGGTATCTATCGAGTTTCTCTGTCATACGATAATTGCAGCCCACCTCTACGAGTAACTGGACTTTAAATTATAATCACACGATACCTAATAGTGTATGATAACAGGATTGCAGAACAACAGCTGCAAGCAGTCACGGCCGTTATATCGGAGCATGCGTACGGAACGATTTGAAATGAAACGGTCACGCAAAACTGATCGCAGACTGAGATTCATTGATAGATACCGCGGAAGTGCGGACCGCTCACGAAGGAGGTAGTTTCGACTGATATTTGACTATTGTTCTGGAACCCCTGCCAGATAGTACTTGATACAGTGGTAGCGGCGTGTAACATAAGTATTGTTTAGCAACTGTCAACAATGTGTAATGTACACTACTGGCCATTAAAATTGCTACGCCACGAAGATGACGTGCTACAGATGCGAAATTTAACCGACAGGAAGAAGATGCTGTGATAAGCAAATGATTAGCTTTTCAGACCAGTAACTGGACCGAGTTACCAGTGGCGACACCTACAACGTGCTAACATGAGGAAAGTTTCCAACCGATTTCTCATACACAAACAGCAGTTGACCGGCGTTGCCTGTGTGAAACGTTGTTGTGATGCCTCGTGTAAGGAGGAGAAATGCGTACCATCACGTTTCCGACTTTGATAAAGGTCGGATTGTGGCCTATCGCCATTGCGGTTTATCGTATCGCGACACTGCTGCTCGCGTTGGTCGAGATCCAATGCCTGTTAGCAGAATATGGAATCGGTGGGTTCAGGAGGGTAATACGGAAAGCCGTGCTGGATCCCAACGGCCTCGTATCACTAGCAGTTGAGATCACAGGCATCTTATCCGCATGGCTGTAACGGATCGTGCAGCCACGTCTCGATCCCTGAGTCAACAGATGGGGACGTTTGCAAGACAACAACCATCTGCACGAACAGTTCGACGACGTTTGCAGCAGCATGGGCTATCAGCTCGGAGACCATGGTTGCGGTTACCCTTGACGCTGCATCACAGACAGGAGCGCCTGCGATGGTGTACTCAACGACGAACCTGGGTGCACGAATGGCAAAACGTCATTTTTTCGGATGAATCCAGTTCTGTTTACAGCATCATGATGGTCGCATCCGTGTTTGGTGACATCGCGGTGAACGCACATTGGAAGCGTGTATTCGTCATCGCCATACTGGCGTATCACCTGGCGTGATGGTATGGGGTGCCATTGGTTACACGTCTCGGTCACCTCTTGTTCGCATTGACGGCACTTTGAACAGTGGACGTTACATTTCAGATGTGTTACGACCCGTGGCTCTACCCTTCATTCAATCCCTGCGAAACTCTACATTTCAGCAGGATAATGCGCGACCGCATGTTGCAGGTTCTGTACGGGCCTTTCTGGATACAGAAAATGTTCGACTCCTGCCCTGGCCAGCGCATTCTCCAGATCTCTCACCAATTGAAAACGTCTGGTCAATGGTGGCCGAGCAACTGGCTCGTCACAATACGCCAATCACTACTCTTGATGGACTGTGGTATCGTGTTGAAGCTGCATGGGCAGCTGTACCTGTACACGCCATCCAAGCTGTGTTTGACTCAATGCCCAGGCGTATCATGGCCGATATTACGGCCAGAGGTGGTTGTTCTGGGTACTGATTTCTCAGGATCTATGCACCCAAATTGCGTGAAAATGTAATCACATGTCAGTTCTACTATAATATATTTGTCCAATGAATACCCGTTTATCATTTGCATTTCTTCTTGATGTAGGAAATTTAATGGCCAGTAGTGTAATAGTTTTCAACACAGCACACATTTTGCTAATTCAAAAAATGGCTCTGAGCACTATGGGACTCAACATCTTACGTCATAAGTCCCCTAGAACGTAGAACTACTTAAACCTAACTAACCTAAGGACATCACACACACCCATGCCCGAGGCAGGATTCGAACCTGCGACCGCAGCAGTCCCGCGTTTTGCTAATTCGTGGTTTCTCATGATGTCCATTTTATAGAACATTTCACATTTCTGTTTAATTAACTATGCATATTTCTGTAATCTTTATTTAACGAAACCTAAAAATCAACTAGTGAAAAGAAGTTCGAACTGGAACAATTTGTTTTGGGCGGCCATTAGCAGCCTAAACAGTTAAGGTTGAACGGCTAATTAAACAAAACAAACTGTATGAAGTTTCGTGCTCTAGATGCGTGTAATGGGATTGTTCTGATGACTATGGTGCTAAGAAAGGCACCTGCATCGCATAATCGTAGATCCGCGAAACTTTCGCCGTAATTATTGGGCGCAACCAGATAGTTCCAGAACTCCAAGTAAAAACCAGAATCCTCGCATTACGTAAGCTCTTGTCCTCGTGTACGAATTACGGGCCGTATTTTAACTCCCTGAAGTCTGACGTAATCTTTAACAAGACATACGACCTGCAAGCACACAAGCGAGGAGGTGCGTCTGCTGTATCACAAGACAGTACTTCGCGTGTGTGCGCGCTCTTGTGTATGTGTGTGTGTTTAACAGTGAAGGCGAGACAACTATAAATGTAACAAACTGGTTATTAATAATGTACGTATAGGGTGCCATGTGAGGAACATGCGTTGTTCTGGTTAGATGATGCGATGAGTCCTAGAAGACGAAAAATTCAGCAATGAATTTGAAATCACCAGAAATATGCCCCCTAAACACAAACGAAATTTTGTAGAGATGATAGTTTCTTATCTGGTGTTCTACAGTGAATTATTTATCCCAGAACTATATTAGCTGAAAAAATTAACGAAATCTGTCCGCAGAGTCACAGGAAAACTAGTTCACTCACAAGTTTTTAAAAGCGTAAATACAGTATACACGTCACGAAATAAAATCATTTACAAGTTAATTGTAATAAAAACACAAAACACGATTACATATAGTGTCTTTAGTCTCCCCCACAGATGCAAGAATAAATAAATTCTTTAGTGAATCCGCAGTTCAGTACGTAACTCACAGTCGCCCCGGGAGAAACACGACGGTCTCAAATCCATTGAACATTACTTAATACACTGCGCCTGTGATTTATTGATTGTGATATAGACCGCATCTCTCAATCGAAATTGTAATCTCGTTAAGTTAAAAGTGGAATCCGTCAGAATGAGTGGTGTCTATAGACATCTACAGCCGGAAATTTCTCTTGGTACCCAATACGAGCGTACTTTTCTTCTTCTTCTTCCTTAGCGTTTGTCCCGCGTGCTATCGGAGTTTTCCGTTTTGGCTCGTTGTCGTCATTTCTTGCGATCATGTGCCTGATCAGGGTGAAGACCTGAGATCTTGAGGGCTTCATGCAGGATGTCAAGCCATCACTGCCTTGGTCGTCCTGCTGGCCGTTTCCCATTTACATTTAGGTTGAAACTAGTCTTTGCCACTGTTGCCTCGTCTGCTCCAAGGACACGCTCGTTCCAAAGCAGGCGGCTTTCTCTCATTTTGTCTACTAGTGAAACAACACCGTATAGCCAGCGAACTTCATTATTTGTGGCGTGGTCATGCAATGTTAATCACAATATCCACCTAAGCATTTTCGTCTCCATAACAGCAAGTCTTTGCTCTACTTCCTTTGTTGAAGGCCAGCATTCAGCCCCACACAGTGCAACTGGACGCATTACCGATCAGTATACTTTTGATCTGAGCCTGTTTGGAGTTTTCTTGTCGCATAGTACCCCACTAACGCAACGCCATTTGGGTCACGCGCTGCTAAGGCGGTTGGAGATTTCTGCACTGAGATTTCCATCGGCAGCAATTGTCGAGCCGAGGTACTTAAAAGTTCTTGCTGTTGCTAGGCCAACACCATTGATTCTGATGGTTACAGAGTCATTTAAATCTGTGGAAAGGTAATATGTTTTCAACACACTGAGCCGTAGTCCTACATCTGCAAGGCGGTCATTCCAGGCTTGGACTTAAAGTTGTAGACCATTCTTATCTTCACTGGCCAGTAGCACATCGTCAGCATACAGTAATGCTCAGGGTGAGGTTTTCTGCAGATTTCTTGTGACGGCATCCATGACAGTGATAAATAGGAGCGGTGAGAGAGAAGATCCCTAATAACTCCCACGGAAATAGGGAAGCCATCAGACAGTCCGGCAACTGACTAAATCCGGCTCTTCGGGTTCTGATACAGCAGTCTGGCCCACCTAACGAGCTCTTCAGGTACTCCATGCTCTCGCAGGGCAAGCCAAATTAACTCGTCTGGCACTCGGTCAAAGGCCATTTCGAGACCGAGGAAGGCAAAGTGTAGATGTTTTGACTTCTCACGGTGCGTTTCGATAAGCAGGTGAGCTGCATGGATAGCATCTGTCGTCCCACAGCCCTTCACGAATCCACAATGATTGATGGAAAGACTGATAATTTGTTGGATCCTTTTATCGATGATGCGCTCTAATACTTTCATGGCGTGTGACAGAAGGCGTGTTGGACGGTAGTTGTTACATTCAGCTGGACTTCCCTTCTGCTTCCAAATTAGAACCGTTGTGCTACATGTCCAGCCAGCTGGAATCTTTCCCTCCTCAGTGACCTTATTAAAGTAACCCCTCAACTATTCAGCTGAATCCCAGTGTTTTGATTTCCACAAGTCTGCAGGAAGATCATCTGGCCCCATTGCCTTTCCATTTTCCATTTTCCGTGATGCTTCGACAACGTCATCCTTGGTGACTGGTGCAATGGGTCCAGTTAACACTGGAACTGGAGCATGTGGAAACTCCTCATCGCTAACTTCCTCATAGTATTTTCTTTATCGCTCTACTACTTTTATTCTGCTGGTGATAAGTTTGCATTCTTCATCATTGATTCCACAGAATACACTCCTGGAAATGGAAAAAAGAACACATTGACACCGGTGTGTCAGACCCACCATACTTGCTCCGGACACTGCGAGAGGGCTGTACAAGCAATGATCACACGCACGGCACAGCGGACACACCAGGAACCGCGGTGTTGGCCGTCGAATGGCGCTAGCTGCGCAGCATTTGTGCACCGCCGCCGTCAGTGTCAGCCAGTTTGCCGTGGCATACGGAGCTTCATTGCAGTCTTTAACACTGGTAGCAAGCCGCGACAGCGTGGACGTGGACCGTATGTGCAGTTGACGGACTTTGAGCGAGGGCGTATGGTGGGCATGCAGGAGGCCGGGTGGACGTACCGCCGAATTGCTCAACATGTGAGGCGTGAGGTCTCCACAGTACATCGATGTTGTCGCCAGTGGTCGGCGGAAGGTGCACGTGCCCGTCGACCTGGGACCGGACCGCAGCGACGCACGGATGCACGCCAAGACCGTAGCATCCTACGCAGTGCCGTAGGGGACCGCACCGCCACTTCCCAGCAAATTAGGGACACTGTTGCTCCTGGGGTATCGGCGAGGACCATTCGCAACCGTCTCCATGAAGCTGGGCTACGGTCCCGCACACCGTTAGGCCGTCTTCCGCTCACGCCCCAACATCGTGCAGCCCGCCTCCAGTGGTGTCGCGACAGGCGTGAATGAGGGACGAATGGAGACGTGTCGTCTTCAGCGATGAGAGTCGCTTCTGCCTTGGTGCCAATGATGGTCGTATGCGTGTTTGGCGCCGTGCAGGTGAGCGCCACAATCAGGACTGCATACGACTGAGGCACACAGGGCCAACACCCGGAATCATGGTGTGGGGAGCGATCTCCTACACTGGCCGTACACCACTGGTGATCGTCGAGGGGACACTGAATAGTGCACGGTACATCCAAACCGTCATCGAACCCATCGTTCTACCATTCCTAGACCGGCAAGGGAACTTGCTGTTCCAACAGGACAATGCACGTCCGCATGTATCCCGTGCCACCCAACGTGCTCTAGAAGGTGTAAGTCAACTACCCTGGCCAGCAAGATCTCCGGATCTGTCCCCCATTGAGCATGTTTGGGACTGGATGAAGCGTCGTCTCACGCGGTCTGCACGTCCAGCACGAACGCTGGTCCAACTGAGGCGCCAGGTGGAAATGGCATGGCAAGCCGTTCCACAGGACTACATCCAGCATCTCTACGATCGTCTCCATGGGAGAATAGCAGCCTGCATTGCTGCGAAAGGTGGATATACACTGTACTAGTACCGACATTGTGCATGCTCTGTTGCCTGTGTCTATGTGTCTGTGGTTCTGTCAGTGTGATCATCTGATGTATCTGACCCCAGGAATGTGTCAATAAAGTTTCCCCTTCCTGGGACAATGAATTCACGGTGTTCTTATTTCAATTTCCAGGAGTGTATTTCAGTGTCTGTAGTTTGTTTATGGCGCTGCTTCACCAGTCGATAAATTTCTCGTTCTCCAGTAGGTGTTTCCAGTTTTTCACACTGCAGTGGGCTGATTTGGCTGCTGCAACTGCCTTCTTTGCTGCTTTCCTAGCTTCACGGTAGTCCTTCCAGTTTTCATTTGTCTTAGAGGCGAGGAACTTCTGGTATAGCTGCTTTTCAAAGTGGACAACCTACTTCACCTCCTCAGTCCAGAGCCATCTTTAGCGATCGATTTTACGTCGGACTGGTTTTGTGGTGCCTAATTTTTCCTGGGCCGCGGTTATGACACGGTCTTTCAGGGCATCCCATGCTGTTCCCACGTCAGTAATAGAGGAAAGAGTGATAGATGAAATAATGTCTCTTTCTGATTCTTTGAATCGCCACCATTTAGTACGGCTGAGCCATTGCATTCACTCTTCCTTTGATTTGGAGGTTTCATGCTCAATTTGACAACTAGCGGACGGTGTTGTGTAGCATTTTTCGAATGGAGTAGCTTTTACATACAAAACGAAGTTTAGGTCACGTCGCCGTACAAGAACGAAATCTCTCAGGCTCATGTTGTTACCATTGTAGCAAGTCCAAAAGTGGGACATCCTCTTCTTGAAGTAGGTGATCGTGATGAGCAGTTCGTGTGTTTCTGCAAAGTTCAATATTCTCTCCCCATCTATATTTCTATGTCCAGCCCCATTACTACCATGGCATCGGTATCCATCTGAATTCGAACCAACATGACCGTTGAGATCAACAGATACGATGAGAGTATCTTCAGGTGGCACTTCTAAGATCTTATCACCAAGTAATATCCAAAAGCCATCCTTTGTCTTTTCCGTGCAGCCTGTTTGCAGAGCGTAACATCTGAATATATGGATGTTCCTTTCGTCCATAGCCAAGGTAACTTTCATCAAACGGTCGCCAAATCGCTCTACTTTTTCTACAGAGTCTGGAGAACATGCTGACAACTCTTGACGAGCGATGTCGTTATCCTGAAGGAAGTCATTCACTAGATGTGCACGATGGGGGCACGAATTGTCGTCCATGAAGACGAATGCCTCGCCAATATAATGCCGTTATGGTTGCACTATCGTCGGAGAATGGCATTCACGTATCGTACAGCTGTTAAGGCGCCTTCCATGACCACCAGCGCTGAACGTCGACCCCACATAATGTCATACTAAAACAGTAGGGAAACTCCACCTTGTTGCACTCGCTGGACAGTGTGCCCAAGGCGTTCAGCCTGACCGATGATTGTCTGGTTGAAGGCATATGCGACACTCATCGGTGAAGAGAACGTGATGCGAATCCTGAGCGATCGATTCGGCATGTTGTTGGCCCCTTCTGTACCGCGCTGCATGGTGTCGTGGGCGCAAAGATGGACCTCGCCATGGACGTCGGGAGTGAAGTTGCGAATCACGCAGCCTATTGCGCACAGTTTGAGTCGTAACACGACGTCCTGTGGCTGCACGAAAACATTATTCAACATGGTGGCGTTGCTGTCAGGGTTCCTCCGAGCCATAATCCGTAGCTAGCGGTCTTCCACTGCAGTAGTGGCCCCTGGGTGTCGTGAGCGAGGCATGTCATCGACAGTTCCTATCTCTCTGTATCTCCTCCATGTCGGAACTGGTGTGATTCTCTCCGAGACGCGTGGCCACTTCCCTTGCTGAGAGCCCTTCCTGGCACAAAGTAACAATGTGGACGCGTTTGAACCGCGGTATTGACCGTCTGGACATGGTTGAACTACAAACAATAGGAGCTGTGTACCACCTTCCTGGTGGAATGACTGGAACTGATCGGCTGTCGGACCCCCTCCGTCTAATAGGCGCTGCTCATGCATGGTTGTTTACATCTTTGGGAGGTTCAAAATGGTTCAAATGGCTCTGAGCACTATGGGACTTAACATCTGTGGTCATCAGTCCCCTAGAACTTTGAAGTACTTAAACCTAACTAACCTAACGACATCACACACATCCATGCCCGAGGCAGGATTCGAACCTGCGACCGTAGCGGTCACGCGGTTCCAGACTCAAGCGCCTAGAACCGCACGATCTTTGTGAGGGTTTAGTGGCATCTCTGAACAGTCAACGGGGCTGTGTCTGTGGTACAATATGCACAGTCAACATCTATCTTCAGGAGTTCTGGGTACCGGGGTGAGGCAAAACTTTTTTTGATGTGTGTAGTTTTACAAACAACATCTGGAGTCTTACACCGTACTCTAATTTCGATTCAGGTCCAGTAAGGGAATATGGGAACATATTTTTTGTGATAAGCTATAGTATTATAAAATTAAGCATTGTTTTACAGCTATATGAAACTAATAGCAAAGTTACAGAAATTTATTAAAAAAAAAAGAAAGAAAAAGAAACACTACCGGTAATTCAAGGCGAACTTCAGAAATTATTCCGCAGATCTGATCGGCAGTTTACTTGCGCTATTACCAACATGTCGCAAACAAAACTTTGTTGACACCAACGCCATCTCTGTGCAACATCTAGAACAAATCGGCTAACACCATATTACCAGTTTTAGTCTGACAACTCTACATCCGAGGTACCATGTTCAGTTTGGAGTACGAGGATTTACTGTGACTTCGTCGCCTTGTTTACGACATTAATGTTTCCCTTGCGTACTTCTCAGTGCCGGAACTAGAGAACCATATTTTGGAAGTACTCGTAGTGGGAGCTGACGTCACAGCGACACAGCGGCGGCGTAGTGTACTGCGGCGCTGCAGGGCCGTCCGGCTGCAGGCGCCACCGCGGCGATCGATGCAAGCTTCCGGCCGGCGGAGCTCTCCCCTCCACCCCATCCCCCCTCCGACAACCGCACTACGAGGCTCCCCCCTCCCACTCGGTCGTTCTCTTTTCGCAGTGCCCACCGTATGACCCTGCGCGCGCACGTGTCCTGCAGAAGCGTAGCGCCAAATCAATTTCCGCTTCACGCAATACTTCTCGCTCATTCCACGGCGATTGCCAGCGGCCAGTTCCGATGGCAGTCAATTGGGATCGACGTTTCCTGGAATTCTCCCATCGCGAACTCGCAGACCGCTGTGTAACGCACTGTGAGTTGTCACCATTCTTAACGAGATGGACCACGAGTATTGCTCACATATGCCGAAAGAATTTGCTTCATAACTTTGTTTGCCTCTTCGTCCAGTCACGTATTAGGCTAGCCTAGGGCAGCAAACAGTGTCGAGTGTGGAATTTCCTCCTAGAAACGAAAGTAATGAACTCTGTCTCAATCGTTTTGACTTTACTGTCGATGAGGGACTAAAAATTTTAAAAAAATGGAGTTATTAGTTGAAGAACAGAGCTGTCAAAAATTTGAGCAGGCGCCAACCAGCTGTTAGGAGGAGGACTATTTTGTGGAAACAAACGTCGAAGCGATTAAGGTAGATAAAAAGTGTATGGAAATTGGTTGCATTCTTTAGCTTACATGTTATGAATTTACAAACAGTATTCCAAAAATTTAAAGTCTATACACAAGACAAGAACAACAAGCAACTATAAATTTGATGCAAACATAACACGGCTGGTAAATAAAACTACGAACTATGAAGGTGGCATGCAGCAAACGTCAAATTCGCATGAAGTGTACCACGTGTGTACCACGTGCTTGGATATGCAAATGACTACCCTTACGGTGCAGACGCCTAAAGTAGGTAGGAGTAATGCCATCTACATTCTGTGTACAGGACGCTCCATAATTCCTATTACAGGCTTCTAGCGGTTCTGGAGGGAACTTAGTAGATAAAACTTTTATAACGAGTTCACGATCGGAAATGTACCGTTTGGATGCAAAATAAATTTGAAGGTCTACATCTACATGAGTACTCTGCAATTCATAATTAAGTGCTTGAAAGTGGGTTCATCGAATCACTTTCAAGCTGTTACTTTACTGCTCCCCTTTTGAATAGCGTGTGGGAAAATCGAACACTTCAGTCTTCCCGTGCGTGCTGTGATTTCTCTTATTTTACTACGATGACCATATTTATCCCTACGTAGATAAGAGCCAACAAAATAATTTCACATTCGGAGGAGAAAATTGTTGATCGAAATTTCGTGAAAAGATCCTGCCGCAACGAAAAACCCCTTTTTTTTCAATGATCGTCCCCCCAACTCGCGTATCATAGCCGTGTCTTCCCTATTTCGCGGTAATACAAAACGAGCTGACCTTCTTTTTTTCGACGTTCTCCGTCAATCCCATCTGATACGGATTCCACACCGCGCAGCAATATTCCAGAGAGTGTAGACAGCCTCTTTAATAAACCTGTTGCATTTTCTGTTGTTTTTGCCAATTAACCCTCTAGTACTCGCCAGTTACATATATGTAACGTAAGTTTTATTATAGGGTTTTACTGCTCTTTAGCCAATGCTAGTTCGCCAGTGTCCATTGTTACACATTTGTACAAGCCATGCAGCGCATTCTGTGAGGAATAATTGGAACTACTGTAGAAATATTATCTTTGATCATGTCTGTACTTTCTTAGGCGCTCCAGGACAGAAGGTGGTCATCATGTCGTGCAAGGTATGTGAGATCCTCTGTTTGTGTGCATAATACGTTTTTAATCAGTATATATAAAATACACTCCTGGAAATTGAAATAAGAACACCGTGAATTCATTGTCCCAGGAAGGGGAAACTTTATTGACACATTCCTGGGGTCAGATACATCACATGATCACACTGACAGAACCACAGGCACATAGACACAGGCAACAGAGCATGCACAATGTCGGCACTAGCACAGTGTATATCCACCTTTCGCAGCAATGCAGGCTGCTATTCTCCCATGGAGACGATCGTAGAGATGCTGGATGTAGTCCTGTGGAACGGCTTGCCATGCCATTTCCACCTGGCGCCTCAGTTGGACCAGCGTTCGTGCTGGACGTGCAGACCGCGTGAGACGACGCTTCATCCAGTCCCAAACATGCTCAGTGGGGGACAGATCCGGAGATCTTGCTGGCCAGGGTAGTTGACTTACACCTTCTAGAGCACGTTGGGTGGCACGGGATACATGCGGACGTGCATTGTCCTGTTGGAACAGCAAGTTCCCTTGCCGGTCTAGGAATGGTAGAACGATGGGTTCGATGACGATTTGGATGTACTGTGCACTATTCAGTGTCCCCTCGACGATCACCAGTGGTGTACGGCCAGTGTAGGAGATCGCTTCCCACACCATGATGCCGGGTGTTGGCCCTGTGTGCCTCGGTCGTATGCAGTCCTGATTGTGGCGCTCACCTGCACGGCGCCAAACACGCATACGACCATCATTGGCACCAAGGCAGAAGCGACTCTCATCGCTGAAGACGACACGTCTCCATTCGTCCCTCCATTCACGCCTGTCGCGACACCACTGGTGGCGGGCTGCACGATGTTGGGGCGTGAGCGGAAGACGGCCTAACGGTGTGCGGGACCGTAGCCCAGCTTCATGGAGACGGTTGCGAATGGTCCTCGCCGATACCCCAGGAGCAACAGTGTCCCTAATTTGCTGGGAAGTGGCGGTGCGGTCCCCTACGGCACTGCGTAGGATCCTACGGTCTTGGCGTGCATCCGTGCGTCGCTGCGGTCCGGTCCCAGGTCGACGGGCACGTGCACCTTCCGCCGACCACTGGCGACAACATCGATGTACTGTGGAGACCTCACGCCCCACGTGTTGAGCAATTCGGCGGTACGTCCACCCGGCCTCCCGCATGCCCACTATATGCCCTCGCTCAAAGTCCGTCAACTGCACATACGGTTCACGTCCACGCTGTCGCGGCATGCTACCAGCGTTAAAGACTGCGATGGAGCTCCGTATGCCACGGCAAACTGGCTGACACTGACGGCGGCGGTGCACAAATGCTGCGCAGCTAGCGCCATTCGACGGCCAACACCGCGGTTCCTGGTGTGTCCGCTGTGCCGTGCGTGTGATCATTGCTTGTACAGCCCTCTCGCAGTGTCCGGAGCAAGTATGGTGGGTCTGACACACCGGTGTCAATGTGTTCTTTTTTCCATTTCCAGGAGTGTATTTGCTCTTTAAATAACTACTAGTGGGCCCGCCCGGTTAGCCGTACGGTTTAACGGTCCCCGGCAGGAATCTGCCAGGCGGATTAGTGTTGAGGTCTGGTGTTCCAGCCAGTCTGTGGATAGTTCTTAAGGCTGTTTTCCATCTGCCTCGGCGAATGTGTGCTGGTTCCCATTATTACGCCTCAGTTGCACTATGTCGGCGATTGTTGCGCAAACATTTTCTCCACGTACACGTACACCATAATTACTCTACATTGGGTTTACACTCATCTGGTGTGAGACGTTCCCGGGGAGGGGGAGGGGGAGCGATCCACTGGGGGCCGAACCGCACAATAACACTGGGCTCAGTGTGGGGTGGCGGTGGTGGGGTGGGTGGACTGCTGTAGCCTGTTGTTGGGTTGTGAACCACTGAGGGCTACGGAGGGGACGGAGCCTCTCCATCGTTTCTAGGTCCCCAGTTCCATACACTACAATAGAATACAAATTACTAGTGGACAAATTATTTGTATTCTTTTGGTTCTGCGCCCGCATCTCGTGGTCGTGCGGTAGCGTTCTCGCTTCCCACGCCCGGGTTCCCGGGTTCGATTCCCGGCGGGGTCAGGGATTTTCTCTACCTCGTGATGGCTGGGTGTTGTGTGATGTCCTTGGAGTAGTTAGGTTTAAGTAGTTCTAAGTTCTAGGGGACTGATGACCATAGATGTTAAGTCCCATAGTGCTCAGAGCCATTTGAACCATTTTTTTTGGTTCTGCGTATTGAAATACCCTAGGGCTGTTGAAATGGACTCTTGTATCATATATGTTTCAGTAGGCATTTAGGGTTATGTTTATAACTGTTTGTATTGTGACGTTTAGGCATTTTGTTTTACTTCCAGTTAACGATTGATGACATTCTTTAGGTTCTAAATAACCCGATGAAACTGATTTTTCTGAACTTGATGATGAGGATGATGACTAATGGTAGCACGTATCAGGACGGCTGGAGAACTTCTACTCCATAGGTGTTGCAAGAGTCAGCTGTTTTTGATTCAGTAAATCCTGTGAATGTTCCAGAAGATACAGAGTTGTCATGGATCGATGGTGACTTTCCTCCAGAAATTCATCCATTTGTGCAGCTTCCAGAATGACGAACCTGAAGAAGTGATCACCACATTGCAGTACTCTTGGGACACGTGAAATACTGTAACTCTGTTTCAACAAATTAATATTTATAGTATTCAGAAATTGGGTACAACTATTGGCATTACTCTATCTGAGCTGGAGCAGCTTTCAAGTATTTATTTGCGAATGAGTTTGGTTCAAATACCTAGCGTGCAATGTTATTGGGAAAAAATTGGTTCAAATGGCTCTGAGCACTATGGGACTTAACATCTGAGGTCATCAGTCCCCTAGAACTTAGAACTACTTAAACCTAACTAACCTAAGGACAACACACACATCCATGCCCGAGGCAGGATTCGAACCTGCGACCGTAGCGGTCGCGTGGTTCCAGACTGAAGCGCCTACAACCGCTCGGCCACCTCGTCCGGCAGCATTTTATAACAAAGTTTGCATTACACCTGAAGGAAACAATGAAGAAGCTGACACTGTGATGACAATAGCAGTAGGTGTGATGAATGAGCACTGACAGCAGCTGTCCTACGAAAGTACACTGCGTATATTGCAGGTTCAGTTCACCGAAATGGTATTAAAGACTCCTTGATCAAGAGTGTGCGGCCTAATTGTGCCACAGAGGGTAACATATAATAAGCACTCTAAATTTTTTTATGTTTGTGGTACACTGTTGTACTTATGAACGCATCATAGCAAAGAAAAAAAAAAAGATGTGTTGATGATATCTGTATTTCGCAAGCATAAATGACATATGTTCACCGTAATTTTTTTCTCATGTGTGAAATATGACATTTTATGTATTTACGAATGCATATTATGTTTATTACTGTGCAAACGTATCTCGACACAATATCAAATTCCATATATCTCACTGCATCATGATGGTGGACAGTTTATTTTTGCCAGAATGAGATTTTCACTCTGCAGCGGAGTGTGCGCTGATATGAAACTTCCTGGCAGATTAAAACTATGTGCCCGACCGAGACTCGAACTCGGGACGTTTGCCTTTCGCGGGCAAGTGCTCTACCATCTGAGCTACCGAAGCACGACTCACGCCCGGTACTCACAGCTTTACTTCTGCCAGTATCTCGTCTCCTGCCTTCCAAACTTTACAGAAGCTCTCCTGCGAACCTTGCAGAACTAGCACTCCTGAAAGAATGGATACAGCGGAGACATGGCTTATCCACAGCCTGGGGGATGTTTCCAGAATGAGATTTTCACTCTGCAGCGGAGTGTGCGCTGATATGAAACTTCCTGGCAGATTAAAACTGTGTGCCCGACCGAGACTCGAAATCGGGACCTTTGCCTTTCGCGGGCAAGTGCTCTACCATCTGCGCAGGAGAGCTTCTGTAAAGCTTGGAAGGTAGGAGACGAGATTCTGGCAGAAGTAAAGCTGTGAGTACCGGGCGTGAGTCGTGCTTCGGTAGCTCAGATGGTGCCGGCATGGTAGCTCAGCGTGTTCGGACAGACGGTTACGTACTCTCTGTAATAAAAAAACTTAGTTAATCGATCATCAACGAACTTAATCGGATGTCTTACGACGTCCGCCCCGAGCAGATACAACGAACAAACGCGGACAAAATGAGAGTTAAAAAAAAAAAAAGAAAAAAAGATGGTAGAGCACTTGCCCGCGAAAGGCAAAGGTCCCGAGTTCGAGTCTCGGTCGGGCACACAGTTTTAATCTTGCCAGGAAGTTTCGGTTTATTATTGTTTCACAAAAACTTGATTTTTGGACCAAGGCTGTTTCTCCGAGAATCCCTTCAATTGTCACTTGTTGCACCATACAGACATCTTATGTACGTAATTTTGCAATTGGTTTTGATCTTCTAACGACTTTACTAGACAGTATATGACATCACTAACTGCAAATAATCTAAGAGGGCTCCTCTGTTTGTCACCTAAATCATTTATAAGCATCATGATTCAGCATGAATGTCACACACTTTGTGAGGTTGGTATTAAATGTGAAAATAAACCGAAAAAGTCCTATGAACATGGTCCGATTTTCGATAGTTATGAAACTCCAACAGGTTAAAGACTGCATACATCCATTAATGAATATGAACGACAAATGTGAATATTGCTTACTAAAATGCTGTGTAGGCTCTTTGGTGGATAGAATAATTGTGGGACAGATGACTGACCCATTCTACAAGAGATGTAGGTATTCTTAACAGATGGCAGCACTGTGACGTCACGTCGCACCGAGGCAACAGCTACAAGTGTACTCAGTGTGAAATCATGAGTTGGACCAGTGAGCAGTCGTGAGGCTTTGTGTGTTTCATGCTTCAGTATCGTTTAATTGAGCAAGACCATTGTGTCCGTGAATACCAACTGAAACCTGGTAGTCAAGGGAAGGCAGGATTCGGTAACGATTGTGGAGGGGCCGTAATCAGTTACTATTGGTTGCCTTTTACAGTTACACACAATTTATTGTAAACCAGTAATTCCAGACTCAACAATAAATAAAAATGCCACACCTTATTAATGAAGGAATAAACAACTGTGTAAATAATAGTGTTTTCAGTGAGTTGCAATTTAGCAAATCACCATTAAATAAAGATGCAGCAGATAATGTTTTAAAAGCAAGCCACTGTGATCTGGGCAGAAGGCTTTACACGCCTGGAATGACATTAAATTAAGAATTGTTTAAACCTTGCTGCAACTTACAAATTTCAGGTATTGAAATATTAAAGGCAAGTCACCACAAACACAGCAGAAGGCATCAGACGCCAGGAATGCCAGTAAATAAGGTTTTAAGGCTTACTGCTAAAATATAAATACCAAATTAGAATTTTAAGGCAAATGACCACAATCACAGCTGAAGGCCTTACACGCTAGGGATGGCAATAATATAAAAAATTTAGAAACTTGCTGTAAAACAGCAAATACAATAGCAAAGGTTAATTAAAAAAAGAAGCAACTGATCACCAAATGGGTGAAATAAGATGATGGTAAACTTTGCAACACAACCTGTAACATCCACTGAACACTTCACTGATAGATTTATTCCAGAAGGTGACCAGAACTATGAACTACACCTATATAACCTTTAATGTAGACATTACGAGGTATTGTAATAAATGACACGATTATAAAACACAAGGACCAGTACATAAGTTCCTTAAATGGTACTGAGGCAGATTACATCCACAGAGGGCGTGGCCAGAAGGAGTGTTACACTGAACTACTGGCCATCAGACCTCCTTTTAGAACACTACCAAGAACCAAGGTCCACAGACGGTACTCCAGAAATCGGCCTCTGAGAAGGTCCGGCAACAAACACTTTCGCGAGCGATAGATAGGCAGCCAAGAGTTGCATTCACTTCACAAGATGGTAACTCAGACTAGTGGCAGTCTAACGAATGAATAATGATAATCTTGCTGAAGCTACTTGACATCCGATAAACCAAATGCAACGATGGAACAATACGCCAAAGCCGGAACCGACGGTCTGCACTACGTCCCCAGAAAACTGCGTTTAGAGCACCCGGAACTAGAAAGGAATCATTATTACCAGAGTAGAAGAATCACCAACTGGTCTACAGCCAAGAAAGCTGTCAAAACTGCACACCTTTTCCGCCAGCAGCGGCAAGGCGAGGAAATGTACACTGCCGTTAGATACACTAACCCCCAAGGCAGGTAACTGGAGCGTTAGCGGCCACCAGGCAAGAAAAAATTACCTCTGGTTGAACTTAACAAATTGTAACAAGTTTAACGCAGTAAATAGTAATAAGAAGTCGAATAAAGCTAATCTGATCCGCCTTCCCCCAGCACTCCACTCGATGCTCTGCTTCTCGCTTCCCACGCCCGGGTTCCCGGGTTCGATTCCCGGCGGGGTCAGGGATTTTCTCTGCCTCGTGATGACTGGGTGTTGTGTGCTGTCCTTAGGTTAGTTAGGTTTAAGTAGTTCTTTAAGTTCTAGGGGACTGATGACCATAGCTGTTAAGTCCCATAGTGCTCAGAACCATTTGAACCATTTCGATGCTGTTCACCTCGGCGACACTACGAACAGCAACACAAACCCAAGTCACTGGAGAATCGCGAGATATCACAATGGTGGAGATTTCTCTACTTGAATTGAAATGCACTCATCTTAAAGCTTGCTGTATCCAGTTTACGACGAGGTCGTGCACCCTCGTGACCACAGCCCTTCCATCCGGCAGTCCATGCATACCACCAGCAGTCCCGGTGTGTTTCCGCACTGCCCGGAGCTGGTTCCTCCTGAGTTCCTAACCGAACTGCCACACTCACACGACCCGGAAAAGCAACGACGTCGCCTCAAAGATAGGGCAACAGTGACTACATATCGATACCGTCTGGCCTCCAACAGAGGGTGGAAACTTACAAACAGCACCAACGCAGGCCGCAGCACGGCTCACCAACATGCTGTACAACTTTACCCATGCAGAATATGCAGACATGTCGCTTGTGTATGGGTTCTGTAATGGCAGTGCCGTGTGGCTGTAACAGAATACCAGAGATGTTACGTTGATCGACGAATCATCTGTGGCAGAGTATTTCCCAGGGTTTTTCAGATATTACGCTAATCCAGAACGCTATCCAGTATACATGTAAAGTCAGAAACTGAAGCCGTCCAGTCAGCTGAAAGTCCCACCATCAGAACACGGCGCTTTAGACGTCAGTTCGATATTCTACAAATGCGAGTGTGGTGTACGTCACATTCTGATAGCTTGTGTCCATTTCATGTGCAACCCTTACATTATCTGCATTCAGATGACTCAGTAAGCAGACAACAATTTTATGAATGGTTGGCTGTACACAGAGACATGGAGCAATACACTTTGTTTATGGGGCTACATTTACGAGGTGCATTCAAGTTCTAAGGCCTCCGATTTTTTTTCTGATTAACTACTCACTCGAAATCGATGAAACTGGCGTTACTTCTCGATGTAATCGCCCTGCAGACGTACACATTTTTCACAACGCTGACGCCATGATTCCATGGCAGCGGCGAAGGCTTCTTTAGGAGTCTGTTTTGACCACTGGAAAATCGCTGAGGCAATAGCAGCACGGCTGGTGAATGTGCGGTCACGGAGAGTGTCTTTCATTGTTGGAAAAAGCCAAAAGTCACTAGGAGCCAGGTCAGGTGAGTAGGGAGCATGAGGAATCACTTCAAAGTTGTTATCACGAAGAAACTGTTGCGTAACGTTAGCTCGATGTGCGGGTGCGTTGTCTTGGTGAAACAGCACACGTGCAGCCCTTCCCGGACGTTTTTGTTGCAGTGCAGGAAGGAATTTGTTCTTAAAAACATTTTCGTAGGATGCACCTGTTACCGTAGTGCCCTTTGGAACGCAATGGGTAAGGATTACGCCCTCGCTGTCCCAGGACATGGACACCGTCATTTTTTCAGCACTGGCGGTTACCCGAAATTTTTTTGGTGGCGGTGAATCTGTGTGCTTCCATTGAGCCGACTGGCGCTTTGTTTCTGGATTGAAAAATGGCATCCACGTCTCATCCATTGTCACAACCGACGAAAAGAAAGTCCCATTCATGCTGTCGTTGCGCGTCAACATTGCTCGGCAACATGCCACACGGGCAGCCGTGTGGTCGTCCGTCAGCATTCTTGGCACCCACCTGGATGACACTTTTCGCATTTTCAGGTCGTCATGCAGGATTGTGTGCACAGAACCCACAGAAATTCCAACTCTGGAGGCGATCTGTTCAACAGTCATTCGGCGATCCCCCAAAACAATTCTCTCCACTTTCTCGATCATGTCGTCAGACTGGCTTGTGCGAGCCCGAGGTTGTTTCGGTTTGTTGTCACACGATGTTCTGCCTTCATTAAACTGTCGCACCCACGAACGCACTTTCGACACATCCATAACTTCATCACCACATATCTCCTTCAACTGTCGATGAATTTCAATTGGTTTCACACCACGCAAATTCAGAAAACGAATGATTGCACGCTGTTCAAGTAAGGAAAACGTCGCAATTTTAAATATTTAAAGCAGTTCTCATTCTCGCCACTGGCGGTAAAATTCCATCTGCCGTACGGTGCTGCCATCTCTGAGACGTATTGACAATGAAAGCGGCCTCATTTTAAAACAATGCGCATGTTTCTATCCCTTTCCAGTCCGGAGAAAAAAAATCGTAGGCCTTAGAACTTGAATGCACCTCGTACATGCAGTGTTATCATGAACACCCACAGTCCTCATACATGTGCGATGGAGAACCACGTGATACTAGGGAAACAAGATTCCAGGTGAGGTTCTCAGGGAACGTCTGGTGTGATAACCTGGTGGTAGGGCTGATGCTCCTGCCAAAACGCATGACAGCCGCAGCACTTGCACATTCCCTGACAGAAGATCTACCTGAACTTTCGAAGACGTGACATTAGAGCAACGATGGCAAATGTACTTAAAACATGACGCATCACCGATTCGCTGTTTCAAACAAGTATTCCACTATATCAATACGACGTGTCCTCAACGGTGAATTCGTCGTGGCTGATCCACTAACAGGCCTGGCAGATGACCCGACCTAATCCCACTAGACTTCTATCTATGGGGCTGGTTAAAGGGGGATGTGTACGCTTCGAAGGTGGATACAAGTGAAGAGATTGTCGCTCGCATTACTCACGCTGTTGCCCGAATTAAAGCGCCGAGATTATGGCCAATGTGCAACACAGCACAGCCTCTAACGCGTTGAAAAGTACATTGAGATGGGTGGGGAGACTTCTTGAACACCTCTTGTAAGATGGATCAGTCATCTGTCGCACCATTATTCTGTCCACCACAGAGCCTACGCAACATTTGGGTAGGTAATATTTACACTTGTCTACATATTCAGTCACGGAGTGTGTAGTCTTCAACCTGTTCCAGTTTTGTAAGGATAGAAAATCAGACGTCTACATCTACATAGATACTCCACAAGCGGCCGGCCACTGTGGCCGAGTGGTTCCAGACGCTTTAGTCCGGAACCGCGCAACTGCTACGGTCGCAGGTTAGAATTCTGCCTCGGGCATGGATGTGTGTGTTGTCCTTGGGTTAGTTAGGTTTAAGTAGTTCTAAGTTCTAGGGGACTGATGACCTCAGATGTTAAGTCCCATAGTGCTCACAAGGGAGCCTCCACATCGCACCCCCCTCAGAGTTAGTTATAAGTTGGCACAGTGGATAGGCCTTGAAAAACTGAACACAGATCAATCGAGAAAACAGGAAGACGTTGTGTGGAACTATGAAAAAAGTAGTAAAATATACAAACTGAGTAGTCCATGCGATAATAGGCAATATCAAGGACAATGGTAGTCAAGGAGCGCCGTGGTCCCGTGGTTAGCGAGAGCAGCTGGGTTCAAGTCTTCCCTCGAGTGAAAAGTTTAATTTTTTACTTTCAATTTATGTGACAAACTCTTATATTTTCATCATTTTTTTGGTAGTGATTATCACATCCACAAGAAAACCTAAATCGGGCAAGGTAGAAGAATCTTTTTACCCATTCGCCAAGTGTACAAGTTAGGTGGGTCGAAAACATATTCCTGTCATGTGACGCACATGCCGTCACCAGTGTCGTATAGAATATATCAGATGTGTTTTCCTGTGGAGGAATCGGTTGACCTATGACCTTGCGATCAAATGTTTTCGGTTCCCATTGGAGAGGCACGTCCTTTCGTCTACTAATCGCACGGTTTTGCGGTGCGGTCGCAAAACACAGACACTAAACTTATTACAGTGAACAGAGACGTCAATGAACGAACGGACAGGTCATAACTTTGCGAAAATAAAGAAAGTAAAATTTTCAGTCGAGGGAAGACTTGAATCAAGGACCTCTCGTTCTGCAGCTACTCACGCTAACCACGGGACAACGGCGCTCCTGAGTTCATATGCTCCTTGATGAAGCATATCTTGCACATGGACTACTCAGTTTGTATATTTTACTAATTTTTTTCATAGTTGCACACAACTTCTTCCTGCTTTCTCGATTGATCTGTGTTCAGTTTTTCAAGGCCTACCCACTTTACTAACTTATAACTAAATCTGAGGGGGGTGCGATGGGGAGGTTCCCTTGTCAGAGACATTTGAACCATACTCCGCAAGCCGCCGTATGGTGCCTGGCGTAGGGTACCCTATACCACTATTAGTCATTTCCTTTCACGTTCCACTCGCAAATACAACGAGGGAAAAACGACTGTGTATATGCCTCCGTATGAGCCCTAATTTCTCGTATCTTATCTTCGTGGTTCTTACGCGCAATGCGCGAGGGTCGTTCAACAAGTAATGCCCGAGATTTGTTTTAAAAAGCCATTAATATACATAGAAAAACGTCCTTGTTGGTGCTTCACATTTGACGTTTGTTTTGTGCGCCGGTGAAGTTTCGAACCGTTTTGGCTGATGGCAGAGCCGTAGTACAGTGTCAAAATGCCGTCTACATACGACTCACGTTACAAGCAGCGTGCTGTTATTGAATTATTGTGTGCAGAAAAAGAAACTGTGGTGGATATCCATAAACGTTTGTGTGCAGTGTATGGCGATGCTGCAGTTGATAGGAGTGGGTAAAGAAAGTCAATAAAATTCTTCTGGGTCTGAGGTCGCATTGTCAGTTATAAAATTCCGACGTTTCGGCGACTGTTGCAAGGCGCCTTCATCAGGGTGTATTGCTAACTGCTGAATGAGCACTAGTCTGGTTGCTTATATTCCGTGGGGGAGTGCTGTCATTGGATGTGAGGGTGAGGAGGAAGGGTATTAGGAGTTCATTTTATTGGTCGTTGCATTGCGTGTTGTCATTGTCGGAAATAGGCGTTTTCCTTTGGAGTTTCCTATATTGCTGCCATTGGTGGAAATCAGCGAATAGGAAACTGAGCGGCGACTGCAGCGCAGCATTGTCGACTAGGGCTTTTCTCCAGTACGCTGGCCTCTCGAAATTCGATCTTCATCCTGCACTGTTCCTGATGTTCTGCCACCGCTAATTTGTTGTATTGCTTGAGGCGGATATATCTCCCGTGTTCAGTTGACCGTGTGCTTATTGGACGCAGAGTCTCACTTACTAACACCAGTCCACATTCACACCGGATTTCATAGCCGGCCGAAGTGGCCGTGCGGTTAAAGGCGCTGCAGTCTGGAACCGCAAGGCCGCTACGGTCGCAGGTTCGAATCCTGCCTCGGGCATGGATGTTTGTGATGTCCTTAGGTTAGTTAGGTTTAACTAGTTCTAAGTTCTAGGGGACTAATGACCTCAGCAGTTGAGTCCCATAGTGCTCAGAGCCATTTGAACCATTTTTGAACCGGATTTCATAAACTCCGGTGGCCTGAAACTTGTCAATTGTATCTTTCGTCGAGCTCAGAACGTCTTTTATTTTGTTGTTGCTACGAAAAATCGGCTTAATACCTGCCCGACGGAGAATTTTGCCCAGACGTTCCGTAGCAGGACGATGTTCTGTGCTTCATTCTGCATTTCCCTGTTGCCCTCCTCCTTCGGCGCCACGGTTTTGTGCATCATCCTCATGTTGTAGCCATTAGCTCCAAAAATGGACCTGAGGTTCTGTAGTTCAGCTTGCAGGTTGTATTCATCGCTGGTCCGGTGTGCTCTCTAAGTTAAAGTTTGCAGGGCCGATTTCTTTTGCGTAGGATGTTGGTGGGAGGAAGCATGCAGCTACCTGCCCATGTTGGTGGGCTTCCTATAAACTCTGTGTCCATGCTTCCCGTCAGGCTTACGGTAAACGTCCAAATCGAGAAAAGGCAATACCCCGTTCTTTTCCATGGTAAAGTGAATTTTGCTGTGCTACTGGTTGAGATGTTGGTGGAAGTTCTGAAGCTCTCCTTCTCCGTGTGGCCAGATAATAAAGGTCGCCGAAACGCCGGAATTTTATAGTTGACAATGCGGCCTCAAACCCAGAAGAATTTTATTGACTGTGACAACGGCGGCAGAAGCCTACGTTTACGTAGGTAAAGAAAGTTACAGCGTCAGGAAATGCAGAAGCAGAGCTCCATGATCAGCCGCTGCTCCAGACATGCTGAACCGTGCTGGTGCCATTACTCGTGCCGACCGGCGCAGCACGACTCGACAATTGGCTGTACAGTTGTCGGTCAGCATTGGAAGTGCATCGGCAATGATCGAGACTCTCTGATATTCAAAGAGGTGCTCACGATGGGTTCCACGAATGCTCACAGCGGACCACAAGATTCAAAGAAAGGCTATTTCATCTGAATTGTTGGAGCGTTTTGAGACCGACGGAGAGGCCTTTCTGTCACGGAGGTCGTTATGGGGGACGAAAGCTGGGTGCTCCACTTTGCGCCGGAGACAAAAAGGCAGTCCATGGAGTGGGCATCATCCTCATCCACCACAAAACAAAAAATTCAAGACAACCCCTCTGCCAGAAAAGTTATGGTGACAGTCTTCTGGGATTGAGATGGCATCATTCTCGTGGGTGTGATGCGAAGGTTAACCGTCAGTTCAGAGGCATACGTTTAGACTCTAAATAAACTCAAGAACAGTTTTCGACATGTTCGATCGGAGAAGAATGCAGCAGAAATCTTGCTCCAACACGATAATGCGCGCTCACACACGTCTGAGAACCCGGAACACATCGCCAAATTGGCTTGGACGTCATTGCCTCATCCACCCTACAGTCCAGACATGGCATCCTCGGACTTCCATCTCTCTGCGCCAATGAAAGATTCTCTGCGGGGAACTCACTTTGAAGATGACGAGAGTGTCAGTCATGCAGTGAAACCATGGCTACGCCTACAGGAGAAGAACTTTTACCAGCAGGGAATACATGCTCTTCCATAATGTTGGTATATGGCCATAGAACGTGATGGAGACTACGTAGAAAAATAGGACATGGACAAACATGTTGATATATATTGTCACCAAATTCTGACTCTCAACAATAAATATGTTCTGAGGGAAGAAATGTGGGGCAATACTTATTGAACGACCCTCGTATGTTGACGGCAGTAGAATCGCTTGACAGTCGGCTTCAAATCCTGGTTCTCTTAATTTTCTCAATAGTGTTTCTCGAAAAGAAAGTCGCCTTCCCTCCAGGGATTTTCATTTTAGTTCCCATAGCATCTCCGTAACACTTACGTGTTGTTCGAACATACTGGTAACAAATCTAGCAGTCCGCCTCTACATTGCTCGATGTCTTCCTTCAATACGACCTGGTACGGACCCCAAACACTCGAGCAGTACACGATAACAGGTCGCACCAGCGTCCTATATGCGGTCTCCTTTACAGGTGAACCAGTCGTGCCCAAAATTCTCCCAATAAACCGAAGTCGACCATTCGCCTTCCCTATCACAATTCTCACATGATCGTTCTATTTCATGTCGGTTTGCAACGTTACGCCTAGATATTTAAACGAAATTACTGTGTCAAGCAGGACACTAGTAATAACGGATACGAACACAACAGGTTTGACTTGCTACTCATCCGCATTAACCTACGAGGGTTGGAACTTCAATAGTGGCAACTATTTATTTACAGATCGTACAAAATAGATACGTTTTTCAAAGTTTACAAAGTAGTCACCAGCATTGTGTGTAATCCGTTGCCAGCGATGTGGAAGTCGTAGGATACTCTTACAGTTAGCAGTGCCAGTTCTGTTGACAGTTCGAGCGGCACGGTCTATTGCCCAACTAATTTGTAGCAGTTCTGAAGCGAATGCCGTAAAGTGTTTCCTTCAGTTTAGAAATGAATTTACGAGGGCTTAAGTCAGCGGAGTGCAGTAGGTGGTATAGCACTTAGCAGCCCCATCAATCAAACAAATCAGTAACAGCTTGAGCATTGTCCTGCAAAATGATGGTCAGGTCATGAAGAAAGTGTCATCACTTCTGTCTCTATGCTCCTCATTTTTGGAACAAAACCTACGACCACTAATTCTCTATTATTACACTCTCGAACACCTGCATTTTTTTGTAAGAGGATTTCCTTTATTTTATTCTAATGATCGTTTTTCACTATGTAGGTCGACGTCAACAAAATATTTTCGCATTCGGAGGATAAAGTTGGCGATTTAAATTTATTGTCAAGCTACAACCGTAAGAAAAAACGACTTTGTATTAATGATTTGCATCTCGAATCCTGTATCATGTCCGTGACACTCTCACCCCTATTTCTCGATAGTACAAAACGTGCTGCCCTTCTTTGAACTTTCTCGATATACTCCTATAATCCTATCTGGTAAAGATCCCACACTGAGCAACAGTACTCCAAAAGAGGATGGACAAGCTTAGTGTAGGCACTCTCTTTAGTGAATCTGTTGCATCCAAGTCTTCTGCCAATAAAACACACTCTTGGTTCGCCTTCCCCATAACATTTTCTATGTGTTCATTACACTTTAAGTTGTTCGTAATTGATTTTCCTACGTATTTAGTTGAATTTACGAACTTTAGGTTTGATTGATTTACCGTGTAACTGTAGGGCTCATGTAGATGATATCACACTTTTCATTAGTTAGGGAAATTGCCATTTTTCGCGCCATACAGATATCTAATATAAATCGTTTTGCAAGCGGTTTTGATCTTCTGATGATGTAATAGACGATAAATGACAGCATCATCTGCAAAAAACCAAAGATGGATGCTCAGATAGTCTGCTAAGCTGTTTATATAGATAAAGAACAGCAGAAGGCTTGTAACACTATCTTGGAAAACGCCCGAAATCACTTCTGTTTTACTCGATTACTTTTCGCCAATTACTACGAACTGTGACCTCTCTGACAGGAAATTACGAATCCAGTCACATAACTGAGACGATGTTTCATAAACGAGCAATTTGATTACAAGCCGCTTATGAAGTACGGTGTCAGAAACCTTCTAGAAATCTAGAAAAACGGAATCAATTTGTAATCCCTTGTCGTTTTCTAAATCCGTGTCACGGTGTCAGAAGCCTTCTAGAAATCTAGAAAAACGGAATCAATTTGAAATCCCTTGTCGTTTTCTAAATCCGTGTTGACTACATATCAATAGACCGTTCTCTTCGATATAAGTCATTATGTGCGAACACAATACATGTTCAAAAATCCTGCTGCATATGGACATTAATGATATGGGTCTGTAATTTAGTGGATTACTCCTGTTGCCTTTCTTGAATACTGATCTGACCTTTGCAACTTCCCAGTCTTTTGGTACGGATCTTTGCCCGAGCGAGCGGTTGTAAGTGATTGTTAAGTATGAAGCTACTGCATCAGCATACTCTGAAAGGAGCCTAATTGATATACAATCTGGACAGGAAGACTCGCTTTAATTAAGTGATTTAAGTTGCTTCGCCACTCCGAGGATATCTAAGTCCAAGCAACTCATGTTGACAGCTGTTGTTAATTCGAATCCTGTAATATTTACGTCGTCTTCTTTGGTGAAGGAATTTCGGATAGTTAAGTTTAGTAACTCTGCATTAGCAGCACTATCATCGATAGTATTTCCAGTGCTATCGCGCGGAGAGGGCATCGATTGTGTTTTGCCGTTAGCATATTCTACATATGACCAGAATCTCTTTTGATTTTCTGCCAGGTTTCGAGACAAAGTTTCGTTGTAGAGACTATTATAAGCATCTCTCACTGAAGTCCGCGCTAGATTTCGAGCTTTTTTTAAGTATCGCCAGTCTTTGGAATTTTGCGTTCTTTTAAATTTTGCAGGCTTTTTTCGTCGATTCTGCACAGTGTTCTGACCTATTTTGTGTACCATGGGGAATCAGCTCAGTCTTTTGTTAATTTATTTGGTATAAATCTCTCGATTGCTGTCGATGCTATTTCTTTGAATTCAAGCTATACTTGCACTGTTAATTTGAGAGGTGGAGAATGTCTCTCAGGAAGCCGTTAAGCAAATTTTATGTGCTTTTTTGCCGAGAAATATTTTTCTTTTATTTTTGGTGGGTTTGGGAGTTACGGTATTGAGTCTCACTACGACAACTCTGTGTTCACTAATCCTTGTATCTGTTTTGATGCTCGTTATTAGCTCAGGAGTATTTGTCGCTAAGAGGTCAAGTGTTTTTTCACAATTGTTTACTATTCGTGTGGACTCATGAACTAATTGGTCGCAATAATTGTCGGAGAATGCGTTGAGCACAATTTCTGATGATGTTTCATGGGTACGTCCGAATGTAAACGTCTATTTTCGCCAACATATCGAGAGCAAAGTGAAGCCACCACCACCACCATAACTGAGGGTCGGTTACAGGTTTGAAACTAGACTCAAGTTTTCTTTGAATATTTCAGAAATTGTATTATTTGAGTTGGGAGGTCGGTAAAATGACCCAGTTATTGTTTTATTCCGGGTGGTGAAAATGACCTGTACCCATACTAGCTCACAGGAACTATCTGCTTCAGTTTAGCTGTAAGATAAACTATTTCTAGCAGCAACAAACACTCTACTGCCAACTGTATTTAGCCTATCCTTTCTGAACACCGTTAGCTCCTTCGCAAAAATTTCGGCTGAACTTATCTCAGCTTTAGCCAACTTTCTGTGCCTATGACGATTTGAGCATCAGTGCTTTCTATTGGCTCTTGGAGCACTGGTACTTTCCTAACGCAGTTACGACAGTTTACAACTGTTATACAGATGGTTCCTAGATCAACGTTCTTCCCGTGTGCGACCTGTGCCCTTTGAGCTGAAGCCCTTTTTGTATTTCCCCAAGACCTTCTAACCTAAAAAATCGCCAAATTCACGCCACACAGCCTCCACTACCCGTGTTGCCACCTCCTGAGTGTAATGGACTCCTGCCCTATTTACCAGAACCAAAAAACCCCACTACTCCATGGCGTAAGTCGAGGAATCTGCAGCCTACGGGGTCGTAGAACCCTCTGAGTCTCTCATTGAGACCCTCCACTCGGCTCTGTGCCAGAGGTCGGTAATTAGAAACGTTACCTACAGTTTGTGCCCTTAAGGAATTTAATTATTATCTATGTGGGAAACACGTTAAATTGTATTGTGAGCATCAGGCCCTTAGTTTTCTGGCATCTTGTAAGTTATTACACTAGCGATTAAAAAAAAAAAATGGTTCAAATGGCTCTGAGCACTATGGGACTTAACATCTGAGGTCATCAGTGACCTAGAACTTAGAACTACTTAAACCTAACTAACCTAAGGACATCACACACATCCATGCCCGAGGCAGGATTCGAACTTGCGACCGTAACAGTCGCGCGGTTCCGGACTGAAGCGCCTAGAACCGCTCTGCCACCGCGGCCGGCACACCAGCGATTTGCTCGATGGTTCTTACTACTTCAAGAGAATGAAATCACATATCAGTGGGAAAGATAACATAGCGGCAGATGCCCTATCCCAACTACCTCAAGCCCTTCCTGAATCATCTGATTCTTTAGAACAAGTTTCTGAATTTCCTGTGTTGTTAATGCCAGATACCACCAAAAGGCAATATTTTCTTGACATGTGTCACAATATGGCTGAGTTGCAGGATGCTGACAGTAAATAGAGTAAGGTAAAACTCACGTTACTCAGGAACCAGATGGTAAGGTTGTGTAACATTTTCCAATACAACATGGTGTTTTATTCTGTACATGTAACGTTCTTTCTTCCAGTTGGTGCATACGTATACTAGAGGCGACACTCACTTTGTTTGGGGCCATTATGGGGCGAACAAGTATACAAAGAAAATCAGCTTGTATTGTTATTTCTGAAACATGGCGAGGTAGATGCAAAAACTATTGAAAAACTGCCTGTTGTGCCAGGAGACTAAATCCACTAATACCAGAGACAGACTGAACTGCAGCCTATTCTCCACACAAAGCCATTAAATATACTATCAGTAGGTCTTGCAGGACCTTCCCCTGTACATAGAGATGGTGTCAAATATATCATAACCATTTATGATATTTTCTCAAAATATGTTAAACTTTATGCCGCGAACTCCTCATCAGCAGCTTCCATTATTACACTCCTGACAGATAACTACTTTGTAACTGTTGAGAAATCCTACATCCTACTGCCAGACAATGCGGCCAATTTCACTAATTGAAAATGGAAGGAATTTTTAAAAGAACATAGAATCAAGCACTTGCTATTCTCAAAATTTCATCCTTAATTTAACCTGGTAGAGACAGTATTTAAGAAATTTAATCGTTTTATTAGAACTTATGTGGCCAACCAACAGGCAGAATGGGTTAACTATCTTGGTATTTTTGAAGAAATAGTAAATCGACTACTGATTAACTAAACTACATACATGACAGCCGAAATCACAGAAAAGATAAAAGAGAGCAATGAGTTGGTAGACTCACTACCGAAGAATGTAGGGATGACATATCCTGGGAAGACAAGGTAAGCCAAATTCTAGTTACACTCATAGATGCAGGGAAGTTGCACAAGAAATATCTTTTAAAGACACGTTCTAATTTTTCCTTACAGTATCAGAAAAAACAAGAAGTGGCAATTATTATAGACGGGTTCTTATGTAACCATACAAATACCACATGGTAACAGCTAGCTGCTGGCTTTACCGAAAACCGAGAAAATAGGTCTATATACCTTTCAGGATCTTAAGAGATATTACTCAGAATGTAGTGTTACGCAATCAGTGCTTCTTAATCTTATATATTATATGTGTATTTTTCAGTGATTTACATTATTTCACGTGAACTGTTTATCTGATCTAGTAAGGAATGGTGTAGCACAAGTATGCCTAAATATGTAAATATTCCTTGTAGATTTCTTTATTATGCATATAATAACTTTCTCTTTAGCTTTAAGAGTTTTTTCATATTAGTAGAGGACTAACCAGGAAAATCGCGGTTGTATGTAGTAATTTTAAGAGGAAGTCGTAGACTTGACAATAACAAACTATGTCATAGGAATCAATAATCCATGAAAAGTAGGAAATAATAGATTGTTGTCTATGCTTGAATTAGACTCTTAGATATTCAATAACAAATACACGCTTGAGAGACATAGAAAGAGCACTGTAATGTTCCAGAAATGCATTTGTAGATGTCTTGTAAATATATATATGACCAGCTGATTATTTTCTTTACTTCTTAAATTAATGTGAAGTCGATGAAGAGATGTGTCTTGTTCCAAAGAACTTTCCCACAATACTACGTGCAGAGATTTGCAATTACTTCCCATAATTGAAACTGACAGAAGGTACTGCATTATGGGCACTGATGAATTTAGCCACTAGTGGTCCATGCTTAGCACAGTTGTGATAAGAAGAATTACTATATATCAGAGTGCCCTTACTCATGGTACGCAGTTTATGCCCGTAAGTAAATACACTCCTGGAAATTGAAATAAGAACACCGTGAATTCATTGTCCCAGGAAGGGGAAACTTTATTGACACATTCCTGGGGTCAGATACATCACATGATCACACTGACAGAACCACAGGCACATAGACACAGGCAATAGAGCATGCACAATGTCGGCACTAGTACAGTGTATATCCACCTTTCGCAGCAATGCAGGCTGCTATTCTCCCATGGAGACGATCGTAGAGATGCTGGATGTAGTCCTGTGGAACGGCTTGCCATGCCATTTCCACCTGGCGCCTCAGTTGGACCAGCGTTCGTGCTGGACGTGCAGACCGCGTGAGACGACGCTTCATCCAGTCCCAAACATGCTCAATGGGGGACAGATCCGGAGATCTTGCTGGCCACGGTAGTTGACTTACACCTTCTAGAGCACGTTGGGTGGCACGGGATACATGCGGACGTGCATTGTCCTGTTGGAACAGCAAGTTCCCTTGCCGGTCTAGGAATGGTAGAACGATGGGTTCGATGACGGTTTGGATGTACCGTGCACTATTCAGTGTCCCCTCGACGATCACCAGTGGTGTACGGCCAGTGTAGGAGATCGCTCACCACACCATGATGCCGGGTGTTGGTCCTGTGTGCCTCGGTCGTATGCAGTCCTGATTGTGGTGCTCACCTGCACGGCGCCAAACACGCATACGACCATCATTGGCACCAAGGCAGAAGCGACTCTCATCGCTGAAGACGACACGTCTCCATTTGTCCCTCCATTCACGCCTGTCGCGACACCACTGGAGGCGGGCTGCACGATGTTGGGGCGTGAGCGGAAGACGGCCTAACGGTGTGCGGGACCGTAGCCCAGCTTCATGGAGACGGTTGCGAATGGTCCTCGCCGATACCCCAGGAGCAACAGTGTCCCTAATTTGCTGGGAAGTGGCGGTGCGGTCCCCTACGGCACTGCGTAGGATCCTACGGTCTTGGCGTGCATCCGTGCGTCGCTGCGGTCCGGTCCCAGGTCGACGGGCACGTGCACCTTCCGCCGACCACTGGCGACAACATCGATGTACTGTGGAGACCTCACGCCCCACGTGTTGAGCAATTCGGCGGTACGTCCACCCGGCCTCCCGCATGCCCACTATACGCCCTCGCTCAAAGTCCGTCAACTGCACATACGGTTCACGTCCACGCTGTCGCGGCATGCATGTGTTAAAGACTGCGATGGAGCTCCGTATGCCACGGCAAACTGGCTGACACTGACGGCGGCGGTGCACAAATGCTGCGCAGCTAGCGCCATTCGACGGCCAACACCGCGGTTCCTGGTGTGTCCGCTGTGCCATGCGTGTGATCATTGCTTGTACAGCCCTCTCGCAGTGTCCGGAGCAAGTATGGTGGGTCTGACACACCGGTGTCAATGTGTTCTTTTTTCCATTTCCAGGAGTGTATCTATCGTAAAAGCGTCACAGGCAAATGGGTGTATACTCTTGGGGGTACCAAGATGAAGTTATTTTTGCTTTCTGCCTGCGCAGCCCATGATTAATACTACGTAAATCATATATAAACCTGTCGAAAAATATAACGGTTAAACTGATGAGTTTGACGATCAATAATGTCCTCTATGAAGCAGAGGGTAGTGGCCACACACTGTTAGTTCAACATGGAATAAATTTCTTACATTGGAATGCGAGAATTGCTGGAACGATATTTTTCGTCCTGATATATCAACGAGTGTGTTACTATAGTTGTGGTTACTGTGCACTACGCTTTTGACACACCTTGTGATGGACGTAAGCAGACGGTGGCGAAGTGCAGCAAAATTAAATTAAAGTGATTGTTGGCAAATTGTTTTCAGAGTGCTCCACCAGCAATAGTTCAAAGTTCACGGGCAACCCACTGGGGATCGTCTCACAATACAGGGTGTTTATAATTAAACCTTAAAACCTCTGTAGAAATAACACCACTGGTCAGAATGACGTCAAATTGCAACGGAATGTTATCGGAGAAGGGGCAAAAAATATGGCAGAAGAAAAATAAATAGTTACAAAATGTAGCAATAGATGGCGCTGTAAACGTCATAATTTAATAGTAGTCGACTACAAATGGCAATGTAACATCTAATAATGCCTAAGGTGTACGTGTGACAATAAACAAACTGTACTATTCATGTGCATGGACGTACATTTGTGATACTGTTAGTTACGTAAGCCCATCCACCACGGGAAGGTCATATCACATCGGATGGGAAAAATTGGTTATTAATTGTCCTGAGGCAAAAAACCGCATAAAAAGCATCACTGACATCGGCTTTTGATTGTCCTGAGATCAAAAACCGCATAGAACCATCAATCAAAATCAAATCGGATTATTAATTTCAGCGTGACTGGCGTAAAACGTATTCAGTGTGCTGTCCACCGTTTTCTGCAACAAGTTGAAATCGAGAAGCAGCATGCTCAAAAACTGATCGAAGTGTTTCCGGGGCCACGTTCAGAATGTGTTACGCAATGTGTGCCTTCAATGCAGCTAAATTTGCAAGCGGAACACTGAACACAACATCTTTCAGATAGCCTCACAGCCAGAAGTTACACGGATTAAGATCAGTTGATCGGGACGGCCAGGCTGTAGGGAGATAGCGGCTGATAATTCTAGCATTTCCGAAATAGCGCTTCAGCAGCAGCTTAACTGGGTTTGCAATGTGCGGAGGTGTGCCATCTTGCATAAAAATGATCCCATCCACACATCCACGCATTGGGAGAGCTGGAATGACGTGGTTGCGCAAAAGACACTTATAGCATTAAATTCTTCATTTGTGTGGCCATAGTGTCCGTAGTTGCTCTATAATTCGTTAGGGTGTTTTTGATCCGTCGTTGCAGCTACAAAAATGCATGATTTTTTCACTAGAAGCGTTTCACGTTATTGAGGTAAAGCATCGTCAGTGGTCTGTAATTAAGTTTGTTTACATTTTCATTTGCTTTTTAGATCGAAAAACAGTTCGTCAAGAATAGTTTGATTTGTACTTACGGTGATTTTTCGGCTGCTTTCGCACTTACATCGGGAAATGCCATTTGTTAGTACATCATTGTTTTTCTGTGTTTGACAATGATAATTTTTATCTACTTTTTAGATGTTCTGCAGCACTATGCATTGCTGACAACACACTTTTATGCACATCACTGTATTCTGCTTGTTTTCGTACTTCAAGTGTGTGTTGATGTTTATGTGCCCGCATCTCGTGGTCGTGCGGTAGCGTTCTCGTTTCCCACGCCCGGGTTCCCGGGTTCGATACCCGGCGGGGTCAGAGATTTTCTCTGCCTCGTGATGGCTGGGTGTTGTGTGCTCTCCTTAGGTTAGTTAGGTTTAAGTAGTTCTAAGTTCTAGGGGACTGATGACCATAGATGTTAAGTCCCATAGTGCTCAGAGCCATTTGAACCATTTTTTTTATGTTTATGTTTTGTAGTGTTGCCAACATAACCTTTCCACTACTTTATCTTTGACCTACAAATAGTCTTTTTTAAATTAGATTATTGTGTATGTGTAATTCTATTTAAGTATGTTTCTGTGTGTATACACTACTGGACATTAAAACTGCTACACCAAGAAGAAATGCACATGATACACGGGTATTCATTGGACAAATATATTATACTAGAACTGACATGTGATTACATTTTCACGCAATTTGGGTGCATAGATCCTGAGAAACCAGTACCCAGAACAACTACCTGTGGCCGTAATAACGGCCTTCATACGCCTGGGCATTGAGTCAAACAGAGCTTGGATGGCGTGTACAGGTACAGCTGCCCATGCAGCTTCAACACGATACCACAGTCCATCAAGAGTAGTGACAGGCGTATTGTGACGATCCAGTTGCTCGGCCACCATTCATCAGACGTTTTCAATTGGTGAGAGATCTGGAGAATGCGCTGGCCAGGGCAGCAGTCGAACATTTTCTGTATCCAGAAAGGCCCGTACAGGACCTGCAACATGCGGTCGTGCATTATCCTGCTGAAATTTAGGGTTTCGCAGGGATCGAATGAAAGGTAGAGCCACGGGTCGTAATACATCTGAAATGTAACGTCCACTGTTCAAAGTGCCGTCAAAGCGAACAAGAGGTGTCCGAGACATGCAACCAATGGCACCCCATACCATCACGCCGGGTGATACGCCAGTATGGCGATGACGAATACACGCTTCCAATGTGCGTTCACCGCGATGTCGCCAAACACGGATGCGACCATCATGATGCTGTAAACAGAATTAGGATTCATCCGAAAAAATGACGTTTTGTCATTCGTGCACCCAGGTTCGTCGCTGAGTACATCATCGCAGGCGCTCCTGTCTGTGATGCAGCTTCAAGGGTAACCGCAGCCATGGTCTCCGAGCTGATAGTCCTTACTGCTGCAAACGTCGTCGAACTGTTGGTGCAGATGGTTGTTGTTTAGCAAACGTCCTCATCTGTTGACTCAGGGATCGAGACGTGGCTGCACGATCCGTTACAGCCATGCGGATAAGATGTCTGTCATCTCGACTGCTAGTGATACGAGGCCGTTGGGATCTAGCACGGCGTTCAGTATTACCCTCCTGAACCCACCGATTCCATTTTCTGTTGGATCTCGACCAACGCGAGCAGCAATGTCGCGATACGATAAACCGCAATCGCGATAGGCTACAATCCGCCTTTTAGCAAAGTCGGAAACGTGATGGTACGCATTTCTCCTCCTTACTCAAGGCATCACAACAACGTTTCATCAGGCAACGCCGGTCAACTGCTGTTTGAGTATGAGAAATCGGTTGGAAACGTTCCTCATGTCAGCACGTTGTAGGTGTTGCCACCGCCGCCAACCTTGTGTGAATGCTCTGCAAAGCTAATCATTTGCGTATCACAGCATCCTCTTCCTGTCGGTTAAATTTCGCGTCTGTAGCACGTCATCTTCATGGTGTCGCAATTTTAATGGCCAGTAGTGTATATACTGCGTTAAAGTAGAGAAGGAATAGTGATGGAGATTTATTTTCTTTTTTTTTTCTTTTTGGAAGAAGAAACCATGTCGAGTGGACATAAGTATACAGCAGTGTGATGGAGTGTGGGTTGGAGGAGAAGGTGAGGGGCGAGAGGTGAAATGAAACTGTGAGTGCGGTGGACGTTGTGGGAGAGTGGGAAGGGGTGAAGGGTGGAATAGACTCTTGTCTTTTCCGTGTGATTTCATCAATTATTCTATATATAGTCTGGTTTCCAATATTTGTCTAGTCCCTGAGCAACTGTTTATTTTGTGTTAATGCTTTTTGTATGTGGAAATTTTCTTGGAATATTTTCTTGGAAACCAGACTCTATGTAGAATAAGTGATGAAATCACATGAAAAAGAAAAGAGCCTTTTCCATCCTTCACCCCCTCCCACTCTCCGACAACCCCCCCCTCCCTCCCCCAATTCACAGTTTCATTTCACCTCTCGCTCCTCACCTTCGCCCTATGATAAATGATGCCGTAAACCCGCACCACACAGTGACTTATTCAGGATGAAGTGGTACTGGTTGATTTGCGTGTGGATTTTCCGTTGTCCATATTCAACAATTCTGTGTGTTGACATATCCTGTCAGATGTAAGTGAGCTTCGTCTGTCTACAATATCTTCCACGGCCAATGATTGTCCTCTTCCATGGGAGCAAGAAATTATAAAGTAAAGGTCTCTCTTGCTGGCAGCTCAACAGGAAGCAACTCATGCACATAGGTAATTTTGAATGGATAGCAAAGAAGGATGTTTCGTAGGATTTTACGCACCGTGCTCACGAGTATGTCCGATGTTCGGACAATTCCCCGTGCACTACACGTTCGCACATCACCACTCGTCTCCTCCTGCAATGCTGTGGCAACTGCTTCCACTGACGTCGAATCAATTCGTTTCCTTCATCTACCAGGTTACAAACCAAAAGAAAACGTCTTTCCGAATTTCCGAATCATTTTATCCAGACCCACGGCAGTCATCGGATCAGTTCTTTTTTTCAAATCCTTCAGTGTCCGGAAATTCTGCAGAGTGACGTGTGCACAGTCATCATTCATGTATTGCAGCTTTACAAGCAGAGCTCGATCCTGCATTGAGACAGTCATGGCGAAAGTCGCAGACGCGAAAGGAGGAAAAGCCGTGTTCCCAGCGTGTTTATAGCAGGTTCAATGAGTCGTGCGCATGACTGGTGCTTTCATTTACGTATTCTGACACATACAGCGCCATCTATTGATCAATTTTCACAATATTTTTTCTGCTATACCTTTTCCACCTTCTCCGATAATATTCCGTTGCAATTTGACGTCATTCTGAGCAGCGTTTTGAAGGTTAGCTTTAATTATAAGCACCCTGCATATCATATAACCTGACCTTTGTACATGTCTTGATGAACATGCATGTTAGCATGAAATAAGCTTTTCTTAACACATAATTATATGTGATATGCTACTGAAAATACAGATAACTAAAATCCTCACACAAGTATAGAGTATGCATATTACATAAATTAATGATTATGTGTTGTGTCCATGTGACTTAATGTGATAGCAGATGTTCTCTTTCAGATTACAATGTGTGGTGAGCATACTGTGCATATAATATTAAGGCCCTTGCATAATCTTACATGTACTATACAGATGATGGAGAGTGGCGACAGCAACTATTCATAATCTGGTTAAATCTCATGGGAGAGATAAACTATCATCGGAAGGAAAACCTGTCCTAGTCCATGGTATGTGCAGATTGCTGAGTCTTTACCATCCTTGACTTCTGACCCCAGTCCCCACGGTGCACATCTCTAACCGACCATCCACCTGCTCCATTTGCCTGAGAAGTCTTCCATCAAATGCAACCCATTTCATAAACGGAAATTGTTAAAATTTATGCTTTAAAATTGTGTACTCATAACTGTATATACACGAATAGAAGCTATCAGTGGATCGTTAAAATCACACAGATTTAAGCAGAAACTTTTAGAACACTTCATTGTAATGTAAATTTGAGCTATTTCCTGAGCGAAAATTTTAAACATATGTGGTAAATGTGGTCTTGAATAACTGTGTTACTATATTACTGAATTTTGAATTTCACGAAGTTCTATTCAACACAGACAAACAAGATAAATTACTATGACTTTATCTTTAAAAAGGTAAATTGATGAATGTATAACGAATGAAATTAGTGATATCATAACTCGAAGAAATTTCACTCCTCTATAAATAATCTGTAAATCAACCTACCTTTACTTGTAAAAGCTCAAACTATAAAATACTCCTGCAATGCTCAAGCATAATCACTGTGTAAAACCAGGCCAAAATTCTATGATCTCTGTACATTGCATTTATTATAAATGCACTAACTTAACCTTCATCATTTAATAATAGGAGATAGATAATTTATTACTTGGAGATAGAAACAAGCTAACAGGATAAAACCATTGTGGATTTTGTAAATCTTTTTGGATAACAAAGACAATAGCTTTTAAAACTGAGTTACAGTTACATTTGCCGTGTAGTATTGTACATGACTTTTAACTCAATTGTAAGGGTCTATACTTCTATATAAAACTACAGTATTGATATTTGTATAATGTTTTGAGCAAACTCATTGGCAAATTAAAGTAACCATTCCTTATAAAAGTGTACTAAGTGTTACAGAAACTTTGTGCCCCAAACACTATCAAGGAAGTGATGGTATGTGTAATGCTGTATTCAGTTAGTGTTTCACACTGTGAGTATGAAACAGTTATCAAATTGTGCTTTATACAATGACAATAATGTAACCCTCACAGGTGAATGGCAGAATCAAAGAGACTAAAATCATGTATAACTTCTGCCATACAGGGTGCTATGTAACGTGTCCAATGGACTTAAGAATTTCTCTACAAAATCATGGTTTATGAATACTGCATTGGCCAGGCATAATTATTAATATTATTTTTCCCAAACGTGCATTGTAATTCTGTGAAAATGAAAGAAAGGACAATAACATAATTGTGTATAGGAAAATATATGTAGTGTATAATGTCAGTGCTCTAGTGTCAGTGAACTCTATATTATCTTTGATGGACGATAAAACGCTACTACCTACTATTGTTCTCTTCCATTCAGTTTCATGAGCCAAGCACATAAGCATATGCCTTCATCCACTAATGTAGTTTTAGTATTCGAATAATAATTAATTCATATAATAACTTGTTCTATTTCAAGGAGTTTGACACTTTTTCCTATTGATAAATGTTAACAAGAATCTCTTTGTAGCTTATCAGAATTCGGTAGCAGTACGTTAACTAGAACATTCGTTTAGATGCCAACAGTCACAGATCGAATTTTCTTAAAGTATAAATCTCGTTCCAAAAGCAAATATACTTTTTATGCAACAGGTAATAATCGGATCTTTCCTAAGTAAATGTTCATTTCGTGTGGTAATTTAAATTTCCCTTGTGCAGTCAATTATTGATGCACTGCTAACGATATATTTTACACACATACAGGAACAGCTGGATAAAAATTGTACAGAGTTCTCATTCTAATTTTCAATGAAAATAATCAGTTGAGAAGTCATTTTAAACTTTAGCAGTTCTGTGTCTAACTGAAGCCAGATTAGGTACTCTTAGCTTACTGCTAATTATAACGTTTCTGTCCATCCATGTCTTAAGTATAGATTCAAACTCTGACCAAAGGAAATTTCGTTTCTACATTCTCCTATTTAAGAAAACATTATTTCTGATAGTTTTCTGCTTGTAAAACTTGTGACATGAATATCCTGAGTGTTCTTGTTAATTTGATGCCACTGGAACAAAATAGCCCCCAGCTCCATTGAGGTAGCATCAGAGGTAATGCAAAATTTCTTGGACATATCAGGGTGATATACTATTGGAGGATTTACTGAATCTTGATTTATACTGTTGTAATCCACTTGACATTGCTTACTCCACACCCAACAAAAATTTTTCTTCAACAGCAGAGAATTACTATTTAGCATCTGGTCGGATAAAAATCTTCTAAGAACAGGGAGCTAAACCTATGAAAGCTTTCGGTTTTCTGTTAGTTGTTGGTCTCCAAAACTTTTTGATTTAGTTTTTCAGCGTCAGATGTAGTGCTGTTATGGAAATGATATGATCCAGGAATTTGGTTTTATCTTTGCCTAACATAGATTTATTTAAGTTAGCCATTACTCTTGTTTGTGAAAATTTTTCTAAAGTTCTTGTTAGTAATTCAAGATGTCCTTCCCAAGTCTGAATGGCTGTCAATAAATCATCTACACCAACGATTACTTTGCCTAATAGATTAGGGCCTAACACAGTATCTAGTACAGTGATGAAAACTATCGCATTGACGTTCAGTCTGAAAGGAAGTACCCAAAATTGGTAACTCCTTCCAGAGAAGATAAAAGTGGTATATTTTCTAGACTCAGTCGACAGGACCATTTGACAGTAGCGGACTTCAAATCTATGCTAGATGGAAGTTGTGTACCAAGAAACTTTGTGACTGATCCTCTGAGCTTTGAGAGGCCTAGTATAGATAGGCAATATAATTCTATAGACGTCTCTAGTGTCCAAGACCAATCGAATTATTCCTCCTGGTTTTGCTGCTGCCAGTAAGGGACTACAATAAGGGGACAGAGATGGGTCAATAATTTCCCATTCAATCATGTGTTTAATTTTTGTACTTACTTCTTCACGTTTCTACCAAGGTATGGAGTAGTGCGATTATGATTTGGTCTGGTGTGGAATTACATCTATATAATACACAAAAGTTTAGATAATAGATGTTGTTTTTATCAAACATGTGCAGATATTTCAAGAACACTTGCTCTAGATCATTCTGTTGGGCCCCATCAATCCCTACAACCTCTGATACGTTCTCCTCCTCACTTTTTTACAGATTTAATCTTTATTCCTCGACAATATTTCCCATGTAAACCCTCAGTATGTAAAATATCTACTATAATTTCTTGGCCTGTAGCCAACAGGTGGCATTTACCCGAAGAAAGGTCAATCTTTGCATTCCTTCCTCTAAGAAAATCAAGCCCGAAAATTTAGCATGTAATAAATTTATTTACTAAAAGGAACAGGCAGTCAATTACTCCATTTCAAAGTTCTACTTTGACCCAGGCTTGCCACTTTGCAGATTGTAACCTGCTGCCAAATCCACCAACAACTCGACAGTTCTGTATCGAATACTTGGGAACTTAAGTGATGTTATTTAGCTGGTCGAATGAGTCCTGGGAAATGACACTGATGCCCCGCCAGTGTCAAGAGTCACAACTTTGGATATTGCCTATCACTGCTTAGACTTTTTCTTGCACACTACTTTTGAGTTTGTCTACATAGTTATTATATACCTTTCCAATAATTCCTGCCTCATATCACTAAAATCATTGTATCGTAAAAGATTATCGTCTTTAAGAATTTAGGCCTCACTCCATTCCTTCACTAACATGTGAGGGAAAGATTATAGTCGACCTTAGTTTGTCGAGTTATTCGCCAAAGGATGTGGTTCTTCAGCCACTTCAGTTGTGTTCACGGGTGCATTGTTTTTTCCATAATTACCATTGTTACTACTGCTATACCAGGAACCACTTCCATTGTTGCTATATTCTGGCTGAAATCTATTGTCAGATCTACGTTTTTTTTTATTAGCATTCCCTGGATTAAATCGATGGGGGTCTGATTTTTGACGTGAAGGATTACAAACCTGAGCACCACCGTTCCCATAGGGGAAAAGGGAAAAGTGGCCTATGCTGTTCGTTATGTGGTCATGTTGTCATTTTGACAACCTGAATCATTGCCATTAGTACAATCAATATTTCGAACACGTTTGATACCCTTATAACACCCATCAAGAAAGAAAATGTTCACCGTTGGTTTTGGGTACGTTGATGGCTTTTCCCTGATACCAAGAGGTAAATAACTTTTTAGTATCCTCAACACATCTCTGTACGAAATGGGTTCGCTCCAATAGTTTATCTTGTTCAGATACATCCCAAAATATTTCCGTGAATTACCATTCTTGTTGTTGTACCTCTCAGGGTTGAAAAATCTTTTTCCGCAATTAGTCCTTAATACCTTGCAAATAGTACTTAGCAAGGAAAGCTTGCTCACACTGTTCAGATGTTTGATAGTATTCAATAGATTCAGTTGCCTAGAGGACCGCATCTCGTTGAATACGTCCTGCCACATATTGTATTTTCTGTGGCTCTGAACACGAGACTGGTAAAATACTCCTAAATTATCGTATGAACACTGCGGGATGTAAATTACGTTTTTAGGGAATGTAGATTTCTGACTATTGATTCTTTAAAAGAGCACAGAAGACAGTGTTGGCTCTGCCTCCATATGCAGGGAAAGCAGGCGCCAGATCGTAATGTTTTGCTGTTCCCCTAGGGAAACGGCTCATTTGGTATCGCATGGTCATTTAAATCCCACATTCTGTTTGCTAAATTGAGACTATCGTTACCTATTTCTCTAATCCCGGATAATTCATATTGTGAATTGCCGAGTTGGGTATTCTGTCTCTCCATTCCAAAATCTCGTTATTTAGAGTTTCGTCAATCTGACTGACATCCATCCTAAGTGACTTCTGTGCTTCTGTCTGTTCTGTGCGTATGTCATGAAGAGAACTGCGTATAGCTTGCTTTACCTCTGGGATCATTACATCGTTGATGTGTGATTCTTTCTGCTTCAAGGATTCATAAAATTTTTGTTCTTGATAAGCAGGAAGCCAATGTAACGCGCCACTAAATTCCTGAACATTAATTTTCATCGATTGTTCGCTTCGTGAACTGATGATCCAAAACATTATGACCACCTGCTTAATAGCTTATTTGTACGTCTTTGGAACGGAATGCATCACTGATCTGCTCCTCAGGGACCCGATAGCTTGTTGATAGGTTTTTGGAGATATGGGGTGTCTACGTACAGGTCATGTAATTCGCGTAAATAACGGGCCGCTCATTTTCGTACGCGGCGATGGAACCCGATAGGAACCAGAGGGGTTCCATAACATTTACATCAGACGAATTTGGTCGCCGAGACATCAACATGAGTTCGCTTTGATGCTCCTCAAACCACTATAGCACGGTTCTGACTCTGAGACACGGACAGTTATACTGCTGAAAGATGACATCGCCGTCGGGGAAGACATTAAGACGAAGGGATGCAGATGGTTCGCAGCTGTCAGCGTGTCTTCAATTAGTACCACAGGTCCCATGCAAGCACAGGAGAATGTCTGCCATAATATTGCTACCACCGGCCTGCGTCCGTGGCGTGCTGCACGCTTCGTGCCGCCGTTCACATAGATAAGGACGTTTGCTGAGACGACCAGCGACCTAGTGTAGTAAAAATGTACCACCCGCAGAACCGATGCGTTTCAATTGATTGGCAGTCAAATCCTGACGGTCCCGTGTCCACTACAATAGTAACTGATGATGTTGTTGGTTCAACATGTGGACGCGTAGGGGTGGTGTGCTATGGAGCCCCATATTCAACAATGTACAATGGACGGTGTACTCCGAAACACTTGTGGTGCACCAGCATTGTGCTCTTTCGGGACAGATTCCGCAGATCACCATGTATCGTACTTCACAGAGGAGACAAGCCTCCGAACCCCACGGTCTCGCCGGCCGCTGTGACCGAGCAGTTCTAGTTGCATCAGTCCGGAACCGCGCTGCTGCTACGGTCGCAGGTTCGAATCCTGCCTCGGGCATGGATGTGTGTGATGTCCTTAGGTTAGTTAGGTTTAAATGGTTCTAAGTTCTGGGGGACTGATGACGTCAGAAGTTAAGACCCGTAGTGCTCAGAGCCATTTGAAACATTTTGAACCCACCGTCTTTGAAATGTCTTGGACGTCCAACCATTTAGCGCCTAGTGGTGATCTCACTGTCCTACCTATTTCCCTAGGGGCTCACGACAGTCGCACGTGAACATTCGACAAGCTTCGCCGTTTTCGAGATACTCGTTCAAAGGCTGTGCGTAATAATGAACTGCCCTTTGTCAAATTCGCTTATCTCGATGGATTTCCCCAGTTGCAGCTCATATCTTCGCTAGGGTGATCCCCCTCTGTGTTGCTCCACTTCCATACTTTTGTTACCGCGTCACGTGCCCGGAACGTCAGCAGGCGGCATCCGACGTCGCGGAGGACAGTGGTCATAATGTTTTGGCTCATCAGTCTATCTATAGTAGTCACCTCTTCGGACAGTTTTCTGTTTCCGGAACTTCAAGATAAGCAACTTGGAAATTACTCTTATCAGTTTCTACACTATCTTGCCTGACCGTTAGCTTGACCAATTCTGACGCTAATGTAGTCATTTTTTGTGACGTAGTCTTTTGTTCCTTGTTAATTTTCCCTAACTGAGGTGTCACGCTAGTCTGCGCTTCTGTTAACGGAGCAGTTCACAACGTACGTGGTCAGTAACCTGATTAGCTACATGGTCACTTAGCTCATCTTTTATTTGTTTCAATTGAGGAGCCAAACATGTAGAGATTTCGGTATTAACATGATCCAACTGTTGTTGATTTTCATTCCTGAAATGATCCAGCTGTTGTCTTATCTGATCCGACAGCTGTCTCATTATTCCCGTGAGAATCACCAAACGAGAAGCATGTTTGGCCACCGACGTTTCTTCAGGTAAATCAGAAATGAGATCTGTGTTTGCTATTGCAACGTGATCGCTATCCGAGAGTGATTCACACTCATCTACAGCAATGTTCATGTTTTCGTTTCTATATCCGGCGAATTCGCCATCTGTTGCTTAAAGATTATCAGCATTCGACACTTGAGACATCATTGTTATTAACACCAGTACACAAGTATTTATCACGTTACGTGTTTGGTATGTCAACAATTTCACATAAGTTGACCACACTATTAACTTGAAGATCAACGATTGAAATACACTCTCTGGCCGGACACAGCAAGAATATCTCTGATCGCTTTCTGCACATTATTATTTCCATGTTGAGTAAAATGAGCATTTAAATTCTGAAATATTAAAATTTTGTACACAGCCGCTATGAGCACTGACAAATTTTAGTAACAGATATTCCTGACCAGAAGAAGCATCACACGCGAACAGCAAAGAATAACCATACTAGAAGTTATTCTTACCTTCACGTTGTGCCGCGATGTTGTACCAATTTTCTGTTTGTGACAAACTCTTGAAAATCGTAAAAATACCGGTTGCTCAGCTGCTTATTATCTCTCAATTCTTGCAACAATACTGTGAATAATTTCTCCGGAAGCGGTTACAGTCGTAGAACATGAGAAATTGGAGTGAGTTTTCAAGTGTAGACAAGATAAAATTTTATGCATACATATTTACATAAATTTATGTGAATCGAGCCTAGCATTCGGACGCCACTTATAAAGTTTCCGTAAATAGGAGAATGGAGAAACAAAATTTTCTTTGAATAAAGTTAGAATTTAATATATGATAGGGTACAAACGTTACAATTAGCATTTCCGTTACGTAAGTTCAAAGCACCTAATTTGGCTTCAGTTAGGCGCAGAACTGCTAAAAATCTTCAGTTAATTATTTTTCATTGAAATTTAGAATGAGAATTTTTATCCAATTATTCCTGACTGGGTGTAAAATACATCGATAGCAGTACATTAAAAATTCGTGGATAGCTTAAACTAATGCACTGAGTGAACACTGGCTTAGATAAGATTTGATTATTACCTGCTGAATAAAAAGTATATTTTTTTAGAACAAGATTTATATTTTAAGAAGATCCGATCTGTGACTGTTGGGGTCTGATCGAATGTTCTAGTCAATGTCATGCTACTAAATTCCGAAGAGATACAGAAAGATTCTTGTTAACATTTATCAACAGGGATCAGTGTCAAACTCCATGAAATACACTAGTTATTATCTGAATTAATTATTATTCAACTACTGAAACTACACTAGTGCATGAAGGTATTTGCTTACATACCCGGCTCACGATAGCGAAAGGAACAGAACAATAATCAACAGTAATTTCTTATCGTCCATCAAATATATTATGGAGTTCCCTGATACCAGAACAATCACATTATACACTGAATATGTATTCGATACACAATCATATCATTTCCTTCCTTTGATTTTTATAGAATCACAGTTCATGTTTGGGGAAAATGATAAAGCTAATAATTATCACTAACCAATGCAGTATTCATAAACCATGATTTTGTAGAGAAATTTCTATGTTAATTTGGAGGCGTTACAGGTCCTGTCGACTATGCTGCAAACGATGAGCTTTACCACTTCAGATAACCACTGGAAACCAGAGGGAACCTTGTAAGAGGTCCATGACTAAGGAATTTGTCGCTAGCGCACTCGAACAGATGTAATTTCATTATTATTCATATTAATAATTTGTAATTTCATTATTATTCATATTAATAATGAATAATAAAACAAATTTTTTGCAATAAAGACGGATTTTAAGTAACATTATAAAATCACTGATTGCTGTTATCCCATAAGACATTATGTCTGTTTTTGCAAAGATGTAATTTCGATGGACTGCTCACGCGCTGCCTGCAATATGTAAGCTATAAGAGAATCTCAGACCAGAGAGCAGTGTTGGCTGCAGTAGGAACTGTGTCATTAGGAGTAAGTAGTAGCTAGCAGTCTGGAGTAGGGAGTTGGGTGGGTCGGTCGTGGGGAGCGATGCCGGTGCCTGAGCGTTGTAGTATAAGGTAAAAGCAGCCTCGCGCATATGTACTATTATTATATCAAGTCCCATGTAAAATGTTTTAAAAATCTCTTAATAATAATCTTTCCTATAAAAAAATTAACTTTTGACAATCATTCATCTCAATTTAAAGAATTTACTAATTTCTCCAATCCATGGTCATCCTGATTATTGTAAAGAAAAATCAGTTGTTTCCTTTTATACATGACAAATCTATCGGCCAGCATTGCACTGGGCTGTCCACAAAAATTTCTTATAGTGGCAGATATATACGCGTTATCCGGCGACTTAATTGAGGTAAGAATTTTCACTTTATTTGGTATGATCTTTCAGGAGCATGACGTAGCACTGCTGACGTCCAAATTTACCAGTTTAGATTCACAGACAGTTAATTTTTGAAAGGTTACATATGAGTCACATTTTTCTTAGGAGGTAAGTCAAATTGTATTATTGGTAGGTTAAGGAATTTATCTGTTGGGAGGTTACACTCAATATGAATGATATAATTATATTATTTATCTGTTGGGAGGTTACAACCTCTTCCATTGCAAAGCAACACACATCATCGGTACTGACGTGAGCCACCACCTACAGTTGGCTGCACCCTGTGCTCTTCATGGCAAACGGAAGGACCCATTCCACGTCTGGAATGACTCCACCCTGTATGCACACAGAGTGCACACTGGCTTTGTTCCCCTTCTTGGCAGCCGTGTCCCATAAAGCGCCTAACATTGGAGCTCCCACTAATCCCACCTTCTGTGACTGCCCAGATGTCGCAGGCTGAGAGGCTTCATAAGAAACAGGACAAGCGACTGCATCTGGCTGAAGGCCACTGTCAGCTGCTGATAGCGTCTAGAACCAATTTGTCAGACTAACCACGAAGGTATTATATTTGGTCCCCTGGGTAGTCTTTCCCAGCCTGCCATTTCCCGTGGTGACCTTTCACACATTAACTTGTGAGAGGTTAAACTCAATGCGAGCAATAATTAGGCTGGTCACTGGTGCGGACCAATTGGCAGTCTCGTGAGTCGTGCTGGACATCCGTTTGATTCCCATGGCTGGTCCAGAGTAGTGATGCCCATCCACTACACCTTCAAGCTGTGTCACCGATGCCTGGAGCTGAGAATGAAGTGTCATCAACACAGCTCGCATCTGCACACAGCAATCGCAGTCAAAACTAAAGACACTGGGAAACTACACTACATAGACAAACGAATGACTATCAACACATGCTGCAGAACTCTATTGTAGACACTGACGAAAAGCTAAGAACTGTGTCTAGTAAATTAGATTAACATGCAGAGATTCAAAAACTAAACTATCAAAGTACACAGGTGAGAGTAAATAATTCGCTCTGGTTAGTAACTTGTAATATGTCACAAAACCGGTTACTTTACGACGCAAACGAATACACGGGAAATGTGTCCAGTAAATATTAAATTAACACGCATAAATTCAAAAAATAAACTACCAAAGCACACAGTGGAACCACAGAATTCGCTCCTGGTTAGGAAGTCGTACAATGTCACAAAATCAGCTACTTCCCTGTTGATATTGTTGCTGTTGCTTTCTGGCGGCTACTGCAGACAGTGTTAATAGATATACTCATACCCAAGTATGAGTATCATCACAATCCCCCCACTTGTGAATCTCTTGAGTAAAAATATGTGTGTATGCGGCCGAGGTGACGGAAGATGGCTCCGTGATGGTCACTAGGGACGCATTTACAGTCGACACATACCTTAGCTGAACCTGTTCTGCGTATCCTATCAGGGAAAATTTTGTGTTAAGAATACAGTTTTAAAGAAATTTTTTGCACTGAGAGCCCACAATTATGCAGTTAAGGCTTATTATTTAATTTTATAAAATTTTAATATGCAATTTACCATTCAAAGAATTTGCGAGAATAAAGAATTTAAAGAATTGGAACCAGTAAGATATTCAGTACTGTTTATTATCTATGAATTACATTCAATAAGAAGAAACAAAAAGTTCATATTCTCGTCCAATAAAAAACTAGTGTTACAATTTTAAAAGTAACATATTTATCATATTACAACTATAAGTAAACGTGATTGTTAGGCTAATGCCATATAACAAAAGGAATAAAAAAATTCAGAAGTATTCACTTAAAGTAGAATACTTAATCGCAATATCTCATTAATAAGTAACATATTTGATAAAGATTTACGTTAGCTTCAAGAGCTCAAAAATTCGTGTCTGGCGTAGGGGAGTAAAAACACCTTGGTTTTGATGAAATGAGACATGTAAGAATCGGATTTCCGTGAAATCTATCTCACTTCAAACTGAAAAAATTTCTGTAACCATTCTTTTAAATGTCTTGGTAGCGATTTTAGATCTGGTGCTACTGCGACGTAGGGAGCCCGAGATTTGAGAGGTGAATGCTTTCTTAATTCGTTATCAGCTGCCCACCGAAAATTTTAACCGTGTAAGCTCATACTGAATAATTACCTCTACGTCTACTACGATTATTAGTCGGCCTGCTCCATATCATTAAAACAAAGAACAAGATATTGTTTCATTTTAAACTTTTGTGATCCGGGCCCCTAGGCTGCAGTCTAGAAAGTCTGTGAGTAAACATGGGCCTGATGGTCGCCAAGTATATAGGTTAAGTGCAGACATGGAGTGGAGCTGCTCCGCTATCTGTTAAGGAAGCTTTCGGCAGGAGTGTTGCCATTCGCTGTCCTCTTGCTCAGACCCCGCGGCGATTCTGCTGTTTTACTGAAGGGCTGGGCTTGACTAAGAGAATTCCAACCATAGGTTCTCCAGAGCTAAAAGTTCCGTATTATATCAGTTCTGTCAGTTTTTTCGGAAAGCAGGTCGTGTTCGGGCCATAACATAAAAATCCTCGAATATTGTGGCTGTATCATTACAAGTGTCCTAAATACTCGATCTGATTGCGTTTTATTAATGCAACTTCGTACGACAATGAAGTTGCGCCCCTCCGTCTGCGGAAAGGCAAAGAATACTTCAGCTTAATTGCAAAGAGTAAAAAATTCTCCCAAGTTCACTTATCAATAATAAAATAAGAAGAAAATTCCATTAGACTGTAATTAATTGAAAATGAGTCGTCGCACTGTCACTCAAATCCTCTCAAACTGTTAAAAGAAGAAACAGTGAATTTCTTGACACAGATATTCTGAGTACATTCTGAAAATGCATTTACAGTCACTGTACCTTGTTTCAGTAAATATCTAGTACACTTACCTGGAAAGCAATCATTGTCAGTATCAATATTATGAGCATTCATCCTTGCCTGGCGCAAATAAAAGAATTACACGTCACTAACGAACTCAAAACGACCACTGAAGTGTACAAAGTTTTAATCAAGTCTTTATTTGCAAAGCAGTAGCTTATGTAGACTTCATGCTGTCCGGTTGACTGTTTTCTTGCCTCCATCGCTGAGACATCCTCCGTCTGTGTACCACTTTCACAGGAGTCCGCATCTGGATGGCAACTCGGTTATTCTTCCACGTAACAGAAATTCCAAAAACAAATAATAACGTAATTTTCCTCCATTTGCAGCCCTTAACACGTCACCCAGGAAACATTTTCAACGTATCATTTCAATATCACGTTTTGGGTGAACAGCATCCTGAGAGTCAAAATGCGAATGTACGGCGACTATAGATGGAACGTTACAACCATTGTGGCGGTGATTGGTCCTTTTCAAAAGCTACGGAAACTCCTAAGGGCAGAAGACAGAAGACTGACATTTTCCTTCTCGTGGTCGACAAACTTTTCATCGGGGGAGAAAAAGTTTGTATTTCATAAAAACGGTCCAGGACCACTTCAAAGGTTATGCGATACCAACTCAAGCTAACAAACCTTTAGCTCATTTTAATAATCTATTCTAGCTGGACGACCGAAAGAAGGATTAATCCCCATGAACTCAGATGTAGAAATGAATCTATCATGCAATGAATAGTATAATTTGAAAACTGATCCCTCCCTAGTGAGTTCTGGGTGTCGGTTTTCACAGAATCATTAAGAATAAATAATTATAGGGGGGTGAATTGAAAGTCATGGTCCAAAGTAACCCCAATTTTATTTGCTCTTCACCAGCACACACATGAAAAGGAAAAACTATACATTAATATGGATAATAAGGATACGAGGGAAAAAACAAAGGGGATGACAAATATTGAATACTGAAACGATTTAACTGACTACTAAAACAAGTTGACAAGACCTGTAAGAAATAGGTTAGGTGTGAGAGACGTTCCTCTCAATAAATCATTCGCTATAATGCCTAATCGTGAATGGGCAAAAAATGATTGTTCCAATCACACCAGGATACAAGATGTAGGCTCCAAACGCCTAAAACAATTGGGTCATGTACTATTCTTCGACTAAGAGAAAAGAAACTGAAGTATATTACCTAACATAACGAAATGAATCGATAAAACCTAACCATGATTCTCCTATGAATATCCACACAACAAGCTGCTCTCACCAGAATCTACGACTGAAGCACAAGAGGCTGCACCCACTGCAACTGCAATCAACACCAGTTTGTCAATGATGGTGTGATGTGAGTCTCGAAATAACAGGCTGTGGCTCTCGGCCAAATCTGTCCTCTTCCGCGCCCCTATCCAGAGTGTTCTCAAAATTTTACACTTCCTCTCCGTTCCACTACAAAATCTGAGCAACTGAGCTTCCACCAATGGGCATGGACAAGTCAATGATTAACCAATAAGATTTTTGTCAACTGAACTCCAATACGTCTCTAGCAGATGTTTTTTGATGCTTAATGAGTTGACTTTCCGGACATGAAATTTTGAGAATGAATTCCCATACAACTGATATTTTTTAGTTAAATAACGAGCTGCCTTCCCATGTTGTGAGTCAGAGAAATTTTCAGTCTACGTGGAGTGGTGTCCGTACGCCAATACATCTCTTTCACTAGAAGGAAAAGAAAAATATCCACGTAGCTTCCCACATGAAAGCAATGAGGTGCTTGCCTCTTGGGCCAGCCCGGCTCCCCTCAGTAATCTTGGAAGTCGGGTCGGCGAAAACATGGCACTAGGATGTCCTTTCAACAGAGATTCTGACTCATAAAAAAACTTATTTTCCAATATATGGATTTGTGTCATTGTCCCTCAGACGCAGCTTTCTAGAAGAAGGCTCCGACAACACACTGCAGAAGGGGCGGGGGTACTGGCAGTTCTGAAGCATTTTGGCTGGCTGGCACCATAGCAAACAGTGCTTCACGTCCGGTGTAGTTTACCTGCCTCCAGCAGTCGGGTCAGTGCCCCCTGCTTGTAGCGGCTCTTCTGCTTCTACATCTACATACATAGCCCACAAGCCACCGCATTGTGAATGGCGGAGGGTGCCCTACCAGTCATTTCCTTTTCTGTTCCAATTGCAAATTCAGCGAGGGAAAAACGACTACCCATATACCTCGGTACGAGCCCTAATCTCTTTAAGGAGAGACGGAAGGCAAGTGGGCTTCAAAAATTCGATTTTTAGATTTTAGCATATTTGAAACGCCTGGTCTTTCCTGCGTGAAACAGTTTTTGTTTAATATAAATACGACAATTTTTTCGTGAGATATGACGTTTTTCCTGACGCTCTGTGCAACATGGCATTTAAATGCCACGCCTTCCTTTTGCGCCATGCAGAGATAATGCCCTGCATTCGTTTTTTTACTCCTTGTATATTATTTCATGCTTCTACTGTTTTATCGCTTCGATGTTTCCTACCCTGTATCTACTATCGATATAGTTGTCTGTTAGCACTCACAACTTTACGCAAACGTCGCTGCTCTCGATCGTTAAGTGCAGGCCGTCGGCCACTGCGTTGTCCTGGCGAGAGGTAATGCCTGAATCTTGGTATCTTCGGCTTGGCCATAAGAAGAAATGTAGGGAATTTATAAAACATGAAAAATGCTGTATTGGATATCTTTTTACATAAGCTTTCCACAAATGAAAATCCAGTGCACGGTCTTTGCCCGAATGATACTGATACTTGGTGCAAGTACAGGAGAAGTGCCAGATATGACCTCTGTTATCTTCGTGGTACTTACGCGAAATGTGAGTTGGCGGCAGTAGAATCGTTCTGCAGTCAGTCTCAAATGCCAGTTCTCTAAATTTTCTCAATAGTGTTCCTCGAACAGAACCTCGTCTTCCATCCAGTGATCTCATTTGAGTTCGCAAAGCAATTCCGTAACACTTCCGTGTTATTCGAACCTACCGGTAACGAATCTAGCAACCCGTCTCTGAATTGCTTCACCGTCTTGCTTTAATCCGATCTGGTGAGATCTCAAACAGTTCAAAATGGTTCAAATGGCTCTGAACACTATGCGACTTAACATCTGAGGTCATCAGTCCCCTAGAACTTAGAACTACTTAAACCTAACTAACCTAAGGACATCACATACATCCATGCCCGAGGCAGGATTCGAACCTGCGACCGTAGCGGTCACGCGGTTCCAGTTTGAAGCGCCTAGAACTCCACGGCCAGATCTCAAACAGTCCAACAGTTCTCGACAATGGGTCGCACCAACGTCCTGAACATGGCCTCCTTTACAGATGAACCACACTTTTCCAAAATTCTCCCAATAGACCGAAATCGGCCATTCGCCTTCCCTACCACAATCCTTACATGTTCGTTCCACTTCGTATTGTTTTGCAACGTTACGCTTAGACATTTTATCGACGTGACTATGTTAAACAGCACACTACTAATGGTGTACTGGAACTTCATCGGTTTGTTTTCCCTACTCATCTGTTTTAACTTACATTTTTCTTCATTTAGAGCACGCTGCCATTCATGACACCAACTAAATATTTTGTCTAAATCATCTTGTATCTTCCCAAAGTCCTTCAGTAATGACACCATCCCATACATCACAGCATCATCAGCAAACAGCGGCGGACTGGTGCTTATCCTGTACGCCAGACAATTTATGCATATAGAAAACAACAGCTATCCTGTCGCACTTCGCTGGAGCACCCCTGAAAATACATTTGTCTCTGATACAAATTAGCCGTCGAGCACAACACACAGTGTTCTCTTACTTAAGAAGTCTTCGAGCCACTCACACATCTGGGAGCCTAATCCGTATTTAATATATTTTGTGTGTGGGATCAAAAATTTAAAAACCTCTCTCACACCGGCCTGATTTAGCTTCACTGATCAGGATAGTAAAAACATGCGTATATTAAGGGAATTTTCATTGACAATGCAGGCTTATTACATTCACACAGTTAAATACTGTTCTATCCTGATTAAATTGAGCTTAACTTAAATTTCATACGGCAGTGAAGCAATTTCGTAGTCTCGGTGCGCCAAAATTCGTCAGTCGATCTCCTGGAAACATTTGTAATAATTATTAACTTTCGGTGATCACATGGGGAAGACCGGAGATCTGCTAGTAAGACCGTGTTAGCCTATTTATTTGAAGTAACTGGATATCTTGAGCATACAAAACGGCAGGTTCGTCCAGTGTAAATCAGACGTTCCCCACTGAACCCGTGCAACACAGCGTAGTAAGCAGACACTGTCAATAATAAACAGTTAAATAATACACGAACACACTTACTTTAGTTTAGTTCATGTATTAAATTCCTTCTCATACAGAATCTCATCAAAATGGCGACTAGCCCAACAATACATACATATGCATCCTCCTTTCACGACTAATCGGCAAGAAGTCCTCCCTTTTTTTTTATAAGAGAAAACATAGATAGCAGAGAAGCAGTTCCATGGAGTAAATGGACGCTCCAAGGAATAATTGGGCTTGAAACTACTTTGCATTGATAATCGGTAAGATAAGAAGAGATATTTCGAGATATGTACTGAGTTATATAATTTATAAAATTTCTGAAAATATGGCGGATAGACCGCTGCAAGAGACATTACACGTATGCTTGTAGCTTCATTAACAGACAATAGTGTAGCTGATTTGTGGACAGAAACTTTTCCCTCTCACGGAAGTATGTTCAAGGATTCTGCAGCAAACCAAAGCATATTGGTCTGTAATTTTGCAGGTCCATTCTTTTATCCTTTCTATATACAGGAGTCACCTGCGCGTTTCTCCAATCGCTTGGACTTTGCGCTGGGCGAGAGATTCGCGATAAATGCAAGCTAAATAAGGGGACAGTGCTGTAGAGTACACTTAGTAAACCTGAACTTGGATTCCATGAGGACCTGGCGAGTTACTTGCTTTCAACCCTTTCAGTGGTTTCTCTACACCAGGATGCTTATTACGAGGGTTGGAACTTTAATAGCGGCAACTACTTATTTACAGCTCGTACAAAATAGATATGTGTTTCAAAGTTTTACTGACCTTCAAAGTAGTCACCAGCATTGTGTATAACGCGTTGCCAGGTAAGTGGAAGTCGTAGGATACTCTTAGCAGAACCAGTTGTGTTGACAGTTCGAGCAGCGCGGTCTATTGCCCGACGAATTTGTAGCAGTCCTGAAGCGAATGCCGTGAAGTGTTTCATTCAGTTTAGAAATCGAGTTGAACTCACGAGGGCTTAAGTCAGGGGAGTGCAGTAGGTGGTGTAGCACCTAGCAGCCCCATCAGTCAAACAATTCAGTAACAGCTTGCACTGTACTTGGTTGAGCATTGTCCTGTAAAATGATGGTCAGGTCCTGCAGAAAGTAGCATCACTTCTGTCTCTAAGCTGGTCGTAGGTTGTGTTCCAAAAATATACATCACAGAGACATCTTTATTTTTTTTACGCAACGAATAAATTCCTTTTTTGGAAAGTGCTAATCTGTTATTTTAATTTTATATTTAATATTTTCTTTATAAAGAAACGTTAGTTGGGGACATCCTCATTCTCCTTCAATCATTCTGGTGATTATCTGTGGTGGATGATACAAGATAACACTATAAAATCCTTTTTGTTTTGTTTAACAGGCAAATTTGTGACATATAATGTAGAAAATTATTTGCTTGCACAAGTACGTCTTAGTATTTACCATTAAAACTGTGTTATTATTACAAATTCATTTGTGAGAATTACTTTTCGGACATGTAGGAAGCGAGTAACAAAACTGGCATATTGAATGACCCACAGTTTAGTTTTGGCGCAGACGTTAGACGAATGCAAATGGTGTACTGACAGCTGATCATTCAAACAATTTGATCATGCGATGTAGCCGTTTCTGTGGCTTGTGAAACGAGATATTCCATTGCATTCAGTTATCGTTTACTGCAAAGAACTTCGTGCTGTTGGGAGACCTTATTTCACCACAGAAGCCATTCGAGTCTTTTCTGTGAGGCATGTGTCCGATTCATAATGATACACAGTAGAGGGTATCTGAATAATGCAAAGCCTGAGCTCGGTGATGAGCTACGTCCTCTATGACGCCGTAATGTTGTAGCAACGGACTGTTAGTCTCACGTTATTTATATTTGCCTAGATATTTCACAAAGATCACGGATTATCTCTTAAAATAGTAATAATTGCGTTTTACGCGTGTTACTCTTTTACTGTAAAGAGAAATTCGGAATACTACACAGCCATCGATTAGAATAGTTTAACATCTATATGACGCACGCTGTCTGCAGGCTTACGAGTTTTTTAAATCTCATTCATAGTTGTTATGACAAAAATTCTGTTAAAATAATAGATTAAATGATAGTGTGGAAACGAACTGAGAATGGAGTTTCATAAGGAAAGGTCAGAGGCAACGCTCTATTTTGTACGACGCGGTTATTCATAGCACACTGAAAATGTCCGCCGCATTTTAAGCGGTTCCTTTTTTTGTCATTAATTAATGACAGCTCGCGTGCGCTCAGCTCAGCGACCGGAACATTGTGGTGGCTGGCTTTTTAATTAAGACACGCTGCAGCCTACGGGAACATCACATCTATTATTTTATGCTCATTAGTTGTGGGCAACTTCGTAATCGTCTGCCCAACTGGCAGTGAGGAATTAAATGAAAATATTTACATAAAAAGCAAATGGTGTGGTTAATTCGTTTCAGAAGAGTGGCAGTTCTACAGTGCTACATTGAACGTATACGTGAGTAGAGGCTCCGAGTAGAACCAACGCTGCCAAAATGCATTCGTTGTCCTCATACAAGCACTTTAGTAGGTTATCACTGTGGCTTTGAGATTTAGTGGGCGTTGCTAATAAGATAAGGACTTCCACTGTCAGGTTACACATGTAATGGAACAGCTATGTACTTCTGATGCTGGTATAAATACGTCATAATTTTTGCGAGTATTATTTTGTAAGAAAGATCGGTAGTAGCGAGCCAGATTAGGGTTGTCATCACCACTTTCGACTCGAGTATAAGAAGTTTGAGCTTTGAATGGTAAACAGATAATGTTTTGTAAAATAAAAGTGTAGTTTATGTCATTATTCATGTAACGACCGACGAGCTTCTCCAGGCTTTTAAAAATTAACAGAATTAAAGTTAAAACTGTAGAGGAGCTGAGGGCGAGTTCTGATTGGACGAGAAGTGTGGCGTCCATTGGGGACGTGTGCAACCCCAGAGGAAACGCAGAGGTAGCTTGAGCCTTGACGTGCGAGAACCTGTAGCTCATGGCTAGGGGGATGAATTGTTCAATAAGTACTCTATTCGCTCTAAGATGTGTGGTGTCGTTTATGCGCACTGTGGAAAGTTGTTTCGCAAAGCATGACGTCGTGGTTGCAAGAATTTCCCGACTAAACGGCTGTTTTCGTTGACGGCTGTAATGGATTCCGTAACAGCAACGGTGCAATATGTGGTGTATTTTGGAAGCACGCCATATACACTCAGTGTTGTGTACATAGGCCCGCGTAGTCAGCGCGTACACAACTTTCCCACTAGAGCGCGCCCCGCTAAGCACAACAGCGCAGGCGCAGCGCTCGTCCGTCTCCGCTCTACGAGATGGCGCTGCCATAAAGACGGACCAAATTCTGCTTCCGCCGATCCGCGTATTAATATGTAACGCAGCCAATGAGATTGCTGCTAACGTAGAACCTTTTCTCCTCGCGGATCACACTCGCGCAGTGACACCTGAACGCTCGAGGTATTATAACGAGTGTACAGACCTCCGATTAGTCAGTCTGCATTAGGCTGCATTTGTCTGTACCAGTCTATAGTCAAGTTTCAGTCTGCGCCTAATAAGATTACCATATTCCTGTACATAGCCATGAAGATATTGAATAGACACTTTGTCAAGTATCAGAGATATGTGAGAATAAGACTAACGTACCAAGACCAAAGGAACTTCAAATTGTCAATTGTAAACAGCATCCAGAATCAAGTTACGTAATGTCTATATTTTTTATTATTTTAATAAATGTTTGTGAAAATTAATCAAGTTCAGTTTAAAGTTGGTCACCGTCAATCTGCTACTCAAAGCGTGCAAGTGGCATTTCTATCGTCTGACCTAACGGCAGAAGATAAACACGCCACGATAAGACCACGAGATATATTACTGACACTCGCCTACTTCGTTAGAGCGACAAGTCAAATAATCTGACGGTGTGTGTACCGAAGGTCTTACAGTACGCACACCACACTCAGCGAGACGTGAAGAACCGGTGCTACACTAGATTTAACCACACTGAACATCTAACAGCGAATAGCACTGCATGACAACAGACAAGACTGTGTATTTAATATTGTGTAAAGTCATTTGTAATGGAGTGACGCATCAATATATTTTTTGGTGAACTTTTAAAACAGAGAATTTCAACTAACCCATAATTTATTTACCTACTCGACGTACACTTCCTAGTGTCAAAATTCTATAAAGTAACAACAAAGCATAAATCTAAAGCTAAAGCAAGAAGTTAAGGAAAACATAGGCGTATTTTCAAATCTCACTGTTGTAATAATGTAATGTAAATAGTTGACTCTATTTAAATCCATTGATCGCTTTGGCCAGAAGCATAATTTTCCAAGAAACTTGCAATTTTAATTAAATTCAAGTAACATTAAATTCTATTTTTTCCAAATTTCAGTATTAAGGAAAAGTGCAATTTCCGTAAAGTTTCGTAATGTTTTTAAATATGGCTGACTTGAAATCGTCACCATATTTTTTTCAAAATGGATAGAGAAAAATACCAGTAATAAGTAATACAAAATTAATTGTACAAAGCAGATAATATTTCAATAAAACAATTTTAGTAATTAGCTCCTTTAGAGCTTGGCGACCACAAAAAATAGCACATAAGATTTATTTCAGATGGGTAATTAAGGTGAGCTGCATCGCAGAATGTCCAGCTGAGAAATAGTTTGCCATTTGATGGATGGATACAGTACAAGATAGGCAGCGATATTTGTGAAAAGTGAACTGTAAGAGGGAGTCTTTGTTAGAGTATCGAACCGCCTATACCCATTCATTGCTTGTATAAAGAATAAACTAGGTCTTATCCGAAATAAAAGGTAAGACACGGGTCAAACAGAAGTCAATCATTTAACATTTCATAGGTGTAATAGCTTGCAAGCTGAGTAAATATGATACTCCAGGAGTAAGCAAAGGGAACAATGATTTTATCGGTCTTGTAGATAATAGATTTCAGCTATCAGTCGTCCTTTTGAAATTTTATTGGCAGATCTAGATTTCAGCTAGAAACTAGCCATTCTCAATACTCTATCATTTTTTATCAATGCATGTAATGCCCGTTGGTCGGGGTTCATCCACAGTTCATTGGGAATGGCTAGTTTCTCACTGAAATCTAGATCTGCCAATAAAATTTCAGAAGGACGACTGATAGCTGAAATCTATTATTTACAAGCCAATATAACAGTCGCTGCGTGCAACTTCTGAATGAAAGGTAACCTGATTTTGTCTGTGTTGCGACGCAGTTTTAAACGCAACTTCGATGAAAGTGATAGCAGGCGGAGGCCGCTGAGGGCTGTCGGCGCAGTCCCTCACGTTTTTTGTGTGTGTGTGAGTAGGGGTCGAGCTACCGGGAACGAACCGATGTACAGCGCCGAGCGGAGACACTCTTAGCGGGATCTTGCGTTAAACACGAAGTACAAAGCAAAGTTATTTAAAGAAGGAACATATTCTAAAGTGCTGCAAAGAGAAGTGCCAGCTATTACGCAAATAATAAGGGAAACAGTTTTAAATAATTGCCCAAATTTAATGTGCTGACCAGACGGACATTTAGATCGTGGCATTTGGTCAATTAAAGATTAAATTTAAAATCGTGAGGGTTCGGTCACACACACCTATATTATATACACACTTGTATTCAAGGTCACCCTCCTCTCTCCCTCCTCCACCCTTCCTCCCCCTCCCCCCCTTCTACAGCGACCATTGGGAATTGATCAATATCACCTAGGGAAAATCCCACAAGCCTTTTATTCAATTGTGTAACAGTAGTCACATGACATAAAACTGGTGGGAAACCCTTCCTGTCTCTCTCAGCCAATGGGAGCATAATAAAGTGGCTGGAAACCCCCTCCCCCAACACGAATAACAATTAAGCACCTCCCCCCTCCCATCTTCATCTTTTATGAATGGGGAATTTGAATGGGTGTTCATTCTGGAGCTGGGAAGCATAGGGAGAGAATCAATCTGCGTCTATTTGTTAATAACAAATATATTAAGCCAAGTCACTCAAGATGTATTTGTTTGTAACAGTTTAACATTACGTCATTGGCCTTTGTGGGTTAAGGGCGTCCAAAACGATTGTGGTGAAAATGGCGGAAATGCGAGAAAAGAGGTAAAAATCAATCAGAGATAAAAATGCACTCACTCTCACACTATCTTACACATGATCACCAGCACAATCACAGTGGGTCATATCATGGAAGATAATGCTAAAGTTTTTTCACATGTTCGGAAACTGTTAAGTGAAACTGAGAAAGACAAGATGAAAACTAAAACAGAATCACAGGAATATCAGGAATATGTGGCTGGCTGATCACTTACAAAAAATCTGGACGAGCCAGCCAAACAAAAAACACAGTAAAAGCATTGCCTTAAAACCTTATAGAAGAAGTTGAGAAGTTGAGCGATTCACAAAATTTTAGGTCATACCACATTCATTTGATTGTTAGCTAAAATAGACAGCAAATCTGTCGGCAAACGAGCTGCCGCATTTCATGCAAAAATAAAACACACTCTAGTAAAATGTGGCGCACACATTGGAGGGTCCTCTCACAGGAGCAGGAAGCTGTTATGGGGCAGTGGCCTGTGTGGATACAAGTAAGGAGGACCCCATCCTACCTGCGTGGCTGGAAGGAGGTATGCCACAGCCACATTGTGGGCGTACTGGACTCAGCTTATCATCTGTCACTTGCATCCTTTCTTCTTCCCATCATCACGAATGCCATATTTAAACACCAACACTTCTCCGCCTTGTGGAAGATGACCAAGGTCCTGATGTTCAGGAAGCCGGGGAAAGACCACTCCTTCCCACAAAATTACGAGGTGCATTCAAGTTCTAAGGCCTCCGATTTTTTTCCTCAGGACTGGAAAGAGATAGAAACATGCGCATTGTTTTAAAATGAGGCCGCATTCATTGTCAATATGTCCCAGAGATGGCAGCACCATACGGCAGATGGAATTTTACCGCCAGCGGCGAGAATGAGAACTGTTTTAAATACTTAAAATGGCGACGTTTTCCTTAGTTGAACAGCATGCAATCATTCGTTTTCTGAATTTGCGTGGTGTGAAACCAATTGAAATTCATCGACAGTTGAAGGAGACATGTGGTGATGGAGTTATGGATGTGTCGAAAGTCAGTTCGTGGGTGCAACAGTTTAATGAAGGCAGAACATCGTGTGACAACAAACCGAAACAACCTTGGGCTCGCACAAGCCGGTCTGACGACATGATCGAGAAAGTGGAGAGAATTGTTTTGGGGGATCGCCGAATGACTGTTGAACAGATCGCCTCCAGAGTTGGCATTTCTGTGGGTTCTGTGCACACAATCCTGCATGACGACCTGAAAATGCGAAAAGTGTCATCCAGGTGGGTGCCACGAATGCTGACGGACGACCACACGGCTGCCCGTGTGGCATGTTGCCAAGCAATGTTGACGCACAACGACAGCATGAATGGGACTTTCTTTTCATTGGTTGTGACAATGGATGAGACGTGGATGCCATTTTTCAATCCAGAAACAAAGCGCCAGGCAGCTCAATGGAAGCACACAGATTCACCGCCACCAAAAAAATTTCGGGTAACCGCCAGTGCTGAAAAAATGATGGTGTCCATGTTCTGGGACAGCGAAGGCGTAATCCTTACCCATTGCGTTCCAAAGGGCACTACGGTAACAGGTGCATCCTACGAAAATGTTTTGAAGAACAAATTCCTTCCTGCACTGAAACAAAAACGTCCAGGAAGGGCTGCGCGTGTGCTGTTTCACCAAGACAACGCACCCGCACATCGAGCTAACGTTACGCAACAGTTTCTTCGTGATAACAACTTTGAAGTGATTCCTCATGTTCCCTACTCACCTGACCTGGCTCCTAGTGACTTTTGGCTTTTTCCAACAATGAAAGACACTCTCCGTGGCCGCACGTTCACCAGCCGTGCTGCTATTGCCTCAGCGATTTTCCAGTGGTCAAAACAGACTCCTAAAGAAGCCTTCGCCGCTGCCATGAAATCATGGCGTCGGCGTTGTGAAAAATGTTTACGTCTGCAGGGCGATTACGTCGAGAAGTAACGCCAGTTTCATCGATTTCGGGTGAGTAGTTAATTAGAAAAAAAATCGGAGGCCTTAGAACTTGAATGCACCTCGTACCACTCCAACAGTCTGCTGAGCGCGCTCAGCAAGATCGTTGAGAAGGTAATACTAAAACGACTCACTAGGCACTGCATTAAAACGACACACTGAGGCCGGAGCAATTCGGCTTCAGGATTCACCACTCAACAACACAACAACTCCTCCGCGTCGTTGAATACATAACACACGGATACAACACAAAAAAAGCAACTGGGGCGGTGTTCCTGGACATCGAAAAGGCCTTCGACCGTCTATGGGCCAACGGCCTCATACGCAAACTCAGCGACGCAGGGTTCCCCGACGGGCTCGTACGTCTCATACACTCATATCTCACGGACGGGAGTTTCAACACCGACGTGCAGGGCAAACAATTAACACGACGTGGTATCCAGGCTGGAGTGCCCCATGGAAGCATCACAGCCCGCATCGACTCCTGATTCGAAAACTAACATGTAATATGGAGGGGACAGTAGAAGTTTTGGTTTGTTCACCACGTCGGTGTGGGCGTGGAGGGGCCCCATCCTTGAACAAAAAACTACAGAGTTGTGCTCAGCGAAAATATCTTAAATTAATGTATTAAAAACATACGCAGGAGTGGAACCACTCCTACATTGCACTAAATCGAAAAGTACTCTGGGCCTCTGCATTAACCAGGATGGTAGACAGTTAAAACCCTGGAGCTGTACTTGCTCTACACCAAATGAGTGTAGTACACACTACACACAGATCAAAGACAGCCTTGTTGCTCCAGGACGATTGGAGAAAAGACGTTACAGAGACGGACGAGTAGCATTATGGCAAGCAGATGAATTCAGAGCAGCGAGAAATTTACATGCTCGATGCACAATGAGCAAATACTGTGGGTTCAAATAGTGTTGTACGCCTTCCAAATAGCAACGAATGTACCGAGACTGCGATGTTTACATACGAAAACCTGCTGAATAGCCACCTCAAGTAGGGTCAGGTTGTTGACATTAGATCGAAATCTCCTGAATCCACACTGAGAGCGACTGAGGATTTCTAGTCTCTAACATCCAGACCAGACGACAGTTAATCATTTGTTCCAGAGTACTTGCTACACAGCTCATTTAAAGCGACGCTTCAGCAACTACAGGGATATGTAAGATCCTTACCTGGTTTGAGGAGAGGTATCAGAATGTCGAAGCATGCTGTACTGGATTTAGTCGTGACTGAGTGCAGTATCATGGGCCTCAGTCAGTTGCTGAATTGATCTTCCACATGGAGAAAGGGCAGTTGTAAGACTGCTGAGCATCAATCATTGGTCCATCAAGTTACAGGTTGCCTCCTATGATAACCTGAGGATTTTGAGATGGATAAGTCAGCAGCATTGTGGATCACTAACGTGATCCACCCATTCTTGGACGCTGCCTCGGCATTCAAACACAGCCAGATGACTGAACAGCGTCCAGATAGCGCTACTGACAATTCATGATGGTGGCTTCCTTTCCAGTACTGCTCGACCTGTTAGGTAGATCCACAGTGGGAAGTTATCACTGGAATGAAGGTTATCAGTTGCTTCCCACATGCAAAAGCCAGAGAGCAGAAAAAGTGGTCGATGGCTGAGGAAGATCTGGTAGGAGCAGAGAAATGAGAAGGATTGTGCACATTGAGTACACACAGCTCCTGAGACATCATGGCCGGCCGGAGTGGCCGAGCGGTTCTAGGCGCTACAGTCTGGAACCGCGCGACCGCTACGGTAGCAGGTTCGAATCCTGCCTCGGGCATGGATGTGTGTGATGTCCTTAGGTTAGTTAGGTTTAAGTAGTTCTAAGTTCTAGGGGACTGATGATCTCAGATGTTAAGTCCCATAGTGCTCAGAGCCATTTGAACCAATTTGAGACTTCATGAGGCTCTCCAAAACTCGATCCCTAGAGCAAGTTGAGTTTGAGCCTCATAATATATTATGGACATTGAAGTTACCCAATAGGAGAAATGGGCAGGGGAGTTCTTAGAGTCCATCGAATCCTTGGAGGTAAAAACAGGGAGCAGGTAATGATTGTCTGTATCACATGAACTTCAAAGGCCGCTGCTTGTAGGTCAGTAACCAACGGGAGAGCAGAGGAGTGGTGTGCGCTATTGACAAACACTCTTTCCCCTCTCAGGTACAACTTTAAACTACAACGATGTCAGTGGCTTTAAAATGTATTCCCTGTAAACTCTAGCACAAGGGGTGTGCCTGAACTAGGCGTTTGAGTTTGCCCACAGGAGTACCGAACCCATTCATGTTACGCTATAGTATGGGAGCCATTTATCATGAGGTTTGCACTTTCACCTTGTTCTACGCAGGGATGGGAGCCTGCAATGCAGGTGAGGTTCAGTCTTGGGGCGAGCAGTTGTCCTGGGCAGACTTCACATTCCATAGGCTCTGAAGCAGAAGCAGTAGAATCGTGAGGTCGAAAGACGTCGACCTGGTCTGACGGTTTAATGATTATTTTTGCTTGCTGTGGAAATTTCTTATTTGCTTTTTTGGCCTGGAAAGACTTTGTAGGAACTACTGCAGCACTGGTAGAGGCAGTGGGGATTGTTTACCAGACTTCGCCTATGGAGGTGACAGGAGCTCTGCAAAGTTGGGAACTGTGGCTGTATCTGATGTTCTCAGGGGAGCTATGGCTCTGAAACTACTGCAACTTTACATGTCCACTAACAAACGCAGGCAGTTATGCTGACACTAGCAACTTCAGTTTGTATAGGGTTCCGGCTATCGGAGTAGGCTTTTTTAAGGGCTGAAGCCCTTAAAAAGAGACAAGTGACTCAAGAGCTCTAGGCAATACTTTGAAAATAAAGGTACGAGGTTTTCTTTTCAAGTCCCTCGTCGCAGCCGTTATATACCTGAAGCCAATCGCTCGTCTCCTCAGGAATCATGCTGCATTTAATCGTGCTGCCGTGCTACTTGAGCCTTGGGCAGTAAAAAGAAATTGCTAACAATGCGAGCGAAGTGAGGTCAAAGTCCAAAAGATATAGAGGCTTCTGAAGGCTAAAGCGCCTAACAGGAAAAGCATATATAAAACAAATAACTCTTTGAATTTTGCAAGGACGTGATAAATCAAGTTTTAACGAAAAAATTAAGACATAAATTGTTTGGTGCATTAGTGGATTAATGTAAACAATGTTGTTCCAATTTATGGCTTAACCAAAAACTAATTTAGGTTCAGAGAACTAAGGGGTTGTCGCCGAACCAGTGGGAAACTTTTCGCCTACTTAATATCGAAGCGATGGACGTGTCAGTAACAGCAAGATGAGAACAACCGTGGCAGAAGTGGATGTGATGCAGGTGTCGCCATTTTATTTCATATATTGCATATCTGAAGACCTGCTGCCAGATATTTTAAAAAGCAGGACGTATATTTTACAGTTTTACATGTAATGGTGCATTGCTCCACAGCACCAGCAAAATTTGTTTTGAGCGATACAAACAAGAGTAATAACAATGGGCTACAAAGAAAATTAAATTAGTTGTACGAAACGGAGAGTTAAAATAATAGATTTTAGCATTAGTAGAAAATAACAGAAAGATAAGGAATGGAGAATATGCAGATTTGATTTTATTGTTAAACGATGTAGAACATAGAAATCATGCTCCTCGTACCTGCTATTTCAGGTGGGGAGAGCCTCGGCGGAAACATTGAGCCTTTCCCACTTAAAGTAGCGTACAAAATTCTGTCTTCTTATATTACTTAATGAAATAGATCCTGAGTGACTCTGCACGTATTTGTTTTTACTGTCTAAGAACTGGTAGTACTTACTACATATTTTCAGTGCTTGTGTAGGGCGCACCCATTGCACTGTTTGCATTGCAGTATTTAGACTTAGCTCCACATATTGTATGTGTGTTGTTATGTTGTATGTTTGTCTGCATGCTGCTGTTCCCCTTAATTTTATAGGCGGGAGGCGAGCCTTCTCGCATTGCGTATTTCTTAGATCATTGCTCACACTAGTCACTTTCCTTTACATTGCTTAGTCATCGTATTTAAAGTAGTTTAGATATATGGAGCAATCACATACTATTCTGATTTTCTTACAATTATATGTTTATCTATTGTAGGTTGTATATTCCTTATGCTAAGAGACTGCATATGATATTGATGTTGTGTTTGTGTCATTTTCTGTGTCCGCATCCAAATCAGTGTCTGTGTCTGAGTTGTGTTTTCCCAAGGATCCTGCTGTGTTTGTTGTGTGTCTGTTCGAGAACTGTCCTATGGATTTTCTTATCTATAGACATGTAGCAGTGTTTTTGAAACCTTACGAGCGATCTGTGTTGGAACCATTTTAACCACCGTAGCTTGTCGGTTTTGTTTCTTTAATGCACCTTGCAGATAAATTACATTAGTGGCCGGTTTTGGCCTTAGACCATTATCAAATGTATGGTATTGGTGATGTGTGTGTCACATTTAAAAAGAAAATGGTTTCATCATTTAGACGATTCATTGACGCTGAGGACCCATACATGAAGAAATTACTTATCGGCGATGTTGCCTAGAGTACACCATTTCTTTGATGTCATTGTATTCTGTCACAGACCTTAATATGTGAAGGTGTTGCAATGTAATGTCACGTGTTCAGGAGTCCCATATGCCCCACATTTGCATGTAGCGTTCTGGCCGAGCCCCACGCAGTTCGATATGTTGGCTACGGGCAGTGGCTGGTCAAAAAGTGAACAATGTCACGGTTTGGGTCCGCGTGCTTCAGCTTGAGTTGTTCCCTTGTATTGAGGAAAAAGGAGGAAACGCGACGGCCTTTGTCGTTTGTCTCCCACTCCCTCTGTCACGTGTGAACGCGCCAGATATTGACACAAGCTGACAATGTTTCCCCCTGTTATTTCACTAACCTTGTCGTGTCTGCCCCTTTTTTACCCAGTATACCTCTGCTCTGTGGTGGATGGTGATGTCAATGGGACAGGTCCACAGATCCACACATAGGGGCTTCTACTGGTGTGGTGCCAAAAGCACCCATCATTCTGAGTAGCATACTCCACTGTTCTCGCCTCACTGTGTTTCTGTGGATAATTAGACTCAGGCGATGTACCCGTGTGATACGTTCGTAGCTTCCTGAACGGTAGTCTGTATTGCATGTTATTTAGCCTAGCAAATTTATGCATTAGTTTCGTCGCTTTGACAATAGTTAGTCTGTTGAGTATATCGAAAGTAAGTCTTTCGTCAAAATGTATACTAAATATCATGTTACTTGTTTCTTCTTTATGTTAAGATTATCCAGTTTAATAACTGGGTTACATCTACACCAATCACTTGTACTTAAGAGAAGTTGTGTAGTTTTGTTTTGTAGGCGTACTCGGGAGTTAGTTGATACAACGACTAATACGTCATCTGCATTTATACTTTCATCCACATCCAAGTTTTTAGGAGTGGGTCGAAAGCAGTGTCCCAAAATATTGGTCCACAGATTGGGTCTTGCGAGCACCCTTTTGTTATTTTCTTGACTACTTTCTGGTGTCCTGCTTCCCAGTCTGCTGTCCTGCTTTTGCAGTTACCCAGTAGGCTCTAATTTGAGGAATTAGTAGTTGCGTCTCCTTCAACCTAGCGAACAACGAAGACCACCAAAGGTTATCAAAATCACCTGCGACGTCGACTAAAATTGCAACAGCATATTTATCTTTTGTATTATTTCTAATGTGCGGTTGACTGCGTCAACTATTGATATTTTTGCGCTAAAACCGTTTTGGTGTGGACTTAGAGACAAAAGAGCAGCCTGTGTGATTGAAGTCTATCACAAAGTCTGCATTTTTTGGGGTCGGTTGGGTACATGTCCTCTAATTTCTTAGTCATCACCTCGTTAACAGTTTTCCAAAGAGCCGGGACTCTATCTTGTTGTAAGGCGTCGTTTAGTATGTTCGTTAGAAAGGGCATGATCTGTATGACAGTATATTTAAGAGTTTCAGAATATATTCCGCCCGGGCATGATGCATTTCTATTTGTGAGTCCAACTATTCTTGCGCTACCTCTTCACGGGCGAAAGATATGGTAACACCGCCATTTTCGTAAACGTTGTTCTTTTGGTCACGTAAGTCCGTATGGTGTTGTTGGTCGTGTGTGTGTTCGTTATCAGGGGGCAGCTTGCTCAGCAGATACTCTGCCAAGCCCCGCATCTCGTGGTCGTGCGGTAGCGTTCTCGCTTCCCACGCCCGGGTTCGATTCCCGGCGGGGTCAGGGATTTTCTCTGCCTCGTGATGGCTGGGTGTTGTGTGCTGTCCTTAGGTTAGTTAGGTTTAAGTAGTTCTAAGTTCTAGGGGACTTATGACCACAGCAGTTGAGTCCCATAGTGCTCAGAGCCATTTGAACCAACTCTGCCAAGCTCTCCAGCCCTGTATCATCGTACTGTCCGCCCGTTCTAATGTTGACAGAACTGTTGGGGTCTTAATTCGTTCTGTCTGTAACTTAAAAGGTTTTCCCCATATATTGTTCTGTAGTTGTATTTTAACAAACTTGTCGTGTTTTGTATACTTCTTTTTTGTATTTTTGTTTCGCTTCACGGTGTAGCTCAAGTGTCAATTGTCGTTCTTGTGCTGTCTAGGATCTTTGGTAGAAACTTCTTTTGTCACATGAGTGTTTCCGCAGTCTTGCCAACTCTGTAGACCACGACAGTTCATGTTTTCGTCCGGCGTTCGCTCATGGAATGGTTGCTGACTGCGCTCTTTGGAGTAAGTATGTTAAAACGTGTGTTTTGTACACTACGCAGCGTTCGATAGCTTGTAGAGGAAAAACTTCTACTACTTCTACTTCTACTACTTTCTTCCGATTCGCCCTACCTGGAAGTAATGGCTGACATTGTGAGGTTTGTCTCCATGTACGTGTCTGTGTGAATGATTAGGCCATCGTGGTCACTGTGTGTTGCTTTGTCCAGTACTCCTTCTTTTTATGTGTGATGGTGAATTTTTGTTTTCCTACTGGTACGTCTATATTACTGACTCCTTCAACTTTACCACAATATATTGAACTTTACCACAATATATTGGTGCTTCTCCTTCTTTGTTTAGTTAAGAGAAGTTGCACTAATTTAGGAAGTCAGCTATTATTTGTCCTCTAGTATCTGTTGTATCACATACCAGAGCGTTGAAGGTCGCTATGTCTACAAGTGTAAGTAGTCTTCTAGCTATGGAAACTGTGCAACTTCTTTGATTAGGTCTAAGAAAGGTTCAGTGCCGTACTATGCGTACATTGATGCGATTATCCAGGTGTCGTCACGACAGTGAATGATTTCAGCTGTGACTGTGTGCTCCGAACTGAACGGTGTAATCTTTGTTACCGTGAAGAGATTGTAGTTACTTCTATGGCGGCCTTTGTGTCTTTTGCCCCTGTGACTGGCACGTATTGCTTTGCAAGTCCTGGAATTTTTCCACAACGCGTATGTTGTTCCTGGAGACAGAGTACATCCACTTTTACTTCGTCCGGAAGTTCTATGCCTACTAATGCGCTCCTCATACAATTTAATTGTATTATCTTCAGAACGGATATTTCATGTAGGTAAAACACTATGGTGTAGCCTCCTTGGGGTTGAAGTAGACGCGCCCGTGCACTCTCACAAACTCCTTGTAGACTTTCTCTAAGTCCCAGTCCTCTTCTCTACGTGTGCACACTGCTCCCAAGAGGCTGCAGAGATCACGTTTGTCGGTTGGGACGTTTACAGCTAGGAGGCTCATACGGTCGCTCTGCTCAGTGGTCGGGTAGCATATTGTGTATCCGTTTGGAAGACTGAGACGTGTTTCAAATATATCTACTTTCGAACCTACTGATACTTTGGTTTGTCTCAAAGTCATCTTGATCGATTACATTTATTATATCACGTGCACGTTTCTTGTCTACATCTGGTGGTATGTCCTGATGGTTGTCTTTATTCGTTATCAGTGGGGTCACGGAATTTATATCTATACACATCAAAAAAGTTTTGCGTCACCCCAGTTCCACAGAACTCCTGAAGATAGACGTTGACTGTAGATATTTTATCAATGACACAGTGCCTCTGACTGTTCAGAGATGTCACTAAACCCGCCATGCATGAGCAGCCGCTGTTAGACGGAGGGGATCCAGTCATTCCACCGGGAAGGAGGTACAAGGCTCGTGTTGTCTGTAGTTCAACCATTCCTAGGCGGTCAATACCGCGGTTCGATCGCGTCCGCATTGTTACTTTGTGCCAGGAAGGGCTCTCAACAAGAGAAGTGTGCAGGCGTCTCGCAGTGAACGAAAGCGATGTTGTTCGGACATGGATGAGATACAGAGAGACAGGAACTGTCGATGACATGCCTCGCTCAGGCCGACATGTTGAATAATGCTTTTCGTGGAGCCATAGGACGTCGTGTTACGACGTTCTCCAGACATGAAACCTACCGAACATACCTGGGACAGATTGAAAAGGGCTTTTTATGGACGAAGTGACCCACCAACCACTCTGAGGGATCTACGCCGAATCGCCGTTGAGGAGTGGGACAATCTGGACCAACAGTGCATTGATGAACTTGTGGATAGTATGCACGAAGAATACAGGCATGCATCAATGCAAGAAAACATGCTACTGGGTATTAGAGGTACCGGAGTGTACAGCAATCTGGACCACCACCTCTGAAGGTATCGCTGTATGGTGGTACAACATGCAGTGTGTGGTTTCCATGAGCAATAAAAAGTGCAGTTCCAATTTTCTGTACAGGTTCCGGAATTCTCGAAACCGAGGTGAAACAAAACTTTTTTGATGTGTGTATTCGTTGTATTTGCCTGAAATACTCTGCATCTGATGTTAATATACGTAACACAGGTGGTTATGGATTGCCTTTTTGTTTGTATTTTCATGTGTTTTATATATTTATATGGATCTCGTGTTTCTTTTGTGTGGATCTCGTGTCCGTGTATGCGTTTGCGGCATCTACACTACCATTGCCTTCCTTTCCACGATAGTTACTGGCGTTTTTTTAACCTTTAATTTATTTGTGTTCTCCTCACACATTTCTTAACTGACTATTACAGGAATTTGAATGTGATGAGGGCGTGCAGTTCCTCCATCAGCAAAACCCACTGGCGTTATGTACGGTCTACATTTTGTTGTATCGTGTTCTGGTTTTGATGTCGGTGTCTCTGCTGTGGGTGTGATACGGCTTTGTGTTTTATTAGTGTTTTGCGATATGTTAGTGTGAGTACGAATTGTATATGTGTCGAAGTGTACGGCTGTTTCATTATTTTCAGTTTTCTGGTGCTGAGCACTAGCATTAGTCCATGGATCATTCGGTGTGTCTACAGGTATATGTGAATTATCATTGTCTAGATGAAAGAGTTCCGCTTCAAGTTACTGCATTCTGAATAAGATCTTGATTTGGAATGCGATCCATTGATACATGTCGTGCTTGATTTGCCTCGCTACGTAGTAGTCTATGGCACCATACGTACATGCAATGTCGATGTAGTCTGTGACATTAAAGTTTCTTTGCTGAATTGTATCATACTGATGAAGCGACGGTAGTTTCCCTGTTTCTAGGTCCTCGGTTGGTATAAGTCCCACGTGTTGCCTCCAGGTGACAGCACGGCACCAAGCTCTAGTCCTACTTGATCGTGACTTGCACTTATTCTTGACTACACTTTCTGTTTTATACTCTGTGCCTATTTTTGAGGTGGTGGTTGTTGTACTGCCCGGGTGATTATATTCTGTGTTAGTGAACACTGTCCGTGACTTCATATTCGGTGTGTTCAAATTGTCGATCATATATCTGCTTGTGCCCGCATCTCGTGGTCATGCGGTAGCGTTCTCGGTTCCCACGCCCGGGTTCCCGGGTTCGATTCCCGGCGGGGTCAGGGATTTTCTCTGCCTCGTGATGGCTGGGTGTTGTGTGCTGTCCTTAGGTTAGTTAGATTTACGTAGTTCTAAGTTCTAGGGGACTGATGACCATAGATGTTAAGTCCCATAGTGCTCAGAGCCATTTGAACCATATATCTGCTTGTAAGTTGGACATTCAGGTCGCCCAGCCCTGTCACAGATCCTATTTCGATATTTGCATGGAATGCACCCAACAGCTGTTTCTTCGTGGCAGTCTGCCCAGCTGTGGCCTGGTTTCGCGCATCTTCCTCAGATCCGTTTTTTGTCACGGTGCTTCGGAGGATGGCCTAGGCATCAAGAGCTGAAACACTTCTGCACTGCTGTGAAATTCTTGAAGCTTAGTGCCTCGAACTGTGTATGCAATCTCTTATTTTCTATCAGCAAGAGGGGGACCCTCCGTACGACTTCCAGAATATTGTTAACAGTACGTTTTCGTCTCGGTCCTGTCTTATGTTTAATATTTACTTCCTCGTTGTACTCGCCTTTCGTGATGCGTTGACTAAGATTTATTTCATGAAGCTCTTCGAGAAGGTCCGTGTCAGTCAGTGTGATAGGTGCTTCATATAATGCCAAAAATAGTCTGAATTTCCGAGGCTCCTCACATTTGATACCTTTAAATTGTGCTGTTTTCTCAATTGTTCTTTTTTTGTCTGTCTGCGTTTCTGCCTCTAGAATTACTGTATTTGCATTGGATCTGGTGGTCTTTATTTTGACTTTATCTTGTCTGGGACTAATGGTTTTTGTTACAGTATCACTAGCAGTTTTTGCATCCTGATAGGTTTCTGATGCGAAAAATAAAACACTGGTATGGTTTGCTTTTGCTTGGACTATCCTTCCTTGGACCTGCTACTGCTGCAGCGGGATGGGCCTGCTTTCGGTTATTAATTCTGATTCGCTGCTCTGAGATCGGTAATTTTCGCTTGAAGGCGTAGAATTCCGTCCTGCGGGACTGGGGCACTTGCTGCAGACAGCCATTCGGTTAGTCCTTCTAGCCTAGCTTAGGATAGTATATCCGCCAATAGTTTATTTCTTACTGAGGCGAACAATGATACCTTCTTCAGGTGTAGTTCGCTATATAGTCCTCCGAAGATTTCGTCGACTAATGCAATTTTATCAGCAGTTGACAAATTCGTATTTGCCGCCATCCTGGCAGAAATACTACGCGTTATTACGCCTGTTTTTTTCGCGGTTGGTGTGTCTTCTTTTCTTTTCGCTTCAGATGTCACCGTGATTGCTAGTTTTGGAGTCCCGTTTTCACTAATTGCACAAGACCATGTTGTTTTGTCCATTATTCAAAGTTAATGCACACTATAGTCCGCACGGCGACAGAAGAACTCTGACGATCAGGCGCGGTTTTTCGCGCTTCTATCACGACCAGTCGCGTAAAGCGATTTTGCATACATCTTTACGGCAACGTCTCAGCGTTAGAGACGACTATTGTCTTCACTCTCGTAACATCGGTACCGCCTTTTTGCACGTCGCAATTGCCAGGGCTCTTCATTAGCTCTACGAAGTACAGTGGCTTTTAGGTGGCATTTAGTACTGAAGTGAATGATTTTGTGGCTAACATAACGTAAATAACTTTGAACATTCTCATCTAGATGTACGAGCGCAATTGTTTCAGTTTTGTGCGCTGAAATAAGTGTATATCTGTTGACTGTATACAAGGTGTAAATTTTAAGCTGACAAAACAGAATAACTCGAAAAATAAACTTCACACGAAAAAATGTGTAGAATCCGAAGCTGATGACCAGGTATACCGGTATGAAATGAGCGTTAAGGTACAAATGTATAGATAGGGAACATTTGTTGTGAATGGGGCTTCATTTTTTTTTATTTGGTTGGTATGACATCTGTCGAAGATATTTAGTATACATCAAGTCATGGAACAAACAGCATCATATGTTTTCATCGTGTTAACAACGTCGAATTTTGAACCAGAAAGTGATGATTTGCGGAAAGCATAAATTTTTTTGTTTCATTTGAAAAAAAGAGCTGCAGAGTCGCGTCGAATGCTTGTTGAGGCATATGGTGATCATGCTCTATCAGAGGCAACATGCAAAAGATGGTTTCAACGGTTCAGAAATAATGATTTTGATGTAAGAAATGAAGAACGTGGAAGACCACCAAAAAAGTTCGAAGACGCCGAATTGCAAGCAATATTGGATGAAGATGATACTTTGAGTCACAAGCAAATGGCAGCAATGCTAAATGTTGCACAACAAACAATTTCTGACCGTTTGAAAGCTATGGGAAAGATTCAAAAGTGTGGAAAATAGGTGCCTCGTGAATTGAATGAAAGACAGATGGAAAACTGAAAAACCATTTGTCAAATTTTGCTTCAAAGACATGAAAGAAAATCATTTTTGCATCGAACTGTTACTGGCGATAAAAAACGGATTTATTTTAAGAATCCTAAACGGGAAAAATCATGGGTTAATCAGGGACAACCATCAATATCGACTGCAAACCAGATCGATTCGGCAAGAAGACAATGCTCTGTGTTTGATGGGATCAGAAAGGTGTGGTGTATCATGAGCTTCTAAAACCCGGTGAAACTGTGAATACCAATCGCTACAAATGATCAGTTTGAACTATGCATTGATCGAAAAGAGTCCAGAATGGGCCAGAAGACATGGTAAAGTAAGTTTTTAACACGACAATGCACCTGCTCATAAAGCAAAACTGGTTCAGGATACAATCAAAACACTTGGCTGAGAGCTGCTACCCCACCCGCCGTATTCACCAGACTTGGCCCCTTCCAACTACCATTTGTTTTCATCGATGGGACACGCATTGGCTGAGGAACACTTCGATTCCTACGAAGAAGTCGAAAATTGGGTGTCTGATTGGTTTGCTTCAAAAGACGAACATTTCTATTGGCACGGTGTCCACAAATTGCCAGAAAGGTGGTCAAAATATATAGAAAGCAATGGTCAGTACTTTGAATAAAACGTTTTTACTTTTCAATTCAAAATTAGTGTTTCATTCCCCCCCCCCTCCCAAAAAAAAAAAAAAAACGCTCAGGGGACATCTGCTGGTGCTAAAATTAGCACGCCACCCCATCCCCCTGGGGGTGGGGCGGGAGGAACCTTCAAAATTTCAAATGGGAACCCCCATTTTTTGTTGCAGAATCAGATTCTACATAAAAAAACAACGTGCATTTTGTCTTAAACATTTGTTTTGATTCTTGGTAGTTGGCGCTGTAATACAAGAAAATTCATGTTCTCATTTTTGCGTGGAAAATGGTTGCGGATAAAGAAAAAATACTTGGGTCAGCATTTGTAAAATTCTAATTTCTCTCTCTCAAACCCCACCCTATGGGGAGAGTTTTGGTTTTAGCGAATCAAAATTTACGAAGTAAATAAGAATTTTTTATTAATCCATAACCATTTCCATGCAAAAATGAGAAGCCCTGTAGCGCGCATTCCACTGACCTGTAACTACCACCATATGCCACTTCAGTTGGTGTCAAGCAAGAGCTCATTGAAGGGCAGGGTGGAGGTCTGTTGTGTTTGTAATGTTGTAACTTTAATTTGGTATGCTGAAGTCGGTGCTAATTGACAATGAAAGTGGGTTAAAAGCCGTGATCTGTCTGGGGACGTTAACCGTGGATTACTGGGCAACTGTTTCATCAGATATTTAGTCTAGGTTTACCAAGTAGACTAACATTAATGATGATCTTTTAATAGTCATACAAAACCGGTAAATATATATATAAAAAGGAGAATTTAAATAAAAAGAAAGAAATCAGTTTATATTTGGAAATTTATTTTAAGATTGTTCATTGAAATTTCTGCATATTATACGTGAGTTATAACTGAGCTGGTGCCTTGTTTACGATTGAAAAGAATGTGAGATTGTAATCTTACGGAACACATAAAATATGGAGCCAAGATTTGGAAAACTGCATACAACACTCCATTCATAAAATAACACACGAAGAACATTGAAACATAAGCAAGAAGAAATTAACCACAACCAACAGATTCAGTTTTTACCCAAAGAAATTACGTTCATACCACAATCCTGTCCGTCATGTAATTACCACACACTGGTATACTAAATTCATATTAACTCTTTGTGAAGTCTTCGCAAAAAGAATAGCTGAGGGCTACTTTGATGATTACACCACATGCTCCACGTGGTCAACTTGGTTTACACAAAGCGTACAACTCCACAATAATTTTGATAATTAAAATACATTAGATCGAAAAGCAATTGACAAAAGAAAAACCTTGAACTGGTTACTAACGTCTTACTATTAACCTGATGGGTCAAACAGTTATATAAGCACGTGGTACTGGTCTCGCAAAGTACACCCCACGTGGGTTGAACATAAAGAAAAGCATAAAGAAAAGTTGCTATATTAAAAAATATTCTCAAGACGAGACGTTATAATCTCACGCACATTCGGATTTAAGATTGATGAACTTAGTTAGTTACTGATCAACACGTGGTTCCACTTTACTCACAAAGTAGTAACAAAGCAACTACCGAAAAATAATCTGAACTTCACACGATAATTACACTGCGCTGCAATTTAAGATAACATCGGATATTTTAGACCTAAACCCGAAATAAAAGTGATTAAATTTTCAGTTAGGCCGAACTTAAGAAATCCATTGTCCTACGGACTTAACAGACACGCGCTTAGCCGGAGATCTTACCACTTCAGACGCTCGCCACGGCCACCCTGCAACTACTCTACTGCCGAGCGTGCTTCCTGAGGGAGGGTCAAAAGACCAACGGAAGTGGCCAGAGGGGCAGCTTCCTATACCAACATGACAACGGACGGACAGGACCATACTAAGGCTAGAAACCTCTTTGCTTTTAGGAAGCGTAGCTACCTGTTCCGACGTTGGTCCTACTGTTCTCTAGCAGACAGCCTTGTCTGCTACCCTCAAGCATGCAACTAGAAATACATATGCTCATTCATCCTCTCACACAAAAGGGAAGGGGGATGACAGTATCTTATCATATACAGTATATAAAAGAAAGCGGATGTGGGTTCCGTATGAGACTGTGTGACATGAATTACATATAAGAATTACATATAAACTGTGCTTTAAAGTGTAGTAGTGTGACAGATCGTTCTTGTTTATGTGTAAAAGTAACACGTTCCACTGCTCAGTCTCCTCCCAGATAGTCAGAAACGCCACAGTACATTTAGAAGAGGAATTTATTCCATAAATGGCAACAGATTTAAGAAATTAAACATGAAAGGAATCCAACAGAGACCTTTCATAACCCCAACGCTCCGGGAAAAGACTGTGCAGGGAATTTTCTGGCCATGCTAGGACATTCCCAAGCAGGCTTCTCACACCCTACTTAAACCAAAAGTGTAAAAGAAAAGTCAAAAGGACACCAGCTACTTGCTAAAACACAATAATTTCAACACATCTTTAGAATCTACCAATTTCAAACAGAAAAAAAAGAACACAATCTGTGACACCTATTTAAAAGTTAGTGTAGACCTAATTCGGTCAGCAAGTAAAAACAATGGTTCCTGTGTCATTAATATGAAAACAATTTCTGGTTGTTACCCTTATGGAGTTCACCAGTATTTGCTCACTGCAAGAGCCAACTGATCACAGGAAAATTTATGACTGTTTATTTACAAGCAAAATTTATGAAAATGGCAAAGGTGCCACAGCAATTAAAAAAAGAACATCAAATAACATCGGTATTAAAAAGCAGAACATTACAATGCATAATCTGCAAAAGCAACAAAATGATAAGAGAAAAAAACATGTTTTACAAAGTGGTTATCGCAAAAAAATTCTATATCGTATAAAACTAATAATTTGTAGAATTAAAATAACTATGTGGCACTCATTTAATCACTCTACTATATTTCAATTAGCTAGCAAACAAGGAGCACTGTGTCATTATACTGAAACTACAATAATTATGTGATTGTTACCCTTAAGGGGTTCCTCACAGTAAATATGCCCCAAGCAAAGGCTAATCGATCACAGTTCAATGAGAATAAAAAGCTATCTGACTGATAAACGAAGCAAGGCCACAGCAATGAATTTACGAAACAAAATATCACAAATCTAATACATCACACAAAAACAAACATTGATAAATAAAACAGTACAATAGTCAACATCTTAAAGAAAAAAAACACCTATAAATAAAACACCTGCAAAACACAAGATTCAAAGTCTAAAAAAGATAAATAGAACACCTGCAAAATACAAGAGTCAGTCTAATAAACACCAATAAATCGAACTCCTGCAAAACACACGAGTCAGAGTTTCTCTGACAGAAACACACGTATATGCACTGGACTAAGAACCGTATAATCACTGTTCACTGACACACTCAGTAGTTCCACTGTTCCGAGGCACAATATAAGGGAAAGGGGGGGGGGGGGGGGGTTCGTCGCCGCAGCTGTCAGTAGGGATTTTTGTCCATCTGTTGCGTGCGATCCCGCCGTCTCTGCCCTCTCATGAAGTTTCTCTCGTGTCACGTACATCTCGATTTGGTTCCATGTTTGTATTGTCAAATTCGTGCGGTATCCTCGTTTGACACGCCAGGTTGATATTCTCGGGCAAGGATGACACTTAATGGCTCTTCTTTTGCGCCACCCTTAGCGACCAGAGAACATCGAACCATGATTTACTGTCGCTTGACAGTAGGCATCCATCAGGAAATGTCGATAGGCGTCGTTGACGTCTGCAAGTTTCTCTGGGCAGTACCTGTCAAAAGGCTCCACGCCCCTTGTGTTGTTTCACCGCGGCCGTCTCGTCACGGTCGCGTGCGTGTGGTGCGTTGCCAGCAGATGGATTTCCGCGCGGTGGACCGCTCGCCCATCTCAGGTCATCGCCTCGAGGAAAGGTCGCCCGGGGCGGCCGCCCATTAGCTCCAGGTACAAGGGAAAGTGTTTGCCGCTTACTCTCCTTTTGTTGTCGGCCGCGCTCCCAAAGTGGCCCGGATGACAGCGTGTCCCGCTGGGAAACCCGCCAGTTTACAACTAGTCCGGCTGCTCCCGCTGTCTCTTAAGAGTTTTGCCGGTTCGCTTTCACGTTCTCAACTGCATTCACAGAAATTTTTCATCATCCTTGTGTGATTACACAATGTCATACATAATACCACTTAGTATTGTCTTTCACAATTTTTAAGAACAAAGTGAGACTTAATATTTCTTTTTTTTTTTTTAAATAAAAAAAAATAGATGAATCGACAATATAAAATAAAATTTAAATGACTTGACAATGTAAAAAAAATAAAAGTGAAATGACTTGACAGTATAAAATTAAAAATTTAAATGAACTGACAATATAATATTTAAATCCACATCACTAATGTGGTTCACTTACGTTTTAATAAATCAAATGCTATTTATTAATTCACTAAAATGAATAGGATTATACCTTGTGCAAGTATAGGTCAGGACAGCATAGGGTTCACATGTTATTTACACACACATACATGCACACCTGTTGTCTATTCTACAAACTAACTACCCATAAACATGCATTACTCAATATTCTACTTCTATCCACTACTAGTTAAGCCAATAAGCTACTTCAATGCTACTTCAACAAAGTGTTTACACCACTACAACATTGTTCTAATTCGTCCTCTTCTTGACGCTCGCATACATACACATTAAAAAGAACAATGGTTATTTACACGCCAAAACATTTATACCAGTTCGCACACCTGAAAAGAGACTCGCAATTATACATTTCAGAGATTCCAGAGTCTAGCGGAATCACAGAACAGGGTCGCCATGTGTAATGTTGTAACTTTAATTTGGTATGCTGAAGTCGGTGCTAATTGACAATGAAAGTGGGTTAAAAGCCGTGATCTGTCTGGGGACGTTAACCGTGGATTACTGGGCAACTGTTTCATCAGATATTTAGTCTAGGTTTACCAAGTAGACTAACATTAATGATGATCTTTTAATAGTCATACAAAACCGGTAAATATATATATAAAAAGGAGAATTTAAATAAAAAGAAAGAAATCAGTTTATATTTGGAAATTTATTTTAAGATTGTTCATTGAAATTTCTGCATATTATACGTGAGTTATAACTGAGCTGGTGCCTTGTTTACGATTGAAAAGAATGTGAGATTGTAATCTTACGGAACACATAAAATATGGAGCCAAGATTTGGAAAACTGCATACAACACTCCATTCATAAAATAACACACGAAGAACATTGAAACATAAGCAAGAAGAAATTAACCACAACCAACAGATTCAGTTTTTACCCAAAGAAATTACGTTCATACCACAATCCTGTCCGTCATGTAATTACCACACACTGGTATACTAAATTCATATTAACTCTTTGTGAAGTCTTCGCAAAAAGAATAGCTGAGGGCTACTTTGATGATTACACCACATGCTCCACGTGGTCAACTTGGTTTACACAAAGCGTACAACTCCACAATAATTTTGATAATTAAAATACATTAGATCGAAAAGCAATTGACAAAAGAAAAACCTTGAACTGGTTACTAACGTCTTACTATTAACCTGATGGGTCAAACAGTTATATAAGCACGTGGTACTGGTCTCGCAAAGTACACCCCACGTGGGTTGAACATAAAGAAAAGCATAAAGAAAAGTTGCTATATTAAAAAATATTCTCAAGACGAGACGTTATAATCTCACGCACATTCGGATTTAAGATTGATGAACTTAGTTAGTTACTGATCAACACGTGGTTCCACTTTACTCACAAAGTAGTAACAAAGCAACTACCGAAAAATAATCTGAACTTCACACGATAATTACACTGCGCTGCAATTTAAGATAACATCGGATATTTTAGACCTAAACCCGAAATAAAAGTGATTAAATTTTCAGTTAGGCCGAACTTAAGAAATCCATTGTCCTACGGACTTAACAGACACGCGCTTAGCCGGAGATCTTACCACTTCAGACGCTCGCCACGGCCACCCTGCAACTACTCTACTGCCGAGCGTGCTTCCTGAGGGAGGGTCACAAAGACCAACGGAAGTGGCCAGAGGGGCAGCTTCCTATACCAACATGACAACGGACGGACAGGACCATACTAAGGCTAGAAACCTCTTTGCTTTTAGGAAGCGTAGCTACCTGTTCCGACGTTGGTCCTACTGTTCTCTAGCAGACAGCCTTGTCTGCTACCCTCAAGCATGCAACTAGAAATACATATGCTCATTCATCCTCTCACACAAAAGGGAAGGGGGATGACAGTATCTTATCATATACAGTATATAAAAGAAAGCGGATGTGGGTTCCGTATGAGACTGTGTGACATGAATTACATATAAGAATTACATATAAACTGTGCTTTAAAGTGTAGTAGTGTGACAGATCGTTCTTGTTTATGTGTAAAAGTAACACGTTCCACTGCTCAGTCTCCTCCCAGATAGTCAGAAACGCCACAGTACATTTAGAAGAGGAATTTATTCCATAAATGGCAACAGATTTAAGAAATTAAACATGAAAGGAATCCAACAGAGACCTTTCATGTTTTCTGATGAAAGCTGGTTCTGCCTCAGTGCCGGTGCTTGCCTCGTGTTGGTTTGAAGGAGGCCTGATGAGAACCCGCAACTAACCTGTCTGCATGCTGGACACACAGGACATGCACTAAGAGTTACGGTGTGGAGTGCGATTTCGTATGAGAGTAGGGGCACTCTTTTGGCTATCCCACTCGACCTAAATGGAAATTAGTACAACAGTTTGGTGATTCGACCTTTTGTGCTGTCATTCGTTAACACCATTCCAGGTGGCGTTTTCCAACAGCGTAACGCTAGCCCACATACCGTTTTTGTAACCAACATGCCCTACAGATTGTCAATATGTTGCCTTGGCCTACTCAGTCACCAGATCCGTCTTCAATCGAGCAAATATGGGACAGCGTCGGACGGCAACGCCAGCGACATCTACAAACAGCATAACGATCCCTGTATCGACCGACACGCAAGTGCAACAGGTTATGGAACTCTGTCCCACAAACTTACATCCAGCATCTGTACAACATAATGCATGCACGTTTGCGTGCTTGTATACAACATTCTGGCGGTTACACTGGTTGTTAATGTAACAATATTTCACGTTTGCAATGGCTTATCTCACGCTTACATTAATCTGTGATCATGCAACGTTAATCACTTAAATATGTTATCTAGACAAATGCGTTCCCGAAATTTCATTACTCTACATTATTTTTTTGGTGTTTCGTTTTTTTTTTTCCTGTGATGTATATGGAGTCGTCATTATTTGAGGTTATGTGGAGCTGTAATGACTAGATGCAATAGCTTGGGCACTTCAAACAAATCTCCTGTGACGTCAAGGGAAATCAACCTCCAAGTAAATGTATTTAATCCAACTAAAAATTCAGTAAGGAAGTTTACTTGGCTGCTGATTGCACAAATTGCACAAAGGCCATAGGTTTAAGACTTCCTTAATTTGATAAATTTACACTCACCGAAACTGAAGTTTGTTCGGAAATGTAAACTGTTTGGCCACAAATAGTTTGTTTTACAGTTCAAAATATATTACCTGTAATTTAACGTAAAATGTGTCGATCGTATCCCATATTTCTTCTATCGTGTTTCAGAACTGTTTGCAGCATTTTCGTGTTAATGTACAAGTTTGTCCTGTATATCAAATCAGCCAAATGTCAGCTTCAACATTAAATAATTTCCCGAGAAAAATAAATCCTATTTGGTGCGAAACCCAGACTAGCGAGTAATATTCTCGCATTGGTCGAATTAGTATTTTTAAGCTACTGCCTTTCTTCATGGACTACATTTACTGAGGAGTCTTCCAATGATTATTGTATTTGGCTTATCCACGATTAATTTTGTGTGGTCGTTCCAGTTCAAATCGCTCTGTAAGCTTATTCCTAGATATTGTATTGAAGTAACTGCTTCCAGTGATTGTTCTGCAATCGTGTAATCGTACAATAAAGGGTCTTTCAGTCTATGTATTCACAATATGTCGCATTTGCTTATGTTGAGGGTCAATTGCTACTCCAAGTACCAAGAGTCGATCCTCTACAGATATTCCTCCATTTTTCTACAATTTTCTAGAGTTGCGACTTCTGTGTATACAACAGCTTCATTCGCGAAAAGACTCACGCAACTTCTGTCGTTATATATAACAGTAATGGTCCTGTAACTCTCCCTTGGCACACTCCACAAGTTGCTTTTACGTCTGTATACTTCTCTCTGTTCAGAATGACAAGCTGTTTTCTGTTTGCTACAAACTCTTCAATCCAATCACACAGTTGACATGACATTCGGTATGCTCACATTTTATCATATTAACAGAATATTCCGTCGGTTGTTGGTAGAACAACATTATAATAATAAATGAAAAGCACCAGTTTGCTTTTGTTCTACAATATATTGTAGAACAAAAGCAAACTGGTGCTTTTAATTTATTATTATGCTCACATTTGTTCAATAGGTGGAACTGTAATCCCAGGCGTGTTGCGTACTGCTTCCGCAGCTGCGACAGCCAAGTCCAATCGCAGTTTCGTAAACCAGGCTCTTCATATGACCCCAGAAAAAGAAATCCCATGCTGTCATTCATGGTAACCGAGATACCCATGGAACAGGACCACGCTATTGTTGTCCACACTAAACGCAGTTACTTCGTAACTAGCCGCTGGAGAATACGGCTGTCTTATACCGAAATACTAAAAAAATATCCCTGAACAACCCCCGCAAGATTGTAGCTGGAATTTGGTCTCACCTGGTAGAAGCTATAGATGTTGGCTACGAGTATTTTGCTCTTCGTCGCTGATCGAACCTGCCCCCAAAGAAAAAAGTGAGAGGAAGCACGTTGACCTAAAAGGGAACTATACAGAAAAATAAGTACAATTTAGAGCTAAGACTTCTAGGAATAGTGTCTCCACCTAAATTCTCAGAAAACAGTTATATCTGAATTTCACATACGCAACATACAGGCAAATTACAAACCAGAAATCAGATTCAGAGGCCAAGTCTCATCGTACTGCAGTACACCAAAATATCTAGGAATAACACGAGATAGAACTCCTCCTTTCAAGCATCATCTCTCAAACGGAAATAAATCTTCGAAAACTTGCTGGAACCTCATGGGAGTCAAAGATCATGTTTTAAGATCCACAACCTCAGCTCTGTCATACTCTGGGTATGTTTATAAACAACTTTTATGCACCAGTCACAATTTTCTTTTATTTATATTTTATGCGACGCGTTTCGTGAAATGATTCCCATTTTCAAGTGCGTTTTTCTCCGTGTACTGTGCCGTTTTACGTAATGTTTTTGATGTGTGGGGTAATGCTTTGTGCTGTTAACTTTACTACACTGCATAAGAAACGTGCACTTTTTAGTTGGTTATCAAAAAAATGGCTCTGAGCACTACGGGACTCAACTGCTGTGGTCATAAGTCCCCTAGAACTTAGAACTACTTAAACCTAACTAACCTAAGGACAACACACACATCCATGCCCGATGCTTGTACAGCCCTCTCGCAGTGTCCGGAGCAAGTATGGTGGGTCTGACACACCGGTGTCAATGTGTTCTTTTTTCCATTTCCAGGAGTGTATATGCTTACATAAACGACCAGTTACATAATTTTTTTTAGATGTAGTCAACAGAGATGACGTTATAGGTCTTTCGCAGAGCGACATGTCCCTGTACAAAGGGTGTTTATCTCAACAATCATAATTTGCTTATATCTGTATTAGAATGGTGGTTATTTCTATGTGTTACTGATTTTATTTACGTATGCTGTCGAACCGTCGGAAGAAGTTCATTGATTCGCTTTCAAGTTTTTCGTTTGATATTTTATCTTTATATTTTTTGTTACGTGAATACATCTCCAGCTCTTATGACAAATCAGTTTTATGTCCTTTATTTAGTCGGAGTACTTTGAAATTTTGCTCTATTTTTGTGTATTATGTATGTGTGTGGCTATTGCTGATGTGTGTCTGCTGTGTGTGTAGGCTTTAATGTGCTCTTTTAACTGGTGTTGAAAGTTCGGTCTGTTTGTCCTAGGTATAGCACGGAGCATTCCTGGCATGTTTTCGTATATTTCAGAGCCTGAGTGTGGGTCATGATTACCATTTTTATTATATATCAGTTTTTGTTGTACCTATTAGATGTAGAGACCCCAATTTTTACTTTGTGGATTTTGAAAACATTTGCAATCTTCTGTGATACGAGGGTCACTCCAAAAGAAATGCACACTAATTTTTTTAAATCCATTTTTTATTCTACATGTTTGAAAGTTTTACAGTGTGTAGATACATTCTTTAGAAACAATATTTTCATTTCTCCACATAATTTCCATCCTTCTCAACTGCCTTACGCCACCTTCGAAACCAGCGCCTGTATACCCGCACGGTAAAATTCTGGACCAACCTGTTGGAGCCACTGTTTGGCAGCGTGCACAAGGGAGTCATCTTCTTCAAACCTTGTTCCATGAAGAGTCTTTCAGTTTCCCGAAGAGATGATAGTCACATGGAGCCAGGTCAGGACTGTAAGGCGGGTGTTTCAGTGTTGTCCATCTGAGTTTTGTGATCGCTTCCATGGTTTTTTGACTGACATGTGGCCGTGCATTGTCGTGCAATAGCAAAAAATCCTGCTTTTACCGATGTGGTCGTACACGACTCAGTCGAGCTTGAAGTTTCTTCAGTGTCGTCACATATGCATCAGTCTTTATGGTGGTTCCACTTGGCATGATGTCCACAAGCACGAGTCCTTTGGAATCGAAAAACACCGTAGCCGTAACTTTTCCTACAGAAGGTGTGGTTTTGAATTTTTTTTTCTTGGGTGAATTTGCATGATGCCACTCCATTGATTGCCTCTTCGTCTCTGGTGAAAAATGATGGAGCCATGTTTCATCACCTGTCACAATCCTTCCAAGAAATTCATCTTCACCATTCTCGTACTGTTCCAAAGGTTCGCTGCATACGGTTTTTCTTGTTTCTTTGTGAGCGACTGTCAACATCCTGGGAACCCACCTGGCACAAACCTTTTATAACGCCGACAATTTCCGTATTCTGCAAACACTTCCTTTTCCTATCACAACGTAGCCTGACAATTCGTTCACTGTGATGCGTCTGTCAACAGTCACGAATTCGTTAACTGTCTGGACATTGTCTGGATTGTGTGCAGTACGAGCGAGGCCTGACGTTGCGAGGACAGTCCTCAATATTGCCGTGCCCACTTTCATCACGTAACCTGCTTGCCCACCGACTAACAGTACTGCGATCGACAGGAGCATCTCCATACACCTTTTTCAACCTCTTGTGGTTTTTTTCCCACTGTCTCGTTTTCACAGCACAGGAATTCTATGACAGCACGTTGATTCTGACGAACGTCAAGAGTAGCAGCCATCTTGAAGACATGCTCTGACGGCGCCACTCACGGTAACAGGTTGAACTAAGTTTGAAAACAAGCGGGAAGGAAGTATCTACACACTGTAAAACTTCCACACATGCAGAATGAAAACTGTATTGTTACAAAAATAGTGTGCATTTCTTTTGGAGTGAGCATCGTATGTTAGCAATGTATGGGACGCTAATTATGCATTTGTTTTTGTCTTTTCTTCCCTGGTACAATTTGTGTCAGGGTATTTCTAGTGCTGCGTCAACTATGGAAGCAATATAATTATTGGCAACTGCAATCTGTTTCATTATGTTTATTTCTCGTCGCATATTTCCTTCGTTCGAAGGTATTTTAGCTGCCCTACGTAGCACTGACCTGTATGCTGCCTTTTTATGGATGTTTGGGTGATATGAGGATGCAGGAATTGTGGTATCAGTCATTGTATTTTTTTATAAATTTTCAATGTGCATGTGTTGCTGCGTCTTGTAATACACTCCTGGAAATGGAAAAAAGAACACATTGACACCGGTGTGTCAGACCCACCATACTTGCTCCGGACACTGCGAGAGGGCTGTACAAGCAATGATCACACGCACGGCACAGCGGACACACCAGGAACCGCGGTGTTGGCCGTCGAATGGCGCTAGCTGCGCAGCATTTGTGCAGTTGATGGACTTTGAGCGAGGGCGTATAGTGGGCATGCGGGAGGCCGGGTGGACGTACCGCCGAATTGCTCAACACGTGGGGCGTGAGGTCTCCACAGTACATCGATGTTGTCGCCAGTGGTCGGCGGAAGGTGCACGTGCCCGTCGACCTGGGACCGGACCGCAGCGACGCACGGATGCACGCCAAGACCGTAGGATCCTACGCAGTGCCGTAGGGGACCGCACCGCCACATCCCAGCAAATTAGGGACACTGTTGCTCCTGGGGTATCGGAGAGGACCATTCGCAACCGTCTCCATGAAGCTGGGCTACGGTCCCGTACACCGTTAGGCCGTCTTCCGCTCACGCCCCAACATCGTGCAGCCCGCCTCCAGTGGTGTCGCGACAGGCGTGAATGGAAGGACGAATGGAGACGTGTCGTCTTCAGCGATGAGAGTCGCTTCTGCCTTGGTGCCAATGATGGTCGTATGAGTGTTTGGCGCCGTGCAGGTGAGCGCCACAATCAGGACTGCATACGACCGAGGCACACAGGGCCAACACCCGGCATCATGGTGTGGGGAGCGATCTCCTACACTGGCCGTACACCACTGGTGATCGTCGAGGGGACACTGAATAGTGCACGGTACATCCAAACCGTCATCGAACCCATCGTTCTACCATTCCTAGACCGGCAAGGGAACTTGCTGTTCCAACAGGACAATGCACGTCCGCATGTATCCCGTGCCACCCTACGTGCTCTAGAAGGTGTAAGTCAACTACCCTGGCCAGCAAGATCTCCGGATCTGTCCCCCATTGAGCATGTTTGGGACTGGATGAAGCGTCGTCTCACGCGGTCTGCACGTCCAGCACGAACGCTGGTCCAACTGAGGCGCCAGGTGGAAATGGCATGGCAAGCCGTTCCACAGGACTACATCCAGCATCTCTACGATCGTCTCCATGGGAGAATAGCAGCCTGCATTGCTGTGAAAGGTGGATATACACTGTACTAGTGCCGACATTGTGCATGCTCTGTTGCCTGTGTCTATGTGCCTGTGGTTCTGTCAGTGTGATCATGTGATGTATCTGACCCCAGGAATGTGTCAATAAAGTTTCCCCTTCCTGGGACAATGAATTCACGGTGTTCTTATTTCAATTTCCAGGAGTGTATTTGCGTCCAGGTAACTGATGCTTTTGGCTTGTTCATGGTCTTCTAAAATTGTAATTTTCTCACATTGATTAATTATTGAAGCAATTTAGAGGGTCTGTTATGTCCTTGGCATCCCCTTTCACTAACAGTAGTGCGACACCTATGTATCTCCTACATAATTCAATTTTCCTTATGCAGGGCTCTTGGCTTGTTCCAAGTGATTGATGTATATGTTGACTACGATGTGTGATGCTTAACATGCTTGAGACTCTGTAAAAATGTTCTGTAAGAAAACTCAAAGCACAAGTACTTCCAAATATCGGTACTAACTACACATAAAGATTGATAACCAATTACAAATTGCACGTTTCTTATATATTGCAGTAAAGCCAACAGAACAAAGAAGAACCTTATACATCAAAAACATTACGTAAAAATGACATTGCACACAGAGAAAAACGCTCTTGAAAATGGGACTCATTTCCCGAAATGAGTCGTGTAAAATATGAATAAAAGAAAATTGTGACTGGTAACAGAAAACTTATTTTGTTTGTTTTGACAGTCGCAGGTTTTCAGAAACCATTTACAATGGACCATAACAGACCATCATACTCTGTTGCTGAATACTGGTGTTCGACTTGGATCAACAGTGCTCAAACGAAGGAAGTTATGTGAATCTCAGTCTGGATATGTGAATAATTACATGAGATATTTGTACTCCAAATACCTTATTGTTTCCAGTTCTCAAAAATGTCCCACCTCCAGGTATAAGATGATCAGAAGCTCTCCTCAAGGTCTGGAACAATATTCAAAAGAATCCTCTGCTATCTGTTAATGGAGGTACGGCAAAAGCAGAACATCAACACTTGGCATAAGGAAACCGTCGTGGCGCACGTTTGTACTTGTTTTCATTATATGATAATTACACTGATTTACAAAACTTAGGAATGACACAGGTAAAGTAACGTAACCTATTAAGGACTAGGTGGAAATGAATGAACGTGCGGGAGCATCTTGCCAGAGACCTTCCACTTGTGCACAGAAAGCTGGACGGCATATAACTTGAGGTCAGCGTAACTATAACGTGAAAAGGGGTTACGCCTCGCAACAACAGTGTGTGTGTGTGTGTGTGTGTGTGTGTGTGTGTGTGTGTGTGTCAATCAGCGAGCAGTTAAAGGATGCATTGTTCTTCATTGCATGATGGCTCGGGGACAACATTTGGATGAGTTCACAGCAGGAAGAACCATCGGAAAAGAGGAAGAAGGACGAGGTGTGATAAGTGTAGTGCAGGAGTATGATACTGCTCAAAGTAATGTTCCACGTGCATGGGGAACATTCCGAATCACAGACTCTGACGCCGAAGGAGAGGAGGTGCTTGACGAACTGGGGGCTGTTCAAGGTGGCGCAGGCCCTTTAAAGTGTGGAGCATGTGAAGGTGGTGTGATATGGGACCCCTGATACCTCTAGATACGACTCTGACAGGTGACACGCATGTAAGCATCCTGCCTGATCACCTGCATCCATTCATGTCCGTTGTGCATTCCGACGGATTTGGGCAATTCCAGCAAGGCAATGCAACACCCTACACGTCCAGAATTACTATAGAGTGACTCCAGGAACAGTCTTCTGAGTTTAAACACTTCCACTGGCCACCAAACCTCCCAGACATGAACGTTATTGAGCATATCTAGGATGCCTTACAATGTGCTGTTCAGAAGAGATGTCCACCCCTTCGTACTCTTACGTATTTATGGAGAGCCCTGCAGGATTCATGGTGCCAGTTCCATCCAGCACTACTTCTGTTACGTCTGCCACAGGCGGCCCCTGCCAGGCAGACTACACTCAAGACACTCCTGTGTACCACATAACATACGCAAGCACTTGCAGGCGCAATCAAGAGGAAAACAATTCTTCAAAACAAACAGAACTTGCTAGAGACTAATGCGAACCTTTTTGTGCAGAGGTCGCCTCACAGATACAGGGAAAGTTGGAGTACTCCGCCGGCCTCCGCCGGCTTTATAAGGCCAGCGCAGCAGCAGTACAGCGAGTTCCTCGCCGAGCTAGGACCAGCTCTGACGGACCACACCGACGCTCTTGATGAATGGTCGTTTACAAGTTATTTGTTTTTGTGTGTATATAGTGATTGTTCGAGAAGTGTAGTTTAGTTTCAACAAACGACATTATACTGAGTATTCTACAATACTGAGTATTCAGCAACTTCAGACATTAGTCGAGTCCACGCCACGTCGTGCTGCGGCACTTCTGCTTGCTCGTGGGGAGCCTACACAATAGTAGGCAGATGTACATTTTCTTTGGCTCTTCAGTGTGCGTTGCTTGAAACTTAGAGAGTCAACATTTTTCAGTGTTTGTTCGATTTCTACATTTCTTATAGGAAACAACAGAAATAAAAGAACTCAACCACAATTACTTTAGAAACCAGTTATTTTGAGCGTTTTAACAATCAGGCTAAAATCGTATGAAAAAAAAAAAAAATGTAGCCGGCCGAAGTGGCCGTGCGGTTAAAGGCGCTGCAGTCTGGAACCGCAAGACCGCTACGGTCGCAGGTTCGAATCCTGCCTCGGGCATGGATGTTTGTGATGTCCTTAGGTTAGTTAGGTTTAACTAGTTCTAAGTTCTAGGGGACTAAGGACCTCAGCAGTTGAGTCCCATAGTGCTCAGAGCCATTTGAACCATTTTTTGAAAAAAAAAGAAAAATGTAACTGAAAACCAGTCGTTGCAGTGATGACCACCACCCCTGCGCTATGGAGGCATTGAGGAACACTGGATAGGAATGTTTCAGTTATTGTAATCATTCGATAATACCTGCTATAAAGTACTGATATGAGTAAAAGTACCAGTTGAAAAGTTCTGGGAGAAAAGTATGAGTATCGAGAAGAAAGTACCCGACCAATATGTTTGCCGTGCCATTGGTGCCGAGTGGAGCTGAACTGGTGCTCGTAACGTGCCGTCAGGCTGTCGCCCGGTCAAGGGAAACGAGATTTACGGGCCGTGCAACGTATCACTCTAGTCGGCTTGTGCGCCTCATTTCGCAGGCTCCGTCAAGGGCCCATGGGAAATCAATATTTAACTGAAAAAGTACCCACCAAACGACTTAATTGTGTCATAAGCTATCGAGAATGCTTGCATTTAAACACGCGGTCAAGAATTATTGAACTCGTTTGAGATAGTTACTCGCTTCCCACCGGATGCGGCTGCTGGCACTCGTAAGACCTGCAGTGTCACGTGGTGTGACGTACGCGCCACGGCCTGCTGTGGCGTGGCGCAGTGTGTATACGCGCGTGGGCTCTGGCTGAGCCCGGCGCCCGGACGCGGCGGGGTGGAGCTGTCGGCGGCAACTTGAGCGTCAGGCGGGATCAGACGCAGCCCCTGCCGTTGGCAGCGTCGGCGGCGGAAGGCGGCTGCCTGCTTAAGGCGCGCTCTGACGAGCGCCGGGACGGCCAGGGGCGCTCCAATCTAACTTGCGTTCAACTTTGATACACCGCGGCGCCGACAAGTTTCCAGCTACAGGCGGCTTTGATATTCGTTCCACCTACACGTTCCTGGAAGCGAGCTGGAAGCTCCATCTTTCGGCGTGTCAGCGCACCGTCTCATTACCTGCCCGCGCCAGAACGTGCCGCTACTGGTCTGCGACGGTTATGTAATTCAAAAAAATACTAATTTCCAGTTGTTGCAAGTCACAGTCAAGCCAAACGAACGTGACTACGAGAGAAAGTTGAAAGTCGTTCGGCCTGGCAGTGAAAGACTCACTTTCGCCTATTATTTATTTGCGCCAGTGTGCAAGACTTACGGACCAAAGCAACTTTCAGATGGTAAATGGAAATGAGCGTTTGGCGTCATTGGCCGGGAGGCCCCTTGTGGGGCAGGTCCGGCCGCCTTCGTGCAGGTCTTATTACATTCGACGCCACACTGGGCGACCTGTGCGCCGGATGGGGATGAAATGATGATGAAGACAACACAACACCCAGTCCATGAGCGGAGAAAATCCCCAACCCAGCCGGCAGTCCCTCACGCTGACCATTCAGCTATCGGCACGGACACTTTCGCATGGCTCGATAAAATTAGGATTATACATTGCATGGGGGCTTAATTATTATGCAATAATTTTAGTAGCTGTGTGTCCGGTTACGAGGGGCCCTGACTACTATTAGTACGCAATCTGACTGCATAAAATAACAGTCCGCAGCTCGTGGTCATGCGGTAGCGTTCTCGCTTCCCACGCCCGGGTTCGATTCCCGGCGGGGTCAGGGATTTTCTCTGCCTCGTGATGACTGGGTGTTGTGTGATGTCCTTAGGTTAGTTAGTTTTAAGTAGTTCTAAGTTCTAGGGGACTGATGACCATAGATGTTAAGTCCCATAGTGCTCAGAGCCATTTGAACCATAAAATAACAATAAAGAATGAAAGGAAATTTCCGTTAACACAATTGATTAATTAAGTCCCCCCTGCAACTATAAAAGCTACGAAACAACAAAGCACAAGTCTAATTGTTCTGTGTGGTAGTGTGATTCAACGTACATGTATCTGGCAGGGTTCTTCCTCAAAACAACAAGATATTTTAAACACCATTTACAATGAACTAATTGAAAAACCAGAAATACTATAATAGCACATAGAAACCAGAATTACAAGTCTAATACATGAACACGAGCCAGATGCTTTGTTGACTGAGCCTGTGACCAAGATGCATTGTCATTAAGGAAATGTGAAATAATTTTTTTTTTTTGGTTACCTCCATACATACTGACGAAAAATACACTGTGATCATTGCAACATCTTCCATCTATACATTACACCAACCGAACAGCATCTACTCTCTCGCCCAACAGAACAACAACTGCACACGACATCCTCTGAACTAGTACTGCTCTCGACATCCTCTCAACAAGCACTGCCCACGGCAACCTCGAACTACCACTGCCCCAGTGGAGGCGGCGCAATAATAATCTTTGGCGCAATCTCTGGCGCTGTCACTCAGTGTAGCCACCTTTCATATGCCCCTCCTCCACGGGCTAGAATTTGATGGTATTTTTGCCAGCATTGGCGGTGAAAATACCACCAAATTCCTCAAAAAAATGCAGACAAAAATAAAAGATGATATTAATAAGTAAATATCATATAACTAAATAAATTTTGGCTTTGCACTGACTCTTCAATAACCTAATACATAAAATACAGTAAGGAATACAAATGCTTGCGTACATGTGATTTTACATAATAGTTTACACAAGTATTATTTGTCGGAGTGGTTAAACAATTCAATCAATGGCACCAGCACTGACGAATAGGTGCAGGTAAGAGTCTCATAACATTTCATAAACAGTAAATACACAAAAAATCAGTTTATACAAATATTCACGTAAAATCTTTTCAATAGTTCAATAAACAAGTAGCACTCCTCAGAATAGTTGACAGTTCCAACAATAGCACCCAGAAATGGTCAACAGGTGCAAATAGCAGTCCCATAACATTTCATCAGCAGTATTTAAACAGCTCCAACAGTGGCACCCAGCAATGGCGAGCAGGCGCAGACACCAACAAGTGACATTATCTCAGTAGAAGCAGTTGTACTCAGCGCAATCTCTGGCGCTGTGACTCAGTGTAGCCACCTTTCAACATACAAAGAACTGCTACAGTACAGTCCGGTACAGTACGGTACAGAAGGTAACTGAGAAAAATGAGCAATGAGACCCATAGAAATGACATTTGTATTCGAAGATAAAATTACTTTGAAGTCATCCGGATTTATGGTAGTCCTCTGGACCTTACAAACAGCGGGGCATGGTTCTTAAAAGGGCTTGTGGTGACCACGAACGGCAGTGCATGTTCTGCAAAGTGCTCCCATGCTGGCCACAGGATTGGTAATGACTTCTTATGGGTAGGGCATTCAATTCCTCCACCAGGCGGCTGACAATTCCTGGATGGTCCTTGGTGCGTGTGGGCGTACCGCACAACTTCCCACGCGTGCTCGTTGGGAATGGGCAGGCCAGCTTATTCGCCCAGTATCCTCTCGTTCTAAGAGCTGTACCATGTTCGACAATGTTCCTGGGTGCACTACGAGTTCCCACTTCTCGCCACACATTGGTTCGATAAGATACCGCACTGCCTGTGTTGTTCAGAAGTACAATGCGAGGTTCTTTCGGATATGCGTGCATGTCCGAAGGAACAGGCACTGCGGCGACTACAACCGTAATGAAAAACATGAAACGCATTCACAGTTGCGATTATGGACAATCATCAGCTGTGTAGAGGAATTACGACGACTCGAACTCGGGACTCGAACGCGGATTTCCCTCTCACCGCCTTACCATTATGCTATCTGAGAACGAGTTACGGCCAGACGCAAACTTCCAAATGTCGTCAACCATGTGTCTACAACCTACACTCGTACATTCAGTATGTATATTCCTGTACAGGGGACACCTGGGTTCGAATTCCGGACCAGCACAAATCTTCATTGTTGTGATTTCATTATACAGCTGATAGTTGCCTATAATCGCAACTGTGAATACATTTCCTGCGTATGATGGTTCATCCAGGATCACTGCTCAGACTGAGTCTGCTCTCATCCGAGAAGACCACGCGCTGCCACTCCTCGTTGGTCCAGTCCCTATGCTCTTGGCACAAATGAAAACCGTGCTGCCGATACGCGAGTGTCAACGGAACAAAACGTACTGGTCGTCGGGAAAAGAGACCACACCCTGCAGACACCGTGCCACGGTGGAGCGAGAGAGTGAGTGCGTTGCAGACCTGTTAAAGGTGGTTGCAGTTGACGCGAATCCATTCTTGCCGTAGCACAGGTAGCGATCATCTGTCGCTGTAGTTCACTATTAGAATTATAAATTAATGCCTTCAGCTGCTGACGGGGATCTCCTACTTACATGGCAAACATTCTACCCATCTGAGCCACCGAGGGCACAGAGAATAGTGCGACAAGGACAGTGCGACTGCAGGGACTATCTCGCGCACGCCTCCTGCGACACCCACATTCTCACCTTACATATCCACACACTCCATTCGTAGTGTCCCTACCCAACACACTCATTACTCGCGGAAGACATTCTTACCAAGCCCCGTAAGAATTCGGGTAATATGTGTGCATCCGTCATGTTTGGCATTGCCAGAACTATATACACTACGGGCCATTAAAATTGCTACACCAAGAACAAATGCAGATGATAAGCGGGTAGTCATTGGACAAATATATTATACTAGAACTGACATGTGATTACATTTTCACGCAATTTGGGTGCATAGATCCTGAGAAATCAGTACCCAGAACAAACACCTATGGCCATAATAACGGCCTTGATACGCCTGTGCATTGACTCAAACAGAGCTTGGATGGCGTGTACAGGTACAGCTGCCCATGCAGCTTCAACACGATACCACAGTTCATCAAGAGTAGTGACTGGCGTATTGTGACGAGCCAGTTCTCGACCACCATTGACCAGACGTTTTCAATTGGTGAGAGATCTGGAGAATGTGCTGGCCAGGGCAGCAGTCGAACATTTTCTGTATCCAGAAAGGCCCGTACAGGACCAGCAACATGCGGTCGTACATTATCCTGGTGAAATGTAGGGTTTCGCAGGGATCGAATGAAGGGTAGAGCCACGGGTCGTAACAGATCTGAAATGTAACGTCCACTGTTCAAAGTGCCGTCAATGCGAACAGGAGGTGACCGAGACGTGTAACCAATGGCACCTCTTACCATCATGCCGGGTGATAACGCCAGTATGGCGATGACGAATACACGCTTCCAATGTGCGTTCACCGCGATGTCGCCAAACACGGATTTGACCAGCATGATGCTATAAACACAACCTGGATTAATCCGAAAAAATGACGTTTTGCCATTCGTGCACCCAGGTTCGTCGTTGAGTACACCATCGCAGGCGCTCCTGTCTGTGGTGCAGCGTTAAGGGTAACCGCAGCCATGGTCTCCGAGCTGATAATCCATGCTGCTGCAATCGCCGTCGAACTGTTCGTGCAGATGGTTGTTATCTTGCAAACGTCCCCATCTGTTGACTCAGAGATCGAGACGTGGCTGCACGATCCGTTACAGCCATGCGGATAAGATGCCTGTCATCTCGAGTGATAGTGATACGAGGCCGTTGGGATCCAGCACGGTGTTCCGTATTACCCTCCTGAATCCACTGATTCCATGTTCTGCTAACAGTCATTGGATCTCGACCAACGCGAGCAGCAATGTCGCTATACGATAAACTGCAATCGCGATAGGTTACAATCCGACCATTATCAAAGTCGGAAACGTGATGGTAAGCATTTCTCCTCCTTACACGAGGCATCACAACAACGTTTCACCAGGCAACGCCGGTCAACTGCTGTTTGTGTGTGAGAAATCGGTTGGAAACTTTTCTCATGTCAGCACGTTGTAGGTGTCGCCACCGGCGCCAACCTTATGTGAATGCTCTGAAAAGCTAATCACTTGCATATCACAGCATCTTCTTCCTGTCGCTTAAATTTCACGTCTGTAGCACGTCATCTTCGTGGTGTAGCAATTTTAATGGCCAGTAGTGTACTTATATGGATATGGTGTTTGTTCTTTCGGACATGCCGCAACACGACGTGGCGTGGACTCGACTAATGTCTGAAGTAGTGCTGGAGTAAACTGACACCATGAATCCTGCAGGGCTCTCCCTAAATCCATAAGAGTACGACGGAGCGGACATCTCTTCTGAACAGCACACTGAAAGGCATCCTAGATATGATCAATAATGGTCATGTCTGGGAAGTTTGGTGGCCAACGGAAGTGTTTAAGCTCAGAAGACTGTCCCTGGAGTCATTCTATAGCAATTTTGGACGTGCAGAGTGTCGTATTGTCTTGCTGGAATTGCCCAAATCCGTCGGAATGCACAACGGATATAAATGGATGCAGGTGATCAGGCAGGATGCTTACGTGCGTAACACCTGTCAGAGTCGTATCTAGAAGTATAAGGGGTCCCATATCACTCTAACTGCACACGCTCCACACTTTAACGGGCCTTCACCAGCTTGAACAGTCCCCAGTTGACATGCAGGGTCCATGGATTCATGAGGTTCTCTCCATACCCGTACACGTCCATCCGCTAGATACAACCTGAAACGAGGCTCGTCCGACCAGTCAGCATGTATCCAGTCATCAACAGTCCAATGTCGGCGTTGACGGGCCCAGGAGATGCGCAAAGCTTTGTGTCGTGCAGCTATCAAGGGTACACGAGTGAGCCTTCAGCTCCGAAAGCCCATATCGATGATGTTTCGTTATATGGTTCGCACGCTGACAATTGCTGGAGGTCCGGCATTGAAATCTTCAGCAATTTGCGGAAGTGTTGCACTTCTGTCACGTTGAACGATTCTCTTCACTCGTCGTTGGTGCCGTTCTTGCAGGATCTTTTTCTGGTCGTAGCAATGTCGGAGATTTGATGTTTTTCCGGATTCCTGATATTCATGGCACACTCGTGAAATGGGCGTGCGGGAAAACCGCCGCTTCATCGCGAGACAAATTAAGCGACGTACTGTAAATTAGCTGTTAGATCTCTTATCTGGAACGAAGTCGCTTAATGGAACTCTTTCTTAACTTGGAAATATCTAATTCCCTCCGTCTGCTTCCTTGCCTCTTGGCTTACACTAGTTATTGGGATGAAACAACTTAATTATGGCCCTATGAAACGGTACTATAATTTTGTGCAACGGAACAGTGACTTACAATGAAGCAGATCTTGGAATGTTACTTGGTGGAATGCACATAGCGTTCGGAGCCACTGCACAAGACTTTATTTTTAGCGATTAATTGCTGAAAGGGGTACTATACAGGGTGGTCCACTGATGGTGACCGGGCCACATATCTCACGAAATAAGCGTCAAACGAAAAAACTACAAAGAACGAAACTTCAAGGGGGAAATCAGATGGCGCTATGGTTGGCCTGCTTATCGACCTTAAAGACAGTGAAAAATTAAACCGCGTGTACCTAATGGAAATTTGGGAAAAGCAATCGTCACCGAAGTTAATTTGTCGGTAAAGAGGGAGGAAAGAGTTACATCTAAATCAAACGAAAAATGCAAATGAAACTGCTGGAAATTAATTTTGAAAAGGGGTAAAGTTAATCAAGAAAGTAAATGTGCGGCCGTTACGTTAACAATTAACTAGCGGTAATTAGATATTTGAGATTTGGGGGAAATTACGGTCGCCAGTCCTAAGGACAATTACTATAGTAACTGAAAAAGAAAGGTTATTACACATATAATTAGCACTAGAAGCGTGGCAACTGATAGTTGACACGTGTAGTGTGAAAACTGAAAGTTTGTCAGAAGTAATAAATTTCGCTACACTCTGACTTAATTTAGCAAAAGAATTAACAAAACTGGAGAACTGAAAGTTAATTTAGTGACTGAAATTAATAGTGAGATTTGGTTCTGAAGCACTACGAAATTCAGTAAAATAAGGTTAGTCTTGGGCTACCTCAACAATCATTTCAAAAGCTACTTGAATCTACGCAATTTAGAAATAAGAGATTTAACTTTGAACTTGAATTAAATGATTCTGAACAATTAACAATAGGAAAATTTAGTACGTACCAAGCTGAGCTGCAGTCACAGGTAAGCTAAAATATGGTAACAAAACTCGCACTCTTAATTTGTGCTTGTGTAATCTGAGTATTGTAGCCAGCTATGAATACTTTAACTGAACTTTGAAATTAAAGTAGTGAAATGGAATGATTGTACTTTAATGCTGGCGTCTGAATTTCAACGACACTCGGGTTCATTTCGGAAAAGAAAGGGACCCTGCTTGGTAATGCAATTGGGACAATGAGCAACAAACGTTCATGCTAAGTTGCTGTAATTTTGTGATGCAACAATTTTAAAAGTTTGAAAAGCTGAGGTCTGCCATACAGTTCTAAAACTTTACGTGCTTCCAGTCTTCCTTGTTGGTTGATTGAAGGTTTGAAGCCGTCGATCGAGGAGGTGGCGACAGTCACTCATTGTCGGCCGTGGCTGTTGCAGAAGCTGGATGTTGGCGCGCCGTCTTCTCGACACGGTCACCAGACGAAACGGGCTCTTGATGTGCGCCAGCTAATGCTTCCCGTCCGCGACACCATGTCAGAAACTATCATCGCAAGTCGAGCGCAATTACATGCTGCCAAACCCCGAAACCGCGGCAATTCGCGGAAGTTTCACACAACACACCTGCTCCACTGCACCACCCCAGCCAGTGCTTCGACGACCAATCCACCTGTCATAAAATATGCTATTCAATACCGCTTCAACAGCACGCGAGCTATGTGGCGGACATGCATCATGTTGGAAGTACATCGCCATTCTGTCATCAAGTTAAACATCTTGTAGTAACATCGGTAGAACATTACGTAGGAAATCAGCATACATTGCACCATTCAGATTGCCATCGATAAAATGGGGGCGAATTATCCTTCCTCCCATAATGCCGCACCGTACATTAACCCGCCAAGGTCGCTGATGTTCCACTTGTCGAAGCCATCGTGGATTTTTCGTTGCCCAATGGTGCATATTATGCCGGTTTACGTTACCGCTGTTGGTGAATGACGCTTCGTCGCTAAATAGAACGCGTGCAAAAAATCTGTCATCGTCCCGTAATTTCTCTTGTGCCCAGTGGCAGAACTGTACACGATGTTCAAAGTCGTCGTCATGCAATTCCTGGTGCATAGAAATATGGTACGGGTGCAATCGATGTTGATGTAGCATTCTCAACACCGACGTTTTTGAGATTATCGATTCTCGCGCAATTTGTCTGCTACTGATGTGCGGATTAGCCGCGACAGCAGCTAAAACACCTACTTGGGCATCACTTGTTGCAGGTCGTGCTTGAAGTCTCACATGTGGCTGAACACTTCCTGTTTCCTCAAATAACGTAAGGATCCGGCGAACGGTCCGGACACGTGGATGATGTCGTCCAGGAACCGAGCAACATACATAGCACACGCCCGTTGGGCATTTTGATCACAATAGCCATACATCAACACGGTATCGACCTTTTCCGCAATTTGTAAACGGTCCATTTCAACACGGGTAATGTACCACGAAGCAAATACCGTCCGCACTGGCGGAATGTTACGTGATACCAAGTACTTATACGTTTGCGACTATTACAGCGCCATTTATCACAAAGCGAAAAAAGTGGTCCAACTTTACCTACTACATGAATATGTAATAAAACGGGGGTTCCTATTAAAAAAAAAAAAAAAACGGGATTGATATCCGTTTGACCTATGGCAGCGCCATCTAGCGGGCCAACCATAGCGCCATCTGGTTTCCCCCTTCAAGCTAGACGAGTTTCGTTCTTTGTAGTTTTTTCGTTTGATGCTTATTTCGTGAGATATTTGGCCCGGTCACTATCAATTGACCACCCTGTATAACATCTCCTACTCTTTCTCATGATAAAAGTTGTGGTGTAGGAAAAGTTACGGGAATGTTCGGAAGGCTTGTGTATAAGTGGTGAAATGTTACCACAGTTTGCAGTGGTAGTCTTTTATTTATTAAGAAAAAGTCAAACAGTTCAGCACACCTTATATAATCACAATGAAGACATTTACAGCGACAATGAATGGTTTCACTAACACGCAACAGTTTAAGATTCAGTTAAAAGTGTCAAAAATACGTTCATTGGAGAGAAACTAAGATAATCGTTTACGATGGAAGAAAAATGTTAGTCTCTCGGATCATCGCAGATACACAAGAAAAACAAGCATTTCTATTAATTACTGTTTGCTATGACAGAGCAGTCAGAAATTGTAGGAAACTCTTATTTAATCCAGAATCATTGTAAAATGGAATAACCACAAAACGCTTCCCTAACATAACTGAGCTAATGTAAACGTAATCAAAACCAGAAATTACAAAACTAACGTAGTCTAATACCTTTCTCCCAAGACCAAGCACAAATGCAGTGACGAGCACGTCTGCATAGTTACCTGGTTCAGCCGTAAGCGATTCGGAAAGCGCCCTTAGGAGTGGGGGGAGAGATTGGTTAAGTTTGAAGTTACCAACCAAAATCTCGCTCCCGTTCCAGTTTTTTCATCCTTGTCCAAGCCCATCTCCTTCTGTCTTGTCCTTCCCCACTCAAGAATGGTTCCCCTGTTCAAAAACTAGAGGGAAGTGATTTCTTGGATTTGAAATTTGCAAACATTCTCTCGCTCCAGGCTTCGCGTGTTTCTATCCTTCTCAGGCTTTGTCCCTTTTTCTGTCGTGTCTCAAATGAAGCTGACTAGGGAAACGGTCACTCTGTGTAGGAAATGGAGGTGGATGAGATTCGTTAGCTCTGAAACTACTAACCAACACTCTCGCCTCGTGCCTGTTATGGATCGTTTCCTTCTCTGCCTCCATGCTACGTTAATTTTCAAATACCCATTCAGTCATTCAACGACAGTCACTCATGGAATACTGGATGAAGGAAACTGAAATAAAGTCAGTAAGAACAAATGAAATAAAACATCTAGTTTGGTGCATCTTCTCCCGGTGGTTTTGGCGCAGTCTTGCCAGAATATTAATTTAATGTGGTAGACTCGATAACATGGCGACAAGCATGACGCGTTATTCGTAAAGTTTGTTAAGCTATGTGAAACGAAACAACGGGCACGTTTCCGCGGATTATGTTGGGAACTTTTGCTGGTGGACCTGGATTAATTCTCTGCACTGCCACTCTATCGATTCAGTCTAATTAAGGGTCAACAACCTCGTTTTGATTCTCGAGACAAGAACTTTTGAAACGTCCCCTAAGAAAAATTTAAAAATGTCAGTGCTGGAGAACCTCTTACGTTATTTGATTTTCAAACAGCTAAGCAAAACTGAACGTACTCGGACATTTCTCTCTTTAGTTATTCTGATCATCACTCAACTGACACAATTTTTTTAGCGCAACGCAATCTGACTTTCAATAATCTCCACAAAAGAATGGCCCTATCAATAACCTATACCTTTCATGAATCACTTACCTCACAAAAATCTTCGTTACTCGAACTACTGCATTACAGCGAGCGCCAATACTGCCAGCTTAATAAAAGATTCTAACTACTGAAGTCACTAACTACTGATAGGCATAGTTAGCAAATGAAAGATTTTGATAGAGGACGAACAATGTATTTACCTTAATAATCTTCAAAAGTCATCATATATATATCTATCAATTCATGACATCCATTTATACAAATTTCCTTTTTCTGACGGACACACGTCCAGGTCATCCGCTTATAGTAATCTCTCAAAACTCTGGCATCTCTCTCTCTCCACGTCCACCACTACTGGCGGCTCACATCCAACTGCGCAACGCTACTCGCTGTTCCCATCCAACTGCCCAACACTACATAAGCGAATATTCCAACAATGAGTCCAACCAGCCACACAGACTGCACACACAGCACAGTCAGTGATTTTCATACAGAGCGCTACGTGGCGTTACCAACATAAAAACCTAAACAGCCTACTTACACTTTTCACTACTCCAGAATCACTCATTAAGAGCCCTGTAGCTATCTATCAGGTAAGATTCCAGGACCCGACCAAATAGAACACAAACTGGCAAGATTTAACTCAGAGGCATTCAGATCACCTTTACCAGGTACACGAACACCCCACTGTGCGTTCTTTGTATCTGTACTTTGTTTTTCAGCCAGTATAAGGGCACGCTCGTGGTCTCGCGGTAGCGTTCTCGCTTCGCGAGCACGGGGTCCTGGGTTCGATTCCCGGCGTGGTCAGGGATTTTTCCTGCCTCGAGATGACTCGGTGTTGTTGTGTCGTCTTCATCGCCATAATTTATCCCCATTACGGTCGGAGGAAGGCAATGGCAAACCATCTCCACTAGGACCTTGCCTAGTAAGGCGGCGCGGGTCTCCCGCGTCGCTCCCCTACGCTCTGTAAAGGAGTATGGGACTCATCATCATCATGGGCACGCTAATTAACTATCGTTACAAACAGAAGAACAATTCCTTCAGTTAAAACTTTCGGGTTGAGAGGCCGTGGACGATATATAAAACGTCTCCAACTACGGGAGATATCTTCTGCGCTAAAATGGGTACACCAAGGCTCCAGGGGCTCTCGAATTTTTAGAGCGCGTAGAGGGCAGCAGCATACGTGTGGCTATATCTGTATGGCGGCATCATTCTCGATTAAAAATAATAGATCGTCATTTTGCTGCCGCAAAGTCGACATCCATATTTTATCTAACTTCAAATCTTCTTCTTTCCTATTAAAATTGCCATGGTGTTCGTGATTCTCTATTGTCTCTGTAAATACACCTGCGTGATAATCTGATATTCTTGCAAAGACGCTTGTACCACTGAATTTTATTTCGTGGTTCCCATCTCGAAAAACATGTTGTGCTTCCGTCGATTTTTTGGTATGTTCCAGACAACAGTTCCTTTACACAAAATGTGTATGTCACCTTGCCCCAAAAAAATGATAGTCGATTATTTTCAATTGAGAATGACGACGCCATCGACATATTGTAATACAGTCGCCATCACGTGATGTATCGTGATACCCTCCATGCCCTCTATAAATGTTGGAGCCCTTCAAGCTATAGTGGCAGTAGCCGTTCTACGTCGGAAGTTGTCTCCCACAATTGGAGACGAAACGTCACGGATTAGTTTTCTACATCGATCACTGCCTCTCTGACCGGAAGCTTTAACTGAAGAAGATGCCGGCCGCGAAAGCCTACATTGTAAGAAGAACAACTGTTAGACAAGGTCCGCTTAGACCGTCAGGGGCGTCCGCACTATATGAGTGACAGCACTGTGTGGTTCTTGAAATATACTCGAATAACATTACTATCAGGTATCCGACATCAATTTACTGTAGATCTGATTAGACTGATAACCGTCGTACTTATTAACAACAAACACCAACTAAAACTCTAGCGAATGGAGACCAGTCAAGGCGAAGGGAAGTCAGAGATAATGGAATAAGATTCTTTACATTTTTCCCCGACATTACGGAGCTGTTAAGACTGAAACATGCCGATCCTAAAAGTGGCGTGTTTCACTTCTTAACTCGATACCAAATTTATTCATGTGGGGCATTAAGAACCCCAGAATACACAGTGTTGTGGCTGTGCCCTTTTGTAATGTTTTGTGGTTCCTGGCTGGATAAGGAGAGGGTGGTATGATAAGTGGGTGGCCGGTTTCCTCTCACTACAATACAACATGCACACGTGGTTAAAATACGCTTTATTACATGAACCAGTTGAGTACTTAAATTCAACGATATCCAGTCTGAAGTTTTGTGGTTAACAGCCACCAAATAACATGTACTAATTCTTGACTCTTGTCCGTGTCCATATCACAATTGTATACAATGACTAATTCCCTCGCAGGTAGCTAAGGTACGAGGCGACGACTATCACTGTGGAGGACTAGAGTACAGAGGGGTATAATGAGGGGCAATGCGAACTGAGTCCCGATGCGACTTACTAAGTTACTGATTGAGAGACAGTTCGGTCGGCGGCGGCGGTGTATATGCAAGCTGCCCGGGGCCATTATCGGAGCTTAGCCTGGAGACGTGTCTTGGTCTTCTCTTTTCATAGGCGCGCTTAGTTCAGCGCCTGCTATACAATGTTTCCTACTACCGACCGGTGAGCTGGCGAAGGTGTACGCCCACCCACATAGTCCATTCTGTGACTATTACAGAAACGCCAGAGATACAACACAGATACATAACATAACCGCTGAACGCCAAATATACGACTACGAACACATTAGGAACGTTCATCAATGGAAGCATCTTAACAAATGAGAAGAAGAAATTTCTGTAACAATTTACTAGGAATACTAACCTTCTAGGCCATACAAGGGGCATGTCGATATGCAGCAGAACGGTAGAATCCCTAATGCGAGAGAAGAAGAAGAAAAAGAAGACATTTACGAGGGGTGTGTGAAAAGTCCGTGCAAAAATAAAAACTATTTAGGTGTTTGGGGCAAACCTTCATTATTTTTCGACGTAGTCTCCTTTTAGACTTATATACTTCGTCCAAGGCTGTTCTAATTTGTTGATCCCTTCCGAATAATAGGAATTGTCCAAGTCTGCAAAATAGCTATTAGTTGCTGCAATCACCTCCTCATTTGAATAAAATCTTTGTCCCGCCAGCCATTTCTTCAAATTGGGGAACAAATAGTAGTCCGAGGGAGCCAAGTCTGGAGAATATGGGGGATGTGAAACGAGTTGAAATCCTATTTCCATTAATTTTGCGACTACAACTGCTGAGGCGTGTGCTGGTGCATTGTCGTGATGGAAAAGGAATTTTTTGCGGTTCAATCGCCGTCTTTTTTTTTTGCAGCTCGGTTTTCAGCGGTCCAATAACCATGAATAATATTCACCTGTAATAGTTTTACACTTTTCCAGGTAGTCGATGAGGATTATCCCTTGCGAATCCCAAAAGACAGTTACCATAACCTTTCCGGCCGAAGGAATGGTCTTCGCGTTTTTTGGTGCCGATTTTCCCTTGGTAATCCATTGTTTACATTGTCGTTGTTTGGTCTCAGGAGTATAGTAATGTATCCATGTTTCATCCACAGTGACTAAACGGCGCTTAAAGTCCTGCGGATTCTTCCTGAATAGCTGCAAACCATCCTTGCAACACTTCACACGAGTCCGTTTTTGGTCATGCATGAGCAATCGCGGATAGCTTTCTCATGTCCAAATGTTTATGCAAAATATTATGTACCCGTTCATTCGAGATGCCCACAGCACTAGCAATCTCATGCACCTTAACTCTTATGTCATCCATCACCATATCATGGATGTTATCAACGTTTTCTGGACTCGTAACCTCCACAGGGTGTCCAGAACGTTCAGCATCACTTGTGCCGATATGGCCACTCCGAAAATTTTCAGACCACTTATAAACTGTCCCAATCGAAGGTGCAGAATCACCGTTATGTTTATCAAGCTTCTCTTTAGTCTCGTGAGGCGTTTTGCCTTTCATAAAGTAATGTTTAATCACCACACGAAATTCTTTTTCGTCCATTTTTTGACAATCGCTCGACTTCCTTGATTCACACGAATGCCAAACACAAAGAAATAGACCAATATGGCTGAAACTTGGTGTGCATTCTTTCCAAAGATGCTACTAACTAAACATGACCTCGATGAGCACCGGTGATGCGATCTCTTGGCCTTTGAACGGACTTATAAAACGCGCCTCGTAAGTATTAACTAACTATGAACTCCAGATACTGTGACAAGAGATACATTGCATATACATACATAGTCATGAATTATTGTTACCGAACGGTCACTTTAAAAATGTTCATAAGTATTAGGTAGCATTTTTAACACTTCCGGTGGATTGTTATGTAAGGCACTAAAACGCTGTACATAACCTTAGTTCTACGTGTTTTATACACATCAAGTTAGATCTAGCTTAATCAGGCTGCCATACCACTAACACATAATTGAGTATGGCGTCTGGGGCAACGGCTCGATACAAATACCTAGGTATTTACCAGTAAACATCAAGGTGGCGACTCTTAACTTCAGTCATTCATTCAATCTTCTATTTTTTTTTTCTTCTAGAGTATCAAACTGTTTATTTATATTTCCACTACACGAAACTGTTACTTTATTTTAAATTAGGAAAAATCTGTTTGAACAAAAAGAAAAAGGAATAAAAGAAATGAGCTGCTTCTACGTGGCGGACACGGGAAACGGTGCGCGTGGACACAGGTTGAAATGGTTCAAATGGCGCTGAGTACTACGGGACTTAACATCGGAGGTCATCAGTCCCCTAGAACTTGGAACTATTTAAACCTAACTAACCTAAGGACATCACACACATCCATGCTCGAGGCAGGATTCGAACCTGAGACGGTAGCGGTCGAGCGGTTCCAGACTGAAGCGCCTAGATCCGCTGGGCCACAGCGGCCGGCGTGGACACAGGGATTGACCGTGGCGAGATTTGGCTCTTTCAAGCTCAGCGAGCACACGCAGCCACTAAGAGGCCAAAAACAGTGAGAAATTAGGCGCTGAGTCTTACAAAGAGCAGCAAGTAAAAAAAAAAGAAAAAAACTGATGCGACTACTGGAATCGAATGCGTGTATCACTAACCGCTCATACACCGCATCCATGCAACTCCCGCCGATAATCATCAAACAACAAAACAGAAATACAGGTCAAAGTCAATAGGGAAAAAGTCGCGCATAAACACCACATTCATACATGCACGGAAAGAAATGAAATTTATCGCTATAAGTTAAACCTGGCCAAGTCCGTCACTTTTATCCAACACCACCTCCAGCTACTAATAGCTCCAAGATCTGCACTGAAGCCCCTTTTTAGCGGACATGTCAGCGCTCACTAACTCATAACTGCCTGCTTTTGAAAGCATTGTCGATGCTTTGCAGGCATTCTGTGCCTCAAAAGCAATCTCGTTGATCACGCCCCAGAGGGCCAATGACTTTCCGATTCAACCCAACGAGGGATGCCGGTTGACTCTTCTAATTTGCAATCCTCAAATCACCAGCCATTATGTGCAAATTACTCGCCCTGTGAGCCAGCCATGTAGCATCCGGTCACACCAGTTTAGGAAGATGAGACAGACTGGCACATCAGCTCCAAGGTGCAGAAATCCACATTCTTCCAGAACCTGGCCGTGAGATAGACAATAGTCAAAGTTACAGCAACGAAAAGAGAAATTAGATAATGATTTACTACGTTTTTAATATTTACCCAGAGGTTTGGCCACGTGACTCAATTCCAATGTGGGAGCACAAAATGGCCAACATTTGAACGAGCAGTATGCACGCGAACGGCTGGGTGCGACTCTTCGCCAACCTTGGCACACAATCGTCACAAGGAGGGGGGGGGGGGCGGTAGTTTAGGGGGCATGCTTTCCTGGTAATGAATATCTGGGGCACCACAATAAAGTTCAGAATTAACGATGCTGAGGGCGATGGGAAATACTACGGCTTCAACGACAAATCTTTAACTAGGGTACTTTTAGGTGTCGCACTGATCATGGGAAATTGGCAAATTACGCTGATTCCTTTGTGCGGTGAAGTTTTCGTTACTGTTGTGCAGGCAAGATGGATGCAAAACTTTACAGAACAGTGACGAAATACTGCCGTCAATGTTTCTCCCACGCCTTTCTCGTACCGCACTTATTGAGGAGCACAATGGCACTGGTCCGATATACTGGCGCGCAGATTTCCAGCGCAGCGTAAACATGGGAGCAAAAGAGTCCATCAAGGACGCGCTCCTCATCCCTCTTTGCTGCATAACGTTGTCCCAACTGTTGTACAAAGAAAATCCGTGAGTGCTTGCTGATTCTTCATTCGTTTTACTTGAAAGAGCATTTTATTGAATGACATGTTACAATATAGGTGATAAAATCTATATTTAATATATGGGCCAAATTCCATCAGTCGAAAACAGAAAATACACTACTGGCCATTAAAATTCCAACGCCAAGAAGAAATTCAGATGATAAACGGGTATTCATTGGAGAAATTATACTGGACCTGACATGTGATTACATTTTCACGCAATTTGGGTGCATAGATCCTGAGGAATCAGTACCCAGAACAACCACCTCTGGCCGTAATAACGGCCTTGACACGCCTGGGCATTGAGTCAAACAGAGCTTGAATGTCGTGTACAGCTACAGCTGCCCACGCAGATTCAACATGATACCACAGTTCATCAAGAGTAGTGACTGGCGTATTGTGACGAGCCAGTTGCTCGGCCACCATTGACCAGACGTTTTCAATTGGTGAGAGATCTGGAGAATGTGCTGGCCAGGGCAGCAGTCGAACATTTTCTGTATCCAGAAAGGCCCGTACAGGACCAGCAACATGCGGTCGTGCATTATCCCGCTGAAATGTACGGTTTCGCAGGGATCGAATGAAGAACAGAGCCACGGGTCCTAACACATCTGTAATGTAACGTCCATTGTTCAAAGTGCCGTCAATGCGAACAAGAGGAGACCGAGACGTGTAACGAACGGTACCCTATACCATCACGCCGGGTGATACGCCAGTATGGCAATGACGAATACACGCTTCCAATGTGCGTTGACCGCGATGTCGCCAAACACGGATGCGACCATCATGATGCTGTAAACAGAGACTGGATTCATCCGAAAAAATGACGTTTTGCCATTCGTGCACCCAGGTTCGTCGTTGAGTATACCATCGCAGGCGGTCCTGTCTGTGATGCAGAGTCAAGGGTAACCGCAGCCATGGTCTCCGAGCTGCAAACGTCGTCGAACTGTTCGTGCAGATGGTTGTTGTTTCACAAACGTCCCCATCTGTTCACTCCGGGATCGAGACGTGGCTGCACGATCCGTTACAGCCATGCAGATAAGATGCCTGTCATCTCGACTGATAGTGATACGTGGCCTTTGGGATCCAGCACGGCTTTCCGTATTACCCTCCTGAACCCACCGATTCCATATCCTACTAACAGTCATTGGATCTCGACCAATGCGAGCAGCAATGTCGCGATGCAATAAACCGCAATCGCGATAGGCTACAATCCGACCTTTATCAAAGTCGGAAACGTGATGGTACGCATTTCTCCATCTTACACGAGGCATCACAATAACGTTTCACCAGGCAACGCCGGTCAACTGCTGTTTGTGTATGAGAAATCGGTTGGAAACTTTCCTCATGGCACCACATTGTAGGTGTCGCCACCGGCGCCAACCTTGTGTGAATGCTCTGAAAAGCTAATCATTTGCATATCACAGCATCTTCTTCCCATCGGTTAAATTTCGCGTCTGTAGTTCGCCATCTTCGTGGTGTAGCATTTTTAATGGCCAGTAGTGTACTAGTTTCTACGTAACGAGAGAGGAAAATGAAGTACGTGCCAGGGTAGCGGAGAGTGATAATGCGCTGCTTCCTGGACTCGGGATCAAATCCGCCCGGCAGATTAACGGCGAGAGCCGGTATGTCAGCCAGCCAGGATGTGGTTTTTAGGCGGTTTTCCACATCCTGCTAGGTAAATACCGGACTGATCCCCACTTTCCGCCTCAGTTACACGACTCGCAGACATTAGGCAGCGTTCGCACTATTCCATGGCTTACACTAGACGTAGATGGCTGGGGGTACACTAATTCTATCCTGGGGGGTTCGGGGTGGCGGCAGGGAGCATCCGGCCACCCTCTGCAACTAATGCTGCCAAATCAATAGTGACACGGACGACCCCAAGTGATGCGGGACATAAGCCCCTAGTAAGTAAGAAAGAGAGGAAAATGAAGTGAAATATCATGGTCGAAAAATTACCTCTTCTGGTACTCGAACCTGCTCAAACTCTGTGGGTCCTAACACAGCACAACATGCAGTCATTTTTGGCGTCGTGGTCTTCAGTTTGAAGACTAGAGTGACGCTGCTCTCCATGGTACCCTATCCTGTGCAACTCTCTTCATCACCGAATAACTACTGCAACCTACATCCTCCTGAATCTGCTTACTTTTTTACTCTCTTGGTCTCCCTCTACGATGTTTACCCACCACACTTCCCTCCAATACTAAATAGATGATCCTTTGATGTCTACGGATGTGTCCTATTGTAAGGTGTCAGGCAAATCCAACACCTTCCATGAAAACCCTGACATGATAAGCAAATCCAGTAGTATGTCACATAGCTCCGAATAAATCGTGACATTAAATTAACCAAAGTAATACGAGTAACGAGTGAGCAAATGGAGTACCACAGACTAACACAAGAATGCCTAAATGCATGTCATACCTTCCCACCGTGAGACAGACGCAGTTCTGAGGGGAGAAACGAGAACAGAAGCCGAGAGCAGAACCGTGTTAAGCTAGAAGGCCCTACGATAAGGGACGGACACCCACGTTGCCAGCTAACCACCAGGACCACCCCCCAGGGCATGTTAAAAGCTAGAGCCCTCCAGAAGAACAGTACAGATCTTACGATAACACTAAAAGGGCCACACCAGCCGCACGTTTTAGCGTGAGACTTTTTCGCGTCTCTGTTACGTTGCAAACCTAAAAAACATTGTCCCACCACGAAAAGTAACCGCCAGGACTACCCCCAGCCCATGTTAAAAGATAGAGCCCTCCAGGACAACAGTATAGATCTTACAATAACACTAAAAGGGCCACACCAGCAGCAAGTTTTAGCGTGAGACTTTTTCGTGTCTCTGTTACGTTGCAAACTTTAAAAACATTGCCCCACCACGAAAAGTATAACGTTTCTCATTGGATGGACAGAATTTTTGTAGGCGAAGCTTAAGGTTAACATTGAGGCCCTGATTCGTCAGATGAAAACACAGCCAGACAGTTTTTTTTAAAACCAACTTCGGTAAATTGTAGTAAGGAGAAGTTAGGAGAGTTGCTTCCGAGACAGCGAGATGCATGGAGCTGCGCCGGCCGCGGCCCCCTGACGAACACCGACAAGGTAATGAACGCACACGATGCTGCATTTTTGAGCGCATAAGGCTTCACTCAGAACTGCAGAAGTCTCATCTGTTAATCCCCTTTTTATGTAATACTAGTGTCGATCTTCAATTGAAGCTCATGGTATTCACATTTGCTACGTAAGTTAAAATCTGAAACGCGATGATTTTTCTGTTACATAATTATTGAGAAGCCACATGAGCCACTGTAATTTACGACAAGTTAGATAAGTAATTAAAGATAATCGAGGGTCCCTGTAGACTTTGATAGTTTTCTCTTTTGTGAAACTAAATCTAAACCTAGATTATAGGTGTGATATGGCATAGGTCATCCTTCGATCTATTGTAGAATTTGGAAACCTACTCAGGGAATATTCGTTCACATTTTTGTTGAACGCAGTTGGTTTTTATCATCCTGTATTAAAATATTTCCTTTTATCAATAGTGCAATTTATAAACAATGTTTTGTGAGTAGAATAAAATTTCCAATGGTAAACTTAATTGCTTTTTCGACGTTATTTTACCAGCTAACTAAAAATAGGAAAGCCTTGAACCCCTTCCACTAAATTTAGTTAGTATTAAGATTATTTTACAGGGAGTGCAGTGGAGCTGACGCTGAAATCATTAAGTATTTGATTATATCATCGCTAGTCTCTCTGAACTCTACAGGTCATGTGTGATCTGGCGTCTCCTTACCAGCAACAGGTCCCAGGTTCAAACTAGTCAATTGCCTAAAACACACTCTCAGAGCGTCGTTGCGCGAAAGTGGTAGGGAGACACGACTTAGAACAAACAGAAACCATGCAGAATGTTAGAGAATGGCGACCCTGCCAGGATGGTAAAATACCATTATTGAAGGTCGATCACATGCCTAACTAGGTCAGAAATATATCTTGTTGAAAAATTTTTGTAACAAAATTTTTTTTCTTAAAGTTAGACATAGTCGAAAACAGTAGCTGCAGCGATAGATAGTAAGAAAGTATTCAATAGAAAGTGAGACATTCTAGCAGAGACAATAGCATAATTAAGTTATGAATTTTAATATTGTTAGAATTAAGTTTAATTAACTTTTCTTTCCAATTCAAGCGCACAGGTGGCGGATACATCGTTGACAAGTTGGTTCTGACCCAACAAGTAAGTGAATGGATTGTCGTGTGTGCAAAAAGTTTATGAAACGCGTGAGATCGTATGAGCGCATGTTGACGCGAAGTAGGGCGCGTGAATTGCTTTTAAAACAGAAAATAAGGGATTCGGAAAGATTAGCAATTGCAGATCGAGACCTTGACCGAATTGAGGTAGAGACCCAACATGAAGATGGACAGAGAATAGAGGACAGTACAACAGACGATGCAGTATCGTGAGAAATAGGACAGATAACGCACCATAACGAGGATAATGTACGCCAAGGCACAGAAAACCTAGGTCAGCATACGGCAGAGGAGCAGGAAAGTAGAGAGAAAGCCGATGAGGATTCTAACTTGCGTCTTGAATACGTAGAACCCATAGTACAAGTAATCAGAGCTCCCTCACCACAGAGTACAGGGAGCATAAACGTGTCACCGCACAGTTCAATGCAATCGGTTGCGAACCAACACTTGGGCGAAAACACAGAGCATAGGACGTCGGAAGAAAACGCAATAGGACCCACCAATCTGGCAGAATTATTACAATTCATGACGGAAACCATGACAAGACAAAATAAAGAAATTGCGAACCAAATTAAAATTCAGAATGCAGAAACGACGAAACAAATTGTAGAAACCACGAGACAAATTCGTGAGATTATAGAAGAAAACAAAAAAATTCAGTTACACCTAAGTCATATTGAAGACAAGGCAAAAGAATCTCGAGAAGTAATAGGAAACTTAATAACAGGTCACAATCAATTGAGAACAGACATAGACAAGGTACAAGCGGACTTACAAACATTGCGTAATGACACTCAGGACGAGATCAAAACATTACGTAACAACACCCAGGGAGAAGGCAAGAAAGTAGAGAAACAGATAAACGTAATTACTAGACAAGCAGCAGGTACAGCGCGTGAAATTGTTGGAAACAGTGTGTTACTCAAACGTATCACAAAAGCAGCGCTGAAAAGATATGATAACCGCATAGTCAAAATAGAAGCGCAAACGAAGCAACAATTTCAGAAATTGCGAACAGAGTTGTTGAAACCATTGAAGAGCGTAGTGAACAGGATCGAACAAGCATAGAGTCTGCAACCATATCCGTATCTGTAACAGCACCGGAAAAACAAGCAATTAACGAAGATATTACGCATTTGCGATTCCAATCACAGGCGGAAAGTAACATTCGTGAAATCAGACAGCCTGCACAGCAACAAACACGTTTCGAAATTCTTGATGAACAAACGGGACCACAAATACATGCGGAACCACAAATGTATGTTTCAAGACAGTTTGGATCGTGCAATGAAGCAGCAAGGTTAGCCAGACAAGATACCGAACCAATACTTGACAATGGAAAGCCAGGTCGCGAAGAGTACAGTGCAATGCATTCAGCTACACGTTCACAACCGATGGAAGAATATTATTGCGTACCACTCCAACGATACTACGCAAGGGTACGCGAAAGTTACAGTGGACAATATCCAATGGATCTACCACAACCGGAAAGAACGACGGGAGAAATGATCAGAAACAAAAGTGGCGAAGAATCGCGAATTTCATATGGAACTATGGCGAAGTACGACAACGATCATTTCCTCACAGTCAGAAAATTTCAACACTTTCGAGAAGGAAACTCATTACATCCACGAACTTTTATTGATCAATTCCGAGTAGGATTACCAGAACACTGGACGCTAGCACACAAATTAGACTTTATATGTGGACACATGTCAGGAACAGTCGCAGAAACCATGCAAAATGTTGCAGCGACATACCGATCGTACGTAGATTTCAGAGAGAACTTTCTCTCACGATATTGGTCCAGCGAAGCACAGAACAGTGTGAAGTACGAATTATTACAGAACCCATATTTTGAAAATTCAGGAGAGAAGAGTGCCGTGAAATTTTTCGAATTAATGGCAAAGAAAAATCAATGCTTAGATGTACCATACAGTGACGGAGAGTTGATTAAGTTATGCGCGATGAAGTTACCATTGAAATACCAGCAATCATTAGTAGGTCGCGGAGGCAATGAAGTCGAAGCATTTAAAGGTATTCTAAGGGAACTAGAATTCATATTTTCCGAAGATGACGCAAGAAAAAGACGAAGCGCACGTGAAAACGAAAGCAAAAAGCAGTGGAATCCACAAGACACAGTACGAAGAAACAATAATTACGAACCACGTGATAACTTCACACCAAGAAACGACAATAGATTTCAACAAAGAACAGATTATGGATTTAGAAGAGAATAATTCACCCAGGAACGGCAACAACTATTACAGAGGGAATAACGACAACCGGAACTGGTACTGGAGAACCAATAGACCGACAAATTATCAACAAAGAAACCACTATCAACAAGCGGAGCAAGAAAAGAGAACACAGATAGAAAAGGTGGAGGTAAGACCACCAAACCCCGATAAACGTTCGAATTGACAGCTAAGCGCCCATGCCAAACGGAATGACGCACCGACCCAGGAGAATTGCAGCACCTTGAACAGAGAAGTAAATACCTTATCACGAGAAGAGAATAAGGAAGAAACAAAACCGCAGGGACCAGATGAAAACGAAGACAGGAAAATAACAATATCGTGTTGGGACGAAATTAATTGGGAGAATACTGACGTGGAAGATGAATTACCAGAGGCATGCACAACGAATGTAGGAGGAAAGGACGAAGTAATGAGTATTGCAGAGCTATTTGAGATGGAAACCAGGGAAAGCGAATTCAATGAGGATAATGCACAGTCGACAAAAGTTGACAATAAGTTACTAGTGGGCACACAACCCAACCTATATAATGAAGGAAGTTATGAAGCGATAATTAGAGCATTTAGACGCGATTATGTGGAAGTAGCGACGAAGAAGGAGAAGATAGACGAGGATGAGGAAAAAGTAGAGGATGTTGAAGAAAGCGTAAATGAAGGAAGAAATAGAGAAGAGGAAATAAAAGAGAGAGAAGTAGCAGTCGAAGCTTATCCTACAAAAAGTTCGAATTCACAGGGGAGAGTCCTGAAAAGACTCATGTATGATTCTGTGGAGGATTCGTTGATGCAAGAAAAAGAAGAACAGAACCAACCATTTGAAATTCAACCAATTTTGAAGGCCATGGTAAAGCATAACCCAGTCAATATTGTAACTGATAGCGGAAGTGAATTGACTGCGATCTCAGAAAATTAATTCATGCAGTGTAATGCCAATGAGGAATTGCCAGTTCTGAAAACACGTAAGATTAAAGTAAGAGGTCCTATTAGAAACAATGCTACGGAAGTTACGAGAGAAACAAGGTTAACTCTTTCGTGTGAAGGTCAAAAGATCGAAGCCAACTTTGTGATTATACCTAAACTAACTGTAGATTTGATTATAGGTGCAGATCTTTTAAATGAGAGACGAGCAATAATAGATATGGGGAAAGGTAGCGTAACATTCGGGAATGTCACACTTCTCTTTGAGCAAAAGCTAAAATTAGAAGAAATACCAGTTATAAACAAACAATTAAGAATGACACGAGATAAAGTGGATGAAGAATTAGAATGGTATGCACAAAAGAGGGAATCACCTCAACTCATGTTAGAAGTCCATAAAGAAATCGACAAAAAATTGCAAGATGTTCAAGGTATTTCGGAACACAGTGAAAGAGAATTAGAGGGTATTTTATGAGATAAAGCAGAGGTATTTTTACCTAAGACTGGCAGTATTAAACACTTTCACTACAAATTTGAAGTAAAACAGGCAAAGCCTTAGGACTTCACCATGTGAGCCATATCAAAAAGTTTGAAGAGTAATTTTATTACTGGTAAATAATCAGCACAATATTTCAAGATTATGTTGTAGATAAGATCGTCAGGAGAAAGAAGAATGAAGAGAGAGGAAGGTGGGAAAAAGAAAGCGGTTTCAATAAAAACAAAAATAACACCAATAGTACCATAGATTAAAGTGAAGGGATAAAGCATAGATAGTCTAACAGCATGAAGTACTAAAATGCTAAACACCACAATACCACACAAAAATAAAAAACGAATTTGAGGATTCTTGTAGAAGTTAAGACTCAAAATATCTTAGAATTGCAACATGGAAAGGGCGCCGAAATTTGTAAAGCTTTTTAATAAGGCGTAAAACAATATAGGTACTAGACATATGTTAGATGATTATATGTAAAACTTTTTGTAAGAACCATTCTAAAAACTCCAGCAAAGACCAGATGCAATGACCCACAAGTTGCAATGCAAGAAGTATCAAGAAAGAAAAGGACGTAATTAGCAAGACACGATTCCTACAAGGCAGAAGTGTCGAGAGAAGGGAAAGGACAGCGAGACCAACAGAGGGCCCTTGTATCTGATGTGGGCAGTAAATCTGCCCGCTAAGTGGAACCCTGCTGTGACAGAACACGGAAGGTCAAGAGGGTCTTGGGATGCCCCGACTCAGCAGAGCGAGCAAAAAACGGCCCGACGAGAAGACTGCTTGAGCAAGCCACCACTGTCAAAAAAAAAAAAGTGTAATAGTCACACTAATGCTGTTAATCAGCACGCTGATGCACGAAACTGAAGAAAACTTCCACAAAGTAAAAATGACATGCCCAAACAATTTATAAAACTGTTACTAAGAAGAGAACTTCAAAGCAACTAGTTATCAATAAATATTTCCATATCCTGCCCAGAGAAGAACCAAGAATCAACTAAGAAGCAGAGAAGAAGCAGGAAGAACAGAAGTTGAAGATTCGCAAGAATGAGACCAAGAAAGAAGATGGGTGAAGAATAGACAACATACCTTCCCAAATCCCTATCCTATTGTAAACTAGTCGTCTGCGAAGTATTACAACGAAAAACGGCCGCTTTTAGCGACACATAACGATGACTTTCATGCATACAAAGGCAGTAATCCACCAGATTCTGCACTCACAGCTCCATTCCATTATGGGACCTCCACAAGAGCAACACACACTTACAAAGCCAACGAGGAACGACGAACGAAGCTGTACGTCAAATACTTGCCCACATCCATCTCGCTCAAGTCCATCACCTTCATGCAAAACCATTCGCCAACCTCATGCTTAAACATTCATAGGATTGTGTGAATGCGTGAAATCAAATTATGTGATGTAGGAATTGTGTAAAAGAAACGTGTGAAAAACTAAATAAGTTAAGCACACCAGACAGCTAATAAACTACAAAATAACAGTCATTGACTATGGACTTAAGTAAAAAACAGACTATCGATAAAATTAGTTCTGAAATGGACAGTATATAAAGAACAAAAGTAAGGCATAATAAACACTAGAACTATATGCCACTTATTTTCTCCTCATAAAAATAAAAGAATAACTATATTTTACTTATTTTCTCCTTATAAAAACAAAGAATAAAAAATTATCTTGTTGGATGTTTTCCCTTTTTTTTAACATTTGTACCATTTGTTAGGATAATATCTCAATACTTATGTGTGTATATTTCTTTGTCAAAACAATTCTTGGAAATAATTCTTATTTGTTAGCATAACAATGTTGAAATGAGTGTCTAGAAACAAAAACGTTTTATTTGTACATGATATTTAGAAAATGTGTTGGGAATAGATTTTACTTAGTTAATACATTTATAAAAAAAAATATTTCCAAGAAAATCGATGTGAAAGACTCATCACTTTCAATAACAAACTTCTTAAAAAAACAAACTTCACACTTAAATAAAGAAAGAAAATAATTAAAAATTAATAATAATAGCATAAAAATATTCTTCTCTTGTCAATATAAACATATTTTTGAGAATAATGTGGAAAAATATAAAAATATAAATTAGTAATACAAACTAGCATAGAACCAGAATAACGTGGCGGAACAGTAGGCAACAAAATTGAGATAAAGGAATAATTTTTGACTGACTTAGACAACGATTCAATCATTGCCTAAATTCAGTGCAAAAATTAAGTTCGAAGGGTGGTGATATGCAAGGTGTCAGGCAAATCCAACACCTTCAAATGGTTCAAATGGCTCTGAGCACTATGGGACTCAACATCTTAGGTCATCAGTCCCCTAGAACTTAGAACTACTTAAACCTAACTAACCTAAGGACATCACACACATCCATGCCCGAGGCAGGATTCGAACCTGCGACCATAGCGGCCGCGCGATTCCAGACTGTAGCGCGCAGAATCGCATGGCTACACCGGCCGGCCCAACATCTTCCATGAAAACCCTGACATGATAAACAAATCCAGTAGTATGTCACATAGCTCCGACTAAATTGTGACATTAAATTAACCAAAGTAATATGAGTAACGAGTGAGCTTATAGAATACCACAGACTAACACAAGAATGCCTTAATGCATGTCATACCTTCCCACCGTGAGACAGACGCAGTTCTGAGGGCAGAAACGAGAACAGAAGCTGAGAGCAGAACCGTGTTAAGCTAGAAGGGCCTACGATAAAGGACGGACACCCACGTCGCCAGCTAACCACCAGGACCACCCCCCAGCACATGTTAAAAGCTTGAGCCCACCAGAAGAACAGTATATATCTTATGATAACACTAAAAGGGTCACAGCAGCCACAAGTTTTAGCGTGAGACTTTTTCGCGTCTCTGTTTCGTTGCAAACTTTAAAAACATTGCCCCACCATGAAAAGTATAACGTTTCTCATTGGATAAACAGAATTTTTGTAGACGGAGCTTAAGGTTAACATTGAAACCCTGATTGGTCAGATGAAAACACAGCCAGACAGTTTTTTTTTAAAACCAACTTCGATAAATTGTAGGAAGGAGAAGTTAGGAGAGTTGCTTCCGAGACGGCGAGATGCATGGAGCTGCGCCGGCCGCCGCCCCCTGAAGAACACCGACAAGGTAATGAACGCACGCGATGCCGCATTTTTGAGCGCATAAGGCTTCACTCAGAACTGCAGAAGTCTCATCTGTTACATCCCCTTTTTACGTAATACTAGTGTCGATCGTCAATTGAAGCTCATGGTATTCACATTTGCTACGTAAGTTAAAATCTGAAACGCGATGATTTTTCTGTTATATAATTATTGAGAAGCCAAATGAGCCAGTAATTTACGACAAGTTAGATAAGTAATTAAAGATACTTGAGGGTCACTATAGACCATTTTGATAGTTTTCTCTTTTGTGAAACTAAATTTAAACCTAGATTATAAATGTGATATGGCATAGGTCATCCTTCGATCCATTGTAGAACTTGGAAACCCACTCAGGGAATATTCGTTCACATTTTTGTTGAACGCAGTTGGTTTTTATCATCCTGTATTAAAATATTTCCTTTTATCAATAGTGCAATTTATAAACTATGTTTCGTGAGTAGAATAAAATTTCCAATGGTAAACTTAATTGCTTTTTCGACATTATTTTACCAGCTAACTAAAAATAGGAAAGCCTTGAACCGCTTCCACTAAATTTAGTTAGTATTAAGATTATTTTACAGGGAGTGCAGTGGCGCTGACGCTGAAATCATTAAGTATTTGATTATATCATCGCTAGTCTCTCTGAACTCTACAGGTCATGTGTGGTCTGGCGTCTCCTTACCAGCAACAGGTCCCAGGTTCAAACTAGTCAATTCCCTAAAAAACATGCTCAGAGCGTCGTTGCGCGAAAGTGGTAGGGAGACACGACTTAGAACAACAGACACCACGCAGAATGTTAGACTATCAACCAATCTCTTTTGTTGATCAAGTTGTGCCACAGGTTTCTTGTCTCCTCAATTCTATTCATTACCTCCTCACTGATTACGTGACTTACCCATCTAATTTTCAACATTCTTCTGTAGCATCACATTTCGAAAGCTTCTACTCTCTTTTAATCTAAACTGTTTGTCATCCATGTTTCTCTTCCATACTTGCTACGTTCCAGACAAATACCTTCAGAAAAAACATCCTAGTACTTAAATCTATATTCGATGTTAACAAATTTCTCTCCTCTCTTCTTCGGCCATCATCAATTATTTTGCTTCCCAAATAACAAAACTCATCTACTTCTTTAAGTATCTTGTTTCCTAATCTAACTCCTTTCGTTTCACTGCAGCCATAGAGCTACGAACTCTTCAGTCCAGTTGACATGGCTGCACAATAATATGACGAACTGAGGAGATGAGGACTGACTTGGTTCAAACCAAGTCAGTCCCAAAAATTCAAGTCCATCGGCCAATTTACAAGGCTGGTTCTGGGAGATTTTCCAAGTTCATTTAGTCGCATTTTGGCCTTGGGGTATACTATAGCCATCCATCCCAAATCTATATTTAATGATAACAAATTTCTCTTGTTAGGTAACGCTTATCCCCATCATCAGTAATTTTGCTGCCCAAATAACAAGACGCACATTAGTTTAGTGTCTCGGCTGTGCGGGATTAGCCGAGCGGTCTTGGGCGCTGCAGTCATTTACTGCACGGCTGGTCCTGGCGGAGGTTCGAGTCCTCCCTCGGGCATGGGTGTGTGTGTTTGTCCTTAGTATAATTTAGTTTAAGTAGTTTGTAAGCTTAGGGACTGATGACCTTAGCAGTTAAGTCCCATAAGATTTCACACACATTATTTTTAGTGTCTTGTTTCCTAATCTAATTTCCTCAGTACCACCTTATTTATTTAGGATTCTGTCCATTAGACTTGTTTTGCTTTTAGTAACGTTCACCTTATATCCTCCTTTCAAGATACTGTCCACTCCGTTCAACTGCTTTTCCAAGTCCTTTGCTGTCACAGACAGAATTACGATGTCATCAGCAAACTTCAAAGTTTTTTATTTCTTTTCACTGGACTTCATCTCCTACTGCGAATTCCTTAGCATCACCTGATTTAATTTGACTACATTCCATTATCCTTGTTTTGTTTTTGTTGTATTCGTCTTGCATTTTCCTTTCAAGACACTGTCCATTTGGTTCAGTTGCTTTTCCAAGTCCTTTGCTATCTCTGACACAATTATTTCAAAGTTTTATTTCTTCTCCCGGAGCTTTAATTCCTACTTCGAGTTTTTCTTAGGTTTCCTTTACTATTTGCTGAATGTACAGATTGAATAAAGTCGGAGATAGGGTACAAAATTGTCTCACCCCCTTCCCAACCATTGCTTCCCTTTCATGCCCATCGACTCTTATAACTGCCGTCTGGTTTCTGTACAAGTTGTAAATAGCCTTTCGCTCCCTGTCTTTTACTCCTGCTACCATCAGAATTTCGAAGAGAGAATTCGAATCAACTTTGTTAAATGCTTTCTCTAAGTCTAAAAATGCTATAAACGTTGGTTTTTCTTTCCTTAACCTATCTTCTAAGCGAAATTGTAGGATTAGTGTTGCCTGGCGTGTTCCTAAGTTTCTTTTAACCCAAATGATCTTGTTTTCTACCAGTTTTTTCATTCTTCTGTAAATAATTCGTGTTAGTGGTTTGCAATCATGACTTATTAAACGGATAGATAGTATTCGCGCCTGTTAGCACCTTGTTTCCTTGGAGTTGGAAATATACACTCTTGGAAATGGAAAAAAGAACACATTGACACCGGTGTGTCAGACCCACCATACTTGCTCCGGACACTGCGAGAGGGCTGTACAAGCAATGATCACACGCACGGCACAGCGGACACACCAGGAACCGCGGTGTTGGCTGTCGAATGGCGCTAGCTGCGCAGCATTTGTGCACCGCCGCCGTCAGTGTCAGCCAGTTTGCCGTGGCATACGGAGCTCCATCGCAGTCTTTAACACTGGTAGCATGCCGCGACAGCGTGGACGTGAACCGTATGTGCAGTTGACGGACTTTGAGCGAGGGCGTATAGTGGGCATGCGGGAGGCCGGGTGGACGTACCGCCGAATTGCTCAACACGTGGGGCGTGAGGTCTCCACAGTACATCGATGTTGTCGCCAGTGGTCGGCGGAAGGTGCACGTGCCCGTCGACCTGGGACCGGACCGCAGCGACGCACGGATGTACGCCAAGACCGTAGGATCCTACGCAGTGCCGTAGGGGACCGCACCGGCACTTCCCAGCAAATTAGGGACACTGTTGCTCCTGGGGTATCGGCGAGGACCATTCGCAACCGTCTCCATGAAGCTGGGCTACGGTCCCGCACACCGTTAGGCCGTCTTCCGCTCACGCCCCAACATCGTGCAGCCCGCCTCCAGTGGTGTCGCGACAGGCGTGAATGGAGGGACGAATGGAGACGTGTCGTCTTCAGCGATGAGAGTCGCTTCTGCCTTGGTGCCAATGATGGTCGTATGCGTGTTTGGCGCCGTGCAGGTGAGCGCCACAATCAGGACTGCATACGACCGAGGCACACAGGGCCAACACCCGGCATCATGGTGTGGGGAGCGATCTCCTACACTGGCCGTACACCACTGGTGATCGTCGAGGGGACACTGAATAGTGCACGGTACAGCCAAACCGTCATCGAACCCATCGTTCTACCATTCCTAGACCGGCAAGGGAACTTGCTGTTCCAACAGGACAATGCACGTCCGCATGTATCCCGTGCCACCCAACGTGCTCTAGAAGGTGTAAGTCAACTACCCTGGCCAGCAAGATCTCCGGATCTGTCCCCCATTGAGCATGTTTGGGACTGAATGAAGCGTCGTCTCACGCGTTCTGCACGTTCAGCACGAACGCTGGTCCAACTGAGGCGCCAGGTGGAAATGGCATGGCAAGCCGTTCCACATGACTACATCCAGCATCTCTACGATCGTCTCCATGGGAGAATAGCCGCCTGCATTGCTGCGAAAGGTGGATATACACTGTACTAGTGCCGACATTGTGCATGCTCTGTTGCCTGTGTCTAAGTGCCTGTGGTTCTGTCAGTGTGATCATGTGATGTATCTTACCCCAGGAATGTGTCAATAAAGTTTCCCCTTCCTGGGACAATGAATTCTCGGTGTTCTTATTTCAATTTCCAGGAGTGTATATTCTTGTTGAAGTCTGAGGGTATTTCACCTGCCTCCATACATCTTGAACACCAGATGGAAGAGTTTTGTCATAGCTGGCTCTCCCAAGGTTGTCAGTAGTTGTGACGGAATATTGATTACACCTGGGGTCTTGTTTCGACTTAGGCTTCCCGCTGCGCTGTCAGATCCTTGTACTTTGCATATGGTAGTGACATATTTTTACGATTTAGATATCGAAGTTACATACCTATATCAAGTGGATAGCTGTCAACTGTTTCAGATATAGAAAGTTTTGTGTATTTCCCCCTTGTGTATTTACCCCTTGCGTCGCAATATGATTTAAACCCACCAAGTCAGGAACAGTAATTTGAGATTCTGACCCATCTCTTGGGAAAAAAAATCTGCGGACGCTCATGATGGCACGTGTCGTTCGCAGTTCGTTCGCTTGGAAATCCGTTGTTATCACGATTAATTTACTGTTTTAATTCTGTATTTTCATTTAAAAGATGACTTAATATTTTATCAGTGAAACGACTGGATAGAATATTATGTTTGAGTGATGGCACGGAGGAAGAATCGGAAGTTCAGGTAAGAATTAGTTTATTTACTTTTGATTGCTATTCAGCTGCTATTTTGTTAATGTTTTCTGTAGTCTCGTAAAATCGCGTGAACCTTTTTTGACACACTCTGTATGTTACTGTAGACTTGTTTGAATAAACAAAGTGTACGACTTCGACAAGAAGTGGTTTTGTTACTCTCACAGGTAAAGCTGCAGCTCAGGGGCTGAGCTGAACGCACGAGCGGGCCTCACGGTAAACCTGAGCTTGTTTGCCGCCTGCGCGGTTCGAGCCGCTTAGCAAAAGCGGGGGCAGGAGCAGCGCACACTCTACGGCTTCAGACCGTGCCGACAATCCCCTGTTTTACTGCCCCTTTCACAGCTCTTACCTACGACTTCTTCTGGTTTGAAGTTAATCCGCTTAAGGAATCGGTGGGCTCGCAATAAATGGTGGACATTTTGAACTCGCTAGATTACGCTGCCTAGTACTTTTTGCGCCACGTACTGGTACAAAGGGGACGTGCATGCACTTCTTTACCTCGGCGAGCCGAGTAAAACGCAACCCGGAAAAGAGGGTAAAGGAAGAGATGCGCAGAATTACTAATATCTCTGCAGTTATCAGTTAATGAAGCAACCCACTATAATCCAGAAATTAAAAAGTAGGAGACTGCAATGGGCTGGACATGTGGCCAGAATGGAAAACAACAGAATCACCAAGAAACCATTTGAAGGAACTCTCCAGGCAACAAGACCATTGGGCCGACCTCGTACAAGGTGGAGAGATGACATAGAGTAGGACTTCGCAGCATTAGTATCTTCTGCAGGGTGGAAATGAAATGTCATGTGACGAGGGCCTCCCGTCGGGTAGACCGTTCGCCTGGTGCAAGTCTTTCGATTTGACGCCACTTCGGCGACTTGCGCGTCGATGGGGATGAAATGATGATGATTAGGACAACACAACACCCAGTCCCTGAGCGGAGAAAATCTCCGACCTAGCCGGGAATCGAACCCGGGCCCTTTGGATTGACAGTCTGTCGCGCTGACCACTCAGCTACCGGGGAGGCTGCGAGAGATAGAAGGCGGTGGAAGCAGATCGTTGATGCAGCGCGTGGTCTACAGGGCCTGCTATCGCTGAGAAGAGAGAGATATCTCTGCAGTTTGTTTTCTGCACGGTCATAGACCATATTATGATCTCGAACGTTATTACACATTAGATCAGATTCGCTGTGCTTTTCGTTCCAGTAAATACATAGTGAGGAGATCCTTCACGATGTAGGACATATCAAATAACAAGAATATACGATAAATATTTACAAAGAAAAAACAAATATGCTAATGTTCGTGCATGCATCAATGTTGATGACTCGGTCTGGAATCCACGAGTCTCACTTCGTCCTTGTAACCTGCTACTGAGCGCATCAAGAGCTCTCCAAATATAAGCCAAGAACTCGAGCAACTTCTGTCAGTCTCCGCAAAAGGTTGGTCAGTTATAAATGGCTCTAAGCACTATGGAACTTAATATCTGAGGTCATCAGTCCCCTAGAACTTAGAACTACTCAAACCTAACTAACCTAAGGACATCACACACATCCATGCCCGAGGCAGTTTAATATTTTTTTGTGGGATCTGAAATTTAATAACCTCTCTCACACCGGCCTGGTTTAGCTTCACTGATCAGGATAGTAAAAAAAAAACATGCGTATATTAAGGCAATTTACATTCACAAAGCAGGCTTATCACATTCACACAGTTCAATACTGTACTATCCTGATTAAATTGAGCTTAACTTAAATTCAATAAGGCACTGAAGCAATTTCGAAGTCTCGGTGCGACGAAAATTGTCAGCCGATCTCCTGAAAACATTTGTAATAATTATTAACTTTCGGTGATCACATGGGGAAGACCGGAGATCTGCTGGTAAGACCGTGTTAGCCCATTTATTGAAAGTAATAAACTGGATATCTTGAGCGTACAAAACGGCAGGTTCGTCCAGTGTAAATCAGACGTTCCCCACTGATCCCGTGCAACACAGCGTAGTAGGCAGACACTGTCAATTATAAGAAGTTAAATAACACGCGAACACACTTACTTTAGTTTAGTTCATGTATTAAATTCCTTCTCATACAGAATCTCATCAAGATGGCGACTAGCTCAACAATACATATATATACATCTTCCTTCTTTCACGGCTAATCGGCAAGATGTCAATCATTCTTTTCATAAGAGAAAACATAGGTAGCAGAGAAGCTATTCCATGGAGTAAATGCACGCTCCAAGGAATAATAGGGCTTGAAAATACTTTGCATTGATAATCAGCGTATATTAAAGTTTAGGAATCGGTAAGATAAGAAGAGATATTTCGAGATATGTATTGAGTTATATAATTTATAAAATTTCTGAAAATATCGCGGAGAGACCGCTGCAAGAGACATTACTGCAGGATTCGAACCTGTGACCGTAGCGGTCACGCGCTTCCAGACCGAAGCGCCTAGAACCGCTCGGCCACAACGGCCGACTGGTCAGTTATAACATCGTGGTGCAACGGACAAGATTAGGGAGCAGTTATACGATTATACGAGGAGTATATGAGCCCTATCCGATCTCGTGCTTAGCGTCTAATGAGTTCGTTTTCAACAAGGCGTTAAATTGTAATTCTCTTCATTCTTTTGAGGACTGACAGTAGAGGACTGTTTTGGGAATGTATCTCTAATACTCACGCTGGGATGTATTTGCTTGTCGAAATTGTAGGGGCAGGGTCGCTGGGGGCAGATATACGCTTCCCGTACACCATGCACTGCCGTTTATACGTGGTGGTCAGGGTCTGCCATATAAACCCAGCTACTACGAAATATCCAGTGACACAAAGGAAGATTTCATGCCAAATTATATTTCGCTGTTTGTTTTACTCAGGACAGAGTCATCTTGAACAGGAGGCGAGGTGGAGCGGGAAGGCCTCTACAATTTGGTTCAAATGGCTCTGAGCACTATGGGACTTAACATCTATGGTCATCAGTCCCATAGAACGCACGGCCACGATCTGCGGACCCTCTACAATTTCGCAGTGAATACATAGTGTGTAGTGGGGCGGTCACTGTGTTGTAGAAATAATTCAAAAGCCAAGATCGCTTAAATACTGTTGCTGAATAACCGGTTTCAACACACTAAAGGTGCCATCATCGGATTGGTGAAGATATAACATGACAGGTTTGAGGGTGGGCTTACGTGAGTTACACTATACACATTACTACGAGGCTGAGTCAAATGAACACCTTAAATATTTTTTTAAAATATTATTTATTGTGCAGAAGTGGTACAAAGCTGTATCGATTTTCACCATAGTCTCCCTCAAGCTCAATGCAAGTCCTCCAGCGCTTACAAAGTGCATAAATTCCTTTAGAAAAAAATTCTTTTGCTCTTCCGCGCAACCACTCATGCACCGCGTGGCGTACGTCTTCATCAGAACGGAACTTCTTTCCTTCCATTGTGTCTTTGAGTGGTCCAAACATATGGAAATCACTAGGGGCAAGGTCTGGTGAGTATGGTGGATGAGGAAGACACTCGTTTCCGGTTGGTGGAAGTGAACCCAGGTTTCGTTCCCAGTAACGATTCTTGCAAGGAAGCCATCACCTTCTCGTTCAAAGCGCCGAAGAAATTCTTCAGAAGCATCAACACGTCGTTCTCTCATTTCAGGAGTCAGCTGGCGTGGTACCCATCTTGCAGAAATTTGTGAAACTGGAGCACATCATGCACAATGTGGTGTGCTGACCCATGACTAGTCTGTAAACATGTTGCAATGTCATTCAGTGTCACTCGGCGGTTTTCCTTCACTATGGCTTCAACTGCTGCAATGTTCTGTGGAGTCACAACTCGTTGTGCCTGACCTGGACGAGGAGCATCTTCCGCTGAAGTCACACCATTTACAAACTTCCTACTCCATTTGTAGACTTGCTGCTGTGAGAAACATGCATCACCGTACTGAACCTTCATTCGTTGATGAATTTCGATAGGTTTCACACCTTCACTACGCAAAAACCGAATAACAGAACGCTGTTCTTCCCTGGTGCAAGTCGCAAGTGGGGCGGCCATCTTTATACTGATACTGCGACGGTATGTGTGCATCTGCACTATGCTGCCACCTACAGGCCATTCTGCACGCTGTTTGTAGCACGCTTACCAACTTACAGGATAACGGCACGAAATTTCGATTTGTTATTACAAATTTAAGGTTTTCATTTGACTCACCCTCGTACTAGTGCAGTGTCACATACCTGAATGTAGATTAACATTTATAAATCATTTGGATATAACGATACATGAGGCAGACCAGCTTATATAAAATTATTGTCACAAAATTTAAGAAACAACTGCTCTCCTGGCCATTCTTTCCCATGAGGTATGGTAAAACCGAAGTCACAAGATAAAACTGTTTGTTACATTAAGAAACAACTGTTCTTCTGGTAATTCTTTTCCATGAGATATGTAAAATCGAACTCACAAGATAAAACTATTTGGTACATGACCGCTGCTCGACTGACAGCGGTTGGCATCACACTCAATGTGACAATGATTTTATGTCAGCTGATCTGCCTCATGTATCGTTATATCTAAATGATTCATAAATGTTAATCTGTGATACTGCACTAAAAGTAATGTATATTGTGTAACTCATGTTAGCCCTCCCTCAAACCTGTCTTGTTACATCTTCATAGATCCGATGATGGCACCTTTAGTGTGTTGAAACCGGTTATCCAGTAAACAGTATTTAAGCGATCTTGGCTTTTGAATTATTTCTCTACAATTTCCCACGCATCACCAATGGAAACCAAGGAGCTCTTGTCTGTGTGCAACGCTGAAAACATTAATAACACTAACTTTCATCACACTTCTAGTACTTTGTCAGTCTTCAGCAGTCTGGTGCAACGATACTGTCTAAGTATCGATATTCCTGAAGCAGGAAACGCTTTGGGCACCAGGAACACGTCCGTCTTTGTTAGGTTAGTCAGAGAAGGTAACGATGACTTCCACCGCCGTGGAGATGCGGGTATAGCTTTGATGTGAAGAGACACATTCCTAGGAGGGATGAGTTAAACTGTGACTTTTCGATGTCAGTTATTTATGTGACTGTTTCTTTTTGTTAACTAATGTTTTTAGATGTTATTTGTCACTCTTTAAAATTATATCTTACAAATTCACGAGCTGTGTCCCGCAGCACTCCACCAACGTTAAAATGGTCAATCTGTTATTTATCGCCATAGTTGTAAACTGTGTTAGATCAACGGAAGTGAAATGTTCTTGTCCGCAAAGTTGCTTGCTTGTCATGACCTAAGTTAGCGTTTTCAGTAACACAAATGACAAAAAGTTACCGGAGATGATATTGTTAATAGCAACTACTCTTCCTTAGTTCTTACATGATAGAGAAATGTTACTTGAGAAATAAACACGGTTATGCGCGGACAAAGTTCCATTCCATCAAAACAGTCTGCGTCTAAATTTTGTAGTAGTGAAATAAGTGTCAAAATATTAAAAGCGTGATGTCCTGAATCATAACATAAATTACCACACAGTGCGATAAAAGATCGTGTTTAGAATATGGATTCTAACTGCTTTGCCATGATCACAGGTACCTGAACTAAATTTTCAATCAGTATATGTACAGAGATAATTCGAAATATCATTGATAGCAGAACTGGAGAAATAGCCAGTGCTCTTTTGTACCGCCTCCGTCTGAATTAAGGTCAGTTCCTGAGTGCAAGTGTGAAGGCATACCCCACTCTTCTGCTTCCATTACCATACGCTATGAACTGCATTGCTGGGAATTAGTAATAGTAGGAAAGTTTAATAACCCTCGTAATTTTCCAGACGCAATTCCCCTTCTGGTCACTGGCTGCCCTACATCACCACTCACGTACAAGGGAGAATCGTGAAGATTTATGATATCTCCTGAAAAACTCGCAACTTAAAAGAGCCGTAACTGATTACAAAAGTGTAGAAACTGCGTGTTTGAACAGTGTGTCTCTGAAGTGTTTAAATACGAACATTTTAGGTTAGATCATACTGGAACTGTTATTGATATCTAATGAAACAACCATTTTACTGTTAGCAGTCGCTGTTTACTAATATCCACAACCCATTTTGAAGGCTTAAACCTCCATCAGCAGGGGTATTTACATGCGTTGATATCTCACGTGTATGTTGCGTTACGATTTTGGGCAATTTGTGACGAGGTTACGTTTTACCGTGATTGACATCGAATGAAATAACCAGTTTGCTGTTACCAGTCACTGTTTACTTATATCCACAATACTTTTCGAAGATTTAAACCTCCATCAGGTGGATCTGCATGTGTTACTATAACATGTATATGTTGTGCTACGATTCTGGGTAACTTGGGGCACTGGTTCCAGTGGTCACCGGCTTCTTTCTCTGTCTTACCACATCACATGTAAACATTCATAGTTAGTAAACAAAGATCTTTATTTATATATTATAGATGTATAAATAATAGGTGCGTATTCAAATACAATGTTGTGTCATAATTTGGAAGCGATTTCTGAAAGACTTTCAGAGATTTAAGATTCTGACCAAACGAACGTTTAAATTATTTAGATTTTCCCTAAAAATATTACATATATATATTCATAAATTATACGTTGTGGTCCAGCAGATATGTACACCTGTTTATTTATACAGGTGTAAATGTTCCTTTGTAGAAAATCTAAATTTCCGAGAGTTCTTCACCGATTTCTTTGAAATTTTGACATAATGTTGCATTCGAATCCATATGTGTTTTTAAATATCTGCTGGAGTGCCATATGGTATTGTAAATATAGATGTTGTATATATTACATATATATCTTACAGTTATGTTTCGTATATACAGGGTGGTCCATTGATAGTGACCGGGCCAAATATCTCACGAAATAAACATCAAACGAAAAAACTACAAAGGACGAAACTCGTCTAGCTTGAAGGGTGAAACCAGATCGAGCTATGGTTGGCCCGCTAGATGGCGCTGCCATAGGTCAAACGGATATAGACTGCGGTTTTTTTAAAATAGGAACCCAAATTTTTTTTACATATTCGTGTAGTACGTAAAGAAATATGAATGTTTTAGTTAGACCGCAATTTTCGCTTTGTGATAGATTGCGCTGTAATAGTCACAAACGTATAAGTACGTGGCATCACGTAACATTCCGCCATTGCGGACGATATTTGCTTCGTGATACATTACCCGCGTTAAAATGGACCGTTTACAAATTGCAGAAAAGGTCGATATCGTTTTGATGTATGGCTAGTGTGATCAAAATGCCCAACGGGCGTGTACTATGCATGCTGCTCGATATCCTGGACGACATCATCCAAGCGTCCGGACCGTTCGCCGGATAGTTACGTTATTTAAGGAAACAGGAAGTGTTCAGCCACATGTGAAACGTCAACCACGACCTGCAACAAATGATGATGCCCAAGTTGGTGTTTTAGCGGCTGTCGTGGCTAATCGGCACATCAGCAGCAGAAAAATTGCGCGAGAATCGGGAATCTCAAAAACTTCGGTGTTGAGAATGCTACATCAACATCGATTGCACCCGTACCATATTTCTATGCACCAGGAATTGCATGGCGACGACTTTGAACGTCGTGTACAGTTCTGATTCTGGGCACCAGAGAAATTACGGGACGATGACTGATTTTTGCGCGCGTTCTGATTAGCGACGAAGCGTCATTCACTAACAGTGCTAACGTTAACCGGCATAATATGCACTATTGGGCAACGGAAAATTCACCATGGCTACGACAAGTGGAACATCAGCGACCTTGGCGGGTTAATGTATGGTGCGGCATTATGGGAGGAATGATAGTTGGCCCCCATTTTATCGATGGCAATCTAAATGGTGCAATGTATGCTGATTTCCTACGTAATGTCCTACCGATGTTACTACAAGATGTTTCACTCCATGACAGAATGTCGATGTACTTCCAACATGATGCATGTCCGGCACATGGCTCGCGTGCGGTTGAAGCGGCGTGGCCCGCACGTTCACCGGATCTGACGTCCCCGGATTTCTTTTTGTGGGGTAAGTTGAAGGATATTTGCTATCGTGATGCACCGACAACGCCTGACAACATGCGTCAGCGCATTTTCGATGCCTGTGCGAACATTACGGAAGGCCAACTACTCGCTGTTGAGAGGAATGTCGTTACACGTTGTAAGGGGTCCGTAGGCCCTTACTATAACTTTGCACTCGGCACAGGTCGTTAGGGCAAACAATCGATTGTGACGTGTTGGGAGAACGAGTGTAGAGATGCGCCAGTGTGGTTGGCGGGAATGGTGTGTGTGTGGAGGCCATTATTGGAGTACAGGGTTTTTAACCGAGAAGGGTGTCACCATCGTCGTGGTTAGACCCTAAATAATAAATAAATACCGGGAAAGTGATGAAGTATCTCTATAAAAGTGATCAGTGACGTTACTAGTGCCGGTATTTGGTTTCGCGTCTACCGCGCCGGCCTAACCTTGGATTGCAGTGTTGGATGCAGTGATGGATTAGCGTGTGACGATAATGGCAAATGAAGAAAGCCTGTGCTGAGATTAGCCGTAATTAGATATCTATGACGAAGGCAGTGGCTGTCTCCTTTTTGTGTTTTGAGAAGAATACAAATTCGTAATTAGTAAAACTGTGTCGGTGTTCCTTATTACCATACATTTAGTATTATAATATTGAACAGGACGAACTGGAAAGTAACAACTTCCGTAGCAGTCAATTCCGATTACCAGCCCCATTAGGTTCACGGTCATGTTAATAATAAATATTGGGCTGCTATTTGATCAGATCAGGTCGGGATAAAAACGGAGGTGTTACAACGTACTGCCAAATGCATTGAGTGTGGCGGACATCATTTGGAGCATTTATTGCACTAATGTAGTATTTACAGGTAATGACGCTGCAACAGCATGCGTTCTCAGAAATGATAAGTTCACAAAGGTACATGTATAACATTGGAACAACCGAAATAAAATGTTCAAACGTACCTACGTTCTGTATTTTAATTTAAAAAACCTACCTATTACCAACCGTTCGTCTGAAATTGTGAGCCATATGTCTGTGACTATTACAACGCCATCTATCACAAAGTGAAAAAGTGGTCAAACTAAAACATTCATATTTCTTTACACGAATATGTAATAAAAATGGGGGTTCTTATTTTTTAAAAAACGCAGTTGATGTGTGTTTGACCTATGGCAGCGCCATCTAGCGGGCCAACCATAGCGCCATCTGGTTTCGCCCTGGAAGCTAGACAAGTTTCGTTCTGTGTAGTTTTTTCGTTTGACGCTTATTTCGTGAGATATTTGGCCCGGTCACGAACAATGGACCAACCTGTATATATATACTTATGTACCATATGGCGCTCCAGATGGTATATAAAAACACGCGCGTATTCGGATGCAACGTTGTGTCAAAATTTCAAACCAATCGGCAAAGAACGTCCTCAATACGTTGCAGGTGTCAGTCGTGGTCAGAAAAGTCTTCTGTATAGTCGTGAGTGCATTATGTCGGAGCTGAGTGAATTCAAATGTTTGCATGTTCCTGGCGCTCGTGCGGCAGGCGCGTCCATAACCTAGATAGCCGGCTTTTCAAGAGACACCTTATCGAAGATTTACACCGCATCGTTCAGGGAAAGAGTAAAAATATCATCCGCTAGGTCGAAACTTTATCGAAAGTGTGCGCTGAGTGATCCTGACAGACGGTCATTGAAGAGGATTGTAACGAAAAATAAGACGACGACAGCTACAAAAGTCACTGCAAAATTGAATACGCAATCGCGAACCCGTCGACACCAAAATAACACGAAGAAGACTCCATGAGCAGGGATTAGCAGGCCGTGCTGGACTTCAAAACTACTCATCAGTGATGCAAATGATAGTGACAGGAAAACATGATGCTGAAGCCATCAAACGTGGACTATGGAGCGATGGAAGAATGTGATCTGGTCAGATGAGCCTTTTTTCGCTCTGTTTACAAGTTTACGTCCCAAGAGTAAACTATGGAGGGGGTTCGGTGATGGTTTGGGCAGGATATCGTGGTATTTCGTGGGCCCCATGGCTACTCTGCAAGGTCGCATTATTACGAATGGTTATGTGACCATTTTGGCTGATCAGGTCCAATTCGTGGTACAACGATAGTGATGCTGTGTTCCAACACGAGGGATCCCTGTCCGCACACCTTACATCGACCAATACTGGTGTTGGTGTACGAGGATAAAGTGTCGCACATTCCCTGGCCACCACATTCATCAGTTCTTTGTGGCGTATTTTAGAGAAATTGCCGTCCACTTCTATTATCGCTAACTGAACGTGCCACTATTTTGCAGGGAGAATGGTATAAGGTTCCCTTTAAAATCGTATCGGGCATGTATTCATCCATTCCCAGACGACTGGACGCTATTCTGAACGCCAACGGTTGTCTTGCACCGTATTAGGCATGGTAATGTGTTATGTTTGTAGTATATCCATTCCGTTCGTTCCCCCCTTCTTCTTTCTTTCAGTAAATGAAGTATGTTTGTCGTTGCATTAGGTTAAGAGATGCGGGCAGGCCGACAGAGAGATTCCGTTCCGCAAATTGCTATTGACTCTTGATTTATTTCAGAGCTATGAGAAGATTCTTTAGTGCACTTAAGTTATGGGACTCTCCTAGTATTTGCGATAAGATGGTCTGCAACTGTGAGTCAGAAACTAACTGTAAACATAAGCGTGCGAAACTTCTATTTAATTATCAGTCAGAAACGGAGCAAGCATTAAAAGTAAGAATGTTCAACTGCTGTGTGCGGGTGTTAGATGTGGGACATTATCGGCTCAGTGTAAAGTAGGAGTTTCTGAAGCCACTCTGTGTTTGGTCCGTCGACAAAGCAGAGGTTTCGGTTTAAGCTGCTCCGCGAGAGAAAGTTCAGCGGCGTCGAACTGTGATCCTGGTTTCGGAGTGGAATTGTGGTTGACAGTGGAATGTGTTAATTCCACTGATGTTAGACAAAAAGGGTGTTGTCCTGGAGTAATGCCTAGGAGAACCAGTGGAGCTTTTATTCTTTTAGCAGCAACATTATGGAGCCTTGGTTAATGACAAACAAGAGTAATTAAATTTCTTGAAACAAGGAAATAATTTATGTGTTTCTATTCATTTGTGTGTTATTTCTCTTAGATATTCTTTTTCGCCGGCCGGTGTGGCCGAACGGTTCTAGGCGCTTCAGTCTGGAACTTCGCGACTGCTACGGTCGCAGATTCGAATCCTGCCTCGGGCATGGATGTGTGTGATGTCCTTAGGTTAGTTAGGTTTAAGTAGTTCTTAGTTCTAGGGGACTGATGACCTCAGATGTTAAGTCCCATAGTGCTCAGAGCCATTTGCACCATTATTCTTTTTCTTTATATTTCAAGAAATTAGTGAGAATTTTTCACGGATTGTTGTCCGTAATGATCGGGAGAAACTTCCGGTACACAGTTCGCATTTAGGAATGTTTCGGAGAGTTAGGACAGGGGCTGTATCGTTACCCATACCCAGCCTCGCGGAAAGTCATAACACTGACAATTCGTAATCTAATATTCGTTAAATTCTCTCACTGTCGGAAAGAAGATACACAGTAATTATACTTAGCGAAGGCTGACTACAACGCGGTGCCAAATTCAGGTGCTACAAACACACTGAAGAGGCAAAGAATCTGGTACACCTGCCTAATATCGTGTAGCGCCCACGCGAGCATGCAGAAGTGCAGCAACAGGACATGGCACGGATTCGACTAATGTCTGAATTGACATCATGAATCCGGCAGGGCTGTCCATAAATCCATGAGTCCGAGGAGGTGGAGACCTCTTCCGAACAGCACATTGCAAGGCATCACAGACATACTTAATAATGTTCGTGTCTTTGGAGTATGGTGGCCAGCGGAAGTCCTTAAGCTCAGGAGAGTTTTCCTGGAGTCATTCTATAGCAATTCTGGACGTGTGCGTGTCGCATTGTCCTGCTCGAATTGCCCAAATCCGCCGGAATGCACAGTGGACATGAATGGATGCAGGTGACCAGACAGGATGCTTACGTGCGTGTCACCTGTCATATCTAGACGTATCAGGGGTCCCATATCACCCCAACGCCCCACACCATTACAGAGCCTCCACCAGCTTGAACAGTCCCCTGTTGACATGCAGGGGCCATGGATTCATGAGGTTGTCTCCATACCTGTACATGTCCACCCGCTCGAAACAATTTGAAACCAGACTCGTACGACCAGGCAACGTGTTTCCAGTCATCAACATTTCAATGCCAGTGTTGACGGGCCCAGGCGAGGCGTAAAGCTTTGTGTCGTGCAGTCATCAATGGTACACGAGTGGGCCTCCGACTCCGAAAGCTCATATAGATGTTTCGTTGAATGGTTCGGACGCTGACACTTGTTGATGGCGCAGCATTTAAATCTGCAAGAATTTGCGGAAGGGTTGCACTTCTGTCACTTTGAACGATTCTCTTCAGTCGTCGTTGGTCCCATTCTTGCAGGATCATTTTCCGGCCGCAGCGATGTCGGAGATTTAATGTTTTACCGGATTCTTGATATTAATGGAACACTCCTGAAATGGTCGTACGGGAGAATCCCCACTTCATCGCTGCCTTGGAGATGATGCTGTGTCTTGTTGCCCGTGCGCCGACTAAAACACCTCGTTCAGTCTAACTTAAATCTCGATAACCTGTCATTGTAGGAGCAGTAACCGATCTAACAATTGCGCCAGACACTTGTTGTCTTATCATTGTTCAAAATGTTCAAATGAGTGTGTAATCTTATGGGACTTAACTGCTGACGTCGTCAGTCCCTAAGCTTACACACTACTTAACCTAAATTATCCTAAGGACAAATACACACACACCCATGCCCGAGGGAGGACTCGAACCTCCGCCGGGATCAGCCGCAGAGTCCATGACTGCAACGCCTAAGACCGCTCGGCTAATCCCGCGCGGCTGTCTTATCATTTCCAACCGCAGTGCTGTAATCTGCCTGTTTACATATTTCTGTTATTTGAATACGCATGCCTATACCAGTTTCTTTGGCGCTTCAGTGTAGAAGCTAATTCTTTGTTCTTATTAGTAGTCTTCATTGTTCACAAACGCACTGTAGACCGATAATGATCTTTTTTTTTTTTTTTTTTTTTTTAATCTTTCGCTTTTCATAATGCTGGAACATTCCAGTGACAATGTTTCAAAGGACACTAAGTAGTTAATGGACATATAAAAGCCTACTCTTATTTGCGCAGGCAGAGTTAATGTTAATACATTTTAGTTACCAACATTGTACACAACAATACAATATTAACGTGGTTAGCGTATTGTCCGTATCCTTGCGGCCTGTACAAGAAACTACAATGAACTGGGGAATGTAAAACATCGTATGTTTAGCGGGTATTCAAGTTCTTGGTCGCTTCATTGAAAATCGACTTTCCACTAATAGTAAGGAAAAATTTTGTCGCTTCCAGATCTTGAAATGTTGCCGACTGACTTCGTCACACGGGGCAAAAAGAACGGCTTGAATGTCGGCCAAATTGTTGGGACTACGTAACCATTCAAACGTGGCAGGCCGCGCGAGGAAAACACGGTTCACCCGTTAACAGCTGCCAACGCCTCGCAGCAGCCTGGTCTCAAGGCGGGCTCTGAAAATAGCTCCCAGCCACCTGCGTAGACGTGACATCGGAATCGTAAAGATAAGGCTGATTACACGAGGTATGGCGGCGTACAGGCGACTTCGTCCCTCACATTCCCTGCACGGGAACCACGGAGTGCTTCTGCGGCAAGCGCTCCTGTCAAGGAATATTGAATCCTTTCGCAACGACATCGTTGTGAAGCGAGGCACAGAGGTTTGGAGCAAGTTGTCCACCACGCAGGCTAAAGAAAAACCTTTTGTAATTGCCTACATGATGAGCATTTGACGAAGCTTGAAGTTTGATTAGACGAGGTCGTATGTTAGGATGTACAGTACTTTACATGGCTGGGCAGAAATCACAAACGTGTGCACATTTAGTTGGTGTTCCTATTGGATGATTTTCACAGGTTCATTCCGGATTTATCACATTACACATCTGTTCAGCAGGCAAATTGAAATATTTGATACATATAGGGTATCCATAAAAGAATGTCCCAGTTATAAATTTCAATACTATCAACTATATGAGATGCAGAGTGTTGTTTAAGTCATAATTAAATAGTAATTCAAACGCTTCTAGATAAGTGCATGTGCGAATAATGTTTTGTTGTTTTCCCGCTTGCAGCGCCACATACACAAAATGGCGACTCCTGAGTGTAAAGCGTTTTGTGTTCTGCAGTTTGCTAAGAGTGAGTCTGTGATTTCAGTTCAACTTGCGTTTCGTTAAAAGTCTAATTGTGATCCACCAGGTGGCAAAACCATCCGTTGATGGTAGATAGCGCGATACGACCGGATGTATGTGTAAAGGGAACAGCATGGTACGGCCAAAGTGTCAGGAGAGGATGTTGACCTTGACAGAACATCCTGCCTTTGTATTCCTAAGAAATATGTTCGGAAAGCAAGTCTTGAATTTCAGCTGCAAAAGGCGACAGTGTGCGAGGTTTACGTATGTGCCCATACAGTTACATGCTTTGAAGCCAGATAGCTGTGGTGTACATTACAAGTTTGCAAATGCAAGTACTGCAGTGGGAAAATCGTTTTCTTGATCATGTGATATTTAGTGACTTTTCTTCTAAGTGGCAACGTGAATACGCATACTGTTCGTATTTGGGTTCAGAACATCAGGGTGAACCTGTACAATATCAAACATTTCCCAAAATTAAACATCATTTGCGCTGTGTCCCGACGTCAGGTGTGCAGATCATTTTTTTTTTCCACTGAAGCTACTGTAACAGGTATGACTAATCTGGATATGTTATAAAAATGGCTCCGTCCCCCTAGGCATCTCTTTATACGAGAGCGGTTGAACGTCGAAGTCCCTGACTATTTGATTGGCCATAATGGGGAATACGACAGAGCTCTGTTCCAGCAGTCTCCACGTTGGCCTGAGCTGACGTCATGCGATTTTTTTGCTTTTTGGTCTACATTCCGCCCCTACGTGATGATTTTGCAAAGTTGAGATAAAAAACTGAAGAAACTATTGATCCCTTTTCCAGACTTAAAATCTTTTCGTTTTAAATGATATTTGATTTCTATTAAAAGAAAAAAGCAGTGTATGTAGTTACATAGTATCTGCTCAGCATCACAGTATTATTACGTGCTGCACTTTTTCGTATAAAACGTTTTCCTCCGTATGTTTTTTTTAAAACAAACATACCTGTAAAATACTGATATGAATTATTTACAGAAAAAGGGAAAAAAACTGGTAGGAGCTGGGCTTGGGGAAGATGAGTTTGGGCTCCGAAGAAATGTTGGATCACGCGAGGGCATACTGATACTATGACTTGTCTTACAAGGTGGACTGAAGAAAGGAAAATCTACATTTATAGCATTTGAAGATGTAGAGAAAACGTCTGACAATATAGATTGGAATATACGCTTTGAAAGTTTGAAAGAAGCAGGGGTAAAGTACAGCGAAAATCTCTCTACAACTTGTAGAGAAACTGGACTGCAATTACAGCAATCGAAGGGAGTGACAGGGAAGCAGTGATACTCTCTTCTCGATGTTATTCAATCTGAACATACAGCAAGCTGCAAAGGAAACGGAAGAGAAGTTTGGAAAGACAAAGTTCAGGAAGCATAAATGAAAACTGATGACCTTGTACTTCTGTCAGAGAAGGCAAAGGACTTGAATAAACAGTTGAACAGAAAGGATAGTGTCTTGAAATGAGATTGTAAGGTGAATATCGACAAAATTGAAACATAGGTAATGGAATGTAGTCGAATTAAAGCAGGCGATCTGAGGGAATTAGATCAGACAAGTTACAAAAAAATTCGATATGTTTTGTTATTCGGACAGTAAAATAACCAACGTGGTTGACGTATAGAGGATATAAAATGCAGAACGGCAAAAGCAAGAAATGTATTTCTGAAACAGGGAGATTTAACATCGAATATTAATTTAAGTGTTAGAAAGTATTTTCTGAAGTTATTTGTCTGGAGTGTAGCCTTATATGGGTGTGAAACGTGACGATAAGCCGTGGCCGCTTATGTGTAAGAGCACAAGAGCACATGAACACCCTAACTTTCGACACTTTGCAGGTTTATTGGTTATTTTTCCTTGAATGCTGTTAAAGGTAACACAGATGCCGCAATCTGCGGTACTTAAATCTACCGCGCTACTGTTCCTCTAGACTCCGTGAAACCTGGCATCTAAGTTGCGAGCACACCTTAAGGCTTAAGTTATGCAAATTTTGAGGAGCTTCTGCGCATGCGCAAGTCGCGTGACGTAACTGCCTTACGGGCCAAATATAAACAACCTGCTCGGTCCACGGTGTGACGAGCTAGCCCTTGCCATTCAACTAGAAGTTTACGTCCTGCTAGCAGGTGGTAGCACACCCATTCGCTCGACATAAATTCTGCTAGATGGTAGCACACTCCTCGGACATGTTATTTCATTCACTATACACTGTTGTAAAATTAGATCGGACGTCAGTATATCTTAATATTGTACTGACATTAAAACTATTATATGGGTTCTTGGTGCGTTATAGTATATTAAGTTATGCATTTTATCAAACAGTAATCCATTTGAGGGAATGAGAATCAATAGGGTCTAAAGAAATAGACTGACGATTGTGAGATTGTAGCGTTTATTCGTGCTACTGAAATCTGTTGATCCTATGGTTAGTCAGGTTTATCTGTGCTGTAGACCCGTATTGTATACATGAAAATTCACTTAAAACTATGTCACTGGTCTCTCTGATATTCACTTAAATGTGGGATCGACGGCGGTGTGCTTTAGGCCTTTATGGATCTCAGCGTCTCATTTGTATTCTGGTCAAGTGGTCATGTTGGTAGACCTCACTACTTGAGTTTAATCATTTCCACAAATGGCCCTTTGTGTTTGGAATTGATTGCTTACAGTACAGGAATCGGCTATTGCCTGCAGTGTAAACACGAACTATGCTGAATCTGTTTTAAATGATAACTGAAAAGTAATTCAGTGAGGACAGGTGGTGAGTCGTGCTTGGTTAGCTGAGTCAGTAGAGTACCTGTCTCCGAACGACGAAGGTCCCGAGCTGGAGTCTCGCAGTTTTAATCTGCAGGATGTTTCATATCAGCTCACACTCCACAGCAGAGTGAGAGTCTCATTCTGGTAACAGAAAAGTAAATTACCAGGAAAAGTTAGTCGTCAAGGGAGTAGGGCCTCCGAGAACAGATCTTTTGATTGAGAGAGTGACGAAATCAAACAACCGTGACTACAAGCGGATATTTAACAAGGAAGTGTACAGTTAGCACATGTTGTTGTGTGGATGCAGCGAAAGAACATCTGCTTTTCATCGCGGAAGTAAATCCGTGAACTAATACATATGTTGGGATCCTGTAAGTTTGTCTGAAAAAATGGAAAAGCACGAAAATCGCACTTACGCAAAAATGCGAAATGGAGAGTTGCGAAAGCTTACACATTATTTTGTTATTTTCCTAAACTGTACTCAATTATGTACAAAACAAAATTCCATGAAACAATTATTTCTTTTGTCAAATAAGCCATGCATTTTTTGTTATTATTATTATTATTATTATTATTATTATTACTGTTATTATTATTGGCAGTGGCTGTAGTTGTATAAACTTGTTGATAAGCAAAACTGGTATACAGCAGATGTTCACACTGTCAAATTTATCTGAATGTAATTTTTTAGCACCCCGAATGTGTACTTGCCAGCCACCACTGACGATAAGCAGTTCAGAGCGGTAGGGAACAATATTGAAATTTAGTTAGGTAGATGGAAGAACTAGTGAAGTATTGAATGGGATTAAGGAAAAAAGAAATTCGTAGAGCAAACTGACTGAAAGAATAGATCGGTTGGTAGAACGTGAGGCATTAAGGCATCGTCAGTGTGATAATGGAAGGAACTGTGGGGCGTAAATATTGGAGACCAAGGATTTAATATCGTAAGCAGCTTAAAATGGATGTAGGTTGCGGTAGTTGTGCAGAGATGAGACTTTCACTGCTTAGACTAGTGTGGGGAGCTACATAAAACCAGTCTCCGAACTGAAGACACTGTGTTGTGCACCACTAGGCGTCTTGCGTTGCCGTATTGGACGGAAGCTGCTGTGGTCCGCTTGAGAGTAATAGAAGTGGCTTCGACTATTACGAGTTGTGGGCACTCGCAGTGAATGCCGGTCCCTGGTGAACGCTAAGCGAGATCAAGTCCTGTCCTCTCGACGCGCTCCTGGTGCTGATTTCCAACGTGCCCACTTGGTGAGTGGTATTCCCAAGCTTCCACTCGCTGAGGGCATTGTACTATTTCTTCTGCTGAATGTCTATTCACCAGGTGTATAGCCGATTGAACATGTTCCTGTATTATGGTCATGTAACAAACTGGTCAGGGTCTGTGAATCTAAATCGAAGCACCTAGTCGGGAAATACATCAAGAACAAAACCACTACCTCTTTGTTATTGCAGGTGTAGGTAGTTTAATAATGTATTGGTTTTGTCTATGGTGTCTATGGTGTGTCTGGCACGTCAGTGAACTGCTTGCCATACTGCTAGCTGAATGCTAAGTTAAGGGTGCGAACTGCGAGAAACCGGTGTTCTTAAGGTCAAAAGTACCTTTCTTTCTCCGTGTACTTCCCTTTTAGATTAATGTACAGTGACCAACCTTTTAACAGTGAATACTGATTTCATCATCGGAACGTGAATTTAGGACTTGAGTAAAATACGTATCTGTGGAACAGTAATCTCTTCTTCTAAATAATACTACAATCCAGGGCTCTTCTACAGCAGTTTATTAACCAAAATGTCCAGGAGGCTTGCACATTATTTGTCCTTCGCCAAGTAATCACTAGAGAAGAATCCATTTTAATTTACTCACTGTTCAGAGCGTGATTTTGTACTTATTAGAAATTATTAGCCACATTTGACACATCCCACAGAAGTACTCTGTGAAGTCTCTACACCGAGACCTATGTGTAGGGGAGACCTGTGGAATATCGATACCTTAAGACACCCTTCCACCCTGCCGAACCCCTCTCCCCTCCCGACTCCCCCCCCACCCCCCACTACAAACCTGACGGTTCTTTCGGAGGCCCACTCGTTCGACCATCGAAAGAAGCGTCTGCGGTCCATCGGCTACGAAGTAACGAAGTCGTCATGAACCAGACTTGCGACAACACATCACGACTGGCCTGATAATCCTAGGGGATTTCGTCGAGAAAGCATCAGTTCCCACTTACGGAAAAGTTGTTAAAATGTAATTAGCGAAAAGTATAGTTTGTGAAGGTCGGAGACGTGAAGTGGGAAGTAATGAGCCAGTTTTGTAAAACCTGCAAGGGACAAATGTCATGAAAAATTGAACGGATCCGGCGAAAGAACATAATCTTGACATCGTAAATGGAGACCCTTATGTTGGGTTCTGAAGGACAAAACGGATTGAGTGGAAAGTATACAGCTACATATTTTTCCATCATTTTAACTTTTGACACTTGGGATTTAGCAATTTGTCCCTATTTTTCCAACAAAATTCCTGTCTTCTACTATTTTAAAATGTCACAAATGATATAACACGATACAACACCTCAGGAAAGAACTTTAACACTGCAACTTTTTTTTTATAACGATGGCTTCATATCCTTGAAACTGCATCAGACTGCTGTTTGTACTGCAAAAGCTCATTCTGGTAATTAGACAGAGGATTGTAATAATAACTCTGGACCGAACATGATCGTAATGGCTGACTTGTCTCTGTCTTATACAGTTGATTTCAGTATTAAATGTTCTATTTGTAATATGGAACTTTTCGCGCTACACCACCTCGTAATTGAGGTGCTTCTCCACGTTTCACACATCATATGCGAAAGTCTTCTCAAATGGGAAAGAAGAATAATCTAATCGCGACTTTAACAGGTCTGAGATACACATTTGCATGTTACAGTATCTAATCAAACACAGTATTGCTATAATTTGAGTTTTTTCTTTGTAATTTATGCAATGTTCTCCTGTCTAGTGTATTTATCGCTGGAGAAGTTGCCACGATGTTATTCACAAAAATATTTATACATTGTGATGTAATTTGAAGCAAAACAAGGAACTGCTATAACCATCAACATCTTGTGGTTGCTTCTATGACATACTGTAGGTTAGAAGAAGGAGACGTTTGTCTCAGGAAAATGTAACGTGATTGATATTGTCCATGGATCTTGCATGTATGATTTTCCATTAACATCCATTTATTTATGAAATAAAGGTATGCTTGCATTGCTTTCCAAGTATGTTGACTTTAGATTTATGTTTAACCTTATAGGAAAACTGACGGCACTTCTTGATTCCTCGTTAGAAAATATTGTTTTGAATTAAACTTTAAAGTATGTCACTACTGGATTTTCTTGTTGTCAGCAGAAAGAACTTACATTACACAGTTATCATCACTGATCTTTATACACATGCTGATATTGCAGGAAAGAAGTTTAACACAAACAGGAACAGCAAGCCTACATAACAGTTTATATTAATAAACAAAACCAATAAAATAAAATAAAATTAATTCTCGACAAGACTACTTCAGGAGCTATAAAACTGCGTTTGTGTAACAGTGTGCATTAAATAAATGAACCAATTGAAATAAGAACAATACCTAATGAGACTACTACAAGAAGTATTAAACATGCAAGTATAAGTAATACAAGTACCAGTTAAAAGAAGGCCTTAACAATTGAAATTACAGTCTATATGGATTACATACACAATTTCAATTAAATAAAAAAACTCAATGAACACAGGAAAATGAGGGAACATGTAGGAACAGACAGTGTGGGATGTAATGAAAAACAGAGAGGATGATGTGAAGTTTAGGACAGGGGAAGCGTTGAGCAGTGTCTGGTCATTTAGAATTAGATCTTGACTGTGAGCTAGATGTTTGTTAATTTCCAGGACTTCCAGCAGGTTGAGTGTATAGCTTTTATTTGCTAAGTGAGGGACATGTGACTCTGACTGGTAGTTGTGACCCTCACTCAGTAATGCTCAGCAAGTGCCGAGTCAGCATTCTGCAACCTCCAGCTACGTTCATGTTCAGCCATCCTAGTTGTTATGTCTCAGTCTGAATAACCGATGTAAAACTTGTCACCATCAGAACAGGTCATTTTGTACATCCCACTGTTTGCTAATAACTGTATCTTATGTTTGATATTGAAAATACTCTGGGCTGTGGTGTTCTTAACGTAGTAGGAAAGCCTAGACTTGCAGGCTTTCATATTGATTTTAGTCTTATATTTAATCTTCCAGGACAACATTTTCACCGTTTTATTTCTTTTTGGAAAATACTGCTTTGAATTATTTTTTCCTTGAAAATTCTGGCTCATATGCAGAGTTAATAGATAGAACTATTACCATAATGTTTTTAAAATGTGAGCAGCAGTACATTCCATGCACTCGCATGATGCATTCAGAATCCACAGCTCGTTCAACAGAGTTTCACTGTGAGAGCGATTCCTGTTGGTAGTTATTGTTCTTATGGCTCCTACAGGTACTTTGAAACTTGTGTCAACATCTTGTAAATTTAGACACCATAACTAATAATTATGCACATATACGAGTAGTATGTATTCAAAAGGCACTATTACAGTTCTTCATTATAATGTTAGTGTTTTCATTCTGCTTCAATTTGAAACATAATTGTAAATTTGTAAGATGTGCCCAAAAAATTGTCGTTTTTCGCTACTGGATGCCAGAACCAGATGATGGATGAGAGTGACTATGCAGAAGTTATTGAACGATCATGGTGGACTTGTCGATCGGAAGGAAAACCGATAGTGGAGTCGAAAAGGGTTTCAACATGTCGTGAATTGAGTGGAGTCATGGAGGGAGTCATGAAGCATAGCGGAATAAGGATTAGAAGAGGAACAGCTCGTATAATGACTTTGTTATGTTATTTGACATGTTTTAGAAACATCATGGTATTTTGTTCTGAAGACTGACATCAGAACTCAAGTTACCTGTGTATGGCAACGAAATGTCTGAAAACATTAGTCAGAGACTAATTTAATCTTTATGCAAGCAACTTACCCAAATTTCGATGTTATAATACACTCCTGGAAATGGAAAAAAGAACACATTGACACCGGTGTGTCAGACCCACCATACTTGCTCCGGACACTGCGCGAGGGCTGTACAAGCAATGATCACACGCACGGCACAGCGGACACACCAGGAACCGCGGTGTTGGCCGTCGAATGGCGCTAGCTGCGCAGCATTTGTGCACCGCCGCCGTCAGTGTCAGCCAGTTTGCCGTGGCATACGGAGCTCCATCGCAGTCTTTAACACTGGTAGCATGCCGCGGCAGCGTGGACGTGAACCGTATGTGCAGTTGACGGACTTTGAGCGAGGGCATATAGTGGGCATGCGGGAGGCCGGGTGGACGTACCGCCGAATTGCTCAACACGTGGGGCGTGAGGTCTCCACAGTACATCAATGTTGTCGCCAGTGGTCGGCGGAAGGTGCACGTGCCCGTCGACCTGGGACCGGACCGCAGCGACGCACCGATGCACGCCAAGACCGTAGGATCCTACGCAGTGCCGTAGGGGACCGCACCGCCACTTCCCAGCAAATTAGGGACACTGTTGGTCCTGGGGTATCGGCGAGGACCATTCGCAACCGTCTCCATGAAGCTGGGCTACGGTCCCGCACACCGTTAGGCCGTCTTCCGCTCACGCCCCAACATCGTGCAGCCCGCCTCCAGTGGTGTCGCGACAGGTGTGAATGGAGGGACGAATGGAGACGTGTCGTCTTCAGCGATGAGAGTCGCTTCTGCCTTGGTGCCAATGATGGTCGTATGCGTGTTTGGCGCCGTGCAGGTGAGCGCCACAATCAGGACTGCATACGACCGAGGCACACAGGGCCAACACCCGGCATCATGGTGTGGGGAGCGATCTCCTACACTGGCCGTACACCACTGGTGATCGTCGAGGGGACACTGAATAGTGCACAGTACATCCAAACCGTCATCGAACCCATCGTTCTACCATTCCTAGACCGGCAAGGGAACTTGCTGTTCCAACAGGACAATGCACGTCCGCATGTATCCCGTGCCACCCAACGTGCTCTAGAAGGCGTTAGTCAACTACCCTGGCCAGCAAGATCTCCGGATCTGTCCCCCATTGAGCATGTTTGGGACTGGATGAAGCGTCGTCTCACGCGGTCTGCACGTCCAGCACGAACGCTGGTCCAACTGAGGCGCCAGGTGGAAATGGCATGGCAAGCCGTTCCACAGGACTACATCCAGCATCTCTACGATCGTCTCCATGGGAGAATAGCAGCCTGCATTGCTGCGAAAGGTGGATATACACTGTACTAGTGCCGACATTGTGCATGCTCTGTTGCCTGTGTCTATGTGCCTGTGGTTCTGTCAGTGTGATCATGTGATGTATCTGACCCCAGGAATGTGTCAATAAAGTTTCCCCTTCCTGGGACAATGAATTCACGGTGTTCTTATTTCAATTTCCAGGAGTGTAGTTCTGAATATTGCTTGATTTCCCTGATCATATTAATTTAAATTTTCCATATAATTAATAGTGAAGATCCTGTTAAATTCCCAGTTTTGCCAAAGTGAAATAATTAATAACAATGTAATGAATGTCATTTCCAAGACTAGCAGTAAGTAGAGAAATCACTTTATTTTAAAATCAACACAGCAAGAAACTTTGAATACAACTTTCGTCTTCCTATATTTCATTGTCTTTTTTTAAGTGTGAAAATTTTGATTTTGTTTGATCATTTATGTTAATGGTAATAATTGTATTAGATCCTACTTTCAGAGGGGAGTGTTTCCAGGAAAGGTAATTTTTATATGCTTCCCTATCATCAATTGTTGAGAGATATATATTAATCAAGTTTGGAGTCTCAGATGTTGGTGTTTGTGTCAGGATCATATGCTTTGATAGTCTTATTATCACGAAATGTCAAGTATTAAGAGGCAATGCAGTCAAATACATGAACCATTATGTGATGAGAGCAGTGACATTATTCTATCAGAAGGAAAAGTATTTATGACCATACCCAAAACAAAGTTTCAAATAATGATGCCAGATGAGAGAAAAATGGTTCTGTTGTAAACGACATCCCACCTAATGGAGACTTATATCCTGTTCAAGGGAAAATAATCTTAAAAAACGTTCAAATGTGTGTGAAATCTTGTGGGACTTAAATGCTAAGGTCATCAATCCCTAAGCTTACACACTACTTAACCTAAATTATCCTAAGGACAAACACACACACCCATGCCCGAGGGAGGACTCAAACCTCTCCTGGGACCAGCCGTACAGTCCATGACTGCAGCGCCTTAGACTGCTCGGCTAACCCTGTGTGGCAAAATAATCTTAAAGAAACTTAATAAAACAAATGCAAAGAAAGAGTTTTTAAACAAATGTTAGGAAATAGCAGGTTCATATGTTTATTCTGTAATGAAAATGAGCAAAGTTGGAAAAATTCATGAGGTTGTCTTTATCTTGTAATGACACAGTACAAACTGTTGTCGATTTGGTAATTATTTGAGAACATTGGAAACTTCAGTATGAATGTGAAACCAGAGCTGAAAGTAGTGTGTTCCAACAGAAGGTTGGAAAGAAATGTATTGTAAGGAAAATTATTCTTGGGCCAATGCTCTATTTTGTTAAAATTTTGTGCAAGGAAGTATAAAAAGTACCATGGCCATATGGAGTCATGTTTTTATTAGAAAAATATGATGCAGAAAGTAATAATAATGTAAATGAACTTTAACATTTGTGCTGCCATGGGATTATGAGGTCTTTTCATTATAAGTGATTTTCAATGACGAGCCCCCTGGACTATAGACCCAAATTTTCCTATTTTTCATTCTCCAGTGCTGCATGTATTCCTTTACTTACCTGCCGATGTTTACAAGTTATATTATTGTGCCAGTCTACCCTCTCTCTGTTTAGTAATAAAGATAGAAATGCCAAAATTTATTGTGAATAATTTCACTAGCTAATTCATTTACAGGTATTGCTGAGAGGTTGATATTTTTTCTTGTACTTCTGAGCTGGAAGTTGTAATTTCTTGTTTTTAATTAGTAAGTACTTCTGAATGTAATGACATTTTGTACATTTTATATTTCAGTTCTGTATGCTTCAATAGAGGTTATGTGTACGAAATTTGACTGTGTTTAGGAAAATTTATGTTGCTGCTGAATATGAAATTTGCATCTCTTGATCGAATAGAAGGTTGCATAAGATAAGATATGGTGAAGTATTGTATTTATGTTCTGTCTAGGCTCAAAGAAGTTTATGTGTTTGACTATTGACTGTATTTAGGAGATAAATATACCTTACATATGAATTTTGGTCATACATTGGAAGCATTATGCCTTATGTAAAATAATATTGGCATGTTCAAAATTAATTAAAAAAGATTGGAGGCCAACCTTCATGGTTTATTACTGCCGTACTGTATGATTGTATTCAGCAAGTTGAATGTGACTGGGATTAGAAAACTTAAAGCTGGAACTCTTTTGTACTTTGACAATTTGATTTTTTATCCCAATTCCACATTGAAATTGAGGTAAATTAGAGAAAAAAGGATGTTCGCCACAGAACACAAATATTATAGTTCTTTGAGACCTATGTGTTAAACGAGTACTGTGTGAGTAAACTGTGATAATATTCAAAATGGTTTGGAGAAGTAGTCGAAAGTTTTGAGTATATGGTAGATTGTGGTAAACTGTTATCAACTGAATATGAGTGTTTTTGTTCAGAGTTTTTTTAAATAATAGGTAGCTGATGATATGATTTATGATTGTGCAGATGTTGATGAAATAGGTTTGTTGATGATGTTAATAATGATGCCAGTGATTATGTTATTGGTGATGATGCCATTGTTATGATTCTTGGTTCCTTGGTCAGTCATATCCTTTTATTTCATAAGGCATGTATTTAAAGGAAGGAGTGAAATAAATTTTAGATGTTCTGACTATAGATCTGATGGTTTTGAGAAATATGTACAAAATACAACTAATAATTCTCTGAATGAGAACATGTTACTGAGATAATGGTTACCTGAGAAATGGTTAACTGAGAAAATCTGTAGTACAGTGATATTGTGTCTGACTATAAACAAGTCATATTTTCTCGAAAAAATTTTTGGAATTTATTTCATATTTCTTGTGCAGTTAAACATCAGTTTCAACTTTTGTAATTTCTCTTCTGTATCTCATTATGTGTGAAAGTTTTTGATGAAATTTATAGTATCGTTAGGATATTATTGCAGATTCTGTTATCTGAGTAATTAATCTATTGCTGTGGGTTGTAAGTGATAAAATGACTATTTTGAAATTCATAAATCTTTTTGATATAAAGTAATTATGAACTGTGTGAATATGTGTATTACGGTGTTAATTTTTTGTGCAATTTCTAGAATATGTTTTTCATGCCAGTGCTCAGTAATTTTGTTTTTGTTGTATAAATTTATATGAACTTCTTTTCATTTATCTAGGCTGCTGACGATTTAACGTTCTTCATTCAGAGATCAACGTAATTGTGAAATTTTCATTTGTATTTATTTTGTCTATATCTGGCAATCTGTCACTTTTTGAAGGTGTGTATGTAACTTAGATTTCTTGCCTTGAGTGACTATATCTGTGCATAAAATTAACTTGGACATAATATCTTGTAGACTGTGTGGGGCATAGCCAGTTGAGTTTTTCCTCAAGTGGACAAGAGTGTACCATCGTGAAAATAAAGAGACAGGTGAATCAGAATAATAAGTTTGTAAGATGCACCCAGATAACTGCTGTTTTTACCAGTGGAGAGCAGCACCAGATGATGGATGAGTCTGACAAAGTGGGAGAAGATAGTGGGGTATCGAGATGGGACTGAAGTTTAGAAAAAAAAATCAACAGCAGTGTAGCATTGTGTAGATCGAGTGGAGTCATAGTGGTAATTGTGAAGTACAATTGAATAAGAAAGAGAACAGAGACAGCTCATGTAACAATTTTGTTATTTTACTTTGCATGGTTTACAAAAAGCATGGTATTTTGTTTATGGATTTCTTGAAGTCTGAGATTGAAATCCAAATTAACTGTAGATATAAGTGTACTGTCACCAAACGTGTGAATTAAACAAAGTTTAATTTAACTTTTTTGGAAGCACCTTTAATGAATCGTTATTTAAAAGTCAAGGACATAAATATCCAGAGAGTATATCGCTAGTATTATGATAAAATCGGTGTAAGCTATGTGAATCGTCTGTTAAAGAAAAAAAGATGATGTACAATTTAATTAGTATCATCACTTATCTTATCTTGCTTGTTCATTCTCTTGAATGGAAGTGCAGACACAGATGTCCTGCATTTAATTTTTTGCGATACGACAATTGTGCAATATCAGCACACTATCGAACGTACTTTTATATTTCTACAAATCAAGTCTGCAGACCAAATATCTTTGCTATTGTTATGCAGATAATTTATTACCTGACTTTACAACAATATGAAATCTCAGGTAACGAAATTTTATTGGACATATTAGGAGTTTCAGTTTTATCATTAAAACAAAGACTCTATAATTTCAGTTATTGTTGTACTTATGTTGTTGTCAATGTGATGTATTCCATATCCCAAACTGCTAATTACGTAATTTCACTCTTTACATTTATTTCATATTTTTGTGAGATACACTACATACCTTACTTAAATGTTGGTGTTGTAAAATTTCTGAATACAGGTAGATTGCATCAACTGTAAAGAGTTTTTACTTTTCTGATAATTAATTCTGAAGATCTTGGTAAATCCTGAGATTTGTCAATGTGGTATAATTAACAGCAATGCAATGAAGTTTCACGATCAACATTGACAGTAAATAGAGAAATCAATCAGAATTTTAATTCTATCTGATTATTTGTGTTAATGGTAACAATTCTGTTGGGTCCTGTTTTGAAATTAGAAGGAAAATGCTGAAATGGAAGGTTAGTTTTATGTTATTTGTTATTGTCAGTTGTTTAGAAAATCAACTTTACAGTGGTGGAGGTTGGTGTTTAGGTAGAGCATCGTATCGTTTAATAGAGCTTATTACTAACAAGAGCCAAGTATTCCGTTACAAAATGACAACAATCAACCATTAAATTTGTTTTTGTTACTAAGCCTTTGAAATTATTTTCTAAGTATAAGTTCACAGTATTGCTTTCCCCTCCAAAGCGAAATTTGTGCTGTTTGTTTTCGTTATGTACAGTTTCATATTATTGTATATTGACCAATGGTAAACGTTATTGCGGGTTTCATTTGCTTTCTCTAGTGTTTTAGCTGCGATTCAAGTATTGCTGTCATCAGTAAAGAGATTTATTTCCCAGTTATCTGGAAACCCATTGGTGTGTTATATATCAAGAGCAATAGGGGTCCTCAGAAGTTCCCTGGAGGAATTGCTGTATTAAGGTATTTTTAAGTAAATATGTTTCATTCAAAATTTCTCTGTGTATGTGGAGTGTTATATGTCTACCTTCTATTGCAGATTCTATAGGAAGGAATCTGTCTTGTTTGTAATGTGTGTAGCTTCATTTGTGGAATTTTGTAGGAAACTGTGTAAGGCTACGGAAAGATAGAAAAATTGAAAGTGTCACCTTTGTAAACTCTAATATCTCGGAAATCAAACTGTCATTCACTGGGGAGGTTTTATTTCGTAACAGATTGTAGCAGGAGCACAAAGGAAAAGACTGGCCAAAGAGGAATATTATGTGATGAAATTTTTTTTCTGAGTAGCTGTCACACAGATTCACCTTAAGAACACTAGTAACTCTTCGAGTTAATTAAATAACAGACAAAAAATGCTTCAAAAACAAATTTATTAGGCTGGTTAATTTTGTAGACTACGTTTGTGAATGCTATTTATATATGTGAAAGGAAGTCCTATTTGGGACTGAGTAGCGTAAATGTGATGCTTTTCATGGTTGACGTAAACAAATACGCCCTAATACACGTGTTTTAAGGACAATACATTGTCCAGTGATATACAGTAAACAGAAGTTTCAGATTGTGCAAGTCAGGTCCAGGTAACTGTTGGTTGACCTTTCTTGCTCGGACATCATCTGGCGGATCGAGCCAAACGACACAATGTTTGAGACGATGGATTCGCTTCGACGGGAGCGCCAATATGAACTTTTTGTCATTTTCCTTTACCAAGAATGTCAAACCTCCGTCTTAAAAATATCATCTGTTCTTTTCCAGGCTTTGTCTGATCAGCGCTCCATTTTTAAGTACATCTGTTTCGAAGAGATGCCAGTTACTCTGCTAAAAAGTAGAAGACCTTATCAAACAATGGAAAGTCCAAGTAGGAAAATCAACAATGTAGTAAAAGATAGATTGCTGACTTACCATAAAGAAGACTCGTCAAGTTGCAGATAGGCATGATTGAAAGATACTCACATATAACTTTCGGCCTCAGCCTTCGTGAGTAAAGAGAGACAAACATGTAACACTCACATACAAACACAAGCAAGCACACCTCATGCACATACGACTGCAAACTCCAGCATCTCGGGCTGGAATGCAATATCACGAGCGGTGCAAGCAGTAATCTGGAAGGGGTGGGAAACAGGAAGCGATAGTTTATGGGTGGGGAGAGAGATGGATGCTGTCTGGTGGAGTGTGTAGGCACCAGACTGCCGGCAGATGCAGCGTCAGGAGGTTGTGGGCAGGGAGGTGGGGGAAAAAGGAACAAAAAAGGAGAAGAGCGGGAAACGATGGGCGGATGCGTTGGCAGAGGACTGCAAATAAACAGGATGAGAGACGAGAATGGGGAGGAGATGATAGGACAGAGGGAGTTGAAGCTGTTGGGTAGAGAGTGTGCAGACAATATGTTTCCATAGGTTGACACCAGGATAATTATGGGAGCGGAAGATGTGTCATAAGGATAGCTCCCATATGCACAGTTCAGAAAAGATGGTGGTGGAGGGGAAGATCCAGATGGGTCGGGTAGAGCCATTGAAATCAAGTGTGTTATGTTCAGCTGCGTGTTGTGCCACAGGGTGGTTTACTTGTCTTGATCACAGTTGGGATGTGGCCATTCGTCCTGGTGGACAGTTGCCTGGTAATCATACCAATAAAAAAAGTGGTACAATGATTGCAGCAGAGCTGGTAAATGACGAGGCTGCTTTCACAGGTGGCCTAGCCCCTGATGGGGTAGGATAAACCTGTGACAGAACTGGAATAGGAAGTGCTGGCTGGGGGGCAGGGGGGGCGGGGGTTGGGCAGGTTTTTCACCTGGGTCTTTTACAGGGGTGTGATCCTCGTGGCAAAGGGGCTGGGATTGGCAGAGGCATAGGGATAGACTAGGATGTTGTGGACATTGGGTGGGCGATGGAACACTAGGGGAGGAGGAAGTGTCTCAGGTAGGACATCCCTCATTTCAGGGTATGATGATAGGTAATAATCAAAGCCTGGCATAGGATATGGTTCAGTTGTTCCAGTCAGGGGTGGTATAGTGGGTGATGAAGGGGACACAACTTTGTGACTGGATTTTGGGGGATGGTGGGATGGTTGGGGCTGTGACGGAAAATGGCATGGGAGATCTGTTTGCGGACTAGGTCAGGGGATAGTGCCTGTCTTTTAAGGCCTTGGTGAGACTCTCAGCATACTGAGCAAGGGAGCTTTTGGCACTGTAGGTACGCCATCCCTGGGTAGCCAGGCTATATGGGAAGGATTTTTTGCTGTGAAAGGGATGACACCAGTAAAAAAGCTTAGTAATAATTTGTAATAGTATTTTCACTGGTGTGATACCGTCGTACATGTCTCCCTTTCTTCTGCTAAACTTTTCATCTTTACATACCTTGATGTTCTTCATAATCTTAGTTTGTGTATTCTTATCTTTGTGTAGCTGTACAGTAGCTGCTGTTCGGGAACGAACTAACGAAAATGGAGACACATGTGTTGGAAAATATTGCGTCTATAGCTTTGAAGATTCCTCACCTGGAAAGAAATACTGACAGAATTGTATCAGAACTGGACATCGGTGCCAATGGCAGTGCGGACGACGTCTGAGTGATACTCAGTCTCCTACCACACGTTAGGAACCATGATGAGTCCTGCTGTTGCCATCATCAGGCCACATTGAGCTGCAACATCATCCGCACCACCATACATTTGTTCTTCCGCAAACCACAGCAGGAAGAAGTCGATTGAGTTAACATAAAAGTTTTCTGATTATTGTACCACGTCCTGTTGTAAATAACAGTCACTAATTAAACCAACGTTTTGGCCTTCTACTAGATCTGTTGGTGTATTTTTGTTGCTTTGAGCCACTTGTACTTTGTCATGACTACATTCCTGGTCATAACGTTACGTTATAATTTTAAAAGCGATGATATTATTGATCACTGGTGGTGGAAGGATTGGGAAATTTTATTGCGATAGGTTTCCTGTGGTGCACGGTATGGATATCTGCTGCCATCTGTTGCCCCTTGCAGTGTGTGGTATGATCGGTAGTTAACAGCGAATGGGATGTGGATTCTAGTTTTCCTTGTGCTGGACGTAGATTGTTCAAAAGATGCAGACCTTAATCACCCAAGAATTGACGCTGATGTAGCCAAGGGACTGAGTTCATGAATCCCAGTTTCACCTTGAATTTATGTAGTGGCAAAAATACACAAAGAAGACTGTCCCTTAAGGCCGACTGTAAATGGGATCAAATCTCCTGCATACAACTTGGCAAAGCCTACAAATTAAGATCTCTAGTTGCAAAAACGGATTCTTATGTGAAGCGACCTTGTTGATTTATGTTTGTCATCAGCATACTCCAAAGGCCAAGGAAAATACTACGAGTAAAAGCACAGTGTAGCAGTTTGTTGTCCCTATCCCATTAGTACCCGACTTATTCTCGGAGACCTTTGCAGCAACATCACTTTTTTCAGCTCTTTTACATCCATGATGCTGGTTCAGATAGGTGGACGCCACGTTCGTTACATAGGCTCACGTTGAGACGGAGGTACATAGGTTTCGTAAACATTTGAGCTAAATCCACGAGACGATCCACTCATGCTTGAAGTAGAAAAGAATAGTGCGAGTCTGTTTCTAGATGTGGAAGTATATGGACAATGGATGGTATACTCGGGCACAGAGTATATCGGAAGCCATATGAACAGGTATTTGCACGCCCAATCCCACAACCACACAATGCAGAAGAACTGAGAATCTACGTCTCATTCACCAATGACTGTTTGTCATTGTCAGGACACACGCTGTAAGAGGCAATAGACAACTGCACATCCCCACTCCCTTCACCTCAGGAACTTATTACAATAAATTTCTCCATTCACCCCTAGCGACCAATACTATAATCGTTTTTAAAATTGTATCGTAACATCATGATGAGGAGAGCAGTAATGACAAAATATAAGTCCCCCTGAACAACAAAAATACACCAGTAGACGCAGAGGATGACTACCTTATCAGTGGCCGAAACGTTGATTTCATGTTTGTTTTTATGTTAACTGACTTTGACCGCGGAAGCTAGTACAATTACAGGTGTAGCAAGTGAGTGTCCAGTGAATGTAATGGCATAGTGTTCTTTCACCTCTCCCAATACAGTGGTGCGAAAATGTCATTATGAAATAAGCACTCGGTGTTAGCGTTGTGAGAAGGGTCATCATCCTGTTAGAAAATGATGCTATAAGGCAATTGTGGAACATCTCCAACATATCCGGGTATTGTGCTCCCGGTTATAGTAGATACGTGGGACATGAGTGGTCCAGCGGTGGCATTCTTCAGCAGCCAGCACCACGCTCGCACCTGCTAGCGATCACGTTCATGCTCCGCCGTGACATGCGGATCTTCAGACTCCGATACTCTTCAGTTATACCTCTTCACTTTGCCACAGACATGAAATGTGGCCTCTTCCGAAAAGCCTCTCATCAGCAGATAGGCATCATATTCGGTTCATTTCAGCATCAGTTCAGTGAACTGTTTCCGACGAGCGTTATAATCTGGCCGAAAGCATGCAGCAGTTGCAGTTTGTAACACCATAAACGCAAGTGTCCCTGATCCCAGCGGACTTGATTCTGTGAAAGAACATGGTGTGGCAATCACGTGACTGATATTGCAAATCTTTAACAGAAGAGTCACACCGACGGTAATTGGGAATGTGTGACTGCAGATCGGATGTCGCCCAGATGTAGTACACCCTCCAGCGATACTCGTGTCGAGGTTTACTAAAATTCTTGCCAGCTGAGTAAACCCTAACGAAATAAACCCAATAGTTTCCAGGGCATGTGTCTTTCTTTTTTGTCATTTCATTCCCAGACACCGCAAATTTTTTCTCTTATCTCGTCTTCCAGTGGTAAAGTAAACTCGTCGGACAGTACGCTTTTCGCTTTGGAGCGCTGTGGATGGGGTAGAGGTAGCGCCAGAAGGACATATCACACCCTGACAAGAAAAGTGACACAGGTCAAAAAACGGCAATTTTTAGTTTTATGTCACAGAAAAATACACGTGAAGGGCCCAACGCGTACAGAAAAGGTCACATCTCTATCTCGCACCTTATCGACTTCAGAGCAGTCGCGGCAGTTTTGTTGTAGGCTAGTTCACGATTTGCAAGAATGGTGTCGCTTCAGCGTTGCTACTGGCGGATGTGCATGGATCATACAAAAAGAGCGGCACATTTTGAGTTGACAATGTTCATGTTTAAGGTAAACTGAATGTAATTTTTAATGTTATTTATTATTACAATGTATGTATACAATCTGTATTTTACATGACAATGTCCTGCAGACATGTTTGCATGTCACTATTTTGACGATTATAGGTGTTGTAAATATTTCGAAATTTTATGCGTTCCAGCGTACAAGAAAAAAATATAAATTTCTGCTATAAAAAAAGATCATATTGATTCAAATGGTTCAAATGGCTCTGAGCACTATGGGACTTAACTGCTGAGGTCATCAGTCCCCCAGAACTTAGAACTAATTAAACCTAACTAACCTGAGGACATCACACACATCAATGACCGAGGCAGGATTCGAACCTGCGACCATAGCGGTCGCGCGGATCCAGACTGAAGCGCCTAGAACCGCGCGACCACTCCGGCCGGCTGATCATATTCAATCCATTTTCTCGGCGAAAGGTGTTTTCTACGTTATGTAAGCCCATATAGGATTCTATGTTTTCATATAGTTTATAAATACTAATACAATTTACGTACGTCAATTGTATTAATATTTAGTTTATAAATATTAATACAATTTATATACGTCAATTAGGTACAATGTACCTGTGTTCCTTACATTGTACGCAATTGACGTACCTAAATTGTATTAATATTTAGTTTATTGAGGTACGTAAATTGTATTAATATTTAGTTTATAAATTATTCATGTGGCAAAGCATGACTAGTCCACATTCTAAGTCGCTGAGGACGCATCATCCATGCATTCAGTTGCTACTGCTTCTTTACTGATAGCATAAAACGCCTCGTCTCCTTTTATATCCCCTCTTATGACGTCTAACGGCCCATTCCGCACTACATATGGCCTGGATATACTTTTGAGCAGATTGTGCATTATACATATAGCTTATGTCCACTGAAACGTAGTTCCGAGCAGTGGGTGGGAGCTAAGACCTGGAATGTGTCTGCGGGGCCTAGATACGGTGTGACAGGGTTACGGTGCAGAGTGGCGAAGTGAAGGGGTCTGAGGGTGAGTCCCGCAGCGCCCTGGCACGCTGCCGCAGGCGGCACGCAGCAGATATCGACCTGCCCCAAACTCGCCTTAAACGTGTTAGCCGTGCAGGGCTGCGCCTCGCCGGGGCAGCGGAATTGCGTTCCGCGTCTCGAAGCTTCGGCGCTGGAGGACGACGCGAGGAGGCGGAGACGCGCGGCGGGTCGCCAGCCTCCCAGGGGCACAGCCGTTGCGTATCGCAAGCATTCATTACTGACTGGCAAAGTGCGTCACCTCGGGCGCTCACAATAGTATGAAAATGTCCTTAGAATATAAAACGCCCATGCCATAAACAGTGGTACGAATGCAAAACTGCACATGTTAGTGTAGGGCAAGACAAGAGCGCATTTATATACGCTCGATTCACTTTCAGTTCACACCCTGCAGACATTTTAGCCCAGAAAAGTTTTACAGAAGTTCGAAATGTAGCACGTACTTCAATGCGAGATGCTTTTAATAATTTCCACAATGAAATTCTGTCTCTAAATCTGCCAGAAAACCCAAAGAGCCGGCCGGAGTGACCGAGCGGTTCTAGGCGCTACAGTCCGGAGCCGCGCGACCGCTACGGTCGCAGGTTCGAATCCTGCCTCGGGCATGGATGTGTGTGATGTCCTTAGGTTAGTTAGGTTTAAGTAGTTCTAAGTTCTAGGCGACTGATGACCTCAGAAGTTAAGTCCCATAGTGCTCAGAGCCATTTGAACCATTTGAAACCCAAAGAGATTCTGGTCATACATAAAGCACACCAGCAGCAAGATGCAATCAATACCTTCACTGCGCGATAGCAACGGTTAAGTCACTGATGACAGTGCCACTAAAGCAGAGTTATTAAACACGGTTTTCCGAAACTCCTTCACCAAAGAAGACGAAGTAAATATTCCAGAATTCCAATCAAGAACAAATGCCAAGATGAGAAACATAGAAGTAGATATCCTCGGTGTAACAAAGCAGCTTAAATCACTTAATAAAGGGAAGGTCTCCGGTCCAGATTGTATACCAGTCAGGTTCCTCTAAGAGTATGCTGATAAAATAGCTCCATATTTAGCAATTATATACAACCACTTGCTCACAGAAAGATCCGTACCTAAAGACTGGAAAATTGCTCAAGTCACACCAATACCCAAAAAGGGAAGTAGGAGTAATTCGCTGAATTACAGGCCTACATCACTAACGTCGACTTGCAGTAGGGTTTTAGAACATATACTGTATTCGAACATTATGAAGTACCTCGAAGAAAACGATTTATTGACATATAGTCAGCACGGATTCAGAAAATATCGTTCTTGTGAAACACAACTAGCTCTTTACAACTCATGAAGTAATAAGTGCTATCGACAAGGGATGTCAAATTGGTTCCATATTTTTAGATTTCCAGAAGGCTTTCGACACCGTTCCTCACAAGCGTCTTCTAACCAAACTGCGTGCCTACGGAGTATCGCCTCAGTTGTGCGACTGGATTCGTGATTTCCTGTCAGAAAGATCACAGGTCGTAGTAATAGACGAAAAGCCATCGAGTAAAACAGAAGTAATATCCGGCGTTCCCAAAGGAAGTGTTATAGGCCCTCTATTGTTCCTGATCTGTATTAACGACATAGGAGACAATCTGAGTAGCCGTCTTAGATTGTTTGCAGATGATGCTGTCATTTACCGTCTTGTAAAGTCATCAGATGATCAAAACGACTTGAAAAATGGTTTAGATAAGAGATCTGTATGGTGCGACAAGTGGCAATTGATCCTGAATAAAGAAAAGTGTGAAGTTATTCACATGAGTATTAAAAGAAATCCACGAAATTTCGATGACGCGATAAGCCACACAAATCTGAGGGCTGTAAATTCAAGTAAATACTTACAGATTACAGTTACAAATAACCTAAATTGGAACGATCACATAGATAATATTGTGGGTAGAGCAAACCAAAGACTGCGATTCATTGGCAGAGTACTTAGAAGGTGCAACAGGTCTACCAAAGAGACTGCTTACACGACGCTTGTCCGCCCTATTCTGGAGTATTGATGTGCTGTGTGGGATCCGCATCAAGTGGGAATGACGGATGACATCGAAAAAGTACGAAGAAGGGCACGTCGTTTTGTATTATCGCGAAATAGGGGAGATAGTGTCACAGACATGATACGTGAATTGGAGTGGCAAGCATTAAAACAAAGGTGTTTTTCGTTGTGACGGGATCTTCTCATGAAATTTCAATCACCAGTTTTCTCCTCCGATTGCGAAAACATTCTGTTGGCACCCACCTACATAGGGAGAAATGATCATCACGACAAAATAAGAGAAATCAGGGCTCGCACGGAAAAATTTAAGTGCTCATTTTTCCCGTGTGCAGTTCGAGAGTGGAACGGTAAAGAGACGGCATGAAGGTGGTTCATTGAACCCTCTGCCAGGCACTTTATTGTGAATAGCAGAGTAATCACGTAGATGTCGATGAAACGAGAGGGCTGACGCAATAAAAAAGAATGTGAAATGATCATTAACAAATAATTTAATTACACAAAGGATAATGCGATGCTGATCAACTTTACGAAAAATTAAGAGAGCGCTTACCAGAGACCTGCACGCCTTACCTGACTAGCCACCTGTAATTGAATGCCCGATCTGGCTCCCTGTGTCCCAACGTTCCGGCCCAGGAATTGGGTGGGGGGAACAAGTACCAGCTGACGGCAATGGATGCGAAAATGGTGGTTCGATCACGTAATCCTTTTTGGTCCCAGTATTGCCTACACAGAAGTTCAAGTTGGCAATACTACATCTGTGGTGTCATAGACTAATAAAACCCTAACCCGAGTATCACAGTAGAGAACGGAAACGCCTGTTTCTGTCAGTCACCGATAGTGGTCACCCGTGGGTCCGGCGGATGAACTGATGCGTGACCACTGAGTGATGTCTTCAGAGTCTCCGACTAAGAGCGCCCTCTGTCGCCGCGATATAGGATAGCCGATGGCAGCTACACGCCCAGAGCCCAAGTCGCAGTCTTCGACAATGACCAGACATAGTCAGCTTCTGACAGTTGCTCGTGCATTAGAAGCGTTCTCACTCGAAATACATGGTGCAACTCGAGCATTTCAAGTGAGAATGTTCCGAGATGTGCTTCACTCGTCATGTAAATGCAAACATTGGCACAAATATTCATTTTTTACAATATTTTGTGGATTTTAACAACTGATGATGATCGTATGGCATTGATGGCCAGGAGTCCGTCCTAGAGAAGTACGGTCACCAAGTTCCATGTCTTTTCAGTTGATGTCACATTGGGTGAGTTGTATATAGATGATGAAGATATGATGATGAGGACAACACAACACCCAGTCCACGAGAGGAGAAAACCTCCGACCCGTCTGGGAATTGAACCCGGGTCTACTTCATGGCCGGCCGCGGTGGTCTAGCGGTTCTGGCGCTGCAGTCCGGAACCGCGGGACTGCTACGGTCGCAGGTTCGAATCCTGCCTCGGGCATGGGTGTGTGTGTGATGTCCTTAGGTTAGTTAGGTTTAAGTAGTTCTAAGTTCTAGGGGACTTATGACCTAAGATGTTGAGTCCCATAGTGCTCAGAGCCATTTGAACCATCTACTTCATGGCAGTCAGACGCGCCAACCACTCTGCTAAGGAGTTGGACTTCAACAATTAAAAAGCATCAAATGAATGCTACATATGTAAACCTGACGAAATGAATCTCGGGTGAACAGCCTGGTGTGAGTGTACATAGGACGCAATATTTCGGCAATCGACCTTGTTGCCATCATCAGGTGTGCTGATGTACTGCCAGGGGGCGGCAGGCGTGAGGTATATATCAATATATCAGATTCACCATCCCCCTCCCTCGAGAGGATATTCCGAAATATTGTGTCGTTTGTACACTCACACCATGCTGTTCACCCGAGATTCTTTTCGTCATGAAATACGCCTGGAGAAATTGAAGAAGCACATATGTAAATATGCCAAGTTCCGCAAGGTGCCTTTTTAGCTGTGTATATTTTTACTTGTGACAAATCTGTTTATAATTTTATTTTTGACGAATCTCTGTGGAATGTGAAAAACATTCTCCTCTAAATTTTAACGTGGCATAAGTAATGAACGCACAGTGTAACATGGCGTATAATCAAATAGTTTTTGAAGGTATGTAAATGTATAATTGCATTTCTTCATTTGTAATATTCAACAAAAATAATGATTGCAAATGCACTATGTATAAATGCACAATGTTACTTATCTGAAGATGACAGTTGTACCTGTCGAAAATGGTCCATAATAATAGTTTTGAACACGATCTCGGCTATAAAAAATGTCGTTTAAGTACATACAGCTCGCTCGTTTTCGTTTCTCATTACGAGAAACTTCAATAGAAGCGTACATATTTTTAAAGCCATGACGGAAATTGAATGCGTCGTCTTGAGGTATGACCGGACTGCTGTCGCGAGATCTCGTCCGTGTTTGACTTCAAGTTAATGAGTTCAGCATATATTGCAACAAAGACTTGCACGCCAATATTCACGATGAACCGAAACCGACCGATCGCGACTAGATACTGTTTCAGGGTATCCTCGAGTTCATATCTGTGTCGGCTGTATTTCCTTGTTCTATGTGCCTCCCCTGCAAAACATAGTCCAAGCCGCGAACCTTACAGGGAAGGCGGCGCTGACCTCTCCTGTTGTTTTACTGTTAAGCACCGGCGAGAGTGGCCGAGCGGTTCTAGGCGCTACAGTCTGGAACAGCGCGACCGCTACGGTCGCAGGTTCGAATCCTGCCTCGGGCATGGATGTGTGTGATGTCCTTAGGTTAGTTAGGTGTAAGTAGTTCTAAGTTCTCGGGGACTGATGACCTTAGCAGTTAAGTCCCATAGTGCTCAGAGCCATTTTACTGCTAAGCGGTAGCAGGGACTTTCGTGGCTACAACAGACTGACACCAATGCAGAGCAGTGGGAAAAAAGGGTCTTCTTTCGCGACAGCGTTGCCTGGAAGCAAGTTTGAACGTAATGGCTCCTTCCTTTCTTTTTAACGTAGATATTCTTGAGGCTATTTTGGTAAATCGATTTCCAGTAAACCGAAACTTATGCGGATCTTCTCGTTCTGTGATCCTTCTGCTTTGCAACACATTGGTTTGTTTGGAGTCGTTTCGACAATTACTTTTCAGTGGAAAATTTGCATGTCAAATTTACCAGCTCATTGATTATGCACGCAATAAACCCGTGATTGCGTAGTCTGGTTCGTAATCTATTCTGCAGCTCTTTGGTTTAATATTAATTAGGTATTTCGTGTCTCCTTCTTAGGAAGGGATGGGTGAAAACATCGTTAGGATATTTCTACGTATAGGAGAGCTAGAAATGTCTCCTGTTCACAAAGCATTTAAAATTAAAAATCGCATGTGCATGATAAGGAACGCCATTTGCCCTAAACACTGACTGATTTAAGCTTCAATAAAGTTCAAGAAAAATGTTTCACATTGGTCTTAATTAGCACGGAAAGAGTATCCTAAAGGTAATGATGAGCTTCAGTACGAAATGAAGTACTGTTAGGTTGAAATTGTTTTATATACAGTAACTAAAATTGTGAGTACTTCTTATTAATTGTTTAATATCACCAAGGATATTATATTATTTGTTAAGTTACAATGAACAACACTGAAGCTGTTTAAAATACAGAAGCAGGCACTCGGCACTGGTAACAGGCACACGCTCTTAAATTTCCCTTGTTCGCCTGTACGTAACTCCTTCATCCTCAACTAAATAATTTCAGATGGCTTCGATCAAACTTGCAATCCCTAAATAAAAACTTTATATAAAGCGAGAGGGGGGGAAAATTTACAGCTAGTAAGCAAACTTTGTACCAATGTGACTTACTGTTCGAATCCTGCCTCGGGCATGGATGTGTGGGATGTCCTTAGGTTAGTTAGGTTTAAGTAGTTCTAAGTTATAGGGGACTGATGACCTCAGCAGTTACGTCCCATAATGCTCAGAGACATTTGAACCATTTGACTTACTGTTGGAAAAAAATGCTGAATGGCGTCGGGTGTGGTGAGGGCGGGGGTAAGACACTCACAGCAGTGCTAGGAGTGGAGGTTGGTGGGAACATGACAAGGAGGTGACACGTTAAGAGTGTCCGAAACGAGAGATGATAGTGATTAATTTCTCTTGGCCCAGTCGAATAAAATTTCTAAAATGACATGGTCGCCTTCGACTGTTAAATGGTTTACTTTAAATGACTTCTATTGCAATTCTGGCCTTTAGCCAGTTTCATGTGGAACACATCGAAAATTTCGTGCCTTAGCACTTATTGGTGACAGTCAAAGGAAGAGGGTGGGATGTATTTTTTAAAAGGGATCGGCTGGATTCATTTTAGTGATAAACTAACGGAGGATATTCTTGTTTTTTAACAAGCTACACTTATTCATGTCTGCAGTCATGAACGGGGGTGATTATCATGCAATTCCGTCTACGTCATCCTTGTTAACTATCACTGTACCATTTTATATTGTAAAACATGGCCAACGAACAAGATTTACGCAACTGACAACTTGAATGTCTCTAACCAAGAATAGTGTAGGAAGGTGACGTTGCGAATGTTACTTTTGGGTTCAGTTCGTTAAATGTACGTTAATCTGAATTTTATTCCCTTTTCAGGGCACAAATGCGTCCTGTTGGCACTATTACTTTGGGACAGACTCGTGGAAACGGCTGGAAATTGGAATTACGCGATGTAAGGAGACAGTCAAGGAGAATCAAGGTTCTTTGATCATGAACGACAATTTATTGTACTCGGACATAGGGCCCTCATAGGTATACATTTCGAAACATGGTCACAGTACAGAACATTCACAATACAAATTGTGATATAACATTCGGCTGGGTTCCTTAATACACAAAATGGAATGCATGAGAAATATTGATTGTATTGTAAGCGGGACCAACCTCGTATTGGAGGCGGGAAGTAACACAACGGATAGAGCAAGGGTCATTTAACTCTCATGTTCACGTACAGTGAGAAAACGAGCAACGTTTCAATTAACATTAATACATTCAGACAACAAACAGAGACGACGAGAGGCGTTCTGACCTGAGAAATGTGGTCGCAAATATCTACTTGTAAATGAAAAAATAGGAAATACAAGAAAATCCTTCACTCATTTGGGCATTCACTGGGTGCACTATTACGCGTTCTACAAATCGCATAACAGCAACATGTAATAGCTACTAGACAAAAAACACATGGCGAGCTTCATACTCGCTAGGTGGGACTAAGTACACACAAATAATATCGGGCATCCACCTTGTAACCACCTACCACATCGCTGCAACCGTGCCCAGGGTTGTGAACTGTAGGCCTTCCTGACAACTAGTAGCTCAGCTCCACGCCGCACTGTAGAGGTCATTCACCCCAACTGCTAAAATTATATGAGCCATCGATAATATGAATTATTTTTCTATTAACTGAGGTGAAATGTGTCAGTTAAAAGAATACAAATACATGATTAGATTTAATATTAATGAATATGCTATTTTTAAGTCCTCTTCATGCAACTAAGCTTAGGACTTTTTTTTCTTTTTTTTTTTCTTTTGCCGGCTTTCAGTTTGTAAATAAAAATACGTCTGTGGATTCGAAGGAGCTGTACAGAAGATATCATTACAGATTGCATTTAAAACTTGCGTTTCTGACTGTCAGACTTTAATGTCATTGTGAAAATGATCAAAAATTTTTGTTGATACCTTTCTGAGCAACTGGCAGTTTGAATAATGGACAATGATGCTGTAGGTAAGGGCGTTAAAATTGAAACGTTCCCTTAGAACAATTTATACAAGACTGTGCTTAACCTGACACACAATAATTTTAGGGCAACGCAATCTGACTATCAAAAATCCCTGCAAAAGTATGGCCCTGAGTAACATTAAACTATACCTTTCAGAAATCACTTACCTCACAAAAATCTTCGTTACTCGAACTACTGCAATACAGTGAGCGCCACTTCTGCCAGCTAAATAAAAGATTCAAACTACTGAAGGCACTAATTACTGATAGGGATAGTTAGCAAATGAAAGATATTAATAGAGAACAAACAATATATTTACCTTAATATTCATAACTGACATCCAGTATTACAAATTATCAAAACTCCGCCATCTCTCTCCCCACATCCACCACTACTGGCGGCTCACCTCCAACTGCGCAACGCTACGCGCTGTTAACATCCAGCTGCCCCTCTACAATGGCAGACAACAATGCAAACTAGCCACAGACTGCACACAGCACAGCCAGTGATTTTCATACAGAGAGCGCTACGTGGCGGCGGCGTTACCAATATAAGAACCTAAACAGCCTACTTACATAAAGAAAACATAAACAGCCTACTTACATAAAGAAAACATAAACAGCCTACTTACATAAAGAAAACATAAACAGCCTACTTACATAGTATGTAAGTAGGCTGTTTATGTTTTCTTTATGTAAGTAGGCTGTTTATGTTTTCTTTATGTAAGTAGGCTGTATGTAAGTAGGCTGTTTATGTTTTCTTTATGTAAGTAGGCTGTATGTAAGTAGGCTGTTTATGTTTTCTTTATGTAAGTAGGCTGTTTAGGTTCTTATATTGGTAACGCCGCCGCCACGTAGCGCTCTCTGTATGAAAATCACTGGCTGTGCTGTGTGCAGTCTGTGGCTAGTTTGCATTGTTGTCTGCCATTGTAGAGGGGCAGCTGGATGTTAACAGCACGTAGCGTTGCGCAGTTGGAGGTGAGCCGCCAGCAGTGGTGGATGTGGGGAGAGAGATGGCAGAGTTTTGATAATTTGTAATACTGGATGTCAATTATGAATATTAAGGTAAATACATTGTTTGTTCTCTATTAATATCTTTCATTTGCTAACTATCCCTATCAGTAGTTAGTGCCTTCAGTAGTTTGAATCTTTTATTTAGCTGGCAGTAGTGACACTCGCTGTATTGTAGTAGTTCGAGTAACGAAGATTTTTGTGAGGTAAGTGATTTCTGAAAGGTATAGTTTAATGTTACTCAGGGCCATTCTTTTGCAGGCATTTTTGATAGTCAGATTGCGTTGCGCTAAAATTATTGTGTGTCAGGTTAAGCACAGTCTTGTATAAATTGTTCTAAGGGGACGTTTCATATGGCGACCCTGCCAGGATACCTCACTGGAATCTTCTGATTTTTTCTTGTAGTTTGTGTATTTAGTGTAGCTTTTGTTTATTGCTAGCACGTAATTGTAGAGAGAATCTCCTTTGTAGTTGCAGTCTTTTATTGTTGTACTGTAAAACAGTTGTGGCATGCATATAGATTTGCACCAAGTATTTCGCAGCTGCGCTTGTAATTAACTACATATTATTTTCAGTGCTATGTTAATGTGTTCTCTTATTTTTGCTATTCAAATTGTGCTTTTCTGTGTTATCGTGTGTGCCGAGTCATTGTCTGTTCCTTTGTTGGCGCGCGTCATTATTGGGATTTGGAGACCTAATTTCTACAAATTCACGTTGCCCAGATGGCCCAGCCCTGTTTAAACCCCGCCAGTTCTGATACAATTCAGGTCTGTCGTTATGATCATATCGTCTGTCGTCATGTCGATAGGTTCCATAATTTCTTTCTTGTCGGTCACGTGGTGGAGAATTTCTCCTTGAATCGTAACTACGCGCTGGACCGTTGCGTCTAAAGTTATTCTGTCTCCCTTGACAATAATTATTTTGGTTCCCATATTGTCTGTTTCTCTGATTGTCTCTGTGATAGTCATTACTGCGGAGAGGTGATCTTTCCCTGTAATTATGACTACTCTGCCAACGGTTGTCATACGGATGGTGTCTGTTTTGGTAACGATTTACGTTATAAGAAGAGCCTTGTCGTGTATTATTTCTGTCATCGCGGAATTGTGACGGATGTGATCTGTAGTGATTGTTTTCCTGTTTTCGCATCCCGCGACTATCTGTGTCAATTTCTAATTCTTGTAAGAGTCCCTGAAAAGCTACAATGTCGTCTTTGCAACGTCCTGCCAAAATAATATGTCGTAAATGTTCAGGCAGTTTGATTAAGCAAATGCGGATGAGTTCTGAGGGGCTGTATGGGTTTGACAGGTATTGATTCTTGTGCAACATGTCTTCAAAATATTTCACAAGACTGGAAAATTCAGATTGTTCGAAGTGTTTCATCATTATGATGCTATGTTTTCCTCGGTCTTGTGTAGCTTGAGACCAATATGCTGAGAGGAAGGCATGATAAAAATCTCCTTCACTGTGACAATCGTGAATGACCGATCGCATTCTTACACCTGGTTCATTCTCTAAGTAGCCACACATAAATTCTAACCTGTGCTCCAATGGCCAGTTGGGAGGGAAACAATGAGAGAATTGATGGAGCCACGCTTGTGGATGAATGTCGTTGGCAGAATTCTTAAACGTTTTGAATTTACGTGTAGTAATGAACAGCTTATAGTCAAAATCATCGTGTCGGCGAGTAGCATATCGGTCATTGTTACGTCGTGTCGGCGGTTCCATATCAAAATTCGGTGTACCTTGCCAATTTCTTTCATAATTACCGAAATGCCCTGTGTTATTATTTTGTGGCTTTTGCGTATTTCTAAGTTCCTATTCCCGTGTTGGAGCGCGAGTGTCCTCTGAAATACGTAATTCTTGTATTACCTGTGTCAGCTGATCTTGTACTTCCCGGATTTCTATTTGGTGTTGCGTATTAATTTGATTCTGATTTTGTTTGAATTTCCTAATTTGTTCGCACTCTTCTGTGTCATTAAAGACTACTGGTTTTGTGTCATTCAGATTATCATCTACCTTTGTAGATAAATTATTTAGCTGATCCGAAAGTTCAACTACTTTCTCTGATAATGAAATAATTTCCCCCATGTGTCTTTCTACTGTGTCGTTTAAGTTTTCCTGAGTTTTTGCAAGTTGCGCAACCGAATCGGTAGATGCAACTGAGTCCATTTTAGCTTGCAAGGTCTCATGATTTTCATGAACAGTAGTCTGCAGTTCTTTTATGGCTGCTTCGTGATTCTGTAACGCATTCTCATGACGCGAAAAAATAGGTTGGAAATGCTCACAAATTTGTGTTTTTACGTCATTACAGACCTTTTGACATTTCGATTCGATGTTATGTAACTCAGTAGTTAAATCTTCACGTGTTTGTTCAAGTGTGGTGTCTAACTTCTGAAGCTTTTGCTGTGTTTGTCTCTGATTTTGTTCCATTGTGTCTAACTTTTGAAGATTTTGTCCCATTTGTTTCTGATTTTGTTCAAGCGTTGTGTCTAACTTTTGTAGCCGTTGTCCCATTTGTTGCATTAATTGTAATAACAATGCACTGGTGTCTGAAACATGTTCCTCAGTGCTTTTCGGCAGTGAATTTGCACTGGCAACATTCACATTTTGACAAGCGGAAAATGTGTCTTGACTCATTTGAGAAAACGGTGAGGACGCAAAACCTGAATCTACAGTATTTGCAAAATTGTGTCCTATCATTTCGGATTCCTGAGGCGAGCTGTTGCCGACCGATCGATCGATAATGCTTCCCTGTTCACTACCTGTCTCACTGCCTACGCCATTGTTTGACGCCCGCTCCATTTCCCTATGCACAGTTACCAAATTACTACTTTGAATATTAGTTAATTCATTACATGGTGGCGTTAACACACTGCTTTCGTCTTCACTGTCATTTCTCAGTTTACTTTGGAGCCAAGTGTTACGTTTTTCACACGCCATTATTGTCACAATATTTCACACGATAACACAGAAAAGCACAATTTGAATAGGAAAAATAAGAGAACACATTAACATAGCACTGAAAATAATATGTAGTTAATTACAAGCGCAGCTGCGAAATACTTGGTGCAAATCTACATGCATGCCACAACTGTTTTACAGTACAACAATAAAAGACTGCAACTACAAAGGAGATTCTCTCTACAATTACGTGCTAGCAATAAACAAAAGCTACACTAAATACACAAACTACAAGAAAAAATCAGAAGATTCCAGTGAGGTATCCTGGCAGGGTCGCCATATGAAACGTCCCCTTAGAACAATTTATACAAGACTGTGCTTAACCTGACACACAATAATTTTAGCGCAACGCAATCTGACTATCAAAAATGCCTGCAAAAGAATGGCCCTGAGTAACATTAAACTATACCTTTCAGAAATCACTTACCTCACAAAAATCTTCGTTACTCGAACTACTGCAATACAGCGAGCGGCACTACTGCCAGCTAAATAAAAGATTCAAACTACTGAAGGCACTAACTACTGATAGGGATAGTTAGCAAATGAAAGATATTAATAGAGAACAAACAATGTATTTACCTTAATATTCATAATTGACATCCAGTATTACAAATTATCAAAACTCTGCCATCTCTCTCCCCACATCCACCACTGCTGGCGGCTCACCTCCAACTGCGCAATGCTACGCGCTGTTAACATCCAGCTGCCCCTCTACAATGGCAGACAACAATGCAAACTAGCCACAGACTGCACACAGCACAGCCAGTGCTTTTCATACAGAGAGCGCTACGTGGCGGCGGCGTTTCCAATATAAGAACCTAAACAGCCTACTTACATAAAGAAAACATAAACAGCCTACTTACATAAAGAAAACATAAACAGCCTACTTACAAAATGCTTCTCAAATTGTAATGTATTATTTATGGCGAACTTGGTTTGGGGAATATTGTGTGTGTGTGTGTGTGTGTGTGTGTGTGTGTGTGTGTGTGTGTAGTGAAGGCGTAATTAAATGTATAACTTCTGGAAGAGGTACCTACAAGGTGACTGTGGATGAACACCACATATTATTCTCAGTGCTCACTTTCATACAATCAGTACTTTCTTTCTGAGTGGTGAGTTACCCCAGAAAATGAGCAATTATGTGAAGAGCAAAAGTAGCTGCACATTATTGTTCGAGCCCTCGAGTAAAATATTTTTTCCAGTACAAGTTTTCATCAATATGTACACTCAAAATTTTCTAGCAATATACTCTGTTTATTGACTCCTGTTTATGCGCTACATCAATTGTTGGTATGGCTATTTATTGTACAGAACTGAGGATAATGAGGATAAAATGATGATGATGAAGACGACACAAACACCCAGTCCCTGAGCTGAGAAAATCTCCAACCCATCCGGGAATCGAACCTGAGCCCCCCGGAATAACAAGCCGGCGCGCTGTCCACTCAGCTACGGTGGCGGACAGGCGGAACATCATTCATACATATAAGAAATAGGAGTGGTTTCAAAATTAAACCCTGTAGGGTTCTCTATACAGTTTATTCCCAGTAACGATCAGTACAGTACCTATGTAACGAACCTTAACTTCACTCATCCCATCCAGGCCAGAGTCCACAGATGAAGTGGGGACGCTCCATCACCCGACTGTAGGAGCGGTTTGGCACCTGTCCATTTAGCGCACTGAATTTGGTCTGAGGGAGTATGCAGAATGAGTCGCAGGTGAGCTCAGTGTGATTGTCACGCATCAGACTGTGGAAAGTAGGATCGAAGATTAATAATTTTTGTTTCACGTTAGGTTTGTACGAAATGACACAACATACATTGAGGTGACAAAAGTCATGGAATACCTCTTAAAGTCGTGTCGGACCTAGTTTTACCCATTGTAGTGCAGCAGCTCAGCGTGGCATGGACTCACTAAGTCGTCGGAAGAATACTGAGCCATGCTGCCTCTATAGCTGCCATAATTGCAAAAGTGTCGCCGGTGCAGGATTTTGTGCACGAACTGACTTCTCGATTATGTCCCATAAATATTCGAAGGAACTCATGTAGGCCGATCTTGGGTGGCCAAACTGTTCACTCAAATAGTCAAAAATATTCTTCATGCCAATTATGAAGAACTGTGGTCCAAAGACATGGCGCATTGCCACCTATAAAAATTCTATCGTTGTTTCGGAACATGAAGTCCATGAAGAGATGCAAATGGTCTCAAAATAGTCGAACATAACAATTTTTAGTCAATGGTCGGTTCAGTCGGACCAGAGGATCCAGTCTTGTTCTTCTGTTCTGTTGCTTGTGCCTTTTTCCCGCAATGACGCAGGGTTGGCATGGTTAATCGGATTTGGCAAGGTTAATTTAAGAGGTGGCCGGATGTCCTTCCTGCCGCCACCCCGTACCCCCCAGGATGGAATTAGTGAACCCCAATTGTCTGTGTCTAGTGTAATCCATGGAATAGTGCGAATGTGTTCACATGTCTGCGAGCCGTGTAACTGATGCGGGACGTGGGGACCAGCCCGGTATTCACCTAGTGGGATGTGGAAAACCACCTAAAAACCACATCCAGGCTGGCCGGCACACCAGCCTCCGTCGTTAAGCCGTTGGGTGGATTCGATCCGGGGCTGGCGTGCCTACCCGAGTCCAGGAAGCAGCGCATTAGCGCTCTCGGCTAACCTGGTGGGTCACCAGAGGACCCTGTCCATTCCACGTAAATACAGCCCACAAAGCCACTACCAGCTTGCACAGTGCCTTGTTGACATCTTGGGTCCATGGCTTCGAGGGGTCTGCGCCACTACTTGAACATTACATTAGCTCTTACCAACTGACGAGGCCATGGTTTTCCAGTTGTCTAGGGTCCAACCCATTAGGTCACTGGTCCAGGAGAGCCGCTGCAGGCGATGTACTGCTGTTAGCAAAGGCATTCGCTTCGGTCTTCTGCTACAATAGCCAATTAACTCCAAAATTCGCCGCGCTGTCCTAACGGATACGTTCGTCGTACGTCCCACAGTGTTCATTGTCTGTCAGCACTGACAACTGGACGCTCTCGCTCGTTAAGTGAAAGCCACCGACCACGGCGTTGTACGTGGGGTAATGCCTGAAATCTGATATTATCAGCACACTGTTGACACTGTGGATCTCGGAACACTGAATTCCTTAACGATTTCCGAAATGGAATGTCCCATGCGTCCAGCTCCAACTACCATTCCGCGTTCAAAGTCTGTTAATTCCCTTCGTATGGCCATAATCACGTCGGAAATCTCTTCACATGAATCACCTGAGTACAAATGACAGCTCTTTCAATTTACTGCCCTTGTATACCTTGTGTACGCGATACTACCGACGTGTGTGTATGTGAATATCGCTAGTCCTTGACTTTTTTCAGCTCTCTGCATTCTCGGTGCAATTCGAGAATGCTATGGCTTGGTTATGAAGATAAATGTAGAATTTGTCTACACTGGTGTCCAAAATTAAAGAAACAAAAGGAAATTTTGCAAGATTGCGTTTATTTTGCCACAAAACAGTATAAACAGGTGATAGTAAAATAAAACAATGTGAAGAATACAGAAAGTAAACATTTGCAACATGCACAGCGATAGATAAGAACGTCCTTCCTTTTTTTCCAACTTAAACGATTTGCACTCACCTTCCGACAACTGTTTAATACGCTCAGTATGGGGCGTGGCCACCTCTGATAGCAAACAGGCCTCACAACGACGGAGCATGCTGTGAATGATGTCATCAGTCTGATGTTGAGACATTAACGCCCATTCTTCCTGCAGAGCTGCTCGCATTCTTGGAGAGCGGTTGGTGGATGCTGACATGATGCAAACCGTCTCCCTAGTGCACCCTAGATGTGCTCTATGGGGATTAAAATCGGGAGAGCGAGCAGGCCACGTCATGCATGCAACATCTTACGTTTCCAAAAAAACATCACCCCCCCCCCCCCCCAATGCTCTAGGAGGTCAAGCATTATCGTCCATCAATACGACTTCTGGGCCACAGCACCTCGCAACAACCTCAAATGAGGTTGCAAGATCTTGTCGCGATACCCCACAGCAGTTAAACCTTGCCGATTCAGCCATACAGTTTCATGGAGTGGGTTCGAGTGGTAAACATAATCCCTGTCCACACCATTAGGGGTCCTCGTCGATCTCCGTCTCTTTCCATAATTTTTGGGCGCCAAAATCGTATTCCACGTTCTCTCTACATGCGAATCCATCGAGAATCACTCTCCAGACTAAAGCGGGACTCATCTGTGAAAACAACCTTGACCCACTGTTCGATCGTCCAGGTGGCATGTTGATGACTCCGCTCCAGCCGTTCCCTTCTATGAAGACGCGTCAGAAGTAGTCATACAGCAGGTCTCCGACAATAAAGGCCACTCTACCGAAGCCCTCTGCACACCGTTTGCCTCGATACAACACGTCCAACGTATGCTCCGAGCTCACGTGCCAGTTGCCAGGCAATAAATACTAAGGCGTTAAGTCGTTCCCTTCCGGTCAAATAACGGTCCTCTCTTCTAAAGCCACACGTGGTTTGCCCTGCCCTGGTCTTCGCGATAGAGTTTCGGTCTCTATAAACTGTCAGCACATCCGAGAAACAACAGAACGATTCACATTAACCAATCGGGCCAAATCAGTGTGCAACTGTCCTGCTCCCTTTCTTTATATGGCCCACCGCCGCAGAGTGTCTGGCAGGTGTCCTCGTTGTGCCATATTTCTCCGCCTGTGACTGTGTACACAGCGACTATGGATGTGGGGCTACCCAACGAACACTACCTCGTTTCATAGGCGACCGACGTCATCGTTGGCGTGATTGTGCGTTGATCGGAATGCCACCTTCCGTGCTGAACACGATCCTACGGACATCTGGTCGACAGCTTGTATGATTATACACAGGACGGAATATAGCTGTTTGTTCCTTTAATTTTGGACACCAGTGTATGCTTTTGGGTGTATAGCGTGAAATTATGTTTAATGAATACCTTTACGTTTTAATTGTTAGTTTTATCATTTTCCTGATTTTGCATTTACATACTACAATGTAAAAATATTGGTAGTCTGGGTGTAATCCTAGTACTTTATATCGTAATGGTCATTGATCTTACAGCAATGTGTTTCCTCTTCACAGGCATTATGGTTACCAACTGCAAACGTATCTTTCCTATCGACAATAAACGACGCCAGAAGCGGAGCATACTCGTACATTTACGAACGAGTCGCATGCAGTTTCTTGGAGAGTAGCAACTGCTGAGGTAAGCTTTCAAACAGAATGTCTCGTAGATAACGCCGCATTCCGCCTTGCAGCTTAGGCGGTCGTCTTATGAAAAAGTTGCTGTTGGTCGATATCGTACAAGTCAGCGATGAACATTTTGTGAATATCGGAAAGATTGACCAAGTCTTGAGGTGACACGTTGTGATAAGCTAAACGTTGCTGCAGCTGTGGTAAATGGCTAACCTACTTCAAGGTACCAGAAAATTGTACCTTCCAAAGAAAAATTCAAACAAGAATTCAAACTTCACCAACATAGAATGAATTTGCACTCTGCAGCGGCGTGTGCGCTGAATTGATGCTTCTTACACATATGAAAACAGTGTGCCTGAGTGGAACTTGAAACCAAATCGTATGCCTTTCAAGGACAAACTGAACTGAACCATCCAAGCATGGCTTATGACAGGTCCTTACTTTCCGGAAACAGACTCATGAGCTAAGACAGTTCTACGCAGTATCTTTTCTTCCAGGAGTTCCAGACCTATAAAGTACGGAGAAGAACTTACGTGCAGTTTGGAAGTTAGGAAAAATGATTCAAATGGCTCTGAGCACTATGGGACTTAACTTCCTAGGTCATCAGTCCCCTAGAACTTAGAACTACTTAAACCTAACTAACCTAAGGACATCACACACATCCATGCCCGTGGCAGGATTCGAACCTGAGACCGTAGCGATCGCGCGATTCCGGAGTGTAGCGCCTAGAACCGCTCGGCCACCCAAACCGGCGGAAGGTAGGAGATGAGGTACTCGCAGAACGGCAGAAGTTCGACGTGAAGGCAGGTGGTAATTCGTGCCGGGATAAATTAGACGGCACACCATTTGCCTGCGAAAGACAATGGTTCCGGACTCAAACTCGGCCCGGTAGGCAATTTTAATGTGCAAGTTAAGTTCCACCAAGAGACTAAATTGTGCTCGTAATGAAGCGCAAACATAACTGTAAAGTTTTAGGTGTAATGCATCGTTATTCGTTGTTTTTTATTGAGATGAACTAAAAAAGGTAGGAAGCGTTTGTTTCCTATACAGATATCACTATTCTGGTTTATGGTGAAGTCTGGAAATCTTTAAGTTTATTTGTAGTGGCTATCTCTTCAAGGAGATAGGATTTTTAATCACTACGTCACAGTAAATCTGATCGCTGATGAAATTCATCATATACAAACCGCCACAGTTTCAGAATACCCTTGAAGCCCAGAGCTGCAACACCAAGGGGGATGAAATTACCTTTAACACTTATTACTAATGTAAACAGTGGATGAAAAGTATATTTAATATACAGCGATAAAAATGTTTAATCATTTGTCCAATATATTAAAAGTTTTAAACCTAGCCTAAAATCGTATTTTATGGATACCTCCTTCTTATTCATTTCTAATCTGATGGTAGCACATGTAGAAAAAAGATTAAATAAAAAATTAAATGATTAAAGTGTAACAGTAGATAGACGAGCAGTGTTAAGAACTAGCACGTCATTTATTATGAAATTTAAACCAGTGTGATATTTAGTAACATGAAAATAGTCTCCATATAGCTATAATCACAACAGATCATATAATCGTACCAACAAACTGACTGTTTCCACATCATTTCGATAAAAGTCATGGAAATGACCCCACTGCACTTGCTAAAGTTTTCTCTTTGTAATTTGCTCTTTTCAGGAGTAGCCTATTATATCTTACAGTTCCGTTCAAATCCCTTTTGCTCAATAATGCATGAGCAACAGCGCACATATTACGTGACAAGTAATTCCTGCGACTGCAGAGTTCACAATAATGAGAATCTACACGTCGAGGATCCGGACCTGGACAGTAATAACTGCTCTGCCTCAGGTGAGCAGGTTTCTAATCAGCAAAAAAATGCTCCGCTGACAATTCAGATTGACGCTGTATAATTACTGAAGCCTATACATAAACCGACATTGTCTCTCAGAAGATGAGCGCGCCAGTGCACATAACCTTTTTAATATCGTTGCGAACGTCAACAGACAGAATTTTGCATCCCAGTCATTAGAGCACCCTGAAAATATTATGATTCATTCAATGTTCAGCTGAATAATACTTCCTGGTAGTGGGAGCAAATCGCGAAAAATAACCGCTGGCTGCAGGAGAGACCGAGTGCGGCTGCTGTTTGACAATTTTGTGAAGACAGACGGACGAGCCACATGCCTTAGTCAGTTCTGGATTATTCTCTGTTCTGTTGTCATGGCCAGTAAATGTCCTTGAAGTGGACTTTGTACTACACTAACTTATGGGCCCTCTATTCATTGCCGAATCAAAAGAATACATTAAGCGTCACATTAAGCACGCTTATGGTTCTTTGTTTGCTATGACCGTCAAAAAATGGTTCAAATGGCTCGGAGCACTATGGGACTTAACATTTGAGGTCATCAGTCCTCTAGAACTTAGAACTACTTAAACCTAACTAACCTAACGACATCACATACATCCTTGCCCGAGGCAGGATTCGAACCTGCGACCGTAGCGGTCTCCCGGTTCCAGACTGTAGCGCCTAGAACCGCTCGGACACACTGACCGGCCTATGACCGTTATCCCAACCCAATGCTGAAATATATATATCAGGCCACTAAAATCGCAACACCAAGAAGGTGGCACGAAACAAAAGTCAGATTGAATTGAAGAGTACTGCATGCTCGGATATACACTCATGCTCATAAATTAAGGATAATGCTGATACATGGTGAAAGAACGCTCTGATGTGCGGTTTGCGGGGTTTAAATCACATCGGGGCATGACCATACGGTGCATTTAATCTGCGGTCGTCGCACGGTAGCGCTGGCAGCAGTACACACACGCAGAGGTGTGTTGGTACATGTCAGAGTACGGTGCAGCGAGTAAGTGTGCAGACGTTTTCAGACGTGCTAATGGTGACTGTGTGTTGAAAATGACTCAAAGAACACTTACTGACGACGTTATGATGGGTAGAATACTAGGGCGACTGGAGGCTGGTCACACACAGCAGGTCGTAGCACGGGGCCTCTTTGTGCCACAAAGTGTGACGGGACGTCCATGGTGTACAACACCACAAGAAGACCGATATCTCACCATCAGTGCCCGCAGACGGCCACGGAGTACTGCAGGTAGCCTTGCTCGGGACCTTAGTGCAGCCACTGGAACAGTAGTCTCCAGATACACAGTCTACAGACGACTGAACATACATGGTTTATTCGCCCAGAGACCTGCAAGGTCCATTCCACTGACCCCTGATCACAGGAGAGCCCATAAAGCCTGATGTCAAGAACACAGTACATGGTCATTGGAACAGTGGTCCCAGGTTATGTTCACGGACGAGTTCAGGTGTAGTCTGAACAGCGATTCTCTCCCGGTTTTCATCTGGCGTGAACCAGGAATCAGATACCACTTCCTTAATGTCCTTGAAAGGGTCCTGTATGGAGGTGATGGTTTGGTGGTGTGGGGTGGGATTACAATTGATGCACGTACACCCTTGCATGTCTTTGACAGAGGAACTGCAACAGGCCAGGTGTATCGGGACGTCATTTTGCACCAGTACGTCCGCCTTTTCAGGGCTGCAGTGGGTCCCACCTTCCTCCTGACAGATGATAACGCACGGCTCCACCGAGCTGTCGTCGTGGAGGAGTACATTGAAACAGAAGATATCAGGCGAATGGAGTGGCCTGCCTGTTCTCCAGACCTACTCCTCATCGAGCACACTGAGATACTCTCGGTCGACGTATCGCTACACGTCTTCAAACCCCTGGGACACTTCAGGAGCTCCGACAGGCACTGGTGCAAGAATGGGAGGCTATACCCCAGCAGCTGCTCGACCACCTGATCCAGAGTATGCCAACCCGTTGTGCGGCCTGTGTACGTGTGCATGGTGATCATATCCCATATTGATGTCGGGGTACATGCGCAGGAAGCAGTGGTGTTTTGTATCACATGTGTTTCGGGACGGTTTTCTCAACTTATTACCAATACGGTGGACTTACAGATCTGTGTCGTGTGTGTTCCCTATGTACGTACCTATGCTATTAGCATCAGTTTTGTGTAGTGCTGCGTTGTGTGGTACCACATTCTGCAATTATCCTTAATTTATGAGCATGAGTGTAGAAAAGATTATCAAATAAAAGCAGCCGCACCAAGTGCGTAGGAATAAGTTGTGTAGAAGTGAGGCCGCCTACATTCCGTTTATAGCATGTAAGAAAAAGTATGCTAAAACTTTCAGGAAACATTCCTCACGTGGAGGAAGAACATGGGTCATGGGCGGAGAAACGCTTTATTTCCATGTTAGAACTCAGTTTCTACAACTCTTCAATACATTAATTACGGGAAAGACAAAGAAAAACATCATAACAGCACAGCATGAAACACTTTCGTAAATGAAATGTACAAAATTCCGTCCGTTAACAAGGATACATGCATCAGCCCTGACACTGAATCCCTGATGGACTAATGTGCCCCTGATGAACTGCGTTTCATTCACATTTCACAATAAGGGTACGAAGACTCTGTACATCTTGTACCACGGCTCCGCACACAAGTTTTCAAATACTCCCACAAATAAAAGCCTAGTGGGATTAGGTCCGGATAGCGTGGAGGCCAAAGAATTGGTCCACGTCTACCTACGCATACGTCACGGCATTTGCTGTTTAGAAGCCTACGAACATTAACGCTGAAAAGAGGAGGAGCTCCATCATGCATGAAGTACGGGTTTTGTCTCACTGCTAAAGGCGCATGTCTATCAGAACAGGTAGATTAATCTCGAAAAAAGCATGATAAGTTTCTCCGTTGAGAGCCTGGGTGGCAGAGCATGAAGCCCCCAACAAACAGGCGTCAACAGTGCCGGCCCAAACATCGACAAAAAATCTTTGTTGATGACGTGATTGCACAATTTAATGGCGATTATCGACAGTACAGTATAAGGAATAGACCAAAAACTGGAAGTTTTGGGTCTCCCTTCGTGATTTTTCTTTTGTCACTAAAATTTGTTCTCCTTCTTACCTAATGTGAATTATTGAACACTATCTTCTACATTGTGTTTGTTAAGTATGATTCAAACCAGTTGTGTTTCCCATGATTGATGTCATTATCAAGAGAAGTAGAAAATGAGCTCTAACATGGAAAAAACCATTTCCGGACTGAGATTCATACAACACATTTTATTCCTCTACGTGTGAGAAATGTTTCCTGAAAGTTTGGCCGTACCTTATTATTACGCCCTGTATAAGGAAAGATTACGCAGCATCATTTATGGTGCACTGCTCGGAGGAAAATTCTGGAACAGTTAAATGCGATAGTCTATTTCCAAATTATTTCATGATTAAATGGGACAAATATTGACAATTGCAGAAGTAATTAGGAAATGTCGTTTTCGTGTCGATCTGAGGATATTTCATTACGCACATTTCCTGATGGACCACTGATTTGTGCTACACGTTCGAAACGTGATATTGCTACCGCAAAGCAAATACCTATTAGCAGAGCAAATGTTGTCGCAGATCCCATCGCTTTACCCTGGCCGTGTGGTAATGTAATTGCCACGCCAGATACAAGTGATCCCAGGGACGTTAAAGTTATTAATTCCGATCGGCATCCATCTAATTCTACACAAATCAGTGTTATTAGATATTAAATTGGTATAATCTGTTACTGTTTCTGTGTGAACATTAACATTGCTGTTACACTCACATCGGGTCGATAGACATACAACATTCCTTCACGAGTGACGTGAGAACAGAAGAGAGGCAATCGAGGGAAGGCTTTCTCTATATATACTCTTCTGCATCTAAGGGGTGATTCAAAAGATTGCGCAAAGATTGAAGGATCTGACAGAGTAATCAAAATAAAACAACTTTGGAATAGGAGATTATGGTCTTCAAAGCAATCCTGAGCCAGTGAAAGGACTAACAATATCACGAATAACAATGACAGAGAGCGCACACGACCCGCAAGTTTGGCAAAGATAATGTACTATTTGTATGTTACAGAAAATGTTCCAAATGGCGACCAAGGCGACCACAACATTCAGTACGGGAATAACTTCTTCTTAGGAAATTCTGTCGCACTGTACAAAGGACAGCAGGCATCGCACGGACCGCATCAGGTCCTGAAAGTATCCTGGCGAAAGTGTTCCTTCGACAGGGCTTTTAATATATCCCCACAATTAAAAGAGATGTTAGACAAAAGAGACGAGATGGTGGCCGTGCAGTTGGACATCCTATTTCGATAAAGTGCCTGAGATATATGGCACTGATTACATTTCGTACTTGAACGGAAAAGTGTGCAGCTGTTCCGTCTAGTTGCACCCACATCTGACGACACATCTAAGTAATACGTCCTTTACCAGTTCTGGTAGAACTTGTTCGATGAAGACCTTCTATTGCACGTCATTAAAAGTGAAGCACTATCCGAACACGTGCCTGCCGACAATAACGGCCCATACATTCACTGCAGAGCGCAGTGTTCGAATGGGACGTGAGGACTGCCCTGCGCTTAGCTGTAACGTTATGACAAATAGAGAACCCATCGCTGGTGAACTATGCTTCATCTTTGAATGAAAAGTTGATTAGAGCATTGGGCTGATTTTCACAAAGGTAATCTGTCCATTCACAATACGGAACTCCTTGCTGGAAAATCATCCACACTCAAACCATGAGCTCGGTGGTGGTTATATGGGTCCAACTGGTTGTCGAGCAGGACACGACACACACTGCTTTGTGGCATGTCCATGATATGAAAGATGGCAAGCGTGTTTATTGATGGCTCTTTGCCCGTATGTGCAAGTGCCTCCTATTGTATATCGACTGTGCGAGTACTCCGTTGGGGATCCGTATGATGCACTGGAAGCCGGCCGGTGTGGCCGAGCGGTTCTAGGCGCTTCAGTCTGGAACCGCGCGACCGCTACGGTCGCAGGGTCGAATCCTGCCTCGGCATTGGATGTGTGTGATGTCCTTAGGTTAGTTAGGTTAAAGCAGTTCTAAGTTCTAGGGGACTGATGACCTCAGATGTTAAGTCCCGTAGTGCTCAGAGACAGTTGAACCATTTTGATGCACTGGACGTAAGCATTGCCAGTGGTTCTGCCATACATGAAATGGTTGTCTCGCAGTTCTGGAAAGCTATACTCTTGCATTTCGCAAAGTGCTGTACGTATCAAAGACACTGCAGTTGCCTTCGGTAATTCCGCTGCGTGCTGTACCGATCCACAAAGTATTGGAACGCGAACAACAAACTTGTCTCAGAGCGCACAAATGAAAAGGAGACGTACGTACACAGCAACACTATAACGGCATGACATCAGCTGGAACGCGCTTGAAACACAAGTGGTTGTACATACACAAACCCAATATATTATCTTTGCTGAACTTACAGTGCGTTGAACTGTTTATCCTTGTTGTTCACCGGCCCCAGTGGCCGAGAGGTTCTAGGCGCTACAGTCTGGAACCGCGCGACCGCTACGGTCGCAGGTTCGAATCCTGCCTCGGGCATGGATGTGTGTGATGACGTCAGAAGTTAAGTCCCATAGTGCCCAGAGCCATTTTAATCTTGTTGTTCCAGACGTGCCACAGCTTTCACTCGCTCAGGATTACTTCCTATTTCAGAGGAATTTTGTTTCAGCTCGTCAATCAGCTTCTTCGATTTGCTTGCAACCTTCTGTATCACCCTGCATACACTGAAAAACATCGTTAACAACAGGAAATTCCCATTGCACCACTTATTAGGGCCTCTTCTCGTTCCATACCTGCGTGGAGCTCGGCAACAATGATTACTTAAATGCCACTGTGCGTGCTGAAGCAGTCTAATCTTGTAGATGTCTCAACACACGCCCTACTGTTCTCGCTGTTCTCCTAGTTAGCAACTTCCAAGTATTTCATTCCATGCACATTCTACAGATAACTTAGTTTCTTATGTTATTAGTGAGCCTTTTATCGGCTCCCGAATGTACTATAGGTATACCTCTCCACTCTGTTGTATCTATCCACGTTGTAAAACAGCAGCGAGTGCTGTTGCTTACCGCTAGAGTGCGAGGCATGCCCCAACTGCCCAATTAAAGAGCGCTGTGCGTACAATCTTGCCCTCTGTGTGTGATCCTCGCTTAGTCGCTTGAACTCTAACTAGCCGCAAGACTGTTACAGATCGTGATTAAGTGCTTCGATGGAGATATAGCAACGGTTTTCTTGGTGTTGTATGTGAAGCCTGACGCCCTAGTCTACCTTCCGTCAACAAAATGGCTCTGAGCACTATGGGACTTAACTTCTGAGGTCATCAGTCGCCTAGAACTTGGAACTACTTAAACCTAACTAACCTAAGGACATCACTCACATTCACGCCTGAGGCAGGATTCGAGCCTGCGCGGTTCCAGACTGAAGCGCCTAGAACCGCTCGGCCACAAGGCCGGCTTCTGTCAACACGAGTTACACGTGCTCGGTGCTACCACCACCCGACCAGTTGTAGGAGACGCATCCAGTGTACTTCATCTGAGGAAACCTCTGCCTGTATTATGCTATAGTCTGATCAGACTACTGACAGATCTATGACAGCGGAGCGTAAAATGTTAGCAGTTATCTACTTCGGTCGCCGTACCGCGAGCGGAGTGCGGAAGCAGCTCGTGGTCGTGCGGTAGCGTTCTCGCTTCCCACGCCCGGGTTCCCGGATTCGATTCACGGCGGGGTCAGGGATTTTCTCTGCTTCGTGATGACTGGGTGTTGTGTGCTGTCCTTAGGTTGGTTAGGTTTAAGTAGTTCTAAGTTCTAGGGGACTGATGACCATAGATGTTGTCCCATAGTGCTCAGAGCCATTTGAACCATTTGGAGTGCGGAAGAAAATTTAATCCGGTGAGAAACATTTTAAAACAACATGCTTTCAGCTGTCCTGTCTACCACTGCCGAGTGACTTGTATGTTTACGTGGATGGTCGTTGCAAGACTGACCCTACTCAACATTTGCTCTTTCAACGTTGTTGCAGTGCTATTTTTCTTCAGTTGCGTTTCCCACTATAATGGCGGAGTGATTAGTGTGTTTACGTGGGTGGCAGTTGCAAAATTAACCATAGATAACATTTACGCTTTCAGGGTCGTTGCAGTGCTGTCTGGCTTTGGCTGTATTTTCCAGTAGAATCGTTATAGCTCCCCTTCCAGAATGTTAAAAAAAGGTGTTGCTATGTTACTACTGGTTTTGCGGGGATTATGCACACAACCAGCTATGCTACCTTGCACCCGGTGTTCTATAATTATTTGCTGCTAATGGATTTAAGAAGTGTTTCTACGTATATACCTGTACTAGCTGACAAACCGGGCGTTGCCGAGATATTTGCTTGTAGCTATACGTCCACGGAGCGTCTGGCCTTGTGCTTAATGTTTATGACTTCATATTTCCTAGGTTATGTGTCGTGCAGTGACATAATTCTGTAGGTACATTCAGCTGTATAGGTGAATACTGTCTGCAAAATGTGTTGCGAATGGAGTTAGTACCAACGAAGTAACAAATTTAAACGTCACACATAATGCAGCACTTTTTCTTGCATCTCACTGTTTAGACGTCGTAACTCCTGAACTATGAGTCGTACAATGATACAACATCGTAGGTACATGCAACGGTGTACGTGGGTACTGTCTAAGAAATTTATTGCGATTAGAAATAGTAGCATATAAGAAATTTATTTAAACATCATGCATTATGCGGCAGTTTTTCACGCGTCTCATTGCCTATGACGTCATTACCCTGAACTATGTGTCGTACAATAATATAATTTTGCACTTACACTCAGTGCTCTATGTACAAACTGTCTGTAAAACATGTCGCGAATGCAGTTAGTAGTAAGGAAGTAATAAATTATAATATCATCCCTCATGCAGTACTTCTACCGCATGAACAGAGGAAAGTAATAAGCGATAAACATTTTTCGTTTCATCATTTTGTAGGGGTTGTCAGCGAGAAAAAGTTTCTTAAAGGCTTCAGACTATGTGTAAAGTTTGTTGCAAGTCGCTTAGTGTTCTGATTGCAGATACTGGATTAATAAAGCGTGGGATTTCTCGCGTCACGGACTACGCTTGTTTTCACCCTTGTCCTCACCTCTTCGATAGGTGGGTAGTTCTTACCCCCACGGCGACTGTCGCTTGGCTGTAAGGTATATGTGTACATATGTGTACCAAGTTTGGTAGAAATCGGTCCAGTGATTTAGGAGTAACACACACACACACACACACACACACACACACACACAAGTACATCCACTTTTATAATACGTATGGATTGTATCCCTATACGTGCACACTTGGTTATGCGCTATAGGGCTGTTGTTGCTGGCATTAATTATTATAGGTGCCTGTTCTGTAGTCCTCAATCAAAAGTACTCACTTTTATGACAACAGTTTTTCAAGTTGGCTGTCTAAAATGCTAATAGTTCTTTTATTTAATACTGTCTGCTTTTATGTATTCATAAATTTTTATTCACAATTTTGAAAGGTTTACTTGTATTAAAAGCTAAGCTCTATAAGCATGGTCTATTATCTGTTTTCATATTTTTTATTGTTTACGTTTTATCTCTTTCCATATTTTATGAGAGTTTTCCAAATCTTTTAGTTCCCAGTTTAATTCCCTGTAAAAACTACATCATCTTACCAGGCGTCAAGACTGTTGTTGACAGAGGCTACCTGTTTATTGTATACTGGGTACATAATGAGCATTTTATAAATTCCTTTAGTACCTGTCGAGCACATGACTCTAATTGTTGTGTACTTACTGATGACAATAAACTTGTGCAAATTTTATTGGTTTCCATAAAGATCGGCAATGACCTCGAGTAATATATGGATTGTTGTTGGCAGTTTCCACTTCCAATATCACGCCCTATACCATTCCAATTTTTCCATCTAAATTTTCAGTGTGCTTGAGTAGCACCGCATCTCAAATGCTTCGATTTTCAGTTTTCCTACAGTTCATTATTTTCAAACAGCTGTATGCTACAGAAGCACATTCTCAGAAATTTTCTCAGGTTAAGGCCTGTAGCTATACTAGATCTCTTTTTGACAGGAATGCTCTCTTTGTAGGTGCCAGTCTGCTTGTCATATTCTCCTAAATGGTTCAAATGGTTCTGAGCACTATGGGACTTAACATCTGAGGTCATCAGTCCCCTAGAACTTAGAACTACTTAAACCTAACTAACCTAAGAACATCACACACATCCATGCCCGAGGCAGGATTTGAACCTGCGAGCGTAGCGGTCGTGCGGTTCCAGACTGAAGCGCCTAGAACCGCTCGCCCACACTGGCCGGCCATATTCCCATAGCTTCAGCTGTCAAACGTTAATTTGCTTGCAAGGTAACATGATTCCTTCACTTTCTCTTATTTTAAGTTTGTCTGTGACTCATTTCTGCTACGCTTAATACACTCCTGAAAATTGAAATAAGAACACAGTGAATTCATTGTCCCAGGAAGGGGAAACTTTATTGACACATTCCTGGGGTCAGATACATCACATGATCACACTGACAGAACCACAGGCACATAGACACAGGCAACAGAGCATGCACAATGTCGGCACTAGTACAGTGTATATCCACCTTTCGCAGCAATGCAGGCTGCTATTCTCCCATGGAGACGATCGTAGAGATGCTGGATGTAGTCCTGTGGAACGGCTTGCCATGCCATTTCCACCTGGCGCCTCAGTTGGACCAGCGTTCGTGCTGGACGTGCAGACCGCGTGAGACGACGCTTCATCCAGTCCCAAACATGCTCAATGGGGGACAGATCCGGAGATCTTGCTGGCCAGGGTAGTTGACTTACACCTTCTAGAGCACGTTGGGTGGCACGGGATACATGCGGACGTGCATTGTCCTGTTGGAACAGCAAGTTCCCTTGCCGGTCTAGGAATGGTAGAACGATGGGTTCGATGACGGTTTGGATGTACCGTGCGCTATTCAGTGTCCCCTCGACGATCACCAGTGGTGTACGGCCAGTGTAGGAGATCGCTCCCCACACCATGATGCCGGGTGTTGGCCCTGTGTGCCTCGGTCGTATGCAGTCCTGATTGTGGCGCTAACCTGCACGGCGCCAAACACGCATACGACCATCATTGGCACCAAGGCAGAAGCGACTCTCATCGCTGAAGACGACACGTCTCCATTCGTCCCTCCATTCACGACTGTCGCGACACCACTGGAGGCGGGCTGCACGATGTTGGGGCGTGAGCGGAAGACGGCCTAACGGTGTGCGGGACCGTAGCCCAGCTTCATGGAGACGGTTGCGAATGGTCCTCGCCGATACCCCAGGAGCAACAGTGTCCCTAATTTGCTGGGAAGTGGCGGTGCGGTCCCCTACGGCACTGCGTAGGATCCTATGGTCTTGGCGTGCATCCGTGCGTCGCTGCGGTCCGGTCCCAGGTCGACGAGCACGTGCACCTTCCGCCGACCACTGTCGACAACATCGATGTACTGTGGAGACCTCACGCCCCACGTGTTGAGCAATTCGGCGGTACGTCCACCCGGCCTCCCGCATGCCCACTATACGCCCTCGCTCAAAGTCCGTCAACTGCACATACGGTTCACGTCCACGCTGTCGCGGCATGCTACCAGTGTTAAAGACTGCGATGGAGCTCCGTATGCCACGGCAAACTGGCTGACACTGACGGCGGCGCTGCACAAATGCTGCGCAGCTAGCGCCATTCGACGGCCAACACCGCGGTTCCTGGTGTGTCCGCTGTGCCGTGCGTGTGATCATTGCTTGTACAGCCCTCTCGCAGTGTCCGGAGCAAGTATGGTGGGTCTGACACACCGGTGTCAATGTGTTCTTTTTTCCATTTCCAGGAGTGTACTTACGTCTTGCGTAGTTTGAAAGGTGGCTGCACTGAGCCACAGCGCCAGAGATCGCGCCAGAGAGTATTGTTCCGCCGCCTCCACTGGCAGTGATTATTGAGACGTAGCGGCAAGCAGTTCTTGCCGAGAAGTTGTGGTGGACACTGCTTGTCGTGAAGTTGGAGTGAGATGTGGTAGTGGAGAGTGTTGTTCCATGTTTATGCAGTTATTTGATGGGAGAGATAGCAGATGTTATTCCAATGGAGATATTGTAATGATCTGAGTGCTTTTCGTCAATATATATGAAGGTAATACAACACTATGTTCTTTTATTCTTTCAGGGTCCTGAATAATGTGTCATTACAGGTTCAGTCAACAAAGCATCTGGCTTGTGTTCTTGTATTAGAGTGTAATTTTGGTTTTCTTGCACAATTATAGTATTTCTAATTTTCTTTTATCACGTCAGTATAATTGGTATTTAAAAATTCTTGTCTTGTTGAAGAAGAACCGTGCCAGATGTGCGTTGAGTCATACTACCACATACAGAACAGCTACACTTGTGCTTTGTTGGCTTCGTAGATTTTATAGTTGCTGGGGACTTAATTAATTAACTGTGTTAACGAAAATTTTCATTTCATTCTTTGTTGTTGTTCCATGCAGTCAGATTGCGTACAAAAACTAGTCAGGGCCAGCCGTTTACGAGACTTGCGTAATCGCTACTGCTACTAAAAAATATCTGCAGTATTATTTAAATTAAGCTCCCATGCACGTGGCGACCCTGCCAGGATCGTCCCTTGGAATTCTTCTGATTGTAAAAATAGTAGACAGTAGTATTGTAGTAGTGATTTGTAGTTTAGTAATTGTAGTCTATTTTGCATGTGTAGATTTGGTAATTGGCATTCTTCTAATGGTATTTTTCAAAATTTAATTTTTATTGCCTTGTATACGCGTTTGACGATTTGGTGCAAATTATTTCAATTGTTCGATTAATCGTGTTTGAGGGAAATATTTCGTGTGAATGGTATTGTTGAAGATGAGGAGTCATTGTGTGTAATTTTCGTACAGTGACGAATTTTTTATGTTTTGTAAATGATTACGCGATCGATGAAAAAGGCGAAAATGATGAATAGTGAGAATGACGAAATTGTTGACATGGCGAACTCGCCAACACAGGACAACAGTATGATGAATAATGAAGTGGAAAACAATGTAATAAGTCGGGAAAATAGTCCGGAACCATTTCAAAATTTTTCTCAATCAGAAAATTCACAGAGTACGAGATCAACGATAGAAGATTCTGAAATAGTATCGAACACAGATAGCTTTATGGCTATGCAGAAGGAAGTTAGTTTTGCGGGAAATGTTAGGGGCGAAAAGAATTTCGAACCGGCTAATATGGAGCAGTTGATGGGTGCAATATTAAATCTGGGATCACAGTTGGAATCTAAGTTTAAAACAGAGATGGAAACTTTGCGATCTGAAATTAAAACTTATATGGGAACAATGGGACCACAGTTACGATCTGAATTAAAAACAGATATGGAAACAATGGAAACACGGTTAGACTCACGAATAGGGACATGTTTCAAAAATATGAAAGATGAATTAAAGAAAGAAATCAGAGAAGAAGTACAACCGATTTTGAATTCTCACAATAATAGATTAATTGCAGTAGAGATTAGACAAAGGGAACAGGATAGAGAACAGGAAGAAAGAGATCGCGTGATAGTACAGAAATTTTCAGAGTTAAATTTACAACGTGCAAAGGATAAGGAAGAAATATTTGAGAGAATCGAGGAATCCGTACCAAATGACAGATTAAATAACCTAACACAACAATATGAACAGCTAGCTACCAAATGTGTGAATACTGAAACCCGAGTCGCGACACTTACGGAAGACGTAAATAAACAGAAAGAACAATTAGGTGACTTATCGGAAAGAGTTGAGGAAATTTCAGATAAACTGACAAATCTTAGTTTACATGGGGACAGAGATTCGGATGATACAGCACCATTGCCATTTGCAGAAACCGAAGAGTATCAGAACATAAATAAACATGTTGAAAATCAGGGAAAATTTAATGAACGCGTTAAAAGGGAAGTTGAGGCATTACGAAAGCAAGTCAAACAAATTGAAGGCGAAATAGTAGGAAAAGACGGGAAAAGAAATTTAGAATCACAGATAGCAGAAGGGTTTGAAGAAAGTAATTTGTTTCATTTACGGGATGCAACAGGAGAGCGCCAGGCGCGCGAACTTGACAATAATCGACATTCGTACTGGGACAGACGCGGTAGGTCTTTGTCGCCACGAGGCGAAAACTTTGACTATAAACACTTTTTGACTGTTCGGAAATTTAAGATCTTCCGCAATTCTAAGAATGACATACATCCATGTGCATGGTTAGATCAATTTATGTATGCACTTCCACCAAATTGGCCACTAAGTCACAAACTGGAATTTATGTGTGGATATTTAGAAAACGAACCGGCGACGCGGATGCGCGCACTCATTAGAGATTGTAATAGCCTAAATGATTTTTATCATGCATTTCTATCGGCATATTGGTCCGAAAACACGCAAGACAGAGTCAAACACAGTCTTATTATGCAGCGTAATTTCAAACAGTCTGAGTTCCGCACGCCAGCGGAATATTTTGAAGACATGATTCGAAAGAATCAGTTCCTTTCCAACCCTTATAGCCCGACTGAATTAATTCGCATTTGTTTAACTAAGCTGCCACAATCCATAAGACAAATTGCTTTAGCTGGAAGATGTAAAGACGACATCGAGACTTTTAAGACTTTGTTGCAAGAACTTGAGTATGACAACGACGACGGGACTTCTTGTAACTTTTTCAGTAACAGTAATTACAATAGATTTTCAGAGAAAAGGGATAGTGATCGGAAGGGGCGTTATATGGGTAATTTTGACAATGACAGACGTAACAGACAGGACAATAGATACCAGCCTTATGACAATAACAGACGTTCTGAAAGGTCTCTGTTGGATTCCTTTCATGTTTAATTTCTTAAATCTGTTGCCATTTATGGAATAAATTCCTCTTCTAAATGTACTGTGGCGTTTCTGACTATCTGGGAGGAGACTGAGCAGTGGAACGTGTTACTTTTACACATAAACAAGAACGATCTGTCACACTACTACACTTTAAAGCACAGTTTATATGTAATTCTTATATGTAATTCATGTCACACAGTCTCATACGGAACCTACATCCGCTTTCTTTTATATACTGTATATGATAAGATACTGTCATCCCCCTTCCCTTTTGTGTGAGAGGATGAATGAGCATATGTATTTCTAGTTGCATGCTTGAGGGTAGCAGACAAGGCTGTCTGCTAGAGAACAGTAGGACCAACGTCGGAACAGGTAGCTACGCTTCCTAAAAGCAAAGAGGTTTCTATTCTTAGTATGGTCCTGTCCGTCCGTTGTCATGTTGGTATAGGAAGCTGCCCCTCTGGCCACTTCCGTTGGTCTTTGGGAGCCACCCTCAGGAAGCACGTAGGGCAGTTGCTGTGTGGCCGTGGCGAGCGTCTGAAGTGGTAAGATCTCCGGCTAAGCGCGTGTCTGTTAAGTCCGTAGGACAATGGATTTCTTAAGTTCAGCCTAACTGAAAATTTAATCACCTTGATTTCAGGTTTAGCTCTAAAATATCTAATGCTATCTTAAAGTGCAGCGGAGTGTAATTCTCGTGTTAAATTCAGATTATTTTGCGGTAGTTGCTTTGTTACTACTTTGTGAGTAAAGTGGAACCACGTGTTGATCAGTAACTCTAACTAAGTTCATCAATCTTAAATGCGAATGTTTGTGTGATTATAACGTCTCGTTTTGACTATATTTTCAATATAGCAACTTTTCTTTATGTTCAGCTCACGTGGGGTGTACTTTGCGAGACCACTACCACGTGCTTATATAACTGTTTGACCCATCAGGTTAATAGTAAGACGTTAGTAACCAGTTCAAGGTTTTTCTTTTGTCAAGTGCTTTTCGATCTAATGTATTTTAATTATCAAAATTATTGTGGAGTTGTACGCTTTGTGTAAACCAAGTTGACCACGTGGAGCATGTGGTGTAATCATCAAAGTAGCCCTCAGCTATTCTTTTTGCGAAGACTTCACAAAGAGTTAATATGAATTTAGTATACCAGTGTGTGGTAATTACATGACGGACAGGATTGTGGTATGAACGTAATTTCTTTGGGTAAAAACTGAATCTGTTGGTTGTGGTTAATTTCTTCTTGCTTATGTTTCAATGTTCTTCGTGTGTTATTTTATGAATGCAGTGTTGTATCCAGTCTCCCAATCTTGGCTCCATAGTTTATGTGTTCCGTAAGATTACAATCTCACATTCTTTTCAATCGTAAATAAGGCACCAGCTCAGTTATAACTCACGTATAATATGCTGAAATTCCAATGAACAATCTTAAAATAAATTTCCAAGTATAAACTGATTTCTTTCTTTTTATTTAAATTCTCCTTTTTATATATATATTTTACCGGTTTTGTATGACTATTAAAAGATTATCATTAATGTTAGTCTGCTAAATATCTGATGAAACAGTTGCCCAGTAATCCACGGTTAACGTCCCCAGACAGATCACGGCTTTTAACCCACTTTCATTGTCAACTAGCACCGATATCAGTATACCAAAATTAAAGTTACAACCTTACACATCAGCATACCAAATTAAAGGAACAATATTACAGTTCTAACAGAAATTACACAGACAATTATAATAACGGTAATTCGTACCGGAATGATCAATCATACGGAAACAGTAATCGGTATTATCAAGACAGAAATTGTTCAAACAGTAATAGAAATTCTTACTACAGAAATAATCAGGGTAGTAGATACCACAATAATTTCAGAAGTGACAGTCGAAATTACACAAGAAGTAGTTATGCAGACAGACAGGAAAACAGAAATTTTAATAACAGACACAACCAAGAATTTGTATCTAACAGACAGGAGGGACCTAATTGGCATCCTCCACGTGACTGAACTTCAGAGAGACAAGTGCAAATCGTAGAAATGGATCCGCGAAATGACGCGAATAATCAAAGACGTGACGCAAACAATCGACAATGACTTGCAGCTTCGGCTTCTGGCAGCAATATAGACGGTTCAGAAAGTAATGACACTACGACTTTACACTACGTACGCCTGGAAGACATGAGAGACATTTTGTTAGAAGAAAAGGAAAATAATTTAGACGCATTTCTACATCCTGTTATTGAAGTATGTGTGCGTAAGAATAAGTTCACTGCAGTTTTAGATTCTGGGAGCCCATTGAATGTCATTAGTGAATCAGTTTTTCGTATATGTGAAAGAACTATTGCCTGTCCTGTGTTACCTGTTTCTAAAACAACAATTCGAGGAGCGATTTCTAGAAAAAATGTAGAAGTCAAACAACAGACCAACCTAAATTTCAGTTGTCAAGGATACGAATTTTCTGCTAATTTTATTATTGTTCCATTACTCAACACACAAATTATATTAGGTATGGAGTTTCTTAACGCACATAAAGCAATTTTGAACTTTAAAGAAGGAAGTGTGAATTTGACTGTTGCCGGAATGCCGAAATGTTTGAAATTTTTCGAGTGTTTAACAAGATCTGAGTCAGATACAAAATGTTTAAGGTTTCTTACTTCTGATGTTTTCGTTGAGCATTATGACGACAATTTGTTTATTCATGACAATGACAATAGATACAGAGACGCGATGGATGATATAATTAATAGCGAAGAACTAGTTAAAGTGCCAGATGACGTTGCAAGAGAAGAGCTGCACCAAATTTTGACTTCACATGCTACAGTGTTTAGTCATCACACGGGAACTATACAAGGCTTACAATATTTATTTAAAGTAAAAGAACACACACCATTTCGCGGGAAAACGTACGCTATTCCTTTGGCTTACAGAGACAAGGTTAAGAATGAACTTCAGTACATGTTAGATCAGGGCATTATTGAGCCTGCAGTCAGTCCTTATACTAGCCCATTACACGTTGTTCTTAAAAAGGATGGGTCAATTCGTTTGGTTCTGGATTCCAGACAGATAAATAATATCATCATTCCTGAAACTGACCGCCCACAAAATTTAGATGAACTTCTTCAACATTTCCATGGAATTAAAGTTTTATCCACGATTGACATGCGCGCAAGTTTTTGGCAAATAGAACTCCACCCTGATTGTAGAAAATACACTGCCTTTTTAGCCTTTGGTAACTGTTACCAGTTTCGGAAATTACCGTTTGGACTTACTGTATCTTCTGCAGCATTCATTCGTAGCTTAAATGAAATTTTACCTGTTTATCTTCGTGACAATATTACTTCATATGTTGACGATATTCTTATTGCTAAACATTCTTGGAGTGAGCACAACAAAATTTTGGATTCATTATTACGTATTTTTGCAAGAGTTGGCATTACGGTGAACTTAGAAAAATCTGAATTTGGTCGTTCTCAGGTGAAATTTCTCGGTCACATTATTTCTACAGAAGGTATTCTTCCTGATCCAGAAAAACTAGACGCTATTCGTAATTATGCTGTTCCTACCACAAAACGTGATGTTCGTAGTTTCCTTGGTGTCTGTAATTTTCTTAGACGCTTTGTTAGATTGGACGATTTGGCCACACCTCGTTTATGTGAACTATCTGGAAAGAAATCTAATTGGTGTTGGGATGAGGAAGCTCAGTCAGAATTTGAACAACTCCGTGATGCTTTAGTTGCTGCTCCACTTCTTTCACATCCGGATTTATCTAAAGATTTTTGTTTGGCGACGGACTCATCATACAAAGGCCTAGGTGCACATTTATTTCAAGAGACAGAAGAAGACGGCGTTGTTGTCCAGAAAACTATTGCATTTGGAAGTCGTGTTCTTTCTAAATCAGAAAAGAATTATTCGATTACGGAACTTGAGGCTTTGGCTGTTGTTTGGACTTTTACAAAATTTCGGACATTTTTGTTTGGCAGACATACTAAGGTTTACACCGATCATCGAGCTCTGGAGTTTCTTATGTCGACAAAATTAACTCATGGCAGATTGTCACGATGGGCGTTGTACCTACAGGAATTTGATTTTAGTATTGTTTACATACAGGGTTCTTCAAATATTGTTGCTGATGCTTTATCATGTGCACATATGGGTTTGAAACAAAGTCCTGAAGAGGACTGCAAGGAAAACAATTATTGTTTGATGTATATTCAAGGTGCTGCGTTTGAGAACTTTATTTCGTCTTCGCTCCAGGACATCGCTAAGGAGCAAAATAAGGATCCAATCTGGAAGGACATTAAGGAGAAGTGGAGGAGAAAGGAAAGCGTAGCGATTAGACAGCATTATTTAGTTCGCAATGACATTCTTTTTAAACGAAAATCGGTCGACAACTCTGTTTGGTTAGTTTGTATTCCTGATGAGTGGGTTAATAAGCTGATTTGGTATACGCATTTCAGTTATGCACACTTTGGTCCCAGAAAATGCTTTCATAAATTACGAGAAAATTGCTACTTCAATAATATGGAAAAACGTATTCGATTTGTTCTTGCCAAATGCAAATTATGTCAAAAGGCTAAGCCGCCAACAATTTCTCACAGAGCACCGTTGTTTCCTATCATTCCAGCGAAATTAAAGGACATGGCTGCAGTTGATTTGTTCGGTCCAGTGGTTCGATCTACTAATGGTTTTGCGTACATTTTCGTAGCAGTGGAGTTGACATCAAAATATGTGTGTTTTACACCTTTACGCAAAGCAACAGCTCGTTCAGTATCTAACGCTTTCATCAAACATTTTCTTAAAGAAGTGGGTCATGTTGATAAGGTTATATCAGATAATGGATCACAGTTTCGTTCTAAAATTTGGCTTCGTACTCTACAGCGTCGTAAAATTAAACCAATTTTCATTTCACTTTTTCATCCCCAATCTAACGCTTCAGAGAGATGGATGAAGGAAATCAATAAATTGTGTCGTCTTTATTGTCATCAGAATCACAGAATGTGGGATCAGTATCTTCATATTTTTCAAAACATTCTGAATGAACTCCCAAATGATTCAACTTCTTTACCGCCTTTACTGATATTAAAAAACAAAGCACCGACAAATCGCATTTCTGAAATCGTTCCTTTTCCGCCTACACGGAAACTGCGGCATTCTGAAATTGTCAACCTGGCTCTACGAAATATTACATCTGCGGCTGCTAGAAGAGAGAAATCAGCTAAGCGTCCTGGTCGTTTAAAAATCTTATCAGTTGGTCAGAAAGTGTTAATTAAGTCTCATCGTTTGTCTCACAAAGGAAAAGGCTTGTGTCGCAAATTTTTTCTGCTTTATAACGGCCCATATAGAATTCGCAAAATTATTCATGATAACACTGTCGAAGTAGAAACTCTGAAATCACGACGCTCTAAGGGAATACATCATATATCAAACGTTAAAATTTTTGTGGAATGATATACTTTTTGTAGAATGACATACTTGTGAGAAACTAACAGCTACATGTAAACATGCGGAGAGTACAAGGATACCGCGCTGTGTTTTGGCGGCGGCATATACTCAAAGCAACAGTCAAGTCTGCGCGCCGCACAAGGCAGTCGTTGACCGCAAACAATCACTTCCTACGTCACGCGCCTACAGCTGATCGAGCGCTCAGTGCGAATGCACTGACAGCCGTAAACAAATACACAGTCTTTCTCCGAATAAAATCAGTATAAAGCTATAGTGACTTGATGAATTATGTTATTAACATTCAGTATTTTTCAGGATACGGTTGTATAAAATATTTAAGAACTTCAGGTAAATTCTGTGCGTGTCCGACGTTAAGACGACTTGCTATTGAGAAAATTTCAGAAAGAATGTAATTCCCAAGAAGAAACTAATAAACTAAAAAGGTAACTATTAATTGAGTTTATTTTCAGGTAACATATTTCCACTTAGGTACGTACTTTAGACGTAATTTGCTGCTCGCGATTACGTGATTCATACTTTGTGCTAAATTTCATGTTCTATGAAATTACTTGTGAAGCGACGTGCTTGCGTACGTTAACTGATTTTGACAATGATTATTAATGAACTGGGTTGTAACTTGTGTATATTTTGCATCGCTTGGCTGCACTGCTTTTTCACTGATGTCATTTTTTCTATTATGTACCAGCTGTGCTTATTTATTTATAAATTATAATTGTCACCTGATTAATTGTGCTGACTGTGATTATGTATGTAAGTTATACTTTGTGATTTATCTGCTTGCGCCTTCATGTTTACTTATTAAGATTACATATGAACATTTATTTGCTTATGCTGATATGATGCTAATGACCTGTTTATTACGTAAGATATATGTTTACTGCTATGCGTATGTATTGCATATTTATACACTTCTGTTTGTCGTCACAACTACTCTTTAATTTAGTATATAGAAATGCTGATGTACTGTGTATAAACATAGAGTTTAGGTCACACTATTGTATTAATTACAGATTGTTCGCTTGGCAGAGCCTCGTTGTAAGAATTGTGCTGCATCCACTTGTTGACATTCTGTTCACTACTGGTATATTTACTCGCTATTGCTTGTTTTGCTTACGCTCAGTGCTTTATATTTTAACATAAGAAAATGAACTGCAGTAATTCGACGAGCGACTTTAGTACAAGAAACGTCATAGAAGTCACATGAGCTGGAGGTTTTATGGAAGCTGTATAAATTTATGCTAATAGGAAGGAAGCTAACGACATGACATACCAAAACTAGGTTTAGACCATTGACAGTTATTACACTGCATTTTTTGTGAGCAACTGAAATAGGAAGTGACACTTGACACAAGAAATACTCCACATGTTTGCTTCTGTTTGCCATAATTCTTGAAGTGGTGTACACACTGTGAAATATTATGATCATTCACACTCCGTAATCGTACTTAATTACTGAGAGTTATTCGAACTAAGTCTGTTAGAGGTCATGTATGCATTTCTTTGTTTATAATTCATAATGAGTAGAAGATTTTGGCTCAGATGGATTACACAGAGGTTGTGTGTTGACAGTGTGTCTTCTGATTGTATGGGATGATGAGGTTTGCATTAGGATTTTATCTGTACTTGTTCGAGGAGACTGACTAGAGGAAAGAGTTGTTATGGAAGTGAAATGATATTGGTAATAAGGTTTATATGTATTAAGGTTTATATGTATTGACGTATTGAAGAGGTACTATTGAGGTATTATTGAGATTATGATATTGATGATAAGATTTATATGTATCGACATAAGAGGCATTATTGATGTGATGCTAATGATTATTGGAGTTTTGGTGGATAAGAGGTAAAGTAAGTGAGGAGCATATTTTTTTTGTTGGTCTATATGGAACAAGGAGGATGAAGATAGCAGACTAGAACATTAAAGTGGAAGGAAGATTGTCTACACACACTTTGTTAAATCACTAAGCAGTATGTACTTTTTTTTTGGAGAGAGGAAGTATTTGCATATCTTGGCACACTGACAGTTGTTCAGCAACCGTACATTTTGATCTGGCTTGGCAAACATTGGTCTTGACATGATGACTATGACATTGACTTAACTATTATTGACTGTTATACATTGCTGCCACTACCACTTGATACATATGATGAACATCAAATTTTGACAGAATTGCAATTACACAGTTAACACTATTCAATTACACAGTAGTACTTAATGTGGATGAAAGATGAGTGAGTGTGTTTTGTGTGTTTTCCTTTCCTAATCCTACCCACCTATCTCCTAAATATTATTTTATTTGTTTGTAGTGGCTTGCACTGACACCCATAAATATTGTAGGTTTACTGGTGTTTGTGTACTTGTAATAGTTAATATGACAATTATCTGACATCATTTGTGTGTTTGTTATGATTTGTATGTTTAGTGTAAAAGCATTTGTATGTGTATTCAAACTATTGTTCATGCTTGAACTGTCTGAGTAGTGATGGTGAATATTATGAACTGTTACCTGCACTTTTCAACATGATGTGTGACACTTAGAAATGTTTAATTTCTGCTGATGAACTGTGTGATCAGTGATAGTAAATATTATGGACTGTTACTTGTACTTTTTCTACATGATTGGTGCCAATAGGACATGTTTAATTTCTGCTTATAAACTGTGATGAACAGTGTGATCAGTGATAGTGAATATGATGGACTGCTCTCTGCACTTGGTCATCATTGCTGGGTGCAACTGATGGAACTGCTTTTATTGAAATGATGTCACTTGTTGCTCTCTGCACCTATTCAACAATACTGGGTGCACAGATGGAGCTACTTCTATGGAAATGATGTCATTTGTCGGTGTCTGCACCTACTCAACATTGCTGGGCGCCATTGATGGACTGCTTCTACTGAAATGAAGTCACCTGTTGGAGTCTGCACCTGTTCCACAATGCTGGGTGCCACTGATGAACTGATTCTACTGAAATGATGTCACCTGATGCTGTCTGCACCTGTTCCACAATGCTGGGTGCCACTGATGGACTGCTTCTACTGAAATGATGTCACCTGATGGTGTCTGCACCTACTCAACATTGCTGGGTGCCACTGATGGACTGCTTCTACTGAAATGATGTCACCTGATGGTGTCTGCACCTACTCAACATTGCTGGGTGCAACTGATGGAACTGATTCTACTGAGATGATGTCACCTTTTGGTGTCTGCACCTACTCAACATTGCTGGGTGCCACTGATGGACTGCTTCTACTCAAATGATGTCACCTGATGGTGTCTGCACCTACTCAACATTGCTGGGTGCAACTGATGGAACTGATTCTACTGAGATGAAGTCACCTGTTGGTGTCTGCACCTACTCAACATTGCTGGGTGCCACTGATGGACTGCTTCTACTCAAATGATGTCACCTGATGGTGTCTGCACCTACTCGACATTGCTGGGTGCCACTGATGGACTGCTTCTACTGAGATGATATCACTTGTTGCTGTAGCACCTATTCAACATTGCTGGGTGCTACTGCTGGAACTGTCAACTACTTGTTTCTTGAACTATGGAAAGGATTTATGTGAATATTTGTATAAACTGATTTTTTGTGTATTACTGTTTGTGAAAAGTTATGAGACTCTTACCTGTACATATTCGTCATTGCTGACGCTATTGATTGAACTGTTTAACCACATGATATTTGTGTAAACTATTATGTAATGTTACATGTATGAAAGAATTTGTATTGCTTAGTGTATTTTATATATTAGGCTATTGAAAGGTCAGTGCAAAGCCAAAATTTTATCTAGTTATATGATATTTACGTATTAATATTATCTTTTATTTTTGTCTGTATGTTTTTTTTGACGAATTTGGTGGTATTTTCACCACCAATGCTGGCAAAAATACCATCAAATTCTAGCCCGTGGAGGAGGGGCATATGAAAGGTGGCTACACTGAGCCACAGCGCCAGAGATCGCGCCAGAGAGTATTGTTCCGCCGCCTCCACTGGCAGTGATTATTGAGACGTAGCGGCAAGCAGTTCTTGCCGAGAAGTTGTGGTGGACACTGCTTGTCGTGAAGTTGGAGTGAGATGTGGTAGTGGAGAGTGTTGTTCCATGTTTATGCAGTTATTTGATGGGAGAGATAGCAGATGTTATTCCAATGGAGATATTGTAATGATCTGAGTGCTTTTCGTCAATATATATGAAGGTAATACAACACTATGTTCTTTTATTCTTTCAGGGTCCTGAATAATGTGTCATTACAGGTTCAGTCAACAAAGCATCTGGCTTGTGTTCTTGTATTAAAGTGTAATTTTGGTTTTCTTGCACAATTATAGTATTTCTAATTTTCTTTTATCACGTCAGTATAATTGGTATTTAAAAATGCTTGTCTTGTTGAAGAAGAACCGTGCCAGATGTGCGTTGAGTCATACTACCACATACAGAACAGCTACACTTGTGCTTTGTTGGCTTCGTAGATTTTATAGTTGCTGGGGACTTAATTAATTAACTGTGTTAACGGAAATTTTCATTTCATTCTTTGTTATTGTTCCATGCAGTCAGATTGCGTACAAAAACTAGTCAGGGCCAGCCGTTTACGAGACTTGCGTAATCGCTAATGCTACTAAAAAATATGTGCAGTATTATTTAAATTAAGCCCCCATGCAAGTTTCATTTTTATTTACACTGCATGACGAAGAAGGTGAGACATCCAGAACCCGTGATCGGATGCCAATGTGACTTGGTAAGCTTACACAACATCGCCAGGTATGTAAGTGATTAGATCTGCAATTCTCAGTGACATGTAGAATGGCCAACAGAGTGTATTAACGTTGTTTGCGATTAGTGTTGTTATCAGGTCTGGTGATGATAATGATGAGGTCCCATACTCCGAGGAGCGTAGGGGACGATGCGGGAGACCCGCACCGCTGTACTAGGCAAGGTCCTAGTGGAGGTGGTTTGCCGTTGCCTTCGTCCGACCGTGATGGGGATGAATGATGATGATGAAGACGACACAAGAACACCCAGTCATCACGAGGCAGGAAAAATCCCTGACCCCGCCGGGAATCGAACCCGGGACCCCGTGCACAGGAAGCGAGAACGCTACCGCAAGACCACGAGCTGCGGACTGGTAGGGTATATGAAAGGCGTAAATAGTGTCAGATGTTGAGTGGTTACTATGAAGGACACAGTGATGGCGCATACAGAGTTTCAAACAGGCCTCATTGCGGGTCTCTATTTGGCTGTCTGGTTGAATAAACACATTTCTGGGGTATTCGGGTGTGGCAGTAACCTGATGTTGTACTGAATGAGAACGTGAGGGCAGACATATTCGTCGTAAAAGTTCTGGTAGAGCATGTCTGACCACCAGACGGGTAGACAGCTGCACTGTGCACAAAGCACGTTTTAGGCGCTTTGCATCTGCTCCTACCATCCGAGAACAGGTAATAGACTCCATACAATACCCTGTGTCATCCCGGACCACTAGTCGGACACTGCCACCAGCCAGACTAGACAACTACTATCTGTAGGCTGCTGTTAACACCACAACACAAATGACCGTGTATGGAGCGGTGCTGTGACCGAAAGTATGGTCTACTAATGAATGGCATCGCATTTTGTCTAGCGGCGCATCACGAATCTGTACGACCCCGAATGACAATTGTCAGCGAGTACAGCGGCGGGCTGGAGGGAGTTTCCATTCTTCCATTGTTTTAGAGAGGCACAGCAGTGATACTCTTGATGTTACAGTATGGGGTGCGATGGAGTCAGGGCTGGTAGCGATATAGGGAACCCACGTCACAGACAGGCTGGGTCCTCGTGTATAACATCTCATGTGATAATATCATGGTGTTATATTTCAACTGGGTGATGTTCATTCACACACGAACATGTGTCTGTGAATTGTGTATGTGATGTTTCGGTCCTCCTGTGACCAGTTGGATCTCTAGATCTATCCCTGATAGAACATGTGTGAGACGAGCTTGATGGTCTACATCGTCTCAGTGTCAGTAACATCCAGGATATCAAGGACCAGCTGCAACAATGGCTCAAATAGCTCTGAGCACTATGGGACTTAACATCTGAGGTCATCAGTCCCCTGGACGTAGAACTACTTAAACCTAACTAACCTAAGGACATCACACACATCCATGCCCGAGGCAGGATTCGAACCTGCGACTGTAGCGGTCACGCGGTTCCAGACTGAAGCGCCCAGAACCGCACGGCCACACCGGCCGACCTGCTGAAACAGTTGTGATCCACATTAACTCAGTAGAGGGTGCCATGACTTTACTACACCCTTCTGAACCGAACCAATGCTGGCATCCAGGCCAGAGTGGAAGCAATATCATGCTAGTAAGTAAGACGTTGCAAGTTCTCTACAGAGAAAAGACTTATCTTTTGATTTATAATATTTCTAGTGTGTTTGGAAGGAATTATATAGGTCAGTCCTTGCGTACCGTTTGATACATCTTTGCATAATATCACAGCCACATTAAAAATTGTGAACTTGAGAATTCTGCAGTTGCTGAGCATAGCCTCACAAATAAACACAAAATACTGTTTGATGAAACAAAAGTATTGTTCCAGGCCTCTACATATCGAGATTCTGTCACTAAATAAGCAGTAGAAACAAGAATGTGCAGTAACAGTTTCAACAAGGAGAGCGTATATGGTCTTAGAGCTGCTTGGAAGCGAGCTCTCAACGCAAAGAAGCGGAACAAAAATTCTCCGTAATGTTTACACACCTACGGGAGCGGTGGAGCCACCAGTGGAAATGTTGACACCATCTGTGGCAGCAAGACATAACTGCTGACCAATCAGAAGCTGCCCATGGGGCATATGAGGCCACCACACGGCGGCCAAGAGTCAGTAGCTCCTGAAGAAGACGACGGTTGTGATCGTCGAAACCTCGAATTTGTACCATGAAACTATTGCGGCAAGAAGTCCGAGTATATTTTACACAGGAATGTCGTCGCCAAAACCTTCGCTCTCAAATTAGTGACGTCTTCATTACAACCAAAACGGTGCTCTTTCCAAGACTATGGATACTTCGGAATTCTGAAGTTATCAAGGATACCATAGAGGAAGCAAAAAGGTTATCTACTGCATGTAAGGAAGCAGACTAGTTATAAGAGCTAATGGATGTGAAAGTAAAGCAATAGTTGAGAAAGGATTGATAAAGCGTTATAGCTTGTTTCCGATGTCATTCAATCTGAAGTTTGAGCAAAGAGTAAAGGAAACCAGAACGAAATTGGAAAGAGAATTAAAATCCAATGAGACGAGACAAAAATTTTGAGGTCTGTCAGTCCATTATAGCTCTGACAGAGACGACAAAGATCTTGGAAGAACAGTTGAACAGAAAGCATAATATGTTAAAAGAGGTTATTATATAGGCACAAATAAAAGTAACATAAAAATATTGGACTGTGGTCGACTTAAGTCAGTCGATGCTGAGTGAGACAGTAGAATAAATAGACGAGTTTTGCTGTGTTGGTAGAAAAATGACTGGCTTGGCTCTGAGCACTATGCGACTTAAATTCTGAGGTCATCAGTCGCCTAGAACTTAGAACTAATTAAATCTAACTAACTTAAGGACATCACACACATACATGCCCGAGGCAGGATTCGAACCTGCGGCCGTAGCGGTCGCTCGGCTCCAGACTGTAGCGCCTAGAACCGCACGACCACTCCGACCGGCTAGAAAAATGACTGATGACAGCAGAAGTTAAGAGGATATTAAACGTAAACCAGCAATAACAATAAAAAAATTTCTGAAAAATAGAAACGTGTTAATATTTATTACAAAATTTATAGTCGAGAAATTTTTGTGAAAGTATTTAGGCGGGGTGAAGGCTTATATGGACGTAAAAGGTGGACAGTAAACAATACAGACAAGATGAGAACAGAAGCTTAAAAATGTGATGTTTCAGAAGAACGCTGAATAGTGGATGAATGGAGCGAGTTACTAGTGAAGAGGTGCAGAATCGAATTTGGGAGGAAAGAGCTTTGCTTTGTGACGCAACTTAGCTTACAGAAGGGTTAGGTTGATAGGATACACACTGAGGAATCAAGAAAAAAGTTAAAGTTAATCTGCCACTGGAGAGAAGTGTGTGCGTGGGAGGGGAGTGGCGAGTTGTACTGGGGAATCAGGGATTGGATAGCGTAAGCAGGTTCAAACGGATAAAGGTGTAGTACTTAGTTATGCAGATATGATTGTTAGTTATGACGGTAGAGATGTACGAAATGGACTAGCGCAGAGGGCAGCAGAAAATCAGTCTCCCTACTGGTGTCTACAACGCGACAACAAGCAAGTTAATATGAAGCCACTCTGAAAGCTTTGTGAGAAGCATTCACATACATCTTGCAGTTTGTGTGCGGAAGCTGGCCTCTGCATGTGGCAGGTGAAACGTTATTTGTACTTCTGAGGTAGAAAACCAGAAAAAAACGTACTAAATGAATGTTGAACGTTAGTGGGAGAATAACTGTTTGGTCGTAAAAACGCTGTCAACAAAATTCGAGTACGGTGCAGTCATGGGTGAACAAATGGCCTGTCAGGACGGAGCTTTTTTTTGAGGGGGAGGGGGAGAGTGGCGGGACAAGAACGTCGGCCAACACAGGCGTCCCGACAGCGCCCCCTTTCCCAGCAAATCCCTCCCTGTTCCGCGAATGTGCCAAGTCCCCCTTGCTACCTAAATTTTGCTGCGTAACAGAATTATGACAACGCTGCAAAATATAGTGATGAACAAGTGAATTAGAGATGATCCACGATTACAGGGGATTTGTGCCAGTGCCATTCAGCGCTCAGTATGCCAATTGCTGACGGGGCTGAAGTAGCTCGCTCATTGAAAGAAATGAAAATTCGGGGAGTGATGGATTGTTTCACAGGATTAGGGTTATGTGTATTTTTTTTCATTTGCATTTATTACAGCTTATTCAGTCATTATATTGGGCGTAAATTTGCATATTAGACGGTGCAGTGGGGCGATGTGTTTTCTGTGTGATGCAAGCTGCCAAATAAATGTCCACCTACCTCAATATAGCGTCAGTTCACCACCTGTTTCTCTGCATACGAAGGTACTATGTAGACGATGTAAAAAGCAGCGCTGAAGAAAACCACCGTCCATACTTACGACTGCAAAGTCCCTGTAACTCCAGGAACAAAATAAACCTATAAATCTCTAGTAATAACGGGCAAACGTAGATGCTTCCTTCCTTCATTGAAAATGTCTGCTTATGGATGCTAATGTTTTTTATTGTCTTTTAGTTATGATGTCAACAAGCCCACATGTACGTCGATGGTACATCCACTACTAGTTCGAGGAGCTTATATCACACGCAAGACAACCAGAAATGCACTAAGTTCAAAATGGCTCTGAGCACTATGGGACTTAACTTCTGAGGTCATCAGTCCCCTAGAACTTAGAAAAAATGGTTCAAATGGCTCTGAGCACTATGGGACTCAACATCTTAGGTCATAAGTCCCCTAGAACTTAGAACTACTTAAACCTAACTAACCTAAGGACATCACACATATCCATGCCCGAGGCAGGATTGGAACCTGCGACCGTAGCGGTCGCGCGGTTCCAGACTATAGCGCCTAGAACCGCTCGGCCACACCGGCCGGCTGCACTAAGTCCGCCACAAATATTACGAGATTAATACAGTCAATATTCTGCTACGAAACGAGTTTCACACTCGGTACTTTTCAGTGGATTCTTCAAATGAAGATGCTAGCCAAAAATGTTCTGTAAATGTATACTGAACACGCCACGCAGAATTCTGAACAAAGGCCGATAGTTTCACACGCGGTATTCTCTACAACCATCACTCGAAAATCTCCTAAAACTTCACAGAACCGTCCGTAACTGCATCTGCTTGAACGGCGATACTAACCGAATCCGATATAAGTCATTTCTTCATTTTGCAAATAATTTTTTCGGACACGTCTAACATGACTTTCTCGTCCGGCAGCTAGTCACGACTGCCTGAATGCCGTTGCTTTCAGGGCATATAGCCCATTCCAATGCGCGGCAAAGACTGTACTCTCATTGGTTGATCAAAACGAACAGTCAATCAAATCTTTCATGATGACATTCGCGCTCAAGCTGTTTTATTCCAATCAACATTCGCAGATTCATCTACGTCATTCCATGCTGCAAGTATTAACAAAATGTTCCACCGAACCAAACGAAGGGAAAACTAAGAGAAAACTATGCTTGAAATATACTTTAGAACTGCTTATCCTCTTATTACCTTTCTAGGCGCCTTACTACAAAAGCAAACGCTCATAGACATACGTCATCCATCAATTACGGGGATTTACATATTTAACAACACCTTGGTTGCGTAAAACTTGCTAGTTACTCAAGCTGGAATTTTTTTGAAATCTGATGTACGTCTCTCATGCACAGTCACGTTCACTCTCATTTACTCTCACACTAACACAAGATATACATATTAACTCTTAAACTGTTATTTTCATTACGAAAGAAAAAAGATAATTGGAAGCTAGAACTGAAATTCTTTAAAAATAAATCGGCACTCTTATTGTTACTATCCGAATTTTCTTTCTTAAGTGTCGTTTAAGTATTTTTAATAGATTTTTTTTATATCTCCGAAGCTATTAAAGGTAGCGGTATCAAAGTTTGACACAAAGATCGTCTGAGTAATAAGAGGTCATGTATTAAATTTGGAATAAAACAGCTAATATTTAACGTAGTTATTTAGTTTCTTAGGTGAGGTGAATAAGTGATTTTAGTACGCGCCACAGTGAGCATTCTCACGGTCTGCTTTAGTGACAGGTGTGGCTATGACGCGTACGGCAGGCCACATGCCGACCTTCACCGAACGCTACTATACTGCAGGCTTCCAAAACAGCTTGCCATAACGTAACAAACTTACTGCAAAAATCTGCAGTCACTTAATAGCTGCGATGCTACAACGGTGCTTCATTGAGCAACGCACGGCTTGATGAAAGAATTCTCGTGTATTAACAACTTTTTAAATGATTTTTACTGGGCATAGATGATGGATGGGCTATGTGAAGGCGAACAGTAACCAACTACTGTCGAGAGAATACACTGAAAAGCAACGAAACTAGTATATAGCATGCAACTATCCGGCATTAAATTAGACTACTGGCCATTAAAATTGCTGCACCACGAAGATGCCGTGCTACAGACGCGAAATTTAACCGACAGGAAGAAGATGCTGTGATATGCAAATGATTAGCTTTTTAGAGCATTCACACAAGGTTGGCGCCGGTGGCGACACCTACAACGTGCTGACATGAGGAAAGTTTCCAATCGATTTCTCATACATAAACAGCAGTTGACCGGCGTTGCCTGCGTTGTGTCCCCCCTACCCTCCATCTCTACACCCTCCATCTCCTTTCCCAAGGTGGCTTCCGTCAACTCCCCCTCCCGGATGATGCCCTCTCTCCCTCCATTTATCCTTCCTATCAACTCTGATCCTCCCTCCCCCTCTTTTCCTCTGTCCTTTCCCTGGGCTCCCTCTTCCCCCCCCTTCCGTCCTGTTTTCTCCCCACTAAACCTCTCCCTACCTCCCTTCTCCCCCCCCAGTCCTTTTGTATTCCCCTCCTCTGCCTACCCCACTCCCTGTCGCGTCTGCCCCCTACCCCTCTTATGGGTCCTCATCCTCCATCAGCTCCTTTCCCGGTTCCCCCCCTTCGCTTTTACTCTCCTTTCGCCCCTTTTTTGTTTTCCCATCTTCTGTCCAGTTTCCCCCCACCTGCTCTCGACTGTGGTGTCACATTTGCCAACTTTTTAGTGCAGTGTTCCAGTGACTATTCAGTGTTGTTTGTCTTTCTCGTGTTGCGAACAGAAACCATGCTGTCGCTAGGTGTGAATTTTATGTCTTTTGCGAACAGAATCCAGACTGTCGCCGTGTTTTTTAATTGTCTATTGTTTTCCCTGTCTGCTTCGTATATATTTTTATTAGCATCATCATCCCTCTGTTGTTTGTTTTAAGTTCCACGATTTCTTTTCGCCTTGTTACTCTCTAAGTCTCCGATTTTATCGCCTGTTTTTTATTATTATTTGTTCTCCTGATCTTTGTCACAAAATCTGTAGGCTGAAGAGCGGCATACTAAGCTGCTGCCAGCCCGCCCCCTTCGGGGGGAATTGAAATTCAATAAAGAAAAAAAAAAAGGTGTTGCCTGGTGAAACGTTGTTGTGATGCCTCGTGTAAGGAGGAGAAATGCGTACCATCACTTTTCCAAATTTGATAAAGGTCGGATTGTAGCGTATCGCGATTTCGGTTTAACGTATCGCGACATTCCTCCTCGCGTTGGTAGAGATCCAATGACTGTTAGCAGAATATGGAATCGGTGGGTTCAGGAGGGTAATACGGAACGCCGTCCTGGATCCCAACGGCCTCATATCACTAGCAGTCGAAATGACAGGCGTCTTATCCGCATGGCTGTAACGGATCGTGCAGAAACGTCTCGATCCCTGAGTCAACAGATGGGGACGTTTGCAAGACAACAACCATCTGCACGAACAGTTCGACGACGTTTGCAGCACCATGGTCTATCAGCTCGGAGACCATGGCTGCGGTTACCCTTGACGCTGCATCACAGACAGGAGCGCCTGCGATGGTGTACTCAACGACGAACCTGGATGCACGAATAATGCCAAAACGTCATTTTTTCGGATGAATCCAGGTCTGTTTACAGCATCATGATGGTCGCATCCGTGTTTGGCGACATCGCGGTGAACGCACATTGGAAGTGTGTATTCGTCATCGACATACTGGCGTATCAGCCGGCGCGATGGTATGGGGTGCCATTGGTTACACGTCTCGGTCACCTCTTGTTCGCATTGACGGCTCTTTGAACAGTGGACGTTACATTTCAGATGTGTTACGACCCGTGACTCTACCCTTCATTCGATCCCTATGAAACCCTACATTTAAGCAGGATAATGCACGACCGCATGTTGCAGGTCCTGTACGGGCCTTTCTCGATACAGAAAATGTTTTATTGCAGCCCTGGCCAGCACATTCTCCAGATCTCTCACAAATCGAAAACGTCTGGTTAGTGGTGGCCGAGCAACTGGCTCGTCACAATACGCCAGTCACTCCTCTTGATGAACTGTGGTATCGTGTTGAAGCTGCATGGGCAGCTGTATCTGTACACGCCATCCGGGCTCTGTTCGACTCAACGCACAGGCGTATCAAGGCCATTATTATGGCGAGAGGTGGTTGTTCCGGGTACTGATTTCTTAGGATCTATGCACCCAAATTGCGTGAAAATGTAATCACATGTCAGTTCTAGTATAATATATTTGTCCAATGAATACCCGTTTATCATCTGCATTTCTTGTTGGCGTAGCAATTTTAATGGCCAGTAGTGTAGTTGATAAACACTGAACAGCAAAAATAACTGAAAAATAGAGTTAACTGAACGTAGGAACATAGAGGCTTGTGAGTATGAGTAAGGTTCGAAAAAATCTAATTATGCACTATCTGATCAAAAGTATCGGGGCCTGTAGATGCCATGAGAGGCAGACACGCCAGTACAAAAGGAGGCGGAGGGTGTTGTGTTGTCAGCAGAGAAGCAGCAGCAGTGGAACTGGTCCGTCAGCAGAGCTCAGTGGTTGCGAAGGGTGAACCAGTCACTGGACGTTACCTGACTAACAAAGCCGCCGTTGGTGATGTGATTGTGAAGTGGAAACACACATCACAGCTAAACCAGACCAGACAGATCTCATGCACTGACGGACGGGGACCGTGGAGTATTCCGGGAGATAGTTGTAAAAATCGCAAGAAATAAGTGGAAGGAATCACTTTTCAGTTCCAAGGTGCTGCAAGCAGTTCAACTAGCACAATGACTGCGCGCAGGGAGTTAAAAATATGGGGTACAATCGTCCAACAGCTCCTCTTAAATCACATATTTCTGTCGTCAGTGCTGAGCTACACTTGATGTGATGTAGAGAGCTACGTCACTGGACAGTACACGACTGGAGACCAGAGATTTGGAGTAATGAAGCACGCTATACCTGAAACCTGGTAGTCAAGGATGACAGGATTCGGTTACGATTGTGGAAGGGGCCGTAATCAGTTACTGTTGGCTCCCTTTTGCAATTACACACATTTATTTTAAAACGGTAATTCCAGACTCAGCAGTAAATAAAAATATCACACGTTATTGGTGAAGGAAGAAACAACTGTGTAATTAATAGTGCTTTCAGTGCGTTACAATTTACCAAATGAGCATAAATACAGGCACAGCAAATAATGTTTTGAAAACAAGCCAATGTGATCCCAATTAGAATTTTAAGGAAAGTAACCACAGTGACGGCTGAAGGCCCTTAACGTCAAGAACGGCAATTACAAAAAAAATTAATAAACATACTGTAAAACAGCAATGCAAGAGCAAGGTTAATTTAAAAAGACACGCAACTGATCACCAAGCGGGTGAGGCAAAATGATGGTAAACTTGGTAGCATAATCATTTAAACCTGCTGTAACGCCAAGAATGCCAATTATATAAAAATTTTAAAAAAACATACAGTAAAATAGCAAATACAACAGCAAAGGTTAATTTAAAAGGACAAGCAACTAATCACCAAACAGGTGAGACAAAATGATGGTAAACTTGGTAGCACTATCATTTATACCTGCTGTAACGCCAAGAATGGCATTTGTATAAAAAATTTAGAAACATACAATAAAACAGCAAATACAATAATATGACACAAGGGCCAGTCACAGATGGTGCACCAGGAATCGATCTCTGAGTAGGTCCGGCAGAAAAAAGAAAAAAAAACTATCGCCAGAGATGAGATAGGCAGCCAAGAGTTGCATTCACTTCACAGGATGGTAACTCACACTACTGGCAGTCTAATGAATGACTAATGATAATCTTGCTGAGGCTACCTGACGTCCGATAAACCAAATGCAAAGATGTAAAAATACGCCAAAGGCTGAACCGGCGGTCTCGACTCCGCCTGCAGAATGCTCAGAGAACCCAGAACGAGAAAGGAATCACTACCACTAGAGTAGAAGAATCGCCAACCAACCTACAATCACGAAAGCAGTCAAAACTACACGCCTCACCAGACAGCAGTGGCAAGGCGAGGAAACGTTCACTGCCGTTACATACACTAACCCCCAGGGCAGGTAACTGGGGTGTTAGCGCCCACGAGGCAAGAAAAATACTGCTGGTTGAACTTAACAAATAGTAACAAATTGAACGCAATAAACAGTAATTAGAAGCCCAGGAAAGCTAATCAGATCTGCCTTCCCCAAGAACTCCACTCGCTGCTCTTCTCCTCGGCAACACTGCGAGCAGCAACACGAACCCAAGTCACTGGAGAATCGCAAGATCTTACAATGGTGGAGGTTTCTCTACTTGAATCCAAATGCGCTTAACTTAAAACTTGCAGCATCCAGTTTACGACGAGGTCGTGCACCCTCGTGACCACATCCGGCAGTCCATGCACGCCACCAGCGGTCCCAGCATGTTCTCTCACTGGGCGGGCTGGTCGCGGTGGTTTAGCGGTTCTGGCGCTGCAGTCCGGAACCGCGGGACTGCTACGGTAGCAGGTTCGAATCCTGCCTCGTGCATGGGTGTGTGTGATGTCGTTAGGTTTAAGTAGTTCTAAGTTCTAGGGGACTTATGACCTAAGATGTTGAGTCCCATAGTGCTCAGAGCCATTTGAACCATTTTTTTCTCACTGCGCGGACCTGGCTCCTCCTGAGTCCCCAACCGAACTGCACAGTGACACGACCCCGAAGAAGCACGACGTCGCCCCAAAGATAGGGCCACAGTTACTATATATCGACAACCGCCGCCATTGGACAGTCAACGCTTGCTAAACAGGTGGCGCCAGTCAACGCGAGAAGAAGACAAACAGCCGCAACCATGTCAACTAAACGATACAGTGGTGCCTCCAACAGAGGACAGAAACCTACAAACAGCACCAGCGCGAGCCGGAGCATGGCTCAGTACTCTCTGGCAATCCAATGGAAGGGTTTGAATTTGGCGAATGGCAGGAGAACGTTACATCCCATCATGTATAGTGCCTATAGTGAAGTGGTGGGGGAAGTGGTGTTCTGTTGCGGGAGTGTTTTTCAGTTGGGCTGTGTTCCCCTCACAGCGCTTAAGAAAATGCTAAATGTGGAACGATATGAACATATTTTACAGCACTGCGTACTGCATACAATAGAGGAGCAGGTCGGAGACGATGACTGATTGTATCAGTATGATAATATACCCTCTCATAACACAGCATCTGTGAGGCAATCGTTTGTGGACATTATCTTTCCTAAAATAGACTGGTTTGTTCGGAGTCCCGACATGGTCCTAATGCAACACCTCTGCTCCAGGCTCCAGCGTCTAACACCAGTACTCTCTCCTATTTTGGCTCCTGAGGAAGAATGTGCTGCAATTTTTCCACAGAGATTCAGACACCTCATTGAAAGTGTCTCCAGCAGAGTTCGAGCCCGCATAAAAGCGAAGGGTGGACGCACCCTACATTAATGTCCAGTTATAAGTGTCTACATCTACATCTATATTTATACTCCGCAAGCCACCCAACGGTGTGTGGCGGAGGGCACTTTACGTGCCACTGTCATTACCTCCCTTTCCGGTTCTAGTCGCGTATGGTTCACGGGAAGAACGACTGCCGGAAAGCCTCCTTGGGCGCTCGAATCTCTCTAATTTTACATTTGTGATCTCCTCGGGAGGTATAGGTAGGGGCAAGCAATATATTCGATACCTCATCCAGAAACGCACCCTCTCGAAACCTGGACAGCAAGCTACACCGCGATGCAGAGCGGCTCTCTTGCAGAGTCTGCCACTTGAGTTTGCTAAACATCTCTGTAACGCTATCACGCTTACCAAACAATCATGTGACGAAACGCGCCGCTCTTCTTTGGATCTTCTCTATCCCGTCTGTCAACCTGACCTGGTACGGATCCCACACTGATGAATAACATTCAAGTATAGGTCGAACGAGTGTTTTGTAAGCCACCTCCTTTGTTGATGGACTACATTTTCTAAGGACTCTCCCAATGAATCTCAACCTGGTACACGCCTTACCAACAATTAATTTTATATGATCATTCCACTTCAAATCGTTCCGCACGCATCCTCCCAGATATTTTACAGAAGTAACTGCTACCAGTGTTTGTTCATCTATCATATAATCATACAATAAAGGATCCTTCTTTCTATGTATTCGCAATACGTTACATTTGTCTATGTTAAGGGTCAGTTGCCACTCCCTGCACCAAGTTCCTATCCGCTGCAGATCTTCCTGCATTTCGCTACAATATTCTAATGCTGCAACTTCTCTGTATACTACAGCATCATCCGCGAAAAGCCGCATGGAACTTTCGACACTATCTACTAGGTCATTTACATATATTGTGAAAAGCAATGCTCCCATAAAACTCCTCTGTGGCACGCCAGAGGTTACTTTAACGTCTGCAGACGTCTCTCCATTGAAAAGAACATACTGTGTTCTGTTTGCAAAAAACTCTTCAATCCAGCCACACAGCTGGTCTGATATTCCGTAGGCTCTTACTTTGTTTATCAGGCGACAGTGCGGAACTGTATCAAACGCCTTCCGGAAGTCAAGGAAAATAGCATCTACCTGAGAGCCTGTATCTAATATTTTCATGAACAAATAAAGTGAGCTGGGTCTCATACGATCGCTGTTTCCGGAATCCATGTTGATTCCTACAGATTAGATTCCGGGTTTCCAGAAACGATATGATACTCGAGCAAAAAACATTTTCTAAAATTCTACAACAGATCGACGTCAGAGATATAGGTCTATAGTTTTGCGCATCTGCTCGACGACCCTTCTTGAAGACTGGGACTACCTGTGCTCTTTTCCAATCATTTGGAACCTTCCGTTCCTCTAGAGACTTGCGGTACACGGCTGTTAGAAGGGGGTCAAGTTCTTTCGCGTACTCTGTGTAGAATCGAATTGGTATCCCGTCAGGTCCAGTGGACTTTCCTCTGCTGAGTGATTCCAGTTGCTTTTCTATTCCTTGGACACTTATTTCGATGTCAGCCATTTTTTCGTTTGTGCGAGGATTTAGAGAAGGAACTGCAGTGCGGTCTTCCTCTGTGAAACAGCTTTGTAAAAAGGTGTTAAGTATTTCAGCTTTACGCATGTCGTCCTCTGTTTCAATGCCATCATCATCCCGGAGCGTCTGGATATGCTGTTTCGAGCCACTTACTGATTTAACGTAAGACCAGAACTTCCTAGGATTTTCTGCCAAGTCGGTACATAGAATTTTACTTTCGAATTCACTGAACGCTTCACGCATAGCTCTCCTCACGCTAACTTTGACATCGTTTAGCTTCTGTTTGTCTGAGAGGTTTTGGGTGTGTTTAAACTTGCAGTGAAGCTCTCTTTGCTTTCGCAGTAGTTTCCTAACTTTGTTGTTGAACCACGGTGGGTTTTTCCCGTCCCTCAAAGTTTTACTCGGCACGTACCTGTCTAAAACGCCTTGAACTTTTTCCATAAACACTCAACATTGTTAGTGTCGGAACAGAAATTTTCGTTTTGCTCTGTTAGGTAGTCTGAAATCTGCCTTCTATTACTCTTGCTAAACAGATCAACCTTCCTCCCTTTTTTTATATTCCTATTTACTGCCATATTCAGGGATGCTGCAACGGCCTTATGATCACTGATTCCCTGTTCTGCGCTTACAGAGTCGAAAAGTTCGGGTCTGTTTGTTATCAGTAAGTCCAATATGTTATCTCCACGAGTGGGTTCTCTGTTTAATTGCTCGAGGTAATTTTCAGATAGTGCACTCAGTATAATGTCACTCGATGCTCTGTCCCTACCACCTGTCCTAAACATCTGAGTGTCCCAGTCTATATCTGGTAAACTGAAATCTCCACCTAAGACTATTACATGCTGAGAAAATTTATGGGAAATGTATTCCAGATTATCTCTCAGCTGTTCTGCCACTAATGCTGCTGAGTCGGGAGGTCGGTAAAAGGAGCCAATTACTAACCTAGCTCGGTTGTTGAGTGTAACCTGCACCCATAATAGTTCACAGGAACTATCCACTTCTACTTCACTACAGGATAAACTACTACTAACAGCGACAAACACGCCACCACCGGTTGCATGCAATCTATCCTTTCTAAACACCGTCTGTGCCTTTGTAAAAATTTAGGCATTATTTATCTCTGGCTTCAGCCAGCTTTCCGTACCTATAACGATTTCAGCTTCGGTGCTTTCTATCAGCGCTTGAAGTTCCAGATACTTTTGATTAGTTGGTGTATCTCTAACTTTTTCTTATTGAAATACTGTTAGCATATTAAAACATTGGTGAAACTTGAATAATTTGATTAAATAACATCTACTTATTACTGAGTGTGACACATGAAGGTGCGGTACAAAGTTCCAGTACACCGCAAAAACGTTCGTGAACTTTGCTGTACTGCGTGATTCTACCGAGCGCAATATTATAAGTGTCACATTAGAAGAGGCAAACAGAATTTTAGCGACCGAATGTCATGAATATTAATAGAAACTCTCGATACTAAAACGTTTAAGTCTCGAACAACGTGCAGCTCTTTTGCCGTCCCACCTCACCAATGTTCCTCATCCACCCACGTCCATCACATGGTACAGTAGTGCGATGAGATGGTTGGTTGGTTGGCTGATATGGGGAAATGGACCAAACAGCGAGGTCATCGGCCCATTGGATTAGGGAAGGATGGGGAAGTCGGCCGAGCCCTTTCAGAGGAGTCATCCCGACAATTGCCTGGAGCGCTTTCGGGAAATCACGGAAAATCTAAATCAGGGTGGGTGGACGCGAGTTTGAACCGTCGTTCTCCCGAATTCGAGTCCAGTGCGCTAACCACTGAGGCCATGACATGTCCGCTATGAAGAGGGCTCAGTAGAAGAAAGTGGTCTGTGCCCATGGACAAGTTGCGAAGCCTCATTGTTAGTATCGTAACTGGTCCAAATGTTTGTATTCCACGCTACAGCGTCGGGGCCACCTGACATGTCTAAAAGCTGTTGAGGCTTCGCCTTACACGGGTGTAGTAATGCGCCGAAAGGAGCGAAAACCGTTGCCTTCTCCTAGCTGGAGGCTACCTCTTCCCCTTTTCAGCTCACTACTCTCTCTTCACCCTAATGAGACTACAATTTGTCGTTTCACGATAATGCTGCTCGCATCGGTCAACATCCAACGACTCAGTGCTACGCATGATATCAATGATTCCACGCGACTACCGCCCAAAAGGACATGCGTAGTGTTAGCTCAGCCGAACACGAAAGTACAGCCACATAAGTATCCAAACGGACAGAGTGACAACCTTTGGATCACCACAGACTATCAGCATGACGACCATTGTTGTAGCTTTCCTGGACATAGGAGTGACACCACGTTCAGTTTTCACAAGAGTCCCATTTTACGTGTGGTATCACAATGGAAGTATATGCACGTGGAGGTTCTAAGGAGGATGAACATTGCCAGACTGCATTAATCTTTACCATTAGGAGCCAACACCCGGTGTTACGGTGCAGAGTGCCGCTGGGTATACAATATGATCATCTCTGGTCTGCAAAGATGGCTTTGAGCACTATGGGACTCAACATCTTAGGTCATAAGTCCCCTAGAACTTAGAACTACTTAAACCTAACTAACCTAAGGACATCACACACACCCATGCCCGAGGCAGGATTCGAACCTGCGACCGTAGCAGTCCCGCGGTTCCGGACTGCAGCGCCAGAACCGCACGGCCACCGCGGCCGGCGGTCTGCAAAGATGTTAATTTCGATAACACACCTTATACAATGAGGTGACAAAAGTCGTGAGATAGCAATGTGCACGTGTACAGATGGCGCTGCTACTGCATACACAAGGTACGAAAGGGCACTGCATTGCTGTAGATGTCTTTTGCACTCGGATGGTTCATGTGAAAAGGCTCCCGACGTTATTATGATAGCACGATGGGAATCAGCAGACTTTCAATGAGAAATGGTAGTTGGAGCTAGACGCACGAGACATCGGAAATCATTACGGAATTCTGTATTCTGAGATCCACAGTGTCAAAAGTGTGCCGACAATATTAGATTTCAGACATTACCTCTCAGCATGAACAACGCAATGGCCGACGGCCTTCACTTAACGACTGTGAGTAACGGTGTTTGCATAGAGTTTTCAATGCTAACAGATAAGCAACACTGCCTGAAATAACAGCAGAAATCAACGTGGGGCGTACGACGAATGTATCTGTTAGAACAGTGCTGCGAAAACTGGCATCAATGGACGGTGGCTGCAGATGACTGAAGCGAGTGCCTTTGCTAACACCACGACATCTCCTGCATCGCCTCTCCTGGGCTCGTGACCATATCGGTTGGGCCCTAGACGATGGAAAACCGTGGCTTGGTCATATGAGTCAGAGGTTCAGTTGGTAAGAGCTGATGGGAGGATTCGAGGGCGGCGCAGATCTCACGATACGGCGAGCCCAGATGGCCATCAAAGGCACTGAGCAAGCTGGTGGTGGCTCCATAGTACTGTGAGCTGTGTTTACATGGAATGCGCTGGGTCCTCTGGGTGTTCGGATACTTGGAGACCATTTGCAGCCGTTCATAGACGTCATCTTCCCAGACAACGAGGGAATTTTTATGGATGACAATGTGCTGTGTCTCAAGACAACAACTGTTCGGCATTGCTTTCACTTTGAGCGAATTATTTGGCCATCCACAAAGACCCAACATGAATCCCACTAAACATTTATGGGACGCAATCTTGAGGTCAGTTCGTGCACAAAATACTACGCCGGCAACACTTTCGCAAGTATGAACAGCTATAGAGGCAGCAAGGGTCAATATTTCTGCAGGGAACTGTCAACGAATTGTGGATTCCATGCCACGTCGAGTTGCTGCACTACGACGAGCAAACGGGGGTCTGACAGGATATTGGGATGTATCCGATGACTTTTGTCGCCTCTGTTATGTCAGATGGCCACTTGTTACGACTTCTGTAGTACTTGCTATGGCCGTTTGCTACTTGTTACGACTTCTGCAGTACTTGTTAGCAGCAGACACAGTGGCTACGCCAAAGATTGAGACGGCGTGGAGTTTTACAATTATTTATTCTTTACAATTTCTCCCTCGTCGTCGCTGTCCAGCCCTGCGGATCCTTCCGCCTGGCTGCTGCTGTGTAGATTCTCCGACAACGCGCAACGCGCGCCACCAGTGCTCCGCTGAAGTCCGGATGCTGTATGGTTGAGATGAACTCGTCGCCGCTCGGCAGCCCAGTATGGCACCCCCACGGAGCTGCGTCGCCGTGAGGTCAGCTGCCGCCGCCTGCTGCACCGGCGGCTGAGAAGCCGTCAGTCGCGATGTCCGCGTGGTCCCGTCATGGACGGACCACGCGGCGTGGTCGGGTTGCCGTGAAGTCCGGGCGTCAGTCCCCGGCGGCGCCTGTGCCCAAGACCGCGCTGCGGCCGGTCCTGCTGGAAGTTCTCGCTGCAGTTATTCAGCAGTGGTGCCGACCGTACTCGGGCCGACCCCCAGAGCTGAAGTAGACATCTGGCGGCGAACGAATGACTCCTGCGAGCTGAAACAGACTTCTGGAATCGTCACCTACGAAGATTGAACATTCGGACACGGACCACGTCCATCCTCAGATCCGAACTGCTTCCTAATGGCTTCCGTCCATTGCTGCCTGCGCTCCACTATTTATATCCGGCAGGAGGACGTTTTTACCCTCGGTGGCAGCTTCTTGTTATTACTCCCGCAGTATATTGCAGCGTAACTTAGCGTGCTGGCCTCACTTCTCCTTACTCAGCACTCTCCAGGCTTCGCTCGGGGCTCGGTCTGCGTGCGTCCTTGCGACAGCCGGTTGGTAGACTGCAACTGTCAGCAAGGCTATCTGTGCCGCGCCTACTTCGCACTGCCACGATCGCCGGCTGCCCCTGTTTTGCCATTCTCCACTGTGTGAAGCAATGCTTGCTACATGTGGCTGCAACACCTCAGTGTACAACAGTGCGCCATTGTACAAATGTATGTGTTAAAATTATTAATATGCAATTATACTAATTTTCAATTTCTATTATATAAACATAACTTCTCCCCATATTTCAATGCAGTTCGTGAGGCAACGAGCGAGTTGTGGTGCCCAGGAAATATTTTAAGTACAGAGTTGGCGGCCACTGCTCCGGCCACTCGGCAAGCCGCGGCTCGTTAGCAACCACGTGATGCCGCACAACCGACGGACCATGTGGTCCCGCCGACGGCTTGGTTGGGAATTCCATGGTGACGCTGTGTAGATGAAGGAGACATGCTGGGAGTGCCAAAGATGGCGGAGTTTTTGAAACCTTAAAGGCAGACATTTCACAGTTCTTATAGAAATTAATAGTAACCAGATGCATCATGATGTAAGCAGGCTGTTTATGTTTTCTTATCGGCAACGTTACGTAGCGCTCGGTATGAAAATCACTGGCTGCGCTGTGTGCAGTCTGTAGCTAGTTTGCATTGTTGTCTGCCTTTGTAGTGTTGGGCAGCGGCAGCTGGATGTGAACAGCGCGTAGCGTTGCGCAGTTGGAGGTGAGCCGCCAGCAGTGGTGGATGTGGGGAGAGAAATGGCGGAGATTTGAAATTTGTAAGACTGGATGCTATATATATTATGACTGTTAAGGTAAATACATTGTTTGTTCTCTATTAACATCTTTCAATTGCTAACTATGCCTATCAGTAGTTAGTGCCTTCCGTAGTTTGAATATTTTATTTAGCTGGCAGTAGTGGCGCTCGCTGTATTGCAGTAGTTCGAGTAATGAAGGTTTTTGTGAGGTAAGTGATTTGTGAAAGGTACAGGTTAATGTTAGTGAGGGCCATTCTTTTGTAGGGATTTTTGAAAGTCAGATTGCGTTGCGCTAAAAAATATTGTGTGTTAGTTTAAGCACAGTCATGTACAATTGTTCAAAGGGGACGTTTCAATGATACCTCAAAAAGAAACATGTACATTACCATTATTTGCACCACGATTCTGATGGCGTAATCACATTTTCAATACGTTTATCCGTTTAAAGTTCAGTCCGCAGCTCGTGGTCTTGCGGTAGCGTTCTCGCTTTCCGCCCATGGGGTCCCAGGTTCGATTCCCGGCGGAGTCAGGGATTTTTCCTGCCTCGAGATGGCTGGGTGGTGTTGTGTCGTCTTCATCATCATCATTCATCCCCATTACTGTCGGAGGAAGGCAATGGCAAACCACCTCCGGTGGGACCTTGTCTAGTACGGCGGTTCGGGTCCCCCGCATGCTCCTCGAAGTATGGGACCTCATCATCATCTGACCATAAATTATACAAGTAACACCCAGCAACGAATTTCCAAAATCTAAACGGTTCATCCGATTTTGTCGATCGACGTGTCTTTAGAAAATTATTAGTGTAAACCTAAATTGGTATGAATTACAGGCATGTAACTTGAATAGTACAAGAGTTATTGGAGTTCAAAGTGACTGATTACTATTGATCATGTCAGGCCGTAAGTACTCCATAGTTACACGAAAAAATGGTAGCAGCATGCTTATAAATATTATTTATTCATCTATATCTTTGGTTATATCCGATATATACTATTCATGAAGAAATTGGTCAATTATTTATTATGTTTTAGAAAGCACAGAGACATTTGTCTACTGGCTTACTTCTGTTCTATTCCTTTGATATATGCTTATATAATTTGTTTATGAATTTAATAATGTGAGTTGGAGCGTGTTTATGGTTTAGCCGTAGGAATATTTATTTAATTTCAAGTTATTTGAATGTAAATCCAGTATTTCAAATGTGTTTCATTATGTTTGTGAGTGTGTGTTGGCTTGGACACAGGCTGGGAGCGCTCTAGCCAATCACAGCGCTCGTTACTACGGTAGGCGACTTCCGAAGTCAATGGAGGGAGGTATGGGAGAGGACACGGTGGAGTTCTGAACAGTATGGTGCGACGGACGGGCAGGCGCGAGAAAGACTTGGAGAGTGGAGCAGTTTGTGCGTGGTTGTGGGAGATAGAAATATTTCGTAGTGCCGACTTGTGCACTTGTGAAATTTCCATCGCTTCTGCAGTGAACACGTAGTACTCGTTTAGAAGTGAATGTTGTTGTTCATAGCTAATTGCGTGAAATAGGAATCTATTGTTTCCCTGTTATTCCACTTATATTTTATTTAATTGCTGGACCATCGACACCCATAAGTGTTTACAGTAATAAATCGCATTCTTAAAGGTACTTCTACTATCACACTCATCATTTAAAGTCGTTAAAAATAGTACCTGCAGAATTTATCTAATTACAATCTTTGATTTATAAATGTCCATGTTACGTTCAAATTTCGCAATTGCCGAGTGATAGGAACCTTCGACCATTCGATTCATGTGTATATTCATATTGTATACTGTAAACTCAGCAGTATTTGGCTTGTAATGCGGCGACTACGTATCCCAGCCCCTAGATAACGAAACCAGCCAAAACTTTTAATATTTCAACTCTGAGTCTGAGGGTATGTAGTTGAGCGCCACAACTCATCACATTTTCTATTTGAAAGCCGGCAAGCTATATACACAGCTGTTTCTAAATGTATTTGGCCCATCTTTCATGCGCCGCTTATGGAATTTTATGCAAGTCAAACAGAATCTGAATAATTCCCGTAATTAATATGGTTAATGAATAAATGCCTGTAACAGCAACGTAAACATTAAAATGTTTACAAAACATAGTTTCTCATTCTACTTCAAAGCTTAATCTGCCACAAGCTGTTTTGGTGTTTTTGTGAACTCTCTCTAAATGACATTACAATAGATTAATTAAATAATTGTCCTCTCTTTCACTTGCAGCGGCTGTGTAGCAGCTGCGTTGTGCCAGTAATCAGGTAATAAACTAGCTCTCCTGAAAGACTGTAATATGACATCATCTTTGTAATGGTCGAAATTTTTATGTCGGAGTTATGAATTTTCAGAGAATTGAGCTAATTAATGTTGTTTAACTTCGTGTTGCTCCTGAAAGAGATGTTGCACGATATTGGCGACTGCACCAGTGAGTATGTTATAAAATTGTCTGAAAAATGCCATACAGCATGATTTATGATTCTTCGGATTTGTTTTTAGACGAATGCTAGTACCGGTACTACACTGAAGCGCCAAAGAAACCGGTATAGGCAATCATATTCGAATACAGAGGTATGTAAATAGGCAGAATACGGCGCTGCGATCGTCAGTGCTTATATAAGACAACAAGTGTCTAGCGCAGTTGTTAGATCAGGCCGGCCAGGGTGGCCGAGCGGTTCTAGGCGCTACAGTCTGGAACCGCGCGACCGCTACGGTCGCAGGTTCAAATCTTGCCTCGGGCATGGATGTGTGTGATGTCCTTAGGTTAGTTAGGTTTAATTAGTTCTAAGTTCTAGGGGACTGATGACCTCAGAAGTTAAGTCCCATAGTGCTCAGAGCCATTTGAACCATTTTTTTTGTTAGATTGGTTTACTGCTTCTACAATGGCAGTTTATCAAGATACGAGTTTGAACGTGGTGTTATAGTCGGCGCACGAGCGATGGTACACAGCAACCTCAAGGTAGCGATAAAGTGGGGACTTTCCCGTACGACCATTTCACGAATGCACCGTGAATATCAACAATCCGGTAAACCATCAAATCTCCGACATCGCTGCAGCGGAAAAAAGACCCTGCAAGAACGGTACCAACGACGACTGAAGAGAAATATTCAACGTGACAGAAGTGCAGCCCTTCCGCAAATAGCTGCACATTTCAATGCTGGGCTACCAACAAGTGTCAGCGTGCAAACCATGATGACCGAACGACACAAAGCTTTACGCCCCGCCTGGACTCGTCATCACCGACAATGGGTTGTTGATGACTGGAAACATGTTGCCTGATCGGATTAGTCTCGTTTCAAATTGTATAGAGCGTACGAACGTATACTAGTATGGAGACAACCGCATGAAGCCACAGACCCTGCGTGTCTGTGTGGGGCTGTTCAAGCTGGCGGACGCTCTGTAATGGTGTGGGGCATGTGCAGTTGGAGTGATATGGGACCCGTGATACGTCTAGATACAACTATGATAGGTGGCACGTACGTAAGAATCCTGTCTGATCACCTGCAGCCATTTAACTCCATTGTGAATTCCGACAGACTTGGGCAATTCCAGCAGGACAATGCGTCGCCCCACACGTCCTGAATTGCTACAGAGTGACTCCAGGAACACTCTTCTGAATTTAAACACTTTCGCTGGCCACCAAACTGCCAGCCATGAACATTATTGAGGGTATCTGGGATGCCTTACAGCGTGCTGTTCAGAAGAGATCTCCACCCCCTCGTACTCTTACGTATTTGTGGACAGCCCTACAGGATTCATGGTGTCAGTTTGCTCCGACACTACCTCTGACATTATTCGAGTCCATGCCACGTCATGTAGCGGCACTTCTGCGTGTTCGTTGAGGTCTTACACGATATTAGGCAGGTGTACCAGTTTCTTTGCCTCTTCCGTGTAGTACTGCCGCTCTCTCCTGCACGTCTTCGTCGCCAATGTGCCCCTTTTTGGGTGTGTCTGAAAATGAAAACTGGATGTAAGTATCATAGCATTAAAGAGTTCGCTAGAGAGAAAGTTGCAGTTTCATAGGGACACTTACAGAGCTTCACTTATCTAGAAAACGCTTTTGACACTGGTAGCAGGAAGAAACTCATCTGGATCTTGAAAGATACAGACTCTAAAGCTAGAAGAAGGAGAATGTTACACATATACGAAGTGTGTAAATAGAGATTAACGGGGAGCAACGAGAAGGGTAAGACAAGAATGACTATTATTCCCCTTGTTTTTAATCTTTTCATCGAAAAAGCTGTTAACAAAGTGGTTCAAATGGCTCTGAGCACTACGGGACTTAACTTCTGAGGTCATCAGTCCCCTAGAACTTAGAACTGCTTAAACCTAACTAACCTAAGAACATCACACACATCCATGTCCGAGGATTCGAACCTGCGACCGTAGCATAAGATAAGCAGATATTTTGCCTTAATACCTGATAGTGAAATAAATACACGTATTCCTTCTAAATTTTCAGGAATTATAAAAAAGTGTGAACTTAAAATTTGTAGCCAAAAACAAAAACGTAAATAAAAAATTAGCAGGAGGCTTGAGTCCAAATTGAGAGAAACAAAATAGAAGAAGTTGACAAACTGCGTAATTTTGAAGACTATTAACCCATTCATTTAACACAGAAAAGAAAAAAAATGTACCTAAACGTTCATCTTGAGTTTTCTTCTTTATAGCTGTTGAAATGTGGAGTTTGCTGAGGACGTACGGCAAACGCTCATAAGTGAGGGAAATGTGGGTTTGGAGAAGGCTACCGAAGACAATCTGGACTTAAAGCAAAATCAGTGTAGTTGTTCTTAAAGAGATCAATCAGCAGAGAAGGGTTATACCAACTATTTGTAGAAGAGGAACGAAATATTTTTGTCGTTTTCTGTTTACTTACCTAGCTGTCTCCTTTAACTGTCGAACGCAGATTTCTTGCTCGCTGTTTGAACTCCCACCAAACTGAGAACGGTACAAAATGCGCGATATCCTAGCGATTGTTTCTCAGCGGGTTTAAACAATAGAACAGTCAAAAGAAATTGAAAACCAACAGAAAGTCTATACCCAAACCTAGAAAGGTTTAAGTAAGGAAAACGCCGTAAGACAAAGATTTTCTCTTGTTTTTGTGCTCTTCAATCCAAGGACTTGTTTGATGCAGCTCTGCACTCTAGTCTATCCTGCACAAACCTCTTCGTCTCTGAATAACTACTGTAACTTACAGCCTTCTGAATCTACTTACCGTATTTATCTCTTGGCTTCCCTCTACAAATTTTACCTCTCAAACTTCCCTCCAATACTACATTGGTGTCGGTCTGTGTGGCCGAGCGGTTCTAGGCGCTACAGCCCGGAACTGCGCGACCGCTACGGTCGCAGGTTCGAATCCTACCTCGGGCATGGGTATGTGTGATGTCCTTAGGTTAGTTAGGTTTAAGTAGTTCTAAGTTCTAGGGGACTGATGACCTCAGAAGTTAAGTCCCATAGTGCTCAGAGCCATTTGAACTACATTGGTAATCACTTAACGCTTCTGGATATATCCTATCAACCAAATCAGACCAAATTGTGCCACAAATTTCTTCTCTCTCCATTTTGACTTAGTAACTCCTCATTAGACATTAGCTCAACCCATTTAACCTTCATCATTCTTGTGCAGTACCACACTAAAAAACTTCTGTTCTCTTCTTGTCTGCACTTTTTATCGACAACGTTTTACTTCCGTATAAGGCTACACTGGAGACAAATGCCTTCATAAAAGACTTCCTAACATTTCAATTTATAACCGATGCTAAAAATTTTATGTTTTCACGAACGCTTTCTTGCTACTGCAAATATGCATTTCATATTCTTTTTAATACGACCATCGCAGATGTTCTTTTCCTGCCTAAGTGGTAAAATTCATCGGTTAGTGTCTTATTTCGTAAACTAATTCCCTCAGTACTGCCATATTTAATGCGACTACACTCCATTACTCTTGCTTTACTGTTCTTGAAGTTCATCTTAACCTCTTTCACAGCGCTATACACTCCTTTCCACTGCTCTTCCAAGTCACTTGCCGTCTCTGAAAGAATTACAATGCTATCGGCAAACGTCTAAGTTTCTATTTAATCTTTTCGAAATTCAATTTTGTAAATTTGTACACGTTTACTGCTCCCTCAGTGTACAAATTGAGTAGCTACGTTAGAATCCACTGTCACTCCCTTCTCAATCATCGCCTCACTTTCATGTCCCCGACAACTGCACTCTTAATGCAATTTTACCAAGTGAAGACATAATTATAGATCGTGGCTGTAACGCGACACAGACTGTTGGTAGCGCACTGCAGTAACCAACCACAAATTGGTTTTAGCTTACTTTACTGGAAAGTACCGTTCCGGTTTCGAACCGAAATAATTCATCATCAGACGGGTTTCATTCTTACGTCAAAGCACATATTACAGTTGTTTCCTGGCAAGTTGTCCTGGGATAAAAATTAATTCACAGTTACGAAAGTGTAATAATAAAGCTGCACTACTGGTTGGTGTTAGAATGTGCAATGTTCGCCTGGAACATATATTTTTACGGTTTATTCACGTTTTCATTACTGTACGTGTTTTTTCGGAGAAGCCTTAAACCTTTCCAGAGGGCGTGTTCCCAGGTAGCAGATAGGCACAGCAACATTTGATCCAAAGTGGGCGGCTGCTAACAGCGTCTGTCTCCCTGTTAGGAGAGACCAACATTTTGAGGGAACGCTATTCCTAGAGAACCACAAGGATACATTCATTTCTAGATCTTCCGAAGTTTTAAGTTTTTATTATTTCCGAAGTAGGAAAATTAGAAAATGGGGTCCGATAAACGACATGGCTGAGTACTGACATACTACAGTTGGAGATAAACTCTTTTATTCTGGGTCCAGGACCGAAATCATAGAAGAGGACTGGGCATTATAGTCTCAAAGCGCTTTTCCAAAAGTGTGATAGATTTTGTCCCATATTCCGATAGAGTTGCATTACTAAAGCTCAGTGCCAAATCAGTGAACCTGAACATCATGCAGGTGTACGCACCAACTGCAGATACAAATGAGCATGAAGCGAAATCTTTCTATGACCAAATTAAAAAAGTACTTACTCTCGCAAAACATCACGTAATCAGTATAATAATTGGTGAGTTCAATGTCAGACTGGGAAACGGTAGAATCTCTTGGTTTACGAGCATGAAACGAGAGAGGCGATCGTCTTCTGCAGTTATGCTAAGAAGAAACATGAAAGTCTCTGATACTTGGTTCAAATTACCATCTCGACGACTGTATACATGGAAATCTCCAGCACACAACCAAGAAAACATAGTTCTTAAACAGATAAACGCCAGTCACTAGAGCATTCTCTTATCCGTCAGAGGTTGTAGCACCTGACCACATACTGCTTGTACCTTCTCCAAAAACAAAATTCGTAAAAAACAAAAAATGAGGAGGCTTACGAAAAACCGAAACAGCTTGAATTGAGAAGTGAAAATGGGGTCCGATAAACGACATGGCTGAGTACTGACATACTACAGTTGGAGATAAACTCTTTTATTCTGGGTCCAGGACCGAAATCATAGAAGAGGACTGGGCATTATAGTCTCAGAGCGCTTTTCCAAAAGTGTGATAGATTTTGTCCCATATTCCGATAGAGTTGCATTACTAAAGCTCAGTGCCATATCAGTGAACCTGAACATCATGCAGGTGTACGCACCAACTGCAGATACAAATGAGCATGAAGCGAAATCTTTCTATGACCAATGGCGCTTCTCACTGATTCAGAAAATGTACCAAATTATGGGAAGATATTAAAAACACTGTGGTAACCATTGCTCAAAATAAACTAGGATATAAAACAAGAGATAGAAAAAAGAAATGGATGGCTGATGAAATTCTTTCGTTGGGAGATGAACGCCGAAAGCCTAGAGCCCAGGCAGATCTAACTAATTATAACAATACTCCGGAGGTTATAAGATCAACTGTTATAATTAATAATTACAACAGGAATGTGAAGAAATAGAATGTTTGTGAGCTTTATATGATGATTTTAACTTACATAAAAAGCTGAAAGAAGCCTCTGCGATATACAGAAGAAAGAAACGTCTCCCAGATGGTCAACAAAGAAAATAAAATAGTTTTAGATGCTGCAGGGAAGAAAGAGGTATGGGAAAACTACATGAAGAACCCCTATTCAGATGATAGGGCCATGTGTTGAAATTTCTAGGAACGATAATCTAACGGGACCTCTATTTATGAAAGAAGAAACTCAAAAACCAATAAAGCAAGAGGATATGACGAAATTCCGGTGGAACTCATTAAACTTCTTGACGAGGAAGGTATTAGAGTCTTATACCAAGTTTTTAACCAAATTTACGGTACAGGTCATCAAATTCAATTCTATTACGTCCGTCATCATAGCTCAGAATGTGGAATAAGACACGTACTCTATAGTGAGGCTTCTTGGATCACATTGTGACAGGGATGTGTTGCACCTGAGGTACGCACTGGGGAAATGACAGTGGTCTTCGTCCTTCACATCATCTTCCCACAACAGTTTCCCGCAAACATGGCAAATCCTTGCCGAGCCAAACCCCAGTCCTTATGGCGTTAATATTATCTTTTTATTATGTACTAAAAATACTAGGACCTGCTGAGGAATGATGCCTCCGAATTTTTTATGTGAAAACTCTTTAAGCTTTGTAGATAAGACAAGCTTTATTAACATTTGACATCTTTATTCTTCGTGTCTACAAACTTATTCCTCAACGTAGACCCCATGGCGCCGAGCACATCTCTCCCAACGAAACACCAATCTGGTGACATCGTCATTGTAGAATCTCTGACTTTGTTGACAGAGGTAAAATCTCATCTCTGCTTGAACCGCTTCATCGCTGTCAAAGTGAAGTCCTCGAAAGAGTCGTTTTAGTTTCGGGAACAGGTGAAATTCGGATGGGGCCATGTCGGGACTGTATGGCAAATGATGGACGACAGTGAACCCAAGGCGTCGACTGTTGCAGATCTCGCAGAGCTCGTGTGCTCTGGCATTGTCATGCTGAAGCGGAGGGTCTTCCATGTCTGGACAAACTCTTTGAATTCGTTCTTCAGTTTCCTGAGCTTCTCACAGTACCTTGCAGTGTTTATCGCGGTGCATTTACCCACGAATTCCAAATGCACCACAATTTGAATGTCCCTGAATGGAACCCAGCTTACATCACCTGTCACAATGTTAGAAGAAACCCATCACCCTCACGTTCAAAACGCAAAAGAAAATATTGACAGGTGTTCAGTCTCGTTTGTTTCATGTCAGGAGTGAGCATTCGGGAAATCCACTGCGCACATAGTTTTCTGTACTGCAGTTCTGCAATGACGGCCTGTATGTGCTCCCCTGAAATGCTACTCTTACCTGAGAGCTGGGTCTGCACTATCTGACGATTCTCTCTGATGAGTTCATCAAACCGATTTCGATGAGCCTCGTTGGCTGCCGTACGCAGTCGCCCACTCCAAGCTCTGTCACATATGTTGACAGCACCACTGTTTCTAGCATTACCAAAGTTTCATTTCTTTACATGTGTCCAATATTTAGATTCATGATCAGCTTGATTATTTACAGGACACAGTTCTAATAAAATGCTACACTTTAAACGTGCATTATCCTTCCACTTAACGTTTATAACTGCGTTTTTACTTGATGTTACATCAGCCAGTTTTACGTGTAATCTTGCATAAAATCCCTTAATTTCGCTAACGTTAATTCGCAACTGAATGACTTCCTTCAGTTCCAACCGGAATAACAAACTCCGGCAGTTACCAGTTTTCCCAAACACCTTTCTGTGGCAACTTCCTGGCAGATTAAAACTGTGTGCCGGACCGAGACTGGTAGTAGTGCAGCTGTGAGGACGGGGCGTGAGTCGTGCTTGGGTAGCTCAATTGGTAGAGCACTTGCCCACGAAAGGCAAAGGCCCGAATTCGAGTCTCGGTCCGGCACACAGTTTTAATCTGCCAAGGAGTTTCATATCAGCGCAAACTCCGCTGCAGAGTGTAAATCTCATTCTGGACCTTTATGTGGCACTTGTTGAGTAACAATCTCTGAAGTCAGCAGCAGTGATAGTAGTGTGTTGTTTATACTGAACAACATGTTTTCTTCCTGACCAGACTTGTGTAAGAGAAAATTGAAGTCTAGTGAAGACTCGATCTTAACAGGCTGGTTAATTTGATGAAGTTTGGTCTCGAAAATATGTAAATGACATCCAAGAAATATGTAGGCTCCTTAAATCTAAGCCTGTTATCTATAACAGTAGTTCGTATTCGTCCACTAAATGTGGCATTTGAGATCATCAGTTTAATGCGTTTTGCTGCCGGTTCCCCGATAATAATGTTATTGTCACGCTAGTTGACGAAGTCCCGGATGCTGAGGTGGTCTTCTTCTACTGCATATTCTCTGCTGCTGCCGCTTCTCTGTGCAGACTTTTTTCAGCTGTGCCATCGGAAGAATGAGAGTACTATACGGCAGATTCTTCTCTGTTCACTCAGGAAGAGGGTACTTCACCGTAACACTTAATGAGAAAAAAGGTGTCTGAGTTGGGTGAACATTGAACATGTATAAAAAATGATAGACTGCATAAGCAGAAACGTTTCAGGAAGAAATAAAAAGAAGAAGACTTACATTTGTTTGCCTTATTTTCAGGAAACAAGTCTGGTCTCACCACGACTCAGGAGATCAAAAGTTTTTTGCAACCACGAAGGTGCAACAGAAACGCCTACTACGAGTTGGGAGCTCCGATTTTTACACCCACCGCCTCCCAGCCAAAAAGTTCCGAATAATTCCGAGTAGTTCCGAATATTCCTGCTGTGTTAGCAGAGATTTCTCATCTCATATGCTGAATCAGAGCTTGCACAAGTTCATTCCCACAAACCTCAGTTTTCTTCACACGAAGCGTGTGTTTTGACTCTTACAGAACCATTAAAGGACGGAAAGAGAAAACCTAACCACGCTCAAAGCTGCTCCGACAAGCTCCGTCTAGAAAAAACCGAGTTGCGAATTGTTTCCCTCAGCTTTACTCAGTATGTCATCGTATTCAGTCACCAACTGCAGTCTCCAGCCTCTAGTAGGAGAAGGACTGTTCTGAGTTAAATAAAATTTTATAAACCCTATTCAAAACATCAATATTTCTTTCTTTTATCACACAAAATCGTAGAAATTTCCAGATTATGCAAGAGAAAATTCCGCAGGCGATGCCCCCAGAAACTCCTACGGAATCAGGGCTTGAAAACTGCATTATAATTTTACAGTACTGTAATGACATCAAGCCATCGAATAATAACAAAATATGTTTTTTGAAGAGGAGCTTAGATTACTGCATAAAGTTCACAATGTCTGACCAAAATTATAAAAGACTGGGAGGTTGCATATGAGAACTTTCTCCCCTTCTAGCAGTAATTTATCGTAGATCGCTTGAGTAACGAAAGGTATCTAACGACAGGAAAAAAGTGCAGGCCGTTCCCATTTTAAAGAAAGGGGGTAAGACAGATCCACTCAATTATAGACCTATATCGTTGACGTCAATCTTTTGTAGAGTTATGGAACATGTTTTATGCTCAAGAATTATGACGTTCTTGGAAAATGAACATCTCCTCTATAAAAATCAAGATGGATTCCGAAAATAGAGATATTGCGAAACTCAGCTCGCTCTGTTCCTCCGTGAAATCCACAGCGCAGTGGACAACGGCGCTCAGGTTGATGCTGTGTTCCTTGATCTCAGTAAGGCATTTGACACCGTCCCGCATTGCCGTTTAATGAAAAAAATACGAGCTTACGGAGTATCGGAGCAGACCTGCGGTTAGATTCAAGACTTTTTTGCAGATAGAACTCAACACGTCGCTCTTAACGGAACTAAATCGACAGATATAAAGGTAATACCCATAGTACCACAGGGAAGTGTGATAGGACCGTAGATGTTTACAATATATATATAAATGGTCTAGTAGAAAGCGTCGGATTCTCTTTAAGGCTATTCGCAGATGATGCAGCTGTCTATACCAAAGTAGCAACGCCAGAAGATAGCAAGAATTTGCAGAACGACCTGCAGAGAATTGATGAATGGAGCAGACTCTGGCAGTTGACCCTGAACGTAAATACATGTAACATATTTCGCATACATAGGAAAAGAAATCCACTACTGTACAGCTACACTATTGATGACAAACAGCTGGGGACAGCGTCTGCCGTAAAATATATAGGTGTGACTATCCAGTGCGACCTTAAGTGGAATGACCATATAAAACAGATAGTGGGGAAAGCAGACACCAGACTCAGATTCATCTGAAGAATCTTAAGGAAGTGTAACTCATCCACGAAAGAAGTGACTTATAAGGCGCTTGTTCGCTCGATTCTTGAGTATTGTTCATCTGTCAGGGATCCCTATCAAGAAGGACATAGAGAAGATCCATCATGGGATCGTTTAGCTGGCGAGACAACGTTACGGAGATACTAAACAAACTCCATTGACAGACGTTACAAGAGAGGCGTTGTGCATCTCGGAGAGATTTACTGTTGAAATTTCGGTACAGCACTTTTCAGGAGGAGTCAGACAACATATTACTTCCTCCCACATACATCTCGCGTATTGACCACGAGGAGAAAATTCGAGAAATTAAAGCCAATACAGAGGCTTACCGACAATCATTTTTCCCACGCACCATTCGCGAGTGGAACAGGGTTGGAGGTATCAGATAGTGGGTACCGAATATACCCTCCGCCACACACAATTAGGTGTATGATGTACTCGTAGATGTAGATGAGAATACTCACTCAGTCAAAAGACGTCCGCAAAAGTTCATTTTGTGGATTAAGAAACAGTTCATGTAATTATTGTGTCGAATTTTGCAACATGCATTGGATTATGAGTGAGGGATGGTATTCGCTTCCGCAGAAGAAAATGTCGGGCGAGTAATGGAGCCAGCACCACTCCGACAGCGTGGAGTGGGGAAGCAGAGTACGCCCCCGTGAGGCTGTGTGATAAGATCGCAATCTCATCTCGCAAGGCCACTGCTGACAAGCACTGGCATCGTCTTACCATGCCGTAGAGTGCGCAGCTGTTTGGAATTGCCCTGACATGCGTTAAAAGAGTAAGAAAGATTATTTTTTACTTCAAACATTTTTAACACTAAGTTACGGTACAGAGAACAGGGATGGAACACGAACATGTGATAGAGATTCAAGTTCTGTGATATCTATCTCCCGGGGAGGTTGTGTTCCTGGGAGAAGCAAGCTCAGAAACGGCAATAAGATAGGAAGTCTTGCGAGAAATTACATTTTTTGTTAGTAATCTGACATACAAGCTGGAAGACTTTCTAGGAAGCTTGCAGTTGATGCCGCATCATCAGAGAGGACATTGTCGTCTTCACAGTCGCTGTCTTCACAAAAATGTAAGTACAACTTACGTTATTACCATTACTAGTAATATATTTTGAGGGCAAAACGCATCACCATCATATGTGGAGCGGCGGTGATGGTTCATCTGTTGGAGTGCAAGATACGTCAACTGTTAATATTATCGGTAATCAGTCCAGCCAGACTCGACTTCCTTCATAGCGGTAACATCTGTATTAGAAATTACAGAAGAGTGAATCACAGAGACACAGCCAATTTCGAAAATTTTGACAGGTAGTCGTTTTCGTATAAAAACGTCAGTGGCTGTTCACAAACTGTTAGACACTGAATTCGAAGAGATATTAATATAGATCTAAAAAAGAAGGCTTTGCGACGCCTTGTTTAATTTGCAGGGGTGTTTAGTTCTCACGATAAATCATTGGTGATCCAAATATTTTCACAGAAGTTAATGAGAATAGTATACTCGCTTCAGAGAGTGTGCTTTACAGATCCTGAACATTTTGTTGTTTTTAAATTTTACAGCAGGTATGACTGTATTTATTACACTGAAATCTCTCTGTTTCAGCATAAGAAACTGGTCGATTGTTTTATTATTGACATTTTGTACAGTTTGCTCGCAAAATGTAAAGTGCCTTTTCGATTTTATTAAGTCAGAAACAGCACTCAAAGTTGGTTGTGTAATGGAGTTTTCTCACATATCAACTCAAGTGACAAGAAACTACTGTTTGCAATAGGTCATGTTCTAAAAAATGTGGAAGACAATTTAGAATACGCATTAAATTCATATGTTTCCACTGTGAATGACAGTATAAATTTTCAAAGTTCTGTATGAAAATTGTTTTTAAAAAAAATTTATATACTGCCAAGCGTGGTGAAGCTGACCGATTTTAGATTTTAAACTTAAATATTGTCGCAACCAATAAAATTAATATGTTGGTTTTTTTCAGAGCATGAATGCTGGGCTGCAGCAATAACATTTATGGTCTGTATTACCTTCTGCCCTACCAGATCGGAATATTAAAAAAAGAAACTACCTCACTCAGCTTCAACCGACCTGGTGATGAATTTGACCAATTATCTTTTATGTGATAATAGTAAATTGATTATGGCTCTATGGTGACTTTAATTGTTCTGAAACTTCATCAGTAATTGAAAAATACATCTGGCATGATAAATTAAATTTTAATACTAATTTCAGGATAACATACAAAGAAAGTTTAAGGAAAAAATGTGATCACAAATTTGCTTTAAATTCCGTAGAAACAAGTGTAAAAAAGCATTCACCGTAAAGTGAAACTCTGCAAGAGAAGTTTAGCAGACTTTGTACAACATCTTACACCTCGTTTGTGTCTATATAAGCCAGCCGCTGTGGCCGAGCCGTTCTAGGCTCTTCAGTCCCGAACCGCGCTGCTGCTACGGTCGCAGGTTCGAAATCTCCCTCGATCATGGATATGTGTGATGTTTTTAGGTTAGTTAGGTTTAAGTGGTTCTGCGTCTATGGGACTGATGACCTCAGATGTTAAGCCCCATAGCACTTAGAGCCATTTTTTGTCTATATCATCACTCACACCCCACACAAAGTGAGACTAATTTCTACACAGGAATGTAACATCTATCTGTCCTTTTCATTTTGTAAGAACTTACACACACAGTGTTTCACTGTTATAAATTTTGACTGAATGCCTCATCGAATTACCTTTGCTATATATCGTAGATCCGTAGAATAAAGCCGAAATAAATCCTCAGTTTGCACAATCATGAAGTTTCACCAACAGAGCCTCTTGTTTTTCAGCACTAAAAACTGACTGACTAGCTTGTATTTTGTCTTGACGACATTGAATCCTGTTTATCAGTTCCTTTTGGAATTTCATTCACTCGGTTGGGCTTTTTTATGCTTTTTTCCATTTGAAACCTCTGTGAGACACAGTTCTAAAACATCCAGGCTATGTTTCTTCAGCCCATCCGATATACGTTTGCACACAGGCAGTATTTTCACTCCGATAACTCTTACGTATGATGCAACAAACAGAACTGCGGCCTGCTTGACAGATTCGTAAGTTAACATACAGTCACTTACAACAATGATTCTCATTCCACCACTAGACTGTTACAGACATTTGATGCTGCCTCCATTGTGTCGCATTTTTGCTATGACTTCAGGTCACTCTCGTACAGCATTCACGAATATTTGTTCATAAAAGAACCGCTCGAGAAAAGACGGTCAACATCACCCTAGGTTTCTCACGTGGTCCACTTCACCCCGATTCCACCAAAATTTTGCAAGTTTTATTTGTGTGTCTATAACACCAGCCAACGCCATTTTGCATCTGAGACGCGGTACATGTATTTTGGTGTGTAGAATCCGCCTATACCTTTCAAAATGTTCTAGCACGTACCATTTTTGAGTTTTTAAGGTTTTTTTATTTCTCGTGTTCAGTATTTCGCTTTTTGCTGTTCTTCTGTTTTGATGTTTAATTGTTTGTTTTTGATTTGCAGAGGAGAGTTAGAAGATCTATAAATCATCAGTAAATGTTTGGTGTGGTAATCCAGTGCTGTGAAAGAAATCCTCAGTGAGTGTTTCCTGTGAAAGACAGTGTAAACTGTTTGTGTTTAAAACTTACACAAACAAAAATGGCAACTAGTAAATCTCGTTGCTGTCGAAACCACCCCGACAACTTTTGTTATGTGTGTGGGAAATGCACTCCAAAAGCTCAAAAAAAAAATCACTGATTTGGTTAAGAAGGCACTGTATTTTGATTGTCCTGTTTGTGATCAAGATAAAAATTTTGCGACTCATATTGCCTGCATAACCTGTACTACAACCTTAACCGAGTGGTTGAAAGGAAAACACCGAGCCATGCCATTCGCTGTTCCGATGGTGTGATGTGAGCCTAAAGACCATTATTCAGACTGTTACTTCCGTCTTACAAATATTTCGGGACATTCAAGCAAAACTAGACATAAAATAAAGTATCCAAATGTATCTTCAGTGCATTTGCCTGTGCCCCATGATGAGGGGTTGCCTGTTCCTGTCAGTAACTTGAAAGCCACGGAACCAGACACAGTGTCAAGTGAATCGGAAAGTATTGAACATATAGAAGAGCATTGCCCTCAATACCATGACACTCCGCCTCAGCTCTTTAATAAAAAGGAATTGAACGATTTGGTTCACCATCTAAAACTTTCGAAACAGCTAGTTGAACTCTTGGGGTCGAGACTGCAACAACGGAACCTTCTAACTCCATGGACGAAAATTTCCTATTTCAGATCAAGAGGTGCTTCCTTCGCTCAATGTTTCGATATTCAGAATTCAATGTGTGTATGTGGAGGTGTCAATGGTCTGATGATTCAACTGGGGGTTAAACATAATCCACAGGAGTGGCGACTATTTATTGACTCCAGTAAAACCAGGTTGAAAGCAGTACTACTGCATAATTGCAATACATTTGCATCGGTAGCTTTGGCTTACGCAATAGACATGAAATAAACTTATGAAACCATGGCTTTGCTGCTAGAGGCAATCAAATATAAGGTTCATGAATGGCAGCTTTGCTGTGATTTAAAAGTTGTTGCACTCCTTATAGGTTTACAGGCTGAATTCACGAAATGCTGCCGTGACACCAAGAACCACTATACAGTCAAGTAATGGCCCATAAGGAAGTCATGTGTTCCTGGAAACGTAAATTTGAACAATATCCCATTGGTTGAGCCCGATAAAATCGTTTTGCCACCCCTTCATATCGTGCTGGGCCTTATCAAGAACTTTGTGAAAACTCTGAATAAAGAAGGTGAGGCCTTCAATCACTCAAAAGAAAAGTTTCCCAAATTAAGTGAGGCAAAGCTGAAAGAGGGTATATTTGTTAGATAACAAATAAGAAAATTAGATCCAACCTTTGATACCAAACTCTCAGATATTCAGTTGGCTGCTTGGTCTTCTTTTAAAGCAATTGTGAAGGGCTTTTTGGGTAACAGAAAAGACAAAAACTATGTTACCATTGTCAACGATCTTTTGCACAACTATAAGAACATGGGGTGTAGAATGTCACTTTACCGAGCGAGGTGGCGCAGTGGTTAGCATACTGGACTCGCATTCGGGAGGACGACGGTTCAATCCCACGTCCGGCCATCCTGATTTAGATTTTCCGTGATTTCCCTAAATCGCTTCCGGTAAATGCCGGGATTGTACCTTTGAAAGGGCACGGCCGACTTCCTCCCCCATCCTTCCCTAATCCAATGAGACCTATGACCTCGCTGTTTGGTCTCTTTCCCAGAAAACAACCCAATCCCAGTGTCGCTTAAAATTCACTTTTCACATTCTCACCTTGACTTCTTCCCGTAAAATTTGGGAGCCGTAAGCGATGAGCATGATGAACACTTTCACCAAGACAGTCTTACCACAAAACACCGTTACCAAGGCCATTGGAATCCTCCGATGATGGGTGACTTGTGCTGGTGTCTTGTTAGGGAGAGTGATGAAAAGGCAAACAAAAGAAGAGCCCCGTCGTCGCATATTTCAAAAACCAAATACGATTAAAGATGAAAATATCTTCTGAACAAATTTGGACTTGTTTTTGGCATCGTGGCCTCATATACTTACAAAATAGGATTGATTTCAAACGTTCAGAATGTGTATTTTTGTTTGACGTAATTGTGTCCGTTTTTGCCATTACCGTTTTTTATTCTGCTGTGTATCTAGGAAATGTGACGTCATAGAGCAAAACTGATTTTACCAGTATATTCAGCACCCCAAAATTACGTAAATCCACCCGTTTACAAACCAGACGCAGAAAAAGTTTAGATTTGTTAACTTGTGTAATTACAGAAGTACAATAGATTCACTTTCACTTTTGTTATTCCTCTAGTTGTCGCCCTGATAGTTCAAAGTACAGTATACATACGACCTACACACATGATTAGTTTTATGTCAGTCACACGAATAAAACCTTAAGCTCGGTAAAATAGTTAAAAATTATTCCGTCTTGATATTCAGACAGAGGTCCAGACTGCTGTACATTTAGCCATTGCCACTAATTACATATATAGTTGGTTTTTCCTTTTAATTACCTCTGTACTGTGTTATAATGATGAAGCGACGTGAGATGAAATTTACTGATGAGGCAGTGGAAAAAAAGTGATGAAATATTTTGGGAGATGAAATTTATATGAGGAGATAGTACTGTACTTGCAAAGATTGCACATTATGTAATGTGTGTGGGGGGAGGGGGGGGAGGGGGGAGGACACAGAGACAGAGAGAGGGAGAAGAAATGATTCTTTTGTGTAAGACAGATCACATGTGTGTAAGGAATATTTGATATATGACATATGAAATACAGAGATATGTGTGTGTACGCAATTTTTAAGTGTATAATGCATATCTTTGGCCTTGGAGTCACTTTAATTCTATGCCAGAGGTTTGAATGTATACACAATTTTTACATAACTAAAGTAACTTCACACCATTTTATGCGTAAACTTAATATTATACCAGAAGTATATACCTATATGTAAATAATGAAACTGCTGTCTAAATATCTTTCCCTTACACGAAAATAACGCTTATATTTAGCTTTCAGGTGGAGGTTACATAATATTTTTACTGCATTTTCCGGCGACATTTTTATGTCTCATTTTAATAGTAGGGTCTGATTGGCTGGAAAGAGGGGAGGTAGGTATAAAGCACAACTGAACTACTTCCACCATAGTAAGTTTTTGATTGCTTGGAGATAAGCGAGAGGAGCGGGAAATGGCACCATTATTAATAGCAAGTAGTAATACTTCAATACTTCGCTGTGTTGAGTAGCGGAAGGGGTTTTAAATTTTCCACTAGCACAATAATTATGCTAGTTCTAGCGTCTTGAATTTTTGATTGGCTTTCCTCTTCTAATAATTCTCTGTGATTGGTTGGAGACAGCGAAATGGGAAGGGATGGGGAGAGGACGTGAGGGGACTGGGGGACAGAGCAAGCCTTGTCACAGATAAGGATGATGACATCACTGATAAGAGTAAAGATGTTACTGATATCAGTGACGATGTCAGTAGGCCGATGACGTCGGTGTCACGACATCACAGTTGTAAACATAGTGGACTGGAGGTACTACAGATATACTACTATCGACAAACATTAAGTTAGTGTGATTTAACGTGTAATCGAAATCTGAACGAATTTTTGTAGTAGTCTTGTGATGGACTTATGTCTTTCTACTGTTTAGTATAGATTGCCTCTTCTGTCACTAGATCGTTTTACTACTAATTTTGATCTTTTCATGGCTTTACTTGCAAGTGAAGAACATCATTATCTGCAAGCGATCTTGGAGGGCTAGTCAGATTGTCTCCTAAATCGTTTGTGTAGATTAAGAACAGCAGAGGGCCTATTAGGCTTCCTTGGGAACCCCAAATACCATTTCAGTTCCATTACATGATATCCAATGAGCTGTGACCTTTTTGACAGGAAATCATGAAACCAGTCACGCATCTGAAACGATATGCCACAGACACGAAATTTGATTAAAAGGCGCTTGTGAGAAATGATGTCATAAGCCTTGCGTCTTCCGCTGTTAAAATTAAATTCGCCGGCCGGTGTGGCCGAGCGGTTCTAGGCGCTCCAGTCCGGAACCCCGCGACCGCTACGGCCGCAGGTTCGAATCCTGCCTCGGGCATGGATGTGTGTGATGTCCTTAGGTTAGTTAGGTTTAAGTAGTTCTAAGTTCTAGGGGACTGATGACCTCAGATGTGTGAAGTCCCATAGTGCTCAGAGTCATTTGAAGCCAAAACTAAATTCCTTAGTAAATAGGTATAGTTATCGTTAAAAAAAACGCGAATATCGTATATAATTGTCCTGAAGGGAAATGGACGGGTCATTCGTTTATAATTACGAAAGCATAATGATTTCTCTCCTTGCAGCCATCGACAACGAAATGGCTTATTTTCAGCATATCCATAATGGATGACGCACTGCAACTGTGATTTAAATTGGTGATTTATCTGGGTATAAATATGAAGCCAGTCAGCTTTTAGGATTTTAGATGCGATTTATTGTACCATTAACTAGTTATCGAGCCACTGCAGTCTCATCACCAGATGGAGGTGTTACAGGAACATTGTACCGTGAAGCAAGCGCAGCTAGACGCTGTGGTGATGGGGCTGGCTAAAATGACGGAAATTTAGTAATACGTAACGAAACGTTTAGGAAACGGAAATATTGTTACGGTTTGGGTACTTACAGTGCAATACGTAGTGGTATACATAGCAAATCCATTCCCATAATGTGCATTATCAGGTGAACACACAAATATACTTAGTACTCGCATTTAGTTGCGCTTGGTTTCACACTTATTCACAGAATGTAAACACTAGAAGTAAATACAAAGAATATGTATACAGCACTGGATGTACATACAAAGAAAGTGTATACAATAGATATAATACTTCGCTACATCATGACTTTTGGCTTGAGATGCATAGCATTACAAAGTACGTATTTACAAGTACAGATAATATGGTTCAAATGGCTCTGAGCACTATGGGACTCAACATCTTAGGTTATAAGTTCCCTAGAACTTAGAACTACTTAAACCTAACTAACCTAAGGACATCACACACACCCATGCCCGAGGCAGGATTCGAACCTGCGACCGCAGCAGTCTACAGATAATATATTTATGTGAGTTTTACTAGCTTCAGGTGTTCTTACATTAACAGTGTACAAGTAATATGGACTAAAAAGTACACAAAACGAATAGGTAAACAAATAGAATGAACTTTTACTGTGTGATTAAAGAGTGAATGAGTTACAGCTTGTCATAATAGTTATATGACTAAGAGAGTGAAATATTTACTATGTAATTGAAGAATGAATGAGTTGCATAATATGATTCATGCAAGAGGATGGATATGTCCTATTATTGTTATTGTCTTGTTTGGTGTTTTGACGCCAGGAAGTCTTGGAAATTCTCGAAGAAAAAGTTCTGCGTTGATTCATTTGTTCATTAAGGAAATTTTTTGAGGTGATTTTAACTTGTGAATGTAAATCCCTAACTGTGCAAAGAGATTCACCTACAGTCCTTTAACAGCAATGTGTAGAGCAGAAAAATTATCGTGGAAATCGTCAACAGAGTGTTCATGATGAGCAATATGTGAAGAAAAGTTGAACTTCCTGAAGCTTTTGAATCGAAGGGTATCTATGTGTTCCTTGTAGCGCACTGCAAAATTTCTACCTGCCTGTCCTATACGGAAGCAAGAACAGGAGCATACGATTTTGCATGTTCCGAACTTTTGATGCCACTCTTCAGTGGATTTATTTTTGTGAACAATTTTATACTGTAATTTATTGACTGTGTAGAAGGATATTTTACACTATGTGATCAGAAGTATCCGGACACCCCCAAAAACATAACGCTTTTCATATTAGATGCATTGCGCTGTCACCTACTGCCAGGTACTCCATATCAGCGACCTCAGTAGTCATTAGACATCCTGAGAGAGCAGAATGGGTCGCACCGCGGAACTTAACGGACTTCGAAAGTGGTCAGGTGATTGGGTGTCACTTGTGTCATACGTCTGTACGCGCGATTTCCGCACTCCTAAACATCCCTACCTCCACTGTTTCTGAGGTGATAGTGAAGTGGAAACGTGAAGGAACACGTACAGCACAAAAGCGTACAGGCCGACCAAGTCTGTTGACTGACGGAGACCATCGACAGATGAAGAGGGTCGTAATGTGTAATAGGCAGACATCCATCCAGACCATCACACAGGAATGCCAAACTGCATCAGGATCCACTGCAAGTACTACGGCAGTTAAGCGGGAGGTGAAAATTTGGATTTCATGGTCGAGCGGCTGCTCATAAGCCGCACATCACGCCGGTAAATACCAAACGACGCCTCACTTGCTGCAAGGAGCGTAAACATTGGACAATTAAACAGTGGGAAAACGTTGTGTGGATTGAAAAATAACGGTACACAATGTGGCGATCCACTGGAAGGATATGGGTATGGCGAATGCCCGGTGAATGTCATCTGCCAGCGTGTGTAGTACCAACAGTAACATTCGGAGGCGGTAGTGTTATGGTGTGGTCATGTTTTTCATGGAGGGGGCTTGTATCCCTTATTGTTTTGCGTGGCACTATCACACAAAAGGCCTACATTGATGTTTCAAGCACCTTCTTGCTTCCCACTGTTGAAGAGCAATTCGGGGACGGCGATTGCATCTTTCAACACGACCGAGTAGCTGTTCATAATGGACAGCCTATGGTGGAGTGGTTACACGACAATAAGATCATTGTAATGTACTGGCCTTCAGAGAGTCCTGACCTGAATCCTATAGAACACCTTTGGGTTGTTTTGGAACGCCGATTTCGTGCCAGGCCTCACCGACCGACATCGATACCTCTCCTCAGTGCAACACTCCGTGAAGAATAGGCTGCCATTCCCCAAGAAACCTTCCAGCATCTGATTGAACGTATGCCTTCGAGAGTGGAAGCTGTCATCAAGGCTAAGGGTGGGCCAACACCATACTGAATTCCAGCATTACCGATGAAGGGCACCATGAACTTGTAAGTCATTTTCAGCCAAGTGTTCGGATTTTTTTGATGACATAGTGTATGTCAAATTGTTTGAAAGGATTTGCAAGTTTGTATGACACTTTGACAAGGAATAAAATTTTGGTGTTTCCTTCTAATCTAGTAATGGTGATGGGTTTGCTTAAGTTCACTTCGGATTTTTTTTTCAGCTAGGGTGTTTATGAGGAAAGCGTTATACCCATTATTTTGAGCTATAGATTTAAGTATGTAAAGTTTGTTACATGCATCTGCTTCTCTTCTGTCAATGTGGAGCATACGGTTTAGACATGATCTGAAGAAAGCATGACGTATTGTTAATTGCTTATATTCTGAGACAGATTCTCTGTTTTGAAGACGTATTTGTGCCTTCTGTTTTGGCCTACGATGCCTCCTGTATGCTGGAACGGATGTGGCTGGAAGGAAGGAGCGCCGTCACGGCGGCTGCGGTGGAACTTGTGGCCCGCAGATCGATCCGAGGTCGGCGTTACTGCCGGGGAAAGTACTCGCGCGCCGCCTCGGGGCTAATAACGCGGCGAGGTGCTGCCCCCCAGCCTCTGTCCCAGATAGCGCCCTCAGAGGAAACTCACCATGCGGAAGCCATGTGCCGTGTGACCTACCAGAATACTGAGCAAATGCGGAGCATATATCATTCAAGGCACAGTGTCATAGTCATAATGCCGCAAGTACACTGTTGGGCATTAAAACTGCAGCACTGTGCTCGGGTGTGTATGTGATTAGCGTTTCAGCACAACTGTCAATTTAGGTAGCGATACCATCATCTACTTTCTGTATGTAAAAGAAGAGTACCTAGCCGGTTTCTCATCTAGAAATCTCGTTTAATGTTGGTTCCTTGTGACAAGTTCATGTTATGCCTTGTATAAGAAGTAGAAAAAAAAGGACAAACATAATGTGCAAGTTTCGGAATTCGGCAGTGGCAGGACCGGGACTTATATGGTACGTGATCTAAACTATCTGTACACTTAATAGTGGATGTCAATGTGGAGTGTGTCCACCCTCGCCTTCGTGACGGCTTTAACTCTGCTGGCGAAACATGCACCGTGATGTCTGAATATGTGTGCAGGAATGGTAGCCCATTCTTCCTCTTGACCTGGAACCAGAGAAGATAGTAGCGTTGGACAGTCGGGTCTGCAGTATAGTTGACATTCTAACTAAATGGTTCAAATGGCTCTGACCACTATGGGACTCAACATCTGATGTGATCAGTCCCCTAGAACGTAGAACTACTTAAACCTAACTAACCTAAGGACATCACACACATCCATGCCCGAGGCAGGATTCGAACCTGCGACCTTAGCGGTCGCGCGGTTCCAGACTGAAGCGCCTAGAACCGCTCGGCCACAACGAACGGCTGGCATTCTAACTCATCCCAAGAATGTTCATTTGGGTTCAGGTCTGTACTCTGAGCAGGTTATAAAAGAACTTAATAATTTTTTCTTATTGATAAATATATAGGCAATTACTCGACTCTCATACCAAAGATTAATTTGAAAAAGTATTTAACACAGTCGGACAAAAGAAGATTTACGCTCTTCGTTTATTATAGTAATAGCTACCTTTCGTTGTTCTCATGTCCTGGTGATAAGACGTGCTGTATGATTTCAAAGTGAAATTGTGTTATATAATGAAAAAAATTTATGAAAATATGATTTTCTCATTTACGATACCGTGGATCCCAGCCCCTGTAACTCTGGAAGATTATTATAATTTTAATTTTGTATGGAGAATTTAGATGGAGACGACGATCCTCACCACGGCGCAGCTCAACAATAGATGTACGTGAATGTGTTCATCTCGTTCCCTTCGTGGCCGCCAAGGACAATTTAAATATTTAGGTCGCATTTGCAGCGACATTCAGAACCTGCAGTCTTCTTTAATTACGAAATCCGATTATTTTCTTTCTCAGATGAATAAATGCATTTTAATCTTCGTACATCCATATTTAAACTGGATGAAGGTGGGACACAACTGCCATAATTTTTATTAAAATGAAATTCCTTCAGCTGTACTTAAGATTTTATATTTACTTCGCTACTAGTTTCGACGTTGCGTCAACACCATCTTCAAGTACGTACACTTTGATGAAATCAGTTGTGTGTGGTTCAGTGAAGCAGTCCGCAGTGAGACAAACACGTACTCCACATGGATGGCGGGCATGGTTTAAACTTCACACTAGTTGCTGCCCGCCATCCATGTGGAGCACGTGTTGGTCTCACCGCGGACTGCTAGACTGATTTCATCAAAGTGTACGGGCCTGAAGATGGCGCTGACGCAACGTCGAAACTAGTAGCGAAGTAAATATAAAGTACAGCTGGAGGAATTTAATTTTTAATAAAAATGCATTTTAACCGCAATTCTTTTCAGCCAGGCCACGGGGGATGATAGTACTTTAGAACGTACGTGCCTCAATCCCAATCGTACGTTCGGATACAACTGTGTACCGACGTAACTATACTTATGACCCATTTCCGTTGCAGCATTAATTCTTATTTTGAATCACTCACTCACGATTGTGCATGCCCTCTTATTTTGTGTAGTCAGTCTGGTGTATTACTTAATAACATTACTTTTAATATTCAGTGGCTTAGTTTCCACAATTGACATTTCCTGTGTCGCAACGGCGCTTCACTCGAAATATTTATCACACGACAATCGTACTAACTCTCATTTCAAAATTATGACACCGGCTGACTAAGTTTCTAACAATTTAAACAAGACGGTTACAGGTCGATCCATTTCATTAACATTTTGATCACAGACCATTGTGCTGCTTAGTGACAGGATACATCGTTTTGCTGAAAGAAAAATCATCGTCACCAAACTGTTCCTCTGCTGCAAACAGTACACAATGCTGTAAAATGTGTGCACGCCCTTCCGCATTTAACGTTTTCTTAAGCGTGATAAGGGGACCACAACCTAACCATGAAAAGTATTAGTTGAAAACAGTATTGGTTGCAATTTTAGTTTTTTATTTACCAACTACGCGTTTCACCTTATTTAGGCATCTTCAGGCTGATCTTAATTTCGTATTTCTTAGGACGATCCTTTAGACCAGGGCTTCCCAACGTGTGGTCCGCGGACCCCTTAGGGGTGGAGCGAGCTTTGTCGAACAATCAAAGCACTCGCTGGCACGTATGCGTCCCCAGGCATCATTAAATGTTAAACTTGCTTTGTCAGTGCACTACCTATTTCATAAGTCGATTTTTTACCTTCAAGTTGTTTTCATTCATCTCTAAACCAATGACTATTGTTGATACTTCGGAGGGGGTGCAGGGGGGGTCATTGGGAACAGACTAGGGGTCCGCTATGGATTTTCGACTGAAGAAGGGGTCCACCAGCTAAAAAGGTTGGGAAGCCCTGCTTTAGACAGTGTAGCTAAAGGGAGTCGTCGACTGCATCACCCAACATCGACTTCGTTAACTTCAGTAAATACTTTCTAGACAGACGTGAGTGACTCCAAGACCTGCATAACGCGTACACGTTCACAGGAGCAAATAATAGAATAAGATGGCCCTTGACGCCACCTCAAGCATCGCTTATCACTGAGTACAGCAGTGTGTGGCTTATTAGGAGCTGTTCGACTATTGTGCCCAAGCACAGTCACTGCGCTATCTGGACTGCTGGTGGCATTTTGGAAATCACGAGTGATTTGTTCCGCTGATTTCGTCCAACATTTTTACCACCACTCTCAGGAATGTCTGGCGGTTCCCATTCGTCTGTACAGGAGGTCTCCCTGCTCTTCGTTTTGCTTGAGTTGTTCCTTCGTGTTTCCACTTCACAGGTGCATTGCGTACAGTCAACTGGGGCAGCTTTAGAAGGATTGAAATGCCGCTGATGGATCTGTTACTCAGGTGATATCCAGTGAATAGTCCACTTCAAAGTCGCTGAGCCCTCCTGACCGGCCCAGTCTGCTGTCGCTACTTCTCTGCTGACAACACTGAGCTCCCCGCTTCCTTTTACGAGGAGCGTTTGAAAAGTCGGTGCAAAACTAAAAGTCTCCTTTTAGACTTATACACTTCGTCCAACGCTGTTCTAATTTGTTGATCCCTTCCGAATAATAGGAATTGTCCAAGTCTGCAAAATAGCTATTAGTTGCTGCAATCACCTCCTCGTTTGAATAAAATCTTTGTCTCACCAGCCATTTCTTCAAATTGGGGAACAAATGGTAGCCTGAGGAAGCCAAGTCTGGAGAACAAGGGGGATGTGAAACGAGTTAGAATCCTATTTCCATTAATTTTGCGACCACAATTGCTGAGGTGTGTGCTGGTGCATTGTCGTGATGGAAAAGAACTTTTTTACAGTCCTATCACCGGCGTTTTTCTTGCAGCTCGGTTTTCAAACGGTCCAATAACGATGAATAATATGCACCTGTAATAGTTTTACCCTTTTCTGGATAGTCGATGAGGATTATTCCCTGTGAATCCCAAAAGACAGTCGCCATAACCTTTCTGGCCGAAGTAATGGTCTTCGCCTTTTTTGGTGTAGATTCTCCCTTGTCTACCCATTGTTTAGATTATTGTTTGGTCTCAGGAGTACAGTAATGTATCCATGTTTCATCCACAGTGACGAAACGAAGCTTAAAGTCCTGCGGATTGTTCCTTAACAGCTGCAAACCATCCTTGCAACACTACACACGATTCCGGTTTTGGTCAAGCGTGAGCAATCGCAGAACCCGTCTTGCGCATACCTTTCTCATGCCCAAATGTTTATGCAAAATATTATGCACCCGTTCATTCGGGAGTCCCACAGCACTAGCAATCTCACGCACCTTAACTCTTCTGCCATCCATCACCATATCATGGATTTTATCAATGATTTCTGGAGTCGTATTCCACAGGGCGTACAGAACGTTCAGCATCACTTGTGCCCATATGTTGTTGTTGTTGTGGTCTTCAGTCCTGAGACTGGTTTGATGCAGCTCTCCATGCTACTCTATCCTGTGCAAGCTTCTTCATCTCCCAGTACTTACTGCAACCTACATCCTTCTGAATCTGCTTGGTGTATTCATCTCTTGGTCTCCCTCTACGATTTTTACCCTCCACGCTGCCCTCCAGTACCAAATTGTCGATCCCTTGATGCCTCAGAACATGTCCTACCAACCGGTCCCTTCTTCTAGTCAAGTTGTGCCACAAACTTCTCTTCTCCCCAATCCTATTCAACACCTCCTCATTAGTTATGTGATCTACCCATCTAATCTTCAGCATTCTTCTGAAGCACCACATTTCGAAAGCTTCTATTCTCTTCTTGTCTAAACTATTTATCGTCCATGTTTCACTTCCACACATGGCTACACTCCATATAAATACTTTCAGAAACGACTCCCTGACGCTTAAATCTATACTCGATGTTAACAAATTTCTCTTCTTCAGAAACGCTTTCCTTGCCATTGCCAGTTTACATTTTATATCCTCTCTACTTCGACCATCGGGTGCTCCCCAAATAGCAAAACTCCTTTACTACTTTAAGTGTCTCATTTCCTAATCTACTTCCCTCAGCATCACCCGACTTAATTCGACTACATTCCATTATCCTCGTTTTGCTTTTTTTGATGTTCATCTTATATCCTCCTTTCAAGACACTATCCATTCCGTTCAACTGCTCTTCCAAGTCCTTTGCTGTCTCTGACAGAATTACAATGTCATCGGCGAGCCTCAAAGTTTTTATTTCTTCTCCATGGATTTTAATACCTACTCCGAATTTTTCTTTTGTTTCCTTCACTGCTTGCTCAATATAGAGATTGAATAACATCGGGGAGAGGTTAGAACCCTGTCTCACTCCCTTCCCAACCACTGCTTCCCTTTCATGCCCCTCAACTCTTATAACTGGCATTTGGTTTCTATACAAATTGTAAATAGCCTTTCGCTCCCTATATTTTACCTCTGCCACTTTCAGAATTTGAAAGAGAGTATTCCAGTCAACATTGTCAAAAGCTTTCTCTAAGCCTACAAATGCTAGAAACGTAGGTTTGCCTTTCCTTAATCTAGCTTCTAAGATAAGTCGTAGGGTCAGTATTGCCTCACGTGTTCCAATATTTCTACGGAATCCAAACTGATCTTCCCCTAGGTCGGCTTCTACTAGTTTTTCCATTCGTCTGTAAAGAATTCGCGTTAGTATTTTGCAGCCGTGACTTATTAAACTGATAGTTCGGTAATTTTCACATCTGTCAATACCTGCTTTCTTTGGGATTGGAATTATTATATTCTTCTTGAAGTCTGAGGAAATTTCGCCTGTCTCATACATCTTGCTCACCAGATGGTAGAGTTTTGTCAGGACTGGCTCTCCCAAGGCCGTCAGTAGTTCTAATGGAATGTTGTCTACTCCCGGGGCCTTGTTTCGACTCAGGCCTTTCAGTGCTCTGTCAAACTCTTCACGCAGTATCATATCTCCCATTTCATCTTCATCTACATCCTCTTCCATTTCCATAATATTGTCCTCAAGTACATCGCCCTTGTATAGACCCTCTATATACTCCTTCCACCTTTCTGCTTTCCCTTCTTTGCTTAGAACTGTGTTTCCATCTGAGCTCTTAATATTCATACACGTGGTTCTCTTTTCTCCAAAGGTCTCTTTAATTTTCCTGTAGGCGGTATCTATCTTACCCCTAGTGAGATAATCCTCTACATCCTTACATTTATCCTCTAGCCATCCCTGCTTAGCCATTTTGCACTTCCTTGCATATAACCACTCCTAAAATTTTGAAACCACTTATAAACAGTTCTAATCGAAGGTGCAGAGTCACCATAATGTATATCAAGCTTCTCTTTATTCTCCTAAGGTGTATTGCTTTTCATAAAGTAATGTTTAATCTCCACACGAAATTCTTTTTCGTCCATTTTTTCACAATCACTTGACTTCCTTGATTCACACGAATGCCAAACACAGAGAAATAGACCAATATGACTGAAACTTGGTGTGCGTTCTTTCCATAGAGCAAATATCTCTGGAGTGAGCATTCACATGCGAAGAACAGATTTTGTGTTGTTAACATACATTGCCGGCTTGGTCACGTGATCTCGGGACGTCCTGTGTGTGTCTGTAAAGCTTCAGATGGTTCAAATGGCTCTGAGCACTGTGCGACTTAACTTCTGAGGTCATCAGTCGCCTAGAACTTAGAACTAATTAAACCTAACTAACCTAAGGACATCACACACATCCATGCCCGAGGCAGGATTCGAACCTGCGACCGTAGCGGTCGCGCGGTTCCAGACTGAAGCGCCTTTAACCGCGTGGCCACACTGGCCGGCCTGTCCGTATAGCGCCCTGTATGTTTAGAATGTCACTGCATCCCTAATACAGATGGATTCTCTTCGTACGTGTCGTGGATAATTTGTGTATGTTGCGCAGACATTTTAACAGTATTCATTTGATACCGGGAATAAACCAGCTACGTAACTTTTAGGGCAAGTGATATTGTATTCTGCTTCTTTGCGATAGGTGTCACAGTTTAGATGCACTCGATTTTTGGTAGTTTTCGGTATGATACGGCACTTTTTAGTATTACAGAGCCTGAAGTACATTTTTGCTGTGATAGTCTTGCAAAACGACGTGACAGTACGCTAGTATTTTTGCAAGTGTCCGAAAAACACCGAATTTGCCACACATTAGCGATTATATCCCTGCTAATTCGATCTTTTTTCTGCTATTTCTGCGTATTTATTTTCTCGTTTTTGCGACCTAAAGCACAATTTTTCTTACTGGTGACATTTTGAAGTATTTATTTAACGCAATTTACGTACTTGCTCCCAGTTTATTAAATAAATAGTAGACTGAGTAATCTATATCCATAATCGACAAGTCACTGATAAATGCATGGAGGATAGTATTTGCTGAAACAACTAACCATTCCCTTTCCTGTTCAACTAGCAAATTTACGAGAGGAAGCGATTGTTTGTAAGCTTTTGTACGAGCCGTAATATCTATTATATAGTCATAAAATCGTAGAAAAATAGGTCTACAGAATCAAGCCTTTATTATAATGCGTCTCGAAATTTTTAAACATATACAGTGTCTCTTACTAATGTAACTATAATTAGAGCTACATGGTATGTACCCATGAAAAGTTACTATCCCTCCTTTCATATATTTTTCTTTGCATCTGTAGCAACAAGAGTAATTCACCATCGCAATTACACTATCAACAAACGGTGAAACACAACAAAAACTCTTGATATTATAAACTTCAAACGCTGCAGAAAGCACACACGCACAGCGAGGTCCCGAAAACACGTGACACTCCTGGTTTAATGTCGACAAAATACGTAGAACGCAATGCTCACTCCAGAGATATTTACTCTATGGCTCTTTCCAAAGATGCTACTAACTAAACATGACCTCGATACGCGCCGGTGGTGCCATCTCTCGGACGTTGCACGGACTTTTCAAACGCCCTTCGTATACTGGCGAGTCCGCCTCTCTTGACATTTAGTCGTCAATTCCTCATTACATCGATTGTCTAGACACTTTTGATCAGATAGTGTACGTAGGCTGCTGTTTATCGTTGCGCAATATCACTGCATGTGTCGCTCTGGATCGTATGCTACATGCAAATGTGGAATCGATAGGTTCATGAGGATCATGAGAAACGTCATGTAGGATCACAACGGCCCCACATAAATATAACAGTACACAACACAAACACACGTCACTGTATCGTAGTATACACAGCTACACTAGAGACATAATACACAATAAGACGGATCCTCTTTAAGCGTATCAGTGTGTTCCACAAACGTTCATGAAACAAAATATCAGGGTTTATCTAATCACTCGTGAAAAATAACGAAGTTGCATCAAACTATACTGAATATTACCTACGCTACAACTCTGGTGACGCTACATCTCTGGTGATACTGGGAGTCTGGAAAGCAATGAAGAACTCAATATTCCTACTGCCATTTCAGATTTAGCACCTACTACACTTGCGTACTTGTACTCATGTGTCAAGATAAGATGTGATGTTTTAAATATCAGGATAAATTAATGTTATAAACAACGATTTCAATGCGATACGCAATGTCTTCAGAAATAGCTTTTACACAAAGTGAAGCCTCACCACTGTGGTAATATAGTGCGTAATATACGCTGATAAACCACATTTTGACCACCTCCTTAATGACGTGTTGGACCACTTTTGGAATCCAATAAGCAGAGATTCTGTGTGGCATGAATTCGACAAGCTCTTGGCAGGTTTCCGGAAGTACGTGATGGCACATATCTATGTACAGGTCACGTAAATTACTGGCTAGTAGTCTGAGGGCGCGGAGCTGTAGCCCGATAACTTCCCAGACGTGTTGCATCGGGTTCAGACCACGTGCACTTTCTAGCGAAGGCATCAACCTGAGTTCTGTATCACGCTTTTCAAACCGCTGTAGGACGATTCTGGCCTGTGACTTGTAACACGGTCAGTTTTAGTGCTAGAAGAACTCTGGGGAAGAAGTAGAACACGAACACATGTTCACATAGACATGTTCACATAGACATCAGCTGAATGGTGCCGTCGATGTTTATCTCAGGTCCCCTAGAAGGTCAAATGAATGTCCACCAAAAAATAATACTGCCCCCACCGGCTGCGTTCGTGGTGTGAGCATTTTTCGAGCAGCCATTCATCTCGATGACGGCGTATGCAGACACGACCAGGTGCCACGTTTCCATTGATCCACGGTCCAATCTCGATGATCCCATACCCGCTGCAGTCATAATTGACGATTTCGTTGGTAAATGTTGGAACACATGGGAGCCATCTGTTACAGAGACCAACAAAGTACGCTGAACTCTGCGCTCGAAAGCATTCAACTACTTTCCATAGGCGCTTACGACAGTAGCACGCGAACAGTCGACCAGCTCCAGTCGTTTCCGAGCTGATCCTTTCCAGACGCCAGGGTGAAAATCTGGCCTTTCTGAATGCCATTTATGCCAGTGAAATTCCCCATTTGTTGGTCATACCGTTGCTAGAATAATCCCCATTCGTCTATGCTGTTCTTAGATACTTTTCTTTATCACACTACCGTCTCGCAAAGCCACCAGTGGAAGTTCAGTTCTGCGCTAGGCAGTGTTCATATAATTTTTTGTGTGAAATGGAGAATGGGAAAAGAAACGGAAGGGATGGGTGGAAATTTTTCACTTCTAGCCGCACAGGGAATTGTGTTAGTAAAACGGTAAGAGTTGAAATTTTGTGCCACACTGGGACTCGAAACCGGATTCACAGCTTGCCATGAGCAGTTGCCTTAATCACTTCGGCCATCTGGACACGGTCCCTGTCTGACTCAGATGTCCAACTTATTGCACGCTGCAACGCAGCGTCCCTTGCCCACTTACCCCCTATCGATTCCCGCAGGAGTTCGGTCGATATCAGTACATCCGCAATGAAACAGACGTCAAGGATTCGTCGCGCTCTTACTAGAATATACACTGATCAGCCAGAACATTATGACCACATACCTAATAGCCCCACGGATAACAGCGTGACGCTTTGTGGCATGCAAGAAATTAGGCCTTGGTAGGTCGCTGGAGGCAGTTGGCATCGCATCTCCACACACAAATCACCAAGTTCTCGTAAATTCCGGGAAGGGGGCCGATGAATTCTGACGCCACGTTCAGTCACAGCCCAAATTTGTTCGATTGGGTTCATATCTGGACAGTTGAGGGGCTGGCACATCAATTGTAACTCACCACTTTGTTCTCCGGACCGTTCCATCACACTTTCGGCCTTGTGACATGGCGCATTATCTTGTCGAAAAATGCCACTGCCATCGGGAAACATGATTGTCATGAAGGGGTGTACATGGTCTGCAACCAATGTACGATATGCCTTGGCCGCCATGATTCACTGGAGCCATGGATGCCCATGTGAATCTTTCCCGAAGCTAATTGAGCCGCCACCGGCTTTTTTCCGTTCCGTAGTACAAGTGCCAAGAAGCTGTTCCCTTGGAAAACGACGGATTTGCACCCTTCCATCTGCATGGTGAAGAAAGTAACCGGAGTCATCAGACAATGCAACGCTCTGCCACTGCGTCAACATCCAGTACCGATGGTCACGTGTCCATTCCAGTCGTAGCATCCGATGTCGTGGTGTTAAGATTGGCACATGCATGGGCCGTCGGCTGCGGAGGCTCTTCGTTAGGAGTGTTCGGTGCACTGTGTGCTCAGACACACTTGTCATCCGCCCAGCACTAAAGTCTGGTGTTAATTCCGCCAGTTCGCCGCCTGTCCTGTTTTACCAGTCTGCCTTGTCTACGACATCCGACATCTACACTCATGCTCATAAATTAAGGATAATTGCAGAATGCTGTGTCACACAATGTGGCACTACACAAAATTGGCGCTAATAGCATAGGCACATAGGGAACACACACGAAACAGATCTGTAAGTCCACGGTATTGTTGATAAGTTGAGAAAACCGTCCCGAAACACATGTGCTACAAAACGCCACTGTTTCCTGCGCGTGTACCCCGACATCAATATGGGATATAATCACCATGCACAAGTACACAGGCCGCACAACGGATTGACATACTCTGGATTAGGTGGTCGAGCAGCTGCTGGGGTATAGCCTCCCATTCTTGCACCAATACCTGTCGGAGCTCCTGAAGTGTCCTGGGGTTTGAAGACATGCAGCGATACGTCGACCGAGAGCATCCCAGACACGCTGGATGGGGTTTAGGTCTGGAGAACAGGCAAGCCACTCCATTCGCCTAATACCTTCTGGTTCGAGGTACTCCTTCACGATGGCAGCTCGGTGGGGCCGTGCGTTATCATCCATCAGGAGGAAGGAGGGACCCACTGCAACCCTGAAAAGGCGGACATATTGGTGCAAAATGACGCCCCGATACACCTGACCTGTTACAGTTCCTCTATCAAAGACATACAGGGGTGTATGTGCACCAATCATAATCCCAACCCACACCATCAAACCATGACCTCCGTACAGGTCCCTTTCAAGGACATTAAGGGGTTGGTATCTGGTTCCTGGTTCACGCCAGATGGAAACCCGGCGAGAATCACTGTTGAGACTATACCTGAACTCGTCCGTGAACATAACCTGGGACCACTGCTCCAATGACCATGTGTTCTTGACACCAGGCTTTACGGGCTCTCCTGTGACCAGGGGTCAGTGGAATGCACCTTACAGGTCTCCGGGCGAATAAACCATGTCTGTTCAGTCGTCTGTAGACTGTGTGTCTGGAGACAACTGTTCCAGTGGCTGCGGTAAGGTCCCGAGCAAGGCTACCTGCAGTACTCCGTGGCCGTCTGCGGACACTGATGGCGAGATATCGGTCTTCTTGTGGTGTTGTACACTGTGAATGTCCCGTAATGTAGCGCCTGGACACGTTTCCTGTCTGCTGGAATCGTTGCCATAATCTTGAAATCACACTTTGCTGCACACGGAGGGCCCGTGCTACGGCCTGCTTTGTTTGACCAGCCTCCATTAGCCCTAGTGTTTTACCTTTCATAACGTCATCAATATGTGTTCTTTGAGCCATTTTCAACACACAGTCACCATTAGCACATCTGGAAACATCTGCAAACTTACTCGCTGCACCGTACTCTGACATGCACGAACAGACCTCTGGTTATGTGGACTGCTGCCAGCGCCGCCGTGCGACGACCGCAGGTCAAATGCACAGCATGGTCATACCCCGAGGTGATTTAAACCCACAAACCACCCACCAGAGCGTTGTTGCACCATGTATCAGCATTATCCTTTATTTATGAGCATGAGTGTATAACGAGGTGTGCCCGCCCTACCCCACGACGTCTGTACGTGGTTTCGCCTTGGTTTCGCCAAAAGCTGAAGACACTTACGACAGCACTCCCCAAATGCCTGACACGTAATGCAGTTTCCAAAATACTCGTGCCGAGAAAGCCATCGCAATCTACCCACGGTCAAACTCAGATCGCGCGCCTTCGCGATGACGACACTACATGCACGGTGCGTGTGTCTTACTAGCATTCATTCCTTGCCAGATTACGCTGCTATTGTCTGGACGGGTTTATATAGCTAGTAGGGCATATCCGACAAAATGTTTTGAGTCGTGAGTGTGTCTCCTCCGCTGAACACAAGCGGCATGATGCAATCCGAAGCCATTCAAGTAAGTGAAAGGTCAGAGTTACCATAGCTCTTGTTAAAAATCGAGAACTACATACGTATGCGTCTGTCGCAACTCTAACAATGAGGGAGGTCATAATTCGTGGTACATTGAAAAAAAAATGCAGACGCTTTGTAGCTCGTAGTTCGCCATACGAAATACGTGAAGCAACGTTGGACACAAATTTCCATGAAATGTCCCGAGAGAACGAAAATGTGTGGCACAAAAATACTCGAAACAAGAACTGTTTAGTTTTTATACGAAGGTACTAGCAAATAATAGATTCGAACGGTGCCGTGATGCGCTCTCGGCTGGCTCTGTTGTTAAGAGGGTTAAATGTCCGTGTATGAGTGCCAATCCAGAACACGGCAGCTTTCATTCCTCTGAGCTCTCTGTACAGTGGGAAAGAAAGTTTCACATCCAGTTGCTGTAATTGTGGCTTGTTAGTTACGCCACTGGTCGAAGGAAAACTTTATTTATATATTTGCGATAGCAAAAATTTTAAAAAAGGGGGCCTCATTTATTTCACTCATAATTCCGTCATTTGTCATACAGCCCTTATCATTTCACTACGAGGATGCACGTTGACAGAGATTTTCGAAAATTTTATGCATATAGCTCATTAGTCAAACAGTGCTTAAGAAGATCTATGTTAAATAATTCGGCTTCAAGGCCTCGAGATATAGCCTTTCCTTCCTTTCAGGATTTAAGTCTATACGAGCTACTACACTTTACTAGGTGCGACTCTGTTTCCAGTTACTTTGTTATTTTCGATATGCCAATTAACCGTAAAAACGCCTTAATAGTAGTTAAGGAATATCTGAATTTCCTGCTGTGCTTTAAAGACAGCGAGAAAGCCCTTTCATACTATCTATCAGGCGAAGAGCGTCAATGTTCAACAAGTGGGGGCGGGCAGCTTAACAATGATAAACGAGATAATGATTGGCGAAAAATAAGGTGAAGCCTAGAGCAGGGCCGGCAGTTATAACTGTTGCGCCTGTAGTCTCGCGACTCCACACATTAATGAAGTGGATAGGCTTTCTTAAATACCCTTCCGAAGAAAGTCTTGGCTTGTACTGGCGCTGTACTATTGAACATGAATATGTAAGCTGTACATTCAGTGTGCATCTTTCTGAGAAGACTATCCTCTGAGGAGTACATCTTTCAGAGTTTTTATTTATCTCTTCTTATCTACAATACCCAACGATACCATCAGTCGTTTTACTTTTCTTGAATATTCTGCCTCTACAATTATTACCCTCAACTGTTGCTTTCAGAACAAAGACTATTTTTCCTGAATGTCTCAGAAGACGTAATTGGAATGATTTCCAGTGATCTTCTTACCGCACCTCGTCTAGTCTTCATTTCTGTTTCTTTCTTCATAAAGACAAATTGGGGCTCCAGTCACACTGCAGAGTGGATTATTTATTATTAAAGCATACAGATACAATTTTAGCATTAGACTTCGCCGAACAATAGCTTAAGTTATTTTAAAGTAAAAGATAGAGAAACCACATAAGAATATTAAAGACTAACAATGGTGTAGCGGCACAAATATGAAAATACAAATAGAGATTTAACAAAGGTATTTCATACAGTATATATAATTTTACAGGGTAGTGCAGAGTGGATTATGTATTTTCCTTCGAAGAATGTTAACCCTCGCGGGAACTTCTTTGGTCAAACAGTTTAACACGGAAAGTATTTTGGCTCTTTGACACGGGTTTTGTGAAGATCTCGTAGGTTTTCAGGAGAGTGCTGGATCTACAACCTGAGAAGAACAACGTCCCTTTAATCGCTTGAATATCAAACTACATCCCTCGGAGAAGAATGTGTATGGAGCAGCATGTCCATCGAAAAAAACCGTTGTGGAACGGTAGCTCAAGGAGTCCTGCTGCTTCGTGATAATGCACATCCCCCATAACGCAAATGTCGTAGCGCGGAATTTACACCAACGCAAGTAGGAGGCACTAAAGCACCCCCTCTGTAGTCCTGACCTCTCCTGATGCGACGATCATGCCTTCGGTCGCTTAAAAGAGGCCTTGAAGGGTCGCGATTCCTGTCGGACGAGGATGTCCAGCAGGCAATTACGGACTTCTTCACGCTGCAGGGCACGGTGTTTCACCAAACGTATATTTTCAACCTATTGCGTAGGTGGGATGATTGTCACAACGCTCACGTCGATTTTGCCTGCTTGGCATACTGATTCTGGATTGTACGACCTTCCAAAGGAAAAATTTTGTTCGCGCATTATAATACACCGAAGCGCCAAACTGGTATAGGCATGCGTATTCAAGTACAGATATACAGGGTGGTCCGAAATTCCCGTTACAGACTTCTAGGACTTGTAGAGGGGAGTGAGTACATCGTATTTTGAATAGGAATCCATGTCCGGAAACGTCATCCAACGAGACTATAGAGCGTCAAAGTTACAGGCGCGGGCGTCTGTAAATGTACGTATATACACGGGGTGATTCCGTGATGATGTTACAGACTTTCTAGGATGATGGAGTACGATAGATGTATTAATCTGAAGTAAGGATCTCTGTACCGGAAACGAACGAGTCGAAAGCTATAAACGAAAACCGTTCTGATAACTTTGACAGTTGAATGCATGTACCGTGTTCTTCTGTTGCGAAGAGTGTAGGGTTGGTGACTTTCAGTGGTGGTAGTGTGGACAAAAACGAGAAAAAATGTCCAATAAACGTGGGCTCTAAATTGCACACCTGAGGAGCTATCACCATTCGTTCATCTTCGCTAATGTGAAACGGATCTCCTGTACTGAACAAGTGTTCATAGCTGTTAAGGTACGCACTTTGGAGCCCACGTTTATTGGATATTTTTCTCGGTTTTGTCCACACTACCACCACTGAAAGTTAGCAACACTACACTCTTCGCAACACACCAACCGGGACATGTATTCAACTGTCAGAGGTATCAAAACGGTTTTCGTTTATAACTTTCGGCTCGTTCGTTTCCGGTACAGGGATCCTTACTTCCAATTAATACATTTATTGTTCTCCATCATTCTAGAAAGTCTAACATCATAACGGAATCATCCCGTGTATATACGTACATTTACAGACGCCCGGCCGGCCGTGGTGGCCGGGCGGTTCTAGGCGCTTCAGTCCGGGACCGTGCGACTGCTACGGTCGCAGGTTCGAATCCTGCCTCGGGCATGGATGTGTGTGATGTCCTTAGGTTACTTAGGTTTAAGTAGTTCTAAGTACTAGGGGACTGATGACCTCAGATGTTAAGTCCCATAGTGCTCAGAGCCATTTGAACCATTTGAACAGACGCCCGCGCTTACAACTTTGACGTTTCGGGACATGGGTTCCTATTCAAAATACGATGTACTCACTCCTCTCTACAAGTCCTAGAAGTCTGTAACGAGAATTTCCGAAGCCGGCCATGGTGGCCGTGTGGTTCTAGGCGCTGCAGTCCGGAACCGCGGAACTGCTACGGTCGCAGGCTCGAATCCTGCCTCGGGCATGAATGTATGTGATGTCCTTAGGTTAGTTAGGTTTAAGTAATTCTAAGTTCTAGGGGACTGATGACCTAAAATGTTAAGTCCGATAGTGCTCAGAGCCATTTGAACCATTTTGAATTTCCGTCCACGCAGAATACGGCGCTGCGGTCGGCAACGCCTGTATAAGACAGGAGTCTGGCGCAGTTGTTCGATCGGTTACTGCTGCTACAATGGCACATTATAACGATTTAAGTGAGTTTGAAGAAAGTGTTATAGTCGGCGCACGAGCGATGGGACACAGAATCTCCGAGGTAGCGACGAAGTGGGGATTTTCCCTTTACGACTATTTCAAGGTGTGTACCGTGAATATCATGAATGCGGTAAAACATAAAATCTCCGACATCGCTGCGGCCGGAGAAAGATCCTGCAAGAATGTGACCAACGACGACCGAAGAGAATCGTTCAATGTGACAGAAATGCAATCCTTCCGCAAATTGCTGCAGATTTCAATGCCGGGCCATCAACAACTGTCAGCGTGCGAACCATTCAATGAAATATCGTCGATATGGGCTTTCGGAGCCGAAGGCTCACTTGTGTATCCTTGATGAAAGCACGACGTAAGGCTTTACGCCTCGCCTGGTCCCGTCAACACCGACATTGGACTGTTGACAGGAAACGTGTTGCCTGGTGGGACGAGTCTCGTTTCAAATCGTATCGAGCGGATGGACGTGTACGGGTATGGAGACAACCTTATGAATCCATGGACCCTGCATGTCAGTAGGGGACTGTTCAAGCTGGCGGAGGCTCTGTAATGGTGTGGGGCGTGTGCAGCTAGAGTGATACTGGACACCTGATACGTCTAAATAGCGCTGTGACAGATGAAACGTACGTATACATCCTGTCTGATCACCTGCATCCATTCAGTCCATTGTGCATTCCGACGGACTTGGGCAATTCCATGCGGGACAATGCGACATCCCACACGTCCAGACCTGCTACAGAGTAGCTCCGGGAACACTCTTCTGAGTTTAAACACTTCCCAAACTCTCCAGACATGAACATTATTGAGCATATTTGGGATGCCTTACGACGTGCTGTTCAGAAAAGATCTCAACCCCCTCGTACTCATACGGATTTATGGACAGCCCTGCAGGATTCATGGTGTCAGTTCCTCCAGCACTACTTCAAACATTAGTCGAGTAGATGCCACGTCGTGTTGTAGCGCTTCTACGTGCTCGCGGTTATGCTACACAGTATTAAATAGGTGTACCAGTCTCTTTGTTTCTTCAGTGTAGAATACACCGAAACAAACCACTTTGTCTACGAACGTATTTACCATATGCATTAAATTATTATTGTCTGAAATATGGACTTATTTACTTCTCATTAGTGCATAATGACCAGTTTCCATCCACATCAATAACACAGTTTGAAACGTCCCCTTAGAAAAATTATGAATGATTGTGCTGATAAACCCCTTACGCTATTTGCTTTTCAAACAACTGAGCAAAAGTGAACGTCCTCAGACATTTCTCTCTTTACTTATTCTGATCAATATTAAACTGACACACAATATTATTAGCGCAACGCAATCTGACTTTCAAAAATGCCCACAAAAGAATGGCCCTGACTAACAATAACCTATACCTTTCATGAATCACTTACCTCACAAAAATCTTCGTTACTCGAAGTACTGCAAAACAGCGAGCGCCAATACTGCCAGCTGAATAAAAGATTCTAACTACTGAAGGCACTAACTACTGATAGGCATAGTTAGCTAATGAAAGATTTTGATAGAGAACAAACAATGTATTTACCTTAATAGTGTTCAAAAGTCATAATATATATCAGTTCATGACATCCAGTCTTACAAATTTACTCTCTCTGCATACGTCCAGATCATCCGCTCTCAAAACTCCGCCATCTCTCTCCCCGCATCCACCACTGCTGGCGGCTCACATCCAACTGCGCAACGCTAAGCGCTGTTAACATCCAACTGCCCTACACTACAATAGCAAATTTCAACAATGCAAACCAGCCACAGACTGCACACAGCACAGTCAGTGATTTTCGTATAGAGCGCTACACGGCGTTACCAATATAAAAACCTAAACAGCCTACTTACAAGTTCTAGACCAGCAGGTTGGAACATTTGGTAAAGGTGGATCAGCAGAGAAGGGTCTGCTAGCACACAACAGAGATCACTAGCTTTTACATCGGTGAGTAACTTTCACTGTGACTTCGTAAAGTACTTGGTTAGCTTATTGTGTTATTTAAATCGTTGTAGCTACACCAGAAACATCGATATCGCGAAGTGAGGATCGGGCGGTGCTGCCGTCTCACGGTTCAGTCCATTAGTTTGACCGCCGCCTATGTTCGACGTGTTCATGCAATAACCACTCACAGACGACAGCAGTGGAAGGTATGCTGCATAAAGTGTGTCGGGGGACTAAGAAAACAGTGCAGTCGTTGTCGTAATGCGAAAACGGAGCGATTTTTCTGATGACCAAACAGGCTTGGTTATTGGCTTTGCTGCCAAGAGTGGAAGAATTTCCGAAACCGCCAAGCTTGTGAACAGTTTACATGCCACTGTAGTTAAAGTATATTGTGCATGGGGAAATGGGGCTATTCAAAACCGGCGCCGAGGCCACTATGGTGCACCACGAAACATAGATGACATCTACATCTACATGGTTACTCTGCAATTCACACTTAAGTGCCTGGCAGAGGGTTCATCGAACCATTTTCATACTACTTCTCTACCATTCCACTCTCGGATGGCGCATGGGAAAAAGGAACACCTAAATCTTTCCGTTCGAGCTCTGATTTCTCTTATATTATTATGATGTTCATTTCTCCCTACATAGGTGAGTGTCAACAAAAATATTTTCGCATTCGGAAGCGAAAGTTGGTTATTGAAATTTCGTAAATACGAGGTGCATTCAAGTTCTAAGGCCTCCGATTTTTTTTCTCCGGCCTGGAAAGAGGTAGAAACATGCGCATTGTTTTAAAATGAGGCCGCGTTCATTGTCAATACGTCCCAGAGATGGCAGCACCGTACGGCAGATGGAATTTTACCGCCAGTGGCGAGAATGAGAACTGTTTTAAATACTTAAAATGGCGACGTTTTCCTTACTTGAACAGCGTGCAATCAATCGTTTTCTGAATTTGCGTGGTGTGAAACCAATTGAAATTCATCGACAGTTGAAGGAGACATGTGGTGATGGAATTATGGATGTGTCGAAAGTGCGTTCGTGGGTGCGACAGTTTAATGAAGGCAGAACATCATGTGACAACAAACCGAAACAACCTCGGGCTCGCACAAGCCGGTCTGACGACACGATCGAGAAAGTGGAGAGAATTGTTTTGGGGGATCGCCGAATGACTGTTGAACAGATCGCCTCCAGAGTTGGCATTTCTGTGGGTTCTGTGCACACAATCCTGCATGACGACCTGAAAATGCGAAAAGTGTCATCCAGGTGGGTGCCACGAATGCTGACGGATGACCACACAGCTGCCCGTGTGGCATGTTGCCGAGCAATGTTGACGCGCAACGACAGCACGAATGGGACTTTCTTTTCGTCGGTTGTGACAATGGATGAGATGCGGATGCCATTTTTCAATCCAGAAACATAGCGCCAGTCAGCTCAATGGAAGCACACAGATTCACCGCCACCAAAACAATTTCGGGTAACCGCCAGTGCTGAAAAAATGATGGTGTCCATGTTGTGGGACAGCGAGGGCGTAATACTTACCCATTGCGTTCCAAAGGGCACTACGGTAACAGGTGCATCCTGCGAAAATGTTTTGAAGAACAAATTCCTTCCTGCACTGCAACAAAAAACGTCCGGGAAGGGCTGCGCGTGTGCTGTTTCACCAAGACAACGCACCCGCACATCGAGCTAACGTTACGCAACAGTTTCTTCGTGATAACAACTTTGAAGTGATTCCTCATGCTCCCTACTCACCTGACCTGGCTCCTAGTGACTTTTGGCTTTTTCCAACAATGAAAGACACTCTCCGTGGCCGCACATTCACCAGCCGAGCTGCTATTGCCTCAGCGATTTTCCAGTGGTCAAAACAGACTCCTAAAGAAGCCTTCGCCGCTGCCATGGAATCATGGCGTCAGCGTTGTGAAAAATGTGTACGTCTGCAGGGCAATTACGTCGAGAAGTAACGCCAGTTTCATCGATTTCGGGTGAGTAGTTAATCAAAAAAAAAAATCGGAGGCCTTAGAACTTGAATGCACCTCGTAGATCTCGTCGCAAAGAAAACCGCCTTTGTTTCAGTGACTGCCACTCTAACTAGCATATCATATCAGTAACCCTATTTCGCGATAACACGAAACGAGCTGCCCTGCTTTGCACTTTTTCGATGTCCTCCGTCAATCCTACCCGTTAAGGATCCCACACCGCGCAGCAATATTCCAGCAGGGGACGTACAAGTGTAATGTAGGCTGTCTCTTTAGTGAGTTTGTCGCATCTTCTAAGTGTCCTGCCAACAAAGCGCAGTCTTTGTTTCTCCTTCCCCACAATATTATCTATGTGGTCTTTCCAGTTTAAGTTGCTCGTAATTGTAATTCCTAGGTATTTTGTCGAATTGACAGCCCTTAGATTTGTGCGATTTATCGTATACCCAAAATTTATCGGATTTCTTTTAGTACCCATGTGGATGACCTCGCACTTTTCTTTGTGTAGTGCCAAATGCCACTTTTCGCACCATACAGAAATTCTCTCTAGATCATCTTGTAATTGGAATTGATCGTCTGATGATTTTACTAGACGCTAAGTTACAGCGTCATCTGCAAACAATCTAAGAGGGCTGCTCAGATTATCACGTAGATCATTTATGTAAATCAGGAACAACAGAGGGCCTATGACACTACCTTGCGGAACGCCAGATATCACTTCTGTTCTACTCGATGATTTACCGTCTATCACTACGAACTGCGACCTCTCTGAGAGGAAATCACGAATCCAGTCACACAACTGAGACAATACTCCATATGCACGCAATTTGATTAATAGTCACTTGTGAGGAACGGTATCTAAAGCCTTCTGGAAATCTAGGAATATGGAATCGATCTGAGACCCCTTGTCGACAGCACTCATTACTTCATGGGAATAAACCGCTAGCTGCGTTGCACAAGAACGATTTTTTCTGAATCGGTGTTGGTTACGTATCAATAAGTCATTTTCTTCAAGGTGATTCATAATGTTCGAGTACAGTATAATCACCAAAATCCCACTGCAAATTGAGGCCAGTGATATGGGTATGTAATTCAATTGATTACACCTATTTCCTTTCTTGAATATTGGTGTGAACTGTGCTACTTTCCAGTCTGTAGGAAAAGACGTTTCGTCAAGTGAGCGGTTGTATATGATTGCTAAGAAAGGCGCTATTGTGTCTGAATACTCTGAAAGGAACCTGATTGGTATAGCATCTGGACCGGAAGACTTGCCTTTCTTAAGTGATTTGTTTCGCAACACCTAAGATATCTACTTTCATGTCACTCATGCTAACAGCTGTTCTGGTTTCGAATTCTGGAATATTTACTTCGTCTTCTTTCGTGAAAGAATTACGGCAAACTGTATTTAGTATCTCCGCTTTGGTGGCACCATCATCAGTAACATTTCCATCGCTATCGCGCAGTGACGGTATTGACTGTTTTTGCCACTGGTGTACTTTACATGCAGGGATGAACGACGGCTGTGGAGACGTGCACGGGCGAACAGATGCGCAAGTGTTGAGCAGCTGACCGACCGGATGATCCTAGAGACCACCAACAACCGTTCAGAGAACGTTGGACCTCGGCAGCAGGCGCCTGGTTCATGCACCCATGCTGACTGCTGTGTATCGGCCAAGAAGGCTGGAATTTGCACACCAAAACCGCAACTGGACGTCCAGTGAGTGGCGACAAGTGGCCTTCTGAATCACGTCTTATGCTCCAACAGACAGATCGCGGTTGGCGTGTACGGTGTGAAACGTCTGCAAGCGAACACCCTGCAACAGTGGTGGGAAGGGTCGAGTTCGGAGGCATTACATGGGTGATCTCGTCCTTCTGGAAGGCGCAATTGTTCAACAAAAGTATGTATTTGTCCTCGGGGACCACGTCCACCTCTACAGGCAGTTTGTTTTTACTCGGCGCGACGACATCTACCAACAGGAAATACAGCGTGTCACACAACAGGCAGTGAAGACGCGTGATTGGAAGAGCACCAGGATGAGTTTACCGCAGTCCTCTGGTCACCAAGCTCCCCGGATTTAAACCCAGTCGAGGATCTGAGGGACAATTGGATCGGGATGTTCGTGCCGCGGATCCTCAGCCAAGAAACCTAGCGCAGCCCACCCGGTTAGCCGAGCGGTCTGAAGCACGGCTTTCCGGAGATGGAAGGAACGTCTGGTTCCCGGCACGAATCCGCCCGGCGGACCTGTGTCGAGGTCCGGTGAGCTGGCCAGTCTGTGGATAGTTTTTAGGGTTTTCCATCTGCCACGGCGAATGCGGGCTGGGTCCCCTTATTCCGACTCAGCTGCACTATGTCGTCGATTGCTGCGCAAACAAGTTCTCCACGTACATGTACACCACCATTACTCTACCACGCAAACATAGGGGTTACACTCGTCTGGTGTGAGACGTTCCATTGAGCGGGGGGAGGGGGGGGGGGAGGCACCGGGGGCCGAACCGCACAATAACCCTGGGTTCGGTGTGGGGCGGCGGAAGGGTGAAGTGGACTGCGGTAGTCGTCGTGGGGTTGAGGAGCACTGTGGCTGCGGTAGGGACGGAGCCTCTCCGTCGTTTCTAGGTTCCCGGTTAACATACAACCTAGCGCGCCGGCCTGGGTGGCCAAGCGGTTCTAGGCGCTACAGTCTGGAACCGCTTGACGGCTACGGTCGCAGGTTCGAATCCTGTCTCGGGCATGGCTGTGTGTGACGTCCTTAGGTTAGCTAGGTTTAAGTAGTTCCAAGTTCTAGGGGACTGATGACCTTAGCAGTTAAGTCCCATAGTGCTCAGAGCCATTTTTTTTACAACCTAGCGCAGCTGGCCACTGTACTGGAGTCGCTACGGCTCCACATCCCTGTCGGTACGTTCCAGAACATCATTAACTCTCTTCCTGTGCGTTTTAGAGCTATTTTCGCTCAAAAGAATGGTTATTCAGGTATTTGACAGGTGGTCACATTAATTTGACTGGACAGTGCTTATTCTGGCTTTACCAGACGAAAAATGGTAAGAGTACAGAATGGCAATTGGCCGTGTACAATGCTACTGGAAAGGGCAACAAAGCATCCCCAGATGAAATGCACGTGCATCTTATTGCCATTTTTCTAACTTCGAGAAAGATTAAATCATTGGCGTGAGGAACGTAAGAGCATCATACCGACTGATTGAAGGGGCATTTGGTTGTAGTGCAATGATTGCGGAACCAGGGGTGACGAAATGGATTCAGGACAATAGTGTGGCTAGAAGAGTAGGAAGAGGCCTTCAAGAAGGTCTAAACCACGAGAAGATCGTAGCATTGTTCGACTCGCTCCGATGAATAGAAAGCTGAAATATGGGCGGGTGTTACAGGCGGAGTAGGCACATGAACAGTCTTGAACAGATTACTAGAAGCTGGGTTGATATCTCGAGTTGCCATTTACTGTTTTGCCGCTGATACCATACCAGAGACTTGCCTTATGTAGAGCCAGAACCAACTGTCGAGTGGCATTCGTGAGTCTCACTATTCTATAAATAAGAAAGCATCAATATAAACGCATCCTGGATTCCCGTTTTGCAATGAACGACCGATGCAAGTAACAGCTGAGAAGCTACAGTGAGAATGACCAAGGAAACGAATCCCGCCCATGTTACACTGAAAGCATGTAATCATAACCACTGACCACTAGCTAGATTCCTGTCCAGCACCAGAGGGCGAATGTTTGGGAATGGCAACGATTCGCGCCAGCGAAGTAAGAGACATCATTAAACAAAAGGTAGCCAAAGATCCCGAGACGAAACCTGCAGGCAATAGTGATCTCTCTGTTTGCCTTCTTAGGATTAAGATGATGACTCATTTAGTTGCAATACGTTTGCTAACACGCGATTATAATAACAAATGGTACTAAAGATGTAACGAATAGCGTAATTAAATTTACGTCCCTATAAAGAGAAAGAGAAGGGAGGGAGGGAGGGAGAGAGAGAGAGAGAGAGAGAGAAAACGGGCAAGTGCGAGTAGCACTGGGACTGTGTGGGTTTCGTACAAAATTAGGTATGTGCGTAGACAATAATAATAATTTCGAGTGTCCTGGTGCAAGTCTTCCGACTGAACGCCACTTGCGTGTCCGTAGCGTATTGCAGTTATCTAACAGGGAAAGGAGGGCTACAGTTAAAGTTGGAATCAGAATCGCGTGCTGTTTCCAGCGACTCTTCACATCGTTGAGAGGTGAGGTTTAGCTCAAAATGAAAACAGAAAAATATGTGCTCGGACCGAGATTCGATACCGCGACCTCTGGATTTCACGCACGGAATTCATTAGTTTTTTCCCCTTATTCATTTTGTTCGTCACTGTTCTCATCTTTTGGGTACATTACACCCCTTCAAATTCGTCGTTGAATACTTCACTCTTTTTTTCCCAGAGGGCAGCCAGACGTTGAGACAACGTGCGGACTTCCTAGCACACCATCGGGCCCGCCACCTATGTAGATACACTATGTGATCAAAAGTATTCGGACACCCCCAAAATATACGTTTTTCATATTAGGTGCATTGTGCTGCACCTACTGCCAGGTACTCTATATGAGCGACCTCAGTAGTCATTAAACATCGTGAGAGAGCAGGATGGGGCGCTCCGCGGGACTCACGGACTTCGAACGTAGTCAGGTGACTGGGTGTCACTTGCGTCATGCGTCTGTGCGCGAGATTTCCGCACCCCTAACCATCCCTAGGTCCACTGTTTCCGATGCGATACTGAAGTGGAAACGTGAAGGGACACGCACAGCACAAAAGCGTACAGGCCGACCTCGTCTGTTGACTGACAGAGATCGCCGACTTTTGAAGAGGGTCGTAATATGTAATAGGCAGACATCTATCCAGACCATCACAAAGGAATTCCAGACTACATCAGGATCCACTGCAAGTACTATGGCAGTTAGGCGGGAGGTGAGAAAACTTGGATTTCATGGTCGAATGGCTGCTCGTGAGCCAGACATCACGCCGGTAAATGCCAAACGACGCCTAGCTTGGTGTAAGGAGCGTAAACATGGACGATTGAACAGTGGCAAAATTTTGAATAGAGTGACGAATCACGGTACACAATGTGGCGATCCGATGGCTGGGTGTGGGTATGGCGAATGCGCGATGAACGTCATCTGCCAGCGTGTGTAGTGAAAAAAAGTAAAACTCGGAGGCGGTGGTGTTATGGTGTGGTCGTGTTTTTTATGGAGGGGGCTTGCACCCCTTGTTGTTTTTCATGGCACTATCACAGCACAGCCCTACATTGATGTTTTAAACACTTTTTTGCTTCCCATTGTTGAAGAGCAATTCGGGGATGGCGATTGCATCTTTCAACACGATCGAGCACCTGTTCATAATGGACGGTCTATGGCGGAGCGGTTACACGACAATAACATCACTGTAATGGACTGGTCTGCACTGAGTCCTGATCTGAATCCTACAGAACACCTTAGGGATGTTTTGGAACGCCGACATCGTGCCAGTCCTCACTGACCGACATCGATACCTCTACTCAGTGCACAACTCCGCGAAGAATGTGCTGCCTTTCCCGAAGAAACCTTCCAGCACCTGATTGAACGTGTTCGTGCGAGAGTGGAAGCTGTCATCAAGGTAAGGGTGGGCCAACACCATATTGAGTTCCAGCTTTACCGATGGAGGGTACCACGAACTTGTAATTCATTTTCAGCCAGGTGTCCGGATACTTTTGATCACATAGTGTGGTTCACGAATAGGACAAATATGTGATATATATGATTGTAAAGTTTTAATCCTTTGACTTGGAAGTTTTAATTATTTTTACCGTCAAGGGATCGTAGACATTTGTATTTGACGTAAATTTCAACTTCATACCTCTTCCGGTTTGTGAGGAAAAGGGTCCTTAACAGTAGGACAGACAGACAGAAGGACAACAAAGTCATCCTGTAAGTGTTTCATTCTTACCCACTGAGGTATGGAACCCCTAGTCCTACTGCAAAAAACGAAGTAAGTGTCTGGACGAAATACGATGTATTTAGGAATGTCACGAGTTGCAGGACGTCTAAGCGGTAATCTTTCATACTATTGTTTCGTCCTAAAACATTTTAACCACAAATTTTCCGATTTTAGTTTCTCTCGAGCGCACTGTTTCCTTACTATACGGCTAGTGCTGCCCTGTTCTCCAGGCACACACTTTTGTTTGTCGTCCTGGAAATGAAACAAGATCTGCGTCATTTTATGGGCCAATCTATATCTTTAAAAACTCGCCAAGAATAACGGGGATTTCGTATTTAGGACATTCAACACCACGGGCATCAGCGCCATTACTGGGTATCGACAGACAAATCTCATCTTTTGAAAAGTGTCTGGTCTGACAAGCGAAATTGCTACGCCAGCTTCCTAGGAACAGACGAGAAGATTTCTTCAGAATGTCTGCTTATGTCGACACAAATATATGGACCTTCCGTATCAAGATCTTCCAATTGTTTGGAAAGACATCTTCATGACACACCGCCTATTCTACACTTAAACAAAAAGCAGAAGCAAGTCCATCCACTCACAGCTGATTGACTTCCTCTCCCCAACACTTTAGGTAGAAAGCCTGTCACCTCACAAAATTTTAAGCTGCGTATTACACTGCTGCAGTTGTCAGCTAGGGCAGTGAGCAGGTCTGTAACTAAGCAGAGGAATGCCCTGATGTCAGCATGTGAGGGGCATGTAGTACAATTTATTGTATCGTAACTGGTGTTCCACAGGATTCACATATTGGTGGACCATACCACTGGAAAAGATTAGTGTGTGTCAGGAGAAAATGTTCTGTTCTCAACCCGTATAGTGTGGCAAGCTGTTCATCACACCTGAGTGGTATTTGATTGATCTCAGTTTGTTGTTTACCACCTCCGGTTACTTATGTTCTCATTGACGCATGATCTTTTTCTACGCCAGTAGGATGATAGCTAGCAGGCGCGTGGTTGTGGTGGGGAGGAATCAAAATCCCTCCCCTACGCGCCTGTTCGATTGCTCTGGTGGCTGCGTCATATCCCAGAAGTAGGGTGCAGCGAGGCTATACCACTCACGGGGCTAATCCGCCTGAAATAAGAAATGCTGCAACAGTGCGCTAGTTCGTCGTCGAGTCAAGGTTATTTTGCCTTCAGTGCGTGTCAGCATGTCTCTGTCGCCGCAGGTGGTTGTAGTAAGGGTCTGATTTGATCCATTATAAATGGTTCTGAAAGCCTGCGACTGCGAAAACAATAGGTTTGTTTATAAATAACTCATCTGCTACCAGTCACGATTTTCTTTATTTTATTTTTCGCAAGACGCGTTTCGGGAAATGCTTTCGATTTTCAAGAGCGTTTTTTGTGTTTGTTATGTCATTCCTATGTCAACTGTTTTGTTTATGTAAAATGTTTTCGATGTTTAAAGTGTACAACAAGTTGTGTGTGATATTTAGTGTGTGTGTGACTCTACAGAAATGGGCCATAAGGAAACTTAAAGTCAACGAAATGAAGCAAAATCTCACACATCGACAACATCACATAGGGATGACATAACAAACACAAAAAAACGCACTTGAAAACGGGAATCATTTCCCGAAACGCGCCGTGAGAAAAATAAAATAAAGAAAATCGTGACTGGTAGCATATGAGTTATTTATAAACAAACCTATTGTAGTAAGCGTCTTTTGTGTTACGTTATTGACAGGATAGAAGAAAAAGCTCTAGAGGTAAGAGAATCGTGATGCATTATTGCCGTATTTAAAGAATAAAACCTAATAAATGAAGTTGCACCAAGCACAATAACAAGAAACTTTAAACTCTTGTTGTTACTTGTATAAAAATACTGGCTATGCAGTGTATCAACAAATATTGAGTCGGCCGTTGTGGTCGAGTAGTTCTAGGCGCTTCAGTCCGGAACCGCACTGCTGCTGCGGTCGCAGGTTAGAGTCCTGCCTTGTGCATGGATGTGTGCGATGTCCTTAAGTTAGTTAGGTTTAAGTAGTTCTATGTCTAGTGGACTGATGACCTCAGATGTTAAGTCCCATAGTGCTCAGAGCCATTTGAACTCTTTTTGAACAAATATTGCTCCGACCTTTGAGGCTTTTTCCACTAAGGTTTGACCTGCCTCTTCCTTGGAAATGTTTGCACATTAGGATAGTTCACCCCGTACACGTGGGGGCTATTTCCACTCAGTCAAAATATTAGTTTAATTGATGTTTTACTGCGAAATTCCAGAGTACACATTTTCTTGGTTTCTAGTCACATGGTACGCATACACAGAAGGAAAAAGCCAAATGCTTCATGGCCCAAGCAAGATATGAAACATCGCACAAGCGTTACAGACAGCTCCTCTGGGTAAAGTGCCAACAATGTGCTACACGGTTTCACGACGTGCATGTGGATGCAAAAGGACGAAAAATGTTTACGTGTGGCAAATGCTTGAGATTTTGACACTGAAATACACTGGGTAGAACAGTCTCTTGAGTGGGTTGAATAGCTTTATCATTTTTGCATATTGCGATTTCTGTCTTCTTCAGATGTTTAATACCTCGTTCATGTAAAGATTTTCGACCTTTTATGTACTGGGATGTGCTCATAATTTAAAAAAACTATAGCTGTATCACACTGACAGATGTTATGAGAAGTTTGATGTCATATTGTTTTGAGGTTACAGTTGAAATGAGCGGAACAGCGCCTCTGCATCCTACAGCATCACTTTGCCTCGTTTTTGGGTCTGCTGTAAGGTGTCCGGGACAGTCAGAATCATTCCTGGGGGAGAACGCCGCTAGTGTCTCTTAGGTTGGACTAAGGAGCACGCGCTGACCTCCAACGTCTCGGCAGACGGCGGCGCCGCTGCGTCATCGGCGATGACTCGCCGTGTGCCGCGCCGCACACAGCCGCAGTGGCTCGAATTCCGATCAATACCGCCCGGCACGGCCTGCAGCGGCGACTCGCCACGTACGTAAACTTTCCCTCGGCAGGCAGCACAGGTAACTACAGTTCCAGCGTCGGACCCGTTCGCAGCCTACTCTGGCAGTATCCTTCCCGGTTGTAGTCCCATACGGCTCAGTTCTGAATCAACTTTTATTTCATGTATGCTGGGTTTATCATAATTAATAGTGAAAGCTGACCCATGTGAAAGTACACTACTGGCAATTAAAATTGCTACACCAAGAAGAAATGTAGATGATAAACGGGTATTCATTGGACAAATACATTATACTAGAACTGACATGTGATTACATTTTGACGCAATTTGGGTGCGTGGATCCTGAGAAATCAGTACCCAGAACTACCACCTCTGGCCATAATAACGGCCTTGATACGCCTGGACATTGAGTCAAACAGATCTTGGATGGCGTATACACGTACAGCTGCCCATGCAGCTTCAACACGATACCACAGTTCATCAAGAGTAGTGACTGGCGTATTGTGACGAGCCAGTTGCTCGGCCACCATTGACCAGACGTTCAATTGGTGAGAGATCTGGAGAATGGCGAGGGCAGCAGTCGAACATTTTTTGTATCCAGAAAGGCCCGTAAAGGACCTGCAACATGCGATCGTGCATTATCCTGCTGAAATGTAGGATTTCGCAGGGATCGAATGAAGAGTAGAGCCACGGGTCGTAACACATCCGAAATGTAACGTCCACTGTTCAAAGTGCCGTCAATGCGAACAAGAGGTGACAGAGACGTGTAACCAATGGCACCCCATACCATCACACAGGGGGAAACGTCAGTATGGCGATGACGAATACACGCTTCCAATGTGCGTTCACCGCGATGTCGCCAAACACGGATGCGACCATCATGATGCTGTAAAGAGAACCTGGATTCAGCCGAAAAAATGACGTTTTACCATTCGTGCACCCGGGTTCGTCATTGAGTACACCATCGCAGGCGCTCCTGTCTGTGATGCAGCTTCAAGGATAACCGCAGCCATGGTCTCCGAGCTGATAGTCCGGGCTGCTGCAAACGTCGTCGAACTGTTCGTGCAGATGGTTGTTGTCTTGCAAACGTCGCCATATGTTGACTCAGGGATCGAGACGCGGCTGCACGATCCGTTACAGCCATGCAGATAAGATGCCTGTCATCTCGACTGCTAGTGATACGAGGTCGTTGGGATACAGCATCATTTGCATATCACAGCATCTTCTTCCTGTCGGTTAAATTTCTCGTCTGTAGCACGTTATCTTCGTGGTGTAGCAATTTTAATGGCCAGTAGTGTATATGATAACAGAAGCGAAAATGCTCTTGTAAACATAATTGTGCAAACTAGCCATCTGTGAGATAATTCTGAATGTGTGGTTACGAATAGCTATTGATTTCACTATGCCCTAGTTTGTACAATTCAGCTGCCCCTACGTATGGGTTTTATGCAACATGCAGTGCCTTCAAATACAACGAGCAAGATTGTCATATTCTCTCCCTCGCTTTGTGCATACTATTACTCCTACAGAAAAAATGTACGGGACCTTTTTGTAGAAATTTCATGTAGTTAATTTTTGCAATGGGATACGTTTTCGCTAGCGACCGTAGTTTTCGAGTCAAGATGAAAGCGCGAAAGTGACCTTCAAACGCGTTCTTCTTCAGTAACTCGAAAACTGTGGCCTCCTGCGAAAAAGTATCCCAGTAGAAAATTTAACTATATTAAATTTCTTGACAAAAAGGTTCAGTTCATTTTTTCTGTTCGACTAACAGTTTGCCTGTTGCGTGAGGCAATTCGTAATTCTCATGTGCGCTTTTTGAAGGCGTTGCGAGTTGCATAAAATCCATTGGTAGGGGCAGCTAAATCACCCTGCATATTAAAAAATTTGTACATTTAATGTAAAGTTATCTATTAAATCTTCATCTTATTAGGTTTTAATTTTACTCATGGGCCTTGGTTTGGGAATGTAGTACTTGCATGAGGGGGCATGGACACGAATTTCAACTCGGTCGTCGCCTAATAACCCGGAATATCTGTATAAATGTGACCATTTACAAATACGAAGTGTTCAAAAAGTCTCTTCGCAATGCCTTATGATTGTTAGCCGCGCGTGCCGTATGCCACAGTGAATATACCGAAGTGAAACTCAGTGAAATACCAGTTATTAATTTTTGAATATTCATTTTTACTCACAGATTTTCACGTTAAATGTTGAAAGTGGCCACCCTGTTGTTGAATACACAATTCAGTTCGTCTAATCTTGTTTCAAAACACAATTTTGTTAGTCAAATCTCGCACAGTATCGCGATGTGGAAGTGTTGTCTCCGGGAAAACTGAATTAAATGTTTGACGAATTGAAACTGTGTACTTACCGCCAGCTTTGAACACTTGTTCGACTGAAAACACACTTTCTTCAATGGTTAGCATTTTAACAATGGCAAAAACGAAACAAACGAACAAAGAACATAAACGTTCACGTCAACACGTAACGACACACACCAACGATACTACTGACGCTGGCTGAGATAAACGAAACAGTTGAATGTTGGGATAGTTAACGTGAAGGGAAGTAACCCAGGCAGGCGAACAATCATACGGCACGCTCGGCTAACAATCCTGAACACATGTCTGAACTTAACTTTTATAATATAAATCTGTCGATGACTCTACATCCAACGTGGAATGTTCCCTCTTCCCTAGAAATAAATGCTCAATCTAGTCACAAATTTCGTTTGGTAACCTATACTATCGAACTTTCAATATTAAGCGTGGATCTTGCACAAAACAAATGCTTCTCGAAAGGCAAGAAATACTACCTACTGCCTTGGTCCGTGGCTGTCAGAATTTACGTGAGAAAATTACGAGGTAGGTTTTGCATGATCGATGTTTCGGGAATGCATGCTTGTTGGCTTCGAACAGACATTCTGTTCGATATATGACATTACGTTTGAGCTCAAATTATGTTCTAAGATTCTAGAGGAGTAGGATGTCAATGATTCTGGACAATAGTTTTGCGGATCACTTTTGCTGCCCATCTTGTAGATAGGTGTGACCTGTGCTGCTGGGCGCAGGTTCTTCTTCTTCTTCCTCTTCTTCTTCCGTTTCTGTTTCTTCTTTTTCTTTTTCTTTTGAGAGATGAACGATCTATAAAGGTTACAAGAGACCGATTTCCTTGCCTGTCCTTAAAGCAAACAATCCCCGTTCTTAGCTAATGACCTCGTTGTCGACGGGACTCAAACTCAAATCGTCATTTCTTCTCGTTTAAGTAGTAGTCAGCCACTCATATAGCAGTCAGTGTGTCATTAAGGTGTTTCTCCAAACGACTGGAAAATTTTAACACATGCGAACCACTTTCTGTGTTCCTAAGGAATCGTCGCAGCAATTTCACCTGTGATAACAGATTTATATGAAAACAAGAGACGTATATGTTGATATTCAGTAACGATCAATGACAATAAATTGAGCAGAACCCAAGGACCTATAGTATCAGGTCCCACTCAGAATTTGAAACGGAGTTAGCTCTTCCGTCACACATTCGTGCTGATAACATCTAGCTGATCACACTTCCTTTGTGTCGCGTTAATCTAACTAAACACATACCGAGTGGTTAAGATAGCTGACTCGCATTCTGGAGATTCAGAATTCATATCCCCGTCACAACATCCAACTACGGAATTCCTGTGGTTTGCCTGAGATTCTTAAGACGAACACTGGCCTAGTAATGATGCTGTCCACCGTCGATTCGGGATTAATAGTCTTATGACTCTTAATTTTCTATGCTACTGTTTTATACTTGGTAACAGACAACGCTACACATTCAGAATTTCGAACTCGATACGAACCTTTTTAGGGGTTGTACTATCTACATCTACATCTACATAGATCCTACGGAAGCCACTGTGCGGTGCGTAGCGGAGGGTACCCTGTACCACTAATTGTTATTTCCCCTCTTGTTCCACTCGAAAATAGAGTGAGGGGAAAACGACTGTCTGTACGCCTCCGTATTAGTCCTAATTTCTCGCATCTTATCTTCGTGGTCCTTACGCGCAGCGAATGTTGGCGGCAGTAGAATCGTTCGGCAGTCAGCTTCAAATGCCAGTTCTCTAAATTTTCTCAATAGTGTTTCTCTAAAAGAACGTTGCCTCCCCTCCAGGGATTCCGATCTGATTTCACGAAGCATTTGCATAACACTTTCAAGGTGTTCCAACCTACCGGTAACAAATCTAGCAACCCGCCTTTGAATTTCTTCGATGCTTTTCTTCAATACGACTTGGTACCGATCCCAAACATTCGAGCAGTACTCAAAAATGGGTCGCACTAGCGTCTTATATGCGGTCTCCTTTACTAGAGAACCACTCTTTCCTAAAACTCTCCCAATAAACCATAGTCGACCATTTGCCTTCCCCACCACAGTGCACCATCACCACCGCCATCGTCATTTGCCATTTGATATCCAATGCTGGGTAATGACGCCTCTGTGTTGTCTGATGATGTCTACCCACCTTCCATTAGACCGTCGCTTGGGTTCTTGTTCATTGGAATACGGAAGCAACTACTTAGCCGGCCGCGGTGGTCTAGCGGTTCAGGCGCTCAGTCCGGAACCGCGCTACTACTACGGTCGCAGGTTCGAATCCTGCCTTGGGCATGGATGTATGTGATGTCCTTAGGTTAGTTAGGTTTAAGTAGTTCTAAGTTCTACGGGACTGATGACCACAGATGTTAAGTCCCATAGTGCTGAGAGCCATTTGAACCATTTTTTTGAAGCAACTACTTACCACCCATTCGCCTCTCTGCATGTGTCGTCAGCCTCCATTTCATTTTCAGTACAGTAATAGTTGTGTTTTTACTCAAGTCTGTCCATCAGTTTGTTTCATGTCTCTACCAGTAATCCCAACATATATATGTCTCTATTAGTTTTTGAAGAGTTTTCGCATTGAAACCAACATGCATGCTGATGCAGTGCTTCAAGTTATCACGTAGTACTTGTATAGTAAGCTGGTAAGAATAAACGTGACAACTCCTACCGAACAGTACTAGCCCCTGTGTTATTCAGCTGTCATGGTATAGATATGACAGACATAATGTCCAAGAAATCCGTGTGTAACATTTCAGTGCCCCGTCGGAGTTCACTTTAACAGACGCAGGAGCTGCAACATTACACTCCACTGTACTAAACCTGGTATACTTAGCAGCATAATACATCGCTTCATCTTAACCGAGCAGTACCCACAGGGAAATAAGCCCCCGTACTCAATAAAATCAAGCGTATGACATGTGATATTATAAAAACAATATCTTTAAACTGTCTGTCTGTCTCAGATCTCATTTGGCCCCCTCCATTCAGCCTATACGCAACCGCTCACGAATATCTGAGAAAACTACGGTCAGTCATCTACGAGGGTTGACTGTAATGCCTCCACCTTCGTAACTCTTCAACAGTTGGCAGCATTGGTATGCGGCAGGTACTGGCTTATTCCGTAGCCTCTTCTCGACAGCTTCAGCTGGCGGGAAGCCTTAGCATTGAACGATTGTGTTGTTACAATGTAAAGTATGGAACCAAGCGCAGACGGTCGGCCAATGCGATTTAAGCAACGTGCAGTCATTGAATTCTTGACAGCAGAAGGTGTCACCCCAAAGGAGATTCATCAGAGAATGAAAGCAGTTTATGGTGATTGTGTTGATGTAGGTACTGTGCGTCGCTGGGAGAGTAAGTTTAAGGTTGTTGAGGAGGGAACATCTGACCTGCCAGACAAACAGAGTTGGACGTGCTGTGACAGCAACCAGCGAGATTCATAAGCAAAATGTTGACAGATTGAGTCAGGACGATCGTCGTATCACTCAGAGAGAAATTGCAAGCACAATCGGCATTTCACAAGAACGTGTGGGTCACGTTCTTACTTTGCTTCGCTATTAGAAGATCCGATTGCGGAAACAGAGTGTCGACTTCTTCCGTGACGGCTTCACAAAACTTGTTCATCGCTTGCAGAGATGTATTCAATTGGCTGGTGATTATGTGGAAGAGTGAACATTGGCAATTAAAGATCACATTCTAAGAATTATTTCTGCGTTTGATTTATTAAACTATTCCCATCCAAACCCAATTAACGAAGGTGGAGGCATTACTTTTCATTCAACCCTCGTATGTTAATACCTGCGGAATAATAGTGATTAAAGAGCAGTTGACTAAAATCAAGAAGGTCCATGTTCGCTATGACCAAAGAACTATTTAATGGAAACTTTGCAGAGACACACATACGGGGAAAGGAAACAGTTATAAGAGGGCTACTAGCCTTATACGGGGTGTCCACAATGAGACTCCAACATTTTAATATCCTGTATCTTTCTCATTTCAGATGGTGGACCTGTGAATCCTGAAGGGGCAGACAGAGCAACTCAACAAGTTTGTGGTGTGCAAATTTGATACGCTAAGCGGCCGTAGTGGAGCTGCAATCAATTGTTTTAGCAAAATGGAGGACATGAAGGAGCATGCACAAGTGGTCTGGTGGTATGCAGAGACAAAATAGGCGACCCAAGTGCAAATAAACTTTCGTCGAGTTTACAACAAAGCGCCCCCGTCGTTCAAGACTATAAAGAAGATAACAGACCTGCAGCCAAATGTAATGTTTCAACAGTACGGTGCACAACCCCATTGGAACCTTGATGTCCGAAAATTTTTAAATGACACATTGCCGCAACGATGGATTGGCCGTGGAGGTCCAATTCCCTGGCCGCCACGTTCGCCCGACATAACCCCCCTCGATTTTTTCTTGTGGGATTATGTGAAAGACCGGGTATACGCTACCGCTACACCAGTAAAGGACTTGAAACAGCGCATAAGAATTGTCATCAACTCTGTCACAGAACAGATGCTCCGCAACACATGGCACGAAATCGATTATAGACTTGATATTCTTCGCGCTACCCGTGGCGGCCATGTTCAAGAGTACTGAGCCGTCCACCTGTGTATGAAAACTTGAGCTGCTGTATGATTTCCCTGTATTTGTTCATCAATAAATTGTGTTTCCTCTCAGACTTTATGAGTTCAAATGTTGGAGTCTCATTGTGGACACCCTGTATATTACACTACTTGCAATATTGTTAACTGTGTTCAAGATAACTGTTTCTTGTCCGAGTACCATGTTATTACCTTCTCCTGTAGTGCCGTAAAGAGAAACGTTACAGATGCATGCGAAATCATATCATTGACTGGGGATAGGTTACGATCCTGTCAGGACCCTCATAAGCACTATTAAAGTGACAAGTAATGAGTACGTTACCCTTCAAGAAGAACCTACTCACAGTGTTAAAATCTCAAGGAGCAGCCTGAGAGAAGACTCTATCGGTGCCCAGTTGATGATCCGGTTCGAGAAGCGACAGATAACGGGACTGCCGTGTTGTGACCTCGAGAGCACCGGTTGGCTCCTTTAGTCCACCGCCTCGTGACGTCATGCACTGCATGCAGAGGTGTCGGCCAGTGCGTTGTCGCCTGACTCAGCTGGGCGCGTCAGCGCTCACCGGCCGCTCGCAGACGGCCTTCACCTGCCGCTCCCGGGAGCTGCAGCGGCTGGCACAGCTTTGCTCGCGGCGACACTTAGTCACCAGCGTTACTGGAAACAACTCTTGTGCGGTGTTCGCAATTACCTGTACGGAGGCGGGACAGTGAACTGACACACGATTTAGTTAAGTGTCTGCGCATTCAGTTCGATGGACGACCTCCAGCAGTTGTCTTGCAGATCTATATCTACGTTTGTACTCCGCAAGCCACCTGACGACGTGTACTTCTGCTACCGGTACCACTATATGGTTCCCCGGTTATTGTTCCATTAGTGATATCTGGGTGAGGAGAATGATTGTTGGTAGACCGCCCGCAGTATGTCCAGGTTCTCGAATTTTCTCGTCGCGGTCACTTACGTGCGAGAATGTAACGTGTTCTCCGACTCTTCCCAGAAAGTACTCTGTTGGAACTTCAATAGTAAACCCTGACGTGGTGGACAGCGTCTTTCTTGTAGTGTGTGCCACTGTAGTTCATTGAGCACCTCTACAATGGAATGGCATCGACTAAACAATCCTGTGACGAAATGCTCCGCTCTTCTTTGGATCCTGTCTATTTTTTCTATTAAACCAACATGGTAAGGATCCCAGAATGATGAAGAATACCTTAGATTCGTTCCAAGTCTATTGTAAGCCACTTATTTCGTGGATGAATTACATGTTCCTACATTGTTCCCATGAATCGGTCTGGCATCTGCTTCTCCAGGGAGTTGCTGATTTTGTCATTCCATTTAAGGTCGCTTTGGATAGTTACGCCCAGGTGTTTGACGGCAGTTAATGTTTCCAGCGATTTGTCATCAGTAGCGTAGTTGTACAGTAGTGGGTTTCTTTTCCTATATATGCACGGTACGTTACAGTTACGAGGTTTGGAACTTTAATAGTGGCAACTATTTATTTACAGTTCGTACAAAATAGATACGTGTTTCAAAGTTTTACTGACCTTCAAAGTAGTCACCAGCTTTGTGTATAACTCGTTGCCAGCAATGTGGAAGTCGTAGGATACTCTTAGCAGTGTCAGTTGTGTTGACAGTTCGAGCGGCGCGGTCTATTCTCCGACGAATTTGTAGCCGTTCTGAAGCGAATGCCGTGAAGTGTTTCCTTCAGTTCAGAAATCGAGTTGAACTCACGAGGGCTTAAGTCAGGGGAGTGCAGTAGGTGGTATAGAACTTAGCAGCCCCATCAAACAAATCAGCAACAGGTTGCACTGTACGTGCTTGAGCATTGTACTGCAAAATGATGGCCACATCCTGCAGAAAGTGGCATCACTTCTGTCTCTAAGCTGTTCGTAGATTGTATTCCAAAAATGAACAGCATAGAGACAGAAGTGATGACATTTTCTGCAGGACCTGACCATCATTTTGCAGGACAATGCTCAAGCACGTACTGATTTGTTTGACTGATTGGGCTGCTAAGTTCTATACCACCTACTGCACTCCCCTGACTTAAGCCCTCGTGAGTTCAACTCGATTTCTAAACTGAAGGAAACACTTCACGGCATTCGCTTCAAAGCTGCTACAAATTTGTCAGAGAATAGACCGCGCCGCTCGAACTGTCAACACAACTGGCACTGCTAAGTGTATCCTACGACTTCCACATTGGTGACAACGAGTTATACACAATGCTGGTGACTACTTTGAAGGTCAGTAAAACTTTGAAACACGTACCCACTTTTTACGAACTGTAAATAAATAGTTGCCACTATTAAAGCTCCAACCCTTGTATTTACTTTTATGATCAACTGCCAGTCCCTGCAGTATTCATCAGTCTTTGAGAGGTGGCATGTCACTTCTCATTTTAACAACATTGTCGGTCAGATTTATATTCATATTTTAGGTCATGATCTCGGTGTTCCCCACATCTGGTATGTGTGGTTTATGACTTTTCTAAATGGGCAAATTGCAACAGAATGTTCTTGTAACTGCAAGTGTAAGCTGTTGAGAACTTGCATCTGAGTGACCATTGTGGAGGCGACGGAGAACCGGGAGAGAGAGATGGATGGGGGGGGGGGGGGGGCGCATAAATTCTGAGTACAGTGACCAGGCAGTGTGAGTGATTCTGGGAGGCCGCACTCAGCGGATCGTAAAATGCAAAGGGACTTCTGGCTGTAGCATTCTCCTCCAACTGCTTAGTGCTGGACCGGAGGCAGCCAGTTCGCAAAACATTTTGCCTGGGTCAGTTGCAGCCCATCGTGAAGGTGGCCAGATGGCGGAAAGTGGGCAGAGGAAGCCTTTTTTAGAAAGACTGCTGCCAACTTTGCGCAAGCAGTGCGAAGGTTATAAAACCTCGCGCATTCTCGTGTTAGAAGCTGGGATGATATGGACGGAGCGGCTGGTGCACGTGTTTAGTGGAAGAAGATGGTAACCCCTGATGCCAGGAAGTCTCCAGGTTCCTTTAGCGAGCGGCAAAAACATATATTTCATAGGCACCACTGTCTGGGAAGCTCAAAAGCCTTCTTTCAGAAACTGAAGATGGGTGGCCGGGAAAGATTACAAGTTTGTGTAAATGAGGGATTGTAGTCCCGTGTAGGGAGACTTTATTGTCAAAACATGGCCATGCATACCATGAGAATGACGTCGCCCTAAAGATCTCCTTTTTTTAGACAAGAGAGATTTGGAGTCTCTGATTAGCTCCTTTCAGGATATACAAAGCCGAAACCTGCTGCCTCAGCGTGGGAACCCTGGTGCTGGGTCTGTATTCGGTACCAGGCCAACAAAGCAGCGAAGAGAGGAGATTCAATGAGTAGAGAATATTTCGATTGGTTTGGGCAATGTGGGGGCGGTTTGGTTTTTTGCTAATTCAGCTACCATACCGAGGCTTGTTGGAAAGTAGTGGTGATTCTTTGCCTTCTTCGTCTTCTGGTCCTCCCCTGATGGAGAACTTCAGGTGTTTCCTTGCTGGATGAGACTTGTAGTCTTTATCTTGTTGTGGACTAAGAAACAGTGGCAGTTTCCAACTGCACCGACAGTGGAACTACATATCACCACAGACATAACGTGTGTCACGATGGTGAACTTACTCGGCCTGAGTCGGCTGTCTGACGTTTGACAATTCCAGCAAGCACCGTTTGGTTTGTGGGGCGCACAACTGCTCGGTCATCAGCGACCATACAAAGTCCCAATTTTTCCACAGTCCAAGTTTTTACACAGTGCAATCTAGCCACTGTCATAAATGATGATGATGATGAAATGATGGCCGGCCGGGTGGCCGAGCGGTTGTAGGCACTACACTCTGGAACCGCGCGACCGCTACGGTCGCAGGTTCGAATTCTGCCTCGGGCATGTGTGTCTGTGATGTCCTTAGGTTAGTTAGGTTTACGTAGTTCTAAGTTCTAGGGGACTGATGACCTCAGAAAATAAGTCCCATAGTGATCAGAGCCATTTGAACCATGAAATGATGAGGACAACGCGAACACCCAGTCCCCAGGCAGAGAAGATCCCCAACCCAACCCGGAATCGAACCCGGGACCCTGTGATCCAGAGGCATCAACACTAGCCACTTTTTTTTCATTTTGTTCGATATTGTTCGTTGCGTTTGGTCTGGGCGGACGTCACAAGACATCCGTTCAAGTTGATCGTTGACTCTTTGAGTCAGTTTTTTTATTACAGAGAGCACGCAGCCCTCTGACCGACCACGCTGAGCTGAGCTGAGCTGAGACCACGCGCTGTGGACCGAGCGAGCACCGTCTTGCCTGTGAGTCAAATTGGTTTTTCCAGATCAGCGAATGTCTGCACCTCACAATGAAATCTGCCGAGGTTTCAAGGGTCTGAGGGGGTAGTTTCCCAAGTTCTGATAATCAGAATGCCAGGCTGTGTAGTTTTCAAATTTTCGTGGACGAGTCAGAACATTACATACAGCTGCCGCAGTGCGCAGCTCCTCGCCCATAGTGCGCCGTTTTCCGCTGCCGCCTGAAAGAGTGAAGTACTGCTGCACCGGCGTTGGGCTGTTAAATGATATTCACAGTTCTCTGTTCCCAGGTGGACCGTAGTTGTGGTATACTTGCTGGCCGCTGAAGCCGAGCGGTTCTACGCGCTTCAGTCCGGAACAGCGCTGCTGCTGCGGTAGCAGGTTCGAATCCTGCCTCGGGTATGGATGTGTGTGATGTCCTTAGGTTAGTTAGGTTTAAGTAGTTCTAAGACTAGGCGACTGATGACCTCAGATGTCAAGTCCCATAGTGCTCAGAGCCATTTGAACCATTTTTTTGAAGTATACTTGGTCGCAGTTGATTTCATTTGAGTAGAGTTGGGCGTGACAGTGGACTCACGTCAACAAAGTCAGACTGTGTTGTAAAAGGCATTAATTCAGGGTAGAATTTGTATAGCTTCCACCCGAATATGTACTCCGCCACTCAAACACCATCCCTTTTCTTCTGATTTGGATTTGTCATTTTTATGTAAGATTTATCAAAAATGCTTCAAATGGCTCTGAGCACTAAGGGACTTAACATCTGTGGTCATCAGTCCCCTAGAACTTAGAACTAGGATTCGAACCTGCGACCGTAGCGGTCACGCGGTTCCAGTCTGAAGCGCCTAGAACCACACGGCCACACCGGACGGCTGAGATTTATCGGTTTGTTGTAGTTATAAAAGGATTAATAAAATTTGTTACTGGTTTGTAAACTTAAATACGCAACTGTTCTCATTCATACTCGTCAACTATTCACTGTTTTTATTTTGTTGTGATAGTAAATGGGTAATTTAATGCTAAATCTTATTAAATTAATTAATTTAGTTATTAATTAGAGTCCCGAAAGTGACCACAGCCATAGTCAACGGAAGTGCCATGACTAAATTGACTAACTTCATAAAAATGGTTCAAATGGCTCTGAGCACTATGGGACTGAACATCTGAGGTCATCAGTCTCCTAGAAGTTAGAAATACTTAAACCTAAGTAAACTACGGACATCACACACATCCATGCCCGAGGCAGGATTCGAACCTGCGACCGTAGCGGTCGCACGGCTCCAGACTGAAGCGCCTAGAACCGCTCGGCCACAGTGGCCGGCGACTAATTTCATTTATAAAAATTAAGTGTGTCGCTCATGATTTGAAGGCTATTGAGAAATAATACTTCCTTTATGTAAAGATAATAATATCTAACATCACTAAGATATGTCTTTATGATAAAAGCAAGCGACGGCTTGCATTCTCCGCAGATCTTCCTGCAGTTCGTTACAGCTTTTCACTAATCGACAATGTGAGACTGTATGATAAATATTATCTCGAAGCTACTAACCTCAGCTTTCTCACCGCGCGACCGCTACGGTCGCAGGTTCGAATCCTGCCTCGGGCATGGATGTGTGTGATGACCTCAGATGTTATGTCCCATAGCGCTCAGAGCCATTTTTTTCAGCTTTCCCCGCACATTTGTAAATGTTAGAAAAAGATAATTTTCAAGTGATCTTGGTTTATTTAATAGCACCTGGCTCGGGTGATACGGAGGAGGAAATTCCATAGATGCCACACTCAAGGCGTAGGGGCGTACACTCAGGACCAGTTTAAGGGGCTCCGGAACGCCCTATACTTGCAATGTTAAAATAACGCTTATAAATTACATCTTTCCTCACAAAGTATTTGAGGTAGGAAGTTGAACTTTTTACAGATTATTTATTGGAATATGGGCTACAACTTAACACAGGGATTTTACAAAATTTTAGTTCAGTTATTAAAAATGATTTTTTTCAGTTGTAATGAAAATTCACAACATTTTTTGCAATTTTTTATTTATATATTAAAAAATATACAGTTTTTTGGAAAAAGGCTGTGTTAAATTATGCAGAAGGTACTGTGTAACATTTACTGAAAGTTTGAAACAAATATGTTTGGAAGATCCTTAGAAAACATGTAATTAGTATGAGAAAATAAAAGTTTTGGGAATCGAGCGACAAAGATTGGATTAACTTTTTAGTGCATTCCAGGTCAATAGGATGGATTATCTTCATCCTCTGCAAACTCCTCCTCCCGCTTCCTCTTGTTCCTCCTCCAGTTTACTCTTGCTTGTATTTCTAGACTCTTTAGAGCCCTGTCTGCAGCCCGAAGGCGTTCCTTGTCTAAAGCAAGCATCGCTCGTACCATGTTAGAACCTATCTTCATTCACATATTTCTAAATACCTTGCACCTTACAATGTTGCCATCATTGAAAGTCGCAACAGCATCATACACACCAAAGTGAAGTGTTTCTATTCCAACAAATACAGTCTTGGGGATTCTCGACCATATAACACTATTTACACTTTCATTGGGGTTTTGAGTTTTTCCGTGAATACACTTTTTCAACAGCGATATATATTGAACCATCACAGGTTAGCCACAACACATACTTTATCTCACATCACTAAAATGTACCTGATGAACACGGACGTTAATAATAACACCATTTGACAGCAGTTTAACAGCGTCACAGTGGGTCACGCCCATGTAGAACACATTTCAAAAAAAATTTAAAAATAGTTGTAGTCTTCGGAATTGAATAAATTAAATATCTATTAAAAGGTAATAGTCTGCAGATTCAGAAAACGCGAAAAAGTAAAAATTGAACTTTTGATGATTTTGAGCCTTTCCGGAGCCCCTTAAGGCCCCAGCGACACGAGGAACTGCTCCGAGCGCCAGGCTGAGAATGTCCCTTGAGGTGCCCAAGTGCAAAATTTGTACACAGGGTTTACTAGAAGTAACAGCGAATACTGATGTATGCAACAGTATACGACAATAAAAAAAAAAACTTTCCAGTAAGCGTGGATCTGCAAATGGGGTGTTTGCAAGATAATTTGGAATGTGTGCTTATGTGACGCTATTGACTTCAGTATGAAATAGTGTCCTTTTTAGTGCAGACGTCCCGGACTAATTGGGTTAAAATTTCACCCAAGGCCTACCTTAACAAAAAAAAAAAAAAAAATACAATACTGCTTCAGCAATTATGTGTTACATTTTACTGCACACTCGTACCTGTTAATGGAATTGCTGCACGAGTCGTCCTCACGTTATTTTATTAACATGATATTTCTGTTTCGTATGACACACGAATCTGTGTTTTCACTCGCATACAAAAAATTCCGACCACGTTTAATAATTTTCTGCTATTCTAATGGCACATTTTCTGAAACTAAACGTTTTACTTGTGTTACTATGTAGGCAATCTCTTCAGTAAACCCGTTGCATTTCAAATTGGAACCACTTCACTAGACAGAATTTTACAAAAGTAAGTAATTTTATTTATTGCTGCCAGTAATGTTGGCATATGCGGAAGGAGAATATAAGTAACGTAAGACAAGTTCGCAGCAGCATAGTTTAATACGCAAGACAGTATACACTGAGATACAACAGAGACAGAAGAAGGGAAATACAGCATTCTCGTTTCAAGGAACCGCAACTTGGAAACCGGAGAGATTTACTATAATGATGATGCAATCCAGTGACAGGTAAGTATGACTCAGAGTGACTCGCGCACTGGACGCTGAGCAAGCTTGCAGAACCCGTTTGAGCTTCATACCTTCACTCGATGAGATCCTTCGATCCTACAGCAGATTGTGTACATTAAGCGCAAACAATAGTGAGATCGATCTCCGATTCGTCACCACATATTCCAGTAACCCGTCCCTTCTTCGGCTGAATATGCTCTATAGACACCCTTTCCCAGCATTTTTTCCCCTAACAGCTTCCCGCTAAACGTTTCTTATGACCACTTGATTTTTAACATTCATGCTGCAAAGTTCCCAATTTATTCCAGCTCCGTCTTTTGTCCCTTCGGGCTATTCAGTACCGGCCGGAAAACGTGTCATCATTTGCCAGTAGTGACACTCGGATGTGGTACACTTCTGCAAGGCGCGTGGGTGCACTCGCGCACTCGTGTGTGTGTGTGTGTGTGTGTGTGGTGATGATGTTTGGTTTGCGGGGCGCTCAACAGCGTGGTTATCAGCGCCCGTACAATTACCCAATCTTTGCTCAGTCCAATTGCGCCACTTTCCTGGATGATGATGAAATGATGAGGACAACACAAACACCCAGTCATCTCGAGGCAGGCGAAAATCCCTGACCCCGCCGGGAATCGAACCCGGGACCCCGTGCTCGGGAAGCGAGAACGCTACCGCGAGACCACGAGCGGCGGACAGTGTGTGTGTGTGTGTGTGTGTGTGTGTGTGTGTGTGTGTATGAGAGAGAGAGAGAGAGAGAGAAGAAATCAGTAGAAACGAATGTGCTTTAAAGTCCGCCTCTGATAGCTGAATGGTCAGCGCCACGGACTGTCATACCTAACGGCCCGGGTTCGATTCCCGGCGCTCAGGGACTGGATGTTGTGTTGCCTTTATCATCATCGTTTCATCCCCATCGACACGTAAGTCGCCGAAGTGGCGTCTACTCGAAAGACTTGCACCAGGCGAAGGGTCTACCCGACAGGAGGTCCTAGCCACACGGTATTTCTAGTGTGGTTAAAACGGAGAAAATGTGAGAAAAGAAATGAAAAGCATTGTGAAATAAAATCCCACTCACTCTCCCTCAATCTCTATTCCCGTCAACATTTCATAAAGTGATCCTCGTCTGCTGTTTGAATATATATTTATTTTTAACAATTGTGTTTTACCTTTTCTGCTTTTCCTCATTACTTTCATTGTTCGGTTATGTTTGTTTAACCTTTATTTTTTCCGCTGGATAGCTTGTTCATGCAACTCAATATTTTTTCTAACTATTCCTAACTTTCAAGTATGAGGAGCATGTCATCTGCAAATAGATTGGCACCTGTTCTCCTTGAACTTTCATACTGGCTGTGAATTGTTTTTACTTTATTGTCTATTTCTTGCCTTCGAAACCGAGATCGGTGACGTATATTCAAGCGATGACACTCCACCCGGAGGACCTTCTTATTGGTAGTATTTTACCTGTAAAAAATAGACGGTGGCGTGAACTTCCTGATCGCCACATTAGGCATCAGTACCCTGGGTGAAGTCCTTGACGTCGTCGCTATAACTCATCCTAGGATAGCGCCAGTTAGGTCTGAGTGCTAGTTTCCATCAGTACCGTTTTACATATATACCATTTCTGTGGGCATAGCGTAATAACGTGCTAACTTCAAGTTTCCTGTTAGGGAAATCAGCAGTCATACCGAGTGATTCAAAAAGAAAGAACAGATTCCAGTTGTTCATTACCGATAAACTGTAGAAGGTAGAAACACGTTGCGTATGTCACTGAACAGAGGAAGATTTTTGACACAACTGCATTTTCCTTTGCTTGTAGCAACAAGGCAATTACACCACAAAAGAAACGATATTGTGTGTTGGAATTTGGGCAAAGTCTATCCATTGTTCAAGTGCAATATGCACTCCGCCATCGATTCAGCAAGACGACGCCTCTGCACAAGCAGATTTATGACTGACACAATATTCATGCAAGCTGGTTGCATATGCAAAGGAAAGACCTCTGGTCGGTGACGGGTGTCTGATGAAAATGTCAAATATATCTGAAATAAGTCACACAGAGCCCTCAGAAGTCTACATGACGGGCAGGCCAGGAACATCAACTGCCACAGACAATGGTGTGGCGTCTTCTGAAACGACGCCCTAATATGAAGCGTTACAAGTTGCACTTACTGCAGAAATTGCGTCCCGGCGATCATAGCAGAAAGTACGGATTTTGCGTTTCAGTTGTCCAGGTTATGGCAGAGAACACTTTTTCCAGACGACTAAATTTTTGGACGAATCGACGTTTCATGTATCGGGTAAAGTAAACCGCCATAATGGAAGAATTTTGGTGTCACAAAGTCCTGGTAACGTCTTCGAACACGAAAGAGATTCACCGAAACTGAAACTGTTTTGTCCTGCTTCTATTCACAAAGTTTGCAGGCCTTTCTTTTTTGTTTAGGAAACTGCGCCGAAAATTTGGTTGTTTCCTCAACTTCACGAAAATCAGTCATTTCATTTTTCTGCATGACGGCGCCTCGCCTCTCTTTCAGCTTAAGGTGTGATGTTATCTTCACAACACCATTTCAGAAGGTTGGACTAGAAAAGCTTAACAGAAAGATATTTTTCATTGCCTTGGATCTCCCAGATGACCAGATCTGACACCTTGCTTACCTTGGATACATAAAAAACAAAGTCTTTGGCAGCTGCTCTTGAAGCTCAGAAATCGTATTGTTGAATCTGTCGAGGGACCTGTTGACTCATGTGTGGAATGAGACTACCGGTTCGCTGTTTCTCGAGCGATGCATGGTGTTCATGTGGAGTGTGGTATAGGGTTTGTACTAACATAAAACTTTGAATCATCCTCTATCCAGTGACATGTGCAAGTTGTTTCTATCTTACATAGTTCGTCTGTAATAAGGAACTGAAATAGTCCTTTCCCTCTGAATTATCCCGTACGTAAGTTGTAGTGTCTGTGCGAGGGAGGGAGGGGGAGGGATTGGCCAAGACCGGGCCTCACCAAGATATGCGCTCACAGAGCGTAGCCGAGTGCCGAGTCTGCTCGGCGCTCCGGCCTCATCCAATATTGCACCATTTCGAGCAGGTGCATGAGTGAGACAGCTATATACTGAAAGGTGCACTTAGGCAGAAGTACTTTCGATACTGTGCTACTATGTCCGTTATTGCGGCATACTTTTGTAAGCACGATATTTTTATTTTTCTTCGAAAGCAATAAATTCACTACTTTATTCAATAAGAACATTAGATAGTCAAAACAGTTGTAAGGTGGCAGAATAAATGGTCATATTAACACCTTAAAAGACAGCTTTATACTTTGCAACAAGAAGGTGAATATAACACCTAACGTAATTGGGCTGTTATGAGAACATTTGCCTATCAGTATGTAATGTGAAAAGGGATGACAGTCAATTGACAGTTATTAAAACACCATTCCTATATAATGCATGTCTTTGAGCGGAAGGCAACAGGCAATGCGAGTCGTTTTTAGTTTGAAAAGCCAGGCAGACAATGGCTTAGTGAAGGCGTGCTGCAGGGGCTACGACAGAAACCACTTAAAGGGGTGGCAGGAGGAAGGTCAGCAACCCCGACCAGGTGATTCAGGAGGGAGCCGCGTGTAGTGGCACATCTGAACAATGAACAGAGAAACAGCTTTAGAAAGCTGCGTTTCGGAATTCCAACAGGATACGAACAAAAACAAGTAATGCATTTCGATCACATGTCCAGCAAGTGAGACACATGGAAAGGTCAATGTACTTTAGACGTCTAGAATGGGCACAAAACGTGCGACTGGCGGAAACGTACTAGGAAGGAGAAAAATACTAACGTTTTGACGCAGTTTGATAGAAGGGACATTGCGATTACTAGAGAGAGTTTCCACAAAATAAGAGGAAAGGTCCTAATGGTCGAAATAGGCCGTGATGTGAAGAATGAATGAACCCAAGTGGGGGAGGAAGTTCTGCCATGAGTAGGACAAGAGAGAAATTTTCGAGGACTCTTCTCTGAACTGGCATCAAGTGCAGAACGGAGCGCTTAACGCTCTGTACGACGCAAACATTGTAATTCTGTCAGAGACAGCAAAGGACTTGGAAGAGCAGTTGAACGGAACGGACAGTGTCTTGAAAGGAGGATATAAGATGAACATCAACAAAAGCTAAACGAGGATAATGGAATGTAGTCGAATTAAATTGGGTGATGCTGAGGGAATTACATTAGGAAATGAGACACTTAAAGTAGTAAAGGAGTTTTGCTATTTAGGGAGTAAAATAACTGATGATGGTCGAAGTAGAGAGGATATAAAATGTAGACTGGCAATGGCAAGGAAATCGTTTCTGAAGAAGAAGAATTTGTTAACATCGAGTATAGATTTAAGTATCAGGAAGTCGTTTCTGAAAGTATTTTTGTGGAGTGTAGCCATGTATGGAAGTGAAACATGGACGATAAATAGTTTGGACAAGAATAAAATAGAAGCTTTCGAAATGTGGTGCTGCAGAAGAATGCTGAAGATTAGATGGGTAGATCACATAACTAATGAGGAGGTATTGAATAGAATTGGGGAGAAGAGGAGTTTGTGGAACAAATTGACAAAAAGAAGGGACCGGTTGGTAGGACATGTTTTGAGGCATCAAGGGATCACAAATTTAGCATTGGAGGGCAGCGTGGAGGGTAAAAATCGTAGAGGGAGACCAAGAGATGAATAAACTAAGCAGATTCAGAAGGATGTAAGTTGCAGTAAGTACTGGAAGATGAAGAAGCTTGCACAGGATAGAGTAGCATGGAGAGCTGCATCAAATCAGTCTCAGGACTGAAGACCACAACAACACGACGCAGAGAAGAAATTTGTGTGGACACTGCATTCACAGCGGCTGCAATCCAGCTAGAGATTAGGTGTGGCAACGTTTAGCTCCAACTGTGGAGAAACGAACCAGCCAGATCAGTTAACTGTTACTGCGAGAATTGAGAGGGCACTATAATACGCACTCTGCTCAACCATGTGCGTGTATATCATATACTAAGACTAGGGCTGAGTACATGTTTTCTCGCATAACGAGAAAAATAGGGAAAGTTTCTGTTGGAAAGTTTAGCAAAGACCTGATTAGTTTTATAGGAATTTCAGTGGAAGAGGGCGGCCTTGCAGTCGGCAGCTCGTCGCAGCTTAAGGTAAATATTGTATGCAGAGGTGTAAACTTTGTTGGTTCACCAGCTTGCGTCCACTATAAACTCGAGCGGCCTTGGGTAATCTTGCGCTCAAATTTGTCACATAACTAACCATCCACTGTAGATTTGATTGCCGTCCTAAATAGTACCAACATCATAATGTATGTGTAGGAGGAGTTTTGTAAAGAAACTTCCAATTAAACTTTCATATTATTGTGCTTAGGATTAATGTTCTTTCAGAGAGTTAATATTTAACACTGTTGTGTATAGGATTATTTCACTTATTGATGTTGGCGAGATACTTTATCCATTGCGATGTTTTTATGTTGTCGAGCTGAAAACTGTGTAAAAGCTGTAATTTTATAGCTAAAATTTGCGACATTAAATTTGTCATTTCAACTTACTCTGTTGTTCTCTGATCTAGAATAAGCATCCACCTTACACAGTGAGCTCTGCTTACAGGTGTTTAACATTAAGTTGTGATGTTTATAAACTTACCAGGTGAAGAAATATGATACCGGAATTTGATTGCAATAATTACACGTATGTATTTTGAAACTGATAAACAATATTTTATTCGAAATAATCTCCAGTGCTATTAATTCATTTCTCCCATCTCTCTGGCAGGCTACGAATGTCAAGCGAAAAAAACAGTTGAAGCAAACCAGTCAGCGAGCCATTTTCGTACATTTTCATACGAACTGAACCGTTGTTCAGCGATAGCGTGTTCCATTGTTCCAAATAGATGGTTATCGGACAGAGCCAAGTCTGGGGAATAAGCCACAAATCCTAATATCTCCTAACTGAACGCCTCGATTGTTCCCCTGACCCTTTTTGGCTGTGTTTGATGCGGACTTCTCATGGAGCAATATGACGTTGCGTTACCTTTTTCCATATTCCGGTCGTTTTTGACGTAATTCTCGATTTGAATCGATCATTTTCTGTTGATAGCGATCAGTGTTAACGATTTCACCAGGTTTTAACATTTCACAACAGACGACACCCTTCTGATCGCACCGAACACAGAGCATTGTTTTCTTTCCAGAGCATTTGGTCTTGCAGTGGATTCGATGGTTTTACTGGATTCGCTCATGATTTACAACGCTCAGGATTCTAAAAATGTATTCATTTTTCATCACCTATCGCTATTCGATGGAGAAACAACTTCCTTTTGTATCTGGCGAGCAGCATTTTACAAGTGGTCTTTCGATTTGCTTGCTGTCTTTCATTGAGTTCATGCGGAACCTATTTTCCCACTTTCTGCACCTTTCCCATAGCTTTCAACCGAAGACAAACGGCTTTCTGCGTCACGGTCGGTTGTTCCTCGAGCTCCTGTTGAGTTTCAGTATCATTTTCATCCAACAGGCCCGCAATCCGTTGTCTTAGAACGTTTTCGGTGGTTTGCCGCACTCGTCGTTTCTCAAATCAAAATCATCACTTTCGAATTTTTTGAACCACTCGAAACACTGTGTTTTCCCAAGAGCATGTTCACCGAAAGCTTCGACAAGCATTCCATGTGATTCTGGAGCAGTTTTCTTCAAATTATAGCAGAAAACCAATGTTGTCCACAAATCGTAGTTCGTAGGCGCAAAACTCGACATGTTAACGGGTTTTCCACAGATACCGATGTATGGAACTTGTGTTACTGTGTGTTGACATTCGTCATCAGCCGTTACAGGAAGCAGATGGGGCTGCAGACGCGGTCTCACGGGCCCTACATTGACGGATAGCATCATCTATAGGGAAATTCCTGTTTAATGCTTCTACTTCGTTTACACATTTCGATTGTAGAATGTGTGATGTATCTGGAACTATGGTTCTTGACTCAAATGCACAGTGTTAGGAGATTAAAATCTGTGAAACCCGGACGTTAGCGGGACTCCCTCAATCAATCATTCGAGAGATATGTTGAAACAAACACTGAAATAACTTAAGCGACTTGTCTGTGCGGTAGAGGGTATTGCTCTCGGGGGAGCCTTTCATAAGAGTTCTGTAAACTCCTGGACTGGAAAAGCAGGCCTGAGGCGGGTGCTACACTGTACATCTGACAGCTCAGTTTGGAAGTAATGAGGAGGTACATCAGCGACCAGAAGCGAAAACGGTCTGACAAACAGATCGAAATAAGTCTTCAGCGTGCAAAGACTTGGAATCTCTTTAAGAACTCACGATGGAATGTTTCAGTTTTTGAAACTTAGTCAATCATTTCTGGTGCAAAAACTGTCTTAAGTTCTGGAAAATGTTCCACGTCGTGAATATGTTGTTGATTTTCCTATAGGATTAATTCTACATCTACATCTACATTTATACTCCGCAAGCCACCCAACGGTGTGTGGCGGAGGGCACTTTACGTGCCACTGTCATTACCTCCCTTTCTTGTTCCAGTCGCGTATGGTTCGCGGGAAGAAAGACTGTCTGAATGCCTCCGTGCGCGCTCTAATCTCTCTAATTTTACATTCGTGATCTCCTCGGGAGGTATAAGTAGGGGGAAGCAATATATTCGATATCTCATCCAGAAACGCACCCTCTCGAAACCTGGCGAGCAAGCTACACCACGATGCAGAGCGCCTCTCTTGCAGAGTCTGCCACTTGAGTTTGTTAAACATCTCCGTAACGCTATCACGGTTACCAAATAACCCTGTGACGAAACGCGCCGCTCTTCTTTGGATCTTCTCTATCTCCTCCGTCAACCCGATCTGGTACGGATCCCACACTGATGCGCAATACTCAAGTATAGGTCGAACGAGTGTTTTGTAAGCCACCTCCTTTGTTGATGGACTACATTTTCTAAGGACTCTCCCAATGAATCTCAACCTGGTACACGCCTTACCAACAATTAATTTTATATGATCATTCCACTTCAAATCGTTCCGCACGCATACTCCCAGATATTTTACAGAAGTAACTGCTACCAGTGTTTGTTCTGCTATCATATAATCATACAATAAAGGATCCTTCTTTCTATGTATTCGCAATACGTTACATTTGTCTATGTTAAGGGTCAGTTGCCACTCCCAAAGTTCCTATCCGCTGCAGATCTTCCTACATTTCGCTACAATTTTGTAATGCTGCAACTTCTCTGTATACTACAGCATCATCCGCGAAAAGCCGCATGGAACTTCCGACGCTATCTACTAGGTCATTTATATATATTGTGTAAAGCAATGGTCCCATAACACTCCCCTGTGGCACGCGAGAGGTTACTTTAACGTCTGTAGACGTCTCTCCGTTGATAACAACATGCTGTGTTCTGTTTACTAAAAACTCTTCAATCCAGCCACACAGCTGGTCTGATATTCCGTAGGCTCTTACTTTGTTTATCAGGCGACAGTGCGGAACTGTATCGAACGCCTTCCGGAAGTCAAGGAAAATAGCATCTGCCTGGGAGCCTGTATCTAATATTTTCTGGGTCTCATGAACAAATAAAGCGAGTTGGGTCTCACACGATCGCTGTTTCCGTAATCCATGTTGATTCCTACATAGTAGATTCTGGGTTTCCAAAAACGACATGATACTCGAGCAAAAAACATGTTCTAAAATTCTACAACAGATCGACGTCAGAGATATAGGTCTATAGTTTTCCGCATCTGCTCGACGACCCTTCTTGAAGACTGGGACTACCTGTGCTCTTTTCCAATCATTTGGAACCTTCCGTTCCTCTGGAGACTTGCGGTACACGGCTGTTAGAAGGGGGGCAAGTTCTTTCGCGTACTCTGTGTAGAATCGAATTGGTATCCCGTCAGGTCCAGTGGATTCTCGTTTGGTAGCATCAGTTTTGTCCGCTACATTTCTTCCCAAATTAATTAAAAGACTTAATGAAATCAAAGAACTGCAGATGTTTGCCATAAAAGATTTTGTGACTAATCTTCACTAAAGATACAAAGAAATTGGTACACCTGCCTAATATCGTGTAGGGCCCCCGCGAGCACGCGGAAGTGTCGCAACACGACTCGGCACTGAATCGAATAATGTCTGAAGTGGTGCTGGAGGAGGCTGACGCCATGAATCCTGCCGGGCTCTCCATAAATCCGTATGAGTACGAGGGGTCTCTTCTGAACAGCACGTTTCAAGGCATCACAGATATACTCAATAATGTTCATCTCTGGGGAGTTTGGTGGCCAGCAGAAGTGTTTAAACTCAGAAGAGTGTTTCTGGAGCTACTCTGTAGCAATTCTGGACGTGTAGGGTGTCGCATTGTTCTGCTGGAATTGCCCAAGTCCGTCAGAATGCACAATGAACATGAATTGATGCAAGTGATCAGACAGGATGCGTACGTGCGTGTCAACTGTCATTGTCGTATCTAGACGTATAAGGGGTCCCATATCACTCTAACTGCACGCTCCCCACATCATTGCAGAGTCTTCACCAGCTTGAAGAGTCCCATGCTGACATGCAGGGTCCATGGATTCAAGACGTTGTCTCCATACCCGTACACGTCTATCAGCTCGATACTATTTGAAACGAGACTCGTACTACCAGGCAACACGTTTCCTGTCATCGACAGTCCAACGTCGGTGTTGATGGGCCCAGGCGAGAAGTAACTCTTTGTGTCGTGCATTCATCACTGGCACACGAGTGGGCCTCCGGCTGCGAAAGCCCGTATTGATGGTGTTTCATTGAATGTTTCGCTCGCCGACACTTTTTAATGGTCCATCATCGAAATATGCAGCAATTTGGGGAAGGGTTGAAATTCTGTGACGTTGAACGATTCTCTTCAGTCGTCGATGGTCCCGTTCTTGCAGGATCTTTTTCCGGCCGCAGCGATGTCGGAGATTTGATGTTTTCCGGATTCCTGATATTCACGGTATACTCATGAAATTGTGGTACGGGAAAATCCCCACTCATCGCTATCTCGTAGATGCTGTGTCCCATTGCTTGTGCGCCGACTATAACACCACGTTCAAACTCACTTAAATCTTGATAACCTGCGATTGTAGCAGCAGTAACCGATGTAAAAACTGCGCTAGACACTAGGTGTCTTATACAGGCCCTGCCGACAGCAGCGCCGTGTTCTGCCTGTTTATTTATCTCTGTATTTGAATACGCATGCCTTTACCAGTTTCTTTGGGGCTTTAGAGTATTCTCCTTAAACTCAGTCTTTTCGTAATGGCCACCTTAATTTCAGCCAGCATTCACGTTCATTTGCCACTAAGACAAGTTCATCACATCGTCTTTGTGGCTGGCGTTGTAATAATGTTCCAATGAATGTTTTTCCAGGTCGTAGTAGTATGATGGCGTATTAAGCACTTTGCATGGCGTTCAAACTGTATGAAAAATAAAGCAATTCCTATTCAACATTCAATAATGTGGTTCTCACCGTGAGTATGGCTGTGTTTCGCCACGCTTTATGCTGCATACGTGCTGCCCTTTGTGAAGACGAGGTTGTGAGCACCTTGTCGCAACTCGAAGATGTTTCAGGCCCAACTGTGATGCAACGTCAAGTCGATCCATCTTCTATAGCTACCGTCCGTGGCTTCAATGCGGACATCTGCGCCACCAAAGTGCAAGGCGACGCGGATACCTTGTAACGTCCCCCTTTCCTTCTATCGACAATGTTAGAAATATATGACCGTGTAAGCATGTGCCTAAACAATTGGAATAAAATTTTGAAAAGGCTATCGTTCCGGAGATTCAATATAAAGTCGATAAATGAGGGGGAGGTTAACAACAAGATGCCTTCTAGGACAACTTATTCCGCCTACTTAATTACTGTAAAATTTAGTATGGTTGTTCGAAAGGTTTTTGCTATCATTCACGTACTGTGCCAGCGAGAAGGGGTACGACGTGGATCGGAACAGAATAATAAGAGTTACTGAAATAATTATAGCTGAAAGAAATACGGTCGCCAGCCCAATTGGGCAAAATTTCTGTTCGGTAGGTGGATTAATGAGCCAAACAGTCAATGTCAAGAATTACTCGAACACGCGCGGTAACAGAGGGCGGCACGCACGTTAGCAAAAACGATTGAAACATTTACGTAATAAAGCGAGAAAGAAAATAGTTTGCACTCGAAATATCATTAACTAATAGAGCTGAAAATTAGAAAATATACAAGATAACACTTAGATTAACGGTTACTTATTGTTGTAAGTGACAATGGCGCTACCTCACAATAACGTCTACTAATTTCATACGAATTTTGAAAAATGGCAAAAAAATAATGAAAAGAAACTCTATTGACTTCTGAAAAGGGAAGTAGAAATTGATAATTACTGTATCAAAAGGCAATTATTATACTTTAGCACGACTGCAAGTCAAAATGTGAACCAGAACTTTACTAACAACAAATTCCAATAATCACTGATATTTGCACTCACTCATTAATTCTAGTTAGTGCTTTTGTTCATAGTGCAAGGAATCATTTTAATTTGATTAGTTGATTTACTATTTGCAACAATTAGATCGCCTCAGATTAAAGTTCAAATTTAAAGTTAGTGAGACTGAAATTACTGAATGCTTTAAGTTCAAATCTTTAATCTAACTGAATCATTCAGTTCACAAGCAAAATTACCTGGCACTGCAATTTTCATTTTTCATAAACGGTACTCGGATTATTGAAAAAATAGGACAGGACAGGAACCTACTTGGTGAATGATTTTAGGAGAATCACGGGTAAACAGTTTTGATTAAACTATGGTAATTATTCACTGGCAAAACACCACAAAGCTGAGCAACGCCGTTACAAAACTAGTTGACAATATGCTGTGATGCAGCAGTCTTACTTCAGTCCATTCTCGCCGTGACGAAGTTGCTGACGACGATACTGCTGCTGGCTCCTTTCCAGATAATTAGTGAGCACGGGAGTTACTGGCAATGATATTGGCGTGGCGGGTTCTTGATGTTGCTGCAGCCAATATTTCCACCGCCCACGCTCATCACTTGCCACGTGCCGCTACACAATCACTCCTCCAGTACAGTGCACGCCATCCATGCGTCCGCACTTCACCAAGTCTCACACCAGAGTTCTCTCTCTGTGTAGCGCGCGCCCTGACGTAACATCCTCCCGCGTCCCGAGACGCCGCTACTTCAACGATACTTATTCGTTGACAGAAACCTAACGTTTCCCTAACATTTCCTCAGCGATTACTCAGCGCTGTTTACATAATACACGTAACTGATTATACAGAAAATAAACAAATTAATTCATACATCGTGTACATATAAATTTACATAAAGATAAATCAAACATGTATACAATAATAAGTGGTCAAAGAGCACATCGGTATGAAAGAGTTACAAACTTTGCGACCAAACGTTTAGTCTCTTCTAACGTGGTGCTTACTTATGTCCTCCTAATTCCTTCCTCAGAAACACTGCTAGTTGACAACTGCAAAATTGTTAAGCAGTACTGCCCAACCGTGAGGATTCCCTCCAACTAGAAAATCCCACCAGAATAACGTGTTTCCTTCAGATACCAATCACAACAACGTCTGCCCCACTACAGAAATATATTGACTTCAGAGCTGCGCTGTGGTCGTCTCACCGACCAGCCTGTACGGTCGTATAGGTGGACAATGTGCTGCCACCACTCGGGACGGGAGTTCCGGGCTCTGACCTAGGAATTCACTGCCTGGCCGGCCACATTTGCCTGTCGCGGTCCCTGTTCGCCGTTTCAAATCCAACGCGCTGTTTATTTGCATGCACTCCAGAAAGTTTCACAACCCATCACCGTGTTACTGAAGGAAAGAAGTAACAATTATGTAGAGCACCGTACTCCCAGTCACCATAATATCATGTCATCAATAAACGTTCTCATACCGATTTTTTCTGTGGTCAGTCAATAAATTACAAATCGCTCTCTGATTTTGATTTGCCAGTCCCGCCTGGATATCTGCCCCCCCCCCCCCCCAAATTCTACACGTCCTTCCAGATCCTTGAGCGTCATGCACTCCGCCTTGCCTTCCGTGTACGCCTCCCGTCCCCCACGCGGATCCTCTATGACCTCTATTCTTTCCCCCATCTGCTCCTATTCCTCGAACATATCCGCATCCTCTACACCTCCTGCTGCCTTGATCCCCCTCACCCACTGGTTTCTCCTCTCCTGTTCCCGCCCCCTGCCACGCCTTCACTGTTGTGTCCCCCCTACCCTCCATCTCTACACCCTTCATGTCCTTTCCCAAGGTGGCTTCCATCAACTCCCCCTCCCGGATGATGCCCTCTCTCCCTCCATTTATCCCTCCTATCAACACTGATCCTCACCCCCCTCCTTTCCTCTGTCCTTTCCATGGGCTCCCTCTTCCCCCCCTTCCATCCTGTGTTTTCTCCCCACCTCACCTCTCCCTACCTCCCTTCTTCCCCCCCCCCCCCTCCGAGTCCTTTTGTATTCCCTTCCTCTGCCTTCTCCACTCCCTGTCGCGTCCGCTCAGTACCCCCCACCCCTCTTATGGGTCCTCATCCTCCATTGGCTCCTTTCCCCCCTCCCCCCTTAGCTTTTCCTCTCCTTCCCCCCTTTTTTATTTTCCCATCATCTGTCCAGGTTCCCCCCACCTGCTCTTGGCTGTGGTATGTCATATTTGCCAACCTTTTAGTGCAGTGTTCCAGTGAATGTTCAGTGTTGTTTTCGTCTTTGGAAGTGTTGCGAACAGAAACCATGCGGTCGCTGGGTGTGTATTTTATGTCTTTTGCGAACAGAAACCAGACTGTCGCCGTGTTTTTTAATTGTCCGTCTATTATTTTACCTGTCTGCTTCATATGTATTTTATTAGCATCATCATCCTTTGTTCTATGTTTTAAGTTCGACGATTTTTTCGCCATGTTCCCATTTAAGTCTCCGATTTTATCGCCTGTGTTTTATTATATATTATCTTCACCTTTTTCAAACAAAGTCTGTAGGCTGAAGAGCGGCATACTAAGCTGCTGCTAGCCCGCCCCCTTCGGGGGGGGGAATCGAAATTCAATAACGAAAAAAAAAAATCTAATTTTGATGGAAATGGCATGCAGAATTGGTTGTCGTGTTTAAAAGTTCCTAGACGTGACGTAAACCTAATTTAACACGACTGGCATTGTGCTGCAGCCCTTCGCCCTCAGCCGTACCCGCAGCTTAGCTCGGAGCGATAGTCAGGAGCGCGGCCGGAGCACTCGCATTCGCGGAGCGCTTTTTCGCCACACCTGTCCGACAGTCATAGAGAGAGAAAGAGAGAGAAAGACTGAGAAAAATCGCCTGAGAATGCGGTTGTCAGGCTCGGTACCCCGTGAATATCATCATCTGTAGCTCAGAATGTTGGGGGGACTTGACAAATAACAGTTCAACAGCAGAAATATAATAGTAATTTCTTGTGGCTAAACGGCCTGGTACAAGTCTTTTAACTGGACATCACTTCGGCGATTTGCCTGTTTTGAACCTACACCAGTAATCCTACCGGAGAAAGAAGATGGATTTCTGCAGGCATCAGTAAACAAAGGGATATCTAAGGTTACGCAGGAATACCTTGTGAGTGGAACATTATTAGTGAGTGTGAGCTTTCCTGATTTCTTAGAATGACTTTAATGGGAAAGCTTTTAGGGACGTAGATGAAGCGATGGAAGAATTAGGTAACGTAGCTTCAGCATTAGGAACTGTTCCTGTCAATGGGAGAAACGTTAGGCGTCATGACGCAATTGTGAGCCTTATAACTGTACATAATAAAAATTAATTGCCGCATCGATGAAAGATCATCACTTGGAAATGACTCGACTGATCTGGCTGATTTTTTTTTTGTTCGTAATTCTTACAAGGTTTCTATTAACCACGGTAAAAGTCGGAAAGTAAGATGGTATTTTTGTATGACAATCTCAATGAAAAAAATGTAACGGTCTGTTACACAGGTCTGCTCTCATATGTTTTGACAAAAAAAAAAAAAAAATACGTTCAGCTCTGTTGTTGCATGTTTGCATAATAACAACAAATTCCGCATTGAATATTAATATTTTGCGAAAAGGAATGCAACTGAAACCGATATTTCAGCGTGTTATCGGTGGTGATGGTATCCCTAGAGTGTTACAAAAGTTAAATTGATGTCAGTTCGTTGTAATTTGGTGTGTTGAAAACATTGAGTTGATTTGAGTTTGCGGTTTATTTGTTTGGAAGAAATGAACCAGTGTGGGATCGAAATATATGTCGGCGCACGCGCAACTCAAGACAACTTCATAATCTTCGAGTCAATGCAACTGACGAAGAATGTAGACAGCGTTTCGAGGCAAAGCGAATAGTAATTATACAGTAAACAGTTTCTGTTAAACCGCCCGCGAGAAAGGACATGCTAAGCTGTGCTGTGAAAATGTGCAATTTTGTTTTCCTTTTCGCAGTCATTTTTAACAGAAAACAGGAGAGTTGTGTTTATCGCTAACTTTGTAATCCTACCTTTTCGTAGATTAAAACCATGCGAAATACTGTCGTTAAAGTTCCTATCGTCACAGATCTAGCAGCTGGAAAGGTGTCTCTCACACTCCGTGTTCCAATGATTCCAACTGATTTACCCATTCCTTTTGACTTCAATTCCCAATCAAAGATCCGTTTGCAATAAATATAAATAAGGTCGGAGAGAGGAGCCGGCCAGAGTGGCCGAGCGGTTCTAGGCGCTACAGTCTGGAACCGCGCGACCGCTACGATCGCAGGTTCGAGTCCTGCCTCGGGCATGGATGTGTGTGATGTCCTTAGGTTAGTTAGGTTTAAGTAGTTCTAAGTTCTAGGGGACTAATGACCTCAATAGTTAAGTCCCATAGTGCTCAAAGCCATTCGGAGAGAGGAGGGAGGAGGAAATGGAGAGAGAAGGAAGGAGAAAGTGGATATGAGAAGGGGGGAGGAAATGTGTATAAATAACAGGGAGAAGCATATGGACATAGAGATGAGGGAGGAGCAGATGGATCGAAAGGGTGAGGAGCAAGAGACGTACAGGGAGAGGGGCAAAGGTGATGGACAGAGACTGGGGCGGAGGAGGAGGAGATGGATAAAGGGAGGGGCAGGGGAAGGATAGAGAGAGGGTGAGAGAAGGAGATTAGGACCCCCCTTTTTTTTTCCTTTATTGAATTTCAATTCCCCCCGAAGGGGGCGGGCTGGCAGCAGCTTAGGATGCCGCTCTGCAGCCTACAGATTTTCTGACAAAGAGCAGGAGAATAAATAACAATAAAAAACAGGCGATAAAATCGGGGACTTAGTGAGTAAGAAGGTGAAAAGAAAACGGGGAACTTAAAACAAACAACAGAGGGATGATGAAGCGAATAAAAATACATACGGAGCAGACAGGGAAAACAATAGACAATTAAAAAACACGGCGACAGTCTGGATTCTGTTCGCAAAGGATATAAAATTCACACCCAGCGACAGCATGGTTTCTGTTCGCAACACGTGAAAGACAAACAACACTGAATAGTCACTAGAACACTGCACAAAAAAGTCGGAAAATGTGACACCACAGTCGAGAGCAGGGGGGGGGGGGGGGAACTGGACAGAAGATGGGAAAACAAAAAAAGGGGGGGAAAGGAGAGTAAAAGCGAAGGGGGGGGGGAACCGGGAAAGGAGCTGATGGAGGATGAGGACCCATAAGAGGGGTGGGGGGCAGACGCGACAGGGAGGGGGGTAGGCAGAGGAGGGGAATACAGAAGGACTGGGGGGGAGAAGGGAGGTAGGGAGAGGTGTAGTGGGGAGGAAACAGGACGGAAGGGGGGGGGAAGAGGGAGCCCAGGGAAAGGACAGAGGAAAGGAGGGGGAGGGAGGATCAGAGTCGATAGGAAGGATAAATGGAGTGAGAGAGGGCATCATCCGGGAGGGGGAGTTGACGGAAGCCACCTTGGGAAAGGAGATGGAGGGTGTAGAGATGGAGGGTAGGGGGGACGCAACGGTGAAGACGTGGCAGGGGGCGAGGATGGGAGAGGAGAGGACCAACCAGGGGGTGAGGGGGTTCAAGACGGCGGGAGGTGTAGAGGATGCGGATATGTTCGAGGAATAGGAGCAGATGGGGGAAAGGAATGAGATCATAGAGGATCCGCGTGGGGGACAGGAGGCGGATACGGAAGGCGAGGCGGAGTGCATGACGCTCAAGGATCTGGAGGGACTGATAGAATTTGGGGGGGGGGCAGATATCTAGGCAGGACTGGCATAACAGAGGATGGGACGGATTAAGGATTTGTAGGTGTGGAGGATGGTAGAGGGGTGCAACCCCCATGTCCGGTCAGAGAGGAGTTTGAGGAGGCGGAGGCGGTTGTGGGCTTTGGATTGGATGGATCGGAGATGTGGGATCCAGGTGAGGTGACGGTCAATGGTGAGGCCAAGGTAGGTGAGGGTGGGGGTGAGACGGACAGGACGTGCGCAAACAGTAAGGGAGAAATCCAGGAGCTGGAAGGAGCGAGTGGTACGACCTATGATGATTGCCTGGGTCTTGGAAGGATTGAGTTTCAGGAGCCATTGGTTACACCATGCAGCAAAAAGGTCAAGGTGATTCTGGAGAAGGCGTTGGGACCGTTGGAGGGTAGGAGCGAGGGCGAGGAATGCGGTGTCATCAGCATATTGCAAGAGGTGTACTGGAGGGGGGGGGGGGGTTGGGGCATATCTGCCGTGTACAGGAGGTAGAGGAGAGGGGAGAGGACAGAGCCGAGATTAGGACGTGTGTCCAATTCACATAAATATTTAGCAATTCCGAAACATTGTCGGGTTATGTAGCGAAATATAAATTTATAACCTAATAATTACAGATTTTTTTTCTCCACATACACTACTGGCCATTAAAATTGCTACACCACGAAGATGACGTGCTACAGACGCGAAATTTAACCGACAGGAAGAAGATGCTGTGATATGCAATTGATTAGTTTTTCAGAGCATTCACACTAGGTTGGCGCCGGTGGCGACACCTACAACGTGCTGACATGAGGAAAGTTTCCAACCGATTTCTCATACACAAACAGCAGTTCACCGGCGTTGCCTGGTGAAACGTTGTTGTGGTGCCTCGTCTACGGAGGAGAAATGCGTACCATCACGTTTCCGACTTTGATAAAGGTCGGATTGTAGCCTATCGCGATTGCGGTTTGTCGTATCGCGACATTGCTGCTCGCGTTGGTCGAGATCCAATGACTGTTAGCAGAATATGGAATCGGTGGGTTCAGGAGGGTAATACGGAACGCCGTGCTGGATCCCAACGGCCTCGTATCACTAGCAGTCGAGATGACAGGCATCTTATCCGCATGGCTGTAACGGATCGTGCAGCCACGTCTCGATCCCTGAGTCGACAGATGGGGACGTTTGCAAGACAACAACCATCTGCACGAAAAGTTCGACGACGTTTGCAGCAACACGGACTATCAGCTCGGAGACCATGGCTGCGGTTACCCTTGACGCTGCATCACAGACAGGAGTTCCTGCGATGGTGTACTCAACGACGAACCTGGGTGCACGAATGGCAAAACGTCATCTTTTCGGATGAATCCAGGTTCTGTTTACAGCATCATGTTGGTTGCATCCGTGTTTGGTGACATGGCAGTGAACGCACATTAGAAGCGTGTATTCGTCATCTCCATACTTGGGTATCATCCAGGGTGATGGTATTGAGTGCCATTAGTTACACGTCTCGGTGACCTCTTGTTCGCACTGACGGCACTTTGAACAGTGGGCGTTACATTTCAGATGTGTTACGACCCGTGGCTCTACCCTTCATTCGATCCCTGCGAAACCCTACAATGCAGCAGGATAATTCACGACCGCATGTTGCAGGTCCTGTTCGGGCCTTTCTGGATACAGAAAATGTTCGATTGCTGCCCTGGCCAGCGCATCCTGCAGATCTCTCACCAATTGAAAACGTCTGGTCTATGGTGGCTGTGCAACTGGCTCGTCACAATACGCCAGTCACTGCTCTTGATGAACTGTGGTATCGTGTTGAAGCTGCATGGGCAGCTGTACCTGTACACGTCATCCAAGCTCTGTTTGACTCAATACCCAGGCGTATCAAGGCCGTTATTACGGCCAGAGGTGGTTGTTCTGGGTACTGATTTCTCAGGATCTGTGCCCCAAATTGCGTGAAAATGTAATCACATGTCAGTTCTAGTGTAATATATTTGTCCAATGAATACCCGTTTATCATCTGCATTTCTTCTTGGTGTAGCAATTTTAATGGCCAGTGGTGTATATATTCGTCGTCAGAAATTGGCAAACGCGGCATTTAAATTTAATCGTCCTTTAGTTTATTCTCTTACTGCCCTCGGTCATGTGTTAATAAGATGTACCTAGATGGCATATTGTGGAGGCGATGCGAACTAAAGGCAGATGACTCGATGCCGTAAGAAAGTCACTCGCCGTAGCATACCGGGCGACTTTGCACCGTGGCGCCCGCCTTGGTACGACAGCCTATCCGTCATTCGCTGACCAGTGAGTTACACAAACCAGTGACGCTTAGGCACTTGGCGTGCGTCACATTTGCGGCGAACACATGAGTGTCAGGCATAGTGAAGTTACTCCGTGATATCAAGTAACTCCGTCATAAATCGTGCTTCTTGTGTCACAACGTAGCTTCAGCTCTACAGATTTCAAAGTTTTGCCAGCAGATGGCAGAAGCATCTAGGCATCTAGTACGCCCTGGCGCTCCATTCTCGGCCGTTCAAAGAAGTTTTACAAATGTATTCATACTGCGTTATCTTGTCAGCAGGGCACGAACACGTGATGAAACCTATAGTGAACACATTAATTTTGTACAAATAGCTATTTCAGCGTATAAGGTCCACTTTAACACCACTAACAGGTGAGATACAGATCAATCACATACAAAATTCACTAGCAAGTTGTGTCACGCGTTAAGAGTGTGTGACGTAGTAATGGGTTAGTTTGTCTTAGCTTGGACGCTAAGATGGCGCCAAAGTGGGATAAGGTGACGCGTTCCTTCACAGCTGCAACACTTAAAGGAGTTTTTCAGTTGATGAAGAACGAAGGATGGACACTACGCAAGGCCCAAAAAGTTTTGGTGTTCTGTGGAGTACATTGGAGGATTGTTACACGAAATTTTCATCCGTTCCAGGAAGTGCAACTGTTTCAAAAACTGGAGAGCCATTCGTTACGCCAGATTAACTTTGAAGCTAAGACAGTGAACTACATAACAGCGATGCACCCATTAGGCTTCGGGCTTACAGTTAATCACGTCAGACGCATTGGATATGGGATTGCTAGAGCTAAAGGAGTAAATCATCCTTTCTACAGAAATAAGTACATGGCTCGGTGGTTTTGGTGGGACAGTTTAAAGAAAATATATATAGCCTAACTCTCAGAACACCAGAAAACATGTCCTTTGACCGAGCTTCTATGGCAAATCGAACCCAGCTGAATGATTTTTGTGATAAGAGAAAAGAATTAATGGACGAATTGAATTTACGAGACAATCTGTCGCCACTAAGACACTGTAATGAAACAAGGCTTTCTTTTGTTTCGAAGTCTGCCGAGATTGTCAGTCAAGTGAGGAACAAGCATTTTTACAAGCAAAGCTTCGGAGTAAGGGGAATCACTTGTGTAAGTGCTTCTAGAATGAGCATCCCACTCATGATTGTTTTTAAAGGGATAAGGATGATTGACAGACTGACAGTCACCCCAGACTACACTAACCTGTGTCTCTCCGAAAATTTGAATAAACGCAGATTATTCCTGGAATGATTTCAATATATCTTGGAATGCATTCCTCCCTACTGATCAGTAATATTTTCCGTGGATTCCAATGCTAGTTATGTTACCCTACAAGCTCTGTGTTTGATAGCTGCGAATAGTGCCCACATTGTGACATTCCCGGCCCACAGGTCTCACCTACTCCGGCCTCTAGAAGTCGGGGTTTATAAACCTCTTACAGAATTGTGGCGAAAACAGTTGGCTAGATTTTTGACTGATCGTCCTGGACAGAAACCATTTCGTTATGATTTCAAAGACTTATGGCTGCAGCTCATCAAGACGCCTTTCAGACCACCACTATCTGCAACAGCTTAGCAAATACTGGGATATTACCTTACAACAGAAATACTGTTCCCGATTATGCTTCCCGGGTTCGATTCCCGGCGGGGTCAGGGATTTTCTCTGCCTCGTGATGACTGGGTGTTGTGTGCTGTCCTTAGGTTAGTTAGGTTTAAGTAGTTCTAAGTTCTAGGGGACTGATAACCATAGATGTTAAGTCTCATAGTGCTCAGAGCCGATTATGCTCCTGCTCCTTCCTGTGTTAGGCAGGGATATAGACAAGAATTATTTGAAAAGAAAAGAAGACGGTTGTTGTAGATAATCTTGTGTAACTACCAGAGCGCGAGAAGGAGCGTAAAGGAGGCAGACGTGATCCTTCTGAGAACGTAATTTCATCAGGCCACAAGCCAGCGACTTCAAGAGGGGGCATATCCAACAAAGAATAGGCCTAAATACGGACCACAGAAAAACGATGACCGTGGTTGTGGTGTGTGTTGTGTTCCTATGGTCTGACGCCAAGAAGAAAAATGGAGACAATTGGAGTGAGTGCCAGATCTGCAATGCATGGTACCGTGCAAAGCGCCTGAGAGTGTCAGGTAATGTTTATTTTATGTGTGACTGGTGTGAGGAATCATATAGTGACCAAGAACAGTTTGGTAGACTTTTTGTACAATAAATTCTTAATTTTTATTGCTATTTTGTACAGCAGAAAGTTTCGAAATGGCCAGCAAAAGGTAACATAATGGTGACTTGACATTAAAAACTAGTTTACAAAATCTAAAAGATACTCTTAATGGTAAACAACATACTATCAAGGAGTAACTCGAACACAATGACGCCCTAACTTGTTAGTTAATTCCAAGAAATAACATATCAATATTTGTAATACACTGGTGTCCAAAATTAAAGCAACTAAAGGAAATTTTGTAAGGTTGCGTTTATTTTGCCACAAAACAGGACAATCAGGTGATAATAAAGCAGAAACAGTATAAAGAATACAGAACGTAAACAACTGCAACATGCATAACGGTAAACAAAAATGTTCTTCGTTTCTCCCAACTTTTCGGATCTACACATACGTTCCGACAATTGGTTGATGCACTCAGTATTGGGTGTGACTACCTCTGGCAGCAGTACAGGTCTGGCAAATGCCGGGGCGTGCTGTGAATGATGTCATGAATCTCATGTTGGGGCAATAACGGCCATTCTTCCTGCAGCGCTGCTCGCAAGTCTTGGAGAGTGATTGGTGGATGCTAACGTGAAGTAACCCGTGTATCCAGTGCATTCCAGGCCTACTCTATGGGATTCAAATCGGAAGAGAGAGCAGGCCACGCAATGCGTGCAATATCTTCCGTTTTCAAGAAAACAGGTCGAGGATTATCGTCCATGAATGCAACGTCTGTGCCCACAGCACTTCGCAACAACCGGAAATGAGGTCCCAAGATCTCGTCAGGATACCTGACAGCAATTAAACCTTACTGATTCACCCGTACAATTTCATGAAGGGGGACTCGAGCGGTAAACGTAATCCCTGCCCACACCACGAGGGCTCCTCCTCGATATCGGTCTCTTTCCACAATGTTTTGGTCCCGAAATCGTGTTTCATACTCCCTCCAGATGCAAACCCATAAAGAATCACTCTCCAGACTAAATCTGGACTCATCTGTGAAAACAACTATGTCCCATTATTCGATCGTCCAGATGACATGTTGACGACTCCACTCTAGACGTTCCCTTCTGTGAAGACGCTTCAGAGGTAGACATACAGCAGGTCTTCGACAATAAAGGCCACTCTGCCGAAGCCTTCTGCACATCTTTTGCCTCGATACAACACGTCCAGTGGATGCTGCGAGCTCACATGCCAGTTGCCGTGCATTACTGAAGCGGTAGTGTCTGTACCCTTACAGCCAAATAACGGTCCTCTCTTCTGAAGTCACAGGTGGTCGGCCCTGCCCTGGTCTTTGGGATACGGTTTCGGTCTCTGTAAACTAGCGCCACATCCGAGAAACAACAGAACGATTCAAATTAAATCGTGGGGCCACATCAGTTTGCTACGGTCCTGCTTCCATTCTTCCTGTGGCCCTCACCGCAGACAGTCTGGTAGGTGTCTTCTCTGTGCCATATTTCACCGTCTTTGAATGAGTATGCAGCGATTGTGGATGTGGGGTTACCCGACTAAAACTACGTCGTTTCATAGGTGCTCTGACATCAGCGTTGACATCGTTGTCTGTTGACCGGCATGTCATCATCCGTGCAGAACACGATTGTACGTACATTTGGTTGACAGTTTGCATGATTACATCGTAAATTAGACACAGGGCAAGGAAATAGCGGTTTTATTTTAATTTTGGGCATCAGTGTATAAATATCAGAAATGCCTCGCGTCGTAACTCTTTGACAGGGGGACCGATGGCCTTTGTAGCCTGGTCCCTTCAACCCCCCGCCAACCAACCAATCTTTGACAAGATACAAATCGAAATAACCATTGGCTGAAGTTCTTGTCTCCCTAACTGCGAAAGCTTACTATCACGGAGTTACCTGACTTCATTATACGCCGGCTTCAGACGCCGCCAGCTAGACGCGTGTCTAGGTTTCATATTGCGGAAGCCTCGTCGCCGCACACTAGGCCAGCAACCAGCCACCTTCCTCGCCTAAAGCCTCTTGTACACGGTCCAATTTCTTGTACCAGCTGACTACTCGAGACAAGTGCCCCTGCTGCAGCGCCGCTGCCGTTCTATTCACATACCGACTCTTGTCTGTTTTGAATGGTCATTTTCGTTTACGTACGCTCCAAAATTGCCGATTTTGTGAGTTCTGTTGGGTTGGGTCTGGTTGTTTGGGGGAGGAGACCAGACAGCGAGGTCACCGGTCTCATCGGATTAGAGCAGGGCGGGGAAGGAAGTCGGCTGTGCCCTTTCAAAGGAACCATCCCGGCATTTGCCTGGAGCTATTTAGGGAAATCACGGAAAACCTAAATCACGATGGCCGGATGCGAGTCCAGTGTGTAGCCACTGCGCCGCCTCGCTCGGTGTGAGATCTGTCTGCAATGCAGTTTAGCATTGAATGGTGAAAGTGAGGTTATGACGGACTATCCTTCCTAAGGAAAAATCGAGAAATAGCAACAAAATCTAGGAACAAGGAATGATAATAGCAGAAATCATAGTGGGAGTTCTTGTCAAATGTCGTGTGATAACTTGTTCATTCTCCTGGTGACTAAACGAATAGAAAGTGTCATCCAAACATTTCAGAAAATACACATTTATTTTATCGAGAAAATAGTACTTGTAAACTCATCAGACAATATGTAGAACGCAGCAAATAAAGCCTTTTGCTTTAAACTTTGTATCTTGCTATCTTGCTAATTGCCGGTCGGAGTGGCCGAGCGGTTCTAGGCGCCACAGTCTGGAACCGCGCGACCGCTACGGTCGCAAGTTCGAATCCTGCCTCAGGCATGGATGTGTGTGATGTTCTTAGGTTAGTTAGGTTTAAGTAGTTCTAAGTTCTAGGGGACTGATGACCACAGCAGTTAAGTCCCATAGTTCTCAGAGCCATTTGAACCATTTGATTTTCTTGCTAATTACAACGAAAATTATTTTTCTCGTCGAATAATTTTGACTTTTTTTGTACTGCAATAATCCTAATTGACACGTTTATCTATCTGCTTTCTTATTTCTGTATTACGTAGGTTTTTTTCTCTGTAAAAAATAAATACTTTTTGCTTTCAGATATTTCATCTCTCTTGCAGACTAGAAGTAGGAAAAAAATAACAGGACCTTGTGTAACTTTCCACCTGCCAGGAAAACAAAGCAAACAGAGTAAAGATGAAGGTAACGGGAACGTACAAAACCGTTTGCTGTAATAGGAGTCATCTCGAGCAGAATAGGTTATAATTTCCGATGCTAGAAGACGCTACCATAGTCCCTTATCTCTGTACATGTGTAGTGTGCAGAATACTAGGGAATTCAGAATTCCACATTCAGCGCAGTCTACAGACCATTGACGACATAGACACACTAGTGACCTGGTTGGTTGCTAATTTAGACGCGGGCACGAAAGGCGAACTCACTTTCAATAGTCGATTTTGATCAGGGAGTAGCCCGTGTAAAATGAGCTTAAAGCGGAGTCAGGCCATGCCACTGCACAGCAGCTGAGCCACCACCACCGGCCGCCACAGTATGTGCGCGTTGCAGGGTCTTCTCGCCTCCGTTTTGAGCTACGCGTCACCACTACGCTTCCCGCAGCGAGGTCTGTGGACACGACGCCCACAAAGCAGCGCCAGCTTGTCGTGGGCACGAGTCACCCATTTACACTGTTGGGAAGCAAATAAACGTTTCTGCTGTCGACGAGCTGCTTTCGACTCACCGTGACTCACCAGCCTCTACTGGAGAACATCCACGCAAGCCACCTGACGGTGTGTGGCGGAGGGCACTTTGAGTACCTCTATCGGTTCTCCCTTCTATTCCAGTCTCGTATTGTTCGTGGAAAGAAGGATTGTCGGTATGCCTTTGTGTGGGCTCTAACCTCTCTGATTATATCCTCATTGTCCCCTCGCGAGATATACGTGGGAGGGAGCAATATACTGCTTGACTCCTCGGTGAAGGTATGTTCTCGAAACTTCAACAAAAGCCCGTACCGAGCTGCTGAGCGTCTCTCCTGCAGAGTCTTCCACTGGAGTTTATCTATCATCTCCGTAACGCTTTCGCGATTACTAAATGATACTGTAACGAAGCGCGCTGCTCTCCGTTGGATCTGCTCTATCTCTTCTATCAATCCTGTCTGGTACGGATCCCACACTGGTGAACAATATTCAAGCAGTGGGCGAACAAGTGTACTGTAACCTACTTCCTTTGTTTTCGAACTGCATTTCCTTAGGATTCTTCCAATGAATCTCAGTCTGGCATCTGCTTTACCGACGATCAACTTTATATGATCATTCCATTTTAAATCACTGTTAATGCGTACTCCCAGATAATTTATGGAATTAACTGCTTCCAGTTGCTGACCTGCTATATTGTAGCTAAATGGTAAGGGATCTTTCTTTCTATGTATTCGCGGCACATTACACTTGCCTACATTGAGATTCAATTGCCATTCTCTGCACCATGCGTCAATTCGCTGCAGATCCTCCTGCATTTCAGTACAATTTTCTATTGTTACAACCTCTCGATATACCACAGCATCATCCGCAAAAAGCCTCAGTGAACTTCCGATGTCATCCACAAAGTCATTTACGTATATTGTGAATAGCAACGGTCCTATGACACTCCCCTGCGGTACACTTGAAATCACTCTCACTTCGGAAGGCTTCTCTCCATTGAGAATGACATGCTGCGTTCTATCTAGGAACTCTTCAATCCAATCACACAATTGGTCTGATAGTCCATATGCTCTTACTTTGTTCATTAAACGACTGTGGGGAACTGTATCGAACGCCTTGCGGAAGTCAAGAAAGACGGCATCTACCCAGGGAACCCGTGTCTATGGCCCTCTGAGTCTCGTGGACGAATAGCGCGAGCTGGGTTTCACACGATCGTCTTATCCGAAACCCATGCTGATTCCTACAGAGGAGATTTCTCGTCTCCAGAAAAGTCATTATACTCGAACATAATACGTGTTTCAAAATTCTACAACTGATGGACGTTAGAGATATAGGTCTACAGTTCTGCACATCTGCTCGACGTCCCTTCTTGAAAACGGGGATGACCTGTGCCCTTTTCCAATGTTTTGGAACGCTACGCTCTTCTAGAGACCTACGGTACACCGCTGCAAGAAGGGGGGCAAGTACCTTCGCGTACTCCGTGTAAAATCGAACTGGTATCCCATCAGGTCCAGCGGCCTTTATTCTTTTGAGCGATTTTAATTGTTTTTCTATCCCTCTGTCCTCTATTTCAATATCTACCACTTTGTCATCTGTGCGAAAATCTAGAGAAGGAATTATAGTGCAGTCTTCCTCTGTGGGACAGCTTTGGAAAACGACATTTAGTATTTCGGCCAAGAGACAGTCATCAAATGTTCTATGAAATCCTGAAGACAATACTGGATGACATAAATGTTTCACCTGACCATTCATCTGCTCATATGTTACTCTGCCGGGCAACCCTTACTTGAAGTGGTAGATTATTTCCTGTACGGGAGTATCATACGGGCAATGAAAAAAAAAAAAAAATCTGCTACGCCAAGTCGACAGTAAATACACCGCATAGGAAGAGACTGCGACTGTGTTTCTGAAGAGTAGAAAAGTGTCCCGGGTGGTTTAGAATGGAGGCGTGTGATTCGCGGAGTGTGCGAGAGGCCTCTCACACTGCAGAGGCGAGCTGTACGAGCTCAGGTCGTTCCCCTGCGGGCGCGCTAATAACGTGCACTGCATCGAACGGACTCCCAGCGAGCGTAACAGACACCTGTGGATTCCAGCGAAGATTGGTCTCTCGGATTCCGTTGGCAGCTCAGCCGCGACGCATCCGACAGCGCGTATCAAAGCCTGAAACGCTTAGTTTACTGTGCGACCAAGTTCGCGGAAAATTTTCTGCAGTGATCCATGATAAACGTGGCACGGCGTAAGCCTCAGGCACTTAATGCAGACCGAGGGGTGACTTTAAACACCGCTCAGATTACATTTTTTACTTTGGCTAAATTTCTCTGCGTCATAACCCGTGTGAAACTGAAACGAGGTGTGTTTTTACCAGGGACGCCTGGTAAGGATGATGAAATTTACCTTTATGTGTGTCTTGCGCTCGGTGAATGTTATTACAATTTGCTAAATGTTTGTGTTACTGCTCTGTTCTGTGACGCTATAACGCAACACACAATAATAAGTTGTCACACGCTCTTTTTTTTATTCAATAGCGGCAGATATTACCCGACAAGCAGACTGGAGGAAATGGAGAGTGTTATTCCATAAACCTCATCTTGTGTCTATCATTCTCTGTGAAACTGTTGATGATATAACGGGTATTTGTTTGCACTTTCGTTCCATTCGGGCCTAATGTCAATCACTAACGTCAGTACGAGGTTTGACCCCTACGGGCGCCAATACAATACAATGAAGTATGAAAACAATGAGTCTCAGAATGTCATCTTAAGGTATTTCTTGCCATGCCCGGAAAGTTTTACAGTGTGAGGTCTTGCATTATCCTGATGACATATGCCACTTGGTCCCCAGGTCACGAACGGTACGACAAGAAGCTTTCCCAAGCATGCCACGTACTGAGAGCATTTATCCTTCCTTCAACAATTACCAAATCAGTCCTGTCATCATGTTCAATAACTACAGACACCATGATTCAAAGAGTTGGAGGAGTGTGGGTCTCAGAAATCGTTGATTCCCGTGACAGTTTTCCATTGACCCACGGTCCAATCTCGATTATCCCGTGGTCACTGCAGTCGCAACTGACGATGTCGTTGGGCCAACACAGGAACTAGGAGGAGCCGTCTTCCCCTGGGCCTTATGTTTAATAACGTACACTGACCAGTGTGCTCAGAAACACGTGTGCCAGCACTGTACTCTGTCGTCAGACCTGCCACAGGTCGTCGCCTGTCCCACTTTACAGAACGGGCAGGCCTCCGACATCCGCCTTATGTGGCGTGGCGTGGATGTCCATAACCTTCATGACAGGGGCGTAACGCAGCCATGCGGCTTAGGGACAAGTACGTAACGTGAAGCCCTCTTCCCCTCCTTCATGTCACATCACCCAAACCTATTCCCCCTCGCATAATATATACGACATTACCTCATTATCCCGGGGCTCTGCTCCAGCAGCTACTTGACGAAAGTTTGAGCATCTGTGAAAGATCGATCATTGAGTGTCAATTGACGAGCAGACGAATTATAGCAGTGGAGAAACACTTCACCAGTTTTGTGAGGACGAGACACTGAAAGAGTCCCTAACAGGATTTAAAATGACATTTTTTTATCTAATGACAGTATCTATTGGTAACTATATACTGGTTTCAGAAATGTACCCTACTGGCCATTAAAATTGCTACACCAAGAAGAAATGCAGATGATAAATGGGTATTCATTCGACAAATATATTATACTAGAACTGACATGTGACTAAATTTTCACGTAATTTGGGGGCATAGATCCTGAGAAATCAGTACCCAGAACAACCACCTCTGGCCGTAATAACGGCCTTCATACACCTGGGCATTGAGTCAAACAGACCTTGGATGGCGTGTATAGGTACAGCTGCCCACGCAGCTTCAACACGATACCACAGTTCATCAAGAGTAGTGACTGGCGTATTGTGACGAGCCAGTTGCTCGGCCACCATTGGCCAGACGTATTCAATTGGTGGGAGATCTGGAGAATGTGCTGGTCGGGGCAGCAGTCGAACATTTTATCCAGAAAAGCCCGAAAAGGACCTGCAACATGCGGTCGGAGCATTATCCTGCTGAAATGTAGGGTTTCGCAGGGATCAAATGAAGGGTAGAACCACGGGCAAAACATCTGAAATGTAACGTCCACTGTTCAAAGTGCCGTCAATGCGAACAAAAGGTGACCGAGACGTGTAACCAATGGCACCCCATACCAGCACGCGGGGTGATACGCCAGTATGGCGATGACGAATACACGCTTCCAATGTGCGTTCACCGCTATGTCGCCAAACACGGATGCGACCATCGTGATGCTGTAAACAGAACCTGGATTCATCCGAAAAAATGACGTTTTGCCATTCGTGCACCCAGGGTTCATCGTTGAGTACACCATCGCAGGCGCTCCTGTCAAGTCGGTACCTAGTATTTTACTTTCGAATTCACTGAACGCTTCACGCATAGCCCTCCTTACGCTAACTTTGACATCGTTTAGCTTCTGTTTGTCTGAGAGGTTTTGGCTGCGTTTAAACTTGGAGTGAAGCTCTCTTTGCTTTCGCAGTAGTTTCCTAACTTTGTTGTTGTACCACGGTGGGTTTTTCCCGTCCCTCACAGTTTTACTCGGCACGTACCTGTCTAAAACGTAAAATGCGTTTTCTTATGTACATCGACACAGGAAAGAGTAGCTGCTACATGTACGGATTAATCGGGGAAAATTGTTAGGATTGTATTTCACTTAATAAAAGTATTCTTATGCATATCATTATCTGATTCAAGTCAATCAGTGGCTTCTGTTAGATACATCTGTACGGCTTTAAATAAAGTTCTTATCAACATTAGCGATGTTGGAAACAGAACAGAAATGTTACGAAAAAAGTTAAGAGCTTCATTTTCAAATAGTTCAAATGGCTCTGAGCACTATGTGACTTAACATCTGAGGTCATCAGTCCCCTAGAACTTAGAACTACTTAAACCTAACTAACCTAAGGACATCACACACACACACACACATCCATGCCCGAGGCAGGATTCGAACCTGCGACCGTAGAGTCGCGCGGTTTCAGACTGAAGTGCCTAGAACCGCTCGGCCACCGACGGCCGGCTTCATTTTCAAAATCTACGGCATGGGCAGGAGATATGTAAATAGATTACAGTAATTACGTATGCATCCATAACATTTCTAAAACCGGTATTTAGCTACGAGTAAATACAGTTATTGTTCAAAAAGGTTGAACTTTGATCCCTGTTAAGGGTTAATTCAGTGTCTCGTCCTCGCTAAACTCGTGAAGTGTTTCTCCACGGCTTTAATTCGTTTGTTAGACAATTTACACTCACAACAGTGGTCCATCGTTCACAGAGGTTCAGCCTTTTATCAAGTAGCTTTTCACACGATGATTCGATGCTACCAATTTCTGAGAACTACCACGTGTTATGTGACAGTGGTAATGCACTGGACTCGCACCATGGAGGACGGCATTTCAAATCCCAGTCCGTCCATCCAGACTGAGGTTTTCTGTGATTTCTCCCCGTATCGCTTGAGGCAAGTGGCGACATGGTTCCTTCTTAGAATACAGCCGATTTCCACACCTATTCTTTCGCTATCCGAGTTTGCGCTCCGTCTCTAACGACCGCTTTGTCGACGTGACGTTAAACGCTAATCTTACACCGTTGTTTCTGACAGCGCTTTCCTATGAAGTCATATGCAGCTGCAACGGAAACGCTCTCAGGCCGCGAGGCGTGAATCTGAAAACGGTAACATCATGTTTTTATGACCTATTGCTATACTTCGTGGCCCACGGCCTTGCCGCAGATCGCAGAAGTTAAGCGCTGTCGGGCTGGCTAGCGTCTGGATGGGTGACCATCCGATCCTCCGATCTCTGTTGGCAAGTGGGGTGAACTCAGCTCTTGTGAGGCAAACTGAGGAGCTACGGAGTGTTCAAGAAGTCTCTCGGCAGCGCCGTATGATTGTTAGCTGCGCGTGCCGTATGATAGCTCGCCTGCCTGGGTTACTTCCCTTCAAGTGGACTCTCCGAACATTCTACTGTTTCGTTTATCTCAGCCAGCGTCAGTAGTATCGTTGGTATGTGTCGTTACGTGTTGACGTGAACGTTTAAGTCTAGTTCCTTTGTTTCGTTTTTGTCACTGTTAAAATGCTAACCATTCAAGAAGGTGTGTTTTTAGTCGAACATGTGTTCAAAGCTGGCGGTAAATACACTGTTTCAGTTCGTCAAACATTTAATTCAGTTTTCCCGGAGACAACACTCCCACATCGCGATACTGTGCGAGTTTTGATTAACAAATTTCGAAGTACAGGTTCAGTGACAGATGCACCGAGAAGTGATCGCCCTAACGTTTTGTCTGAGGATAAACTACTCGATATTTCTGATAAAATGTCCTTGACTCCGAACAAGTCAGTAAGGAAACCCGCCCAGGAAATCGATGTTAGTGTCGGAACGGCCCACACAACTGTAAGGAAAAAATTAGAACTTTTCCCATACAATGTGACAGTCGTGCAAGAACTGAAAAATACTGTTCATGACAAGAGACTGCATTATTGTCAATGGTTCAAAAATTTCGTTCAGCAAAATGGAAGGGATATTCTTAATGAAACGTTTTTCACTCATGAGGCGTGGTTTCATTTATCAAAATTCTCGTATGTGGAGTACTGAAAATCCATTGTGTATTCATGAGGAACCGCTTCACTGTGTGAAAATAGGAGTTTGGATTGCAATTTCTAGACGTGGGTCCCATATTTTTCAGCGAAACAATAAACGCACAACGATACTGCAGTGATATTCTGTACCCATTCATAGGAGAACTTGTGTTAAGTGAAATGCTGAATGGTTATTTTCAACACAATGGTGCAACCGCGCATACAGCTCGCGTTTCAATGTCACTGCTTGCTGATGTTTTTGGTGATGGCATAATTTCACAGGGACTTTGGCCTGCACGATCGCCTGACCTATCACCACCTGACTTTTTCTTCTGAGGTGCAGCGAAAGCAACTGTCTATAAAAATTGTCCAAAATCCATTTATGAATTGAAAACTGCCATATCCACTTTCACTGCTTCTGTTACAGAATAAATGTTACAGCTTGTTTTTGGAAACATGATTAGATGAATTCAATTGTGTATTCAACAACAAGGGGGACACTTTCAACGTTTAATGTGAAAATCTGTAAGTAAAAATGAATATTCCATAAATTAATAACTTGTATTTCACTGAGTTTCATTTCGGTATATTCACTGCGGCATACGGCACGCGCGGCTAACAATCAAACGGCACTGCGGAGAGACTTTTTGAACACCCCGTACTTGATTGAGAAGTAACGGTTCCAGTCTCGTAAATTGACATACGGCCTGGAGAGCAGAGGGCTGACTACGCGCCCATCCTACCCGCATCGAGTGACGCCTTTGGGATCGGGATGACATGGCGGCCGGTAGGTACCGACAAGCTTCATGGTCTGCTCAGTGAAGTTAAGTTAAGCTATACTTCGTTCTATACCTATCTTACCTTATGAATTAGGTTTACCAGAACCTTAAGAATGTCAGTGAATCTCTAAGTGTGTAAATTTTTTCTTATCTGCCACCCCAAAGAGTTCGATTTGGTGCTCTTAGCGTTAACATGAAAGTACTCACGGAACAAGTTTTTAAGTACTCCTAGTACATTCTGATGTAACCAAAAAATTTGTAGATATTCTTACTGTTTCGATGTAGAGGATTGTTCCGTGATTAGCCTTAGCGCCTTTAGAGACTAAATTTAAATTTAGACTTGATTCTTTTTTCTTTTGCTCACTATTGTAGATGCCACTTGTGAGCGACGTGTGGGTACTATTCTGTCATTCTGCGCAATGGATTAATCTGAGATGTACCCTTTACCCTGTGGCTCCTGCAAGATGCAATTTCCACCCCCACACTACTACAGAAGTCAGACAGACGCTCCTAACGTTCTAAAGAGAAATGCCTGAAAAACTTTCAGCAATAAATATCTTCTGGAGACGTCCGATGTAAGGAAATGACACAAAAATTCACAAAATCTCTTACGTAACTAGTGGGATACTTGGATACTGGAGTAGTGCTAGTTAGTGTAAGAAAAACATGAAACTAATGAAAATTATTATTTTTTTGCAAAAATTCTGAGAAATCACAATGGCACATTTAGTTACGAACTGAACAAGTTATTTTCGGGTTCTTTTCGGAATGTGAAGTTTCCTCTTAAGGATAGGATTCGCTAATGAAGTTTCTATACAAAGTTTAAGATTGTTATTGACTTGGCAGAATGGCTGAGAGCCGCGCCTACTCAACTTGAACAATCATCCCTTAGAATATTGCTAGATACGGTCGAGGCTGCCGCGTGTGAAATGCAGTGAAGGGTACTGTTGTGGAGGAAATACGGCGCCCGCAAGAGCTGTAGCGCACAATACCGTAAGCTGCGATGACTGCTGTCTGCGCCGCTCGCTACTGACAAATAAGTTAACTCTCGTTCTATCTGGATAGATCTTCGCCAATCAAACTCTCCCTACGCCTTGATGAAGTCAAGCACTCCTATCCGCCCATAGTCTAACTATTGGCGTGGTACGCCGGTCAGATAACCAGTCCACCGCGATGCCACTCAAAAATTCGCTCGCAGGCGTTAAACTATAACTCTGTCCGTTCACACCACACAATAAGTGGCGGCCAACACAGTGAACAACGCTTAATTGCAAGGACTCAATATAGAATCGCAATCCGATTCGCTCTCGACAGAGGTGCTCTCCCAGTGAAATACTGGGGAGAGACTTGTTCCTCACTCTTTGAGTACACGTAAGAGCGCACACGCTCTCGTTAACGTGTTCTCGCTGCAAGAGCGACAACAGAATGGCCCCTCTCCATGCCAGACGTGAAGGGGTATATCTTTCGGTCTCTTCCATTACACCTTCAGCTCAAGGCGTCAGGAATATCGTCTGCCAATCAGCATTGCTCTTCTAAAACAGGAGAATGACGTTTCATTTAAGGTGGCCAATCCGGAAATCTGTAGCATCGGCGTTTGGCGTTTTCTGTCTCCCTGTGAAAACCTCTGAAATTGTGTGTTACGTTTGTAAAGAATGCGTAGGCTGGGCACTCCCGCACAACGTAGCGGAATTTGCTTTTAAGCTGAACTCGGGGTCGTTCTCCCTTTCATTCGGGCAAATGCTGTCTGCTCTACTGGCGGTCGCCAGCTGACGTAGATAGGTTGACTCATCCTCTGAAGGGACCGGCCTCCTGGTGTGCGGTTTGCCTCTCCCAAACTAAAAGCTTTTGTGAACGTCGTGTCTTGAATGTGTGTGTGTACGCCAGCCTCGAGTATTTCAACCTTGGTGCGCACTTGCGATTTACTTGTTATTTGCATATCGTTTACATGAATTCATACAACATTGATTTTATCTTATCGAGTTTGGGTTCTAATGAAGCGCCTTGATGTGCGGAATATGATTGTGAGGGCGGGATATGTAAGCAATGAAGGTCAGGAGACCACGACGTCTTACAAGCTTTTAGAGACATGAGAAAACTGTTCAGAAACATGCTTCTTGTGCAAACTGTCGCACAAAAAGTACAACTCAATGTCTATGATCAAACATTTGAGTCCTACACTGCATATCTATTCGGTCACTAAGTTAGTAATTAAAATATACTTGAAATGTATTCGCAATTGCGAATACAATCAACTATTAGCTGTAGAAGGGAATGACGACAACGAAAATTTTCCCTATGACCGAGGGCTAAAGAATGGAGGCACCCATTCAAGTGCTCTAGCAGTAATAGGGTTAAGGGGAGGGGGAACTTTAATGCTTCTGGTCACGTGGGAGGTGTGGTTAGGGGTAAGGGCATGTGGGTAGGGGGTGTAAGCTGATATACTCATGGTCAGACCCACTGAGCAGTCGCCTTAAATACTTTCGTTATCCATGCATGACGCACATCCAAACCCAGCCTTCTATGTCTCGTTCATCAATTACGTTTTTCTCATAGAGAAATGTAAACTGGAAGTCACTGCCTCATAACGGTGGATAAATACGATATTGCAGTGCTGTGAAGAAGAGTGATACAGTATCCCATGCATGTATATTCGAATGAACAGTGCACCGTTCTTCTTAACAACACAGGTACTGCAATATTGTAATAATTAATATTTTCTAATAAAGCAATTTATGCCCTATCTTAATACTTCAGATGTTCAAGCCATTACCTGTAAGTCCCTGTTAATGTTCCGAAGATAGTCAAGAGCTGCCTGTGGTAGCCGAGAGGTTCTAGGCGCTACAGTCTGGAACGGCGCGACCGCTACGGTCGCAGGTTCGAATCCTGCCTCGGGCATGGATGTGTGTGATGTCCTTAAGTTAGTTAGGTTTAAGTAGTTCTAAGCTCTAGGGGACTGATGACCTCAGAAGTTAAGTGCCATAGTGCTCAGAGCCATTTGAACCATTTGGACAGTCAAAATTGTTTCATATTGGTAATGTGTAAGGTGTGTGGACAGGCCTGGAGGAACTTAAATGCTTTTGGTCCCTGGGGTAGGGGTGGTTAGGGGTAAGGGCATGTGGCCAGGGGGTGTAAGCTGATATACTCATGGTCAAGATTGTTTCATACTGGTAATTTCTAAGGTGTGTGGACAGGCCTGGAGGAGGGGCAGGATCTGTAACCTGACACTGGAAGTCGTTATCAGGTGTGTGGGTAAGAGGGGGGACGGGTGGGAGGTGATGCTGATACCACATAAAAGAATGTGGGTAATGTTGCCAAAAATCCTTATCATTGAAACCTGATACTCAAGGTCAAGGTCGCCTCATACTAGCAGTGCCTGAGGCTTGTATGAAGGCCTTGGAGGAGGGGATCGAGGGGACAAGCCCAACTGTGTAACTGGTACCAGAAGATCTTATCAGGTGCGCGGGCAGGCTTGATGACGGGGGGGGGGAGGGGGGGAGAAGGGCAGGAGTTAATCTCGAATGTACCTCACCCAATTGTCTCAGCTGTAACACGATAACTCTCCTCACAGTCAAGTGATGTCATTCACAGTCAAGGTCGTCTCGTTCTCTCCCTGCTGTCCTACTACTTATCAGTTACAGTGTTATGTTACTAGCAGAAGTGTTACAACGCCTGATGTTTACCTGAGCCAAAACCAACCCTTGATAACTATTGACATTTCCCATTTCTTACTTCTGTCAGTCGCAGAAAGGATTATCCTTGATGCTGAAGCGATATAAGTGGGAAGGAGTCGAACTATGGTTGGTATGCATTTGTAGCAAGTCTTGTTTGCCTGACATTTTAGGAACCAGGGTGTGTTCCTAATTACTGGTTGGATCACAACGTAGTATTGACCTTTATAGCAGGTGAAAAGGCGCCAATCATCTGCCCACGATTTGTCTCTAAACTTCTTCGTATTTCTCTGCTGGCTTCTAGTGTTGTTGATCACGTAGGCAACGTGAAGGGGCACCAACTGGTTCTCCACTCTAAACGTCCGCATCCAACGCCACTGCTACTGTGCTCGACTCCGTCACACTGTAATATTCTGTGGAGAGGATCACAACTACTCGTAGCGCTGCGCGAGATCTAGTGGTCAGGTGCAGTGAAACCACTGCCGCCCTGCTCTTGACAACCAAATTACGGTGACGGAATGTTTTTTGGATAGCCATCTCACGCCCAACGAAAAGTTGCAAGCGAATGGATGAAGTGCAGGTGGTTCCCGTACATAAGAAGGGTAAAAGAACGGCCTCACCAAAGTACAGACCAATATCCGTAACGTTGGCTTGCTGCAGAGCTCTTGAGCATATTCTAAGTTTGGATATAATAAATATCCTTGAGAGACAAAAGCTTCTGTCCACATATCAACACGAATTAAAAGAGCATCGCTCATGCGAAACTCAGCTTGTGCTTCTCTCGCATGCTATATAGCGAAGGTCGGAAAACGTTTGACGCAGTGTCTAACTGAAGACTGCCAACGAAGATCCGAGCGTGTAAGTAGGTTGTCTAGGTTTTTATATTGGTAACGCCACGTAGCGCTCTGTATGAAAATCACTGGCTGTGCTGTGTGCAGCCTGTGGCTAGTTTGCATTGTTGTCTGCCATTGTAGTGTTGGGCAGCTGGATGTTAACAGCGCGTAGCGTTTCTCAGTTGGAGGTGAACCGCCAGCAGTGGTGGATGTGGGGAAGTGAGATGACGGATTTTTGAGAGCGGATGATCTGGACGTGTGTCCATCAGAAACAGTACATTTGTAAGAATGGATGTCATGAACTGCTATATATATTATGACTTTTGAACACTATTAAGGTAAATACATTGTTTGTTCTCTATCAAAATCTTTCATTTGCTAACTATGCCTATCAGTAGTTAGTGCCTTGAGTAGTTTGAATCTTTTATTTAGCTGGCAGTAGTGGCGCTCGCTGTATTGCAGTAGTTCGAGTAAAGAAGATTTTTGTGAGGTAAGTGATTTGTGAAAGGTATAGGTCAATGTTAGTCAGGGCCATTCTTTTGTAGGGATTATTGAAAGTCAGATTGCGTTGCGCTAAGAAATATTGTGTGTCAGTTTAAGCACAGTCATTTTAGAATTTTTCTACGGGGACGTTTCAAGCATACAGCATAGGTTCTCAGTCACGTGAGTGGTTCGAAGACTTCGTAATGTAAAACAGTACTTTCTTCTGGACGGAGAGTGTTCTTCAGAGACAAAGATAATGCCAGGAGAGTCCCAGGGAAGTGTCATAGGACTGCTGTTTCCTGATGTATACATTAACGATATGGTAGATAGGGTGAGCAGCAATCTGCAACTGTTTTCTAGTGACGCTGTAGTGAAACTACGTCGTCCGTGGCAGGCCCATCTATACCGACCGACCACCGTGACATCCTCTTCCAATGGCGTCATTGGAAGCGGTAGATGACGCTGTAGTGTACAGCACAATCTCATCTTTAGGTCATTGTGGAAGGATGGAGGGTAATTTGAACAATATTTCCAGTTAGTGTGATAAATAGCAGCTTTCTCTAAATGTGTAGAAATGTAAGTTAATGCAGATAAGTTGGCAAAAGAATGATGTAATGTTGGAATACAGTATTATTAGTGTGCGGCTTGACACAGTCAGATCGAGTAAGTATCTGGAAGTAACGCTGCACAGCGACAAGAAATGGAACGAGTACGTAACGTCGGGTGGAGGACAGGCGAATGGTCGACTTTAACTTATTGGGAGAATCCTAGGAGTGCTGATAGAATTATTACAGGCAGGTTCGATCAACATGCGGCTACTATGGAAATGCTCCGTGAACTGAAATGGAAATCCCACAATGTAAGAAGACGTCTTATTCGCGACACACTACTGAGAAAGTTTAGAATACCAGCACCTACTCCAGACTACCGAGCGATTGTGCTGTTACTAAGGTACATCTCACGCAAGGACCACAAAGGTAAGAGAAGAGAAATCGGGGCCCGTACGGATATAATTATATAGGCTGCCCTTTTTCCTAGTTTTGTTTTGCGAGTGGAACAGTTAAGAGACTGACCAGCAGTGCTAGAAAGTACTCGCCACGTTCCATAGCTTGCGGAGTATGGATGGAGATGCAGATTTACATCTTGAATGGGTGTTTCGTATGACTGAATTTTAGCACCTACGCTCATAAAGATACCGTTAAACGAAGTACTTCGAAGCCTATTAAGATGCAATGAGAGGCAAATATTTTAAATGGCAATCCAATCCAGAGATCTGCAACATCTTTAATCTTATTTCTTTTTACATACACTGCTCCTACATCACTGACAAAACATAAATGTTCGCGAGGACTTCAAGGCTCATTTAAATTCTCTTCTTAGCACCTCTGTCTGCGGTTAGGTAAGACATACGAACTCCAACGCAGCTGTTGTTCGAGTAATGGTCTACTGTATACGCACTGCTGTCGTCCGGTCGGACAATGGAGACAGCGCAACGTGAGTTCGTTGTAGAAGTGCATTACATCATGCCGGGGTAATAAAATTATGGCGCCCACCACATGGCAAGTAACGTTAGTATCGGTGCCGGACTCTTGCCAGACCACACAGCAATTCACAGTGGAGAGGCGTCTAGAAATCAGCTTCGCAACAATGAGACGTATACTTGCAATAAACATAGAAGCAGTCTCAAACTAAATGTTACATGTTAATGGAGCTTAGTAACGAATGTTACAGAATATTTCTTTTAACAACACATGATTCCAGAATACTGACATAATTTATTTACAGAAAAGTGGAAAGACTGGTAGAATCTCAGACTGGGAAATATGAATTTGTATTCCGGAGAAATGTGGGAACATGTAAAGCAATACTGAAATCAGAATTTATCTCAGAAAACAGACTATAAAAAGGCAAACCGACGTTCTTAGAATTTGAGGATTTAGTGAAAGATTTTGACAATGTTAATTGGAATACACTTTTTGCCATTTTAAAGGTAACAAGGATAAAATACAGGAAGCAAAAGCTTATTTATTTTTATAGAACCCAGAATGCAGTAACATCAGTCGAAAGATATGAAAGTGAAGACCTAGTTGAGAAGGCAGTGAATCAGAATTGTATTCTATCTGTGTAATTCATGTTCATGAATATTTAAGTTCAGTGAGAAGATATGAAAACTTTGAGATCTACCGGTGACGCTGTAATTCTGTTACGGACAGCAGGAAACTTGGAAGATAAGTTGAAAAAGATGGATGGTGTCTTGAAAAGTGGATATTGGCTGAATATCAACAAAAGGTCGTATAACAAAGACAATGGAATATACTTGAATTAATTCAGGTGGAGCTGAGGGAATTATATTGGCAAATGACATACCATACTAAAAGAAGTAGACGAGTTTTGCTACTTGGGAAGCACAATATCTGATGATGGACGATGGAGGATATAAAATGCAGACTGGTAATATCCAGAAAAGCATTTTTAGGGAAGAGAAATTTGTTAACATCTAAAACAAATTTAAATTTAGGAAGTCTGTCCTGAACGAAATTGTCCGAGGAGGAGCCACGTACGAAACTAACACTTGTACAATAAATGAGTATAAAATTTAAAAAAAGCTTTTGAAATGTGATGCTGGAGAAGAATGTTGAAAATTGGGTGGGTAGATCGAGTAACTCATGAGGGGGTACTGAATCCAATTGGAGCACAGCTCCAGTAGAACGAAGTATCGTTCCAAATAATTAGCTTGCGACAGTGTCCACAGCTGTGATAAAAAAAATGGAAATGTATAACAACAAACGCAGGAAATTTCTTTCTTTCAAGGAAACATCAGCTGATGCGACACATCCTGCGGAATTCAAGGATTCGTCACTCTGATAAGGGATGGAAGCGTGAGGAGTAAAAGTTGCAGAGGGACACCCAAACTTTACTGCAGTAAGCAGGTTCAAATAAATGTACGTTACCTTGGTTATGCAGAGATGAAGAGACTCCAACAGAATAAAATAGCGTGGAGATCCGCATCAAACCAATCTTTCAATTAAAGACAACGACAACAATAGTAGTTAAATGTCTGTGTGGTAACAGTTTAAAAATATCTCATTTTTGATTTTAGTAGTTTTCTTGTTATTCATCATAAATTTTGATTTGGTGAAATGTATTTATATAACATTCATAACATTATTTTAACAGCTCAACACTTTTAATGGCTGTATGATAGGAAGGCATCAGGATTGGTTACTTAGGAAACGTGCTAAATCAAAATGCGGGAAACATATAACGATATTAAGAAATATATGACTGTACAAAAAATCGATGTGGCGTGCGGAAAGATTAAGTTCAAGATGTGATATGAGTATATTACGTTTAAGAATATTCATTGAAATGAAATTACAGTTCAAATAACTTAAAAATTAAATTATTACCCCTATCAGTAGCAGAGGGTAACTGAGACTGTCGTCGCCCCATTGTACACTGGCAGTGTCGGAAATGGATCTATACTGATCCCTCCGTCAGGGGTGTCCAACTCTTACATAACGCATCTGTACAACAAGTCTTCACCATTGAAGTCTTAAGCGAAGTGTTCTTAGACGTGATGCTCGAACAAATTCCGTAACAAAAGCTGTACTTGAAGTGGCGTTTCCTAAAAAATGCACATCTCTGCCGTCAAGAACACCAGGAAACCTCTCTGTGGATGTATGTAACAGATATTGGACACCTAATGACTTTGGTTTTATCATAACTAATGTTAGTCTTAAATCATTATTGAATCAGGTGAATTCAAATATTACATTTCAAAACAGTTTTAACATATTCTAATAAATGTGTGTGTCAGTAACATTTCATTTGACTAAATTTGTTTCACTCAGAATGAGAATTTTCGAGCTCTTTATAGAGGTGATCCAGAAGATCACAAACACAGCCACTTCTTTGCTCAAAATGGCAGTCTTCTTCCTGGGTACTGTGATCTGGATTCACCAGGTCAATTACTTCTCACTAGCGACCCACTCCGGCGTCGCACAGGAGTATCTGCAGACAGACGATTTACTGGTGTAGTGGTAATAAATTAATATGCAAACAACTGCTTCATAAATCAGTCTGTCTGCCAGTGAAAACGGTCTCAAAATCCCTATAGTATGACTCCTTCCTAAGATCAGGCTTCACATACAAACAGAACAAAGCAGCGGGAGACTTTAATTGATAATGTGTAGGGAAGATATGAATATGTGTGTAGATACCGGTTAAGCATCGCTGCTCTCTGAAGTTGCGGCGGCTGTTTGATTTACTACTTTTCCCGCCAGATAACCGCCTCATCTGTAGCTGGCCAGCTTATAGCTCCCACCATTGCCAAGAGATGATACTCCAAACGCCGACAGACACGCTTCATTACTGTAATTAGGAATTACATACATAAATTTGGCTCGTGAATCCGTCTCTATATTAGTGAAAACCCTATTAAAACCGCAACAGTAGTTCCTGGGATTATAACACACTGACGGAAAAAAATCGCGACACCAAGAAGGTGTTATGTGACATAAAGGAAAGTTGATAGGCGTGTTTCTATATCTGGAAGACGATGTCTTCAGATTTCGCGCCAGTCACATAAGAATATCACTAGTAACTTCACTATGAGAATGCAAATTAGATTTCCTTTAAATACACGCTGTAACGGTCGTCAGTGTTAGTTACCTTTGAGATTGAATGCGGTGAGTTGGTGTTAATCCAGAATGCCTTTAAGGCGACAAAACCACCATTATAAACACCTTAGCGACTTTGAACGAGGTCGCGTAATAGTGCTATGAGATGCTAGATGTTCCTTCTGCGATATTGTTGGAAGACTGGGTAGAAATGTAGCCACAGTGCATGATTGCCGTTAGCGGTGGTCACGTGGATGTACGGCCGCAAGACCGTGCGGCCACATCACACTAGTTAGAGGGAAGACCGTCGTGTTCGGCGTATGACTCTGGCGCATCGTACAGCATCCGCAGCAGCAATTTGAGCAGCAGTTGGCATCACTGTGAGACAACGAACTGTTACAAATCAGTTACTTCAAGTCTTGTAGGATGCATTCCACTGACCCCAAAAGACCGCCATTTGCGACTTCAGTGGTGTCTAGCGAGAGCTGATTGGAGGACAGGGTGAACGTTTGTTGTGTTTCCTGATGAAAACTCGGTATGCCTCGATGACAGTGTCGGCAACGTGTTGGTTAAAAAATGGTTGAAATGGCTCCGAGCACTATGGGACTTAACTTCTGAGGTATTCAGTCCCGTAGAACTTAGAAATACTTAAACCGAACTAACCTAAGTACATGACACACATCCATGCCCGGGGCAGGATTCGAACCTGCGACCGTAGAGGTCGCGCGGTTCCAGACTGTAGCGCCTTGAGCCGCTCGGCCAACCCGGCCGGCTGTTGGTTAAAAGGAGGCCAGCTTAAGCAAATACTAAATGTGGAACAATATGAACACGTTTTACAGCATTGTGTACATCGTACAGTAGAGGAACAGTTCGGAAGCAATAACTGTTTGTATCAGCATTACAATCCACCTATCATAAAGCAGCATCTTTGAGACAATGATTTGTGCACATTAACATTCCTGAAATGGACTAGCCTGTCCAGAGACCCGACCTGAACGCAAAGGAACACTTTTGGAATGAGTTAGATCCTCAGCTTGGTTTTAGACCCCAGAGTCCACATCACTTCCTTCTATGGTTTCGGCTCTTGAGGAAGAATGAGCTGCCATTCCTTCACAGACATTTAGACACCTCAGTAAAAATGTCTCCACCAGTGTTCAAGCCGTCATAAAGGCGAAGGGTGGATCCGGCATTAATGTCCACTAATAAGTATCCAGATAATTTTGGTCAGATTTTGTATCTGAAAGCAAAGCAAAGATGAAAATACTTTTGGTTAAATTTCATACGTGCGAGTTTGAGAGGGAAGAGAAACAGAAACAGACGTTAAACGGACGTTTCAGATCCGTTGAAAGAAAAACGGAAGCATTTATTTTAATGTTGATAGCAGTGTCTAAAGAAGTCCAGTTCTCACTATCTGCAGGCGGACTGGCATTTCCATCAGTGACCAAACTGTAAGTAGCTAGGGGCGCCATTTATTACACGCAATGTTCCACACTTTTATACAAAGGAGGAAATACGGTCCAGGGATAGGGGTTGCTTTGTCTCTCTACTTCTACCTGCGTCCTCTCATATCGGGCTGACGAAGGGACCTTACCCACTCACCAACTTCCATCTTCTTCGCACTTATACAGTTTGAAACGCAGTGCCAGAACATCAGCTTCTTAAAAAGTACAACGCAAATACCAAATCTGAGAGAATCGCCGTTGGAGATGATATGGAGTGCTGTTAAGATCAAAACATTTGTTGTTCAGTAATATATTCGATGGTAGTTGATTGCTTATTAACGAAATTATGATTTTTTATTTGTTAAGTATCATTTCCATTTGTTCATAAATGTGGAATTGCTGTGAAAGTATTACTTCTGATATTCGACCAGTTGTTCTTAATGGTGCAGAAACATGGAGAGCTGGGATAGCAGACAGAGAGTAGCTTGATGTCTCTGAACGAAGCATGATGAAACGAATCCTAAACTAAGTTAATGATGGTCATCAATGAGGACAACCGACAAATTGAGAAATCACCCGATCATAAATACATAGAGGTTCAAGATAATCCAATGGGCTCACCATGTAGCGAAAGCGACAGAGTGCACTGTGGCAGAACAACAATAATTAAATTCGGAAGAGAATTAAATGAGTTGTGTATTTCAGGAGAAAGAAAAAAAATGGAGGTTCTAAGATGCCAGAGATAACGGCAGCATGTTGAGGAAATACATGTTCTTCAGAGCCAGTGGTCGCTCAATGATAATTAGGATTGTTTTTATTTTTTAAAGAATTTTGGAACTTCAAATACTTGCAATACGAAAGAGGTACTTCGGAAGGCGATCATGTAGCCTGTTCTGGAATATTTTACAGACATGAGAGCGTTGTTACAATCTAGGCTGGTGGGTGGGTGCAATGAATGGCAGCTCAGTTTATTATCTGTTAGATGCAGTGACATCAAGAAGCAAGTTTTCTGGAAAGTACAAGTGGAGAGACAGTCTAGAATTTTTATGGTAAACTCAGCGGTCTTTTGAAAGGCCTTTCATTCAATGGCATCTCAATAAAAAAGTGCCTATCTAAAGACAAATGTAATGGTACGTGAAACGGCAGGTTCAAACTGGTTCAAATGGCTCTGAGCACTATGGGACTCAACATCTGAGGTCATCAGTCCCCTAGAACGTAGAACTACTTGAACCTAACTAACATAAGGACATCACACACATCCATGCCCGAGGCAGGATTCGAACCTGCGACCGTAGCATTCGCGCGGTTCCGGACTGAAGTGCCTAGAACCGCTCGGCCACCGCGGCCGACTGAAACGGCAGGAACGTGCTGTCTGCACGTGTGTTGCTGTGACTTAGCTGAGTTCGGCCGTAGGTACTGGCATCATGGTGAAGCAAAGTCTACAAGACAGTGCTCCATGGACAGTGGGGCACTCCTTACACAGTTTGGCGGCAGTCTCCCTGGAAGCCGTGCAGGCTGAATGCGTGTGTTCTATGTTCGAAAGGAAGTAGTGCAGATACCGCTAATCTGGTAGCCGTGTCTATATGCCACTGACCCCTGCCCACACAGTGACGGTAATAAGTGAGTTTGTGACGCCTAAGTTTATTCACAGCTCAGGCTGATGGAAAAGTCACACTCAATAAAAACTAATCAAGTGTGTATATTACTTCAAAACCTCATACACATTGTTTGCAACTTGATCCTTTCAGACCTGAATTTTTCTGTACGAAGGAAATTTTTTCTGTATGCTTAATGCTCTTAGGTATTTTTTAATGATACCAGACGCGAGATTTATACAAAAATTTGAATCCGTTTTCAAAACTATAATTTTTAATTTTACCTTCTTCTTATAGACGAAAGTAACTAATTTTGAAGTATGTTGTCATGAATTAACTCATTATTCACTATAACTGATCAACTATTTCCGTGTGTTCTGGCGATCACAAGCTGCTTCGTGCTGTTACATTGACTTGTTCATATATTTTTTTATGTGATGCCCAAAAGTTGGCAGCACTCGTACATCATTAAATGACTGAACATTCGCAAATGTGTGTATGAGGTATCATTTGGGGAAAATATTTCTGTTGCAGTTAAGACACATTAAAAGATAATGTACACAATTGCAGCCAGAGGGTCTGGGAGGGATATGATCGAATGACTGTCTTGTTCAGCAAAGCATGCACGAATCTGGGTTCACTATGTGTGAATCCTCTTTGCGGAACGCTTTGAGTTTGATGTTCTTGATCTTAGTTGTTAAGTTAATCTTGTTTTCTTATGCTGTTGTCTTGAGTAGCCATGAGAGGCAGATCTAGTATGGCTGCCGGTAGTGTAGACTTTTCGCCGTCCTGCCTTATCAGTCCGTTGCCCGGGATACACCATCTTGGAGGTTATCTACACGTCGCACCCCCTACACGTCGCACTGCTGTTAATTGGCTTCAATCATTAGATATTGAACTATGATTAAATGTATCTAACTTTTTTTTAACTTGCAATTATATCAGTCAAAGTAGTCAGTAATATTTAGTAATTTTCACAAATTAAAAATGCGTATGAAATTTGTACCAAAAAGTAAAACTAAAGTATATGTATATACTTAACTAGATATACATGTATAATTAAACTTTATCTACTTGTCAATGTTTACTGTAGTTGCCATACGATAAATAATAAAAGAAAAGGTTAATCTCTAGTTCCGCCAATGTGTACTGGCTGTTCTTATAGCCCTTCGTGGTAGTCCAGCAGAAAATAGTCTAGAGACGTTACAGAAGGAGAACGTGGGGTCCACAATCCTTTAAAGATGATTAGATCACCAGAAAAATTCACTTAAGAAACGAATTGTTTCATTAGATGACTGACAAATAGAACCGTCCAACTCCAACCAAAAATAACGTTTCTCAGCTTCAAGAAAGGAAACAACTGTGTTACATCGTCTTAGTACACAATACGGTTCACTAGAGTCCAAAGGAAAAAAAGTGCCAACTATTCGACAACACGATACGGCACACCACACCCCAATTTTCTGACTGTGCAAGATATTTTCATGAAAGACATCTGGATTTTTGGTTGACCATTCTCGTAATCCCTAAGACGAAACCAGGTCTGATTAGAGAGAAAGCGCAGTCAACTCCTGCGATTCCATGGATGTCAACAAATGGCCAAAAAAATATGTACATAATGCTAGACGCTCTTTTCTATCAGATGGCTTCAATTTCTACACACTACGAGTATGATACGCACGCAATTTTAACTTCTGCATCGTTTTATGAGCATTACCACGCGAATATGAGGTTGGACGGACAGTCTCTTCAAACACACTCCTGGAAATGGAAAAAAGAACACATTGACACCGGTGTGTCAGACCCACCATACTTGCTCTGGACACTGCGAGAGGTCTGTACAAGCAATGATCACACGCACGGCACAGCGGACACACCAGGAACCGCGGTGTTGGCCGTCGAATGGCGCTAGCTGCGCAGCATTTGTGCACCGCCGCCGTCAGTGTCAGCCAGTTTGCCGTGGCATACGGAGCTCCATCGCAGTCTTTAACACTGGTAGCATGCCGCGACAGCGTGGACGTGAACCGTATGTGCAGTTGACGGACTTTGAGCGAGGGCGTATAGTGGGCATGCGGGAGGCCGGGTGGACGTACCGCCGAATTGCTCAACACGTGGGGCGTGAGGTCTCCACAGTACATCGATGTTGTCGCCAGTGGTCGGCGGAAGGTGCACGTGCCCGTCGACCTGGGACCGGACCGCAGCGACGCACGGATGCACGCCAAGACCGTAGGATCCTACGCAGTGCCGTAGGGGACCGCACCGCCACTTCCCAGCAAATTAGGGACACTGTTGCTCCTGGGGTATCGGCGAGGACCATTCGCAACCGTCTCCATGAAGCTGGGCTACGGTCCCGCACACCGTTAGGCCGTCTTCCGCTCACGCCCCAACATCGTGCAGCCCGCCTCCAGTGGCGTCGCGACAGTCGTGAATGGAGGGACGAATGGAGACGTGTCGTTTTCAGCGATGAGAGTCGCTTCTGCCTTGGTGCCAATGATGGTCGTATGCGTGTTTGGCGCCGTGCAGGTGAGCGCCACAATCAGGACTGCATACGACCGAGGCACACAGGGCCAACACCCGGCATCATGGTGTGGGGAGCGATCTCCTACACTGGCCGTACACCACTGGTGATCGTCGAGGGGACACTGAATAGTGCACGGTACATCCAAACCGTCATCGAACCCATCGTTCTACCATTCCTAGACCGGCAAGGGAACTTGCTGTTCCAACAGGACAATGCACGTCCGCATGTATCCCGTGCCACCCAACGTGCTCTAGAAGGTGTAAGTCAACTACCCTGGCCAGCAAGATCTCCGGATCTGTCCCCCATTGAGCATGTTTGGGACTGGATGAAGCGTCGTCTCACGCGGTCTGCACGTCCAGCACGAACGCTGGTCCAACTGAGGCGCCAGGTGGAAATGGCATGGCAAGCCGTTCCACAGGACTACATCCAGCATCTCTACGATCGTCTCCATGGGAGAATAGCAGCCTGCATTGCTGCGAAAGGTGGATATACACTGTACTAGTGCCGACATTGTGCATGCTCTGTTGCCTGTGTCTATGTGCCTGTGGTTCTGTCAGTGTGATCATGTGATGTATCTGACCCCAGGAAAGTGTCAATAAAGTTTCCCCTTCCTGGGACAATGAATTCACGGTGTTCTTATTTCAATTTCCAGGAGTGTACTTTGAAGGCGAACACACCACCATGTCCCTCTTCTTAGCCGGTTTAGCTCCCGCTCTCGGTCCTCTCCTTACCTGTAACCGACCCGTATACCCGGAAACAATGTCAATCCCGTTATCGTTTAATATTTCGGCACTAAGGCGTCTGCATATTTCTCAAGAAATGCGCCTACAGCTAGTGCATACGAACGACTCACAAAATATTGTTCAGTGTTGCTCTTGGGAAAACAACGTGTTTACCAAACAATGAACTGCGCAACACTATAGACGTCATGTGACCTGCACCCGTTACAGTGGCGTCTGATTTTGTTGTTTATTATCTATCTCGCGGCACCTGATCCAACGACCCCAATGCTACTCCTATTTACGGGCGAATTTATTTTTACGTGCACGATTTTCGATAACACTGTATAATGCGCTCCACACCGTCATGTACTTTTTCCTGTTAACCTTTGCTTGGTGTCTGGAATCTATTTTGGTCCCAAGGCTCTTTTACCTACAAAGAAACAGTTTTAACGTGAACATGAGGTTCTCATCCTCCAAGTATGTTTTTTATGGACTTCTTGTCTTAACTGAAGCCGGCCGGAGTGGCCTGGCGGTTCTAGGCGCTACAGTCTGGAACCGGGCTACCGCTATGGTCGCAGGTTCGAATCCTGCAACGGGAGACAATTACGGCATTTCGAAAAAGTTATCCCTTAATTTTGTTGTATATAGGGTCCTGAGGGCGATGCCAGCGACAGTGTCTTTTTCAGACATGTGAAAAAGCGGAAGGTGGCAGTGTTGTCCAGTGGTTAAGACAATAACTATGAAGGTGACACCATTATGTGACCTGCACCCGTTACAGTGGCGTCTGATTTTGTTGTTTATTATCTATCTCGCGGCACCTGATCCAACGACCCCAATGCTACTCCTATTTACAGGCAAATTTATTTTTACGTGCACGATTTTCGATAACACTGTATAATGCGCTCCACACCGTCATGTACATTTTCCTGTTAACCTTTGCTTGGTGTCTGGAATCTATTTTGGTCCCAAGGCTCTTTTATCTACAAAGAAACAGTTTTAACGTGAACGTGAGGTTCTCATCCTCCAAGTACGCTTTTTATGGACTTCTTGTCTTAACTGAAGCCGCCCGAGTGGCCGTGAGGTTCTAGGCGCTACAATCTGGAACCAGGCTACCGCTACGGTCGCAGGTTCGAATCCTTCCTCGGGCATGGATGTGTGTGATGTCCTTAGGTTAGTTAGGTTTAATTAGTTCTAAGTTCTAGGCGACTGATGACCTCAGAAGTTAAGTCGCATAGTGCTCAGAGATATTTGAACCATTTTTTTTCTTAACTGAAGAAAATAATTATGGCTACATCACGATTCGTAGTATAATAATTTGAAATTTTTCCAGTGGGGTCACAAAATCCCTCAGGCATATAATATGCGATTTTCAAACTTATATTTCAACTTCATTACGAAAACTTGGTAACAATACATCTTCTCAGCCAACATTAGTTTGTCCATTGTTGTAACCAATTTGTAGAAAATACGTTCACGTGCATGGTTCAGACAAATACGCAGTTAGAAACTGTGTTTTATTGAATTAAGGCGTGGTATTTATATTTCATTCATAATGGATAACGATATTCACTTTGAAATGGGCTGTAGGTTTGAGCACGTTTTAAGTGATATACATAAGAGTGATAGTGATGATGAATCGGTTTTTGGAAATGGGGATACTAGTGATTGTGATGTAGACGTGACAGGCCGGAGTTGAGTCGATGTTAACGAATGGAAGAAGACGATAATGGTATTCAGGAAACTAGTTCGCCTACACTTGTATCTAGAAGTGGACAGTTAATGTTGTGACTTGGCAAGACATCCAAGCCACTATGATTGGTAGCCGAAAGGCACGCGTTAAGCTCACGCAGGCTGGCGTGAGATTTGGAACAGGTAAAGTAATTGTACTAGCAAAAAAAGGTACGTAGTTTCTGGAATACTTAACTTCAATCCATAATTGGTGAACATCGGTCTGACGGTACAGGCATCACAAGATAAATAGCAAATGATAATGGCGCCTTCCTAGGTCGTAGCAAATGACGTAGCTGAAGGCTATGCTAACTATCGTCTCGGCAAATAAGAGCGTAATTTGTCAGTGAACCATCTCTAGCAAAGTCGGTTGTACAACTGGGGCGAGTGCTAGGAAATCTCTAGACCTGCCGTGTGGCGGCGCTCGGTCTGCAATCACTGACAGTGGCGACACGCGGGTCCGTCGTATACTAACGGACCGCGGCCGATTTAAAGGCTACCACCTAGCAAGTGTGCTGTCTGGCGGTGACACCACAGATAATATATGGCATAGTATCACTTGATGTGTCTAAGGGGGCTTCCAGGAGTACAATGCGTGAAACTGCACATATTCCACGTCACCTTAGCGCACAAATACAGACAAAGGCAGATTGCCTCAGTCTTTTTATCAACAATTACAAGCAGAGTGTAATAGTAATACCTACCATAATCATGCAGAAGGCAATAACATTCTTCAGCCATATCGTGAACGCTGGATTGAACTTAACTCTACAGAACTATAGGCATTCTTTGGTCTTCTAATAATAGCTGGTTTAAACAAGGCTCGCGGGAAACCTTCCACCGAACTCCGATCACATGAGTACTTCTTCCAATTTTTTGAGCAACAATGAGCTTTTCAAGATTTCATGATATTGCGATGCGCCTCCAGCTACACGATAAACTTACAATAGAAGAAAGGAAAGCAGTTTCTGGATCAAAAGCTGAATGTTTATTGATGCATACATTTCTTCTTGTGTCCCTGGGCCTCATATTACAGTAAATGAGCGCCTATGTACTTTCAGGGGATGGTGTCCATTCAAGGTGTACATTGCTTCAAAACGTGAACAGTACAGGATAAAAGTGTGCGCTGCTGTATATTGTGAGACCAATTATCTCATAAATCCACTGCTGTATATAGACAAATCTGCTGAATGAAAGGAAATAAATCAAGGGAAAAAAGAGGTACATGTTTTAATTGATCATCAGAGGGGAAGTGGTGGAAACATTTCCACTGACAAATTTTTTACAAGTTTGCAACTTAATTTTAGCATGTAACAATGCAGTTGTAATTTCAACAATGTGCATGTGTCGCACAATAGGTTATTATTTTTGTGGACATATTTTACATTTTATCGCCAAATAGTTGCTACACTCACTTAGGGTTCATAAAAGACACCATACATGTAATATGTTCTTCCAGAGCTGATGCCGCGCGAGAGTTGACACAATGTTTCATCCACATCCTGATTTAAAGAATGCCGGAGTTAGTTTTAATACAAGCTTCGCATTGGCGGTCGAGTGACCAGTGGCGGTATCTGTCGGCCAACAACGGCTGCATACGGATGTGGCGTGAGGTAAGCGGTGACAACTGCGTTGGACTTTGGCTGCTGAGGCATTGTAGCTTGCAGCTCACGTTGCGCTGGCCTTACGCAGTGAATGCGTCACTGCGGGTTTTTGTGTTATGCTTACAGGCATGTAAAGCATGCTTTCAGCCTCCACGCTGTTGACTTTGCGAGAGCAACTGAACCCTACGTGCTATTCATGTAAATGACAAATAAGAGCGTAGCAAATTCAGAACATCGGCAGAGCGTGAATCCCGTACGGTCACAGTGTCATATTGGACGTTCAGAATTAATAATGTCTTAAAGAATTACAAACTATAAGACGTCTCAGCTGACCCGAGGTGTCATTACTGTCACAGACGCGGTGGAGCATTGCTGTCGATCTAGTGAAACATGGTTTCAATCGTGTTGCGAATTGTAAGTCAAAACATGTTTGGAATATTTACCTGTATAAAATGTAAACAATGTGACTTAAATTTCAAAGCAATAGCAATAATAATAATAATAATAATTATTATTATTATTATTAAAGAAGCTTTTGAGAGACCGCTACAAGTCAAAGTTTTTTATTTTGCTTAAATTATTTTATAACAGTAACAAGTTTCTAGTTATGACCTGATCATATGACAAAAACGTTAACACAAAAATATTTAATGTTAATACACATACTTATAAAATAAAGCACAAAACGGTGGATGTTCTATAGAATTAATTTATTCCTTTAACCGTTTTCGGCTTACAAAGCCATCATCAGACTGAGACTATCATAGAACACCAAAATATCAGTAGCGCACTGCCCATGTACGATATGGAAGCAGAGGAAGACAGCAGTGCTCCTAGCGCCCTGGCAGTGAACTTCCGATACGGGAAAACATAACGAGAAACGCAGTGTCCTTGCTTTGCGAAATACGATTATTAGAAAAAAATATTTTTTCATTTATGCTTTATGGGTGCGCCTCGCAGTCTAGTGGTAAAGTGCATGCCTGGAACGTTTTGTGGCCTTTCACAGTAATATATTCGAGAAATCGCAGTCAAAAATTAAGATTAACTTCTCGTAGCTGGGGTTGACAGTCACGTAAAATTTTGTAAATAACTCCTTGGCCGGCTTTTGAGTCTAAAATTATGTATTTATAAAAGCCAGTATTGCAGTTTCCATCACATGGTCATTATCAAGTGGAAATAATTGCGCTTTAGATAATGTCAAAAGCTAAAAAATCATCTTTCACGACATGACACAGAAACTAATTTCATTGCTCTGTGTTCCTGATTACGACTTCTTGTGTGTACTGCACTCTTTGAACTGCACTGCATGTTGCTTCTATTTTGCCTGAGTTTTGCTCACATGCGTAGTATTGGGCGAAGTAAATGATTCCCTATTGGGTTTTTGTTTGATATAAAACAGAGGTTTCGTTGCCATGGTGTTCTGAAGACTCATATGTATTTGTTCCTGCTTACGAATCTGTGTGTGAACTATCAGATTTAAATGCGTTGTAAATATACAGCATGTATTCTGCTTTTTTTTATTTCCATCCGTTTTTTATACTTTGTCACATTTAATAGGGAGAGCTGAAATTTTCATTGGAGGGAAGGATTATTTTAGGACACTGATTTCTAAGATATATACTAGCGTATGAATACATTTGCGTAACTACTGTTGTTTTTTGCGTTTGCAGAGAAGAATGTTCTAGACAACAAGACTAAAACATTCTCAGTGGCAAAAAGCAACACATTCAAAGCAGAATTACATATTCATTCTGCGACAAGATGCAGTAACGTTGAGTACCAATTATATCAAAAGCTGCTAACGAGCAGTTCTACACTAAATGCAAGAAGTACAAAATCGGGATGCAAACGAAAATAAAATGGAATAATAGTAATATACAATACTTAAGATGCACTTAAATCGAGGAGTTCGCACACGGATTTGCAAAAAGGAACAAATATATGTGATTCCACAGAACACCATGCGACGAAACCAGCTTCTGTTTTATGTGAAACAGAAAAGATATGGAATCATTTACGAGACCCAGTATCACAGATGAGAGAACTTATCAGGTAGTATACGAGCAACATATTTACAAAACAATACAAACAGTGCAATGTACGTAACAAATCGTAATTAGGAGCACAATGCGATGAAACTAGCTTCCGTTTACTACGAAATGAAGACGACTATAAAATATTTTAAATCATCCAATAAGAAAATATGAGGAAGAACTAAAAAACTTGCAGCGCTCCATATGGCCTGGTAGCGAACCAAGATCGTGTTACTGGAAGTCACTGTACAAATTTCACCCCCCGGCTTTGACGACGGTTGCTAAAAAGGATGCAAAACTGTCAAACAGCTTTGAAAAAGATATTTACGTCGAGAGTGGAGAGAAAATACAGAGTAAACGTCATCTTTGACGGTGCAGCGCTAACGTTTTCTGGTTTGTTCTCTCTATTTTTATTTACTGTTTAACTTAAACATTTTAATTACGTTATCTGTATAAAGTAAAAAATGACGTTATTGATAGATTAATACCATATAACAACGACAGTTTTATGATTTTCATTTATAATTATGAAGTTCTTCTATCAAAAATCTATGGAAGAATTAGTTAACGAAAATACACTACTGGCCATTAAAATTGCTACACCACGAAGATGACGTTCTACAGACGCGAAATTTAACTGACAGAAAGAAGATGCTGTGATACGCAAATGATTAGCATTTCGGAGTATTCACACAAGGTTGGCGCCGGTGGCGACACCTACGACGTGCTGACACGAGGAAAGTTTCCAACCGATTTCTCATACACAAACAGCAGTTGACCGGGGTTGCCTGGTGAAACGTTGTGATGGCTCGTGTAAGGAGGAGAAATGCGTACCATCACGTTTCTGACTTTGATAAAGGTCGGAGTGTAGCCTATCGCGATTGCGGTTTATCGTATCGCGACGTTGCTGCTCGCGTTGGTCGAGATCCAGTGATTAGCAGAATATAGAATCGTTGGGTTCAGGAGGGTAATACGGAAAGCCGTGCTGGATCCCAACGCCCTCTTATCACTAGCAGTCGAGATGACAGGCATCTCATCTGCATGGCTGTAATGGATCGTGCAGCCACGTCTCGATCCCTGAGTCAACAGATGGGGACGTTTGCAAGACAACAACCATCTGCACGAACAGTTCGACGTCGTTTGGAGCAGCATGGACTATCAGCTCGGAGACCATGGCTGCGGTTACCCTTGACGCTGCATCACAGACAGGAGCGCCTGGGATGGTGTACTCAACGACGAACCTGGGTGCACGAATGGCAAAACGTCATTTTTTTCAGATGAATCCAGGTTCTGTTTACAGCATCATGATGGTCGCTTCCGTGTTTGGCGACATCGCGGTGAACGCACATTGGAAGCGTGTATTCGTCATCGCCATACTGGCGTATCACCCGGCGTGATGGTATGGAGGTGCCATTGGTTACACGTCTCGGTCAGCTCTTGTTCGCATTGAACAGTGGACGTTACATTTCAGATGTGTTACGACCCGTGGCTCTACCCTTCATTCGATCCCTGCGAAACCCTACATAGCAGCAGGATAATGCACGACCGCATGTGCAGGTCCTGTACGGGACTTTCTGGATACAGAAAATGTTCGACTGCTGCCCCGACCAGCACATTCTCCAGATCTCTCACCAATTGAATACGTCTGGCCAATGGTGGCCGAGCAACTGGCTCGTCACAATACGCCAGTCACTACTCTTGAGGAACTGTGGTATCGTGTTGAAGCTGCGTGGGCAGCTGTACCTATACACGCCATCCAAGCTCTGTTTGACTGAATGCCCAGGCGTATGAATGCCGTTATTACGGCCAAAGGTGGTTATTCTGGGTACTGATTTCTCAGGATCTATGCACCCAAATTGCGTGGCAATGTAATCACATGTCAGTTCTAGTATAACATATTTGTCCAATGAATACCCGTTTATCATCTGCATTTCTTCTTGGTGTAACAATTTTAACGGCCAGTAGTGTATATGTAGACCCCACCCTAATAGCTTTATTTTTGGCGTGTGACGTAGACGGCCTATGGAGAAAGGAACGTAGAATATGTCTGTTGTTAGCACGGAGCTCTAAAGAATCACACTCTCTGTTCATCAAAAATTGCCATTTTCTTATGGCGTGTACTTCTTCTTGATCACATTACCTCTAAGGATTTAGTGTTGTCTAATGTTTGTAATCTCGATAGGTACGTTAAAAACGCGCTGTTTTTGTACACAACACTATTGTGATTGTGATCAAAACACAGCTGTGACTGATTTCAATATCGCTGGGCCCCACTTACCGCATTCTCCCACCCTACCTTACTTGAGTGCTTCACGTTATCAGATTCTGGTCCTCGTCTTCCATACTGAACAAGTCCGCATATCCTATAAACCCCGCAAATTTTACTCCCATAATGCCACCGTTGCCTCCTTCCCCGGCCCCCTAGAGTCCCCCACTGCCAGTCTCAACACAGTCCACCGACCTTACACCCTCACATATTTAATATTCTCTACCGATAGAAAAGCATCCTTCTCACAAAATTTGAAATACGCCATAGCAATTATGCTTCCTTGTAATTACAATCCACATTCTCCCACCCTTTCTCATAACAGTGTTCCAGCCTCATCCAAGCGATTCCATTCTGCCCTCTCCATAACTACCATCTGGCCACTATCCCAAGAACCCCTGTCCCTGATCACAAGTTTTAAGCGACCAGTTTTCTCATACGACAAACTACGACAAATGCACCCACCATTTCCATTGCTACCCGTTTGTCACAATACCACGTACCAATCTTACTCCCAACTTATCCTCTCAGCCGGCCGGTGAGACCGAGCGGTTCTAGGCGCTACAGTCTGGATCAGCGCGACCGCTACGGTATCAGGTTCGAATCCTCCCTCGGGCATGGATGTGTGTAATGTCTTTAGGTTGGTTAGGTTTAAGTAGTTCTAAGTTCTAGGGGACTGATGACCTCATTTGTTAAGTCCCATAGTGCTCAGAGCCATTTGAACCATTTTTTTATCCTCTCACAGTGCAGGTCCTATCGCTTTTACAGCTGTCCTATAAAGCACTTCATTGTTAATATAAACATTTTCATGAACATTTATTTCTAGAAGACAATAAACGGTTTTTACGGTTTAAATGGATTTAAGCACTATGGGACTTCACATCTGAGGTCTTCAGTCTCCTAGATTTAGAACTACTTAAACCTAACTAACCTAAGGACATCACACAATCCATGCCCGAGGCAGGATTCGAACCTGCGATCGTAGCAATAGCGCGGTTCCAGACTGAAGTGCCTAGAACCCCTCGGCCACAGCGGCCGACCACGGTCTTTAACACTGTAAACGTACAACGGTTATTTATAATAAGTGTGTATGAATACCATTTACCGTTTAACTATAATCTTATTCGTATTTAAAGTGCTTTCGATAGAAAAAAAAATGCAAATGAAAGTTGGCAGTCCACACTCGGCATTCAGGATGAGAAAGAGGAATTATAATAAAGGAAAACCAAGAAGTGCCCTGAAATGACATCAGCTGCAAAGCGACATATAAAGTTTGCATAGCCAGTTACCCTATAGTAGTTCACAAGTTAATGCCACAGGAACTTTATTCCTCCCTTCTGAGTTTACAGTCGAAACACACACACACACACAAAATATTTCTAACGTACAAACACGTCAACATTTCTATCATTTGGTTCTACACTTATAGAAGACACCTGCAGTAATGGCACGTACAGAACCCACAGATATATACGAGATGGTGTTCGAGTCCACGACCTCTGTTTTAAGAGACAGTCATGTAAACTCCTAACCGTGGTGATTGTCCTTAGCTGATTAGGCGTTGCGATGGCCTAAGTAGCTGTAAGCGATTGGCACTAATTTTCATTCACAGTCATCGTCCGTGTGACGTGCCGCTTCATTTCGCTTGCTTACTTTTTCCTCATCGCTGCGAGCTACTGGCTGGGTAATCGCTCTTGCTGATGTTTTAACGTCATCTACGCTTTATAACTTAAAACTATTATCTTCCGAGCCACACAGAACAAATTCCTTCCCCTCGAGCAATTTACTTGCTGCCAATCGAGCTCCACTGTCTGGCTGCGCATGCTTCGAAGTCGCGCCACCGCGGCGTGTTGGCAGCGTGACGAGTGAAGCGGCTTCCCCCTTTCTGCTGAGGGCGAACGGATTTCTCAGCAAATCCCGCTTCCGGAATTTACGACGGGGGATTTGCGGAGGCGTCAGCACAGATGGCGTGGCCAGTAGCCGCCCCTCTCTGAGCGGGTACCTCGGCGAGATTACTGGGGAGCGGAAGGAGGCGGCCGTCTTATCTCTGGTCAGGGACTTCGCGATAGCGCCGGCCCCCTGCCACCGTCGACGTGGCCTCTGCCGGGACGTAGGTCTGGCCGCATACCTCACAGCTCTCTCTCTCTCTCGCTCTCTCTCTCTCTACCTCTCTCTCTCTCTCTCTCTCTCTCTCTCTCTCTCTCACACACACACACACACACACTTTCCTTTTCGCTTAGTCGTATATATGCGGAAACAGATGCTGTAATTCACTTCACCGGGCTGTAGCTAGACGTAGAGAAATACACTGAAGCGCCAAAGAAACTGGTACAGGAATGCGTATTCAAATACAGAGATATGTAAACAGACAGAATACGGCGCTGCGCTCGGCAACGCCTATATAACACAGCAAGTGTCTGGCGCAATTGTTAGATCAGTTACTGCTGCTAAAGTGCCAGGTTATCAAGATTTAAGTGAGTTTGAACGTGGTGTTATAGTCGGTGCACGAGAGACGGGACGCAGCATCCCCGAGGTAGCGATGATGTGCGGGTTTTCCTGTACGATCATTTCACGAGTGTACCGTAAATATCAGGAATCCGGTAAAACATCAAATCTCCGACATCACTGAGGCCGGAAAAAGATCCTGCAATAACGGGACCAACAACGACCGGAAAGAATCGTTCAGCGTGACAGAAGGGCAACCCTTCCGCAAATTGCTGCACATTTCAATGCTGGGCCGTCAACAAGTATCAGCGTGGGAAACATTCAACGAAACATCATCAATATGGGCTTTTGCAGCCAAAGGCCCACGAGCGCTACACACACGACTGCACGACACAAAGCTTTACGCCTTGCCTGGGCCTGTCGACACCGACATTGGACTGTTGATGACTGGAAACACGTTGCCTGGTCGGACGAGTCACGTTTCAAATTGTATCGAGTGGATGGACGTGTACGGGTGTAGAGCCATCCACATGAATCCAAGGACCCTGCATGTCAACAGAGGCTGGTGGAGGCTCTGTAACGGTAGGGGATGTGCGTAGTTGGAGTGATATGGGAGTCCTGATACGTCTAGATACGGCTCTGACGGCTCGTTCGTAAGCGTCCTGTCTGATCACCTGAATCCATTCATGTGCATTGTGCATTCCGACGGACTTGGCCAATTCCAGCATGAAAATGCGGCACCCCACACGTTCAGATTTGCTACAGAGTGGCTGTGTGTTTAAACACTTCCGCTGGTCACCAAACTCACCAGGCATGAACATTATTGAGATATATGGGATGCCTTGCAACGTGTTGTTCAGAAGAGATCTCCACCCTGCCGTACTCTTGGGGATTTATGGACAGCCCTGCAGGATTCACTGTGTCAGTTCCCTCCAGCACTACTTCAGACATACCACGTCGAGTTCACGTCACGGCGTGTTGCGGCACTTCTGTATGCTCGCGGGGGCTCTACATGATATTACGCGGGTGTACCAGTTTCTTTGGCTCTTCAGTCTAATAAGATTTCCTGTTTATCAAGATTGTGCTCAAACACGTTACAGGAAAACAGCCGGGTGAGGTCTTCGACAACCGCCGTTTTCTCGACAGGTGAACACACCGTAACTTTCAAAGCACATAATAATTTCTTGTGCCTCAATGGCCAGGTGCAAGTCTTTCAATTGGAAGCCACTTCAGCGCCTTGCGTCTCCCTAACCTACCCCTGATATCGAATAGTGGAAGAGTGACTTACAGTTTAACAAGGAATCTCGACCAAGTTAAGTTTCTCGCAAGTCTTCACATTATTTAGAGTTAAATGCCAGGTTAAAATCAAACTGAAAATTCTATGACCGACTGAGTTTCGAACATGCGAACTTTAGGTTTCCAGGTACGCGTTTTTTATTTTATTTTATTTATTTATTTATTCTTTTTTTTTGCACTAGAACACCAGCCCCGAAATTAAAAGCAAGACAGTACTGTACAAGGAAATATACTCGACGGAAGGTGCTGCTACACCCACTAAAACCATAACACGGCATATGCGGAAAGGCAATACTCTCTCTCTCTCTCTCTCTCTCTCTCTCTCTCACACACACACACACACACACACACACACACACACACACACGTCATAAACAACTGGCACCACCACACAACCAAAACTGACCAACGTCGGAAGTTATAGATGGTACGTCTAGTTACCAAAGGGTGAGTATGAAGCATCTCTGTTGTTTCAGAAGGGAGAGAGCAGAAGTCCAAGAAGAATTTAAGCGGAAACTTCCGTGTTTATTGTTCAGGTCACATGCACTGTTTTGAAATTTTACGAAAGGTTAAAACTGAGTGTCGGACCGGGGCACAAATTCAGAACCAAGTCTTTGGTGGGTAACGCTTGCAATGACCACGAAAGGCAACGTTCCTGGATCGGATCCCGGTACGTACATAGATTTAAAGTACAGAAAGGCTCAATTCTTAAATTAATTTGTTGATATCTTCTTCAGTTCTGCATGTGCATGTATCTCCACAAGCTACGGAGAGTGCATGGTGGAGTCTACAGCGTTCCAATGTTATCGATTTTCTGCCCTGTTCGATCCTCGTAGCGAGAGAGGGAAAAATTATTCTCTACATGTCTTTGTACGCGCCATAACCTCTCTTATCTAATTCTCATGATTCATAAGCGATGTGTACAATGTCAGCAGTAGAATTGTTCCAAAGCCTTCCTTCAATACCAGTTCTATAATTTTGCGTCGCCTTCCTCCCAAATATTTTCAGTTTGGGTTTTCAGAACACCTGTTTTACACTTTCTTGTGAGCTATACAGACCCATTACAATTCTAGCAGCGTGCGTCCGTACTCTTTCGATGTCTGCTGTTATGCATACTTGACAAGAACTCCATATACAGCAGCAGTATTCTGTCTGTTTACATATCTCTGTATTTGAATACGCATTCCTGTACCAGTTTCTTTGGCGCTTCGGTGTATTTCTCTACGTCTAGTTACCAAAGGGTGAGTATGAAGCATCTCTGTTGTTTCAGAAGGGAGAGAGCAGAAGTCCAAGAAGAATTTAAGCGGAAACTTCCGTGTTTATTGTTCAGGTCACATGCACTGTTTTGAAATTTTACGAAAGGTTAAAACTGAGTGTCGGACCGGGGCACAAATTCAGAACCAAGTCTTTGGTGGGTAACGCTTGCAATGACCACGAAAGGCAACGTTCCTGGATCGGATCCCGGTACGCACATAGATTTAAAGTACAGAAAGGCTCAATTCTTAAATTAATTTGTTGATATCTTCTTCAGTTCTGCATGTGCATGTATCTCCACAAGCTACGGAGAGTGCATGGTGGAGTCTACAGCGTTCCAATGTTATCGATTTTCTGCCCTGTTCGATCCTCGTAGCGAGAGAGGGAAAAATTATTCTCTACATGTCTTTGTACGCGCCATAACCTCTCTTATCTAATTCTCATGATTCATAAGCGATGTGTACAATGTCAGCAGTAGAATTGTTCCAAAGCCTTCCTTCAATACCAGTTCTATAATTTTGCGTCGCCTTCCTCCCAAATATTTTCAGTTTGGGTTTTCAGAACACCTGTTTTACACTTTCTTGTGAGCTATACAGACCCATTACAATTCTAGCAGCGTGCGTCCGTACTCTTTCGATGTCTGCTGTTATGCATACTTGACAAGAACTCCATATACAGCAGCAATATTCTGGAATTTCACAGACTATTTTGTTATCAACAGCAACAAAACATGGTTTAACGGGAGTGGGATTCGTTATGAACAGGAAAGTACGACAGTGATTGAGTTACTGTGAACACGTCACTAACAAGGTTGCTCTCATCAGAATCGACAGAAAATCACCAATAACAACAACAGTTAATGAATATATGCCAACATCACAAGTATAGTATATAAGATTACTCAGAGGTTAGCTCAGTATGTAGAATGAATAATTGAATAATCATGATAGACTGAAACGCGATAATAGGAGAATGAATAGAACGAAAGTGTTGAGGGAGAATATGGGCTTGATGGTGGGAATGAGGAAGGAGAATGACTATTTAAGATCTGCAATAAATTTCAGCTACTACGCGTAATAGCAAATGCAATGTTCAAAATCACAAGAGCAATACGCATACTTAGAAAAGACCTAGAGGTGTCAGAAGATTCCAACTGGATTATATCATGGTCAGACATAAATTCTGAAATCAGATATCGGATTGTAAGGTGTACCCAGCAATGATATAGACTCGGATCACAATTTTGTAATGATGAAGAGTAGGTTCAAGATTAAGAGCACCGTACGAAATGTGTGTGTGAATTTCTAAGGGACCATACTGCTGAGGTCATCGGTCCCTAGACTTACACACTACTTAAACTAACTTAAACTAACTCATGCTAAGAACAACACACACACCCATGCCCGAGGGAGGACTCGAACCTCCGACGGGGAGAACCGTACGGAAGAATCAGTGTGTAAGGAGGTGAGGCACTGAATTACTAAGCAATGATGAGATACGTTTGAAGTTCTCTGAGGTTATAGATACTGGGATAATCAACACCGCACTTGGCTGTTCAGCTGAAGAGGAACTGATTCCTCTAAAAAGAGCAAACACTGAAGCTGAAAAGATAGTCATAGGTACAAGGAAGGAAACTGTGAAGAAACCTTGAGTAAAAGCTCGAATATTTCATCAGACTGATGAAAGAAAGAAGTATGAAACGGTTCAGGAAAATTTACGAATATAGAAACGTAAGTCATTAGGAATGAAGTAAATAGGGAACGAAGGGAAGCCAAGACGAAATGTCTGCAGGAAAAATATGAACAAATCAAAAAATTTGGCCATCAGAAGGACTAATTTAGAATATAGGAAAGTCAAAATAATCTTCGGTGAAACTAAAAGCAAGTGCGTCAACATTAAGTCCATTCCTCTATGGGTTCCTATCACCAATTAAGAGTTTGCATCTTTCCATTTACAGCTGATTTCGTTCCTAATTGACTTGTACTGCTGCCCCTATCTCGCCCTGCGATCGACGCTTTAAGCCCTGTAAGGTGGCACATGCTTCCACCAGTCTGAAAAGATTTCGATGGTGTTGAGCCTCAGTCAAGCAATATTTTTTGAAAGAGTAAACTGCCATTTGACTGCTGCCATATTTATATTCTGGACTATCTAGATTACGGCTTTTATTCCATTATCAAGTAAAACGCTAGAAGTTGTTAGACCATTATTATGTCATATCTGTTAAGACAGTCCAAAGCAGGTAAACAAAACTAACACATGTCTTTAAGGTGTAACTTGGGTAGTTACATCTTAAAGACATATGTTAGTCTTGTTTACTGTTTTGTACTGTCTTTAAGCCGGCCGCTGTGGCCGTGCGGTTCTAGGCGCTTCAGTCTGGGACCGCGCTGCTGCAACGGTCGGAGGTTCTAATCCTGCCTCGGGCATGGATGCGTGTGCTGTTCTTAGGTTAGTTAGGTTTAAGTAGTTCTAAGTCTAGGGGACTGATGACCTCATAGTGCTTAGAGCCATTTCATCCATTTTTACTGTCGTTAACAGATATGACACAATAATGGTCTAAAAGTTTTAGCATTGTACTAGATAATGGCATAAAAGCCAAAATTTAGATTCTACAGAAGATATATATAGTAATACAGAGTCAAATGGCGGTTTACTCTTAAAAAAAAAAACTCTGAAAAGAGTGTGCTCACTGGTAGTGCCTTAGTACACGTCGGCCAAACGAAGCGTTGCCCAGTGCTGGTGAGACAGAGGAAGTGCGGCGTAGGCGATGATGGCGCCACTCCCACCAGCCGACAGTTAGCCGGCCTGCGCTGTCATTTGAGCTGGCGCGCCACTTGAGCTCAGAGCGCTTAACTCGTCTTCACGCCTTCGCTGGCGCTTCCAGATGACGCAGCCAAAATGCGTCACGGAGCACGACGGTGACCTCAATATCATTAACGGTAGGACCGGCAAACAATCCTATTCTTCCTCGTTAGGAGTTCCTTGCGTTCGTACGTATTTCAATAACAATCAAATTCTTATCGTACGCAGACGCCATCCTACTTGGTTGCGGATCTAATCACACGATAAGCTCAAGTACTGTGGTATGAATGGGACAGTGCTCAAATGGTTTAAATCATACCTAACTGGAAGAGTGCAGAAAGTTGAAATAAACAGTTCACATAATATGCAAAGAACTGGTGATTTCTCAAACTGGGGAACAATCAAGAACGGGGTGCCGCAAGGTTCGGTCTTGGGTCCTCTGCTGTTCTTAATATATATTAATGACTTGCCATTCTATATTCACGAAGATGCAAAGCTGGTACTTTTTGCCGATGATACAAGTATAGCTATCACACCCAACAGACAAGAATTAACTGGTGAAATTGTAAACGATGTTTGTCAGAAAATCATCAAGTGGTTCTCTGCAAATGGGCTCTCATTAAACTTTGACACCATTAATAAATATAGACTTCGATCAGAAATCGGTAGCTAACGTAGAATATTCAAAATTTCTAGGTGTACGCATTGATGAGGGGTTGAACTGAAAAAAAAAAAAACACACACTGAGGATCTGCTGAAACGTTTGAGTTCAGCTACTTAGGCTACTAGGGTCATTGCAAATTTTGGAGATATACATCTGAGTAAATTAGCTTACCACGCCTATTTTCATTCCCTGCTTTCGTATGGCATCATATTCTGGGGTAACTCATCATTGAGTAAAAGAGTATTCATTGCACAAAAGCGTGTAATCAGAATAATTGCTGGAGCTCGTCCAAGATCATCCTGCAGACACGTATTTAAAGAGCTAGAGATCTTCACTGTAGCCTCACAAATATATATATATATATATATATATATATATATATATATATATATATATATATATTCACGTATGAAATTTGTTATTAACAATCCGATCGAATTCAAAAGTAATAGCAGTGTACATGGCTACAACACTAGGAGAAAGGATGATCTTCACTACTCAAGGTTAAATCTAAATTTGGCTCAGAAGGGGGTAAATTATGCTGCCACAAAAGTCTTTGGTCACTTACCTAATAGCATCAAAAGTCTGACAGATAGCCATATAGCATTTAAAAGGAAATTAAAAGAATTTCTTAATGACAACTCCTTCTACTCATTAGATGAATTTTTGGATATAGTAAGTGGGTAATTTCCCCAAACACCCCCCCCCCCCAAAAAAAGAAATTGAGTGTCATGTAATATTTTGTGTAATGTAATATCTTGTATAGACACCTTATATTAACCTGACACATTCCACATCATTACGAAGTGGCGTATTCATGATCTATGGAACAAGTACCAATCTAATATAATCTAATCTAAAAAATAGCCAATCCTTGTGGTTAGCTCCTAAAATCTGTTTCCCTCGGCGATTGCTGCTGAGGGCGTAACCGTTTAGATGGAGTTAAGTGCGTCTGAAGCCACGGAGTGTGTTGGCTGACATTTTCCACCTCGCCGCTGCCCACATCCGCGCCAGCTGTTGCAGCAGCCGCCACTTCCTGACAACAGGCGTCCGGCGCTTCTCTGGCCGCTTTCCGCTGTCTCTTGCTGCAGCCTGCCTCCCGTGCCATCAAAGGCGGTCCTTCCCCATTTCGTTTAGGGCTCACAAGCGAATTACCACAGCTGGAACGACTAAAACTAAATAGAAATAATTTTAAAACACTAACAAGGGAACCTCCCCATCGCACCCCCCTCATATTTAGCTATAAGTTGGCACAGTGGATAGGCCTTGAAAAACTGAACACAGACCAATCGAGAAAACAGGCAGAAGTTGTGTGGAACTATGAAAAAAATAAGCAAAATATACAAACTAAGTAGTCCATGTGCGTGATAGGCAACATCAAGAATATTGTGAGCACAGGAGCGCCGTGGTTCCGAGTTTAGCGTGAGCAGTTGCGGAGCGAGAGGTCCTTGGTTCAAGTTTTCCCTCGAGTGGAAAGTTTACTTTCTTTATTTTCGCAAAGTTATGATCTGTCCGTTCGTTCGTTGACGTCTCTGTTCACTGTAATAAGTTTAGAGGCTGTGTTTTGCGACCGCACCGTAAAACCGTGCGATTAATAGACGAGAGGACGTGCCTCTCCAATGGGAACCGAAAACATTTGATCGCAAGGTCACAGGTCAATCGATTCCTCCACAGGAAAACACGTCTGATATATTCTATACGACACTGGTGACGGCATGTGCGTCACACGACAGAAATATGATGTCGACCCACCTAACTTGTACACTTGTCGAATGGGTAAAAAGATTCTTCTACCTTGCCCGATTCTGTTTTCTTGTGGATGTGATAATCACTCCCAAAAAAGTGATGAAAACATAAGAGTTTGTCACATAAACTGCAACACATGAATGCAACAGTATCACAGTTGCACAGTTTTCTTTGTGCTCTGTCAAAACATATGTTTTTAACTTTTCAAATTGTCTGAAAATGAAAAATTAAACTTTTCAATCCAGAGAAGACTTGAACCAAGGACCTCTCGTTCCGCAGCTGCTCACCGTAACCACGTGACCACGGCACTCCTGAGCTCAGATTATCCTTGATGTTCCCTATCGTGCGCATGGACTACTCAGTTTGCATATTTTGCTTATTTTTTTTCATAGTTCCACAAAACTTCTTCCTGTTTTCTCGATTGATTTGTGTTCAGTTGTTCAAGGCCTATCCACTGTGCCAACTTATAATTAAATCTGAGGGGGATGCGATGGGCACGTTCCCTTGTAAGATGCATTTGTTCTACAATCCATCAAGGTGGCCGGCCTTAGTGGCCGAGCGGTTCTAGGCGCTACAGTCTGGAACCGTGCGACCGCTACGGTCGCAGGTTCGAATCCTGCCTCGGGCATGGTGTGTGTGATGTCCTTAGGTTAGTTAGGTTTAATTAGTTCTAAGTTCTAGGCGACTGATGACCTCAGAAGTTAAGTCGCATAGTGCTCAGAGCCATTTGAACCATTTCTTGGGGACGGATGACCTCAGAAGTTAAGTCGCATAGTGCTCAGAGCCATTTGAACCATTTTTGAACCATCAAGGCCATTTATCTGTTCAGGTCTCCAACTGCGTACAATCGATGTTTGCTTGTTCGCTTGAAGCAATGTACGCTGACGCCCCAAAATATTATGACTGTTTGCTTAATAGCGTGATGGTATGCCTCACATGGATTCGACAAGTCATTGATAGGTTTCCCGTGGTAAGTGGAAGCATATCCAACATGGCTTCCATTCCAGCGGTTGTTGTGCTACTAATTCCGCCCGTTATTGCTAATAACGCCAATCTCTGCACCTTAGCAAGCTCCTCAGCAGCAACCTGCTGTTCCACCTTCTTCACCTTTGGGTCAAGATGGAGGCAGCAGCTGGGGCACACAGACTTAAAACTGGCAAAACTGGGTCTCATGCGGATATCCAGAATCACCCACTAACATAGTGAGTGAGGTAAATATAGGAATGGCTGGGGAAATGCCTGCCGACCACACAATAACTCCCAACTGCTTCGACAAGCCTTACAACATAATAATAAGTAGGGAGTAGTGGGAAAAAACAGTTCGACGACGTATGGGGGACATCCTTTGGTTCACCTATGGATCGAAAACAGACCAAGGCGTTGGGGCAGCGGTGTACGGGGTTCAGCCAAGACTGTAGAGCATCATCTCTCTAGGGACACTGCCCTATGCATTCCAAGCTGAAATTACTGCAATCAGGGCATATGTGGAGGAGAATTTGCGTAGGTGCTACAATGACCGTAGCATCTACATCTATTCAGACAGCCAGGCAGCTCTGAAATCATTGGCAGCTCCTGCAACAAGATCTAATATTGTTGCAGATTGCCACAGGGCTCTGGTGGAGCTAGGGGGAAGCAATAGGGTAAATCTAGTGTGGGTCCCTGGCCACTCAGGGATCTGTGGCAATGAACAAGCCGATAGATTGACTAGGATGGGGGCAAATACTCCATTTATTCGACCGGAACCTGTCCTGAGAGTCACCAAGGCTATGATCAAATTAGAACTACGGAACTGGCTTAAGAAACAGCACATAGGATATTGGACCAAGGTCCATAAACAAAAACATGGTAAGGTAATGATGCCCAAGCCATATTTTAAAAGAAGCTCTGTAATCCTGGGATTGAACAGGAAAGAGATCAAACTCGTGACTGGACTGATGACCTGCCATGGGAATTGCAAAAAATACCTACACACAATGGGTATAACGGGAGAGGACCCTAAATGTAGGATCTGTGATGAGGGTGAAGAAACTGCATCACACATAATCTTCGAATGCATGGCATTGGAGAGTAAAAGATACAGAATCCTTGGGACAACTAGACCTGAAGAAATTGTCTCTAACAAAAAAGTGGTAGAGGGACTCCTTGCACTATTGAAGGGCACTGGTCGGCTTTACTAGATAAACAGGGAGCGATACCGCACAGTAAACCTAGTTTTGGTGTGGGCAGTGGCGGGTCAAACCTAAGCTGTTTTAGCTTCCCTGTTAAAATCAATGTCCCGTGGTATGTGGTACCAGGTTATATTCCCATAAATTACGAGCTGGTGGTCTGTGGGTGCATCGCTGGCACTGGATAGTGTTCCACATGTTTACCATCAGGTTCAGATCAGATAATGTTGGTGGCGAAGACATCAGTGTGAATTCAATATCACGCACATCAAACTACTGTACCTTATTTATGGCCTTGTGCCACCAACAGGTATGCCGCTGCCAGATTTCATCGCTGACAGGGCAGATATTAAGCATGAAAGGATAATGTTCAAGTAGTTGCATTCGATTACTACCACTGGTACCATAAAACCCAAAGAGCGTCCTCGATAGCATAGAGCTGCGCTTACAGGCCTGTGTGGCGCTGGGCCCGGTTCAATCAGCCTTTCTCCCGGATGACAGCGTAACCGAACCGATCATCGGCTTGGTGTAACAAGCGATTCATCTGGTCTGTTTCCACTGATACACGATCCAATCTCGATGATCCCGTGCCCTCTACTATCGTAATTCACGATGTAGTTCGGTCAACATGGGAACAGATAGGGATCGTCTACTGTGAAGCCACAGGTTAGACAATGTGCAATGGACGGCGTGCTCCGAGCCTGCACCATCACTGCACTCAAGACAAGGAATTAGCTGCCAGTGGGCTTTCTTTGTATCAATCGGGAAGTTGAAAATTTGTGCCGGATCGGAATTCGTGCCAGGTCTCCTGCTTACTAAGCAGATGCACTGACCACTACGCCTTCTGGACAGAGTGGTTATCGCAAACATAGGGACTACCCAAGCACGCTCAGCTTGTACCACACTCTACTGTACTCTGTCGTCATATCGATCATAGATTGCCAATTATCCTGCTTTACTGAGCAGGCAAGCTTCCGACCTCCACTTCCTGTTATGACACTTGGACGTCCAACCCCTTATCGGATACTGGTGTTTCCATCGTCCTTCAACCATATTCCACAGCTGATCACGACAGTAGCACGCGAACAGTCTACGAGCTTCGCCGTTTCAGAGATACACATTTCCAGGTGCTGGGCCACAACAATCTGTCCTTTGTTAAGGTCGATTATGGCAGTGGAGTTCCCTATTTGCATCCTGTTTCGTCAGTAGAATGATTTCTCAGTTATCTCTGTCGGCTTATACGCTCTCCTTATCGCTCCATGGGTCCACAACGCCACAACGCCATCAGGCAACGGTGCGCAGTTTCATAATCTTTTGCCTCATCAGTCTGTGTTATCACAAACGGGACTTACAGAAAAACATTTTCCAGAACAGAAGTTGCTTTGTTGTCGTAGCATCTTTCCTTACATCATATAATAACAATTTCTCTGCCCCATATTCACTAATCTGATGTTATCGTCGCTAGTTTTCACGAGAAGGTAGATTTTCTATTATGTCAGTATATGAATCACATTGTAAGTCAACATCACTTTAAGCACGTCACAGATTTGAACTAACACTTGATTGCATTGAGTTTACTCTAAGTGTCACGTCACATGTCATTAAGAAATGGCCGGCCGGAATGGCCGTGCGGTTCTAGGCGCTGCAGTCTGGAACCGAGTGACCTCTACGGTCGCAGGTTCGGATCCTGCCTCGGGCATGGATATGTGTGATGTCCTTAGGTTAGTTAGGTTTAATTAGTTCTAAGTTCTAGGCGACTGATGACCTCAGAAGTTAAGTCGCATAGTGCTCAGAGCCATTTGAACCATTAAGAAATGATATTTTACAAGGTAAACTAGCGTAAGAGAATAATATACATTGGTAAGTGACAATGTTCTTGTGCCAGACTGATGCAGGACACCATGAATACACGACATCGATTGTTGCAGTGACTTGGTGTAACATTTTCATTTTGTAAGGGTACATTTTTGAGTCGAAAAGATTCTTGTTATTAACCTATAAGTGATGTCAGTTCCTTGTGAGATGCGGCGAGTGCTGAGCTCTGGATTCTTACTCTTGATGTGGCAGACCGACGTAGATCATGAATATTTGCTACTCAGAGCTTCCCAACTACCTTCAGTTTTAGAAATTTGACGTGTTCCGCATCACTTATTATACTACGATTGTAGTGGAATACAGTTAGCAATACTCCTCAGGAACAGCATGTATAGAACTGTATTGCTATTGGAGTTCGCTTATTGGGTATGAGAAAGGAACTGATTCCGTCCAACAATTGATGTGTTATAATGCTTTGTTCTTGACATGAACCTGCAAGAAATGTAATCCTAATCTTACTATTTCGCGGCAGTTCAAAAGAAAAACGCCTTTCGCGTGCTGCACATTAAATTTTCTTTATGTATCTTATGCACTCAGACGCGTTCTGGCTTAGTTACAAGACATCTTCAGTCGCTGTTCAGAAATATTACACGATTTTATCATTTGAACTTATAGGTTATAGATTTAAAATAATTGTGTATGGTTTTTGTAATAAAATGGAAAAGTGCAGACAGATCTGTGTCTAATTCATTATTTTTAAACCAAACAAGTTTTTGTCAAGTGGAAAACTGGTTGAAAATTTGCACGTTTTCTTTTGACCACTGTTTTCAACGTATAGCATCTGAACTGAGACTTTCTGTGTGTGTAATGTCATTTGTTCCAGTAAGTGCTGCCAGCTTTCTCGGGTTTTGCTTTCAACTGTTTCTTCTGTGACTATGGTGACTATGTGTGTGCTGCTGTAAGTTGTGTGCGTGTGTGTGTGTGTGTGTGTGTGTGTGTGTGTGTGTGTGTGTGTGATTATTTTTATTTTATCTTTATTTTATTTTTTCACATACTTTTATATTCTTGGGAGAGAAATAGGATTTGTGATCCTCTGTTCGGATTACTATCTATTATATAATCAATCAGTGCAAACAATGCTAGTTATGGGTAAAGAAGTTGAAAGTTACACAAACATTATGATGAAAGAAATAGAAGAAAGACATAAGAATAAGATAACACACCTCATAAGACAACAAACTAACGTAAACTATAAACAATCTAAGACACACGCCAATTTTAACCAAGACTGATAAATCTCACAGCCACACAACTAAGCAATGAAGAAAAAGAGACGTTAGAAAAAGGACTGAAATAGAAGGTGAACGCAAAAGTAGGTGAAGAATACACAGAAGACCTCATAATACAGTCAAAGACTATTGTAAAATGGGAGCATAACTGTGAAATTAGCAATCTAAACCATGGGATAATAAGTGAACTGATAAAAAGAAAATACAAAAAATTTCAACAGACATGAAAAGAGAGAACGACAAAAACAATAAAAGCACAGAATCCATAACATTTAGTAAACTCAGAAAGAAACTCGAAGATGAAAACGTCATTATTTCCAAAACAGACAAAAGAAATACAGTTGTCCTTATGGACTAACAACAACACACTGACAAAACATAAGAGTTCATTTCACAAAAAAATTTTAAAAAATCGAAATCAAATCCAAAAAGTAGATTTCAGGTTAAGGTAAAAAAATCTTTAAAAATATAGTCCAGTCACTAGATGACAGAGAAAAATGGAAATTAAAACACAGTAATCCCACTGCACCCACTCATCGATGCCAAAGCAAAGGTCCATAAACCAAACACCCCTTTATGTCCGACTGCATACTTCACAAAAGCTCCCACTTACAAAATCGCAGGACACATGTTAAAATTTTTTATCTGGAACCTCTCAAATAGAAGATGACAGAACTGTAAATAAAACCTCACAGTTAATATAACTCATAAAACATATAAAAAAAACCGAACATAGCTACCCTTCTCTCTTTTGAAATACGAAGTGCGTACCCTGATATATCAGTAGCAGAGACAATAAATATCGTAGAACAAAACATGAAAGATAACAGCCAACTAACAGAAGAACACATCTTAGAAATAACCAAATTGCAGGAACTGATAATTGAACAGAACTGCTTTCAGTTTAATAATGAGTACTATTTAGAAGAAGATGGGCTACCAATGGGATTTCCTGTGACAGGTGCCCTAGTCAACATTCTCATAGACCATATAGAAAACCTGATTTTCAGAAGCATTATCACAAAGAATTACAACATACTTTATTGGATCAGGTACATGGATGATATCCTTTGTTTAATTGCTGAAACTCCAGCAAAAATTGATCAGTTGCATGCAGATATAAACACAGTACAGAAAAAGATAAGTTTTATGATCGAAAAAGAACATGACAACCAAGTAAATTTCTTAGATAAACTATCAAAAGAGAAAACAATCAGGATAGCTTTGAAATTTGCCTTGAACCTAAAACAAAGGACACTATCATGCTTCTGACTTCAAACCACCCACACTCACAGAAGCAATCAGCACTTAGCTACATGCTTTGTAGACTTAACACAGTATCATTCAGCACAGAAAACTACTAGAAAGAACTAGACATCATCACACAAACAACAACAAACAATGGGTGCATTAGCAACCTAGCCACAAAGTTAAACAAAAGAATAAAACAACAGCCAAAAAACAGACACATAGTCAGCCAAAAACAACAGCACAACAAAACATAACACAAAGAAGCACACACAGCAACACAACAACAATAACGTAAAGAATACATGGGAACAAGAAAGAAGTTTCAAGATGGTACACAATAACCTACTAGCAGCAACTCACACGTATAAAAACAAACATTTTCAAAAGGCAAAACAAATGTAGCATTCAAAACAGGCAGTTCAATCCAAAACTACATTACAAAAATAGCAAAAGACATATACATTTATCAGAAAGCACAAATTCACCAACTACAATGCAACATATGTAATGGAAGATATGTAGGACTAACTAGCAGAACTTTCGACACCTGGTAGAACATATCAGTGCAGGGAAATATAGGACAAGCCACTTAACTTTTGCAGAACATTTAAGAGACAATAATCACAAACCTACTACAAGAAAGCACGATATGAAAATAGTTAGAATGAATAATGAAAGGCATCTCCTAACCTTACAAGAAAATTACCACATATAAAAAAAAGTCTGGAAGGAAGATATTACTGAATGACTAAGTGAATGTGACTAACTATTCAATTTTTAGACTGATTGAGCATATAATAGTAATCGCAATACATGATCACAAATTCCATTCCTCTCACACGATTATAAATATACATGAAAAAAATAAAATAAAGATTATGAAATAAAATAAAAGTAATCACACACACACAGAACTTACACCAGCACACATATAGTCAGAGAAAAAACAGTTGAAAGCAAAACATGAGAAATTTGGCAACACTCGCTGAAACAACTGACACTACACACACAGAAAATGGCAGTTAATTTTTTATATGTTGAAAACACTGACCAAAATGAAAAAAGCAAACTTTCAAACATTTCGCCACCTGATACAAAACCTTTTGGTTTAAAAGTAATGAATTATTCGCTGTTATGTAAACATTTTTCCATTTTATTATAAAAACCTCAAGGAAATGTTTTAGCACTAAACCTATTGCATTTTATATAATTTTATTCTTGTCACAGTGCTGATGATGCTTGTAGCTCGCTTTTAGCGATTTTGGCCGCCAAGATTTGATTGTGGCAGCAGCTCTGGGTCATAAATTATGCTAATTAAGGGAAGGCTAGCTTGAAAGAACATCTGGCAGCCATATTGGTTCATAAACTATAGAGAGATAGACGAGGATGACATAAATACGCAGAGGTGGCCTTCTCCTTAGTAATAAGAATAATTAATTGAGTAATAAATTAAATCATGAATAAATATCAGCATCTGTCCTCCAGCCAATAGCATAACACTGCAGTGTTATGAATTAGATCCTAAAAAATACAAAATGACGGCACAATTGGCCAACATGAAGAAGGGAGAAGGTGGGTGGAAAGAAGATGATAGATAAGAATAATAGATCGGCTTCATTTACATAAATGTCATAAATAATTGTCCCAGAAACCGCTCTGTTCCACTACTTTCGTCCCATTGCTTTCCTTTCCTCTTCTTCAGTTCACTGTTACCTAACGTTCCCTCTGAAACTCTAAGCAATTTACTGTTATCCAATTTATTCATATCTCATCTCCTTAATTTTCAGTATTTCTACAGTTACTTCAGCTTTAGTCTGCAGTTCATAGCCAATAAATTATGGTCGGAGTACACATCTTCTTTGGGAAATGTCTTACATTTTAAAAACTGGTTTTGAAATATCTATTTGACCATTATATAGTCAATCTGAAACCTTCCAGAGTCCGCAGGCTTTTTCTGCAGCTACAAGCGTCTTTCATGATTCTTAGACCATGTGTTAGCGACGATTAAATTATACTCTGTGCATAATTCTACCAGGCAGCTTTCTCTTTAATTCCTTTCCTCAGCGCTTCTTCTTGTACTACGTACTATTTCTACTTCTCTTCCTTTTGCTACTACTGCATTCCAGTCACCCATCACAATTAACCTTCGTCCTTCCCTAACTATCTAAATAACTTCCTTTATCTCATCTTGTATTCTTTCACTCCCTTCTTTATCTGTAGAATTAGTTGGCACAGAAGCTCGTACTGCCGTGATGGGCACTGGCTTTGCGTCTATTTTGGCTATGATAATGCCTTAACTATGCTGATCTTAGTAGCTTCCCCGTGTTCCTACTTTCCCATTCATTATTAGACCTACCCCTGCATTACCCTTATTCCATTTTGGGCCATATGACCAAAAATGCTGTGCTTCCTACCACCGTACATCACTAAACTCCATTATGTGTAACTTGAAACTATCTACTTCCAGGATCTGAAATTCCACGCTCAGACGCAAAAAATATGATATTTTTGTTTTTCCTGACGACATCTGCTTGGGTAGTTCCTGCTTGAAGATCCGAATTGGTGAGTGTTTTACCTCTGGAATGTTTTACCCACAGCAAGACCACGTTGGCTAACGCTACAAGGCAGTCATTCGAAGTATTGCAATTGCAGTTATTGAACTGACGGCTGCCCACTTCAGGAACGACAGGTAAGTCTGGCTTCTGCATAGATATCCCTTCACCGTGGTTGCACCTGTCTGTAGCACAGCGATACGCAAGCCAACCCCATCTCCGGCAGTCCGTGGTTCATGGGTTGAACAAAAACTAGTTAGTGGTGCCCCTAGACAGGTCAGGCGTGCACTACACACCGGAAGCAGCTACTAGGGTAGCAGAGTACGTGTGGCGTGCACACGGGGGTTTTTTAGGTTAGAGGGACCCCCCCTTGGGCGAAACGATAAAATACCTGACGGCTTACCAGAGAGGACATTATCATCGTTGATAAAGAACGTCCGTCCTCAGAGACCAAAAACAGGAAAAGTTAACGTAATATTGGTAAACTGCAGGAGTATCCAGGGCAAGGTTCCTGAATTAGTATCTCTTATTGAAGGAAATAGTGCGCATATAGTATTAGGAACGGAAAGTTGGTTAAAACCGGAAGTGAACAGTAACGAAATCCTAGACACAGAATGGAATATATACCGCACGGATAGGATAAACGCCAATGGTGGAGGAGTATTTATAGCAGTAAAGAATTCAATAATATCCAGTGAAGTTATTAGCGAATGCGAATGTGAAATAATCTGGGTTAAGCTAAGTATCAAAGGTGGGTCAGATATGATAGTCGGATGCTTCTATAGACCACCTGCATCAGCAACCGTAGTAGTTGAGCGCCTCAGAGAGAACCTGCAGAACGTCGTGAAGAAGTTTCGTGATCATACTATTGTAATAGGGGGAGACTTCAATCTACCAGGTATAGAATGGGATAGTCACACAATCAGAACTGGAGCCAGGGACAGAGACTCTTGTGACATTATCCTGACTGCCTTGTCCGAGAATTACTTCGAGCAGATAGTTAGAGAACCAACTCGTGAAGCTAACGTCTTAGACCTCATAGCAACAAATAGACCGGAACTTTTCGACTCCGTGAATGTAGAAGAGGGTATCAGTGATCATAAGTCAGTGGTTGCATCAATGACTACAAGTGTAATAAGAAATGCCAAGAAAGGAAGGAAAATATATTTGCTTAACAAGAGTGATAGGGCACAAATCGCAGAATATCTGAGTGACCACCATCAAACGTTCATTTCTGAGGAAGAGGATGTGGAACAAAAATGGAAAAAATTCAGAAACATCGTCCAGTACGCCTTAGATAAGTTCGTACCGACTAAGGTCCAAAGCGAGGGGAAAGATCCACCGTGGTATAACAATCATGTACGAAAGGTACTACGGAAACAAAGAAAGCTTCATCATAGGTTTAAGAGTAGTCGAATCATAGCTGATAAGGAAAAGCTGAACGAAGCGAAAAAGAGCGTAAAGAGAGCAATGAGAGAAGCATTCAACGAATTCGAACATAAAACATTGGCAAACAATCTAAACAAGAACCCTAAAAAGTTTTGGTCATATGTAAAATCGGTAAGCGGATCTAAATCCCCTATTCAGTCACTCGTTGACCACGATGGCACCGAAACAGAGGACGGCCGAAGAAAGGCAGAAATACTGAATTCAGTGTTCCGAAACTGTTTCACTGCGGAAAATCGTAACACGGTCCCTGACTTCAGCCGTCGCACGGACGCCAAAATGGAAAATATTGAAATAAACGATATCGGAATTGAAAAACAACTGCTATCACTTAGTAGCGGAAAAGCATCCGGACCAGACGAGATACCCTTAAGATTCTACAGTGATTATGCTAAAGAACTTGCCCCCTTTCTATCAGCAATTTATCGTAGATCGCTGGAAGAACGTAAAGTACCTAGCGACTGGAAGAAAGCGCAGGTCGTTCCCATTTTCAAGAAGGGTCATAAATCAGATGCGAATAATTATAGGCCTATTTCGCTTACGTCAATCTGTTGTAGAATAATGGAACATGTTTTGTGTTCTCGTATTATGACGTTCTTAGATAATACAAATCTCCTTCATCATAACCAACATGGATTCCGCAAACAGAGATCATGTGAAACTCAGCTCGCCCTATTTGCCCAAGAAATTCACAGTGCCGTAGACACTGGCGAGCAGATTGATGCCGTATTCCTGGACTTCAGGAAGGCATTTGATACGGTTCCGCACTTACGTTTAGTGAAAAAAATACGAGCTTACGGAATATCGGACCAGGTTTGTGATTGGATTCAGGATTTCCTAGAAGAAAGAACACAACATGTCATTCTTAACGGTTCAAAATCTGCAGATGTAGAGGTAATTTCGGGAGTACCGCAACGAAGCGTGATAGGACCTTTATTGTTTACAATATACATAAATGACTTAGTTGACAACATCGGTAGCTCCGTGAGGCTATTTGCAGATGACACGGTTGTCTACAAGAAAGTAGCAACATCAGAAGACTCGTACTTACTCCAGGAAGACCTGCAGAGGATTAATGCATGGTGCGACAGCTGGCAGCTTTCCCTAAACGTAGATAAATGTAATATAATGCGCATACATAGGGGCAGAAATCCATTCCAGTACGATTATGCCATAGGTGGTAAATCATTGGAAGCGGTAACGACCGTAAAATACTTAGGAGTTACTATCCGGAGCGATCTGAAGTGGAATGATCACATAAAACAAATAGTGGGAAAAGCAGGCGCCAGGTTGAGATTCATAGGAAGAATTCTAAGAAAATGTGACTCATCGACGAAAGAAGTAGCTTACAAAACGCTTGTTCGTCCGATTCTTGAGTATTGCTCATCAGTATGGGACCCTTACCAGGTTGGATTAATAGAAGAGATAGACATGATCCAGCGAAAAGCAGCGCGATTCGTCATGGGGACATTTAGTCAGCGCGAGAGCGTTACGGAGATGCTGAACAAGCTCCAGTGGCGGACACTTCAAGAAAGGCGTTACGCAATACGGAGAGGTTTATTATCGAAATTACGAGAGAGCACATTCCGGGAAGAGATGGGCAACATATTACTACCGCCCACATATATCTCGCGTAATGATCACAACGAAAAGATCCGAGAAATTAGAGCAAATACGGAGACTTACAAGCAGTCGTTCTTCCCACGCACAATTCGTGAATGGAACAGGGAAGGGGGGATCAGATAGTGGTACAATAAGTACCCTCCGCCACACACCGTAAGGTGGCTCGCGGAGTATAGATGTAGATGTAGATGTAGATATTGTGTCGTATTCTGCATCACGAAATGTTCATTAGGCAAACCAACGTGAAAGTAACATATAAGACCAGGGCCAAACGAAGGAATATCAGAAAGTAGACGACACTTCCTGATGTAAGAGAAAATCGGACACAAAACGGCGTAAATCGAAAATCACACCCCAGTTACTTTTACAGCGAACTGTTTTCAGGTTTAGAAAGCAAACCAGAATTGCATATGTATTTTATTGGAGACCACTGACGATATTTTATACCAATAAAACAAAACACGAAATACAAATTCGCACTTTTTGGTGGCCGTTGCATAGACGATGTTTTAAAAATTTTAAGCACACTTCTAACAAAGGTTTTTTTTGTAGATTCCTGTTGGTTGGAAGGACAGAGCCGAAACTCCAAAATATCTCCTCTCAAACATTCCTAATTGGGACCCCACTATGTCCGACTACCAAAATAAAAAATAAAGGGAAGCCTCAGGGACATTAGGGTGCTTGTGGTCTTAATGTCCGGCAGCTACGACTCGGTCGCTTCTCCGACGACGACTACTGATACTCCCCAGGATCAGCTACAGGATGCTGTGTTGGTCGGATTCTCGCTTTCTGTTCAGCAACGACTAAAACTAGCCTTGGTTCTGTGCATTGTACAATGGGCTGGAAACAGCAAAACACCGACATTCAAAACAGCTTACAGTCGTCCCGGAAAGGACAAATACAGATTATAATGGTTTTCAGGGGAATCTTATACCATTCTTCCTGCGAAATAGTTACAGGTTCAGGTAACACTGATGGAGGCGGATAGCGATCATGCGCCCTTCTCTCCAACGTAGACCACAAAGGCTCAGTAATTTGAGGTCTGGCGACTGTGATGACCTGAGGAGGTGCAACAATTCATGCTCCTACTCAACAACAACAGTCTTAGACGGCGCGAGATGCGTGGACAGGGCCTTGTCCTCTTGGAACGCAGCATCACCTTTGGGGAACAAACACTGTACCATGGAATGGACCTGATCAGCCAAAATGGTCACATAATCCTTGGGAGTAATGCATGGGGCCAAAGGAATACCACGATATGGCTGCTGTGATCGTCATCGAACCCCCACCGTGTTTCACTCTCGTGTTGTAAACCCGGCCAGAAATAGGAAGCAACGTGAGACAAGACTCATCCGACCAAATGATTTTCTTCCATTGCTCCATATTTCAGGTGTTTGAAACGTCCCCTTAGAAAAATTATACAAGACTGTGCTTAAACTGACATACAATATTTTTTAGCGCAACGCAATCTGACTTTCAATAATCCCTACAAGAGACTGGCCCTGACTAAATTAACCTATACGTTTCACAAATCACTTACCTCACAAAAATCTTCGTTACTCGAACTACTCAATACAGCGAGCGCCACTACTGACAGCTAAATAAAAGATTCAAACTACTGAAGGCACTAATTACTGATAGGCATAGTTAGCAAAAGAAAGATTTTGATAGAGAACAAACAATGTATTTCTTTCTACATCTACATCTACATTTATACTCCGCAAGCCACCCAACGATGTGTGGCGGAGGGCACTTTACGTGCCACTGTCATTACCTCCCTTTCCTGTTCCAGTCGCGTATGGTTCGCGGGAAGAACGACTGTCTGAAAGCCTCTGTGCGCGCTCTAATCTCTCTAATTTTACATTCGTGATCTCCTCGGGAGGTATAAGTAGGGGGAAGCAACATATTCGATACCTCATCAAGAAACGCACCCTCTCGAAACCTGGCGAGCAAGCTACACCGCGATGCAGAGCGCCTCTCTTGCAGAGTCTGCCACTTGAGTTTGTTAAACATCTCCGTAACGCTATCACGGTTACCAAATAACCCTGTGACGAAACGCGCCGCTCTTCTTTGGATCTTCTCTATTTCCTCCGTCAACCCGATCTGGTACGGATCCCACACTGATGAACAATACTCAACTATAGGTCGAACGAGTGTTTTGTAAGCCACCTCCTTTGTTGATGGACTACATTTTCTAAGGACTCTCCCAATGAATCTCAACCTGGTACCCGCCTTACCAACAATTAATTTTATATGATCATTCCACTTCAAATCGTTCCGCACGCATACTCCCAGATATTTTACAGAAGTAACTGCTACCAGTGTTTGTTCTGCTATCATATAATCATACAATAAAGGATCCTTCTTTCTATGTATTCTCAATACATTACATTTGTCTATGTTAAGGGTCAGTTGCCACTCCCTGCACCAAGTGCCTATCCGCTGCAGATCTTCCTGCATTTCGCTACAATTTTCTAATGCTGCAACTTCTCTGTATACTACAGCATCATCCGCGAAAAGCCGCATGGAACTTCCGACACTATCTACTAGGTCATTTATATATATTATGAAAAGCAATGGTCCCATAACACTCCCCTGTGGCACGCCAGAGGTTACTTTATCGTCTGTAGACGTCTCTCCGTTGATAACAACATGCTGTGTTCCGTTTGCTAAAAACTCTTCAATCCAGCCACACAGCTGGTCTGATATTCCGTAGGCTCTTACTTTGTTTTACCTTAATAGTGTTCAAAAGTCATAATATATATATCATTCCATGATATCCAATATTACAAATTTACTCTTTCTGCTGGACACATGTCCAGATCGTGCGCTCTCTTGTTATGGCTACGGCACAACGTTTTCAGCCAAAATGGTCACATAATCCTTGGGAATAAAGCATGGGGCCAATGGAATACCACGATACGGCTGCTGTAATAGTCATCGAACCTACGTCATGTTTCACTCTCGGGTTGTAAACTCGGCCAGAAATAGGAAGCAATGTGAGACAAGACTCATCCAACAAGTGATTTTCTTCCATTGCTCCATATTTCAGGTGTTATGGCTTCGGCACAACGTTTTCAGCCAAAATGGTCACATAATCCTTGGGAGTAAAGCATGGGGCCAATGGAATACCTCGATATGGCTGCTGTAATCGTCATCCATCGAACCCCCACCATGTTTCAATCTCGGGTTGTAAACTCGGACAGAAATTGGAATCAATGTGAGACAAGACTCATCTGACCAAATATTTTCTTCCATTACTCCATATTTCAGGTGTTACGGCTTCGGCACAGTGGTTTCAACCAAAATTGTCACATAATCCTTGGGAGTAATGCATGGGGCCAATGGATTACCAGGATATGGTTGCTGTAATCATTATCGACCTCCCCCCCCCCCCCCAATATTTCATTCTCGGGTGGTAAACTCGGCCAGAAATTGGAAGCAATGTGGGACAAGACTCATCCGACCAAATGATTTTTTCCATTGCTCCGTATTTCAGGTTTTATACTTCGGCACAACGTTTCCTGTTGCGGGTATTTGAATCAGGGAGGCGTGATATTGGAATTGCAGCTCACCCTGTAATCCCCAACATCTGGAGTTCCCTTATGTTGTTTTTGTATGACAGAGTTCGGGAGCGCGACATTTAGTTTTGCAGTGACTTTTGCAGCTGTCGTCCTCTTATTTTTCGTCACAAACCTCTTCAATGACTGTCCGTCACCATCGTTCAACACAAACTTTCGTCCGCGTTCCGACTTAGCGAATGATGTTTTTCCGCTCTACATGTATGCGATATAGCATCTATATGTTGCCTCTTAGAACACCAGACACTTCGGCCACCTTGGTTAGGGACGCAGCCACGATACGAGCATCAACAATTTGCCCACGTTCGGATCCACTTAGCTTCGATATAATGCTTTCACAACTGCACAGAACACTGTTCTAACCACAACTGACATTCGTAACATATCGACGACATTGCACAGGTGGCGGTCGCAGTCAGGTAAAATAGCACATCCTGCTGGCTTCGCTAGCACCTGCATTGATGTTCAAGAATGTGTTTCGCGCGGTGTTTCCGTACTTTTGTCCAGCCCGTGTACTTTGTCGAACTGTTCTTATGCATTGTGTTGAATAAACGAGACGTATACCACGTCCGTACACAGAATATACAGGGTGTAAATTTAAAGTTGGCAAACCAGAATAACTCGAAAAATAAAATTCACACGAAAAAATGTGTAGAATCAAAAGTTGATTATTTTCGATGCGGACATCTGCTGGTGCTAAAATTAGGCCGCCACCCCAGCCCCCTGGGGGTGGGGTGCAAGGCAGCTTTAAAATTTCAAACGGGAACCAACATTTTTTATTGCAGAATCAGATTCTACATAAAAAACTACGTACATTTTGTCTTAAACATTTGTTTTGCTTCTTGGTAGTTGGCGCTGTAATTCAAGAAAATCCATTTTCTCATTTTTGTGTGGAAAATGGTTACGGATAAGCAAAAAATACTGATTTACTTCGTAAGTTTTGATTGGCTAAAACTAAAACTCTCCCTCTCTCCCCTAGGATTTGAGAGAGAGGTTTGAGAGAGAGGAATTAGAAATTTACAAATGTTGACCGAAATATTAGGGTCAACATTTGTAAAACTTTACTTTACCCAAATATTTGGGTCGATATTTGTAAAACTCTAATTCCTCTCTCTCAAACTCCACCCTATAGGGAGAGAGGGAGAGTTTTAGTTTTAGCGAATCAAAATTGACGAAGTAAATAAGTATTTTTTATTCATCCCAAATATTTGGGTCATCATTTGTAAAACTTTACCCAAATATTTGGGTCAACATCTGTAAAACTTTACTTTACTCAAATATTTGGGTCAACATTTGTATAACTCTTAATTCCTCTCTCTCAATCCCCACCCTATGGGGAAAGAGGGAGAGTTTTAGATTTATCGAATCAAAATTTACGAAGTAAATAAGTATTTTTTATTTATCCATAACCATTTCCCACGAAAAATGAGAACACTGATTTTCTTGAATTACAGCGCCAACTACCAAGAATCAAAATAAATGATTAAGACAAAATGTAAGTAGTTTTTTTATGTATAATCAGATTCTGCAATAAAAAATGGGGGTTCCCAGCTGAAATTGTAAAGTTGCCTCCCGCCCCACCTCCTGGGGATTGGGGTGGCGGGCTAATTTTAGCACTAGCAGATGTGCGCCTCGAAAATAGTCAACTTTCGATTCTACACATTTTTCGCGTGAAGTTTATTTTCCGAGTTACTCTGGTGTGTCAACTTAAAATTTACATCCTGTATACTAAAGACCTTCCACAGTTTACCCGTTGCATCTCTGCCTAGTTGCATTCAGGCTGCAGACCCAGCCGCATCTCTGCGTACTCAGGCGTGGGACAACGTCTTCATCGTTGCCTTTGTGCGGCGAGACACAGTACGAGCAGTTGTCAGAGAGCTGCAGTGCAGGAAGCGTAAATCTCCTGCGTTTGCTGAACCTCTTTATTTTTCTGCGGAGAGGATGACTGGGAGCATACTGCGGCGTGTTACCGCAGGTCTGGCGCCGTAAACGCCGAATGACGTGTCTCGAGGCGCGGGAGCAGCTCCCATTCGTCAAACTGATACTGCCGTCGCGCACGCCAGCGCTCCGTCCATGCTGAATGTCTATGCGCTTGGTTCGAGACGCCATTAAATCCTTCCTTTTATTGAGGTTGGTCTGAATAACCCAGTAGGAGGCTGTCCCAGAACGTACAAGGCTGCGCTGCTGTCTGCAACAAAACACCCACAGTTTCCACCTACGTTAGAATTTGCTGTCAATATATACGCTTGAATTGACAGCTACATTTGATATATTTTCTCGTACCACCGTCTACTTATTTGTTTGATGTACAATTACGGAAGATTCAGATCAATATGCCTTGAAAGTCTGATTGATTGACTGCCACGCATTCGCAGATCACTTTAGTGAAGAACATCTAGTTAGCGTTAAGTAAGTTTTGTTTGTACCTACTGTTCTACGATGCTTTTATTTCCCTTTTTTACTTGTTTTTGTTTCTCCTCGAGGAAGTGACTGATTTCGTAATAAGGAAGACACCACTGCTCTTGTGGCGAACCCTGTTCGAATGGCTTGCAACCTTCCACTATTTAAGACTATAATTCTTATAACGATTCGACTATAGGAAATGTACGCATGAAACGCGATCCACGGGTCACCTGCTACGATTGGGTGCGGCTGAGCCGGATTTAACATGCATTAGTGACGTGTCTGTATTTGACAGTGTATGTAAAGTTCGATGCGGTGTTCCATCAGACATTCAAGCAGACTCTTGAGACATATGGAACTTTGTATGTGTTCGTGAAGTGTGCTCAGATAGCCAAAGCGTATAAGGCGACCGTTCGCGTAAAACGGGAAATCCAGATCCGATTCCCGATCGCTGTGGCCGAGCGGTTCTACGCACTTCAGTCCGGAACCGCGCTGCTGCTACAGTCGCAGGTTCGAGGAGGAGGAGGAGGAGGAGGAGGAGGAGGAGGAGATTAGTGTTTAACGTCCCGTCGACAGCGACGTCATTAGAGACGGAGCACAAGCTCGGATTAGGGAAGGATGGGGAAGGAAATCGGCTGTGCCCTTTCAAAGGAACCATGCCGGCATTTACCTGGAACGATTTAGGGAAATCACGGAAAACCTAAATCAGAATGGCCGGAGACGGGTTTGTACCGTCGTCCTCCCGAATGCGATCGCAGGTTCGAATCCTGCCTCGGGCATGGATGTGTGTGATGTCCTTGGGTTAGTTAGGTTTAAGTAGTTATACGTTCTAGGGGACTGATGACCTCAGATGTTACGTCCCATATTGCTTAGAGCCATTTGAACGAGTCCCGATCAGGTACAAATTTTCATTTGTTTCCAGTAAGTTGTATAGCTGTGGTGGTTCCACATTCGTAGTTTGCGAATACATTTCTTGTTGATGTAATATATTACATAGCAGTATCCGTTGGCTTTGAGTGTTAGTAAACCTTGGTTGATACATTAGTTTCCTCCTGACATTTCAAAAATGCCTCAGGCGCCACCTATACATGATTCGTTGTCTTATCTCTTTCGCCTGGTCTATCAGAAGCATTCTAATGTAAGCAATATTAACGAATTTCCAGTATACTGCAGAAGCTTGGCCACCAAATTTGTTAATCAATAGAACGAAGAACGAGTCCAAACTGCTAAGTTTTATTTAAAAAAAAAAGATAAAATTTGTTTTAAGAAAGTAAAAATTTGCAATTTGGATTGGTTTTTCGTTCTACTGAGTAAGCATTATTTTCGGATTCTTGAGTCCGGTAATCCGTGATGTTTTTTCATCACGTTTAGTTTTCTTCTGCATAGTAACTCTTCCGTATAATATGTTCCTCCATTTCTACTATGTCTGATAAATTCATTTTCCATTTCACGTGTTGTTCAACGAACTTTTATATGTATGAGGAATTTGGTTTAGCTTGCTTTGTTCTCCCAATATATTTTTTTCTGCGACTCATCATTCTGATTCACATAATACTGCAGATAATTGTCGTATAGTAGTTACTTTGGGTCTCTTATGCGACGTTGTCTTTGGGAAGTCTTATTATCATGACCCACATACATTGTCAGATGTTTGTCGTTATATTCTTATATTTCTGTCGTTGTAAGTTGCGCGACGTGTACGATCTTGAGAGTTTGAACTGTATTTGCTTTTATCTTTTTCGTGACGACGTTTCATCGAACAGTACAAAGAGTATTAGAAGTGCTGCAGCTTATTACTCCAGGTGGACAAGTGACTATCTGATTCCCTGCATATGTATACCAGTCAACAAATGTGCCACATCCAAGAGCTCGGACTTCTCCTGTCTGTTTTGTCGAAGCTGTTTATCAGATAGCACCACGACCTAGCGGACAGCAGTTCTGCGGTAACATCTTTCTCTAGGGCTGATATACACTAATGGCCATTAAAATTGGTTCACCACGAAGATGACGTGATGCAGACGCGAAATTTAACCGACAGGAAGAAGATGCTGTGATATGCAAATCAGTAACTTTTCAGAGCATTCACACAAGGTTGGCGCCGGTGGCGACACCTACAACGTGCTGACATGAGGAAAGTTTCCAACCGATTTCTCATACACAAACAGCAGTTGACCGGCGTTGCCTGGTGAAACGTTGTTGTGATGCCTTGTGTAAGGAGAAGAAATGCGTACCATCACGTTTCCGACTTTGATAAAGGTCGGATTCTAACTTATCGCGATTGCGTTTTATCATATCACGACATTGCTGCTCGCGTCGGTCGAGATCCAATGACCGTTAGCAGAATACGGAATCGGTGGGTTCAGGAGGGTAATACGGAGCGCCGTGCTGGATCCCAACGGCCTCGTATCACTAGCAGCCGAGATGACAGGCATCTTACCCGCATGGCTGTAACGGATCGTGCAGCCACGTCTCGATCCCTGAGTCATCAAATGGGATGATGATGATGATGATGATGTTTGGTTTGTGGGGCGCTCAACTGCGTGGTTATCAGCGCCTGTACAATTGTCCAATCTTTGCTCAGTCCAATTTCGCCACTTTCCTGGATGATGATGAAATGATGAGGACAACACAAACACCCAGTCATCTCGAGGCAGGTGAAAATCCCTGACCCCGCCGGGAATCGAACCCGGGACCCCGTGCTCGGGAAGCGAGAACGCTACCGCGAGACCACGAGCGGCGGACTCATCAAATGGGGACGTTTGCAAGATAACAACCATCTGCACGAACAGTTCGACGACGTTTGTAGCAGCATGGACTATCAGCTCGGAGACCATGGACTGCGTTTACCCTTGACGCTGCATCACAGACAGGAGCGTCTGCGATGGTGTACTTATCGAGCATGAATGGCAAAACGTCATTTTTCGGATGAATCCAGGTTCTGTTTACAGCGTCATGATGGTCGCATACGTGTTTGATGACATCGCGGTGAACGCAAATCAAATGGTTCAAATGGCTCTGAGCGCTATGGGACTTAACACCTGTGGTCATCAGTCCTCTAGAACTTAGAACTACTTAAACCTAACCGTCTACAACCGCACGGCCACTCCGGCCGGCGCGGTGAACGCACATTGGAAGCGTGTATTCGTCATCGCCATACTGGCGTATCACCCGGCGTGATGGTATGGGGTGCCATTAGTTACACGTCTCGGCCACCTCTTGTTCGCATTGACGGCACTTTGAACAGTGGACGTTACATTTCAGATGTGTTACGACCCGTGGTTCTACCCTTCATTCGATCCCTGCAAAATCCTACATTTCAGCAGGATAATGCACGACCGCATGTTGCAGGTCCTGTACGGGACTTTCTGGATATAGAAAGTGTTCGACTGATGCCCTGGCCAGCACATTCTCCAGATCTCTCATCAACTGGAAACGTCTGGTCAATCGTGGCCGAGCAACTGGCTCGTCACAATACGCCAGTCACTATTCTTGATGAACTGTGATGTGTTGAAGCTGCATGGGCAGCTGTACCTGTACACGCCACTCAAGCTCTGTTTGACGCAATGCCCAAGCGTATCAAGGCCGTTATTACGACCAGAGGTGGTTGTTATGGGAGCTGATTTCTCAGGATCTATGCACCCAAATTGCATGAAAATGTGATCACATTTCAGTTCTAGTATAATATATTTGTCCAATGAATACCCGTTTATCATCTGCATTTCTTCTTGGTGTAGCAATTTTAATGGCCAGTAGTGTAGTTTCAGTGCTTCGGGAAAATATTAGAAGGGCTTAGAAAAGATTGGATACATGTTCAGATCATTAAGACAGTGAAATATGGTTAAGTACAGTTTACAGAATGTTATTCGGGTCTGGTCGATACCCTTCATCGGTCTAAGAAGAAAATGTTATCGCTATATGGAAAGTAGCGACGATACGTATGTGTACCTTTATGTATGATACCAGAATCATTGGCTATACATGCTCTACTATTAATACACTTATGAAAAATGAGTCGCCAGTCAGAAAGCTTTGCTCTTTGTGAGTACGAAAAACACTAACAGAGGAAATGAATCATCACACACCATGGTGCATAAAATTAATCAAAAGATCCACAGTCGGATCATTTTGCTACCTAAGTAATTTTATTACGAGTACACCTAGACGTATTATTATTAAGTGACTGCTAAATGTGTGAAGTCGTTTGCTTGGGGAACCTTTTCACACAGACTTGCGTTCTGAAACCTTACCCGATCCACAGAATTTTATCCGTATTTGACCCCTGTAATTCAGCACAGTTGCGTCCGGCATTATATCGGAAACATTTTGTAGATTACAGTGTCAGTGCTGTATACTTTTCCGGTCTTGCTCAATCTTATTTATAGATCGCTAGCAATCCATTTTAAACAATTTAGGAAAAAAATGTCTCTAAACTTTAGACAAAGCACTGTCCCCTTAATAATTCCTGTTTATTTGAATAAGTTAGTTTCTTGTTGTATAGTTTCAATTAATTAAAACTACATTCGGTTTCATATCTTAGAAAAATATTAGTATTTACCCTTGAATCAGCTTTCCTCCTTGTCAGCTGCCTCGATGAAGCGCCCGAAATCACCTTTTTCTCCTGTCTCCTTTGTTAAAAGAACAATACTTCCTATTTATAAACGATTGAAGGCGATGTTTAATACAGATTCCCCGGTCGTACCAAAGCAACCCTCTAGTAGTAGCTTCTATAACCAATCTCTTTAGACTACAAAATAATTTATTAAACCGCTGTCCAGATATTTGATTTTATAGTCGATTTCATTACGAGCACAACCAACTTCTTTGTACGTTAAAAGTGCCTCAAGTAAGTTCTAGAATGAATAAGTAAACGGTGGAAAAGTTTTTTCATTATGGCGTTATATTATGCTCCAATAATACTCCTTTCGGTTTTGTAATAGTTGAGTGATGCTTACGTCACCTAACCCTGTTCTCTATGTGTTATCAGGTTCCTGTTTCTCTATGTAAAAAAAAAAAATGCATCGAGTTCATGATGATAGATAAGGGCCGACGGCAGAATATCAGCAACAGCACGCGGCTGAATAGATGATTTTGAAAGGGAATATGGTGACATTTTATCAAAATTCGCAGTCGTCACCGGTGAAGAAAATGCAAAGGTCGAGGTGATAGTGTGAAACGTCTAGAAAACAAAGTGCCGCAAAAGTTGTAATTCGCTGTTGATTCGTTGGTTGATTTGAGGAAGGGGACCAAACAGCGAGGTCATCGGTCCCACATATTAGGGAAGGATGGGGAAGGAAGAAGTCGGCCGTGCCCTCTCAAAGGAACCATCCCGACATTTTCCTAAAGCGATGTAGAGAAATCACGGAAAACCTAATCAGGAAGGCCAGAGACGGATTTGAACCATCGTCCTCCCGAATACGGGTCCAGTGTGCTAACCACTGTTAGTTGCTGAACACTTTATGATGATCCGTATCTCCCTTACGCGTATTATTGGTATTGATTGGTTGTTGGAATGTTGTTTAGCGCTAAAGGATACTCGTGCTGCAAATCGCATGATTCCCACCAGTGAATATACAGGGTGCAGCGCGCAAACTTATTTATTTAAAAAAATCGTAAGGCAGAAAGTATTGGAGATACTGTATCGATTCAAGAGTGTCTTTGGTGTTCGTGCCGGGGCGCCGTCTCGTTCGAACTAGAGATAGGCAAAACTGTTCTTTTCAGAGATTGGATCAGAACTGTTCACTCCCTGAAATGAATTAGCTCTTTTTCATGACTCACCACTCATTTACAACAGAAAATAAATGGAAGGCACATTGCCCTTTAAACTTGGTTTATTCCAGTACTATACCTGTATTTTGATCTTATTTGATCCTGTTTTGAAGTAACACAGATAATGAGTAAGAATTTTGTATTGTTTATTGAAATTTCCACGATATGACAAAGTTTTTGATTATTGATTTATTTTGCACTATCGTGGTTTTTTGGGTGATCGGAAAATGTTGTAACTTGAGATTTACATTAACAATATATTTGGCTATAATGTATTAAAATTTCATTAACCTCATACAAATACATCGCAAGCCATATATTTTTAAAGTGAACGTTTCCTTCCGAAGACGCCTAAAATCGCAAAATCCGTACCAGAATAAGAAAAAAAAATATAAATTTGACTGTAAAACGAAAGTGGTGCATATAGCCTTACGCAGAATAAAACATGGAAAATATTGGTGTATCACATTTTGCGATACGTTTATCGGTTCGCTCGTAATTAAAGCGTAAATTCGAGTGTCCACAATAAAAATCCTATAGTAAGAGGAGTCATCAGGAACCTAATCTAATCAGTTTAAACAAATAAAAATTAAATAAAAACAATTGATGTATACATAACATAATAATGTAATATACATAGCGGTATTACTACGAAGAACAATATCCAGCAGGGACGAACTCCGATGCAGAGGCGCTGAGTCGAGCAGGTCGAGCCGCGAGCTGTATTACTGCGTGAGCTGAGACCGCAGAGACCAGAGTGACACCTGAGTCACTTTGCTCAACCGACACCCCCGGGATAACAAGGCCGTCCAACAGTGTTAGTGACGTCACACTAAGCGGCCCATAGCCGACGCAGCAGTCCACGGACACCTCCGTACAGCCGCGCCTGATGCTAACGATCTTCTGTCCGTCATACAGAAAGGAGCCAACTATTATTCGAACCAAAGACCAAATTATATATATTCTTGTAAACAGCATAAAGGTTCATAACGAAATACCGATTACATATACGGGCAGGAATAAGTTTAATCGATTGAGGAACTTTGCCACTATCTTATAATTGTCAGAACACTATTTAGCTTTAAAACTCGCACACAGGTGGTGACAAATGCCAACTGACAGCAGGACTTAACATTTTCAAGCTATTACACTGAAAGTAAATTATCTTAAGCACTGTCATACATAGCAAAACCCTCACAACTTTCGTTCACAATAAGGTAACAAGAGTTCGCTTTATCTCATAAAACACATGACTATTGTGAATTTACTCACATGTTCACGGTGACAGCCCTTTTCAAGAATTTTTACAAGTGTATCCCCAGTAATAAAGAATGGAAACAAAAGATAGATATCAAATATTCTCCTTTAACATAGACATCACTGAACACAAGATTCTGTCTTGCACTGTGATACTAAGGGACTGCTCTTTCCTTTAAGAAAAGCCTGACAATTTGAAGTTCACTCTGCTATTGAAGATACACTTCTTGAAACAATATTAAAAATGTTATGAAAGGTAAGGAAATGAAAAACAACCAAGTGCATTACATGTAAGAATGTGAGCAAAAGGCTGAGGCTCTCTCTACTTACCATTTTCAATCTCTCTACAGCTTATTTCCTTTTCCACGTAGAAATCACCAACTGCAAGTCTCATTATTGCTGTCTGTTACTAACAAAGTGCTTTTCTGTTTAGAAAACCTGACAATTTGATGTTCATTCTGGTACTGAAGATAAACACTTTTCAGAGGAGTTCTAGAACCTATTCCTGCCCGTATATATATTTGATATTTCGTTATGAACCTTTATGCTGTTTACAAGAATATATATAATTTGGTCTTTGGTTCGAATTATAGTTGGCTCCTTTCTGTATGATGGACAGAAGATCGTTAGCATCAGGCGCGGCTGTACGGAGGTGTCCGTGGACTGCTGCGTCGGCTATGGGCCGCTTAGTGTGACGTCACTAACACTGTTGGACGGCCTTGTTATCCCGGGGGTGTCGGCTCAACGCTCTGGCTAGAGTCGAGACGGTGGGGTGAGCGTTGAGCGGGCGAGTTCCGAGGGTGGGGGAAGCGGTGAACTCACCCGCTCCGAGACAAATCGTCCGTTCCCTTGCGAGCAGGTTGTTGCAAGTAGTTCCTATGTTATCCGCTAGGTGGCTCTCTGTCCTGTTGCTCACATCAACTGCCCAGAGGGCAGGACGTGCGACTGAAACGATCGCCGACAGAGTGCGATGCGAAGTTAAACTGCGCCAGACGGCAGAGGAAGCACAGGGACGGCACGGCATATGTGAAACACAAATTCCAATGGGGCACTCACTGCACGATGCAGGCAGCCGAGGCAGAAGCAGGGCAGAGGCCGGCGCTGGCTGTGTTGTGTGGCGTGCACTGTGCTCTGACCAGCAGAGGTGCCGCTGATATGCTCCGTCTCTCTCTCTCTCTCTCTCTCTCTCTCTCTCTCTCTGCCGTGGGAAACGTTTGGAGCTACCGTTCTTTTTTTCTGAATCACTGATTGTTCACTCCTTTGAAAGATTCAACTCTATGAATTAGTTCAAGAGCGGATCCCCCATCTCTAGTTCGAACTAGACATCCCACACTTCCATTTCTTGAAGTTCGGCTTGTAGAAACTCCTCACTCATCTAAACATAACGCTCAGAAGTAACCGTAACTGCCCTATCGTTCTCTTCGAAAAACCATGGACCCATAATGCCAGTTTTTGATATCGCAAACCAAACAGTCACACATCCCGTACGCAGGGGCTACTCAAGAAATTCTTGGGGGTTCGTATCACTCCATCGTATGTTTTATTTATTCACGCATCCAGACAAATGAAAATACGTCTCGTCGCTGAAGAACACCAGATCGTCATGAGGCACGTTTTCGATAAAGGATATACATGCATTTTTTCTTGAAACAAAATCGCATGGATTAAGAATCCACGATTTTCCTGTTTGTATGACACAAATTTCCAGTTTTCTTGAAGAATTTGACTCATTGTGCAATCATAAATTGCAAGGATGGATGAAATTTTGGCAAGGATGGATGCATTTTTGCGTGCAGATCACTTCGGAGAATTCAAAATCTCCAGCCTTACTTTCTTGTCGTTTGCTGGTGTCCCGGTGGTTCTTGAAGATTCTGGTGTCAGTTTCTACACCCTACCAGTATACTTAAACGGGTCCACCCAAGTAAGAACATGTTCGATCAGGAACATGATCTGCAGGCGCGATATTAAACTGTTCCATGAATGCACGCTGGGTTGCGATGACATAATGGCTACTGGAAAGTGAGTCGCCACAGCGAAAGCATGCTCCTCTCTCGTCCGCTGCATGGTCACTACTAAACTAACCTTAAAAACAGCAAAGAAAAGTCAGGTCCCCCTTTCGAATGCGCTTACCTGCACACTACAATGAGTAACGGCCGCTGTGAGGCGCGCGTTCAACTTCTCGCGCCACGACCTAACCTAACCTCTCGTCGAGATGTAACAGGATACAACGATAAATGTGGACACATTTGCGTTTCACCACGAACACTTTGACATAATCTCTAAAGGGCTGAGCATGTTTTTAGTGCGTTCTCAGCACGGTGGAATATGACAGCGTTAATTTCGTAACTCGCTTCTGTAGCTCAAATCCCGCATGCACGCTAATGTTGAATGGTTGACAAGAAGGTAGGCCATACGTCTCGCGCTTGTGGAAGGCATTTTTTTAATAGTATTTGGCTGCCAAGGGAAGATAAACGGTTGTGACGTGTAGTTTCTGGTCTCATATCTGTGCATCATTGACTCAGATTAAACATTTGATCTCTCCGCAGCGTCTCGTCGAGTAAAGGGCTGTGATACTGTAGTTAATGATAAGCTTGTCGGTTGGAAATTTTAAACCTGAGGACTGTTTCTCGTGAGAGGAATTTCACATTCTCCTTTACTTCCATTTCCACATCATCCATGACAAAACGAACACAACACAATATCGCACAACCGCTCATCACGGTCATCTGGGCAATACAAATCTGACGTGCTCTTGTCGAATACTCTATGTTAAAGCACTAGATTTGTATTTGGGAAGAATAGGTTCTAACCACTATCCTGATTTAGGTTTTCCTTGACTTCAGCCAGTTGTCGTTACTCTCTCTTCTACAATAAGCGCGGTCGGTCCGGCGTGGTCCAACTGAGCTGCAACTGCAGTGATCGCACTCTCAACTAAATCATAATACCTCAACTTTCTATTTCTCCTTTTCACTATAGCGGTGGCCAGGCCAATGTTGAGTCCTCATTAGAACTGTTTCTTATGAACTAACGAAGTCTGGTATCCAAAAGAATGTGTTTTATTCACTTAAAGTGGAAAAAATTATAGACGTCTATAACTTACCTTTACCAATATGACTTGTGCCAGGGGTGTTCAATAAGTAATGCAACACTTTTTTTCCTAAAAGCAGGTTGGTTTCATTCAGGAGTCCAATACACCACATTATTCCCTACTCTTTTGGCTACAAAACCGTGTTTTTCAACATAATCTCCGTTAAATACGCCGGTATTATTCCAACTTACTGGGAAGGCCGGTATGCTACCACTCTACTGGTCGACGTCGGAGGCAATCTCTTGTTGTGTCAGTGATCTCCCCTTCATCCACGTACTGCTTCCTGTGAAGTGCATCCTACACTGGGCCAAACAGATGGATTTCGGAAGGTGCGAGATCGAGTTTCTCGTTGGATGAAGAAGAACAGTCCAATTAACTTTTGTGAACTCCTCTCTAGTGCTCATACTTGTGTGGCGTCTTTCATGGTTATGGGAAAGGAGAGGTTCATTTGCATTTTGTTTCGACGAACACATTGAAGTCATTTCTACAATTTCCTGATGATAGCATAATACGAGGTGCGACAATAAAGTAATGAGACCGACGCGAAAACAAATGAGACTGATGCGAAAAAAAAAGGTTGCTTACCGTTTTTGTCAAGTTTAGTGTTGTATCCTACAAAGTAGTTCCCTTCTCATTGCGCGCACTTTATCCAGCGCTTCTGCCATTGATGGTAACATTTCTGGAACTCATCTTTTGTAATATCCTCCAAGACTCTCGTCACAAACCGCGCGACTGCTACGGTCGCAGGTTCGAATCCTGCCTCGGGCATGGGTGTGTGTGATGTCCTTAGGTTAGTTAGGTTTAAGTAGTTCTAAGTTCTAGGGGACCGATGACCACAGATGTTAAGTCCCATAGTACTCAGAGCCATTTGAACCATTTTTTGAACCCTCGTCACAGCTTTTTGGACATCTTGTGTTGTTTGAAAATGGTGTGCCTTGACCGCCGTTTCGATTCTTGGAAATAGATAAAAGTCGCACGGAGCGATATCTGGTGAATAAGGTGGCTGTGGTAGTACTGAAACAGGTTAAAAATTGCTGTACCGACAGAGCAGTATGGGATGGCGCATCATCGTGATGCAGAATCCAATTATCAGCAATGTTGCCACGGACACGAAGAACTCTTTTACGAAGTCTTTCTACAATTTCTTTGTAGTAATATTGGTTATCTGTTTGTCCAGGAGGCACCCATTCTTTATGAACGATTCCGTTGGAATCAAAGACGCACACAAGCGGTCTTCAACATTCATTCTGCCTTCACTAAACATTTTATGCCAATGTAAAACTTGAGCTCTTGACATAACCTCCTCTCCAAAAGCCTTCTGAAGCTTACCGTAAGTTGTCGTTGCGTTTTCACCCAATTTAACGCAAAAAGGAAGTGGCATACCTGTGCGCGATATTATGCAGTTCCATTTCTGTGACGGGAGACACAAACACATGTTAACTTATTACACGACTGAGCAGTTGCGTCGATGTGCCTCTTGCACTAAAAGCAGCTTATAGAGCAAGGTCAAAGATATTGTGCCTACGCAAGCCTGCAGGGTTGCCACATCTTGCAAAGAAAATCAGTCTCATTACTTTATTGTCGCACCTCGTACACTTCAGAGTTGATCGTTGCACCATGAGGGAGGACCCCTTCAGAATCCCAGAAGATGGTCGCAATGACTTTACCGAATGAGGATGTGGCTTTGAATTTTTTCTTCGCAGCAGAGGTGGCGTGGCACCACTCCATGGATTGACATTTTGTTTCTGGTTCGAAGTGGTGATCCCATGTTTCATCACCTGTGATGATATTCGAAAAAATTGTCAAGATCAGCCTCCTAACGCGCAAGCAAATATGCGTAGATGGCATTTCGTTACTCTTTATGAGCTTCTGTTATGCGGCTAGTAACCCAGCAGACACACACCTTTGAGTACCACAACTGATAAACGAGGGTGTCAGCACTACTAACAGTAATGTTCAGTTTAGCGGCGAGGTGTTTGAGTGTGATCTGTCGATCACCTCGAACGAGAATGTCCGCACGTTCCAACACTGCGGGTGTCATAGCTGTGTGCAGCCGGCCGGCACACGGGAGGTCGGAGAGGTCAGTGCGACCTTGCTATGATGACAGACGCCTCGCTCAACGACTCACCCTGTTCTTGTTCACTGCCATGTCTCCGTAGACATCCTGCAAGTGCCAATGAATATCTGCGATGCTCTAGTTTTTCACCAAAAGATTGTCAACGACACCAGTTTGCTGGGAACCCACCTCCATTTTGAAGGCTACAGCGCCACCAGCTATCGGAACTTCGTGTAACTATAGTGATTGAAGCGGGAGTATTCCACAACGCCTCACAACAAATTCACCATTTTTTCAACTGAAATCGGCGGAGAAATAAAATATGTTGCATTACTTATTGAACACCCTTTGCAAAATATTTTGTGAACAGTTGCTAGAGTAGAGAGGGGAATGATACTTAGCGCAGAGTTGCTGATACACCCGAGCTATTAACCGTGTGGTTAGATTCCTTATTCCTGCTTGTGAGAGGCCGTTTCTCCACTCATTCGAGGGTTGGATTCCCTCTGTTCCGAGTCGAGGAATTACACTGCTTGGCCTACACTCAGGGTGTATCGTCGATTTGGAAGAGCCCCAGCCAGTGCTGTCGTCTCTCTGTCTTTCTGCACACCGTCACTGCTGCCTGCTGCCCGCCGCCCGGTCGTCGCCGCCCGGAGATCGCCGCCGCCGCCTTCCAGAGCTCGCTGCTGCCGCCGCCCCCTGGTCGCCGTGTAGCCGTCTCCTGGTGCTCGCTACTGCTGCTGCTGCCGCCGCCGCCGACGTCTCCACCAGCCCACAGCTGACGTCCGTCCTCCGCCGCCGTAGCAGCAGGGCGGGCCCCCCCCCCCCCCCCCGCCATCGCAACCCAGCAGCAGCCTTCCTCCGTGGGCTCCTCCTGGACACTGTCATCATCTGTGTCTTCGTGTTAGTCTTCATCTTCTTCTTTTGTCGCTTCAGTCTCTTCTACCACGTCCAATCCCACACCTCTGTGGTCTCCACTTCTCCCTCTGCTTCAGCTATCACCATTACATGGTGTGCACAGGCTAACCCTCCCGTGTCTATCCCACACCTCATGTCCATCCCTACCCCCACTCCGTTCACTCTCCCTTCCACCCGTACAGCCATACCTACTCCCTCTACATGGACTGATCCCTTCCCTCCCCTTCATTCTTCCTCTGCCATTCCTGCGTCCACAACCCCAGCATGGGTTGTGGCACATAGGGCCATAGTACATGCTGCAGCTTTTCTGTCACCAACACCACTACCGCCACAACCACCAGCTGCAGCAACGGGTCCTTCCACCTCCCACCACCTGCCTGTAACTCCCGTCCTCCAATCTGCCTCCCACCCTGCTCCAAGAAAACGCCCCAACACCACCCCCACCCAGTCTACAAGCTCCAAGAAAACCCTTGCCCCCTCATTCACCCCCACCCGAAGATCTCATGGCTCTCACCCCTCCCCCTCCAGCTTCTTCTACCACTCCTTCTCTACCTACCCACACCTACATCCTCTCCCACCCTGACACCCACCTCCTGGAAGCCTGCAACCACACTCTCCTACTCCGTAAGTACTATCCTACCACCCCATCTCCCTCCTTGTCCTATGACGTGTCTCCGTCCTCATCAAATCTACCCTCCATACTGATATCCTTGCCCATATTCCAATTATCGACTTTGGCCCCAAGGCCACCCTCACCCTGCCCAGCCCATTTTCTCCTCCCACCAGCCCAACCTCCTCACCACCCACCAATCCTCACTGCCTTAATCACCAAGATCAGCCCGGTGAGCATGGAGGCTGAGGTGTTGGCGGAGCTCAACTCCCATGCTGACCTGGAGATCCACTCAGCGTGCCGTATTAACAATCCCGCCAGCCCTACCTTCTTGATGAGGGTCTTCAGTGAATCCACCCCTTCTACCGACCACCTCCTCAAAGAGGGAGCCCTCATCTACCATTGTAGACATAAAGTCGACCCCTCCCATTCCCAGCCCCAATCCTATGGGTGTCAGCATTATTTAAAATACAACGCCTGCCCTAGCCTTGACTGCCATGATCCTCCCACCTGCCCCCCCCTGCAAAGGGTCCCAATTCCACCACTAGTGCCCCAACCTAGACTCCCACCCTTTCTGTAACACCTGCAACCTGCCCCATCCCACGTACGTACTCACAGAAATGCAAATCCAAACCTCCCCCATCTCTCCTGAGCTTACTGTTCTCATCCGCCTCATTGATGACCCCACGCACTCCGGCAACATCCTTCACCCACTCGCCATGGCCAAGGATGTTATTTGCTTCGTAACCATCATCCTTCAAAACATCCATCCTTTCCAGTGCCCCCATACCTGCACCAGATCTCCCTTGCTGCCAGATCCATCTTTCAGCTAAACACCTTCACCCACAACCTCACCCACCTTACCTTCTCCAGTTTCGACACCCTCGTCTAGCCTCCCTACTATGGTGCAACAGCAGCACCGTATTCTGTTCATCAACATCCGCTCCCTCTCCACCAACAAACATCTCCTACTTCATACCCTCTCCCACCACTGTGTGGATGCCTTCATCCTCAATTAAACCTTTCACTTGCCTACTCACATGATTAGTACCTCCCCATATACCCTCCACAGCACTAACAATCCCCTTCCTGTTGCACGTGACAGAGTTACCATTGGCCACCTCTGCCATCTCCCTGTTCAACCTCAACCTCTCTCCATGATCCTACTGAACACCTGATATTTAGTCTCTTCTTCCCTGGCCTTACTGTCACCTGTTCCGCCACTTATATCCGCCCTAATACCCCAATCCCATATGATTTCCTCGCTCACATAGACTGCACCTTCTCCTCCTATGTGATTGTCGCCGACCTCAACATCCACAGCTGCACACCCACACATTTACGGCGATGGCATTGATTTCTTGCTAGCCTCCAAGGTGACCTCCTCCCTCACCCTCAACATACCAGACCAGAATCCAATACCACTCCTGACATTGTCCTTGCCTCCCCAAACCTCCTTGGGCACATTACTGCGGATGTCCTTGACCCTGTAGGTAGCAATCACCTTCCTGTCCTGCTCACCCTATCAGGCAGACCATGCCCTCACTCTGCCCACGACCCAGACCCACCCCCGAGACTCGTCCATGATTACTCCCATGCCAACTGGGACGCCTACCGGGATACCATAGATACCCAGGTCAGATGCCACCCTCTCACCTACCAGCACCCTGACAACATCACCCATGTCACTCCCTTTCTCCACCGGACTTTATCAGAGGCCGTCGAGGTGCACATGCCCACCAACGCCGTCCACCTTCAGCATCCTACATTACCACAACAGGCCGTACTCCTCCTCCACGAATCCCGTTGCGTTTACCACTCCTTCCTACATACCCCGTACTGGCAACTCTAATGTCATATTTGAAACTTGCTTGCAGCCAAAAAACGCCGGGCCTGGTGACAGACATGCACCCGTCTTAATGCTTCAATGCTTATTAACTCCTCCAAGTACTGATCAGCCTTCCACCACCTTACTGGCACAAAACCTTCTCCCCAGTGTCCTCTCCTACATGGTGACCACCCTTTCCCGGACAATACCAGTAAGGCCAATCATTTTGCCTCCCACCTGTCTGACATCATTTCCATCCCTGACAATCCCCGATTTGATTACGCCCTCTTCACTGACATCCAGGACCACACTGATACCTCTGTCCCCCCACTTGCTCCTCGCTTCCAGTACTTGGGGGCCACACCACCATCCAATCTCAACACCCCCATCATCACACAAGACATTGTCACCACACTACGAACCAGATGCAACACGGCTCCTGGTCACAATTCTATTACATACTGCCACCTCAAAGAAGCCTCCACTTCCTTACTGTCCTAGCCATCCTCTATAATGTTATCGTCTCCACCAGCTTATACCCTGACCTGTGGTAGACTTTCTGGATCCTTATGTTTCCCAAACCTGCCAAACCCCCCTCTGACACCTCCTCCTATCGCCCTATCAGTCTCATATCAGTCTTCAGCAAGGTCCTGGAGTCCATCCTTACCCAATGGGCTTCTGACCTTCCTACTCTGACAATGATCTCCTCCTCCACCTGACACACCTCCTTTCCACTCGCCTCAATTCCCATCCCTCATCCATCTTTGTGTCCCTTGACCTTGAACACACCTACGACTGTGTATGGCATCCCAGCCTACTCTTCAAACTCGAGACTTATGCTCTCCCCATCAACTATGTTCGCCTGATAGCCTCCTTCCTCTCTCATTGCCCCTCCTATGTTACCATCCACAACTCCAACTCTTACACCTTCTACTCCTCCACTGGCATGCCCCAAGGCCCTGCCCTTTCCCCTCTTCTCTACCTATTATACATGGCGGACATGCTGCAGCCCCCACCACCTGTCCATCTCCTGAAATATGTCGATGACACTGCCTTCCTTGCTCTTGCCCCCACCCTCCAACGTTCCCAGCGCCTCCTCCAGTCCCACATTGACTTGTTCACCGCATGGTGCAACCAATGGCTCCTTAATGTCAATCCCTCCAAGACCCAGGCAATCATCATAAGCTGCACTCCCCCCCCCCCTTCTGCCTCCTAGATTTCTACCTTACTATCTATGGCTGCCCCATTGCCTGCACTCCCACCCTCAAGTACCTTGGCATCACCCTCAACCACCGCCTTTCCTGGACCCCCATCTCCTCACAATCCAAGCCAAGGCATATAACCATCTCCGTCTCCTCAAACTCCTCTCTGGCCGAACATGGGGATTAGACCCTTCGGGCTGGCCGGTGTGCCCGAGCGGTTCTAGGTGCTTCAGTCTGGAACCGCGTAACTGCTATGGTCGCAGGTTGGAATTGTGTCTTGGGCATGGATTTGTGTGATGTCCTTAGGTTAGTTAGGTTTAAGTAGTTCTAAATTATAGGGGACTGATGACCTCAGATGTTAAGTCTCATAGTGTTCAGAGCCATTTTACCATTAGACCCTTACACTTTCCTACTTACCTATAAGTCCCTCATCTGTCCCATCTTATGTTATGCCCACCCCCTTGAATCTCCGACCGCTCCACCTACTACAAATCCCTCCAAATCCTTGAGCACCATGCACTCCACCTCACTTATCGCATCTGTCTCCCATTCCCCACGCAAATCCTTTATGATCTGATTCCCTTTCCCCATCTCCTCCTATTCCTAGAACGAATGTGGATCCTATATGACTTACACAAACTGGATCCCCCCCGCCATCCTTTGGTTTCCCCCATCCTCTCCTACCCTAGCCCACTGCCACGCCTGTACCACAGTGTCCCGATTGTTCTCCATCTCCACATGCTCCATACCCTCACTCAAGGTGGCTTCTGCCCACTCCCACTCCCGGATGATGTCCTCGTGCCTTCCATCTACCCCTCCCACCAGATCTAGTCCCTACTTTCCGCCCTTCCTCAGGGCTCCCTCTCTCCTTCCCTCTCCCCCTTCCCTTCTTCCTCCTTTTCCCCTACCAAACACCTTCTTTTTCCTTTTCATCCCCCTCTATAGGCTTGAAGTTCCTTTCCTTCTCCCCTCCACTGCCCCCCTCCTACTCCATCCTTCTTTCCCCCTACCATCTCTCCTCCCTTTTTCGTCCCCCCTCCTCCCTTCACCCGGTGGTAGATCCCTTTCAGTACAGTGATTTTTAACGTTTTCATTGTGGTGTCAGTGTTACTCCAGTGTTGTGTGCAGTGCTACATTACACCAGCACCAGCAGTGTCTCCAGTGTAATTCATTTGTGTCCCCACTGTGGTGTTTCTCTGTTTTGGTTTGGACTCACAGTGTTCATTCTCCGCATGTGTGTATGGCTCTCGTCTATGTTGTTTTCAAATCTACTGTTTCTATTAATCTATTTTTGTTCCTGTTAATTCATCAGTTTATACCATTCTACATTATGTGTTATTTTCTCATTTGCCTATGTGTTCTCTGTAACTCTCTTGGCTGAAGAGTGTCATATTGTGCCACTGCCAGCCCGCCCCTCTTTGGGTAATGAAATAACAATAAAGAAAAAAAAAAGAAGCCATTTCTCGCCGCCTTGATCACCCTCATCTCGTGGTTACTCCTCTCCTCTCCAACCTCCGCCCTCTGCCGTGCCTGCACTGTTGTGTCCCCCCTACCCTCCATCCCTACACCCTTCATCTCCTTTCCCAAGGTGGCTTCTGTCAACTCCCCCTCCTGGATGATGCCCTCTCTCCCTCCATTCATCCCTCCTATCAACTCTGATCCTCACCTCACCCTCCTTTCCTCTGTCCTTACCCTGGGCTCTCTCTTCCCCCCTTCCATCCTGTTTTTCCCCGCCTACCCTCTCTCTGCCTCCCTTCTCTCCCCTGAGTCCTTTCTGCTCTCCCCTCCACTGCATTTCCCACTCCTTATCACATCCACCCAGCCCACCCCCTTTTCTTTGTCCCCACCCTCCATCGGCTCCCCCTTTTTTCCTTTCCTCTCCTCCCCCCTTTTCCCCCTCATAGGTCTGGGTCCTCCCCCCCCATATGCCGCCATGTCTCCTGTATAGTGCTGTTATAAGTGAGTGTTTAGAGTTGTGCGTCCCCTGTCATTGTTGGGAACAGCCACCGTACTGTCGCTAGTTGTGTTTTTTATGTCGTGCGAACAGAAACCAGACTGTCGCTGTGGTTTTCAATTGTGCCTGTCTACTTCTTGCGTGTTATCATCCACATCATCACCGCAGTGGTTTTATATTTTAAATTCCACAAATTACCGCCATTTTACAGATTTTTTACAATGTCACCGTTTTATCGCCTGTTTTTCTCGTTTGTTTCTATTCTCATTATGTTTCTTAACTTTTCTGTAGGGTGTAGAGCAGCATATTACGCTGCTGCCAGCCCGGCTACCCACCTCTGGTGGGAAATTGAAACCCAATAAAGAAAAAGAAAGAGGCCGTTTCTCGTAAGTAAATGTTCATAATTTTGCAAATTTGACATAAAATACGGAGAGGCAATTGCTGAAGCCATATCTACCATGAATACTGCCCTCACATCGTAGGACACAGCTGCGAATATCAGTTAATAACCACTAAATCCTGAAATTAAATTTTCGATTTGCGACAGCTGGAGATTAATTGCAACTCGCATAAAAGCATTTAAGCAATCATATTTCCCTCGCACCATATGCGAATGGGACAAGAAGAAGCCCGTGTAAGTAGCGTACTGGCAATTACCCTTTCTCATGCAATCCGCAGTGGCTTGCACAGTATATTTATTTATTTATCCTGATCATATAAGGGCTGTCAAGCCCTCTGTTATATGGGACCAAGATTTCACACATACAGTATGTATTACATCATAGTTACCTAAGAAAATAACAATTTTAATATGGCAACTAGTATGAGAATGATATGAGTGTTTGAAGTGGTGGTGCGAGTAAATTATACTGACTAAGAACTAATGAAGTTAACACTACTGCAACTGCTGCTACTGATATTGTTAATAATAACAATAATGAAAATAATTGTGAATTAACAATAGTGAGAGTGGCAGATAAAAGAAGAATTTATAGGTCTACCAAATAGGTGTTTTTCGATACAGTGAGATCTTGGATAAAGAAAATTTAAGGAGGCTACATCGGCTAAGGATACTGAGAAAATAGGAAGTTCAGACTGGAAAGAGGGATGTACAAGAGTAACGATTGCGTACAGGGACAATGGTAATCTTATTGTTGCTTTAATTACCTGTATTCTGAAGCTGAAAATGTTAATTCGTTCTCTAATGTAATGCTGGAGGTTGTTCGAGAATGGGTTTCCTACTACTGAGTAGGACTTCGAGATGATGGCTAAATGATGGAGTGGTACAGAAAAGATTTTCCTCTGATGGGAACTAGTAGTTCTGTCGTGTTGTTCAGACAAGAACGTTAAGGTGGAGGGGAGACATAAGGGACGATGTTCATTGATAAGCGGTATAGGAGACAGACGGTATGGAAATCTCTGCACCTGTCTACACGCAGTCAGGGTAGCTGTACATGTGATGGTGAAATGTGATCAAAGAGTCGAACAACACAGATATAACAAACACACGCTTCTATATCCAGTTCCAGGAGCCGAGAGCTTTCCTGAGAAAGGCCTTGTAGGATAACATCGCTGTAATCAATAATTGGAAGTGTAAGTGTTTGTACAAGTTTCTTTTCCAGGTCCACAGGGAAGATATTTTTAATTTTTTGTACGGCGTAGAGAGATGCTGATGCCTTCTTGCGCATTACAGTTACGTGTTGGGTACAATTTAAATTTTCGTCTGTTACTACTCCCACATTCTTTGCTGCAGGAGTGAAGTTGATATTTGTCCCATTTAGGATTAAGTATGGTAGAGGTACCAGATATTTCGGGCTAATTAGTATAGATGTGGGTCTATATGTATTTTTATAGCTGCAAATGAACCTCTAATTTAACGGACGCAATTATAAGTAGCAGTTGGTTCTAAGATTAACAGAAACATGCCGTTGCTCTATAATGCACTATAAAAACACAGATAACTTCAGTAGCTGGTGTGGAAAATTGATACGTCAGCAAACTGCTGCTTCATCCGTCACATTATATAAAAGCTTTCTGTGTAAAATCCGTGTTTACTAAATACCCACTCACAGCAAAATGTGTATACCCATCCCAACGAAGACTAATATTATAATATCGTTACGAGTGCGAAATAGAATCAAATTACGGGAGGTGGGATTGGCAGAAGGGGTGCATTGAAGCGACGCAGTCGGTGCAAAACTCGATCGGGATGTATGCAGCACGTGAAGCAGGTTACCTGGGAACCTAATTCCGGGGTAACTTCATCAGCGGGCGTTGCGCTCGAGGGGGGCTTGCGCGCCGGCGCCTGAATTCTGTCACAGCGCGTAAATTGAGCGGCGCTGCGTAGTGCGCCAAATCGGCTGCCATTCGTTCCACGCCGTGCTCGCGAGCAGTTCATTTTTACCGGGATCATCCAGGAAAGAGCTGCGTTACAGCAGTGAGAATGCTGGTACTCAACAGTTCGGATGTATTCTTCAGAAGTCTTGATGACGAAAAGTGATCAACTAAAGTGGGAGTGATATAACATTTATTAGTCATTAACTGAAGATGAGAACTGAGAAAATACAGTATTAAAGTCGCAAGAAACTGCAGATGATGGGTACTGTTCAGTTAATCTATAAACACAAAAATGAATGTTTCTTTATGTGTTTGTCCTAGGTGTGTGCCTAAAGGCGATGAAACTTGAGTGAGTTGTTCTCCGCACACCCGTCGAAGTTCCAACCCTCTCCTCCCCTCCCCCCCTCCCCCGCACCGTAAAAAGAGCATGACACATAGTTCAGGAGATATGACTTCATAAACATTGAGAAGCGTGAGAAACGGCCGCGTCAGGCATGACTTTTTGTTTTATTACTTGTGTATTAATAAAGCCATTCGCAACACATTTAGTAAATCTATTTAAAAAAGTATATGAAACCATGGGCATATTCCGCTCCAACCTTGTGTCAGAATTCAAACCAATCGATCAAGAACTTTCCGAGATTTGCTGTTAAGCAAAAACGAATAGAAAATGTAAATGCTCCTAATCACATCCCAATGATTCCAGCAGATATGCCATTCGAGTTCAAAATCTTGCAGTTTGCGGTGCGACTCGCATTTATAATGACCATCGACAAGGCGCAGGGACGACCACTACATGTGTGTGACTAAATATGGGAAATCCATGCTCTCACATGGACATCAGTGTGTGCCTTGCTCACGCATCGGGAAACTGCCTGAGTTACTCCTGTACTCACCAAACGGAAAAACCAAAAATATTGTATATCTAAAAGCCTTTCAATAAGCAGATTATTATTTTTTTTCTTTATTGTTATTTCATTCCCCTGCCCCACACAGGCAGGGAAGGGTTGGCAGCAGCACAGTCCACCGCTCTTCAGCCAAACGGCTTTATAAAATACAGAAAGGGGGATTCTTACATAAAAAGGTGGATAAAAAAAGAGATAAAAACACTTGAAATGGAGATGATGGGGATTAAAATACACATTAATATGGGGACATCCATTGGGGGACGGTGAAAAGTCGACATTAAGTTAAAAGAACACAGCTGGCAATTTGAAGCGCACTTAAAAAAATACTCGAGGCAAAAACAACCTAAAAGGCGGCCACAGTGTAAAAAGCACACGAACAATCATGAACTATACACAGGTCGAGCACACAATTAAAACCACATCATTTGATGACACTGTATAACAGCACCAAACACAATACTAACGTAGCACACTTGATAATGAATAAAAATCTGGGAGGATCTGCGGGGGAGGGGGGGGGGGGAGACAAGGGAGAAGAGAAATGGAGGCGAGAAGGAGGGGAGAGAAAGGGGATGAGGTGGGGGGGGCGTTCCGAAGGATGGCTGGGGAGGGAAGGGACGGGACAAGAGAGGGAAACAGCCGAGGAAGGGGTACAGGGACTCAGGGGGGAAGGAGGAAAATCCGCTCTGGGAGAAGCCGGGGAGAAGAAAAAGGGGGCCCTGGGGATGGGGGTGGGCGAGGGGGAGGGGAACAAGGACAGGTTACAGTTGGAAGGATGTCACGGCGAAGTTCAACATCTGGGAGGGGGAGGTGCTGTAAATTGCCCTGATGAAGGAGATGGGGGGTGTGAAGGTGGAGAGAGGGAGGGATACAGCGATAGAGGTGTGGCAACAGGCGGGGGGTGGAGATGAAGGAGGAGAGCAGGGGGTGGGCGGAATCCAGCCTCTGGACTGTGTAAAGGATGCGGAAGTGTTGGAGGAAAAGGAAGATGTGGGGGAAGGGGACGAGGTCATACAGCATTCATGTGGGGGAAGGAAGGCAGACACAGAAGGCAAGGCAGAGCGCGTGGCGTTTGAGGATTTGGAGGGCCTTATGAAAGCGGGGATGAGGAATTTGTAGGTGTGGAGGAAGGTGGAAGGATGTAATCCCCATGTCCGGCCAGATATGAGTTTCAGGAGACGGAGGCAGGAATTGCCTTCTGCTGGATGTCAGGAGATGAGGGGTCCAGGTGAGGTGACGATCGAGGGTGAGGCCAAGGTATCTGAGGGTGGGGGTGAGCTAGATAGGACAACCATAAACGGTGAGGTAGAAATGGTGGAGACGGAAAGAGCGGGTGGCGTGGCCTATGATGATTGGCTAGGTTTTGGAGAGGTTGATACGAAGGAACCACTGGTTATAACAAGTGCTGAACTGGTCAAGGTGGGTTTGGAGTGTGTGTTGGGACCGTTGAAGGTAGGATAGAGAGCCAGAAGCAGATTATGAAACCAAATACTTTTTTCTTTTCATGGCACTGTAACGCATGATGCGTACAGTTTGTAACAAACAAACATTATTTTATACAACTTTATGTACTGTGTAGCGTGTTTATGTTTGTGAGTAACAAACACACTGCACAAAAATATTATGTTTACCTTTGAGAAAGAACAACTAAGACAAATAAACTTCCTAGATACATGAGGTTCATTCAAATGAAACCTGGTCAGTGCGTCTACCTTTGCCTTACACGTAAGGTGGCACCACGTAACTGCTGGTATGGTGGCGCCATCTATTGGCAGAGAGACTGAAGCGTGCGCACAGTTTGATGTTGCATAGTGCCATTGTGGTTTCACGACGAAGAGAATGTGTTCACACAAGTTAACGTCCACTACCGCACATGTAGGAGAAAAGCAGGAACAACGAGGAGTGATTCGTTTTTTAGCGGTGGAGGGAGTTGGAGGCCGTGAAATGTATCAACGAATGAAGGCTGTATACGGTGAGTACAGTCTGAGTTATTCAGTGCTGTGGAATGGCGCAAACGATTCCTTGAGGTTCGCGAGTCACTGGAAGACGACGCTCGTCCTGGACAGGCTCATCGTGTCATCGCACCGGATATGGTTGCGAAAGTGACAACCGCAGAATCACCGTGGACCTCTAAAACAAGCTTGCGGGCATAGATTCGCAACGGACTATGAAGTGTGTGACTGGTTCCAGGCCTGGATCCGACAGCAGCGTACTAGCTTCTTCAAGGATGGAATCGACTGGCTAGTGTCGCAATGGGATAAATGTGCCAACAGTTTTGGCGACAATTTTTGAGTATGTGTACTTTGCATAACTATATTTTTGAGTTAATAAAATCGTTACCGTTGCTTTACGCTAGTGACCGTGTTTCATTTGAATTCCCCTTATGGAATGGAAATGAAATCCTATGTTTCTTGATGGAGCGTAGGGGAACGATGCGGGAGACCCGCAACGCCGTACTAGGCAAGGTCCTAATGGAGGTGGTTTGCCGTTGCCTTCCTCCGACCGTAATAGGGATGAATGATGATCATGAAGACGACAGAACACCCAGTCATCTCGGGGCAGGTGAAAATCCCCGACCCCGTCGGGAAGCGAACCCAGGATCCCGTGCACGGGGGGCGAGAACGCTACCGCGAGACCGCGAGCTACAGACAATGGCATGTGTGTGAATGTAATAGTTGTTAGCGAGCGGTGGAAAGCTTTGGTGATAGCTGATTTGACTTTTTGTTTCAATGTTCTGTGGAGAGTTTCATGGATAAGCGAGTGTAAAGATGTTGGGTGGTATTATTGTTATATTGGGTGGTATTACTATATTAATCCTCTTTGGGAGCGTTATTCTATTATTTTTCTATTAGTTTAAACAATGAATTGTTTGACATGCGTACTTGGTCATCCAGCAGGTTTTTCCTTTCTGCTTTGGTTTTCTGTATATGGTAATTTTCTTGTAGGGTTAGGAGGTGTTTTTTATTGTTTATTCCAATTATTTTCGTGTCTTCTCCTCTAGTGGTTGGTTTGTGGTTATGTTCTCTTATGTGTCCTGCAAATGTGGAGTGGTTTTTCCAATATTTCCAGGCTCTCATGTGTTCTTGTATCTAACATCAAATCTTTTATCTGTTTGTCGTAAGTATCTGCCTTCATAAGCGTTACTCTGTAGTTGATATATATACCTGCTTTCTGACATTTGTCGCTGTTTGTCAGTTTTGGGTGTGTACGTTTGTATAGAATTGTCTGTTGTGTATGGTATGTTTATTCTCTGTCTTTTGAAAATGCTGGTGATTTTATGTGTGTCAGTGTGTGTATGTCATTGTGTACCATCTTGTGTTTTGCTCCGTCTTTTTGTGATTATTTGAGTCACTTTGCCTACATGTACAGCGTAGAAGAAAACTAGCTGCAAACATGCTTACAAACGACTCCGCATAGATCTTATACTGTATAATGTACGAGATGTTAATGTGAATTGAACTTTCCCCGTTTATATTAGAAAAAAATGGAAATGAGCCTTTGGCGTCATTGGCCGGAGGCCCCTTGCGGGCAGGTGCAGGTCTTACTACATTCGACGCCAAATTGGGCGATCTGCGCGCCGGATGGGGATGAAATGATGATGAAGACAGCACAACACGGAGTCCCTGAGCAGAGAAAATCCCCGACCCAGCCGGGAATCGAACCTTTCGGGCCCGTAGGACGGAAATCCGTCACACTGGCCACTCAGCTATCGGGGCGGACGGCATTTATATCAGAAGATACCGGCAGAATGTATGTACAGGTGACAAATGCTAGCTGAATACAAAAACTAAACTTTGTGATCTGCCTTACGGCAGGTCTTGTCATGGGGGAAGCCTCGTCAGAGAGGTCCACCGATTGAGCGTCAAGGGAAGTGAATGGTTTCCCGTTGCCTTCCACTGGTGATGATGAAATGATAATGAGGACAACACAACACCCAGACCCTGAGCGGAGAAAATCTCCGACCCAGCCGGGAATCGAACCCGGGTCCCTTGACGTTCAAATTGGTTCAAATGGCTCTGAGCACTATGGGACTTAACATCTGTGGTCATCAGTCCCCTAGAACTTAGAACTACTTAAACCTAACTAACCTAAGGACATCACACATCCATACCCGAGGCAGGATTCGAATCTGCGACCGTAGTAGTCGCGCGGTTCCAGACTGAAGCGCCTAGAACCGCACGGCCACTCGCCGGCCCCCTTGGGGTGACAGACCGCCGCGGTGACCAATTTTTTTTTTTTAAATCTCATTTTGTTCGTTTTTTAGATCGTTGCATCAGCTCGGGGCTGACGTCGCAAGACACCCGTTTCAGTTCGTCGTTGATCTATTAACTCAGTTTTTTTTATTACAGAGGGCAGCTAACCCTCTGACCGAACACGCTGAGCTACCGTGCCGGCTCATTTTGTTCGATATACACTCCTGGAAATGGAAAAAAGAACACATTGACACCGGTGTGTCAGACCCACCATACTTGCTCCGGACACTGCGAGAGGGCTGTACAAGCAATGATCACACGCACGGCACAGCGGACACACCAGGAACCGCGGTGTTGGCCGTCGAATGGCGCTAGCTGCGCAGCATTTGTGCACCGCCGCCGTCAGTGTCAGCCAGTTTGCTGTGGCATACGGAGCTCCATCGCAGTTTTTAACACTGGCAGCATGCCGCGACAGCGTGGACGTGAACCGTATGTGCAGTTGACGGACTTTGAGCGAGGGCGTATAGTGGGCATGCGGGAGGCCGGGTGGACGTACCGCCGAACTGCTCAACACGTGGGGCGTGAGGTCTCCACAGTACATCGATGTTGTCGCCAGTGGTCGGCGGAAGGTGCACGTGCCCGTCGACCTGGGACCGGACCGCAGCGACGCACGGATGCACGCCAAGACCGTAGGATCCTACGCAGTGCCGTAGGGGACCGCACCGCCACTTCCCAGCAAATTAGGGACACCGTTGCTCCTGGGGTATCGGCGAGGGCCATTCGCAACCGTCTCCATGAAGCTGGGCTACGGTCCCGCACACCGTTAGGCCGTCTTCCGCTCACGCCCCAACATCGTGCAGCCCGCCTCCAGTGGTGTCGCGACAGGCGTGAATGGAGGGACGAATGGAGACGTGTCGTCTTCAGCGATGAGAGTCGCTTCTGCCTTGGTGCCAATGATGGTCGTATGCGTGTTTGGCGCCGTGCAGGTGAGTGCCACAATCAGGACTGCATACGACCGAGGCACACAGGGCCAACACCCGGCATCATGGTGTGGGGAGCGATCTCCTACACTGGCCGTACACCACTGGTGATCGTCGAGGGGACACTGAATAGTGCACGGTACATCCAAACCGTCATCGAACCCATCTTTCTACCATTCCTAGACCGGCAAGGGAACTTGCTGTTCCAACAGGACAATGCACGTCCGCATGTATCCCGTGCCACCCAAAGTGCTCTAGAAGGTGTACGTCAACTACCCTGGCCAGCAAGATCTCCGGATCTGTCCCCCATTGAGCATGTTTTGGACTGGATGAAGCGTCGTCTCACGCGGTCTGCACGTCCAGCACGAACGCTGGTCCAACTGAGGCGCCAGGTGGAAATGGCATGGCAAGCCGTTCCACAGGACTACATCCAGCATCTCTATGATCGTCTCCATGGGAGAATAGCAGCCTGCATTGCTGCGAAAGGTGGATATGCACTGTACTAGTGCCGACATTGTGCATGCTCTGTTGCCTGTGTCAATGTGCCTGTGGTTCTGTCAGTGTGATCATGTGATGTATCTGACCCCAGGAATGTGTCAATAAAGTTTCCCCTTCCTGGGACAATGAATTCATGGTGTTCTTATTTCAATTTCCAGGAGTGTAGTTCGTTGCGTTTGATCTGGGCAGACGCCACAAGACATTCGTTCAAGTTGGTCGTTGATTCCTTGTCTCAGTTATTTTTATTACAGACAGCACGCTGCCCTCTGACCGAATACGCTGAGCTACCGTGCCGGCTACCACTCAGCTATCGTGGCGGACAGCGGAAGTGGCTGAGCGGTTCTAGGCGCTTCAGTCCGGAACCGCACGACTGCTACAATCGCAGGTTCGAATCCTGCCTCCGGCATGGATGTCTGTGATGTCCTTAGGTTAGTTAGGTTTAAGTAGTTCTAACTTCTAGGGGACTGATGACCTTAGATGTAAAGTCCCATAGTGCTCAGAGCCATTTGAACCATTTGGACAGCTGAGTACATAACCAGCTCTAAAGAGGAGTGCCTCAAATATTCATATCGTAACTCACTTGTTGACTGATATCTAAAAGCTACCGATTGAGAAACATACAAATGGTACACATACTCGTCAGAGAAACTATTGTGAACATCTTAATACGAATAAAATTTGTAATAAATAAAGCAATGAACATAATTAAAGAATGTTATCTGGAGAGGTGTGCAAAATTTAAGGACGAACCCAACTTTCACATTACATGTCACTGCCAAGTAACATAGCTCGATGAAACTAAGACCGTATATGATAAGAATTGCTACAGTATAGTACAGAAGGTAATTGAAAGAAGTACTTAACGAGACGAATGGAAAGGATACTTTTATTCAAAGACAATAATTACACTGACGTCACCGCGATTTATTACAGTCCTCTGAACATTACAAAAGGTGGGAGGTGGTTCTTAATAAGGTGTATGATCACCACGTCCTGCAACGTGTTCCCATGCTGGCTGGAATGTTGATACGGAGTTCTTGCAGCAGGGCGTTCCATTTCTCCACCAGGAGGTTGACGACTATTGGATGGTCCTTCGTGCATGTGGACGTGTTGCAGTATGTAGGTTGGTTGGTTGGTTTGGGGAAGGAGACCAGACAGCGTGGTCATCGGTCTCATCGGATTGGGGAAGGATTGGGAAGGAAGTCGGCCGTGCCCTTTCAGAGGAACCATCCCGGCATTTGCCTGGAGTGATTTAGGGAAATCACGGAGAACCTAAATCAGAATGTTCGGACGCGGGATTGAACCGTCGTCCTCCCGAATGCGAGTCCAATGTCTAACCACTGCGCCACCCCGCTCGGTTGTTGCAGTATGTTTCTCCAACGCACCCCACACGTGCTCGATGAGATTTAAGACGGGAGAACGGGCAGAATAATCCGTTCGCCGAATATCCTCTCGTCCCAAGAGCTCCTTTATCTGCTCTGTTCGATGCGGTCGTCCAGTGACATCCATAAAATTGAAGACAGGGCCGGTGGAACAATCAAGCTGTCCTCACGCCTTACGCGGAACTTTTCTGTGGTCGATTGGAAGACCTCTGGCAAAATGCTCTCTCACATTCATAAATTTTTGCCAAGTTGTTAATACGAGGGTTGGAACTTTAATAGTGGCAACTATTTATTCTATTTATTTACAACTCGTACAAAATAGATGCGTGTTTCAAAGTTTTACTGACCTTCAAAGTAGTCACCAGCATTGTGTATAACCCGTTGCCAGCGTTGTGGAAGTCGTAGGATACTCTTACGAGGGAACGTCCCCATCGCACCCCCCTCAGATTTAGTTATAAGTTAGCACAGTGGATAGGCCTTGAAAAACTGAACACATATCAACAGAGAAAACAGGAAGAAGTTGTGTGGAACCATGAAAAAAATAAACAAAATACACAAACTGAGTAGTCCATGCGCACAGATAGGCAACATCAAGGACATTGTGAGTTCAGGTGCGTCGTGGTCCCGTGGTTAGCGTGAGCAGCAGCCGAATGAGAGGTCCTTGGTTGAAGCCTTCCCTCGGGTGAAAATTTTATTTTCGCAAAGTTATGATCTCTCCGTTCGTTCATTGGCGTCTCTGTTCACTGTAATAAGTTTAGTGTCTGTGTTTTGCGACCGCACCGTAAAACCGTGCGATTAGTAGACGAAAGGACGTGCCTCTCCAATGGGAACCGAAAACATTTGATCGCAGGTTCATAGGTCAACCGATTCCTGCACAGGAAAACACGTCTGATATATTCTATACGACACTGGTGACGGCATGTGCGTCACATGACAGGAATATGTTGTCGACCCACCTAACTTGTACACTTGGCGAATGGGTAAAAAGATTCTTCTATCTTGCCCGATTTCGGTTTTCCTGTGGATATGATTATCATAAAATAAATTAAACTTTTCATTCGATGGAAGAATTAAACCAAGAACCTCTCGCTCCGCAGCTGCTCACGCTAACCGCGGGACCACGGGGCTCCTGAGTTCAGACTGTCCTTATCTTGCGCATGCACTACTCAGTTTGTATATTTTGCTTATTTTTTTCATAGTTCCACACAACTTCTTCGTGTTTTCTCGATTGATCTGTGTTTCGTTTATCAAGGCCTATCCACTGTGCCAACTTATAACTAAATCTGAGGGGGGTGCGATGGGGAGGTTCCCTTGTTAGCAGTGGCAGTTGTGTTGACAGTTCGAGCGGCGCGGTTAATTGCCCGACGAATTTGTACCAGTCTGAAGCGAATGCAGTGAAGTGTTTCCTTCAGTTTACAAATCGAGTTGAACTTACGAGGGCTGAAGTCAGGGGAGTGTAGTAGGTGGTATAGCACTTTTAGCAGCCCCATCAGTCAAACAAATCAGTAATAGCTTGCACTGTACGTGCTTAAGCATTGTCCTGCAAAATGATGAACAGGTCCTGCAGTTTGTCATCACTCCAGTCTCTATGCTGTTCATTTGTGGAACACAACCTATAACCAGCTTTTTTCGACATCAAGGGGATCGTTAACCATGAATTTGTTCCCCAGGATATCTCAGTTTACCAATATCACCACCTTCAAGCACAAAAACGATTAAATGAAACAGTGAGGAAGAAAACGACCCTTATTTTAACAGTCATGAGATAATTTTTTTTATCAAAACTCCCCAGCGCACACAGTTGCTTTTGGCCAAAAGAAAATTACAACGGCTGTATGAATTAAATTTATTCTTGACCGGTTCAAATGGTTCAAATGGCTCTGAGCACTATGGGACTTAACATCTGTGGTCGTCAGTCCCCTAGAACTTAGAACTACTTAAACCTAACTAACCTAAGGACACCACACACATCCATGCCCGAGGCAGGATTCGAACCTGCGACCGTAGCGGTCACGCGGTTTCAGACTGAAGCGCCTAGAGCCGCACGGTCACACCGGCCGGCCTCTTGACCGGTTTTAGTTGTTTCAACCATTATCAAGTGGGAGAGAAATTATAACATCTGTTGATTTAAAAATGTTTATCTCTCATAGAAGACACTTTCATATACCAAATCTAACAATGACAGAACTTGGAATGAAACATAACCAGATTTTGACAGCTTCTTGAAAAGCTTCGGTAAGATGCAACATAACCGGCTTTTGACATCATCTCGAAAAGCTTCGGTAATTTGCAGATACACTCCTGACTGTTAAAAAGCTTTTACAGCTATATCCGGTTACCTACAAAAATTTTCAAATGACGACGGTTTCTCATCCATCCTAGTCACCAGCCCCCGTCACTTTTTGTTCCCAATAATGAAAAGCAACCTGGAAGGGAAACATTTTCAAGATTTAGAACACGTGAAAAAAAATCGTTGAAGGCACTAAACAGCGTTATGTCAGACGAGTTTAAAACGTTTCCATCAATGAAAAAAAAACGTTAGTACTAATATCATGCGTGATGTGCACTATTTTGAAAGTGTTTATGCTTTGAAAATGATCGTCCAATACACGACATTTTTTGTTTTGTTTTGTTTTTGGAGACTGTCCGCCTTGAGCAAAAGACAATTTCTATGTTTCCTTTTATTTCCCAGACGTGTTTCCCTGAAGTTTCGGCGTTAGCGGGCGTTTATTATCTTTCTATTAAACAGGAAAAATGCTCTTTACTACTTGTAGAAGTATAAATTTGAGTTTTTGAGGCAGTATTTACAAATTTGAAAAACAGAAGAAATTTTGTGTACAGGATGAACCAACCAAAACGAGCACAGCAAATACTGCGGAAATGGGAAGTGCTATTAGCGTGCGGTTTTCACAGAATGGACTGGTAGACAGGGGTCCGTATTATTAGTCAGTCAACAGAGTGTAATAATACTTAGAAAGTGTATTTTTTGTGCAAACATGCACTTTTTAAATGTAACAATGCCTATTGACACTAAGAAAGTAAAAGTGGATAAATTAGAATGGCAGTGGGATTTATTGCAGGACTGTAGTGCGAATCGTTTACGAGCTATCGTATTTTGAAGAAGTCCCGCGCCGACGCTTGTACAATACTTGTGATAGCACACACGAAAGAACAACACAACAGCATACACTAGTGACGTGGACTCTGACCATTAACGAGACAACTGACCGTCACAGGCTGTGTTCAAACTGACCACCAGCAGCAGAAGTACACGCTTGCTGTCTGTTAACGGAACGACTGCTGCACACGCTCTAGCATTTCAGCGGAGATGTCCGAGCGGGTTGCAATAATACGTCGTTGTACATCATCGGGTGTACTTTGTATGTCGTTGTAGAGAGCGTCTTTTACCTTTAGCCACAGAAAAATGTCTACAGGAATCAAATCTGGGGAACAGGCCACTGGTTCTCTGTTTCCAATCCAACGATTTGGAAACTATCGTGAAGATATGTTGTAATACTTTGTGCAATATGGGCTGGACAGCCATCACGTGGGTACCACAGGTTCCTGCTAGTCTGCAGAGGAACGTCTTTGCATCTGTGGAAGATGGTCAGTTAGCAGGCTGTGATATTTGTGCATGTTCAGCGTATATGAAAAACGGGCCATGAGCTGATGGTTCACTATCCCACACTACACTACATGGATGCTGACGTTCCATTTGACGAAGGCAATGGGGATTATTAACAGATCAATGGTGCATGTTTCGGCGGTTTCTCTGCCATGATTGGTAAATATGGATTCATCACTAAACAAGATACATGACACATGTGGAGTATCCTGGTACAGAAGTTAACACGATTCTCATAATCGTTTCCATGCAGCTCTTGATGGAGCGAGCTGTGATAGTGATGGAATCTACATGGAAGGAATCTATGCACAGGACACTTGCCTTACTCATGATACTTCTTCGTGCTAATGCGCGGGAGCCATGTCGCCTTTTTCTGCGTTGGTAAATCCCATATTCGCGCACGACCTACTGCTTGGGTTGTTGCTCACTAACTGACTAGCAAGTCGCGTTTCACTCAAGGAACAACCAAGCACAATGTAAGCAGATATAACAAAAAAAAAAAAGGCTCTAAGCACTATGGGACTTAACAAAAATGGTTCAAATGGCTCTGAGCACTATGGGAATTACCATCTGATGTCATCAGTCGCCTACAATTAGAAGTACTTAAACCTAACTAACCTAGGTACATCACACACATCCATGCCTGAGGCAGGATTCGAACCTGCGATCGTAGCAGCAGCACGGTTCCGGACTGAAGCGCCTAGAACCGCTCGTCCACAACAGCCGGCGCAGATATAACAACATTGTACGTAGCAACTAAGCAGACTGAATGGCATATAAAAGTGTCAATGTGGAACCTTCACCCTATATCTAATTTATTACTGCCAGTAGGTACTGTTCCTTTAAAAAAAAAGTGTATGTTTGCAGAAAAAAATACACTTTCTAAATATTACTGAAGTCTGGTTACTGGCTAACAATACAAGCCCCTGATTACCAATCCATTATGTGAAAACCGCACGTCAACAGCACTTTCCATTTCCACAGTATTTGCGGTGCAAGTTTTAGCTGGGTCACCCTGTGTATGCCTTGTTACCACATGCTGTGGTTTTCCTGGATTTTTTATATTTTTTATTGCAGTTGATTTCTTTTTCACAGTTTGTCGTCCGCAACCATGTAGAATTTAATTTGAAACAGTTATTTACTTCGTAACTGGGGTGTTATGGTTATACCGAACGTTAACTAATTTCATGTGGAAGATAGTGTGTGTGTGTGTGTGTGTGTGTGTGTGTGTGTGTGCGCACGAAATATTGTTTGTAAAACAGTTCTTCTTATTTCTGAGTACGTCCTGCTAAAGTACGAGGCGTGTTTTTTAAGTAAGTACCGTTTTGAAATAAAAAAAGACGCGCTAAGATATCTTAATAATTTTATTTTTACACGAAAGCCTGTACCTTAATCTACGCTCTGACTTCATTACAGACTGATTCTTTCTTGTTTACGTTGTGTATTGAGTGTTTAAGATGTCTCCGATAATCGTGAGTACCGCCGACTGTGAAGTAGATTTATTAGTTGTAAAGGCCTATAAGCGATCGATATTCATCGTGAGATCTGAGCAGTTTACGGAGAAAACACTATGAGTGCTGGAATGGTAAGAACGTGGGTGAGTCCATTTAAAAATGGCTCTGAGCACCATGCGACTTAACTTCTGAGGTCATCAGTCGAGACCATTTAAGATGGCCGTACAAATATGCATGATGAACAACGGAGTGGGCGTTTCTGCGGTCGTTAATGAAAGTTTGGTGCATGAAGTGGACAATAAGGTGGGAGGAAACAGACGCTTTACGATTTCCTCCTTGCGGGATGACGTTCCTAATGTTTCTCATAGTGTTTGTATGGCATTGTGACCGAGCACTTGAATTACCGAAAATTGTGCGCACGTTGGGTACCGAAAATGTTGACGGATGTGCACAGAACCAAACGTTTAGACAGTGCATTCACTTTCCTTGAGCGGTACCACAACGACGGTGATGATTTCTTATGTTACGGGCGATGAAACATGGGTGGCCTACATCACACCAGAATCAAAGCAACAGTCCATAGAAGTTGTGCAAGGGCATCGTTTTGCTGCAAGACAATGTCCGTCCGCATGCTTCGAATCAGACCAAAGATCTCATCACATCTTTTCGATGGGAAACTCCAGATCATCTTCCGTACAGCCCCGATCTTGCGCCCAGTGAGTACCATCTGTTCCTGCACCTGAAGAAACACCTGGGCGGTCAGCGTCTTCAAGACGATGACGAAGTCAAAACAGTGGCGATGCAGTGGTTAACAAGCGAGGCGGCAGACTTCTATGAGGAGAGGATCCAAAAACTGGTACATTATGAGAAGTGCCTCAATATTGAATGAAATTATGTAGAAAATTAGATTAGGGTACAGGCTTTCATGTAAAAATAAAATTATGGAGGTATCTTAGCACGACCTTTTTTTAATTTTAAAACGGTACTTACTTAAAGGCCGGCCGCTGCTGCCCGAGCGGTTCTAGGGGCTTCAGTCTGGAACCGCGCGACCAGGTTCGAATCCTGCCTCGGGCATGGATGTGTGTGATGTCCTTAGGTTAGTTAGGTTTAAGTAGTTCTAAGTTCTAGGGGACTGATGACCTGAGATGTTAAGTCCCATAGTGCTCAGAGCCATTTGAACTTACTTAAAAAACACGTCTCGTAATAAACAGCATTTATGACCAGTGAAATATACGAGTACATCCACGAGTTGTCGCTGGAAGGATTAACCGTTCTGAGACTAAATTAATCGCAGACGTGCTGCCCGCGGTATGCGCGCGGTCGCGACCACTTTCTCTGCGGCCAGACTCGTGAATCACGGCACGCGGGCGCGATGCCCAGCCGGCGCCGGTGCTGCACGCGGTATGTTTAGCGCGCGGAAAATCCCGGCTTCACGCCTGGGGGCTGACAGGCGGGCGGGAAGCTCTCAGCTGCGCTGTCGCGTCACGTGGCGCTGCGCGCCAGCTAACAGGGGGCGGCGTGCCGTCGCCAGCAGTCACGGACCTGCCTCATCTCCGCATTTGACTGCACACGCTGCCACGCCGCGTCAATGGCCTACCCACCCGCCGTTACTGAAAATTACACCTGTCGGATGCAGCCAAATTAGCTGCCTACACCAATTACATTGTGCTGTTCCTTGTTGTGACAGCGATGGAAAGTTGACTGACGTACCGCTTTTTTAAATCGGCGAGATACGTTGAAAGGTGTGTGTGTAAATTGTCGTAGGAATTTTTTCTTGTTTTGAATGTCCGGAATCGCGCTCGTAGTGTTTCAATTGCTTAGGCCGGTATTACACTATCAAATTTCTTTGTCAAAAATCTTTGTCAAGGATATTTGATGGTATAACAGGGAACTTCGTCAAATGTCGTCAAATATTTGATCAAATCTAGAGTCTCGCTGTAGATTTGATCAAAGAAGTCGCTTGTCTTCTGTTCACTGCAATGTGACATGTTACCACATGAAGCGCTAGCATCGCTGCAGCGTTCTGTCGTCTGTAGCGTTTTTATAAACATTACCGATAAATCCCCCCCCCCCCCCCCCCCCCATGAACCATGGACCTTGCCGCTGGTGGGGAGGCTTGCGTGCCTCAGCGATACAGATAGCCGTACCGTAGGTACAACCACAACGGAGGGGTATCTGTTGAGAGGCCAGACAAACATGTGGTTCCTGAAGAGGGGCAGCAGCCTTTTCAGTAGTTGCAAGGGCAACAGTCTGGATGATTGACTGATCTGGCCTTGTAACAATAACCAAAACGGCCTTGCTGTGCTGGTACTGCGAACGGCTGAAAGCAAGGGGAAACTACGGCCGTAATTTTTCCCGAGGGCATGCAGCTTTACTGTATGATTAAATGATGATGGCGTCCTCTTGGGTAAAATATTCCGGAGGTAAAATAGTCCCCCATTCGGATCTCCGGGCGGGGACTACTCAAGAGGATGTCGTTATCAGGAGAAAGAAAACTGGCGTTCTACGGATCGGAGCGTGGAATGTCAGATCCCTTAATCGGGGCAGGTAGGTTAGAAAATTTAAAAAGGGAAATGGATAGATTAAAGTTAGATATAGTGGGAATTAGTGAAGTTCGGTGGCAGGAGGAACAAGACTTCTGGTCAGGTGACTACAGGGTTATAAACACAAAGTCAAATAGGGGTAATGCAGGAGTAGGTTTCATAATGAATAGGAAAATAGGAATGCGGGTAAGCTACTACAAACAGCATAGTGAACGCATTATTGTGGCCAAGATAGATACGAAGCCCACACCTACTACAGTAGTACAAGTTTATATGCCAACTAGCTCTGCAGATGACGAAGAAATTGAAGAAATGTATGATGAAATAAAAGAAATTATTCAGATTGTGAACGGAGACGAAAATTTAATAGTCATGGGTGACTGGAATGCGAGTGTAGGAAAAGGGAGAGAAGGAAACGTAGTAGGTGAATATGGATTGGGGCTAAGAAATGAAAGAGGAAGCCGCCTGGTAGAATTCTGCACAGAGCACAACTTAATCATAGCTAACACTTGGTTTAAGAATCATGATAGAAGGTTGTATACATGGAAGAACCCTGGAGATACTAAAAGGTATCAGATAGATTATATAATGGTAAGACAGAGATTTAGGAACCAGGTTTTAAATTGTAAGACATTTCCAGGGGCAGATGTGGACTCTGACCACAATCTATTGGTTATGACCTGTAGATTAAAACTGAAGAAACTGCAAAAAGGTGGGAATTTAAGGAGATGGGACCTGGATAAACTGAAAGAACCAGAGGTTGTACAGAGTTTCAGGGAGAGCATAAGGGAACAATTGACAGGAATGGGGGAAAGAAATACAGTAGAAGAGGAATGGGTAGCTTTGAGGGATGAAGTAGTGAAGGCAGCAGAGGATCAAGTAGGTAAAAAGACGAGGGCTAGTAGAAATCCTTGGGTAACAGAAGAAATATTGAATTTAATTGATGAAAGGAGAAAATATAAAAATGCAGTAAATGATGCAGGCAAAAAGGAATACAAACGTCTCAAAAATGAGATCGACAGGAAGTGCAAAATGGCTAAGCAGGGATGGCTAGAGGACAAATGTAAGGATGTAGAGGCTTATCTCACTAGGGGTAAGATAGATACTGCCTACAGGAAAATTAAAGAGACCTTTGGAGAGAAGAGAACCACTTGTATGAACATCAAGAGCTCAGATGGAAACCCAGTTCTAAGCAAAGAAGGGAAAGCAGAAAGGTGGAAGGAGTATATAGAGGGTCTATACAAGGGCGATGTACTTGAGGACAATATTATGGAAATGGAAGAGGATGTAGATGAAGATGAAATGGGAGATACGATACTGCGTGAAGAGTTTGACAGAGCACTGAAAGACCTGAGTCGAAACAAGGCCCCCGGAGTAGACAACATTCCATTGGAACTACTGACGGCCTTGGGAGAGCCAGTCCTGACAAAACTCTACCATCTGGTCAGCAAGATGTATGAGACAGGTGAAATACCCTCAGACTTCAAGAAGAATATAATAATTCAAATCCCAAAGAAAGCAGGTGTTGACAGATGTGAAAATTACCGAACAATCAGTTTAATAAGCCACGGCTGCAAAATACTAACACGAATTCTTTACAGACGAATGGAAAAACTAGTAGAAGCCAACCTCGGGGAAGATCAGTTTGGATTCCGTAGAAATACTGGAACACGTGAGGCAATACTGACCTTACGACTTATCTTAGAAGAAAGATTAAGGAAAGGCAAATCTACGTTTCTAGCATTTGTAGACTTAGAGAAAGCTTTTGACAATGTTGACTGGAATACTCTCTTTCAAATTCTAAAGGTGGCAGGGGTAAAATACAGGGAGCGAAAGGCTATTTACAATTTGTACAGAAACCAGATGGCTGTTATAAGAGTCGAGGGACATGAAAGGGAAGCAGCGGTGGGGAAGGGAGTAAGACAGGGTTGTAGCCTCTCCCCGATGTTATTCAATCTGTATATTGAGCAAGCAGTAAAGGAAACAAAAGAAAATGTCGGAGTAGGTATTAAAATCCATGGAGAAGAAATAAAAACTTTGAGGTTCGCCGATGACATTGTAATTCTGTCAGAGACAGCAAAGGACTTGGAAGAGCAGTTGAATGGAATGGATGGTATCTTGAAGGGAGGGTATAAGATGAACATCAACAAGAGCAAAACGAGGATAATGGAATGTAGTGGAATTAAGTCGGGTGATGCTGAGGGAATTATATTAGGAAATGAGACACTTAAAGTAGTAAAGGAGTTTTGCTATTTGGGGAGCAAAATAACTGATGATGGTCGAAGTAGAGAGGATATAAGATGTAGACTGGCAATGGCAAGGAAAGCGTTTCTGAAGAAGAGAAATTTGTTAACATCGAGTATAGATTTGTCAGGAAGTCGTTTCTGAAAGTATTTGTATGGAGTGTAGCCATGTATGGAAGTGAAACATGGACGATAAATAGTTTGGACAAGAAGAGAATAGAAGCTTTCGAAATGTGGTGCTACAGAAGAATGCTGAAGATTAGATGGGTAGATCACATAACTAATGAGGAAGTATTGAATAGGATTGGGGAGAAGAGAAGTTTGTGGCACAACTTGACCAGAAGAAGGGATCGTTTGGTAGGACATGTTCTGAGGCATCAAGGGATCACCAATTTAGTATTGGAGGGCAGCGTGGAGGGTAAAAATCGTAGGGGGAGACCAAGAGATGAATACACTAAGCAGATTCTGAAGGATGCAGGTTGCAGTAGGTACTGGGAGATGAAGAAGCTTGCACAGGATAGAGTAGCATGGAGAGCTGCATCAAACCAGTCTCAGGACTGAAGACCACAACAACAACAAACCGATAAATACAATTGGTGTGTGCCCACAACTACAAAATTAATAGAGATGCATGAAGCTGATGAGGCGCTTTACAATGCGAGGCACCCTGAATACAAAAACAGATTAAGAAGACTGGAGACCTGACCTGACCTGACCTAACCTAACTTAACCCTCTCCTGTAGCAAGGAATCGGAGTGTTACAGTGAGTCTGTCTTCTGAAGATGTAGCAGTTCTTAAGTGAATATTGTTCTTTGTGATATGAGGATACACTCCACTGAGCACATACAGAAATGTATGCTCATCCTTTCTTAAGTAATTGATGTACGACTTGACGTCCTCCACCATAGGCTCACGTAACAAGTTTTGTTGAATGCTTTTATCGTGTCATCGTAAAACCCACGCGTTCACCCAGGTGTGTTTCCTTTTTTTCCCCCGCTTCTCTTCCGCATGTGCACACAGTGCAATTGTGGTACATGCAACTGCTGCAGTTAATAACAAGTTGTTGTTGTCAGCCATCTTGAACTTTGACGAAAAATATGATGAGAGTGTAATACCACTTCTAGCGCTACGTCAAAGATCTTTGTCAAATATATTTGACGGAATATTTGATGTGATCAAATCTTTGACAAAGAAATTTGATAGTGTAATACCGGCATTAGGCATGCGCGGAACCTCGCCAGAGAAGCTGCTCTGCACAGAGATGAGTTAGAAGTGATCTTTGCTCTGCGAAGATGCGCACCGGATTTATCTGTTGATCACGAGGAGGAGGAAACGTTAGCGACAGCCCCGGACATTTGCACAAGCCCCACCCATTTACCCCCCTCCACACCTACCCCCCGCCATCGCTGTCGTGTTTTTGTTCGTCGTTTTTTGTTTTACCGCGGTTGTTCATACTAGCAGTGTTGTGCTGTTAGTACTTCTTAGCAGTTTGTGTAATACTGTCAAAATGAAACATAGATATGCACTCTCAATAAAGTTATCATACACAAGCTACCTAATCTTCACTGTTGTGGGCAACTGCTGTCAGAACTGATACCTAACAGACATTAAAGTACGATAAGATGTGTTGGAATGACACTGACGAAATTATGTACATATGTTTAACAATTGGCATCTCTAAAGCTCTCAAACACTGAAGAAGAACTCAAAGTACTCTCGTGTCTGCTATAAGCAAGCAGTCATAAGAGTTCACAAGTAAAAATTCACCCATTACCCAGGCAAATATTAATGAAGAATGTCACTGTATAAATATCTGACTGCTTGCATTACCCATTTCTACATTATTCCACTCTTATATTCTTTAGTCTTAATGAGGTAATCAGAAACAAACCAAGACATCGACTTTACCTTGTTTATGCACAACATTGACTTTAGACAATCGAGATAATGGACAGAATCCTTGGCGATACTACCAATTAATATTTCCCAACAGAATTTCTTACACTACGCGATGTGACGGAAATTTGCGCTCACTGCAGTTAAGTATCAGATTTTTTGATATAGTGCAGATGAAAACTCATGAAATAAAAAAGACAGTATGGATACCATTTTTATTTTTCTTTCTTATTGATGATTTTTCAACTCGCATTTTCAATGAACATATTTCTAATTCTTTTCACAATGGTACCGGAAAAACTGTATTTCGTACTAACTACTGGTTTTCTCCCTTTTTATGACTGGCATATCTGTAATACGAACAACTTTGATGTTGGAACATGCGGCAGATCTTGGGCGGAGCTTAGGATATGGATTGGTGTGGAGGAGGGTGATTGGGCGGGACTTGTGCACAGTCCGGGGCTGTCGCTAACGTTACGTACGAGGAGGGGAGGGAAGGCAGACAGTTGAACATTGGTGAACAATACTTTTGGTTTAGAAGCAGTATGCTGCAAAATAACAGAGACTTTTTGGGAATGAGATTATGGATTAATGAAATATTTACTATAGAGAGAAAAAGAACAGATTTTTACATTGATACTATTACACTGTTTGTGAAAAATGGATTACAGGTAAAGATTAAGTTTTATTTGCGGCAGCGGCTTTATAATGCAGTAATCTCGGTGTATTAGACATCCAGATCAGATCAGGAATCTTTCCGCTTTTCATTTTTTGTTGGGATTTATCAATCATTGTGAGAGAAATCGATTTAAAAATTAGATTTTTGAATTTTCTTTAAGAAAAGGTTGTACATGTGAAGTTAGTTTCTGTAATTCTTGGATTATAGTTAGATAATTTCAGAGGAAGCTTAACTGTTACTGAAGTCTCATTAAACGTTATTATGTCGAACGATATGAGGTTGTTATCGAGTTCATTTAACCCGGAGTCGTTGACACGTCACAAGAGTCAATTAATTTTCAATTTATTTGAATCCATTATTAGAAATTATGAACCGAGAATGAGAATGTTTTTAGAGAAAGCATTGCACCTTTGCGTATCTCAGTAGATAGATTTTGTGACTCCGTTATCGAGACGCCCTGTAGCTACGAGAGCAATTTGCACGGCGTTATTCAATGCGACACAGGTACGACGAATAGTGTAGAAAACAGGTTCTTTCTTTAATTAAATTTCACAGGGACAATGTTTGGTTGAAAAGTAATCAGTTTTTTAAAAAATGGTTCAAATGGCTCGGAGCACTATGGGACTTAACAGCTATGGTCATCAGTCCCCTAGAACTTAGAACTACTTAAACCTAACTAACCTAAGGACATCACACAACACCCAGGCATCACGAGGTAGAGAAAATCCCTGACCCCGCTGGGAATCGAACCCGGGAACCCGGGCGTGGGAAGCGAGAACGCTACCGCACGACCACAAGCTGCGGCCAATCAGTTTTTAATCGAAGTTCATTGTCAGATTTTGTAATAACAGTAAGTTTCAGACAGGGCATGATTTTCATAGTATTCTCACAGCTCTATTTCTCTGTACGTTATCGCTGTTGAATTTTGTCACCAACTGGTTTAGAATCTGGTGCACGCATACCAGCGCGATCAAACATTAGCAATCCACTTTCATGACAATGTATTTAACTGGATAACTTTCAATTATTGGAGAGCTCCACTTTATCGGCAGAGTCAGCATTGCCGTTTCGAAACAATACAACCCACTGCCTCGTTATTTTGCTTTAACCACAAATATTTTATGATTTGCTTCTCTAAACAAAGGTTGGTCTGTATCAGTACTTAACTGATATGGCTGGTTCTCACAAAACCAGGCTATCTTCGGACTTGTTGTGGTGTTCGGTCCGAAGACTGGCTTGATGCAGCTATCCAGGCTACTCTATCCTATGCCAGCCTCTTCGTCTTCGAATAACTACTGCAAGTTAACCTCCATTTGAATCTGCTTTCTGTATTCATCCTTTTGCTTTTGTATCCAATTCTTCCACCCTCCACCCTTTCCCTGTCCACTCCAAGCACTCCTCCCCATTGCAAAACTGATGACCCTTCAAATGAATCTTCCTTTTAGTCAAGTTGTGCCACGAATTTCTTTTCTACACCCAACTGGACTGAGTACCTTGCCAGTAGTTACTCGTATGATGATGATGAAGTCCCATATTCCGAGAAGCGTAGGGAACGATGCGGGAGACCCGTGCTTGGGTAGCTCAGTTGGCAGAGAACTTGCCCGAGAAAGGCAAAGGTCTCTAGTTCGAGTCTCGGTCCGGCACACAGTTTTAATCTGCCAGGAAGTTTCATATCAGCGCACACTCCGCTACAGAGTGAAAATCCCATTCTGGACAGTTTAGCATACAGTTTCTCAGAATTATCAATCAGCAAATACTCTTTCTCTGGTTGTGTGTAAGCATATTGATCTTCACCTGAGGTCATTTTAATTGGTAATGGCAACATTTTATATAAGTTAACCTCATTATTCTCAATTAATGGAAGATTAATTATATAACCTGATACATCCTCAGTTACAAATACATCAAATTCCATAATTCTTAACAATATGTATCCATACCCCTCCATGAGCGGTGCTGGAAACTTTACTTCTCTCAGCTCATTTTGTATTAATCTTAAATACTCTACAATTTGCACTGGAGTTACAATGTGAGGGGCCAACATTCCCTTCTGTGCATGAACTATTGCGCTTACAAATCTATCATATTTCATACTTAATTCATTAAACAAAATTTGTAATTCTGTCCTCTGACCAGTTAGAGTGTAAGGAAATGGACAAGCAAAGAAGTATATGTAAACAAACATCCCCCAGGCTGTGGCTAAGTCGTGTCTCCGCAATATCCTTTTTTTCAGGAGTGCTAGTTCTGCAAGGTTCTCAGGAGAGCTTCTGTAAAGTTTGGAAGGTAGGAGACGAGGTACTGGCAGAAGTATTGCTGTGAGGACGGGCCGTGAGTCGTGCTTGGGTAGAGCACTTGCCCGTGAAAGGCAAAGGTCTCGAGTTCGAGTCTCGGTGCGGCACACAGCTTTAATCTGCCAGGTATCTTTTAGATACAGCTGATACAGCGCTGGTCACAGCAATTTTCTTGTTTCCTACCAGTTTAAGGGATCACTATTTCTAAGCAAACAACCCTCCACTAAATATTGTCCAGTTCAACAATTGCTGCATTTTCTAGATTGTGACTTGTTAGAAGTTGACTAATAGTTTCACTGAACTCTTACTGGATTGAAGAAGTCTCATGTGTAACGGTGGTAACTGGTTGGGACTAAAGCTCTGTTTTCTCTTGTTGAACAATCAACGCTTTCATTTCTACAACAGACTTCATGTAGAAGTCCTGAAATGCTTTGTCATCTGAAAGTCCTTTCCTTTGAATCGGGGGTCCAGTAATGTTGTCTGACTAATCATTTCGTTGCTGGAGATAACACCAAAACACTCTGATAACCCTTAGAGTATATTATCAACCAGTGACTTTGTTTCTTAAGGATATTTTTTATTTTTGCCCTTAAAAGGTTTTAGTTGCCATTCCATTAATCTTGGCAAGATTTTGATTATTGAAAATCGTACCGAACATCGCTCGTAATTCTTCTAGACGAACACAATATGGATAACATATTGTTGTGCAGTACTGAAAGTACACTGGTAAAATTAAAATATTTTCTGTTAACATAACCACTTTGCAAAGTAAATGCTTAAAGTGCGAAAAAAGGAAGTTGTGATCTATGAAATCTAGAGCCACAATAGTGAATTTTGTATCATATACGTAAAGGTCTGAAACAGTCATAGTGATTAAGAAACTCGCGAAGACAAGCTTGACAATATGCGACGATTTCGCTACTGAAAGATAAAAATTTTTATAATGTGGTATCCGAATTTGGGCAACATAGCTTGTGAACAAGAGATGACAGGATAATGGTGAGGATAAAGGCTGAAAAAAAGCAGTGCAAATGAACTCTAAAGTCTGTGCTGCTATTTTTACCAGCGTGTTTGTACTGTTACCGTAGAATATAGTTGGCCATCACTTTCAGCTCATTTCGACGAACTACGCCATATATTTCAGAATATCGGCATTCATGTCTTTCTTCTGACGAGCGTGGACATCTGGCTCAAGCCAAGCGTGCTTTCCAGTTCCCTAAATATAGACTCCACTGTCCTAAGACATCACAGACGTAATAGATGATGAGCGGGGTCAGGGATTTTCTCTGCCTCGTGATGGCTGGGTGTTGTGTGCTGTCCTTAGGTTAGTTAGGTTTAAGTAGTTCTAAGTTCTAGGGGACTGATGACCATCGAAGTTAAGTCCCATAGTGCTCAGAGCCATTTGAACCAATAGATGATGAGGTGGAGTAGTGGCATACAAACACTTTGTCTTATTACCGATTATGTTGCTCACATCCAATACTAATGAAGAAAAATATGTGTTAGTATATATCAAACCCCTTAAAGAAAATTTGCCTAATGTGCATCCTCTACAGACCTCAGAAAATAGGCGGGATAGCATGTTTCAAAACTGACCTTTCAAAATTCGATTCGACTAAGGATCATACAAATAACGCTAGGAACACTAACGTAAATATTCTGTCCCTTCAGTGTGAAATTCGAGTGTGTTGTTTCTTCTTCAAATGCAACAGTATTTCAGCTTGCACCTACCCATAATGTAGCCTATAGTCAGGCCCCCCTACAGATATTTTCCACGATATCCACAAACAACGAAATTCGTATCTGCAATATCAGCTCATAGCATCATCAGGAAAATAACTCTGATACATAATAAATATGCTTCCCCAAAGACTGGAAACGTGAAGGGAAAGCCTGCACCTTGGCTAACGGAAGACCTAAAACAGTGTCAGAAACACTGCACATCAGACTCACAAATGACCTACTACCCTTGAAAATAAAATTGATTACATCCAGGAAGCAAACGGAATGAATCAAACTGAGAGAAACGATAACTAAGACATGCCAGTGCCTTAATCTAAAACATAAAGACCAGATGCTCTATGGAAAAGCTTGTGCGATCTAGGGAAGAGTAGGCAAGGTAGAAGAAACTGCAGCCGATCGCATTGCCTCAACCAAGGAACTAAACCAGTACTTAACTTTACGATAACCTTCATCGAACTGTAAACGAAACTCAGACTTACTGATTATTTCTTGAACTGACAATGCCGTCGAAAAATCCTCCAGCTCAGCATTTACTGTACAGGACGGCATCGCAGTCCAAATACTCAAGCTTAATGTTGATCCACTACTGCTCTTAATAACCACTTCTCCCAAGACCTTGAAGCTGTTTCCTGGACAACATAATAGAAATACTCGTTCCCATCAAAATATAAGCACTAGAGATTCGACTGCTAAGAAGAGCAGCTGGGTACATTCCCTCTGAGGCGAGAGTGAATGTAGACATCAGAAAAGAACTGAGAGTGAAAAACTTAAACGAGCAGATTGAAGAATACAGAAACAACTGGAAGGATTATGTCAAAAGAATAGAAAACGACAAATTACTAAAATTGTTGATAATTATTACCCAGCGGGCAGAAGATACACTCCTGGAAATGGAAAAAAGAACACATTGACACCGGTGTGTCAGACCCACCATACTTGCTCCGGACACTGCGAGAGGGCTGTACAAGCAATGATCACACGCACGGCACAGCGGACACACCAGGAACCGCGGTGTTGGCCGTCGAATGGCGCTAGCTGCGCAGCATTTGTGCACCGCCGCCGTCAGTGTCAGCCAGTTTGCCGTGGCATACGGAGCTCCATCGCAGTCTATAACACTGGTAGCATGCCGCGACAGCGTGGACGTGAACCGTATGTGCAGTTCACGGACTTTGAGCGAGGGCGTATAGTGGGCATGCGGGAGGCCGGGTGGACGTACCGCCGAATTGCTCAACACGTGGGGCGTGAGGTCTCCACAGTACATCGATGTTATCGCCAGTGGTCGGCGGAAGGTGCACGTGCCCGTCGACCTGGGACCGGACCGCAGCGACGCACGGATGCACGCCAAGACCGTAGGATCCTACGCAGTGCCGTATGGGACCGCACCGCCACTTCCCAGCAAATTAGGGACACTGTTGCTCCTGGGGTATCGGCGAGGACCATTCGCAACCATCTCCATGAAGCTGGGCTACGGTCCCGCACACCGTTAGGCCGTCTTCCGCTCACGCCCCAACATCGTGCAGCCCGCCTCCAGTGGTGTCGCGACAGGCGTGAATGGAGGGACGAATGGAGACGTGTCGTCTTCAGCGATGAGAGTCGCTTCTGCCTTGGTGCCAATGATGGGCGTATGCGTGTTTGGCGCCGTGCAGGTGAGCGCCACAATCAGGACTGCATACGTCCGAGGCACACAGGGCCAACACCCGGCATCATGGTGTGCGGAGCGATCTCCTACACTGGCCGTACACCACTGGTGATCGTCGAGGGGACACTGAATAGTGCACGGTACATCCAAACCGTCATCGAACCCATCGTTCTACCATTCCTAGACCGGCAAGGGAACTTGCTGTTCCAACAGGACAATGCACGTCCGCATGTATCCCGTGCCACCCAACGTGCTCTAGAAGGTGTAAGTCAACTACCCTGGCCAGCAAGATCTCCGGATCTGTCCCCCATTGAGCATGTTTGGGACTGGATGAAGCGTCGTCTCACGCGGTCTGCACGTCCAGCACGAACGCTGGTCCAACTGAGGCGCCAGGTGGAAATGGCATGGTAAGCCGTTCCACAGGACTACATCGTCTCCATGGGAGAATAGCAGCCCGCATTGCTTCGAAAGGTGGATATACACTGTACTAGTGCCGACATTGTGCATGCTCTGTTGCCTGTGTCTATGTGCCTGTGGTTCTGTCAGTGTGATCATGTGATGTATCTGACCCCAGGAATGTGTCAATAAAGTTTCCCCTTCCTGGGACAATGAATTCACGGTGTTCTTATTTCAATTTCCAGGAGTGTATTTAAGGAGCCCGAGGAAAATCAACAATTTTAACGAAGAGGATGTAACAGGTAAGTGCTTACTACATGCAGAGAAAAGAAGAAGAGATACCATGCTAAAAATATTATGATTTACTAAGTAACTCTGATTTTAATAAGTTTTGTAATTGCATATAAAACTCTAGTCTGATGGAAGAGGATGCCGGAGGGTATTAATCTGTTCAAGTTGAACAAAAAAATTAAGAATTAAACATAATATACAGGTGGTCCCAGGATGAATGGTCAGTATTCAGTGATATGATAGGAAGAATCATTTGAAGCAAAAAATATCACATGGACCTAGGCACTCTTCTGAATGGTTTCAAAGATAGAACATATTTGATGTAGAATGTTACTTATTTTCTTTATTATTCTGTACATTGTCGTTGTTTACAGTGTACCCTACTAGTGTAGACAATGTCGAGACGAATAATTTGATATAGGACATATGGTCTATCAAGTTGAGAAACTACCTCAAATTGGTCCACCTACACGTCAATGCATGCGTGTTGCGCATAAATTTCCATATTCTCTCGCTCTCTTCACACAACGTAAAAGACCTTGAGAAAAAATGAATAGCACCCTTTTAAAGGAAATTTAATACAGGGTTATTACAAATGATTGAAGCGATTTCACAGCTCTACAATAACTTTATTATTTGAGATATTTTCACAATGCTTTGCACACATGTACAAAAACTCAAAAAGTTTTTTTAGGCGTTCACAAATGTTCGATATGTGCCCCTTTAGTGATTCGGCAGACATCAAGCCAACAATCAAGTTCCTCCCACACTCGGCGCAGCATGTCCCCATCAATGAGTTCGAAAGCAATGTTGATGTGAGCTCGCAGTTCTGGCACGTTTCTTGGTAGAGGAGGTTTAAACACTGAATCTTTCACATCACTGTGCGTGAAACTTGCCCGCACGCGTTCAACCGTTTCTTCGCTCACTGCAGGCCGACCCGTTGATTTCCCCTTACAGAGGCATCCAGAAGCTTTAAACTGCGCATACCATCGCCGAACGGAGTTAGCGGTTGGTGGATCTTTGTTGAACTTCGTCCTGAAGTGTCGTTGCACTGGTATGACTGACTGATGTGAGTGCATTTCAAGCACGACATACGCTTTCTCGGCTCCTGTCGCCATTTGGTCTCACTGCGCTCTCGAGCGCTCTGGCGGCAGAAACCTGAAGTGCGGCTTCAGCCGAACAAAACTTTATGAGTTTTTCTACGTATATGTAGTGTGTCGTGACCATATGTCAATGAATGGAGCTACAGTGAATTTATGAAATCGCTTCAATCATTTGTAATAGCCCTGTATAGTTTAATTTTGTGCTGTGACAAGTTTTCGCTGAAGATTGCGGATTATTTTATTCAAGAAAAACATACAAAAGTAACTTTAAATATGTTTCATCTGAGACCGTTTGGAATAAGACATATGTCCTCATTTAGTTTCTTGCAACATGATAGTTCCTGTCATGTCTATTAATATTGACCATCCTCCTGAGACAACCAGTCTACATGGACTATCATGTATGTTAAAATAACCATTACATTTAGTATCCTAGCCACCCAAAGTAATTAAAAAGCGCATAAAGGCACACCAACAAAAGGAACTATAAATGCAACAGACACAGAAGAAGACATAATAGTACACCTAACAGGAAGACTCACACAACAAGACAACGGAAGAGAAACAACACAAGATGATGACGATTAGAACAGATCAAATAAGGGTGTAGTGTTGGCAGAAGAGCCAACACCGTGTTACTAGAGGAGGCCGAAATGCAAGCGTTTTAGCTCACGCAGGCTGGCGTGAGGAGGGAAGAAGAATACTGACGTGAGGTCTGAAACATGACAAGGAATTAGAATTCAGAAAGCGGACGTAATTAGTTTCATACTTAACTTTAATCCATTAATGATGAACGTCGCTCTTGACGGTACATGAGTCACAATATTATCTGTTCAGATTATAGTAACTGAATATGGCGCCTTGCTAGGTCGTAGCAAATGACGTAGCTGAAGGCTAAGCTAAACTGTCGTCTCGGCAAATGAGAGCGTATGTAGTCAGTGAACCATTGCTAGCAAAGTCGGCTGTACAACTGGGCGAGTGCTAGGAAGTCTCTCTAGACTTGACCTGCCGTGTGGCGGCGCTCGGTCTGCAATCACTGATAGTGGCGACACGCGGGTCTGACGTATACTAACAGACCGCGGCCGATTTAAAGGCTACCACCTAGCAAGTGTGGTGTCTGGCGGTGACACCACAAAGGGTACAAAGAATTAAGAGCTGAACTCCGATGGAGACGTTGTCAGCCACGAAAGCGAGCTGCAAACAGTTTCACTGTGCCAAGAACGCAGAGAACAGAGTGACGCCTCGAGTCGCCGTGTGGTCTGCTTCGTGCGTTTGCGTCTGCGTGAGCTAGTTGCCTTGGTGGGGAGCAGTGAGCTAGTTTGCAATCCGATCCTTAAGAATGGTGGGGAGCAGTGAGACAGTGATCTAACTTGCATCATGGTGCCCGATGGGGAGCAGTGAGCTAGTGAGGCAGCCCACGGACCGATCCCTGAGAGTGTTGGGAAGCGCTGAACTGTTGGGAGGGGAGCGATGCCTGGATGTCTTTGCACCACGCTCCGACCACGAGGTGGCCGAAGGCCGCAGCTTTTATGATCGCTGGCAACACATTGCGAGTGCGATGCAGAGTCAAAGGACAAGAAGTAACAACTCGCTCAAGAGCATGTAAACGTTTCTTGAGCTTCTGAAATTTGCGATGTTCTTTTGAAATCAAGAAAGGGAACAGGCTGGAAGTTTTTCTACATTAATGTATTGTTCTGAAAAGCACGGCTTTCGTCTGCCTTGACAGCTACATGGTCAGCACAGCGGATTGCAAAGTGGTGAACCCCAGGTTCGATTCCCAACAAAGTCGAAAATTTAATTAGCATAACACTTGAAATGGCTGAATAGATACCTCCCATCAGCCAATAAATTGGAAAAAACTGAGCGTTCTTTATTTTCTGTTTTTATGGATGAAAAATCTTCATACAATATACTACAATCTCCTACGTATCGCTCACATATGGATCAAGAAGATAAGGTTAGAATCATTACAGCACGCTCAGAGGCATTCAAACAATCACTCTTCTCGCGCTCCATCCGCGAATAGAGGGCGAAGAGGGTCTAATAACTGGTACAACAAGACGCACCCTCTGCCACACACTTTACAGCAGTTTGCAGGGTATAGATGTAGATGTAGACTAATCTGGGACAACTCTATCGATAGGGCAAGAAAAATTTCATTTAAAAATCATTTTATTTGTAACGGGAATTACGAATCGACGCTTTCCATACAAAATGGGCGTCGCATGGAGAACGTGATGAGAGATAAGAGAAAATGCGCCAGACGACTTTTACGGTAGACAGTATGCATACACAAGTTATACATAAATTTATTAAAAGTTGATACCCGTATGCAAAGGTGCCAGTGCTATAAATCCACCACATCACACATACACTCCTGGAAATTGAAATAAGAACACCGTGAATTCATTGTCCCAGGAAGGGGAAACTTTATTGACACATTCCTGGGGTCAGATACATCACATGATCACACTGACAGAACCACAGGCACATAGACACAGGCAACAGAGCAGGCACAATGTCGGCACTAGTACAGTGTATATCCACCTTTCGCAGCAATGCAGGCTGCTATTCTCCCATGGAGACGATCGTAGAGATGCTGGATGTAGTCCTGTGGAACGGCTTGCCATGCCATTTCCACCTGGCGCCTCAGTTGGACCAGCGTTCGTGCTGGACGTGCAGACCGCGTGAGACGACGCTTCATCCAGTCCCAAACATGCTCAATGGGGGACAGATCCGGAGATCTTGCTGGCCAGGGTAGTTGACTTACACCTTCTAGAGCACGTTGGGTGGCACGGGATACATGCGGACGTGCATTGTCCTGTTGGAACAGCAAGTTCCCTTGCCGGTCTAGGAATGGTAGAACGATGGGTTAGATGACGGTTTGGATGTACCGTGCACTATTCAGTGTCCCCTCGACGATCACCAGTGGTGTACGGCCAGTGTAGGAGATCGCTCCCCACACCATGATGCCGGGTGCTGGCCCTGTGTGCCTCGGTCGTATGCAGTCCTGATTGTGGCGCTCACCTGCACGGCGCCAAACACGCATACGACCATCATTGGCACCAAGGAAGAAGCGACTCTCATCGCTGAAGACGACACGTCTCCATTCGTCCCTCCATTCACGCCTGTCGCGACACCACTGGAGGCGGGCTGCACGATGTTGGGGCGTGAGCGGAAGACGGCCTAACGGTGTGCGGGACCGTAGCCCAGCTTCATGGAGACGGTTGCGAATGGTCCTCGCCGATACCCCAGGAGCAACAGTGCCCCTAATTTGCTGGGAAGTGGCGGTGCGGTCCCCTACGGCACTGCGTAGGATCCTACGGTCTTGGCGTGCATCCGTGCGTCGCTGCGGTCCGGTCCCAGGTCGACGGGCACGTGCACCTTCCGCCGACCACTGGCGACAACATCGATGTACTGTGGAGACCTCACGCCCCACGTGTTGAGCAATTCGGCGGTACGTCCACCCGGCCTCCCGCATGCCCACTATACACCCTCGCTCAAAGTCCGTGAACTGCACATACGGTTCACGTCCACGCTGTCGCGGCATGCTACCAGTGTTAAAGACTGCGATGGAGCTCCGTATGCCACGGCAAACTGGCTGACACTGACGGCGGCGGTGCACAAATGCTGTGCAGCTAGCGCCATTCGACGGCCAACACCGCGGTTCCTGGTGTTTCCGCTGTGCCGTGCGTGTGATCATTGCTTGTACAGCCCTCTCGCAGTGTCCGGAGCAAGTATGGTGGGTCTGACACACCGGTGTCAATGTATTCTTTTTTCCATTTCCAGGAGTGTAGTATGAAGGCACAAAGTGTCTCCTAGTCCTTACCCAATCGTCCGGTGGATGGGTACCCACAGTTGACATGCTTCGATTGATTGGTTACGTAAATGACCATTGTATAAAGCCGCCATGGAGGCAGTATCTGCATGTGACCGCCCACAGGCTCGTCGCCTCGTGGGGCCGTGTCGTAACGGCGCCTTGCTGCACATCAGTGGACCGCTTAAGAGCTCCCAGCCTAGTGGGACTGTGTCATTATTTATCCTTCCTGCTCCATTCCCGTCTCAGTGTCTCTTTACTTCGTTCTAGACACTGTCAAGGGCTGACATTCGTGTTATCAAGTTTTGTGAATATTCGTTCTCACGAGCTGTATGAAAGTTCAGCGATGTTAACAAATAGTTGTTATTGCAAAATGTGTCCCCCGGTACCACCAGTTACACCACTCGCCCAACGGACACTAAATATTCCACAATTGTTATGTTTCAAAAAAGAAAATGGAGAACTCTCATTTAATAATGAAGAAATCTATAAGTTACTGGTAGCATATTTTGAAAAGCTCTTGAGGTGTGAAAAACGGACCCAACATCTGGAATTCCATGACAGTATTTCAAATGAATGTTCAAAATCACCGATTGTTGATATGATTAAAAGTTACATCAAACAATTTAAAGACAACACAGCCACAGGGGAAGATGGCCTCACTTCAGAAATTATAAAAGCTAGTAGAGATCTAGGTATCATAGTTATAAAAGAAAAACCAGATATGGCGTGAGTCACTGAAACAATTTCAGAAAACTAGAAAGCTGCATTAATTCACTGACTTAATAAAAAACGTGATAGAACAGATATCAATAACTACAGACAAACTGCATTATTATTCTTAGAATACAAGTATTGTTCAAATGTGTGTGAAATCTTATGAGACTTAACTGCTAAGGTCATCAGTCCCTAAGCTTACACACTACTTAACCTAAATTATCCTAAGGACAAACACACACACCCATGCCCGAGAGAGGACTCGAACCTCCGCCGGGACCAGCCACACAGTCCATGACTGCAGCGCCTGAGACCGCTCGGCTAATCCCGCGCGGCACATACAGTGAAGTTCATGTGTGAACGCTACATTGTGCATTGCCGCGCTCATATGCCTTGTGGCAAGTAAATTACTTGCACGTCTGGTTTTAATGCAAAATTTTCGTACATGGATCATTTGATAATGGACGATGCGTCCAAAACAAGTCACCAACAAATAAATAAAACTTCCAACACAACTTACGGTCATTCATCCAACATTTATTGCAATAACATAAAATTTGCTGACCTCTTTCAACCCCATCTCGTGAAAATATTAAATCCTCAATTAGATAAATACATTGGAGACTATAAAGCTAGATTTAGGAGTAACAGCTCCTGTACAGAGCAAATTCTAAACCTTAAACAAATAAATCGGCATTTGAAAATAACATATCAAATAGTGCTAATATTTTCTGATTTTAAAAAGACGCATGATCAAATAGACAGTGACTCCTTCCTCAAAACTTTGAAGGAGTTTTCTAGTTGATAGAAGAATTCTGGAAATAACTAAACTAACTATTACAAAAACCTTATCTAAAGTTAAATTTCTTGGAGTAACTTCTAGTTTCTTCCAAGTTATATTAGAAATCAGGCGAGGAGACGCATTGTAACTACTATTATCCAATTGTGTGCTGGAAAAAGTAAGAGAATGGAAAGTAGAATAAGCGAAAACTGAAAGTTTGACCGAAAGAAGCAATAAATTGTTTGGCCGCTGTAGACGATCTTGTAATAGTAGACAGAACCTTTGACAATGCAAAGAAAAGATTAGAACTTATGAAAGAAACAGCTGAAAAGGCAGGCCTACAAATATTGTTTGAAAACACGGAATATGTGATTATTGAAAGTGATTCACCAACAATTTAACAATTTTAAAAAGCAAGAAAGGCAACACCATAAACCATACAACTTTAAATATCTGGGTGAAAACACAAGCACAAAAAGTGAAAAAGAAGCAATTAAAGCCAGAACTGAAAAGAAAGAAAAAGAACGTACATGACAGCTAGAAATCCGAGTAGTACAAAATGTTTTTCAGATGATTTAAAACTGAGGCACTATGAAACAGTTGTAAAATCAAAAGTCCTCTTAGGGTCAAAAACACTACTCTCACTTGGGTGCCAAATTGCATGAGAAGTTTTGAAAAAAGATAGAAAGAAGAGTCTTGCGAACAATATTACGTCCGATCGAGAATAGAGATGGCAGTTGGGTTTTGAGACCAAGTAAGAAAACGTAATCATTGTGCCTTAAAATAACAGACGATACCGGGAAGAGACATGGTACAGTATATGGACATCTAAAGAAGATGTAGGATGAGAGATTAACAGAGAAGATCCACACATTCTTTCAAAACAGGAAAACAGACAAAGATAATGAAAGGCGAGGCAAGACAAAAAGAGAACTTAGAAGAAATGCAGATTGGACAGGAGACCTTACCTAACAGAGGAAAATTGAGGCTAGAAGTCAAGAAATTCATAGATTTTCGGAAAGATAAAACGCACAGAAAAACAAATACAGTCAAATGCCACTTGAGAGAACAAGAGCGCATTTTGATAAAATGAAAGAATTTTGGAGAAGGAAGAAAGAAAAGAGAAACAATTATCTTGACGTAGTGCTTAGATGGCCTGAAACAAAATGAAAAAAGTGAACATTGCACAAATTAATGCTTGTTTTGTGACTTGTACCGATTATGTATAACCCTATTTCTAAAGATATTTCATAATTTCCCTTTATTATGATTTCATATTTTTCTTTAATTTATTATCAGTCCATTCCTCTTTTCAATTTTTTAAATAGAGGTAAATCAGATTTCTGGACGTCTTGGTTTCTACTTCTTCTGTCATCACAGTTGTACTTACTTAACTTTTTTTATCTACATTTAGAGTTTTTAAAATAAACATCTTGTAATTTTTAATTTATTTACCTATGGTTTCAAATAAAAGCGAAATTCAGGAAGAAGAAGAGGACAGAGTTTTTGGGTCCAATGCCATCGCGATGTCGATATCCCTGGAGAACTGGAACACTGACTGGATAAGGATAATTACGGAAACAGGCTGCTGTTCTTTTTAAAGGAAGACATCTAGGCCTTTATCTGAAGTTATTTTTTACAGAAATCGTTCAAAATCTAAATCAGGATTTCCAGAATGAAATTTTCACTCTGCTGCGGAGTGTGCGCTGTTATGAAACTTCATGGCAAATTAAAACTGTGTGCTGAACCTAGACTCGAACTTGGGACCTTTGTCTTTCGCAGGCAAGTGCTCTATCACCTGAGCTACCCAAGTACGACTCAGAACTCGTTCTCACAGCTTCAATTCTGCCAGTACCTCGTCTCCTACCCTCCAAATCAAGACTGTTTCCCGAATACGGGTCCAGTGTCTATTAGACATGGTGTTTGGATGGAAATGGAAATATTTTATGAGATAAGAGTGTGGATCTTCTAAAGCGAGAAATTCAGATAAACATGTGTTCAACTCTAACCAGGATATTTTGGCGGCTGGCCGTTTGCCGTGTTGGTCACTCGAAGATACGTACCTGTTTCTTAAGCTATGTAGGACATAGGAATCAGTGTTTTCGTTTCTACGTTCTCTTCGCTGTGCTCGTAATGGACAGAAACCAGAGTGAGGACGAGATCAAAATAAAGCAAAGAACATTCTTCAAGCAATTCAGCGTAATCCGACGACTGACTGAAAAAGAATTATTGACCAAAGGGAATTCCAGTAGAATACGTAAGCCAATGGCGTTCAATACATGAGCGACGGCAAACGTTTCACTAGTGGGTAATTTTTACTGGCGAACTGATAACAAAAATTCTGTTTACTGAGGGCTGAACGATCCGTGGTGCAATCAACAACACTGCGGCTGTCAAGTCTGGACGCTACTGTGGACAGCAAGTTTCAGTTACGTTTCACGCACAGTGCGAAATCGCTGATAGCCATCTTATTTATCCAGACGTCAATAATCATCTTAAAGGAAAACGATACCATTAATTATTGCAGAATCTGCTGCTGGGATATTTAAAGGATCTTCCGCCGGCGACAAAAGCCGTAATGGAGTCCTTGTACATTACTTCAAAAAATTGGTTCAAATGGCTCTGAGCACTATGGGACTCAACTGCTGTGGTCATAAGTCCCCCAGAACTTAGAACTACTTAAACCTAACTAACCTAAGAACAGCACACAACACCCAGCCATCACGAGGCAGAGAAAATCCCTAACCCCGCCGGGAATCGAACCCGGGAACCCGGGCGTGGGAAGCGAGAACGCTACCGCACGACCACGAGATGCGGGCTGTACATTACTCACGACCATTGATATGGTAAAGTAAAGGGCTCCGTAGAGGTCGTGGCACAGATGCAGCATGATCATTAAGGTGACCAGATATTTCTCCGCGTTAGAAAAGTTGGTAAGAGACTGAAGTCTACAGACAAAAAGTGCAAACGTCGGTGAAATTACATGCTCAAATTCTAAATGCCTGTGTACTAAATAAAGAAGAATGTTATTTATTTCGAACAGAAACACCGAGGAAAAATTGACAATAAAATTTAACAAGACACTATATGTCCCCATTCCAGACATTTTCAAATACCTGTGAATAGAAAGCACTTAAGCATAAGACGTAACCTTATAAGATGTCTTCTCTCAGAATGATGTATCTTGTCTCCACTGAACATGGTTCCATTTCTTCCAAAAACATCCTGTAACGTGTCAGGCAAATCCAACACCTTCCATGAAAACCCTGACATGATAGCCAATCCGGCAGTATGTCACATAGCTCGGAATAAATCTTGACATTAAATTAACCAAAGTAATACGATCAACGAGTGAGCAAATGCAATACCACAGACTAACACAAGAACGCCTAAATCCATGTCATACCTTCCCACCGTGAAACAGAAGCAGTTCCGAGGGGAGAAACGAGAACAAAAGCCGAGAGCAGAGTCGTGTTAAGCTAGAAGGCCCTACGATAAGGGACGGACACCCACATCGCCGGCCAATCGCCAAGAGCAGCCCCCAGCCCATGTTAAATATAGAGCCCTCCAGAAGAACAGTATAGATCTTACGATAACACTAAAAGGGCCACACCAGTTGCAAGTTTTAGCGTGAGACTATACACGTCTCTGTTGCGTAGCAAACATTAAAAACATTGCTCCACCACGAAAAGTATAACGTTTCTCATGGGATAGATAGAATTTTTGTAGGCGGAGCTTAAGGTTAACACTGAGACCCTGATTGGTCAGTTGAAAACACAGCCAGATACCTTTTTCTTAAACCAACTTCGGTAAATTGTAGAAAAGAGAGGTTAGAGGGAGTTGCTTCCGAGACGGCGAGGTGCGTGGAGCTGCGCCGCCCGCCGCCCCCTGACACTGACTAACCACCGACAAGGTAATGAACGCACGCGATGCCGCAAAAGAGCGCATAAGGCTTCACTCAGAACTGTAGAAGTCTCATCTGTTACATCCCCTTTTTGCGTAATACTAGTGTCGATCGTCAATTAAAGCTCATGGTATTCACATTTTCTACTTGAAGTTAAAATCTGAAACGCGATTATTTTTCTGTTATATAATTATTGAGAAGCCACATCGGCCACTGTAATTTACAACAAGTTAAATAAGTAATTAAAGATAATTAAGAGTCGCTGTAGACCAATTTGATAATTTTCTCTTTTATGAAAGTTCACTTAAACCTAGATTATAGATGTGATATGGCATAGGTCATCCTCTGATCCATTATAGAACTTGGCAACCCATTCAGGGAATATTCGTTCACATTTTTGTTGAACACAGTTGGTTTTTATCATCCTGTATTAAAATACACTCCTGGAAATGGAAAAAAGAACACATTGACACCGGTGTGTCAGACCCACCATACTTGCTCCGGACACTGCGAGAGGGCTGTACAAGCAATGATCACACCCACGGCACAGCAGACACACCAGGAACCGCGGTGTTGGCCGTCGAATGGCGTTAGCTGCGCAGCATTTGTGCACCGCCGCCGTCAGTGTCAGCCGGTTTGCCGTGGCATACGGAGCTCCATCGCAGTCTTTAACACTGGTAGCATGCCGCGACAGCGTGGACGTGAACCGTATGTGCAGTTGACGGACTTTGAGCGAGGTCGTATGGTGGGCATGCGGGAGGCCGGGTGGACGTACCGCCGAATTGCTCAACACGTGGGGCGTGAGGTCTCCACAGTACATCGATGTTGTCGCCAGTGGTCGGCGGAAGGTGCACGTGCCCGTCGACCTGGGACCGGACCGCAGCGACGCACGGATGCACGCCAAGACCGTAGGATCCTACGCAGTGCCGTAGGGGACCGCACCGCCACTTCCCAGCAAATTAGGGACACTGTCGCTCCTGGGGTATCGGCGAGGACCATTCGCAACCGTCTCCATGAAGCTGGGCTACGGTCCCGCACACCGTTAGGCCGTCTTCCGCTCACGCCCCAACATCGTGCAGCCCGCCTCCAGTGGTGTCGCGACAGGCGTGAATGGAGGGACGAATGGAGACGTGTCGTCTTCAGCGATGAGAGTCGCTTTTGCCTTGGTGCCAATGATGGTCGTATGCGTGTTTGGCGCCGTGCAGGTGAGCGCCACAATCAGGACTGCATACGACCGAGGCACACAGGGCCAACATCCGGCATCATGGTGTGGGGAGCGATCTCCTACACTGGCAGTACACCACTGGTGATCGTCGAGGGGACACTGAATAGTGCACAGTACATCCAAACCGTCATCGAACCCATCGTTCTACCATTCCTAGACCGGCAAGGGAACTTGCTGTTCCAACAGGACAATGCACGTCCGCATGTATCCCGTGCCACCCAACGTGCTCTAGAAGGTGTAAGTCAACTACCCTGGCCAGCAAGATCTCCGGATCTGTCCCCCATTGAGCATGTTTGGGACTGGATGAAGCGTCGTCTCACGCGTTCTGCACGTCCAGCACGAACGCTGGTCCAACTGAGGCGCCAGGTGGAAATGGCATGGCAAGCCGTTCCACAGGACTACATCCAGCATCTCTACGATCGTCTCCATGGGAGAATAGCAGCCTGCATTGCTGCGAAAGGTGGATATACACTGTACTAGTGCCGACATTGTGCATGCTCTGTTGCCTGTGTCTATGTGCCTGTGGTTCTGTCAGTGTGATCATGTGATGTATCTGACCCCAGGAATGTGTCAATAAAGTTTCCCCTTCCTGGGACAATGAATTCACGGTGTTCTTATTTCAATTTCCAGGAGTGTATTTCCTTTTATCAATAGTGCAATTTGTAAACAATGTTTTGTGAGTAGAATAAAATTCCCAGTGGTAAACTTAACTGCTTTTTCGACGTTATTTTACCAGCTAACTAAAAATAGGAAAGCCTTGAATCCCTTCCACTAAATTTAGTTAGTATTAAGATTCTTTTTTATAGGGAGTGCAGTGGAGCTGACGCTGAAATCATTAAGTATTTGATCATATCTTCGCTAGTCTCACTAAATTCTTCTGAACTCTACATGTTATGTGTGGTCTGGCGTCTCCTTACCAGCAACAGGTCACAGGTTCAAACTAGTCAATTCCCTAAAAATCACGCTCACAGCGTCGTTGCGCGAAAGTGGTAGGGAGACACGACTCAGAACAAACAGACACCATACAGAATGTTAGAACCCTCATTAGAAAAGTACAATAATTTCAATAGGTATACTGAGATATCCACTCTAAAAAGTACTCTCGTGTCTGAGGTGTATGATTTAAATTCATACTTCAGAGATGAGAAGAAACAGAGAGAAAAAAAATAACCGGTAAAAACGGGTTTATTCTGTAGTATGACGTACGTAGGGCGAGTATTTTGAGTATAGTAATTCAAATACTTGCATTTTCCTATCCTCCATCCTCCCTAATAAATAGAATTAGTGTTGAATAATAAAAACTCGACAGGCTATGGCGTTTGCGGACGGCATGGCGATGGAAGCTGTCATTCAGAGCGCCGACCTGGATCAAAGCTCCGATTGAATCGTTTCCACTTCATGGCTGGCAGCAGCGGCGAATACATCAAAGGCTGGCGGGATTGTTATGACAGAGCAGAGATCAAATGTTTGAAAGATAAATTGACGTTGGAAAACGCGTCGTGTGAGAGAACCGCAGATTGCGTTTTGCAGCGCTAAACAAGCAAACAGAATGGGGCATCGGCATTCGTCTGGATCTCAGGAAGAGAATAAAGAGTCTCGGTATTGGCAAGACACTAATCGTTAAAAAGTACAAGCTACTCTCTCTCTTAGACGCAGTGCAGTGATTGCACAGGTGTAAAAAATTCCATTTCTATTGAAGAGTAATCAGAAGAGCATACAGAAAATGACATACCTGCACAAACTGTGTTGTCGGACTGTAATACACTGCTGCAGGAGTTCTACAGATCTTTTCTGTCTAAAATCGTTAGATAAGAGGACCATTTTTCCGGTAGTGAGGTATCTCAGACCAGACGGAATATTTATAAAAAACGTCTCCTCATTCCCGTATCTGGTCTTAACCAACAATTATCACTGCTTCCGGAGAGGACACTGTTGATGACATGTAAATGACAGCTTTACCTGCCGGCCGAGGTGGCCGAGCGGTTCTATGCGCTTCAGTCCGGAACCGCGCGACTGCTACGGTCGCAGACTCGAATCCTGCCTCGGGCATGGATGTGTGTTATGTCCTTAGGTTAGTTAGGTTTAAGTAGTTCTAAGTTCTAGGGGACTGATGACCTCAGATGTTAAGTCCCATAGTGGTCAGAGACATTTGAACCATTTTGAACAGCTTTACCATGCAACGTGTCGTTCAGATTGTTTTACTGGAACGAGAATTACATCCCACGAAAATGGCATCAGCATATGTTAAAACAAAGGTGCAATGATCTTATCTGTATAGCTTCGATGCGTCAAGAAACCATTTCGGTTAATGTGGAGATGTTTACTTGCTTGACGCTCGTGCTCAATATATCTTACACTAGAAATTCTTCACTGCAGTATTCGGATCTCTCCCGCACAAATATGAGGTTTGATGCACTCGCCAAATGTAAACACATATTTTATCAGGTTTGATACTGCACGAAGTAACAGCAGTGTTTAAAATCGCTTTCACCACGAGGTTTTCAAACACCGAAAACAAGCTTGGCCTGGACAGTGCTCAGTGTATTTTTTTTCTTATGTTATTGAACAACTTGCTGAAATATCCTGGCAACGCACGCAAAATGTAAAAACACTACTCTTTAAAATACACTGCTTGCCTCCGAGAACATCACTGACAAATGGATCTTAAGAAGCCTTTGTTTTTCATTGTTCAGCTGATTTTATTATACTTGTAGTTTGAGTTTTGAGGAGAAGCGCTTGTATGTTGCTAACAGCTCGTTTGAAGAATTTTCGAAGCTAATCAGTATGGAATATCATCATCATCATCATCATCATCATTTAAGACTGATTATGCCTTTCAGCATTCAGTCTGGAGCATAGCCCCCCTTATACAGTTCCTCCGTGATCCCCTATTCAGTGCTAACATTGGTGCCTCTTCTGATGTTAAACCTATTACTTCAAAATCATTCTTAACCGAATCCAGGTACCTTCTCCTAGGTCTGCCCCGACTCCTCCTGCCCTCTACTGCTGAATCCATGAGTCTCTTGGGTAACCTTGCTTCTCCCATGCGTGTAACATGACCCCACCATCTAAGCCTGTTCGCCCTGACTGCTACATCTGTAGAGTTCATTCCCAGTTTTTCTTTGATTTCCTCTTTGTGGACAACCTCCTGCCATTGTTCCCATCTACTAGTACCTGCAATCATCCTAGCTACTTTCATATCCGTAACCTCAACCTTGTTGATAAGGTAACCTGAATCCACCCAGCTTTCGCTCCCATACAACAAAGTTGGTCGAAAGATTGAACGGTGCACAGATAACTTAGTCTTGGTACTGACTTCCTTCTTGCAGAAGAGAGTAGATCGTAGCTGAGCGCTCACTGCATTAGCTTTGCTACACCTCGCTTCCAGTTCTTTCACTATGTTGCCATCCTGTGAGAATATGCATCCTAAGTACTTGAAACCGCCCACCTGTTCTAACTTTGTTCCTCCTATTTGGCACTCAATCCGTTTATATCTCTTTCCCACTGACATTACTTTCGTTTTGGAGATGCTAATCTTCGTACCATAGTCCTTACATTTCTGATCTAGCTCTGAAATATTACTTTGCAAACTTTCAATCGAATCTGCCATCACAACTAAGTCATCCGCATATGCAAGACTGCTTATTTTGTGTTCACATATCTTAATCTCACCCAGCCAGTTTATTGTTTTCAACATATGATCCATAAATAATATGAACAACAGTGGAGACAGGTTGCAGCCTTGTCTTACCCCTGAAACTACTCTGAACCATGAACTAAATTTACCGTCAACTCTAACTGTTGCCTGACTATCCATGTAAAGACCTTTAATTACTTGCAAAAGTTTGCCTCCTATTCCATAATCTTGTAGAACAGACAATAACTTCCTCCTAGGAACCCGGTCATATGCCTTTTCTAGATCTATAAAGCATAGATACAATTCCCTGTTCCACTCATAACACTTCTCCATTATTTGCCGTAAGCTAAAGATCTGGTCCTGACAACCTCTAAGAGGCCTAGACCCACACTGATTTTCATCCAATTGGTCCTCAACTAATACTCGCACTTTCCTTTCAACAATACCTGAGAAGATTTTACCCACAACGCTGATTAAAGAGATACCTCTGTAGTTGTTACAATCTTTTCTGTTTCCATGTTTAAAGATTGGTGTTATTACTGCTTTTGTCCAGTCTGATGGAACCTGTCCCGACTCCCAGGCCATTTCAATTATCCTGTGTAGCCATTTAAGACCTGACATTCCACTGTATTTGATGAGTTCCGACTTAATTTCATCCACCCCAGCCGCTTTATTGCACTGCAATCTATTGACCATTTTTTCCACTTCCTCAAATGTGATCCTATTTATATGGAATGGAATATCAAGTAGAGAAAAATAAACACCTCCGGTACATTTAACTCTTCGACTTCAGTCGAGGATCTAGTGCTGCAGGAGAATTTGTATGTGAACGGAAGAGAAGCGTTTGCTGAGATGATGGCGCGGAAATGGTTGTCTCGTTTCCGAAAAGGAAAATACTGCGACTTTTATGATTAACCACTCTGGAAGCTCTTCTCTTTTTAACGAAGACCACCTAGATCGGTTGATTCACAATAATCCTCACCAAACAACGCGAGTATTTCTACAAATTATAGATTGCAATCACAGGACCATTGTGCGCCATTGTTTAAAAGGCAGAAGTTGGCCGCGCGGGGTAGCCGTTCGGTCAGGGCGTCTTGCATGGTTTGCGCGCTTCCCCCTTCGGAGGTTCGAGTCCTCCCTCGGGCATGAGTGTGTGTGTTGTCCTTAGAGTAAGTTAGTTTAAGTTAGACTAAGTAGTGTGTAAGCCAAAGGACCGATGACCTCAGCAGTTTGGTCCCATAGATCGTACCACAAATTTCCAAATTTTGCAGAAGTTGGGTTCACAGGTGCCAGCTGTGTTAAGCGTGACGATGTTTGTTTGTATAGGAATGTAAGTACTACTGTTTTAAGCAGTGATAATCAACCACTGATGGTTTCAAGATGTGTGAATTGTGTAATTCTACGTTCTAAAAACAGAAAAATTTGGTAATGCTATCTGATTCACGGACGTCTCTGATTACTTAGGAGGCTTAGGGAGGTGGCTTGGGCTTCACAAATCGAAATTAAAATTAGGTTAAAGATTAACAGTGAGATATAATGGGGATGGAATTAATAATGATGCATACAGAGGTGTCAAAAATATGGAAACACTAAAAACACAACACATTACCTTGCCTAATACGGTTTAGTAATTCCGTTAGCACTCAAAACAGCTTACAGTCGTCTCGTAATAGACAAATACAAGTTCTATGTGGTTTTCAAGGGAATCTTATACCATGAACCCTACATAGTAGTGACAACTTCTGTTAACGATGATGAATGTGAATACCTGCAGCAGTCACGCACACGTCGCTCCAGAACAGACCGCTATAGCCCATTAACATTGAGACCTGGTAAATATACTCTACTGGTCATTAAAATTGCTATACCTCGAAGAAGACGTGCTACAGACGCGAAATTTAACCGACAGGAAGAAGATGCTGTGATATGCAAATGATTAGCTATTAGCTTTTCAGAACATTCACACAAGGTTGGCGCCGGTGGCAACACCTACAACGTGCTGACATGAGGAAAGTTTCCAACCGATTTCTGATACACAAACAGCAATAGACAGTCGTTGCCTGGTGAAACGTTGTTGTGATGCCTCGTGTAAGGAGCAGAAATGCGTACCATCACGTTTCCGACTTTGATAAAGGTCGGATTGTAGCCTATCGCGATTGCGGTTTATCGCATCGCGACATCGCTGCTCGCGTTGGTCGAGATCCAATGACTGTTAGCAGAACATGGAATCGGTGGGTTCAGGAGGGTAATACGGAACGCCGTGCTGGATCCCAACGGCTTCGTATCACTAGCAGTCGAGATGACAGGCATATTATCCGCATGGCTGTAACGGATCGTGCAGCCACGTCTAGATCCCTGAGTCAACAGATGGGGACGTTTGCAAGACAACAACCATCTGCACGAACTGTTCGACGACGTTTGTAGCAGCATGGACTATCAGCTCGGAGACGATGGCTGCGGTTACCCTTGACGCTGCATCTCAGACAGGAGCGCCTGCGATTGTGTACTCAACGACGAACCTGGGTGCACGAATGACAAAACGTCATTTTTTCGGATGAATCCAGGTTCTGTTTACAGGATCATGATGGTCGCATCCGTGTTTGGCGACATCGCGATGAACCATTGGTTACACGTTTCGATCACGTCTTGTTCGCATTGACGGCTCTTTGAACAGTGGACGTTACATTTCAGATGTGTTACGACCCGCCGGCCGTGGTGGCCGTGCGGTTCTAGGCGCTGCAGTCCGGAACCGCGGGACTGCTACGGTCGCAGGTTCGAATCCTGCCTCGGGCATGGTTGTGTGTGATGTCCTTAGGTAAGTTAGGTTTAAGTAGTTCTAAGTTCTAGGGGACTGATGACCTAAGATGTTAAGTCCCATAGTGCTCAGAGCCATTTGAACCATTTGTTACGACCCGTGGCTTTACCCTTCATCGATCCCTGCGAAACCCTACATTTCAGCAGGATAATGCACGACCGCATGTTGCAGGTCCTGTACGGGCCTTTCTGGATACAGAAAATGTTCGACTGCTGCCCTGGCCAGCTCATTCTCCAGATCTCTCACCAACTGAAAACGTCCGGTCAATGGTGGCCGAGCAACTGGCTCGTCGCAATACGCCAATTGGGGGACTGAACGGGCCTTTCTGGATACAGAAAATGTTCGACTGCTGCCCTGGCCAGCTCATTCTCCAGATCTCTCACCAATTGAAAACGTCCGGTCAATGGTGGCCGAGCAACTGGCTCGTCGCAATACGCCAATTGGGAGACTGAGGGGAAAGCCGTGCTAGCTGTGTAAACTAAGGGTCAAAAAGTATAAAATCAGTGCATGAATTGAAACTTCTCTGCTCTCTCTTGATCTATATCTTGTAATGGAGTACCGATCGACATTTAAGTATATTTCATTTCATGATTTCTGAACAAAATTGAAACTAAAAGAATGAAAAAGGGTCAAATGGTTTTTCTAACAGTAAAAAAATTAAAACAGGTTAAAGAAACATCTGACGCGCCTTTGAAAGCTCCCGAAATCAAGTGTAGCAAATGACGTACCGCTTAGGAGTTTAATGTTCATTGTTTATCTTAGAATATTGGAATCTGAATGAGTACCACAGGGTGTTCGACTGAATTTAAATCAGATCTCTACGTACGACTCTAATGTACGAGCATCTTAGCAGCTGGTGTACATGATACATGTTTTAGAGCACCATTCCACGATGTGTCAAATGTTTCTCTATTTTTTTTCTTTTAGACGAATCATTTCAGTAACAACTGAGCTTTTTTGAGTTTTTTTCTGATCGTTTAAAACATTTTCCACCACTTTACGTTGTCTAATGCTTTTTATAGGTCAATAAATTCAACGACTTTCTAAAAAATTACATAGGACAAATCAATTAATAAAGTTTATTTCTGCTGGTGCTTTATTTTAAGGTGTTGCAGTTTTCCCTGACAGCAGTTTATTTGGGCGCTGATACAGCGGAATCAGGACGTAGTATCGGGTACATGACTTATAAATGACTGAAAAGTAAGCGGAACACTTGATTGCTTCTACAGTGATACTGGAAGTGTCTGATATTGCAGGAAAAAATGTAAACTGCGCAAAGGACTTATGTTTACAATTATAGGATGTGACTCTGGAACGTAGGTGCATGAATTAAAATAAAATCGTAGAGTAAGTTAGTGAATTCAGTGAGCTATTACTAGATGGAGAACAAAAACTCTAGAAGGCCAAATCATATGTAAGTCTTGTAGGAGAGTAGAAATCAAGAAGAACGAGTACCCAGCAACTGTTTGAATGCGGATGATTAGCTGCAATGACGTAATGTTGCACAAGGAGGAAAAGCAACGTGCTGTCACTAGGTGCGCAGCAGCGTGCAGTATTTATCAGCTGAGAACCCGTGCCTATCTCGCTGCCTCGCAAGGCTGATGATAAGGTTCCATGTAAGACAAGATGCCAACTTGGGATTACTGATCAAGATCGCTCTTTATCAAGGGCATTTCCTGGAAAGCGGGAGACATCAGTGTGACACGTCGTGAGCCAATGAACTGTCGTCATATTCCGCGACAACAGATGGCACAACCATCCGTTCTTCTGCGATTCAGCTTCTCACTGACGTCTCTGACTTACCTCAAGGAGGTGCCCCGAACGTCAAGGAGTATTGTAGCAAATAAACGTCGAAATATTACAAAGAAAATGTCGATGTAGTGAACATCTTAAATACGGAGTTTCCTTATGATATTGGATGAGTATTCAGTACATCCAGTGCAATGAGATTAGTTACAACATCTTAATATTTTAATACGAAATATAACGCCCCAACACTGACAATATACACTACTGGCCATTAAAATTGCTACACCAAGAAGAAATGCAGATAATAAACGGGTATTCATTGGACAAATATATTATACTGTAACTGACATTTGATTACGTTTCCGCAGCGCGGGATTATCCGAGCGGTCTCAGGCGCTGCAGTCTTGGACTGTGCGGCTGGTCCCGGCGGTGGTTCGAGTCCTCCCTCGTGCATGGATGTGTGTCCTTAGGATAATTTAGGTTAAGTAGTGTGTAAGCTCAGGGACTGATGACCTTAGCAGTTAGTCTCATAAGATTTCACACACATTTGAACATTTTTTTGATTACATTTTCACGCAATTTGAGTGCATAGATCCTGAGAAATCAGTACCCAGAACAACCACCTCTGGCCGTAATAACGGCCTTGATACGCCTGGGGATTGACTCAAACAGAGCTTGGATGGCGTGTCCAGCTACAGCTGCCCATGCAGCTTCAACACAATACCACAGTTCATCCAGAGTAGTGACTGTCGTATTGTGACGAGCCAGTTGCTCGGCCACCATTGACCAGACGTTTTCAATTGGTGAGAGATCTGGAGAATGTGTTGGCCAGGGCAGCAGTAAAACATTTTCTGTATCGGGAAAGGACCGTACAGGACCTGCAACATGCGGTCGTGCATTATCGTGCTGAAATGTAGGGTTGCGCAGGGATCGAATGAAGGGTAGAGCCACGGGCCATAACGCATTTGAAATGTAACGTCCACTGTTCAAAGTGCCGTCAATACGAACAAGAGGTGACCGAGACGTGTAACCAATGCCACACCATACCATCACGCCGGGTGATACGCCAGTATGGCGATGACGAATACACGCTTCCAATGTGCGTTCACCGCGATGTCGCCAAACACGGATGCGACCATCATGATGCTGTAAACAGAACCTGGATTTATCCGAAAAAATGACGTTTTGCCATTCGCGCACCCAGGTTCGTCGTTGAGTACCCCATCGCAGGCGCTCCTGACTGTGATGCAGCATCAAGAGTAACCGCAGCCCAGGTCTCCGAGCTGATAGTCCATGCTGCTGCAAACGTCGTCGAACTGTTCGTGCAAATGGTTGTTGTCTTGCTAACGGGGCCATCTGTTGACTTAAGGATCGAGACGTGGCTGCACGATCCGTTACAGCCATGCGGATAAGATGACTGTCATCTCGACTGCTAGGGATACGAAGCCGTTGGGGTCCAGCACGGTGTTCCGTGTTACCCTCCTGAACCCACCGATTCCATGTTCTGCTAACAGTCATTGGATCTCGACCAACGCCAGCAGCAATGTCGCGATACGATAAACCGCAATCGCGATAGGCTACGATCCGATCTTTATCAAAGTCGGAAACGTGATGGTACGCAAATCTCCTCCTTACACGAGGCATCACAACAATGTTTCACCAGGCAACGCCGGTCAACTGGTGTTTGTGTATGAGAAATCGGTTGGAAACTTTCCTCACGTCAGCACGTTGTAGGTGTTGCCACTGGCGCCAACCTTGTGTGAATGCTCTGAAAAGCTAATCATTTGCATATCACAGCACCTTATTCCTGTCGGTTAAATTTCGCGTCTGTAGCACGTCATCTTCGTGGTGTAGCAATTTTAATGGCCAGTAGTGTATATGAATGATTGAACCGATGACGATTAGCTAAATATTCGGTCTGTCAGTTAGCCGTTACTGTCACAGATCTGGACAACAGGATAGGATTGTGTGTGGAAAAATCCCAGCTAGATATTTTCATACTTTAAACCTGTAACAGCTCATAAGTGTATTACTCCTGCTAAAGGGCGAACCATCGGCAATGGCTGTGTAGACATAGCTCCAGTTGGCTGAGATTTTCCAAAGATTAAGTTAACTCGCGTGCGGTATTTCAAGAGAACATTGAACCAATACGAACAGCCGAAGCTCCCAGAATTTATTGATTTATTTATTTGGCCTAGTCAGCTTATAGTCATTTAGCCAGCTAAATGGTAAGTAACTGACATACAATACAAAACGCAAACTGATGACATAATAGGAGAGCATACTGGCACAAGTGTAATAAATGGGTTTAGAGACCTGTTGTTGATTGACATGGGTGTAAGATTTCGGTAATTTAAAAGAGAAGATGGAAGAACAATATGACAACGATTAATAATGACGTAGTGACACAAATATACATTAATCAGACAGAACATTATGACCACCTACCTAATAGTTGGTATTTCCACTTTGGCTCGGATAACAGCGTATTACCACACTCCTTGGCTCTCATGGTGTTTTGCGCGAGATCAGTGGATGCCCTCGTGGATGTTCTTCAAAGCGCAATGGAGTCGCCGCCAGTTTGTCCCCGTCCCGCAGTACAGGTGTGAAGGCGCTGTTCCCCTGGAAGGCAAGGGATTCACGCCCTCCAATCGGCATGATGAAGACCTTGCAACGCTCTGCCGCTGTACCAACCCCCAGTGCGATAGTCACGTGTCCATTGCAGTCGTAGTTGCCGATGTCGTGGTGTTAACATTGGCACATGCGTGGGTCGTCGGCTGCAGAGGCCCATTGTTAGGATTGTTCGGTGCACTGTGTGTTCAGACACACTTGTACTCTAGGACGACCGGGATCTGTAATGAGAGGTAGCTGCCAAAACCCACTACTTCTGGATGTCGTTTCACCTCAGTTCCGCCACGCTTTGAAGACACTCACACAGCACATCCGACAAGTGGTGTAGTTTCCGAAACGGTCGAGACGAGCCTTCGGGCAATCACAATATCTGCCGTCGGTCAAACTCAGATATATCACGTGCCTTCCCCATTCTGCACACGGACATAATATTCACTGATACTACAATCACCGTGTATGTGTCTGACTAGCAGTCATTTCTTTTCAGTTGACACTGCTTCCGCATGGACGAGTTTATACGAGGGCAGTTCAATAAGTAATGCAACACTTTTTTTTTCTGAAACAGGGGTTGTTTTATTCAGCATTGAAATACACCAGGTTATTCCCCAATCTTTTAGCTACACAACACTATTTTTCAACGTAATCTCCATTCAATGCTACGGCCTTACGCCACCTTGAAATGAAGGCCTGTATGCCTGCACGGTACCATTCCACTAGTCGATATCGGAGCCAACGTCGTACTGCATCAATAACTTCTTCATCATCCGCGTAGTGCCTCCCACGGATTGCGTCCTTCATTGGGCCAAACATATGGAAATCCGACGGTGCGAGAACGGGGCTGTAGGGTGCATGAGGAAGAACAGTCCACTGAAGTTTTGTGAGCTCCTCTCGGGTGCGAAGACTTGTGTGAGGTCTTGCGTTGTCATGAAGAAGGAGAAGTTCGTTCAGATTTTTGTGCCTACGAACACGCTGAAGTCGTTTCTTCAATTTCTGAAGAGTAGCACAATACACTTCAGAGTTGATCGTTTGACCATGGGGAAGGACATCGAACAGAATAACCCCTTCAGCGTCCCAGAAGACTGTAACCATGACTTTACCGGCTGAGGGTACGGCTTTAAACTTTTTCTTGGTAGGGGAGTGGGTGTGGCGCCACTCCATTGATTGCCGTTTTGTTTCAGGTTCGCCTGTAACAATCTTTGACAAGAAATTGTCACCCTCAGCCACACGACGAGCAAGCAATTCCGCACAGATGGTTCTCCTTTGCTCTTTATGGTGTTCGGTTAGACAACGAGGGACCCAGCGGGAACAAACCTTTGAATATTCCAACTGGGGAACAATTGTGACAGCACTACCAACAGAGATGTCAAGTTGAGCACTGAGTTGTTTGATGGTGATCCGTCGATCATCTCTAACGAGTGTGTTCGCACGCTCCGCCATTGCAGGAGTCACAGCTGTGCACGGCCGGCCCGCACGCGGGAGATCAGACAGTCTTGCTTGACCTTGCGGCGATGATGACACACGCTTTGCCCAACGACTCACCGTGCTTTTGTCCACTGCCAGATCACCGTAGACATTCTGCAAGCGCTTATGAATATCTGAGATGCCCTGGTTTTCCGCCAAAAGAAACTCGATCACTGTCCGTTGTTTGCAACGCACATCCGTTACAGACGCCATTTTAACAGCCCCGTACAGCGCTGCCACCTGTCGGAAGTCAATGAAACTATACGAGACGAAGCGGGAATGTCTGAAAATATTCCACAAGAAATTTCCGGTTTTTTCAACCAAAATTGGTCGAGAAAAAAAATGTGTTGCATTACTTATTGAACTGCCCTCGTATTAGGACTGCTGATATTTTTAAAAAGTGTCTCGATCCGATATATCGATATTTAAAAATTATCATTACCGGCACTCGATGTATGGAAAAGTGACAGGCATTCGATATCGAAAATGGTATTGATACATCGATGGAAAGAGTCTCGACGTACCTGCCTATAAAAGTGTTGGCTGCACATTGTAAATATACTGACGTTTTTAGAGCAGTATACCGGGTGATCAAAAAGTCAGTATAAATTTTAAAACTGAATAAATCAAGGAATAATGTAGATAGAGAGGTACAATTGACACACATGCTTGGAATGGCATGGGGTTTTATTAGAACCAAAAAAATACAGAAGTTCAAAAAATGTCGTACAGTTGGCGCTTCATCTGATCAGAATAGCAATAATTAGCATAACAAAGTAAGATAAAGCAAAGATGATGTTCTTTGCAGGAAATGCTCAATATGTCCACCATCATTGCTCAACAATAGCTGTAGTCGAGGAATAATGTTGGGAACAGCACTGTAAAGCATGTCCGGAGTTATGGTGAGGCATTGGCGTCGGATGTTGTCTTTCAGCATCCCTAGAGATGTCAGTCGATAACGATACACTTACGACTTCAGGTAACCCCAAAGCCAATAATCGCACGGACTGAGGTCTGGGGACCTGGGAGGCCAAGCATGACGAAACTGGCGGCTGAGCACACGAACATCACCAAAAGACGCGCGCAAGAGATCTTTCACGCGTCTAGCAATATGGGGTGGTTCTAATAAAACCCCATGTCATTCCTAGCATGTGTGTCAGTTTTTACCTCTCTATCTACATTATTCCGTGGTTTATTAAGTTTTCAAATTTATACTGACTTTTTGATCATCCGGTATTTAAGTATTGATTTATTATTAGATATTCTGTACGTCAACAAGTTAGCAGCCTACCTATGCCCCTTAGAGCAAGAATCGAAAGGAAAACAATGCACGTTTACGCTTGGCGACAACCACTTTGCTAACAATGGTAACTGGATGTATGTGGCACAATAAAAGATGTCCGATGGGTCCGTCGTTAGGTTTCCTCACATACCGGATTTATCCGGGAATACTTCATGTCGACTTCCCTATTTTTTTCTTTTCTGCCAACGCCAGTGATTTAGCAGATGTAGTGTCAAAACTGCGTACTGAAGCTAGACATTGCAGTTTCTGTTGGTAGCGCCGATTATGTCAGCATTTCTCCTCACACGTCTCCGGCCATTGCAAAGACCAGTCTAGTCCTTTAGATCTTACCCTATAGTCGACGAAGATTATCGCTCTGATACAGCACGCTGAGCAATAAAGTGAAAAGGAGCGTTAAATATACGAATGTTTAGAGCATAGCGGAATTAACTATGCATATAAAATACATAGTAATATAAAAAGACGATTAACGTAACTCCCAGTACTGCGATATTACTACAAAGATACCTTGGCAGGTTGTGAAATTTTAAAAGGTTTGTAGTATATTCGTGATTACTGAAAGAAACGGCAATGGCAGCACTCGTAGGAAACTCAACTTTCAGACTACGCACTGCTGCAACAAAAGGTTGTGCCCCTCCCATTGCGCACACGCAAAGATGTCACCTTCCCTAGTACAGTCCCAGAACTGGGTTGGTGTAATTACCGTGCAGTGAAGGTGCACCGGAAAGCTTCTGTAGGTGAATCTCATGCGGCAGAATATGATATCAGCCGTCTGGGTACGCGGACGTGCCCAAACCATGGTCTGCATGGAATAACAGGCTGAACACAGGCATAGTCTCTTACCCTGACGAACTGAGACATGTTCCAGTCGAAAGTTTGACGTCGTTGATAGTTCCAGATTTTTGTGGCGGCCTTAGTAAGAACACAAACTTATTCATTATGATGATGCCGCAATGAGATTGAACCCTCACGAATTCTATCGTCTGCATTTTGATTTCACACTGGATGCACTGTCAAATGTTTTCCAAGATAAGATTCTGTTTTTCAAATACCGCTTCTTGTGTCTTATAGATTAAAAGAACCGACTGGGAAGTGACATAACTCGTTGAAACTTAGATCATACATCGAAAGAAGTGGTACAGTACGGTACAGAAGGTAACTGTAGTGATATGCAATGAGACAAGCAGAAATTACGCTTTTATTGAAAAACAGTAATTACACCAAAGTCGGTGCAATTTATGATTGTCCCCTGGACGTTACAAAAGGCAGGACATGGTTCTTAATACGGGGTGTGATCAAAATAGACAGTAATGTATGCTGTGCAACGTGCTGCTTTGCTGACCACAAGGATGATTGATGATTTCTTATCTGCGAGAATCACCCTGTGTTTTGTACACAGGCACGGTCTGAAAAAGAACAGCAAAAAAAAAAAAAAAATTAAGTCAGGAGCGAATGCGCCCATGAAAAGACGCAAACAGCGAAGGAGTACAGTGTCAAAATAACGTTGACTGATGAGTGTAGGCTACCCTGTTAACAGTGGTCAATTTCACACATGCATCACTAGCCACCACACCCGTACACACATGGACCACCAAAACGATCTACTCACACGGCTTTAACTATTGATTTAATCTTGAATAAATTTAATGATTTCGTTTTAAAATATTCTCTATATAACTAACATTAACAGTCAACTTTATTTACTTTCTTTGACATACCGGGAGCTGCAGCTGACACTAGTCGACATACAGAGTGCAATGGGTATAAGTGCAGGTATTACTTTTCGTGTCTGTGGAGGGCGCACTGAATAACAGTACAGCAGTATTTACGATTTTTACAAACTAGTGATGACATCTATGTTTTTAGGCAGGGTTGTATCTTCAAGTACATGTGGCCACAGCAAGCCATTAATGCGTGGGCAGCAGGTCGGGTGTTAAGTGTCGATGTGTGGATGCAGGTCAGTTAGTCTATACTGCCAGGCGCCCTTCACTTCGTGATCCACGATACGGCCATGCAGTAAACATCAGGTAGTAAAGTTTGTGATGTGGCTGTTGGAATACTATTCGACAGAGAGACAGAAAGAGAGAGAACACTAATGTGTGTTCCAGAATGAGATTTTCACTCTGCAGCAGAGTGAGCACTGATATGAAACTTCCTGACAGATGAAAACTGTGTACCGGACCAAGATTCGAACTTGGGACCTTTGCCTTTCGTGGGCAAGTGCTTTACCAGCTGAGCTACCCAACCACGATCCACGACCCGTCCTCACAGCTTCAATTCTGGCAGTACCTCGTCTCCTACTTCCAGACTTCACAGGAGCTCTTCTGTGGCCTTGCAGAACTAGCACTCCTGGAAGAAAGGATATTGCGGAGATATGGCTTAGCCACAGCCTGGGAGATGTTTCCAGAATGTGATTTTCACTCTGCAGCGGAGTGTGCGCTGATATGAAACTTCCTGGAAGATTAAAACTGTGTGCCGGACCGAGACTCGAACTCAGGACTTCGATGTAGGTTTTCTGTCGGAAAAAAAACAAAAGAGTGTACCTTTCACAAAGCCAAAGATCTTGCCTGAACATTACATGGAAATAATTGAAATAGATCACTTACATCTTGTTAATGATGTACTACTTCAGAACACCTACATGAAAAACGGGGTGGCTATAAAGGGTGCTCCAGAAATGTTGCCACAAATTTCGAGGGATCTTGAGGAACAAATCAAGGATAAGAACCTGTGTCCAGAAAAGTCATCCAACGAAGCTGCTAGACCACCCCTTCGGCAGCAAACGTGACTTTGTATGCTGATAGACCATAAGCAGAAATTCTCACAAAGTTCTTTGTTATTCAGTGACCACGACTGACTGCCACACCCGTCAACAGAGAAGATGGAGCTAGCTGCTCCTTGGACAGCCTTGATTGCTATGAATGCGATGTGTGATGTATATTTTGCATTTCTTGCTTTTATATTGTCGTTTTCTTCAAAGGCAAAGAGAAAAGGTGAAGCGGTAGCCCAGCGTAGAGCCTCCGCACATACCATCATGTATTTTTGATTTTCAAGTGTTAAAAAACGTAAGATTTTTTTCTTGTTCCTCGGTAAGAGGAAGGTCTCGCTCTCTGTTAATGAAAGAAGGTAGACACACGTTATTTTAGAGCGAAATCAGCGGTAGCCATTTTGGTTGTGAGAATAAGTAAAAAGTCTGCATTTTTGATGTGTGTAGAAGAAAGAATATAGTAGTATTTCACTAGTGAAAAATTGAGCTGTTATTCCAAGAGATGGGACCTGGAAAAACTAACTAAACCAGAGGTTGTACAGAGTTTCAGGGAGAGCATAAGGAAACAATCGACAGGAAAGGGGGAAAGAAATACGGTAGAAGAATGGGTAGCTCTGAGGCATGAAGTAGTGAAGGCAGCAGAGGATCAAGTAGGTAAAAAGACGAGGGCTCGTAGAAATCCTTGGCTAACAGAAGAAATATTGAATTTTACTGACGAAAGGAAAAAATATAAAAACGCAGTAAATGAAGCAGGCAAAAGGGAATACAAACGTCTCAAAAATGAGATCGACAGGAAGTGCAAAATGGCTAAGCAGGGATGGCTACAGGACAAATGTAAGGATGGAGAGGCTTATCTCACGAGGGCTAAGATAGATACTGCCTACAGGAAAATTAAAGAGACTTTTGGAGAAAAGAGAGCCACTTGTATGAATATCAAGAGCTCAGATGGAAACCCAGTTCTAAGCAAAGAAGGGAAAGCAGAAAGGTGGAAGGTGTATATAGAGGGTCTATACAAGGGCGATGTACTTGGGGAAAATATTATGGAAATGGAAGAGGATGTAGATGAAGATGAAATGGGAGATACGATACTGCGTGAAGAGTTTGACAGAGCACTGAAGGACCTGAGTCGAAACAAGGCCCCGGGAGTAGACAACATTCCATTGGAACTACTGACAGCATTGGGAGAGCCAGTCCTGACAAAACTCTACCATCTGGTGAGCAAGATGTATGAGACAGGCGAAATACCCTCAGACTTCAAGAAGAATATAATAATTCCAATCCCAAAGAAAGCAGGTGTTGACAGATGTGAAAATTACCGAACTATCAGTTTAATAAGTCACAGCTGCAAAATACTAACGCGAATTCTTTACAGACGAATGGAAAAACTGGTAGGAGCCGACCTCGGCGAAGATCAGTTTGGATTCCGCAGAAACGTTGGAACACGTGAGGCAATACTGACCCTATGACTTATCTTAGAAAATAGATTAAGGAAATGCAAACGTACATTTCTAGCATTTGTAGACTTAGAGAAAGCTTTTGACAATATTGACTGGAATACTCTCTTTCGAATTCTAAAGGTGGCAGGCTATTTACAATCCGTACAGAAACCAGATGGCAGTTAAAAGAGTCGAGGGGCATGAAAGGGAAGCAGTGGTTGGGAAGGGAGTGAGACAGGGTTGTAGCCTCTCCCCGATGTTATTGAATCTGTATATTGAGCAAGCAGTAAAGGAAATAAAAGAAAAATTCGGAGTACGTATTAAAGTCCATGGAGAAGAAATAAAAACGTTGAGGTTCGCCGATGACATTGTAATTCTGTCAGAGACAGCAAAGGACTTGGAAGAGCAGTTGAACGGAATGGACAGTGTCTTGAAAGGAGGATATAAGATGAACATCAACAACAGCAAAACGAGGATAATGGAATGTAGTCGAATTAAGTCGTGTGATGTTGAGGGTATTAGATGGAAATGAGACACTTAAAGTAGTATAGGAGTTTTGCTATTTGGGGAGCAAAATAACTGATGATGGTCGAAGTAGAGAGGATATAAAATGTAGACTGGCAATGGCAAGGAAAGCGTTTCTGAAGAAGAGAAATTTGTTAACATCGATATAGATTTAAGTGTCAGGAAGTCGTCTCTGAAAGTATTTGTATGGAGTGTAGCCATGTATGGAAGTGAAACATGGACGGTAAATAGTCTGGACAAGAAGAGAATAGAAGCTTTCGAAATGTGGTGCTACAGAAGAATGCTGAAGATTAGATGGGTAGATCACATAACTAATGAGGAGGTATTGAATAGAATTGGAGAGAAGAGGAGTTTGCGGCACAACTTGACAAGAAGAAGGGACCGGTTGGTAGGACATGTTCTGAGGCATCAAGGGATCACATATTTAGCATTGGAGGGCAGCGTGAAGGGTAAAAATCGTAGAGGGAGATCAAGAGATGAATACACTAAACACATTCAGAAGAATGTAGGTTGCAGTAAGTACTGGGAGATGAAGAAGCTTGCACAGGATAGAGTAGCATGGAGAGCTGCATCAAACCAGTCTCAGGACTGAAGACAACAACACCTACATTCCAAGTAGTACTGTAATATATAAAAAAGTCTTCAAAAAATGGTTCAAATGGCTCTGAGCACTATGAGACTTAACTGCTGAGGTCATCAGTCCCCTAGAACTTAGAACTACTTAAACTTATTTAACCTAAGGACATCACACACATCCATGCCCGAGGCAAGATTCTAGCATAAGCATAAGTCATCGTTTTCCTACATTCGTGTTGTTGCCGCATACTTCACTCCATGTACAAATTGCTCCCTGCGAACCAGAAGATAAGTAAGTACGTCCTCATTTTCACGATATTTTGGTGTATATTAGGTTAGTTTATACCTATGCGCTAATCAGTTTTCGCATTTCTTTCGATTTTACGTCAGATCCATCCAAGCGACCACGACATAAGCTATCGTTCTGTGTTCTAAAATTGCATGTAAATGTAACCAAGGCTTATCCAGTCATCTCCACATTTGGAGAGCGTTTGTTCTGTTTTCTGTATCTCTATGTACATGCACGCCTCGCGGAAGCCTCCCAGGACATGGTCCCATCGGCTGGTGGACCAAACTTCGAGCATAGAGATACAGAAAACAGAGCAAATGCTCTCCGAATGTGGAGATGACTGGATAAAATGTAAATAAATGTTGGATAACCTAAATTGAGGTCTTTTTTTTCTTTTTAATTATATGAATGACTTCTGCTTGGAATTATGTTTGTCTATTTGTTCTAAATGCATACTAATATATGCTTAGAAAGGGAGAATGTTTTTTATTATAAGTGAGTTTTGGCAGGAGTGAATAGGCTTTCATAGATGACAGTGTTTAAAATTAGTGAGTGGAAATTGTCAGCGCAGCGTTAATGACGTCGGGTTCGCTGGCTGGGGGAGAGACAGTGTTTACATGTCGAGTTGGAGATGCAGGGGAGGATAGAGATCTGCGCTATTCAGGAATATATTTGTGCAGTGTATGTGGTTAGTCAATAACTGGAGAGCAGGTATAGAGACAGCCCACTTCGGCATGCTGGTCCTGGGGGCTGAGTGGACGGCTGTTCAGATGGGCAGATATGTGACTTTGAAATGCCGCCGACGGCGCTCGCATTTCCGGCGAATGGTCAAGACAAGGTCCTGTTGCAGTAAATGAGACCGTCCTGTTACTAAACAGGCTGCAGAAGGTAATGGATATGTGTTTCTCGGACTTAAATTGCAGATATCACATGCGCAAAGATCTGGAAATCGGATCAGCTGTGTAGGGTGTGACTAAAGTGAAGTCGGAATTATACTGTAGCATGCAGGTTAGGGACAGGTGAGGCCACTATATACAACTACAGAATGGATCGTGTGTTCGACCCAGTGCAGAACTGTTTACGTGTATTAGACACTAACAAGCGGTATTTACAATGTGCTCCACTTTACTCTGTGACAATTGCATCTATGTGCTGTCGCCTAACTAATAATTTACAGAACAGTTGCTGTGTGGTGTTTAACAACGTTCTGCAATGTGTCTACTGGGGTAATGAGAACACTCGAAAATTGACTGGTGTGCACGTAAGTCTGCCGGACTCGCAGTACCGAGCAAAGCTTATAAGTTATGCTCTGTCTGCAAACAGTTTTAATTATCTACCTGTAAACTACGTAGAGGTTTTTAACACAGACTCCAACAAAGACAATATTAGTACTACGCAGAAGTGTTATGTTAAAGCAGGAGAAACATATTTTTCTCAATGTAGAACCCTGTTCTCCACAATATCGTACGATATAGATATCGCCGAATTAGGGCTGGTTATACCCCAAGTCTTAAGGAAAAGAGTAAATACACTCTTGGGAATTGAAATAAGAACACCGTGAATTCATTGTCCCAGGAAGGGGAAACTTTATTGACACATTCCTGGGGTCAGATACATCACATGATCACACTGACAGAACCACAGGCACATAGACACAGGCAACAAAGCATGCACAATGTCGGCACTAGTACAGTGTATATCCACCTTTCGCAGCAATGCAGGCTGCTATTCTCCCATGGAGACGATCGTAGAGATGCTGGATGTAGTCCTGTGGAACGGCTTGCCATGCCATTTCCACCTGGCGCCTCAGTTGGACCAGCGTTCGTGCTGGACGTGCAGAACGCGTGAGACGACGCTTCATCCAGTCCCAAACATGCTCAATGGGGGACAGATCCGGAGATCTTGCTGGCCAGGGTAGTTGACTTACACCTACTAGAGCACGTTGGGTGGCACGGGATACATGCGGACGTGCATTGTCCTGTTGGAACAGCAAGTTCCCTTGCCGGTCTAGGAATGGTAGAACGATGGGTTCGATGACGGTTTGGATGTACCGTGCACTATTCAGTGTCCCCTCGACGATCACCAGTGGTGTACGGCCAGTGTAGGAGATCGCTCCCCACACCATGATGCCGGGTGTTGGCCCTGTGTGCCTCGGTCGTATGCAGTCCTGATTGTGGCGCTCACCTGCCCGGCGCCAAACACGCATACGACCATCATTGGCACCAAGGCAGAAGCGACTCTCATCGCTGAAGACGACACGTCTCCATTCGTCCCTCCATTCACGCCTGTCGCGACACCACTGGAGGCGGGCTGCACGATGTTGGGGCGTGAGCGGAAGACGGCCTAACGGTGTGCGGGACCGTAGCCCAGCTTCATGGAGACGGTTGCGAATGGTCCTCGCCGATACCCCAGGAGCAACAGTGTCCCTAATTTGCTGGGAAGTGGCGGTGCGGTCCCCTACGGCACTGCGTAGGATCCTACGGTCTTGGCGTGCATCCGTGCGTCGCTGCGGTCCGGTCCGGTCCCAGGTCGACGGGCACGTGCACCTTCCGCCGACCACTGGCGACAACATCGATGTACTGTGGAGACCCCACGCCCCACGTGTTGAGCAATTCGGCGGTACGTCCACCCGGCCTCCCGCATGCCCACTATACGCCCTCGCTCAAAGTCCGTCAACTGCACATACGGTTCACGTCCACGCTGTCGCGGCATGCTACCAGTGCTAAGACTGCGATGGAGCTCCGTATGCCACGGCAAACTGGCTGACACTGACGGTGGCGGTGCACAAATGCTGCGCAGCTAGCGCCATTCGACGGCCAACACCGCGGTTCCTGGTGTGTCCGCTGTGCCGTGCGTGTGATCATTGCTTGTACAGCCCTCTCGCAGTGTCCGGAGCAAGTATGGTGGGTCTGACACACCGGTGTCAATGTGTTCTTTTTTCCATTTCCAGGAGTGTACATCACACAGACTTAAATCATTCCCCATTAAAGAAATTACTCTTTTAAGTGCAGTTAATGTTTTATGTGCACTAAAAAGGAAACTGGGAATGGATGACATCGAGCTAAAGAAAAGAAAACTAGAGTATACAGAGAAGACAGCTGCCATAAAGGAAGAATATAAGCTGCAAATGCAAAAGGAGGAGGCTATTGCGGATGTGCACGCCAGGTAAACACAGTGTATGGAAAAATCTCTCTACGAAGGGGAATACAAAATATTGGCATTTACAGTAAACAGCCATGGAAACTGGTCACGTGTTGAATTACTGGCCGAAATGAGTGGCGTCGAGAACGTTTACTATGTCAAGGGATAGACGAAAAATGTGTTTATTAAGCTCTGTTCCCATTTGGATCGGCTTAAAAAGTATGGTTATATTATATCTAAGTGTAGCGAACTAGATGTTGTCCACCTAACAACAGAACAGCTATTTGCCGAGTTTAAAACTAATCGAATAACTACATTTAATGAACACTCGTTTGCAAAAATTGTAAAGTTAATGTTCTTCACAGAAATCCCGCAAGAATGTGGAGCAGAAGAGTTGCCGACACACACACAGGAAGACGTGGAATGTTTTAACTGTAGCGTCATGGAGGAGATAAGAGGAAAATTTAAAATCTCCGAAGCTCTCGCCTAGAAGAGCTGCAGGAAGGAACAGAGGTAATAGTTAAAGCCATAAAACAAGTATTTTAGAGGAAGAAAATTAGATATGTATTAGAATTCGAGAATATACCTTCTCTGTATTTGTCAAATTACTGGTTTGAGAAAGAAATAGATGATTCAGATGTGGATTTAAGTTATAAGTTAAAAATTAAATTGGACATTATTAAAACTACATCTAAGAAAAATAAAGAAACAGTTGTTTTCTGTGTGTAGATGAATATGCAAAGGTAATAAATATTTTATACGAGAAATTAGACCCCTCTTATTTGCTAAGCTAGCGAAAATCGTAAGATATTTCCCGTATGCAACGATCTATGAGCCTGTATTTCGGATGTGGAACTGAGCCGTTGGAAGACCTTGTAAAGTAGTTGAAACTAGGCGGTTGAAAGCGTAGCGAACCCCTTCTCGTACCTATATGAGTTATTCTGCGGGCGGATCTGCAGGCTCTGCTATGCGTTATTAGGATAGTTTACGAGTACTGTGCATATATACACATCTGGGTGAAGAATTATTTAGTAGCAGTTTGCTATAGTGTGTACTGACATTACGATTGGGTGCGTGTCCGTGGACTGTGCAACATGGCCCAGGGCACACCTGGTTGGGTGTTTTGTGATAGCGTGATAGATATACTGTATGGTTAAATAAGTTGTTGGAAAAAATAAATAGAGTGTTCACAATGATTACACGTGCCTGCAGCACAGACCAGAGTGATTGGTTTTCCGTCACCATCTCGGTTGCATGTGAGTAGTAAATGTTTTCCCGGCCGCGTTAATCGTGTGTGTCAACGAATTATGGGCTATTCTGACAAAAGACGTGAAGGCAGGTCCAGACCGGAGACGCCGACGGTATCCATGAGAAGAACAATGCAGCTTTGACACGTGTCAGAGGAAAGTGGCCTTTCTGGTCGGCTGTCACGAGCGCTCGGAAGCTGAACTTGAGTGAAGGCTCTGGAACGCCCTCCTCCAGCCGACCGCACGCGCGCGCGCGCGGCCTGGGCCTGCCGTGGAGCGTAATCTAAGGCGCATAGGCGATATCAATTTCTCCGGTGTTAGGCGCGAATGCGACTGTGTTGAGGTCATGTTTGGGGGGGCCGAGCAGAAACTTTTGGTCGGTTTGGCAGCTGTGGGTGTTTGGGCGCGTCTGTTGCGTTATTTTGGGAGCATGTCTGTGCACTGTGCTGTGCTTTATTTGGAGAGTTTAAGAGTACAGAGCTCGTCTGCTGATATTGTGTACTGCATTATTTAAGAGCTGTTTGCTATTGTGTGGTGAAATTAGGAGCTGTTTACGTGTTTGTGGCCTGTGTCAGATGACCACAGTCGGATCAGTGCGGGTGTTTTGTGACAAATATACTCCACGACTAAATAAAAGGGCTAGAAATAAGTAAGAGTTTAGTCCTTCCTGGCTTCCCTGAACAGCACAGCGCAGTCTGAGCTGTTTTTGCACAATAACGGCAATCTGGTCAGACTGCGAGTGAGTCGACAAATAACTGGACAAATTTATCTGTAGAGGAGTTACAGGTCTGGATTGGACTGAATATCTTGATGGGTGTGGTTGTGTTGCCAAGTGTAGTGCACTACTGGAGTTCTGAACATGCCTTAGGTCAGCCTTACATATCGAAACTTATGAGAAGCAAAAGTTTCAAAAAGATATGTCGCAAATAAATAAAGTACACTCGTTCCTCCTTCCATCAGCCTATGCACAGAAATTATTTCCGAAAATTAGCAGTTGTTTGGCTATTTGGACATAAATGTTTTGCATTATTTACGAGCGGTTCGCATGTCTGTAGGCTGTGCTATGAGTTATTTTTAACTGTTTACAATTAGCAAGCATGTGTCTGGAGCATTATAAATGAGTTATGTAGGAGTGTTTTGCAGGTCTGTATGGTGTGGAACGTGTCGGTGTGGTACATATACTCCATTCCTAAATAAAGTAAATTGGTCCCTTCATCCATGGGCCTAGTGCAGGGTGAGTCCTTTTACGCGAAACGTGTACGGAGAGGTTGAGTGCTGGTGGCTTAGTTTAGCAGTAATGAGTATGGTTTGCAACAATTTTGTTAGGTTGGTGGCGGAAGCGCTAGTGAGCTTTGTTTAATGGCAGACTTCAAACTTGGCGCTGGTTCCTAGGAGGAAGTGGCGGTCAGGTGGCTGAGGTTAGTACAAGTGCCCTTTCTTTCCAACAATTTTGTTAGGTTGGTAGAGAAAGCAGAAGTGACCTTTCCTTACTGCCAAAATTCAAACTCGGTGCTGGTTCCTAGGAAGAGGTGGCTGTCTGGTCCTCGAAAAGTAGTTGAAATTAGGTAGTTGAACACCTTTGCATAGATATATGAAATTGTAAATTGAATTATTTAATATAATCAAAATCGAAATGGAATTAAGGACTTAGGTATTTACAGAAGACTATGTCCGTCGCGTGTACGGAGGGTGTGTGACATAAGCTGGGCGGCGGTGCAGCGATTGTACAGTTATAGCGTGCGCTCGAGAGAGAGTCAATTCGCGAGCGTTCTAGTGCCGACCAAATGTGCTGTTATACGGTCATGGCGGATTCCACTGTCGAGCAAACTTTGCCGCCAAAAGTGTAGCACTGCATTCTAGCTCGAACAAGGACACGTGGTGGACGGTGAGCGGTCGGCATCGACAGGTTTGAACGTCCCCAGGAAAACAACTTTGGCTCCAGAAGTGTGGCACGGAACAGCTGAGCGTTGTGTGATTCAGATCAGAGGCAAAGAATTTTTGCGGGAATCGTGTGGAGGCGATGAATACCCGTGGTGAGCAGACAAGGGACCGCTGTGATGTCAAACTCGGCAAGTTCCAGCCTGTCCAGCGAAAACATGTTTACGATGGGGGAGCGATCCCTGGGCTCGCCCCTAGCACACCGGCAGTCCAGCGCGAGCGGCCGGCCGCCTCACGTGACTGGCGTCGGCAGTTTCTCCGTGCGCTGGCCAGGGAGTGGCGAGGATATGAACTAATTTAGTTGGAGCGGGGACGTCGTGGCGACTGCAATGCAATATCAAAGATGTGTGTGCTGACTGTGTTGGAGAACAAGTGATGACCGTACTGCTTGAAATAAAGTCTTTAGTCCCCTCCCCCCTGCAAAATCAAAGGACGTGACTTACATTACTATAAGTGCAGTTTATTATTTGACACGATTCTGATAGGCTACCAGTGAAAAAAAAAAAGTGACGGAGAAATTTCGTACGTGTGGTCAATTATGGTGTTGGGATCTGAACTTGTGACAGATTTATGTTATGGATGTAAGGAAAACGGCTTTCTCAATGAGTAAATCGGACATGTTGAATAAATAATAAATGATAATAATAAATAGAAGCACAGTTTTCGAAACATTATCGTGTTGGAATTTGGCGCAATTTTCTAGTGGAGGTAGGTCTATAATAATAAATGATAATAAATGATAATGAATGATAATAAATGACAATGAATGATAATGAATGTTAATAAATGATAATGAATAATAAACAAAAGTAAGGTTTTGCAGCCATTATCGTGCTGGAATTTGCATTTGGAGGGAATTTTCTAGTGGAGACAGGTCGATAATAATAAATAATAATAAATGATAGCAAATAATAATAAATTATAATGAATGTTAATAAATGATAATAAATAATAATGAATAATAATAAAGAAAAGTAAGGTTTTGTGTGCATTATCCTGTTTGAATTCAAACTTCCCACCTTTTTTTTTGTTCTGGAGGCTTAGGTTAGTGGACATAGCCCAATTGGTCTATTTTCCCGCCAAAATTTAAACTTCTCGCCATTCTTTCTTTAGGCTTAGGTTAGTGAACATAGAACAATTGGCTTATTTTCCAGCGAAATTCAAACTTCCCACCATTTTTTCTGGATGTTAGGTTAGTGGACGTAGCACAATTGGCCTATTTTCCCGCCAAAATCCGCCATTTTAGATGACGTCATATGCTGTTGCCAAATCTACATGCCGCCATATCGGATGACGTCATTGCCAACATCTTGAATAAATTTGGCAACAATGCAGTGTGCCCTCGTACATAGGTTGTCCCTCTACTGATGATTGTCAAGGGACAATACATTCCCCATACTCGCTCACAAATGAGCACTTGTAAATATTGTACACAGTATGAAGATTTATCAAATGCCAAGGATAGAGTAAGTACAATAACGACGCACTACAAGTAGCAATCCTAGAAGTAGCTTGATCTCTGAAGCAGACCCTAGCAAATCCTTTTCTTCCATGTAGTGAGTGGTGCTGGAATGTATTTTCTATATGTAGTTGTGAAGGTAAAAATGCGCAGGAGGTCAGTCCTACAAGACAAGAAAGGAAAAATACTAATATTCAGAAAAATGCAAGATTCCTTCTAATGTACATATTAGTGTGTAAAATGGTGCATGTCATGGAATCCATAAATGAAATGCGAACGTGAACTGTACATTTATTCGTCGACTTTATTATCGTCACTGTCCATGTTCATCTAAAATGTAATTTTCTATGTGTAGTTGTGAAGGTAAAAATGCGCAGGAGGTCGGTCCTGCAAGGCAAGAAAAGAAAATGCAAATATTCAGAATAAATGCAAGATTCCTTCTAATTTACATATTAGTGTGTAAAATGGTGCATGTCATGGAGTCCATATATGAAAATGAACCGACAATAGAGAAGATGGAGCTAGCTGTTCCTTGTACAGCCTTGATTGCTATGAATGCGGTATGTGATGTACCTTTTGCATTTCTTGCTTTTATATTGTTGTTTCCTTCAAAGGAAAAGAGAAAGGATGAATCGGTAGCCCAGCGTAGAGCCTGCGCATACCGTCATGTATTTTTTATTTTCAAATGTTAAAAAACATAAGATTTTTTCCCTATTCCTCGTTAAGAGGAAGGTCTCGCTCTCTGTTAATGAACGAAGGTAGACGCACGTTATTTTGGAGAGAAATCGGCGGTAGCCATTTTGGTTGTGAGAGTAATTAAAAAGTCTGCATTTTTGATGTGTGTAGAATAAAGAATATAATAGTATCTCACCAGCGAAAAATAGAGTTATTATTCCAAGTAGTACTGTAATTTAAAAAATCCAAGAAGCTCACCTGTGTACTTCGGAGTTATTACGAAGATCCGATTACATAAGGAACGAGGGACACGGTCAAGATTTTGTAGGTGGATACGGCGACATTTCTGGGACACTCTTTATAGTATGAGGTGGCTGATACAAGCCATCTAAATGAATCCAGAACGAATAAATGCATCATGGTGCGAATTTCGGTAAGTTATGGCAGACAATGTTGCGAAAAATTTCTGATTTGTGCAAGTAATTTTATGGTTTTCGAATTTTCACAGCTAGGGTTTTTAATGGGACTATATATATTTTCTGTAGTCTCGAAAGTCCCTAATGACAATTCTGCAGCAGAATTTCGTATCAAGATATACACAAGCTGACAGTTTAAAGGCAGGGTATATCTTAAAATTTATAGGGTAGCTTGTGACAGTCTTCATAATACTACGTATTATGTAGATTCAACTAGAGGATCGTTGTTTGTAGAGACTTTGATATTGATTTTCTGTCAGATAAAGATGATCAACAGCAACATGAGATGTTGTTATTCAGCTTTGGAATTTTTGCTACAGCAGTCTTGAGGGACACAGTGGCAATGACAACAAGACCCAACCATCTCGTGTGGTTAGATGTTGAAGCAATCTGTGGTTTATCTGGTCACGATGGTCAAATGTTAAAAACAGAATATACTGATGACTAAGTTGCAGATGATAGAAGAACAATATTCTATCACAAAATCATAAACACTTGAACACAGTGTTAAGAGGGAAGCTGCGAGAGAAAAGCTGGAAATATATATATGAAGCAGGTAGTACAGACTGAAAATTGAACTCTTTGTTAAATACGAGGGTTGGAACTGTTATAGCGGCAACTATTTATTTACAGCTCGTACAAAATAGATACGTGTTTCAAAGTTTTACTGATCTTCAAAGTAGTCACCAGCATTGTGTATAACCCTTTGCCAACGATGTGGAAGTCGTAGGATACTCTAGGCAGTGCCAGTAGTGTTGACGGTTCGAGCGGAGCGGTCTATTGCCCGACGAATTTGTAAGCAGTTCTGAAGCGAATGCCGTGAAGTGTTTCCTTCATTTTAGAAATCGAGCCAAACTCACGAGGGCTGAAGTCAGGGGGAGTATAGTAGGCGGAATAGCACTTAGCAGCCCCATCAGTCAAACAAATCAGTAACAGCTTGCACTGTGCTTGCTTGAGCATTGTCTGCAAAATGATGGTCAAGTCCTGAAGAAAGAGTCATCACTTCTGTCTCTAAGCTGGTCGTAGGTTGTGTTCCAAAAATGAACAGCATAGAGACAGAAGTGGTGACACTTTCTGCAGGGCCTGACCATCATTTTGCAGGACAATGCTCAAACACGTACAGTGCAAGCTGTTACTGAACTTTCTGAACAGTGCATTGTATCTCTGTCGCCTTGAAGTGTGGAGCAGCATTTAATAAGGGTCACTTAGCCTGCGATAATAATGCGTAACTTACTTTTTGAAGTACCCTCATGGAACGCTAACACACTGCTCTAAGCGTCACTTGTTAACTGCCTCCCTGGTCCGAAAAGATATTCGACAGACGAAGCACAAAGACATCAAGAAAGAAATTTTGGCAGAGCTAACAAACAACAATTATCCTTTTGTTATATGATCTTCTGTGGCTCATAAAATTCTACTTTGTACATTAAAGCGTTAAGACGTTAATGATATCCCTGTTGTATAAATGAAGTCTTACTTTCATAGCAGAAAGCAGAGGTTTTCATAGGTGCACTGCGTCAAGGGAATGGTACTTACCTCAAAATGGGGGAAACTGACATAGGGCGTTTCTCAAGAAAGGTACTGAATCGGCTCATGTCCGTAACCAACATAAATGGTATTCCAATGACTTTAAACGACGGTTCAAACCGTAATGTTTGCTGACGGCACAAGCATACTAAGGGCCTAGACTAACCTCACTAGACACAGGTAAAATGATACCTGAACAGGCCCACAAACGGACAAATGATTCACAGCGAACAGTTTAAGTCTTATCCTCAACCGAGCGAGGTGGCGCAGTGGTTAGCGCACTGGACTCGCATTCGGGAGGACGACGGTTCAATCCCGTCTCCGGCCATCCTGATTTAGGTTTTCCGTGATTTCCCTAAATCGCTTCAGGCAAATGCCGGGATGGTTTCTTTGAAAGGGCACGGCCGATTTCCTTCCCATCCTTCCCCCACCCGAGCTTGCGCTCCGTCTCTAATGACCTCGTTGTCGACGGGACGTTAAACACTAATCTCCTCCTCCTCCTCTTATCCTCACAAAGTCTCATATTGTGCAAATTCAAAAGTAGATTAATGGTAGTACCTAAATAGAGCCCACTGTCTGTACAAGGTTGTAAGATTCAAGTAAATCTATTAACATTATTTTCTCTGGACGATCACCTAGAATGTTCATTTTCAAATCTCCACGCGATATCAACCTCAACAATCGCACCGTCATTTTTTAATCCTGAAGCTACTTCATTTGTTCTCACGATGGGGGAGGGGGGGGGGTCATTACAAAATCTTCTAGTATCCCATAATGAAATGTGGCCTACAGAACTACTCTCAGTCATCTGAATTACGAGAATCATTGTGCAAATATTGAAGTAAGGCAGAGAGCCCTGTAATGTTTTTTTTGTTCCGTTATCAGGCTTCTGACTGGTTTGATACTGCCCGCTACGACGTTCTCCTTATCTCGTTTGGAACTTAGACCCAATTCAAGATTCAGTCTTCCCCTACACTTTTAGCCCTTTGTGTCATTATTAAAAGAAACGTTCAGTGTTCACACATACTTTCAGAAATGAAAGTAACTTACTAAAAAGTGTTAGTATAGGAGTAAAGAGAACATCAACGAAAAGCTTAACTGAAACGTTTCAAGCTATTGTTGCGTACGTTGGCTTGTGGACAAACGGGAAAGGAAGAGTAGGGGCAACGGGATTGTGAATATGGGGAACAGCCACAAAGAACACCGAACTGAAAGAAAATTCAATTAACAGATGCTAAACAAAAGTAAAGAAGAAAAGACATTAAATAAAACAATACGAAAAAATAAACCTAAATGAAATGAATATCTAATTCGGCGTAGTGGCTGCATAAAGAACATCTTTTGAGGAAAGATGCGGGGCAAAATTATGAATACATAACGCAGAAAATCCATACAGCAAACTGTAATGGGTAGAATGAACTTCAGAAAATAGAACTGAATGGTGCAGATAGTGAGAAATAAAGCAGGATCGCTATACCGACTAGACGTTGCTTGCAGTTGGCGACGGTGACAATATTTACGTTGTATTGTGTATGTGTTACTATAAAAGTAAAATGATTGATACATCCTAGAATTAACTGGTGAAACCTAAGGCTCACCATCACGGTGTGGCAACAGTCCGAAAATTCTTATTATATGCATAGATTTCGAACTTTTACCAAGACACGTTGGTAAATCTTAGAATGTACCCATACCAACTGGTAAAACTTTATTCACTAAAATAAATCAGCTTAGCAATTTATTAAAACAATTTGTATTTATTGTGAACTTATGTATTTTAAACATTCTTGCATTCCATTGTGATTATGATGAGCAATATTCCATATTAGTAAAAAATGTTGTAAAAAATGTTACCTTGTGGACGTCAATTTTTGTTATAACAACTCTACTATTCTGGCATTTCGAGTTACATAATATGGAAGACGATTTCCATAAGCATTTTTTAGCTGAACAAATTTTTAAGCAATTGCACTTTTTGAACTCTTGTTCTCCAACAAAAGATTGTTTAGCAACCACTTCCTGTAGACTAATTTCTTCTGTTGCTACTTCTTCGATCTTGCACAATGTAGATTGGTTCCTAGTGTAAAATGACTTCGGTTTACCAGCTTTGGTGCCAAGTTGATAAAATTCTCCATCCTGAATATTTATCACTACTGCTATTATAGATTTTGCGTCAATTTTTGCAAATACCATCCGGTACTTTAATTCTCACACTCTATGCAACTGAAGGTATTGGAATTTTGTTACATAAGGCTGCTTTCATTTTCTTTGCCTGAAGTTGAAGACCTCCTTTGGCAGCTTGTCGGACCCGTTTCACTTCATTCACACTGTTGGAAGCTGTCAGCGTCTCCTCACAACCATCAGCTGGTGCCGATGTCTCGTTGTTGACTGTAGTCAAATCCTGTGTCTCTGGTGCTTCCTCGCCTGCTGCAGCCGCACTTTCTACCTCCGTGCCTTCTGCTCCAGTAGCTGATTCACTGGCATCAATTCCTTGGCCGTCATTTTCAATTTCCTGTGAGTCAGTGAAAGTGGTGCTTAACATTGTTTCCAAGTCTTCTGCAGTGTTTATATTTGGAACAATTGAAGTAGCAATGCCTAGTTTCATTGCAACCCCAAACATGGCTTCATATGGTGAATATCTGATCCCTTCATAATAAGCCGTATTTTTCATTGCTTGCAAGAATTTCAGACCTTCAGACCATTTCCATTTTGAACTTTCATTTGTTTCCATCCAAGTTCATAACATATTTTCGATATCTTGATTTGCTCTTTCGACTGATCTCTGAGACTGACTGTGCCTCGGCTTCCCGTGGACTATCTTTATATCACTCCACACCTCACATAAACCTTGAATGACTTGGTTACAAAACACTCTACCATTATCAGAATGAAGGATACTTGGGACACCAAAGGTGGTAAAAATGCCCAAGAGATGATTTGCTACGTCATCAGCCCTTTTCGAAGTTAGTAAGCGGAGGATAACAAATTTTGTCAAATAATCTTGGTATACAACGATGAACTTCGACTTATTGTCTGGGTTTACCTGCATCTCGATTAAGTCAATTTGGCATCTCGAATTCATTTCACCGTGTATGATAGGTTTTACTACAACACCCCTTTTCAGTGTTTTTTTGCTTTTTCTGACATGCTTTACATAACCTCAAATAAGTAACGATTGATTCAAAAGTCACATTCTTGTAGTTACGATGCAGTTCCACAGTTACCCGTGTTCGGCCGCCATGGCCTACTGCAATGTGGGTCTCATGTAGTGCGTTAAACAGTTCATCAAAATGAACGTAATAACGGATTTCCTCTTTATTAGCAGACACCGGTGCTATAAGTCTCTCTTCACCTCCGATGTTGAGAACATCATCGCTTCAAATGTCTGTAGTGAACAGATCTTTTGTTGGAAACGATTTTCGCATTTTTCACTTCACTTAACAGAATATTATATTGCTCAACAGTTACATAAAAATTGTTGTCCTTTTTCTTATTCACCGATTCACTTAAAAGTTCGTAAAAGCTGTTACTCATAACATCACTAATTGTGATGTAAAGCTGCAGAAGAAATACCACTAAAACGAGTCGTAAAGATGACCGTACGCACGATGCTCGACACTGACTGAAACTACGCAGCGGTGAGCGGATTGAGAGCTCACAATTGCCAACAAAGAGACTTATGTGACCACAAAATTGGCAACAAGGAAACTTGTCTGAACCTGCACGACGGAGGCGGGAGTCTTCGATCAAGCTTTTACCAGTTTGCGTTGGTAAACCCTAAGATTTACCAGTGCCTCTTGGTAAAAGTTCGAAATCCATGCATATAATGAGAAATTTGGAACTTTTACCAGACCGTTTGATTCTAGGATTTACCAATTATCTTACTTTTACAGTAAAATATACATTACAAAGGCAAGAGATCGAAATGTTGTAATTCGGCGTTTGTTATATTGTGTTCAAGTGTGTAATTTCTGACTGGTAGCGTAGAAAGTGTGTTAGCCGGATTCAGAGACATACATGAATTGGTGGAGTCGGCTTCCAGCCATATGACACGTGTCTACGGGTAGACGGCGGAAACGTGGCGCAACGGGCGCGTCCTTATTTTTCGCTCCAGGCTGTTCAGCGCGTGTCGACCACACAGGCCGCCGAAGATGGAGGTGGCGGATGGCAGGCAAGGTATCGGCCGCGCTGGCGCCTATCTCTGTGGCCCAGCCTCGTGGAGTGCGCAGCTGGCCTGTTTTATTTCCAATAAGCCAATCTCCGATATGGCACCATAGCAGGCGACATATGACCGGCACGGAGTCGTTTTTCGGCGGCATTTACTGAACAGCCATTCCGACTTTTATAAAGTGCTGAATACAGACGTGGAACCCACATTGAGTACATGTTTTCCGAATACACCGACTTGATCCTTCTGAATGGCGAAGTCCACGGAAATAGAAGAGCTGCTCGTCACCTATATCAAGGTCGTTCTCTATAACGTCTGACTCCATCGCATACCATTTTCGCCACAATTACGTAACTGCTTCGATAAAGTACACATTCACCGTCAGGATGTGCGACTATGGTGCTCCAAGGAGACGTAAAGGAAGGGGCTGCACTCCTCCACATTGAACAGTATACGAGCAATTTCTTTGGCTATTAATGAGTGGATTTGTAAAACAAGTGATGTACTGGGTCACCTCTAATCAATTTACTTGCAAAAATGGTAGCATTACTAACATGTTTTCAAATGCTTGTAGCACTTAAACGGTACGTTTACGGACATGAGTTCCAATTCAAAATATTATCTACTCACTCCTCTCTACAAGTCCTATAAGTTGTTCCGAATACATTGTATAAACCAGGGTGAATATCCAGAATGAGATTCTTACTCTGCAGCGGAATGTGCGCTGATATGAAACTTCCTGGCAAATTAAAATTGTCTGCCAGACCGAGATTCGAAATTGGGACCTTTGCCTTTTGCGGGCAAGTGCTCTACCAACTGAGCTATCCAACCACGACTCAGAACCGGTCCGCACAGCTCCAATTCCCCCAGTACCTCGTCACCTATCTTCCAAACATCCCCCAGGCTGTGGCTAAGCCATATCTGCGCAATATCCTTTCTCCTAGGAGTGCTAGCTCTGCAAGGTGCGCAGAAGAGCTTCTGTGAAGTTTGGAAGATAGGAGACGAGGCAAGGGTGGCTAAAACTCTGCCTATGTTTTGAAAAATCGAAGAAAGTGCAGTGTCAAGCGACCATAGGTCACGAAATCAGCCTATTCACTTCGCCAACAACATACGAGAACGCACTACAACATTAAAGCCGTAAGTTACACACAAAAAACGTGATATACTCGTACACTCAGTTCCGTTTGTAAATGCATAATAAATAGAAAAATAAAAATTACGTTTTGCTGTTTGCAGATGAGAAGTTGTAGATTGTGTAGCAGACGAGCTACAAACATAAATGTCCAATAGCATCATGTAAGGTATGTAAACTAATGCATACATCCACTCTTTTGCCAATTAAGCTATAACCTAGAAATTTAGGCATAATGTTATAAACAAGACACAGTGCATCAGGTCGTTAATACATATCTCAACTGTGAACTATGAACAAATTAACTTCCCCCGGAAGTGTTAGAGGTCCCCTATTTTTCCTGATCTATATTAACGACATAGGAGACAATCTCAGAAGCCTTCTTAGATTGTTTGCAGATGATGCTGTCATTTACCGTCGTGTAAAGTCATCAGATGACCCAAAGGAATCGCAAAATTATGTAGATAAGATATTTGTATGGTGGTAATTGACCCTGAGTAAAGAAACGTGTGAAGTTATTCACATGAATGATAAAAAAAATCCACTAAATTTCGATTACGCGATAAGCCACACAAATCTGAAGGCTGTAAATTCAACTAAATACTTAGGGATTACAATTACTAATTACCTAAATTGGAATGATCACATAGATAATGTTATGGGTAGAGCAAACCGAAGACTGCGATTCATTGGCAGAACACTTAGAAGGTGCAAAAGGTCTACTAAAGAGACTACTTACACCACGCTTGTCTGCCCTATTCTGGAGTATTGTTATGCGGTGTGGGATCCGCATCAGGTGGGAGTTACGGAAGACATCGAAAAAGTTCAAAGAAGGGCAGTTCGATTTGTATTATCGCGAAATAGGGAAGATAGTGCCAGAGACATGATACGTGAATTGGAGTGGCAATCATTAACACAAAGGCGATTTTCGTTGCGACGTGATCTTCTCATTAAATTTAAATCGCCAGTTTTCTCCTCCGATTGCGAAAACATTCTGTTGGCATTCACCTACGTAGGGAGAAATGATCATCACGATAAAATAAGAGAAATCAGGGCTCGTACAGAAAAATTTAAGTGCTCGTTTTTCCCGCGTGCCGTTCGAGATTGGAACGGTAGAGAGACAGCTTGAAGGTGGTTCATTGAACCCTCTGCCAGGCACTTTATTATGAATAGCAGAGTAATCACGTAAATACTATGTTACAGCACTTATTCATCCAGAATTGCAAATATTATGTACCAAAAGTTTCGCTAAATGTTAATATGTAACAGCAGTTTTACAGTAAGAAAATAAAAAATAACCCACTGAAGACAGCACAAAAAGTGCTGAAACATGTCTGGGTAAAACAAAACTAAAAAGGTGTCTTGTATAAGGCGGAATTCCTCGTCCAACTTTCAACTTGTTAAAGCCAACAGAGAAGAAAATGAATTAGTAGATGCTTCTGGAACAGTAATTCATGTACTGTGTTGATACGAAATGAAAGCTTACTGTTAAAACATCACCAAGAAAAATGCATTCTCTTTCGTACTTTACTAGCCGCTGACAGATCTCAGTAACACTGTATCTTCTAAAATGGATCATTGACAAAGAGTGTTAATCTACATCACGTTTCTTGTTTTTGCTGAAATTATATACTGGTGTCCAAAATTAAAGCAACAAACTACTATTTCCCCGTCCTGCGTCTAATTCACGATATAATCATACAAACTGTCAACAGATGTCCGTACGATGATGTCCTTCACGGAAGACGGCATTCTGGTCAGCGAACAATCACGTCAACGGTGGCGTCGGGGCACCTATCAAACGGGATGCTGTTTGCACAGACTGTGCACTATGGCACAGAGGAGACGCCTACCAGGCTCCCTGCAGTGGAGGGCCATGGGAAGAATGGAAGTAGGACAGTCGCAAACTGACGTGGCCCGATGACTTAATGTCAATTGTTCTGTTGTTTCTCAGATTTGGCGACAGTTTATAGACATCAAAACTGTATCCCGAAGACCAGAGCCGGGTCGAACACGTACCACATCACTAAGAGAGAGAACCCTTATTTGGCTGTAAGGGCACCACGAGACCGTCTTAGCACTGCAGTGCAACTAGAGGTGTTGTAGCGAGGCAAACGGTGTACACAAGGCTTCGGCAGAGTGTTCTTTATTGTCGGAGACCTGCTGTATGTGTCCCTCTGACGCGTTTTCACAGAAGGTAACGTCTAGAGTAGAGCCGTCAACATTCCACCTGGACAGTCGAACAGTGGGCCAATGTTCTTTTCACAGGTGAGTCCCGATTTGGTCTGGACAGTGAATCTCGACGGATTCGCATCTGGAGGGAACGTGGAGCACGATTTTAGGACCCAAACATTGTGGAAAGATACTGATATCGAGGATGATCCGTAATGGTGTGGGCAGGGACTATGATGACCACTCGAACGCCTCTTCAGGAAATAGTACGGTTAAATCGGCAAGGTTTAACTGCTGTCAGGTATCGTGACGAGATCTGTGGGCCCAGACTTCGTATTGCTGGACTATAATGCTCGACCTCATAGAGGACGCGTGGTTGATGTTTTCTTGGAAACGGGGGATATTGCACGCATGGCGTGGCCTGCTCACTCTCCCGATTTGAATCCCATAGAGTATGTCTAGGATGCACTAGGGACATGGGTTGTATCACGTCTCCAAGACTTTCGAGCAGCGCTGCAGGAAGAATGGGCCTTATTGCCTCAACATGAGATTGAGGACTTCATTCAGAGCATGCCCTGTCATGTATCAGCCCTGTATTGCTTAGGTGGTCACGCCCCTTACTCGGCGCATTAACCAGTTGTCAGAATGTGTGTGTAAATCCCTTAAGTTGGAAAAAACCGAGAACATTTTTATCCACTGTTATGCATGTTCCAGTTGTTTTTACGCTCTGTATTCTTTACATCGTTTCTGCTCTACTATCACCTGATTATCGTACTTTGTGGCAAAATAAACGAAACCTTACTAAATTTCGGTTTGTTGTTTTAATTTTGGACACCAGCGCAGATGGTTTACATGTGCTAAGAAGGTGACAGATAAATGCATCTAATCGTCGTAAAGAAATTAGATGTTATAGGTAAGTTAGAGAATGTGGCGTCTGCAGTAAAACTTTGCCAAGATTACGGGATAGCCTAACAAACAGTGAGAGGCGTCAACAACAAAAGAAACACTTAAGTTTTTCGACCATTGCTGACTACCAAGTTTGACCTTCAGAGCCTCAAAACTACAACTAACGCGAATTTAGATGAAGCACTGCACTTGTGTTTCCAGCAGAAGACAAAAAGCGTTCTCGTAACAGTTCTGATGGTAATAGAGGAAACATGAGAGTGCCATGGGTCTAAGAAGAGCGAAAGAAAATTTAACGCTTCATCGAGATGGCTGACCCGATCTACACATCTCTACAGGATTTCAGAAACTGGTGTTCAGTGCAAGAAACTTAGTGCTAGCAAAGACGCAGGTGATGCATTTTGCGATGAATTCTTCAGTTGCATCGCTCAGAACAGATTTGCAACTGAACTGTACGGGAAGGCCTTACGCACATGAACTTTAGCGACTCGGTCTGAAGTGCACGATAATTTGGGATTATTTGTGTTTTCAGTTATCTGTGCTGTCTCGGTTTAGCATTAACGAGGATAGTCTGAACTTTGCTTTAGTTTCTTTCCCCATATCAGACGAATGTTAGCTCAGTTACCTAGCACCGGACATCATCTTGTGCAACGTAACATCCCAAAACTTGCTTGAGTGACTTTGGGAAACTTAGTAGTACCAAAATAATTCAGCCAGACAGTAATTTGAAACTGCGATACTAAAGAAAACCCTAGAGTTGGTCGTCGTCTTGAAAGATATCTGTCAGAAAAGGTCTTTCACATTAAGTATCACCATGCGTGTGGTAAGTCGCTAACAATGTGCAAAAACTCTCTAGTTAGTGTTCTCGACTGCCAGGGCTCTAAAACGCATACTTCAGAGCTATGAGCACTTGTTCAGTACATCTACATCTACATTGTTACTCTGCAATTCACACTCAAGTGCCTGGCAGAGGGTTCACCGAACCATTTTCAAACTACTTCTCTAGCATTCCACTCACGAATGGCGCGTGGGGAAAAGGAACACCTAAATCTTTCCGTCCGAGCTCTGATTTGTCTTATTTTATTATGATGATCATCATTTCTCCCTACGTAGGTGGGTGTCAACAAAATATTTTCGCATTCGGAAGAGAAAGTTGGTGATTAAAATTTCGTAAATAGATCCCGCCGCAAAGAAAACCGCCCTTGTTTCAGTGACTGCCACCCCAACTCGCGTATCATATCAGTGACACTCTCACCCCTATTGCGCTATAACACGAAAAGAGCTGCCCTTCTTTGCACTTTTTCGACGTCCTCCGTCAGTCCTACCTGGTAAGGATCCCACACCGCGCAGCAATATTCCAGCAGAGGACGGACAAGTGTTACGTAGGCTGTCTCTTTAGTGGGTTTGTCGCATCTTCTAAGTGTTCTGCCAACAACGAACGGTGTTTCACAGTAGCGAAGATGAACAAGTGCTGATAGCTCTTAATGTACGCGCTTTATACCCCACGTATAATGACATTTTTTTTCTTGTTGTGCTCCATACCATCATCTTTCAAAATATGGGACGCAAAAAACTTGTAGTAAAGAAGATTTGTTTCACTGTATCAAAAATAGGAAAGTGCTCCTAACAGTTAAGGTACGCGTTTTTGAACCTATGTTTACTAGACATTTTTGCTTCGGATGATCGTTACTGTTGAATGCTTTAATTTTAACGGTTACTCCTGGGACCCCCTTAAGTGCCTTGCATGCGTCTTCTCTATAAGGGAAAACACTTTCACAGTTCTAGATTGTGGCAGAATGATCGAACGTGTTGGTTATATTTTGCATTGTTTAAACACATGTGCAAGTTCCCGATATATACTCTCTAAGAAAGAAAAAAAAAAGATGCGCCACGAAGGAATTATCCAAATGGTACGGAAACCAGTAAATGTGATGTGCACGTACAGACAAACAAATTATTACAATTTCAGAAAAAATGGATGATTTATGGAAGAGAATGAGCTTCACAAACTGAGCAAGTCAGTAACGCGCTGGTACACGTCTCGCCCATATGCAAGCAGTTAATCGATCTGGTAGTGATTGAGACAGAGTTTTTGTATGACCTCGTGAGGGATATTGTGTCAGATTCTGTCCAGTTGGTGCGTCAGATAGTCAAAACCAGTAGCTACTGGGAGGACACTGCCCATAATGTTCCAAACGTTCACAACTGGCGAGAGATCCAGCGACCTTACTGGCCTTGGTAGGGCTTGGCAAGCACGAAGACAAGAGGTAGAAGCTCTCGCCATGTGCTGGTGGGCGTTATCTTTCTGACACGTAAGCCCAAGACGGCTTACCATGAAGGGCAACGAAGAAGGTCGTAGAGTACGGTCGACGTGCTGCTGTGCTGTAAGGGTGCCGTGGATGACAAACAGAGGGATCCTGGTACGAAAAGGAATGGCACCCCAGGCTATTACTCCTGGCCGTCGAGCCGTATGGCGGCTGACAGTCAGGTTGGCAGCCCACCGCTCTCGGGGGCATCTCTAGACACGCCTTTGCTAGACGTCGGGGTTCAGTTCGAAGTAGGACTCATCACTTAAGACAATTCTACAACAGTCAATGAGATTCCAGGCCGAATGTACCGGACGCCACTGCAAACGCGCTTGTTGGGGTACAGAGAGGTCAAATGGTAGTCGACGCAAGGGCGTCGTGAGCTCAGCCCCTTTTGTGAGCCTCCTGCTAATGGTCCTTGAGGTCACTGAATCATCAATTGCACGTGAGAGCGATGATAACAATGACTCAGGGGCTCTGAGTGTTTCTGACGATTGTTCGGTCCTCACGTTTTGGTCTCTATAGGTCGACCCCTTCCTTCTAGACGCTGTGTTCGGCCGTGGTTCACTCATTCCTGCCAAAATCGTCGAATAGTGGTATCGCTCCTATTCAGATGTCGAGCGTTTCGCCGACTGCTCCAACCGGCTTAGTCTAACTACACGTCCTCTCTCAAATGCTGACAACTGCGTATATTGTCCACACGACTGTCTGCGAGGCATAGCTGTTGTCCAACTGAGTTCACGGAATGAAATTCACTAAGATTTTATTCTCTGGTACACTATGTGATCAAAAGTATCCGGACACCCCCAAAAACATACGTTTTTCATACTAGATGCATTCTGCTGCCACCTATTGCCAGATACTATATCAGCGACCGCAGTAGCCATTAGACATAATGAGAGAGTAGAATTGGGCGCTCCGCGGAACTCACGGACTTCGAACGTGGTCATGTGATTGGGTGTAACTTGTGTCATCCGCCTGTACTGGAGATTTCCACACGTAAACATCCATAGGTCCACTGTTTCCGGTGTGATAGTAAAGTGGAAACGCGAAGGGGCACGTACAGCACAAAAGCGTACAGGCCGACCTCGACTGTTGACTGACAGAGACCGCTGACAGTTGAAGAGGGTCGTAATGTGTAATAGGCAGACATCTATCCAGGCCATCATACAGGAATTCCGAACTGCATCAGTATCCACTGCAAGTACTATGGCAGTTAGGGGGGAGGTGATAGAACTTGGATTTCATGGTCGAGCAGCTGCTCATATGTCACACATTACGCCGGTAAATGACAAACGACGTCTCGCTTGGTATAAGGAGAGTAAGCATTGGACGACTGAACAGTGGAAAAAAGTTGTGTGGAGTGATGAATCACGGTACACAATGTGGTGATCCGTTGGCAGGGTGTGCATATGGCGAATGCGCGGTGAATGTCATCAGTGTGGTTGCGTTTTTCATGGAGGGGCTTGTACCTCCTGTTGCTCTGCGTGGCACTATCACAGCACAGGTCTACATTGATGTTTTAAGCACCTTCTTGCTTTCCACTGTTGAAGACCAATTCGGGGATGGCGATTGCATCCTTCATCACGATTGACCACCTGTTCATAATTCACTGCCTGTGACGGAGTGGTGACACGACAATAACATCTCTGTAATGGACTGGCCTGCACAGAGTCCTTACCTGAAGCATATAGAACACCTCCAGGATGTTTTGGAACGCCGACTTCTTGCCAGGCCTCACCGACCTACATCGATAGCTCTCCTCTGTGCAGCAATCAGTAAAGAATGGGCTGCCATTCCCCAACAAACCTTCCAGCACCTGCTTGAACGTATGCCTGCTGGAGTGAAAACTGTCACCAAGGCTAAGGGTGGGCCAACACCATACTGAATTCCAGCATTAACGATGGAGGGCGCCACGAACTTGTAAGTCATTTTCAGCCAAGTGTGCGAATACTTTTGATCACATAGTGTATCTACACGTCCCCTGTTTCCTATACTGCGAGGTGAAACTGCGCTGCAACATCGCACATTCATCCATCGATCGCTAAAGTTTACAATTTTCCTTTTTGCGCTGATACCTGTATGAATATCAGTTCGTGACAATCTTGCATACCTCGCTCGTGGTGCACAGTTTCTCTGTCTTGTTTTTGAGTGTATTGTGCTGCGTCATGAAAGTCTTGCCAACTACGGCATATTTTTATCAACAGCAATCAGACTGCGTTGTTGTTCATTCATGTGTCAGAAGTTTGTTCTAGAAGGGGAATATTTTTAGGGCTTAAATACTGAAGTCTTATCAGTTAATCACCCAGTTCAAATTTATGTAGGAAGTTTTCTGTCTTCCGCGAGGCTCTGTCTGCGGCTGGCTGCGATCAGCTAGAGGGTTATTAATTGGTCGCAGCTACTGGAAAAAAGAGCAGGTGACGCCTGTATAGAAGAAGGATAGAAGGATGGATCCTCAAAATTACAGACCAATATCCTTAACATCGGTTTGTTGCAGGATTCTCGAACATATTCTCAGTTCGAATATAATGAGTTTCCTTGAGACAGAGACGTTGATGTCCATGCATCAGCACGGCTTTAGAAAGCATCGCTCCTGCGAAACGCAACTCGCCCTTTTTTCACATGATATCTTGCAAACCATGGATGAAGGGTATCTGACTGATGCCATATTCCTAGACTTCCGGAAAGCGTTTGACTCGGTGGCCCACTGCAGACTCCGAACTAAGGTACGAGCATATGGGATTGGTTCCCAAATATGAGAGTGGCTCGAAGACTTCTTAAGTAATAGAACCCAGTACGTTGTCCTCGATGGTGAGTGTTCATCAGAGGTGAGGGTATCATGTGGAGTGTGGTAGGTCCGCTGTTGGTTTCTACCTATATAAATGATCTTTTGGATAGGGTGGATAGCAATGTGCGACTGTTTGCTGATGACGCTGTGGTGTACGGGAAGGTGTCGTCGTTGACTGTAGGAGGATACAAGATGACTTGGACAGGATTTGTAATTGGTGTAAAGAATGGCAGCTAACTCTAAATATAGATACATGTAAATTAATGCAGATGGGTAGGAAAAAGAATCCTGTAATGTCTGAATACTCCATTAGTAGTGTAGCGCTTGACACAGTCACGTCGATTAAATATTTGGGCGTAACATTGCAGAGCGATATGAAGTGGGACAAGCATGTAATGGCAGTTGTGGGGAAGGCGGATAGTCGTCTTCGGTTCATTGTTAGAATTTTGGGAAGATATGGTTCATCTGTAAAGGAGACCGCTTATAAAACAATAATACATCCTCTTCTTGAATACTGCTCGAGCGTTTGGGATCCCTATGAGGTCGGATTGAGAGAGGACACAGAAGCAATTCAGAGGCGGGCTGCTAGATTTGCTACTGGTAGGTTTGATCATCACGCGAGTGTTACGGAAATGCTTCAGGAACTCGGGTGGGAGTCTCTAGAGGAAAGGAGGCGTTCTTTTCGCGAACCGCTACTGAGGAAATTTAGAGAACCAGCATTTGAGGCTGACTGCAGTACAATCTTACTGCCGCCAACTTATATTTCGCGCAAAGACCACAAAGATAAGATAAGAGAGACTAGTGCTCGTACAGAGGCATATAGGCAGTCATTTTTCGCTCGTTCTGTTTGGGAGTGGAACAGGGAGAGAAGATGCTATTTGTGGTAGGAGGTACCCTCCGCCACGCACCGTATGGTGGATTGCGGAGTATGTATGTAGATGTAGATGTAGAAGGTAAGCGCCACTTCGGTGGAGCACAACAGCAGGGCTGAAGTCGCCCGGGCTGGCCGCGCCGGCGCCGGCGCCGGAGGTGGGTCGCGTGACCGTCTCCGAGCTTCGGCGGCCTTTAACCTTTTCAGGGGCTATAAACTCCGCATCTCATTTGGACAGCGGGCCGAGTCGACGTGGGAACAGCGGCCAAGGAATAACGCCGCGCACGAGTCTCAGTCTCCACATACGACCTACAGTAACTGGTTCAGCTTGTGCTTGACGACATCTTCGATAGTGCGGAAGTATCATTATTCTGCACGTTATTAAGCTATCATCCCAGTACCGAGATTTATGCGTCTACAGCTATCGATATTAAAAATCGCAGTTGAGTTTTTACAGTGAAAATTAACAGTTCTGTTGAAACGGGAACGGCGGTTAGTAAGGGCCGACGAGAAGTATGCTCCACTTGGAGTTTCTCTGGCAGTAGTAACAGAGCGATGAACTAAATTTACTTTAATTTACGCCTATGGTTACAAACTTTTTGTTCAGAGATTACCGGTTTCGGTCTATAATGACCATCTTCAGATCTGTGTTTTATAAAAATGGCTGCAGCACATTAGGACACTGTTTTTTATAAAACACAGATCTGAAGATAGTCATTATAGACCGAAACCGGTAATATGTGAACCAAAAGTTTGTGACAATAGACGTAAGTTAAAGGAAATTTATTCTACTGGGTGATCTGCCTATAAAAGTGTTGGCTGCACATTGTAAATATACTGACGTTTTTAGATCAGTATACCGGGTGATCTAAAAGTCAGTATAAATTTTAAAACTGAATAAATCACGGAATAACGTAGACAAAGAGGTACAAATTGACACACATACTTGGAATGACATGGGGTTTTATTAGAACCAAAAAAATACAAATGTTAAAAAAATGTCCGACGGATGGCGCTTCATCTGATCAGAATAGCAATAATTAGCATAACAAAGTAAGACAAAGGAAAGATGATGTTCTTTACAGGAAATGCTCAATATGTCCACCATCATTCCTCAACAACAGCTGTAGTCGAGGAATAATGTTGTGAACAGCACTGTAAAGCATGTCCGGAGTTATGGTGAGGCATTGGCGTCGGATATTGTCTTTCAACATCCCTAGAGATGTCGGTCGATCACGATACACTTGCGACTTCAGGTAACCCCAAAGCCAATAATAGCACGGACTGAGGTCTGGGGACCTGGGAGGCCAAGCATGACGAAAGTGGCGGCTGAGCACACGATCATCACCAAACGACGCGAGCAAGAGATCTTTGACGCGTCTAGCAATACTTTGTTGTTTTTTTTTTTGTTCTAATAAAACCCCATGTCATTCCAAGCATGTGTGTCAATTTGTACCTCTCTATCTACATTATTCCGTGGTTTATTAAGTTTTCAAATTTATACTGACTTTTTGATCACCCGGTATATACGGGTCACTGTTTTATTCGCGACAATGTCGCAGCTTGTGAGAACAATAAAGCTTGCAATTTCCTCTGTGGGCGCATTCGGACATACTTTAGTAGGCTACCGGTGTGGCCGCGAGGTGCTCATCTGCACTGTCGAATTCTGCAGAGTAATGAGTCAATAAGATATTGCGGAGTTAAGGTCCAGGCTTTCTAATCCACGAATGACAGTTATACATCATCTACCCATTATGACCATTAGATGGTCAACGGAGTGCAGGGTTGAGGACCTGGAACGGGAGGTGGAGCGAGCAGAGGAGACCTCTAACACCGTAATGCTGCCTGCCGGGGTGGCCGAGCGGTTCTAGGCGCTACAGTCTGGAACCGAGCGACCACTACGGTCGCAGGTTCGAATCCTGCCTCGGGCATGGATGTGTGTGATGTCCTTAGGTTAGTTAGGTTTAAGTAGTTCTAAGTTCTAGGCGACTGATGACCTCAGAAGTTAAGTCGCATAGTGCTCAGAGCCATTTGAACCATTTTGAACTGTAATGCTGGCTTCGAAGGCGACCCTCGATGTCTTACTGTACAATCATCGGCAGTGTGCAGCTGCGATAGCCCATTTTCAGCGTTCTCCTTTAGAAATGCAATCGCTCGAATGAGAATACTGCCAACAAACTGACGAAATATTTTTAATGTTGTGTCCAAATTTAAGTTATAACATACCAGCAATACAAATATTTACAGTAATACTTCGAGTTATTTACGCTGGTTACGTAATACTAAACTGTCCGAATTTGAAGTTGTCAGCTTTTTACCATCGAATAGTTACATAAGACTTGTCACCGAGACAACATCATTTACTTCAAACCTTTGCTGTACCACAGTCTCAAAGAAATAATTCGCAAGTTGTGCATAGTTATTTTAATTATTAAAAAAAATGGTCCAAAGGCTCTAAGCACTACGCGACACAATATCTGAGGTCATCAGTCCCCTAGACTTAGAACTACTTAAACCTAACTAACCTAAGGACATCACACACATCCATGCCCGAGGCAGGATTCGAACCTGCGACTGTAGCAGCAGCGCGGTTCCGGACTGAAGCGCCTAGAACCGCTCGGTTGGATGGTTGGTTTAAAAGAGGGGGAAAGGGACCAAACTACGAGGTCATCGGTCCCAGGACTGCTCGGCCACAGAGTATTAATTATTGGCATGGTTATAAGGAAATGCGCGGAGACTTCTAAAGAGAAGCCGTGTTGGGCTTACATGTCAGCAGCGTAATGACCCCTGCATACGGCGAGAGTTTTTATTGCTTGTCTCCTTGCTTGCCGCAAAACAACAGACGGATGCAGTGCTTGGAATAAAAAGTGCAGACATCACTCTGTTGTTTGCTATAACTTGAGTAAAGTAACTATTGAGTTTTTGTTCTGTCTAAAAAATGGCTCTTAGCACTATGGGGCTTAACTTCTGAGGTCATCAGTCCCGTAGAACTTAGAACTACGTAAACCTAACTAACCTAAGAACATCACACACACCCATGCCCGAGGCAGGAGTCGAACCTGCGACCGTAGCACTCGCGCGGTTCCAGACCGTAGCTCCTAGATCCGCTCGTTCACACTGGCCGGCTGTCCTGTCTAAATTTTGTTTGTTTTTAAGCGTCTTAGCTGATGAACGGTGTAATTTTCAGCATCTCTTTATACTTTTAATGGTAAGAAATAATATTATCACACTACTATTAGTATTTATGTAGTCTGAGAGCCTTCCCGTCAGATCACCGACGTTAAGCGCTGTCGGGTTTAGCTAACACCTGGATGAGTCACCGTGCAGTTATAACGTTTCCATAGTTTAAACTACGTACAATGATAATTTAACATTAATTATTTTCATTGCGTAGTTAAGACCATTATAAGCTGAATACTTTGTAGGAGGCCAAATAAATGTTTGATTTTATTTTAGATGAGCGCCAGGCTCCCTACAAGTTTATAATTTTAGAAAATAAAGTCCAGGCCAGAATTCACATATCTGCCACAAATGGAATCGCTGAAAACATCTGACCTCTCGCAAATTTGAATTACTGAAATACTCAAACTCAAATTAAATAAGGATTTGAAATTATCTCGTAGCCTCTGCTATGAATGAAAATTGCAAAATAACATAATATTTAAATATTTAAATCTTCCGCGTAATGGCTGCCAATTGTTGCTAGTCAGCGATAACGGACGTCGTAGCAGCTGAAAAATACTAATTAATCTCTCTCGTCAAGTGGAACATTAAGATGAGGTGCTTGCATTATCTTGAAATAATAACATGAGCTATTTTTATACATGTATTTAAGCAATAATTTACATACACACCTTAACCTCGTCTAGAAGAGAAAACAATAATAACATCTGCAAGTGTTAAGCGCTACACTCAATCTCTATATAACAAAGGATGCAGAAGAAGACAGATTTGTTTTCTTCATCTTATCTATAGTTACACAAAGATATAAATATTTTATTTCAATAGTTTTTTACTGCGATATTAATTATTAGCGATAAGGTCTTTTTCTCATCAGCGTATTTACGTTAACAGGTTTTTGTATATATTAAGTGTACATTTCTTCACAAATGTCTCTTAAGTCTTGTTTGTTTTATTTTATTAACTTTTTTTTATATGTGTTGCACACGCACTGTCCGTAAAAATCGCCTAAGGGACACTACACAGTCTATCGAGCGCTGTTGGAAAGCGAGGTGCACTCAGCCCTTGTGAGGGCAGCTATTTGATTGGGAATAGCGGCTGCGATCACGAAAACTGACAACCACCGGGAGAGCAGTGTGCTGACCACATACACTTCCATATCCGCATCCACTGACGTCTGTAAGCTGAGGATGACGCGGCGGTCGGTCAGCACCGTTGGGCCTTCGGAGATCTGGTCCGACGGAATTTAGTTAATAATGTAGATTGTATTGTAATCATTAGATTCCGCTAATTCAAGCCAGTTAAAGTTATTTTGTTGCTATACGATGCCAGGGCTGAAGTACGAGAAGCGTTCCACTAAGGGCCAAGGAGAATGATCCGAGGCTGCAAACGAACTGTTCCGTAAAGGGAAATGACCGAAATGGCTGCTGCCGATGATTTTAATCTTCCTAGAAGTACACTGCGAAAGAGACTGAAATCATTCTAGAGAATCACCAGACATCTATGACGCTTCGGAATGGGTTTTTCAAGTCAAAATCTGAATAAAATTACGAAGAAAGAAGTGGCTATATCTGCGCAATCTTTTCTTTAAAATCTCCGCCCACTTGCTTATAAGGATGCCAATAATTATAAATAACTATCCAAAACTTACGAATTATTTCTTCGAAACTGTGGCCCAACAAAGGTTTGAAGTAAATGATGCTGCCTCGGTAACAAGTCTTATGTAACAATTCGATGCCAAAAAGCTGCTAACTTCAATTTCGGACACTTTAGTGTTATTTTCACAATATAAATAGCCCAAAGCATTACTGCAAACATCTGTATTTCAAGTATCTTATAACTTAAATTTGGAAACAACATCAGGAATATTTCGTCAATACCAGCCACGGTGGCCGAGCGGTTCTAGGCGCTTCAGTCCGGAACCGCGCGACTGATACGGTCGCAGGTTCGAATCCTGCCTCGGGCATGGACGTGTGTGATGTCCTCACATAACGCCACCCCAAAATAGCAGGGAACCTACAGTAGTTCTAAGTTCTAGGGGACTCATGACCTCAGGAGTTAACACCCCTTGTGCTCAGAGCCATTTGAATCATTTGAACCATTTCATCAATGTGTTGGCAGTGTTCTCATTCGAATGGTTGCATTTCTGAAGGAGAATACTGAAATAGGGGTATTGCAAGTGGACATTGCCGCTGATTGTACAGTAAGACTTTGAGGGTCGCCTTCGAAGTCAGCATTACAGCGTTACAGTCTTTCTGCTGCTCGCTGCACCTCCTTTCCCAGGTCCTCAACCTTGCACTTCGCTGACCATCTGATGGACGTAATGGGTAGATGAAGAATAACTAACACTCGAGGTTCAGGAAGCCTGGGCCGTAATTTTGCAACACCTTATTTACTCAGCGCGTTGCAGCATTCGACAATGCATTCGAACACCTAGTGGCCACACTCGTAGGCTACTAAAGTATATCTGAATGTGAAAACAGAGGAAATAGCATGCTTATCGTTCCATTACTACACACATCAAAAAAAGTTTTGCATCACCTCGGTTCCGAGAGTTCAGGATCCTGTACAGAAAACTGGAATAGAGATCAACATAAAGATCATTTCCGCCCTTTTTATTGCTCATGAAAACCACACATTGCATGTTGTACCACCAAACAGCGACATCTTCAGAGGTGGTGGTCCAGACTGCTACCTAGTAGCACGTCCTCTTGCACTGATGCATGCCTGTATTTGTCGTGGCATACTATCCACAAGTTCATCAAGGCATTGATGGTCCAGACTGTCCCACTACTCAACAGCGAATAGGCGTAGATATCTCAGAGTGGTTGGTGGGTCATGTCGTCAATAAACAGCCCTTTTCAATCCATCCCAGGCATGTTCGGTACGGTTCACGTCTGGAGAACATGCTGGCCACTCCACTCGAGCGACGTCATTATCCTGAAGGAAGTCATTCACAAGACGTGCACGATGGGGGCGCGAATTGTCGTCCATGAAGACGAATGACTCGCGAAATATGCTGCCGATATGGTTGGACTATAGGTCGGAGGATGGCATTCACGTATCGCACAGCCGTTGCGGCGCCTTCCATGACCACCAGCGACGTACCTCGGCCTCACATAACGCCACCCCAAAATAGCAGGGAACCTACAGCTTGCAGCACTCGCTGGACAGTGGGTCTAAGGCGTTCAGCCTGACGTGGTTGCTGCCAAACACGTCTCCGACGATTGTCTGGTTGAAGGTATATGCGACACTCATCGGTGATGCCAATCCTGAGCGGTCCATTTGGCATGTTGTTAGGCTCATCTGTACCGCGCTGCATGGTGTCGTGGTTGCAAAGATGGACCTTGCCATGCACGTCGGGAGTGAAGTTGCGCGTCATGTAGCCTGTTGCGCACAGTTTGAGTAGTAACACGACATCCTGTAGCTGCACGAAAAACGTTTTCAACATGGTGGCGTTGCTGTCAGGGTTCCTCTGAGCCATAATCTGTAGGTAGCGGTCATCCACTGCAGTGGTAGCCCTTGGGCGACCTGAGCGAGCCATGCCATCGGCAGTTCCTGTCTCTCTGTATCTCCTCCAAGTCCGAACAACATCACTTTGGTTCACTACGAGACGCCTGGACATTTTCCTTGCTGAGAGCCCTTCCTGGCACAAAATAACAATGCGGACGCGATCGAACCGCTGTATTGACCATCTAGGCATGGTTGAGCTACAGACAACACGAGCCGTGTACCTCCTTCCTGGTGGAATGACTGGAATTGATCGGTTGTCGGACCCCTTCCGTCTAATAGACGCTGCTCATGCATGGTTGTTTACATCTTTGGGGGCTTAGTGACATCTCTGAACAGTCAAAGGGACTGTGTCTGTGATACAATATCTACAGTCAACGTTTATCTTCAGAAGTTCTGGGAATCTTCAGAAGTTCTGGGAACTGGGGTGATGCAAACCTTTCTTTGATGTGTGCATTTAACACAGGTCATGAGAGTGCCCTTACAGCGTTTCGCAAGTACGCATTCTTTTGTTGGTGAGGTAGCATTTTTTTAGTAGAAAGCAACTGGTTTGAGACAAGCAAGCCTTTTTATGAAATGGGGCAACATAATTTGTTCACTAATCTGGTTTCTGTACAAATTGTAAACAGACTTTCGCTCCTTGTATTTTTAACCATTCCACCTTCAGAAGTTGAAAGAGAGTATTCTTGTCAACAATGTCAAACGTTTTCTCTAAGTCTGCAATTGCTATAAACGTGGGTTTGCCTTTCCTTAACCGGTCTTCTAAGATAAGTCGTAAGGTCAGTATTGCTTCGCGTTTTCCAACCTGATCTCCTCAATCCAAACTGATCTTCCCCGAGGTCGGCTTCTACCAGTTTTTCCATTCGTCTGTAGAGAATTTGTGTTGGACACATATGATAGAGAAATTAAACCAACAAATCTGTAAACAGGAAAGGGACGAACGCACAACACACACACACACACAACTTTACACAACACAAGGCAACACAACATACAAACACTGGCCACATGGAAGACACAGCTGTGCAGTAACACATGCACACACAAAATAAAATGCCACATACTCACCTTCAATAACAAAATTGTCCACAGAATAGACAACATATTGAAGAAACATAGACTTCAAACAGAATGCACGACAGACAACACAACAGAGAGAAAACTGAAAACACAGGAGACGCCCACAGATAAATTCTACTGAACAGGAATATATGCACTCACATGCAACACTTGCCAATCAGTATATATAAGACAAACCACGCAGTAACTTTAAAAACGATACAACACCTCAGGAGCCGAAAAGCAACAGCATCTATAGCACATTTGCTGACCATCTAGCAGCCCATAACCACCACCCAACTAGAAAAGGAACAGATTTAAAAATACTGAAATCCAGTCACGGCCTATACCATAAACTGACAACAGAAGACAACTTTCACATGCGGAAGACAATAGTAGAAGGCAAACAAGTTTAACACTATACTCTGTAAAGGCACATTATTTAACTCATTAAAGGAACTTCACAGAAAAGGCAACACAAAAAGCTAAAGGAACTCTCTCTCTCTCTCTCTCTTTCTCTTTCTCTCTCTCTCTCTCTGTCTCTCTCTCTCTCTTTCTCTTTCTCTCTCTCTCTCTCTCTCTCTCTCTCTCTCTCTCTCTCTCTCTCTCTCTCAGACACACACACACACACACACACACACACACACACACACAGAACGAGAGAGAAGAAGTAAAGAAAATTCATATTCGGCGCCAAACTCAATCGGGAACAAATGAATGCCGACGGGGTCAGGAAACTCAACATAGTATTCACCACGTTTGACGAAGATGAAAGGCGTTTAAATAAGAAACAAAATTACACAAATTACAGTAATATGTACACTGAAGCGCCAGACAAACTGGCATAGGCATGCTTATTTAAATACAGAGATATGCAAAGAGGAAGAATACGGCGCTGCGGGCGGCAGACAACAAGTGTCTGGCTTTGTTGTTAGATCGCTTACTGCTGCTACAATGGCACGTTATCGACATTTAAGTGAGTCTGAACGTGGTGTTATAGTCGGCGCTCGAGCGATGGTACACAGTATCTCCGATGTAGCGATAAAGTGGGGATTGTCCCATACGACCATTTCACGAGTGTCTGTGAATATCAGGCATCCGTCAAAACATAAAATCTCAGACATCGCTGCAGCTGGAAAAAGATAGTGCAAGAATGGGACCAACAACGACTTAAGAAAACCGTTCAACGTGACAGAAGTGCAACCCTTCCGCAAATTGGTGCAGATTTAAATGCTGGGCCATCAACAAATGTCAGCGTGCGAACCATTCAACGAAACATTATCGTACCTGTACGGTCCACTCGTGCATCCTTGATGATTACACGATACAAAGCACTGCGCCTCGCCTGGGCCAGCCAACACCGACATTGGACTGTTGATGACTGGAAACATGCTGCTTGGTCGGATGAGTCTCGTTCCAAATTTTATCGAGCGGATGGACGCGTGCGGTTATGGAGACAACCTCATGAATCCATGGACCCTGCATCTCTTGAAGCTGGTGGAGGTTCTGTAATATTGTGGGGCTTGTGCAGCTGGAGTGATATGGGACCCCTGATACGTCTAGATATAACTCTAACAGGTGACTCGTACGTAAGCATCCTGTCTGATCACCTGCATCCATTCATGTTCATTATGCATTCCGACGGACTTGGGGGATTCCAGCAGGACAACACGACGCGTCACACGTGTAGAATTGCTACAGAATGGCTACAGAAACACTCTTCTAACTTAAACACTTCCGCTGGACGCCAAAATTTCCCTGCAGTGACCATTATTGAGCATATCTGGGATGCCTTGCAACGTGCTGTTGAGAAGAGATCTCCACCCCCTCGTACTCATACGGATTTGTGAACAACCCTGCAGGATTCATAGCGTCAGTTGCCTCCAGCACTACTTGAGACATTAACTGATTCCATGCCACGTTGTGTTGAGACAATTCTGCGTGCTCGCTGTGGCCCTACACGATATCACGATATTAGGCAGGTGTACCAGTTTCTTTGGCTCTTCAGCGTATGTACAGTGCCGTCAGAACGCAGAAGAAGAAGGGTCAGTCACAACGAAACATGAGTAATAACAAATATATTCCGAAAACATTTTGCCACGCTAAAATCACGTTTTTTTAAAAATCAAGTGGTATGCTAACTCGCCGATGAAATTCACATTTACATCGTTTGGTTTGTAGGTGACAAGCTATCACTGCAGGACACCATGTAGATGGTCGTGCAAAACCATATAATGTAAAATCACGGCAAGAAGTTAACAAACAAAAACTTTCTTTAGGACTCATTCTGTTAGATCAGTACAACCTAAAATATTATCGCTTTTTACAGTTTTCAATAAACAAAACCCACTCATGATGGCACAGCGGCGACGAAACATGTTCGGGAAAAAAAAAAAACGTTTTTGCTTAAAGGCTGAACCTATGACGTATAACTTAGCTGCAAACACGGAAGAAAGACAAGATATGCAATCCAAAAAATTATGTGAATAACGTTGCAAGATGACAGGTAATGTAGATCGAGATAAGCAATTGCAAGCCTGTCATGCTGTAAATTAAAAACTAGTTTAACCGTCCGAATATTTAATGGAGGTATGCAAAAGTGCTTGCATTGTGTCATACAGGTTTCAGATGTCAGTTTATGGGATGGGTTTCCATGCATGTTCTCGTCTATTGATGTCCGATTGGAGACAGAACTGATGGTCAAATAGGCCAAGGCAACATGTGGCCACTCTCTAGGACATGTTGGGCTATAGCAGTGGTACGTGGGCTAGTGTTATCCTGTTGGAAAACACCTCCTGGAATACAGTTCACGAATGGCAGCACAACAGGTCGAATCAAAAGACTGGCGTACAAATTTGGAGTCACCGCGCGCTGGATAACCACGGGGGTGCTCCTGCTACCAAAGGAAATCGCACCTCAAACCATAACTCGAGGTGTAGGTCCAGTACGTCTAGGCCGCAAACATGTTGGTTGGTGGCGCTCACCTGGCCTCCTGCTAACCATCACTGGCACCGAGGTAGAATCGGCTTTTATCGGGAAACACAAGAGACCTCCAATCCGCCCCCAAACGAGCTGTAGCTTGACACAACTGAAGTCGTGAACGGCGGTGGTTTGGGGTCAGTGGAGTGCATACTATAGGGAGTCTGGTGGCGCGGTCGTCAGGAGACCGCACTTCTTGCGACCATACCTTCCCTCGACCATCGCTGCCAGCAGACAGGCACAGTGGCTACATTCCTGCTAAGTCTTTTTGCAGTATCGCGGAAGGAGCATCCAGCTTCTCGTAGTCCCATTACACGGCCTCATTTAAACTGTCCGCTGTTGATAATAGCGTCTTCGTCATTTATAGGCATTTTTGACCAGTATCAACTCACCACGTCCAATCTTAAAGGTAACTAACGCTTACTGTCATTACACCGCCTATGTAAAAAAAACCTGATTTGCATCCAAATTGTGGCACTACTAGCACCCACCAGGTTAGCCGAGAGCGCTAATTCTGCTGCTTCCTGGACTCGGGTAGCCGCGCCGGCCCCGGATCGAATCCGCCTGGCGAATTAACGATGAGGGCCTATGTGCCGGCCAGCCTGGATGTGGTTTTTAGGCGGTTTTCCAGATCCCGTTAAGTGAATACCGGGCTGGTCCCCATGTTCGGCCTCAGTTAGACGGCTCGCAGACATCTGAACACATTCGCACTATTCCATGGATTACACTCGACACTCGACGCAGACCGTTGGCGTACACATTCCGTCCCGGGGGGGGGGGGGGGGGGGGGGGTACGGGATGGCGGAAGAAAGGGCATCCGGCCACCCCTTAACCATTAACATGCCAAACCCGATTAACGATGGCTGACCCTGCGTAACTGCGGGACAAGACTCAAGCGATAGATAGATAGATAGTGGCACTACTAGCGTCACTCTTAAGGGACTATCTTGAAATCTGAATAGAAGTCATACAAGGGTAATCCCAAAAGTAAGGTCTCCTATTTTTTTATAAGTGCAGAACTCTGTTTGTGCGGCAGTTGGTCACACTGTTATGAAGAGTGCTTCACGCGCTGTGTGTAAACATGTGCACGCCACGCTGAGGCGCTCAGTCTTGGCTTGGCAGCCGTTGAGAATGGAGCTCCCGTTGGATGTTACCGCTAGGTGCGAATTGCGCGCAGTTATTCGGTTTTTGAACGCAAAGGGCACTGCGCCGACTGAAATCCATCGCCAATTGACGAAAGAGTGTGGTGAGTCGTGCATGGATGTCAAAAATGTTCGGAAGTGGTGTAGAGAGTTTGCACCCGGTTGGACCGAAATGCACGACGAACAAAGGAGCGGGAGACCGTCAATTTCTGAGGAGATAGTGTTGAAAAATGGGTCAAATGGCTCTGAGCACTATGGGACTTAACATCTGAGGTCATCAGTCCCCTAGAACTTAGAACTACTTAAACCTAACTAACCTAAGGACATTACACACATCCATGACCGAGGCAGGATTCGAACCTGCGACCGTAGCAGTCGCGCGGTTCCGGACTGAAGCGCCTAGAACCGCTCGTCTACCGCGTCCGGCCGACAGTGTTGAAGGTTAAGCAAAGCACGCATAGATCACTGGATCAGCCTGGATGTTTTCTGCACGTTGGTTCCTGAGTTTTCCCGAAGCACTACTCACAGAATTTTAACGGAAACATCGAACTCCTGGAAGGCGTGGTGATTGAGGACCACATGCGGAAACGAGTTGATCCTTCCCGCGGATTTCTTCCATTTCCATTTCTTCACCGCCTTGCAACCGAACAGGACAACTTTCTGGACTCGGTTGTCACGGGTGACGAACCTGGGGACACCACTTTACACCTGAGACCAAGTAACAACCATGCCAGTGGCGGCTTTCTTCTTCGCCAAAGCCGCGGAAATTCAAACAAACGCAATCTGCCGGTAAAGTCATGACAACTGTTTTTGTTGGTCGACTTTATGCCCACTGGGACCACAATTAACGCTGACAGGTACTGTGAGACTCTGAAAAAGCTCAAATGGGCAATTCAGAACCGGAGAAGAGGAATGTTGAGCAAGGGCGTACACATTCTCCATGACAACGCTCGCCCACACATCGCTCGGCAAACCGTTGCTCTCCTGCAACAGTTTCAGTGGAACATAATCACCCACCCACCCTATAGTCCTGACTTGGCGCCCAGTGACTATCACCTGTTCCCTAGGTTAAAAGAACATTTGGCCGGAAAGCGATTCAGCTACGACGACGAGGTGAAAGAAGAGGTTCATGACTTTCTGAACAGCATGGCGGCGAGCTGGTATGACATGGGCATACAAAAACTGCCACAGCGTCTACAAAAATGCATCGACAGAAATGGAGATTATGTCGAAAAATAGCTAAATGTTGAATCTGTAAACTGATGTAAACCATTGTAGAAATCAACAGGTCTATGTACTTATAAAAAAAATAGGAGACCTTACTTTTGGGATTACCCTCATACGTCAGATACAGAAAATTTTGTTTATCTCGCACAACTATGTCTTGGTTCTGTGCTTTTCTTCCGTCAGTGTATTTTGTCCGATTACCTTATACTAAGTTTACACTGTTACGGACGTTCTACCAATCTGTGACGTTTTAGCGCTTTTTAATGTGTGTTAGCTGAGATCTGGGTACTTCGGTGTGTTGTATCTCAGGTGACCGCGTATCTTGCCTTCTACATTGAGAAGTACGCGAGTACTTATCCAATTTGTTATAAAACTCTAAGTAAACTGATTCCGTACAGAGCAGGGCTGCTTCAGCTTTTCTCCAGATAAACGACGATGTTCTAACGTCATTCCGTGCGTTTCTCTACGGATAGCCGGGCTGTGCAGCAGCGTCTCCCAGTTGGCGGCTTTGATGGTGGAGCAGTGTAAACCCTGCCTTCTCTTTTTTTTACTGCCCCGCACTCAGCGGGCGGTCCGCTTCCCCGAGCCCCGCGCTCCACCTCTCCAGTTTACTCGCACTTGAACTTCTTTTGTTTTCACGCGAAATTTACGTTCCATTTCTTTGCGAGTCATACTCGCCGTCAGTCGCGCTGTTACGCCCTCCTACAAAAGCTCTAAAGGTAGAAGGTCTTCTCTTCTATGCGTGGGCAACAACCTTTTGTGAGGGAACGCCGACAGCGGCCGTCCTTTAGACCGCACACCTCTCGTAGACGAGTGCAAACACCGAGCAGCGCCGGCGATGGTCCGCTGTTTGCGTGGCGCAAATACGCTCCGCATCTAGAGCAGTGTCACGCAACGGACTCTGTACGGCAGTTAACAGATTCGTCTAAGCGGCAGATTGGAGTGCTAGATGAAGCAGCTTGACAGTTTGTCTGGCCATAAAATCTGCTACAAATTGTTTACTGTCATATTCGTAATAGCATCCAACGTCTATGATTTTATGTCACTACAAAGTGTAGCGCGCTCAGACCCTATACAGATGCATAAATTTTGTTGACAGAAGGAATTTACATCCTAAGCACTTCTTCTTCTTCTTTCTCTTTATTGGCCGTATCTCCATTTACGGTCGGCACACAAGTACTCGTCCACCTTCAGTGAACATACCATTATTCTTATTTTGCTGTTGTATTCTGCAGCAAGACCTCCTGCGCAGAATCGCTATGAACTACAAGCGCGTTGGAGTTAGAAATGTCGGACGCCCGAAAACAAGATGGTTTCCTGAACAGGCTGTGCAGCCTACTTCATGTTGTGACAATGATGATTGTTCTGTTCTTGAGAGAAACGTTAATCCAATTTGTTACTGATGCACAGGGAACACCAGAAACTGAAGACAGCCCGCATCTCGTGGTTGTGCGGTAGCGTTCTCGCTTCCCACGCCCGGGTTCGATTCCCGGCGGGGTCAGGGATTTTCTCTGCCTCGTAATGACTGGGTGTTGTGTGCTGTCCTTAGATTAGTTAGGTTTAAGTAGTTCTAGGGGACTGATGACCATAGATGTTAAGTCCCATAGTGCTCAGAGTCAAACTGAAGACAAACCACCCATTAAACTTTTCTTGGACTGTTTTACAACACAGTTAATTACTTTATGTTCCATGGATCATTTGCACGGTTCATTGTAATGATGTGAAGCGAATCAGTTTGCATTCACATTACACGTTCATATTTAAACATGGCCACATCCTGACCATTTACAGGTTTCTTTCCCTTTTTTTAAAAGTAGGGATATGAATCAGTTGTTCCTACCCACCACCTTTTACATATTACATTAACAGAAATGCTTCTACAGATCAGAAAAAAATAGTGAAGGAGAAACTTTTTCAGCTTGTTCTCAAATTAACTTGGCTGTCTGTCAGACATGTTATATCACTAGGTCCATTACGACCATACTGAGCATTACGCACGGTAGATTTGCATAGTTAGCTCGAGCCCTCACACGCTATGGCACGAAAATATAGCCGGCCGAGGTGGCCGAGCGGTTCTAGACGCTACAGTCTGGAACCGCGCGACCGCTACGGTCGCAGGTTCGAATCCGGCTCGGGCATGGGTGTGTGTGATGTCCATAGGTTAGTTATGTTTCAGTAGATCTAAGTCTAGGGGACTGATGACCTCAGATGTTAAGTCCCACAGTGCTCAGAGCCATTTAAGCCATTTGTTACACTCAAGATTCAGCTTAATTGAGTGGCCCAGAGATGTGGCTGGTGTCAATGCTTGGCTAAGTTTTCTAGTCATAGGGTGCCAGCTCACACCTGTCGTAAAATTAGTTTTTGAGCTGAAATAAATATAAAAAACAATGCCGGCAGGTGAAATTTAAGAAATATTGAGTCACTCACGTTGATTTATAACTTGAACAGGTAGTTTATTTCTGTTTTTCCACGAAAGTCTTCAGTATATTGACGAAACACTTAGATTGCGCCGCGCGGAGTGGTCGCGCGGTTTGAGGCGCCATGTCACGGATTGCGCTGCCCCTCCCGCAGGAGGTTCGAATCCTTCCTCTGGCATGTGTGTGTGTGTGTGTGTGTGTGTGTGTGTGTGTGTGTGTGTGTGTGTGTGTGTGTGTGTGCTCTCAGCACAAGTTAATTTAAGTACTGTGTCAGTCTATGGACTGATGCCCTCAGCAGTTTGGTCCCTTAGGAATTCACATACATTTGAACATTTTGAACTTAAAATGAAGTCTGAGGCGCTTTTATGCAAGAGTGGCCGTTAATAACCGATGCTACAACACTTCACTATAAAATTCATATGTCGCGATAACGGTACTCGACAGTGTTCACAATTCACAAAATACACTGTTGTCTGCTGTCCTAAACCACTATATTACGCTCAAATTGATCGTTTTCGAACGTCGCTACATACATGCTTGTCTCGATCGTGGCCACCAACCCAATGCAACCCCCAGATGCGCGGCACGTCCGGGTCTTAGCGTCGCTCAAACTTAACTCCCCAAAGATGGCCGCCCTATGCAGCCTCGAAATGACTGCCTAACACAAAACAGTGTTTGACAAAAAATTACAAATATTCTAAAATTAAACACAGAAATACATGATACATTGAAAAATATGGAAATTTACTGGGCATAACGCTCTAAAGTTCAATTTTTTGTATTTGCCACCGTTTTTTCACGAATGATGTTCTGGTGGCGTGATTTTGCTTTTCCCAGATTTTTGATACTAAATATAAATAAACAAATAAAAATACAAACTTAATTACTCACCTACCTCTTTAAACTTTAGAATGCTGCTCTAGTTTCGTCTCTTTAAATTTATTTCTTACCAAAACCGCAGTTTCTCTTAGTCGAATCCCATATTCCAACCTCTCATTCAAAATCGGTACATAGGCTGCTAAATCGGCTATGATTTCTCGATGCAGTTCTATTAGCTGCATCCGTAGACACTTTGTTTATATTAATCAGCCAAAGCATTGCCGAAGTATTAGTTTTTGAAGTTTCATAAGTTTACAATTTTTAAGACAGCAATAACTTTTACACTGAATGAGATTTTCACTCTGCAGCGGAGTGTGCGCTGATATGAAACTTTCTGGCAGATTAAAACTGTGTGCCCGACCGAGACTCGAACTCGGGACCTTTGCCTATCGCGGGCAAGTGCTCTACCATCTGAGTTACCGAAGCACGACTCACGCCGGGTACCCACAGCTTTACTTCTGCCAGTATCTCGTCTCCTACCTTCCAAACTTTACAGAAGCTCTCCTGCGAACCTTGCAGAACTAGCACTCCTGAAAGAAAGGATATTGCGGAAACATGGCTTAGCCACAGCCTGGGGGATGTTTCCAGAATGAGATTTTCACTCTGCAGCGGAGTGTGCGCTGATATGAAACTGACTGGCAGAGCACTTGCCCGCGAAAGGCAAAGGTCCCGAGTTCGAGTCTCGGTCGGGCACACAGTTTTAATCTGCCAGGAAGTTTCAACTTTTACACTACTACATATTTTTCTTGTGCGTCTAGATAATTTAGCTTTACATATTTTTATGTCCTTGAGAGCCAGCTCGCATCTTTGTATCACTCTTAGTTTTGTTTTTATCAATTTTTCTCTGGAATATAAATTCCTCCAAGCGCGCAAACACGGCCATACGCTCGGATTTTTCCAAGGCCTCGTAAACGCCAGCCGCTCGTCATGGCCCCGTAGCAACCGCCTGCCATGTGCTCTGCGTCGGAAGACTGCCACTCTAATCTCCCCCCCCCCCCCCCAGAGATTATACGCTCACAACATGCACAATTTTGGTGGTAGATGTATGCATCCCATTTTGTGCTAAAGAGACCTTAATTTGGAGTAAAGAATGTCAATTTGTCTTCTGATATTGTTAATTGTGTGCGTCATTGTTTCTTTCGAACTATAGTGGATTATCTACAAGAAACTTCATAAGAAAATAAATATACTGTCAAGTAGCAGAAGAAATAACTAACTCTTGAAACTGATGTCCACGAGACGATCGTGGGTAAGCATCAGATACGAGGGGACTTCAGAAAACTTTATTATGGCAGCCCAAGTAAATTTTTTTGGATGCTGCGTTATGCTTCAAAGTGACACAGATACATGACACTATTATTCAACATAGTCATCAAGTCTCTGTAAACAGCGGTCAAAACGCTCTAACAATTGCTCAATTCGTCGACGACAGAAATCCTTGTTTTCGGAGGCACTCAAGAACCACTGTGTTAAAGTTCTCATCGCTGGCATATCTCTTCCCTCAAACGTTCTTTCAGCATGCGAGAAGTTGCCTGGACATTGTCGTCTGTGGCCGATGTCAATGGCCTTTCTAGCCGATTAGCATCACTCACGTCAGGGGGCTTTGGTCAGACTGTTAAAACAACTTCACTACAGCAAGACGCGACATTGCATCTGGTCAAAATGCCGCAGAATTTCACAGTGATCCTGTGTGGTTTTTGCTAACAAGAATCGCAATGTCCCGTATACTCCAACCTTGGAAAACGTTTCCAATTTCCGCACCATTTCACTCCCACGGGGTAAAGCACCTGTTGCCCGCGCCGTAGCAGAACTCTGTCTATAGGAAACTTTAAACGTGTGCTCTCTTCTGACAATACGCCACTCTTGTTGTGCAGTGGTCTTAGCATTGGACGAAATGTGTAAATTACTTTCTAATATTCAGCAACGGAAACTCTTTCTTAAAGACAAGTTTCAAAATGGCTGTGAGCACTATGGGACTTAACATCTTAGGTTATCAGTCCCCTAGAACTGAGAACTACTTAAACCTAACTAATCTAAGGACATCACACACATCCATGCCCGAGGCAGGATTCGAACCTGCGACCGTAGAAGTCCCGCGGTTCCGGACTGAAAAAGACAAGTTTCCCGAGCATTTTTTCCACACAACATTTTTGAATGAAAATATGCAAAATATCTTAACTTACTGGCTTGTCTTTCCCCAAGACCTGCAATGATTCGAAGTGCATATGTGGCTGAACTGAGCTGTTTTAGGAGTTCAGAAACGTGTTTTCCGCAATGTCACTTCTTATGAATACAGGCATCTACAATTATTTCCTCAACGTGTTTTACATTTATAATTTGCGTAGCATCTTCAGTTGTGCAGACTTGAATATTTTGTGTCTTTTTGAAATTGCTAGAGGTATCATTTACAGAAAATAATACTTTTAGGAACATTAGTTGCTATCTCGTCTGTTCGTGTACACATGTTTGGACTGATTACTGTACTAGCGTCATTTACAAAAATAACTGATTCCGCTTGTTGTGTATTAGACGGAAGGTTGTTTACATATATGGGAAACATTCAGCATTTTTAAACATTCTCAGTCATAATAATCAGGATTTCGTAAAAGACAACTAAAAAATATATATATTGAATCTAATAAGCCAGAAATTATTACAATCAACAATACTTTGCGATGTGTTTTCTTGATATGAAGCATGGTGTACGAGATCGTGAGATTGCTATCGAAGACAGACTGTTAATAGGTGTATGACCGAGCGATTACCACCTTATACACAGTACGAACCATATAATATGTGAATAAATCTTGAGTTATATGGGATATTGTTTAACAAAACTCATCACTAGCCCGCCCGTCTAGCCGCGCGGTCTGGCGCGCTGCTTCCCGAGCGGGAAGGCGTGCCGGTCCCCGCCACGAATCCGCCCGGCGGATTAGTGTCGAAGTCCGGTGCGCTGGCCAGTCTGTGGATGGCTTTTAAGGCGGTTTTCCATCTGCCACGGCGATTGCAGGCTCGTTCCCCATATTCTGCCTCAGTTACACTATGTTCAGCGAATGCTGTGCAAACACTGTCTCCATGTACGTGTACACTATAATTACTCTACCATGCAAACATTTGGGGCTACACTAGCCTGGTATCAGAAGTTCTCTGGGGGGGGGGGGGGGGCGTCCACTGGGGGCTGAACCGCACAATAACCCTGGGTTCGGTGTGGGGCAGCGGTGGGGTGGGTGGACTGCTGTGGCCTGTTGTGGGGTTGTGGACCACTGAGCGCTACGGCGGGAAAAAGCCTCTCCGTCGTTTCTAGGTCCCTGGTTTCAATACACAATACAAGCTCATTACTTATTCTTTATAACTAAATTTCAACTTATTGTATTCGATGCAAATGTTTCTGAATTAAGGTTACTTCCTGTTTAGGTATAGCAATGTTCTTTGTAATCATTGCAAGTTATAAATCTACATTATACTCAACGGGCAACATTTCAATGGATGATGAAAAGTTTTATCCGCCTTCCTTTCGCAATTGTGAATTGTATTTGAGAAGGAAGAGTGTCGGTAAACCTGCATACTGCAGCATTTGTTGATGCTTCGTGTATTTCTTTGGCGACCTTTAATACATCTTGTCACAAAAACAACCGTTTGTTCTGCTCTAGCCAATTTTATGGTTATCGGGCTTCGCATTGGTTACCGTTTTAGTCAGATTCAGTATTCTAACATCTGCATGTTCAAATAAAAAAGTTGCTGAAGACAGAAAACATAGTTCTAAGTGATCAGCTGACTCTCCAAATGGTTCAAATGGCTCTGAGCACTATGGGACTTATCTGCTGAGGTCATCAGTCCCCTAGAACTTATAACTACTTAAACCTAACTAACCTAAGGACATCACACACATACATACCCGATGCAGGATTCGAACCTGCGACCGTAGCGGTCGCGCGGCTCCAGACTGTAGCGCCTAGAACCGCTCGGCCACCACGGGCGGCAGCTGACTCTCCCTGTTCCTGCTAAGTTAAGGGTTGTAAACCACATAATAAAAAATCTCTACCCTAGGCAACATCTTCCACTTCCATCCTCTGCAGCCTCACCGCTGCTCTCAAGCACATTTAGACGTAGCGGACTCATCGCAAAGCAAAAATTTCTACCTTACCACCACTGCTCCAGATGAACCTTCGCTCTGAACCCAACGCACTGGACAACGAAGCTGAAAGCTTCGACTTTACGGAAGAAGCTGATTTCACGTATACATCAGCCAAATACTGAGTGTTCACCGCAAACTTAATCCATCCCGGAAATCGAGAATTTCAACGATTTTTGCCTGTTTTAGATACACTAGCGAGATATCGGTCTCGGGAATTCGAAGAACTTATCAAAATTTCAACAGTAGTTCCTCAGACTAGGCCGGACACAGACGAAAAGAAGCGAGGAGGCGACTTCAGTTAATATAATCGTGTCAAGTATCAGAATTAGTCGTGGTGGTGGTGACGGGATGGCACACGACTGTAACATCATAAACTATACTCTTTGTCATCTTATCAAAGTCGAAAAGGGCCTCGTTTTAAGCCAACCTGTACGGCGACCCTCCTTGAAACTGGAAATGATCTACGTCTTTTCCCAATCGCATTGAATATTTCGTTGTTCCAACGACTAACGATAAACAGTTGCTACAAGGAGATGAAGCTCTCTCACTTAATGTGTATACACTCGTTGCAGCAGTTGCTACAAGGAGATCAACCTCTCACATAATGTAAACACGTATCTCATCGCGTCCAATTACATTTATTTTGTGGGATGTTTTTAGTTCATTTTGTATTCTTCCGTCACATACCTCGAAGTCAGTTATTTTGGTGTCGGTGCAGCGATCACAAGGAGGAGCCGTGTTAGGATCTTCTACGGAGAATTGAGTGCCACCATGACAGGAGCGTTATAAAAGTGCTGCCCAGCATCCAGCTGCGTGACCACGCTATCCCCTCCCGCTGCTGTGGGCTGCGGGGCGTGCCGATCAATGTGGACGCTTCCACGTGGTCGCGTTTCCACAGCTTTCGCAAGCTGCCGCGTTTATACCACCTGTTCCGATCCTCAGTTACCACGCTCTTCAGACACTCCATCACACTAGAAGAAAGCGACACCTACCTCTTGCCGCAAAGCATTTAAAAGTACGCTACTGGCCATTAAAATTGCTACACCACGAAGATGACGTGCTACAGACGCGAAATTTAACCGACAGCAAGAAGATGCTGTGATATGCAAACGATTAGCTTTTCAGAGCATTCTCACAAGGTTAGCGCCGGTGGCGACACCTACAACGCGCTGACATGAGGAAAGTTTCCAACCGATTTCTCATACACAAAAAGCAATTGGCCGGCGTTGCCTAGTGAAACGTTGTTGTGATTCCTTGTGTAAGGAGGAGAAATGCGTACCATCACGTTTACGACTTTGATAAAGGTCGGATTGTAGACTATCGCGAATGTCGTTTATCGTATCGCGACATTGCTGCTAGCGCTGGTCGAGATCCAATGACTGTTAGCAGAATATGGAATCGGTGAGTTCAGGAGAGTAACACGGAACACCGTGCTGGATCCCAACGGCTTCGTATCGCTAGCAGTCGAGATGACAGGCATTTTATCGGCATGGCTGTAACGTATCGTGCAGCCACGTCTCGATCCCTGAGTCAACAGATGGGGACGTTTGCAAGACGACAACCATCTGCACGAACAGTTCGACGACGTTTGCAGCAGCATGGACTATCAGCTCGAAGACCATGGCTGCTGTTACCCTTGACACTGCATCACAGACAGGAGCGTCTGCGATGGTGTACTCAACGACGAACCTGGACGCACGAATGGCAGAACGTCATTTTTTCGGATGAATCCAGATTCTGTTTACAGCATCATGATGGTCGCATCCGTGTTTGGCGACATCGCGGTGAACGCACATTGGAAGCGCGTATTCGCATCGCCATACTAGCGTATCACCCGGCGTGATGGTATGGGGTGCCATTGGTTACACGTCTCGGTCACCTCTTGTTCGCACTGACGCCACTTTGAAAAGTGGACGTTACTTTTCAGATGTGTTACGACCCGTGGCTCTACCCTTCATTCGATCCCTGCGAAACCCTACATTTCAGCAGGATAATGCACGACCGCATGTCGCAGGTCCTGAACGGGGTTTTCTGGATACAGAAAATGTTCGACTGCTGCCCTGGCCAGCACATTCTCCAGATCTCTTACCAATTGAAAACGTCTGGTCAATGGTGGCCGAGCAACTGACTCGTCACAATACGTCAGTCACTACTCTTGATGAAGTGTGGTATTGTGTTGAAGCTGCATGGGCAGCTGTACCTCTACACGCCATCCAAGCTCTGTTTGACTCTATGCCCAGGCGTATCAAGGCCGTTATTATGGCCAGAGGTGGTTGTTCTGGTTACAGATTTCTCAGGATCTATGCACCCAAATTGCGTGAAAATGTAATCACATGTGAGTTCTAGTATGATATATTTGTCCAATGAATACCCGTTTATCATCTGTATTTCTTCTTGGTGTAGCAATTTTAATGGCCAGTAGTGTAAATCTACAATTAAACTCACGACGTATCTTTCCTCTGAAAACAACGCAGTCGGTAATCGCTCAGCTCTACTGCCCGAACTACGCTAAGGTCCAAAAAGTCTTTGGAAACTATTTCTGGCCAAAACACTAGTCATGTACGTAATGGCGTGTAGGCCGCCCATTTGCTGCTATTACAGTGATCAGTCTTTGGGAAGAGCTTTCCACTAACTTCTGGCATACTTAAGGCGTAATTTGCTTCCACTCTTCCTCAATTATGGTGAACAGTTATTGCCTGACGTTTGGCCGTAACGATTTGTCACGCATCCTGCAGATCAAAGCTTAGAGCAAAACACTCAAGACTTTCTTCGATATACTAAGCGTAGGAGAATGAGATTTTCACTCTACAGCGGAGTGTGCGCTGATATGAAACTTCCAGGTAGATTAAAACTGTATGCCGGACAGAGACTCGAACTCGGGACTTTTGCCTTTCGCGGGTAAGTGCTCTCTCGCAGCAGAGCTTCTGTATAGTTTGGAAGGTAGGAGACGAGGTACTCGCAGAAGTGAAGCTGTGAGGACGAGGCGTGAGTCGTGCTTGGGTAGCTCAGATGGTAGAGCACTTGCCCGCGAAAGGCAAAGGTCGCGAGTTCGAGTCTCGGTCCCACACACAGTTTTGATCTGCCAGGAAGTTTCATATGCGTAGGAGCATTACCACGGCTCAGAAAATCCGTAACTTTAATAGTTACCACAGTATGGTGATCGTCAGTCTGTCCACGAAGAGTTCATAAATATATGCGTTCATTTCAAACAGATAACGCCGCTCCCATCGTGTTTCTCTGTCGCCAAAACACTTTCATGGGCATCTTCCATTAGCGAACATGTTAGTCTCAGTGACACAAGATGGATCATGACTCTTCGCATCGTGAAATTATCTTCACGGCTCCACAGAACAACGGCGGTAATGTCTGATCCACTCTGAACGACCTGACTTCTGGAGCCTTACCCTACGATTAGAAGCTAGTCCGAGAGACTGTCAACGAAACGTTCTATCACTGATTTACGCAACTGAGCTAAAACAGCTCCAACGAAAGACCTCTGTAAATGCTTAGGAGGACATCTGTTGATAGGTTAAAACAGTACGCCTTTGCATTCAGAGAGGACTATCAGCTGTTTTGTTTGGCCCACCGCCGCTATGATTGACATACGGTGTTACGCTGTCTTGTTGAAAGACATCGGCATGGGGACTTTGGAGATAGAGCACAGCTACCAGCGTTCACAACTACCAGCGATAACACTTGAGAAACGTAAGTTTCTTCTGTCCATGTTACCGGCTATGCGAACCAGAGGTAGTGTGTTGTGTACTTTTGTGGCACGCTGACATTTATATTTCACAGTAACGCTACCAAAAGTGGACCTGGGTGTTTACCTCTCCTGGGATCATGCCATATTCGAAATAAACTAATTCTCTACGTTGTCACATTCTTACATTTATTTACTCTGCTATTAATTATAATCGCGATAGCATAAAGACCACGTGAAACAAACGGCAAATTTTCATGTATTGGGTTGCTGCATAAGTTCCTACCGTTTCCATAAGTTTAATAAAACAACATATACACATAGCGCAGAGTTCAGTCATTAAAGCTATATTCTCCCTTTATTATTTACAAGAGTCTGCCAACGCTGTGGTAACTTCTCGATTCCGCGACTGTAGAAATAACGTGGTTTTGAGGCGAAGAACCAGACGAGCCTTGTCGGAGCGCATATTCGTCCGGAAAGGAAGTTCCTTGATCAAATGATCGAGGTGGGATGACTTTCCAACCAATTCCTGTTTTTTTTTTTCCTTCCAATCTGTCAGAACGCAGAAGGACGTTATTGTGGTATAGCATGGCTTCACGCAATCTACCTAATCGTTGACCTTGGATTGCGTCTGCAAGATGTCTCAGTTGTTTACTATAAATGTCAGCAGTGTAGTTACACCTCTGGTAAGCAGTTCTTACAGTTCTTATTACACCACACCGTCGCTGTTCAGTCGCTGGTTCAGTCGCTGCTTCGTGGATCCGTGCAGGCATTTTACGATGAGTTGCTGATTTGTTTGGGCCGGCCGCTGTGGCCGAGCGTTTCTAGGCGCTTCAGTCCGGAACGGTGCTGCTGTTGCGGTCGCAGGCTCGATCCTACCTCGGGCATGGATGTGTGTGGTGTCCTCAGGTTAGTTAGATTTAAGTAGTTCTAGGTCTAGGGGACTTATGACCTCAGATGTTAAGTCCCATAGTGCTTAGAGACATTTGAACCATTTGATTTGTTTGGGCTCAGACATTCCTTTCTTTTCGTAATTAAGGCACCATTTCTCCTCACAAATAACGATAGAGGATACCAAAAATCGGTGTTGTTCACTAGCCAATTGATGACATGGAAGCAAAGATTCACATATAGCCACCCGCTGAATTATGCGATTTTGGCTTAGAGCATGCGGTACTCATACACCCAATTTTTGAACCTACCCCATAGCATGCAAATTTCGCACGATGGTGGAATAATCACAGTTCATCATGTTTGCCATTTATCACTGTGGATTAACGCCTCAACAGGCACCAAACGTCTTTCTGAATGCAGATGGTCACTAATGTCAAAACGATCCTCCTTAAAACGAGAAAAACATTTTCTTGCCGTGCTCTGTCCAATGGCATTATCCCCATACACAGCGCAAATGTTTCTGGCTGCCTCCGCTGCTGTCACCATTCTGTTGAACTCAAAAAGAAGAACACGTCGGAAATATTCCGATTTCTCCACTTGGCACTCCATTTTCTAGCGGCCATAGCTCAAAATGGCAATATCTGAACTCAAATAGCAACAGTGAACTGCCCATGCAGCTTCAACACGATACCACAGTTCATCAAGAGTAGTGACTGGCGTATTGTGACGAGCCAGTTGCTTGGTCACCATTGACCAGACGATTTCAATTGGTGAGAGATCTGGAGAATGTGCTGGCCAGAGCAGCAGTTGAACATTTTCTGTATCCAGAAAGGCCTGTACAGGATCTGCAACATGTGGTCGTGCATTATCCTGCAGAAATGTAGGGTTTCGCAGGGATGAAGGTTACAGTCAAAGGCCGTAAGACATCTTAAATGTAACGTCCATTGTTCAAAGTGGCGTCAATGCTAACAAGAGGTGACCGAGACGTGTAACCAATGGCACACCATACCATCACGCCGGGTGATACGCCAGTATGGCGATGCGAATACACGCTTCCAATGTGCGTTCACCGCGATGTCGCCAAACACGCATGCGACCATCATGATGCTATAAAAAGAACCTGGATTCATCCGAAAAAACGACGTTTTGCCATTCGTGCACCCAGGTTCGTCGTTGAGTACACCATCGTAGGCTCTCCTGTCTGTGATGCAGCGTCAAGGGTAACCGCAGCTGTGGTCTCCGAGCTGATAGTCCATGCTGCTGCAAACGTTGTCGAACTGTTCGTGCAGATGGTTGTTGTCTTGTAAATGTCCCCATCTGTTGACTCAGGGATCGAGACGTGGCTGCACGATCAGTTACAGCCATGCGGATAAGATGCCTGTCATCTCGACTGCTAGTGATAGGAGGCCGTTGGGATCCAGCACGGCGTTCCGTATTACCCTCCTGAACCCACCGATTCCATATTCTGCTAATAGTCATTGGATCTCGACCAACGCGAGCAGCAATGTCGCGATACGATAAACCACAATCGCGATAGGCTACAATCCGACGTTTATCAAAGTGGGAAACGTGATGGTACGCATTTCTCCTCCTTAAACGAGGCATCACAACAACGTTTCACCAGGCAACGCCGGTCAACTGCAGTTTGTGTATGAGAAATCAGTTTGAAACTTTCCTCATGTCAGCACGTTGTAGGTGTCGCCACCGGCGCCACCCTTGTGTAGTGAAAAGCTAATCATTTGCATATCACAGCATCTTCTTCCTGTCGTTTAAATTTCGCATCTGTAGCACGTCATCATCGTGGTGTAGAAATTTTAATGGCCAGTAGTGTATTTGTGCCACAGATCCTCGGTCTTTATCCATATAGCATGTGTTGCAGATTTGCATCTATACCGGTTCTCTTTGACTCACATTACTGCGCATGACAAAGGACACCCACTGTACCAGCATCATTCTGCCTCGTCACACTACATTCGCGAATGGTGCGAGTTGAACGACAGTCGGTAAACTTCTGTATATGGCTGAGAACCTCCAACAACATCGTCTTTATCATCGCACCAGATATCTGTGGGAAGTGTCCGCCTGCTTAGCTGCGTGGTAACGTGCTCGCCTCCCATGCAAGCGGGTCCGGGTTCGGTTCCCGGCCGGGTTGGCGATATTCTCCGCTCGGGGACTGGGTGTTCTGTTGTCCTCATCATCATTTCATCCTCATCACCGGCACGCAAGTCGCCCAATGCTGCGTCGACCGAAATAGGACTTGCACATGGCGGACGTACTACCCCAGATGGAACCTCCCGGCCCACGATGCCATAAGCTTATTTCATTTCATTTCTGTGGGAAGTAGCAACACGTTGCCGATGCTTGCTCGACTCTTGAAATTCTTACAGTGAATCTCTCCATGAAGCACAACACTTGTAGCAGCCGGCCGGTGTGGCCGTGCGGTTCTAGGCGCTACAGTCTGGAACCGCTACGGTCGCAGGTTCGAATCCTGCCTTGAGCATGGATGTGTGTGATGTCTTTAGGTTAGTTAGGTTTAAGTAGTTGTAACTTCTAGGGGACTGATGACCACAGATGTTAAGTCCCATAGTGCTCAGAGCCATTTGAACCATTTTTTGAACTTGTAGCATCTGCCACCGGAGATGGTTGACTGTTTCTGCAACTTTCTGCCGTTACTACTAAATGAACTGGTGACAAAGTGCAAAGGCTCCTCCTCCTCTTAATACGAATCTTCTATCTCTGTCAGTCCTAATCATCAAGAGTTCCAAGCTAACAGGCAACACCCAAGAACCAGTTTAGCAAGGGCCCTGTAAACTAACTCATTTGTGGATGAACCACTTCTCGCCATGGTTCCTCCAATGAAATTCACAGTCAGTACAACATTCGGAATTCTTACAATCACATTTATGTGGTTGCTTCATTGTAAATCGAGCCAGGTACACAACCTTAAATATTTCACTGTTTTGACAATGGTGCAAACAAGCAATAAGTGTTTGTCTGCCCACTCATGTAACATACAACACACTCGTCTTTCGGTTTGCTGAGTATCAACCAAAAATCGGTGTCAGTCTTCTGCAGTTCTTGCACTTTGCTACAGTTTTCCAGCATCGCGGCGTCAATGCATCTATCAGCATTGTCCACGAGCATCCCTATGGAGATCCATCGCTATGTTCCAGGCAACATTTTAAATTGTACAATCTGATATTCCATTCAGTAGCACCCGGACAATGAACTAGAGTGGCATTACTGTTTCAAGTCTATAGTATTCATTTGTTGATAATTAATTATGAATTCAAAGATCACGTACGCAATCACTGCACTTCAACAACCTGAATCACGCTTCGTCGGATACGACTGTATGTTGCTAATCGTACTATCCTTACTCACAGGTCCGTTACACACGGAGAATTAACGGCAGTCACCGAAACAGATGACAGACTGACATAATTCCATACTGATCTGCATTCCGTGATAAATAAATGAATTCCACAGCCTTCAACAGAAAATGCCGCCAGTCGATGTATGACAGCCACGTTAGCTACCGCCTGCGACAAGAAGGCGGCACAAACGCTTAGGGTTACAGAATTGTATACAATCTCTGACTTAGAGAACTGTGTATGGACTGAAGTACTCTTCTACTGCAATCCGAGCTTCCAAACGTCATGGTACGGACTCAGAGAAGGCAAGGGGAATGTACCTATACGCGGTCTGTGCGAAAGTTCACAACCATTAGGATTGTTGCTGGGAAACTGTGTCGAGAAAGATACTGGTCCACTACATCCCAAACATACCTGCAGGTGCCAGCCGAAGTGGCCGAGCGATTCTAGGAGCTACAGTCTGGAACCGCGCGACCGGTACGGTCGCAGGTTCGAATCCAGCCTCGGGCATGGATGTGTGTGATGTCCTTGGGTTAGTTAGGTTTAAGTAGTTCTAAGTTCTAGGGGACTGATGACCTCAGAAGTTAAGTCCCATAGTGCTCAGAGCCATTGGAACCATTTGAACCATTTGAACCATACCTGTAGGTGAACATGCACGGTAGGGAAGCTAATGTATCCATTCTTATTCGAATGAAGGCTGCCTAATCCTTGAAGCTGAGAACTGGCACCTAAGATACCACTTATGGAATTACTTGCTAAAGTGTAGTGCTTCTCCTCTTCTTCTCCCTACGAGTTTTCTACGCGATACGGTGCCTCATGCATCCAACCTTCCATCTCCTTCTATCCTTTCAGTCCCCTTCTTGCATGGCTCTGTCCTGCAGCACACACTTCACTCCATCGTTCTGAAGTAACTGGGTTCTTCATCTTTTTCTGTGTCGTAGTGGCCTCTGGTGCCATATTCAGACGACCATCTTTCCTCTGACATTCTTCTATGACGTCCACTCCACGTTAGGCGTTAGTTTTCAATTGCGTCTAAAATATTTTTGGTAACTGTCATTGGTCTTTTTTTTTCTTTATTTAATTTCGATTCCCCCCGAAGGGGGTGGGCTGGCAGCAGCTTAGTACGCTGCTCTTCAGCCTACAGAATTTGTAAAACATAAGAAGACAAGAAACAATAAAAGCAGGTGATAAAATGGTGACGTAAATTGTAAAACAGCGGAAAATTGTGGAAAGTTAAAACATAAAACAAATAGTGGGCGATGATAACAAAATACACAGGAAGCAGACAGGGAAAATAGTAGACAGACAATTAAAATACACGGCAACAGTCTGGTTTCTCTTCCCAAGAGATATAAAAATCACACCCAGCGACAGTATGATGTCCGTTCACAACACTTCGGAAAATACGCACATCGCTTAACAATCACTGGAAACACTGCACTAAAAAGTTGCCACGAAGATGAGACACCACAGCCAAGGGGAGATGGGGGGGGGGGACCTGAATAGATGAGGGGAAAAAGGGGGGAGCAGAGGAAAAACGAAAGAGGGGGAGCCCACGGAGGGAGAGGACTCAGAAGGGAGGGGGCAGGGCAGACGCGAGAGGGAATGGGAAAAGGCAGATGAAGGAAACGCAGAAGGACTTGGGGGAGAGAAGGGAGGCAGAGAGAGGGTAGGCGGGGAAAAAACAGGATGGATGGGGGGAGAGGGAGCCCAGGAAAAGGACAGAGGAAGGGAGGGGGAGGTGAGGATCAGAGTTGATAGGACGGATAAATGGAGGGAGAGAGGGCATCATCCGGGAGGGGGAGTTGACGAAAGCCACCTTGGGAAAGGAGACAAAGGGTGTAGAGATGGAGGTGCGGCAGAGGGCAGGGGTTGGAGAGGAGAGGAGCAACCAGAGGATGAGGGGGATCAAGACGGTGGGAGGTGTAGGGTATGCTGATATGTTCGAGGAATAGGAGCAGATGGGGGAAAGGAATCAGGTAGTAGAGGATACATGTGGGGGATGGGAGGCTTATACGGAAGTGAGGCAGAGTGCACGGTGATTGAGGATCTGAAGGGACTTATAGAATTTGGGGGGGGGGGCGGATATCCAGGCGGGACTGGCATAACAGAGGATGGGACGGATTAAGGATTTGTAGGTGTGGAGGAGAGGAGTCCATGTCCGGCCAGAGAGGAGTTTGTGGAGTCAGAGGGGGTTGTGGGCTTTGGATTGGATAGGGCAGAAATGAGGGATCCAGGTGAGGTGACTGTCAATGGTGAGGCCAAGGTAGGTGAGGGTGGGGGAGAGGCGGACAGGACAGTCGCAGATGGTAAGGGAGAAATCAAGGAGCCAGAAGGAGCGAGTGCTATGACCTACGATGATTGTCTAGGTCTTGGAAGGATTGATTTTCAGGAGCCATTGGTTACATCATGTGGCAAAAAGGTCAAGGTGATTCTGGAGAAGGCGTTGGGACCGTTGGAGGATAGGAGCGAGGGCAAGGAATGCGGTGTCATCAGCATACTGCGGGAGGAGTACTGGAGGGGTGGGGGGGAGGGGCTGTTGGGGCATATCTGCCGTGTACAGGAGGTAGAGGAGAGGGGAGAGGACATCGGTCCTCGCAGCGTTTCAGTTCTTATTTGATCTGTTCTTGTTACTTCACAGCTTCGTCTCCAAAAGTTCATTTTCACTGTCATGAATTTCTTCTCATTGACAATGAACACAGCACAATGCAGAACGATGCTCTCATCTATGGATTTATATATCATTCTTTTCAAGTTTTTGACGTATTTTCATTCCAAATAATGGAGTGTAGCTGCTTAATTGCTGCCTTTTCCTTCTCCGTTCCGTGCTTTATTTCCCCGTTGCTGCCACCCTTGTCCGAAATGATTGTCGCTAAACATTTATACGATCGACTATACTTCACTACAGGTCCATCATCTATAAGGAGATCCCTTACTATACCTCTGACAACCAAGTACTCAGTCTTTGGGAAGTTTATTTGCATACCACACAGCTTATATTCTTCTTCAAGTTTTCTTAACGCGTCCTTTTCTTCCTCGGCGAAAATGAGCCGAACGTCGGCGAAATTTATGGAGAACAGGGTTTCGTCATCTATCCTAATTCCCAAGTTTTCACACTTCCTTTTCCAACGCTAACAGGTCTTCTGCAAGTCCATAAAAACTATGTGTGTCTTCAGGTTATGCACAACTCTCTTGTCAGCCACGTATTTAACGTTGCAGATATTGTCAACAGAAGACCTACCTGTCCAGAAACCATTCCCTCCTCCTACTTCCTCAACTTCTCTGTCAATTATAGTTTTAAAGATGTTACCAATTGTCTCGATACAAATCTGAAAATTGTGATGCCTCGATAATTTAAGCAACCATCTTTGCTTTCTTTTTAAAATATATTTGTGATGCAGCATTTTTTAAATTCGTCTTGAGTTCCCCCCCCCCCCCCCCCAGTACTTCTAGTTCTAAGAATTTCCTCGGTGTTCTCAACACAGAGAGGTGAACATATTTAAGTTCAATCGTTATTCGACGAAGTCGTTCATCAATGCAGCCTTTCGGGTTTCTGTCACCATGACAGTGTCTAACACAAATACAACCGTTACTGTGTAACAGATTGGAATGGAACGGTCTCAGGTTCGAATCCTGCCTCGGGAATGGATGTGAGTGATGTCCTTAGGTTAGTTCGGTTTAAGTAGTTCTACGTTCTAGGGGACTGATGACCTCAGATGTTAAGTCCTAGAGCCATTTGACCCATCTTTTAAGATAACTTAATGAGGACGACCTGCAGGAGGCTGCGAAGTAGCACTGCTATTGTAGTCCATTTGTTCCAGCACACGAACCGCTCATACACAGTTCTATTTGGCTCAAATAAGTCTTGGAAAGTAGAACTACCCATTCCATCAAGCCAACTTATTCAGTAACATCGAGCAGTATGGACCAGATATCAGGCTTCTACATGTTTGGGTACACTCGCGGCATCCCTGACTACGCCTCTGCGTCTGTACAGTCTGGCTGATGGCTCTCGACACTTGTATCTTTCGCACGTATTGTCACTTGGCGCGCCTTCCTAGTCCCCCAGAAATGCGCTTCTCCCTAAGTACGGGCTATCGTTCTATAGAGTCAGATTGTATTTCCATCGTAATACTACACATTTATTGATATCTACTCCGTGGTGATCTAATGGTTGTATACATTGTTACTGATGTGGTCTAAAGCCCAAAGATTGGTTTGAAAAAGCTCTCCAAGTTATTCTTATCTGTGCATGTCTCCTCATATCTGCGCAACCACAGCAACAAACCATCCACTCGAATCCTCTTCCTGTAATCAAGCCTACGTTTCCCTCTGCAATTCTTTATCACCCACACGTCCCTCTATTACCAAGTTCCTTGAGGTCTCAGAGTCCATACTGCCAACCTATGCCTGTCGGTCCAGTTGTATGATACATTTCTTTTTTCCAGATTTAATTGAGTGCCTCCTCGTTAAGTATCCAAAGGAAGGTAAGGAGATTAACTCCACTATGAATTTTGCTTTGGTCATTAATGAACCCTATTATTATTGTTGTCCCTACAATAAATTTTTTTCATACAAAAATTTACGTGTGCGCAGTTAGGGCCATCGCTGTGTGTGCTTCGTGAAAACGTCGGGATAAAATCATAACAAGTGTTTCGTATGATATGTAATTTACGAGTGTCACTCCAAAAGAAATGCACTTTTTTTTAAAATCCATCTTTTATTCTACATGTTTGAAAGTTTTACAGTGTGTAGATACATCCTTTAGGTACAATATCTTCATTTCTCTACATAATTTCCATCCCTATCAACTGCCTTACGCCATGTTGGAACTAGCGCCTGTATACCCGCACGGTAAAATTCTGGACCAACCTGTTGGAGCCACTGTTTGGCAGCGTGCACAAGTGAGTCATCATCTTCAAACCTTGTTCCACGAAGCGAGTCTTTCAGTTTCCCAAAGAGATGATAGTCACATAGAGCCGTGCATTGTCGTGCAACAGCAAAACATCCTATTTTTGCCGATGTGGTCGAACACGACTCAGTCAAGTTTTGTGTTTCTTCAGTGTCGTCGCATATGCATCAGAATTTATGGTGGTTCCATCTGACATGATGTCCACAAGCAAGAGTCCTTCGGAACCGAAAAACACCGTAGCCATAACTTTTCCAGCGGAAGGTGTGGTTTTGAATTTTTTTTTCTTGGGTGAATTTGCATGATGCCACTCCATTGATTGCCTCTTCGTCTCTGGTGAAAAATGATCCATGTTTCATCACCTGTCACAATTCTTCCAAGAAATTCAACTCCATCATTCTCGTACTGTTCCAAAAGTTTGCTGCATACCGTTTTTCTTGTTTCTTTGTGAGCCACTGTCAACATCCTGGGAACCCACCAGGCACATAACTTTTTTAACGCCAACACTTTCAGTATTCTGAAAACACTTCCTTCCCCTATCCCAACGTAGCGTGACAATTCGTTCACTGTGATGTGTCTGTCAGCAGTCACCAATTCGTTAACCCTGTGCACATTGTCTGGAGTGTGTACAGTACGAGGCCTGCCGCTGCAAGGACAATCCTCAATATTGCCGTGCCCGCTTTCATCACATAACCTGTTTGCCCAACGACTAACTCTACTGCGATCGACGGCGGCATCTCCATACGCCTTTTTCAACCTCTTGTGGATGTTTCCCACTGTCTCTTTTTCACAGCACAGGAATTCTATGACAGCACGTTGCTTCTGACGAATGTCAAGTGTAGCAGCCATCTTGAAGACATGCTGTGACAGCGCCACTCACTGGAACAGGTTGACCTAAGTTTGAAAACAAGCGGGAAGGATGTATCTACACACTGTAACACTTGCACACATGCAGAATGAAAACTGTATTTTTACAAAAATAGTGTGCATTTCTTTTCGAGTGACCCTCGTAATTATCAATGTCTTTAATACTATGGTAACGCTGAGTAGTATAATTGTTACAGAAATGACAAATCACAAGTTTGAACTCTCGCTGGCCGCTGTATGCCCGATGGGTCAGCCGCGTAATAGCTTTGCGCCGAGTTTTCTTTTCCTTTTCGATGCTGTCGTAGCACTCACATTCGATCAGCAGAATACTGTTTAGGGTTTTTGGATTTGTTTCGACACGAGCTTTTCCCTGACTTGTGTTTTCTATAGTTCCGAGCGTATTTACGGGTCATGTGGAACAACGTATTTCACTGTTTTGTAAACTCTAGTTTAATTTCAATTTACTCTTATATTCCGGCGAATACTTTTACTGTCTCATTTCATGTCCTCGTAATGCTTCTCAATCTCTTCACAATGACACCCGAATTAATGACCTAGCTAAACGCGTTTCCAAGCACAGGAATTTATAACTTTACACATAGCTAATTCCTGACAATCACCCGCACCTGTCTACACTGGTACGATAACATCAGAGCGCGACAGACAGGTATAGACGCGACTATCTCGTGGGTCAACCATTGTTTACACACTATTAGCGTTTCAAATCTGACGGTATTTCGTCACATAAGAAAGGTAGACAGACGAGGGAATAGACGTTTTCGCGTCCAAAGAATGGTCGCACATCACCTCACTTGCAGGGTTCATGCGCCAAACTGCACAGCAGACAGCTCTCACAGGAGACGCGATATGGCGATGACGTCTAAACGTAGAAGACCTCCTGTGACAGGTGACACACATGAGAAGAACACGGCAAGTGCCATAACCCGGGTTCTTGGAAACTTCGTTCAGTGGAAGAGGAGCCAAAATGGGCGAACACTTGTCCTGCCTTATCCGTAGATACTCGACCGTCAAAGTTTTCGACGTACGTTAGATGCCTTTTAACGCGTGATAATCTCATCCCAATTTGTGGCACAGTGACTAGCGTCGCAGTCTCTTCACATTTTATTTCAGCCGAGCGGAGTGGCCGCGTGGTTTGAGGCGCCATGTCACGGATTGCGCGGGCCCCCTCGTTGGAGTTTCGAGTCCTCCCTCGAACATGGGTGTGTGTGTTGTTCTTGGTTTAAGTAGTGTGTAAGTCTAGGGTCTGATGACCTAAGCAGTTTGGTCCCTTAGGAATTCACACACACATTTTATTTCATTTTTTCATTTATCTACCCATGTCCGCAAAAGCTTACTACTGGCCGCCAAGGATGCCCAGAGCGCTAATGCGCTGCTTCCTGGACTCTGTTAGGGGCGCTGGCCCTGGATCGCATCCGCCCGGCGAATTAACGACGAGGGCGGTATGCCGGCCAGCCTGGATGTGGTTTTTAGGCGGTTTTCAACATCCAGCCAGGTGAATTCTTGTCTGTTTCCCACATGGCGCCTTAGTTACACAACTTGCAGACGTTTGAAACACGTTTGGACTCTTCCATGGATTACACTAGACACAGAAAGCTTGGGTACACTAATTCCATCCCGGGGGTTCATGGTGGTGGCAAGAAAGGCATCTGGCCACCCTCTGCAACTAACACTGCCAAATCAATAGCAACAAGGCCGACCCCGCATTGCAGCAGAAATGAGGCCTGAAGAAAATGATAATTAAAATGATAATCATGTCCTCAGAAGCTTACTACGCGAGTGTTTCTTATCAAGCCTGGTGATACAAAGGCATTATAATAATAGTGAAATTACAACTAAGTTTCACGAAAAAATTTCATACAGTTATTATGCAATATATTTGTGTATAGTATTTTCAGGCGATAAAATCTTTTTAAATTCTCATGTTCTTATATTTCATTTTTATATCAATTCGTAATTATCATATTTCATTCTTATATTTTATTCAGGAAGATTTTGTGCATTTCCTTGGATGAGACCGATCGTATAAACATTCGAAATTATGAACAGCACTAACATCGTGTGAAGGCAGGTTTACCAAGCGACATTCCTTCGTATGCATCTCACTCGGAAAAGAATGTCGTTAACACTACTGAAGCTTTCACTTGTTGGCTACGATTTCACGGCAGAACACACATAGCGGATCACTTTCAGAAAACTGGCCCTAGCAGTTGACTGTGAATCAGGATACAGTACAGGAATTTAACAGGAAACAATGTCAAATAATTTTTCCATTCATTTATTGCATTTTTTTTAAATTCATTCACCAGACGTACAATCAGTAGACGAATAAGAACGACGTTATTTCATTATACATTAGAACGCATTCGTGTAGTTGTCTTCTACGGGCTGGGATAAATAAATGTAGACAAAAAGAAAAATAATAATGGGGTTCCGAACATTAGATGCAAAAGTGTGATGCTGCGACGCCTGCTACTGTGCTACCGTTTGGGTTGACGTGGTTACTCGCTAAACTGGCACATAAAGTACTTCGAGACATTTGACCGTCGTTTTTTCGGAGACGATCGAATATCTGCAGATAAACCGATAAACGTGTTTGCTTATTTTGGCTCCTCTTCCAATTAGCTAAGTTTCTGAGCAATCGAGTTATGGCACTTGCCGTGTCCGCCTCGTCAGTACGGGAATAGAACGCCAGGTGCGCTGCAGTAGACTCACTTGCTACGAATAGTCAACTCGTGTAGAAGGGGCTTTAAGCCGCTTTTACACGATCGACTTGCTTGTCTCAACTGAATATTCGAGACACGTTAAGTCTGTTGCAGCGCCCCTGGCGCTTTATTCCTGTAGTGAGTCTCGTGTGTTCGGAGAGCTCTTTTGATTTACCCGTCAGTGCTAAAATTGACTGTGTTGTGAGAGCTGTCTGATGTGAAGTTTGGCATCTGAATGGTAGAAACTGGTTCAAATGGATCTGAGCACTATGGGACTTAACAAAAAAAACGGTTCAAATGGCTCTGAGCACTATGGGACTTAACATCTGAGGTCATCAGTCCTCTAGAACTTAGAACTACGTAAACCTGACTAACCTAAGGACATCACACACATCCATGCCCGAGGCAGGATTCGAACTTGCGACCGTAGCGGTCGCGCGGTTCCAGACTGAAGCGCGTAAAACCGCTCGGTCACACCGGCCGGCTGAACGGTAGAAGTGAGGCTATGAGGGACTATCATTTTTAGAAAAAACTCGAAATAAATAACAACATGTTGCAATAAGCAATGTTAATAGTGTTTGTTAATAATCGATTCGGAATTCATAGTGGAAGTTCTTGTCGAAGGGCGTGTGGTAAATTCTTCACGCCCGTGAGAACTGAAAGAATAGGAGAAGTGTCATTCAAACATTTCAGAACATATAGACTACATTTATTTACTCGAGAAGATATAAACTTGTCAGCATATGAAACAACATCTATAACTCAGTAAACAGCGCATTTTCTTTATCCTTTGTAACTTGTTTTCTTGTTGAGTGCCAAATAACATCAAAAGTATTTTTCTCGTCAAATAATCCTCACTTTTTCACTGTTGAAACAATTCTCATTAAAATACTTTTACCCATTTAAGTTTTTATTTATGCGAAGTGTAGGCATTTTCTCTGTAAAATATAAATACCTTGTCTCTTTCTGATTTTTCGTCTCTTTTGTAGGAGAACACAAGCAGGCAAAGATACCAAGTCCTTGTGCAAATTTTCAGTGTGTCACGAAATGGTTCAAATGGCCCTAATCACTATGGGACTTAACATCTGAGGTTCCTAGACTTAGAACTACTTAACCTAACTGACCTAAGGACATCACACACATCCATTCCCGAGGCAGGATTCGAACCTGCGAGCGTAGTAGCAGCGCGGTTTCAGACTTAAGCGCCTAGAACCGCTCGGTCACAACGACCGGCAGTGTGTCACGGAAACAAAACAACAACCCACTAAAGATTGAGACACGAAAGCACAAAATCTATTTGTATAATAGGAGTGATCTGAGCCAGAACAGGTTAACTTCCGGTGTTAGTAGATGCCACTGTGGTACCCTGGTTTTGCGCATGCACAGTGCGCAGCTTACTCTGAAAAACTTCACACTCGGCCCATTCTATAGATCACTGACGTCATTGACACATTCGCGGCGTGATCGGTTGCAACTCTACTGGCCATTAAAATTGCTACAGACGCCAAATTTAACCGATAGGAAGAAGATGCTGTGATATGAAATTATTAGCTTCTCAGATGATTCACACATGGTTGGCGCTGACGGCGACACATACAACGCGCTGACATGAGGTAAGTTTCCAACCGATTTCTCATACACAAACAGCAGATGACCGACGTTGCCTGGTGAAACGTTGTTGTGATGCCTCGTGTAAGGAGGACTTTGATAAAGGTCGGATTGTAGCCTATCGCGATTGCGGTTTATCGTATCACGACATTGCTGCTCGCGTTGGTTGAGATCGAATGACTGTTAGTAGAATATGGAATCGGTGGGTTCAGGAGGGTAATACGGAACGCCGTGCTGGATCCCAACGGCCTCGTATCACTAGCAGTCGAGATCACAGGCATCTTATCAACATGGCTGTAACGGATCGTGCAGACACGTCTCGATCCCTGAGTCAACAGATGGGGACGTTTGCAAGACAACAACCATCTGCACGAAGAGTTCGACGACGTTTTCAGCAGCATGGACTATCTGCTCGAAGACCATGGCTGCGGTTACCCTTGACGCTGCATCACAGACAGGAGCGCCTGCGATGGTGTACTCAACGACGAACCTGTGTGCACGAATGGCAAAACGTCATTTTTTCGGATGAATCCAGGTTCTGTTGACAGCATCGTGATGGTCGCTTCTGTGTTTGGTGACATCGCGGTGAACACACATTGGAAGCGTGTATTCGTCATAGCCATACTGGCTTATCACCCGGCGTGATGGTATGGGGTGCCATTGGTTACACGTCTCGGTCACCTCTTGTTCGCACTGACGGCACTTTGAACAGTGGACGTTACATTTCAGATGTGTTACGACCCGTGGCTCTATCCTTCATTCGATCCATGCGAAACCCTACATTTCAGCAGGATAATGCACGAACGCATGATCCATGTCCTGTAGGGGCCTTTCTGGATACAGAAAATGTTCGACTGCTGCCCTGGCCAGCACATTCTCCAGATCTCTCACCAATTGTAAACGTCTGGTCAATGGTGGCCGAGCAACTGGCTTGTCACAATACGCCAGTCACTACTCTTGATGAAATGTTGTATCGTGTTGAAGCTGCATGGGCAGCTGTACCTGTACACGTCATCCAAGCTCTGTTTGACTCAATGCCAGGCGTATCAAGGCCGTTGTTACGGCCAGAGGCGGTTGTTCTGGGTACAGATTTCTCAGAATCTATGCACCCAAATTGCGTGAAAATGTAATCACTTGTCAGTTCTAGTATAATATATTTGTCCAATGAATACCCGTTTATCATCTGCATTTCTTCTTGGTGTAGCAATTTTATTGGCCAGTACTGTAATTTACACGCAGGCACAAAAGGCGCACGCTCTTCGAGTAATCGATTTCGAGCAGAAAATCACTCGTGTAGAACGGGGTTTAGGGCGGTCACGAGCAGGTATGGAAGAGGCAGGAGCGAGGTCGTCCGCGGAGCAGCCAGCTCGTGTAGCGCGGCGTGTCCCAGTGGCGCGTAGTGGACTCGGCCGCGCCGTCCGGGTCGCGCGCGATCAATACGGGAGCTCGGTGCCGCTGCCGGCTGGAGGGCTCGCCTGGACACACGGTGGGCCACGGCCACAGCCGCGCCGCGCCATGCCGCGCTCCAGTTTTAATGCCGGCAGCGGAAGGCCGACGCGGAAAATAAATAAAACAGGCGGAAAGGCCGCGTGGGACGGGCCTTTGCTGACGGTCGCCGGTCAAAGTGGGTCCGCTCGAGCGCGAGGCGGCATTTCAGGGGCAGCTCTCCACTCGTCGCGTCGCCGTGGCAACGCGCCGCGCCGCGCCGCACCCACTCCCCTACGCAGCGGCTATAGTCCGACTGAAATTACTCGATAGTTTAGTCTGTCACTTGCCGCTGCAGTGTTACCACATCGGCTGCCGGCTACCACTCGGTTACAGCCGACAGAAAAACACGGCGGATCGCTTCACAAATGCCGCTAATCTACATCTACATCTACATTTGTACTCCGCAAGCCACCCAGCGGTGTGTGCCGGAGGGCACTTTACGTGCCACTATCATTACCTCCGTTTCCCGTTCCAGTCGCGTATGGTTCGCGGTTAGAACGACTGCCGGAAAGCCTCTGTGCGCGCTCGAGTCTCTCTAATTTTACATTCGTGATCTCCTCGGGAGGTGTAAATAGGGGGAATCAATATATTCGATACCTCATCCAGAAACGCACCCTCTCGAAACATGGACAGCAAGCTACACCGCGATGCAGAGCACCTCTCTTGCAGAGTCTGCCACTTGAGTTTGCTTAACATCTCCGTAACGCTCATCACGCTTACCAAATAACCCTGTGACGAAACGCGCCGCTCTTCTTTGGATCTTCTCTATCTCCTCTGTCAACCCGACCTGGTACGGATCCCACACTGATGAGCAATACTCAAGTTAGGTCGAACGAGTGTTTTGTAAGCCACCTCCTTTGTTGATTGACTACATTTTCTAAGGACTCTCCCAATGAATCTCAACCTGGCACCCGCCTTCCACTTCAAATCGTTCCGCACGCATACTCCCAGATATTTTACAGAAGTAACTGCTACCAGTGTTTGTTCCGCTATCATATAATCATACAATAAAGGATCTTTCTTTCCATGTATTTGCAATACATTATATTTGTCTAAGTTGCCACTCCCTGCACCAAGTTCCTATCCGCTGCAGATCTTCCTGCATTTCGCTGTAATTTTCTAATGCTGCAACTTCTCTGTATACTACGGCATCATCCGCGAAAAGCCGCATGGAACTTCCGACACTACCTACTAGGTCATTTACATATATTGTGAAAAGAAATGGTCCCATAACACTCCCCTGTGGTACGCCAGAGGTTACTTTAACGTCTGTAGACGTCTCTCCATTGAGAACAACATGCTGTGTTCTGTTTGCTAAAAACTCTTCAATCCAGCCACACAGTTGGTCTGATATTCCGTAGGCTCTTACTTTATCTATCAGGCGACAGTGCAGAACTGTATCGAACGCCTTCCGGAAGTCAAGGAAAATGGCATCTACCTGTGTGCCTGTATCTAATATTTTCTGGGTCTCATGAACAAGTAAAGCGAGTTGGGTCTCACACGATCGCTGTTTCCAGAATCCATGTTGATTCCTAAAGAGTAGATTCTGGGTTTCCAGAAATGACATGATACACGAGCAAAAAACATGTTCTAAAATTCTACTACAGATCGATGTCAGAGATATAAGCCTATAGTTTTGCGCATCTGCTCAACGACGAAGTAGCGATGTTGGAAGTGATCGCCGCGAGGTATGTCGGAAATGCGACGTGCTGATTTCAAGTGACCAACGACTGAGCTGTGGCAGAAGACAAGTTTTATAGCTCTGAATTTAAACCCATCTCCTAAGCTAACCACAACATCGTGATGTGCAATGCGTCCGAGAAAACGGCGGTCATCAGTCAGCTGCAGAGCTAAAATCACGAGCGCTCGTTCACGGCGATTAAACCCTATCTTTACCAGCAAACTCATGACAGAAAAAATTCATTGTCATCGCTAAAAGCAGTCTGTAATTTCTCGCTGTCATTGGTGACCTCAAACTATCCTCACACTGGTTACACGAGCTGCCGCCTTACCAACCGATGAGCAATCCTGGGCGGCACTTGGTTGGACATTATAGGCGATATAGATAGATTTCAAACAGAAAAATAATGATAGGAAGAAGAATAAGATTAATTACAAAACACAATACGACGATGAAAAACGACGCGACGAAGACTAGAAATTAAAAAATATACATTTAAATCAGTTAACTGAATAAAAATAATAGTCAAACTCTTTTGATTAGGTATAGAAATTAAAAAAAATGCGCTACATTTTACGAGATTTGAACATACGACCTTGTCCTCATGCGCTATCCATTCTGCTGCGCCAGATCATGCCATACAATCCGTAATTTATATATTTATGAATGTAGTGACCGAGTCACAACGATGAATTTGCAGCCTTAAAAAATTAGACTTTACACAATGTCATGCGAAGCTTATCTAATGTCCCAACCGTGCCCGCCGGGGTGGCCGAGAGGTTCTAGGCGCTACAGTCTGGAACCGCGCGACCGCTACGGTCGCAAGTTCGAATCCTGCCTCGGGCATAGATGTGTGTGATCTCCCTAGGTTAGTTAGGTTTAAGTAGTTCTAAGTTCTAGGGGATTGATCACCTCAGAAGTTAAGTCCCATAGTGCTCAGAGCCATTTTTTTTGTCCCCACTGTAATCTGTGATTACGATAAATGTATATATGACGCTGAATCACGACTTGTGCGGAAGTATCCAGTAGTGCTTAGTTAGTGCTGTGTATGGAACCTACAGGGTGTTTAAAAAATGACCGGTATATTTGAAACGGCAATAAAAACTAAACGAGCAGCGATAGAAATACACCGTTTGTTGCAATATGCTTGGGACAACAGTACATTTTCAGGCGGACAAACTTTCGAAATTACAGTAGTTACAATTTTCAACAACAGATGGCGCTGCAAGTGATGTGAAAGATATAGAAGACAACGCAGTCTGTGGGTGCGCCATTCTGTACGTCGTCTTTCTGCTGTAAGCGTGTGCTGTTCACAACGTGCAAGTGTGCTGTGGACAACATGGTTTATTCCTTAGAACAGAGGATTTTTCTGGTATTAGAATTCCACCGCCTAGAACACAGTGTTGTTGCAACAAGACGAAGTTTTCAACGGAGGTTTAATGTAACCAAAGGACCGAAAAGCGATACAATAAAGGATCTGTTTGAAAAATTTCAACGGACTGGGAACGTGACGGATGAACGTGCTGGAAAGGTAGGGCGACCGTGTACGGCAACCACAGAGGGCAACGCGCAGCTAGTGCAGCAGGTGATCGAACAGCGGCCTCGGGTTTCCGTTCGCCGTGTTGCAGCTGCGGTCCAAATGACGCCAACGTCCACGTATCGTCTCATGCGCCAGAGTTTACACCTCTATCCATACAAAATTCAAACGCGGCAACCCCTCAGCGCCGCTACCATTGCTGCACGAGAGACATTCGCTAACGATATAGTGCACAGGATTGATGACGGCGATATGCATGTGGGCAGCATTTGGTTTACTGATGAAGCTTATTTTTACCTGGACGGCTTCGTCAATAAACAGAACTGGCGCATATGGGGAACCGAAAAGCCCCATGTTGCAGTCCCATCGTCCCTGCATCCTCAAAAAGTATTGGTCTGGGCCGCCATTTCTTCCAAAGGAATCATTGGCCCATTTTTCAGATCCGAAACGATTACTGCATCACGCTATCTGGACATTCTTCGTGAATTTGTGGCGGTACAAACTGCCTTAGACGACACTGCGAACACCTCGTGGTTTATGCAAGATGGTGCCCGGCCACATCGCACGGCCGACGTCTTTAATTTCCTGAATGAATATTTCGATGATCGTGTGATTGCTTTGGGCTATCCGAAACATACAGGAGGCGGCGTGGATTGGCCTTCCTATTCACCAGACATGAACCCCTGTGACTTCTTTCTGTGGGGACACTTGAAAGACTTGAAAGACCAGGTGTACCGCCAGAATCCAGAAACAATTGAACAGCTGAAGCAGTACATCTCATCTGCATGTGAAGCCATTCCGCCAGACACGTTGTCAAAGGTTTCGGGTAATTTCATTCAGAGACTACGCCATATTATTGCTACGCATGGAGGATATGTGGAAAATATCGTACTATAGAGTTTCCCAGACCGCAGCGCCATCTGTTGTTGACAATTGTAACTACTGTAATTTCGAAAGTTTGTCTGCCTGAAAATGTACTGTTGTCCCAAGCATATTGCAACAAACGGTGTATTTCTATCGCTGCTCGTTTAGTTTGTATTGCCGTTTCAAATATACCGGTCATTTTTGAAACATCCTGTATCTGTTTCATTAGCATCGTTGTTGATGTTATGAGTGTGTGTGTTTGATTTTTGGTATAATTATCATGTGTTATGAAATACGTAATAAAGTGCCATCTCTATGACTTGGGATCAAAATACATCAAGAAAGATTGCCGAAACAGGCACTAATAGTCAACTAACCAGTCTGGCAACAGCGAACGTTTCTGGAGTGACGTTGACAATTCTGAATGGAGTAACCAGCTCCATCGCGCAAAGTGCCAACTATCAAGTAATTTTAATCGGTCTATAATGTCTGCTGCTACGCATCCATAATGTACAGTGGGTATCACAGCCAACAGTGAGGAAACTGAGCTGGATGACAGTATACGATCATCTTGTTTTTCCTGGTCTCCTGTGAATGCACACTGTTGGACTGTTGATCTGGATCAGGCAATGTCAGTGTTAGAGGGTGGCTCGATGCACTTCCTGTCATCACATGCTGCACTATCGGACGGAATTTATGTATCCCATGTGTCTGCGTGTATTGCTATCTGATATTAAAATGTCAGAAAGTTTTCAAAATGTTTATAGGTCGTGTAACTGAGGCGGGATGTGGGTACCAGCCAAGCATTCACCTAGACCGATGTGGAAAACCACCTAAAACCCCATCCGCTGGCCAGATCTCGTCATTAATCCGCTGGGCGGATTCCATCAGGGGCCGGCAAATTTCCCCAAATTCTGTAAACGATGTGCAGTGCACAGGAGCATTCAGTTGCTTTATTTTAAAAAGACAGCTACTTTTGAAATATTCTTCTATAGGTTTATGTATGTTAGTAGTGAAATCCTCATGTGAAAGGGAAAAACTATCTAACCACAACAGCAGAACACTGCCTTGCCACTGGTCATCCTATAGAATGTAACAATACGGTGGCATGCACTTCCAGCTATTGGGATGGCGTTATTAAGTAAGCAATTGAAATTAAATTAGCAAATGGTCTTTTAAATAGAAATGGGGGTTTTTGCTTAAAGTCTGCATGGAATCCCGCTCTCTTCCTTGTCAAAACAAGGACTGAGTTAATGCTAACTCACATGGTGGTTTTCAATATTCACTACTGATAACTTCAGACATTAGTCATCTTACGTTGGGTGGTAATGTTAGTATTTACAGTGTGTGTGCGTGTGTACGTGTGTGTGTGTGTGTGTGTGTGTTTGTGTGTGTGTCTTTCCGGATATGCTCTGCATTCCAAGATTTTCAGTTGCCTTGCACAGCGTTTCCTTGCTGCGTTTGTGCCTTGAAAGTGACGGAGTATGCACCCGTCAATATATCGTCGGTTTTTGAAGGTGTCACTCGGCTGCGTTGCCGTAAGTTCTTTTAGCAACATGTAAGGACCTTCTGTTAGCCACAATGTGTCTCACACATCAAGAGAATTCAGCATTCATATCGTTAACGAAAACTGATAGCTTTCGAACAGCTTATTGTGAGACGAAGGGCAATGATCAATCGGCTGTGGATATATCTATATTAGGCATTTAATTACAATGTCGTAGTTCATCAGGCTACTGCCGAAATTTTTTGATGTTAGACAGGTGATGTACGCCACAAGATCTTTTCTTGCGGAGCGTCTCCAATTCAACCACCTCTGCGTGAAGGACTCTGCACAATTGCAGTGGTCCACTATCTATATTAAAACAATTTATTACCTAGTAACTTTTGTTCGTGGACAGATGGTTCAAATGGATCTGAGCACTATGGGACTAACTTCTAAGGTCATCAGTCTCCTAGAACTCACAACTACTTAAATCTAAGTAACCTAAGGACATCACACACATCCATGCCCGAGGCAGGATTCGGACCCGCGACCGTAGCAGCAGCGCGGTTCCCGACTGAAGCGCCTAGAACCGCTCGGCCACAGCGGCCGGCCTCGACAAAAGTCACGGGATAGCGATGTGCACGTATACAGATGGCGGTAGCATTGCGTACACAAGGTATAAAAGGGCAGTGTGTTGGCTGAGCTGTTAATTGGACTCAGGTGATTCATGTGAAAAGGTTTCCCCACGTGAGTATGGCCGCACGACTAGAGTTATATTGAACGCAGAATGGTAGGTGGAGCTACACGCAAGGGACGTTCCATTTCGGAAACTGTTAGGGAATTCAATATTCCGAGCTCCGCAGAATCAAGTGTGTGCCGAGACTGCCAAATTTCAGGCATTACCTGTCACCACGGACAACGTAGTGGCCGACGGCGTTTGCGTAGAGTTGTCAATGCTAAGAGACAAGCAACATAATAACCGCAGAAATCAATGTGAGACGTACGATGAACGTATGTTAGGATAGTGCAGCCAAATCTGCCGTTAATGATATGTGACAGCAGACGACCGACGCGGGTGCCTTTGCCAACAGCGTGACATCGCCTCTCCTGGGCTCTTGCCCAAATTGGTTTTGCCCCAGACGACTAGAAAACCGTGACCTGGTCAGTTGAGTCCCGATTTCAATTGGTAGGTTGGAGTGTGGCGCAGACTTCACGAAACCGTGGGCCCTAGTTGTCAACAAGGCACTATGCAAGTTGTTGGTGGCTGCATTATGGAATGGGCTGTGTTTACATGGAATGGACCGACTATTGGTGGAAATGGTTATGTTCGGCTACTTGGAGACCTTTTGAAGCCATTTATGAACTTGATGTTCCCAAACAACGATGGAACTTTTATGGATGACAATGCAAGTCACTGAGCCACAATTGTTCACGATTGGTTTGAAGAACATTCTGAACAATTCAAGCGAATGACTTGACCACCCAGACAGCCCATCATGGATCCCACTGAACATTTATGGGACATAATCGAGAGGTCAGTTCGTGCACAACACACTTCCACAATTATGGACGGCTATAGAGACAGCATGGCTCAACATTTCTGTAGGTGACTTCCAACGAATTTTGAGTCCATGCCACATCGAGGTGCTGCGCTGAGCCAGACTAAAGTAGGTCCGACATGATATTAGGAGGTATCCCATGGCTTTTGTCACCTCGGTGTGTATCATGAAGGGCACCCATCTAATTTGTTTTCCGTGTCTCTGGTCTTTGTATTTGCTCCTCATAAACGCTGTTACTCATGGAACATCTGAGAGCCTGTGTAGACGATACAGTAGATTTTCCTTCTGCACATTCTTATCCTAAATACTGAATAGCCCGGAATCTCCACGTTATCGCCGGTCTCTGTGGCCGAGTGGTTCTAGGCGCTCCAGTCCAGAACCGCGCTGCTGCTACGCTCGCAGGTTCGAATCCTGCCTCGGGCATGGATGTGTGTGATGTCCTTAGGTTAGTTAGGTTTAATTAGTTCTAAGTCTAGGGGACTGATGACCTCAGATGTTAAGACCCATAGTGCTTACAGCCATTTGAACCACGTTATCTTCCTCTCTTAACAGTACTTCCATTAACTCATCGAAAGTAACATACGGTATTACGAATAGCTGTAGCTGCTCATTTGTTACACTATTAGTCAGTTCCTTGAATTACTGATTTCATTTGTACTCAGCCCAGTATTTCTTGGATCGGCCGACCACAATTACACAATTTCTTGTGACACATCAGCACTATGATCGCTTTCATTCCGCCTAGATTCACATCTATCGTTGTAATAACCTCATGGAAACCGGTGGCCTCTTCTGGAATAAGAGTTCCACTAGTTACCATTCCTACTCAATTTTGATTTGTACTTTCGGTGATTTTTCGGCTGGTTTCTCGCCTACATCGGGAAATGCCGTCTGCTAGCACATCGTTGTTTCTCTGATAATTTTTGTCTAATTTTTTGATATGCTGCAGCACTATGCATTTCTCACAACACACTTTTATGAACACCACTGTATTCTGTTTATTTTTGTACTTCAAGTATGTGTTACTGTTTGTGTCTTGTAGTGTTGCCATCATAATCTTTCCACTATTTTGTCTTTGACCTACACCATTTTTTTAAAAATTAGATTATTGTGTGTGTGTAATTCATTTTAATTATGTTTCTGTGTATTTATGTACTGTATAATAGCAGAGAATGAATAACAATGGACAGAATCTTTATTATTATTATTTTTATTATTTTATTTTTATTTTTATTTTTTTGTGAGAAATGCATAGTGCTGCAGAACATCTAAAAATTAGACAAAAATTATCAGTGTCTAACACAGAAAAACAACGATGTGCTAGCAGACGGCATTTCCCGATGTAAGCGAGAAATCAGCCGAAAAGTCACGTAAGTACAAATCAGCCTATTCTTAAGGAACTGTTTTTCGATCTAAAAAGCATATAAAAATGTAAATAACTTAATTACAGATCACTGATGTTGCTTTACCTCAACAAAGCGAAACATGTCTGGTGAAAAAATCACGCATTTTTGCATTTGCAAAGACGGATAAAAAATACGCTAATGAATTATAAAGCAACTACGGACACTATGGCTACACAAATCAAGAATTTAAGATTCATTCTTGTCTAAATTGATCATATCATTTGGCTCTTTTGGTCTAAGCTGTGCTGTCGGCCTGTCATGTTTACATAATCTTTCCTCTAATTCACTTAATTCTTCTCACTCAATGCATATACAGTTGTTTCTTGTGCTGAATCCAGCATTTGTATCATTTTTTTGGACAACATGGATGTGGAGAGAAGCAGCGATTAGTATGATTAATCAATAATTCAAAGACAGTCTTAATCGCATTTATTATTATTATACCGCCAATCGGTTTCAACCCGACGTAGGGGTTATCTTCTGGGCGTTTACACCATTGGTCGACTGCTGGTGGTGTCACTCCTGTCTACATAACGGCAGGAAACTATGCAGTCGACCAACGGTGTAAACGCCCAGAAGATGACCCCTACGTCGGGTTGAAATCGGTTGGCAGTATAATAATAAATGTGATTAAGACTGTTTTTGAATTATTGATTTGTATCATTGCTTCCCACAATTTAATTTTGGATCACGACTCATTGAAGCTCATGCATTGCTCCCCTATTCCTTTTACTTACTCAGTCCGATACCGTTTAAATTGCAAGAGTGACTGGACTCCTCCGTTGTCATCTACTGTGACAGAATAAGTCTGACTGTACACCTATCTGTCTGAAGAGAAAATTGTTCAACGGCAGCGGTTAAGATCTCCAGCCTGCCTGAAATTTTTACTACCTCCTCTCCTCATTGCTCTAATGTTTCATAGCGCTGCAGAGCTTGCTGAAGCATGGTCTGCAGTAATTTAATCTACTCTCGTGTAATTTTAATTATGATTTCACGTACCTGTGTTTGGTCAACAGGTACAGCACCATTTCGCAAAACCAATTAGTCTCTCAAAACTGTTATTCGATTCTCTATTCCTTTAGATCCCTTGGATTGGTTTTCTGCCACCTCTGCCATCTCTTTGCTTCATTCTTCAAGTCAGTGGCACACTGTTGCTAAGTACGATCTAACTTCACTTATCTCCTTCCTGATTTCTTCCTAATTTTCCTTTGCTTTTGGTAACATACGCATTTAATTTGGCATTTCGCGCCTCAGTCCTTTTTCCTATCTTACTGTCCATACTGCTCCTTAATGTGGGTCCCTTGCAAGATGGAAGTCACAGATGGCAGGGAAGATCGAAATAAGATCAGCGCATTTCGTTACAGGCTCGTTTAACAAGTACGAATGCGTCACGTAGGTGCTCACCCAACTCCAGTAGAGAGGCGTTCTGGCGTACAGTTATTTGTACGAAGATATATAATTTCCACATACAAAATGTGGAAGCGTTCGCCGAATAATATCGCCACCCTTTTATTGAACGAAATAATGCCGGCCAACCTTCAAGCGCCAATTGACGTTCACCACATACCAAATGACCTCCAACATCAAATATTTTTTGATTTAATACAGCTACATCAACATGGTTTCCCGAGACACAGCAATCCACAGTCTGAGCAGTGCAAATAACTGATAGCGGCACACGTCAAAAAATATATCGGTTGGAACATCACATGGAAAAATATCCATCACTCACATTTTCCAACGAGTGCTAGAGCGTTGTGGTATTATGTGGTTAATAGAAAACTACCCACGAATACGTCATTGCATGGGATACATTTGGCAGGCTCCCCCCTCTGTGCAACCTGTCACGTGAAAGATACTGATGAACACCAGTTTGCATATGGAACGGCGCATTAAGTATGGAAAGCGGTCACGTGACCGCACACCAATACATTTAATAGTTTATCATTCCCGGGAGATGACCTTTACCCTAATTTGAAGACAAACGCCGTCAGTTGATTGAAAGGACAGGCAGTACATTATACTATCTCCGATACAGAACGTGGTATTGGGAACTTCTGGAAGTACCTGAAGACACAGCACTATCGACTTCAACGAATCCTTCATTACAGCAACTACGTACGGAAACTTTTTCATAAAAGCAACTATGGATCCACCAGCGAACTGGAGAGCCTAAAATCAGAGAAGGCGACTGAGAAAAGAATAGGAAGGGAAACGACAGAGGAAAGCGACGGAAGTACAATGGAATGAAAACAAGGCAGCTTGAAAAGACGAACCATACAGTTTCGCTGGCTGCAGGAGAAAATACACTCCTGGAAATGGAAAAAAGAACACATTGACACCGGTGTGTCAGACCCACCATACTTGCTCCGGACACTGCGAGAGGGCTGTACAAGCAATGATCACACGCACGGCACAGCGGACACACCAGGAACCGCGGTGTTGGCCGTCGAATGGCGCTAGCTGCGCAGCATTTGTGCACCGCCGCCGTCAGTGTCAGCCAGTTTGCCGTGGCATACGGAGCTCCATCGCAGTCTTTACCACTGGTAGCATGCTGCGACAGCGTGGACGTGAACCGTATGTGCAGTTGACGGACTTTGAGCGAGGGCGTATAGTGGGCATGCGGGAGGCCGGGTGGACGTACCGCCGAATTGCTCAACACGTGGGGCGTGAGGTCTCCACAGTACATCGATGTTGTCGCCAGTGGTAGGCGGAAGGTGCACGTGCCCGTCGACCTGGGACCGGACCGGACCGCAGCGACGCACGGATGCACGCCAAGACCGTAGGATCCTACGCAGTGCCGTAGGGGACCGCACCGCCACTTCCCAGCAAATTAGGGACACTGTTGCTCCTGGGGTATCGGCGAGGACCATTCGCAACCGTCTCCATGAAGCTGGGCTACGGTCCCGCACACCGTTAGGCCGTCTTCCGCTCACGCCCCAACATCGTGCAGCCCGCCTCCAGCGGTGTCGCGACAGGCGTGAATGGAGGGACGAATGGAGACGTGTCGTCTTCAGCGATGAAAGTCGCTTCTGCCTTGGTGCCAATGATGGTCGTATGCGTGTTTGGCGCCGTGCAGGTGAGCGCCACAATCAGGACTGCATACGACCGAGGCACACAGGGCCAACACCCGGCATCATGGTGTGGGGAGCGATCTCCTACACTGGCCGTACACCACTGGTGATCGTCGAGGGGACACTGAATAGTGCACGGTACATCCAAACCGTCATCGAACCCATCGTTCTACCATTCCTAGACCAGCAAGGGAACTTGCTGTTCCAACAGGACAATGCACGTCCGCATGTATCCCGTGCCACCCAACGTGCTCTAGAAGGTGTAAGTCAACTACCCTGGCCGGCAAGATCTCCGGATCTGTCCCCCATTGAGCATGTTTGGGACTGGATGAAGCGTCGTCTCACGCGGTCTGCACGTCCAGCACGAACGCTGGTCCAACTGAGGCGCCAGGTGGAAATGGCATGGCAAGCCGTTCCACAGGACTACATCCAGCATCTCTACGATCGTCTCCATGGGAGAATAGCAGCCTGCATTGCTGCGAAAGGTGGATATACACTGTACTAGTGCCGACATTGTGCATGCTCTGTTGCCTGTGTCTATGTGCCTGTGGTTCTGTCAGTGTGATCATGTGATGTATCTGACCCCAGGAATGTGTCAATAAAGTTTCCCCTTCCTGGGACAATGAATTCACGGTGTTCTTATTTCAATTTCCAAGAGTGTATGATCAGACACCATAAAAAGATCAAACTGTGAAAAGTCACGACGACAGTGAAGACAGCGAGTCAGAATAAAGGCTGAGAGTAGAGAAGGGACGGACAAAAGGTCGGTAGAGCACTTTCCCACGAAAGGCAAAGGTCCCGAGTTCGAGTCTCGATCCGGCACACAGTTTTAATCTATCAGAAAGTTTCCAATATGTTGCTACCTCCTACGTATATTCAGCGAGAAGCTCATAGAGGTGAAATCCGGGAGATTGGAGTTCACACGGAGGCTCCAAACAATCGTTCTTCCCTCGCGCCATCCGCGACTGGAACTTGATATGGGGGAAGAGACAGTGTACACAGAGTACCAGGCGCCACAGACCGTAAAGTGGCTGGCGGAGTGTAGACGTGGATGTAGTAGTAGAACCACAAGCCGCCAGTTGTGAGCATAGGAGAACCAAAATTAAGCGTTTTCGTCTTCTACAACCAGGTTATAGGTAAAATCATTATACTTACAGTGGCGAATGGTGATGTTTTGAAGTAGTGTTAAAGGCTTCCTGCAAATAAAAACTATACGATAACAAAGATGTGACGCATAAAAGAAGAGTTTGTGCCCTCAGCCGTTACCAAAAAGAAAGAAGCCTCTAGGGGAATGAGGTGTAATTGTTGCATCACAGAACTGACGTAGCATCGATAACATAACGAACAAGCAATACTCAGAAAAATTTGCCACTCACCGCAAGAGGTGCTGATAATCAAGAGTCACGCACAGGCTTTTCCACGTAATACCCGTGTCGTGAGAAGTAGCTCTTTCAACCAAATAGTGAGAATTAACGTCTATCGCAAAACTACTAGGTTAACATAATGAAAGTCACGTTGAGGCAAGGACAGCGTTGATGAAACTGACTACTGCACCGGACACATGGCAAGATCTGCGAGGGAGACGTCACGTGAGCAGCTGGTGTTCCGTTTCGCCGTCACTGCGTGTTCGGGCTGTGTGCAAGATAAGTAACGACACGCTGCCAGATCCATTCACGAAAATGGAGTAACATCATACGTCTGGCTTCCTCTCTTATTTCTTATAGTCCGCAACACGTGCGTAATTTACGGCACCAGTCACGAAACTCTTACACCACAGCAGTTAACTTTTACTCAGGCGCCTCATTACCGAAAACCGCTCGCTCTTGCGGAGGTTCCACATCTCTGAGACTTAATTGGCAAAATATCTGCACAAAATAACTATATTTTCAAGTGCCTTTTTGCAATGGTAAGACATTGACCTGCATCTGGGAGGTCGATGGCCATCCAGATCTTGGTTTTCCATTGTTTCCCCAAATCCCTTGAAGCATGTTGGACTGGTTTTTTGAAAAGGACACAGCTGATTTCTTTCTCCATCCTTTCCCAGTCTGAATTGGTTCGAAAAAATGGCTCAAATGGCTCTAAGCACTATGGCACTTAACATCTGAGATCATCAGTCCCCTAGACTTAGAACCACTTAAACCTAACTAACCTAAGGGCATCACACACATCCATGCCCGAGGCAGGATTCGAACCTGCGACGGTAGCAGTAGCGCGGTTCCGGACTAAAGCGCCTATAAACGCTCGGCCACAGCGGCCGGCCATCTGAATAAATGCTGCGACTTTAACCACCTGGTCGCCGATGGAACGTTACACTCTGAACTTCCTCCCTTGTTTCGTTATTGCTTGGGTATCCTCCGGAGTACTGTAATGGGTGGCCACCGGTGGCTATTCGCTGTAGGGAGAGGTGACGACGTTAGTGTTCTTGTGAGATGTGGTAAGTGTACTGAATGTCGTAATGTTGCTGGAACTTGTCACCCATCGGTCTGCAAATCCCCAGTATGCCATCACAGGAGAACAACAAGCAACTTACTGTAATTAAAATTTCATCACTGATAAAGATATTAGCAATGACATTAATTGACTGTCTTACTGTAAAACACAATGAGTTTGAAAAGATATACTGTGCATTCTCACTTTTTTTTAAATTTAGTGTTTAGTATTACACGAACTATGTGGTTGTAGTGTAATTCATGCTTCAGTCCGTAACCGCGCTGCTGCTATCGTCGCGGTTTCGAATCCTGCTTCGGGCATGGATGTGTGTGATGTCCTTAGGTTAGGTAGGTTTAAGTAGTTCTAAGTCTAGCAGACTGACGACCTCAGATGTTAAGTCCCATAGTGCTTAGAGCCATTTGACCCTTTTTTTTGTATTTCATGTGAAAATGTGCGAAAGTCTTCTAAATGTTTTCGGATCGTGTAACTGATTGGTTGGTTGGTTGTTTGAGGTTTAAGGGACCAAACAGCAAGGTCATCAGTCCCTTGTTTCAAATAGGCTCCATTCCGCTAATGGGACTTCGCAGTAAAGTCAGAAAAATAAAACGGAAAAGGTAAAAACGTAAAAGGGCAGTCATATTGTCATTGGTAAAAAACAAAATGAGGGAAGTCGGCAAGAGAACGAACCCAACACTATGCTGAAGCAGCATAGGCAAGACCACCTGTGACGTAAAAGGTACAACTGCTAGAATGTAGGAAGTACGTATGGGAATAGAAAGACTAACCAAGCCTTAAAAAAAAGGGGGCAAAAACAGAGTAAAGGGGGAAGAAAAGAGGATTGCGGTCAGGGAGGGGAATCGGGAATCTCCGAACACTGCTTACAGTCGGAGACACCCAAACACTCACCGCCCTGCCCCAACACCAGAGAGAGATTAAAAACCTTAAAACTGAGAATAAAAACCACTTTCCCAGAGGAAACCGAGAACCAGAGAGACCATCCGGGAATCGTCAGCCAACATCAAAGGTAAAGTGTTGGGGAGCCTATACTTAGCACGCAGAGCCAAAAGAAGGGGGCATTCAACCAAAATGTGGGCTACTGACTGGAAGGCTCCACAACCACATAGTGGGGGTGGTTCATCACGCAAAAGAAAACCATGGGTCAGCCTGGTATGGCCAATGCGGAGACGGCACAGTGTGGTCGAGTCCTTTCGGGAGAGGCGAAAGGAAGAACGCCACGGGCCTGGTGTCACCTTAATTGCACGAAGTTTATTAGACAGGGGAGTAGCCTCCCAAGAAGTGGCCCATGACTGTGCGAAGTGGGATTTGATGTGAAGCCGTAAATCCGCTGCAGTAGGGGTTACAGAAAACGGGGGGTAAGTGACTGCTCCCCCAGCCCAACGATCAGCGAGCTCATTACCCGGGATACCCACATGGCCAGGGACCCAAAGGAAGTCAATGGAACAAGCAGCACGGTGAATATCAGCGAGATGGTCATGGATGGCAGAGACCAAGGGATGGCGCGAAAAACACCGGTCAATAGCAAGAAGGCCACTCATCGAGTCCGTACATAACAAAACGCGGTTGTGTTGGGACTGTTTAATAAAGGTAAGGGCCTGGGAAATTGCCATCAATTCCGCAGTAAACACCCCACATCTAGGCGGCAGCAGATGATTTTCCGTTCCGACAGAGGACGTGAAGGCATACCCCACATGATCAGCAGATTTAGAGCCATCAGTGTAGAAAACAACAGCATCCCGAAACTCCCATAAAATTTGGCGGAAAAAGGAACGGAACACCACCAGGGGGACGGAATCTTTCGGACCTCGCCGGAGATCCATCCGAATTCGAGGCCGAGGAACTAACCAAGGAGGGGTAGAGGGGAGGGAGCAAGGAAGACAGGACAAAGAAGGAAGCTGAAAATCACGGCAAAGAGACGCAAGGCGCAGCCCAACTGGTAAACCCGCCCGAGGGCGGGAGTCGGGTGGGCGACGTCCATGGTCTGGGAACAGGATAGAATAGGAAGGATGAGTGGGAGAGGAATGGATACTGAGTGCATAAGACACCAGAAGCTGGGACCGCCGAACAGAAAGGGGGGGGGGGGGATCCCAGCTTCAACCAGGAGACTATCAACAGGGCTAGTAGGGAAGGCACCGGTGGCCAAACGGATACCACGATGGTGGACTGGATCCAGCACGTGCAGTGTGGAAGTAGCAGCTGAACCATAAACTTGACAACCATAGTCCAAGCGGGACAGAACTAGAGCACGATAAAGACGGAGGAGGAGGGAACGGTCCGCACCCCAAGAGGAGTGGGCAAGGAAGCGAAGGACATTGAGTTTACGGAAACATCCTACCTTCAGGAGTCTGATATGGGGCAGCCAAGTGAGCTTGTTGTCGAAAAGAAGACCCAAGAAACGAAACTGTGGGACCACAGGCAATCTTTGTGCAGCGAGATAGAGCTCTGGATCAAGGTGGATCGTAGTACGGCGACAGAAGTGGACCACTCGCGATTTTAAAGGAGAGAATTGAAACCTGTGTGAGAGGGTCCATGCAGAGGCACGCCGTATAGCTACCTGGAGCTGCCGTTCTGCAGATGCCATCGAGGAGGAACTAACCCAAATGCAGAATACATCCACATACAGGGCAGGGGCGACCAAGGGACCGACAGAGGCCACAAGTCCATCGATAGAAATGAGGAAAAGTAGGACACTCAAGACAGAACCCTGTGGGATGCCCGTCTCCTGGGTCCGCGGAGAACTAAAAGCAGTACCAACTCGGACTCTGAATGACCGATGGATCAGGAACTGGCAGATAAAAATCGGGAGTGGGCCCCGAAGACACCACTGATGAAGAGAAAGTAAGATGTGATGGCGCCAGGCCGTGTCATAGGCCTTGTGAAGGTCAAAAAACACTGCAACCAAATGGCGGCGCTGGGAAAAAGCCTGCCAGACTGCGGATTCCAAGCGGAGTAAATGATCGATTGGAGACCGTCCCTCTCGAAAGCCACACTGGTAAGGGGACAATAGATCCCGAGATTCGAGGACCCAATTGAGCCGACGGGCTACCATCCGTTCAAGTAACTTACAAACAACATTGGTCAAACTAATTGGCCGATAGCTGTCAACAGATAGGGGGTTCTTACCAGGCTTAAGGACAGGAACCACAATGCTATCCCTCCACTGAGAAGGGAAGTCACCCTGGAGCCATATACGGTTAAACACCCGAAGAAGATGTTGCCGTTGTGGAGCACTGAGATGTTGAAGCAGTTGGTTATGAATGGAATCTGGGCCAGGGGCCGTATCATGAGAAGAAGATAGAGCAGAAAGAAATTTCCATTCAGTAAAAGGTTCGTTGTAAGATTCTGACTCACAAGGGGTGAAACATAAGGTGGAAGCTTCAGCCCGCTGTTTTTGATGAAGAAAAGCAGCTGGATAGGAGGCTGACGCTGATGCCACTGCAAAATGGGTCGCTAGATGTTCTGCAAGAACTAATGGGTCCGTACAAATGCCATCCGGGAGGTGAAGGCCTGCGAGGGTGGACTGCCGATGGCAACCTTGGAGAGAGCGAAGTGTAGCCCATACCCGTGACAGAGGGACAGTAGAACCAAGGGAAGAAACGAATCGTTCCCAACATATCCGCTTGCTCTGTTCGATTAAATAACGGGCTTTAGCGCGAAGGCGTTTAAAGGTAGTAAGGCTGGCTACGGATGGGTGCCTCTTAAAGTGTTGCAAAGCTCGACGGCTATCACGGATGGCAATGGCAATAGCCGTACTCCACCACGGGACTTGCCGGCGACGAAATAGTCCAGATGAGCGCGGGACAGCAAGGCTAGCAGCGCGAACAATCGCGTCAGACACGTCACGTAGGACGCCATCAATACAACCCGACAAAGAGGGAGAAAACGCGACCTGTGCAGTGTATAGGGGCCAATCGGCGTGTTGGAAAGACCAACGAGGCAACCTGTCCATCGGGGAGCGGGAAGGGAGCGTGATAATCAACGGGAAATGGTCACTATCACAAAGGTCGTCGTGTGGCGACCAGTGTAATGAAGGGAGGAGAGAGGGAGAAGAAAGAGAAAGATCAATGGCAGAAAAGGTACCATGACCAGCACTGAAATGAGTAGGGGAGCCATCATTAAGAAGGCACAGGTCGTGGTCTGCAATAAATTGGTCTATAAGAAGACCTCGTCTACATGGAAAAGCACTGCCCCACAAAGGATGATGAGCGTTAAAATCCCCGTGGAGGAGGAAGGGAGGAGGGAGTTGCTGAAGAAGAGCAGTTAAGGTAGCAGGTGTAAGAGTCCTGTCAGGAGGGAGATAAAGATTGCAAACTGTGATTGCAGAGTCAAAGTGGACCCTAACAGCAACCGCTTCCAATGTAGTTTGAAGAGGAATCCACGTGCTAGCAATGTCTGTACTGACCAATGTACAAACGCCACCAGAAGCCCGCAGGGAAACCACGGAGGGTCGGTGAGTGAGTATCAGTAAAATGAGATTCCTGGAGAACCACACAAGCTGCAGAGTAGGACGAAAGAAAGGATTTAAATTCCGGAAGGTGGCGATAGTATCCATTACAATTCCATTGGAGAACCACAGAACGATGGTTTAAATGGGGGCTGAACACTTTAAATCCAGTCATACCGCCGGGTCCCCACCCGTCACCGACAAGGAGGGGGCGACATCCATGAACGACAGGTCAGAATCCGGTTGTGAAGTCGGGGAAGGGACCTCCGGTGACACCAGAGGCTCTTTGTCCCGGGACTTATGTTTCTTTTTCCGTTCAAGGTGCGATCGAGGAGGGCTGTGTGGCATGAAGGAACCAGCTGCAGCAAGATCAGGAACAGAAAGAGACCGGGCGACCTGGGGCCCGACAGACCGCGGCTCTCGCGCTCGTCGCGCGGCAGCAGACCTTTGGCCTGGAAGGTGTCGGGAAGGGGCATCCCGGGAGAGGCGCCCTTGACCGGCAGACGCCGAAGGAGTGAGACACTTCTCTGGCTGGGGAGGGGGAGCAGCGCCCATAGGAGAAGGTGGGGGAGCCGCAGGGGTGGGGGGGAGGAGAGGGGTCCGGGATGGGGGTAAGGAAGGGGGAGGAAGGGGTGAAGATGTAACCAAGGCATAACTAGATGTCATGGACACAGGGTGAAGTCTTGCATATTTCTTACGTGCCTCTGTGTAGGTTAAACGATCGAGGGACTTATACTCCTGTATCTTTTTTCCATCTTATATACTGGGCAATCTGGTGAACGTGGAGAATGACTACCATGACAATTTACACAGACAGGAGGGGGAACACAGGGACTCCCCCCATGGAGTGGACATCCACAGTCACCACAGAGAGGGGTCTGTGAACAGCGGGAAGACATGTGTCCAAAACGCAAGCACTTAAAACACCTCATAGGAGGTGGGATGTACGGTTTCACATCACAACGATAGACCATAATCTTAACTTTCTCAGGGAGGGTATCCCCTTCAAAGGCCAGGATAAAGACACCAGTATCAATACAATTGTCTTTAGGACCCTTCTGAACACGCCGAACAAAGAGAACACCCCGCCGTCCGAGATTGTCCCGAAGTTCCTCATCAGTTTGAAGGATGAGGTCCCTGTGAAAAATCACACCTTGTACCATATTTAGAGACTGGTGGGGGGTAATGGACACAGGTATTGTGCCAAGATGGGTATAGGCACGAAGGGCCGCAGATTGGGCAGCTGAAGCAGTTTTTATCAGCAACGAACCCGACCGCATCTTGCTCAGGGAGCAAACTTGTCTTCAATGTGTTCCACAAAGAATAAAGGTTTGGTATTCGTGAAAGTATCTCCATCAGTCCTGGTGCAAACTAGATAACGGGGGAAAGGGTTTGCCCCTAGCCGGCCGGCCTGACCCTCTTCCCAGGGGATAGCCATGGAAGGGAAGGCCGAAGGGGCAAGAGAAGCAGCACTTGAGGAATCAGTTCCACGCAGAGAGACGGCCGCAGAAGAACGGCCAGAGTTCTGGACCCGTATGCGTTTCATTTGCATAGCGTCCGTCCTGATACCACCCACTCCGATCAGGGGCTCTCCTCACGGGCGCCAACCAGCCACAGCAAGGGCCGTCTGGCACGGCGGCCATTGCCGGGAGTTCCGATGCTCCAGGAGGACGAGCAACCACTCCAAGGCATGCATGAGGAGATCACAGCTCAGGTATCAGAAGTGTGATCCCTGTGTGTTCAGGGGGCTCAACCAAAAGGGTATATAGCGACCCCACCACACGGGCTGGCTACCGTGCTGGCTATGCACCCTAGCATCAGACAACGACGTGAAAGAAAAGGCGGAATGTACTAGGAGGACGCACGTCGGAGACACTAGGTAAGGTGCTCTTCCCCAAATGGCTCACACTACGGAGGAGAAATTTTGTAATGGAGGTCAAGCCCCAGAGGGGGACCAAGGAATGCCAAAAGGAGGAGATGATTTCGCAACAAAGCCGGATTGTAAAACCAACAGAACCAGGAGGATAGCGGGGGCCAACATAAGCAAGGACACCAAGAGATGGAGAGGAGAGGGCGACGGGAAAGGAGCAAGGAGGGGAAGGGGAAGGAAATGCAGCCCTGGAGAGAAAGAAGGCTGCAATGGCTCGGGGCCCCGTGCTCGCCACGCACGTATCCACAAAGGAGTTGTGGACCCCCTGGGGGGTCGTGTAACTGAGATGAGACTAGGGTACCAGGTAAGTACTCATCTAGTCGGATGCAGAAAACGTCTAAAACCGACACCCAGCGCCGGTGCATCTTCCCACCACGGATGCTGTCTTTTGACATGCACGATAGGCTGTATTTGTGTATGTATCGGGTGTTTCTTACAGGTGCTAAATGAGGTGCCTTGACGCATTTTTCAATGAACAGAAAATGGCAGGCAGCTGAAATAATAATTATTCCGGAAAAAATGCCTCAGACACTCATTTACTGTCCCACATTAACAGTCACGGTTACTTTGGGTACAAATGTTCGACAAGAGATTAGCAGTGTTTGATGTTTAACAGTAGTTTATGTCCCGGTAAGAGTTAGACAAAGAGTGTCAGTCCACACAACCATCTTCTGCTCTGAGACCATTATAAATGAAGAGATAAAGACAAAACTCACTTCCACTTCTGTCATTACTATTTCTTATCACTATAAGATAGTAATAAAAGTAAGAAAAATGTAGTGTATCTTGTCTCCTTATTTATCTAACTTTCATCACTTCTTTAATTATATTCTGTTTGCTTGAACTGAAGTTCTGCGTCGTAAGTATTCAAATGCCGTGGAATTTAAAATTAGTAAATGAATAACCAGTCTACTTACTGTAGCAGTGTCATGCCATACGGAATTAACATATCGTGTTTTAAATATCACTACAATAGGCGATTACCACTATGCAGTAATAAATTAAGAAATAGTATGAAGGGTACGAAGATACACACATCAAAAAAGTTTTGCATCACCCCAGTTCCCAGAACTCCTGAAGATGGACGTTGACTGTCGATATTGTACCACAGACACAGTCCCTTTGATTGTTCATGTATATCACTAAACCCACCCAAAGATGGAAACAACCATGCATGAGCAGCGTCTATAAGACGGAGGGGGACCGACAGCCGATCAGTTCCAGTCATTCCGCCAGGAAGGAGGTACACGGCTCGTGTTGTCTGTAGTTCAACCAAGCCTAGACAGTCAACACCGCGGTTCGATAGCGTCCGCATTGTTACTTTGTGCCAGGAAGGGCTTTCAACAAGGAAAGTGTCCAGGCGTCTCGGAGTGAACCAAAGCGATGTTGTTCGGACACGGAGGAGATACAGAGAGACAGGAAATGTCGATGACATACCTCGCTCAGGCCGCCCAAGGGCTACTACTGTAGTGGATAACCGCTACCTACGGATTATGGCTCGGAGGAACCATGACAGTAATGCCACCATGTTGGATAATGCTTTTCATGCAGCCAAAGGACGTCGTGTTACGACTAAAACTGTACGCAATAGACTGCATGAGGTGCAACTTCACTCCCGACGTCCATATTTGCAACCACGACACCATGCAGCGCGTTACAGATGGACCCAACAACTTGACGAATGGACCGCCCAGGATTGGCATCACGTTCTCTTCAACGATGAGTGTCGCATATGCCTTCAACCAGACAATCGTGGGAGACGTATTTGGAGGCAACTCGGTCAGGCTGAACGTCTTAGACACACTGTCCAGCGAGTGCAGCAAGTTGGAGGTTTCCTGCTGTTTTGGGGTGGTATTATGTGGGGCCGACGTACACTGCTGGTGGTCATGGAAGGCGCCGTAACGGCAGTACGATACGTGAATGCCATCCTCCGACCCGTAGTGCAACCATATCGGCAGCATACTGGCGAGGCATTCGTCTTCATGGACGACAATTCGCGCCCCCATCGTGCACATCTTCTGAAGAACTTCCTTCAGGATAACGACATCGCTCGGCTAGAGTGGCCAGCATTTTCTCCCAACATGAACTATGACGAACATGCCTGGGATAGATTGAAAAGGGTTGTTTATGGATGACGTGACCCACCAACCACTGAGGGATCTACCCCGAATCGCTGTTGAGGAGTGGGACAATCTGGACCAACAGTGCCTTGATGAACTTGTGGATAGTATGCCATGACGAATACAGGCATGCATCAATGCAATATGACATGCTGCTGGGTATTGGAGATAACGGTGTGTACAGCAATCTGGACCGCCACCTCTAAAGGTCTCGCTGTGTGGTGGTACAACATGCAATTTGTGGTTTTCATGAGCAATAAAAAGTGCGGAAATGATGTTTATGTTGATCTCTATTCCAGTTTTCTGTACAGGTTCCAGAACTCTCGGAACCGAGGTGATGCAAAATTTTTTGATGTGTGTATTTAAATCCTACATAATTTGGATACGAACGACAATTGTTTACATCTCAGTGGAAAAGGGCAAGTCGAGACGAACAGTTTGATACACAGGTTGAAGTAGAACTCTACCGAAATCTTTCAGAGGTTTCTCGGGAATTCCTTGTGAGTATTTTGATATAAGGGACCCACAGTTGTCGGGCCTCAATTTGCAGAGTTATTGAGTTCCGTTTGGTTTCTTACCCCAATTGGCTTTGTATTTTTATTGCGCTGAAAATAGTACACAACAGGGCAAATGTCGACGGTATGCTTCTTGTGTGTCTTGTTTTGAAACGTACTTGTTTTGTTCGCCTACGGTACTTGCTGTCGACAACAGCCTCACACTTTCCTCTCCGCCCTGAAGCTTACATTCACTTCTGCACTGTTCTGACTCGGGTTAGCCCGTCTGGCAGTATTAGTCGTATGTTAACAATGATGCACAGCAGTTTGGACAGGTTTACTGATGAACAGTTTGCCGATACACGCTTCGTGAAATTTTTCAGTGAGTACAGTGGATGACTGGCACAATGACCGCTATGCAGCGCTGTTCCAGCAGTGAGGCAGCCGCGTCACAGTTCTTTTCCATTTGTACATGGGTTTCTACGAGAAACTAGTTGTGTTGTACGGTTTCGTGATTGCATATTACAGTCCTTTTGATTGATTTAACGATATTTGCACTGAAGATAACGGGGAAGCTAAATAAATCGTAATTACATTATTAGTCTGTAACAAGCTGCGTCAGCCGCAGTGGGTGCGCACCACTGAGATTTTCAGAATTCTCTCTGCCTCTCACGCCACTGGTTTAGTTGGCTGTTTCGTTCACATTATTAATTTAAACTCTACTATGAGGGTAAGGAAAGAAAACAGACTTTTCTAAATGTTTGAATGACATTTCTACCATTTAACCATTCAAACTTCTTTATTTTATATTACTGTCTTGAGTTCGGCATTCAGCCATAGTCAAGTACAACACTAAAAAAATATTTGTCCAAACGCAGAGAAAGTGAGAAGGAGCAAAATTGACATAATTATGTCATTACGATGTCAGAGTAATAATTATCGAAATAACACCATGTAAAATGTATGTGCAAATGGATAATGTATCTGAACTGTCTTCTCAAGCCCAGGGTGTTCAACAGATATTCTAAATAAATATGAACCTGTCCCTATAAGGTAGCTAATATTAGGTGTGGATCGTAACAAATTAAATTAGAAATGCTGCTATCACTTAACTAGAATGCATGAATTAATAAAAGTGAAAATTTGGGATCTATTCTAGAAAGACAAAACAGCTGTTCCCTTTTTCATTCTATATATAATTTATCAAATTTGCTTTCAGGGGTGAAGTGATACACAACAATCATGTTCAATTACTTTCAACACTCGACAACAAAATATTTAACTCTTGGACATATTAAATCGTTATCTGTACAAATGAAACTGTTATCACAGGCAAGAATGATCAAAAATCTTCATCTATTAAATTTATTTCTATGATATCGTAGTTGGTCAATGAACTAAGTTTGTAGAGAATAAATTTACCTTTTAAACCAATGAAAAAACTCTCATGTACACAATGTGAGGGTAGGTTAGTATCCTAACTTTTGATGGTCAAAAGTATGTGCATGTTGGAGTGAGCAAAATATCGACTCAACATTTACTGTGGCTTAATGCGCGATGGTACTTTAGCAATCGGGATCTGTAACGGCGTTGTCTCCATGCTGGATCTGAAACGCTCATTCCCTACTCTGGCCTTGACTGAATTCCCTCAGTCTCAACTTTCCTGCATTCCGTAGAACGTTAATGTTTCCATAGTCGTAATAGTGGCTATTGCACACTCGCTAAGGGTCGGAGCGACATGCACAATTCCATCGCCCACATAAATTCCTGCGGGAATAATTAACTACCTCTTTGCTGTCTGTCACCATGATACGTGAAGCATATCATCCACACTTTGCAAATGCAAAGCTCTCAACGCCCTAGATATTTTCCACACACTTGTGTGGTCTGCCGCGAGACGAGAGAGATCTCGAAATTTTTAGTTCTCAAAATGCTTTTATATAATGGAGATCTCCCCCAACATGGCGCGTTTGGGTCGCCCAGTATTGCTTCAGCCAACCGCCGTCTCGTTAGAGTTGAATTTTTATTTTTCCTGCTGGCTCGCCGCTAGCCGTGTTAAAGCCATGCGGCCACTTACCCTCGGTCCGGCTGTATTTATGTTAAAAGGAATAGTGTATTTATTGTTCTGGCCTTATCCCTTTGTGCGCTGAAGCTCGGCGTTCTCTTGTTAAGTGGGGTTTTCCAATGCCATTAACCTCCCGCTCTGTTCGTCTCCAAAATGCGTTTCACTTTAATTTATTTATGCATGACCCTGTCCTTATATTGGTAGATACGAGATTACTGCAATTGCTTTTTGTTGATAATATAGTTTTCTGTGGATCTCATATTGCAGCGTACTGTTATTATGGACCGAGCTCATGTAAGGTCTGTAAAATCTAGACACCTTACAACCACTTACATGTTGGGTACAATTAGTCTTTGTTACGTGAAGCCATCGTCAAGATCTATCAAATTGGGTGTCCCAAAGTGTAGACAAGTACAAAATCACAAAAACATATGGCACTCAGGTACTAAACATGTTCTTCCAACCACAGAACAAATGAGCCACAGAATAAACATCAGTGAACATGGTATGAAAATATACTATCGAAGTTATTGGTTGACTGTTGGTTAAAGATGAATAGTGTACGTTGTAAGTCTATGTCGCATATTCCATGACTACGGGATGCTCATAGCTCCATAAAATTGAAGCGTATTTGTATATCTTTGAAAGAACAGTTTTTTCTGTGACTACATCTTTGTATGACCAGTATTATATGTGAAAGTATAACAAATACTTAAAGCACGAAAATATGGTATCATTCGGAAAACAGTAGCGTCCATCATGTTCTGTTTTAAATGAGAACCACCCATACATCAGTGCAGTATAGAACAATTATAACCATGCAGAACACTACTATCTGTCCAGCCTTATTAGAAAGGAGGTCTGTGTGCCGTACATAAACGAGGTACACAAAATTACGAAAGTCTGCCGCTAATATACTCGTATTATGTGTTGCAAGTAATATGTTACAGAAGAGATATGTACAAAACATAAGGCATTAAATGCAAAATTCATATAAAGATTGGGCATTTATAAATCTGATGGGGCAAGGGTAAGTGCGGGAGGGGTGGAATGGAGTCTGAAATACAGTGTATGGGACTGGGGCTAGGGAGGTATTGGGAAACTTGTCAATGAGATAAAGGTGTAGCTACTAAAAGGGGAAGTGGGAATTGGAGGAGGGGGGGGATGAAATGGGAGGGAAAGGTAAAAGGGAAGTGGTGGAGAATGAAATGAATCTGACGTTAGGGGGTGTAGATGGAGGGGAGGGAGTGAATGAGGGTTAAAAGCGCCAGTGACAGATTTGTAAAGAGAAGTGGTAATTAAAAAAGGCAGAACTAATAGATAAGCACAATACTTTACCCAGGATGTAAAATTAGGAACGGCCAGTAGAAGTAGATGAGGATGAAAGTGTAGGAGGAAGCAGAAAGGCAAAGGATGGAATTTAAGGCTATATCAAGTGTGCTTGTAGGTAAACAAATACTGCCGTTATCAGAAAAGAACCGGGACCGGTTTTTTAAAAAAAATAAAGAACCGCGCTTACCAAGTAATGATCCTAGCTCCTACCGAAGTAATTCCCTTGGCTATCTATATACAACTGCCAGCGTTTCTAGAGTCGTGGAAAGAAGCAGGGAACGTTTCAACTGCGAGGCTTGTAAGCTTGATGAAGCTTGAAATCAAGTCTTTACTTATTTTTATCATTTAAACACTGACCAACAGAATTTTCCCTGAGAAAGACAACTTAATCCTAACCTATTCATTTATTAGCCACAATGTATAAGCCCAACGCAATCTGACTGATATACAGTGACAACATGACTTCCAATAATTAACACAAAAGAATGGCCCTGAATTGCAAGAAATGCTAACAATAATAAAAATCCAAAAAAATATGAAATTAAAGAAATATGAAAATACCTCCAACTCTGTTAATTGCCTAAACTCATTTCAATCATGAACCCCACTTTTTTTTATAAGTCACTTACCTCACAGAAAATCCTCATAAGGCGAACTACAGCAATTACAGCAAGCAGCAACTACAGCCAGCTGAATAAAAGAATTCTAACTGCTATAGACTCTAACTACTAAGAGGCATATGGTTAGCAAACGAAAGATTTTGTTGAAGAGCAAACAATGTATTTAGAAAATTTTACCTTATTCATGCGACATCCATTCCAAAAATTATATAGTTGTCAATAATACCACAATCCAAAGATTACCAACAACATGCATCCTCATTTTACACTTCGCTGCGTCTCACTTTACAATGCATGTCCTACCAGCTCAGAGTCTCCACTAAGAAGAAACATGTCCATATGTTTCTCTATCCACTCGCTAACTGTTAGTCCGTCCAACCACAGAATCTCTTGTTGAGGGCGCAGAGCGCTGTCAGCGATATTAACACAGTCTATGGCGCTGCCAACATACAACATACAAATAGGCTAGTTACAAGCTTTCCTTTCAGTCGCCTCTTCACTTGCGGAAACAATAAACAATCGCAAGGTGGTAGGTAGGGGAATATGGCGGATGTGGGATGACAAGAATGCCTGGCCAGATACTCGGCAACTGATAAAGCATATGGGATCCAGCATTATCATGCAGTAAAAATCAGTCCTGAGAATGGCACAAGTCAGGACGGCGACGTCGAATTGCTTTTCGCAAACGTTTTAAGACTTCGGTGATAAGAGATTGATTCACTGTTTGACCTGAATGAACGTACTCATGGTGAACAAATACTTTCACTGTTTGACCTAGAGGAACTTACTCATGGTGAACTAATCCTTTAGTATCAAAGAGTTTTGCATTGAGTCTCCGTTGCCCTATATCTTACGACACACATCACGATTAAAATTAAGTTCTGAAATCACACACACGGCTACAAGACGGTCTTCTTGCAATAACTGCCATACACACACACCCCACATTTGCATCGGCATTTACTATAGACGGGTTTCCAGCTCTGGAGTCTTGAACTGAATCTCTGCCTTCACGATACCTTTTGTACCTCTCGAAAACACGACTTCTTGAAATGGCCTCGCCTGCATATGCTTGCTTCATCTTTATCCACGTTTCACTACGGGTTTGAAATGAACACTGAACGTAATGTTTGCAATTTCCTCATAATCGACAGGCATTGTGTCACCGCAACAAAACAATGTGTTGCTAAGCACGGCCCTACCACGTAATGAATTCGCGCGGAAATATGGTCATGGTCATTTCAAGGAAGTAGACGTACCAGGTTACATGAAAACAACTTCTGTTCCTTTTTAGTATTGCAAACTCAGAAACAAAAAAAAAAAAAAAACAAAAAAAACCTGTCCTGGAACCTCGCTGACAAAGAGAGTATATATCAACTGCCATGTGACAGTGGGCATAGTACATACATCAATCTCTTTGGCTACATTGTAAAGTTACTGAAGGCATAAAACAAGTAAAGGACTTATATTTAATTTAATTACACTAAATACACTAGTTACACAGTTAAGAGATTGAACTTGTATTTTACAGACCAAGAAAAAGTACAAAACACTTATCCTATATACCTTTCGTAAATGTTATGTAAAAGCTAATTCGTTTACAATTCTACCTATAGTTAACCGTTATAAGCACATTAGTTTCGTAGTAAGAGTTCCAGATAAACAAAACGATTAAATTGTTAATTTCATGCTCTTACAGTTCTCAATATTTTGAGGAAAAATTTACACACTCGTCAATTTTACTTTTTTTTAGTGCAAGGACTAGAGGTTTCTAATATTCATGGACGATTCTAGCGAGTAAAAGAAATGAACTCGTGCGGTGCGCATGTGATGTACGAGGTTTAGATGGCTTTTGTGGGCCAATTTGAGGCAATTTCCCGGCTTGATAGACTACGAGTGCCCTGTACCAATTTGTTCGTCGCAACACTGTGGTAGGTTGTAAACAGTTATCGTCTACACCCTATAGAATTTTCTGTTAAATGTTCTGCGAAAGGTATTACAGAAGCAAGTATGTATGTAGGAGGTATTATACAAGCTCGTATGTACGAGGGCGTGCTGAAAAGTAAGGTCTCCGAATAATTTTTTGTGCGAAAGCTCTAACAACGTTTTAAATAAAACAAACTTTTTTAGCGTTCTACGCCTCTGTTCATCATGTCTACATATTTGCAGCACTCCGCCGCAAGGGGGTTCCGAATTGTAGCGTGTAACATGGTGTGCAACGCAACTATGTCGGTGCGTGAGGAACAGCGTGCTGTAATCGAATATCGAAATCTAAGAGTTCGTCCACTCATGGAGTACCCCTCCTTCAGCATGACAGACCATACACGAGCGTTGTGACGTCTTCAACAATCCGACGCCTTGGTTTCACTGTCATCGATCATCCTCCATACAGTCCCGACGTGTATCAATCCGATTTTCATCAGTTTCCAGAGCTTAAATAACTCCTTCAAGGACTTCACTTTCGTAGTGATGCAGCAGTGCAAGCAGAGGTGACGTTGTGGCTCCGTCGACAAAGTCAAACATCCTACACTGACGGTATCAACAAACTGGTCTTCCGTTGGGACAAATGTGTTCGCCGCTAGGGCGACTGTTGAGAAATAAATACGCAGACCTTAAGAATGGAGTTGTAGAATGTTAATAACGTTTGTTTTATTCATAAGACTTCAAGAGTTTCCACATAAAAAATTTGGAGAGGTTAGTTTTCAGCACGTCCTCGTGCATTACACGGCATCCGTTACTAGCGGCAGAGAAACTAAGTAAGATAAGTAGAGACTAGCAATAATAATCGATACTATAAAAATTTTAGTGGTCTTCTTTCTTCGGTTATCTCAGGGATCTGGGGTGTCCACAGGTTCTGTTCAATGGTGTGTTGTGTGGTGGACAACCAGAACTAATGTGTCCATAAGACTAACTAACGAAGGTCTCCCAGGAATTAATGTGCAGTCCATGAATTGGGATGCTGAAGTGGAGCCTTTAAGACTGTATGGGATTTCGCCCGTTGGATTGGGCACGCATTGTCTTGGCTTGAAAAAGGTGAACAAACAGAAAAGCATGAGACTTCCTGGCAGATTAAAATTATGTTCCGGACCGAGACTCGAACTCGGGTCCTCTGTCTTTCGCGGGCAAGTGCTGTACCATCTGAGCTACCCAAGCACGACTCACGCACCATCCTCACAGCTTTAACTCTGCCAGTACCTCGTCTCCTACCTTTCAAACTTCACAGATGCTCTTCTGCGAACCTTGCAGAACTAGCACTCCTGGAATAAAGGATATTGCGGAGACATAGCTTAGCCACAGCCTCGGGGATGTTTCCAGAATGAGTTCGAGTCTCGGTGCGGCACACAGTTATAATCTGCCACGAAGTTTCATTACATAGATATTTTCTTATAGGTCTAAATAGCAATTTTATAATAATTGACAACAACCATAATTGAGCATTACAGAAAAAACATATATCACATTCTTCAGGAAGTCAGAGTATTCCTGCCTCGTATCTCACTTGTTGATCCAAATTTTTGGAGAGCGTAATTGCTCTATATATAAAAAAAACCGCTAGGGGCTTTCCGGCCAATGACGCCAAACGCTCATTTCCATATGCCATATACTGTCTTTTTGTCCGGCCAAAGTGGCCGAGCGTTTCTAGGCGCTACAGTCTGGTACCGTGCGACCGCTACGGTCGCAGGTTCGAATCCTGCCTCGGGCATGGATGTGTATGATTTCCTTAGGTTAGTTAGGTTTAAGTAATTCTAAAGGCGCCGGCACGGTAACTCAGGGTGTACGGTCAGAGGGTTAGCTGCACTCTGCAGTAAAAAGACTGAGTTAATGGATCAACGACGAACTTCAACGGGTGTCTTGCGACGTCCGCCCCCAGCAGATAAAACGAAGAAAATGGGATTAATAAAAAAAAAAGTTGGTAGAGCACTTGCCCGCCAAAAGGCAAAGGTCCCGAGTTCGAGTCTCGGTCCGGCACACAGTTTTAATCTGCCAGGAAGTTTCATTACATAGATATTTTCTTATAGGAACCATGGAGCTTGTCGTTGGTGGGGAGGCTTGCGTGCCTCAGCGATACAGATAGCCGCACCGTGGGTGCAACCACAACGGAGGGGTATCTGTTGAGAGCCCAGACAAAAGTGTGGTTGCTGAAGAGGGGCAGCAGCCTTTTCAGTAGTTGCAGGGCAACAGTCTGGATGATTGACTGATCTGGCCTTGTAACACTGCTGACCAAAACGGCCTTTCTGTGCTGGTATTGCGAACGGCTGAAAGCAAGGGGAAACTACAGCCATAATTTTTCCCGAGGGCATGCAGCTTTACAGTATGGTTAAACGATGATGGCGCCCCCTGAGTAACATATTCCGGAGGTAAAATAATCCCCCATTCGGATCTCCGGACGGGGACTACTCAGGAGGACGTTGTTATCAGGAGAAAGAAAACTGGCGTGCTACGGATCAGAGCGTGGAATGTCAGATACCTTAATCGGGCAGATAGGCTGGAAAATTTAAGAAGGGAAATGGATAGGTTAAAGTAAGATATAGTGGGAATTAGTGAAGTTTGATGGCAGGAGGAACAAGACATCTGGTCAGATGAATACAGGGTTATAAATACAAAGTCAAATAGGGGTAATGCAGGAGTAGGTTTAATAATGAATAAAAAAAATAGGAGTGCGGGTAAGCTACTACAAACAGCATAGTGAACGCATTATTGTGGCCAAGATAGATACAAAGCCCACGCCTACCACAGTAGTACAAGTTTAGGTTGGTTGGTTGGTTGGTTTGGGGAAGGAGACCAGACAGCGTGGTCATCGGTCTCATCGGATTAGGGAAGGATTGGGAAGGAAGTCGGCCGTGCCCTTTCAGAGGAACCATCCCGGCATTTGCCTGGAGTGATTTAGGGAAATCACGGAAAACCTAAATCAGGATGGCCGGACGCGGGATTGAACCGTCGTCCTCCCGAATGCGAGTCCAGTGTCTAACCACTGTACAAGTTTATATACCAACTACTTACGCAGATGACGAAGAGATTGATGAAATGTATGATGAGATAAAAGAAATTATTTAGATAGTGAAGGGATGGGTGACTGGAACTCGATAGTAGGAAAAGGAAGGTGAATAGGGAATGGGAGTAAGGAATGAAAGAGAAAGCCGCCTGGTAGAATTTTGCACAGAGCATAACTTAATCACAGCTAACACTTGGTTCAAGAATCGTAAAAGAACGTTGTATACATGGAAGAAGCCAGGAGATACTGGAAGGTTTCAGATAGATTATATAATGGTAAGACAGAGATTCAGGAACCAGGTTTTAAATTGTAAGACATTTCAAGGGGCAGATGTGGACTCTGACCACAATCTATTGGTTATGATCTGTAGATTAAAACTGAAGAAACTGCAAAAAGGTGGGAATTTAAGGAGATGGGACTTGGATAAACTGACAGAACCAGAGGTTGTAGAGAGTTTCAGGGAGAGCATTAGGTAACGACTGACAAGAATGTGGGAAAGAAATACAGTAGGAGAAGAATGGGTAGCTTTGAGAAATGAAATAGTGAAGGCAGCAGAGAATAATAAGCCATGGCTGCAAAATACTAACACAAATTCCTTACAGACGAATGGAAGAACTGGTAGAAGCCAACCTCGAGGAAGATCAGTTTGGATTCCGTAGAAATGTGGGAACACGTGAGGCAATACTGACCCTACGACTTATCTTAGAAGCTAGGTTAAGGAAAGGCAAACCTACGTTTCTAGCACTTGTAGACTTAGAGAAAGCTTTTGACAATGTTGACTGGAATACTCTCTTTCAAATTCTGAAGGTGGCAGGGGTAAAATACAGGGAGCGAAAGGCTATTTACAATTTATACAGAAACCAGATGGCACTTATAAGAGTCGAGGGGCATGAAAGGGAGGCAGTGGTTGGGAAGGGAGTGAGACAGGGTTATAGCCTGTCCCCGATTTTATTCAATCTGTATATTGAGCAAGCAGTAAAGGAAACAAAAGAAAAATTCGGAGTAGGAATTAAACTCCATGGAGAAGAAATAAAATCTTTGAGGTTCGCCGATGACATTGTAATTCTGTCAGAGACAGCAAAAGACCTGGAAGATTAGTTGAACGGAATAGACAGTGTCTTGAAAGGAGGATATAAAATGAACATCAACGAAAGCAAAACGAGGATAATGGAATGTAGTCGTATTAAATCGGGTGATGCTGCGGGACTTAGATTAGGAAATGAGGCGCTTAAAGTTGTAAATGACTTTTGCTATTTGGGGAGCAAAATAACTGATGGTGGTCGAAGTAGAGAGGATACAAAATGTAGACTGGCGATAGCAGGGAAAGCGCTCCTGAAAAAGAGAAATTTGTTAACATCGAGTATAGATTTGTCAGGAAGTCGTTTCTGAAAGTATTTGTATGGAGTGTAGCCATGTAAGGGAGTGAAACATGGACGATAAATAGTTTGGACAAGAAGAGAATAGAAGCTTTCGAAATGTGGTGCTACAGAAGAATGCTGAAGATTAGGTGGGTAGACCACATAACTAATGAGGAGGTACTGAATAGGATTGGGGAGAAGAGAAGTTCGTGGCACAACTTGACTAGAAGAAGGGATCGGTTGGTAGGGCATGGTCTGAGACATCAAGTGATCACCAATTTAGTATTGGAGGGCAGTGTGGAGGGTAAAAGTCGTAGAGGGAGATCAAGGGATGAATACACTAAACAGATTCAGAAGGATATAGGTTGCAGTAGGTACTAGGAGATGAAGAAGATTGCACAAGATAGTATAGCATCAAACCAGCCTCTGGACTGAAGACCACAAGAACAGCAACAACAACAGGTCTAAATAGCAATTTTATAATAACTGATATCATTAACAGAGCATTACAGAAAAAACATAAATCACATTCTTCTTAATTCACAATATTCTAGATGCACAGGGATACGAGTGCATACAGACTTTTACGAAATGTGATATAAAATTGATCACTTATAGCAACGTACGAATACAAAATGCTACAAAGCATTTTTGTATCGAACATGCACAAAAAATTTGAAATTTCATTTTGCAGTCGCTGTATAATACTGAAACCTTGTGAACTTTTTTAACTTCAGTTTTCTCGAAACTAACCCTCTGCTTCCGACTCCCTTACAAATAGCTTTACTAGTGCACATGTGCTCCCTGTATATTACATACACACTGCACACAATTTAATCATCGTTACACTTGTAATGAAACGCTATTATTTTCTCTCATACCATTTCATTCTTCTGCCACACTGATATTTCTTATGATATCATGTAAGTATCGAATACCAATACTTGGTATCGAAACCGATGCCATTAGAAGTATCGTAATGAATATATAGAAAGATATTCGTATCAGTAATATCGGAATGCCGAATTATTAGGTAGGATACTGGTGGAAGTTGTTACTGAGTCCTTTCTTACCTCCGAGGTTCTTGATTTTGGACAGTGTTGCTCGACTCCATCTTCGTGCTGTCGTTTTTGGTGCTGGCCTTCTCGGCTTGGGTTGGCCGAGGGGACTTCCATGGTGTCCTGTGGTGACACTGGTTTGTCCGATGCACTCCAGCTTATTGGAAAACCAGCGGGTTTCACCTAATTCTTTTACTAGGAAGTCTCGAAGAGTTCTTGGCGCTGACTTTTTGGTACTGAAGCAAGACGACACACGTCACGTAAGTCGGAACGTGCCGGCTTACGGAGCGTGCTCGGAAACAATGCACAGCTCTCGAACTAACGCAAATAATTCAAGGCGATTAAAGCAGCCATGTTTGATAATGACTTCTACAGACAGACCGCTGCTAGGCAACTGAATGGACGTGTTAGTAACGTGTCAAGTCTCCATGCTCATTGTCAGAACTGAAGCATGGTGGACTGCTGTTATCAACAGAGCGCTCACTAGACTTACTAGACAATCAGGTAGATTGCGGATGGTGTTTCTTGACTACCTTAAAGTTTTCAGCGAAATTCTTCACTTCCGCCTAGTATAAAAAGCACGTGCGCAAGGAATATCTGAACAGTCTGAGTGCTAGCCGTTATCTTGTAACTTGAATGCCGCAACAGAAATTTTGAAACAACTTTTAAACTGATTTGTGGTCGTATTTCAGGCTGTCTGCCTCGAACGATTTAGCGACAACCTGCAAGCGCAACGTAGGTTTCATAGTTGTGTTTTTGAATGAAACAGATTTTTTAATCATCGCACGGAACTGTGCAAGGCTAATGAATGTTTCGCGTAATGAGTCACATCTTACAGACGACGCCTTGTGCAGTGAGATTGTCTTTGTAATTTGTAATTTGCGGGATCTCAGTTTAAGTATCCAATATATATATATTAATTTTCACACCATAAAAATTATCGACGAAGTGCGATGGAGAACTGATCCGATTTCGTGAACGTCGCCGGAATTGCATTCAGCAACAATATGCAGCACCAATATCTGCCGTGGGACTGAAGATATTCCGTGAGATAAATCATAGTCTGTGGCGATACAAAGATTGAGCAATTCTTGTAGCAAAATATGCGTTAAATGTAACAAAGGGTCATGAAAACGCTAGTACTGCACTTGAATAAGCAGAGTCACGTGGTTTTATGCTCACACAAAGGATATTTTAAAATAGTGAATAGATTAATGTTGATACTTTTCGTGAAGGTGACCTAATATTCAAGCAGTTTGATGACATGATAGGCAGCCCTAAATGAACAACTGGAAACTGTCTCTAAAAAGGACTGATATGCAGGAGAACTGACGGATGGGAGAAGCACAAATAGATATCTTTATCCTCATGGTCTCGTGTTTCTGAATCCAACACAAAGAAATATTGCGTTCTGTTACAGGTGCCGACCGTTGTGGCCGAGCGGTTCTAGGCGCTTCAGTCCGGAACCACGCGGCTGCTGCGGTCGCAGGTTCGAATCTGTCTCGGGCATGGATGTGTGTGATGTCCTTAGGTTAGATAGGCTTAAGTAATTCTAAGTCTAGGGGACTGATGTAAGATGTTATGTCCCACATGTTTAGAGCCATATGAACCAAATGAACCGTTACAGGTTAAACAAACACATGAAGCGAAAAATTAGTCCTAGCGAAACATGATTCAAAAATTAGTAAGACTCGGAAGAAGTGTAAGTGAAGTATGCATTAAACAGTCTGTTTTAAGCCAAGAGCATGCAGCGATCTCATCCAAATATGTGCAACAATATGAGGAAATGGCAAACCAACGTCCGCAGGATTCCAAAAATTAGCCCAGGATGGTGTCCCTTCCGGCACACCATGCTATCACTTGCGCTCTTATGAAACTAGTCGGCGTGGGTAGCTGACACGTTTCAAGTTGAAGACTTCTAGTAGTCAGAGCTCAGTATGCTGCTCCTGATGGGAAGGCATTGGAAGAAGTAACTAAAACCCGGTAGTCAAGGGAAGGCAGGATTCGGTTACGATTGTGGACGGGGTCGTAATCAATTACTATTGGTTGCCTTTTACAGTTATACACATTTATTTTTAAAACGGTAATTCCAGACTCAACAATAAATAAAAAAATACCACACATTATTAATGAAGGAATAAACAACTGTGTAAATAATAGTGTTTTCAGTGCGTTACAATTTAGCAAATTGTCATAAAATAGAGATACAGATAATGTTAAAAAAAAACAAGCCACTGTGATCACGGCTGAAGGCCTTACACGCCAAGAATGGCAATAAATTAAGAATGTTTAAGAACCCGCTGCAATTACAACTTACAGGTACTGAAATATTAAAAAGTAAGTGGCCACAAACACAGCAGAAGGTATCAGACGCCAGGAATGGCAGCAGATAGGATTTTAAGGCTTACTGCTAAAATACAAATACCGATTTTTTTAAAGCAAATGACCACAGTCACGGCTGAACGCCTTACACGCCAGGAACGGCCATTATATAACAAATTTAGAAACCTGCTGTAAAACAACAAATACAATCAAAGGTTAATTAAAAGAAACAAGCAACTGGCCGCCAAACGGGTGAAATAAGATGATGGTAGCCTTGTAACACAACCCTTACACTGCTAGATTTATTCCAGAAGGCGACTGGAACTATTAACCAAACATACATAACCTTTAATGCAGGCATTACAAGGTATGGTAATAAATAATACAATAATAAAACACGAGGACCAGTCACAGACAGTGCTCCAGGAATCGACCTCTGAGAAGCTCCAGCAACAAACACTTTCGCGAGTGATGAGATAGGCAGCCAAGAGTTGCATTCACTTCACAAGATGGTAACTCAGACTAGTGGCAGTCTAACGAATGACTAATGATAATGTTGCTGAAGCTATCTGATGTCCAATAAACCAAATGCAAGAATGGAACAACACGCCAAAGCCGGAACCGGCGGACTGCACTACGCCCCCAGAATACAGTGCTTAGAGCGCCCGGAACGAGAAAGGAATCACTACCACCAGAGTAGAAGAGTCGCAAACGGCCTACAATCAAGAAAGCTGTCAAAACTACACGCCTTACCGGACAGCAGTGGCAAGGCGATGAAATGTAGACTGCCGTTACATACACTAACTTCCAGGGCAGGTAACTGCAGCAGCCACCAGACAGGAAAAATACCGCTGGTTGAACTTAAAAAACTGTAACAAGCTGAACGCAGTAAGTAACTGCGCAGACCTGGCTCCTCCTGAGTCCCCAACCGAACTGCCACATTCACACGACACGGAAAAACAACGACGTCGCCCCAAAGATAGGGCAACAGTTACTCCAGATCGATGACCGCCGCTGCTGCCACTAACGGACAAGCAACCCTTGCAAAACGAGTGGCGCCAGTCAAGACGAGAAGAAGACAAACATCCGTAACAATGCCAACTAAAGGATCGGTCTGGCCTCCAACAGAGGGCGGAAACCTACAAACAGCACCAACGTGAGCCGCAGCATGGCTGGTATGTGTTAAGACCGTTATGGTGGACAATATGCAAGGCGGTAGGAAAATAATAGTAAATATTTTAGCCACTAGCATAGACCAATTCGAATAAAGCATTCCACGTAGCCTGTGTCCAATTTTTTTTATTACGAAGGTACAGTTGATCACAGAAATAAGTTTTCACTTATTGGCACTTCAGTTGCTACAGGCTTCTTTATCGATCGTCAGTTTTGTTTTGAAGTTCAATTTGTGAAACTGTTTTTAAGTTTATACAGCTGAATTTTTGAACTGTGACTTTGATTTGTTGGCGAATCTCAGTATCGTTTAAGCATACTGGACGTATCTACAAATACTGAGTACACCGATAGGGTAGAACTACTTGTGTAGGCTGCTGCTGCTTGTAGTGAATACGATAGAGGATTTCCTAGCCGCAGGCGACTAGATTCGAGTCTTATTCATGTCTTCACTAAACTGTATGCGATCTGAGCAGTGTCCAGCAGTCAAATATCATCTAAACGCGCAAATGAACCAAGTATGTAGCAGCTAGAAGATACAATTCAGTTAGAAAACGTGGTCCTTCGGCGAGCAAATGCAGAATGCTTATACCGTGTTCCACATACAAGAACATGGCAGAAGTTACTTATGTACGGCCTCTATCCTTATTAGGCGGGGTGACTGGAAAGTTCTCAGCCCACCCATGAAATACTTGTCCTACCTGAATATCATTTTCGTAACTACACTCATGTTCATAAATTAAGGATAATGCTGATACATGGTGAAACAACGCACTGGTGGGCGTTTGCGGGTTTAAATCACCTCGGGGTATGACCATGCGGTTCATTTGACCTGCGGTCGTCGCACGGTAGCGCTGGCAGCTGTCCACATAAGCAGAGGTGTGTTGGTGCATGTCAGAGTACGGTGCAGCGAGTAAGTGTGCAGACATTTTCAGACGTGCCAATGGTGACTGTGTGTTGAAAATGGCTCAAAGAACACATTTTGATGACGTTATGAGGGGTAGAATACTAGGCCGACTGGAGGCTGGTCAAACACAGCAGGTCGTAGCACGGGCCCTCTGTGTGCCACAAAGTGTGATCTCAGGATTATTGAAACGATTCCAGCAGACAGGATACGTGTCCAGGAGCTACAGTACGGGACGTCCACAGTGTGCAACAACACAAGAAGACCGATATCTCACCATCAGTGCCCGCAGACGGCCACGGAGTACTGTAGGTAGCCTTGTTCGGGACCTTATCGCAGCCACTGGAACAATTGCCTCCAGACACACAGTCTACAAACGACTGAACAGACATGGTTTATTCGCCTGGAGACCTGCAAGGTGCATTCCACTGACCCTTGGTCACAGGAGAGCCCGTAAAGCCTGGTGTCAAGAACACAGTACATAGTCATTGGAACAGTGGTCCCAGGTTATGTTCACGGACGAGTCCAGGAATAGTCTGAACAGTGTTTCTCACAGGATTTTTTGCTGGCGTAAACCAGGAACCAGATACCAACCCCTTAATATCCGTGAAAGGGGCACGTATGGAGGTCGTGGTTTGATGGTTTCGGGTAGGATTATGATTGGTGCACGTACACCCCTGCATGTCTTTGACAGAGGAATTGTAACAGGTCAGGTGTATCGGGACGTCATTTTGCACCAGTATGTCCGCCTTTTGAGGGGTGCAGTGGGTCCCACCTTCCTCCTGATGGATGACAACGCACGGCCCCACCGAGCTATCATCGTGGAGGAGTACCTTGAAACAGAAGATATCAGGCGAATGGAGTGGCCTGATTGTTCTCCAGACCTAAACCCCATCGAGCACGTCTGGGATGCTCTCGGTCGGCGTATCGCTGCACGTCTTCAAACCCCTACGACACTTCAGGAGCTCCGACAGGCACTGGTGCAAGAATGGGAGGCTATACCCCAGCATCTGCTCGACCACCTGATCCAGAGTATGTCAACCCGTTGTTCGGCCTGTATACGTGTGCATGGCGATCATATCCCATATTGATGTCGGGGTACATGCGCAGGAAACAGAGGCGTTTTGTAGCACATGTGTTTCGGGACGGTTTTTCAATACCGTGGACTTACAGATCTGTGTTGTGTCCGTAATGACGTGAAGGAAACACCAGCGGAGAATTTCTCTTCCTGTTCCACTGTAAAAGAGCGGGTGGCTGAATTCAAGCGGAGCAACACCTCTATGCGAGACACGCCTCGCAGTGGAAGACTGGTAACAGCTAGTATGGAGAAAAACGTCACTGCAGTCCAGGACATCATCACCCCAGAATTGCGTGTGACAGAACGCTACATTGCTGAGAGAGTGGCAATACCTCAGGAAAGCCTTGGACACATCGTAAGAGTCATGCTTGATATGCACGAAGTCTCATGTCGATGAGTACCGAGAATGCTCACAACAGAACGCTAGAGACATGTCATGTGCGCCGAAAACCAGACCTTATTGAGGCAGCTACTGTGACATTTTTCGAACGTCTTTTGTGACTATGGATGAAACATGGGTTCACCACTTTCAACCCGAATCCAAGCCGAGCGGGATAGCGCAGTTGTTAGCACACTGGCCCCGGATTCGGGAAGGTGACGGTTCAAACCCGTCATCCTGATTTAGGTTTTCCGTGATTTCTCTAAATCGCTTAAGACAAATGGCGGGATGGTTCCTTCGGAAGGGCACGGTCGCGCTCCTTCTCCATCCTTCCCTGATCCGAGCTTCCAGTCCGTCTGTAATGACCTCACTGACGACCCGCCGTTAAACACTAATCTCCTATTCCTCCTCCGAATGCAAGACTCAATCCAAACGATGGAAACACGTCTCCTGACCCACTCCCAAGAAGTTCACGTCAGTCACAACAGCTGGCGAGGTGATGGTCCCTGGTTTTGGGATTCGAGGTATGTTATCCTGGCTGATTACGTCAAAAAGGTAAAACAGTGTACGGAGCATATTATACTGCTCGAATAATTCGTTTGAGGGAGGCCATCAAAGTGAAACATGTCGGGATGTTGAAAAAAACAAGCGCTCTAGGATCAGGATAATACGCCCACGCACACATCCGACATAACGACGTCTGTGGCTTCGAGCTGCTTCGACACCCAACTTATTCACCCAATTTGACTGTTATTTCTTCCCTAAGCTCAATAAAACATATGGGTGGAAACCATTTTCGACCAGGTGATGACTTCTTGGCTGCAGTGGAGGACTGTTTTGCCATGCAGGAAGAAACGTTCCACAGTGACGGTGCAGCACCAGTGGCAAAAGTGGAACGTCCCCTTAGAACAATTTATACACGACTGTGCTTAAACTGACACACAATATTTTTAGCGCAACGCAATCTGACTTTCAAAAATCCCTACAAAAGAATGGCCCTGACCTCACCAAAAATCTTCGTTACTCGAACTACTGCAATACAGCGAGCGCCACTACTGCCAGCTAAATAAAAGATTCAAACTACTGAAGGCACTAACTACTGATAGGCATAGTTAGCAAATGAAAGATTTTAATGGAGAACAAACAATGTATTTACCTTAATAGTCATAATATACACTCCTGGAAATTGAAATAAGAACACCGTGAATTCATTGTCCCAGGAAGGGGAAACTTTATTGACACATTCCTGGGGTCAGATACATCACATGATCACACTGACAGAACCACAGGCACATAGACACAGGCAACAGAGCATGCACAATGTCGGCACTAGTACAGTGTATATCCACCTTTCGCAGCAATGCAGGCTGCTATTCTCCCATGGAGACGATCGTAGAGATGCTGGATGTAGTCCTGTGGAACGGCTTGCCATGCCATTTCCACCTGGCGCCTCAGTTGGACCAGCGTTCGTGCTGGACGTGCAGACCGCGTGAGACGACACTTCATCCAGTCCCAAACATGCTCAATGGGCGACAGATCCGGAGATCTTGCTGGCCAGGGTAGTTGACTTACACCTTCTAGAGCACGTTGGGTGGCACGAGATACATGCGGACGTGCATTGTCCTGTTGGAACAGCAAGTTCCCTTGCCGGTCTAGGAATGGTAGAACGATGGGTTCGATGACGGTTTGGATGTACCGTGCACTATTCAGTGTCCCCTCGACGATCACCAGTGGTGTACGGCCAGTGTAGGAGATCGCTCCCCACACCATGATGCCGGGTGTTGGCCCTGTGTGCCTCGGTCGTATGCAGTCCTGATTGTGGCGCTCACCTGCACGGCGCCAAACACGCATACGACCATCATTGGCACCAAGGCAGAAGCGACTCTCATCGCTGAAGACGACACGTCTCCATTCGTCCCTCCATTCACGCCTGTCGCGACACCGCTGGAGGCGGGCTGCACGATGTTGGGGCGTGAGCGGAAGACGGCCTAACGGTGTGCGGGACCGTAGCCCAGCTTCATGGAGACGGTTGCGAATGGTCCTCGCCGATACCCCAGGAGCAACAGTGTCCCTAATTTGCTGGGAAGTGACGGTGCGGTCCCCTACGGCACTGCGTAGGATCCTACGGTCTTGGCGTGCATCCGTGCGTCGCTGCGGTCCGGTCCCAGGTCGACGGGCACGTGCACCTTCCGCCGACCACTGGCGACAACATCGATGTACTGTGGAGACCTCACGCCCCACGTGTTGAGCAATTCGGCGGTACGTCCACCCGGCCTCCCGCATGCCCACTATACGCCCTCGCTCAAAGTCCGTCAACTGCACATACGGTTCACGTCAACGGTGTCGCGGCATACTACCAGTGTTAAAGACTGCGATGGAGCTCCGTATGCCACGGCAAACTGGCTGATACTGACGGCGGCGGTGCACAAATGCTGCGCAGCTAGCGCCATTCGACGGCCAACACCGCGGTTCCTGGTGTGTCCGCTGTGCCGTGCGTGTGATCATTGCTTCTACAGCCCTCTCGCAGTGTCCGGAGCAAGTATGGTGGGTCTGACACACCGGTGTCAATGTGTTCTTTTTTCCATTTCCAGGAGTGTATATAGCAGTTCATAATATCCAGTATAACAAATTTCAAAACTCCGCCATCTCTCTCCCCACATCCACCACTGCTGGCGGCTCACCTCCAACTGCGCAACGCTACGCGCTGTTCACATCCAGCTGCCGCTGCCCAACACTAACAATGGCAGACAACAATGCAAACTAGCCACAGACTGCACACAGCACAGCCAGTGATTTTCATATAGAGCGCTACGTAACGTTGCCGATAAGAAAACATAAACAGCCTACTTACATAAAGAAAACATAAACATCCTACTTACAAAAGTATGTGGCCCTAAAAGTGGACTAGTTTGGAAAATAGCCATAAACATTTGGATTACTGACGAACTTTATTGGGCGGGCCGAGAATTTTTCAGGGACCCTCGTATTTATAGCGAATTCACCATTTTAGAGAAGGAAATGAAGGAAGTCAATTTGGATTTTGTCATTGGCTAATTGCAAATCCCGAGTAATCCCAATAAAACTGTTTACTGATGAAACAATTTTCACTTGTGACGATATTAATGACACACTCAACACACTTCGGTGGTCCGATAAAAAACCCACATGCATTTTGGAGACCCATTTTCAAGAACGCTTCTCTGTAAATGTGCGGTGTAGAATTATGGACGATCAGCTGATTGGGCTGTTGTATTACCTCGTCTTACAAGGCCTATTTAACTATACTTTCTCGAAATAGCTTCCATGATTGTTAAAAGAGGCTCCTTTGGCTACACCAATGGGTATGTTCTTCCAGCATAATGGGGCCCTTCACAATCCAGTCATCAGCTGACTCACCATACAGGGTGTTACAAAAAGGTACGGCCAAACTTTCAGGAAACATTCCTCACACACAAATAAAGAAAAGATGTTATGTGGACATGTGTCCGGAAACGCTTAATTTCCATGTTAGAACTCATTTTAGTTTCGTACACCTACGCTCAATGGAGCACGTTATCATGATTTCATACGGGATACTCTACCTGTGCTGCTAGAACATGTGCCTTTACAAGTACGACACAACATGTGGTTCATGCATGATGGAGCTCCTGCACATTTCAGTCGAAGTGTTCGTACGCTTCTCAACAACAGATTCGGTGACCGATGGATTGGTAGAGGCGGACCAATTCCATGGCCTCCACTCTCTCCTGACCTCAACCCTCTTGACTTTCATTTATGGGGGCATTTGAAAGCTCTTGTCTACGCAACCCCGGTACCAAACGTAGAGACTCTTCGTGCTCGTATTATGGATGGCTGTGATACAATACGCCATTGTCCTGAGCTGCATCAGCGCATCAGGGATTCCATGCGACGGAGGGTGGATGCATGTATCCTCGCTAACGGAGGACATTTTGAACATTTCCTGTAACAAAGTGTTTGAAGTCACGCTGGTACGTTCTGTTGCTGTGTGTTTCCATTCCATGATTAATGTGATGTGAAGAGAAGTAATAAAATGATCTCTAACATGGAAAGTAAGCGTTACCCTTTCAGATTATTGCCTGTGGTGATGTTTTAAAAGCCGAAATCTGCAAAGAAAAATTAAATACAGGAGACGAATTATTAGATCGGATGATGAATACTGCTGTCTGCATTCGTAAAAGAACACGAAGACAACCTCAGAGGAGCTAAACAAGGGAATTCGAAAATGCAAAATGGTTCAAATGGCTCTGAGCACTGTGGGACTTAACTTCTGAGGTCATCAGTCCCCTAGAACTTAGAACTACCTAAACCTAACTAATCTAAGGACATCACCCACATCCATGCTCGAGGCAGGATTCGAACCTGCGTCCGTAGCGGTCGCGCGGTTCCAGACTGTATCGAAAGTGCATTGAGATCCTGTATGGAATGAATGAAAATCAGCTTTGAAGTTAATCATTAGCTAACTGTCAACGCTCAGCACTAGTGTAACGATTGAAATCACGACATCCAGAGATTTGTGGTTCTATATGATATTTTCGTTTATTGGGAGAGATGCGTATGGGGACTGAAGAAGGCATAGCGAAATGATGAAACTTGTATGCTTCAAAATAAAATAAAATAACATCTTAAGTTGCATGGCTGTTGGTGAATTTCATTGACATTGACAATTACTTAATCAGCCGATGTCTCCTGTCCATGATGGACCAAGAGAGATTAATCATTTTCTGTTGCTAAGCAGCTTTCTTTATTGATTCTGTTCAAAAAATGGCTCTGAGCACTATGGGACTCAACATCTTAGGTCATAAGTCCCCTAGAACTTAGAACTACTTAAACCTAACTAACCTAAGGACATCACACACACCCAAGCCCGAGGCAGGATTCGAACCTGCGACCGTAGCAGTCCCGCGGTTCCGGACTGCAGCGCCAGAACCGCACGGCCACCGCGGCCATTCAGGTCTGTTCGTTTCATCCTCAAGACGTGATCAGACAAACTGCAGAGTGAAACCCAGAGGTGAATACAGTGAGCAAATACAGATGCATACAGGTTGTAGTAGTTGTTTGAAGATGAAGAGGCCTGCACAGAGTAGAATAGAGTGGGGAGCCGCATAGAACCAGTATTTGGACTGAAGACCGCAATAAAAATATGTGTAGAAAACAGTTAATGTGCACGGAAGCTTAACCCGCATAGCACTAGTTAGCGTGACAGGGGAGTAAGCCACACCTGGATCGAACCCTTGCGGCGGACTGATCTGGTACACTAGTCAGCCTGAGGGTGGTTTTTAGGTGATTTACTACCCTTGATTAGGCAAATGCCGGAGTGGCCCGCAATTCCTTCTCATAAAATGCGATATACAAACAGTTAAAATACGTTAACACACGGAACAACGTTTACACGATTTAATTACAGGATGTATGTACAGCCACCTCGGTTTTGTGTAACCGAGTTGGCTATACATACATCCTGTAATTAAGTTAACGCACGGTTGCTGGACCTCAGCCACTAAAAATGTTTAAAATTTCAGGTTTACACGATTCACAGACAGATGGAGGTCACCAAATCCCTGCTTTAGTCAAACTGATGGCTGTAGCGACGGGGAGAGCTTCCGGTCTCAAAATTAAAATTAAAATAAATTTATTACATCATGAAAACAGCTGGCCCCACACGGAAGGATGAACGCTACGACAGAAAAAGAGAGAGAGATGTTGCGAAAATCTGATATTTTCATTACAGCCTTTGCATGACAAAGGGGTCAGACAAAAAGAGCTGCAAGGGACTTTCCGACAGACATAAATGCATCTAGAGCACGGTAAGGCATGAAAAATTGTTGTAGCAAAGGGATACACATGAAATTCCACTCTGTGCTGCTCCATGTTGAACGAAAAGAAAAATAATAGATGTCAGAAAACAGTTATGTTCATGTAGGGTTATAATAATTTTTTGTGTTGTACATTGGCTAAATAAACCTATTTTGATAATGAGAAACGGGAAATGCCTCAGTTGGTGCGAAATACGTTCAATAATATGATAATACATTAAACAGTATTATTTCTTATATTTTTCACTACTGCAAATCACAAAAGGCATGGTTTCATGTAGCATTACATAACTGTCTTCTTATGGCTCTAAATAGCAATTGTATGATAGCTGATTACAGCCAGTAATAAAGCTTGGGGTTTGTAAAGGTTCTCGTAATAGTTAAAAGTCATTTTCATAACTATTTTTTAAAGTTAGTCTCTTCTATGTCATTCAGTAGGTTGAGCTTCTCTCACCGCCCCCTCACTAAAGCTTTATTTTGTATTCCGGTGTCACAACCGGGAACATTTGCTTACAGCTTAATGTATGACTTGCTTAGCATAGTTCCTTTCCCTTTCATTGCACTTGGCGAAGATTGTCTTTAGCTGGTTTGGTGCTGCACTGCATTCTAACAGTCACCACTTTTAAACACTAGTGAGTTTCGGTTGCCACGAGGTAAGTCACAAAAGTTTGTTAGGACCAGTTGCCCATCACTGTTAGGAATACTGTAAGCTTATTGACACTCAAGCTTGTTTAGATCTCATTTTATTTTTGTCAGGTATTCTTAATCTTACAGTGCTGTGTTACAAGTTCACGTGTGTCATTCAGTGATCGATATTTTACTTAATCAATGATAAGTACATATATTGGTCGGAAATTTCAATACAAGCGTTTTTGACATATATTCTTTCAAAGTTCAGCTTGTAATTTTATGCAGATTTTTACTCTGTTATCATTCTGTGTCAGAACTGCAAGATACATACTGTGACGTCACGGATTGTAGCTCTGTTCACAGCCCCACATAGTACAGAATTTGAGATCCTAGCTTCTTTATTCTATAGTTTTAGATTTTTTTAATTATTTGTAGTACAAGAACCATGGACCTTGCCGTTGGTGGAGAGGCTTGCGTGCCTCAGCGATACAGATAGCCGTACCGTAGGTGCAACCACAACGGAGGGGTATCTGTTGAGAGGCCAGACAAACGTTTGGTTCCTGAAGAGGGGCAGCAGCCTTTTCAGTAGTTACAGGGGCAACAGTCTGGATGATTGACTGATCTGGCCTTGTAACACTAACCAAAACGGCCTTGCCGTGCTGGTACTGCGAACGGCTGAAACCAAGGGGAAACTACAGCCGTAATTTTTCCCGAGGGCATGCAGCTTTACTGTATGGTTAAATGATGATGGTGTCCTCTTGGGTAAAATAGTCCCCCATTCGGATCTCCGGGCGGGGTCTACTCAGGAGGACGTCGTTATCAGGAGAAAGAATACCGGGGTTCTACGGATCGGAGCGTGGAATGTCAGATCCCTTAACCGAGCAGGTAGGTTAGAAAATTTAAAAAGGGAAATGGATAGGTTCAAGTTAGATATAGTAGGAATTAGTGAAGTTCGCTGGCAGGAGGAACAAGACTTTTGGTCAGGCGAATACAGGGTTATAAATACAAAATCAAATAGGGGTAATGCAGGAGTCGGTTTAATAATGAATAAAAAAATAGGAGTGTGGGTAAGCTACTACAAACAGCATAGTGAACGTATTATTGTGGCCAAGATAGACACGAAGCCCACGCCTACTACAGTAGTACAAGTTTATATGCCAACTAGCTCTGCAGATGACGAAGAAATTGAAGAAATGTATGATGAAATAAAAGAAATTATTAAGATAGTGGAGGGAGACGAAAATTTAATAGTCATGGGTGACTGGAATTCGGTAGTAGGAAAAGGGAGAGAAGGAAACGTAGTAGGTGAATATGGATTGGGGCTAAGAAATGAAAGAGGAAGCAGCCTGATAGAATTTTGCACAGAGCACAACATAATCATAGCTAACACTTGGTTCAAGAATCATAAAAGAAGGTTGTATTCATGGAAGAAGCCTGGAGATACTGACAGGTTTCAGATATATTATATAATGGTAAGACAGAGATTTAGGAACCAGGTTTTAAATTGTAAGACATTTCCAGGGGCAGATGTCGATTCTGACCACAATCTGCTGGTTATGAACTGTAGATTAAAACTGAAGTAACTGCAAAAAGGTGGGAATTTAAGGAGATTTCACGGAGAGCGTAAGGGAACAAATTTCAGGAACGGGGGAAAGAAATGCAGTAGAAGAATGGGTAGCTTTGAGGGATGAAGTAGTGAATGCAGCAGAGGATCTAGTAGGTAAAAAGACGAGGGCTAGTATCCTTGGGTAACACAAGAACTGTTGAATTTCGTTGATGAAAGGAAAAAATATAAAAATGCAGTAAATGAAGCAGGCAAAAAGGAATCTTGCACATAGACTACTCAGTTTGTATATTTTGCTTATTTTTTTCATAGTTCCACAGAACTTCTTCCTGTTTTCTCGATTGATCTGTGTTCAGCTTTTAAAGGCCTATCCACTGTGCCAACTTCTAACTAAATCTGAGGGGGGTGCGATGGGGAGGTTCCCTTTGTAAGCAAAGAAGGGAAAGCACAAAGGTGGAAGCAGTATATAGAGAGTCTATAGAAGAGCAATGTACTTGAGGACAGTATTATAGAAATGTAAGGGAATGTAGATTATGATGAAATATGAGATATGACTGTGCGTGAAGAGTTTGACAGAGCACTGAAAGACCTAAGTCGAAACAAGACCCCGGGAGTAGACAGCATTCCATTAGAACTATTGACAGCCTTGGGAGAGCCAGACATAACAAAACAATACCATCTGGCAAGCAAGATGTATGAGACAGGCGAAATACCCTCAGACTTCAAGAAGAATATAATAATTCCGATCCCAAAGAAAGCAGGTGCTGACAGATGTGAAAATTACCGAACTATCAGTTTAATAAGTCACGGATGCAAAATACTAACGCGAATTCTTTACAGACGAATGAAAAAACTGGTAGAAGCCGACCTCGGGGAAGATTAGTTTGGATTCCGTAGAAATATTGGAACGCGTGAGGCAATACTGACCCTACGACATATCTTAGAAGCTAGATTAAGGAAAGGCAAAGCTACGTTTCTAGCATTTGTAGACTTAGAGAAGCCTTTTGACAATGTTGACGGGAATCCTCTCTTTCAAATTCTGAAGGTGGCAGGAGTAAAATACAGGTAGCGAAAGGCTATTTACAATTTATACAGAAACCAGATGGCACTTATAAGAGTCGAGGGGCATGAAAGGGAAGCAGTGGTTGGGAAGAGAGTGAGACAGGTTTGTAGCCTATCCCCGATGTTATTAAATCTGTATACTGAGCAAGCAGCGAAGGAAACAATTAGAAAAATTAGGAGTAGGTATTAAAATCCATGGAGAAGAAATACAAACATTGTAATTCAGTCAGAGACAGCAAAGGACTTGGAAGAGCAGTTGAACGGAATGGACAGTGTCTTGAAAGGAGGATATAAGATGAACATCAACAACAGCAAAACGAGGATAATAGAATGTAGTCGAATTAAGTCGTGTGATGTTGAGGGTATTAGATTAGGAAATGAGACACTTAAAGTAGTAAAGGAGTTTTGCTATTTGGGGAGCAAAATAACTGATGATGGTCGAAGTAGAGAGGACATAAAATGTAGATTGGCAATAGCAAGGAAAGCATTTCTGCAGAAGAGAAATTTGTTAACATCGAGTATAGATTTAAGTGTCAGGAAGTCGTTTCTGAAAGTATTTGTATGGAGTGTAGCCATGTATGGAAGTGAAACATGGACGATAAATAGTTTAGACAAGAAGAGAATAGAAGCTTTCGAAATGTGGTGCTACAGAAGAATGCTGAAGATTAGATGGGTAGATCATATAACTAATGAGGAGGTACTGAATAGGATTGGGGAGAAGTGAAGTTTGTAGCGCAACTTGACTTGAAGAAGGTATCGGTTGGTAGGACATGTTCTGATGCACCGAGGGATCGCCAATTTAGTATTGGAAGGTAGCGTGGAGGATAAAAATCGTAGAGGGAGACAAAGAGATGAATACACTAAACAGATTCAGAAGGATGTAGGTTACAGTAGGTACTGGGAGATGAAGAAGCTTGCACAGGATAGAGTAGCATGGAGAGCTGCATCAAACCAGTCTCAGGACTGAAGACCACAACAACAACAGCACAAGTTAATTGGAGCATAGTTGCAAAACTGCAGATGGTTTTGGCGACGTCTTTCGTCAGATAGTGTTTACCTAATTATAACACTTACATTGCTCAGCTGAAGGAACGTTCACATCACAACACATGCGCACACTGAATTAAGAATAAGAGACCTTTACATGAGAAACCTTAATGGTAGAGTCGAGTGGCTAAAGACGATAACATTCCAACTACGGTCTCAGGCGCTGCAGTCATGGACTGAGCAGCTGGTCCTGGCAGAGGTTCGAGTCCTCCCTTGGGCATGGCTGTGCGTGTTTTTTCTCAGGATTATTTAGGTTAAGTATTGTGTAAGCTTAGGGACTGATGACCTCTGTAGTTAAGTACCATAAGATTTCACACACAGTTGAATGTTTCGCACATTCCAACTAACAATTTTAATAAACATTTTTGGAACAGTGATCAAAATTTTTTTTTAATTTTTCGTTAAGAAATTCAGTCTTGATCACACTACATATGCTTCAAGAACATAGGTGACCGGTTTTGGCCATATCACATGACCATCATTGGACCTGTAATTTAATTTGGAAAGTAATAGAAACCTTACTAGATTGACAATAAAATATGACAAAATGCTTATAAGGATATAACACAATAAGACTTATATCCATGGCAACCTTCGAAGATAGTAGGTGTAGCACTCTTCTCAACTGCTGTGATGTCAACTGGTGCAAGCAAGTGATGGGCATATGCTTAAATGTGAAGATGCTCCGCCTACCTCTTCTCCCTCTACCTCACGCCAACCAATCAGTGTAAAATGGGTTCACATAATCGTAAAAACATAAAAAAAACAAAGTACAATAATAACAAAAAAATAGTTATGTATAAAATATCTCTTTACAGCCATGGAATACTTAAATATTGTGTAAAATATCAATTGAAAGCCTTAAAAATAATTGAACAGATGATGCATACTCAGTGTGCCCTCTATGGGCTAAGGTGGTACTACCATAATGGTTTCAAAGTCAACGATGTTGTGAAGGTCTTTGGCATTGTGGCATCATATCGACATCTGAGTTGTGACTTGACTGCAAGTATACACCTATGCTAGATTCAGTCTGTCTGTCTTATATAAACATTATTTGGCACTAGAGATATGTGTAATAATGGAATGATCAGCTGCAGAATGATATAATATTACATAAACTTTTTTTAAAAAAATCATAAAACTGATTTATTAAAAATGGTGTTATATATCGTAATATTTCTAGTTGGAAGTTTATGACTGTGATATAAATATTTATATACTGTTCTAAAGTACATTTCTGCCATGGGTAGAACCGGGTCCTGTGATTTTCTGAGCAAAAGAGTACATACGTGTTCATACAATTTCGTCAAAGAGATCATAAAAATTTTTTTCACGAAAATCTAACTGTTCATTGAGAAGTAATGATGGTTCATCTCTATAATGGGCATATATCTCGACCTCCTCCAAAATATTTAATAATAAGCCTCTATTAGCGTAATTAAGGACTTGCAAATTCTGTTGTACTGTCCCTTTGGCATGCATATTAAAAGTTATGTGATGTCCAAAGACTGGTTTTGTTCGTGTGGTACCTGATGATTTTGTTCGTGTGGTACCTGATGTATGTTCTTTGTATCGTGTAGTAAAGCTCCAGTCTGTTTGGCCAATGTATATTTTTCTACAATCACCACATTGCATCTTACAAATCCCTGATCTAAGAAATCTATCGTTATCGTTACCTACAGTATGTCTTAATTTATTTTGGAAAGTATTGTTAGTTTCAAATGCTATTGTTATTTCAAAGTTCTTAAATAAATTACTGATCCTATCTGATATGTTCCCCACGTACGTCATTTTTGTGTGTTTATGAGCTCCTATTAGTGGTGTACTTTGTGATTGTTGCATTTTATTACATAATGTTAACTTGACATGTATCAAAAGAATTGGTATTCGCAATCTGTTTTAGAATAGTTATTTCTTTTTTAATCTCATTTTCTTCAAGGGGCAATTTTAGCATCTGGTGTATCATTGACTTAAAAAATGCTTTTTTTATATTTGTCAGGATGACATGACCTAGCATTAATAACATCAGTAGTTGTAGGTTTTCTGTATATGGCAAAGTTATGTTTGCCTTTGTTATTGGATATAACGAGATCCAGGTAGTTAATACGTTTTTGATCTTCATGTTCAACTGTAAATTGTAGTTTTGGATGTACAGGGCTCAATTTTGTAGTAAACCTATCGATTTCATGTTTTGGACCATTATAAAGTATTAAAGTATCATCTACGTACCGTTTATAATACAAAATTTTGTTTGCAATGTTTATATTATTTCAAAAAAATTTTATTTCAATGTAGTTTACGAAAATATCTGCGACTGTGCCAGCTAAAGAATTCCCCATCTCTAAGGCATCTTTTTGATAGTAGATTTTAGTATTAAAGGAGAAATAATTGTAATTAAGGGTACATTCAAGTAATTCTATAAATTCAATTATTTCATTGTTAGTCATAATCTTATGTTGTAATAAATTGTCTTTAATTATATTGATCATCTCATTCATAGGTATATTTGTCTATAGATTTTTAATGTCCAATGAGGCAAAATTAGCATTAGCCAGAATCTCTCTATTATGGATTTGTTGAGCTAGTTCATAACTATCTTTTATGCTAAAGTCATCTTCATATACATAAAATGCTTTCAAGATTTCATTACGTTTGATATTCAATTTATATGAAGGACAACTCTTATAATTAACTATGGGTCGTATCGACTTCTCTTCTTTGTCCAACTTGATCTGGGACCTTCATTTTCGTGGTTGGGGATTAATTATTTTTATAGAATTTTTTTCCCCCAGGGGTCAATAGATGGTTACTGTTATCTACTAATTTTTTTAATCTTCATCTGGAGCTTAGGGGTCGGATCTTTAGTTATTTCCGAGATTTCATTTACGCTAAAGAACGAAAGTGTTTTAGAAATATAATCTTCTTCTTTAATAACAAGAAGTGTATTCCCTTTATCGGCTTTCACCATAATAGCATTTCCAACTAGTAATTTATTGTTAATATCTTTAAGTATTTTATTTTCGGCTTTTCCCCGTAATTTATTCTTCTCTGTGATAATCAGATCTTTAGTTTTTAGGGCTATCTTGCATGCATCAGATTTATTTATCTTTGATATTGTACTCGTAGCTATGACATCATCATATATATGATTAACATTAGTATTATTTAATGGTGGTATTAAATTATATTTCAGTTCATGCACTTTCGCCATTATTGTCGCTGATGTGTGGGATGGTGCATTTTCCTGGCGAAAGAGCACTTTTGCGTACCAACCTTAGTCTTTTTACAGCCAACGCAAGTTTCAGACGATCAGCTAATGAAGCATAATACGGTCCAGTTACGGTTCGGCTTTTTTCCAGGTAATCTATGAGAATTATTCTTTAGGAATCCCCAAAAACAATGGCCATCACCTTGCCAGCTGAGAAACTGGTCTTTGACTTGCGCAGTGAACTTTCACCAGCCTTTTTCCATTGTTTTGACTGCCGTTTTGATTCTGCTGTGTAGTGATGGATCCATGTTTCATCAATTGTCACAAATCGACGCAAAAAGTCTCGCGGATTGCGATTACACATCGTCAGGCAAAGTGTTGAAATGCTGTGCCGGGTACGCTTTTGCTCGTCTGTGAGCAATCGCAGCACCGACCACGTAGACAGTTTCTTCATACCCAATTCTCCGTGCTGGATATTATGCACTTGCTCAGTAGAAAATAGCTGCAGTCTCAGAAACCTCACAATTTTGTATTTAGCGATCATATATTACCATATCATGGATTTTAAGAGTGGTTTCCTTTGTGGTGACGACAACTGGACGATCGTAGCGTGCTTGGTCTTCGGTGCTTGTCAGACCACGTTTAAATTCATTAATCCAAAAGTAACTTATTGGCAGATTAAAACGGTGTGCCGGACCGCGACTCGAACTCGGGACCTTTGCCTTTTGCGGGCAAGTGCTCTACCAACTGAGCTACCCAAGCACGACTCACGCCCCGTCCTCACAGCTTTACTTCTGCCAGTACCTCGTCTCCTACCTTCCAAACTTTACAGAAGCTCTCCTGCGAACCTTGCAGAACCAGCACTCCTGAAAGAAAGGATATTGCGGAGACATGGCTTAACCACAGCCTGGGGGATGTTTCCAGAATGAGAGTTTCACTCTGCAGCGTAGTGTGCGCTGATATGAAACTTCCTGGTAGATTAAAACTGTGTGCCGGACCGAGACTCGAACTTGGGACCTTTGCCTTTCGCGGGCAAGTGCTCTACCAACTTTTTTTTTACGTAACTTTATTTATGAAATGCCACATTTGCATACCTGTTTTTTTAATAAACATTTACTCCAATTTGTAATGAGAATAGAATGAACAAAGTATATATCATTTCTAGGCTGCCGTTGCGCAATAATGAAATGGAATGTCTTCTTGAGTTTTTTTTTTTTTTTTTTGTTTTGCCAAGTAGTAAACAGAAAATTTTATGGTGCACGAAAGACTATCACTTCATTGTTGAAGGAAAGCTGCTCCGCTGCTCTGCGACAGAAGGAAAATGTTAAAACGAAAATGGGAAAGAAAAAATGCCTTCTGCATTGGTGAGCGTCTGGATAGTATTTTAAAATTCCGACAAGAACTAAAGTTCCAGGAAGCGAATAGGATCATACATACAGATCACTGGCAACCTCTGCTATCCGAAATATTGTATTGGAAGCATTTAACCGTTAATTATGATTTTCAGCATATTTCCAAATATATTCCAGTAGTCACAATGTTGGCTCATTTTAAAGTGTTCAAATTTCTATGTAAGAATAATAGTCTAGGATAGTAGCATGCCTGTTCTGCATAATAAACGATGCTGTGTGGCCCATGATCCACGTTGCAGCGTTGTTTTTTGCTCGTGGATATCTCAGTTTTTGTGGCTGAATGATCTCTAAAAGTCTACACCACAGGGCGTCGTACGGTCTATCACCGACAATCGCTGATGAAGAAATGTTGTAATTTCTTCTGCATGTCCGCACGTGAACCTATGAATAAGCGTATCGACTCTTCCGCATGCGCCACAGTTGGGCGTTGGATGAAGGCCTATTTTATGTAGCTTTTCATTCGTTGCTACTTTATCCTTGACTGTCAGATACCAATCGGCTATGACGCGTGATGGTAACATGTCGCTGTGCACATTCCGCCATACTATACTCCAATGTGTATGTGGATGTTTTTCTTCGAGACGATTCCTGTGGTTTGTTGTCATGAGAGGTTCATAAAGCTTCCCGTTCGTCAGGCTTCCGTTATCGACGATGTTGTGTCGAATGTAGCTCATTTCCATGTGGTACAGTCGCACATGTCGGTAAGAAAGTGGAATGCCGGCGATATTAACGTGGGTCAAGGCTATGAGGCTTCCACCGCTGAATGAGGTTTGTGATGATACTGGTCCTCCGGATACGAAACTCCTTCCTGATGCGATTTATAAGCAGGGTGACACATTTTTTGAGTACCTTAATGAGGTTAAGGCCACCTTTGGACGAAGGTAAGGTTAAGGTACCGAAATGAACTTTGAAAATGTGCCCCCTAAAAAGAAACCAACATAACGCTTGTTGTATACTCTTGGCTAGATGGTCGGAGATTGGAAGAATTTGCGCCAAATAATTCATCTTGCTCGTAATGGCGATCTCGATGGTCTTAACTTTCTGTAGTAAGTTTCAAGTCACGGTCGGAGTGAAGTATCAAAGCAGCACATAATTTATTAGGCATGTGACCAGTTCTTCGTCAGGAATTTGTCTGGTTTGGCCTCAAAGGTAACACCGAGGGTTGTGTGATAATCCTTGACCTTGCACCAGGTAACATGGGATATGTCTCCGAAACCGCCACCGATCTGCAAAACTGTGGTTTTAGTTCTATTTAGTATTGCTCCTGAAAGAAACGTGAATGTTTGTAAAAGAGTTTCCGCTGACAGAAGTTGTTGCGATGATGACACAGTTACGCATATATCGTCAGCATACGCAGTGCATGGGATAGTGACAGACTCGACGCTGAGTCCGATCCCGCTATGCGCTAAGTTGTTCAGTAGCGGCTCTACGGCAGTGGCGTACAAAACCATTGACAGAGGACATCCTTGGCGGAGGGATTGCCCAATGGAAACTTCTTTTGTAAAATGGCCATTAATGAGAATCCGTGAAGAGACGTTTGTAGTAAGTTTGCGAATTAAGTCGATGAGATGAGGTACAAATCCTAATTTCTTCATGCTTGTAAAGAGGAAGTCATGACGTACATGGTCATAAGCCTTCTCAAAATCTAGAAAGATCAGAGCGCCCTGTCCTTTGGTTTCAGCATATGAACAGATGATGTCCTTCGAATCGCAGGCAGCTGAGATTGCACTTCTGCCTCTCACTGCACTGTACTGGTAACTGCCTAAAACCTTATACATAACGGTTTGCATCTGTAGCGTAATCGATCTGGTGATGATTTTGAAATCGGCATTCAGGAGTGTGATGGATCGCATGTTTTCGACCTTCCTGCTGTTCCCTATTTTCGGTAAGGGCAAGATGATATCTTCCGTAAATGCCTTGGGTATTACTTCCAGGTGCCAGAGTTCATTCGCTATCTCGAGGAGTGTCGGACCGAGGAGGTTCCAGTATCGCTCGTAAAACTCAGCGCTGAGACCGTCGGGTCCTGGTGATTTCCCTTTCTTTGCACTGTGGACCGCCAGTCGGATTTCGTCCTCTGTGAAAACAGATTCCAGATTTGCATTATCCTGTTGTGACAAGCGACAGCTCAAGGTTCTAAGAAAATCGTCGCACGAGTGTTCATCAACGGATTGCTTCTTGTAAAGTTGACTATAATAGTCGTAGACGTGCGAGATGATGTCACGTTGCTTCGTGATGGCATTCTCAGCGTCATCAACGGCGGCTTCAATCAAAATGGCTTCACACCGTTTCGTCGTTCCCAGGATGTGGTACAGAGAGGCCCGTTCTTCGGCAGCAACGTCCTTGGGGTGGGGTCGCACGATGATGCCTTGCATTCGTTGGCGTTGTATCGCCGTGATTTTCACTTTATATCGTTTGATCTTTGCATCGATATCGCGAGAAGGATTGGTAGTGCGACTGTACAGTTCTCTCAAACAGCGATAATAAAATTAAATAGTCTGTTTCTGCCAAAAGCTTTTTTGTCGGGAGTAGCTCATGAGGGTGGGGCGTAATTTAGGCTTAGCACACTGAATCCACCACTGTAGAACGCTAGCGTAACGACGTCGGTACCGCTGGAGCTGTTGCTACGTTATGTTCACCTCCTCTTCAAGTTGTGCATCCTGCAGAAGGCTGACATTCAATTTCCAGTAGCCTTTCCCCCGGTAAATTTGCTGGTGTTGTAGGTTAAGGTAACACTGATATGGTCGGAGATGTTGACAGGAGCTATATCACAGTCCACAGTGTGTCGCTGGAGGGCGTCGGACACATAGATCCTATCCAGCCGACTGGCAGAATGACTTTTTACGAAGGTGTACGCTACCCGTTCACCATGCAGTTGGTCCCATGTATCGTGAAGACGCATGTCTATGTATTAAATGTTCAAGCTCGATACATCTATTCGTGTTAGGAGTTTGGTCTCTGTCGTTAAGCACAAAATTGAAGTCACCACCAAGGATGAGATGTGCACGATAAGCGCTAAGAAGAATGGGAACCTCGTTTTTATAAAAATTTGAACGATCTCTCTTACGAGTGCTACCTGAGGGGGCGTACACGTTAACAATCTGCACACCATTCACTCGAAGAGAAATGCCACGACCACTAGGCAGCCGCTGCACATCCGTAAAGGGTATACCGTCGCGCAGAAGTATGGCAGTGCCTACAGCATCCTGGAGATTGATGTTATCAATAAGAACGTAACCGGGAACTTCTAAGACGGTGACTACCTCCTGTAGGAGGGCAATGTCAACGCTGGTACCATTCAAGAAATCAGTTAGTGAACGGAGTTTCACCGCACTTTGAATCCTATTGATGTTAAGTGTGGTAATGATGTAGGTTTGGCTGTCGCACATGATGGGCCAGAGAACAATGAGCTCTGAGTGTTGGATCGTCCTTCTTGACGGCTTTGAACCAAGCTCGTTGGTAACGTCTGGAGTACGAGGTGAAATGTCAAAACCAATAACGGGTCAGGGAGTGGAAAGGTCGCAGCGCGATGGTCATGCGCGAGAGCAGCTACTGCTGCATCTCCTCGTCCTGCCGCCACCACGGCTCATTGCTGTCGGGGTGCTGCGTGGTGCGCGCGCCGCCCTGCCCGCCACCGCCGGCTGAGTCTGTCAGCGTGGTCGCGTCCGCCTGGCCACCACGCGGGGCTGCGACTGACGTCAGCGAGTTCCTGCGGGAGCGCTGCTGCAGCTGCTCGCTGCTCTGCTCGCTCTTCCTCTTAGCCGTTACGGTGCTCTGTTCCCTCTCAGCGCTCAGTAGTGCCTTCAGGTGTTTGGTTTGTTCACGAATGCGTTCTTGCCTCGCGGTGTCCTCGCAACACACGTAGCAAGAAGATTGAGGTTCAGTCTCGCTGCCATTTTCTGACACGTGTACGGGTCTCAAATCATCCGACTTTTCCTCTTTGCTACTATTCCCTTTGCTTCTCCTTCGGCGGCCTTTCTTCGTTTCTGCTGCAGTCTCTACCGATAGGAGTGGTTCAGGCAAACTGACCTGCACCCTGTATTTCCCACGGCTTAGTTTAAGAGGTGGCTGGCGCATCGTTGGTATCCAGCGGTAACTGTCCCGGCGAGGATGACGGGGCCGAATCGACGTCCGTCCTACCGCGAATGTCTTTGGCACTGCATTCCACCTGAACTGGCATCTCCGCCTCGCTAACATGTTCCGGCTGCTGGGGTGGTGTTACGGTCCTCGCGACTACCTGACTCAATAGCGGAACAAACCTTTCACTACCGTCTACGGGACGTTCCCGTGGAAGTTGAAACGGACGTCGATGTGTGCAGTTCATCCGCAGATGTTCCGTTGAATGGTAGATCGAACAGATAGGGCTGGCTGGCTCTGAGCACTATGGGACTTAACTACTGAGGTCATCAGTCCCCTAGAACTTAGAACTACTTAAACCTAACTAACCTAAGGACATCACACACATCCATGCCCGAGGCAGGATTCGAACCTGCGACCGTAGCGGTCACGCGGTTCCAAACTGAAGCGCTTAGAACCGCACGGCCACACCGGCCGGCCGAACAGGTAGGGGGTTGTCCAATGTAAGTTACCTGTGCACGACAGCCGCCAATGGTAACATACGAAGGTATATGCTTTTTTAAGTCTACACATACACTTCGCACCCCGCTGTTAACTTGGTAGTGATATGCACTCGACCATTTTTCATTTGTAACTGACAAAACAGCGCCGTACAGTGACAGAGAACGTGCCATCAGATCATTAGGGCACTCAGGTGGCACATTAAATACCCTGACGGTTCTCACTCCGTATCCCGAAGGCACGATTTGGACATTACTAATACTGCCATCATTATGACGAAATGGTCTCACGCCAGCATGATCCTCAACGAATTTCTCATAAGTGTCACTCGAAATAATTTGACAAATAACGAGTACTGCACAAAGTCCAACTGGAACGTGTCGACTATACCTTCAGGAAATTTCAAATCCTCAAAGATCCACTCATGAATTTCAAACGCCGTCGGTCGCAAGGCAGCGCGATGAAAACACACTGAACGCTGTTCGCTCTGTTAATTGTCGACATCGTACTTACAACAGTTATACAGAAACAAACGTTAACAGCGCTCGCACACGCTGCTCAGCTCTCCACCTCAGCACTGCTCGCGTCGTAAACACTGGCCCGCGCTACCGCCCGTCACCGCACGGTGTGCACTGGCCGAATGCCTGAACACGCCCATCTGAGCTACCCAAGCACAACTCACGCCCCGTCCTCACAGCTTTACTTCTGCCAGTACCTCGTCTCCTACCTTCCAAACTTTACAGAAACTCTCTTGCAAAACCTTGCAGAATTAGCACTCCTCAAAGAAAGGATATTCCGGAGAAATGGCTTAGCCACAGCCTGGCGGATGTTTCCAGAATGAGAATTTCACTCTGCAGCGGAGTGTGCGCTGATATGAAACTTCCTGGCAGATTAAAACTGTGTGCCGGACCGAGACTCGAACTCGGGACCTTTGCCTTTCGCGGGCAAGTGCTCTACCAACTGAGCTACCCCAGGGCGACTCACGCCCCGTCCTCACAGCTTTAATTCTGCCAGTACCTCGTCTCCTACCTTCCAAACTTTACAGAAGCTCTCCTGAGAAGGTAGGAGACGAGGTACTGGCAGAAGTAAAGCTGTGAGAACGGGCCGTGAGACGTGGTTGGGGAGCTGAGTTAGTAGAGCACTTGCCTGCGAAAGGCAAAGGTCCCGAGTTCGAGTCTCGGTCCGGCACACAGTTTTAATCTGCCAGGAAGTTTCATATCGGCGCACACTCCGCTGCAGAGTGAAATTGTCATTCTGAATCCAAAAGTAAGTGTGCTTCAATGACAGTGCAGAGTCTTCATCAAATTCTTTTTGGATTTTGCAGCATTTCAACCCTTCAAATGAAAATGTTTGATATCAGCACGAAATTCGAATTTCTCCAATTTCAATCGCAGTCGACACACTGCTAAATTCAGACGGTCCTCAACAATGAACCTTGTGCTGTGCATTTTTGACATTCGTTATACGATACTTGGGATATTCATATTACCTAGCCTGAAGATGCGACAAAAATGTTTCATTCTTTGATGGTAATGTACCAGACCTATCAAACCACCCTTCTATTTGTAAGTTTAGGTAAATCTTAGTCACATTGTAAAATCTGACGTAGGATTGTTTTTGAATTTTATTCATCAATAAAATTCAAAAATTAATATTAGATTGTTTTTCTTTTTTTTCCAATGAAAGACCACGAAATGAAATCCTCAAATTTAACGACGTCCTGATATCTTAATGTATGTGCACACAGTTTTAGATTCAAGCATCAGACATGTGACGTCACAGAAAGCACTTAAGGGTGCCTTAAGAGTGCGTATGATCTTTGAATGCCCAGTGGTCTTTGTGCTTTGGTCGGACGTTGTTGGTGAATCTGCTACCGGGCAACTGCAGGAAGGTCCACACTTTTCCGTTGGACTTCGATTATTTGACTGTGTTTTCGGTGATTGACTTTGCACGATTTTACGAATTTTAACTTTGTTTACAACTTGATGCATGTTTTTTCAGTGGTTATTTGGGATAACGAATTTTCGTTTACGTCGCGCTTGATAATGGGAAGCTGTATTTCCAAACACAGAGTGTTTGTCGCTGAGTTTCGTGAATTCATTAGCAGCTAAATGAACTTTGATTGCACGTGTTTCTGTATTCGACGCTGAGCTCACCTTCGGTAAATTACTTATTATTTAATTATTTTTCATTTGATACGGCAATTTATACCGTCTGTCCAAAATGTTTCGAGGCAGGATTAATGAAGAGAGATGTAGCACGGTGGTTTAACGCTTAGTGTGTTCTATATAGTCTCCGCCCACTAGAGTACACCGCACGGAACGTTCATACAACTGTGTGAAACTATCAGAAATGTTCTTCCTTGAGATGCTGTTCAACTCACGCATCACGTTCCTATCACCTTCGCATTTAGTGGAGCATCACAGACTTTATTCTATATTTTTCGTTTAATGGTAGGTTCATATTGATAACCCTAAGTCTAGACACCTATAATGATTTTTTCCAAGCAAGCACTGTTCGTGTTTCTCATTTCAATCAAGTAGCGGTAGGCATCCGAGCGTCGTTACTTTCGTTCGGGTTTCAATGTGTGCCGGGAAAACTTTGCACTCACTTTTCTCTTCTTCAAAATATTCTAGAGATTGTCTTGAATACCTGATTCAGTTCATTGCTCCATTAGGATATGGGGTACAACAATGTTGACGCACTACGGCCACATGTCCACACCCTGCTCATAACAAACTGGTCGAAGGCACGTTTATTGTTTACAGTTGTTCATCATTCTCGGAACATTTCGGACGAACAATGTATGTGAAGCCACACACGTGTCAGTATTATTCAATAAACATTTATTTGGTTCAAAATATAATCTTCTGGTTTAGATGACATTATTAATCCTGCAGAATTCGCCTGGTTATTTCACTTATTTGTGTACCAGCTGACAAACCCGATACTGTCCATTCATTTTGCCAGTTTCCTGTTAGATACGAATACAAAAAATGGACTGTGTTTGTAGTGTAATATCGAAAAATTTCGTTCCCATGCATTAATGGTATTATAAAACAGTCGTACATAGAAATACGCGTGATGTACAAATGTAAAATAAAGAAACATACTACGCAGAATACAAATTCTCTGTAATGTTCATTTAACTACTGCAGCAGAGTCCGTGTGACATGATAACGGACAGTTTCTGCACCATGGCCTAACTGCTTCGCGTATATATAACGCGATTTTGTAAACGACTCTATTGAAATACTTGTTCATAGCTCTACTTTTATAGATTTTTATGTTTTCGCGTACAGTCGTTTGCGCTTCGCAGTCGAGAGCTGTCAAAAGTGCCGCCAAGTGTCAGGGATTTACTTAAGTTAATTCGATAGTAGGAGTGTCTTAGTCGTAAAAGATAAATGTATAAAAATTTCTTGCATGATGCTCCATTTATTCACACGTCTCAGTGTTAATGACGTCTTATCTCCTGATCTATGATATAATCTCGTAGGCGCATTCCGCATCTACATCTACATGGATACTCTGCAAATCACATTTAAGTGCCTGGCACAGGGTTCAGCGAACCACCTTCACAATTCTCTATTATTCCAATCTCGTATTGGGCGCGGAAAGAACGAACACCTATATCTTTCCGTAATCTAATTTCCCTAATTTTATCGTGGTGACCGTTTCTCCCTGTGAGAGAATTTCGTAAGGAGATTCCGTCGCAACGAAAAACGCCTTTCTTTTGATGATGTCAAGCCCAAATCCTGTATCATTTGACTGAGACTCTCTCCCATATTTTGCGATAGTAAAAAACATGTTGCCCTTCTTTGAGCTTTTTCGATGTACTCCGTCGTCCTATCTGGTAAGGATCCCACACCGCGCAACAGTATTCTGAAAGAGGACGGACAAGCATAGTGTAGGCAGTCTCCTTAGTAGATCTCTTACATTTTATAAGTGTCCTGCCAATAAAACGCAATGTTTGGTTAGACTTCCCCACAACATTCTCTATGTGTTCCTTCCAATTTAAGTTTTTCGTAATTGTAATTCCTGGGTATTTAGTTGAATTTACGACCTTTATATTTGATTATTTATTGTGTAACCATGCTTTAACGGATTCCTTTTAGCACTCATGTGGATGACCTCACACTTTTCATTATATAGGGTCAACTGCCAATTTTCGCACTATTCAGATATCTTTTCTAAACCGTTTTTCAATTTGTTTTGATCTTCTGATGACTTTATTAGTCGATAAACGATAGCGTCATCTGCAAACAAGCTAAGACGGCTGTACAGGTTGTCTCTCAAATCGTCTATATATATAAGGAACAGCAAAGGGCCTGTAACACTACCTTGGGGAACGCCAGAAATCACTTCTGTTTTACTCGATGACTTTCCGTCAATTACTACGACCTGTGACCTCTCTGACAGGAAGTCACAAATCTAGTCACATAACTGAGACGATATTCCGTAAGTACGCAACTTCACTATAAGCCTCTTGTGTGGTACAGAGTCATATGTACATACAGTCTGCGAAATTCATTGCCAATTGAGTTAATAGGACAGATGCAATACATTTAAACGTCATGCATGATGCTGCAGTTTCTCACGCATCTCGTTCTTTATGACTTCATATCTCCTGAACTATGATGGGTAGGGGGTTATAACCCCCACGGGGATTGTTGGCTGATTGTAAGGTATACGTGTGCCAAGTTTGATTGAAAATACTGACGAATCGATTCCACATGAGGAGAGGGGCTAGTGTAATTGGTTAATACAAACCATAAAAAAATGCACGGATATATGATTTTTAACACAAACCTACGTTTTTTTAAATGGAATCCCGTTAGTTTTGTTATCACATCTGAACATATAAACAAATACGTAATGAGTGCCGGTTGTTGCATTGTAAAATGTTAATTACATCCAGAGATTTTGTAACCTAAAGTTGACGCTTGAGTACCACTCCTCCGCTGTTCGATCGTGTGTATGGGAGAGCACCTAATTACGTAGGGATCCAAAGGGAACGGTGATGGACCTTAGGTACAGAAGAGACTGGAACAGCACATTACGTCCACATGCTAACACTTTTTTATTGGTCTTTTTCACTGACGCGCATGTATATTACCATGAGGGGTGAGGTACACGTACACACGTGGTTTCCGTTTTCAACTACGGAGTGGAATAGAGTGTGTCCCGACATGTCAGGCCAATAGATGTTCAATGTGGTGGCCATCATTTGTTGCACACAATTGCAATCTCTGGCGTAATGAATGTTGTACACGCCGCAGTACATCTGGTGTAATGTCGCCGCAGGCTACCACAATACGTTGTTTCATATCCTCTGGGGTTGTAGGCACATCACGGTACACATTCTCCTTTAACGTACCCCACAGAAAGAAGTCCAGAGGTGTAAGATCAGGAGAACGGGCTGGCCAGTTTATGCGTCCTCCACGTCCTACGAAACGCCCGTCAAACATCCTGTCAAAGGCAAGCCTAGTGTTAATTGTGGAATGTGCAGGTGCACCATCATGCTGATACCACATACGTCGACGCGTTTCAAGTGGGACACACTCTATTCTACTTCGTAATTGAAAACGGAAACCACGTGTGTACGTTTACCTCACCCCTCATGGTAATGTACATGTGCGTCAGTGAAAAAGACCAATAAAAAGGTGCTAGCATGTGGACGTAATGTGATGTTCCAGTTTCTTCTGTACCTAAGGTCCATCACGGTTCCCTTTGGATCCCTACGTAATTCGGTGCTCTCCGATACACACGATCGAACAGCGGAGGAGTGGTACTCAAGCGTCATCTTTAGGTTACAATATCTCCGGATGTAATTAACATTTTACAATAAAACAAACGGCACTGATTACGTATTTGTTTATATGTTCAGATGTGCTAACAAAACTAACGGGATTCCATTTAAAAAAACGTAGGTTTGTGTTAAAAATCATATATCCGTGCATTTTTTATGGTTTGTATTAACCAATTACACTAGCCCCTCTCCTCACGTTCGGTCTGTGGAATAGATTCGTCAGTATTTGATGTGGTTTACGAAATATATCCAGCGGTAACGTTAGGTGAATCACCCTATATATATATATATATGGTTTGATGCAGATCTCCATGCTACTCTATCCTGTGCAAGCTTCTTCCTCTCCCAGTACCTACTGCAACCTACATCCTTCTGAATCTGCTTGGTGTATTCATCTCTTGGTCTCCCTCTACGATTTCTACCCTCTACGCTGCCCTCCAATACTAAATTGGTGATCCCTTGATGCCTCAGGACATGTCCTACCAACCGATCCCTTCTTCTGGTCAAGTTGTGCCACAAACTTCTCTTCTCCCCAATCCTATTCAATATTCAAGATTAGTTATGTGATCTACCCATCTAATCTTCAGCATTCTTCTGTAGCACCACATTTCGAAAGCTTCTATTCTCTTCTTGTCTAAACTATTTATCGTCCATGTTTCACTTCCATACATGGCTACACTCCTTACAAATACTTTCAGAAACGACTTCCTGACACTTAAATCTATACTCGATGTTAACAAATTTCTCTTCTGCAGAAATGCTTTCCTTGCTATTGCCAATCTACATTTTATGTCCTCTCTACTTCGACCATCATCAGTTATTTTGCTCCCCAAATAGCAAAACTCCTTTACTACTTTAAGTGTCTCATTTCCTAATCTAATACCCTCAGGTTCACCCGACTTAATTCGACTACATTCCATTATCCTCGTTTTGCTTTTGTTGATGTTCATCTTATATCCTCCTTTCAAGACACTATCCATTCCGTTCAACTGCTCTTCCAAGTCCTTTGCTGTCTCTGACAGAATTACAATGTCATCGGCGAACCTCAAAGTTTTTATTTCTTCTCCATTGATTTTAATACCAACTCCGAATTTTTCTTTTGTTTCCTTCACTGCTTGCTCAATATACAGACTGAATAACATCGGGGAGAGGCTACAACCCTGTCTCACTCCCTTTCCAACCACTGCTTCCCTTTCATGCCCCTCGACTCTTATAACTGCCATCTGGTTTCTGTACAAATTGTAAATAGCCTTTCGCTCCTGTATTTTACCCCTGCCACCTTCAGAATTTGAAAGAGAGTATTTCAGTCCACATTGTCAAAAGCTTTCTCTAAGTATACAGATGCTAGAAACGTAGGTTTGCCTTTCCTTAATCTAGCTTCTAAGATAAGTCGTAGGGTCAGTATTGCCTCACGTGTTCCAATGTTTCTACGGAATCCAAACTGATCTTCCCCTAGATCTACTAGTTTTTCCATTCGTCTGTAAAGAATTCGCTTTAGTATTTTGCAGCCGTGACTTATTAAACTGATAGTCCGATCATTTTCACACGTGTCAACACCTGCTTTCTTTGGGTTGGGATTATTGTATTCTTCTTGACGTCTGAGGGTATTTAGCTTGTCTCATACATCTTGCTCACCAGATGGTAGAGTTTTGTCAGGACTGGCTCTCCCAAGGCCGTCAGTAGTTCTAATGGAATGTTGTCTACTCGCGGAGCCTTTTTTCGACTCAGGTCTTTCAGTGCTCTGTCAAACTCATCACGCAGTATCATATCTCCCATTTCATCTTCATCTATCTCCTATTCCATTTCCATAATATTGTCCGCAAGTACATCGCCCTTGTATAGACCCTCTATAGACTCCTTCCACCTTCATGCTTTTCCTTCTTTGCTTAGAACTGGGTTTCCATCTGAGCTCTTAATACTCATACAAGTGGTTCTCTTGTCTCCAAAGGACTCTTTAATTTTCCTGTAGGCAGTATCTATCTTACCCCTAGTGAGATAAGCCTCTACATCGTTACATTTATCCTCTAGCCATCCCTGCTTAGCCATTTTGCACTTCCTGTCGATCTCATTTTTGAGACGTTTGTATTCCCTTTTGCCTGCTTCATTTACTGCGTTTTTATATTTTCTCCTTTCGTCAATAAAATTCAATATTTCTTCAGTTACCCAAGGATTTCTACTAGCCCTCGTCTTTTTACCTACTTGATCCTCTGCTTCCTTCACTACTTCATCCCTCGAAGCTACCTATTCTTCTTCTACTGTATTTCTTTCCCCCATTCCTGAAACTTGTTCCCTTACGCTCTCCCTGAAACTCTGTACAACCTCTGGTTTAGTCAGTTTATCGAGGTTCCATCTCCATAAATTCCCACCTTTTTGCAGTTTCTTCAGTTTTAATCTACAGTTCATAACCAATAGATTGTGGTCAGAGTCCACATCTGCCCCTGGAAATGTCTTACAATTTAAATCCTGGTTCCTAAATCTCTGTCTTACCATTATATAATCTATCTGAAATCTGTCGGTATCTCCAGGCTTCTTCCATGTATACAACCTTCTTTTATGATTCTTGAACCAAGTGTTACCTATGATTAAGTTGAGCTCTGTGCAAAATTCTACCAGGCGGCTTCCTCTTTCATTTCTTAGCCCCAATCCATATTCACCTACTACGTTTCCTTCTCTCCCTTTTCCTGCTACCGAATTCCAGTCACCCATGACTATTAAATTTTCGTCCCCCTTCACTATCTGAATAATTTATTTTATTTCGTCATACATTTCTTCAATTTCTTCGTCATCTGCAGAGCTAGTTGGCATATAAACTAGTAGGCGTGGGCTTCGTGTCTATCTTGGCCACAATAATACGTTCACTATGCTGTTTGTAGTAGCTTACCCGCACTCCTATTTTTTTATTCATTATTAAACCTACTCCTGCATTACCCCTATTTGACTTTGTATTTATAACCCTGTATTCGCCTGACCAGAAGTCTTGTTCCTCCTGCCAGCGAACTCCACTAATTCCTACTATATCTAACTTTAACCTATCCATTTCCCTTTTTAAATTTTCTAACCTACCTGCCCGATTAAGAGATCTGACATTCCACGCTCCGATCCGTAGAACGCCAGTTTTCTTTCTCCTGATAACGACGTGCTCCTGAGTAGTCCCCGCCCGGAGATCCGAATGGGGGACTATTTTACCTCCGGAATATTTTACCCAAGAGGACTCCATCATCATTAACCATACAGTAAAGCTTCATGCCCTCGGGAAAAATTACGGCTGTAGTTTCCCCTTGCTTTCAACCTTTCGCAGTACCAGCACAGCGAGGCTGTTTAGGTTAGTGTTACAAGGCCAGATCAGTCAATCATCCAGACTGTTGCCCTTGCAACTACTGAAAAGGCTGCTGCCCCTCTTCAGGAACCAAGCGTTTGTCTGGCATCTCAACAGATACCCCTCTGTTGTGGTTGCACCTACGGTACGGCTATCTGTATCGCTGAGGCACGCAAGCGTCCCCACCAACGGCAAGGTCCATGGTTCATGGGTTGGTTCAAATGGCTCTGAGCACTATGGGACTCAACTACTGAGGTCATTAGCCCCCTAGAACTTAGAACTAGTTAAACCTAGCTAACCTAAGGACATCACACACACCCATGCCCGAGGCAGGATTTTAACCTGCGACCGTAGCGGACTCGCGGTTCCAGACTGCAGCGCCAGAACCGCGCGGCCACTTCGGCCGGCCATGGTTCATGGGGGATATATATATGTATGTATGTATGGGCTTCAGACAGCTGTTGCATGACAGAGTGTTATGATTTATCAACGAGTCATCAAGCCAATAAATTAGGTGATTCATTGCCCATAGCGATAAAGGGCAATGAAACAGCAGTTGTGGTCGTGGGTGTATGACTGTATCCAGTGTCCTAGGACGAAGACTAGGTTCAATTCATCGGGTGACAAGCACACAAATGCCGCGAAAATTGAAGCCAATGCACTTAAAAACTGGCGAAAGATAGGCGAAACAAAAAGATAATGTGGAGTGATTTAAAGATGCATGGATAACATGGGTGTGTATAACGTTAAACAAAATAACTAAGCCGACACATCAAAATGAAGAATTTGATAAATATCCAAGTGAAGGTTAAAATTAGCAGCAGATATGAGGCAACAACAAAAGAATGTATGATGATCAACAGACTGTTCGAGGTGATCTTCGACCGTCATTGGGCTAGCTGCCAACTGGGCAGACACATGAACTAAATGTCATAAATATCTCACGTACAGCATTTTTTTCTCAGTGATACACACTGACACGCCGGGTGTCAAATATCACCCAGTCTGATAATCGGTTTCGAGCGTGAACGTAAAACGTTTTCAGCTTTGACATTCGCATTCAGAGAACTTCACTGCATATTTTTCTCAAGTTTCAGTTTGACTTCTGTTTATGGATGGTGTTCCACAGATATCGCACCGAACTCGTCCGACCTGCAGACTTTCGTCACCCTACCACCCCTGTTTTGTTGAAGAGTAGTTTCAAAGCATTTCCCTCTAGTCGGGTGAGACGTAGATCCTTCGCCGTCGGAGCAGAGCGCGCAGCCTCGGTCACTAGAACGCTATCCGGTGCCGGCTAATTGCTCTGATTCCCATCCACCCTGTGCGAACCAGTCACACGCACCTCTGCTCGGAGGTTACGTCTCACAAGACCTCGCAGGAACTTCCGCTCAAACGCAGAACCGTTGCTGCTGTGATACAGCCATCTCGAGGATGTGCCCAGTTGTAGGCGGCATGGGACTGTCGCCGTTCTGGACCCTGACGCTGATTCAGAAAATGCTCTTAAACTAGGTAAAAAAAATCCATTCTCTGTCGTTTCAATGCCAAGAATATGAATAGTGAACGTAATTTTATTCCAGCTATAACGGAAACGTTAACTGGTACGGTTTTTACAGCAGATGCCAATAATAAAAAATGAGCTCGTTCGGCTAATAGCATGTAGCCCAGTAGGTTTGTAAAACATTGCTGTAGTTTCAGCTGTAGCTGCGCCGCGGATTCTCCAAAGGAGTGTTGATGCTGGGACGGTCAATGGATGTCGAGCCAATAACCTTCCTACTCAGTGTGATTTCCTTAACCGACCGCTCATTTCGAAGGAAATATTTCCCTTTTTTAACATATTATGTTGACTACAACACTTTAGATGATTTCCTGTCGCCATCAATGCTCAAGAAATCACGAACCCTTCAACAAACCAAGTCGCGCACTTGTTGGCAAAACTCCTGGAACAACACGTAAACATACTGGATTAGCATCCACCAAATCGATACGCATACTACGTAACAATTATCGCAATAATAGTCTCTTCGTCACTGCAAGAAAAGAGGTAAGATACACAAACAGTCTGTCCGTCTGTCTCTGCCTCTCTCTCTCTCTCTCTCTCTCTCTCTCTCTCTTCTCTCTCTCTTTCTCTCTCTCTCTCTCTCTCTCTCTCTCTCTCTCTCACACACACACACACACACACTCACACACACACACACACACAAACACAGAAACGCACACGTAGAACATTTATGCAAGTAGGAAGAGAAGCACATATATTTGAAATACGTAATTGATTCAACAGCAATGATAAAACAGATATTTAAGTAACATCGATGCTCATCACATCACTTGCATTGACTGCAAAAAACTGTATATTCGACAGACAGGCAGAGCTGTGGCGGATAAGACTAACAGAGAATGAACGAAGCTGGAGATGGCAGAAGTCAGACTCCACTTTTGCTGAACATATTGGTCAACATGTGTAGAAAGAAGGGATCTCTCTCTCTCTCTCTTCTCTTCTCAAGAGATCACAGGCCCTGTAGACTACGCGCTACATCAACGATCTGCTTCCACCATCTTCTATCTCTCGCAGTCTCTCTTCACCCTACAGAGATTCCTAATGTTGCGATGTCATTCTCTATTTCATCTTTCCACCTTGCACGAGGTCGGCCCAATGGTCTTGTTGCCTGGAGAGTTCCCTCAAATGCTTTCTTGGTGATTCTGTTGTTTTCCATTCTAGCCACATGTCGAGCCCATTGCAGACTCCTACGTTTTAATTTCTGGATGACAGTGGGTTGCTTCATTAACTGATAAATTTCATTGTTCTTTCGAATTCTCCATACGCCATTCTCCTACACAGGTCACCAGATTTTTCTCATTACTTTTCTTTCGAAAACATTCAGTTTTTCTCTTTCATTCTTTATAAGCTTCCATGTTTCTGCACCGTACAGTTCTATGGGGCAGATGATAGTGTTGTATATCTTCATCTTTGTGGTGATTGACAAAACTTTACTTTTGAATGGGTTGCTTAATGAATACAGACATTTGACCCTGAGGCTATTCTTACGTTTATATCAATTATTATGATATTTTTACTATTGAAACGTGATCCAAGGCATTTAAACTGAAAAACTTTTCTGAATTTAGAATGTTTGTCTATTTCAAAGTAAGGATTTGGGTTTATGACTCGACCTATTTCCATATATTCTGTTTTCTCTTGGTTAATCAAAAGCCCCAGTTTGCTGGCACTGTGCCTGAAAGATCAGTTCTTCTTCAGTTTCACTCAGCAACACTATGTCATCTGTGTAAGCCAGGAGTTTTACTTCACTGTGTCCGAATCGAAGACCATTGTATAGATGTAAATTACTCTCCCGAACCACTTTCTCTAATGCAAGGTTGAAGAGGAAACATGAAAGAGCGTCTGCTTGTCGTAAGCCTGTTTTAATTGGAAAGGTGGGGGATATGGATCCTCTGAACGTCACTCCTGCCTGGGATCCACCCATGCAGGGTTGTGTCATCCTAATGATTCTATTGGGAATACTAAATTCTCGTAATGTGTTGTAGAGGATACTTCTGTGGATGCTGTCATAGGCTCGCTGGAAGTCAATGAAGAGACAGTGGATGTTTTTGTTAAATTCCCAGTTATCTTCAAAGATCTGTTGTATAGTAATCATATCACCAGTTGTGGTACGGTTTCTTGGAAATCCAACCTGGTAATCTTGAATAATGGTTTCTGTGTAGGGTTTAAGTTTTTCCAGAATGATCATTGACAGGATTTTGTAAGTCGTGTTCAGTAAACTGATTCCTCTGTAATTTCCACATTCCATTCTGTTTCCTTTCTTGTGTATGGGACAAATGATTGCAGTTTTCCAATCTTCAGGCAGTATTTCATTTTTCCAGATCATTGTGATAAGGTTATGAATTTCTTTGTGTAGTTTGCTTCCTCTTTACCATTTCTGCTGATATCTGGTCCTCGCCTGCTGCCTTGTTGTTTTCAACTTCTGAATGATGTGGATCACTTCCTGTTATGTGACCCTACATTCGTCATTATTAATGCTGTCACTCTCAGACATTGCGTAAATGAAGGTTATGTGCGGATCAGTGCAATTTAACATTTCTGAGAAATACTCTTTCCATCTTTCTAGGATATCTTCCGGCTGTGTTAGCATATTTTGATTTTTATCTTTTATGAATAGATTTTCTTTTTGATAACCTCCCTTACTTTTCTTTGTATACTGTGTATACATTCCTGCTTTCCACTTCTATATATTCTAGGACACCAGTTAGATATTTCCTTTCCTCTGTTCGTAGAACTCTTGCTGTTTCTCTTCTGACCGCATTGAAGATTTCTCTCCTGTTCTCATTCTCCTTATTGTGCAGCTACAGCATCCTGGCTTCTTTCCTATTTTCCACTGCTCTCTGACACTTTTCGTTGAACCATTTTTGTTCCTTCGTTTTCTTTTTCCTGCCCAGTGTTTTTTCTGCTGCATCTGTTATTACAGTCTTCATTCTTTCCCAAGTCTTCTCGAAACTATTTTCCTCCTCAGCAATTCTGTAAATCCGTTATTTATTTCAAACGCATAGGTTTCTTTAACAGAGAGTTCCTTCTGTTGTTCGATGTCTAAATTAGGTTTTGGTGTGGCTTTTGGCTGTTGATTCGAAATCATCTTGATTTTCATCTTTCCTACCACTAGGAAATGATATGAGCCAATTTCAGCTCCTCTGTACTTTCTGACATCTCTTATAAATGAAGTGCAACGTTGATTTGTCATAACATGGTCAATCTGATTTACTGTTTTGCCATCTGGAGAGCACCATGTACCTTTGTGTATTTATTTGTGAGGTAACATCGTCGAGCAAATTCTCATATTCTTTTACAGTGCAAAGTTGATCATTTTTAATCTATTTTCGTTTGTGGTCGAGTGCTTGCCATTGTTTCCTATTGTGGGGATGAACATATCCTCTTTACGTATTTTTCCATTAAAGTGCCCTAGGATAATTCTTATATTTCTTGTTGGAATACTTGCGACTACCCTCTCTAATTCTTCATAGTACTCATCTTTCTCATCCTCAGTTGAATCTTCCGTCGGTGCATGGACATTTATAAATGTTATATCGTACCACTGATGTTTGATTGTTATGTAAGACATTCTTTTGTTAATGGGATGGAATTCCTTAACCCGATTAACAATCCTGTTCTTAACAGCAAAACCAGTCTCCCCCATAAAAAATGACACAATTATCCTCCTTGTGTATCCCTTCTCCAAGCCACCTAACTTCCTGTAGAGCTACTTTGTCTTATATGTTTTTAATTCATATATGAAAGTAGCTGCCGCAGCTGGTTTATTGAGACTACGAACGTTCCATGTCCCAAATGTGAAGCGAATTCCTGTTCCGTAACCTCTATCCGTTTCCTTTGAATCCATTATCCGAGGCACATCGTTGACGTGAGCGAGTAGGTATAGGATCCCCTGGCCGCGTTACGAGCGCTGCGCAGGTTAAGCTTGGTGATGGGGCTGCCACCTCACAGCTTCCAAGCTCGCTAAATAATATTTTGATTCACCATTTCCTAGGCAGATTGCCTTTCCCAGGCTCTAAGCTCCGCCTTCCGCCTCTTCTACCGTTGGAATGCTATAAAAAAATTCTCTTCCGGCATCAGAGCCGTTGACTTCCTCTTCACTGGTTTTGGTCGATCCCAGATATTTTACTTCCTCGGTACCCACCACATCAGGTGAGAATTCCCCTATCCGCCACCTGGGGAGGCGCTCGATGGGGAACCATCAACCCCCCATGGGAGAAAGAAGGTCATAGATACAAAATGCTACATATAGGCAATGAAAGGAAAAGAAACTTAACCTGTTAGAAGCACTTGAAGTAAATAAACACTTAGCTCGGAACTCCCAACTGGTTCTGAACGACCAATTACAGCTGACCACATTCCTGCTTTGAAGCTTCACATGGCACAGTCAACCGGAGACACAATCTGGGACCTCGGCCCCAATGATCACATTCATATCACAGCAGAACTGTCATTATACTTGCTTTTGTTTTCCTACCAACCCTTAGTATTACATTCACACAACTTGCACGTGGGGCGTTCAACAAGTAAGACAAAACATTTTCTTCTGAAAGCAGGTTGGTTTTATTCAGAATTCCACAACGCCATATTATTCCCCACTACTCTGGCTACAAAACCCTGTTTTTCTACACAATCTCCGTTCAATGCGGCGGATTCATGCCTTCTTACTGAGATTGCCTTTTTGTTCCCGCGTTTCATTCCCATGTTTCATTGTCTGTGACGATCTTCGACAGAAAGTTGCCACGATCAGCGCTCATGGTACCACTCTACTGGTCGACGTTGGAGCCAACGTCTTGCTGCATCAATAACCTCCTCGTCATCCACGTACTGCTTCCCGCTCAGTGTATCCTTCATTGAACCAAATGGATGCAAGTCGGAAGGTGAGAGATCCGGGCTGTAGGGTGGATGAAAAAGGAAAAAAAATGGAAATGAGCGTTTGGCGTCATTGGCCGGGAGGCCCCTTGGCGGTGAGGGGTGGGGGGGGGGGGAGGTAGGTCCTGCTGCCTTGGTGCAGGTCTTATTACATTCGACGCCACATTGGGCGACCTGCGCGCCGGATGGGGATGAAATGATGATGAAGACAACACCAGTCCCTGAGCGGAGAAAATCTCCGACCCAGCCGGGAACCGAACCTTTTTTTTAAACTTTTATAAACTTTTATTTACAAAGTAACAATTTTTGCTTTACAAAAACAGTTTGCATTTTACTTGTTCCCATAAGACAATCCGTTCTGTGCTTTTTTTTCTGTTACTGTCCAGGTAATTATTTCCTTCGGTCTTCTATATTTTTCGAGTGTCTGTCAGACTGAGTTCGTTAGCAGTTTCTTACGCTGTTTATTATTTCAGTTTAGCGTTTTCTGAGTCTTGATACATTCCATTTGTACATGTGCCAGAAGGAATTTGGAAGAAAGCATTGACTGCAAGATCTAGTTAGTTACACAGAATAATTGAGAAATAAAAGTTATTTTAAGGTGTTTTTACGTATTACTAGTTGGGTTATTGTTTTACATTTTGAATTGTGGATATTTTCTATCCATTTTAAAATCAAGTTGTATTTTAACTATTTTCTTATTAAACCTAGTGTTGGGAAGCAAAAAAGGGAAGCATTTTATGTTGGGCTTTGAAAATCAGACCGTGGTGCAATATACAGTAGACGTGAAATCAACTTGACAGAAACGTCAACGAATGTATCAACCGTCAGCCGTTACTTGGTAAGCAAAGTGGGATCCAAAGGAAAACACTCATGAATAAATATCTTAACATAGAAAACACCGGGCCCGTAGGACGGCAGTCCGTCGCGCTGACCACACAGCTATCGCAGCGGACGATGGAGAAGAACAGTCCTGTGAATTTTCGTGAGCTCTTTTTGGGTGCGCAGAGCTGAGTCAGGCCATGCGTTGTCGTGGAGGAGGAGAAGTTCGTTTGCATTTTCGTGGTGACGAACACGCTGAAGTTGTTTATTCAATTTCCTGAGGATAGCACAGTACACTTCAGAGTTGATCGTTGCAGCATGAGGGAGGACATCAAACTGAATAGTCCCTTCAGTGTACCAAAAGACCGTCGCCACGATTTTTTACAGGCTGAGTGGCGGCTTCGAACTTTTTATTCGGAGGAGAAGTTGTGTGGCGCCACTCCATAGATTGCATTTTTGTTTCAAATGACTCTGACAAGGGAACCTCCCCATCGCACCCCCCTCAGATTTAGTTATAAGATGGCACAGTGGATAGGCCTTGAAAAACTGAACACAGATCAATCGAGAAAACAGGAAGAAGTTGTGTGGAACTATGAAAAAAATTACTAAAAATATGCAAACTAAGTAGTCCATGCGAAGATAGGCAACATTAAGGACGAGGAACGCCGTGGTCCCGTGGTTAGTGAGGGCAGCTACGGAGCAAGAGGTCCTAGGTTCAAGTCTTCACTCGAGTGAAACGTTTAATTTCTTATTTTCAGTTTATGTGACAAACTCTTATGTTTTCATCACTTTTTTGGGAGTGATTATCACATCCACAAGAAAACCTAAATCGGGCAAGGTAGAAGAATCTTTTTAACCATTCGCCAAGTCTACGAGTTAGGTGGGTCGACAACATATTCCTGTCATGTGACGCACATGCCGTCACCAGTGTCGTACAGAATATAGTAGACGTGTTTTCCTGTGGAGGAATCGGTTGACCTATGACCTTGCGATCAAATGTTTTCGGTTCCCATTGGAGAGGCGCGTCCTTTCGTCTACTAATCGCACGGTTTTGCAGTGCGGTCGCAGAACACAGACACTAAACTTATTACAGTGAACAGAGACGCCAATGAACGAACGGACAGATCATAACTTTGTGAAAGTAAAGAAAGTAAAATTCTCACTCGTGGGAAGACTTGAACCAAGGACCTTTCGTTCCGGAGCTACTCACGCTTACCACGGGACCACGGCGCTCCTGAGCACGTAGTCTCCTTGATGTTGCCTATCTTGCGCATGGAATACTCAGTTTGCATATTTTAGTAATTTTTTTCATAGTTCCACACAACTTCTTCCTGTTTTCTCGATTGATCTGTGTTCAGTTTTTCAAGGCCTATCCACTGTGCCAGCTTATAACTGAATCTGATGGGGGTGCGATGGGGAGGTTCCCTTGTGAGCACTATGCGACTTAACTTCTGAGGTCATCAGTCGCCTAGAACATTTTTTTTTTCATCGAGTAGCACTTGCAACCTACGTTCTCAATTATTTGCTTGACGTATTCCAATATCTGTCTTCCTCTACAGTTTTTCGCCTCTACAGCTCCCTCTAGTACCATGGAAGTCATTCCCTCATGTCTTAGCAGATGTCCTATCATCCTGTCCCTTCTCCTCATCAGTATTCTCCACATATTCCTTTCCTCTCCGATTCTGCGTAGAACCTCCTCATTCCTTACCTTATCAGTCCACCTAATTTTCAACATTCGTCTATAGCACCACATCTCAAATGCTTCGATTCTCTTCTAGAACTTAGAACTAATTAAACCTAACTATCCTAAGGACATTCCACACATCCATGCCCGAGGCAGGATTCGATCCTGCGACCGTAGCGGTCGCTCGGCTCCAGACTGTAGCGCCTAGAACCGCACGACCACTCCGGCCGGCATTTTTGTTTCCTCTTCGAAGTGATGTTTCATCGCCTGTGACGATGTTCTACAAGAAACTGTCACGATCAGCCTCATAACGCGCAAGCAACTCCGCACAGAGGGCCCTCCGTTGCTCTGTATGGCCTCCTGCTAAGTGGTGAGGAACCCAGCGGCCACACGCCTTTGATTACCCAAAGTGATAGACGAGCGTGTGATCACTACCAGCAGAGACGTCCAGTTGCGCGGCGACGTGTTTGATTGTGATCCGTCGATCAGCTCCAGTGTGAGTGACTGCACATTGCAACATTGGAGGAGCTACAGCTGTGAGCGGCCGACCGGGACGTGAGAGAGCGGACAAGTATGTGAGGCTTTGTTGCGATGATGACAGATGCCTCGTCCAACGGCACGCCGTGCTTTTGTTTTCTTACAAGTCTCCATAGATATTCTGCAAACGTCTATGAAAATCTGCGATGCTCTGGTTTTCCACCAAAAGAAACTCAGAGACAGTTCTTTACTTGCAGACGCCATTTGAAGGCTACATATAGTGCCGCGGCCTATCGGAGCTTCATGAAACTATAAGGCCTGAAGTAGGAATATTCCACGGTGTCCCATAACAAACTCTGCATTTTTTTCAACCTAAATTAGCACGGAAAAAAAGTGTTGCATTGCTTTTTGAACGCCCCTTGTATATTTCAATTTTGTGTGTTTTTGTTATGTACTGTGTTTGATACTATTCGTACTGTAAACAGTAATTAAATATGTTTGGTGCATAACACGAGTACCCACCTTAGACTTGCGCGTTAACAAGCCACTTCTGGGATTCAGGCAGGTGTGCCAACTCCGGATAGAGCCCGCCCGGCGGGTGTGTCCGAGGACCCGTGTGCTGGCCAGCCCCGAAGTGGTTTTTAGTCGGTTTCCGACATCCGATTATGTGAACATCAGGCTGCTGCCCAAGTTCCGTTTCATTTACAGGGTACAGAAACATTTCGGAAACGTTCTCACACTTTCACATGGGGTAACGCGAGACGCAGACTGATAGGATACACAAATTCCGTCCCATGGGGTAAGGGTGGCGACAGGAAGGGTATCCGTCCACCATCTGCCACTAACACTGCCAGATCCAGACTAGGATGCCGACCCCGTGAAGAAAAAGGGTATATGACAGGAAAAGGAAGAAGGTGGATACCACGAGTAATGAGCGCTCGATTTGGCATGTCTGACCTAATGTCATGATTACCAAAGACTCTGTGTTCGAAGGGGGGAAGGATCGAAAAGTTTCTAGCCTGACAAATAAAGAATGACAGAAATTTCATAACACCAATTTATTTTTCAATGTAATACACGTGTACACTAATACACTTGCGGGCACGCTCAGATAACTTCTGCAAAACATTCAAATAGAAGGTTTTCGATTCCGAGTCCAACCAAGCGTTCACAGCATTAATTACTGCATCACTATTGTCAAATAGTCGTCCTTTGAGGTCTTTTTTTAGGTTTGGGAAAAGAAAAATATCTGATGTAGCCAAATCTGGAGAATATGGCGGATGACGTAATAACTGGAACCCGCAGTCACGCATAGTGTCGGGGCCCTTCGTGCGCCGGTGCGTTATCTTGATGCAAAACAACTCCGCGCGCCAATTTTCTACTCCTTTTGTTCTTTATCTCTTCTCTTGAACGGAGCAGGCGGGTGCAATAGTGTGATACATTGATAGTTACGCCCTTTTGCAAGTAATCCACCATAATTACCCCTTCTGCTTTCCAGAAGACCGATGCCATCACGTTACCGGCTGATTTTTGCACCCGGAAATTTTTTGGTGTTGGGATGAAGTACGTTTTCATTGTTGTGACTGTTGTTTTGTGTCAGAATCAAAGTGGTAAACCCATGTTTCGCCATTGTCACATACTTTGCAAGAAAGCCGTCTTCATCCGCTTTAAATTGGCAGACGACTTCTTCGGAACACTATACACGCTCCCGTCTCTGATCTGCATTCAAGCCTTTTGGAACGCACCGAGATGAAACTTCCCGCATTCCCAAAATATCCACAACAATGTTATGAGCACGCCCATGGGATATTCCAAATGTGGTTTCAATGTCGTTGAACAGTGTACGATGCTCCTGCAAAATTGTGTCGCGAATGGCAGTCATTGTTTCATCAGTGGCAACGGTCACAGGTTTTCCGCTCCTTGGCGCATCTTTCACACTCCTTCTTCCACGCTTTAATCGGACACCCAGTTTTTCACTGCTCCATAAGACGGAGCACTGTTTTAAGTGTATTCCGCAAGTCCTCTGGAACTTCCATGGCCTTCATTCCCTTCCAATGGAAATATTCAATCACAGCACGGTTCTTGATTCTCTCCATATTCGCCATTTTGCTTACACTACGGTATAGAACGCACCCGAGCGGCGTAACTAACAAAGCTGGAGATGCGAAATTTGACTTGTACACCCATAGTATAAAGTAGGTGGTGGTGGTGGTTTGTGCGACATATTACGGTAACTATCTCGGGATAGAAACTTTTCGACCGTCCCTCGTATGTTGATAGTATGTTTGTTTCTAACATCTCGTTTCCTGCACACAAGCGTCTCTTGCAGACGCTTGTCAGTTTTTTTCTGATTGTGGCCCAATAAGCCGGAAGCCTGTTTGAAATAAATAATAGTGAATCCGAAACGAGGTTTATGTATTTTCCAATTTTGCATATTTGGAATTATGTTGTTCAATAACCACTCACTGATCTGTCGTAGGTACGAGTAATTTAAGATATCAGTCACTGTGTTCATTAGTCTTGGGGTCATTCCTACGCTGCGCCGATCTTGCTTCATGGCTGATTTGTTCGGCTTATTGGAGTGATGTCATATACATTTGGGCAGCAACGCATTTTACACTATACAAATTGCCACGCAGGTAGTCGAGGTGAATAGATGACGAGCGTTCAATACTTAAAGCAACTCAATTTTTAATCGAAAAACATCGGTTAAAAAATGCGGAATTCCATGTAGGACATCGTCGTACGAGGCGTTTTTTTTAAGTAAGTACCGTTTTGAAATTAAAAAAAGACGTGCTAAGATATCTCAATAATTTTATTTTTACATGAAAGCCTGTACCTTAATCTACTTTTCTACATAATTTCCGTCAATATTGAGGCACTTGTCATAACGTTGTACCAGTTTTTGAATACCCTCCTCATAGAAGTCTGCCGCCTGACTTGTTAACCACTGCATCATCAATGGTTTGACTTCGTCATCGTCTTGAAGACGCTGACCGCCCAGGTGTTCCTTCAAGTGCAAGAGCTGATGGTAGTCACTGGGCGCACGATCGGGGCTGTACGGAGGTCAGATTCACCCAGAAAATCATGTGCAAAGTTTTTTGGGACAAAAAGGAGTATTGCTTGTGGGATTTCTGCCTTGTAACGAGACAATCAATGCTGCAGCTTACTGTAAGACATTTCACAATCTGCGCCGTTCAATTCAGAACAAAAGACGTGGCAAATTGAGCAAGGGCATCGTTTTGCTGCAAGACAATGCCCGTCCGCATGTGGCGAATCAGACCAAAGATCTCATCACATCTTTTCGATGGGAAACTCTAGATCATCCTCCGTACAGCCCCGATCTTGCGCCCAGTGACTACCATCTCCTCCTGCATTTGAAGAAACACCTAGGCGGTCAGCGTCTTCAAGACGGTGACGAAGTCAAAACATTGGTGATGCGGTGGTTAACAAGTCAGGCGGCAGACTTCTATGAGGAGGGTATTCAAAAACTGGTACAACGTTATGACAAGTGCCTGAATATTGACGGAAATTATGTAGACAAGTAGATTAAGGTACAAGCTTTCATGTAAAACTAAAATTATTGAGATATTTTCGCATGTCTTTTTTTTAAATTTCAAAACGGTTCATACTTAAAAAACACGCCTTGTATATTCCCGCTACAGCCCCTATACTTTCATGAAGGTCTGATAGGCGGCGGCACAATGCGTCGCCCCCAAAGTGAGGTCTGTAATGGAGGAGAGTTCCAAGCAAAGAACTGTTATTGAGTTTCTTTCGACGGAAAACCAAAGCATCGCGAATATTCATAGGAACTTGCAAAATGTCGACGAGGATTTGGCAGTGAACAAAAACACGTGTTCGTCGGCACAGAAATGCAAACAAGGTTTTCTTTCTTCATGACAACACAAGGCCTCTCATAAGTCAGCGCACCTGAGAGGAGTTCACAAAACTTCAGTGGACTTCTTTTTCAGTCATCGTACATCCCGAGTCTCGCACCTTTCGGCTTCCGTCTGTTTGGCCAAATGTAGAATGCACTCCTTGGGAAGCAGTACATAGAGACGGGGAGGTTACTGATGCAGCAACAAGTTGGCTCCAATGTCGACCAGCAGAGACGTGCCATGTGCCATGTGCCCTCCAATTAAGGTGACCTAAGGCCGTCGCATTGAACGGAGGTTATGTTGAAAAATAGGCGTTTATAGCCCAAAAAGTGGGAATAATATGGTGTATTGGAATCATGAATGAAACCAATCTGCTTTAAGAAAAAATGTGTTTCATTATTTATTGACCACCCTCATACATTGTTAGTACAGTAAGATTTTAGTGCAGAGTTAAAAATGTTTTCAGTGATCAACATTGGGCGCTGATGACCGCGGAGTTGAGCGCCCCACAAACCAAACATCATCATCAATGAGCACAATGATACTTAGAATAGAAGTATCCCAGTTAGAACGGCTAAAGCGGAATGAAAACGATTTTAAATTACGAAGAGGTGTCTATTCTGCCAATGAGCCTGAACGTTATGACTATCTAACAATGTGCAGGTCAAAATTTGGAGTGCAGTACAGAACCAGTTCTAAGTCGTTTGGATTTGGAAGGTTTCTGGGATACGTTGCACTGGATGCCTACCCACACGTCAAGCACTTGCTGTAAATTATGGGCGGAGTTGGCGCCCCACAAACCAAACATCATCATCAATGGGCACCATTGTGCCGTGTGGTCCTGCGGTTGATTGTTCCGGTGTAGCGTGTTCGATCTCTTTCGATTCGCTTTGCGGTGCGCGGGTTGGTGCGCCCTCTGGGATTCCGTGCGGGGAAGCCGAAAGGGAGTCTCTGGCAGAGAGAGAGGCAGACGCGCGGGCCTGGGCGGAGCGACGCCGGAAGATCGCGGTGTGGTGTCACCGCCAGACACCACACTTGCTATGTGGTAGCTTTAAATCGGCCGCGGTCCATTAGTACATGTCGGACCCGCGTGTCGCCACTGTCAGTAATTGCAGACCAAGCGCCACCACACGGCAGGTCTAGAGAGACGTACTAGCACTCGCCCCAGTTGTACGACGACTTTGCTAGCGACTACACTGACGAAGCCTTTCTCTCAATTGCCGAGAGATAGTTAGAATAGCCTTCAGCTAAGTCCATGGCTACGACCTAGCAAGGCGCCATTAACCATTTCTAGAGAGTGTCTCACTTGTATCATCAAGAATGCTGTATACAAATGATGGATTAAAGTTAAGTATTACAGGAGCTACGTACTTTTCTTTATAGCATTCATTACGTATCCTGTTTCAGACATCACGCCAGCCGGCGTGTGTAACGCGTGCATTTCGGCTACTTCCGAGTGGCGTGGCTGTCTTGCTACGCCACAACACGCGGAAGTCGCGCCAGCAAGTGGTGTAAGTGTGGCAGTTGCATTGGGGCCGGCCGAGCAGCCGAATTGGAGCTGCTGCAGTGACTCGCTGTCGTTCGTTCTGTTTACGAGTTCAACCTTCTTCACGCTGTGGCTACGGGCTGGTGTGATTCTGGCCGTTACCTTATTAGCGGCATTTGGTTAATATTGTTAAAGGTGAGCTGTTAGCTTGGTGCATCTTCATCTGGTGGAGTTACAGCGAGACTTCGTTCTGCCGTATTCTGGCTTGCGTTGCTGAGCAGTGAGTGTTCCCACGTCGCTTGTCGAAATACTGACTTGTGCCCTAGTTGATTTACATATTAAGTGGAGTGCCTATGTGGGCGTGTTTGCTTAAATTGTTCATGAAGTGTTTCACAATACCCTTACTTGAGTGTCTTTACATTGCATTTCAGTTTGTTACTGAACTTATGTCAGTTAAGGGACGCCCAAATTGTCACACTAGTCAAGTAAAGTTTAAGTCTACTGTAACACCACTGTTTACCTGTTGGATTAAAATTAATTCAATCTTAACCACAGCTAGGAATAATTGAAGGCTAATTGTAAGTGCCGTGTGTGTTTGTTTTTTTGTCCCTTTCTCTTACTCACTACTGTTGAGTGTTAAACTGTTTTGGAAGCCTCTTTGACGTCATTTCACGGTGTGATTTTAGAAAGAGTTCTGTTGGTACTGTTGTTAACGGCTCCTGTTGCAACGGGGGTTCTGGTCCACACATCTATCGCACGCCAGGGGTTTAGTGCCAACTCGCCCCAGTTGTACGACGACTTTGCTAGCGACTACACTGACGAAGCCTTTCTCTCAATTGCCGAGAGATAGTTAGAATAGCCTTCAGCTAAGTCCATGGCTACGACCTAGCAAGGCGCCATTAACCATTTCTAGAGAGTGTCTCACTTGTATCATCAAGAATGCTGTATACAAATGATGGATTAAAGTTAAGTATTACAGGAGCTACGTACTTTTCTTTATAGCATTCATTACGTATCCTGTTTCAGACATCACGCCAGCCGGCGTGTGTAACGCGTGCATTTCGGCTACTTCCGAGTGGCGTGGCTGTCTTGCTACGCCACAACACGCGGAAGTCGCGCCAGCAAGTGGTGTAAGTGTGGCAGTTGCATTGGGGCCGGCCGAGCAGCCGAATTGGAGCTGCTGCAGTGACTCGCTGTCGTTCGTTCTGTTTACGAGTTCAACCTTCTTCACGCTGTGGCTACGGGCTGGTGTGATTCTGGCCGTTACCTTATTAGCGGCATTTGGTTAATATTGTTAAAGGTGAGCTGTTAGCTTGGTGCATCTTCATCTGGTGGAGTTACAGCGAGACTTCGTTCTGCCGTATTCTGGCTTGCGTTGCTGAGCAGTGAGTGTTCCCACGTCGCTTGTCGAAATACTGACTTGTGCCCTAGTTGATTTACATATTAAGTGGAGTGCCTATGTGGGCGTGTTTGCTTAAATTGTTCATGAAGTGTTTCACAATACCCTTACTTGAGTGTCTTTACATTGCATTTCAGTTTGTTACTGAACTTATGTCAGTTAAGGGACGCCCAAATTGTCACACTAGTCAAGTAAAGTTTAAGTCTACTGTAACACCACTGTTTACCTGTTGGATTAAAATTAATTCAATCTTAACCACAGCTAGGAATAATTGAAGGCTAATTGTAAGTGCCGTGTGTGTTTGTTTTTTTGTCCCTTTCTCTTACTCACTACTGTTGAGTGTTAAACTGTTTTGGAAGCCTCTTTGACGTCATTTCACGGTGTGATTTTAGAAAGAGTTCTGTTGGTACTGTTGTTAACGGCTCCTGTTGCAACGGGGGTTCTGGTCCACACATCTATCGCACGCCAGGGGTTTAGTGCCAACTCGCCCCAGTTGTACGACGACTTTGCTAGCGACTACACTGACGAAGCCTTTCTCTCAATTGCCGAGAGATAGTTAGAATAGCCTTCAGCTAAGTCCATGGCTACGACCTAGCAAGGCGCCATTAACCATTTCTAGAGAGTGTCTCACTTGTATCATCAAGAATGCTGTATACAAATGATGGATTAAAGTTAAGTATTACAGGAGCTACGTACTTTTCTTTATAGCATTCATTACGTATCCTGTTTCAGACATCACGCCAGCCGGCGTGTGTAACGCGTGCATTTCGGCTACTTCCGAGTGGCGTGGCTGTCTTGCTACGCCACAACACGCGGAAGTCGCGCCAGCAAGTGGTGTAAGTGTGGCAGTTGCATTGGGGCCGGCCGAGCAGCCGAATTGGAGCTGCTGCAGTGACTCGCTGTCGTTCGTTCTGTTTACGAGTTCAACCTTCTTCACGCTGTGGCTACGGGCTGGTGTGATTCTGGCCGTTACCTTATTAGCGGCATTTGGTTAATATTGTTAAAGGTGAGCTGTTAGCTTGGTGCATCTTCATCTGGTGGAGTTACAGCGAGACTTCGTTCTGCCGTATTCTGGCTTGCGTTGCTGAGCAGTGAGTGTTCCCACGTCGCTTGTCGAAATACTGACTTGTGCCCTAGTTGATTTACATATTAAGTGGAGTGCCTATGTGGGCGTGTTTGCTTAAATTGTTCATGAAGTGTTTCACAATACCCTTACTTGAGTGTCTTTACATTGCATTTCAGTTTGTTACTGAACTTATGTCAGTTAAGGGACGCCCAAATTGTCACACTAGTCAAGTAAAGTTTAAGTCTACTGTAACACCACTGTTTACCTGTTGGATTAAAATTAATTCAATCTTAACCACAGCTAGGAATAATTGAAGGCTAATTGTAAGTGCCGTGTGTGTTTGTTTTTTTGTCCCTTTCTCTTACTCACTACTGTTGAGTGTTAAACTGTTTTGGAAGCCTCTTTGACGTCATTTCACGGTGTGATTTTAGAAAGAGTTCTGTTGGTACTGTTGTTAACGGCTCCTGTTGCAACGGGGGTTCTGGTCCACACATCTATCGCACGCCAGGGGTTTAGTGCCAACCGCCAACAGTGCGGTGTTATCAATCCTTTTAGAATCACCGTCTGGCCTACGACTATTGATGGATTTCTGTGGTAAAATTCAAATGGAGGCACTGTCTTGTTAACTTGTCTGAACTGAATGTGCTTGCCTTGTAAAACAGTTCATTACTGATTCTGAGTAGCTGAAGCAGTGGTAGGGCACTCGTTATCCTGGACCAGACTGTACTTGGCAGTAATTGCAGTGTCTTGGTAAATCGGTGTGCTACGTAAGATTATAACGCAAGCGCCATTGTGGGTAATATTTACCATATACCTTTATGAGTTGGTTCTGTGAATCATTGTGGCACACAGTGCTGTAGTGGGCAGATATTGCCATACGTCTGTGATGTTATTTCTTGTAAGCCATTGTGCCCATTAGGTTACGTAAGGCTTAAATACAGTGACCAGTTTGGTAATTTTCTGTGTTTCGTAATAACATTTTACAAGCATTAAAATTTTGAGAAAGGTTTAAACCTCATATTTGCAGATTGTTTGATGTTAGATAACTTGTTGATGATTCATGTTAAATCAGCTGATGTACATTTAAATTGAACAAGTTATGTGTCAATATGTCGTTACCAGAACCTTGCATGAATTTTCTTGCGTAATAAATTAAATTTTATATTCTATCCTCAATTTGTTGCTCAGCCTTCCACTCCAGCAGCCCCTGTATCCTGCTCCCAACCATATCAACCATGATACTTAGATGTACTCCATTGTGTTCAGAGTAAGGGAATTTTGTGGCCAAAACATCAACGTGGATTCGCTATGATGCTCCTCAAAACTCTGTAGTAACATTCTTGCTTTGCGACGTGTTATCTTTTTGGAAGACCCCATTGCCACTGGCGAAAACATCAGGCATGAAGGGACGCATTTGGTCCACAATAAAGTACACAGCTGTACTGGTGCTTTCTATTTCTACTACAGATCCCATTGGTACCCAGGTGAATGCCCCCCGCAGAAAATAGTGCCCCCACAGGCATTCGTACGTGGAGTGGTTGCATGTTTCGTGTAGCCATTTGCTTGGATGACAGCGTATCTGGATACGTCCATCGATGATGGAATAACAAGAAACGTGATTCATACGACCAGGCGATAAGTTTTCGATGATCTACGGTCCAATCTCGATGATTCCGTGCTCACTGTAACAGTAATTAACGTTGTCGTTGGGTGAATTTGGCAACATGTTGGGCCCATCTGCTGCAGAGCCCCATGTTCAATAATGTGAGCTGAGCAGTGAACTACGTAACACTTGTGCCTCCAAAAGCATTGTAATGAATCGTCAGATCTGCCACTTATGGCCGTGTATCCTGCTTTATAGAGAACGCAAGCCCAGTGACGTTTTGGGGACCCCTCGAAAATAGATCTTGTGGTGCTTGTTTGCTAATAAATCTAAAAAGAGTAAATATTAAATAAATCAGACATTCACACATCATAACTCAGGTCAAAAAAGAAATAAACTCACTCATTGATGCCCTCTTTGTACAACAAACAACGTCTCCGATTTTGTGAAGTGAGGCTACAAAACTTTTGCTAGATCGTTAACTGATAATATCTTTCCTTTCTTTCCAAACTCTTCCTACATTAAGTTTTTTAGGCTAATATGTTCATGTGACATATTTAAGGTTAAAACCGGTTCGCACTTTCTAACCAGTTTCTTCACTCTTTTCTGAATATTTTCATTTTCTAGCTTAAAATATGAACGGGATGTAAGAAAGATAAATGATCCTTAAAATTCTATAGACTGGTAGAACGTTTGTTTGGTGAGTTAAAATATCAGCAGAAACACAGAAAACTGTAATTTGAGAAGACTTTAGTGTATCCTCAATTCTGTTATCTGCAGGAAACTCGTCAAAAGATTTCTTCATTTTATCTGCGTGTTTTGAGGTCAACTTTGGATCAGTTCTCCAATAATTCGCTCGTACTTTCACTGTTTGTACTAAAAATTCATAACTGATTTTTAAGAAGTGGAGACATTCTCTATATCAACGCTAGGGAAATAAAGTAGTATGGAAAGACGGTTACGACTTTACAAATCTTGCCTCGAAATGCAAGATGCAGGACGAAATAAAAGTTTCCAAATCTTTTTATTAAATTTTCTTCCTCTCTGCTTTCGTCTTACTCTCTAAAATTATATTTGATAGGCACTGCAAAAATTGTATGGAATTCTGTCTGACTGACAACAAATCGAATCCGGTAGAGCCCCTAGTTGGGCGTGGTTTCCTCAGAGTAGTTGTAAAATGCCTGTCAGTAGCCATAGTTTCATTATTTGTTGCCATCGAACTACAGAGGCTCTAAGGAAAGCATAATTGCATTGTTTTTTCTCATTAAACTGATGCAGTTCCTTTACATTCATGAAGGATTCCTATAGTACCTAATTTATGTATTGAACAACGCACAAACTCATCATTTAGGTACCTTATTGTAATTCTTGACTGCAAACTTGAGTATTTGCCGCTCATAGACGCAGCACCACGATATCCTTGAACTCTGCACATGTCCTATTGCATGTTCAGCTTCGCTTAATCATTTACTATTTCTTTTCAAAACACCCTACATCATGGCTCGTTACCTTACGGAATCCTAAAACAATTCCCTTTACTTCAAACTTCTTTCTGTTCGCTTAAATCTCGGTCCAAATGTCTCACAACTCTAAGTTGGTCCTTTCTTCATACAATGAGGATTGTGTCCGTAATAACTGGAAAGAATGACTGCCGTTTAATTTCACAGATGATCCGCTCTAAAAGACAACCATTTGACAGTTGCGTCATGTAGTTTTGGATTCGTGGGCTCAAACGTTTGGTTCTGGTTTTTTTCATTTGAGAGATGTGTCCGCAGAAGAGAATCAGTTGCTTCTAAAACTGGCACGGTCTCGGCCGTAAAAATTGAGCACTTTTAGGCAGTTTGTAGGTTTTAATGAAATGACCTTAGCGAACAATGAAACAAATGGTCGAGGTGATGAACATTATACGAACTCGGGTAATCAGTAGGAGTCCACTGTTTTCCCCTCACCACCACATCGCTCCTTATATACAAGTTTGAAATCAAGCGGGAAATCTCATCGATTTAACTAAAATCAGTAAATTTGAACATTTTTACATCAATACCATATTAGAACTCTCGAGGAGACGTTAGAATTTTTGAAATAACAACAGAGGATGAATTAACAGCAAAAAACGCAGATATGGGAGAAAAATAATGTGAAGCATGCCTGTTGCGAGTAATGTCCTTCGGAAGCTTTTCCACTGATGAAGAGCTGGAAATCCTCGTTCAAATAATTGCCAATTAAGGCCTCGCCAGCCTCCCTTTCCAGTTTGCTGGGATTTGCTCGAAACCTCATAACTCTCTACGTTTTGACATTCTGTCCTGCATCTCTGGACTAAAAAAAATGAAAACAAAAAAAGCTGCGACTCAAAAATTTTAGTTGAATCAGCTAAAGCAAGCATGAATTTTACGAGCGAAAAGAAGTCTTTAATTGCTGAGTGGAAAACGAATGCAATCAGCGTAAGGCGCAAGAACTCTTGTTTCACGAACAGCTTCGGCAATAAAAATGGAGAACCTATGTTATACCATGTATATGTCAAAAATGTTTTGTCACAGACTCTTCACAGATACTCAGTGCAATATGAGTGAAGAAAAAAAAATGTCAATGAACATCATTGTTTTTCTGTGGCCACTGCCCACGGCAACAGTTTATGAATGAAATGTCAGCAAACCGCCTATAGACATAAGTTTTTGGTGTACGTACATTACTGCATCAGGCTTCGTGTGCACTTGCGGAGACGAGCCCGAATAGCCGCATGTGTTAGCACGCCGCTTCCGGAATTCGGGTAGGCGCTTCGTCTCCGGATCGAATCCTCCCGGTGGCGTAACGACTAGTGTTGTGGTTGTCCACATTGTACTAAGTGAATATCGGGCTGGTACTCACGTCTCGCCTTAGTTGCATGATTCGCAAACATTTAGAAAAACGTTCTCACATTCCCGCACTTTCACATGGGATAACAGAGGATGCAGTCACGTGGGGTACACAAATTCCATTCCAGGCCGGGGAGGGAACAGGGGGTGTTTGCGACAGGAAGGGCATCCTGTCACCCACTACAGACTGTGCTGTCATTGTCAAATCCAATAATTAACATATCAACCCCGTGAAGGTGCGAGATTAGGCTACGAAAAAGACTGTATTTCTGGAGTGCATTTAACTGTTCTGTATGGCTAAGAACAACAGTCACTAGGGGAGGTCACGACGTTCGAATCACCGATTTACTTCAGACTCTCTACACATTTAATAGTCCCTTAGGACAACGTAATGAGTAAATAGTAAGGCGTCCTACTTAGGCCATTTCGAGAAAATCGCATGAGAAGTTTTGCTCATCGATACTGTATCGGTGTGTTACAGCCCTGAGAGCGAGATGGTGGCACTCGTGTGGTTAGTGTTGAAGCTCCGTAATCGGCGGATCGCTGGATCGAGCTCCACTCATCTTTTATTTTAATTTTTTTTGTTCTTTTTTTCAACACCAGTCATATTATTTCATATACGTTCCATTTGAAGATTAATATGATTAAAAGACACGTGTATCTGCATAAAATTTTATTGAATTTCCAGTATTATTTGGGTGTTTGTTAATTTTTATCATTACAACAAATATTATATTGATAATTATCGATGAGTAAACGTCCAAATGCATAAATTTTTCCTGAAAATGTATACCCGTAGTGATTTCCGAAATCCCTTACACCTGTGATCGGGTAAGGTACCGAGAACTGCTTTTCACCTGAATGCTTCAGTCTGCAGAGACAGGTCTAAGGGACGAGGAACAGACTTGGAAAGCCAAAGTCAGACATCGATAAATAAAGTGTAAGTAACTTTGTCTAAAATGTTCAAATGTGGGTGAAATCCTATGGGACTTAACTGCTAAGGTCATCAGTCCCTAAGCTTACACACTACTTAATCTAAATTATCCAAAGGACAAACACACACACCCATGCCGGAGGGAGGACTCGAACCTCCGCCGGGACCAGCCGCACAGTCCATGACTGCAGCGCCTAAGACCGCTCGGCTAATCCTGCGTGGCGTAAGTAACTTCATTCAATAACATAATGAGTTACAAAACGCCAGAATATGACAGTAACGTACTATTATTCGTCGGATGTCGTTCGACATTACAGGATGCAAGATGATATTTTTCATACAAATACTTAAAACATAAATTAAAACAGCATCTCCTCCATCGAATGAATGCAATTTTCCCGCATGCACAAGGAATCCTCACAGTTTCTAAGGCAAAACAAAGATGGTCGATATTTTGAAAACTCTCTTTCTTCCGACAATATGGATGCAGACCATGCGTAAGCGGCAGTTAGTAATAAAATCAACATGTCTTTCTCACTTGTTTGACCCTTTATCTTCATGTCCCATTCTTCGTTCATTACACTTGGATACATTTCTACACGTCTTTATTACATTTACAAGGCCACATTTGCGCCTGGTGGCCAAAATTGGAACTAATTTTTACCAGCGTACATCGGTTCATCGTTAACACATTAGGGTACCACGAAGTTTCACTGCCATTCCATGATTACAACCCACACTGCATTTTAATTATAACCACCCGCTACTTTTATCAGAATTAACGGAACTCACGCGATCGTAACTCCTTCCTTTCGGCACGACACTACCGATACTAAAGAAAAACTTACTATCATATGAATTTACAATTATAAGCTACCCCAACTCTTCTATGTTGTGCGGCACAAGATTTATGCAACCTGTCACGCGGGGCTTCGAACCACAGTGCCAGAATTTAAGGTTTGCTTGCAATTAATAATGCTTTATTCTTCAAGACGAAGGAAAAACATCTGAAACCATTGTCGTGACCAAGTGGGCATCAGCACGATAAAATCAATCGTTGCGACAGTGAAAACTGGAACATTCGCAACAACCTACTTACTGACTCACGGCGTATCATATGGTGTAAATTTTGCTCATTATCTATCATTGTCTAAGTCTTCCGTATAGATTACCACACATCAAAATATACAGGGTGGTCCATTGACCGGGCCAAATATCTAACGAAATAAGGATCAAACGAAAAAACTACAAAGAACGATACTCGTCTAGCTTGACGGGGGAAACCAGATGGCGCTATGGTTGGCCGGCTAGATGGCGCAGTCATAGGTCAAACGGGTATCAACTGCGTTTTTTAAACAGGAACCCCCATTTTAATACATATTCGTGTAGTACGTAAAGAAGTATGAATGTTTTAGTTGGACCACTTTTTTCGCTTTGTGATAAATGGCGCTGTAATAGTCACAAACGTATAAGTACGTGGTATCACGTAACATTGCTTGCCATTTGAACGATACCAATTTCCTCACCATTTGGCTCGGAATTGAACATTTGGGAACGGGCGCTGATAACCTCGCTGTTGTGCACCCTCAAACACCAATCATCATCATCACGTAACATTGCGCCAGTGTGGACGGTATTTGCTTCGTGATACATTACCCGTGTTAAAATGCACCATTCACCAATTGCGGAAAAGGTCGCTATCGTGTTGATGTATGGCTATTGTGATCAAAATGCCCAACTGGCGTGTGCTATGTATGCTGCTCGGTATCCTGGACGACATCACCCAAGTGTCCGGACCGTTCGCCGGATAGTTACGTTATTTAAGGAAGTGTTCAGCCACATGTGAAACGTCAACCACGACCTGCAACAAATGATGATGCCCAAGTAGGTGTTTTAGCTGCTGTCGAGGCTCATCCGCACATCAGTAGCAGACAAATTGCGCGAGAATCGGGAACCTCAAAAACTTCGGTGTTGAGAATGCTACATCAACATCGATTGCACCCGTACCATATTTCTATGCACCAGGAATTGCATGGCGACGACTTTGAACGTCGTGTACAGTTCTGCCACTGGGCACAAGAGAAATTACGGGACGATGGCAGATGTTTTGCACGCGTTCTATTTAGTGACGGAGCGTCATTCACCAACAGCGGTAACGTAAACCGACATAATATGCACTATTGGGCAACGGAAAATCCACGATGGCTGCGACAAGTAGAACATCAGCGACCTTAGCGGGTTAATGTATGGTGCGGCATTGTGGGAGGAAGGATAATTGGCCCCCATTTTGTCGATGGCAATCTAAATGGTGTAATGTATGCTGATTTCCTACGTAATGTTCTACCGGTTGTACTACAAGATCTTTCACTGCATGACGGAATGGGGATGTACTTCTAATATGATGGATGTGCGGCACATAGTTGGCGTGCCGTTGAAGCAGTATTGAATAGCATATTTCATGACAGGCGGATTGGTCGTCGAAGCACGTTCACCGGATCTGACGTCCCTGGATTTATTTCTGTGGGGAAAGTTGAAGGATATTTGCTATCGTGATCCACCGACAACGCGTGACAAGATGCGTCAGCGCATTGTCAATGCATGTCCGAACATTACGAAAGGCGAACTACTCGCTGTTGAGAGGAATGTCGTTACACGTATTGCTAAATGCGTTGAGGTTGACGGACATCATTTTGAGCATTTATTGCATTAATGTGGTATTTACAGGTAATCACGCTGTAACAGCATGCATTCTCAGAAATGATAAGTTCACAATGGTACGTACATGTATCACATTGGAACAACCGAAATAAAATGTTCAAATGGACCTACGTTCTGTATCTTAATTTAAAAAACCTACCTGTTACCAACTGTTCGTCTAAAATTGTGAGCCATATGTTTCTCACTATTACAGCGCCATCTATCACAAAGCGAAAAAAGTGGTCCAACTAAAACATTCATATTTATTTACGTACTACACGAATATGTAATAAAAATTGGGGGTTCCTATTTAAAAAAACGTAGGTGACATCCGTTTGACCTATGGCAGCGCCATCTAGCGGGCCAACCATAGTGTCATCTGGTTTCCCCCTTCAAGCTAAACAAGTTTCGTTCTTTGTAGTTTTTTCGTTTCGTGAGATATTTGGCCCGGTCACATCAGTGGACCACCCTGTACTTTGTCAACACCAGTCTAATTCACTGCCTATGTGAATGTACCCGATTAGAGCAAACACAAAGCTTATTGTGCCGTAGAGGAGGATCGGATCTGATATTTGTTGCACGTCCGACCTATTCCGACACCAGCCACGTTCTCTTACAATAGCGCGTCATCCCAATTGCTCTCGTCCTGCGCTGCAGTTATGTCAGACCGTGCATTTAATGAATATTAGTGTTTCTACTATTATAATAGCTCAAGGTCGATGGCTCCAGTGGCGACACTCGCAGCGTGGTGGATGACATAATTTCTCCTACCTTCTACTTACGACAATCCATAATTTTGTGAGGGACTCTTTTTCCTTTCACCTTCTGAAAACCATTGGACTGTTCCAGCTGGTCGTAGCTGAAGGATGTCCGCCAATGCAAAGTATTCCGGATTTTTTTTTTATGCCAGTTTTCGAACTTCCAGATACCATAGTCGGAATTCCTGCTATGCTGACTTGCGGTTTTTCTGCGGTTCATTACGAAGCATAATTAAAATTCAAATATCTCGTGATTCTTCACTCGTATCATGTTGTGATATTCACCAACCACCTTTTAATAAAGTTTTACGTCCATCTACATATGATTCCACGTGATTCCTTCTCTTCTTTATTATTTTCATTTACCATATCATCAATGGCGAGATGAGCATGTGCTGTGGGACGATATACCACATACCAGCATACCACTAACATATCTCAAATTTTGTTTTAATTACGGATGTATTTACTTTATAGGTGGTACGTAACCTTGTATTCCAGAATAATTACCTCATGAACAGTCCATGTCTCACTGCTATAAGTGAAAACTGTTAATACAAATTGCAAAGGTTCCTCTTTCACCTATGGTGGAATGCCATGTTTGAATGTCAAAGAGCACAAGAAAATAATTATTAGGTACAAATAAATTTAGATACAACTAAAGGTACCTCAAGAGGAATATTGACTTATGCTAAACGAGAGTTTGACTGTCGTATCTGATTAGTGATTTTGTATGAGAAGCGGTAGTAAAACATATAAAGAGTCGGGAAGAGGCTTGCATTTCCTAGAAAGTGCTAACCTAACTGGACATACTTGCTAGCTGTGAACATACTATTTTTCGGAGGTGCCTCTGTATTGATCGAATGTGTTTTTATCCTGACACACATTGAAATCTCCGTGCCGCAGCACCGTAGCACGCCGGTAGAGCAACCAAAACAATCCATGTTCACTCCATTAATGGGCTCGCCAGTCTCTCGAACAAAAATTAAATACTAGCAATTTATTTAAGAATTCGCAAGCTGTTCCATCAGCAAATTTATTACTTATAGACTCCTATACCAACACCATGACTTTCTGGCTACCTTTCTTTACTTCATAAATAAAAAAAGTGTTAGTACAGCCACTAGTGGCGGTTCGTGATACCACGCTAACAATCATCTAGCCAAGACAGCGTTAAACTACAGCTATGGGAAAGTGAATAGTATTGCCTGTTCGTTCCAAGCACGGTTTTCGTTTTCCTTTGGGACCAAGAGTCTCTGCGGCCATCGATAGTCGGTGATCTTCGTTATGCCTACATAAGGGACTAACAAAAAGGGCGTCGTCCACGAAGCTTCTGACATACTGCAATCGGAGATCCAGTTCCGCTTCACGGCATGGTCCTTACTCAGGAATTTTCTGGGTGACTGATTCGGAGACTAAAGGATGTTTTTTCGGAACATCAACCTTCATGGTGTGGCCTTTTTTTTTGAGTTTTTCTAGTTAGTACTCAATCTCCTGCACTACTTGTTATGGAGTTCAAATGCTGGATTGTAATTTGTTGTACGGCTATAGGCGCTCGCGTCTCGTGATTAGTCCTTGCTCGGTAATAGTGCCTGACCATGGCATTTAAAGAGCTTTATCGCTGGTGATAATTCCCTTAGTGGTTCCTCCGCCGGGCCGCCCTGCCTCATAGTTCGATTTCTGTTACTTTGTAGCGTTCGGAATTCACCATTCAACACGCCACATTGAAACCTTCCCGTCGAATAAAATAATTTAAATAATTTAACTTACTTTCCGTCTAATGAAAGAAAAGAAAGAGAATTGAACTTTTTGTGCCTTGCAGCTTTCTTGTCTGGACTTGCTTTTGACAATGTGTCTGATCTGAAAGTCTTTAGCGTACACAATGTTGTACGCCTTGTGCCTTTATCGGTAACAATATCAATGTGATGATCAAAAGAAGATTATTTCGACGTGAACACATAAGCTTACGCCGTGGCCCTTAGTACTGGTTGTCTATGCAGTGAATCTGAAATATACTTATATACTTTCCTTACCTTTTATTTTATTGGGTCGCCTCTGGATAGCGTCATCTGACTGCGTGTCTGAATATACTCACTCTGATCGATTGTTGATAATTATTTGGGTTGGCATTCATTTACTGGGATTGCAAATATATGCGCTAAAACTGTACTTATTATTCATTTGCTTTTTTGATTGAAGTTACTGGTGAAAAATTCAATGTCATTATTAAATAAAAAAAATGAGAAAACTCAACAAACGTTAAATCTTATGGTTACTAGGTTCAATGCAAAATAATACGATACTGACTGAGACCTATTCTGAAAATGACTGAATATAAATTTTTTGCTCTTTATAATGATTCAATTTATAAAACTTTAGTTTGGGGATCGTTTACATAAAACAGGACGTCGGTTTTTAACAATTCGTAAATAATTACAAATTATATAATTATAGTATTCTTCAAGTAATATGTAGCTGGTGGCGAACAGGCACACCGCTCTGTCTCTACACACACCTTCACTGCACGAAGGTTGACTCAGTGTTCTATCGACAATGCTGCGCGCTTCTCACGGCCCTCCCTAGGTATCAATGCTCTGGCTCTCCCGCCAACAAAGAGCTTCGTGCGGATAGTTCACTGTCACCATCGATATGCAAAGAACTTAAATAAATTTTACAAAACATTTTTCTTAACATTTTTCTTACACATTGTAATTGTTATTTACATATTTCTTAGCTTATAAATATTTTTCATGGCCTGTTTGATTTTATATTGACGTACTTGAACATAGTTCCCCACAACTTTCTTGCCCTTTCCTTTGCTCTGTTTAACGCTTCCGAAAGACGCCATCTCTTTCTCAGAACAGCATAGTACAATTACAAGTAGTTCATTGTTACTTGAGTCCATCCTTACTTCAGTACGGTTCACAGTGCTCAGAGCACCAAAACCTGGATGGTGGTTGGGGACCTGTCTTCTGCTCATACAGAATATAAGTCACATCCTCATTGGCTGATAGGTCCAAAGCATCACCACCCCACATTCGCTTTTATTTCCCTCTCAATTTTTCCTTTTTGACCATCATACACAGTTTCTACGAACATGTGTCCATTCTATCTAACGGACTACGTACTTTGCAATAGGACCTATTGTGACGATGAAGAACTATTCTATAAAAACAAGAGTGTAATCTCTGTGACTCTATCTTGATTTGGTAAGTTGCGGTCTATGTAAGTCGACTCAGGTCAATCTTGGAGGGCTACATCAGTACCGTCCCTGACTAACCTCTCATCTTTCCCATAATAAGTCTTGGCTGTCGCTCCAGTGACGTTCCTGCATAGAACAAATTGAGCCACCAGTAATTTCCAGAACTGTGGGAAGAGAATAAAAATAGTTAAGAAAATAGGCCAGGGACAATTTGACCTCTATTGTCGTCTGTTAAGCAGTTGTATGGAGATATAGGTGCAAACTACAGATGTTAGTGTCGAAAGGACATCTTATTGAATATTCTGAAGGGGATTTGAGATCTCCGTGTGTCTCCATCTGTGAGCGTCATATCGATTGCTGAATGCTGCATTCACCGTAGAATTTAGTTTTACTCTTGTGGTGAATTAAAATGCTGTTCGTAGTCATCGTTTATGTTAAATTAATATTAACACGAGAAAACAAAGGATTTAATTTTACAAATTGCTTCATTAGTTACGGTGTTCTGGCGGTTACATAGTGTGCAGTGGAAGAGAGAGTGCATTTAGTTTTGAGTTTTATGCAAGATATATGTTAATTCAAGACAAGAACATATCCAAGCTACAGCTGAGCAACTTAACAGACTTAGTAATTTGGAAGAACGACAGAAAGTGAAGCCAGGAAGATCGAAACTGAAAATTCATTGTTTAGAGAACAGAGAGGAGCAGAAATTGCAGAAGCATCTTGGAGTGTCGTCCGAAATGCACTTGCTCGAAGATATGACGTGTGATTAACTAAGCATGCATGGGACTGGGCGAAAAAATGTGTTAAAATTTGTTAGTGCAAAGGATCTTGAAGCACTTATTGAAACGAGTATTGAATGTGTTTCCACAGAAATATATTACAGTCTTAAGGTCAATGGCCTTGACATCAAAAATTATATTTATATCCAACTTGATTTCAGTTGTTGCAAAGTCTTACTGGAAAAAGAAGGGAGATATTTCGATTTTGTTTTCTTTTGGCCGAAAATTCACATGTGACATCAGTAGAGAAGAAAGCAAGTCATCCGAAAGTTTTAAAACTAAAACATACTGATGATCCAAATACTGGACTAACGGTTATGATGAAACAGATGTATTAAGAATGTGGTGGTGAGACGAAGAGAACCATAGGCAAAACCTGAGCAGAATTTCGTAACGGTTTCCGCACTAAATCACAGCTGCCACAAACTATGAAAAAGGTATCAGTTTCGTTCAAGCTTTTCTTTAAACTATTTGATCAACGCCTAAGGGCAGACAACACAAATTTTTTCTGTATTGCCACGCTTTGTTGGTAGAGAGATGGGGAGTAGTCATTCAACAACGAATGAATTGATGGTTGAGGTTGAAGTTACCTTTTGCAATCTTTGACTAAATCACAGTGAATCAGAACTGGAAGTAGACTGCACCAAAAGGAATCAGTTATTTGCAATAGCAGCCTCTAACTTGTGTGAGTAGCTGCAAGTTCTCTTAAGTATGTATTTATGTTCACTTTCGTATTTAAATACATAGCATCGTAGTGTAGAAACTGTTTCAGCTGTACTGTGTTCAGTAATGATTTGTCAGTACTCACACAGTATAAATAATGAACTTTTGCTAAATTAGTGAGGAGGGTCAGTTTGATTGTTGCTCATGGGTTCCCTAAAGTGATCAAGATTTAAAAAAATTGGTAGGGCTCTGTAGTTATGCACGGCGTAAACTTGAACTCTGATAACATTTTTTTAAAAAAAGGTGGTAAAGCGCGAGCGTTTGAATCGATAGGTCGTGGGATCGAATGCTCGCCTGTCTACGGATTTTTCAGTCTGCCTTTAATCTAGCCTTCACTTCTCAACTACGTGAAGACGCAGCAGGTGCGATACATTGTTCTAATGTAGGTCCCATTTCCCCTATAGGACTGCCGGGTATGTTACGGACACACAAGTCACCGAAGTGACATCCAAATGGAAGACTTGAATCAGCTGGTTGAGCTCACGAAATTAATATTACATCAGAAAACATTTAAATAAAATTATATTTGTTTTGCACTATAGATGGATGGGATTTCTTTTTCTTGTATGACAGAGGGCTGTGTTAAAAAAATAAACTTTGATGCCGGCTTGTATTAAAATAAATAGAAGGAATTATTTTAAGAGATGGCCTCTGAAGTCAGAAGAAAATAAATACAACCAGCAGGTAAATGTACACTACTGGCCATTAAAATTGCTACACCACGAAGATGACGTGGTACAGACGCGAAATTTAACCGATAGGAAGAATATGCAAATGATTAACTTTTCAGAGCATTCACACAAGGTTGGCGCAGGTGGCGACACGTACAACGTGCTGACATGAGGATAGTTTTCAACCGATTTCTCATGCACAAACTGCAGTTGACCGGCGTTACCTGGTGTAACGTTGTTGTGATGCCTCGTGTAAGGAGGAGAAATGCGTACCATCACGTTTCCGACTTTGATAAAGGTCGGTTTGTAGTCTATCGCGATTGCGGTTTACCGTATCGCGACATTGCTGCACGCGTTGGTCGCGATCCAATGACCGTTAGCAGAATATGGAATCGGTGGGTTCAGGAGGGTAATACGCAACGCCGTGCTGGATCCCAAAGGCCTCGTATCACTAGCAGTCGAGATGAGAGGCATCTTATCCGCATGGGTGTAACGGATCGTGCAGGTACGTCTCGATCCCTGAGTCAACCGATGGGGAGATTTGCAAGACAACAACCATCTGCACGAACAGTTCGACGACGTTAGCAGCAGCATGGACTATCAGCTCGGAGACCATGGCTGCGGTTACCCTTGACGCTGCATCACAGACAGGAGCGACTGCGATGGTGTACTCAACGACGAACCTGGGTGCACGAATGGCAAAAAGTCATTTTTTCGGATGAATCCAGGTTCTGTTTACAGCATCATGATGGTCGCATCCGTGTTTGGCGACATCGCGGTGAACGCAAATTGGAAGCGTGTATTCGTCATCGCCATATTGGCGTATCACCCGGCGTGATGGTATGGGGTGCCATTGGTTACACGTCTCGGTCACCTCTTGTTCGCATTGACGGTACTCTGAACAGTGGACGTTACATTTCAGATGTGTTACGACCCGTGGCTCTACCCTTCATTAGATCCCTGCGAAACCCTACATTTCAGTAGGATAATGCACGACCGCATGTTGCAGGTCCTGTACGGGCCTTTCTGGATACAGCAAATGTTCGACTGCTGCCCTGGCCAGCACATTCTCCAGATACCTCACCAATTAAAAACGTGTGGTCAATGGTGGCCGAGCAACTGGCTCGTCAGAATACGCCAGTCACTAGTCTTGATGAACTGTGGTATCGTGTTGAAGCTGCATGGGCAGCTGTACCTGTATACGCCATCCAAGCTCTGCCTCAATGCCCAGGCGTATCAAGGCCATTATTACGGTCAGAGGTGGTTGTTCTGGGTAGTGATTTCACAGAATCTATGCACCCAAATTGCGTGAAAATGTAATCACATTTCAGTTCTAGTATAATATATTTGTCCAATGAATACCCGTTTATCATCTGCATTTCTTCTTGGTGTAGCAATTTTAATGGCCAGTAGTGTATTAATGAACAAACGAAGTGAATAGTGAGAGAAATATTAATAACGAATCACTTGAAACGTTCTCTCTCTCTATCTCTTACACACACACACACGCACTCACAATTCCACATTCATGATGACCAAAGAAACGTGGGATAAGGTCAACTAAAAGAAAAACCAAAACGACGGTAACATCCTTCCAGCTACACTATGTGATCAGTTAGATAGTACAGATCTGATGACTGAGTGAATTGCAAGTATGTCTGTTATTGCTGCAGTTCGCATTTCATATTCTAATTCGCAAACAACAGACTTTCATTTGAATTGGGTACTTGCCTTGAATTTGAGATCTCTTTGAGGTCAGCGTTTCACAGGCTTCTAATCCTATTGTTTTACAGCCTACATTTATGCCGTTCCTTTCCTTTTGAAGGGTTTCTCGGCAGCTTCTGAGAGGCGGGAGCGAGAAAGAGACCGTAATTAAGTCAGCAGCAGCGGGATTTCAGTGACCAAGAGCGAAAACCGGTTCCGAGTCTCTTTGACTCCCAATTTCTCTGAACACAGCTAAATTAGTATGTGGTACCTAGATTAACTACTGCGCTCGTAGCAGAGGTCGCTGTATAGTCTTAATGAAGTGGCACTTGACCAAGGACGCACATGGTTCCATACGTGGTGGCGAAAGCAATTACCATCACATGTTGACCGGAAGCAGCAGAGGGAACTGTGATCTCATTCCGATCACCAGGTCTAGCGTTATATCGCAAACATCTCCGCTATGCGGACGGCGAATGGTGATTCGTTCACTGCATGAAGAAGTCAACCTCAGCGTCTGCCTCTGTCCTATCCAAGAGGAGTAGGCTGTGCGTCGGTACCAGGTTTCATTCTCTCACTTCGTTTCTTTTTCGCAGACTGTTAAGGCGTAACGTCAAGCGCCAGCACGCCATTCGGGAACGATAGAGAAGAGATGGCTGTGAGAAGTCGTCAGCCAATCGCGCGCTGACGACCCCTCTCCAAGACGACAACGCGACATCAGCGGTCCCTATGTGAAGAGGACATAAGCCGTGTGTTAATGTTCGACTACGCGGAGGATTTGTTGTGTTGTCGAGTGGTGATTCCTAAAGCCGAATGTCATTGGCGATGCAGTGCCTAGTGATGTGTTTTAATATTGACTTCTCAAGCGAGCACAGCAGACTGATGGGTCGGTAATTTTGTGGGAGGGAGTGGTCTTTCCCTGGCTTCCTGAACATCAGGACCTTGGCCGCCTTCCAAAAGTCAGGGAAGTGTTGGAGTCACCAGTTCAATAGCAGCTTCAAGATTAGGCACCCGTATAGCAGCGTCAACCCAATTCACTTCGCTTGTACTCGCTATGTAGCACAGACTTGGAGTTGTTTATACTGAAGAGGATTGATTATTTTGGATGTCGCCCTTTGCTCGCGGCACATCTGTGGAACAGTAAAACTTAAGTATTGTGAATATCTTTTTCTAGTAAAACTCATTAATACGATTTGTTTGAGTGTTTGTCTAGAGAATCGAGAATGTGAGCTTCCTAGACACCACATATTTGACGACGAGACTGGATGCAATATTTTGCAATGATAAGGTGAACGAACACCAACACGGCGACCCAGATCGTGGCTACCACTTATTCTGTTTTGTCGTGTGCTTTTGTGATTTGTTGGTCCCTTAGTTCTACCTTGTCTTTGCTTTGCAGGGGTGTGTTTACTTGTTTTAACTGCTTCTAGGCGCTTCAGTCCGGAACCACGCTGCTGCTACGGTCGCAGGTTCGAATCCTGCCTCGGGCATGGATGTGTGTGATGTCCTTAGGTTAGTTACGTTTAAGTAGTTAAGTCTGGGGGACTGATGGCCTCAGATGTTAAGTCCCATAGTGCTTAGAGCCATGTCAATTTAAAGGCACCGCTCTTGCCAAAGCGCCACGGCCGACGTTTGGCCACAACAACACGCCGCCTCATTTGCGCTCTTCATCGCCCGTGTCAGGTTCCCCCTTTTTCTCCAGGTCGCCGCAGACCTTAACTGCCTTCTCCTCCGACCTGCACTCTACCGGCGACAGAAAAGCTCCATGTGCTGTTGCGGCTAGAGAGATTCCAAATCCGCGGGAATTACGCGAAAGTAAACGCGGGCGCACGGCACAAAGACACTGACTACAACTGCTTCATGTGTATGTGTTCCATCACTGAAGACTGTGATCCCCTCTGTACTAACTGATAACTGTTTGAAAAGAGAACATGTTTGGAATGCCGGACATGGCAGTAGAAAATGTGTTGCACAGCAGAACGGTTCGATTTTGGTAGATACAAAATTTCTAAGTTCACCTGCCGAGCATTGCGTTTGCAGCACATCCAGTGTGTCAACAGTTTCACCGTGTGCTGTAAGCGAGTGTGCTTGGAGGGCAGGCCACGAGAATCATCAAGCTGAGCAAGCAGAGAGCGATTCGGCAGGAAGTGTGTCACTGGAAAGGAATTAGGCAAGTCTCGGTGCACTTCCTAAACGTTACGGAATAAGCACAGTTTGCTTTGTAACTTCACTCTCAGTGGGTTTGACAAGAGGGCTAACATATCAAGACGAGTAGTTAAGCAATTGTAGCAGACGGAGAGACTGCTGTCGACTTGTAATGAAGGAGGACAGTTCGGTCATTACGAATGGTGTCTAATTGCAACACCTCTTTCCCAGCAACAATACATACCGAAGCCGACAGGCCAGTAGGCGCTCGATAGTTAGAATCGATGGCATTCACCTAGTTCGTACTCATTTCTCTGTTTACTGTTAAGTAACAGCTTGTAGCAAATTGTTCCAGTTATCCAGTACATCTCTGCTACACTGTTGGGTGAGGACAACTGCCTCTTTGAGAGCCATATTCGAGACCAGAAGGACAGCAGCCACTGAGGAGGCTGTCACCAAGACACCGAGATGAAGTACGAGCTACTCTAACATCGCAGCCTCCGATCCATCACCGCCTTGCTGAAGGGCAGGTCAGGACTTTCGAACAGCGCGATATCATGACAAAGCTGTCACCTGATGGGCAGTAGAATCGGTAATTATGACTACTGCAAGCAGCATATGATAGGCGTGGGAAGGTGAGACGAGCTGTGGGAGGGACCCAGCACTCCTGCATCCTCTCAGAGGTCCAGTCAGAGGGCAGCAGCAGCAGACATGAGGGCCCGCCCTCAGGACCTAGCAGAGAGTGGAAGACGCAGTCTGCATTGTAAAATTACTGGATAAGAATTTGTCAATTGATTCTTCTGTTACTGCACCTGGCATGAAGGGCTTCGGTTGGCCACTGGGCCTCTGTGCAGAGGCTGGTGAACCGCCACTTCATACGCGGCGGCGGCTACTTACGGTGCGCCAGGTGTATAAAACTTCGTCCACACCACACACACCTGCATACCATAACGTTGCTCACCTTCCTCTGGCACGGCTATTTCATAACAGGCAACGAGCGACGTGGCCCTATGGGATTCGCGCACAGGATTTCCTCTCTGCCATGGATATGGCTGGTCTTCAAGTTTTCCGTCGCGGTTCGAGCAGATTTCCACCTTGGCTACTCCGGAGACCCAGACTTATTTCAGATTTGATTAATTTTAAGAAAGATAGTACACCAGATTTTACATTCCAATCTCAGTTTTTTAGCATTTTAGATGCGCATCACGCTTTTACCGTCGTTTACACTGATGGCACCTAACAGCAGAATTTCCTTGGCTGTTCTGTAGTGTTCCCTGATCATGTTACCCGGATTCGCCTCCTTGATGAATATAACGTTTTCGCAGCGGAGCTCCATGCGATCCTGAAGGCACTGTAGCAGATGAATCGTGTTCGGGGCAATCGATTACTCCTCTGCTCCAGTGCACACTAATCGGATGCTCACCGTGATTTCTCGTAAAATCCAGCACCCATAGACAAACGCTTGCTAAGAGGTGTCCGAGAGAAGGATGTAACAAAGATTACTTAGTGCCTTGCAATCATTTCAGAATCTGTATCCAACTGAAGACATGGTCCAGCTGATATATGACCAACCGTACTTGCTCCAACGGCAGGGTAAGGAGGTGTCCCCCTGCTGGGTGCCTGCTCATGTAGGAATATGGGGCGATGAACAGGCCGATCGGGCTGCCAAGGAGGCCTGCAGAGAGCAGGATGTGGTCCATTGTCCTTTTCCGTTGCAGTCTGTCATTTCTGCACTCCACAAGAAGTGCATGGAGTTGTGGGAGGAAGAATGGCTGGCGGAGACGGCCTATAAACTGCGGTTGGTGAAGTCAACATCTCGGCCGTGGCGTTCCTCCTGCATGTTGCTCAGGCGGGAAGAAGTGACCCTCACGCGTCTTCGGATTGGGCACTGTCCTCTCACACATAGCTCTCTATTACTGCGGGAGGATCCCCCGTTTTGTGATGCTCGTCGTGTGCACATCTCTGTCCGACACATTTTACCAGACTGCATTTTATACCGTGATGCAAGGGCAGAAGCACAAGTTGATGGGGACTTGCCCTGTGTTTTAGCTAATGATGAGACGTGTGTGTCTAGGGTTTTAAAGTTTTGTGATGTGTCTGGACTCTGGCCTAAACTTTTAGGCTGGAGATTTTAGTATATTGCAAAGTGACTGGCTCCTCCCTTTTTTCCTTAAGGCCAACCAGCCACTTCCATCTGCTATATTGTTTTAGCTCCCTCTACCACTTTCTTCCTGTGTTGTCTATGTTGTTTTACTGCTGGCGGCATGCTTCGTCCCACGCTTCGGTGTGGGTAGGCACATATTTTTCCAAGCTTGTTACCTGTGTTTTACGTTCTGTTTTATCTTACTGTTCTGACTCTTTTCTTGACACCCATCTCAATCTGTTACTGAACGGGCGCTGAAGACCTTGCCGTCGTGCGCCCAAAAAATCCTCTCCATCCATTCATCCATCACGTTGCAATCGCATGAAGACAGCGAATCATCGCAAGATTGGCGCTTTTGAAATGTGCATCTACAGAAGATTACGTCGAATGCCGCGGACGGCACATCGAACTAATGACCCGATTCTGAGGCAAATCGGCATCGGAAGAAAATTGTCGACTTGTCAACCAAAATCAGTGAAATACTTTAGTCATACTGTCAGAAGGCAAGAGACAATCGTTCTATTTGGGTGTCCATAACCTGCTATTGAAGTAGCAAGCAGTTTGTGACCATGGTGGTGCCGGGTTGGAGTCCGGTCTTACTTTTGCAAGTACTGGATGATACCCGTGGGTTTCCGACTACGAGTAATCGTTGTAACATCCTTCTCTCGGACACCTCCAAGCAAGCGTTTGTCAATGGGCACTGGATTTTACGGGAAATCCCGGTGAGCATCCGATTAGTGTGCACGTCACCAACCTAAGGACATCACACACCGTAGCAGTCGCGCGATTCCGGACTGAATCGCCTAAGACCGCTCGGCCACCGCGGCCGGCTCACTGACAACATCACACAAATTAAACACTTCTCACTCATTGTGTATAGGAACGTATTGTAAGATTCTTGAAAAAAGAAATGTTTACGATTACGTTGAGCGAATGTCTGAACTGCAAGTGGTGTGCTTGCTCTGTGTTACCGTTAGCAAAAACTTCATACGAACTGATTGGGCAATGCAACTCACAATACCAATAAAGAAATACAGTCACTGCAGAACACATTCAGACTCTTAGGCATTGAATGATCTTGCCCTGTTCAAAACTGATAACTTTGGTCCCTGTGCACATAACAAATAAAATAAATTGTCTTACCTCTAAAGCAGTAACGGTGGAACATACTCTGGTTTCTAATAAAAAAAATATAAATAAATATAAATAAACTAACTGAAGGCTCAACGATGTGCAATGCTGGCCGTAATACTTCGAAATGCTCATGAACTTCTTTCGGTTGATGAACGAGAACATTTATGAAAAATCCAACTTCTTTGAAAAACATGTGACTGGACAGTGAGGCGGTACTGACTGTGGTGAATTACTAACATTGAGATTTTTTTTAGCAAAATTATGACTTCTCTTGGCCAGGAATGCCCTTTTTGCCAGTGCTAGTCTGCTTTTGATGTCCTCCTATCTCCGTTCGTCATTGGTTATTTTTTTGGCTAGGTAACAGAATTCCTTAACTTCATCCACTTCGTGACCATCAATCCTGATGTTAAGTTTCTCGTTGCTCTCATTTCTACTACTTCTCATTACCTTAATCCGATTTACTGTCAACCCATGCTCTGTACTCATTAGAATGTTCATTCCCTTCAGCAAATCATGTAAATCTTCTTCACTTTCATACAGGATAGCAATGTCATCAGCGAATTGTATCATTGATATCCTTTCACCTTGAATTTTAGGGCCGGTGTGGCCGAGCGGTTCTAGACGCTTCAGTCTGGAACCGCGCGACCGCTACGGGCGCAGGCTCGAATCTTGCCTCGGCCATGGATGTGTGTGATGTTCTTAGGTTAGTTAGGTTTAAGTAGTTGTAAGTTCTATGGGACTGATGACCTCAGATATTAAGTCCCATTTGAACTTTTTTATTTTAATTTTAATTCCATTCCTGAACTTTTCTTTTTTTTTCATCATTACTTCCTCTATGTACAGATTGAACAGTAGGGGCGAAAGACTACAGCCTTGTCTTACACCCTTTTTGATACGAGCACTTCATTCTTGGTCGTCCACTCTTATTATTCCCTCTTGGCTGTTGTACATATTGTATATGACCCGTCTCTCCCTGTAGCTTACCCCCAATTTTTTCAGGATTTCGAACATCTTGCACCATTTTACATTGTCGAATGCTTTTTCCAGGTCGACAAATCCTATGAATGTGTTTTGATTTTTTCTTAGTCTTGCTTCCATTATTAACCGCAATGTCAAAATTGCCTCCTCGTGTCTTTACCTTTCCTAAAGCCAAACTTCCTAAAGCCTCAATTTTCTTTTCCATTCTTCTGTGTATTATTCTTATAAGCAACTTGGATGCATGAGCTGTTAAGCTGATTATGCGATAATTCTCGCACTTGTCAGCTCTTGCCGTCTTCGGAATTGTGTGGATGATGCTTTTCCGAAAGTCAGTTGGTATGTCGCCAGATGGTAGTGAAACATGGACTGTGGGAAAACCGGAACACAAGAGATCGAAGCATTTGAGATGTGGTGCTACAGACGAATGTTGAAAATTAGGTGGACCGATAAGATGAGGAATGAGGAGGTTCTGCGCAGAATCGGAGATGAAAGGAATATGTGGAAAACACTGATAACGAGAAGGGACAGGATGATAGGACATCTGTTAAGATATGAGGGAATGAGTTCCATGGTACTAGAGGGAGCTGTAGAGGGCAAAAACTGTAGAGGAAGACAGAGATTGGAATACATCTAGCAAATAATTGAGGACTTAGGTTGCAAGTGCTACTCTGAGATGAAGAGGTTAGCACAGGAGAGGAATTCGTGGCGGGCCGCATCAAACCAGTCAGTAGACTGATGGCATCACGTTCTCATCGGTGAAGAGAACGTGATACCAGTTCTGAGCGGTCCATTCGGCACGTTGTTGGGCCAATCTGTACCGCGCTGCATGGTGTCGTGGTTGCAAAGATGGACCTCGCCATGGACGTCGGGAGTGAAGTTGAACATCATGCAGCCTATAGCGCACAATTTGAGTCGTAACATGACGTCCTGTGGGTGGACGAAGAGCATTATTCAACATGGTGGCGTTGCTGTCAGGGTTCCTCCGAGCCATAATCCGTAGGTAGCGGTCAACCACTGCAGTAGTAGCCCTTGGGCGGCCTGAGCGTGCCATGTGATCGACAGTTCCTGTCTCTCTGTATCTCCTTCATGTCCGAACAACATCGCTTTGGTTCACTCTGAGACGCCTGCACACTTCCCTTGTGGAGAGACCTTCCTGGCACAAAGCAATAGTGCGGAGGCGATCGAACCGCGGTATTGACTGTCTAGGCATGGTTGAACTACAGACACCACGAGCCGTGGTACCACCTTGCTGGTGGAATGACTGGAACTGATGGGCTATAGGATCCCTTCCGTTTAATAGGCGCTGCTCACGAATGGTTGTTTACATCTTTGGGCGGGTTTCATGACATCTCTGAACAGTCAAAGAGACTGTGTCATTGATATAGTATCCACAACCTCTCTGAGGGATCTACGCTGAATTGCCGTTGAGTAGTGGCACAATATGGACCAACAGTGCCTTGATGAAATTGTGGATAGTATGCCACGCATGCATCAATGCAAAAGGACGTGCTAGTGGGAATTAGAGGTACCGGTGTGTACAGCAATCTGGACCACCACCTCTGAAGGTCTCACTGTATGGTGGTACACCGTGCAATGTGTGGTTCTCATGAGCAATAAATAGGGTGGGGAAGATTTTTATGTTGATCTCTATTCCAATTTTCTGTACAGGTTCCACAACCCTCGGAACTGAGGTGATGCAAAACTTTTTTTGCTGTGTATAGTATACCAATTCCACTTTAGGTTACGTTAATATTCTTATCACATTCGGGTGCCACATACAAGTGTGCCCCAGTAGACTCCTTTCAGTATTTTAGATGAAAGCTCACTTAACAACTGCAAATAAGCACTCAATAACCTGAAAATAGTTTCAGTTTATAAACTCCAGCTCAGTGGACAGGAAATTCTTGGAAGGTATAGTCAATTTGTTAACTGAAAAGCGGGCAGTGCTCGTGGGAGGGGGGAAGTTTCCTTTTCCGGAAGAACGCTGTGACTGCCGTTCAGGATGATTAAGAATCAATTTTCCCTCTAGCAGTGTAGAACAGCGTGCAAATATTTGCGTAGAGTCTTTGCATATGCTTTTCATACATTAGCATTATAACTCCACTTAGCCAGTCATATTTGCATTCAGTGTAGTGCTAACCCACATTATGAAAAATAACCTGTCCCCCCCACCCCCCCAACCCCGCCCCTGTGTTGTCATCAGTCTGCACACTGTGTCGCCAGTTATGCATAAGGCGAGCTACGGAAGAATCGATATAACTTTGTGAAATACCCTGTAGTGACTTTTTGTGAAGTAGACATACGGAGTAGGAAAGTGCATGACCAGACTCTGGCGCCCTGTCTCCCCTCACGCGCCCACTCTGTAGCCCCCACCCATCCCCCTCGCCCTCCACTACTCACTCCAGCTCGACATACCAACCTAACACAATTTATCCCTGTACACTAGAGTTGGGCAATACGATTCTTTTTTCCGATTCGATTCTTACGATTCAATCTCACATTGCGAATCGATTCCTACGATTCGTTCACGATTCATTCTAGTTTGCGATGGCACGATTCTTACGGAATGCAAAAAGTTCTACATCTTACTCACAGATGGCAGGACATGTTTGAAATTGTCAATGGGGTTAGAAACTAACTCTGTCATGATAAGATATGCCAGAAATAGTTTATTTATGAGTAAACATGCATATGACGTTACAAGTGTGATTCTCGATTTATACGTGTAATGCCTTAATTGATAAAATGTCACGTTTGATTTGATTGCATCTATTGTTTTATTTCAGTATGCCAGGAAAGAGGAGTCGATTTGTGCGAAAGGTGGTGCAAAATTACGTGGTATGCCAGTCTGGTTGTGTGGCTTGAACGTATCTAACTACAGACGCCTGTTTTATAGTAACAAAATCTAGCAGCGAGGCAGACGTGGTTTGGCTCATATCATCCTATGTTTTTCTGTGCTAAGATGTCTTTCCAAGTCCACATCAACCTTGTAATTCATAACGCAGCTGACAGCCCTCCCACACAGCAAATTTAGCGTAACTTTCATTTCTTCTAAATACTAAGCATAGGTATTTTGCTTTTAATTTGTCTGAGAACTTAGCCGCTGTCACTACTATTTACGTGAGAAGACGACATAATTCTAAACAGTAGGATTCAATCGCATACAGCGACATTACTTCACTAAAATTTAATATGAATCTGAACACGATAACATTCGAAAATTCGAACTTGAAATTATTAATTAAAAAGCTTTTGTTTAACGACGGTACTACACGGCGATCCGCCAAAAAAGTAGGCCTACTGGTTAGAGGGTCTATATTCTCTCTCTCTTTTTTTGTTTTTTTGTTTTCCGCGGCCCACGAACTTCGTTTATTCGTTCCGAGCTTCCTTTGTTCACACGCATCCTCCACTTGACTGCCATCTGACGGTCGTAATCATTCGGCGCAACTCTGCAATCTGCATGATTCGGAAGTTGCCTTCGAAGCATAGCGTACTAAGAATCGATGAATCGTTGGAACTTGGAATCGTTACGACTCGGAAACACGCAATCGCTCTTAGGATTCTTTTGAACGACGATTCGTCCGTATCACGATTCGATTCTTACGATTCTTTATTTAGAGTCGTTCAAATGAACGACTCATTCACGAATCGCCGCAACTCTACTGTACACACGGGGTCTTCCTCCCGTGGTGGTACATTAGAGTTTGAGTTTTATTTTTATTTATTTTTTATATAGTGCGAGAGGACTCACTGTCCTCCCCTTGTTTCCACTCGCAATAATTAGACAGAACACGTTATATGGTACAAGTGTTTATTGTTATAAAGCTTGCAACGTGCACAGGCAACGCGCCAACTGCGGCTCCTGGCTTAGCTGACAAGACATAAGACGCCCGTCCGCTGCGGGTCTCGAAGCTACCTGCTGGACCGTTGCAACGGCGCTAATCTTACCTGTGCGCACAAAGGACCTGGGAAATCCACTTCTGCGCGTAGGTTCAAGGTCTCCCGACAGGGAGCAGACTATACTGGACGGTCTGACCTGCCCAGTTTGGAAGCTGCCACTAGATGGCAGTTGGAGTGAGTTGCAGAGTCCAAACAATCCCTTAGTACGGTAGTCCTGCATACAGATGCGGTAGTACAGACATTTATTATTTGTTCTTAAACGACTTAATTAAAAAAACAAACATCATTTACATCATTAAACAATAAACTTCGATTATTTACCATTAGAATACGTCCATTATTAAAACTCTGATTGTTCCATCCCATGCAACGCGGAAATTATTAGTTCTAGAGAAAAAATGAATAGGACCTTTTTTTGGTAGTAAATTAAATGCAATTTAAATTGGTACGGGAAAACATTTTAGCCAGAAGCCGGTTTTCGAGATATCCAAGAAAAACAAAAAAGTGAATTTTAAGCGCTTCAGCCCAAAACCCTCAAGCGCACACCCCGGCGGTGAGGATGTTGTTCATTACACTGCCTCGTACCACAACAAAAAGTCCCGACTACAAGAACTTTTTCGCCCTGTAGTCCACCTTTGGTCTTCGTTGACTGGGCTCCTCTCTGACAGTGTGCTGCTACTACTGCGCAGATCTCGTGCTGGGTAGATAAACCGTCTGATTGTTCCTTCAATCTTCGAGTTAGTTTCGAGGGACAATCTCGTGTGGGTGTCATTTCCGTTTTCTGTTGTTGTATAACGAACTGTACGAAGCTGTTTGTATTCTTATATCGGCGTTCTGCGCATAGATATCCAACGGGGAAGTATTTGAGTGACGTAAGACGGAAGCAGAAATACGTCAATGTTTCGCGCCCTCATAGCGCTTATGTGGAGACTGGCGTTGCCTTGTGGCGTGTATGGCTGTGTTCTGGTCTACTGGAGGACACAGCAAATATTTATGGGTAACACTAAAATGGTAAAGGAGACGGGAAGTTCATGTAAAATCAGTATTATGGGAGGCGAAAGGAAGACTTAGATTTATTGGAACGAATCTGTGAAGGCGCAGTGCTCTTGTAAAGGAAATCGTATACAATACGTTCTCATAAAATGGACTCTCCCTAAATTTGGAAAAATACATCGTATTCGGTACTGTACAGCAAATAGTCATACCAACAATTGATGTAGCATATGGGAAGGTGTCAGCAAATAAGGTAGAATGCTCCAGATTTTTGGATCTACATGTTGATGAAAACTTGAACTGGAAGAGGCATGTGACTTAGCTTCTCAAACAATTAAGTTCAGCCACGTTTGCTCTTCGTATAATTGCTAACCTTGGAAACAAACGAATCCTGCCATATTTTGCATATTTCGACTCAATAATATATTACGGAATAACTTGCTAGGTTCACTCATCACGTAGAGAGAGAGTATTGACTGCACACAAGCACATTTGATTTTCTCCCACAGTCGCAAGGAGCTAGGCATTTTAACTCCGCTCTCACAATATATACATTCGCTAATCAAATTCGTCATAAATAATCCATCACAACTTGACAAGAACAGTAATATACATACTAAAAGACTAGAGGGAAAACTGTGCTTTATTACCCATTATTAACGCTGTCTGTGGCTCAGAAAGGGGCAACAAAAAATTTTTTACCATTTGCCGAGCAACATAAAATGTCTGAAGTTAGCAAAATTTTTAAATGTAACTTAAAAGCATTTCTCCTGGACAACTACTTTTATTCCATTGACGAATTTCTGCTTAAAAACTGGAGCCACTGCTATTCACAAATGTAGAAATAAAAAAGAAATTAAAAAAATAACGCGTTCATCAATGTTAAAACTAATCATATATACATGTCCGGTATACTGACTCGTTCCACATCGTTTCAATAAAAACATTCGTTCAAATGATCTCTGGAACATGTAACTAGCTAACTAGCTCGACCAGCTACAAAATCCTTGTCGAGTAGACATGTCGACAGACATCCAGCGAACACTGAGACGCAATGTTAGGATATAACAGCTTATCTGAGCCCTTACGGAAATGTAATCAAAGTGCTCGGGCTCAGGAAATGACCTAGGAGGGGTCTCTGCAGACATCATGAGACTCGGGCATAAAATGGGGGTGATACGCGATTACAAGAACTCAGCAAGAGAGTTCTCACAGCCTCTGTCACCTCAATTCTCCAACTTCCTACCTGCACGTGGTGCCCCTGTTAAGCCGAGCAACTCAGCGGAAGGTTGGGTAACCAACCCCAGCGGGAAACTGAGTCGGTGAGCAGATAGGAGTTGGAGGACAGTGGAAGGCGACGGGAAACCACCACTGAACTATCCCAAGAAAACCCCATGGCTTCGCTCAGCTCAAAATGTTCCGGAGTTTCAAGTTCCCCGATCGGATCTCCGGGGGGGAACCAGGTTGAGAGGAGCTTCACGAAGAGTAAGATGGTGCAAAGAGAAGCACTGCATAGGAACATGGAATGTAAGATCCATGTATCAAGGAAAACTAGACATAGTGAAAAGAGAAATGGAGAAAATTAACATCGACATATTGGGAATAAGTGAAATGAGGTGGACTGGCATGGGAGAATTTGCTTCGGATGGCCATATGGTGTATTATTCTGGGCACGATAACAACAGAAGTAATGGAGTAGCCTTCATAGTTAGTGATAAAGTGAGAAAAGCTGTAATGGGATGCAAATATAAAAATGATAGAATGATGTCCATCAGACTTCAAGGTCAGCCCCTCAACATCACAGTAATTCAAGTTTATGCACCAACAACCGATGCTGAAAAGGGAATTATTGACCAGTTCTATGGGGATTTACAAGAAATTACTACTGTCAACACCAAAAAAGGATATCATCTTCATAGTTGGAGATTGGAATGCAAAAGTGGGAAATGAAGCTGTAGAAGGTATAACAGGGAAATATGGTCTTGGTACAACAAATGAAGCTGGACAGAGACTCCTAGAATTCTGCCAAGAAAATTCATTGATAATTACTAATACACTGTTTCAACTACCAAAACGACGCCTATATACCTGGACTTCGCCAGATGGCCAACACCGGAACCAAATTGATTACATACTTTGTAATCAGAGGCGGAAGAGCGCGGTTCAGTCAGCTACAACAAGACCTGGGGCTGACTGCGGATCAGATCATGAGCTCCTGATTGCAAAATTTCGGCTGAAACTTCAGAATGTAGCAAAAAGTATCCCAACTTGCAGATACGACCTTAACTCTAACCCTCCGACTATGCTGTAGAGGTACAAAACAGATTTAATGTATTACAGCTGGAGGACAAAAGCTCGCAAGAGATGTGGACAGAAGTAGCTAATACTGTCAAGGAGGCCGCAGAGAAACACATTCCCAAGAAAAGGAACAGTAAGAAGGCTAGATGGCTATCAGTTGAGGCACTGTAAGTTGCAGAAGAACGAAGGAAAGCAAAAATCAAGGGAGATAGATCAGCTATGTTTGAATTAAATAAAGATTTTCAAAATTAGCTAGAAGAGATAAAAATATATTCTTTCATGAACAGTGCAAGGAAGTTGAACATAGTAACGGAATGGGGAAGAAAAGAGATCTTTATAAGAAAATTAAAGAAATTAAAGGAAAATTCCAGGCAAAAATTGGTATAATAAAAGATAGAAACGGGAAAGATCTGAGTGAAGCAGAGGATGTTAAGGAAAGATGGGCAGAATATGTAGAAGACCTATACAAGAAAGAACTGCATCATGACAGGGCTCCTACTGCTGATGTTAATGTTAATTTAGAACTAGAGCCAGATATTTTGGAGAGCGAAATCCAGTGGGCCCTTGAAAATATGGCTGATAACAAAACTAGTGGCCATGATGAAATACCAGCAGAATTGTTTAAAGTCACTGGAAAGGGATGCAGTGAAAGTGCTGCACTCAATATGTCAAAAAATATGGATCACGCAGCAGTGGCCAGAAGACTGGAAAAGATCAGTATTCATCCCCATTCCAAAGAAGAAAAGTTCTAAAGAATGCTCTGATTACCGAACAATCGCACTTATTTCACATGCTAGCAAAGTTATGTTGAAAATCTTACAAAATAGACTTCGCCAATATCTAGATCGAGAGCTACCAGAAGAACAAGCTGGATTTAGGGAAGGAAGAGGAACTAGAGATCAAATTGCTAACATCCGGTGGATTATGGAAAATGCGAAAGAATTCCAGAAAGATGTGTACCTCTGCTTTATTGACGACGGCAAAGCCTTTGACTGCGTCGATCACAACAAATTATGGAACGTACTGAAAAACATGGGTGTACCAGATCACCTCATTCATCTGATACGGAGTTTATACCTTGACCAAGAAGCCACGGTGAGAACTATGTATGGAACAACGAAATGGATAAAGATTCAGAAAGGGGTCCGGCAAGGCTGCATACTGTCACCGTACTTATTCAATCTGTATGCAGAACATGTTATGAGGAATGCGAGGCTAGATGAAGGAGAAACAGGAATTAAAATAGCTGGAATAAATGTAAACAACCTCAGGTACGCGGATGATACGATCCTGTTGGCAGAAAGTGAAGAAGAATTGAGAACACTCTTACTGAAGGTGAAAGACGAAAGTGAAAAGGCCGGTCTTATGCTGAATGTGAAGAAAACGAAAACTATGGCAACTACACCTACCAATTCGTGGGATATAGCAGGAGAAACCATGTAGGTAGTGATCACATTCAGTTATCTCGGTTCCCAGATCTCTGCTGACGGCGACTGCAACCATGAAATCCGGAGACGCCTGTTGCCCGGTAGACAGGCGATGTCAAACCTTGACAAGGTTATAAGGTCCAGAGATATAACACTAGCAACAAAGATCCGTATTGTGAGGGCTATGGTCTTTCCAGTTGTGATGTATGGATGTGAGACCTGGATCATTAGAAAGGCTGAACGGCGAAGAATTGACTCCTTCGAATTGTGGTGTTGGAGGAAACTTCTTAGAGTTCCATGGACTGCAAAGAGAACCAACAGATCAATATTGGAGCAAATTAAACCAGGTTTCTCCCTGGAAGGTCTAATGTTAAAACAAAAGCTGACCTACTTTGGACACACAATGCGAAGGCATGCCTCACTGGAAAAAACACTAATTCTGGGGAAGATTGAAGGAACTAGAAGAAGAGGACGTCAGAGGATGAGATGGATCGATGGCATCACAGAAGCAATGTGTTCCAACCTGGAAGGTCTACGGGAGAAAGTGCAAGACAGGAAAAAGTGGCGTGATTTGGTTCATGGGGTCACGAAGAGGCGGAACCGACTAAACGAATAGAGAGAGAGAGAGAATCAAAGTGCTCGGGGAATTTAAATGGGAATACCTGCAACAAAAGTGACGAAGTTCTCGCGAAATCCTGTTGGGTAAATTAAGAGAAGTAACATCTAAGAAGACAGTGGGACCACCCCGCTGCCACCATAGTGTATCGTGTGTAGGGATACAAGAATAAGATAGGAGAAAATGGCGCGCTTACGGAGGAATACAGTGTGTCCATTTTTCCTCGCTCATGGCGAGTAGGACGGAAAATCGATAATACTGCTACCACGTACAGTCCACTATCCACTGCACGGTGGCTTATGGATGATATATGTGTGCAGCACTTGGAAAAAAAATGGAAAAACCCGTGAAATGCATTCTCGAAAGCAGATCTTAGCCAAGCGCTCTTGTGTTTAATGCACGGTCTTGTGTGCACGGTCTTGAGTACATTACAAGCGTCAGTCGTGGTCAGAAGGGTTCTGTGTAGCTGAGTGCATTTTGTCGGAGGTAAGCGAATTCGAACGTGTGCGAATTGTTGGTGCTCTTGTGATAGGTGCTTCTGTAACTAAGATAGCCGAAGTGTTTGGTGTTCTAATGGGCAACATATCGGATATTTATAAACGCATACAGGGAAAGCAGACAAAGAAACCGTCAAATAACGCGGACGAAAGACAGACGGTCATTGAAGAAGATTGTGACGAAAAATGAGAGGACAACAGCTGAAAAAGTGTATGTAGAACTGAATGTGAACCCTGTCAGCGTCGAAACAACACAGTGAGAGCCTCGTAAGCCCGCAATTACTGGGCAGGTGCACTGCACCTTCACAGAAACCACTCATCCGTAATGCAGATGACCGTCGCAGGAAAACATGGTGCTGAAGCCATAAAACCTCAGCTATGGACCAATGTTCAGATGTGTCTTGGCTGACACTGTTTCCAACTTGTTTAAATGGCTCTGAGCACTATGGGACTTAACTGCTGAGGTCATCAGTCCCCTAGAACTTAGAACTACTTAAACCTAACTAACCTAAGGACATCACACACATCCATGCCCGAGGCAGGATTCGAAACTGCGGCCGTAGCGGTCGCGCGGTTCCAGACTGTAGCGCATAGAACCGCTCGGCTACCCATGCCGACGTTTCTAACTTGTGACCGAGTTTACATCCCAAGAGTGAAACTCTACGGGGGTTCGGTGATGAATTGGGAAGACATATCGTGGTGTTCCTTGGGCCCCAATAGTTACTCTTCCAGATCACATTACCGCCAAGGATTATCTGACCATTTTTGCTGATCATGTCCATCTGGTAGTACAGTGTTTGTTCCACGATAATGGTGCTGTGTTCCAGAACAAGAAGACCCCTTTTCTCTCAGCTCGCATTGTCCAGGATTGGTTTTGTGAGCACAGAGATGAACTGTTGCATCACGTCTGGCCACCACAGTCAACAGATCTCAAAATTATTTAGGCTCTGTGGTGTACTTTGGAAAGAAGCGTGCATGATCGCCACCTACACCAATCATTGTTTCCTGAACTTGTCACTATTTTGCAGCAGGAATGGTATAGGATTGCCTTGAAAACCACACAGGATTTGTGTTTATCCATTCCGAGACGACTGGAAACTGTTTAGAATGACAACAGATTTTCTACACCATATTAGACTTGGTAATATGTTCTTTTTGTGTATTTGTGTTTTCATGTTTTTGCCCACTCCCTCTACATGTAGATGTAGGTGGCCGGATGGAAATTTGGACCATCCTTCCCGAAAGTGAGTACAGTGTAATTAAGCACCTCTCTCGTCGCCAGTTTAAGCTCGGACAATGAAGCTGTTCTCAAATTGCAACTAGCTTTTTCTAAATCAGTTGGCTTGAAACATTTCAACTTGCGACTACAGTCACAGATAATACTAGTTCCGTCACTAATTATCATTAGCCAAGCGTTTTTGGTTTACTCGATTGGGGAGACGTTTCGTGCCACAGGGGAGTTCACCAGCGAGGGGTGACATCTGGCGACTCAGACGGGAAATCCCAAGTGCTAAGCCATGTCGGTGGTGCGGGGAAGATACCAGGCGCTGTTTTTATCTTTCGGTGACGCAGCAATGGAGCTTATCACTCAGCTCAAACATCCTGTAAAACCATCTGAAGCCGGAAGATACAGAGGGGCAAATGCAGACGGATTAATCAGTTGTGGTGGAGGATGGCGCAGCTGGATGGGGACAGTCCTGTTGCTATGTTACACAGTCTCGCCGCAGAATTTATTTATTTATTTATTTATTTATTTACTGATTTATTTAACCTGGCAAGATTAGGGCCATCAGGCCCTCTCTTACATCTAACCAGGCATTCTACTTATTTTACATTCATACGTTTTAGTAGGCATGTTAAACTACATCTAGTACAAAAAGTGAAATAAACAATTAGAAAGGTATACCTGGAAAAATACATACATATAGAGTTTATATTCGTAGATCATAAGTACTGTTATAATTAGACATTATTGAAGAGACAAATTTTAGATAGGAGTGCCGGCAGCAGAGAGTATGAGGGAGACTCATGGTGAAGGGAGGAGAAGAATAGAGAGACATGATAAAACATAATTAAGGAAATATAAAGGAAAAGAAGATTGCGTGGCTAATAGAGATAGATGAAGAGGAAGGCATCTCAGGAGCAAGATAGGAGACGCTAGCTTTGCTATTTGACAGATGAGAGGATTGGCCTGGTACATTAATTTTGTGGAGAACTTTATGAGGATGATAGTAGGAAATGCTTCAACTTCTTCTTAAAAGCAGCAGGAGATTGAATTTTGCGCAAGGTAAGGGGCAGTTTGTTCCAGAGGCGGGCAGCGGCAACTGAGAAGGAGTTTGCAAAAGTTTTTGTTTTGTGAGTGGGCACAGTTAGGATACCAAATAAGAGTGACCTCGTGTTTCGATTATGATGGCATGACAGGTTTTTAATCTCTGAAGCAAGGTACTGGGGTGCTTGCGCGACGAGGAGTCTGTGAAGTAGATATAGAGTGTGGTAGTCACGCAATTTGTCCGGCCGCAGCCACCCTAGCTCGGAGTATGAAGCACTAACATGATCATATCGGCGAATGACAGTGAAATGTCGGAATAATGACCTCGATATTTTTATTCTTGTTTTTGCCGAGCTAGCGATATCTGAAGTCATTTAAATTTGTGAATGAATAGCCCTGATAAACAAGCTGCAGATACCCGACATGATTATTCCTTTTTATAATGCAGTTTTTCATGCTGAATTGATATCAAAGAACCGTTTCCTCTATTACGTCATCCACTTGCTCGTATTTTGTGGAAATACAGGCAAAAGGCGTTACATGTTTTTGAAGACCTCCGCTCACAAGTTACACTTTGAATTTGTGAAGATAGTAATAGTTTTGTACCTTGTGGTGTTCAAAAGTGTACCTTGCGAGGGGAATTTCTGAAAACACGTATCGTGTTACTGCGTGTGCTTGAGGAACAGATGAGCGTGGATATGACAAAGTAATCTACGATAATAGCTTTGCAGATGACAAGCTATACAGTAATGTAAAGAAGGTTCCACAGAACGAAACATTACAGAAAATAAGAACTGAATAAAAGTACCTACTGATGATGGAACAAAAATGCTAATATATATTTCGTCATTAAAAAGAACGATTTTTACATAATAGGCGTGCCTGATTTCCCATAATATAATGTGATGAGACTATTGGTGAAAACGGGAACAGTAGCAAAATGCAGAATACCTTCAAAGACAACAAAAATATTTAAAAGTGGCATTCAGAGGATGCTGTTCTGTTAAAGGTACTTCCAGGTAAAAACTTCAGCTTAGCAACTAAAACACCGATAAACTGTTAGGTAAAGACAAATTAATGTACCAAAATTTTAGAAGTTTGGGAATTGTGCATTTGTACAGTTCTATCGAATGATATAAAACATTGGACATCACCTCTCAAGGTTGGTGATTGCATACTAGTGCACTAAACTCTAACGATGTTCCTGCATTGCTACTATCGGTGCCGATAATTTTGTTCCGATACCTATGGATCGCTATCGATAACAAATTTTCATATTTTCATGGTATTGTAAGAAATATCAGAATATCTGTGTACGAACTGTCGAATGTTCACCTTGAACTCTAAGTAAGTATTTTGATATTGAATAAAATCGTACCAACACAAAAATGCAATTTATTCATAACTATACTACTTGTATCAATACTTTAGTTGAGGTATTATCAGTGATCGATACAATTTTAGGTTCCCGTATCAATAGTATATTCCGTACATAATTTGCTGAAGAACTGAGTAAAAGTACGCACTGATGATGACACAAAATGCTGAAATATGTTTGAGCATTAAAAAAGAACTATAGGCGGATATAATTTCCCATAATTTCATGTTCTGAGACTAGTGTTAAAAAGAGATAAAAGCAAAATACAGAATACCTTTAAAAAAAGTAAAAGTATTTAAAAATGTCGTTCAGGTAAGGTTGTTTTCGGCATTGCTAAAAGCACATTTTATTTGACGTTGACTATGAAACAGCCCTGCTTTGTAGTGAACTGCCTTGCCACTCCCAGCAAGTCAAGGGTCGGCAGCCTGCGATAAAGGGCAAAAATCCTATAAACAGAATCCGCTTCCAGTTGCCTTTGACATTGGTATGAAAGGGAGCAAATTCTGTGCCGGAAGAGTTCTGCTTGACGTAGCTGAGCGTCTCTTCATAAATAACAACTTGCACTCGTTCCAGATTTTTTGTTGCTGTTGAGCAATGCAACTTGCATTGGCTGAAGCCGTAAGTTTCCCAGCATTTGTCTGAGTACTGCTAAAGCGCGTAGTTACCGGAAGCTAACAGATTAACGGACTTACTTCCATTCTGACGTATTTCAGGACCAATATTTGTGGAACAATTCGAATGCACGTATCTATCGCTTAAATAATTCTGTTTAAGTTCACATTTCGTCACACATGGACTAACACGGAGCTATAAGCGAAGCTAGAAACGGAAAGCGTAAAAACGATTGTTTCTGAGATGTTATTAACTGCATGGAATTAACTGCCAGAAAAGAGAGAACACATTTGACTGACATTACTATAGTGTCAAAAAGTTAAGCATAATCGTAAAAAAAAGAGAGAGGTAGATTAGGTTTAAAGTCCCGTTGATGACAAGGTTATTTGAGACAGAGCATATATTCCGTTCGGGGAAGGAGAAGTAAATTGTTGACTGTGGTAACACTGAAAAATAAAATCTATAGATCCAACGAGCTTGGAACATAATTTACGGTGTGCATTGGCTGACTCCGAAAGAAAATATACACATTGAATATTCGAAATTAACGGTACAATCCATCTCATTTATTCGTCTCCCTTGGGTTACTAAAACGTCTGTGAAGCACGTGTGATTTAGTCATTTAAACGTTAACTTCGTATTATTTACCTTTTATCATTTTAAAAAGGGAGTTTTTGTTTTCTTTTCGATCTACATTTTGTTGGTAATGCTGGCCGATATCTGATTACGTTCAGGGGTAATGATCTTTGAAAAGTTTTGAGCCACTGCTCAGACGCTTCGAGGGCAGGTTAACGAAGTAGTCATGCCGGTTATCCTCCTAATTTACACAAACCTTGGGAGTAGTGTCCTAACAACAGAAAAAGGAAAATTCTCATGAGGTACACTACTGGCCATTAAAATTGCTACACCAAGAAGAAATGCAGATGATAAACGGGTATTCATTGGACAAATATATTATACTAGAACTGACATGTGATTACATCTTCCCGCAATTTGGGTGCAAAGATCCTGAGAAATCAGTACACAGAACAACCACCTCTGGCCGTAATAACGGCCTTGATACGCCTGGGCATTGAGTCAAACAGAGCTTGCTTGGATGGCATGTACAGGTACAGCTGCCCATGCAGCTTCAACACGATACCACAGTTCATCAAGAGTAGTCACTGGCGTATTGTGACGAGCCAGTTGCTCGGCCACCATTGACCAGACGTTTTCAATTGGTAAGAGATCTGGAGAATGTGCTGGCCAGGGCAGCAGTCGAACATTTTCTGTATCCAGAAAGGCCCGTACAGGACCTGCAACATGCGGTCGTGCATTATCCTGCTGAAATGTAGGGTTTCGCATGGATCGAATGAAGGGTAGAGCCACGGGTTGTAACACATCTGAAATGTAACGTCCACTGTTCAAAGTGTCGTCAATGCGAACAAGAGGTGACCGAGACGTGTAACCAGTGGCACCCCGTACCATCACGCCGGGTGATACGCCAGTATGGCGATGACGAATACACGCTTCCAACGTGCGTTCACCGCGATGTCGCCAAACACGGATGCGACAATCATGATACTGTAAACAGAACCTGGATTCATCAGAAAAAATGACGTTTTGCCATTCGTGCACCCACGTTCGTCGTTGAGTACACCATCGCAGGCGCTCCTGTCTGTGATGCATTGTCAAAGGTAACCGCAGCCATCGTCTCCGAGCTGATAGTCCATGCTGCTGCAAACGTCGTCGAACTGTTCGTGCAGATGCTAGTTGTCCTGCAAACGTCCCCATCTGTTGACTCAGGGATCGAGATGTGGCGGCACGATCCGTTACAGCCACGCGGATAAGATACCTGTCATCTCGACTGCTAGTGATACGAGGCCGTTGGGATCCAGCATGGCGTTCCGTATTACCCCCCTGAAACCACCGATTCCATATTCTGCTAGCGGTCATTGGATCTCGACCAACGCGAGCAGCAATGTCGCGATACGATAAACCGCAATCGCGATAGGCTACAATCCGACCTTTATCAAAGTCGGAAACGTGATGGTACGCATTTCTCCTCCTTACACGAGGCATCACAACAACGTTTCACAGGCAACGCCGGTCAGCTGCTGTTTGTGTATGAGAAATCGGTTGGAAACTTTCCTCATGTCAGCACGTTGTAGGTGTCGCCACCTGCGCCAACCTTTTGTGAATGCTCTGAAAAGCTAAACATTTGCACATCACAGCATATTCTTCCTGTCGGTTAAATTTCGCGTCTGTAGCACGCCATCTTCGTTGTGTAGCAATTTTAATGGCCAGTAGTGTATTACTGAAAGAACATTGAGTTCAGCCGCTTGACTACCTGTCTCCACAAAGCTCTGTTCTGGGCACGGTATCTTGCTTCCTGCAAACCCATTCCGATCGAGCTTTTAATCTCAACTATCCACCATAATGGTTCGCTTCCTCTAGCTCTTCCAACGTCGAATTTTTTCCCACTACGATTGTTCTTTCAATCGCCTCTTGCCTTCTGACAATATGACTAAAGTATTTCAACTGATTTTGGTAGACAAGAGTCGACAATTTTGTTTCGATACCGATTTGCCTCAGAATCAGTTCATTAGTTCGATGTGCCGTCTGTGGCATTCGAAGTAATCTTCTATAGATCCACATTTCCAAAGGGCCAATCTTGCGATGATTCGCTGTCTGCATCGTTCAAAAATGGTTCAAATGGATCTGAGCACTATGGGACTTAACGTCTGAGGTCATCAGTCCCCTAGAACTTAGAACTACTTAAGCCTAACTAACCTAAGGACATCACACACATCCATGCCCGAGGCAAGATTCGAACCTGCGACCGTAGCGGTCGCGCGGTTCCAGACTGTGTCTGAATCATCCTAGTTTCTGCTACGTAGGTCACTATACAGAAGATTAGAGCTCTGTTGAGGGTTGAGGGTCCTTCCACGTGAGAGCAAGTTCTGCTGTAGAATTTTTTGCAGTCGAAATTCGCCTACAGATCTCAGGCTCACAATTTCCAGTATCAGTGAGAACTGATTCTAAATACTCAGAGCGACTGACGACCTCGTAGCCATGAGGGCAATTACGACAGAAAAACGAATCGTAGCAAGACAGCACTCTGCTAATAAGCGGAATCCAATCGCAGGGCCGATGAGCCCCGTGCTGTTAACATCTGATATCGCTTTCTTATAATTTAGTTCACAAATTTCCAACTTTTAGGGTTTCGTGCCTCAGTCGGCAAAAACGGAACCCTTACAGGATCAATTTGTTGTCTGTTTGTCTGATTGTCCGACTCTTAACACCCCTTTTTCTCAGAGACGGGTAAATGTGTCAAGTAGAAATTTACGACACATACTGAGGTGTACGGTTCCTGGCCGTTTGACAAAATTTAAGCTTCTAAGTCAACGAAGTCAAAAGATACGATCATGTATGTCACGCATTTCGATACACGAGAACTCACATATCAAAACCTGTAACGTACTTCCCTTCGACCTACAATCATAAAATTTGGCAAGAAGCGAGTTTTCGCAGTACAAGTAAACGAAAAGATCGGGAAACTGTTAATCTCTAATTCTATCCCACAATTTTTTTTGTGTTTGCTGCCCATCTTTCTGTCTGTCCGCCTTTTCAGACCCTTTTCTCAGGAACGGTAGAGGCATCTAATAAGAATATATGTCAATATTAAGGCCTACATTCCGTTGTCGGTGTAAAAAGTTTAAGTTTCTAAGGCAGTGCAATCAAAAGTTGCGGTCATCTGTAAATACTTTTTTCCTAGGAATAGGTAGAGGTAACCAGTTGCAGTTTATGTCAGATATTAAGATCTATGGTCCCTAATTACTTTAACTTCTAACAAATTCAGAGCTCTGTGTTCTGGACGAGACGGGCAAGTAAGGTTCGACTGACCGTCCAGTCCGCTGTCTGCTTTTTTCACGTTGGAGCCCCTAATTTTCAGTCAAGTGGCACCTCGATTGGTGTTACAAAGCTGTGAGCACCCCGCCTAGGAAAAATCCTTGGAAGTACCGGGAATCGACCCAGGATCGCTCGCACAGCAGCCAGAAATTGACCACATTTCTTTTTTTATATCAGTTTGTTCGTCGTTATATCGTCAGTGGGTCTTTGCGGATACCGCATGACATTTTTCACTTTCTGTCGATGAGAACACCACTCATCTTTTTTATTGCAGGGGGTAGCCAGACCAAGCAGATCGTTGATCAGGAGAGGCTTCGACGCACAAGCTTGGCCGTTAACTCCTGGTTCAATGGCTCTGAGCACTATGGGACTCAACTTCTCAGGTCATTAGTCCCCTAGAACTCAGAACTAGTTAAACCTAACCTAAGGATATCACGCACATCCATGCCCGAGGCAGGATTTGAATCTGAGACCGTAGCGGTCTCGCGGTTCCAGACTGCAGCGCCTAGAACCGATTGGCCACTTCGGCCGGTGTTAACTCCTCTGCAGAACTTTTACAGATCGTCCACTGGTTTGTGCCAGATTCAGCTACTTGTCGGCACAGTGAGTCTGGCCCTCTCGGGTATACTCCCAGAGTACAGGCGAGGATAACAGTTTCTTGTTGTCTGTGTATGGCTATAGAACGTCTGCAACCTCCACCCAGCCCACTGAAATCACTCTCTACAGAATTCGTGCCCCATTCCGGCATTTAATCTCTTACTCTTATAACTGCTCGGGTAGCTTGTGTTGTTATAAGGAGAGGCTTTACTTGGCCAGAAGTATCCAGGCACCCATTGACTTCGAATTTGGACTAGTAATGCGATGTCACTTGAGTAACAAATCCATCAGGAATATTTCAACTCCCGCAAGCTGTTAGTGAAGTAATTGGAAACGCAGACACGAAGAAATAACCACAGTTAACTCAACGGCAGGCAGATCTAATGTACTGACTGACAGGGACCACCGATCACGTGCTGGATGGTTGCGAAAATTAGCATGAAGTCAGTGGAAGAAATCACTCGGAGTTCCAACGTGGGACCAAGAGTCCAGCGACTGTGCTTAAGGTCTTAATAACGTGGGGTACAATGTCTGGTGTAACAGAATATCAGAGGCAGTCACACTGCTGTTGTTACCGCTTTAGGGAATACAGGTGACAGGGTTAAATATAATGCATGTAAAGGCAATTAATCTGAATTCGTATACAGTGTCGTTTTAATTAAACTTTCGCTACCTGAGCCAGCGTAGACGTGAAACTGTTTACCGTGTGGGATGCAACTTTATAAGAATGACGTTCAGACTGCGCTGATGGACTTGCGTTGTTAATAGTGTTAGTGTCATGACTCTGCGCCACTACTGATAAGGCGACGTGGGGTTCAGACGTCAGTGTGCATTACAATTGCAGACATTCTCTCGACAAGATGGGCTGGGCTTTACTCATATAGCTGTTTTATCAAAATAACAGCAATACTGCTGCTGCTCTTCGCAAGTATCGACGCAATTAAGGGATACGAAAAGGTCCCCTTTCCGCAACGGAGCTGGAGAACATGATTCGTAAATTCGAATTAACAGGCGATTTAGGGATTCCTACTGGGAGATGCTATGGCCAACTGCGCCACAAACTGTTGAAGAAATTACTGTTGTCACCGCTGAGAACGCTGGATGCAATGTGCGATCTTCAAGCAGCGCACGAGCTGTGTCACGACAGCTGAGCGTTCCATGGTCCACCGTTGGAAAAGCGTTGCGAAGAATTGTGGAATGGCATCTCTAGTGGGGTTCTAGGCTGACGTGGATGGAGATGGTCGTCACTATGAGCAACGTTTGTAACCTGGAACCCAAATATGATACGCAATTAACAGATGTTAGCCTAACATGTGGAAATTAAAATGTGTTTCTTTCCGTCCTTTCCGAGCGGTTAAAGGCGCTACAGTCTGGAACCGCACGACCGCTACGGTCACAGGTTCGAATCCTGCCTCGGGCATGGATGTGTGTGATGTCCTTAAGTTAGTTAGGTTTAGGTAGTTCTAAGTTCTAGGGGACTTATGACCACAGCAGTTGAGTCCCATAGTGCTCAGAGCCATTTTTCCGTCCTTTATTCGTCATTTCTCTTCCGTATGTAGCTACAAATGTTTCCACAAAGTTCCATTATCCTACGATCAATCGTTTTTCATAGGGTTCTGTGAAGTAGTGTAAGTTTAATTACAACCAACCTTTACTTAAACAGCTGCAATAAGCTACAAATTATTGCATGACTGTTTGTTAGCCTCACGTCGAGATCAAGTGTGACGCAATACGCCGACGATAGAGCCTTCCCTGCTGCGGGCACAGACGCTGACCTGTCCGCTGCCACAACTGGAACAACGAAAGGCGAGCTGCAGCCAGGAGATCCTGCTGCCGACTCTTCCGAAACTCTGGTTTCCATCGTACAGCAATCAATGACCTGGTAATTAAAAGAAAAAAAAGATCTAATTCTACTTGTAATCTGTATCCTGCTGTCTCCTATTAAGGACACACTTATTGTCTTACTCATAAGAAGGCAAGAAAAGTGTATGGAACAGAAAGTTAATTTTACATCGCATTTACGTAAGACGTAAAGAAGCTAATCGATTTTCAGAGTAAGAGTAAAAGAGAATTCATATGCTGGCTGTATATGTGTATCCATGAAACTAGAAGACTAATTTTTCAGTTATACAAATAGGTTAAAATTAAGATCTCAGTCTGCAAGAATTGAATTTTAGCACGAATGCAATAAATATACAACATCTTTGATTGAATCTGTAGGTTTACTAAATAAGTTTTCTACTTACCATTTTGATTTGCAGTCTTTCCGTTGGCAGTGTTTGCAGTTCAAATTGCTGGATGTGAGGTCCGCCAGTTACGCAAAACATCGTTTTTTCTCAGTACCCAAACATGTTTCGGCACCACTGTGCCATCATCAGTGGGTTTTCGTTTTTATTTATTCTGTAATGTGAACATTTTTGTTAAATGATTATAAAGTTACACTCCTGGAAATGGAAAAAAGAACACATTGACACCGGTGTGTCAGACTCACCATACTTGCTCCGGACACTGCGAGAGGGCTGTACAAGCAATGATCACACGCACGGCACAGCGGACACACCAGGAACCGCGGTGTTGGCCGTCGACTGGCGCTAGCTGCGCAGCATTTGTGCACCGCCGCCGTCAGTGTCAGCCAGTTTGCCGTGGCATACGGAGCTCCATCGCAGTCTTTAACACTGGTAGCATGCCGCGACAGCGTGGACGTGAACCGTATGTGCAGTTGACGGACTTTGAGCGAGGGCGTATAGTGGGCATGCGGGAGGCCGGGTGGACGTACCGCCGAATTGCTCAACACGTGGGGCGTGAGGTCTCCACAGTACATCGATGTTGTCGCCAGTGGTCGGCGGAAGGTGCACGTGCCCGTCGACCTGGGACCCGACCGCAGCGACGCACGGATGCACGCCAAGACCGTAGGATCCTACGCAGTGCCGTAGGGGACCGCACCGCCACTTCCCAGCAAATTAGGGACACTGTTGCTCCTGGGGTATCGGCGAGGACCATTCGCAACCGTCTCCATGAAGCTGGGCTACGGTCCCGCACACCGTTGGGCCGTCTTCCGCTCACGCCCCAACATCGTGCAGCCCGCCTCCAGTGGTGTCGCGACAGGCGTGAATGGAGGGACGAATGGAGACGTGTCGTCTTCAGCGATGAGAGTCGCTTCTGCCTTGGTGCCAATGATGGTCGTATGCGTGTTTGGCGCCGTGCAGGTGAGCGCCACAATCAGGACTGCATACGACCGAGGCACACAGGGCCAACACCCGGCATCATGGTGTGGGGAGCGATCTCCTACACTGGCCGTACACCACTGGTGATCGTCGAGGGGACACTGAATAGTGCACGGTACATCCAAACCGTCATCGAACCCATCGTTCTACCATTCCTAGACCGGCAAGGGAACTTGCTGTTCCAACAGGACAATGCACGTCCGCATGTATCCCGTGCCACCCAACGTGCTCTAGAAGGTGTAAGTCAACTACCCTGGCCAGCAAGATCTCCGGATCTATCCCCCATTGAGCATGTTTGGGACTGGATGAAGCGTCGTCTCACGCGGTCTGCACGTCCAGCACGAACGCTGGTCCAACTGAGGCGCCAGGTGGAAATGGCATGGCAAGCCGTTCCACAGGACTACATCCAGCATCTCTACGATCGTCTCCATGGGAGAATAGCAGCCTGCATTGCTGCGAAAGGTGGATATACACTGTACTAGTGCCGACATCGTGCATGCTCTGTTGCCTGTGTCTATGTGGTTCTGTCAGTGTGATCATGTGATGTATCTGACCCCAGGAATGTGTCAATAAAGTTTCCCCTTCCTGGGACAATGAATTCACGGTGTTCTTATTTCAATTTCCAGGAGTGTATGTGGATATTTAGTTCAAACAGTAGATCGTTTCTTCTTGTAAATACCTTTACATTTGGTGTGCATGAATTTTCAGGATCACTTGTGTGTTAATTACTACAGGTAGCTTGTCATCTGCAGCCAAACGATGTTGCTGGGAGTTAACCTATCTTCTAGAATGTGATTCGTTTTTACTTACATTTTCGTGTTTGCCACACTTTTACTATCGTACTTCAAAACTTTGATGTGGTCTACGCTCTCTTTCATGAAATTCGAGCACAGTCGAAATGATTAACTTAAAGTCAGACAGTCTAAATATAGCTTATCGCAGCAAGTGGTCGAGCAGCTCTTCACAAGTGACACGTTTCTGTAGTTACTATTAAGTGACGCTCGAGGTGGTGTAAAGAAAGATTCCACTGGACTCTAGATGACTGGAAACGAATGATTAGGAATGATGAATGACGCTTTATCAAGTGCCAATGCGATGGAAAGGTTTGAGTTTCGCGAATGCTTGGAGGACACCTGCTGTCATGTGTGGTTCGAACAGTGATGAATAGAGGAGGTGGTGTTACTGTGTGGAGGTTATTGCAATGTAGCTTGAGGATAAGTCTAAATACGTGTGAGTGTAATTAGACTGCACTCATCTTGATAGCTCACCTTTCACTGAGTATGTTGTCAGAAGTGTCTGCTCAGATCACATTTCGCCACATTTTGTGAAAGTGCATGTGAGGTGAAGTAGTGAGCGAAAATTTGTGTAAAACTGAGTGAAAACAATGCACTAAGTAGCAGTTGATCGAGACACCAATCAGAGCCACGAAACAGGAGGAAAAAAATGGCAGATGACATAATGTCAAAAAAAGACGGAAGCGGGCACTAAAACCGGTGTATAATAATACAATTCAGCTAGAGATGTTATTTTAAGAAATAAAAATTAGACCCACAGATGACACATGGGTGTCGAAACATGTCTGGGTAAATATAAAAATAAACTAATCGTATTTGCATAAGGCTGGTATTCAAAACAACCCACCTCACATCATGAAGATACAAAACAGAAACTGAAGTCCCATAATGATCTCGTATCGAACGGGGCTGGCACGACGTATGGTAGAGGAGCGAGCAGATTCAGGACTTCAGCATTAGCCCTTGTCTAGGACGTGGCTGAATATTGCTCAACAGTCTAAAGTGGACGTCCAGCTGAAGGAGACAGTGCGGATAGTCTCTAGAAACTCACGGTCATCCCATGTGAGCGACTTCCCGTCCTAGCAAACACAGAGTACGCTGAAAATAGTTGATCTCCCTTAACTATAAGAGCATGCAGAAGAAACCTAGACAGCCAAAACTCCCGACAGACCAAGACCTGGCCCCTGCAAACTAGTATAAATCTAGCTCATCTTTATGGAAAATCAGCTAAGAACTGCAAGGCTTCCACTCATAAACAGCTTGAAAGGGATTGTAAGTGAACATAAAAACCGAAATTTGGTGGACAACCCCAAGAAGATGGTTGGCAGATTCAACAACGCAAGGAAATTGTGGACAAATAGTGTTGGAACGAGTTTCGGTAGATGTAAGGAAATGATGAGCAAATGGAGCCTATGGCACAGTCACGAAGGTGAGTGTGGTGAAATCCAGTCAATGGACCGTTTCCTTGTGTGTGAAATGCATGACTGTAAGGGTGAACTGAAGATGGTACCAAGTCTCTCTGGCGCAGTCACAGAGTGGTTAACGAATATTTGTAGTGTAGTATACAGCTATAAGAACATTTGTAAGAATGTTGTAATTCCATGAACAACTATAAGAATATTCTAGTTAATATCTTGTGCTAAGTATTTAATGTGATGATTTCTTTTGTAAAATAAAATTAAGATACCGGTACCTTATTGAATGTACTGCAAGACGGCGTCTAAAGATAACGTACTTTTTGGTGGTTTCTGTCATCCGTGCCAGCTGAACTGACCACGAGATGGATTGCTCCCCACGAACTCAGATACGTACTGAATTTGTCACGCAATAGATCACATAATGAGAAAGAAAGGCCCTCGTAAATAAGTTTTGAATATTGATTCTTACTAAATCATTAATGATTAGTAATTGGGGTAGGTGGGTTAGCTAGTTACTGAAATCACAATATTGGTTCAGATTAACCCCAGTTTTATTATTCGTTGCGAGCACGCACACAGAAATAAGCACACATCAGTAAGATTAATAAAAGGCAAAAACAAGAGGAAATACAAGTCGTGAAAATCAGGACAATTCAACTGAGTCTTGGGCCTGCCTGACAGGCCCGAAACGAATGTAGAAGGCAAGAGTGCACATCATATCAAAAGGTTGTCCCTTGAAACATGTAATCGATGTTGGGTGCGTAATGACTGCTCCTATCATACCAGGAGACGAGGTACTGGTTCCACATGTAAATACGAAAGGCGTTCAACAAGTAATGCACACTTTTTTGTATCGACTAATTTCGGTTGAAAAAACGAAGAATTTGCTGTGGGAAATAACGGAATATTCCCGCTTCAGTCACTGTAGTTCGTTGAAGTTCCGATAAGTGGCGGAGCCAGACGAAGCCTCCAAAATGGTGTGTGTTACGGAAGTGCCTTCCAAGCAGAGAGCTATCATTGACTTCCTTTTGGCGGAGATGATGGGAACTCTCAGAAAGTCTGTGGAGACCTGGCGTTGAACAAAAGCACGGTGAGTCTTTGGGCGAGGTGTGTGTCATCATCGCAACAAGGTCGCGCAAACCCGTCGGACATCCAGTGTGCCGGTCGGCCACACACACCTGCGTCTCCTGCAGTGTTAGAACGTGCGGACACTATCATTTGAAGTGATCGACGCATCACAATCGAGAAAAACTTGACGTCTTTGTTGGTAGTGCTGACACACTCGTCCATCACTTGAGGTTCTCAAAGATATGCCTGGAAGGCTAGAGCAACGAAGGACCATCTGTGCGGAACTGCTCCCATGTTACAGGCTGATAGTGACAATTTTTTGTCGAACGTCGTCATTGTCGATGAAACATGTGTAACCTCCCCCTCACTTATCGACCTTAATGACAGTGTACCTAATGGAAATTTGGGATAAGCAATCGTCACCGAAGTTAATCTGTCGGTAAAGAGGGAGGAAAGGGTTACATCTAAATGAAAGGAAAATTGCAAATGAAACTGCTGGAAATTAATTTTGAAAAGGGGTAAAGTTAATAAAGAAAGTAAATGTGCGGCCGTTACGTTAACAATTAACTAGCGTTAATTAGATATTTGAGATTTGGGGGAAATTACGGTCGCCAGTCCTAAGGACAATTACTATAGTAACTGAAAAAGAAGGGTTATTACACATATAATTAGCACTAGAAGCGTGGCAACTGAAGGTTGACACATGCAGTGTGAAAACTGAAAGTTTGTCAGAAGTAATAAATTTCGCTACACTCTGACTTAATTTAGCAAAAGAATTAATAAAACAGGAAAATCGAAAGTTAATTTAGTGACTGAAGTTAATAGTGAGCTTTCTTTCTGAAGCACATCGAAATTCAGTAAAATACGGTTAGTCTTGGACTACCTCAACAATCATTTCAAAAGCTACTTGAATCTACGCAATTTAAAAATAAGGGATTTAGCTTTGAACTTGAATTAAATGATTCTGAACAATTAACAGTAGTAAAATTTAGTACGTACCAAGCTGAGCTGCAGTCACAGGTAAGCTAAAATACGGTAACAAAACTCGCACTCTTAATTTGTGCTTGTGTAATCTGAATATTGTAGCCAGCTATGAATACCTTAACTGAACTTTGAAATTAAAGCAGTGAATTCGAATGATGCTGGCGTTTGAATTTCAACGACACTCGGGTTCATTCCGGAAAAGGAAGGGACCCTGCTTGGTAATGCAATTGGGACAATGAGCAACAAACGTTCATGCTAAGTTGCTGTAATTTTGTGATGCAACAATTTTAAAAGTTTGAAAAGCTGAGGTCTGCCATACAGTTTTAAAACTTTACGTGCTTCCAGTCTTCCTTGTTGGCTGATTGAAGGTTTGAAGCCGTCGATCGAGGAGGTGGCGACAGTCACTCATTGTCGGCCGTCGCTGTTGCTGAAGCTGGATGTTGGCGCGCCTTCTTCTCGACACGGTCACCAGACGAAACGGGCTCTTGATGTGCGCCAGCTAATGCTTCCCGTCCGCGACACCATGTCAGAAATTATCATCGCAAGTAGAGCGCAATTACATTCTGCCAAACCCCGAAAGCGCGACAACTCGCGGGAGCTTCACACAACACACCTGCTCCACTGCACCACCCCAGCCAGACTCCCTCTGCTCTGCCCGCGCTCCACGAGGTAGAGTTAACACTACCAAAGACCCTACACACTTTGTTTCTTCACACGACCTATCGATGTAATCGTTCGATAGCAGTTTTCCCTAGGCAAGACCCAGCGTAAAAATACAAATAATATTTACGAAACAAACCAATTATACATCGACATAAATGCATAAATATATATATATACAAATAGTAAAACAATTACAATATGTAAAGACACAGAAATGTCATATATTCAGGTAACAAAAATAAGGAAAAAAATTGCAGTGCAATAGATGGAAATAGGAGGATATGCATTTCCGGTGTTACACATGGATTCATCGCTTCGAACCGGAAGCAAAATGGCACTCCAAGGAGTGGAACCACACAACCTCTTCTCCGAAGAAGAAGTTTAAATCCGTACCCTCAGTCGCTAAAGTTATGGCGACGATCTTTTGTGACTCTGAAGGGGTTACTCCGTTTGATGTCCTCCCTCAGGGCCCACCGATCAACTCTGAAATGCAGTCTGCTACCATCAAGAAATTGAAGAAATGATTTCAGCGTATTCGTCGCCAAAAAGTGCAAACGGAACTCTTCTTCCCCAAGCCAATGCAAGGCCTCACACAAGTCTGGTACGGGCTTTCAAATAGGATGGAATGAGGTGGTGGCCCTCAATCACGTACCCTCAGACTCAAAGTAGAAATATCAAAAATTTTGGCTGTTTTCGTTGTCTAGGGGCTGGGATACGTAGTTGCCGCATTACAAGCCAAATACTGCTGAGTCTACAGTATACAATATGAATATACACATGAAACGAATGGTCGAAGGTTCCTATCACTCGGCAGTCGCGAATATAACGTACAGATTTATAAATGGAAGATTGCAATAAATAAAATCTGCAGGTACTATCTTAACGACTTTAAATGATGAGTACTATAGTAGAAGTACTTTTGAGAATGTGGTATATTTCTGCAAAACACTTATTGGTGTCGATGGTCCAGCAATTAAATAAAATATAAGTTGAATAACAGGGAAACAATAGATCCCTACTGCACGTAATTAGTTATGAACAACAACATAGCTCGCTAGATATTCACTTAAAAATGCATACTACGTCTTCATTATAGAAAGCTTGGAAATCTCACAGTTCACAAGTCCGCACTCCGAAGTATTTCCATCTCTCGCGACCACGCGCAACCGCTCCACGCTCCAAGTCTCTCTCATCACTGTGCGTCCCTCACCGTACTGTCCCAGACTCCCGTGTCGAGTGCGACTGTTCCTCGCGCCGGCCTATTCAGACCTCCCCTCTGTCCTCTCTCCCAATTCCATCCAATCTCCCCATTCACGAGCGCTGTGATTGGTTAGTGTGCTCCCGCCTTCAAGTCAACGCACATTCACAAACATAATGAAACACTTTGGAAATACTGGATTTACATTTAAATAACTTGGAATTAATTAAATATTCCTACGGCTGGACAATAAACACGCTCTAACACACATTAATAAATACATAAACAAAGTAAATAGACATATATCAGGCCGGCCAGAGTGACCGAGCGGTTCTAGGCGCTACAGTCTGCAACCGCGAGACCGCTACGGTCGCTGGTTCGAATCCTGCCTCGGGCATGGATGTGTGTGATGTCCTTAGGTTAGTTAGGTTTAAGTAGTTCTAATTTCTAGGGGACTTACGACCACAGCAGTTGAGTCCCATAGTGCTCAGAGCCATTTGAACCATTGACATATGTCAAAGGAATAGCAAGCAAAAGTAGGACAGTAGCCTAACGTCTCTGTGCTTTCTAAAACACAGTAAATAATTGACCAATTTCTTCATGAATTGCATATATCGGATATAAACAAAGACATAGATGAATAAATATATTTGTAAGCATGCTGCCACCATTTTTTCGTGTCACTGTGGAGTACTTATGGCCTGATGCGATTAATAGTAATCGGACACTTTGACCTCCAATAACTCATGTACTCTTCAAGTTACATGCCTGTAATTCATACCAGTTTAGCTTTCTAAAGACATTCGATCGAGAAAATCGGATGAACCGTTTAGGTTTTGGAAATTCTTTGCTGGGTGTTACTTGTATAATTTACAGTCAGCTACTAAACTTTAAACTAATAAAGATATTGAAAATCTGATTAGGCCTACACCATCAGAATTGTTGTGCAAATAATGATAAAGTACATGTTTCTTTTTAAGGTATCATGATTCCTCTGGCTATTATTAATTTCTAAACGAACTGTGAAATGTCTGCCATGATGGTTTCACAGTGTCCAGCACCTTCGTCACTCCCAGCATGTCTCCTTCATCGACACAGCGTCGCCGTGGAATTCCCAGCCACGCTGTTGCTGGACCACGGCTAGTGTTCGGCGCCATGTGGCTGCTGACGAGCTGGAGCCCACTGAGAGGCCCCAGTGCGGCCACGCCAACTCTGAATATTTTCAGGGCGCCACAACTCGCCCGTTACCTCACACTGGTCAACAGAGAGGGGCTGCCAAAATTATATTGGATTGTTCTTCCTCATCCATCCTATAGCCCGCATTTCGCACCTTCCATCTGTTTGCTTCGGTGAAGCATGCACTCTGTGGGAAGCAGCAGGTGGATGATGGGGAGATTACCGGTGCAGCAAGATGATGGCTCCAACGTCACCCAATAGAATGGTACCATGCGGGGCATATAGCCCTTCTCAAGAATGTGGTGTAAGACCGTCCCATTGAACGGAGATTATGTTGAAAAATATGATTTTGTGGCCAAAACAGTGAGGAATAATATGGTGTGTGAGAATCATGGATAGAACAACCTGCATTACTTACTGAACGCCTGTCGTATCTCAACTTGCTCGGTCATGGATGAGCACTCCGCTACAAGACAAAATATCGAGTTGTGTTGTCTAATAAAGTTTAAAAGAAATTAATCGAAATCACCTAACCAGTTTCCTCCCGTGACTGCCCATGCTGCCAGTTATTCTCGTCAGAGTCAAGGTTCAGAGCAGCAACACTTGCGTCTGCTGTGGCTTGCAGGCAACAACGACGCGTCAGTCATGGATTGACGAGGTGATTCTCGAATGCAAGTCTGCGCCTCTCTTCCACCTCTTCCGATCAAATGTCTTCCTAAGCATCCCCTGAACAAGACTCTCTCAAAACTTTACATTCCTCTCTGGCTAGTTGGAGAAAACGGTCATCTTTGGGTGAGGTGTGGTTGCTTGTGTTATTGTCAGCGCCGGATTTAGGGTGGGGCGACCCGGGCGGTCGCCCAGGGCGCCGGGGCCCAAGGGGCGCCACGGACTAAACGCATGTAAAAAAAAAAAAAAAATTACAATTTACAATCACCCATTTCGCGAAACTAAAATATTATTCAGTCTCATTCAACATACGTCACTAATCTCACGAATGCGCGATGAATTCGGGATAGCAGAAGAGAAATCATGCTGAATGCAATCTTCGTATTGTCTGCAACCATCCATGTTTGACGCGGGCTAGCACGGGCTCTACCAAAGCGCCTCTCTTATTTGTTTCAAAAACTGCAACAAGGAAGAGCCCATGCAGCCGCACCATCTCTCGTTCACAACAGAAACTACCGGTCGCTCCAAATAAAAGAAAATACAGACTGTGAAATATACATTACATTATGATTTAATTAATACGAATGTATTTATATCGAATATTTGTGACTTAATGACTCATGTACATTAATTAAAAGATCATGCAATGCGTGCACTTCATTCATAGAGAATTCTCCCCTAACGTACAGCGCCACACAATGTTTGTTAGACTGCATATGTTGGCAGCGCTACGATTTGCACCCGCATGTCAGTAATTGTCAGTAAGAGTCGGAGGCAGCGGTCATGTTTTCGTGGCTGAATAATTGTGAGTGAAACGAGTGTCGTGACTGTGTCGACATTTTAATTTTCTGGTAAGTGCGAAAAACATTTTTATATTTCAGTTCAGGTTTTTTTCTAGTTACGTCTACTGATAGGTGAATTTCTTTATTTGTTATAGATCGAATATTGTGGTCGCGAAATAGAGCAGTGTCCAAGCAGTAATTTGTCAAATTATTAAATCATGCCAGAAGAGAAGGAAATGATTAAAAAAAAGCTTTCTGGTTCAGAAAATCGGAAAAGAAAAGCTGAAAAAGAAAAAGTTCTTGAAGAAACTAAAAAGCACATGAATATTTATAAGTACCTTAAAGGAAATTCTAAGGCAAATACTTCAGATATTGAATCAAAAGTCCATGTATCAGCAAATATACACAATTATACACAAAAAATATACAATCACCTATTGAAGGTGATCAAATTGACCAGCGCAGTACATCTTTGCATGAATCCTCTGATATTTCTCCAAGTCAAAATCAACACATGACATCTATGGTCGATGAAAGTATCAACGTTCTTGCAATAAAAGAATACAATGTTTCTGATGTAGGTACGTGGCCAAAAGTATTTAATGCTAGAGATATAGATCGCATTATAATATGTGGACCCTCACAAGTATGTCTAAATAACTTTCCAAAAGATGAAAATGGGCGTCATTTCTCTTCAACTCATTACACAAGAAAACTATCAAACGAAGAAATTATCAGACGACGGTGGCTAGTTTATTCTGTATCAAACGACAGTGTCTTTTGCTTTTGTTGTCGACTGTTTGATTTAAAATCAACTACTAATTTGACTACCACTGTGAGTTTCAAAAATTGGAAACATTTAAGTGAAACTCTGAAACTGCATGAAAATAGTCCTAACCACAAAACAGCATTTACTCAATGGACTGAAGCTGAAATCAGGTTTAAAGCTGAATTAACTATTGACAAGGAAGAACAAAAGCTAATTTCTAAAGAAAGTTTACGATGGAGCAATGTGCTTCAAAGATTGATGCACATTACTTTGTATTTGGCTGAAAATAACACGGCATTCAGAGGGTTATCAGATAAATTATTTACTCCAAGTAATGGAAAATTCTTAGGTCTTGTACAGTTATTGGCAAAGTTTGATCCAATCATGGAAGAGCATGTCAGACTGGCATTGAGTGGTGATTTGGCTGACCATTATTGCGGCAAAAATATACAAAATGAATTAATAGAACTCATGGCATCACACGTTATGTCTACAATCGTATCCCGCATAAAGGGTTCAACGTATTATGCAATCATAGCTGACTGTACTCCAGATATAAGCCACAAAGAACAACCTTCGATAACTTTAAGATGCGCCGACATAACAGAGGATGGCGCAAGTGTAAAAGAACATTTCATCTCATTTCTGCAAATAGATGATACAACCGGTGAAGGTCTCACAGAAAGCATTTTAAAAACATTGAGTAATCTTGACCTTAACATTAATGACTGCAGAGGACAGGGCTACGATAACGGCGCGAACATGAAGGGGAAAAATAAAGGCGTCCAGAACAGAATTAAGAAGTTAAATCCACTAGCTTTTTTTGTGCCATGTGGATGCCATAGTTATAATTTGGTATTGTGTGATGCGACAAAATCATCAGTAAAATCCGTGACACTGTTCGGAATGTTACAAAAAATGTTTAATCTATTTGCTGGATCGGTAAATAGATGGAAAATTTTGACCTACCATTTGAAGATATACACCCTGAAAAATGTAAGTGACACACGCTGGGAAGCTCGAATTGATAGCGTCAAAGCGGTCCGTTATCAATTATGCGAAATGGATGACGCTTTGGTTTCCTTGGCCGATGCTACTGAACAAAGCGATGCTGCGGTGTCACACGAAGCGACAACACTAGGAGGACAATTAAAAGATTTCAGCTTCATTGTTTCTCTCGTGACATGGTATGATGTTCTGTTTCAAATTAACGTTGTGAGTAAAGCAAGTCAGTCACCCACAAACAACTTTGTCGAGTTTATGGGAATCCTTGACAAATGTTGCTCTTATTTGGAAACATATAGACAAACAGGTTTCGAACAAGCTATTGTAACAGCAACTGAACTGGCTTCGGATCTTGATACGCAGCCATCATTTAAACCACAAATGCGATTAAGACGTATTAAACGCAGGCCAGGTGAAGAGGCTGTTGATGATCAAATAACTGACCCAAAAAAGAAGTTTAAAGTAGAGTTTTTCAATGCACTGTTGGACACCGTGCACATATCCATGAAAGAAAGATTTGAACAGATGCAAGAATTTTCTGCGACGTGGAGTTTCTTGTTTGACATTAAAAAAAATCAAAATAAAGAAGAACTAATACAATGCTGTTCTAAATTACAAGAAAAGTTAACTGTCAACATGAAGTCAGATATTGATGGAAATTTGCTGTGCGACGAAATTTTAGGCCTCCAACACTATCTCGAAGACAGCCAGGCAACGCCTATTGAAGCCTTAAACTTCATAAAAAAAGCGTAATCTTCAAGAGTTATATCCCAACATCTGGATAACGTTACGTATTTTGCTAACAATACCAGTGACTGTCGCAAGCGGCGAACGCAGTTTTTCCAAACTGAAGTTGATAAAAACGTACTTGCGGTCTACAATGTCTCAAACAAGACTAACCAGTTTGGCCTCACTGTCCATTGAAAATGAAGTTGCAGAAAACCTGGACTTTGCTAATCTGAACAGAGACTTTGCCGACAGAAAAGCGAGAAAAGTAAAATTTTTGTTGTTTATAATTGTTTTTCATTAGGCGTAATATGTTTTGTGTTCAGATGACTGACAGAAAATATAGGTTTATGGCTTACAGTTATATTAAATTCAATAAAAATATGGTACCCAATTCAAAATTAGTGTTTTTTCGTTATACATATAACTTCCTATATATAAAAATCAATTGTTGTGTGTTAGTCTCACCAAAACAAAGAAATGGCTTGACCAATTTGAATAATTTTTGTTTTGTTTTGTACGCTTTAGTACAGGGGTGCTTCAGAAAAGAAAAGAAATAGGCCTATTTGGGATATACGAGCCTGTTTCAACCACATTTTACGCATCTTTTCTTTGTTTGGAACACGCAAAAACAATTATCTGGAGATTTTGTAGATGTACAGTGCAGTACTACGCAATATTTTTAGACAATTTCCCAAAACGTGAATGCCCAAACAATATATCACTGCTATACTGACTGTTACGGCAGCGACAGCAGCATGCTGGACTGACGTCACAGGCTACACAAGACTCACTTGGAGCGTCTTAGCGGGCTTTCAGATTATTTGGATTTCATTTCCATTTAAAAAAATAAAATACTCAAATTTACTATGGAAAAAACCATGTTATGATCATAAGATGACGCCATTAACCACTTAAGACGATTTCTAGAAAACAGTCAAATACCGTGTTGCAAAGCACTGCCGGGTTCGCTATTTATACAATAAAGGGCGCCAACTGGACGACTCGCCCGGGGCACCTGGATGGCTAAGGCCGGCCCTGGTTATTGTTTGTATGATTTCCTTTCTGAAGAAGGTTTTGCCCAAATGCTAAATGTGTAATAGTCGTTGTAGCTGTACGCAACTCAACGTGTCAACCTTACTGTGAGCAACAGTCTACCCTTTTCAAAATATAGCTGATATTCCAATCTGGAGTCCCCTTGTTTGATCATGAAAGTAGGTAGTTAGTTTTGTAAGTAGGCTGTTTATGTTTTCTTATTGGCAACGTTACGTAGCGCTCTGTATGAAAATCACTGGCCGTGCTGTGTGCAGTCTGTGGCTAGTTTGCATTGTTGTCTGCCATTGTAGTGTTGGGCAGCTGGATGTGAACAGCGCGTAGCGTTGCGCAGTTGGAGGTGAGGCGCCAGCAGTGGTGGATGTGGGGAGAGAAATGGCGGAGTTTTGAAATTTGTAAGACTGGATGTCATGAACTGCTATGTATATTATGATTTTTCAACACTATTAAGGTAAATACATTGTTTGTTCTCTATTAAAATCTTTCATTTGCTAACTATGCCTATCAGTAGTTAGTGCCTTCAGTAGTTTGAATCTTTTATTTAGCTGGCAGTAGTGGCGCTCGCTGTACTGCAGTAGTTCGAGTAACGAAGATTTTTGTGAGGTAAGTGATTTGTGAAAGGTATAGGTTAATGTTAGTCAGGGTCATTCTTTTGTAGGGATTATTGAAAGTCAGATTGCGTTGCGCTAAAAATACTGTGTGTCAGTTTAAGGACAGTCATGTATAATTGTTCTAAGGGGACGTTTCAGTTTCAAAAATGAAATGTGATGGGTGTAAACAGCTCGATCCTCACAATCATTATCGTTGCCCGTGATACTAAGGAACAGATTTCTGTAAACTGGCTCAGTCATCATATAGATTACCATAAATCGGTACAGCAAAAATCGTTCATGAAACAAATCAGCCCAACTCTAGGCTGATATCTTTCAGTGTCCCCAGCTGAATTCAGGCCGTCATAAAGCCAAAGGGAGAACACACCCCATTTGATGTACACTAATACGTGTCCGGATGCTTCTCATCAGGTAGTGTAACATGATGATGTGATTAGTGGCCGGCCGCAGTGACCGAGCGGTTCTACGTGCTTCAGTCGGGATCCACGCGGCTCCTACGGTCGCAGGTTCGAATCCTGCCTCGAGCATGGATGTGTATGATGTCCTTAGGTTAGTTAGGTTTAGGTAGTTCAAAGTCTAGGGGACTGATGACCACAGATGTTAAGTCCCATAGTGCTCAGAGCCATTTGAACCATTTGTTATCTTCGTCATTAAGTGTAGGACACCTTTTCAGTTAAAAAGTATTCATGTTAGATTTGTGTTTATATGTTACCTGTACTCACATCTGTACACTTTTAATCTCTTTACGTATACTGAAACTTTAACTATTTCATTTAGATGCTCCAAATGACAAGAATTATGTACTTAATAAACACCTTCCCTTTACCTGATGTAATGATACTGATGATAAATTGATACTTACAATGGTTCATCTTAATTATTTTAACAAGTATTATTTCTTAAACTGTTTTGTTAAAACGTTTCTGGCTTGAGAATGGTTGCTTGACCGAAATTAATTGTCTGTAGATAAACACACGTTACAGCAGCTTTCGATCAATTCGTGATGCGGATCTGTAAATACATTTGAGGTGTGCAGCGTTGTTTACGGAAAACATAAATTTTCGTTATTTTCTATCCTTCCTGGTATTGCACTTTCGTGGCTCGCAGCGTATTTGGATTATCAAACTCGCTAGGAACTCCAAAAGTCAAAGACATCTAATTTAATGGTTTATGGTTGAATTATTCCTTTCTGCACATAAGCACGTCACTGCATAAAGTCTGCAGGCCTAATCAGCAATCTGTTTCTTCTAGCATCTCCTCACTAATCACAAAATGGTTCAAATGGCTCTAAGCACTATGTGACTTAACATCTGAGATCATCAGTCCCCTAGAACTTAGAACTAATTAAACCTAACTAACCTAAGGACATCACACACAACCATGCCCGAGGTAGGATTCGAGCCTGCGACCGGAGCAGCCGCTCGGTTCCAGACTGTAGCGCCTAGAACCGCACGGCCACTCCGGCCGGCCCACTGTTGAAGACAAATTCGGGAATGGCGATTGCATCTTTCAACACGATCGGCCACCTGTTCATAGTGGAAGGCCTGTGGCGGAGTGGTTACGCCACAGTAACATCCCTGTAAAAGACTGGCCTGCACCGAGTCCTTACCTGAATCCTACAGAACACCTTTGGGATGTTTTGGAACGCCTACATCCTGCCAGGTCTCACCGACCGAGATCGATACCTCTCCTCATTACAGCACTCCGTGAAGAATGGGCTGCCATTCCCCAAGATACGTTCCAGCACCAGACTGAACGTATGCCTGCGAGAGTGGAACCTGTCATCAAGGCTAACGGTGGACCAACATCATACTGAATTACAGCATTATCGACGGTGGGCGCCACGAAGTTGTAAGTCATTTTCAGCTTGGTGTCCGGATACTTTTGTGTACATAGTGTATTTCTTGAGTTACCTTCTGCACTGTACTATACTATAACAGTTCTTTCTATGTGTGATTCAAGTTTCAACGAACTATGTTGCTTGTCAGCGACACATTCTGGGAAAGTTGCTTTCGTCCAGAAGTTTTGCACAGCGTGTAGATGTTTTAGTTGTTGTCTGATGTCAAGTGAAAAATTCAGTCGACTACGCCCATAAGAAATAATTACAGCCATCTCTCTTAGGACGTCTCTGAGGAGGCCCGCACCATAGTATTCAAACAAAAATTTCTTCTTATTCGAAAGTTTTGTTGTATGGGCTCCTAGGCTGCAACAGGAAAATGCGGCCGTAGTGAGGATGCTTCGTCACTGGTCTGGAATCTAGGACGGACATGACAGTGGGATGACAGTGGGTATTTTTCCATTTTTTCCTCGTGTTTCTGGAGAAATGCTTTCTGCATGTCGACGAACTATCAGGCGTCGAGAAACGTGTGGCAGACAAATGGAAGAGCGCTGGCCAGCGATTTGCCGATCGAAGGTGTGACTTGGCGTGAGACGAGGCCGTTTGGCAAGGGCGTGGACCAGGACGTATCTGCAGCAGCAGAGCAGAGGGCCCCGAGTGCTGCAGCAGACATCTGCAGCGGCAGTGACCGCGATTCCACGAGACAGCAGCGGCCGGCAGCGGCCGGCGCGGCGCCCGGGAGGTCGATGTGCGGCGCGCACCGCGCTGTGCCGTGCCGGCCCGGCCCGCCGCCGGCAATCAATACGGCGACGCCGACGCCGACGCCGACGCCGACGCCGCGGCTCGACGTCCAGGCACAGCGCGCGTGCCCCGCTCAGTGGCAGCGACGGGCCGCCCCGCGCACAGCTGACTGGGGAGCGCCGACGGTTACAGGACACGTCTCCACCACGTCTTGCCGAATACTCCGACCACTCGACCAAAGTCGCTCAGCCTTGCTATCTGGAGCTCACATCTGCAGCTACAGAGCATGGGCGACCGCAGACATTTACACTACCGGCTATTGAAATAACTACACCAAGAAGAAATGCAGATGACAAATCGGTATTCATTGGACATATATATTATACTAGAACTGACATGTGATTACATTTTCACGCAATTTTGGGTGCATACATCCTGAGAAATCAATACCCAGAACAACCACCTCTGGCCGTAATAACGGCCTTGATACGCCTGGGCATTGAGTCAAACAAAGCTTGGATGGCGTGTACAGATACGGCTGCCCATGCAGCTTCAACACGATACCACAGTTCATCAAGAGTAGTGACTGGCGTATTGTGACGAGCCAGTTGCTCGGCTACCATTGACCAGACGTTTACAATTGGGGAGAGATCTGGAGAATGTGCTGGCCAGGGAAGCAGTCGAACATTTTCTGTATCCAGAAAGGACCGTACAGGACCTGCAACATGCGGTCGTGCATTATCCTGCTGAAATGTAGGGTTTCGCAGAGATCGAATGAAGGGTAGAACCATGGGTCGAAATACATCCTACATGTAACGTCCACTGTTCAAAATGCCGACAATGCGAACAAGAGGTGACCGAGACGTGTAACCACTGGCACCGCATACCATCACGCCGGGTGATACGCCAGTATGGCGATGACGAATACACGTTCCAACGTGCGTTCACCGCGATGTCGCCATATACGGATGCGACCATTATGATGCTGTAAACAGAAGTTGGATTCATCCGAAAAAATGACGTTTTGCCATTCGTGCACCCAGGTTCGTCGTTGAGTACACCATCGCAGGCACTCCTGTCTGTGATGCAAGGGTAACCGCAGCCATGATCTCCGAGCTGATAGTCCTTGCTGCTGCAAACGTCGTCGAACTGTTCGTGCAGATGCTTGTTGTCCTGCATACGTCCCCATCTGTTGACTCAGGGATCGAGACGTGGCTGCACGATCCGTTACAGCCATGCGGATAAGATACCTGTCATCTCGACTGCTAGTGATACGAGGCCGTTGGGATCCAGCACGGCGTTCCGTATTACCCCCCCTGAAACCACCGATTCCGTATTCTGCTAACAGTCATTGGATCTCGACCAACGCGAGCAGCAATGTCACGATACGATAAACCGCAATCGCGATAGGCTACAATCCGACCTTTATCAAAGTCGGAACCGTGATGGTACGCATTTCTCCTCCTTACACGAGGCATCACATTATCGTTTCACCAGGCAACGCCGGTCAACTGCTGTTTGTGTATGAGAAATCAGTTGGAAACTTTCTTCATGTCAGCGCGTTGTAGGTGTCGCCACCGGCGCCAACGTTGTGTGAATGCTCTGAAAAGCTAATCATTTGCATATCACAGCATCTTATTCCTGTAGATTAAACTTTGCGTCTGTAGCATGTCATCTTCGTGGTGTAACAATCTTAATAGCCAGTAGTGTACCAAAGAGGTGGCAGGTTTCTAAATTGGACAAACCTGATACAACTGATTTAGCGTGTCCGCAAAACCTATCGTGCCCCTCGAACTGATCAGTTGTACACATAAATTATTGTATATAACTATGTCTCTAAATCTGGCAGAAAATCCAAAATGATTCTCGTCCTATACAAAATACACCAGTGGCAAAACAATCAATACCTTCACCGCCCCGATAACAATGGTGCTGTTTTAATGACAGTGCCACTAAAGCTGAGTTACTGAACACGATTTTCCGAAATGCGTTCACAAAAGAAGACCAGGTAAACACTTCAGTGTCCGAATCAAGAACAACTGCCAACCTGCATAACTTAGAAGTAGACATCCTCGGTGTAGGGAGCGGTTTACGTCAATAAAGGCAAGGTCTCCGGTCCAGATTGTATACCCGCCACGTTCCTTTCATAGTATGCTGATACAAAAGCCTCCATCTTAGCAATCATACACTGAAGCGCCAGAGAAACTGTTACAGGCACGCGCATTCAAACACAGAGATACGGAAACAGGTAGAATACGGCGCTGCAGTCGGCAACTCCTGTACGAGGTGCATTCAAGTTCTAAGGCATCCGATTTTTTTTCTCCGGACCGGAAAGAAATAGAAACATGCGCATTGTTTTAAAATGAGGCCGCATTCATTGTCAATACATCCCAGAGATGGCAGCACCGTACGGCAGATGGAATTTTACCGCCAGCGGCGAGAATGAGAACTGTTTTAAATACTTAAAATTGCGACGTTTTCCTTACTTGAACAGCGTACAATCATTCGTTTTCTGAATTTGCGTGGTGTGAAACCAACTGAAATTCATCGACAGTTGAAGGAGACATGTGGTGATGGAGTTATGGATGTGTTGAAAGTGCATTCGTGGGTGTGACAGTTTAATGAAGGCAGAACATCGTGTGACAACAAACCGAAACAACCTCGGGCTCGCACAAGCTGGTCTGACGACACGATCGAGAAAGTGGAGAGAATTGTTTTGGGGGATCGCCGAATGACTGTTGAACAGATCGCCTCCAGAGTTGGCATTTCTGTGGGTTCTGTGCACAGAATCTTGCATGACGCCTGAAAATGCGAAAAGTGTCATCCAGGTGGGTGCCACTAATGCTGACGGACGACCACATGGCTGCCCGTGTGGCATGTTGCCAAGCAATGTTGACATGCAACGACAGCACGAATGGGACTTTCTTTTTGTCGGTTGTGACAATGGATGAGACGTGGATGCCATTTTCCAATCCAGAAACAAAGCGCCAGTCAGCTCAATGGAAGCACACAGATTCACCACCACCAAAAAAATTTCGGGTAACCGCCAGTGCTGAAAAAATGATGTCCATGTTGTGGGACAGCGAGGGCGTAATCCTTACCCATTGCGTTCCAAAGGGCACTACGGTAACAGATGCATCCTACGAAAATGTTTTGAAGAACAAATTCCTTCCTGCACTGCAATAAAAAGTTTCGGAAGGGCTGCACGTGTGCTGTTTCACCAAGACAACGCACCCGCACATCGAGCTAATGTTACGCAACAGTTTCTTCGTGATAACAACTTTGAAGTGATTCCACATGCTCCCTACTCACATGACCTGGCTGCTAGTGGCTTTTGGCTTTTACCAACAATGAAAGACACACTCCGCGGCCGCACATTCACCAGCCGTGCTGCTATTGCCTCAGCGATTTTCCAGTGGTCAAAACAGACTCCTAAAGAAGCCTTCGCCGTTGCCATGGAATCATGGCGTCAGCGTTGTGAAAAATGTGTACGTCTGCAGGGCGATTACGTCGAGAAGTAACGCTAGTTTCATCGATTTCGGGTGAGTAGTTAATTAGAAAAAAAAAAAATCGGAGGCCTTAGAACTTGAATGCACCTCGTATAAGAATGCAAGTGTCTGGCGCAGTTGTTAGATCGGTTACTCCTGCTACAGTGGCACATTATCAAGAGCCGGCCGCGGTGGTCTAGCGGTTCTGGTGCTGCAGTCCGGAACCGCGGGACTGCTACGGTCGCAGGTTCGAATCCTGCCTCGGGCATGGGTGTGTGTGATGTCCTTAGGTTAGTTAGGTTTAAGTAGTTCTAAGTTCTAGGGGACTTATGACCTAAGATGTTGAGTCCCATAGTGCTCAGAGCCATTTGCACCATTTTTTGAACGTTATCGAGATATAAGTGGGTCTGAACGTGGTGTTACAGTCGGCGTAAGAGCAATGAGACAAAGCATCTCCGAGGTACCGATGAAGTGTGGATTTTCCCGTACGACCATTTTATGAGTGTACCGTGAATATCAGAAATCCGATAAAATATAAAAATCTCCACATCGCTGCGACTGGAAAAAGATCCTGCAAGAACGGGACCAACGACGACTGAAGAGAATCGTTCAACGTGACGGAAGTACAACCCTTCCCCAAATTTCTGCAGATTTCAATGCTGGGCCATCAACAAGTGTCAGCGTCCGAACCATTCAACGAAACTCCATCGATATCGTCTTTCGGAGCCGAAGGCCCAGTCGTGTACCCTTGACGACTGCGCTACATGAAGCTTACAGCTTCGCCTGGGCCCGTCAGCGCCGATATTGGACTGTTGATGACAGGAAACATGTTGCCTGGTCGGACGAGTCTCGTTTCGCTATGTATCGAGCGGATGGACGTGTACGGATATGGAGACAATCTCATGAATCCGTGGACCCTGCTTGTCAGCAGGGTACTGTTCATGCTGGTGGAGACTCTATAATTGTGTGGGGCGTGTGTAATTGGAGTGATGTGGGACCCCTGATACGTGCAGGTATGATCTGTTGAGTGACACTACATAAGCATCCTGTCTGATCACCTCCATCCATTCATGCCCATTGTGCATTGCGACTGATCTGGGCAGTCCCAGAGGGACAATGCGACACCCCACACGTCCAGAATTGCTACAGAGTGGCTCCAGGAACACTCTTCTGAGTATAAATACTTCCGCTGGCTATCAAGTTGCCCAGACATGAACATTATGGAGCATATCTGGGATGCTTTACGACGTGCTGTTCGCAAGAGATCTCCACCCTCTCGTACTCTGATGGATTTATGGACATCCCTGCAGTATTCATGGTGTCAATTCCCCGCAGCAGTACTTCAGACATTAGTCGAGTCCATGCCACGTCGTGTTGAGGCACTTCTGCGTGCTCGCGGGGGATCTACACGATATTAGGCAGGTGTACCAGTTTCTTTGGCTCTTCAGTGTATAACCGCTCGCTCCTCAAAAGATCCGTACCTAAGGACTGGGAAGTTGCACAAGTCACACCGAGACCAAAGAAAGGAAGTATGAGTAATCCGCTGAATTACAGACCCTTTTCGCTAATGTAGATTTCAAAAACATATTGAAATGTGTGTGTGAATTCATAAGGGACCAAATTGCTGAGGTCATCGGTCCTTAGATTTGCACAAACTAACTTATGCTAACAACAACACACACACCCAGCCCAAGGGAGGACTCGAACCTCCAGCGGGAGGGGCCGTGCAATCCGTACCAAGGCTCCTCAAACCACGCGGCCACTCCGCGCAGATAACGTCGATTTGCAGCAATATTTTGAAACATATACCGTGCTCGAAAATTATCAATTACTTCGAGGATAACGATTCATTGACATACAGTCAACATTGATTTAGAAAATATCGTTGTTGTGAAACAGAACTAGCTCTTTATTCTCACAAAGTAATGGGTGATATCTACAGGGTAAATCAAACTGATTCTAAATATTTAGATTCCTAGAACGCGTTTGGCTCAATACCTCCCAAGCAACTTCTAATCAAGTTGTGTGCCTGCCTATGGACTATTATCGTCTCCGCTGTGCGGCTAGATTCGCGAATTCGTGTCAGAAAAGGTCACAGTTCCTAGCAATTGACGGAAAGTCAGCGATTAAACCAGAAGTAATATCTGGCGTTTCCTGAGGATGTGTTATAGGCCCTTTTGCTGTTCCTGATCTAAATAAAAGACTTAGGAGACATTTTGAACAGCCCTATTAGATTGTTTGCAGGTGATCATCACATGATCAAAACAATTTCAAAATGATTTAGACAAGATATTGGTATGGTGCGAAAGGTGGCAACTGACTCTAAATAATGTGAAGTGTGAAATCATCCACCTGAGTCCTAAAAGCAATCCTCTAAGTTTCGGTTCCACAATAAATCACACAAATCTAAAGGCTGTCAGCTCAACTAAATACTGAGGGATTACAATTAAGAATAATGTAAATCAGAACGGTGGTGCGGGGAAAGCAAACTGCGATCTATTGCCACAACATTAGTGCAACAAACGTACTAAAACAACTGCTTACACTATGCTTGTCCGCCCACTTCTACAATACTGCTGTGCGGTGTGTGAACCCAACAGTTAAGACTGACGGAGGACGAGGAAGAAGTGTAAGGGCAACTCCTTTTGTATTATCGCGAAATAGGGGACAGATTGGTACGGATATGGTAGATGAATTAGGGTGGCATTCAATAAAATAGAAGCGTTCTTCTTTGGGACGGTTTCATCAAAATTTCGATCACCAACTTTGTTCTCCGAATACGAAAATATTTTGTTGGCAGCCATCTGCATAGTGCGAAATGATCATTATGATGCCGGACGGTGTGGCCGCGTGGTCTGAGGTGCCATGCACAGATTGCGCGGCCCCTCCCGCCGAACGTTCGAGTCCTCCCTCGGGAATGAGTGTGTATGTTGTTCTTAGCATCAGTTAGTTTAAGTCGTGTGTAAGTCTAAGTGACCGATGACCTCAGCAGTTTGATCCCTTAGGAATTCACACACATTTGAACATTTGATCATTATGATAAAATGAGAAAAATCAGAGCTCTAACGGAAAGATTTAAGTGTTGTTCGAGATTGAGACGGTAGAAAAAAAGCTTGAAGGTGCTATTTTGTCTAAAACTGACGTGGTGAGACAGTGGCTGTGTACAATTAATGTAGGTTAATTCTTACAAAGAAGAAGACAGCAACCATTTGTTGTTTTTGTAAATCTGCAATCTTTGTGATAACTTCACATGTGTCAAATTCTTTTTGGTGTGTGTGTGTGTGTGTGTGGGGTACTTTGCACGATATAGTGATGTACAAATTACATAAGTGCTAGATATATTTTGGAATATTCGAAAAATATAATCCTGCAACTTCGCAACAAAATCGCGCGGTATTTTCGACGGCACCAACACACCAAGAATATTTCGACACAGTGGAAGAATAAAAATCGAAAACTGACGATTATGTAAAGTGTATCTTGCAAATCATGTGACCAGCCGTCTGATGATGAACTTGCCAGTTCGAAGTCGGTTACGGCGCTTTTTACCTAAATAAATAGCAGTATTAATAGTGGCTGGTTGCTGTCTTCTTCTTTGTAAGAATTAAGCTACATTAGCCTGAAGGTGGTTCGATGAACCGTCTGACAGCCACTTAATTGTAAACTGCAGAGTACTTGTGTAGATGTCATTTGGACGGAGATCTCAAATAGTTAATAGATTCACCCCTGATACCAAAACGTTGAGTAAATTTCGATAGAATAGGTCAAATACGAGATAAATCTTTAAATGCCGTTAATATGAAGATCGATGCTTCCTGCTGAGAAAATCTTGTTGGGTGTAAACAAAAATAGCCAGCTATAATTGTCACACTAATACTAAACTTAAAATAACGCTTATTCAACTCCGATGCCACCTACAATGACGTGACAAAAGTCATGGGATAGTGATATGCACTTATACAGATGGCGGTAGTATCACCTCCACCGTGCATTGGTGGAGCTGTCACTTGTACTCGGGTGATTCATGTGAAAAGGTTCCCGACGTGATTATGGCCGCGCGACTAGAATTAACAGACTTTTGAAGCGGAATGGTGGTTCGAGCAAGACGCACGGGGCATTCTGTTTGGAAATCGTTAAGGAATTAAGTATTCCAAAACTCACAGTATCAAGGGTGCGCCTAGAATAGCAAATTTCGGGCATTACTCCTCACCACAGGCAACATAGTGGCCGACGGCTATCACTTAACGACCCAGAGTCGCTGCGTTTGCGTGGAAATGTCATCAGTGATAGCAGGCAAGAGTCACTGCCTGAAATAATCGCAGAAATCAGTGTGGAACATACGAAGAACGTATCTGTTAGAACAGTGCGGTGAAATTTTGCGTTAATGGGCTATGGCAGCAGACGACCGACGCGATTGCCTTTGCTAACGGCACATCACCTCTAGCGCCTCTGTTGGGCTCGTGACCATATCAGCTGGACCACAGACGACTGAAAAATCATGACCTGGTCAGATGAGTCCCGCTTTCAGTTGGTAAGAGTTGATGGTAGGGTTCGAGTGTTGCGCAGACATCACGAAGCCATGGACCCAAGTTATCAACAAGGTACTGTGCAGGTTGGTGGCGGGTCGATAATGATGTGGGCTGTGTTCGCATGGAATGGACTGGGTCCTCTGGTACAACTCAACTTATCATTGATTGGAAATGATTATGTGCGGCTAGTTGGAGACCTTTTGCAGCCATTCAAGAACTTCATGTTTCCAGACAACGATGCGCCATGTCACCAGACCACAACTGTTCGTGATTCGTTTTAAGAATGTTCTGGACAATTTGAGCTAAGGATCTGGGCACCCAAGACGCATTACATGAATCCCGTAGAACACTTATTGGACATAGTCGAGACGTCCGATCATGCACAAAAACCTGCACTTTCGCAATCATGGACGGCTATAGAGGAAGCATGGCTCAGTGTTTCTGCACAGGATTTCCAGTGACTTTTTAAGTCCATGCCACGTGAAGTTACTGCACTACGTCGGGTAAAAGCAGATCCGGTAAGATATTAGAAAGCAACCCATGACTTTTGCCACCTCATTGTGTACAGAGCATGGTCGTCCGCAGAAATTTATCCAAGAGGGGGCAAGTTTCTAAAACTGACATGCTTGATACAACTAATGCACCGTCTCCGCAAAACATGTGGTGCACGAACTGAGAGGAAGTACACATAACTTGTCGTAGCTCAGATGATTGTTAGATTGACTTTTGATACATAAGTGATGTGTAAATTTCAACAGAAATAGTCTAAATACTCCTTTATACACTCCTGGAAATTGAAATAAGAACACCGTGAATTCATTGTCTCAGGAAGGGGAAACTTTATTGACACATTCCTGGGGTCAGATACATCACATGATCACACTGACAGAACCACAGGCACATAGACACAGGCAACAGAGCATGCACAATGTCGGCACTAGTACAGTGTATATCCACCTTTCGCAGCAATGCAGGCTGCTATTCTCCCATGGAGACGATCGTAGAGATGCTGGATGTAGTCCTGTGGAACGGCTTGCCATGCCATTTCCACCTGGCGCCTCAGTTGGACCAGCGTTCGTGCTGGACGTGCAGACCGCGTGGACGACGCTTCATCCAGTCCCAAACATGCTCAATGGGGGACAGATCCGGAGATCTTGCTGGCCAGGGTAGTTGACTTACACCTTCTAGAGCACGTTGGGTGGCACGGGATACATGCGGACGTGCATTGTCCTGTTGGAACAGCAAGTTCCCTTGCCGGTCTAGGAATGGTAGAACGATGGGTTCGATGACGGTTTGGATGTACCGTGCACTATTCAGTGTCCCCTCGACGATCACGTGGTGTACGGCCAGTGTAGGAGATCGCTCCCCACACCATGATGCCGGGTGTTGGCCCTGTGTGCCTCGGTCGTATGCAGTCCTGATTGTGGCGCTCACCTGCACTGCGCCAAACACGCATACGACCATCATTGGCACCAAGGCAGAAGCGACTCTCATCGCTGAAGACGACACGTCTCCATTCGTCCCTCCATTCACGCCTGTCGCGACACCACTGGAGGCGGGCTGCACGATGTTGGGGCGTGAGCGGAAGACGGCCTAACGGTGTGCGGGACCGTAGCCCAGCTTCATGGAGACGGTTGCGAATGGTCCTCGCCGATACCCCAGGAGCAACAGTGTCCCTAATTTGCTGGGAAGCGGCGGTGCGGTCCCCTACGGCACTGCGTAGGATCCTACGGTCTTGGCGTGCATCCGTGCGTCGCTGCGGTCGGGTCCCAGGTCGACGGGCACGTGCACCTTCCGCCGACCACTGGCGACAACATCGATGTACTGTGGAGACCTCACGCCCCACGTGTTGAGCAATTCGGCGGTACGTCCACCCGGCCTCCCGCATGCCCACTATACGCCCTCGCTCAAAGTCCGTCAACTGCACATACGGTTCACGTCCACGCTGTCGGCGGCATGCTACCAGCGTTAAAGACTGCGATGGAGCTCCGTATGCCACGGCAAACTGGCTGACACTGACGGCGGCGGTGCACAAATGCTGCGCAGCTAGCGCCATTCGACGGCCAACACCGCGGTTCCTGGTGTGTCCGCTGTGTCGTGCGTGTGATCATTGCTTGTACAGCCCTCTCGCAGTGTCCGGAGCAAGTATGGTGGGTCTGACACACCGGTGTCAATGTGTTCTTTTTTCCATTTCCAGGAGTGTATGTTATTAATATGAAGACTGATGCTTGCAGCAGAAAAGATCATGTTGGATATAAAGAAAAACAACGAACAAAAACTGCCACATTAATACCCCTCGGAAGTGGAGCAACAGGGAATGAACTTAATACCACTTATTCAGCTGTGACACCATGTATTCCACTTTGTTCCCTTATATCGCCTCGTATATGATCTCGTTAACGGATTTATGTCATTACTCTCATATTATCTATTTTTTAATGTCGACTGGCATAACTAATGTTCAGCTACGTGAATTGTAATATGGGGCCAGTATACAACTAAACGAAGGTGGGATACCTCCGAAACCCATCCTAAAATTTGCTGGTACATTTGGTTTCAACACCCTTGAACTACATCAATGCACTTCTCATCTCTCTCCAGTTTGTGCAGCCGTGAAAACACAGCTGGATTGCAGAATTTGTAGCTCTATGACTGCATGTCGCGTTGTGTTGCGCTACATTGAGGATAAGAAGCTCCAGTTCCTCACGAAGACACCTTTGAAATTTTACGCGTTTTCTCTCTTCTAGCACAGACAGTGGTATCTTCCTTTTACGACTGTTGCATTTGGGTTCGTAGATTCAGTTGCATGATACACCTGCAGTAAAGGTTGTCTGTGTTATTCAGTGCGTACCGCAGTTGCCCTCCCCTGAAAAACTGAATGCGTAATCTACAAGCCATCACGAGTGTTTGTCGACGGACAAAAGAGGTTAAATCAGTGGCTGCTAGTGAGTATACATTCTGGATGTTAACAAATATTTGGATAGAGAATGTAAAATTAATAGCATCTGCAGTATAACAGTAATGCGTATCAACAAATTTGTACAACAACAGCCACTACCAATAATAATAATAATGATGATAATAAAAAGTAACAATAAGATGCATAACTTATTTGACAAACGAAAGAATTGATACTGTGGAATTTTGCTGTTTTGTACGTAACTAACTACAGTTAGGGCAATAACGAAATAATGTATAAGCTTTCTTAACTCTCCATTTCCCATTTGTGTCTAAGTTGGAGTTTTTATATATTTCCATATTTTTGGGCAAATGTAGAAGGTCCCTAAGAGCTGTATTAGTTCACAAATTTACTTCCAGGCTGAAAATCAGATATTCTTACCCTGCATCCACACAACAACTTGTGCTAACTGTACGCTTCCTTCTTAAATGTTCCCTTGTAGTCTCGCTTATTTCATTTTGTCGCTCTCTCAGAGGACCTGTTCTTGGAGGCCGTAGTTCCTTTGCGACACACTTTTCCCGGTAATTTACTTTTCTGTTCCCAGAATCAGATTTTCACTCTGCAGCGCAGTGTGCGCTGATATTAAACTTCCTGGCATTTCAACGCTGTGTGCCGAATCGAGATTCGAACTCGGGACCTTTGCCTTTAGAGGGCAAGTGCTCTACCGACCGAGCCACCCAAGAACGATTCAAGACTCATTCTCACAGCTTTACTTCTCTGTTAGCATTCAAAATAGAGTCAACATAGTTCATGTTTACATTGCACATGAAAGCCGATTCGCGCACAGAAAACCTACTTCAAACACAAAGTGACATTTTTGAAATGATTTAACGCAAGCAGTAATGTCTACCAACGCAGTCACTTGACTAGAATACAAATGAGGTGCTGAGATCCATAGAAGGGCCTAAAGCACACCGCCATCGACAGCACATTTAAGTGAATATTAGAGAAACCAGTGATACAGCTTGCCGTGAATTTTAATATATGTAGTGTGGACCTACAGCGCAGATAAACCTTACTCACAATGAGATAAACAGATTTCAGAAGCATGAATAATTGCTACCACCTCAAAATCGACAGTGATGTGCTTTAGGCCCTTATGACTCTCTGCAGCTCAAATGGGTTACTGTATGATCAGATTCATAACTTATTGTAACTCATTCAGGAACCCACAAAGTAGGTTTATTGTCAGTAAAACTTTAACATATGCTGGCTTCCAATCTAATTTTACTACAACGTATAGTGAGTGAATTAGAGTATCTGACGAGCGTGCTATTATCTAGCAGGATTTATGCCGAGCGAACAGGGATAAAATTCTGCTGCAGAGAGCCACCATCTGGCGACGCTGACGTAAACTTCTACTTGAGTGGCAGTACCAGCTGTGCATATCGTGAACTGTGCACGTTGTTTATCAAATCCGTATGTATTTGGCCTGTAACGCAACTACGTCACGCGAGTTGCACATGCGCAAAAGAATCTTAAAATGTGCACAACTGAAGGTGTGCTCGCGACCCTGTTGCCAAGTTTCATAGAGCCTAGAGGAGAATTAGTGCGGTAGAATGAAGTGTCGTATCTTGCAGATTGTTACATATGTATTACGTTTCACAACATTCAAAGAAAAACAACCAATAAATCCGCAAAGTGTCGAGAGTTAGGTGTTCACATGCACTTGTGCTCTTACACAGCAGGCGCCATTGGGTTAAACACTGTCATAATTCCGTCGTGTAGCAAAGAGGGGTGCAGTGTGGGGGGGGGGGGGGGACTTTGTGGGGATTTGAAACGGATGGCAGGTACTTATACTGGTGCATGTTTATAAAGTGCTGAGAATCTGTGTGATGCAAAGGTTTCTTTCTGCGCTTGCTATGGATGACAGACAAAAGATTGGCACATTGTGCGTTCTATTTCGACACTGTTGCGTTATTCATCTTGATTGCAGAACGCTGCTGAATATACTGTAAAAAAGAAAGAAAGAAAGATAGTGATTTCCCATCACTCTCGATGTCGTTAGATGTGCAGTGCTATCACTCGTTGATTCGCGGATAATTATTGTTATAAATCGGTGCGAATTGTGTGACGAATGAATCGTCTACATCTGCAGATTTCAGGAGAAGGTATGTGCCTGCTTTTGGCCCCCGTCCCTTGCGGAGGCCAGCGCCGGCTTTAGGGTGGGGCGACTCGGGCGGTCGCCCAGGGCGCCGGGGCCCAAGGGGCGCCACGTACTAAACGCATGTAAAAAAAAAAATTACAATTTACAATCACCCATTTCGCGAAACTAAAATATTATTCAGTCTCATTCAACATACGTCGCTAATCTCACGAATGCGCGATGAATTCGGGATAGCAGAAGAGAAATCATGCTGAATGCAATCTTCGTATTGTCTGCAACCATCCATGTTTGACGCGGGCTAGCACGGGCTCTACCAAAGCGCCTCTCTTATTTGTTTCAAGAACTGCAACAAGGAAGAGCCCATGCAGCCGCACCATCTCTCGTTTACAACAGAAACTACCGGTCGCTCCAAATAAAAGAAAATACAGACTGTGAAATATACATTACATTATGATTTAATTAATACGAATGTATTTATATCGAATATTTGTGACTTAATGACTCATGTACATTAATTAATAGATCATGCAATGCGTGCACTTCATTCATAGAGAATTCTCCCCTAACGTACAGCGCCACACAATGTTTGTTAGACTACATATGCTGGCAGCGCTACGATTTGCACCCGCATGTCAGTAATTGTCAGTAAGAGTCGGAGGCAGCGGTCATGTTTTCGTGGCTGAATAATTGTGAGTGAAACGAGTGTCGTGACTGTGTCGACATTTTAATTTTCTGGTAAGTGCGAAAAACATTTTTATCTTTCAGTTCAGGTTTTTTTCTAGTTACGTCTACTGATAGGTGAATTTCTTTATTTGTTATAGATCGAATATTGTGGTCGCGAAATAGAGCAGTGTCCAAGCAGTAATTTGTCAAATTATTAAATCATGCCAGAAGAGAAGGAAATGATTAAAAAAAAGCTTTCTGGTTCAGAAAATCGGAAAAGAAAAGCTGAAAAAGAAAAAGTTCTTGAAGAAACTAAAAAGCACATGAATATTTATAAGTACCTTAAAGGAAATTCTAAGGCAAATACTTCAGATATTGAATCAAAAGTCCATGTATCAGCAAATATTTCTTCAGACTGTGAACAATTATACACAAAAAATATACAATCACCTATTGAAGGTGATCAAATTGACCAGCGCAGTACATCTTTGCATGAATCCTCTGATATTTCTCCAAGTCAAAATCAACACATGACATCTATGGTCGATGAAAGTATCAACGTTCTTGCAATAAAAGAATACAATGTTTCTGATGTAGGTACGTGGCCAAAAGTACTTAATGCTAGAGATATAGATCGCATTATAATATGTGGACCCTCACAAGTATGTCTAAATAACTTTCTAAAAGATAAAATGGGCGTCATTTCTCTTCAACTCATTACACAAGAAAACTATTAAACGAAGAAACTATCAGACGACGGTGGCTAGTTCATTCTGTATCAAACGACAGTGTCTTTTGCTTTTGTTGTCGACTGTTTCATTTAAAGTCAACTACTAATTTGACTACCACTGTGGGTTTCAGAAATTGGAAACATTTAAGTGAAACTCTGAAACTGCATGAAAATAGTCCTAACCACAAAACAGCATTTACTCAATGGACTGAAGCTGAAATCAGGTTTAAAGCTGGATTAACTATTGACAAGGAAGAACAAAAGTTAATTTCTAAAGAAAGTTTACGATGGAGCAATGTGCTTCAAAGATTGATGCACATTACTTTGTATTTGGCTGAAAATAATATGGCATTCAGAGGGTTATCAGATAAATTATTTACCCCAAATAATGGAAAATTCTTAGGTCTTGTACAGTTATTGGCAAAGTTTGATCCAATCATGGAAGAGCACGTCAGACTGGCATTGAATGGTGATTTGGCTGACCATTATTGCGGCAAAAATATACAAAATGAATTAATAGAACTCATGGCATCACACGTTATGTCTACAATCGTATCCCGCATAAAGGGTTCAAAGTATTATGCAATCATAGCTGACTGTACTCCAGATATGAGCCACAAGAACAACTTTCGATAACTTTAAGATGCGCCGACATAACAGAGGATGGCGTAAGTGTAAAAGAACATTTCAACTCATTTCTGCAAATAGATGATACAACCGTTGGAGGCCTCACAGAAAGCATTTTAAAAACATTGAGTGATCTTGACCTTAACATTAATGACTGCAGAGGACAGGGCTACGATGATAACGGCGCGAACATGAAGGGGAAAAATAAAGGCGTCCAGAACAGAATTAAGAAGTTAAATCCACTAGCTTTTTTTGTGCCATGTGGATGCCATAGCTATAATTTGGTATTGTGTGATGCGGCAAAATCATCAGTAAAATCCGTGACACTGTTCGGAATGTTACAAAAAATGTTTAATCTATTTGCTGGATCGGTAAATAGATGGAAAATTTTGACCTACCATTTGAAGATATACACCCTGAAAAATGTAAGTGACACACGCTGGGAAGCTCGAACTGATAGCGTCAAAGCGGTTCGTTATCAATTATGCGAAATGCATGACGCTTTGGTTTCCTTGGCCGATGCTACTGAACAAAGCGATGCTGCGGTGCCACACGAAGCGACAACACTAGGAGGACAATTAAAAGACTTCAGCTTCATTGTTTCTCTCGTGACATGGTATGATGTTCTGTTTCAAATTAACGTTGTGAGTAAAGCAAGTCAGTCACCCACAATCAACTTTGTCGAGTTTATGGGAATCCTTGACAAATGTTGCTCTTATTTGGAAACATATAAACAAACAGGTTTCGAACAAGTTATTGTAACAGCAACTGAACTGGCTTCGGATCTTGATACGCAGCCATTATTTAAACCACAAATGCGATTAAGACGTATTAAACGCAGGCCGGGTGAAGAGGCTGTTGATGATCAAATAACTGACCCAAAAAAGAAGTTTAAAGTAGAGTTTTTCAATGCACTGTTGGACACCGTGCACATATCCATGAAAGAAAGATTTAAACAGATGCAAGAATTTTCTGCGACGTGGAGTTTCTTGTTTGACATTAAAAAAAAATCAAAATAAAGAAGAACTAATACAATGCTGTTCTAAATTACAAGAAAAGTTAACTGTCAACATGAAGTCAGATATTGATGGAAATTTGCTGTGCGACGAAATTTTAGGCCTGCAACACTATCTCGAAGACAGCCAGGCAACGCCTATTGAAGCCTTAAACTTCATAAAAAAGCATAATCTTCAAGAGTTATATCCCAACATCTGGATAACGTTACGTATTTTGCTAACAATACCAGTGACTGTCGCAAGCGGCGAACGCAGTTTTTCCAAACTGAAGTTGATAAAAACGTACTTGCGGTCTACAATGTCTCAAACAAGACTAACCAATTTGGCCTCACTGTCCATTGAAAATGAAGTTGCAGAAAACCTGGACTTTGCTAATCTGATCAGAGACTTTGCCGACAGAAAAGCGAGAAAAGTAAAATTTTAGTCGTTTATAATTGCTTTTCATTAGGCGTAATATGTTTTGTGTTCAGATGACTGACAGAAAATATAGGTTTATGGCTTACAGTTATATTAAATTCAATAAAAATATGGTACCCAATTCAAAATTAGTGTTTTTTCGTTATACATATTACCTCCTATATATAAAAATCAATTGTTGTGTGTTAGTCTCACCAAAACAAAGAAATGGCTTGACCAATTTGAATAATTTTGTTTTGTTTTGTTCGCTTTAGTACAGGGATGCTTCAGAAAAGAAAAGAAATAGGCCTATTTGGGATATACGAGCCTGTTTCAACCACATTTTATGCATCTTTTCTTTGTTTGGAACACGCAAAAACAATTTTCTGGAGTTGTTGTAGATGTACAGTGCAGTACTACGCAATATTTTTAGACAATTTCCCAAAACGTGAATGCCCAAACAATATATCACTGCTATACTGACTGTTACGGCAGCGACAGCAGCATGCTGGACTGACGTCACAGGCTACACAAGACTCACATGGAGCGTCTTAGCGGGCTTTCAGATTATTTGGATTTCATTTCCATTTAAAAAAATAAAATACTCAAATTTACGATGGAAAAAACCATGTTATGATCATAAGATGACGCCATTAACCACTTAAGACGATTTCTAGAAAACAGTCAAATACCGTGTTGCAAAGCACTGCCAGGTTCGCTATTTATACAATAAAGGGCGCCAACTGGACGACTCGCCCGGGGCACCTGGATGGCTAAGGCCGGCCCTGGCGGAGGTCTATGATATAGTGTGTTATAATTTCAAGGTGTATCCGAAAAGAACAGATTCGAAGGCTGAAAAATGAAAACCGCTAAAAGGATCGTAATATCATTGGCTGCTGAAGAAGGTGCAGTCTCTATAAGATCACTGAGGTCCCAAACTCGCCGCTAGAGGGATACGTGCGCACACGCACATGGCAACGGAGCAAGTACGTGCGTACGTCGACGTCCACTGCGCTGCTGAAAACAAAGAAATGTACGCTTCGAAAGAAGAGCAAAGGAATGTAGTGTGTTTCCTGAGAGCGGAAGGAGTGCGGGGAATGGAAAGACATCGAAGAATGGCACAGGTCTACGGAGAGCACTGCATGTCCATTGCAAGGGTCAAAGTGTCTCGCAAGCGAATCAGGGAACGGCGGACGTCGTTGACCGATGATGCACTGTCTGGAACGCCACACCACCTTACCAGTACCATTATCCAGCAGGTAAATGCCCTCATTATTCAAGACAGGAGACTTACGGTTGCAGCCGTCGTCACAGAGGTCGAATTGAGCTTCGGAAGTGTCCGCGCCATGATTAAGGCAAATGTAGGACAAAATGCGAAAGAATTTCGAACTTTTTTATTGCGTAATTTATTAAATTGATTCTTTAAAAAGTAAAATGGCAAAGTTTCATAAACGAATTGTGACTAGAAATACGTTTTAAAAAAGTTTGTTTGGGCTCTGCGCCTGCCACACCCTTTCTTTCTGTACTGTTATCCACACCTTGTCTACACTAGAAATTTATTTTGCTATAATTTTTCTTTCATACAATCTAAACGAAATACAGATGAGTCTAAAAGGCTGTGAGAAGACTATCTTTGCTTGTTTCTTTGTTTACAACGTGTTTTGTTAATGGTACGCGCCGCCAACTTATTTCAGTTTTAGTTTTGCATATCAACCTGTTTCGCTCGAAATGGGTCGTAATAGTGAAAGAGCTATCAGGAATAACTTACATAATGTGAAAATAGCAGCAAGCCGTGTGGGTAATATTCTTTCACAAACTTTCCACGGATGATAATCCCGATCATTCCCTTTGTGACATATCATGGTGCAAATATCTTCAGAAAGAAGCAAGTGGAAAGCAATAAACCCACAAACAGGATTGCCACTTGCTGTTTTAGATGTTATAAAACCAACTTTCAGGTACATAGCCAGTTCTGAACTGCTGAAAAAATGTGTACATGGGAGAACACAGCATACAAATGAGATATATGGTGCATTGTCCAAAACGGTATTTGTGTCCTCGATTGTTGTGAAGATAGTTGCATGTGATGCCTGTTTAGTGTTCAGTAGAGAAATTTAGGTAGGATTAAGTGCCTGCAAAGAGTAGGCTTCCATCCAGATGCATTCACACTGAAGATACTCTGAAACATTGATGAAGTACGACTGCACGAAGCTCAAGCAGCAGAAGAAAAAATGCAACAGCTGACTAGGCGAAGGAGGTAGGGAAAGAGATTACTCCAGGAAGACGAAGAACAGAATAAAAAAACGAAAATTTCATGTGACCAGGGCCTCCGGTCGGGTAGTCCGTTCGCCGGGTGCAAGTCTTTCGATTTGACGCCACTTCGGCGACTTGCGCGTCGCTGGGAATGAAATTATGATGATTAGGACAACACAAGACCCAGTCCCTGAGCGGAGAAAATCTCCGACCGAGCCGGGAATCGAATCCGGGCCCTTAAGATTGACATTCTGTCGCGCTGAACATTTTTTTTTTTTTTTTTTTTTGTCGTTGCGGACGTCACATGACGTGCGTTCAAGTTCGTTTGTTGATCCTTCCACTCAGCTTTTTTATTACAGAGGCCAAGCAGCTCTCTGACAGAACACAATGAGCTACCGTGCCACCTTTCACTCAGCTACTGGGGGCGGACAAGAGAATAAAGGTTATGGATATGAACAGCATTAGTCACTAGAAGTATAGCAACACTGTCAAAATTGAAATAAAAATGGTATTATCAGTCCGGAACCGCACGACTGTTACGGTCGCAGGTTCAAATCCTGCCTCGGGCATGAATGTTTGTGCTGTCCTTTGGTTAGTTAGGTTTAAGTAGTTCTAGGGGACTGATGAACTCAGATGTTAAGTCCCGTAGTGCTCAGAGCATTTCAAACACTTCACAACCACGTCAGCAGTAGTCGACTTGGGCAGCTTTAGAAGGCTTGAAACGTCCTTGATGGAGTTATTACTCATGGTAATCGAGTTAGTAGTCTACATTCGAAGTCACTGAACTTACATGACCGACCCATTCTGCTGTCACCGCTTCTGTACTGACAGTACAGTACATCCCGCCTCGTTTCACACGGCCAATTCCGCACGTCTACTGCTCAGTTCACTATTTGATAGGGGCGTTCGGATACCTTTGATCTGATATACAAGTAGTATATCGGCCAGCTCTTCATCAATACATTCGTACTACTTCGTGTCACTGTTAACGTACACCTAACACTGTCGGAAAAGCAAACCAGAGACAGAACCAAACAGTATTTAACGCAAGTTAGAGGGCAAAGAGTAACTTGGGACATTAGTGTTATCAACAGCAAGTATCGCGAATGAAAGAAACAGAATACACATTTGCTCTGTTGCACAGATATTTTCAGTGCAATATATAAGCTGTGGATAAATGAAAAGGAGACAACAGTTATATAAAAGGAGCTTTTAATAATAATATTATAATTACACTTCGCATGTTTTTGTACAACTATAGATAACTGTCAGTGATACACAGATCACAGCCCATAGGAAAAGAGTGTACGACTTCAGTATAGACATTTCTGGATTACTGACGGATCCAGTTTTCCGCGATGTCATGCACTTGTTTATCACAGGTGAATCTTTGATCACTCAGAGATAGTTTCAAGGGACCAAAGATATGCGAGTTACACAGGTATGCCAAGCGTCAGCAGTCCTTGTAGCTTGTTCTCTAGTATCGATACTTCTTATCTTATGCTCTTTAGCCGCTTCTGTCGGAACGAACTTTTGGGTTTCTAGGTGGCGGTGTCCTCCGAGGAATGTGTACTTCCGGAATAGCATAGACAGTACTGTGGAGAATCGCCTGGACGAGGAAGCTCGAGTGCGGTGTAGGGGGCTCGACTGTCCACGGCTCTCTGATACAGGCAGTGGGTCTGTGGCCGTGACGCAAGAGGCCGCGTGTGTTGTCTGCTGCCCGACCTGCCGTGTGATCTCTGTTCTGTAACAAGGTGAAGGGCAGGGCTTCATGAGAAAGCCGGTACTGGATCGCCTTACTGCAGTTTAACGGACTGTAATGATGAGCAAATTCTTGGTTCAGCTTCGCCTTTCTTCTTAAGTGCGCTTGAGGTTTTGTAGACGTTATAAGTTCAGCGTGATTGCTGTACACCCGTTCAGTCTCAATCTGTCCACGTTCTGTACTGGCGATAAGCGCAGATATTGCATGGTTTATTATTATTAATATTATTATTAGAATACATGCAAGTATAGCCAGTCTCCCTGGTATTCAGTTGCAGCTCTGTAAGAGTAATTAGATTATTTGTATTTTGGTTCGGCTCTCTATGTTATTTGTTCAACGATAGTTTCCTTTCCTTTCCTTTCCTTTTCTTTCCTTTCCATTCCTTTCCTTTTCTTTCCTTTCCTTTCCGTGTACTACGCAAGCTACTACAATATTCTGTGTTTCAGACCCAGATGTTTTTTATAATTGTGTTGTACAATGTTTAACCGAACCTACTGCGTCGTTTCTGGCAATTTAGCCTAATGGATTGAGCTCTACCAATACGGCTCGTATTAACACATAACTGGTGCATGCTCAGGAGGTATGGTAAAATTCTTGCATGACTATTCGTCGATCTTAGCACTGCATTCGTATCTCAAAAGAAGCAAATTTAATATGCTTGCCTTAGTGTAATAATAATAATAATAATAATATCATCTTGCACATTAATTACAGTAACAAGACACTGCCGGCCGGAGTGGCCGAGCGGTTCTAGGCGCTACAGTCTGGAACCACGCGACCGCTACGGTCGCAAGTTCGAATCCTGCCTCGGGCATGGATGTGTGCGATGTCCTTACGTTAGTTAGGTTTAAGTAGTTCTAAGTTCTAGGGGACTGATGACCTCAGAAGGTAAGTCCCATAGTGCTCAGAGCCATTTGAACCATTTTTTGAACAAGACACTTGAACTGTTTGCTCCATTAATATTTATGACCAGCTCATAAATTTTGAGTTCCATTTAGCAATTACTTTCAGAACTACTTAAAGTCTCATCTTGGCCGGTTGATACCTTGTATTGTCTTGTGTATCAGTGAATATGCCTCACAAGTAAGACTGCTCCTTTAAGTTTGGGGTAAGCTATATTTAATGTCATATGTAATGAATTTTTAGACAGTTGTTAGAATAATAATTTGGGCTGTTGCTGTTTTCTGTCAGGCCAAAACTGTTGCTCTCTTTCAGTGAAAATTTGTAATTGTGTATTAATTTCATACCAGAATAATGTTTTAAGGTTTTCTTTCTTTTTATTGCCTGTTCTATTTCCTAGCGTTAAGGTTGTTCTGGGAAGTTCTTTGTATGCCTAATGTCTAAGCGAAAATCTTCAATACCATTTATTTTGGTATATCCAAGGGGACTTCATCCTAAATATAAGGGATCTTGAATATCAAGAAATTTTCGGGGCTGTCTGGTGTTAGTAAACATTTGCAGCATTTCGAACACAGATGCTTTTGAAGAATACAACTAACAAAAATTTAAAGCTAATATGGCACCAGCATCATGCATACAAATATTAGAGTCGTTCAGTGTAATTTTAGAGAAAATGTATTTAATTGTCAATATTTCTAAATCGAGCTTACAGCAGATGTAATGTTCTTACGTTTATAGTTGATTGAGGATTGCATTCATGAAAAGTTTTGTTTTTTGTTGTTTTTTAATTACATATTTTGTGACTGTGTTCCTGTTGCACAACAGATTTGAAAAATTGTTAAATAAATGTTATCTGACATTTTTTTTTAAAATTTTCACTGGAATCAGCTCAAAAACACTTTCCAAGTCACTCCCTGTGATGGAGAGATATCGGGGCTGTAGGCAGGATCCTCCACCCCCCCTCCCTCCGGCCGCCCCGCATAGAAGTTTTAGGAGCTACAGGGTCTTCTTGGCCACATGTGCCCTAAGTTGCCCTGAAGAAGCAGTACTCTGTTCGAGAACTTACCACTGTTCTTGGTATTGATGACCAGTTTCGATCCTCAGCAACGTATTAGAATACTGCAGTGTTAACTATCGCCGGCCGCGGTGGTCTAGCGGTTCAGGCGCTGCAGTCCGGAACCGCGGGACTGCTACGGTCGCAGGTTCGAATCCTGCCTCGGGCATGGGTGTGTGTGATGTCCTTAGGTTAGTTAGGTTTAAGTAGTTCTAAGTTCTAGGGGACTTATGACCTAAGATGTTGAGTCTCACAGTGCTCAGAGCCATTTGAACCATTTGAAGTGTTAACTATCTTATCCGGCGGGAGTCAGTCGATGAATAAGGGCGTTTCTTCTGCGTAAAAGAAACTGACCATCACTTTTCCGGCCGTCGGGCAGAGCGGGCTTTTCTTGGACGAAGAGAGCCGCGATATTGCCACCCCATGCTCATTCGCTCGGAGGCAGGGTCTAAGTGATTGACAACACATTTCGTAACATGCCGCAATCTTAGCTATGAAATTTGTTCCCTGCTCTGAGTATCTCAACATATGGATCAGGCAAACACCCATTCTCGCCGTCCTCGGATTCTCTGAAAGATACTTGGGCAGCAGCCGTACACAATCTTTGCATTAACGAAGTTTCCTGTGGGTTATGTGATTCACAGTTCTTTTGCTTATCGATAGTTCAGAGGCAGTGTGGCGTGTGGTGATACGACGATTAATCCGAATGTGTAAACACGCGCCCCTTCTGCCCGAAGAAGAGGGACAATCGGCCTTTGTGCTGACAGGGAGGACTCGATTGTGCAATGAACTGATGAACTGCGGAAACAACTCCCCAAAAATGAGGAAATTGCCACGGAGCCGTTAACTTAGCTTGTGAAACTGACAATAATACCTCGCTATATCTTGGCAAATACATTCACCTACTGAGATTACGTACAGTGCCGCTACAGTGTAGGTCTTCTTTTTAACTCGGCACACTTTATGGACAGAAAGATAAATGGGGGAATAAATTAAACGAAGTACAAATACTCTGTAAAGAGCCATCAGAATTCGGATCCCTTATAGAAAAATACTCTGAACAGTCTCCAAAATTTTGTCCTTGAGGTTAACCCTGTACAATGGCGGAATGGCTGCTGCCTGCTCTGCGCTTCCCGCGCTGACTGGGTAATGGCCTCGCAGCGTCAGGCTTTCAAGTTGCTCACCGCCAGCGCATATCGTTACCCAGCCGACAATCATGTTGCACGTCTTGCGATGATGTACTCCTGGAATCAGTTCTGAGACGGCATGTCTGCGAAGTTTCACATGTCTCTGTGAAACGCAGCAACTTATATATGGTCATTGCTTAACAACACGTACAGTGTTGATCCACAGCATTGTTATAGCATGCTTAACAGCGTATTTATCTACTTTTGACAACGCATACAGTAGCGATTTTGCATGGTGGGTTTCTAGAGGAGTGTATCACTCGTTGTCTATGTATAGTTCACGCAATTTCCGCCAATTACAGGCGAGGGGGTTTGTGGACGCTGAACTAGCATCCAGTAGCATCCCAGACGTGTTCCACGCGGTTCAGATCAGGCAAATTGTAGGTTAAGACATTAACGTGGACTCAGTACTAGGCTAGCCAAATAACTGTAGCGTGATTCAGGCTAATTATACAGTACTTAGTGAGTTAGTACATGCTGTCGCCGTAGTGGAAGATACCAAACGTGCAGGGGTCTAGGTGGTCTCCAGTAATGTTCACGTAGTCCACAGGTCTCATGGAAGTCCAGGTGAATGACCCCCAAATTCGTTACGATTCATTGCTGTCCCAGTAGGCAAAGTGTATTTACTACAGTGGGGCGATATTTGAAAACATTTGGTAAAGGAAGCCATAAACTGATTATTATAAAAATTCGTTTCTGTTGTGAATAGTATTAAGTAAAATGTTCTTTGAAATGTTTTAGTATAAGTAAAACATTAGTACGACAGAGCGGTCTGGAACGTTAAAGGAGCTCGATGCATGGAACTATACAGAAAAAATTAAAAAAAACAATTCAAATTATGTACACTCCTGGAAATTGAAATAAGAACACCGTGAATTCATTGTCCCAGGAAGGGGAAACTTTATTGACACATTCCTGGGGTCAGATACATCACATGATCACACTGACAGAACCACTGGCACATAGACACAGGCAACAGAGCATGCACAATGTCGGCACTAGTACGGCACCTTTCGCAGCAATGCAGGCTGCTATTCTCCCATGGAGACGATCGTAGAGATGCTGGATGTAGTCCTGTGGAACGGCTTGCCATGCCATTTCCACCTGGCGCCTCAGTTGGACCAGCGTTCGTGCTGGACGTGCAGACCGCGTGAGACGACGCTTCATCCAGTCCCAAACATGCTCAATGGGGGACAGATCCGGAGATCTTGCTGGCCAGGGTAGTTGACTTACACCTTCTAGAGCACGTTGGGTGGCACGGGATACATGCGGACGTGTAATGTCCTGTTGGAACAGCAAGTTCCCTTGCCGGTCTAGGAATGGTAGAACGATGGGTTCGATGACGGTTTGGATGTACCGTGCACTATTCAGTGTCCCCTCGACGATCACCAGTGGTGTACGGCCAGTGTAGGAGATCGCTCCCCACACCATGATGCCGGGTGTTGGCCCTGTGTGCCTCGGTCGTATGCAGTCCTGATTGTGGCGCTCACCTGCACGGCGCCAAACACGCATACGACCATCATTGGCACCAAGGCAGAAGCGACTCTCATCGCTGAAGACGACACGTCTCCATTCGTCCCTCCATTCACGCCTGTCGCGACACCACTGGAGGCGGGCTGCACGATGTTGGGGCGTGAGCGGAAGACGACCTAACGGTGTGTGGGACCGTAGCCCAGCTTCATGGAGACGGTTGCCAATGGTCCTCGCCGGTACCCCAGGAGCAACAGTGTCCCTAATTTGCTGGGAAGTGGCGGTGCGGTCCCCTACGGCACTGCGTAGGATCCTACGGTCTTGGCGTGCATCCGTGCGTCGCTGCGGTCCGGTCCCAGGTCGACGGGCACGTGCACCTTCCGCCGACCACTGGCGACAACATCGATGTACTGTGGAGACCTCACGCCCCACATGTTGAGCAATTCGGCGGTACGTCCACCCGGCCTCCCGCATGCCCACTATACGCCCTCGCTCAAAGTCCGTCAACTGCACATACGGTTCACGTCCACGCTGTCGGCGGCATGCTACCAGCGTTAAAGACTGCGATGGAGCTCCGTATGCCACGGCAAACTGGCTGACACTGACGGCGGCGGTGCACAAATGCTGCGCAGCTAGCGCCATTCGACGGCCAACACCGCGGTTCCTGGTGTGTCCGCTGTGTCGTGCGTGTGATCATTGCTTGTACAGCCCTCTCGCAGTGTCCGGAGCAAGTATGGTGGGTCTGACACACCGGTGTCAATGTGTTCTTTTTTCCATTTCCAGGAGTGTATGTATTCATCTCTGTTGGTCACACTTCTGGCAATATTTGTAACTGCTAGACGTAGCATTTCATCGAATGAGGTGCTTCAGTGTTTACTACACTCCAGCGGACGGCAGTTCAGATTGGCGTCCTCCTGTCCAGCTTTATGTCCGTTCTGGTAGACGTCGAGGTAGTTCTGTTGTGAGGGACACGGTCACCGTTCTTCTCCATCTTTTCCCCAGTTCGAGCTTCAGCTCCTTCTCTAATGAAGTCATCGTCACAATTGCGTTGACCCCTACCTAATCTTGGTTTTCGTGTGAACACTGATACCAAAAGTGTTTGGATTTTCAGAAAAGTCTGTGAGCTGTGTGGCTTCCAGGCGACAGAAAAAAGGAAATCTGCACGCCCAGACCTGAGTACGCTGGATATCTTACATCAGTTGTTTTGCGCTTAGCCGCTCAGGGGTGGCAACGTCCAGGACGGTTTAGGACGAGTGAAGGGAGGAAAATTTGAGTTTAACGTCACATCGATGACGAAGTTATTAGAGACCGTGTACGAGCTCAGATTGGGGAAAGAAAGGAAGAACATTGGCCATATACTTTTCGAAGAACCATCTCAAAATGTTCTATAAGCCGTTTAAGGAAACCACGAAAAGCCTTAGTCTGCATAGCTGGACGGGGATTTGAACCACCGTCCTCCCGCATATAAATCCAGAGCCTCACCTCTTCTCCATCTGGCTCTGTTGTTTTGGGACGCAGAAAAGCCGACAAATACCATTCGACTGTCGCTGAGAATTTGTGGCTAACTGGTAATATAGCGCCAGCTTTCATCTCCGTTGATATTGTTTTAGAGATGAAAGACCCAGTTCACACGTGTCATCAAAATCTCGAGAAGACTGCTTTCCGCTCGTCGGTCAATCTACACGACATCTGCAACAAACAGTCGATGGTTTTGTGCCAGATTCTATAGCTTAACGTGCAGCGCGGAAGTAAGCGTCGGATAAGATACGCATGGCGGGCTAATGATCGTTATTTTGGTACGTCGGTCAGCAGCAGGGTGGTTTTCTGGCGGTTTTCCAGGCCCGCTTACCCAAATTCTGGGCTTGTCCCCAATCTGCGCTTCAGAAATTACAATATAGAAACAGCTAAAATACAATGATACACAGAACACAGCTTATACAATACGCAGACAGATGGATCACACGATTTTACTTCCTCACCTTAACAGCCAACTGTGGAACCGCGAAGGGCATCCGCCACAAAGTTCAAAATAAGTTTTCCTAATCATTTAAACAATGGACACCTTACGACGAGATAAACGCTAAGACAGGGAGGGCTATACACTTTTTGGATGTTCTCTGCATTATGCTTGGTGGCGCATCGCTGGCAGACTCGTTTCTGCCCCTATCGCAAACGTATATTTTTGTCACAGATTCAGATCTCCACATGTATCATGAACAGTCGTCGCTGTTTGTTGTAATTTGAAACAAAACACGTCTCTCCATTACACCATCACATGAGACTTCACACTCTATACAGGGTGATCCTTATTAATGTTTAAAAACCCGTGAAGCGACACAGACAACACTGAGACAAATAATTTGCTATAAGTCACATGGGGCAGCAAATTTCGGGAAATACCCCAAAAATGGATGACAAATGTTCAACACATGACGTCACGAGATGACGTCTATCGCTCCTATCCCCATCGCTAGGAGGTAGTACCCTGTTTTCGTTCTTGCATTATCCGATATGATAGCTTAGTGCTCGAGATGATGGTAATACCATAATGCGATGCAGCGGTTTATATTTAACGAGCTAGCGGACATTCATCTGTGTTATGGTGCTGCTAATTCTCTTGAAGCAAGATGTTTTTATGCAGAAAGTTTTCCACAGCGTGTTTTAGCTTCTCACGTATGGTCTGCTACTGTGTATCGTCGAATGTATGAAACACAGACCCTGCCTGTTATTGAACACTGAAGGCAAAAACTGTATTGAGGGAATGCAATCCAGCGGTGAGACATGATCGCCCCTCACAACAACGCAGTGCGGCCCTGCCTCAGGAAATCCTGGGCCTAATCTCAATGAGGAATCGCCTCAGGAGACAATGGCAGCGCACCAGGCGCTCGTACTTCAAACGGCACATTAACAGACTACAGGGCATCATACACGATAAAATACAAACACACAGAACACAACAGTGGAACCAAAAACTCGAAGGGCTGGACACCACACGACCTGGCGTGTGGCAACTAGCCCGACACTTCACCAGGGAGAAAATATACACCCCAACGCTTCAAGGGCCCGACGGACCTGCATACTCAGCGGAAGAGAAAGCAGAACTAATGGCCCGAACACTCGCAGCGTCATTCACACCGAACCTGGTACCATCAGATCCAGCGTTCACACTTGCTACTCACCAAGAGGTTACACGCATTCTAGCCCAACCATCGCGCGACGACATTCGACATGCTAGCACAGCCGAAGTCTCCTGGGCTATAATGCATTCCGCTGCTAGGAAAGCCCCTGGTCATGATGGCATTCAAAACCTTGTCCTCCAGGAGTTCACGGATAAAGCAACTGAGTACCTAACACACATAACGAATGCCATACTAAAACACCAACACTTCCCCGCATTTTAGAAGACGGCCAAGGTCCTGATGTTCAGGAAGCCGGAGTAAGACCACAGCCTCCCACAAAATTACCGACCCATCAGCCTTCTGAGCTCACTCAGTAAGATTGTTGAGAAGGTGATTGTCAAACGCATCACTAGGCACTGCATAACAAATGACATCCTGAGACCGGAGCAATTCGGCTTCAGGAATCACCACTCCACAACACAACAACTCCTACGGGTCGTTGAACATATAACACATGGCTTCAACATAAACAAAGCTACAGGGGCAGTGTTCCTGGACATCGAAAAGGCTTTCGACCGTCTATGACACAACGGCCTCATCCGCAAACTCAGCGACGCGGGATTCCCCGACGGGCTGCTGCGTCTAATACACTCATACCTCACAGACAGGAGTTTCAACACTGACGTGCAGGGAAAACTATCAACACGACACGGTATACACGCGGGAGTACCCCAGGGAAGCATCCTAGGGCCCCTACTGTTTAACCTCTACATAAACGATCTCCCAACCACACACAACACAATGATGGCAATCTACGCGGATGACACAGCCATCCTTGCGCAAGATTAGAAACCATCAAACATTACGTCACGCCTACAGACTGCACTCAGAGTGGCCGAGCCTTGGCTGGAGAAATGGCGTGTTAGAGTAAACGTCGACAAGTGCGAAGCCGTTCTGTTCACTAGAAGACCGAAGCAACTGCGCAAACACCGCTACTGCAGACCAATAACTCTACATGCACGTCCAATACGTTTCCGCGAGAAAGTCAAATACCTCGGTGTCTGGCTGGATCGGAAATTACTCTGGGGGACCACATACAACACATGACCAACCGAGCTAGCGCGAGGCTCAAACAGCTCTATCCTATGCTCAACAGGCGTAGCACACTGAACAGAAGGGTGTCGAGGTCCATGTACATGTGTAAGTAGGCTGTTTATGTTTTCTTTATGTAAGTTTGATGTTTATGTTTTCTTATTGGCAACGTTACGTAGCGCTCTCTGTATGAAAATCACTGGCTGTGCTGTGTGCAGTATGTGGCTAGTTTGCATTGTTGCCTGCCATTGTTGTCATGAACTGCTATAGCTGGATGTGAACAGCAGATTGCGTTGGGCAGTTGGAGGTGAGCCGCCAGCAGTGGTGGATGTGGGGAGAGAGATGGCGGAGTTTTGTAATACTGGATGTGAATTATGAATATTAAGGTAAATACAGTGTTTGTTCTCTATTAAAATCTTTCATTTGCTAACTATCCCTATCAGTAGTTAGTGCCTTCAGTAGTTTGAATCTTTTATTTAGCTGGCAGTAGAGTATAATTTGTTCAAAGGGGACGTTTCATATGGCGACCCTTAGCCTAGGATACCTCACTGGAATCTTCTGATTTTTTTCTTGTAGTTTGTGTATTTAGTGTAGCTTTTGTTTATTGCTAGTGCGTAATTGTAGAGAGAATCTCCTTGGTAGTTGCAGTCTTTCATTGTTGTACAGTAAAACAGTTGTGGCATGCATGTAGCTTTGCGCCAAGTATTTCGCTGCTGCAATTAACTAGATATTATTTTCAGTGCTATGTTAATGTGTTCTCTTATTTTTGCTATTCAAATTGTGCTTTTCTGTGTTATCGTGTGAAATATTGTGACAATAATGGCGTGTGAAAAACGTAGGATTTTCTTGGAAATAAATGATGAGGTAAGCAATGTGTGAACATATAAATACAGAAAGCATGCTTACATAGGATTTTTTTTTTGGTGGAAGCAAAGGTTGAAAGAAGACGAACAATCTATGGAATGAAGGGAGATCTCCGAGCAAAATACTGCAGTAAACCAAACCCTGTCCTTTCCTCTTTGCTGCTTTTTCCAAATATGTAATTGTGTGTTGTCCTTTCCTTTTGTGCTATCCCACTATGTGTTTGTGTACCCTTGTGTATTTCCTGTCCTTATGTGTTTAGCTGATGACAGCTATGTTGTAGAATTTTTCTAATACTCTGTTATTTACCTTGTAAAGATGTTTAGACATTATTTATTCTGTTTTAATGCTCATGTGTGAAGTTGACGTTTCAAAAGTGATTCTGATCTTTTATTTTTGTACTCATGTCATCATTCCTGTAACACTGATGTATATGTTTATTTCTATTCTTTTGTAAAGCCTGTACTACAAATGTTATCTGTATTGTTATGTTCTTTAATGATGTATTTTGTACCTTTGTAATTGTATTCTTATGTTATAAACTTGTAATTGACACCAGTTCATCATATTAATAACTTGTAAGTTCCATTTCACTGCACACGTTTCTGTTGGTCATAGTGTATGGACAATATGTGAGAAGTAGGGACTGATAGTGTTTGCACGTGTGTTAATAATTCAGCAAGGGACTGGATAACAACATTGCTGGTTCTAAGGACAATTCCACAAACTTTGTGAGTGCACAAGTGGGGGTATATGGACTTGCTATCTTCTCTGCAAGACTCTTCGATGGTGATTGTGCACCTGCACAGTCGCAACAGATGGCTGCTGGCCATCTCTACAAGGACTACAGTGGGCCTGTCCACAATTTCTACAAGGACTACAGTGGGTCTGCACCTCTGGTGGCCCACAAATACCACAATCTCTACCAGGACTACAGTGGGTCTACTCTGTGATGACCTACCTACCAATATTCTTCGAAACGTCGACTGACTCTGCTGTGGGTTTGCTCTGTTGTGGCCCATTACCTGTCAGCATGTCAAGAGTCAGCACTATCTTACCGGTGGAAGGACAATACTACTTCTTCACGACTGCATGGAAATCCACTACTTCCGTGTGCATTGTCTTTTACTGCACAGACTTTGATAAAAGAAACGGCAGTTTTACTGTGATGAATGATCAGGACTGTCTTTATTGACCGTGAAAAAAAATATTAGCTGTTGACCAACATTGTATCAATAAGTGTGTGCATTTGATATCTTTCTTACTGTAATTATGAAAAAATTTTTCAAATCTGTATTGGCCACTGGCCAAAAACATTTGTAAAATTTTTTGTGGGGAGCATGGGGGCTATGTAAGTAGGCTGTTTATGTTTTCTTTATGTAAGTTTGATGTTTATGTTTTCTTATTGGCAACGTTACGTAGCGCTCTCTGTATGAAAATCACTGGCTGTGCTGTGTGCAGTATGTGGCTAGTTTGCATTGTTGCCTGCCATTGTTGTCATGAACTGCTATAGCTGGATGTGAACAGCAGATTGCGTTGGGCAGTTGGAGGTGAGCCGCCAGCAGTGGTGGATGTGGGGAGAGAGATGGCGGAGTTTTGTAATACTGGATGTGAATTATGAATATTAAGGTAAATACAGTGTTTGTTCTCTATTAAAATCTTTCATTTGCTAACTATCCCTATCAGTAGTTAGTGCCTTCAGTAGTTTGAATCTTTTATTTAGCTGGCAGTAGAGTATAATTTGTTCAAAGGGGACGTTTCACATGACACTTATCCGACCCCTGATGCCGTACGCAGCTCCCGTCTGGGGATACGCTGCGCCTACACGCCTGCGCCGTCTGCAGATCATACAAAACAAAGTACTCAAGATCATAAGCAATGCTCCACGATACACACGCATCGCGGACCTACACCGGGAATACCGACTTGAGACTCTCACGGAGGTAATCCACAAACTCACCACAAGACTATACAGAAACTCCAGACATTCGCAGAACCCGTTTATTCTGAATCTGGGGAACTACGACCACAACCATAGATGGAAACATAAAAGACCAAAAGACATACTTGCAAGGACATAACATCTATGGCCAAGCATACGCAAACATAACGGCACAGGCGAGCCCCTGTTAATCAGACACATTTACTGGATATCCAGCTGAAATACACTGCCGAATAACTGGCACCACACAGGGAAGCCGTACCGTACACTGCATGCAAACAAGCTCCACACATCCCCCACACAGTGAGATGATCTATGGCCGATCTCCCACTACTGTATAACGATCTTGATTGTTCCAGGAATGTAGCAGCTGCAGCAACTGGGACACATCGCCATCGCTTGTCACGGTAATGATGCATGATACCTATACTAACAAATCCAACCTTGCATGAGCTATCGCAGCTAGTAAGCCACTACTGCTCTTACAACCCATCCCACTGTCGCAGAGGTTTTTTTCCCACGGCAAGAGCCATGGCACTTTTTTCCTTCTGCTCTTCAAATCGCTACCCTCACTCGCGTTTCGTCCACTATCTATCACCTGATGGACCGTGTTAATGCGTAGCCTTACCCAGACGCACGGACAACATCACAGCCCAGCATCCTGTGATCCACTTACTAGATAACTAACATGTTTACGGAGGTGACAGTAGAACTTTTGGTTTGGTCACCACGTTGGTGCGGGCGTGGAGGGGCCCCATCTCTATACTGACTGTGCTGTGTGCAGTCTGTGGCTGGTTGGCATTGTTGCAATATTCGCTATTGTAGTGTTGGGCAGTTGGATGTGATCAGCGCGTAGCGTTGCGCAGTTGGAGGTGAGCCGCCAGCAGTGGTGGATATGGGGAGAGAGATGGCGGAGTTTTGAGAGCGGATAATCTGGACTTGTGTCCATCAGAAACAGTAAATTTGTAAGACTGGATGTCATGAACTGATATATATAATGACTTTTGAACACTATTAAGGCAAATACATTGTTTGTCCTCTACCAAAATCTTTCATTTGCTAACTATGCCTATCAGTAGTTAGTGCCTTCAGTAGTTAAAATCTTTTATTTAGCTGGCAGTATTGGCGCTCACTGTATTGCAGTAGTTCGAGTAACAAAGATTTTTGTGAGGTAAGTGATTCATGAAAGGTATGGGTTATTGTTAGTCAGGGCCATTCTTTTGTAGGGATTTTTGAAAGTCAGATTGCGTTGCGCTAAAAATATTGTTTGTCAGTTTAGTGTTCATCAGAATAAGTAAAGAAAGAAATGGCTGAGTGCGTTCAGTTTTGCTCAGCTGTTTGAAAATTAAATAAGGTAGAGGTTTTCCACCAGTGTCATTTATAAAATGTTTCTAAGGGGATGTTTCACCATATCACGTCGGATAATGCAAGAACGAAAACAGTGTAGCCTACCGGAACTTGTGTAGCTTTGCCCCCATCTAGCCATGGATAAGAGCGACAGGCCCAACCGCGTCAAGTGCGGTGAGGTACGTCATATGGTGACGTCACATGTTCAACGTTTGTCATCCATTTTTGGGGTGTTTCCCGACATTTTATGAGTCATGTGTCTGACATTAATTTACTTGTCTCAGCGTCCTCTATGTTGCTTCGTGGGGTTTTAAACATTAATGAGAATCACACTGTACGTTGAGATAGTCACAGCATAAAAATTTGCTACAAGATTGTACTTGTGCATACCAATTATTCCCCTGTCTCTCCACACCTACGGTCGTGTGTACATTTTTAACGCAGGCTGCTATTTAGATAAAGAAACAATGTTCTTATGGTTGCCAAAACTCTGTAGCTGCATGAAGTTCATATAACGATGAAATCAAGTGCCAACTGACACTACTGTAGGAAATTCATTTCTTTATTCATACCACGACTGGTCTTAGGAACCGATGACCCTCTTCAGACTGTTACAGGTGTCGTACAGTACTCGGACCAGTGGGTATTGACATCGAATTTGTGACTTGATGTGTGAGAAGGGTGTGTTTTAGTTAGAGTGGTCGTTGAGAGGTCAGTGCGGCTGACTGCCATACGGAGTACCCGGGTTCATCTCCGGATACTATCACGGATTTCTTCTTCATGGGAGGACAGAAACGAGATGTAATTGCGTAGGCTTCCGCGGCCAGAGTCAGTCGACATAAAAGTTTTCTGGGTTTGGTACCGCGTCATAATGTAAAAAACTACTGCTGCTATAGAAAAGCCAACGTTTCGGCCACGATTGCAGCGGCCTTCTTCTGGGTCTAATGGTGCGTTCTAGCTATGCAGTGTCCTTTATATTTTGTTGTTAGTGTTCACTGCGCATGCCATTACGTCATAATTTTAAAAGGTAGTTGGTTTATTGGTCACTTAAGGAAGAAGGAGAGGGAACTTTATTTTAATAGGTTATTGCGGTGGAGGGAGAACATGACCTCTGTTGTCCATTGGCTCTTGTGTTATGTGCCATGATTGGTGGCCACCGTCGAATGAGAAGTTTGCTGTGTGTTTACCAGCTGCTGGACGTCGGCCGCACGGCGGCAGTTACTCGCCGGTAGTGCTCGTGCCTCGTGTTGACAGTGCGGTCTGTTGGGCTCTGATTGCTGGCAGCCAAGATGGGGCAAGCCTGAGTCCATCCTCCCTGTTCATGTTGTTAGGGTGTTTGAGAATTTCGATGGCCTCTCTGATTTTGCGTTTCGTCTTGGTTGGCTGCTTGGCCAACACACAGGCTTCGCTGAATTTTATTTCTTTTCCGGCGAGTAACTGCCGCCGCGCGGCCGACGTCCAGTAGCTGGTAAACACACAGCAAACTTCTCATTCGACGGTGGCCACCAATCATGGCACATAACACAAGAGCCAATGGACAACAGAGGTCATGTTCTCCCTCCACCGCAATAACCTATTAAAATAAAGTTCCCTCTCCTTCTTCCTTAAGTGACCAATAAACCAACTACCTTTTAAAATTATGACGTAATGGCATGCGCAGTGAACACTAACAACAAAATATAAAGGACACTGCATAGCTAGAACGCACCATTAGACCCAGAAGAAGGCCGCTGCAATCGTGGCCGAAACGTTGGCTTTTCTATAGCACCAGTAGTTTTTTACATTATGACGCGGTACCAAACCCAGAAAACTTTTATGTCGAGAAACGAGATGGTCTCTGACTCTGCCTCATGATGCCAACTGAAGACCTGCCTGAACGAGTAATAGGGGCTCCAGTTCACAACAGTTGAGAACCCCGGCAGAACGGTGTGCAAACCCCCCGCCCCTCCATACCGCATCTAATGACGCCATTGCCGCAAGAAGATACGGCGGCCGGTCAGTTCTGATGTGCCTGCCAGGGCCTGTGAACAGTTTAGATAAATAATATAATGTGCTTTTGGTGTTTCTGCACAAATTCCCACCCCCTGTATTCGTGGAAAGGAAGCAAGGCTTTCAAGCGTATCTACCTACCCCCCCCTCTCTCTCTCTCTCTCTCTCTCTCTTCTCTCTCTCTCTCTCTCTCTGCCTGATATGAAGACAACATCTGCTCTGTCGAGCTTCCCGTCGGAAACGGTTCTTTTTTTCAGATTGCTGAGATTATCTTTGTAGCTGATTCTGTTGTCTCCCAAATATCCGGAAACGGGGCACGAGTAAACAAGCGACACGGAGAGCCCCAGGAAACCCGCGAGGAGTCGAGGCGTCTCTTTCCTGTAAGCGGACTCCACCTTCTGCTGGGGCGGCGACAGAGCGGCTTGCTGGCGCAGCAGAGGCCTATGCTCTCGCTTCAGGCCCCTTTACAGAACATTTCCTCATTCTATCTACCCACTTCTTAATTCCAACCAACCAGCTGTAGTCAAGTAATGACAGTTTTGGGAGAGCGCTACCAAGCAGCTCCTTTTGGGCTAATTTGCAAATCTTATGACGTATTAAGAAATAAGAATGCATTAACCTAAACATTGACCACCTTAAAACAAAAATGTGTTAAATTCTGTGATAGGAAGGAATAATAAGGAAAGCGTAGGCTACTTTCGTGACTCTGCGGACATGAAGAAATCTGTAAATAAAATTAAGTGGGGAAATATAAACGAAATTCTGAGGAAATCGTGAGTGAAATAAATATGTGGGAGAAAATCTATAATATCGTCAAAAACGAAACTATAATAATGAAAGCTGAAAGTAAAAAAAAGACAAGTGTGTTTCAATAGGTTGTCAGGGCTGACGCAAGAAACCCGTAGGTATGGGAAAAGAACGAATTGGTCAAAACGGATACCGATATTTTAGTTCTGAATATCCGGTATTTTTCGGCATTTTTATGGTCTCGGTTATAACAGGTGTTCTTATTTTTGCTAACAACCGAAATCAATTAGCCATAGAGTGCTAAATTTTATTTGCTTTTAAGTAAACTTTTTTTAGAAAAAGAAGTAATTTTTATTCGTAGAATACGCATTGCATTGAAATATTAAGTTATTATAGAAAATGGGAAAAGCGATCAGTGCTACTTTAATAACGACTGGCGACAGAAACAAGCGACAAACACATGGCATAAGAATCGGTACAGCATTGCTTAGACAGTAATGCCTCTGTTGCGACCTATCGTGGCCTTAGGTATGCGTTTACTTGCCGTGTACAAGGCCTGCCCGAATCTGGTCTGTGTGGTGATCTCTCGCTGTCGTTGCTAGGCACCGGCTGTATTGCAGAACAGCATCAACCCTAGCCTGGAAATATTTTTAGAAATGACGTAGCAATGAAGTACAATACTTCAATGGCTTTAAGAAATTAAAGATTTGTCTGCAATTGGTATTCAATAATGAAAGAGTAATGAATTAAAAACTTAACAACAACTCATTTACAGTAGATAATAGAAATATAATGTAGTTGATTTGCTGCTAGCTACACAATACGCCTTTATCTGCTCGTAGCCTTAGAAAACAGGAGGTTAACAGGAAAAACAGAGTTCTTCAGCTTTAGTTTTCCTCCATTAGCACTGTCAAACGGTAGCCGGACTAAGTTTCCTTTTACTTGCCTATGTGATTTAGTATTTTGGTTCTATGTACCTCGAAACAGGGAGAGTCGAAACTTTACAATCTTCATTTGATTTCTACGTTTAGTACAGAAAATAACAGAATCAAAAAACGAAAATATTTAAGAAAACGGGTGTATTGAGCGGTTTAAAAGTCAGGTTAAACTGGTGGGAAAAACCGGTTGTTTCAGCGACAACCGCCATCCGTGGAAACCCGCCGTGATAGATGGGGGTGTTAACGCGCCGTTTCCGGGACTCACAAGATGCGCCACGTCTAGACTGAATCCACCCGGCGGATTAAGGACGAGGGACAGTTTCGCGGCCACCCTGATGTCATTTTATAGGCGGAATTTCACATACCACTTGGTGAATATGGAGCTAGTACCCAAGCCTCGCCTCAGTTACACTTTCGTTCATACGAATAACATTGCACACGTACAGTTGGGGTACGTGTGGGTAGCGGGATGGCGACAAGAAGGATATCCGGTCGAACCTTAAACTACCGATGCCAAATTCTTCTCATAACCATGGTGACCCTGCAACAATTGCTGGCCGTTGTGGCCGAGCGGTTCTAGGCGCTTCAGTGTGGAACTGCGCGATCGCTATGGTCGCAGGTTCGAATCCTGCCTCTGGCATGGATGTGTGTGATGTCCTTACGTTAGTTAGGTTTAAGTAGTTCTAAGTTCTAGGGGACTGATGACCTCAGATATTAAGTCCCATAGTGCTCAGATCCATTTGAACCATTTTGAACCTGCAACAATTTGTGACAAATGCACAAGAAAAAGAGGAAGAGATTCCCTTACTGACAATTCGACATACAGCTCAACAACTCGCACGTGCCTCCGAAATCATCATTGGACCACGGAACAATGACGGCGTTAGCGTGGACCAGTAAATCCCGCTACCAGTAGTGTCGAGCTGATGGGAGCACGAGAATGCCGTATTCCACATGACGATTTGGTGCCTACCTGTCAAGACCATGTCCAGGTAGGAGAAAGTTCAGTTATGGTCTGGGTTGCGTTCGCCTGGACGCAATGAGGTCCGTTGTCCATCTGCAGAGAGCAATGATAGGTGCCCGTTTTATGGACTTTCTTTCACAGATTCCTTGTTACAAAACCACAATGTGACATGTCACCTGTTTATTTGCATGCAGGTGGCTTGAAGAACACGCCAGTGATTTGTGACCATAGCTTTGGTCTCTAGACTATCCGAACATAAGCCTGTCGAACATTTACGAGATGCCGTGGATAGAACACAACATCTCCTAGTGCCTACGCATTGACGTGTTGCTGTAGTTTTGCGGGTCCGCAGAGGGGGAACACGCTATTGGCACCACATCCAGAGACTTTCCGAGACTTCCACATCTAAATCTACATCTACATGACTACTATGCAATTCACAGTTAAGTGTGTGACTGAGGGTTCATCGAATCACCTTCAAGCCATTTCCCTATCGTTCCACTCTCCAACAATGTGCAGCAAAAACGAACACTTAAATCTTTCTGTACAGTACTGCAGAAGAGCGTGGACAAGCGTAGTGGAAGCAGTCTCTGTAGTAGACCTGTTGCATTTTCTCAGTATTTGCCAATAAATCGTAGTCTTTGGTTTGCTTTACGCACAACATTATCTATGTGATCGTTCCAACTTAAGTTATTAGTAGTTTTTATCGCTAAGTATTTATATGAATTTACAGCCTTTAGATTTGTGTGATTTATCGTGTAGCCGAAATTAAGCGAATTCCTTCTGTTACTCATGTAGAAAACTCCACATTTTTCATTATTTAGAGTCAATTGCCACTTTTCGCACCACCCACATATTTTGTCTAAATCATTTTGTAATTTTTTTCATCATCTGATGACTTCATAAGACAATTACTCCTAGGATCTAGAAGTGCTACTCAGGTTGTCTCCTAAATCGTTTATGTAGATCAGCAACAGCAGAGGGCCTATAATACTTCCTTCAGGAACATCAGATATTACTTCTGCTTTATTCGGATACTTCCGTCAGTTACTACGAGCTGTGACCTTTCTGACAGGAAATCACAAATCTAGACAAACAGCTGAGATGATAGTTCATAGGCACGCAGTTTGATCAGAAATGGCTTATGAGATACCGTGTCAAATGTCTGGGATCTACAAATATGGAATTAATTTGACATTCACTATCAACAGCCCTCGTGACGTCGTGAGCCTGAAGAACTAGTTGTGTTTCACAAGAGCGATATTGTAGCGGGACTTTGAATTTCGCCGCGCTACACTCGTTCCCTCAGATAAAAAATATCCCGTCGCAGCGGTATGAGCGCTCGACGGCAGAGAAACTACTAAAATTGTAACTTTTTTTTGTTTTCAATTCGTTTCTTATTTGTCTCTTGATAGCCGGAGCTTAAGGCAGACGTGATTTGAGGAAGACGTTAAAAAAACTTATTAGCTAGTCTTGATCTGATTTTAATGTGTAGACATGTTGTGGAAGTTGTTAAGAAATTCGGAGGATGGAAGTAGCAAAGTAAATTAAATTGCATACAGTATCAAGATGATTTTAATTGGTATAAATTAGTGATTCCTGGACTATTGCAAGATTTCGGAGCAGACTTTTCACGCAGAAATGAAGGAGATTTCTTAAGACCTGGACGCCGCCCGAAAGAAGAAAAGTTAACCTGGTAAAGGATGATCTCTCATCTACGCCACTTCCCCCTGTCAGTTACATTCTGTTATTCTCTGTTTCTTTTCAGTAAGTTTTGTAGTGGAAATTGGTTTAACTTTTGATCAAAAACGCCACAAGGACCACCCCAACTATAGCTTTTCTGTAATACGAAGTCCGATTTGCATTTCATTCTTTCCTTTTTTCACGGTCATTTACGATTTTAAAACCCCCTTTTTATTCACCATTTTTTCCCACATTTTCAACCTTTTTTCTTTTTCTTTTATTCTCTCTTTTATATTTTTATTAACCACTACAATATTTTCTGAAACCGTGTTGGCTGTTTGTCAGTGAATCGTCTTCATGGAAATAACTCATAATGCTCGAACACAATAAATGTTCCAGAATTCTAATATAAATCGACGTTAGCTACATGGGTCTGTAATTCAGTGGATTACTGCATTGCTCTGATTTGTGCAACTTTCCTGTCTTTAGGTACGGACCTTTCAACTAGTTATCGGTTGTATATGATTTCTAAATAAGGAGCTATTGTATCAGCATACTCCGAAAGGAAACTGACTTGTATAAAATCTGGACCAAAGGCCTTGTCTTTGTTAAGTGATGTACAGCTGCTTTGCTACACCGAGGATATGTGGTTCTAAGTCACTCATGTCAGCAGTTGTTCATGGTTTGGAATTCTAGAATATTTACTTCGCATTATGTGGCGAAGGAACTTCGGAAAACCGTATTAAGTAACTCCGCTTTAGTGGCACTGTCATCAGTAACAATACCACTGCCATCGTACAATGAAGATACGTGTTTTCGTTGGTGTATTCACATACGACCAGAATATCTTTGTATTTTCTGCCAGATTTCGAGACAAAGTATCGATGTTGAAAGTATTAAAAGTATCTCGCATTGAAGTTGGTGCTACATTTCGAGCTTCTGTAAAACTTCACCAATCTTGAGGGTTTTACTTTCTTTTAAATTTGGTATGCTTTTTTCGTAACTTCTGCAACAGTGATCTGGCCTTTTTTGTGTGCCACGGAGTATCACCACCATCTCTTATTAATTTATTTCTTATGTATCTTTCAATAGCAGTCATTATTATTTCTTTGAATTAAAAACATATCTGGTCCACGCTTACATAACTGGAAGGAGTGGAGACTGTCTCTTAGAAAGGGCTCAATCAAATATTCATCTGCTTTTTTTTAAATAGATATATTTCGCTTTTATTTTTGTTGGGTTTCAATGTTATGGTATTCAGTCTCCCTGCAACAACCCTGTGGTCAGTAACCCCGGAATCCGTCATGATTCTCCCTATTTGATAAGGATTATTTGTTGCTAAGAGATCAAATACGTTTCCCCAAACATTTACACTTCGAGTGGACTCCTGAACTAATTGTTCAAAGTAATTTATGCCTACCTTTGACTTTAAACATGTATTTTCGCCAATATATCGAGGGTAGATTGAATCACCACGAACTATAACTGTATGAGTGGGATACCTGTTTGAAATGAAATTCAAGTTTTCTTTAAACTGTTCGGCAACTGTATCATCTGAGCCAGGCTGTCGATAAAAGGAAGCAATTAATAATTTATTCCGGTTGTCAAGTATAACCTCTGTCCATATTAACCCACAGGAACTAACCACTTCGATTTCACTACAAAGTAAACTACTCCTGACAGCAATTAACACTCCATCACCAACTGTATTTAATCTATCTTTTCTGAACACGGCGAGATTCTTTTGTAAGAGTTTCGGCTGCAATTGTTTCCGGCTTTAGCCAGCTTTCCGTACCTGAACGATTTGATTTTCACTGCCTTCTATTAGCACCTAGAGTTCTCGTTCTGTTCTAGCGCAGCTACGACAGTTTACAACTGCAATACCTATTTCCCCTAGATCTGCTTTCCTGTGATTTTATCCTGTATACTTTTAGACTCACGCCCTGTAGTTTCCCGAGACCCTGATACCTAAAAAGATATGCCTTCCACACAAGCCCCGCTACCCGTGTAGCCGCTTCCTGGGCCTAGTGGACTCCTGACCTAGTAGTAGTAGTAGTAGCCTTAATAGCTTTACTCATACGTAGGATATAGGATATGTCAAAGTATTTACAAGTTTAGACCAGTTGAAAGTAAGCTAATTCGTATACACATACATTTACAGACTTCTAGTTAGAGACGATGATTAGACTTACTCCTGATATACAACACTGTTTTCACAAATAACTTATTAAATAATGTAATGCCACACTGTTCAGTCATATCTCACTATCAGTCACTGCACACACTATACACACATTGTTTCATAACACTTCAGTCACTACACACACAGACACACACACACACACACACACACACACACACACACACACACTGGTGATCTCAGGGCCATTTTCTGAACCGCAACTTCCCATTTGCTATGATTCAAAACTGAGTGAGATGATGAGCTCAAAAAGAGGAAGAGGTGTTAGTATTGTGTTATGCATAGCTTGGGGGTAAGTTTTTCTAGAAAATGAAAAAAGAAGTAAAAAAACATATTGTGAAGGTGGTATGTGGAATTTTGGATGTTTTATAATCGTTATTATTGTTTATTTGTGTAACTTTTTTTTACCAAACCCCTGCACTGTTGAATCTAAGCAAGCTTTCAATGTATTCAATGTATTGCATAACAGGTACTTTTTAGCCGCCTTTTTAAATAAGTGTATTTTTGCAATTTCTTTAATCCCTTTGGGTAATTTATTGTACAGTTTTGTTCCTTGGTAAAAAATGCTGTTTTGAGTTATATGTTTATTTTTTCTTGGTAAATGTAACTTGAGTCTAGCTCTTCTTCCATGGTCATGGACAGAGCTGTTTTTGCAGTAATTACCACTGTTATTTTTTATGTGTGCAAGTGACTGGTAAACGTATTCACACAAATGGTTCAAATGGCTCTGAGCACTATGGGACTTAACTTCTGAGGTCATCAGTCCCCTACAACTTAGAACTACTTAAACCTAACATCACACATATCCATGCCCGAGGCAGGATTCGAACCTGCGACCGTAGCGGTCGCGTGGTTCTAGATTGTAGCGCCTAGAACCGCTCGGCCACCTCGGCCGGCTGTATTCACTCAGAACAGTTAAAATTCTCAATATTTCGAACAGATCTTTACAATGAGCGCGACTACTATTTTTGGTTATTATTCGTATGGCTCTTTCCTGGAGTTTGAAATTGTGTTCATATGTTGTGCATTTGTTCCCTAAAAAAGAATGCCATAGCTAAGAATTGAGTGCACATATGAGTAGTATGTAACTAAAAGACATTGCATGTTAGACACTGATGATAGGATTCTAAGAGCATAACATGCTGATGACATTCTGTTTTCAAGTACCCTTGTGTGTTCACACCACTTCAACTGAGAAACAATATTGATACCTAGAAATTTTGCATTTGTTACACAGTCTATAGAGGTGCCACCTACATTTAATTTAATACTGTCATTTTTCTCTCTTCAAACTGAAATTCATGGCATTAGTTTTCTTTATGTTCACTGTCACTTTGTTGTTTACTGACCAATCGTAAACTTCCTTGAGAGTTTCATTTGATTTCTCTGCAAGGAGTTCTCTTGTTTTCTCGGTGATTATAATAATGGTTTCATCAGCGAAGAGAATTTTTTCACCATGAGTAACACTACTGGGAAAGTCATTGATGTATATCAGGAATAGTATTGGTCCGATATCGCGGAACGAGAAACAGCGATATCGATAAGCCAAGATGCTCCCGCCGTCGAATTTCGTTACGTGTTCGTAGGAGTTTCTCCTTCTTACACGGTGCGTGACACGACTATCTCTCAAACAAACAAGATTCTCGCGTGTTTTCTTTGTGAGATACACACTGCGTTATGTTTCGTAGCTGCTTTATCGAGTTGTGCTGAAATGCTAATGATTCACATATCCAAGCCTTTAGCACACTTCAAGCTAATTCGACGTTTGTTGTGTCACCTACAGAGTGCTGGAGCTTTAAAGGCCAGCAGCGCTGGGACAAACAGGATACGCCTGATACTCGAGCTCACAGTATTAGTCGCGCGATGAAACAGACTGGCCTGAGTTCCATTTTGCTGACGACTAACTTCGGTAATAACGTTAGGCCTGCCGTCGTCTCTCGTTGATTATTGCTTCATACCTACCTCACCTACACACACACACACACATACACTCTCTCTCTCTCTCTCTCTCTCTCTCTCTCTCTCTCGCATGTACACACACACAGACACACACACCCACAGAGAGAGAGAGAGAGAGAGAGAGAGAGAGAGAGAGAGAGAGGAGAGAGAGAGGGAAGGACGGACGGAGAGAGGGAGAGAAACTATTGCCTCTGTCAGTCCCCGTGTTGCAGTTGCAGCCAGGTGCAGCTTGCTGCTACACAAAAGAAGGTCGCGTAATTAAGCACAAACCTCTCGCTGGGTCTTTTTCAAGAAATCAACGTGATATTCCCAAAGTGAACTTTAGGAAGCCACGAAAATTTAAATAAGGAGAAATCGAGTAGTGAAACACTCACCTGCGACTCAAGAACGATACCCTTCTAGAGGAAAGTAACTCAATATTTGCATGTTTTCTGTCGTTCCTTCACTACTTCCGTATTATTGTTATTGTAAGAGGTGGTCAAATGAAAACAAAACAGACGGAAAAAGTAATCGCCATAACTGTTTAAACATTTATCATACTTGAGACAAGGCAGTTAATGGCTTCAGGGTAAAATGTTTGCAATTACCTACGGATACATGACGCACTTCTACATGTACATGTACATCTACATAGCGATGTCTGTACGCCACCGTATGAGCCCTAATTTCTCGTATCTTATCTTCGTGGTCCTTACGAGCGATATGTTGGTGGCAGTAGAATCGCTCGACAGTCAGCTTTAAGTTCCGATTCTCTAAATTTTCGCAGTAGTGTTTCTCGAAGAGATCGTCGCCCGCCCTACAGAGATTCCAACATGAGTTCCCGAAGCATCTCCGTACCCTTACGTTTTGTTCCGGCCTACCGGTAACAAATCTGGCCGCCCGCCTCTGAATTGCTTCGATGTCTTCCTATAATCCAGTCTGGCACGGATCCCAGACACTCGAACAGTACTCGAGAATAGGTCGCACCGGCGTCCTACATGCGGTCTCCTTTACAGGTGAGCTACCCTTTCCTAAAATTCTCCCAACAAACCGAAGTCGACCATTCGCCTTCCCTACCACAGTTCTCACATGCTCGTTCCACTTGATATCGCTTTGCAACGTTACGCCCTGAGATTTTAACTACTCGACTGTGTCAAGCAGGACACTAGTAATACTGTATCCTAACGTTACAGGTTTGTTCTTCATACTCATCCGCATTAACTTACATTTTTCCGCATTTAGGGCTGGCTGCCATTCATCACACCAACTAGTAATTTTAGCTAAGTAGTCTTGTATCTTCCTATAGGCACTCTACTTCAACACCTTACCGTATACCACGGTATCGTCAGCAGACAATCGCAGATTGCTGCCCACTCTGTCAGTCAAATCATTTATGTACACTGAGAACAGCAGCGGTCCTATCACACTTCCCTAGGACACTCCTGACGAACACTCGCTATCGAGGACAACATACTGGGTTCTGAAACTTCCTGGCAGATTAAAACTGTGTGCCCGACCGAGACTCGAACTCGGGACATTTGCCATTCGCGGGCAAGTGCTATACCATCTGAGCTACCGAAGCACGACTCACGCCCGGTCTCACAGCACTTGCCCGCGAAAGGCAAAGGTCCCGAGTTTGAGTCTCGGTCGGGCACACAGTTTTAATCTGCCAGGAAGTTTCATATCAGCGCACACTCCGCTGCAGAGTGAAAATCTCTTTCTGGATACTGGGTTCTATTATTTAAGAAGTCTTAGAGCCACTCACATATGTGTGAACTTATTCCATATGCTCGTACCTTCGTTAATATCCTCCAATGGGCACCGTGTGAAATGCGTTACGGAAATCTAGAAATATAGAATCGCCCATGGTTCTCAGTACATCATGTGACAAAAGGGCAAGCTGAGTTTCGCACGAGCGATGCTCCTCAAGTTTATTATATTCGAACTGAAACTATGCTCAAGGATTCTGCAGCAAACAGAAGTTAGGGATATTTGTCTGTAATTTTGCGTGTTCATTCTTTTACTTTTCTTATATACTGGAGTCACCTGCGATTTTTTCCAGTCGCTTGGGACTTTGGGCTGGGCGATACATTCACGATAAATGCAAGCTAGGTAAGGGGTCATTGCCGTGGAGTACTCTTTGTGAATGCAAATTGTGACTCCATCCGGACCTGGTGATTTATTTGTTTTCAAATCTTTCAGTTGTCCTCTACGTCAGGTATGCTTATTTCTATATAGTCCATACAGGAGTCTGTCCGACGGTCAAATAACGGTATGTTTGTACGGTTCTCCTGTGTGAACGATTTCTTGAACATGAAATTTAAAACTTCGGCTTTTGTTTTGCTGCCTTCAACTGCGACAATAGACTGGTCAACAAGGGACTGAATGGAAGTCTCGGACCCGTTTAGCGATTTTACAAACCAGAATTTTCTCGGATTCTCTGCCAAATCTTTTGCTAATATGTGATGATGGTAGTTGTTGTATACTTCGCGCATAGATCTTTTCACAGGCACACGAATCTCTACTAACCTCCGCGTGTCGTCATTTGTGCGTCCCCTATTGAACCTAGAATGCTTCGTCTGAAGCAAATCGATGGCAATGAGATTCTTTCTTCAGAGGTCCAAAAATATGGAAACTGCATGGGAAGAGATCGGAACTGTATGGAGTATGTGTAAGAGCTTCCCAGTGAAACATCTTCAGCATGGTCGAAACAAACTTGGATGCGCATGGGCGGGCTTAATGCTGGAACAGAATGACGTCATCAGCAGTAGGGTAAGGGCGGTTCTTGGACACTTTTGATATCAAGTTGATATGCAAATTAATTAAATTGATCAATTAATTACCACACCCACCAATATCAGGGGTGTGCATTGAGAATGATGATCAGGAGTCATCACTTCCATCTGGTATGAACTTCTTACTAGATATGTATAACCAATATCTCGCTGTAGGCAATTTCAATACAGATTTTTGTTGTTGTTATTTCTTATAATCAATATCTTGTTGTAGACGACTTCCTTGAGATGGATCGGTGGCTCCACAACAACAACAATTCTGGCAAGGGTGAAATACTGGAGTGGGTGCATGAGATGACGACTGCTGAAAGGCAGTGACATCTCGCTCTTTAGGACAAGGAGGAGGAAATATTTGACTGGGTGGGAGAATTAGCAGAAAGATCGCGTAAACTGCTCAATCCTGGGGCCCGAAGATGATTATAATGCTACCACCATCGTTGCAGCATATAATTATTATTCTGGAAAGCTGTGTACTTAATTGTTGTTATTTGTTTATAGCATATATTTAAAATATCTTGAGCATTGCACTTAATTTTCTTCTGTTATTTGTATGTTACAGAGGTGCCACTAACATCGCCACCACAGCAACTTGCTGTGACATATGCAGTGATTGTGGGTGCAGGTATCAAACAAGCACCCGAGCGACATGCACTGCCATGCAAAACGCTGATTGTTGCCACACGAGAGGCAGTGGAAGCAGCCACAGCTGTTGCAGTATTCGACCCTGCTCCATCACATATCCTTTGGTGTCCATGGATGGTTCACTCAGAGCAACAATCTCCCCCCTCCCCACTCCCCCTACAGGGTACCTATTGTCAAGGGTCCAGCATATAGCAGCATCAATGAGCGCTCTCTCCACAGTCTTGGTGCACCTGCAGGAGCTCACCACTGCCACTTCCTCCTACTCCAGCTCCAGCTGTTCTCCCTCACCGGCAGTGAAAGGTATGTGTGCCTTGGTGTATACGCCTCCCTGCTGAAGGCGCCTCCTCCTAAAGCTGTCATCCACCAAGTGGATACAGTCGTCTTCCAGTTGTAGTGGTAATGATAATGAACATGCAGCTAACGGTAGTGCTCTACCCCATCCTGATAGTGAAGGACATCAGATAAGCGTCGTCATAACACCTCTAGAATACTCGGCAGCTGCTAGGGCCTTTGAGGGGAGCATGTCATTCACTAGAATTGTGAATCCAGCTGGGGGTATCGTGACCCAGTCAGGTTTCTAGAAGGCTGGCTCCTGGTGCTGGAGCCAAGCACCTAAAAGCAGTACTCTGCTACAAGTTGGCTGACACCCCAAACAGCAGGGCGCTACTGTGGAGAAAAGCCAGCTCTGCAGCTGGGGTGATAATGGCGTTATCTCTCGGAGTACATAAATCACAGATTGGCCCAGTTTTCCGAGATGGAAATAAGAGTATCAATAAAGCACTCAGCCAAATACCGCACCTCGACCTCCAAATTCATGTCTACAATCCGTTAATTGGAGGGTCCAGTTATATCAAACTCCCTAAGGATACAGTTGACAAGAAGGCATGTATTAATGTTCCAAATGAACATGATAACACTTGTTTTGCGTGGTCAATACTGGCAAGAGAAACTGTGAGAGAAAATACAAAGTACACGCAGAACATACATGTCAGTACCATGTACGCAAAAATACGACCCCCATGGGGGTATAATTTTGATGGTATCGAGTTCCCCTTTCAGGACATATCAAAATTTGAGGCACACAATTCTTGAATATCGATTCACGTTTATGGCTTGAAGAAGAAGCAGAAAAGCAAGCCAGATGAGCAGAACAGGCATATTGTAGTTGGACCACACCATTTTTCGAAATTGCAGGTGAGTATTATCTTCATGTAAACATGCTGCTCTTATCTGAAGGTAATAATCAGCATTACATAAGGGTCAAAAACTTGTCCCGCCTGCTTTATAGCTAATTGTTGAAGAAAGAGCATAAAAAACACATTTGCTTCAAGTGTCTAAATACCTTTTCAGAAGAAAAGTATTTCTGAAAGCATCTGAAGGACGGTGAATCCTAGGAACCGGCATGTGTTGTTATTCCTGCAGAAGAACACAAGGTGATTAAATTCAAAAATGTTCACCACCAGGAACGATGTCTGTTTGTTGTATACGCAGATTTCGAATGTCTCCTTGCCCCTTTCACCCACTGTGAACGGAACCCCTTAGCCTCACTTACCACCTTCACACAAAAACACGCACTATGTGTGGTAGAGTACCAAATTTCTCATGTGATCCAAGTCTTAACAGCTGTGAATCTTACGTCGAGAATAATCCTGCGGTTTGATAACTCACTGAGCTTGAAAAACTCCCATGGGATGTTCATAGGCTTTATAGCACCAACACCCCATGATTGAACCAGAGGAAGATAAAAAATTATGCAATGATGCAGTTAACTTCCATATTTGTGGGCTGCCGTTAGATGGTAAGACTCCATAATGTCAGCTCACAGGAATTTCTGCAGTGTCGATCACAATGCATACGATTTGAAGTGCCAGTTACACATCGACACATATCCGTTTTCCTCCATAATTTAAGTTCGTATGACGCTCACTTTCTTGTTGAGCAATTGGTTAATTTCTGCTGGGAGAAAAATCAGGTCAGAGTGTTGAGAAATATATTTTGTTCTCCAAACGAATGATGCCAAAAATAACGCACTACTTTCTTGACACACTACGCTTTATGCAGGCTCCACTCCAGAAACTTGTTCAAAAACTATTTCGAGAGGATATGCACAGTACCTGATCTGCATACCCCAATGAAAAATTTCAGTTTGTGACTAGGAAATAAGTTTTCCCTTATAAATATCTGGATAGGCGAAACTCGACGAAACCAGGCTACCCAATGCTATCTGCATTTATTAATATTCTCACAGGCGATACCCTAACTAATGCAGATTATGAGCATGCTTTGAAAGCCTGGCGGGAATTCAACATTCCCAATTTAGGTGAATATGCAAGAGAACATATATATCGACAATACTGTGCCCTTGCTTGTGAATGTTTTGAAAAGTTCCGGAGTGTATGCATGACCACGTACCCTCTGGATCCCGCCTTTTATTACACAGCACCTGAGTTGTCCTTGGATACTCAGCCCGAGAAAACGAGACAAAGCATCGAACTTTTGACATGCTGATATGCTCCTTTTCTTTGAGTGTGGGATACATGGAGCACTTAGCAAGGGTGTCCATTGACACACTGAGGCAAATAATACAAGTCTGAGTGTGGGATTCAACGCATCCCTCGTTCGAGTTATATTCTGCATCTGGATGAAAATAACTTATTTGGGTATGCAGTGATACAACCTCTGCTGGTCAGCGGGTTTCAGTCGGTGCTCGAAAACGAATTAGAGTTAGGTGGAAAAATATTGGGTCTGGTGGCTGATTTGATGTAGGGTATGTGGTGGAGGCAGACCTCATATACCCTGTTCGTATGCATGAAATAAAAAGCGACTTAGTGACTTGCCATTATGTCCAGAGCAACAAGCTCTGCGAGTCACTCACTCTCTTTCTCATTCACACCTTCGCAGTCTCCCACGCACTATCACTAAACTGATGACCACAGCTGGACACAAGGAGAAGTACACAATTCATTATCGTAATCTCCAGCAGAGTCTCAGGTCGGGGATGGAGTTAGATAGAATCAGCTGGGCTATCTTCTTCAATCATTCCCTCTGGTTGAAGGAGTACATTGAGTTAAATATCGAAAAAAGGGAAGGCGCAACTAGTGAATTAATGAATAATTCTATTTTCGGCAAAACCATGCAGAATGTAAGAAATGAACGAGATATTTTGATCAGGACCAAGTGGGATAGGCGTTGGAGTGTAAGAAACTGCATCGCCAGACCAAATTTTAAGCGGCTCACTATTTTCAATGAGAACTTCGTTGCTGTGGAAATGTCGAAGATTTCAATAGAGTTTATTAAACCTATCTACTTGGGTACGTGTATACCGGACGTCTACAAACTCCACATGAACCGCTTCCACTGTGAGTTTGCTAAAACTCATTTCGTGGACCCAAAGCTACTTTATATAGATACAGATAGCTTCATCTATTGGGTGAAGACTGGGGTCCACATAAAGTAATTAGGTGTCACGGTAGCCAATTCGACACATCGAGATATGTAGCCAATAATCCTTATGGTACTGTTTCTCAGAACAAGAAGGTTATCACATGGATTGACGATTGTGAAGTTTGTGGGTATAAGATCCAAAATGTATGCGTATCACACAATAGATGAAACCACCCACAGGCGGGTGTGCGACATACGGCATCACATGTCCTCATGGTCGAACGGTGGTGTTCGCGGTGCTCCGCTGCAACCTTAGCACTTGGTACAGGAGATTAGCATTCGATCGTGTGGTCACTGTGCTGCAATCTAAAGTCGTATTACCACCTCATGACGATAAAAGAGCCATAGAAACCTTCCCATACACTATTTACTTGAATTGCAGGAGGGCGTGGGGGACTCTGACAGTGTGAATGAGAAAGAGAGTGAGTGACTGGCTGATTGAGAGCTTTTGTCTAATAGTATGGCTCTTTTATCACAGTGTAAATATTGTATGTGTGTGATGTATAGTATGCCTGAATGTATGAGTACTTATGAGTATCTGTGTGTATTATTGTGAGTGCGTTTGAATGTGGATGCCTTTGCAAAAATATATGTCTGTGGGTATCTACATTCTGTTTACTCTTTTCTGAATAAGTAACGTACTATATATGCATGAATATATATAACCAACATATGCTGGAAAAATATTGTAAAAAAGTTAATAATGTGTGATATGTATAAAAAGGATTAAAAATTGGACTAAAATTATAAAAACGTTAAAAAATTGTAAATGAAGGGAAAACATAGTTCATCGTATTTCTCTCTTTTGGACTTCATGTGCGTGTGTGACTGTGTAAGCGCAAGTGTAAATACAATAGTTTTTAAGTTTCACCTGCCGCTAGCAGTACAAGGTATCCCAGTTTTAAGTGTAAGTTCCACCTAGTTTATTTTAGTGCAACTGTTTGGGATGAATATTTTAGGGCCATCCACTTCATTGTATTATTAAATTATTTCAGCTTCTTGACGTGAAAATTTTTTAGAGCCACGCAGTTCAAAGTATAAATTAAGCCTTCTGTTTGAGTGGAATTTCACTAGTAATAGTATTAGTGTAAGAGAAACTATACCTCTGCAATAGCTGTAAACAGTACTGCAATGCAAAATTTTTTCGATAAGTACTATTATTTTTAAAATCAAGAACTGTAAATAAAACAATTTCAAACAGTAACAAGAACTGTGAATTTAAAAGCAGTATTACTTCGTGTATTGTAGAAACAACAAGATTTACGGATGTAAAACTGTTTTACTGCTATTAGCATTTATGTCTGAATAAAAGATAATTATTCGTTACCATACGTCTTTGTTGTTATTTCTCAAATCCCTAGGTTAAAAACGTATATAAAGGCTGTGCAAGATGCACACGATATTCGTTTAATGCATGAGCAAGGTGACATTTAAGATGGAGAAAAACAAAATATATGTAATAATTGAATGGGATTTCGTCTATCGTGCAGCACGTATAGGTTTTTGGGAACAGGCAGCACCTGATCGTGTCCACTTCCAAAGACATACAGCAAACACGGCTGAAATTGTATCTCCTGTACTTGAACAAACCCACAGACACAGGACCTGGGCAAACCTACATACTACCTAAGTAGGAGCTAGGTAGAAAGAAAGAAAAACACAAAATATGAGGTAAAAATTCGCTTATTCTTGCTGAGAATGTCTCTGTTATACCAGCATCTTCTGTGTATGCTATGAGTGCAACATCTTTAAATATGAATTTTCCACTGTCATAATCATAGAAAACTTGAATGTCAGCAACGATATTCACACTCCAAGTTGTCATTATGAAATGCCCTTGTTATGCCACAACACTTGGTCATTTATACACCTCGCCCCACAACACCAGTATGTGGGCAATACTTAAGCTGCAGTGTGTTCTGGAAAATTTGATGAGGATTCGAATACGATTCGTAAACTATTGGTCCTGATATAATTGTCTCATTGTGCTTGCAACAGTCTATTACGATGATTGGTGACAGCTCTTTGAATTGCCGTGGACTTAGTAGGCGTCCTTCCTCTTCAACATCTTCATAGTAAGAAGCACGGAACCTTACATACATGTCAGATCTAAATTGTATACATAATGGTTCCACTGTAGCAGTAAATTGTTGTATGGATAGAATTATGAATTCAAGTAGACTCTGGACTATGTTAAATTAGAATTGTCAAAAACTGTGGAATCATTTGGTAAATTCCCCCTTCTATTGATATGATATGCAAGTATGATGAAAGTAGGTGTTTCCACTGCATGGAGGTTTTAATAGTCCATGTTTGTCCACTTGATATCGGTAGGCAGAGTACTCAAAAACATCCCATGAGCGGAAAGTTAATGGTCGATACACTCTGTGATCAAAAGTATCCGAACACCTGCCTCAAAATGACTTACAAGTTCGTAGCGCCCTCCATCGGTAATGCTGGAATTCAATAATGCGTTGGCCCACCCTTAGCCTTGATGACAGCTTCCACTCTCGCAGGCATACGTTCAGTCAGATGCTAGACGGTTTCTTGGGGAATGGCAGCCCATTCTTCACGGAGTACTGCACTGAGGAGACGTATTGATCGGTTGGCACGAAGTCGGTGTTCCAAAACATTCCAAAGGTGTTCTGTAGGATTCACGTCGGGACTCTGTGCGTGTCAGTCCTTTACAGGGATGTTATTGTCGTGTACCCACTCCGTCACAGGCCGAGCGTTATAAACAGATGCTCGATCGTGTTGAAATATTCAATCGCCATCCCCGAATTGCTCTTCAACAGCGGAAAGCAAGAAGATTCTTAAAACAACAATATACGCCTGTGCTTTGATAGTGCCACGCAAAACAACAAGGGGTGCAAGCCCCCTCCATGCAAAACACCATCACACTATAACACAACCATCTCCGAATTTTACTGTTGGCACTACACACGCTGTCAGATGACGTTCACCGGGCATTCGCCATACCCACACCCTGTCATCGGATCGCCACATTGTGTACCGTGATTCGTCAAACCACACAACTTTTTCCACGGTTCAACAGACCAATGTTTACGCTCCTTACACCGAGCGAGACGTCGTTTAGTATTTACCGGCGTGATATGTGGCTTATGAGCAGGCGCTCGATCATGAAATACGAGTTTTATCATCTCCTGGCTAACTGTCATAGTACTTGCAGTGGATCCTGATGCAGTTTGGAATTCCTGTGTGATGGTCTGGATATATGTCTGACTATTACATATTACGACCCTCTTCAACCGTCGGCGGTCTCTGTCAGTCAACAGACGAGGTAGGCCTGTACGCTTTTGTGCTGTACGTATCCCTTCACGTTTCCACTTCACTACCATATGGGAAACAGTGGACCTAGGGATGTTTAGGAGAGTGGAAATCTCGCGTACAGTCGTATGACACAAGTGACACCCATTCACCTGACCAAGTTTGAAGTCCGTGAGTTCCGCGGAGTGCCCATTCTGCTCTCTCACGATGTGTAACGACTACTGAGGTCGCTGATATGGAATACCTGGCAGTAGGTGGCAGCAAAATGTACCTAATATGATAAACGTATGTTTTTGGGGCTGTCCGTATACTTTTGATCTCTTAGTGTATCTAGTTGCTCGTCAGAATCCACATAATTAGTGTATGTGCTTGTGTTGTTCCGTAATGTGTGCTACCACAGGCTTTGCACAAGTGTCAACGTGGGAACTTTTCAAAATACGGTATCTTGTAAATGCCTCGAACTAGAATCCTGCCTGTGCGGCTGGTCCCGGCGGAGGTTCGAGTCCTCCCTCGGGCATGGGTGTGTGTGTGTGTGTGTTTGTCCTTAGGATAATTTAAGTTATGTGTAAGCTTAGGGACTGATGACCTTAGCAGTTAAGTCCCATAAGATTTCACAGACATTTGAACATAGAATCCTGCAACAGATACCACAAACATTGCAGTTTACCCTCCTTTTAGTTTATTAATGTCATTAGTCTTTGTTCCTTTTAAAAAAGTGTATCTCTGCACAGACCAAACTCTTTCGAAGTACTACGACAATCTGTTGATTGTCTAAGAATAAGAGCCCCTGCCAACCGATACGTTCTGTGAAAACCGCACATCAATAGCACTTTCCGTTTCCGCAATATTTGCGGTGCAAGTTTAAAGTGGAATATATATATCAAATATCTTCCGGGATACAATGCTATGTGGATAACAATATTAGTGAAATGTGCTGATCTGTCTAGAGTCCCGGTCTGAAGCCGATGGAACATCTTCGGGATGAGTCAGAACGTCGACTTCACTCCAAATCCCAGCATCCAATATCACGATCTACTGTGGTTTCAGTTCTTCTGGAAAAATGGCCTGATATTTCTCTACAGAGAGATACCTCACTGAAACTGTCCCTAGCTGAGTTGAAATCGTCATAAAGGCAAAGCGTGATCCCACATTAATGTTCACTCTTATACACTCCTGGAAATGGAAAAAAGAACACATTGACACCGGTGTGTCAGACCCACCATACTTGCTCCGGACACTGCGAGAGGGCTGTACAAGCAATGATCACACGCACGGCACAGCGGACACACCAGGAACCGCGGTGTTGGCCGTCGAATGGCGCTAGCTGCGCAGCATTTGTGCACCGCCGCCGTCAGTGTCAGCCAGTTTGCCGTGGCATACGGAGCTCCATCGCAGTCTTTAACACTGGTAGCATGCCGCGACAGCGTGGACGTGAACCGTATGTGCAGTTGACGGACTTTGAGCGAGGGCGTATAGTGGGCATGCGGGAGGCCGGGTGGACGTACCGCCGAATTGCTCAACACGTGGGGCGTGAGGTCTCCACAGTACATCGATGTTGTCGCCAGTGGTCGGCGGAAGGTGCACGTGCCCGTCGACCTGGGACCGTACCGCAGCGACGCACGGATGCACGCCAAGACCGTAGGATCCTACGCAGTGCCGTAGGGGACCGCACCGCCACTTCCCAGCAAATTAGGGACACTGTTGCTCCTGGGGTATCGGCGAGGACCATTCGCAACCGTCTCCATGAAGCTGGGCTACGGTCCCGCACACCGTTAGGCCGTCTTCCGCTCACGCCCCAACATCGTGCAGCCCGCCTCCAGTGGTGTCGCGACAGGCGTGAATGGAGGGACGAATGGAGACGTGTCGTCTTCAGCGATGAGAGTCGCTTCTGCCTTGGTGCCAATGATGGTCGTATGCGTGTTTGGCGCCGTGCAGGTGAGCGCCACAATCAGGACTGCATACGACCGAGGCACACAGGGCCAACACCCGGCATCATGGTGTGGAGAGCGATCTCCTACACTGGCCGTACACCACTGGTGATCGTCGAGGGGACACTGAATAGTGTACGGTACATCCAAACCGTCATCGAACCCATCGTTCTACCATTCCTAGACCGGCAAGGGAACTTGCTGTTCCAACAGTACAATGCACGTCCGCATGTATCCCGTGCCACCCAACGTGCTCTAGAAGGTGTAAGTCAACTACCCTGGCCAGCAAGATCTCCGGATCTGTCCCCCATTGAGCATGTTTGGGACTGGATGAAGCGTCGTCTCACGTGGTCTGCACGTCCAGCACGAACGCTGGTCCAACTGAGGCGCCAGGTGGAAATGGCATGGCAAGCCGTTCCACAGGACTACATCCAGCGTCTCTACGATCGTCTCCATGGGAGAACAGCAGCCTGCATTGCTGCGAAAGGTGGATATACACTGTACTAGTGCCGACATTGTGCATGCTCTGTTGCCTGTGTCTATGTGCCTGTGGTTCTGTCAGTGTGATCATGTGATGTATCTGACCCCAGGAATGTGTCAATAAAGTTTCCCCTTCCTGGGACAATGAATTCACGGTGTTCTTATTTCAATTTCCAGGAGTGTATTTCCTAGTGCTTTTGATTTGATAGTGCATACTGTTAAAAAAATGGTGGAAGGGGTGTGAATTACTCCTATCACTGCTATTTGAAAGACCGTTGCCTCAATCCGGTTTCTTAATTCAGGGAAGTCTGCTGGCAGTGGAGGCACGTACGCACGATCCTTAATGAAGCCCCAAAGGAAAAAATCGCATAGCGGTTTGAAGCAGCTGTTGCTACAATCACTGAACACACACTTATCAACGTTTGAGAAGAACTCGGCTATAGACTTAATGTGTGCAGTGTGACTAATGGTGCTCACATTGAACATTTATAAGGTTCTTGGTAATACTGTTTGAGATGCTCTTTCATTTGACATATCATTTATAACTGTAAGTTTAATATAATAAATATTATAAAGCGTTAAAACCCCGATATTCATTTGTAAACACCCTGTATTTCGGTGCCTCCTTTGTGTCTGTCATATATTCTGTTATTTAAAAACGTGTTCATAGGCCTGCTTTTGAAGCTGGCTGTTCCCTGTAGGAAATTTATCTGCGTCGTTGCATAGTCTACAGCTTCAGTTATGATAGAAAGATCGTCTTCAAAAGCCAAACAATCGGTTCTGAGATTATCTCCTTTTCTCCGAATTATGATCTTTTAATTTCCTTCTTCTGCTGGTCTTTTCCTCCAAGCGCAGACTACTTTTTTGGTAGCTATATCATGGAGAGGGGCAGTCCATCTCCTTGCCTTACACTAGTTTTGATCTCATAAGCTTTGGAGGTTGTACCTAAAAATTTGATTTTACATTTAGTATTTGTTAGGTGTCTTTTTTTTTTGCTGACAGTTCCAAGCTCTTTTAAGGTGTTTCTCTGCGTATAGACTTATTTGCTTTTTTGAACTCTACAAATATCTCTCGGATTATTATTTTCCTTTTTTTTTTATTCTGAAGACCGAAAATACTACTAATTCGTTGGAGGAGTCGTTCAACGCATCGCTTTCCATGATATTGTTTCACAATTTTCATCTGTAAATCTAAAGATTCGACTCGTTCCCAGAATATTTGTATTTCGGATCTGGCAGTCAACAGAGTGGTTCCTTACTTTGTCTGTACGTAATCGTACGATGTGTACACGAAGCTAGTGGACATACTCTCGTGTAACTCACTTGAATTCCAGACTTCGCCTTATCCTCGCGAAAGTGTACATTAGATAGATTACGCTTAGGTGGCTACTCGGCCAGATTTCTCCTTGACCAACTACAGTCTCTTGCTTGGCCGCCCCCCACTTCGCTGCAGAAAGTAGGTAACTAGTTCATTTATCGCTGTTACATATGCCCGAAGGTCGCATTCCTATCGCAGCACGGCCGCTGCCGCAATATCTGCATTAGCTGAACTGCAGCTGATGCAACAGCCGGCAACCGGCTCCGCAGCCAGCACTTCGCCGCAGCTCGCTTCACCACTGCCAAGGGCGACCGTTTCTTGTCGGAGCATCTCGGGCAGCCTTACTGCCGACTAACCGCAATTTGTAGCCAGCCTGTCTCCAGGGGTGGTAAGAAGCTGTCTCTAGTTTCCGTGGCACTCTGACCCAAAGCAGCTCGATTAAGAAACGAGTCACTATACACAAAAGAAATGAAAGGAAACACCGCTAAACAGGCCCAGAAAATCATACGACGGAAGACCGACCGCCGTGTCGTCCTCAGTCATTCATCATCTGAATTGGTATGAAAGAGCATGGAATCAGCACACCGTACTAACGTGTGCTGTAGCCGTTTCGACCTCGGAGCCGTTATCTCTCATCAGGTAGCTCCTCAATTGGCATCACCAAATTTCGTGCACTCCGATCCCGTCCTCCCGCCAAGAAAAAATCCCCGGCGGTGCACGAGATTGAACCCGGGTCCACCGCAAGATGGTCTGTCATGTTTACAGCTTTTTTTTTTTTCGTTTTCTTTTCCGTCACTGTTCTCGCACTTTATCTGGGCGGACATCACATGACACCCTTTCAACTTCATCGTTGAATACTTTACTCAGTTTACCAGTATAAACATACAAGAAACGTATTCGCAGTTGCGAATATGGACAACCGTCAACTGTATAATCGAATGGCGACAATGAACATTTGTGCTGGACTGGGACTCGAACCCAGATTTCCCGCTCTTTGCGAGCGGCCGCCTTACCATTTGGCTATTCGAGCACAACTTAGGTTGATTGGTTGGTTGGTTTGGGGAAGGAGACCAGACAGCGTGGTCATCGGTCTCATCGGATTAGGGAAGGATGGAGAAGGAAGTCGGCCGTGCTCTTTCAGAGGAACCATCCCGGCATTGGCCTGGAGTGATTTAGGGAAATCACGGAAAACCTAAATCAGGATGGCCGGACGGGGGATTGAACCGTCGTCCTTCCGAATGCACAACTTAGGGCCAGCCTCAAATTTCCAAATGTCATCAACCCTGCAACCTGTACTCGTAGATCCATTATGTATGTTCCTGTACAGGAGAGACTTTTCCATGAAAGCCGCTTGCCCGATGTCGGAGCATGAATTCGATACTGTAGTGTCTGAGTTATTCTGAATTACGATTGCAATGATCCTTCGAACATGAACGCATGCTCAAATGAACTTTACATCGTAATTTAGAACAAACGAGCACTGCAATATCATACTATAAACGTACACTACGCGATCAAAAGTATCCGGACACCTGTCTCAAAATAACTTAAAAGTTCGTGGCGCCCTCCATCGGTAATGCTGGAAGCCCACCCTCAGTTTTGATGACAGCTTCCACTCTCGCAGGCATACGTACAATCAGGTGCTGGAAGATTTCATGGGGAATGGCAGCCCATTTTTCACGGAGTGCTGCGCTGAGGAGAGGTATCGAAGTCGATCGGGTGAGGCCTGGCACGATGTCGGCGATCCAAAACATCCCAAAAGTGTTCTATAGGATTGAAGTCAGGACTCTGTGCTGGCCAGTCCATTACAGGGATGTTATTGTCGTGTAATCACTCCGCCACAGGCCGTGCATTATGAACAGGTGCTCGATCGTACAGTCGCCATCCCCGAATTGTTCTTCAACAGTGGGAAACAAGAAGGTGCTTAAAACTGCAATGTAAGCCCGTGCTGCCGTCCGCGGTGGCCGAGCAGTTCTAGGTGCTTCAGTCCGGAACCGCGCGACTGCTACGGTCGCAGGTTCGAATCCTGCCTCGGGCATGGATGTGTGTGATGTCCTTAGGTTAGTTAAGTTTAAGTAGTTCTAAGTTCTAGGGGACTGATGACCTCAGATGTTAAGTCCCATAGTGCTCAGAGCCAGTGGAACCAATTAGGCCTGTGCTGTGATAGTGCCACGCAAACAACAAGGGGTGCAAGCCTCTTGCATGAAAAACACGGCCACACAACAACACCACCGCCTCCGAATTTTACTGTTGGCACTACACACGCTGGCAGATGATGTTCACCGGGCATTCGCCATACCCACACCGTACCATCGGATCGTTACATTGTGTACCGTGATTCGTCACTCACACAACGTTTTTCCACTGTTCAATCATCCAATGTTTACTCTCCTTTCACAAAGCGAGGCGTCGTTTGGCATTTACCGGCGTGATATGTGGCTTATGAGCAGCCGCTAGATCATGAAATCCTAGTTTTCTCACCTGCCGCATAACTGTCACAGTATTTGCAGTGGATCCTGATGCAGTTTGGAATTCCTGTGTGATGGTCTGGATAGATGTCTGCCTATTACACATTACGTCCCTCTTCAACTGTTGGCGGTCTGTCAGTCAGCAGACGAGGTCGGCCTGTACACTTTTGTGCTGTATGTGTCGCTTCACGTTTTCACTTCACTATCACAACGGAAACAGTGACGTAGGGATGTTTAGGAGTGTGGAAATCTAGCGTACAGCCGTATGAGACAAGTGACACCCAATCCCCTGACCACGTTCGGAGTCCGTGAGTTCCGCGGAGCGCCCCATTCTGCTCTCTCACGATGTGTAATGACTGCTGAGGTCGCTGATATGGAGTACCCGGCAGTAGGTAGCAGAACAAATCACCTAATATGAAAAACGTATGTTTTTGAGGGTGTTCGGATACTTTTGATCACATAGTGTATATCGACAAATTTTTTCTAAACAAAGTAATCGCGAATACAAGAGATTGCTGTTCCATTAGTGGAATTGGATGAAGCACTGGAAATTACCAGAGTCACAATCAGTTGCTATCACCCTTTCATACAGTTGTGCGTAGGAGGGTGGAGTACATGATTTTACCTGTTTTTTACTGTTTCCAGGCAAGTGTAGCCATAACAAATAATAGGGATCCCGTCGCAATAGAGGTACTTAACGGGAATTGAGAAACATTACGTCTGCGGCAGATATGAGATGAGCTCTTGATTGACATCATGAGCATCAGCAGGCACGGATCAAGGGTTCGGTCCTTGGGGAGAGGGTATGGAGTTTGTTACTGCTATCTCCAGCCCTTCCTTGCCGGTATTACTTTCGGTTACCCTCACTTCTATCGTGCCAAATAAAATATATAAAACATGTTAACATAATAATAATAATAATAATAATAATAATAATAATAATTTGCGTACGTGACTCAATAGCCAAGGCTGCTAATGCATGCCTGTGCGTTGGTGCAAGACTCGGAGGTAAGCCAGTTCGGATCCTGATGGTGGAAAATTTCCACTAGTTGTATTTGGACGGCAAGAACAAGGCAAATGGGACCGTGAAGTTCTCGATCACCAGTCTTCGCATCATTGTCATGGATTAAATTCTAGACATCTTCGCAGTGTTCCAACAAGTCAGCACATTCGATACTGTTGCTGGTGATCTGTTCGTCGGATGTGAGCGCCAAACTTGGCGGGCCCTTGGTGTTATTCGAGAGGAGTAGGCTGCGTACTGACACCGGGTTTCACCCTGTCCCTTCCCTTCATCCATAACAGCACAAACGGAACGCTACACTGCAGAAGCACTCACGGGTCATCCACAGAACACAGATACGAACTCCACACTTCATAACAGGTCTAAGGATGGCAACGCGAAACCACTTTCGCTAGGCCTTTCTCAAGAGAGGTGATGCAGGATTCTGCATCTGATCCCCTGCGCTCATTTCCTAAGTAATGGGACCACTCCGACTTCGACAGTACTTAGAGCACCGTTTTAGCGTAACATCAAACAAAATGTGAATGACATATATAGAGCATTTCAAAATCAGTCGTCCGTAAATTTGAGTAGAACATGCGTCATGCTACTAATTTAAGATACGTGACAGTAATATACTGTGACAAATACGGTAACGTCGTAATTTACACAATATCAAATCCAAGTGCACACTCGCCATTAACTTTAGACTGGCCCGGTTAGCCGAGCGGTGTAACGCACGGCCTTCCGGAGTGGGAAGGAGCGCCTGGTCCCCAGCACGTATCCGCCCGGCGGATTAGTGTCGAGGTCCGGTGTGCCGGCCAGTCTGTGGATGGTTTTTAGGCGGTTTTCCATCTGCCACGCGAATGCGGGCTAGTTCCCCTTATTCCGCCTCAGCTACACTATGTCGGCGATTGGTGCGCAAACAAGTTCTCCACGTACGCGTACACCACCGTTACTCTACCACGCAAACATAGGGGTTACACTCGTCTGGTGTGAGACGTTCCCTGGGGGGGGGGGGGGGGGGGGTCCACCGGAGGCCGAATTACACAATAACCCTGGGTTCGGTGTGGGGCAGCGGAGGGGTGAAGTGGACTGCGGTAGTCGTCGTGGGGCTGTGCACCATTGTGGCTGCGGCGGGGATGGAGCCTCTCCGTCGTTTCTAGGTGCCAGGTTAACATACAACTATACAATGAGGTGACAAAAGTCATGACATAGCGATGTGCATGTGGCGGTAGTATCGTGTACGTAAGGTGTAAAAGACCAGTGTATCGGCGGAGCTATCATTTGTACTCAGTTGACTCGTGTGTAGATGTTTCGGAAGTGATTATGACTCCACGACAGGAATTAACAGACTTTGAACGCGGAATGATAGTTGGAGATAGACACATGGGAAGGTCCATTTCTGAAATCCCTAGGGAAATCAGTGTTCCAAGATCCGCAGCGTCATGAGTGTGCCGAGAATATAAAATTTCAGGCATTACTTCTCACCACGGACAACACAATGGCCGACGGCCTCCACTTAACGACAGAGAGCAGCGACGTTTCGTAGAGTGGTCAGTGCCAACAGGCAAGCAGCAATGCGTGAAATAACCGCAGAAATCAAAGTGGGACGTACGACGAACGTATCCGTTAGGACAGTGCAGCGGAATCTGGCGTTACAGGGCTGTAGCAGCAGACGACGGACGCGAGTGCCTTTATTAACAGCACGAAATTGTCTGCAGCACCTCTCCTGGGCTCGTGACCATATCAGCTGGACCACAGACGACTGAAAAACCGTGGCCTGGTCAGATGAGTCCCGCTTTCAGTTGGTAAGAGTTGATGGTAGGGTTCGAGTGTTGCGCCGACACCACGAAGCCATGGACCCAAGTTATTAACAAGGTACTGTGCTGGCTGGTGGTGGGTCGATAATGACGTGGGCTGTGTTCACATGGAATGGACTGGGTCCTCTGGTCCAATTGAACCTATCATTGACTGGAACTGATTATGTTCAGCTACCTGGAGACCTTCCGATTGGGTACTAGACGACTGTGGTCAGATGAGTCACGATTTCAAATGGGAAGAGTTGATGGTAGGGTTCATTTGGCAAGAGTTGATGGTGGCTCAGACCACACGAAGCCGGGGATCCAAGTTGTCAACAAGGCACTGTGCGAGCTGGTAGTGGCTCCATAGTGGTGTGGTCTGAGTTTACATGGAATGGACTGGGTCTTCTGGTCCAACTGTCTGGAAATGGTTATGTTCTACTACTTGGAGACCATTTGCAGCCATTCACGGGGACGTCATGTCCCTAGACAACTACGGAATTTTTATGGGTGACAATGTGTCGTGTCAACGGCACACAATTGTTCACGATTGGTTTGAAGAACATTCTAGACAGGTCGAGCGAATGATTTAGCCATCCAGATTCCCCGACATGGATCCCATTGAACATTTATGGAACATAATCATGTGGTTAGTTCGTGCACAAAATCTTGCATCGAAACACTCGCGCAATTATGGACGCTATAGACGCACCATGACTGGATATTGCTGCAGGGGACTTACAACGACTTGTGGAGTCCATGCCACATCGAGCTGCTGCATTACACACGAAAAGAAGGTCCGACACGATATTAGGAGGTATTCCATGAGTTTTCATCTCAGTGTATTTCATTTAGCACTAAAAATGTGAACACAGATCTGGAGACAATGGGAACGTGTGCCTGTGAATTAGGCAAATAGCCTGTCTGCCATTTGACCCGCCAGGGTAGCCGAGAGCGCTAACGTGCTGCTTCCTGGACTTTGGTAGGCGCGCCGGCCCCGGATCGGATACGCCTGGCGAATTTACGACGACGGCCGATGTGCCAGCCGGTCTGGGTGTAGTTTTTAGGCGGTTTTCCACATCCTACTAGGTGAATACTGGGCTGGTCCCCAAGTCCCGCCTCAGTTACACGACTCGCAGACATTTGAAACACATTCACGGTAGACGCAGACAGCTGGGGTACACTAATTCCATCCCGGGGGGTTTGGAGTGGCGGCAGGAAGGGCATTCGGCCACCCCTTAACATTAACATGCCAAATACGATTAACCATGGCCGACCCTGCGTCACTGCGGGACAAGGCGCCAGCGACAGATAGAATAGAGTAGCCTGTCTGTCACTTCCATCGAAGTTTGGGAGGTCACTCTGTTATTTTTCTCTCACTGGAGTGTCTCCTCCTCTCTGCCTTCTGTTAATAAACTCCCTGCGGTTTGTCGGTTCTACCTGGGCGCTGAAGAGCCTTGTGGGGTGTGTTGTTGATAGCAGGTAGATCAGCCTGTGAATCTGCGATTTGTCTGGATAGAAATTTCTCGCTCAGTTCGTAAGCCCATCCACGTGGGAAGGCCCTCACGCAAGCAACAGAACAGTATCCCGTGTTAATCGAAGTTTCTAACTCACTAGTGTTGTCGCCATTTTCAAGAATCTTAGTTATGCTACTTCATTCATTGAAACTTAGCTGACAAATTTGATAGTTGATGTATATAAAAATACAGTCAGTTGTACTAGAATGACTCCTTCTCCCCTCCCCGTCCTGGGAGCCGTACCTTAGCAGAAGTGGAAACTAAGCGACATCTTATGACGGTGTTGCACGTACTGAGACGTGGTAAATCAAATTCAAAACGGCGAGAATGAACGACATGGTCGTGTAGGCACAAGATTGGCGTTACACGCTGCGTTGTTACATCCACTTCAGAGCTTTACTCTCAGCTTTCTTGCAATTTTCTGCAAAAAAATGCTCCTCCCAGATTTTTTACCCTTTTCGAATTTGGTAGTGTGTTCCGATCCACGTGAATCAGGGCTCGTACCACGACATGACGCCCATAAATGATTTCAGTGCCATGTTTCTTAAATTAGGCTCTGTTTTTAATGACGTCGCCAGCGGCGGGACGACAAACCATAGCCTTCCTTCCTTTTTCATATACTTCCGCGACCACTCTGAAAGCGCGCCTCGTCCTCTCACACACGCCCTGCATGGACTCTGTATATTTCTTTTTGGTCATCTCTTTCAGAATAGTATTACTAACAGAGCAAGGTGATGAAATACTATTTAAAAGGTAATACTGTTTACTGAAGAAGAATGCAACTTCCATTATCACATACGTAAAACATCATCCTGACTCTTACTCTTTGTACCACGACTACGCTCTGAAATTATCAAAATGGAGGGAAGCCACTTTTTCTTCATAAACAGTCCGTGGTTCTCACAGAAGTGGCGTTTTTGGCCTCTTTCTTGGCATCAGCGATAACCTTCACGTTATAGGATCTGTCACATTCATATCCCGAACAATAATCATTAAATTTAAAGGTACTGAACCCTCACAGCTCCGTCTCCAGTTGCGCTAGTATTATATCTCTTATGATCTCACTGTAAATATAACGTTAAACTATAAATTCCGTTATTAGATACGTAAAACATCATCCTGACTATTTCTCTTTGCACTACAACCACCCTCTGAAATTATCAAAGTAGAGAGAAGCTACTTTTTCATCCTAAACAGGCCGTGGCTCTCATAGAAGTGGCGTTTTTGGCCTCTTTCTTGGCATCAGCGATAATCTTCATGTTATAGGATGTATTACATTCACATTCCGTACAATAATAATTAAATTTAAAGGTACTGAGCCCTCACAGCTCCGTAGTATTAAATCTCTTTGATCTGACTGTAAATATAACGTTAAACTATAAATTCCCTGCATCTGTATGATTCGAGCGTGTGACATGACAGACTGCGTATTGTTCCTCTATGTATCAATCTGAGAAGACATAATGACACCACACTACTTAAGATTCGGAAACAATACTCAGTGATGAATATTTCACTCTGCAGAGAAGTGTGGGCTTAGCGAGGGATACGAACCCATTCCCTTTGGAGTTAAGCAGATACATATTGGTGAAACTGAACTGCAGGAGTGCTACTATGAGTTTTCTGATCCTTTTCGAATTTGGTAGTGCGTTCAAATCCACGTGAATCACGGCTCGTACCACGACATATAAATGACGGGAATCGCACATGCGTAGTTAATTCTGTAGGAGCCTCCGACTTCGCAACCCGGCACACTTTTATTGTAAATCATTCACAACGATGTTTTCTTTCACCTTTCCATTACTTTTCTGTGAAATTACCCCTTCGTCACTATTCTCCCTGATACCTGCCGTTATGTACCCTAATACATAAATGCTGCCTGTCATAATAAACAGCGGGAAGGGCGAATGTCTTTATTGTCATCGTCGGGGCTCTCCAACCACGGTATCAAAATTTCTTTTTATGGGCGACTTGCTCTTGATTTTTAATGTTGTTGCATCTGTAAGTGAAAGTTCTCATTCATCTAAGCGCCCTTGCGTTACTCACGTGAATTGGAGTGGCGACCATTAAAAGAAAGGCATTTTTCATTGCGACGGGATCTTCTCATGAAATTTCAATCACCAGTTTTCTCCTCCGATTGCGAAAACATTCTGTTGGCACCCACCTACATACGGAGAAATGATCATCAGGATAAAATAGGAGAAATCAGGGCTCGCACAGAAAAATTTAAGTGCTCGTTTTTCCCGCGCGCCGTTCGAGAGTGGAAAGGTAGAGAGACAGCTTGAAGGTGGTTCATTGAACCCTCTGCCAGGCACTTTATTGTGAATAGCAGAGTAATCACGTAGATGTAGATGTATATGACTCACGCTGATAAAAGTAAGAGATATGATAGCCAAGCTCCGTTGTTTTCACTTTCTGTGTATTCGGAAAATGATCCACTGCTCACGTGATCGATACTGCAGTTCCACGCATCTATATAAAAGTAGTTGCCGCATCAGGCTTACAGATCATAACTAAATGAAAACAGTTTTTAGCCGAAACCAAAGCAATAAAATTTTACATAATATGCAAAAATAGACACATGCATACGTTGCGACTGATCAACGTAACTCTTTCCCTATGCATGGACTTTCAAGTTTCGACATTTCACAAAAACTTGTTGGCTGTAACAGCAACGGGGACTCATTGAGTGCAGCTGAGTACCATATACGAGTAACGGTACTCAGTACATCGATTTGTGTCTCTCATTCAGTAAAGTTGCACGCAAAAGGGGTGCTAAACATGCTATCTCTAGTACTTTTAAGGAATACGATCGTCAGATACTGTAATATGCGCAATAGAAAGCACTGCTTCAGTCAAAACTGTGAATCCTTTGGTGTCGCACGCGATGGTAAAGAATGGACCGATGTTTCACCTGCTCAAATGCTTTTTCTCGTTTTTAAAGCATATTTTCGTCGTGGACTGCACTGTTTTTTACTCAACGAGACTGCGAATTACGACTAACACAGTTGTATAAAGTACTCTCCAGACGGGCACGGAAATTACATCTACATCTACATCTACATCTATACTCCGCGAGCCACCTTACGGTGTGTGGCGGAGGGTACTTATTGTACCACTATCTGATCCCCCCTTCCCTGTTCCATTCACGAATTGTGCGTGGGAAGAACGACTGCTTGTAAGTCTCCGTATTTGCTCTAATTTCTCGGATCTTTTCGTTGTGATCATTACGCGAGATATATGTGGGCGGTAGTAATATGTTGCCCATCTCTTCCCGGAATGTGCTCTCTCGTAATTTCGATAATAAACCTCTCCGTATTGCGTAACGCCTTTCTTGAAGTGTCCGCCACTGGAGCTTGTTCAGCATCTCCGTAACGCTCTCGCGCTGACTAAATGTCCCCATGACGAATCGCGCTGCTTTTCGCTGGATCATGTCTATCTCTTCTATTAATCCAACCTGGTAAGGGTCCCATACTGATGAGCAATACTCAAGAATCGGACGAACAAGCGTTTTGTAAGCTACTTCTTTCGTCGATGAGTCACATTTTCTTAGAATTCTTCCTATGAATCTCAACCTGGCGCCTGCTTTTCCCACTATTTGTTTTATGTGATCATTCCACTTCAGATCGCTCCGGATAGTAACTCCTAAGTATTTTACGGTCGTTACCGCTTCCAATGATTTACCACCTATGGCATAATCGTACTAGAATGGATTTCTGCCCCTATGTATGCGCATTATATTACATTTATCTACGTTTAGGGAAAGCTGCCAGCTGTCGCACCATGCATTAATCCTCTGCAGGTCTTCCTGGAGTACGTACGAGTCTTCTGATGTTGCTACTTTCTTGTAGACAACCGTGTCATCTGCAAATAGCCTCACGGAGCTACCGATGTTGTCAACTAAGTCATTTATGTATATTGTAAACAATAAAGGTCCTATCACGCTTCCTTGCGGTACTCCCGAAATTACCTCTACATCTGCAGATTTTGAACCGTTAAGAATGACATGTTGTGTTCTTTCTTCTAGGAAATCCTAAATCCAATCACAAACCTGGTCCGATATTCCGTAAGCTCGTATTTTTTTCATTAAACGTAAGTGCGGAACCGTATCAAATGCCTTCCTGAAGTCCAGGAATACGGCATCAATCTGCTCGCCAGTGTCTACGGCACTGTGAATTTCTTGGGCAAATAGGGCGAGCTGAGTTTCACATGATCTCTGTTTGCGGAATCCATGTTGGTTATGATGAAGGAGATTTGTATTATCTAAGAACGTCATAATACGAGAACACAAAACATGTTCCATTATTCTACAACAGATTGACGTAAGCGAAATAGGCCTATAATTATTCGCATCTGATTTATGACCCTTCTTGAAAATGGGAACGACCTGCGCTTTCTTCCAGTCGCTAGGTACTTTACGTTCTTCCAGCGATCTACGATAAACTGTTAATACTGTTATCATTTAAAACATTGAATGGCACTGCGAAACCACGAAAAGTACACACCAAGAAAAAATAAATAAGTAAACGCACCACGAAGATGTTATTCAAATAGGTCACAAATTGATATTCATACAGATATCGACGGAAGATGCAAAACTGTAAAGTTTGACGGCTGATGTATGAATATGTGACGCTGCGGGGTGCCCATATCATCGATCCCATGCACAACTGTTGCTTCAGTGACCACAAGGACCATTAATAAGCGAGTCACTGGAAGGAGCCTGAACTCCCTGTCATTGACATCTGCAAACCAACAAGCCCGTTGGCAGTGGTGTCGGGCACATTCGGTTTGTAATCTTATTCACCGGTTAGAATTGTCTTCAGTGATGAGTCTCGCGGCCGGCCGTTGTGGCCGAGCGCTTCTAGGCGCTTCAGTCTGGAACCGCGCTACCGCTACGGTCGCAGGTTCGAATCCTGCCTCGGGCCTGGACGTGTGTGATGTCCTTAGGTTAGTTAGGTTTAAGTAGTTCTAAGTCTAGGGGACTGATGACCTCAGATGTTCCATAGTGCTCAGAGCCATTTTAACCATTTGATGAGTCTCGTTTCGAACAGAGACCCTGATGACCAGCGAGGACGTGTCTGGAGGCGCCCCAGACAGCGGTGGGGTACCAGGCCCGACAACCAGGAGTGATAGTCTGGGGTGCAATTTCATTTAATAGAAGGACCTCTTACGTTGTCATTGTTAAAATATTGAAATGTGTGTGAAGTCCTATGGGACCAAACTGCTGAGGTCATCGGTCCCTAGTCTTACACACTAATTAAACTAACTTAAACTAAGTTATGCTAAGAACAACACACACGCACACCCATGCCAGAGGGAAGACTCGAACCTCCGGTGGAAGGGCCACGCAGTCCGTGACATGGTGCCTCAAACCGCTCGACCACTCCGTGCGACACGTTCTCATTTGCGGCACCTTTACGGCGCAACGGTGGATCGGCGATATGTACCGCCCCTTTTGTTGCTCTTCATGGCAAGCCATCCTGCACTGACGTTCTTGCAAAGATAATGACCTCCCGCAGGCGACTACAGTTTCTACTGCTAGTCTTCGTGCTTGGCCATTCCTACCTTGGCCAGAAAAATCGCCGGATCACTTCCCAATTTGGAACGTTTGGAGAATTACGGGTAGGGCCCTCAACCAGTTCGAGATGTAGACGAGCTAACGCGCCACAATACCATTCAAGAGGACTTCCAGAAATTCTGTCTATCAATGACAAGCCGAATAACTGCTTGCATAAGGGCCAGAGGTAGACCAAAGCGTTATTGATTTGCTGAATTTGTGAAGTTCTTTCTCTTGAATAAATCGTCCAGTTTTTTTCTGAAATTGTAATCACTTGCTTGTCTTCAAATGCTTCAAATGGCTCTGAGCACTATGGGACTTAACATCTATGGTGATCAGTCCCCTAGAACTTAGAACTACTTAAACATAACTAACCTAAGGACATCACACAACACCCAGTCATCACGAGGCAGAGAAAATCCCTGACCCCGCCGGGAATCGAACCCGGGAACCCGGGTGCGGGAAGTGAGAACGCTACATCTACATCTACATCTACATCTATACTCCGCGAGCCACCTTACGGTGTGTGGCGGAGGGTACTTATTGTACCACTATCTGATCCCCCCTTCCCTGTTCCATTCACGAATTGTGCGTGGGAAGAACGACTGCTTGTAAGTCTCCGTATTTGCTCTAATTTCTCGGATCTTTTCGTTGTGATCATTACGCGAGATATATGTGGGCGGTAGTAATATGTTGCCCATCTCTTCCCGGAATGTGCTCTCTCGTAATTTCGATAATAAACCTCTCCGTATTGCGTAACGCCTTTCTTGAAGTGTCCGCCACTGGAGCTTGTTCAGCATCTCCGTAACGCTCTCGCGCTGACTAAATGTCCCCATGACGAATCGCGCTGCTTTTCGCTGGATCATGTCTATCTCTTCTATTAATCCAACCTGGTAAGGGTCCCATACTGATGAGCAATACTCAAGAATCGGACGAACAAGCGTTTTGTAAGCTACTTCTTTCGTCGATGAGTCACATTTTCTTAGAATTCTTCCTATGAATCTCAACCTGGCGCCTGCTTTTCCCACTATTTGTTTTATGTGATCATTCCACTTCAGATCGCTCCGGATAGTAACTCCTAAGTATTTTACGGTCGTTACCGCTTCCAATGATTTACCACCTATGGCATAATCGTACTGGAATGGATTTCTGCCCCTATGTATGCGCATTATATTACATTTATCTACGTTTAGGGAAAGCTGCCAGCTGTCGCACCATGCATTAATCCTCTGCAGGTCTTCCTGGAGTACGTACGAGTCTTCTGATGTTGCTACTTTCTTGTAGACAACTGTGTCATCTGCAAATAGCCTCACGGAGCTACCGATGTTGTCAACTAAGTCATTTATGTATATTGTAAACAATAAAGGTCCTATCACGCTTCCTTGCGGTACTCCCGAAATTACCTCTACATCTGCAGATTTTGAACCGTTAAGAATGACATGTTGTGTTCTTTCTTCTAGGAAATCCTGAATCCAATCACAAACCTGGTCCGATATTCCGCACGACCACGACCTGCAGACACTTGATTGTCTGTACATGCACAACACATCTACTGATTTCCGTCCCACTCGGTCCTTCCTGGTTTATATTCCTTTTCTTTTGTCTTAGAATGTGCAACTGTGTGGAGATAATCTACCAGCGGATAGATACAGAAAGAGAATTTGGTTTTCAGAAGTATTGCAGTCTGCCAAGAGTCTTTTTAGAATTTTTTCCACATACACTTTCAGGTCCTATCGATGGAAGATTACGCATTAGCCGCCGTAATTCAACGTGGGTAGTTTACATGGGTGCCAACGGCCTTGCCGCAGTGGTAACACCAGTTCCCATGGAATCACCAAAGTTAAGCGCTGTCGAGCTGGGCCGGGTGACCATCCAGTCCGCTGAGCGCTGTTGCCAAGCGGAGTGCCCTCAGCACTTGTGAGGCAAACGGAGGAGCTACTTGATTGAGAAGTAGCGGCTCCGGTCTCGTAAACTGGCATACGGCCGGAAGAGCGGTGTGCTGACCATATGCTCCTACATATGCTCCAGTGACGCCTGCGGGCTGAGGATGACACGGCGGCCGGTCGGTACCGTTATGCCTTCCAAGGCCTGTTCGGACGGAGTTTAGTTTCAGCTTATATCGGTAAAGAAATATTGGTCTGTATATTTAAATCATTAAGTTTCAGTTTACTTATTACAACAGTTTCTTTTGGGTACCCATTGCTATGTATTCCTTGATGAAACTTACTTCATAGAAATACATGATGTTTACATAAAGTGCGTACATATTAGTAGAGTTGTGGTGTGGTTACTTGATATTTTATCTGTCGAGGCAGTGAAAAAGTAAAGTCTTTGGAGAAACCTGCGCTTCTAAGGGATCTCCATAGACCTTGAAAAGATAAGCTTTATACTCTGACCTTTGTTAGAGCTGTAGTGAACATTTATGCAAAAAAAAAAAAAAAAAAAAAAAAGGGGGGGGGCATGTATGGTAAAAGCGATTTCGAGTAGCAGGGGATGGGAGGGAGAGAGCGAGAGAGAACATCGGGCTATTGTAGTTTCCTCTTTAGCACTATGTAAATATCGCATAATTTTGAAGAAATTGCACTTTGTTCGTAGTATTGGAGATTGAATTTGGGAACTTTTCGGGAAAGTTCCACCTTAACAATTTCTATACTGTTCTGCTTTACAAGAACTAACGCATCAAGTGCGATTCAACTTTTTTAAAAAAACTTCATAGTTGTTTTAGAAACTCACTATACTGATCGTATGACAAAGTGCTCACCCTAATGACTACTATCTGCTGTCTGAAACATTGCTTCTACGTCTTCAACAGTTTACGAAATATTCTAAATACTCATGTTTCGTAAGATATTCTATACAATTATCTTCCAGTACAAAAGTCTGGTCCACCCGCGCTTGTAGCAGTGATGGCGTAATATGAAGTGAAACGATGTCGATATTTCACGTGTAACTAGGCTTGTTTCATTACTTCCCGGCGAGTGAGTGACGGTGTGTCGCGGTGTGACACGCGGCGCTGCTGGCGTGTGCGTAACGCACACCCGGATGCGTAGCACTGCTGGAGCTTCCTTCACGCACCGCTGCCCATGGCCGGCGACGCCCAGCCTCTGGCGACTCTGTTCCCTCTCTGCAGCCTCCGCTGTCAGACACGGACTCGACAGTGCTAAAGCCGTTAGCCAACATGCTGCCAGGCTTCTGTTCCAAATTATTGTCGATTATACAGTAACGTAAAAAAATCTCAACACCAAAAAATAATTAAGGTACAGTAATAATTTTTTCACAGAGTTTTGAACGTGACTGCTTGGTTCAGTGACGGTTTATAAATTAAAATTGAAACAAATGAGGCCTCGGTCACAATTTTTTAGTCTTATTAACCAGGTTTCAACACTTCAGCCTGTGGGCTGTACAGGTATGAGCAGCCCTTAGAGGCTCGCCTTCACACATCCCTTTTAAATATTTTTATGACTAAAGCCCTTCTGGCCTGTTATTTATTTTATACGTGACATGTAAGTACTGTCTCTGTCTTGTATCGTTAGTCAGTATGAAAAAATTTTTTCTTCCCACAAATTTGTAATTTTGTCACAGACCACTTTAAATGTCTAAGTTCTGTTGAAGCCACTCTTAGAAGTGTTGAAACCTAGTTAATAAGACTGAAAAATTGTGACCGAGGGCTCATTTGGTTCAACTTTAGTACAGTAATGAAATTTCGGAAATACATTTGTCTAGGCGACATTTTTAAGAGATTAACGTTGCAAAATCACAGGTTTCTGTAAGCGGGAGATAAGGCATTGCAAATGTGAAATCTAATACATTAATAACTGTTGGTAGCCGCCAGAAAGTTGGATGCAAGCATGCAAACGTGAATAAATTGTTGCCGGATGTCCACGGGATGGAGTTCCATGCCTGTTGCAGTTCGTCGGTCAATACATCGACTATTAATGTAGTTTGTGGATGACGCTGGAGTTAATGTCCGATGATGTTCCATATGTAGTCGTTTGGAGACAGATGTGGTGATCGGGCAGACCAAGACGACCCGTCGACAATCCGTAGAGCAAGTTGAATTACAACAGCGGTGTGTGGCCGAGTGTTTTCCTGTTGGAGAACACCCCCTGGAATTCTGTTCGTGAATGGCAGCACAACAGGTCGAATAACCAGACTGGTGTACAAATTTGCAGTCAGGGTGCGTGGGATGACAACGAGAGTGTTCCTGCTGTCTTGTGAAATCGCACCCCCATATAATTACTTCAGGCAAACGCCTAGCACCCAGACAAGCTGGCTGCAGATCGTAAACTTGCCTCCTTCTAACGAACACACGACCATCCTAGCTAGAGCAGGATTTAATCAGAATACACAACAGACTTCCACTTTTCCCTCCGATGAGCTCTCGCTTGACACCACTGAAGTCGCAAATAGCGATGGTTGGGGTCAGCGGAATGCATGCTGCTGGGCGTCTAGCTCATAGCTGTTCTTGAAGTAAGCGATTTGTAACATTCATTGTGTCACTGCAGTGAGAGCTGCTGCTCAAACTACTGCTGCAGATACAGTGCGATGCACCAGAGCCGTACGCCAAACACTGTGGTCTTGCCTCTCTGTACTGCCATGTGGCCGTCAAGAGCCCGGTATTCTTGCAGTGGTACATTCTCGCGGCCACCGTTACCAGCAGTCATGCACACTGGTTACGTTCCTGCCAAGACTTTTGCGATATTGCAGCCGCAATATCCAGCTACTCGTGACCCTGTTACACGACCTTGTTGGAACTCAGTGAGGTACAGCTAACGGCCTGTTTATCGCCTCAAAGCATTCTTGACTAACATCAACTCATCACGTCCATTTTCAAAGGTAGCTAAGTATAACCGCACGGTCTAACGCGTTGCTTCCCAAGCGGGAAGGCGTGCCGGTCCCCAGCTCGAATCCGCCCGGCGGATTAGTATCGAGATCCGGTGTGCTGACCAGCCTGTGGATGGTTTTTAAGGCGGTTTCCTTCTATCTCTGCGAATGCGGGCTGGTTCCCTTTATCCCGCCTCAGTTACACTTTGTCGGCGATTGCTGCGCAAATACCGTCTCCACGTACGCGTACACCATAGTTGTCTTGTGACAGCCAGAGCGAGAGCACCAGCAGCAGCGAGTACTGTTTGTATAAAGCGTTTATTTTGCATTTTGTTTACGACCTTCCACTAAGGAAGGGATTCTATTTGTGTTTATCTGCTCTGCATAGTAACTAACAGTTCTTGATAAAACTTTACGTAGTTTTCGTGTTAGATTTCTTAGTGTTTTCTTGATCGTTTAGAACAGAAAGCGCCCTAAAACCGTCTTTGTTTGTTTCGCGGCCGTTAGCCACTAGTCACTTGAATCAGCAGTTGTCTTGTGACAGCCAGAGCGAGAGCACCAGCAGCTGCGAGTACTGTTTGTATAAAGCGTTTTTGTACTTATTTGCTGCGCTTAGCTTTTAAATAGTTTTTCTGGGAAAACCTAGCGTAGTTTTCGCGTCTCGTATTTCAGTGAGTGTTTCTTGATTATCAGAGTAGCTCATCAGAAGATTATCTTGGGAATTTGTCACCGTATAGGGTAGGGTAAACATAGTCATGTGTAGGGACTGTGGTTGTTGTGAGCGGACGCAAGGAGAATTGGCCACTCTTCGGGGGCAGGTGGAGGCTTTGTCTGTTAGGCTCATCGAGCTCGAGGCGCAGGCGTCGGCTCGTAGTGGCGTTGGGGCAACTGTGGTGAGACCTATGCCTACTTCGGTGGCCTTGGAATCACATGGAACCCCTGATGTCGCTGCGTCTTCCGGCAGTGAGCATCTTACCGGTCAGCCATCACTCCAGGGTGAATGGCGGACAGTGGTGGGCTCGCGCGTGCCTGGCCGAAAGGCGAAGGTGGGATCTGGCCGCGTGGCGGCTGCCTTACCCCTTTCCAACAGGTACGGGGTGCTTCCTAGTGGTGATGACATCGTTTCCGAGCCACCACAGGATGCCTCGCCTGTTGGGCCAGTGGCCGATTCTCCGGCAAGGTCCCGACAGTCACAGAGGGCGGGCCTATTAGTTATAGGGAGCTCCAACGTTAGGCGGGTTATGGAGCCCCTCAGGAAAATAGCGGGTAGGTCGGGGAAGAATGCCAGTGTGCACTCGGTGTGCTTGCCGGGGGGTCTCGTCCGTAATGTGGAGGAGGCCCTTCCGGCAGCTATTGAACGCACTGGGTGTGACCGGCTGCAGATAGTAGCACATGTCGGAACGAATGACGCCTGCCGCTTGGGTTCTGAGGCCATCCTTGGTTCCTTCCGGCGGCTGGCTGATTTGGTGAACACAACCAGCATCGCACGCGGAGTGCAAGCTGAGCTTAATATCTGCAGCATAGTGCCCAGAGTCGATCGCGGTCCTCTGGTTTGGAGCCGTGTGGAGGGTCTAAACCAGAGGCTCAGACAACTCTGCGACTATAATGGTTGCAAATTCATCGACCTCCGTTATTGGGTGGAGAACTGTAGGGCCCCCCTAGACAGGTCAGGCGTGCACTACACACCGGAAGCAGCTACTAGGGTAGCAGAGTACGTGTGGCGTGCACACGGGGGTTTTTTAGGTTAGAGGGACCCCCCCTTGGGCGAAACGATAAAATACCTGACGGCTTACCAGAGAGGACATTATCATCGTTGATAAAGAACGTCCGTCCTCAGAGACCAAAAACAGGAAAAGTTGACGTAATATTGGTAAACTGCAGGAGTATCCAGGGCAAGGTTCCTGAATTAGTATCTCTTATTGAAGGAAATAGTGCGCATATAGTATTAGGAACGGAAAGTTGGTTAAAACCGGAAGTGAACAGTAACGAAATCCTAGACACAGAATGGAATATATACCGCAAGGATAGGATAAACGCCAATGGTGGAGGAGTATTTATAGCAGTAAAGAATTCAATAATATCCAGTGAAGTTATTAGCGAATGCGAATGTGAAATAATCTGGGTTAAGCTAAGTATCAAAGGTGGGTCAGATATGATAGTCGGATGCTTCTATAGACCACCTGCATCAGCAACCGTAGTAGTTGAGCGCCTCAGAGAGAACCTGCAGAACGTCGTGAAGAAGTTTCGTGATCATACTATTGTAATAGGGGGAGACTTCAATCTACCAGGTATAGAATGGGATAGTCACACAATCAGAACTGGAGCCAGGGACAGAGACTCTTGTGACATTATCCTGACTGCCTTGTCCGAGAATTACTTCGAGCAGATAGTTAGGGAACCAACTCGTGAAGCTAACGTTTTAGACCTCGTAGCAACAAATAGACCGGAACTTTTCGACTCCGTGAATGTAGAAGAGGGTATCAGTGATCATAAGTCAGTGGTTGCATCAATGACTACAAGTGTAATAAGAAATGCCAAGAAAGGAAGGAAAATATATTTGCTTAACAAGAGTGATAGGGCACAAATCGCAGAATATCTGAGTGACCACCATCAAACGTTCATTTCTGAGGAAGAGGATGTGGAACAAAAATGGAAAAAATTCAGAAACATCGTCCAGTACGCCTTAGATAAGTTCGTACCGACTAAGGTCCAAAGCGAGGGGAAAGATCCACCGTGGTATAACAATCATGTACGAAAGGTACTACGGAAACAAAGAAAGCTTCATCATAGGTTTAAGAGTAGTCGAATCATAGCTGATAAGGAAAAGCTGAACGAAGCGAAAAAGAGCGTAAAGAGAGCAATGAGAGAAGCATTCAACGAATTCGAACATAAAACATTGGCAAACAATCTAAACAAGAACTCTAAAAAGTTTTGGGTCATATGTAAAATCTGTAAGCGGATCTAAATCCCCTATTCAGTCACTCGTTGACCACGATGGCACCGAAGAAAGGCAGAAATACTGAATTTAGTGTTCCGAAACTGTTTCACTGCGGAAAATCGTAACACGGTCCCTGACTTCAGCCGTCGCACGGACGCCAAAATGGAAAATATTGAAATAAACGATATCGGAATTGAAAAACAACTGCTATCACTTAGTAGCGGAAAAGCATCCGGACCAGACGAGATACCCTTAAAATTCTACAGTGATTATGTTAAAGAACTTGTCCCCTTTCTATCAGCAATTTATCGTAGATCGCTGGAAGAACGTAAAGTACCTAGCGACTGGAAGAAAGCGCAGGTCGTTCCCATTTTCAAGAAGGGTCATAAATCAGATGCGAATAATTATAGGCCTATTTCGCTTACGTCAATCTGTTGTAGAATAATGGAACATGTTTTGTGTTCTCGTATTATGACGTTCTTAGATAATACAAATCTCCTTCATCATAACCAACATGGATTCCGCAAACAGAGATCATGTGGAACTCAGCTCGCCCTATTTGCCCAAGAAATTCACAGTGCCGTAGACACTGGCGAGCAGATTGATGCCGTATTCCTGGACTTCAGGAAGGCATTTGATACGGTTCCGCACTTACGTTTAGTGAAAAAAATACGAGCTTACGGAATATCGGACCAGGTTTGTGATTGGATTCAGGATTTCCTAGAAGAAAGAACACAACATGTCATTCTTAACGGTTCAAAATCTGCAGATGTAGAGGTAATTTCGGGAGTACCGCAAGGAAGCGTGATAGGACCTTTATTGTTTACAATATACATAAATGACTTAGTTGACAACATCGGTAGCTCCTTGAGGCTATTTGCAGATGACACGGTTGTCTACAAGAAAGTAGCAACATCAGAAGACTCGTACGTACTCCAGGAAGACCTGCAGAGGATTAATGCATGGTGCGACAGCTGGCAGCTTTCCCTAAACGTAGATAAATGTAATATAATGCGCATACATAGGGGCAGAAATCCATTCTAGTACGATTATGCCATAGGTGGTAAATCATTGGAAGCGGTAACGACCGTAAAATACTTAGGAGTTACTATCCGGAGCGATCTGAAGTGGAATGATCACATAAAACAAATAGTGGGAAAAGCAGGCGCCAGGTTGAGATTCATAGGAAGAATTCTAAGAAAATGTGACTCATCGACGAAAGAAGTAGCTTACAAAACGCTTGTTCGTCCGATTCTTGAGTATTGCTCATCAGTATGGGACCCTTACCAGGTTGGATTAATAGAAGAGATAGACATGATCCAGCGAAAAGCAGCGCGATTCGTCATGGGGACATTTAGTCAGCGCGAGAGCGTTACGGAGATGCTGAACAAGCTCCAGTGGCGGACACTTCAAGAAAGGCGTTACGCAATACGGAGAGGTTTATTATCGAAATTACGAGAGAGCACATTCCGGGAAGAAATGGGCAACATATTACTACCGCCCACATATATCTCGCGTAATGATCACAACGAAAAGATCCGAGAAATTAGAGCAAATACGGAGACTTACAAGCAGTCGTTCTTCCCACGCACAATTCGTGAATGGAACAGGGAAGGGGGGATCAGATAGTGGTACACTAAGTACCCTCCGCCACACACCGTAAGGTGGCTCGCGGAGTATAGATGTAGATGTAGATGTACTGTACCACGTAAACAAAAATTGGTGGGAATGGCACTGAGCACTATAGGACTTAACATCTGAGGCCGGGCGGGGTGGCCGAGCGGTTCTAGGCGCTACAATCTGGAACCGCGTGACCGCTACAGTCGCAGGTTCGAATCCTGCCTCGGGATGGATGTGTGTGATGTCCTTCGGTTAGTTAGGTTTAAGTAGTTCTAAGTTATAGGGGACTGATGACCTCAGATATTAAGTCCCATAGTGCTCAGAGCCATTCGAACCATTTGAACATCTGAGGTCATCAGTCCGCTAGAACTTAATGGTTCTGAGCGCTATGGGACTTAACTTCTGTGGTCATCAGTCCCCTAGAACTTAGAACTATTTAAACCTAAATAACCTAAGGACATCACACGCATCCATGCCCGAGGCAGGATTCGAACCTGCGACCGTAGCGGTGGCTCGGTTCCAGACTGATGCGCCTATAACCGCTTGGCCACAGCACCCGGCACCACGTAAACGTTTGGGGTCACATTCGTCTGGTATGAGACGTTCCCGCGGAGAGGCCAGGGGGGGGGGGGGGGGGGGGGGGAGTCCACAGGGGGCTGAATCGCGCAATAGCCCTGGGTTTGGTGTGGGGCAGCGGTGGGGTGGGTGGACTGCTGTGGCCTGTTGTGGGGTTGTGAGCCACTGAGAGCTCTGGTGGGACGAAGCCTCTCCATCGCTTCTAGGTCCCCGTTTAATACACAATACACAATACTCAATACAAAAGTATTTAGTGGTAGTGCTAGAAACGATTATGAATGGGATGATCACCTAAAATCAGCATTAGGGCTGTGTCCACCCTCCATATTTGTAAAGGCTTGAACTCTGCTGGGAACACTATCAATGATGAAGCTTCTGAATGCCTGTGGATGAATGGCAACCTATTCTTTCTCAAGAGTCGATACCGAGCGAGTTCGTGCTGTGGTTAGCACACAGGACTCGCATTCGGGAGGAAGTCGGTTCAAACCCCTGCCTGGCCATCCTGATTTAGTTTTCCATGATTTCCCTAAATCGTTTCAGGCAAACGCCAGGATGGTTTCTCTGACAAAGTCCACGGGCGATTTCCTTCCACATCCTTCCCTAATCTGAGCTAATGCTCCGCCTCGAATGACCTCGTGGCAGACGGGACATTAAGCACTAAGCCCCTCCAAAAGCCGAAACCAGAGAAGGTTCTGATGTTGCACGCTGGGGTCTGGAACGAAGTCGACATTCTGACTCATCCCATAGGTGGTCCATTGGATTTACGACGGGACTCTGGGCGGGCCAGTCTCTTTCAGGGATGAAATTTTTCACAAACCACTGCATCACAGATGCTGTTTTACGTCGGGATACATTGTCATGCTTGTACAATTACCGTCTCCGAACTGTTCCTCTGCTGCACACAGTGCTGCGAAATGTTTTATTATCTTTCCGAATTTAACATTTTCTTTAGCACCATAAGAGAGGTACACCCTAGCTATGAAAAAAAAGGTCGCACCGTAACGCTAGCTCCTCCGTACTTCGCTGTTGACCCTGCATATGGTTTCACGTAACGTTCTCCGGGCACTCGCCAAACCCCAAGCCCCCCATCTGATTTCCACAGAATGCAGCGTGAGTCAGCAATCCAAATCATTCGTTTCCAGTCATCTACTGCCCAGCAGCATCGCTCTTTCCGCCACCTCAACCATTGTTTCAGCCGTCAGCGCACGGACGTTGCGTTCGGACGTCAACGATGAGCGTGCCGAGTCCAAAGTGCTACTGAACGTTCAGAAACGATGCGGCTTGTGCATACTGTACGTGGGCCCCAGCGTGCTATACGCGATCGCAGCGCACTCCGGCGGCAGTTGTCGGCTGAATCTGGCTCAGAAATCGCACAGTTTGTTTACGAAATGGACTGGTTTAAAATTCGTATGTGAGCTCTATTAAAAGACAACGTTTCCCCCTTGTCCACACGATATTCACGTCGTTCCGTCAGTAGTACAGACTGATAAAAGCTTCAATATCCATGAACCTGCTATAAGGAGAAAAGAAAAGTTCTATACAGGGTGTTACAAAAAGGTACGGCCAAACTTTCAGGAAACATTCCTCACACACAAAGAAAGAAAATATGTTATGTGGACATGTGTCCGGAAACGCTTACTTTCCATGTTACAGCTCATTTTATTACTTCTCTTCAAATCACATTAATCATAGAATGTAAACACACAGCAACAGAACGTACCAGCGTGACTTCAAACACTTTGTTACAGGAAATGTTCAAAATTTTCTCCGTTAGCGAGGATACATGCATCCACCCTCCGTCGCATGGAATCCCTGATGCGCTGATGCAGCCTTGGAGAATGGCGTATTGTATCACAGCCGTCCACAATACGAGCACGAAGAGTCTCTACATTTGGTACCGGGGTTGCGTAGACAAGAGCTTTCAAATGCCCCCATAAATGAAAGACAAGAGGGTTGAGGTCAGGAGAGCGTGGAGGCCATGGAATTGGTCCGCCTCTACCAATCCATCGGTCACCGAATCTGTTGTTGAGAAGCGTACGAACACTTGGACTGAAATGTGCAGGAGCTCCATCGTGCGTGAACCACATGTTGCGTCGTGCTTGTAAAGGCACATGTCCTAGCAGCACAGGTAGAGTATCCCGTAAGAAATCATGATAACGTGCTCCATTGAGCGTAGGTGGAAGCGTAGGTGACGAAACTAAAATGAGCTCTAACATGGAAATTAAGCGTTTCCGGACACATGTCCACCTAACATCTTTTCTTTATTTGTGTGTGAGGAATGTTTCCTGAAAGTTTGGCCGTACCTTTTTCTAACGCCCTTTATACAGTCAGCAAGGTCATCAGTTTACAAAAATTTCATTACAAGTAGTGCGATACAAATTTACAATAGTATTCACATATAAGATGAAAATTATTTCATCATTCTCACTTTTAAGTAAAACTCTAAGATCAATCTTATTTGATCGTTGGTTCTATTCAGTAGCAGTATCTTTAGAACATATGAAATACAACACTAAAGAAGCAAGTGCAAAATAACTTACTGCAAAGAGAGCAGGCTCTCTTGCAGATAAAGCCAGTCGAACAGACATCCTAGACAGAGCACTTTTAGTTTAAATATTACAGAATATACTTGTACTAAATTAATAAGAAAAACTCAGCACCTATTAGAAAACGTGAAGATGTGTTAAACAAAAGAACAAAATTGTAAATTGGGTATAGTGAGACACAAACCTGCTACATCTCTCCCCCCACTGTGTAGCCCTGTGTCTCGATTGATTACATCACACTGAACTTCTGTAACAGGCCACGTTGTTTTGTATGTTACCACCTTCCGTAGGCTTTAATCGAAGATATGTTATTAACTAACATTTAATTATAGCCAAATCGTGCCAAGAAATGTGTATTTTTGATTGATCTTCAATGTGAGTCTGCTTTCAAACTGCGTTCTTTCGTAACACTCACGTTTCAATCGAAAATTATTTAACCACAAATACAACGTATCCACCCATTTCATCACAACAAATCGTACCAATAAACGACGGGCTTCGAGAGATCAGTTCGCTGGTGCTTTGGAAAGGCATATATTTATAGACCGACAATTATAATATACACTCAAGAGCCAAAGAAACTGGTGCAGGCGCCTAACATCGTGTAGGGCCCCCGCGAGCAATCAGAAGTGCCACAACACGACGTATCGTGGACTCGACTAATGTCTGATGTAGTGCTGGAAGGAACTGACGGTATCAGTCCTGCAGGGCTGTCCCTAAATCCGTAAGAGTACGAGGGGGTGGAGATCTCTTCTAAACAGCACGTTGCTTGCATCCCAGATATGCTCAATAATGTTCATATGTGGGGAGTTTGGTGGCCAGCAGAAGTGTTTAAACTCAGAACGGTGTTCCTGGAACCACTCTGTAACAATTCTGGACATGTGGGGTATCGTATCGTCGTACTGGAATTTCCCACGTCCGTTGGATTGCACAACGGACATGAATGAATGCAGGTGATCAGACCGGATGCTTACGTGCGTGTCACCTGTCAGAGTCGTGTCTAGACATATCATGGGTCCAATATCACTGAAATTGCACACGCCCCACACCATTACAGAGCATCTGACAGCTTGAACAGTCCCCTGCTGACATGCAGGTTCCATGGATTCATGAAGTTGTTTCCGTACCAGTGCACATACAGCCACTCGATACAATTTGAAACGACACTCGTCCGACCAGGCAACGTCTTTGCAGTCATGAACAATCCAATGTCGGTATTGACGGGCCCACGTGAGCCGTAAAGCTTTGTTTCGTGCAGTCATCAAGGCTACACGAGTGGGCCTTGGGCTCCGAAAGTCCATATCTATTATGTTTCGTTGAATGGTTCACACACTGACACTTGTTGATGGGCCAGCACTGAAATGTGCAGCAATTTGCGGAAGGGTTGCACTTCTGTAACATTGAACGATTCTCTTCAGTCGTCGTTGGTACCGTTCTTGCAGGATCTTCTTCCGGCCGCAGCGATGTCGCTGGTGCTTTGAAACGGTATGTATTTATAGGCGGACATTTATAATATACACTCAAGATTCAGAGAAACTGGTACACCTGCCTAATATCATGTAGGCCCCCGCTCTAAAAGGGTACAGCTCTCTGTAATGAGTTTTGTACTCAGGTGACATCAAATTACTATTCCACCCTTGAAGTCACTGAGTTCTCATGACCGATCCATGCTGCTGTTACTTTTTCTCTGCTGACAACGCAATACTTAAAGGTTCCTTTTAAACTAGAGGGTTCCCCTCTCGTGATTTCCAGTGTTAATTTCCGCTTTACTTAGGGATGTCCTGATGCTTTTGCCCAGAAAGTATAGTGTAGTTGGAACGCGTCTGGGAAAGTGCAGTACATCTTGTAAGTAAACTAGCTCTGACGAGATTAAATTTCAAGTCCTGTTACTTGAGAGTCTTATGTGAAAGAAGTGTGTTATTTTCAATTTACGCGTCGAACAATACTCCTAATTGGTTTTTGTCACTAAAGAACAGTATGCCATTTAAACCATCGAATTTTGACAGTGAATGTGCCTATAAGAGCCGCAGTGAAACAGCATATACTCACTTGAGAGCTGTAAATACACGTTCCGATACCAAAGTTACAGTAAAAGTCACATCCCTAATTACACTTCGTGACAAGAAAAGTGAAGAACCCAGAATGGGAGCAAGCGACGAAATGAAACTTCGCATGAGGGTATGCGATGCTACTTCAATGATTATAACATAGAGTCGTATTTACGGAGAACTTCGCAGTAGGAGTCCACTTGCCTCTTATGACGTTGGTCGGGGATTGAATTTGCTGACTACGGGAGTACCTCAACAGTAAGCAGATAGTGCATAGATACATGAACCATCTGCAGTCGAGCATAATCCTGTTGAAAAATGGTACTACAATACTGTCGCGTAAGAGATAACACAAAAGAACTCACTGTGTCCGTGACGTACCGTCGCGCCTTCATGCTTCTTTCCATCACTACCAGTCGTGACCTGTAGTCATGCCCGATTGATCCCCACTCCATGAGGCTAGGGCACTGCTATGCCTCTCCAAAACACTGGAGAAATAGGCCCTTCCCCGAGGTTGTCGCCATAGTTGCCGACGATGGTCATCCAGAGCAGTCCAGAATCGCGATTCATCTCATGGTATCCCTCTACAATTTTTCCCCGCCACATTTCCCTCCATTAGCATATTTACAGTTCTTTGAAGCATCTTGTTGTGTCCTGTCAACTGATTCCTTCTTTTAATCAAGTTGTGCTCTAAATTACATTTTTCTCCAATGGGATTCGGCTCCTCCTCATGTAACATAAAATATGTGAAATTACTGAATAACATAACTGAACACACGTAGCCTGAGCACATCCCCCAAAAGAGGCACTAATTGAAAAACGAAAGAAAAAAAAAAGAAAAAAAAGAAAAAGAAATTCAGATCCACTCGAAGTGGAACTTTCGACGTGTAGTGGTAGGGAAAAGATGTCGCAAACAGTGAGAACATGTATGCTTGAATTTTGTTGTTATCGCCTTATATGTATTTTAAACAGGTATCTGATCAAGCCAATAAAAACAAAATTACTTGGAAAATTAACTGTACTGCTTGCAGAGACTTTGCCAGGGAGAGCTTAATAGCGACGAGAAATAAGCGTGTTGCTCATATGTTCGTGATGAATGATGCTGTCTGATGTCGTCAGCAGCTAGATGGTGCCGGCGGCGGAACTGTAGCAGGTCCTTTAATGTTGAAGCACAGCCGTTACATCTTCTTGACGTCTGCATAATCCTTTTGGGGACAATAAAATCCCTCCGTCGACTCCCGCTAGATGTGAACTGATCGTAAGCATTCAATATTGTGGTCCATTAACGTCTATATTTTGACTACAGTAACATTTCTACCATACGGAACAATTCCTACTGCCAATTTCACGGTTATTAAAGTTATATGAAAAGGGATACTAGTCGTTGGTTTTGATCACTGATGTAGGAAACATGCGACAAACGTCGTAAACAACATGGCGGCTGTAACGAGATATTAGTGGTGATTTTTCAAACGGGGAAAACCGCAGATTATTCTGTCGCCATAAACAGGATGTCTGCTTTTAGATTCGTTGGCTTCGCCTACTAACACCCAGACTGTGAAAATACGCATCCATTAACGTTATGTCACTGGTCAAAGCATACGACTAGTATCGAATATTCCTCTTGGCTCTGTAAACCTTACCCGCACCCCAGCCTATTCACGTGACTGTTGGTGTCAATGTATGCTGCCGAGAAAAATTCTGTTCTCTCTCTCTCTTTCTCTCTCTCTCTCTCTCTCTCTCTCTCTCTCTCTCTCTCTCTGTGTGTGTGTGTGTGTGTGTGTGTGTGTGAATTCCTAAGGGACCAAACTGCTGAGGTCATCGGTCCCTAGACTTACACACTACTTAAACTAACTTATACTAAGAACAACACACATATCCATGCCCAAGGGAGGACTCGAACACCCGGCGTGTTCTATGTATCTGAAGGCTCACTCCAGAGACATTCCTCTTCTATGACAAGCACCAAAGATAATTCTGCAATCACATCGGTAGGAAAGTAAATCTTCGGCAGTGAGATCTGTAATATCATTATCATTAACAAGATACGTGTAAACCATATGTCAACGAATCGTGTCTGTTTTGATGTGGAAACTGAAATTGTACAGCTGTGCGAGTGATGTGTTTTGCAGGGAATCCGCTCGCTGCGTGTAAACCGCGTAAAAGCCACGCTCAGACTGGCCCGTATTCTAAACTAAACGTCGTTAATCCAGAACGCGAGTTGTTCCCGGATGTGGCTGACCGCCATGTGTCACTCTGTATTATGCTAAACGAAAAAGTCTGCTTACACAAGCGTACTAATCTTTCTTATCTTGTTCTTATGGTCGTTACACACATGATGGAGGCAGTAGACCTGATTCGTTGTTGACACTGATTCTGTACATTTTATCATTAACGTTTCACGTGATTTAAGTGTACGAAGATGCCTACTGTACGTTCCTTGAATATATCTCTGTCACTTTTATGGGGATCAAACCGACAGGATAGTAGCATATTTATAAGTTTCCTCGATCTTTTCTTTCAGACTGAGTCAATGGAAATCCCAAAAAATGAAACATTGCTCAAAAGTACGTGGGTCGTAGGACAGATCAGTACAGGAGAATTTCTGTGAAGTTTGGAAGGTAGGACACAAAGTACTGTCGGAAGCAAAGCTGAGAGGACGGGTTGTGAGTCATGCTTGTGTAGGTCGGTCGGCGGAGCGATTGCCCGCGGAAGGCAAAGGTCCGGCACAGTTTCAATGTGCCAGGAAGTTACAGTCACGTACATGCCCGCTTTCTAGAACTGGGGCCACGTATTTAAATTTCAATTTCGACATTACTATAACAGACAGTGGACGATATTTCAGACTCATTTCGATAGATGGCGTTCACAATAAACGTATCTGCTATCTGACACGTGTCTATGGCTGTAACTGTGATCGAATCTTCTTCATCCAAATCGATATTCTATTTATTACAGGACGCATAAATTCAGCCCTACTCTTTACGTGTATTCTCAGAGTTATGCGGCGCTGATATACAAATTAGTCAACAGGATCGTTGGCAAACAAGCTGAGGGGGGCTCACGCCTAACGGGTAAATCGTTATACACTAGATTCTTCCACCAGAAGTTTGTGCTGAAACATTAACGATATCACTGATTTTATAGAAACGATTTTCAAAAGGTTCATAAACTTGTTAGCAAAGTGCATTCGCCACCTTGTTATGCACCGAGAATTCGTCAACTGAATTTATTTTTTTTGTTTAAGGTGAATGACGGGTAGATACTTCTGAAAATGCACGGCCGATTACCCTCCACACCCTCACCTAATATAGGCTTGCACTCTGTTCCTAACCCGCACGTCGTCGATGAGACGTTAAACTCTAACCTTCCTCCCTTCTTTTTTCAGGTGAGGTTATTCGGCTTTTAGTACAGAACAGCATGACTGAATGTGAAAAATCCAGCATTGTCGCTACCAGCGGTAAAATGTTCCTACCGGAACACAAAAAATAGGCGACTGTTTCTTGAAATTGCAATAGCGGAAATGAAATGTTTAACAGTCACTGGCGGAAACATGATGTCTTTTAAGAAATTTCACATGTCTGTGAAACCTAGTTATGAAAAGTTAAAATGCGATTGTGTTTCTGTTTATGTAAAAAGCTATGACTGAAAAGTGGGGTACCAGTTGTCTCATTCTACCTTCTCAACATCTTTAAAAAATTTTCCAAAAAATTTGGCACACGAATATATTCACACTTTTTTAACTTGTAACCACCGCGAACTCCCGCAAGTTACCCTAACTGTAACTCATTCCCACCAGTCCATAGCTGTAAGTTGCTCATACCCGTCCACTCCACTCATTCATTTAATCCAAATCATTTATTTCTTCGTGTGTCTTTGTCACTGTCTTATGTGTCACAGTCACAGTCCCTTTAGTTCTGTTCTACTACTAATACTGTCTCCTCTCACAACCAACTCCATCTTGCTCTCGCTTACTGCTAATAACTCATTCCTTCTTTCCCGACGCTGCAGTCTCGTCTCATTCTCACTTTCTCTCTCTTCCTCGTTGTCATTGCCTTGTACTCTGCCTCTCACTATAACAGGCTCTCACTCTCTCCCACTTTCTCCTTCTCTTTATTCCTCCTACTGTGGCACTGTCTCCTTCATCTTTTCCTAGCACTGTTCTTGTAAGGTGTCAGGCAAATCCAACACCTTCCATGAAAACCCTGACATGATAAGCAAATCCAGTAGTATGTCACATAGCTCCGAATAAATCGTGACATTAAATTAACCAAAGCAATACGAGTAACGAGTGAGCAAATAGAATACCACAGAGTAACACAAGAATGCCTAAATGCATGTCATACCTTCCCACCATGAGACAGACGCAGTTCCAAGGGGAGAAACGAGAACAGAAGCCGAGAACAGAACCGTGTTAAGCTAGAAGGCCCTACGATAAGGGACGGACACCCACGTCGACAGCTAACCACCAGGAACACCCCCCAGCCCATGTTAAATGCTAGAGCCCTCCGGAAGAACAGTATAGATCTTACGATAACACAAAAAGGGCCACACCAGCCGCAAGTTTTAGCGTGAGACTTTTTCTCGTCTCTGTTATGTTGCAAACCTAAAAAACATTGCCCCACCACGAAAAGTAACCGCTAGGACCACCCCACAGCCCATGTTAAAAGCTAGAGCCCTCCGGAAGAACAGTATAGGTCTTACGATAACACAAAAAGGGCCACACCAGCTGCAAGTTTTAGCGTGAGACTTTTTCGCGTCTCTGTTACGTTGCAAACTTTAAAAACATTTCCCCACCACAGAAAGTATAACGTTTCTCATTGGATAGACAGAATTTTTGTAGGCGGAGCTTAAGGTTAACATTGAGACCCTGATTGATCAGATGAAAACACAGCCATATAGTTTTTTTTTAAACCAACTTCGGTAAATTGTAGTAAGGAGAAGTTAGGAGAGGGTTAGTTCCGAGACGGCGAGCTGTATGGAACTGCACTGGGCGCCGCCCCCTGACGAACACCGACAAGGTAATGAGCGCACTCGATGCCGCGTTTTTGAGCGCATAAGGCTTCACTTAGAACTGCAGAAGTCTCATCTGTTACATCCCCTTTTTACGTAATACTAGTGTCGATCGTCAATTGAAGCTCATGGTATTCACATTTGCTACGTAAGTTAAAATCTGAAACGCGATGATTTTTCTGTTATGTAAGTATTGAGAAGCCACATCAGCCACTGTAATTTACGACAAGTTAGATAAATAATTAAAGATAATTGAGGGTCACTGTAGACCATTTTGATAGATTTATCTTTTGTGAAACTTAATTTAAACCTAGATTATAGATGTGATATGGCATAGGTCATCCTTCGATCCATTGTAGAACTTGGAAACCCACTCAGGGAATATTCGTTCACATTTTTGCTGAACGCAGTTGGTTTTTATCATCCTGTATTAAAATATTTCCTTTTATCAATAGTGCAATTTATAAACAGTGTTTTGTGAATAGAATAAAATTTCCAATGGTAAACTTAACTGCTTTTTCGACGTTATTTTACCAGTTAACTAAAAATAGGAAAGCCTTGAACCCCTTCCACTAAATTTAGTTAGTATTAAGATTCTTTTACAGGGAGTGCAGTAGAGCTTACACTGAAATCATTAAGTATTTGGTTATATCATCGCTAGTCTCACTGAACTCTTCTGAACTCTATGGGTCATGTGTGGTCTGGCGTCTCCTTACCAGCAACAGGTCCCAGGTTCAAACTAGTCAATTCCCTAAAAAACATGCTCAGAGCGTCGTTGCGCAAAAGTGGTAGGGAGACACGACTTAGAAGAAAGACACCACACAGAATGTTAGAGAATGTCGACCGTGCCAGAATGGTAAAATACCATGATTGAAGGTCGACCACATGCCTAACTAGGTCAGAAAAATATCCTGTTGAAAAATTTTCGTAAAAAAAAATTTTTTTTTCTTAAAGTTATATATAGTCGAAAACAGTAGCTCCAGCGATAGATAGTAATAAAGTATTCAATGGAAAGTGAGACATTCTAGCAGAGACATAGGATAATTAAGTTATGAATTTTAATATTGTTAGAATTAAGTTTTCTCTCCAATGCAAGCGCACAGGTGGCGGATCCATCATTGACAAGTTGGTTCTGACCCAACAAGTAAGTGAATGGATTGTCAAGTCGTGTGTGCAAAAAGATTATGAAACGCATGAGATCGTATGAGCGCATGTTGACGCGAAGTAGGGCGCGTGATTTGCTTTTAAAACAGAAAATAAAGGATTCGGAAAGATTAGCAATGGCAGATCGAGACCTTGACCGAATTGAGGTAGAGACCCAGTATGAAGACGGACAGAGAATAGAGGACAGTACAACAGACGATGCAGTATCGCGAGAAATAGGACAGATAACGCACCATTACGAGGATAATGTACGTCAAGGCATAGAAAACAAAAGTCAGCATACGACAGAGGAGCAGGAAAGTAGAGAGACAGCCGATGAGGATTCTAACTTGCGTCTTGAATACGTAGAACCCATAGTAAAAGTAATCAGAGCTCCCTCGCCACAGAATACAAGGAATTCGAGCAGAAACGTGTCACTGCACAGTTCAATGCAATCGGTTGCAAACCAACACTTGGGCGAAAACACAGAGCGTAGGACGTCGGAAGAAAACGCAATAGGACCCACCAATCTGGCAGAATTATTACAATTAATGTCGGAAACCATGACAAGACAAAATAAAGAAATTGCGAACCAAATTAAAATTCAGAATGCAGAAACGACGAAACAAATTGCAGAAACCACGAGACAAATGCGTAAGATTAAAGAACAAAACAAAGAAATTCAGTTACACCTAAGTCATATTGAAGACGAGGCAAAAGAATCTCGAGAAGTGATAGGGAACTTAATAACAGGTCACAATCAATTGAAAACAGACATTGACAAGGTACAACGGACGTACAAACATTGCGTAATAACACTCAGGGCGAGATCAAAACATTACGTAACAACACCCAGGGAGAAGTCAAGAAACTAGAGAAACAGATAAACGTAATTACTAGTCAAGCAGCAGGTACAGCGCGTAAAATTGTTGAAAACAGTGTGTTACGCAAACATATCACAAAAGCAGCGTTGAAAAGATATGATAACCGCATAGTCAAAATAGAAGCGCAAACGAAGCAACAATTTCAGAAATTGCGAATAGAGTTGTTGCAAACCAATTGAAGAGCGTAGTGAACAGGATCGAACAAGCACAGAGTCTGCAACCACATCCGTATCTGTAACAGCACCGGAGAAACAAGCAATTAACGAAGATATTACGCATTTGCGATTCCAATCACAGGCGGAAAGTAACATACGTGAAATCAGACAGCCTGCACAGCAACAAACACGTTTCGAAATTCTTGATGAACAAACAGCATCACAAACACATGCGGAACCACAAATGTATGTTTCAAGACACTATGGATCGTGCAATGAAGCAGCAAGGTTAGCCAGACAAGATACCGAACCAATACCTGACAATGGAAAGTCAGGTCGCGAAGAGTACAGTGCAATGCATTCAGCTACACGTTCACAACCGATGGAAGAAAATTATTGCGCACCACTCCAACGATACTACGCAAGGGTAGGCGAAAGTTACGGTGGACAATATCCAATGGATCTACCAAAACCGGAAAGAACGACGGGAGAAATGATCAGAAACAAAAGTGGCGAGGAATCGCGAATTTCATATGGAACTATGAGGATGTACGACAACGATCATTTCCTCACAGTCAGAAAACTTCAACACTTTCGAGAAGGAAACTCATTACATCCACGAACTTTTATTGATCAATTCCGAGTAGGATTATCAGAACACTGGACGCTAGCACACAAATTAGACTTTATATGCGCACACATGGCAGGAACAGTCGCAGAAACCATGCAAAATGTTGCAGCGACATGCCGATCGTACGAAGATTTCATAGAGAAGTTTCTCTCACTATATTGGTCCAGCGAAGCACAGAACAGAGTGAAGTACGAATTATTACAGAACCCATATTTTGAAAATTCAGGAGAGAAGAGTCCCGTGAAATTTTTCGAATTAATGGCAAAGAAAAATCAATGCTTAGATGTACCATACATTGACGGAGAGTTGATTAAATTATGCGCGATGAAGTTACCATTGAAATACCAGAAATCATTAGTAGTTCGCGGAGGCAATAACGTCGAAGCATTTAAAAGTATTCTAAGGGAACTAGAGTTCATATTTTCGGAAGATGACGCAAGAAAATGACGAAGCGCACGTGAAAGCGAAAGCAAAAAGCAGTGGTATCCACAAGACACAGTACGAAGAAACAATAATTACGAACCACGTGATAGCTTCGCACCAAGAAACGACAATAGATTTCAACAAAGAACCGGCTATGGATTTAGAAGAGAATATGGCAATAACTATAATTCACCCAGGAAAGGCAACAACTATTACAGAGAGAATAACAACAACCGGAACGGGTACTGGAGAACCAATAGACCGACAAATTATCAACAATGAAACCACTATCAACAAGCGGAGCAAGAAAAGAGAATACAGATAGAAGAGGTGGAGGTAAGACCACCAAACCCCGAAAAACGTCCGAATTGACAGCTAAGCGCCCATGCCAAAGAGAATGACGCACCGGCCCAGGATAATTGCAGCACCTTGAACAGAGAAGTAAATACCTTATCACGAGAAGAGAAGAAGAAAGAAACAAATCAGCAGGGACCAGATGAAAACGAAGACAGCAAAATAACAATATCGTGTTGGGACGAAATTAATTGGGAGAATACTGACGAGGAAGATGAATTACCAGAGGCATGCACCACGAATGTAGGAGGAAACGACGAAGTAATGAGTATTGCAGAGCTATTTGAGATGGAAACCAGGGAAAGCGAATACAATGAGGATAATACGCAGTCGACAGAAGTTAAAAATAAGTTACTAGTGGGCACACAACCCAACGTATATAATGAAGGAAGTTATGAAGCGATAATTGGAGCATTTAGATGCGATTATGTGGAAGTAGCGACGAAGAAGGAGAAGATAGACGAAGATGAGGAAAAAGTAGAGGATGTTGAAGAAATCGTAAATGAAGGAAGAAATAGAGAAGAGGAAATAAAAGAGAGAGAAGTATCAGTCGAAGCTTATCCTACAGAAAGTTAAAATTCACAAGGGAAATTCCTGAAAAGACTCATGTATGATTCAGTGGAGGATTCGTTGATGCAAGAAGAAGAAGAACAGAACCAACCCTTTCAAATTCAACCAATTGTGAAGGCCATGGTAAAGCATATCCCAGTCAATATTGTAACTGATAGCGGAAGTGAACTGACTGCGATCTCAGAAAATTTATTCATGCAGTGTAATGCCAATGAGGAATTGCCAGTTCTGAAAACACGTAAGATTAAAGTAAGAGGTCCTATTAGAAACAATGCTGCGGAAGTTACGAGACAAACAAGGTTAACTCTTTCGTGCCAAGGTCAAAAGATCGAAGCCAACTTCGTGATTATACCTAAACTAACTGTAGATTTGATTATAGGTGCAGATTTTTTAAATGAGAGACGAGTGACAATAGATATGGGGAAAGGTAGCGTAACATTCGGGAATGTCACACTTCTCTTTGAGCAAAAGCTAAAATTAGAAGAAATACCAGTTATAAACAAACAATTAAGGATGATGCGAGATAAAGAGGATGAAGAATTAGAATGGTATGCACAAAACGGGAAATCGCCTCAACTCATGTTAGAAGTCCATAAAGAAATCGACGAAAAATTGCAAGAAGTTCAAGGTATTTCGGAACACCGTAAAAGAGAATTAGAGGGTATTTTACGAGATAAAGCAGAGGTATTTTTACCTAAGACTGACAGTATTAAACACTTTCAGTACAAGTTTGAAGTAAAACAGGCAAAACCTTAGGACCTCACCATGTGAGCCATATAAAAAAGTTTGAAGATTAATTTTATTACTGGTAAATAATCAGCACAATATTTCAAGATCATGTTGCAGATAAGATCGTCAGGAGAAAGAAGAATGAAGAGAGAGGAAGGTGGGAAAAAGAAAGCAGTTTCAATAAAAACAAAAACAAAAATAACACCAATAGTACCATAGATTAAGGTGAAGGGATAAAGTGTAGATAGTCTAACAGCATGAAATACTAAAATGCTATACAGCACAACACCACACAAAAATAAAAAAACGAATTTGAGGATTCTTGTAGAAGTTAAGACTCAAAATATCTTAGAATTGTAACATGGAAAGGGCGCCACAATTTGTAAAGCTTTTTAAGAAGGTGTAAAACAATGTAGGTACTAGACATATGTTAGATGATTATAAGTAAAACTTTTTGTAAGAACCATTGTAAAAACTCCAGCAAAGACCAGATGCAACGACCCACAAGTTGCAACGTGACAAGTATCAAGAAAGAAAAGGACGTAATTAACAAGACACGATTCTTACAAGGCAGAAGTGTCGAGAGAAGGGAAAGGACAGTGGAACCAGAGAGGGGCGGAACCCTGCAGACATGACAGGTCACGGAACGCCAGAAGGGTCCCCGGGGCGCCCCGAATGAACGGAGTGAGCAAAAAACGGCCCGACGAGAGGACTGTTTCGGTAAGCCACCACTGGAAAAAAATATGTGTAAAAGTCACACTACTGCTATTAAACAGCATGCTGATGAACGAAACTGAAGAAAACTTCCACAAAGTAAAAATGACACGCCCAAACAATTTATCAAACTGTTACTAAGAGGAGAATTTCAAAGCGACTAGTTATCAATAAAAATTTCCATATCCTGCCCAGAGAAGAACCAAGAAGCTAGTAAGAAGCAGAGAAAAAGCAGGAAGAACAGAAGTTGAAGATTCGCAAGATGGAGACCAAGAAAAAAGATGGGTAAAGAATAGACAACATACCTTCCCAAATCCCTATCCTATTGTAAACTAGTCATCTGCGAAGTATTACTACAAAAAACAACCGCTTTCAGTGACACATAACGATGACTTTCACACATACAAAGCCAATAAACCACAAGATTCTGCACTCACAGCTCCATTCCATTATGGGACCTCCACAACAGCAACACACACTTGCAAAGCCAACAAGGAATGACGAACGAAGCTGTACATCAAATACTTGCCCACATCCATCTCACTCAAGTCCATCACCTTCGTTCAAAAACATTCGCCAACGTCATGCTTAAACATTCATAGGATTGTGTGAATGTGTGAAATCAAATTATGTGATGCAGGAATTGTGCAAAAGAAACGTGTGAAAAACTAAATAAGTTAAGCACACCAGACAGCTAATAAACTACAAAATAACAGTCATTGACTGTACTTAAGTAAAAAATAGACTATCGATAAAAATAAGTCATTAGTTCTGAAATGGACAGCTTATAAAGAACAAAAGTAAGGCATAATAATCACTAAAACTATATGCCACTTATATTCTCCTCATAAAAATAAAAGAATAACTATATTTTACTTATTTTCTCCTTATAAAAACAAAGAATAAAAAATTATCTTGTTGGATGTTTTTCCTTTTTTTTAACATTTGTACCATTTGTTAGGATAATATCTCAATACTTGTGTATGTATATTTCATTGTCAAAGCAATTCTTGGAAATAATTATTATTTGTCAATGTAACAATGTTGAAATGAGTGTCTAGAAACAAAAACATTTTACTTGTACATGATATTTAGAAAATGTGTTAGGAATAGATTTTACTTAATTACTACATTTATAAAAAAATATTTCTAAGAAAATCGATGTGAAAGACTCCTCACTTTCGATAACAAACTACTTAAAAAACAAACTTCACACTTAAATAAAGAAAGAAAATAATTACAAAATAATAATTATAACAGATTAAAAATATTCTTCTCTTGTCAGTATAAACATATTTTTGAGAATAATGTGGAAGAATATAAAAATATAAATTAGTAATACAAACTAGCATAGAACCAGAATAACGTGGCTGAACAGTAGGCAACAAAATTTAGATAAAGGAATAATTTTTGACTGACTTAGACCATGATTCAATCATTGCCTAAATTCAGTGCAAAAATTAAGTTCGAAGGGTGGTGATATGTAAGGTGTCAGGCAAATCCAACACCTTTCATGAAAACCCTGACATGATAAGCAAATTCAGTAGTATGTCACATAGCTCTGAATAAATCGTGACATTAACTTAACCAAAGTAATGCGAGTAACGAGTGAGCAAATGGAATACCACAGACTAACACAAGAATGCCCAAATGCATGTCATACCTTCCCACCGTGAGACAGATGCAGTTCCGAGGGAAGAAACGAGAACAGAAGCCGAGAGCAGAACCGTGTTAAGCTAGAAGGCCCTACGATAAGGGACGGACACCCACGTCGCCAGCCAACCACCAGGACCACCCCCCAGCCCATGTTAAAAGATAGAGCCCTCCAGAAGAACAGTATAGATCTTACGATAACACTAAAAGGCCACACCAGCAGCAAGTTTTCGCGTGAGACTTTTTCGCGTCTCTGTTACGTTGCAAACTTTAAAAACATTGCCCCACCACGAAAAGTATAACGTTTCTCATTGGATAGCTTAAGGTTAACATTGAGACCCTGATTGGTCAGATGAAAACACAGCCAGATAGATTTTTTTTTAAACCAACTTCGGTAAATTGTAGTAAGGAGAAGTTAGGAGAGGGTTAGTTCCGAGACGGCGAGCTGTATGGAACTGCACTGGGCGCCGCCCCCTGACGAACACCGACAAGGTAATGAGCGCACTCGATGCCGCGTTTTTGAGCGCATAAGGCTTCACTCAGAACTGCAGGAGTCTCATCTGTTACATCCCCTTTTTACGTAATACTAGTGTCGATCGTCAATTGAAGCTCATGGTATTCACATTTGCTACGTAAGTTAAAATCTGAAACGCGATGATTTTTCTGTTATGTAAGTATTGAGAAGCCACATCAGCCACTGTAATTTACGACAAGTTAGATAAGTAATTAAAGATAATTGAGGGTCACTGTAGACCATTTTGATAGATTTATCTTTTGTGAAACTTAATTTAAACCTAGATTATAGATGTGATATGGCATAGGTCATCCTTCGATCCATTGTAGAACTTGTAAACCCACTCAGGGAATATTCGTTCACATTTTTGCTGAACGCAGTTGGTTTTTATCATCCTGTATTAAAATATTTCCTTTTATCAATAGTGCAATTTATAAACAGTGTTTTGTGAATAGAATAAAATTTCCAATGGTAAACTTTACTGCTTTTTCGACGTTATTTTACCAGTTAACTAAAAATAGGAAAGCCTTGAACCCCTTCCACTAAATTTAGTTAGTATTAAGATTCTTTTACAGGGAGTGCAGTGGAGCTGACGCTGAAATCATTAAGTATTTGATTATATCATCGCTAGTCTAACTGAACTCTTCTGAACTCTACAGGTCATGTGTGGTCTGGCGTCTCCTTATCAGCAACAGGTCCCAGGTTCAAACTAGTCAATTCCCTAAAAAAACACGCTCAGAGCGTCGTTGCGCAAAAGTGGTAGGGAGACACGAGTTAAACAGAAGCCACCCAGAATGCTAGATACCTTCACTGTAAATTTCGTCCTACTGCTACTGCGTCCATGTCTTTCTCTCTCACTGCCATTATATCCTTCGCTCTTTCTATACGACAACCACTGCACTACCGTTCAGCATTTATTACTTTTTCGTCTTGTTCTCATTGCCACCGTCTCCTTCTCTCTCACCACGAAAAAGCGCGAATGCCAAAAGTTTTGGGAAAATTTTTAAAAATGCTAAGGAAGGTAGAATGAGGCAGCTGGTATCTCACTCTCATCAGTGCCGTTTCAATAAACAGGGACATATTCCCCACTTTTTGTGCTCCAATAGTAACATTTTTCTGCTGATTACCTTCTTTTCCCTGCTGCAGCAGGGCATGTAACTCACATGAAAAGAAATCATTGGTCAGTAGAATTTAGATAGTTTACTTATTTGAAACTGAAATAAAGCAAAACTAGGTTTACACCTCAGTCGGGTTCTACGTGCAAATGAGTTCTGTAAGTGCTTCAGTACTACAATATGGGGTCCCAGATGATAATGGAGACATTTTAGAGCAAATTTCTCCATGCTATGTCACTATATAAATTACATTTTCGTCTCACACTGGATATTATGTGCGTATTTTGCGTGTGCAAGCAGGGTAACTTGAAATTTTCAAGTTCGTTCGAGATCGAGCTCCTAGGAACATATAGAGAAAATTTCAAGCATTTGCTGAGCATAGCCGTCTTGAAATCTGTTGCTGGATTTTGGTTCGCCGGTGACGGCGAAAATATGATAAAAAAACGCTTTTTGCGAACCGCCCATGAACTAATGGTGCCTCAATAATTCCTACCATTCTCGCCACAGACCACATCACGCGCAAAAAGAGCCAACCGATTTGCTGCATTTGTCTAAACAAGAGACAGTGAGTAATGTTCATACTTGAGCCTATATTGTAGGACAAGGACGTTGAGACAACGCTTCTGTTGGGTATACAAACGGTCCCTAGCTCATCGTCTATCTAAAACTCTTGACCCTACCATTTTATCACCATTGAAAACGAGGTATGAGAACCGGAAAAAACCCGCATTTGCGCACGGCGTTTTGGAGCATGCTAAGTTCAAAATGGTTCAAATGGCTTTCAGCACTATGGGACTTAACATCTGAGGTCATCAGTCCCCTAGAACTTAAAACTACTTAAACCTAACTAACCTAAGGACATCACATACGTCTATGCCCGAGGCAGAATTCGAATCTGCGACCGTAGCGGCCGCGCGGTTCCAGACTGAAGCACCTAGAACCACTCGGTCACTGAGGCCGGCTGAGCATGTTAGGTACGCATGCTGTTCCATGCGCACCGGTTTTGGAAGCTTGCTACAAAATCACAGAGTAGTTGTTGTTGTGGTCTTCAGTCCTGAGACTGGTTTGATGCAGCTCTCCGTGCTACTCTATCCTGTGCAAGCTTCTTCATCTCCCAGTACCTACTGCAACCAACATCCTTCTGAATCTGTTTAGTGTATTCATCTCTTGGCGTCCCTCGACGATTTTTACTCTCCACGCTGCCCTCCAGTACTAAATTGGTGATCCCTTGATGCCTCATAACATGTCCTACCAACCGATCCCTTCTTCTAGTCAAGTTGTGCCACAAACTCCTCTTCTCCCCAATCCTGTTCAATACCTCCTCATTAGTAATTTGATCTACCCATCTAATCTTCAGCATTCTTCTGTAGCACCACATTTCAAAAGCTTCTATTCTCGTCTTGTCTAAACTATTTATCGTCCATGCTTCACTTCCATACATGGCTACACTCCATACAAATACTTTCAGAAACGACTTCCTGACATTTAAATCTATACTCGATGTTAACAAATTTTTCTTCTTGAGAAACGCTTTCCTTGCCATTGCCAGTCTACATTTTATATCCTCTCTACTTCGACCATCATCAGTTATTTTGCTCCCCAAATAGCAAAACTCCTTTACTACTTTAAGTGTCTCATTTCCTAATCTAATTCCCTCAGCATCACCCGACTTTATTCGACTACATTCCATTATCCTCGTTTTGCTTTTGTTGATGTTCATCTTATACCCTCCTTTCAATACACTGTCCATTCCGTTCAACTGCTCTTCCAAGCCCTTTGCTGTCTCTGACAGAATTACAATGTCATCGGCGAACCTCAAAGTTTTTATTTCCTCTCCATGGATTTTAATACCTACTCCGAACTTTTCTTTTGTTTTCATTACTGCTTGCTCAATATACAGATTGAATAGCATCGGGGAGAGGCTACAACCGTGTCTCACTCCCTTCCCAACCACTGCTTCCCTTTCATGTCCCTCGACTCATATCACAGAGTAAAAATGCATTTAAATTTGGTATTTGTCTTGTTGCTCTTACCGAGCGAGGTGGCGCAGTGGCTTGCCCACTGGACTCGCATTCGGAAGGACGACGGTTCAATCCCGAGTCCGGCCATCCTGATTTAGGTTTTCTGTGATTTCCCTAAATCGCTCCAGGCAAATGCCGGGATGGTTCCTTTGAAAGGGCACGGCCGATTTCCTTCCCCGTCCTTCCCTAATCCGATGAGACCGATGACCTCGCCGTCTGGTCTCCTCCCCCAAACAACCCAACCCAACCTTGTTGCTCTTACGGTGGTTGGAATGGCGCACTGTATGGAAATATGCGTCATTGAGACAGGAACTGACTGATCGACTGCGTTTGCCCCCTAGTGGATTTGACTGAATCTCAGTGGTGGCAGTGTCTGCGTTCAAGTTTGTTGTGAAATACGCTGAAGTTCATTTACAGTGTCTCCTACTTAGAGTACAATCACTACCAAATCTTTATTAATCTGTGAATGTCTTTCTGAGATCGCAATTATTCTTACGAACGACGAATTCGTTGAGATACACTCATGCTCATAAATTAAGGATAATTGCAGAATGTGGTGCCACACAACGTGGCACTACGCAAAACTGTCGCTAATAGCATAGGAACATAGGGAACACACACGACACAGATCTGTAAGTCCACGGTATTGGTGATAAGTCGCGAAAACCGTCCCGAAACACATGTGCTACAAAACGGCACTGTTTCTGGCGCATGTATCCCGACATCAATACGGGATATGATCGCCATGCACACGTACACAGGCCGCACAACGGTTTGGCGTACTCTGGATCAGGTGGTCGAGCAGCTGCTGGGGTATAGCCTCCCATTCTTGCACCAGTGCCTGTCGGAGCTCCTGAAGTGTAATAGGGGTTTGAAGACGTGCAGCGATAAGTCGGCCGAGAGCATCCCAGACGTGCTCGATGGGGTTTAGGTCTGGATTACGCGCACGCCACTCCATTCGCCTGATATCTTCTGTTTCAAGGTACTCCTCCATGATGGCACCTCGGTGGGGCCGTGCGTTATCATCCATCAGGAGTAAGGTGAGACCCACTGCACCCCTGAAAAGGCGGACATACACGTTCAAAATGACGTCCCGATATACCTGACCTGTTACAGTTCCTCTGTCATAATCCCACCCCACACCATCAAACCACGACCTCCATACTGGTCCCTTTCATGGACATTAAGCGGTTGGTATCTGGTTCCTGGTTCACGCCAGCTGAAAACCCGGCGAGAATCTCTGTTCAAACTATACGTGGACTCGTCCGTGAACATAACTTGGGACCACCCTTCCAATGACCGTGTACTGTGTTCTTGACACCAGGCTTTACGGGCTCTCCCGTGACCAGGGCAGTGGAATGCACCTTGCAGGTCTCTGGGCGAATAAACCATGTCTGTTCAGTCGTCTGTAGACTGTGTGTCTGGAGACAACTGTTCCAGTGGCTGCAGTAAGGTCCCGAGCGAGGCTATCTGCAGTACTCCGTAGCCGTCTGCGGTCACTGATGGTGAGATATCGGTCTTCTTGTGGTGTTGTACACTGTGGACGTCCCATACTGTAGCGCCTGGACATGTTTCCTGTCTGCTGGAATCGTTGACATAATCTTGAGATCACACTTTGTGGCACACGGAGGGCCCGTGCTACGACCTGCTGTGTTTGACCAGCCTCCAGTCGCCCTAGTATTCTACCCCTCATAACGTCGTCAGTCTGTGTCCTTTGAGCCGTTTTCTACACACAGTCCCCATTAGCACGTCTGAAAACTTCTGCACACTGACTCGCTGAGCCGTACTCTGACATGCACCAACACACCTCTGCGTATGTAGACTGCTGCCAGCGCCACCGTGTGACGACCGCAGGTCAAATGCACCGCATTGTCATACCCCGAGGTCATTTAAATCCGCAAACCGCCCACCAGAGCGTTGTTTCACCTTATGTCAGCTTTATCCTTAATTTATGAGCGTGAGTGTATTATTAACTTATTTCGAATGTCATCAAAGTACTACAAGACCGCAGAAATGTGTGCAGGAAGGTCGCTAAAATTCAACTCATCCCACCTTCAGGAATATAGTCAAAGGTTTCGCTAGTCAAGAAATTTTATCAACGGATACCATATATGAAATAAGGATGTTGTAGCGAGCAACTTGAGTGTGGTTTTGGGAAGATTGCCTCGTGATCTAGGCTCTTCCTTGGCTTGAATTATACTTTATAAGATCAACACAAAAAGTAACTTCAAATCTTCAGTTATACTCTGATGTAACTTTTTTTAAAAAAAAGCGTTAAAAAGCAGATAACACGATAAAATTGCAAAACATGCATCCAAGCGATTATTTGTGAATCATTGTTTTGCCTTGATATGTTTGTCTATATCCAACAATATTATGTTAGTTGGTTTGATTTTATAATATTTCGTATGTCTAATTGTTAATAGTAACCTAATAATAGTAACCTAACATACTGGTGTATGAATAAAATCTGTACGTCCTATATAGGCGGTGGACAAAAACATGGAAACGCCACACACACGCCTAATACGATGTAGGAGAACAGTTGGCATTCAAAACAGCTTCTAGTCGTCTCGGAATGATTAAATACAGGTCTTGTTTGGTTTGTAAGGGACTCTTCCTGCAATATAGTGGCATGTCGAGGAATCATTATGTTGAAGGATGGCGATCACGCAGCCTTCTCTGCAAAGTAGACCACAAAGGCTCAATAACATCGATATCTGGTGACTGGTAACCAGGGAAATGCGACACTTCCTCCTCGCCTCACAAAATCAGTCCTGGGCAATGCGCGCTGTGTGAACAGGGGCCTCTCCTCCTACAATACAGCATAGCCATCGGGGAACAAACATTGTTCCCATGGAATGAACCTGAGCAGCTAAACTGGGCACAAAATCCTTCGCAGTAATGCGACGTTGAGCAGTACGCATGGTGCCCATGGAATACCACGATATGTCTGCGCAGATCACCACCGAACGCCCGCAAAGTTTCACTCTTGGGTCGAAAACACTGCCAGAACTTGGAAACAGTGTGAAACAAGACTCATCCGACCAAATGCCTTTCTTCCACTGCTCCATAGCTCAGGTTTCATGGCTTAGGCAAGACGTTCTCCTGTTACAGGAATATGCATGACTGACGATAGTTTTGGAATTTCATCGGGTCCTGCAGTTCCCTGCTTCCGGAGCTCTACTCGTGGTTTTTGGTGTTGACAGGGTTCGAAAATGGGACATTCACTTCTGCAGTGACTTTTGTAGCTGTCGTCCTCTTATTTTTCGTTGCAATCCTCTTCAATGGTCATCCGTCATGATCACGCAACACACATTTTTTCCGCGTTTTGGCTCAGCGGATGATGTTCTTTCGCTTTCCTTGTATGCTGTATAAATCTTCAATACGGTACCTCTTGAAACACCAAACATGTCGGCTACCTTGGTTATAGAAGTGTCCAATATACGAGCACCAAGCGTTTACGAACGTACGAATTCACCTATCTCTGTCACAACGCACTCAAAACTGCACAGAACACAATTCCGTCCACGACTGCCTCTTGAAACTTATTGAGAATATTGCAGAGGCGCCGTTCGTGGTCAGATACCTGAATTTACGGTTAAACATTCATTTCTCGCTGTGTTGTCAAATTTTCTTCGAACCCCTGTATTTCTTAAGTTAATAATTTTGTTGGTTGCAGTTGCTGGAGTTATTCATTTGACTATACAGTTTCAGGAAGTTCAAACAAGTGTCATCCACAAGTATTTCAATAACATAATGTACTTCATACAAAATAGGCAACGGCCTTGCCGTAGTGGATACACCGGTTCCCGTCAGATCACCGAAGTTAAGCGCTGTCGGGAGTGGACGGCACTTGGATGGGTGACCACCCGGGCCGCCATGGGCTGTTGCCATTTTTCGGGGTGCGCTCAGCCTCGTGATGCCAATTGAAGAGCTACTCGACCGAATAGTAGCGGCTCCGGTTACAGAAAACCATCATAACGACCGGGAGAGCGGTGTGTTGACCACACGCACCTCCTATCCGCATCTTCAGCTGAGTAAGATACGGCGGTGGGATCGTCCCGATGGGCCACTTGTGGCTTCAAGACGGAGTGTGCATACCGAATCATATTATAATTACTATCATCACAGATTTCTGAGCATTGTCCGAAGAATAATCCAGGTCGGTTTATTGTAAATGTTCCTTGATTTAGTCGACCTGGCGTTGCATCAATTTTAACTCCTAATGCAGGGATTGCTCATGAGTGGAGAACATCTGATGCTCTTGTTAATACTTGTACTTGTGTATTTATTGGGAGAATTGTTCGGTTATCTACATCTAGAAGTCGAAATCCATCATTTTCTAGATCTGGTTCTGGTGTTATATGTGTCGAATTCTACATCTATAAAGTCTGAATATTCGTATCTTCAGTATCATTGTCGTCCAATGGTTTTGATTGTAATTATTGCGTCTACTGAATCATCAAGTAAGTATAATAGTCGTAATGATGGTAAAGCAATAAAAATTAGGGTAATTGCTGGTAGTGCTGTTCAGATTGTTTCAATTAAATGTCCATGAAGCATGTTTCGGTTTGTGTAGGCAATAAATAATATATAACTTAGGGCATAACCTACAATTACTGTAATTAATAATAATATGACCATAGTATGATCATGAAAGAATGATAGTTGCTCCATTAATGGTGAAGCTCCATCTTGAAGGGATAAATTTGATCATGTTGCCATTTGGATATTTTTCTAATAAAAGATCAAACCTTTATTTGTAGAGCTTAAATCTACTGCACTAATCTGCCATATTAGAATCTAGAAGTTAATGGTAATTCTGAGTAACTGTGTTCTGCAGGCGGGTTATTTTGTAACCATTATGTTGATCTTCTTATATTAGCTCTAAATATAATTGCTCGGTTTGTAACCATTATTTCTCATATAATTACAATGAATATAATAATTCCTACAATAGAAATTGTAGATCCGATTCTTGATACTACATTTCATAATGTATATTCGTCTGTGTAGTCTGAATATCGTTGTGGTATTCCTGCTAACCCTAAGAAGTGTTGAGGGAAGAATGTTAGCTTTACTCCAATAAATATAATTGTAAATAGGATTTTTGATCACGTGTTGTTTATAGTTAATCCTGTAAATAGTGGGTATCATTGAATAACACCCCCTATAATTGCGAATACTGCCCCTATAGATAATACATAATGGAAGTGGGCTACTACATAATATGTATCATGTAACACAATATCAAGTGATGAATTTGCTAATACTAATCCTGTCAATCCACCAACTGTGAATAGGAAAATAAATCCTAGAGCTCATAATAATGGTGGACTGAACTTGAATTTAGTTCCATATAGTGTAGCTAGTCATCTGAATACCTTAATTCCTGTAGGCACAGCAATAATTAGTGTTGCTGATGTGAAGTATGCTCGTGTGTCAACATCCATTCCTACTGTAAATATATGATGTGCTCATACAATAAATCCTATTAATCCAATTGATAACATGGAGTAAATTATACATAATGTTCCAAATGATTCAATTTTTCCTCTTTCTTGACATACAATGTGTGAAATAATACCAAATCTGGGTAGAATTAAAATATAAACTTCAGGGTGCCCGAAGAATCAGAATAGCTGTTGGTATAAAATTGGGTCTCCTCTTCCTGCAGGGTCAAAGAATGATGTATTTAAATTTCGATCTGTTAATAGTATGGTAATAGCTCCTGCTAAAACTGGAAGTGAAAGAAGGAGAAGAAGGGCTGTAATAGCTACAGATCAAACAAATAAAGGTGATTGATCTAAAGTTATACTTTCTGATCGTATATTAATTGCTTTGTAATGAAGTTCACTGCACCAAGAATAGATGATACACCTGCTAAGTGGAGTGGGAAAATAGCTAGATCAACAGATGCACCCCCATGTGCAATAGCTCCTGTTAGAGGAGGGTGAACTGTTCATCCTGTACCAGCACTATTATCTACTATGGAAGACGTAAGAAGAAGGGTTAATGAAGGTGGTAGTAATCAAAAACTTATATTATTTATTTGTGGGAATGCTATATCTGGTGCACCAATTATTAATGGTACAAGTCAATTACCAAATCCACCAATTATAATAGGTATTACTATAAAGAAAATTATTACAAATGCGTGGGCTGTAATAATAACATTATAAATCTGGTCATCTCCAATTAGAGATCCTGGTTGTCCATGTTCAGCATGAATAAGTATTCTTATTGATGTTCCTACTATTCCTGCTCATGCTCCAAATAGGAATTATAAAGTACCAATGTCCTTATGGTTTGTTGAGAATACTCATTTTTGCGGTAAGATGGCTGAATTTTAGGTGTTAGACTGTAAATCTACTTATGAGATATTTTCTCTCTTACCGTATTTTGGTCTTATATTCAATTATGATTATAGACTGCAATTCTAGAGGTGTAAAATGTTACTAAGGCCTAAAAGATTATTCTTTTAATTATAACTTTGAAGGTTATTAGTTTAATTAACTTAAGTCCTTAGTATAATGAGATTAGGGTTGATGTTGAAATCAATCCTATTGTTGAAATTATTACTGTTATAGGAATAATAATACTTGATTTTTGAGACTTTATCTTTATAGATCATGAATTTTCTGTATATGACATAATTAAGGCTGAGAATCTACACTCCTGGAAATTGAAATAAGAACACCGTGAATTCATTGTCCCAGGAAGGGGAAACTTTATTGACACATTCCTGGAGTCAGATACATCACATGATCACACTGACAGAACCACAGGCACATAGACACAGGCAACATAGTATGCACAATGTCGGCACTAGTACAGTGTATATCCACCTTTCGCAGCAATGCAGGCTGCTATTCTCCCATGGAGACGATCGTAGAGATGCTGGATGTAGTCCTGTGGAACGGCTTGCCATGCCATTTCCACCTGGCGCCTCAGTTGGACCAGCGTTCGTGATGGACGTGCAGACCGCCTGAGACGACGCTTCATCCAGTCCCAAACATGCTCAATGGGGGACAGATCCGGAGATCTTGCTGGCCAGGGTAGTTGACTTACACCTTCTAGAGCACGTTGGGTGGCACGGGATACATGCGGATGTGCAATGTCCTGTTGGAACAGCAAGTTCCCTTGCCGGTCTAGGAATGGTAGAACGATGTGTTCGATGACGGTTTGGATGTACCGTGCACTATTCAGTGTCCCCTCGACGATCACCAGTGGTGTACAGCCAGTGTAGGAGATCGCTCCCCACACCATGATGCCGGGTGTTGGCCCTGTGTGCCTCGGTCGTATGCAGTCCTGATTGTGGCGCTCACCTGCACGGCGCCAAACACGCATACGACCATCATTGGCACCAAGGCAGAAGCGACTCTCATCGCTGAAAACGACATGTCTCCATTCGTCCCTCCATTCACGCCTGTCGCGACACCACTGGAGGCGGGCTGCACGATGTTGGGGCGTGAGCGGAAGACGGCCTAACGGTGTGCGGGACCGTAGCCCAGCTTCATGGAGACGGTTGCGAATGGTCCTCGCCGATACCCCAGGAGCAACAGTGTCCCTAATTTGCTGGGAAGTGGCGGTGTGGTCCCCTACGGCACTGCGTAGGATCCTACGGTCTTGGCGTGCATCCGTGCGTCGCTGCGGTCCGGTCCCAGGTCGACGGGCACGTGCACCTTCCGCCGACCACTGGCGACAACATCGATGTACTGTGGAGACCTCACGCCCCACGTGTTGAGCAATTCGGCGGTACGTCCACCCGGCCTCCCGCATGCCCACTATATGCCCTCGCTCAAAGTCCGTCAACTGCACATACGGTTCACGTCCACGCTGTCGCGGCATGCTACCAGTGTTAAAGACTGCGATGGAGCTCCGTATGCCACGGCAAACTGGCTGACACTGACGGCGGCGGTGCACAAATGCTGCGCAGCTAGCGCCATTCGACGGCCAACACCGCGGTTCCTGGTGTGTCCGCTGTGCCGTGCGTGTGATCATTGCTTGTACAGTCCTCTCGCAGTGTCCGGAGCAAGTATGGTGGGTCTGACACACCGGCGTCAATGTGTTCTTTTTTCCATTTCCAGGAGTGTAATATGTATGTAATAATAAAGTGTAATTGTAGTTAATATGACTATAATAGTTATAATAGTTGTGCTGTTTTCTATTAATGATTGTATTACAATTCATTTTGGTAGAAATCCAAGAAATAGAGATAGGAGAGATAGGAACATTATGAACTTAATTTCAGTTTTTTTATTTCTGGCTGAATAAATTTGGTTTATGAAAAATAGGTTTATTTGTTTAAATAATAAAACCATGATTAATCTTAGTAGTGAGTCAATAATAAAATATAGCTCTCAGATATTTTCTCTGACTGTTAAGGATCTAATTATTCGCCCTAAATGTCTAATTGGAGAATATGCTAGAAGTTGGCATAGAGATGTTTGATTTAAACCTCCTATTGCTCCAATAATGATTCTTAAAATGATAATTGTTCAAATGAAGGTTCTTAGTTGGATACAATATGATAATACTATTATTGGAGCAATTTTTTGTCATGTTATTAATGTTAGACAGATATTTCATCTTGAAGCTCCTATTACTTCTGGAAATCAGAAATGAAAAGGTGCAGCTCCAATCTTTAATAATAATCTAGATCTGATTATTATTGAAGGAATAAATTCTGTTTCTCATCCTATTGGATACTTTATTTGAATCAGCGAAACTGAAAATAATAGTATTGTCGATGCTATTCCTTGGACAATAAAATATTTAATTGATGTCTCATTTATTATTATATTTTTATTACTTGTTAGGAGTGCAATAAATGAAAGTAAGTTGATCTCAAGTCCTATTCAAACTCCAAATCAGGAATTTGATGAAATGGACAGGATCGTTCCTATCATTAACGTTGATAGGAAGAGACGTTTTGTAGAGTTTTTGGTCATTAAAAAGGAGAGGATTGATACCTCTATAAATGGGGTATGAACCCATTAGCTTGTTTAGCTTACCTTTTTACATTAAGGTGTATGATGCACATTAGTTTTTGATACTAAAGGAGGTAGTTTAATTCTATCTTATGTAATTTGTTTAATGAAGGTAATTTTTATTTACTTAATTTACCCTATCAAGGTAACCCTTTAAACAGGCACTTCATTTATTTAATATACAAATTAAAAGTTTTTTTTTGAAAATCGATTATGTATTATTTTGGTTATTCTGAATTAATTTATCTCGATTCAGTTAATTGTTTATATATATATATATATATATATATATATATATATATATATATATATAATTTATATTAATATATTACATTTAATTAAATTTAAATACTTATTATTTCATTATTATTACATGATTATTTTAATACATTTATTTATCAAGGATTATAGCTACTTATGTTTTTAGCTTAAAATAAGTTATTGTATTATAATATATATAATAATATGTAAATTAATACTAAATATTATTATAATTGGATATAATAAATAAAATTGATAATTTTAAATATAAAATATTATATTAATATAAAGAATTATTTTAATTATAATAATATAATTTAAAAAATTATCTATAATTAGATTATTTAACTAATAAATATTTAAGTTAACTTAATATAAACTTAATTTTATATTAATAACATATTACATTAATTTACATAATTTTATAAAATATATTTATTATATTATTTAATCTTTTTTATTATTACTGAAAAGAAAGATTAAATAGAAAAGAATATAATACATTTATTGTTATATATGTTCCATATTAATCTTTATTTATATACAATAGAGAAGTTGTTGTGGTCATGTGGGGGTGCATTTATTTTTTTGTTAGTGATTGTGATTTTTCTTTTTTTTCTTTATATATTTGAATCTTTTATTTTTCTTGGTTTGATTAATTTTTAAATTTCTTATTTTTGTTCTAAAAATTTTTATTTTTGTTTGTTTATTCACTTTTTCTTTGTATTATATGTAAGTTTTGTTAAACTAAATGTTGTTTTTGCAGTAATTTGATTTCATTATCAAGTTATTTTGGATTTAGCAATTGATTTAGTATCAGCATAATTCGTGGCAGCAGCTGCGGTTATATGATTGATACAAGTGACTATTATTGGTTAAAACAGTTGTTTATATTATTAGGGTTAAAATATAAATTTGTAAGGTGAAATGTTAAAATTTATTTGTAGCTCTTTTTATGAATCTGTGAAATGTAAATAATAAACTAGGATTAGATACCCTATTATTTTAAATGTTAATTATATTTACCAGGGTACTATTAGTTAAGGTCTTTAAACCCAAAGAATTTGGCGGTATCTCATTCCATTCAGAGGAACCTACCCCGTGATTGATAATACACGATTTACTCTACTTAATTTATTTGTTTGTATATCTCTGTAATCAGAGAATCTTTTTAGAGTTATAATTCTCAAGATTTATAATTATAAAATATTTCAGGTCAAGGTGCAGGTTATAGTTAAGAGGAGGTGGGTTACAACAGATTTTTGTTTATAACAGATTTGACAGTGAAATACTGTTAATGAAGGTGGATTTGATAGTAATTTGATTTATTTAATTTAACTGATATTGGCTCTGAGGTGTGTACACATCACCCATCGCTCTCAGTATTGATTATTCTATTTTTATTATTTTAAGGTAGCTTCAATTTAGATGAGATAAGTCATAACATAGTAGATGTACTGGAAAGTGTATCTAGGAAGAGGTTCAAGATATAACTTACTAGTAAAGTGTTTCACTTACAATGAAAATTTTACTGTGCAAATCAGGACATCTTGATTATTTATTTTATTATATTTATTTTTGTTTATTTAATTATTTAATGTAAATAATTTTGTTGAATTTTGTCTTAGTATATTTTACAGAATTGATTTGTTAAATTATAGTTTATTGGTAATGTAAGTGTTTTATGAAATATTATTTTAAATTTTTTTAAAGTAGATTTTATTTATTGTACCTTTTGTATCAGGGTTTATCAAAATTTTGGTATTTATTTTACTTGTCTCGATTTAGGTTGATTTATAAATAATTTATAGTTAATGTATAATAATTATTATTAAATTATTTATAGAAATGAGATGTTAATCGTTTCCTAAGGTATGCACTACAGAATTTTGCTGTCTTTTGCATAATAATGAAATCTATGAAAATAAAGTACTGAGAGCATATTTATCAATTCCTTGGGATATAATAGATTTTGTGAGTAAGCTGTAAAAATAATATAGTTCATGGTGTTTGACACAGTTGGAATCCATGTTAAACCTAAGTTATAATTTGTGTAGGTCAACACAGGTCAGAAATATTGTCAACGCATTAGAATATGTCTTAAGTGGAGAGGCTGAGAGGGATACCTTGCGTATAGAGTACATTTAGTGGCCCAATGACGATTGGTTGATGCTGTCTTCATATTACATCTGTTTCTGACAAAGGCTGTCTCGTAAGAATTCCGTACAGGATTCTGTCGATCGTGATTTAAGAATCAGAAGGCACAATTGATGGGACTGTGGACTTATTTTAGAGTAGTACGGTATTCAAATTGGTGGGTGAATATCCTGATTCCGGCAGCCCAAACTAGCTTTATGTGAATGCAACATCTCAAGAAAGTGAGAGTGTACGTACCTGGTCTTAACAACTCTTCTGAGAATTTCAGATGGATATGTACACACCAAGCAGTCATGGCCAAAGATATGTGTGTTCAAGTTGCATCTTCGGAAGCTGTGTCCCTCTCGCAGAAGATTTCGCACGGTCGTGTCTCCGTTGATGATTTAGTTCTGTCGATCTGCTGTAGAAATATGCAGGTCTGCTTTCTAGTAACATGTACGTAATTTTTTAAGGAATATGAGAAATTTATTCCACTTTGCAGTGTTTGACGCAAAACTTAACCAAATCGCAGCATTTATTGCACTAACATAGTGTTCCAGCATGTATAAAGTACAGGGTGACAATTATTGAAATACATGAAAGAGGAAAAACGTGAATTAGTTGCCAACTAAGGCGTTCACACACTTTGTTCAACATCTAAACGTTACTACAGATATTCGGATTTGGATTATGACATTGGCGATGATGTGGCGTAGACGAATAGCGAAATTCTGCAACACTCGCTGAAGTGTCGGAACATCGATGCTGTCGATGATCTCCTGAGGTGCTGCTTTCAGCTCAGTAATGGATTTGAGGTTATTGCTGTACACCTTGTCTTTGATATAGCCCCACAAAAAGGAGTCGCATTTGTTCAGATCCAGAGAATATGGCGGCCAATGGAGGTCCATGCCAGTGGCCTCTGGGTACCCCAGAGTAGAATGCGGTCCCCAAAGTGTTCCTCCAGGACATGAAAGACTCCCCTGCTTCGATGAGGTCGAGTATGAACCACATCTTATCGAAATCAGGGTCACATTGGATAATGGGGATGAAATCATCTTCCAAAACCTTCACGTACCGTACGGTAGTCACCGTGCCATCGAGCAATATCGCACCGATTATTCCGTGGCTGGACATTGCACATCACACAGTCACCCGTTGAGAGTGAAGAGAGTTCTCGATCGCGAAACGCGTATTCTCAGTCCGCGAAATGCACCAGTTTTGCTTATTGAGGAACCCGTCCAAATGAAAGTGGGCTTCGTCGCTAAACCAAACCAGACGCATGCGCATACTAATTCCTATCATTCACCGCGGCCAACCGTGCAGTTGGAACGTCCTAAGGGTGCAAACCGTTCCGAATTTAAGGCGATTTCATTCCATGTAGTTCAATAATTGTCACCCTATATGCTGAGAGGGTCAAATATTATTGTTTCTCTGTTAACATTTAAAGTGCTACTGTACAGTTTAATATGGGCTATTACACAATGCCATATTTTCGTATATACGAGTATTAGTGCTTCGTTCAACCTAATCATTTTAACCTAAGACACGAACTCACGGAAATATAACTGAAATTGGATGACACTGTAACAAAAATTAATATCCTGCGCTACGGTCGCAGGTTCGGATCCTGCCTCGGGCATGGATGTGTGTTATGTCCTTAGGTTAGTTAGGTTTAAGTAGTTCTAAGTTCTAGGGGACTGATGACCTCAGAAGTTAAGTCCCATAGTACTCAGAGCCATTTGAACCACCCACCTATTCTTATGCTGCAGTGGTGTCCCTGTCTCCTAGTTCTGGCAAGCCAGAGGCCAGAAAATATGACGCTACAATGTAAAGCCACGCTACCACCAAACACTGAGAAGTTGGAGAGCAGCATTCACGTGAAAACCCACGCCTTAGCTCGTAATCATGATGCAATACGATATGCAATAGATGGATTTGAGACATATTACAGAACATTACAGTCTGCACCAAGCCGATTAAGCATAAATATTGCATCTTGCACCTCGGTGTGACTGGTTTCTTTTCTCAAGCATTGCCCACTCTGAGGTAGCGCTCCGTCTCTCATGAACTCGCTGTGGGCGAGGCAGACTCTAAACTCCGTTCCTCCAGCAGAGCGTTGACAGATCTACACGTTCCCTCCGTGAGGAAAGCGTGTCCCGCCACTAGAGGTGGTGACAGCAGCCGCTCAGGCACACATGCTGAAGGAGGTTTCCAGGGAAGGCAGTATCTGGCTCAGTCAATAACCAACTTCGTTATCCACATGCCAATAACATACTTCGCTTCAGACACCAAGTAAATTGCGTTTCGTAGCAATCGCACGGATGGAACGGATGTAAGGGTCGATCGATGCCCTGGAACCCCGTCCACGAAGCGCTCTACCACTCCAGACGATGCAGATACTTGTGTGTCGACACGTACACACTCCCACAATACAGTTCGCGCCCCTGATTGTTGTCGAACGTCAATATCCTTTGGGATCGTCTGTTTCCTTCCTTTATACGCTCGATGTCACTTAAACAATAGAAACTTCAGGAGAATTCTCCGAACTCGAGGGTTGGAAGAATCCTTCTTAAAGCCTTCGTGCCCGTGTCGGGCAAAGAAGGTAAGTTTATTAGAAAACTCTGTACCAGCAGGAAATAAGGAGGAAAGAGAGAAGATTATGGGGTAATGTTACATCATCGAAGAAGTTATAAGGAACAGAGCATAACCTCGGATGGGACGATATAACATTTATTTCACTAACGTTTGTTTCAGAATATATAAAATACGTTCCAGAGGGTTAAAATATTATTATTTCTCTGCTACCATGTAATTAAATATCTAACAGATGAAGTAATCCCTCTACCCTAATTTCAGTCACAACATGCACGAAGAGTGCCAAAATATCGTGAAATTATTCAAGTGTCATGAGAAATTAGTTTTTAATGTCAAAGACCTAAATCACTTCATTAACCGTGGCAGTAACTTGTGAGAGAGGCAAACTGAATATAATAAATAGTCAGATTGTGCCTCAGGATTAAACCACAAGTGACCATCATGACCAACTAACGTTAATCACCCGACAATTAATTAATGTAATTCCTTTTAAAATTGTTCCGTGTTGAAGGACTGTTACCGACAGTTGAAAGTCATCACAGAAACCTTATATTTGTAGTGCCAACCACTTTCCAAGTATATAAGCCAAATTTGGATTTAGCATCCTAGATGTAGCGCTAATATGACAAGCTCCGTAATTAAAATACAGTTATGAACACAGAGACTGAACAGTACCTGAATGCAAGAAACTTCAAATTCCACCGCATACTCAAATCAACACAAGTAATTATGAAAAGAATACTTGCAACGAACCAATCTTAAACTATTGAACTTAGGTTTGTTCTACTTGGCTAATGTATTAGAGGAAGAAGAACTACTTCTCTGTTAGTCAGTTTATTTTGAAGCTGTGGATGTTGTTTTGACTGAGTAGGATCAAGTAGTTAATAAACTTAATATTGGCCAATGTAGCAGCAGCGTCTACCACTTGACGTCAACAATTCTTTTGTTGTCCTGATGAGCGAGGCTCTGGGATTCCACGTTGACAGAGTGGTCAGAAACAATCTGAAAAGCTTGTAGGGATGTTGTGCTGAGAACAAAAGCACGATAAGCCGGCGTCTCCTAGCGACGTCTTATCCAGTCAGGCCATTGCTCAAGCAAATTCAAATGGCCCGCCAGATACACTTAGTTGTTTTATAGCGTATACGATAGGGCACGAGGGTGCTCAGCCTTTGGCTCTGGTTCGATCCTTGCTTCTGTAACACATCTAATTTTTGTATCGCTCTCTTTCTCGTTTTAGGAAAACAAATTAAGGAAAAATTCGGCGACACCGTCTCTGGTAGCCCACTTGAATTTACACTTGCAACGGTCTGATTGGCTAACTTCAATGCTAATTATTTCGGAAACTTAGCAATTGTTTCTCAGCACAACCTAATCTGCAATACTTTACAAGCTTTTCAAAGTGTTCCTTACGAAAACCGTACGTCAACGAATATACTGGATAGATATTACTTGTAATTTGCTAAATGTATGAAGAATTGCTCACATTAGAGTGCAACACTGCCCTCATGTTTCCTGCCACATTATTATTTTTTACTTAAACAGCCATGTGTAGTAACAGTTGTTCAACAACTAAGATGAAATATTGTCGACGTCAAAAGATAGTTTACAATTCTCTTTCCAAATATGCAACATGTAGGATTGTGAACAGATCAGAGATAGTTATTACATACAGCACCAAATGGAGCTTAAAATTTGCGTTACATATTGTTACAGAGGATCTCCGAATAGCAGAAAATACGTGCTGTTTAGTCCCATCGTACAGTCGGGTGACCTATATTTAAATAACTCGTCGAGAATAGTTTGAAATTCTTCAAGGCAATCACGAATGGTACTGAGTCTGTGATGTACCATTCTAACAATGACGAAAATAGGAGGGTTGTCGGTGAAATAAGGTTCACAAGGACATGCAGTCGCAAGGAAAGCTGTTACGCGGAATCTAGCAGCACTGGTGTGTAGTTCGGTTCTCGCTCTCCCATTTCCCGCTTCAGCGAGCTGTCTGCGATGCGCTGTCTTGGCTCGGTAGGCGTTAGAGATGAAGCTCACGCCAGGTGCGAATTACGCTCTGTGATTTGTTTCTTGTATTCAGAAAACACTGAACCGGTGGATATTCGTTCGCAAATGTTTGAAATCTACGGAGAAATGTGTATGAGCGTACAAAATGCGCGTAAATGGTGGAGAGAATTCAGAGACGAAACGATTGTGAAAGTAAAGGAAGCAATGCGGAAAGATCGAACGGTGACGGTTCGGGAGCTCTGCGAGATGATCTCTGATGCCAGCAAGATCATCATTGACAAAATTTTGACAGACCATTTATTGTATCCCAAGGTTTGTTCAAGATGGGTCCCAAGAATGCTTAAGGAAGATCATAAACGGAAACTGTGGAGGCAGACCGTGAATTTCTTCAGGCCTATGCAACTGATGGCGAGGCCTTCTAGGACTCTACTGCCACTGTAGATGAGACCTCGGTTCACTACATAAAATCAGAAAAGAAACACCAATCCCGTCGGTGGAAACATACAGCGTCGTCGAAGCCGCAGAGGATTAAACAAACATTGACTGGCAACATAGTGATGGTGAGCGTTTTTTGGGACAGGAAGGAACTATTATTGCGCAAAATCCTACCTGCCGGTACAACAATCAATGTGGTCCATTACTGTGAAACGTTGAAAAACCTTCGCCACACGATCCGAAACAAGAGGAAAGACATGTTCTCGAAAAGAGTGCATTTCCATCAAAACAACAGTCGTCGGTACATTGCACGGGTCACAACCAGTCTCATCAACAAATTTGGATGGGATACTGTCACACACACACCCTACAGCCCAGACGTAGCCTCAAGTGACTTATATCTCTTCCCTAAATTGAAGAAATACCCAGGTGGGACACATTTCACAACTGGAGAGGAGCTGAAGAAACAGGTTTGAAGCTAACGTCATGGTACAGCAGGAGAGTTCTGCAATGCAGGCATATAGCAGATGGTACACCACATGCAAAAATGCAATGATCTTAGTGGGGATTACTTCGAAAAATGAGTAAAAGTCTAAGCTGTTGTTTTGTTATTCAATGCCAATAAACATGTTTCTGATTGTGAGAAATAATTGGGAACCTTATTTTATGGACGACCCTTGTACATTTGTTGTTGGTGGTAGAACTACTAGTATTTCTTGTTATATGCATCTGTGAATGATTTTAGAAGGGTTAGAAGGTAATTGGACGTGTCATAATGCTACTGTTTAAGAACAAAAAAAACATAATTCATATACACAGACATCAACATACTTACAGGTTAAAATACATGCAAATCACCCTAGTGCTGAGCATGTTTCTTTTGATGTTAGGAACTCATTCACTAATATACCTGTACAGGAGTGCCTAAACATTCTCATAGGCTTACTAGATAAGTTATGAGGTATCCCGGTTGTCACAGATGACATAAGGCTGGATACACAAACTTGCCTAATGCAAAATTATTTCCATTTCAATGGCAGAACATACAAACAGTTGGATGGTCTAGCTATGACATCCCCCCCTCAGTCCAGTTCTTGCTGAAATCTCAATGGACAATTTTGAAACACAGTTTCTGGAAAATAATCCACTCTCTTTCAAGGTTGGATACTGGTTTAAGTATATTGATCACGACCTACTAGACAATTCCTCAAGCAACTAAATTGTAAACACAACACTATAAAATTCACTATGGAGTTTGGGCATAACTGCATAAATTATTTAGATCTAACTGTAGACATCAGTGACAATATTCATATTTTCAAGATTTGTTGGAAACCTACCATCGTAGTATGGTAACAGCAGCCAATTCTCAACATCCAATGAACCATAAGCATGCTGCCTTTCATTCATGATACGTAGCCTGATATCCATCCCCGTGAGTGTAGAAAACTTCCCAATGTAATTAAATGCAATCAAACAAATACTATGAAAGTAGTAGGTTAACAAGGACATGGCTCCACTCTGCATTGTTTCCAAATTTATTCAAGCTGGCAGTCATAGATGTGGCAACATCACAATGATGTCATGGCGAGAAGTGAAAATTTCGGTTCGAAAATAGGTCAATTGGGCTACCAGCACTAGCCTAAGTCATCCAACCACCACCTCTTCCTTGGAATTGGCGGGAAAAGGACTCAGTCTGTGATGGGCTGCTGACTAGGATGGACATAAGTCTTTATTTTGCATGTATTGTTTGTTTAAACAGTTTGAGTTGTCATAGGCAGTAGCTCCATCCAGTATGTTCACTGTGAGGTCCTGAGTCCAACTGACCTAGTACACTGTACCGCCACCAGAGGGTGCTGTTGTCCCTCTCATGACGTAAACCAAGATGGCAGTCTGGGGAAAAGTGGCGGGAAAAGGACTCAGTCTGTGTCCAGCTGTTACAGATGGAGGAGTGTACTTTATTTATTTCAGTGGGAAGTTGGAACAAGTTATTTAGAGGTTGCATTTAATGTGGTTTATTAATTATGCTGATACAAAACATTCACCCTGAAGTGCTTGGGGTCACAATAAATAGCTTCCACACCTGCAAACTGCTCGTAAATTACCGAAGTAATACAGTACACTGATGTACAGACACACAAACAACTCGTTAATTGTCAAAATAAGGCATGTAAAACACTCTGCAAACACGCTCACTAATTGTAAATAGTTGAAATAATGCACTGCACAGCCTACAGATATTTTCTCAAAATAATGCAGTACACTGATGTAGAGATGCATTTACCGTTAATGACAGTGTGTTCATGGTCACGTGGCAGTTTGACACAGAAATTTACTTTGAGCGATTGATTCATTTTTGCATACAGATCCATAAAGTGCGATGAATTTGTTGTTTAGATGCTTACTGGATCATCGCCCAATTTTACAGTGGTTTGGTGACAATTGGTGCCAGTTCTGCATGGTCTCTACCATACAAGAAAACTCCACCAGTGGCTTCGTTTGTCTATATTTTTCCAACGGTAATCAGTCGCTCAAATTACTTCATTCTCACATCTCAGAAGGAAACCAAAGTGTCGTTTACTGAACCGACGGGCACAGCCAGCGTGTCGTCGGTGGGTTCAGTGCTGCCACCGAATCTACTGGGAAAAGCCAGAGCCCCCATGAGACTTACTAGCTGCAGGATGGGCCATGGCAGACTCAAGCCAATCTGTCCCTTATTTTACTTCAAAACTTCTTGTAAACGCTGGACTAATCGCTGTGCTTGCTGTGAGAACTACCATGTGCTACTGAAACTTGCCTACGCTGACGTACTAGCTGTATTTTTGAACAGCTTCACCAGACTTTGCATTTGGGAAGACAGTGGTTCAAACCACAGTGTGGTCATCCAGATTTAACTTTTCCACTGATCGCTTAAGGGAAATGAGAGGTTGATTCCTTTGGAAAGGCCTACTTTCTTCTCTATCCTTCTCCAAATCGTGTATGTGCATCGTCTCTAACGATTTGTTTGTTGGCTGGACGTTCAGCTCTAACCGCCCTTATTTCTAGACTTCACTATGGCCGTTACTGTGTCATTCAGTATTATGATGTTCCAGACTGTTTGCGTCTGAATCTCGTTAATTTTTGTGTGCTTCTGGATCTTTAAATGATCATTAATAAAGACTTCAATAAGCATGGTAATAAACAGATGCCTTTCCCTATTTCTTCCTAGGTTATTTATTAGTTAGATTACACCGGATTTTACGTGTACTTGTAAGATAACTTTGAATCTCTATATCTAGGAAACAGATGAAGATATCAATAAATTTTTCTAGGCTGTTCGATATCGGGATCTTAGGAATATATCGTACAATTTTCAGCCATTTCCTATGGCTAACCGTCTTGGGATATGCGGCTCGGTTTTGGTACGAAAAAATGACAAAGAACATCGTTTGTGGGGGTTTTCCAGGGAACCACCCGTGAACCAATGGTGTCTTCATATGCTCCTTATGGTCCATCGCAGACCACATCAAATGCAAAAAGAAGCAACTGATTTCTCCATTTGCCTAAGAGGAGGAAGTGTGTAACTTCGTACTTTCACCACGCACTGTAGGATAGTGACAATCAGACGATCCTTTGTTGGGTATACAAATGGCTTCTAGCCCAAGACCTATCAAAAATATTTGACCCTATATTTCTGTCACCAACAGAAATCGAGGTACGAACCCCAGAAGAACCCCGTTTTCATGCGCATCGTCTTGAAACAGATGCTGTAGCATGCGTGCGGATGAGTTCGACATTTTACTGACCTACCAAGCGGCGTTTTAATGACTTGTGGATGTTCGTCAAACCGCCTTCTCTTCTGGTATGAGTTCTCGTTGCGATTACATCTATAACAGTTTTTTTCTAAGATTTATTCTTCTGCAACTTCAGTTTTCGATTTGTTTTCTCCGGTAAATTTGCAGCTGTATAATTCAAATTATTGTTCTTTTATCTCACTTTCCATGCACCACTACATTACAAACTGTAGTTTCAGCAACTACTCACTCATTTCTAGAACAATGTTTGATAAAAGTACCTTCACTTTTACTCTGTTCAACATTTGTACCCTTGCTAGCATCTTGTAGTGTGTGTATCAGGTTACAAAGAGTACCAATACCTAAGATTTTTACTGATTTATTTACTTATTTACTTCGTTACTTCGTCTTCATGAATAGGCTTGTAACCTATTCCGAACACAGACCATTTTAGCAGTTGATGACCAAAGCCTCTTCTTGTAGTAGAATGATATTCAAAGCCAAATGTCTAACCTTAGTACTGTTTGAGGACACTTTGTTGTTCAAAGAAAATATCTTTAAACTGCTATCAGATTTCTTCATTCCTTTTCGTATCCCTTTGTGGGTAACGTGTTGCTGCTCTCATTTCAGATGTCTATGGTTTATTTTTGTAGCTCATTTTATTCACCAATCTCTCTCTTTTATACAGGAGAGTGAGTACAGGCTAGTTTTATTTCGTGGCTTCTCATTCACTTGCGATTGGTACACAAGTGAAACGACAGTTAAGGTGAAATGTTTTTAAATCTATTTCAGAAATTATGTGTTTTTTTTTTCTTCCCATGAGATGTTTTCTTCACCGACAATCCCATTCTAGTGATGAATTCCATTTGCTGCCATGTGCCATTAACGCCTAACGTCACTGTATTGATTTTATCGACTCGTCTCCTATATTTTTGAAACTGAACACGAATTTTATTTGATGCAATACCGCTAACTTGTTAGGTGGACACTGAATATCCCGGTCATTAAGCACATGTGATCCACGGCCCACAGCGAAGCTCCCAAAGGCGGAGAATAGTCAGGAAACATTTGATAAAACAATGCAACTCTTTTATACTACTTGGTGTTTTAATACGTGCTCATTGATGACATAACAAACAAAGCGCATTATCAAAAAGTTTGGATTGTGGGATACACGACGTCCACGCACTTGTAAACGTGTCTTAAAATGTAATTTGCGGAACTACCTTGTACTAGCTAAGACTGTTTAAACCATTATTCGTAAAATAAATTGTTAAAAGTAAAGTCAGCAAGCCGTATCCTATTCAAATAATATGCACTGTAACAAATGTTGCTAATAATAGCAATATTGAATTGTAAATATTAAGAAATAAACTTAATTGATAGTAGGTATTTGTTCCTTATCATAAATATTTATAAACAGTCAAAGTTGAAAAAATACTACATAAATAAAAAGACTAAGAATAAAAAAACAGTAAAATTTAGACACAGCGCGGATCGCACCATGAGCACATTTTCACTTTCAACATGGCTGATAGTCCAAATCCCAAAAAAATTTTCTATTTCCAAATTTTCAAAGAATATAAAATGGATGGAAGATGTACATGTTTGACATTCCTGGAATGTTGTTCATGGTATTAGTCCCAATTGGGTGCTTGCTGACTTTTTCTTGCAACAACTTATATTACGAATAATGCATAAAAAAGTCTAAGCTAGAATGAGGTAGTTTCCGAACATTACATTTTATGACACATTGGAAAGTGCGCGGGCGTCGCATGTCCTAGAATCCACACTTTTTGTTAATAGTATTTTGTTTGTTATGTCGTCATTAACAACAGATTACAATACCAAGTAATATAAAATAGTTGCACTTTTTTGTCGTGTGCTCCCAGATTAAAAGAACAGCAACGAACAGAGAATGCATAGTGGAAAATCTCGTTGAGAAGGCCTGGGTGTTTGTGTTGTCCTCATCATTTCATCATCATCCAGGAAAGTGGCGCAATTGGACTGAGCAAAGATTGGGTAATTGTACGGGCGCTGATAACCACGCAGTTGAGCGCCCCACAAACCAAACATCATCATCATCATCATCGAGAAGGTCTAGCTCCACTAATAACGGTAGCGATAAAGAAGTCAAAGAAGGAGATAGGAAGGAAGGGATGTTATTGTTGAATGTACTGTCTTTGTCGATGCGGCAACAATGAACACTAAAGTTAACGTTCCGTCAACGACGTTATAGAGAACGGAGCACTATCTTACTTGGAGAAGGACGCAAACGAGATGTGTTCAAGGAAAACTGAAATTATTTAGCAAATCTACAGAAAATCTATGTTTGCATGTACGGACGGGCAGTTCGAAAAGGAGCGTGCTTAACAACTGCACCACATCTTATGTGACGGAAGGTGACTCCACTGACGTACATGGAGAATTTTCTTGATACCGCGGAAGAAGTAAACTTGAAAATTTAACTGTCTTCCAAAAATTGAATATTCCATGTATGATTACGCCACATTTAGATTCCCCGACATAACTATGATACATAACTATAATCACCTTAGATGATATCTGTAACCTCTACCCCTAGTTATTTAAAGAATCTAACTCCTATGTACTAAACATCCCTTTCACGCATCTCAGTGTTTATGACGTCGAACCTCCTGAACTGTGTCGTACAATGATTTAATTTTGCAGGTACGGTCAGGAGTATGTGTGATTACTGTGTGCAAAATGTGTTGTCAATATAGTTTGTAGTAAAGCAGTTATAAATTAAAACGTTATGCATGATACTGCTGTTTTGCCGCATAAACAGCGAAAATGTAGTGAGCGATAACCCTTTTCCTATTAATTTTTTTATGTGTGGGAGGGGGGGGGGGAGGGGGAGGGTTCAGCGGGAAGAAATTCGAAGAGGTTCAAAATTATGGGAAACGTTTGTCGAAATTCGCCGACTGTTCTCAATCTCAAATGTAGAATGAATATGGTCTGGCTTATTTGCGCGCCATGAGCTACGGAACCTCAGAACACACACGCTATTTCTAACTTAAATACTTGACTTATTGTGGCAAACCTATAAACATAATACTATAGCTCCTAATGAGTAAATTATGGCTGTATTTTAAATGTTAATATCGTTCGATAATTACATGAGATAATGAAAATCTTTTTTTTTTTTTTTTTTTTTTTTTTTTTTTTTTTTTTTTTTTTTTTTTTTTTTTTTTTTGCTCTGGTTGTCGCTGGATAGGGAATCTACAATAGGGATCGTGCACCATTTCAGCCAGTTAGTAATATGGACTGTGATGCACATGGACTCATGTTTGTAAAACTGTGTTTTTCCTATTAATGTTCTCTCAAGGAGAATGAAAAATGAACAGCTGTAAAGACGAAGAGGTATCATACCTCTATGGAGCAACCGATGGAGAGCAGCAGAACGAAAGGCTCAGAGCGACATATTTTATACGGAGGAAGAGCTGCTTGGTAAGCATAAAAACAGTGAGCTCGCTTGACTGGCTTATAAACCTCTGTCGTTTAGACGAAGTGTGTGCAATTTATAAGGGGGTTATCAAAAAGTTTCCTTTCGAAGGCCACGCTAGCCCCTTGCCTACATGTCGGTGCTATGTACCAGCATAGGAGTCGCGTTGGATTTGCGAAGTACATTAGAACAATAGAGGCACCGCATTTTAGCATTTCACGCCTAATAACTGGGCTTTGACTTTAATCATACCTTTGTTTCTTTACGAGTCTCACAGTATCTGTGCGAGTATTGGATATAGACGAAAGCAGTGATATACGGAATTTTGGGTCGTTCCAGGGAGCATGCTCGGGCGGCTGAGGACGTGAAGGCGGAAATACGGGTTCGAGTCCCGGCCGGTACAAAGTTTCATTGTCATCTATGTATAGTGCAGGCAATATTTAGCCATATTAGCAAATGCGAATATGATTCTCGTAGTTATGCTTTCACCACCAGGTGGCAATGGCATCGTTTTCAGAATGACTGGAGGCTTAAACTCACTATAGTTCAGGAATGAGTCCACCTATCAGTGAAATCCGTATCGAAATCCCCGTAGTACTTCCTGAGATTAACCTCAACATACAGTCAGAAGCTGCATTGGGAAACTTTAATTTGTATACGTATGGGAAAAGGAAGGTAGACAGAAGACAGAGACATGGACAGAAGGTACTTCGGACTCCGGTTCTTATTTTGTTCAAAAATCGCAAAACTAATCATTTCTAATGCGAAACAGTATAACCCAGACTCGAATAGGTGAGATGTTGCTGTAATTGTGTTAGAAGATATTGCGAAGCACACTGAGGAGTTAAACTGAGAGGATTTTTATAATGATAAGATCACTAACATAATATTTGTGCAGGATTAGTGATGGTTGATAATTTTCTCTATCCTATGACATATGCGACAGTACACGTTGTGTTTCTGTGACGATGATAAAAACTCTCAGAGATGAAGAAGACTGGCACTACTAAATAAAGATGGGGAACCTTGATCTGGAAGAGAATGAATCGAAAGTTATAAAAAAAAATTTCAAATTTACCGTTTGTAAATTGAGCACAGTAGTTAAGGCGCTGGTCTCTTTGAGATAACAGCAGGAGCGCCAGAGAGTTCGTTCAGTAAAAACCACGAGCATTTCTTATATTTACCCATGAGAAATCTAGTTTGTACTCATCATTACTGACTTCGTTGTCGACTAAAGTCCAATACTAATCTTTCTTCCATCGTGCTTTACAAATATATGAAAAGCGAACTTCTCTTTTAGAAGATGTTTACATACCAGAGTTTGAAAGGAAACTGCTCATACTTATAACTAATAAGCATGTTAACCGATAGTCGGATAGATAGACTTTCGAAAGGCGACTCATTCCGCACTGTCGCTTGCTCCAAAAACTGCACGCTTACGGTGTATCCCATGATATACGCGGTTTTACAGAAAGTTTTCTAAGTGACAGGGAGCAGTATGTCGTCCTGAACGGGGTGACTTCAACAGAAACAAGTGTAACTTCAGGTGTGCTCCAGAGCAGCGTAATAGGTATGCTGCTTTTTTTACGAATTACATGAACAATCTGGTTGATGGTATTGACAGCGGCATTAGACTGTTTGACGATGATGCTGTAGTCTGCAGGAGAGCAGTATCACAAAAACGTTGTGAACAAATCAGTGAGGATTTGCAGAAAATAAATGCGTGGTGTAATGACTGGGAGTTATCTCTCAATATTAGTAAGTGTAACCTACTGCGGACAACAAGGCGAAAATCCCCATTAATGTAGGAGTACAAAATAAATGCCCAGTCTTTGGAAGCGGTAACATCCGTCAAGTATCTGAGTGTGACTATTCGAAATGATCTCAGATCATATTACACAAGTAACGCGTAAGGCGAACTCTAGACTGCGATTTATTGGTAGAATCCTGAAGCAATGCAGTCCTTCAACAAAGGAAACAGCTTACAATACGTTAGTTCGTCCAGTCTTAGAGTATTTTTCGTCTGTATGGGACCCTTGCCAGTTGGGTCTGATTCAAGAGATTGAGAACGTCCAAAGAAGAGCATCAAGATTGGTGACCATGCACACTTCGCCATCGCGTGAGCGCTACAAATCTCATAGAAAGTTGGAACTGTGACATACTTGCAGATAGACGACGCGCTAAGCGGAAGGGGCTGTTCACTAAATTTCACTTTCAAATCGAGCAATGATCACCATTCAAAGATAAGTGAAATTAGACCTCGTACAGAGGGGTTCAGACAGTCGTTTTTCCCTCGCTTGATCCGCGAGTGGAACAGCGGGGGGAGGGGGGGGGGGCATGTGACTGGCGTGAATTGTATCCTCCGCCACACACCGCTTGGTGGCTAGCGGAGTATATATGTGGATTTGTAGATGTAGGTATGTTGATGTAGATAGTCGATATTTAAATACATTCGTTATAGGTCTTAAAATATCGATGTTTCAGTATCGATACTAATGTCTTTGACACAACACAAGAACAACGTTACAGACAAAGTTCAAAAAGTATCCACTAGGTGGAATTCAAAGTTCCACATGATTCAAAGATTTCTGCACCAGCATCGAATGATTAGTATTATCAAATGGTTCAAATGGCTCTGAGCACTATGGGACTTAACTTCTGAGGTCATCAGAGAACTTAGAACTACTTTAACCAAACTACCCTAAGGACATCATTGCACGCCAGATGGAAGTGTTTTGTCACGGCTGGCTTTCCCAAGGCTGTCAGCTGTTCTGATGGAGTATCGTCTACACCCGGGACCTTGTTTCGACTTACATCTTTCAGAGCTTTGTCAAATTCTCCTCGCAGTGACATGTCTCCCATCTCATCTTCATATCCATCCACTTACCTTTCTATAATATTGCTGCGAAGTTCATCTCCCTTGTTTAGACCGTCTGTATACTCCATCCATCTTTCAGGTTTTCTTTCTTTGCTTAGGACTCGTTTACCATCTAAGCTCTTCGTATTCAGACAGTTGCTTCTCTTGTCCCCAAAGGCCTCTTTAATTTTTCTGTAGGCGATATCTGTCTTTCCCCTAGTGAAATATGCTTCTAAATTCTTAAATTTGACCTTTAGCCATTCCTACTTAGCAATTTTGCCCTTCTTGTCAATCTCATTGTTTTATTTTTAATTTTTTTCCTTTCATCAATTAACTCAATATCTCCTGTTTTATCCAAGGACTCCTACTAAGCCTTGTCTCTTTACCTATTTGATCCTCTGCTGCCTTCACTATCTCATCTCTTAAGGCTACCCGTTCGTCTTCTACTGTATTCCTTTCGCCTGTTCTAGTCAACCGTTATACAGGGTGAAAAGTATTTATAAACCGACAAACTCTGAGTGGTTGCAGGGGACATCAAAACAAGTATTTACCCCTAATGTCATTTTTTCCTATGAGGATTATTTAAACCGGTGGAGGGCGTATTAAGCTCTTCAGTTGTTAAAGGCCGTATTATGCTCTTCAGTTGTAGGCAACTGCTGTCCACCAGTGTAGTAGTGCATTGTCTCTGTTTACTAATGGAGCGATACACCTGGAGTGAGTACACTCATATGGTTGGTGCGTACTGCGTAGCGCACCACAACGGACGAGCTGCACAGCGGGTTTATAAACAATAATGGCTCTGAGCACTATGGGACTCAACATCTTAGGTCATAAGTCCCCTAGAACTTAGAACTACTTAAACCTAACTAACCTAAGGACATCACACACACCCATGCCCGAGGTATCAACAATAATATCCTAATCGCCGAATCTCGGACCATACGACCTTCGCTGATGTGTACCAACGTCTGCTTGAGACTGGGTCATTTAGCAGATTACCTGGACAGCGACACAATCGCTCTGTAAGAACGCTGCAATTTGAGGAAGCTGTATTGCAGCATGTGGAGTGGGATCTTTCAATCAGCACTCGTGCAATTGCACGTAACATGGGGACGAATCAGACGAATGTAAGAACAGTCCTTCGAGAGCAATTGTTACGTCCATTTCACTTACAGTGTTTCCACAACCTGGAATCAGTTGATTGGCCACCCAGAGCGCAGTTCCCCTACCAGTTTAAATACTCCTCATAGGAAAACATGACATTAGGGGAAAATATTTATTCTGATGTCCCCTACAACCTCCCAGAGTTTGTCGGTTTAAATACTTTTCACCCTGTATAATGCTCGCTCTGAAGCTCTCAACAACCTTTGGCTATTTCAACTTTCTAGGTACTGTCTCTCTAAATTCCTACCTTTTTTCTGTTTCTGCAATTTTAATTTACAGTTCATAACCAATAAATTGTGGTCAGAATCCACATCTCTCACTGGAAATTTCTTACAATTTAAAATCTGGTTCCTATATATCTGTCTAACCATTACATAATCAATCTGAAACCTTCCGGTGTCTCTAGGTCTCTTCCACGTATAAAACCTTCTTTATGGTTCTTAAATCAAGCGTTAGTGATGATTAAATTATGTTCTGCGCACAAATTCTAACAGACGGCTTCTTCCTTCGTTACTTTTCCCCATGCCATATTCACCTACGATTTTTCCTTCTCTTCCTTTTCCTACTCTCGAATTCCAGTCCCACTTCCTGATCAAATTTTCACCTCCTATAACGATCTGAATAATTTCTTTCATCTCATCACACATTTCTTCAATCGCTCATCATCTGAGGAGCTAGTTGGCATACAAACTTGTATTTCCGTAGTAGACGTGGTTTTGTGTCTATCTTGGCTACGATAATGCGTTCAATATGTTGTTCATTGAAGCTTACCTGCGTTCCTATTTTGTTATTCATTATTGAACCTATTCCTGCGTTACTCCTATTTGCTTTAGTATTTATAACCCTGTATTCACCTACGAGGAAGAGTATAATCAATGTGTTGTGTTGATCTACATTCCATTTAATTAATTTCCTTTCATTCAGCAATTAATAAACAAACAAATATGTCACCTTATTAAATTCTATCTATTATTCAAGTAGATAAAATGTCTGGAACGGCTTTATAAATTTTAGTTACCTAAGTGGGAATGATAGGAGTACTCTTGAAATAAAAATAGTATTTGCCTTCGAGTTTCAGTACAAAGGAACACATTTCTTGTCACTGGCGTTTAAAAGCCATTGTGTATAATTTTCACAGTAATGTCTCTGAAGGGGCGGTTCATTGTCTTAGAGAAATTGAAAGGTACCAATATTCCTGCCCCCCATAGAGTCATATTGTAACTTGTAGTGAATGATTTGAAGACGAGAAAAGTGTGTGGAAAGTTTGTCCCACATATCTTCACTCTTGAAGAACAGAAAAAGACAACAACAAGAACAACAACAAGAACAACAACAACAACGCGTGGATGACTGCTACGACTTGACTGAAATGGAAAGAGCAGTCAATTCTTGTCTGGGAAAAATCAGCACGGGTGTTGATACTCGGTGTTATCAATAACAACCTACTAAAATATGACAAAGTGCAGAAATTGACATCAGTGGTCAATGCATTGACGACATAACCGACGTTCAAGTCAATGTCAGGCGCGAGTTGAACGACATTCCAAAGAAGGGCTTTTCTAACTGTTTCACACGGCTCTATTAACGTTCTGTGTGTTGTATTCAAGTGAGGAGAGACTAAGTAGAACACCCGAACCGTTAAAGCAACCATCTTAACGTTTGTCTCTTTTTATTAATCCTATCTCGAAACTTTTCGCACTGATGGGGTAAGCACTCTAAGGTGACAAAAGTCATGGGATAGCGGTACACACATATACAAAAGGGAGTAGTCACGAACGAAAGGTATAAAAGGTCATTGAATTGGCGGAGTTGTTATTTCTAATCAGGCGCTTCAAGTGAAACGGTTTCCGACGTGATTACGGTCACAAGATGCGAATTAACAGACTTTGAACGCAGAACTGTAGTTGGAGCTTGACGCGTGGGACATTTCATTTCTGAATCTTGTAGGGAATTCAATATTCTGAGACGTACATTGTCAAGAGTGTGCTGAGAATACCAAATTTCAGGCATGATCTCTCACCACGGATAACCCAGAGGCCGACGACCGCCACTTACAATCAAGAGCAGCAGCGTTTGCATAGAGCTGTCCTTTAGGCAGTCCAGCGAAATTTAGCGTTACTGGGCTGTGGCAGCAGATGCCCGACGCGCGAGTCCTTGCTAACAGCACGACATCGCCTACAGCGTTTCCCTTGGGGTCGTGACCGTACGGTTTGGATCCTAGGCACCTGTAAAACCGTGGCCCCATAAGTTAAAATTTCAGCTGGTAGAAGCTGATGGTAGGGTTCTAGTTTGGCGCAAAGCACACGAATCCATGTTAAGAAGCTGGTGGTGGCTCCATACTGGTGTGTGCTGCGTTTACGTAACGGACAGGGTCCTCTTGTCCAACTGAACCGATTATTGAGAGGAAATGGTTATGTCAGGCTAATGGAAGACGACATGCAGCCATTCATGGAGTTCAGTATTTAAGCATGAAAGTTCTCCATGTCACTGGGCCACAATAGTTCCCGACAGGTTTGAAGAACATTCTAGACAGTTCGAGCGAATGATTCGGCTACCCGTTCAACATTCATGGGACTTAATCGAGAGGGAGAAGCGGGTACGACAACATATTAGGAGGTTCAAAAAATGGCTCTGAGCACTATGGGACTTAACATCTATGGTCGTCAGTCCCCTAGAACTTATAACTACTTAAACCTAACTAACCTAAGGACATCACACACATCCATGCCCGAGGCAGGATTCGAACCTGCGACCGTAGCATATTAGGAGGTGTCCCATGACTTTTGTCACCTCATTGTATATGACAACACAACTAGGTCTCTATACTCATGAAATAATGAGTGCTATCGATAGGGGATGTCAAATTGATTCCATATTTTTAGATTTCCAGAAGGATTTCAACACCGTTTTCTCACAAGCGACTTCTAACCAAATTGCTTGCCTAGGGAGTATCGCCTCAGTTGTGTGATTGGATTTGTGATATCCTGTCAGAAAGGTCACAGTTCGTAGTAATAGACGGAAAGTCATCGAGTAAAACAGAAGCAATATCCGGCGTTCCCCAAGGAAGTGTTATAGGTCCTCTATTGTTCCTGATCTATATTAACGACATAAGAGACAATCTGAGTAGCCGTCTTAGATTGTTTGCAGATGATGCTGTCATTTACCGTCTTGTAAAGTCATCAGATGATCAAAACGACTTGCAAAATGATTTAGATAAGATATCTTGTAAGTAGGCTGTTTATGTTTTCTTATTGGCAACGTTACATAGCGCTCTGTATGAAAATCACTGGCTGTGCTGTGTGCAGTCTGTAGCTAGTTTGCATTGTTGTCTGCCATTGTAGTGTTGGGCAGCGGCAGCTGGATGTGAACAGCGCGTAGCATTGCGCAGTTGGAGGTGAGCCGCCAGCAGTGGTGGATGTGGGGAGAGAGATGGCGGAGTTTGGAAATTTGTAAGACTGGATGTCATGAACATGTATATTATGGTTTTTCAACACTATTAAGGTAAATACATTGTTTTTCTCTATTAAAATCTTTCATTTGCTAACTATGCCTATCAGTAGTTAGTGCCTTCCGTAGTTTGAATCTTTTATTTAGCTGGCAGTAGTGGCGCTCGCTGTTTTGCAGTAGTTCGAGTAACGAAGATTTTTGGTGAGGTAAGTGAATTGTGAAAGGTATAGGTTAATGTTAATCAGGGCTATTCTTTTGTAGGGATTTTTGAAAGTCAGGTTGCGTTGCGCTAAAAATATTGTGTGTCAGGTTAAGCACAGTCTCGTATACAATTCTTCAAAAGGGGACATTTCAATCTGTATGGTGCGAAAAGTGGCAATTGACCCTGAATAAAGAAAAGTGTGAAGTTATTCACATGAGTACTGAAAGAAATTAGCTAAATTTCGATTACGCGATAAGTCACACAAATATGAAGGCTGTAAATTCAACTAAATACTTAGGGATTACAATTATAAATAACCTAAATTGGAACGATCACATAGATAATATTGTGCGTAGAGCAAACCAAAGACTACGATTCATTGCCAGAACACTTACAAGGTGCAACAGGTCTACTAAAGAGACTGCTTACACCACGCTTGTCCGTCCTATTCTGGAGTGCTGCTGTGCGGTGTGGGATCCGCATCAGATGGGACTGACGGATGACATCGAAGAAGTACAAAGAAGGGCAGGTAGTTTTGTATTATCGCGAAATTGTGGAGATAGTGCCACAGAAATGATACGTGAATTGGAGTGGCAATCATTGAAACAAAGGCGTTTTTCGTTGCGACGGGATCTTCTCATGAAATTTCAATCACAAGGTTTCTCCTCCCATTGCGAAAACATTCTCTTGGCACCCACCTACATAGGGAGAAATGATCATCACGATGAAGTAAGAGAAATCAGGGCTTGCACAGAAGAATTTAAGAGCTCGTCTTTCCCGCGTGCCGTTCGAGAGTGCAATGGTAGAAAGACAGCTTGAAGGTGGTTCATTGCACCCTTTGCCAGGCACTTTATTGTGAATAGCAGAGTAATCACGTAGATGTAGATAAGTTGTAGGATTGTAATGTCAATTATCGCTGGGTCGGTTATTATTGCCCATCAAGTTTTAGGATATTGATGATGAAATCGAAATCAGCATTTGTCAGCATCACACATTCTTGATAATTAGCTTTCTTAAAGACAATATCAGTTCGAAACGAGAGTCTGGTGTCGCACTGTTTACAGTTGCTCGCGTAAAGAATAGGTCGCGAGCGGAAGACACACAGCTCGGCCGGCCGCTGCCCTGATACACGGGGGTTGGCGGGCTGGTGCGATGACGCAGGCGAAGCGCCGCATCAAACGACCAGCCGCCCTTTTTTCCCGCGCCACGCGTCAGACGAAAGGCCGTCCAGAAATAACTTCATACGCCTCGTTTGGAATAAATAAACTGCCCTACAGCTCATTGAGCTTCCCCTTTTTTTACCGAAAGCCCGACGGTTTCGTATCGCCGGCGGTACTTTTAGTACTACGCAAGATCGAATCGTATAAAACTCCTCCTACATCTTATCTGTCCTTAATTTTCTTCACAAGAAGAAGCGACCGGTTGGTAGGACATGTTCTGAGGCATCGAGGGATCACAAATTTGGCATTGGAGGGAAGCGTGGAGGGTATAAATCGTAAAGGGAGGCCAAGAGATGAATACACTAAGCAGATTCAGAAGGATGTAGGTTGCAGTAGGTACTGGGAGATGAAGAAGCTTGCACAGGGTAGAGCAGCATGGAGAGCTGCGTAAAGCCAGCCTCTGGACTGAAGACCACAACAACAACAACATTGTCTGCTCCTATTTAGAGTCCACCACGCCCCACTACACGATCCATGGCCACTGATGACACTTCAAATCCAACAATGGTTGCTGCGCGGAGTTGCCGCGCGGTTAGAGGCGCCGTGTCACGAATTCGCGGCCTCTCCCACCGGAGGTTCGCGTTCACCCTCGGGAATAGCTATATGTCCATAGCGTTAAGTTAGTTTAGGTAATGTGGAAGTTTAGGGACCGATGACCTCTGCTGTTTGGTCCCTTAGGAATTCACACACATTTGAACAACAACGTTTCTTGTGAACTCGAACTGGATCATTAACTACTTCGCAATATTCAACAGTTTTGAAAGTACTACCCTATTTTTATTAATCTGTAACCATTATTTATATGAGTACCGCATTAAAGAAAGTATCATATGAGATGATCTTAAAAAAGTTAAATTTTTTCGTGGTGACATCTTTAACGTCATTCACGCACTTTCCCCATCTTACGTTACTGTAACGAGTAGCTCTTAAGCATGAGAAAAAGCAAATCGGAAATTTGTAACCTACTTCGTCAGGTTAGCTGATACTAGCTGCGCCAAAACATGGAGACTGCCTGGACTCATCCTGTAGAATTCGTGCTGAGAGATCTGACGAGAAATCAAAGTCGAACTAAATTTGATATTTGTAGCATTGCACACATCGAGTACGTCCTTTTCTTTTTCAATTTTTTGAGCTTTAAATAACGATAAGACACAATAAAGTCCTCATGACTACAACTGAAAGTTAAAGAGACACGTAATTACTGCTGTCTTCTTGCTTCTAGAATCGAAAGCCGCATCACTCATCGTATCGCGTACTGTATCGTCCCAATGGAAACACGAGCGCAGTGCGTCGTGAGACCGTTATTGCAACGCTTGTATTTAAATAATTTCATTGATCAGCATGAATCGTAAAAGAAAACCAAAGCGCTGTCTCATAATATGTAAAGGAGAGCTCTTCATGAAGTTAAGTACCATAATAATAATGAGCGTATGGCATTGGTGACCGGGAGACCCCTCGCGGGGCGGGGTTCAGCCGCCGCTCCACAAGTTCTTTAACGCCACTACGGCGACTGAGGATGAAATGATGATGAAAGACACACAACGCCCAGTCATCTCGAGGCAGAGAAAATCCCTGATCCTGCCGGGAATCGAACCTTTTTTTGTAACCATATATATTTATTTAAATATATTAACAAACGATACATTTAAACAAAGAAACATTTCATTCTATTATCCTATTTCTAGAGCTGGTTAACATTACTGTCATTTTATAGGTTTTCGTTTGTATTTTTTTCATTTTTCTCTTATTGTTGTCCTTGAAACCTTCTACATGGCCATTTATCGTCTTTTTTGTTTTGGTAAAGCATTGCAGGAGAGGCATAATAATTTATACGTAGCATCGACACATTGATTTTGAGTTCAAACTTCTGTGTGTCATGCACTTGTGATGCCACGTTCAGATTGTGTATTCTGGTTTGATCTCTTCCTTTAGTTTGCACTGTTAGGTGGGACAGTTTGAGGAAAAACATCAGGATGATAGATGGACACAAGTGGAAGAAATTTTTTTTTTACATGTGCTACAGATTGTACATAAATTGAAGAAGAAGGAAAAAAATTGTCATATTATATAAGAGAAATAGAGAGGAAAGGGTGAGTAAACAATATAAATTTTATAGGGCACTTAGTATAGGAAACCATTCAAAAAAATTATGAGTAGTTGGCACTTTCCCCTAAGTAGTGCTTGTATCCTAGACAATATAGTACAAAAATGAAGAAGAAAGAAAAAAAAATCACTGTTAGTACGAGAACGATACAGCAAGACCACGACCCGTCGACGTTAAGTACAATGTGTAGAGCACACATAAATGTAAAACTATGTAATCGCAAAACCTTTGTTATATTAACTTTGTTAAAGCTTGCAAAAAAGACAGTGCTTCTGTCTGGAATGGGCTCAGGTCCGCAGCTATTAACGGTGCCATAAAATCATTTCAAAAATTTGTAACTGGTTGTAATATTTTCTACAGTGTAGTTTACGAAAGCAGATGCGGTAAAAATTAAATGGTCGTGTGGTATTGATGGCCAGGAGCCCCCATCCGGGAAAGTTCAGCCGCCGAGTTGGAAGTCTTATTTCAGGTGGCACCACACAGGGAGACTTGCGTGTCGGTGATGATGAAATGACGATGTGTTCTTTAATCAAAACGAATGAAATAATTCTACTTTTTATCTGGTATTTCCCTATAAATATATCGAGCATTGTAAGACTACACAAAGAAAAAATTTACTCCTCCAAATCATCTTAAAAATCTCAGTATAATTTGTACTCTTCGTTTATTATCAAAGCACACGAATTTTTGCGTTAATTTCGTATTGCCGTCACTGGTGCCAGGCAACAGACTAGTTTTATTCAACAGTTGTTGTTGTGGTCGTCAGTCCTGAGACTGGTTTGATGCAGATCTCCATGCTACTCTATCCTGTGCAAGCTTCTTCATCTCCCAGTACTTACTGCAACCAACATCCTTCTGAATCTGCTTAGTGTATTCATCCCTTGGCCTCCCTTTACGATTTATACCCTCCACGCTTCCCTCCAATGCCAAATTTGTGATCCCTCGATGCCTTAGAACATGTCCTACCAACCGGTCGCTTCTTCTTGCGAAGTTGTGCCACAAACTCCTCTTCCCCCCAATTCTATTCAATACCTCCTCATTAGTTATGTGATCTACCCATCTAATCTTCAGCATTCTTCTGTAGCACCACATTTCGAAAGCTTCTATTCTCTTCTTGTCCAAACTATTTATCGTCCACGTTTCACTTCCATATATGGCTACACTCCATACAAATACTTTCAGAAATGACTTCCTGACACTTAAATCTATACTCGATGTTAGCAAATTTCTCTTCTTCAGAAACGCTTTCCTTGCCATTGCCAGTCTACATTTTATATCCTCTCTACTTCGACCATCATCAGTTATTTTGCTCCCCAAATAGCAAAACTCCTTTACTACTTTAAGTGTCTCATTTCCTAATCTTATTTCCGCAGCATCTTCCGATTTAATTCGACTACATTCCATTATCTTCGTTTTGCATTTGTTGATGTCCGTCTTATATCCTCCTTTCAAGACACTGTCCATTCCGTTCAGCTGCTCTTCCAGGTCCTTTGCTGTCTCTGACAGAATACCAATGTCATCGGCGAATCTCTAAGTTGTTATTTCTTCTCCATGGATTTTAATTCCTACTCCGAATATTTCTTTTGTTTACTGCTTGTTCAATATACAGATTGAATAACATCGGGGATAGTCTACAACTCTGTCTCACTCCTTTCTCAACCACTGCTTCCCTCTCATGCCTCTCGAATCTTATAACTATTAACTGGTTTCTGTACAAATTGTAAATAGCCTTTCCCTCCCTGTATTTTACCCCTGCCACCTTTAGAATTTGAAAGAGAGTATTCCAGTCAACAGTACTAAAACAATTCCCATTGAACTGGTTCTTTCATTTTGGAGACTTAAACCACGCGGTCCTTTTACCGAAGAAATGAGAGAGTCTCTCGGCATTATTTGTCCAAACGCTTGTAACACTGTGCCAGCAGCACCTGTACGCCCGGCTTTGACATATCTTCAGCAGCAAGTCGTGGAACAAAGCCCGTTGAGCGAACGTCGCCAGTACGTATGACATAATACACCGAGTGACATCTGTAAGACGCCAACTGAGAAGAGCTCGTTATCCTCTCCTTACCCGAAGCATGATTTACGACGGAAACCACTTCTGCTCCTCCGACAAGTACCCCGTACGACGTCCCCGCGACAGGCCATTACAGCCCCTCGCGCCCCCCTCCGTGTCTCTCGCGTTACCGACACGACGGTCGTCTCTCGTTGCTCACACCAGATGCTCGATCGATCACCCCACCTCGCACCCCGTTCCCTCCCTCACTCCCTCCCTCCTCCTCGTAAAACGCGTCAGCCAATGTGTTTTCTCACAGAAGTGCAGCGTCGACAGTCGCAGTATCGATTTTGTGCTGTAATAATCTCCCGGCAAGTGGTCGCCAAGTAGGAGGACACACCCTACAGAACTTGTTACAAACAACTTTTCCTTTGATATTAAGCACCGTGACGACATTAACATTCCACTCTGCCACCAGAAACCATTGCATACAACTTCTCTATGTTTTACGCCCCATTTTACCATCCACAGGTTTCGCTTTTCTTATGAGAGAACAGCTCATTGACATCTTGGTATATCAAAGTCGCGATCAATGTTCCACAAACAAGCACCGTTATAGCCCCATCATAATGACAAAGAAAGGTCTTTTTCTTGCATTCCCACACCACGACGCTTGTAATACAGTACCTGTACAAAAGTATCGTTACACCCCTACTTAATGCGGAAGTGATCATTAGGTGGCTGATGGTTCTGAACACTATGGGACTTAACATCTTAGGTCATCAGTCCCCTAGAACTTAGAACTACTTAAACCTAACTAACCTAAGGACATCACACACATCCATGCCCGAGGCAGGATTCGAACCTGCGACCATAGCAATCGCGCGGTTCGATCATTAGGTGTCACGACGCGGACCCGCCCCGCCACTATGGAAGGAAGCAATGAGCACTGTGTTGTACCCTAGTCAAATGGTGGTTTTCCAATAATAAAATGGCGGAAGCTTTTTTCTCAATAGTCCTATTTGTTTTTTGTAGCGATGAATAAGAATTTCGTGTTTGCTCCCTTGCAAGAGGTCGGTTTCGCAACGAAAAACATACAAAACTCCAAAATTTCGCAACTTTGGTCAGTTCTTCCCTTATATCTAGAAAAGTGAGCGTTGACCACTCTATTCAACATTAGATTAGATGAAATTTTCAGCCAGTCGTGGTGGCCGAGCGATTCTGGGCGCATCAGTCCAGAACCGCGCGACGGCTACGGTCGCAGGTTCGAATCCTGCGTCGGGCATGGATGTGTGCGATGTCCTTAGGTTAGTTAGGTTTGAGTAGTTCTAAGTCCTAGGGGACTGATGATCTCAGATGTTAAGTCCCATAGTGCTTAGAAGAGGTTGTTTTGAATGAAGTGACGCGAAAACATGTTTGGTGAAAAGATTAACAAATTATATTTTCAGCGTATTAAGTAAAATGTAAATGTCGTGTGACTAGGGCCTCCCCTCGGATAGACCGTTCGCCGGGTGCAAGTCTTTCGATATGACGCCACTTCGGCGACTTGCGGGTCGAAACGTATTAAGTAAATGAAACTGAACAGAAAGATCAATATGAAATGTACGGGTATATGGTAACAGGCACGTGTCATGAAATGAGTGAATGTGGAGCTCAGGTTTGCATCATCCCATGGAACATGTTTTCCATCTGGAAAAGAAACATGGCATTTAGAGATACAATATGTATACAAAAGACACGTAAGTTGTACACTGAACTATCGATGTATGAAGAAATACACTGAAACGCCAAAGAAACTGATAAAGGCATGCGTATTCAAATACAAAAATTCAAATGGCTCTGAGCACTATGGGACTTAACATCTGAGGTCATCAGTCCCCTACAACTTAGAACTACGTAAACCTAACTAACCTAAGGACATCACACACATCCATGCCCGAGGCAGGATTCGAACCTGTGACCGTAGCGCCTAGAACCGCTCGCCACATCGGCCAGCATTTAAATACAGAAATGGTGAACAGGTAGAATACGGCGCTACGCTCGGAAACGCCTATGTAAGACAACAAGTGTGTGGTGCAGTTATTAGATCGGTTACTACAGCTAAAATGTCATGTTATCAAGATTAAAGTATTTTGAACGTACTGTTATAATCGGCGCACGAGCGATGGGACACAGCATCTCCGAGGTAGCGATGAAGTGAAGATTTTCCCACACTACCATTCCACGAGTGTGCAATGAATATCAGGAATCCGGTAAAACATAACATCTCCGACAACACTGCGGCCGAAAAAGATCCTGCAAGAACGGGACCAACGACGACTGAAGAGAATCGTTCAAAGTAACAAAAGTGCAACACTTCAGAAAATTGCTGCAACAAGTGTCAGCGTGCGAGTCATTCAACGAAACATCATCGATATGGGCTCTCGGAGACGAAGGCCCACTCGTGTACCCTTGATGACTGCACGACACAAAGCTTTATGGCTTGCCTGGGCCTGTCAACACCGACATTGGACTGTTGAAGACTGGAAACATGTTGCCTGGTCGGACGAGTCTCGTTTCAAAATGTATCGAGCGGATGGACGTGTACGGGTATGAAGACAACCTCATGAATCCATGGACCCTGCATGTCAGGAGGGGACTGTTAAAGCTGGTGGAGCCTCTGTAATGGAGTGAGGCGTGTGCAGTTGGAGTGATATGGGACTCTTGATACGTCAAAATACGACTCTGACAGGTGACATGTACTTAAGCATCCTGTCTGATCACCCGCATCGATTCATGTCCGTTGTGCATTGGGCAATTCCAGAAGGACAACGCGATACCCCAAGTCCAGAATTGCTACAAAGTGGCTCCAGGAACACTCTTCTGAGTTTAAACACTACCATTGGCCACCAAACTCCCCAGACATTAACATTATTGAGTATATGTGGGATGCCTTGAAACGTACTGTTCATTAACCGAGTCCACGCCACGTCGTGTTGCGGCACTTATTCGTGCTCGCGGGGGCCCTACACGATATTAGGCAGGTGCACCAGATTCTTTGGATATTCAGTGCAAATTGCAATCAAGATGAGCGGAAAACTGAGTTCATTTCGTGATCACAATACACGAATATCCTCTTGAGCGCACCATTCAGAAGTGTCTGACTCCATTTGATTCCAGCACTGTTCTAGCACTTCCTATTTCACCATTGGCTGAAGGTCATCCCCACCAAAAACACATGTCTTTACGTTCTACAGACATGATTTCACTCACCTCGACCATTTTCCACACTAAACTAATATAATATAACAATATTTAAATAAAGGAAATGTAAGAATTACTTATTTCTTCTTTATAGAGGCGTCTTTTGTCATTCTTTCCCGTGATGGCAGAAACAATATCATACCCCACAGAAAACTGCATAAATTTGACTCGTATGAGGTCTTCATTCTGCATTTAGTTGCTATGCTACTGTGGAGAATACGATGTTCTGGCAAAAATTTGCGCAATGAAAAAGGTGTAAATACACTCCTGGAAATTGAAATAAGAACACCGTGAATTCATTGTCCCAGGAAGGGGAAACTTTATTGACACATTCCTGGGGTCAGATACATCACATGATCACACTGACAGAACCACAGGCACATAGACACAGGCAACAGAGCATGCACAATGTCGGCACTAGTACAGTGTATATCCACCTTTCGCAGCAATGCAGGCTGCTATTCTCCCATGGAGACGATCGTAGAGATGCTGGATGTAGTCCTGTGGAACGGCTTGCCATGCCATTTCCACCTGGCGCCTCAGTTGGACCAGCGTTCGTGCTGGACGTGCAGACCGCGTGAGACGACGCTTCATCCAGTCACAAACGTGCTCAATGGGGGACAGATCCGGAGATCTTTCTGGCCAGGGTAGTTGACTTACACCTTCTAGAGCACGTTGGGTGGCACGGGATACATGCGGACGTGCATTGTCCTGTTGGAACAGCAAGTTCCCTTGCCGGTCTAGGAATGGTAGAACGATAGGTTCGATGACGGTTTGGATGTACCGTGCACTATTCAGTGTCCCCTCGACGATCACCAGTGGTGTACTGCCAGTGTAGGAGATCGCTCCCCACACCATGATGCCGGGTGTTGGCCCTGTGTGCCTCGGTCGTATGCAGTCCTGATTGTGGCGCTCACCTGCACGGCGCCAAACACGCATACGACCATCATTGGCACCAAGGCAGAAGCGACTCTCATCGCTGAAGACGACACGTCTCCATTCGTCCCTCCATTCACGCCTGTCGCGATACCACTGGAGGCGGGCTGCACGATGTTGGGGCGTGAGCGGAAGGCGGCCTAACGGTGTGCGGGACCGTAGCCCAGCTTCATGGAGACGGTTGCGAATGGTCCTCGCCGATACCCCAGGAGCAACAGTGTCCCTAATTTGCTGGGAATTGGCGGTGCGGTCCCCTACGGCACTGCGTAGGATCCTACGGTCTTGGCGTGCATCCGTGCGTCGCTGCGGTCCGGTCCCAGGTCGACGGGCACGTGCACCTTCCGCCGACCACTGGCGACAACATCGATGTACTGTGGAGACCTGACGCCCCACGTGTTGAGCAATTCGGCGGTACGTCCACCCGGCCTCCCGCATGCCCACTATACGCCCTCGCTGAAAGTCCGTCAACTGCACATACGGTTCACGTCCACGCTGTCGCGGCATGCTACCAGTGTTAAAGACTGCGATGGAGCTCCGTATGCCCCGGCAAACTGGCTGACACTGACGGCGGCGGTGCACAAATGCTGCGCAGCTAGCGCCATTCGACGGCCAACACCGCGGTTCCTGGTGTGTCCGCTGTGCCGTGCGTGTGATCATTGCTTGTACAGCCCTCTCGCAGTGTCCGGAGCAAGTATGGTGGGTCTGACACACCGGTGTCAATGTGTTCTTTTTTCCATTTCCAGGAGTGTATGTAACAAATCAATAACTAAATTAGATACAGATGAGCAGATTTCATGAATGATAGCTATAGTGCAAATGTGTCATCCAGAGATATTTTTTCGTTGAAATCGCACGAAGCGTTTAAAAGTCGTTAATTCCAAAGTTGTTAATTCTAACACTAATAGATACCCGAACACTTTTTGACACCAGTAAAGCGTAATCTCACGCGTTAAATAAGGATTGTATCTATGCAAACACATCCAGTTCTAGAACAACTGTAGATTGTCCAGAAACCAAGTATCTATTGGTAAATGATCGAGACTAATTCCTTAAGTATCTAAGTTAAAAAAATTTACTTTGCAGTTAGAGGTATTCTCTTGAGAACTTTTACCTTCAACAAGTGTAATAGTAGAAAACTCTGTCTTCGTAGTTGGTGAATTTCTCAAACTACTCGTACTATTCTCATGCAGACACTTGGTTTGCTGTGCATAAGAGTTATTCTCTTGCTGTACTTTGGGCTACCCTCATGATTAGGCGATCGCTGTGCGCAGAGGACGTGTTTCCCAAGCCGCGTCGCTCCTAGTAGCCACGGCCAAGAAATAACACGTTGTCATGTTGTAAAGACGATAACTCAGTAGGCATGAAGCTTTGTTTTCTATTAAAATCTCACCTCCATGAGTTAGGCACAATTCTATGCAAATTTGTTTCGTAGTAGGGTACAGTTAATGCATTCGGTGCATTATGCATGAGGAGCAAGCAAGTGAAGCTCGTACTTACGAGATGCTAGTGTTCGTATTCAGTATACAGGTTTCCACTAATAACATGGCTATACACTCCTTTTTCCATCACTCAACAGTTTAATATTCTACTAAGGCATGTAATTTAGTCTAAGTTCTTATAATTGTCACGTGAAGCAGAAATAATTAGAATGCATTGTTATGAAGCTCGGTCTGTTGCCAGTACCGGATAGCATTGACTTCCCAACGCATGGCTGACGCGCTTCTGCTCATACAACATTTCTAAAGTAACACCTATTTTTTGGATTTGTTAGTTATCATTTGCTATAAGGTTTGCAATCAGCTTAATGATAACATGTAAGTTTTCTGGATATAGTACCGCGTCATGTTGTAAATAGCTGCCACTAAAGAAACCAGCATTTCGGCTACGCTCATATTTGCCTCTTCTGGGTCTATCAGTAGAAGACCACTGTAACCGTGGCCGAAAAGTTGGTTTGATCAGTGCCAATTATTTACAATATGACGAGGTATCATATCCAGAAAACTTTCATGTTACCTGTTTCTGATAGCGGAAGTCTAAACAATTATAGCTTATTGAAACAGAAACCAAATCCTTGTGAAATAATTCCGAATGTAATTGTTGAGTCCGTATGGTTCGTAATGCCCTAACTTCATTCCGTCCCAAAATGCAGACTGATAAGTATATGGAAATTTACCTCATATACATAATAAGCGCAAGCGACAAAGATTTAATCAACACGCCCATATCGAATTAATGTCAGCTGTAGCCTTCATACTGGCATAATTCGACGAAGAAGAGAGTCCAGAGGTTTCTTCAGTTAGGTGTTATCAAGCTGAAGCCAGTCATTGCTATTAAATTGCGGCGTTATTGGTTGCTACGTTTCACTCAGTGATCCAAACAGTCTCAGTCGTTTTCTTGGGTTTAACATAGGATGATTAAGCAGGTCAGTCTACATCAGTGGTCGTCAAACTACAGCCTGCGGGCCTCATGCGGCCCTGATCAAATATTCGTGAGCCTGCTCTTCTCAGCCGTATTTTGCAGTAACGTGCCTCTAGCAACTAACAGCTGAATCAAACACGTCAGTTGACGTTAGGGACTTCTTAAGAGCGTAGCTTTCCTACTCATAATCAGTGACAAAAATAGCGAGGGAGACAGTAATATTTTAAGATGTGCTTAATTTTAATTGACGTTGTTGAACTCGGCCGTGAGCTAAAAGAAGTTTGTGACTCACGTCAGGAGCAGAAGGGTAAGTAGCGTGGCCACTGTGGGGTTAGAAGACGTGAGAGGGGGAACACTTCACTTTTTATCCCCTGCAGTTGCTGATAACTTATGGCCATGTGTGTCTCGTACCGATCAGCTACTATGGTATAACTTTCAGACGGAAGTAACGTGGAATCGTCAAAGCGTATTATAGAGACGTCATCTGCAATTGTGGTACATATGAAACTAAATTAAGGCTGTTGTAATATAAGGCAATGAGTGGAAGAAAAACGACATACAAAACATTTGGTAAATACTTACTTGTGATCGCGTTGCATAATGCATTTAAATATAAGTACAATTACTGTTACTGATCAGTTAATCATCTGCTCGCGCAACACAACAACTCTTCGTCAGGCAGTTGCAGTATCACAACTATGGGGTGTCTGTGGGTGACAGCATTTTAAAACAGAACAGTCGACACGAAGGCTTCCGAATGATGCCGACTTCTAACGATCGTACTTGGGGTTCGACGGCCAGCTTATCGTGCCTTTACTGCAGGTAGTCTATTGGCGACTCATAAAACAGTAATTTATGGAGGTTACCAATCATCAATAAGGTCGGTACATCTGCAGCAAGAAATGCCGCCCCTCAGTGTCAGCGTAAGCTCTTGAACACAAAAGTTTCGCAGCCACTGGCTTAGATGCTATACGTTGCCTGAATGTTAGTCTGTCCACGAAAGTACGCTTGCAGCCCTCCGACGATGGTTATTATCACAGTGTACTCGTCATGAACATGTAGTACAACTGAGGTCCCTTGGTCATCGAGCTTGCTGAAATAATCATCATGGTTCGTAACCGTGGTAACCTGAATGAGTAGGTCCAACGCATAGTAGAAAAAACACCACCAAACACCGACCAGACTACAGCCACCATCGTTTGGCTCCTTGGTGCAATCGACGCATTGCACTTTTGGAAAAGAGACAAAATTGCGACCTGTCCAATCACACCTCATGCCTCCAGTCAGACAATTTCCATCTTCTGCGTTATTTGGCCCACTCAAAACGTGCGGCGTTCTATAACTCCCTGAATAAAGGTTTTTTGTGAGGTACCCGAATCAAAAAATTCAATGTTCCCAATTGCTTTCGTAATGTTTGCTCGGAAATTGGTTGAGACGGGCTAGTATTCAATGACAGTTGTAATTCCTGTCGCGTTTGAAATCATTTATCACTGACAAGGCGTGATGATCGTCTCTGGTCCCTGCCGGTTAAGATTTTTTTAAGTGCGGCAACGACGGCGAGCCCGTTCTTCCATCGCGCGCTGTCTCCATTCATACACGCCACCAGAAGACGCGGAACTCACATGACCTCACTGCATGCGACTCCGATTGGCCGGCACGTCTTTTTAAGCATCCGCAATTCAGAGCTCCGCCATAGATTCAGTGCACCTATACACTTATCAACAGTAGTACGGAAGACTGCGGTGACACTAATAAAAATTACTACGTTTCAGTGACTTATCTAAGTGTATCAGCATTCAAGACTATGTTTGTGTCATGAACATTAGTCTCATTATATATAAATCAGTACCACAGAAAGACCTCTAGATTTTCAAAGTTACGTATGGGGGAGTCGGGAAAAGTAGACAAATAAGGCATTCTTATTCATTAAGCTGAGTTGAAATAGATGGAAGTGCTTGGAAATCAGTGATTATAATATACAACTATTGAAGTATAACATCAAAGAGCTTAGACACATTAGGATCACATTACGTACATTAAACGATTCAATTTCCACAAAGTGGCCACTCAGCTTACACTCAAAAATAAGGGATGAGAAACTGTTTCAGGAAAGAAATAAACACATTTTATTTTGAAACGTGATAAGCATTGCACACTTTTCACAGATAAAACTCCAATTGTGTTCCTCCACTACTGTACTGAGTTCGTGAACCCAGAGAGAGCACAACTGGTACTGAATCCATTGCAATACTGCTACTAAATTTGAAAATTTTTCTTCGCAGTCATGGAGTCAGTGTCTTCGTCGTTGTCGTCAGAAAGAGCTCTTCTAAGTCTGGGTTTGCGCTCTTCAGAATTTTCTTTTTACTGCCTATCTTCTCTTCGGCTGCTGTCCGTTTTCCCTTCTTTTTTACTTTATTTTTCTTCACTTCCTTTGTTTGCCGCTTTCAGGTCACTGTTATAAGGACTGCGAAGCAATTCTTTCAGCCGTTGCTCTTATGTTTTCCCAGAAGCCACCACCAAGATGGTCACTTTGCTCGCACTGACTTTACATAAAAGCTGTACATCATATAAGAGTGTGATCTAATATTCAATAACTAAAGTAGAATTATGGAGTCATATGATACTTCCAAAACAGTTTCATTAAAAGGACGTCAATGACATTCCCTTTCAATAACAAATACACGAAGTGACCACTTGCCTTACATAAGAATAACTAAAAATTACAAAACTTAGTATAACTCCGAGGATCGGCACAGCAGACAGTTGAGGCTTCGCGAGGTGACTGAGCCCTCCAGGGAGAATAAGTTGGGGCATTTTCTACGCGATGCCATCATCTAACAGCTCCTGGCACCCCAGCGGCCATTTTTCCCGCCACGCCCACTTTGCCCAGCTCTCCCCTATACCACAGTTGCTAAATGTACATTTTGTAAACAAACTTATTCATGTGCTATCTATTTGCAGACGTCCGACTGTCTTTTATTGGCCATCTGAGCTTCCGTCACATCATTAAGCACCGTCCTTACGCAGTTTTACGTGAATACACCATTCCTTGTACGCTCGTTAGGCACTTAATGCCGATACACCGACAAATAAGGAAAAAAAGGAAGGAAGATTAGGGTGTAACGTCTCGTCGATATCGACAGAGCACAAGTTCTGACTGTATCAAGGATGGATATTGAAATCAACCGTGCCCTTTTCCAAAGAAACCATCCGGCATTTACCTGGAACGATTTAGGGCAATCATGGAAAACCTAAATCTGGATGGCTGGACGTGCATTTTTCTACTGTGCTATCCACCGCGCCACCTAGCTAGGTGCTACACCAATACTTCCGGGAACATGATACATGTCCAAACACGACCGCTACTTTCCGCCATCCCGTCGCGTCTCCACGTCGATCCATTTTACTGAGCTAATCCCATGTAACCACACTTCACTCCCATGTCCAGAGTGGAAGCTCACATGACCGCTTGGTTCCCGTTCCATACCATCCACAATGCTCTACAGCGACCAGTGTGCACTTGTAAATGGTGTCTAGTATTCTATTCAGTCAGTTTACATAAAAGAACAAATTTTATATCCACTTTTACAGGGGCTTCTATGCCTGCAATGCATATGCTCCGACGAGCCCGACACATTTGCAGTAATGGGGATGACGTCATAACCTCTCGTGACCGATAGATCTTGAAGACAAATGACGTGATTATGATCCTTAGCGTAGATCCCGAATAAGAAATGCAAAACGAACTTGGTGGGCCTGGAAAAGTCTCTAAAGAGCATCCCCACCTTCCGGCGCACAGTTACCGATTCTGTGATCCCTATAACGTGTAAACACGTTCATTAATCTAAAACTTGGGAAAATAGTGCTATAAAACTGCCAGTAACGGGATTTCACTCCGTTTTATCAATGCAGAGCTCCTAGGTTCCCCTGTGCCTGACAGCCCTCCCTAAAATTCCTCTGGACAGAAAACTTTCTGTCAACAGATCAGCACTTATATAGAAAGTATCGTTCGTCCGAAACTCCGATTGCCTTTTTATCACACGACATCTTGCGAACCATGGATGATGGGCAAATTCGGTATTCCTAGTTTTCCGGAAAGCGTTTGACACAGTGCAACATTGCAGAATGTTAAGGAAGTTCCAAGCGTACGGAATAAGTTCTCAGATATAAGAAATCTTCCGAGAATTTCTAAATAATGTAACCCAGTACGTTTTCTTGGAAGGCGAATGTTCATCAGAGATCAGGATATCGTCAGGCGTGCCCGTGGAAATGTGATAGAACCGTTCTTGTCCCTTGTATACGTAAACCAGGGCAAAGGTTTGATTTCAGTCAACATGTCTGCCACCCACAGCTAATAGTGAGAGACTTTTAACTGTCAAAGTAGAGTGTGGAGCTACCAAGACACAAATAAGGACGGTGAATTACTGGAAAGCTGGGCAGTAGAACACGAGCTGAATCTTATCAATGATCAGAAACAGCCTGCGTCATTCAACAGTGCAAGATGGAAAAGGGGGAATAATCCAGACTAGACCAGTAACAGTGCCACAAGAAGTACTCTTGTAAAGACGTTTTAACTTCAAAAAGGCTAACTGGAAAAAATTTGCGGACACCTTAGGTATGGAAATCGTAAATTTACCATCAAAAACTGAAAACTACTTAAAGTTTATCCAAGCTATTAAAAGATCAGCATACGCAGAGGCTGCAGATCACTTTACATTCTTGGACTTTCCAACGACATGAAACAAATATATAACGAATAACTGGAGCAGTACAGCCAGGACCCTTTCAGTGAAGAAACCATGAAAATTTTGGATCAGCTGATTGAAACTATGAGCACGTTGGAGAGTCTTTACGTAAAGCACAGTAGCAGAAGAGCTTGGAACCTGATTAAACGATTGTCTAGCGACCCGTCAGTCCTCAAGGATCAGGTTTCCGTGACAGCTAATCAAATCGCACATCAGCTCCTTTTGAATGGTAAACCAACCAAGAACAGCAAGATTGCCACGTCGTATAAGAGGTCACAAGTGGCTGAAATACCAACTGAGCCATATTTCACTTCAACATAATTGGAAGCTGCTATCAGTTCCTTGAAACCCAGGAAGGCCGCGGGTCCCGATGGCGTCATTAATGTACTTATACAGAACATAGGGCGCATAGCTAAAGAATGCCTCTTACAACTATTATTTTTTGCTGGTCTAACAAGACGGTACCTAAGCTGTGGTTGAAGGCCAAGTTATCCCAAATACAGGTAAATCAAGAGATTATGTCAAGAACTATCGTGCAATATCGCTGCTGTGTTGCCCTTTCAAACTATATGAACGTCTTATCTTGAATAAAATAGGACCACAACTAAAAAGCCAAATCATTCCACAACAATCAGGACTCAGACCCAGTAAGCCTTGCATTGGCCAGGTCCTGTGCCTAACACAGTACATAGAGGACGGTTTTGAGAAGGAAGAAGAGACTGGTGTGGTGTTTGTCGATTTATCACCAGCATGCGACACGATAAACCACAAATCCTCCTGGTAAAAAATTTCAAAATGACGGGAAACTACCACCTTTCTGAAGGTGTGAGATCACTGATCTCCAACAGAAGGTACTATGAGGAATTTCAAGAAAAAAGAAGTCGCTGGAGGAACCAGAAGAATGGGCTCCCACAAGGTAGTGTATTGTCCCCTCTACTTTTCAATCTGTATATAAATGACCAACCAGTTGACCAACGACAAGAAGTTTTATCTATGTTGATGATGTAGCCATTGCCTGCCAATCCAGATCAATCAAACAGATTGAGAGAAACCTAACAGATGCCTTAGAAGTACTAACTGAATATTACAACGGGAACCAGCTTCGACCGAATCCAGCAAGGACGCAGACTTGTATATGTCATCTGAACAATAAGGAAGCAAACAGGGAATTACAATTGGAATGGAATTCAGTTAAACTTAAACACTGCCCAAACCCTGTTTATCTTGGAGTCACATTAGATCGAACATTGTCTTACAAGAAACATGAAGAAAAAACTAGAGCGAAAGTCAACAAACGGAACGGTATAATCCGCAAACTCACCAACTCACACTGGGGAGCAAATCCTGAAATTCTACGTGCATCATCCTTGGCATTGTGCTTTGCTCCAGCTGAATATCCGTGCCCCGTATGGAGAAGATCGATACATGTTCCGATGACGCTTTAATGTGCGAGAAGTGTCGCTGTTGACAGATTGTAGCAGGATACAAGATGACTTGGAAAGAATTTCCATTTGGTGTGATGAATCAAAGATTGCTCTAAATGTGGAAAAATGTAAGTTAATATAGTATTAGCGATGTGCTGCAAGATACAGACCCACCGTTTAGGTATCTATTTGTGTAGCGTCTACAGCTTATAATGCTTTTACGGATGTACAGGAGGTAATGATATTTGAAATCCGCGCAGGGAACGTTCAGATAGGATTCTATGGTACTTCCAGTAGTGTCTGTACAAAGCTGTATAAAGTGGAACGAGCACCTAAGGTCGGTTGTAGGTAAGGCGAACGGTCGTCTTTGTGTTATTGGGGGAATTTTAGAAAAGTGTAACTCTTATTTGCCAACAGCCCTGCCGCAGTGGTAACACCAGTTCCCGTCATATCACCGAAGTTAAGGGCTGTCGGGCTGGGCTAGCACTTGGATGAGTGACCATCCGGTCTGCCAAGCTCTGTTGTCAAGCGGGATGCACTCAGCACTTGTGAGGCAAACTGAGGAGCTACCTGATTGAGAAGTAGCGGCTCCGGTCTCGGAAACTGACATAGGGCAGGGAGAGTGGTGTGCGGACCACATGCCCCTCCATATCCGGATCAGTGACGCCTATGAGCTGAGGATGACACGGCGGCCGGTCGATACCGTTGGGCCTTCATGGCCTGTTCGGGAAAAGTAACTCTTATATAAAGGAAAAACCGTGTACGGAACTGATGAGCGACACATTCTTGAATGCCGCTCGAGTGTTTGGGAACCCCACAGGTCTGATTAAAGGAAGACATCGAAGAAATTCATAGACGTACTGCTAAATTTGTTACTGGTAGGTTCGATCAACGCTTAAATGTAGCGAAAATTCTCCATGAGCTCAAAGGGGAATCACTGGAGGGAAGAAGACGTTTTTCTCGCGGAGCACTATCGAGTTAATGGGTAATGTTCGGATGCAGTATTATAGTGATGCACTGCTTGACACATTGCTATTCGAGAGTGAAATGGCAGAGAAACAGTCCGAAAGTAGTTCGGTGAACCATCTGCCAAGAATTCAAGTGTGAATTACGGAGTGTTTAAGCAGATGTAGATAAAGGTTAGATAACCGGCATTTGCGACAGACTGCAGAATTATTCTCCTGCTATCAAAAAGTATCTCGCTTAAGAACTGTGAGGACAAAGCAAGACAAATCAGGTCCTGTGCAAAAGCATACAAAATATCGATCGTCTCTCGATATATCTGCGATTATAGCAGAAAAGTGTGTGACTAACAATGGTACAAAGTACCCTTGACCATACACTGTATGGTGGGTTGCGGAGTATGTATGTATGTAGATGGAGAACCAATTACCAAAACGAGCAATTACAGCGGTGGTAATGTCACAGAGAACGGATGCAGATGGACGTCGATAATTAGAAGCTAACAAGCTAGTAATAGAATAATAATAAGAAGCTAAAGCTAATAATGCTTACAGAAGCCCTGGAGATGATGATATCGGAGATCTGCTGTCAAACTCAATGGTGCTTCGAGCAGTATTTGAGTATCTGTGCATTCATCAGCAGTTATAAATAATGGTGAAAAATCATAAAGCAAACAAATAGCAGAAAAATAGTGCCAAAGGGTTATCAGAACGGTGCGAAATGTAGCGCACATATGGCCCCTTAGCGACATACACTATGTGATCAAAGAATCCTGACACTTCCAAATGCATACGTTTTTCATAGAAGGTGCATTGTGCTGCCACCTACTGTCAGGTACTCTATATCACGGACCTCAGTAGTCATCAGACATCGTGAGAGAGCAGAATGGGGCGCTCGCTGAACTCACTGACTTCGAACGTGGTCAGGTGATTGGGTGTCACTTGTGTCATACGTCTGCACGCGAGATTTCCACACTCCTAAACATCCCTAGGCCCACTGTTTCCTACGTGATAGTGAAGTGCAAACGTGAAGGGACATGTACAGCACAAAGGCGTAAAGGCCGACCTCGTCTGTTGACTGACAGAGGCCGCCGACAGTTGAGGAGGGTCGTGATGTGTAATAGGCAGACATCTATCCAGACCATCACACAGGAATTCAAAACTGCAGCAGCATCCGCTGCAAATACTGTGACAGTTATGCGGCAGGTGAGAAAACTAGGATTTCATGATCGAGCGGCTGCTCATAAGCCACATATCACGCCGGTAAATGCCAAACGACGCCTCGCTTTGTGAAAGGAGAGTAAACATTGGATGATTGATCAGTGGAAAAACGTTGTGTGAGTGACGAATCACGGTACACAATGTAACGATCCGTTGGTAGGGTGTGGGTATGGCGAATGCCCGGTGAACGTCATCTGCCAACGCTTGTAGTGCCAACAGTAAAATTCGGAGGCACTGGTGTTGTGATGTGATCGTGTTTTTCACGGAGGGGCTTGCAGCTCTTGTTGTTTTGCGTGAGACTATCACAGCACAGACATACATTAGTGTTTTAAGCACCTTCTTTCTTCCCACTGTTGATGAGGAATTCAAGGATGGCGACTGCATCTTTCGACAGTATCCAGCAACTGTTGATAATGCACGGCCTGTGGCGGAGTGGTCACACGAAAATAACATCCCTGAAATGGACTGGCGTCACAGAGACCTGACTTGAATCCTATAGAACACCTTTGGAATGTTTTGGAACGCCGACTTCGTGCCAGACCTCACCGACCGACATCGATACCTCTCGTCAATGCAGCACTCCGTTAAGAATGGGCTGCCATTCCCCACGAAACCTTCCAGCAACTGATTGAACGTATGACTGCGAGAGTGGGAGTAGTCATCAAGGCTAAGGGTGGGACAACACCGTATTGAATTCCAGCATTACCTATGGAGGACGCCACGAACTTGTAAGTCATTTTCAGCCAGGTGTTCGGATACTTTTGATCACACAGTGTACGTTGGGCAGAGGGATTGCAACACCTCCACACTAACGACAATCCAGAAGGTGTTAACCGCCCTGGTGGAGGGATTGACCGCCCTAGTTCAATAACTCACAAAAAGTGGATAATACATAAAAGTTTATATTATTTTGACTTTAAGTATTATGCATTATGAAAGTATTTTATGTAAGTACCATGCAAACAGCTAATTCAATTATTAATTACATGCTCGAGAGAGACACCCATCGAAACACCACAGTTAATCCATTATAAAACCACAGCAGTTCGGTGATTCGTTGTAAAATGCCACTAGCGATAAAGGAAAATGAGTCGTTTAGCTTAACGTTTCATCGAAAGCGTGAACTCTGCACAAAGAACGGGTACGAACTGGGTGGCAGTCGTCTCCAAGAAACCATCCTACCATTCGCAAGAAGGACGTAGCACGATGGGCGTTTGAACCTAGTTCCTACAGAAATCATTACGCCTCTTACCTTAATGCCATAAGACCACAAAGGTTGCATGCCCATTACCTGTCATCTCGTATTGTCATCTGTTAATGTCTGCCGGCTTCGATGGCCGAGCGGTTCTAGGCGCTACAGTCTGGAACCGCGCGGCCGCTACGGTCGCAGGTTCGAATCCTGCCTCGGGCATGGATGTGTGTGATGTCCTTAGGTTAGTTAGGTTTAAGTAGTCCTACGTTCTAGGGGACTGATGACCTCAGAAGTTAAGTCCCATAGTGCTCAGAGCCATTTGAACCATTTGTTAAAATCTAAGTGTCCTCTAGCCATAAACGTAATATCTCTGTTTGATATTATTTATTTTTGTATTATTTGCTCTTTCTTGTGGAACGTGGTTCGTTATCGATGGTAGGTACGCGACAGCAGGTTGAATAATATCCAGTTATTGAAAGGACAGGAAAATTATATCGCTACCACCAATAGTGGGCTGTAGAGAAGCAGAGGTAGAGCTGCTTGCGTTCGTAGTTGTGGGCCAAAGAGGTGTGTAATCGTTGAAAAATCTTGTGTTTGTATGATTACATTAATATCTGGCAGAGCATGAGAAAATCTAATTTCAAAATGAATTCAGGTACAGACTCGCAATCTATAATTTTAGTGTGGAAAGCTTTAGTTCTACCTCGTGAGTGGTCAGTCTGTTCTGCTTCACTGACGAACAAAATGACTTACACTAGGCTAAATGTTATTTTATTGGGTCCTTCATTATCCCATTCATTATGGAGCTGTAATTGATTTGACGAGGAGCAATAGGGGCAGGAATACTGCTGCAAGCCGCGAGGAGTCGTCGTATATTCCGCCAGAATCGATCGCTTCCCAGAAAACTCCAACACGGAGCAAGTGGCGCTCGTAGCCACCCCTCTTCCAGTTGTTTGTTCTTGGAATGGCTGAAATGAAAAAGCGACCGCTCGCCGAGTGCGCCTCATACTGATGTCCAGCGGTTAAAGTAAACATCCTCCTCCGTCTGCTTAATTCGGTTTAAGCCCCACAAGCCCGCAGCTTCATTGCGAGGATTACTTTTATGAAAAAGAGTAAGTCTCCAAGCAGGCGCACTTATACATAACTGTTTGCAGTTTATTTCTGTTTACGCAGTTCAACGAAGAATTCCATTTTCCTAAACAGCAGAGGTGTGGCCTAAGCTACGGCAGTTACCTGCACGGAAGATTGTACCTTCTGCCCTGCAAACTCGTAAACCGAGACTCTTAGCAACAGCCAAGAGACAGTGAAAGACATTTCCTCCATTTCTTCTTCCTTCTTCGTCGACTGTGAACTACAAAATTAAAGTTGGCTGTACATTCAGCAGCCTATCCACAGCCACATGCAGCGATTCATCCAGCTGAAATATATACGACATTATTGGCGTCTACGTAACACCATAAAATTTGTTGAAAATATTGACAGTATATGACAGCATGGTTATTGGGGCCCTTACGCGGTTATATAATACAGCACTGTCAGTGAATTAAAAAGAAATTATGGGACTAAAGGTTTTAAATGACTTCCGAGCAGTTATCGAACTACTCCACTTTAGAACTAACAGTCAAGGTGTCTCGCACAATATTGCATTTGTCTAGCTTCTATGTATGTCACTGCATGCTTAAGCTTCAGTGCTAACAGGGACGTGAAAACTTTCACAGGTAGAGAATTGCCAGTCAGTATGAATGGAGCTCATCCGGTCTAGCACATCAGACACTGGAATGGGAAAGCACATTCGGGACTGGAGAGTGACCGTTAAGCTATTAGCAAGCCCCAGAGACAGCTGCTAAAGCGGCCCTGATACGTTAAATAATGTTATCAAACCGTCTTTACATTGACCGTCTGACGGCGCATGTTGATGTGCTGTCAATTCTAGAAATATTGACGAGCAGTACTGATGGCCCTTAAAATATTCTCAGTATTGTCAATACGTACTGAATGTGTCAGTTCAAGTATTGACGGTTTGACAATATTCTCCATTCAAATGTTGATAGAGCCTCATGACTCAGCCACACGGCATTAGTGGAGATTGCTTATGTTTCTAAGCAGACTAAATTTTTCAAGTAGTCTTTTAACATAAAACAATGTTAATAGACCTATGCGAAGATAATCATTGTATGTATCACTTTAGGATGGTCAACGGAGGATTCTCTGTGATATTGCTTACTTTATCAGTTTGAAAATACAGTAAGATTAGTGAATTACATAGCAGTTTCCATTTAGAAATATTCATCATATCTCTGCAATGACAAGTAAGAGATCTGCGAAACGAATGTCAGTTTCAACAAATAATTACAAAACATAAATGTTTTAAGTTAATTGCCTGCACATGTTCGTTGGCAGGTAGATGTAATTGTTTCACAGGTTTCCACAGAATTTTGTTTATCGTCTTTGCTGACAGTACACACTAAACTTCAGGCATTTGAATGACCTGACTGTTGTCAAAAACCTCAAAGTTACTCCTAACCACTTTTCGACTGCGATTAACATTAATAAATTGACTAAAACGCAGGACTCGTCGGAAAATAGTTTATGACATCTTTCGGCTCCGTGGTTCTGGTTTGTCAGTAAATTAACATGTGATCTGTCGCTCTCTTTTTTCAACCACTCTCGCACCCATTTCCTCGTTTTCACTGTTTTTTCTTGTTAGCAAGATAGGCCTATAGCTAACATAATTGCAGCACATGCTTTCTTGGATATTCGACATCTTAACCTTGTAAAACCACGTTGTAAGTTAACGACTTTTGTCAATGTTATTGATGGTGTGAGATCGCTAACATATACTGAAAGTTTGACACACTACTGATGTCAATAAATACTGGCCCTGAATTGGAAGAAATCCTAACAAAATACAAATAAAAAAAGAAACTAAAGAAATATGAAACTACTTCCAACTCTGTCAATTGCCTAAACCCAATTCAATCATGAATTCCACCAGTGCACGGCCCATTCTTTTCATAAGTCACTTAACTCACAGAAAATCTTCATAACACCAACTACAATAAGTAGCAACTACAGCCAGCTAAATAAAAAGATTCTAATTACTAGGAGGCATATGATTAGCGAGAGAAAGATTTTGCTGAAGAACAAACAACGGATTTAGAAAATTTTACCTTATTCATGTGACATCCAGTTCCAAAAATTATACAGTTGTCAATAATTCCACTGCCCAAACATTATCAACCAAACATCCGTCATCATACATTTCCGTGCGTATTTTCTTGTAAACGCATCATTTCATCTCACTCTACAATGCATGTCCTACTAAAGCAGAGTCTGCACTAAGAATATCATGTCCATACACTTCCCTATTCATTCGCTAACTGCTAATCTGTCCACCCACAGAATCTCTTGCCGAGGGTGCAGAGCACTGTCAGTGATATTAGCATAGTCTATAGCTCCACCAACATACAAACAGGCTATTTACAATATTGCGTAAGTAAACAGCATAGATGTAACCATAAGTCTGTTCTGTGGTGTTAGAACACATGATTTTCGACATCCAAATACGATTTTATGTGCTTCTCCGCACACACGTGCTACACTCTTACAAACTAGAGCGGCAGTGTAACATTACGATACATAGAATACTGCTGAAATGATTAGTATTTAGATATAGCCATAATTAGCATGTGTAGCGTTTTTATAATTAAACTAGAACATAGGCCAAAGTAAAAGGCCAGTTACAAATGATGATCTTGATTCATCAAATACAATATGTTATAACTCACTGGATGTGTATTAATCTTATAATAAGTGTAATTAGCATAATTCTTATTGTAAGTGAACTGTGCATAATTTAGTTTAACTTTTAATCAAATTCTGTGTAACCCTCTGAGATCTGTTGGTAGGTACTCAGAGAGCGCACAGGATAAGGTTCATGATTGTGGATGGGGCTATAAACAGTTACTGTGAGTTGCACAATCAAACACACAACTTTATTTTTCTAAGTACTACTTATTTATACATTGCTTTAAAAGATCACATTTAAGTAATATGGCTGAAGGCCCATTTAAAGAAAACTTGAGATGCTTTCTGGGCTGAAGGCCCAAAGGTATACCAAAAACAAGAATGGCTTGGAACTCAAAAGCAATTAAAAATAGAAGGTAAAAGTTTTTTCAAAAAAACATGCTATTGAAAGAATTAGTGGCTGAAGGCCTACACTATACGCCAGAAGGACAATTATAATTAAAACATATTAATAAACAATTTTTCTAACTAATAAATTTCCTTTTAAACTTACAACAGAACGACCAAAAGCCTAATTAAAGAAACATTAACTTATTGCACGGCTGAAGGCATCAAACAAATTTGAAACAACGGCTGAAAGCCTGAACAACAAGTCAGACAAACAATTTAAAATAGTCCCTTTCCTTCTTATTAAAAAATTTTCCTTTAAAGAATACACATGGTTGAAGGCCTTATTAAAAGGTCTTCACGTAAATCCTTGCCTGAAGGCCACACATAACACATCAAACAACTAACGACTTAGGGCCTGGATTACAAACAATTTCAGATAGAACCAATTTTAAGAAAAAATTTTTAAAATAAAATCAATCTTCAAAATTTTAATTTGACACAGCTGAAGTCCTTTATGTAAAATTTAGAAAAAGAACTGAATTAATACACGGCCAAAAGCCTCACACAATACTTTGAACTAAAAGGAAAATCACAATCTAAAATAAACAGAACAAGTGGTGTTCAGAAGTGTTCCAAGGGTCAGCCTGAGAAGATAGCTCAAACATAGGTGACATGAGACAGGCAACCAAAAGTTGAAATTAAATAATCGAATGGCAACCCAAACTAGGGACAGACCAAGGACCAACCAACAATTTAACCAATTCCCTTCCGTCTGGCCAATGGCTCAACGATGGAAAATATTGGCCAAGGATGAGGATACGAACAGCACTACGTCTTCACAAATTGGCTTCTCCAAAACAGCTAAGGGAACAATAACCACTCCAAGCAAAATATAAACCAAACAACTTTAAAAAAGCTGTCGAACTACACACCAGACCGGACAGCATAAACATGATGAGGAAAGGCACACTGCTGGGTGATGAGGAAAGGCACACTGCTGGAAAACTACGCTAACGACCAGGGCAGGTAACTGGGGCATTAATGGCCACAGGGCAGAAAATATCGCTGCTGCTGTTCACTGGTAAGTAACAGTCAATTCGATGATTAATCGCAATATAGGAAGACGGCTGCAAGATTTCGCCGACTCCAACACATCATACATTGCTGCTAGCCTGAATGGCCCAGGGAGCAACAACCCACAAATGATTGAAGAGAAGTCATAGTAGTTGAGTTTTCATAACAGCTTAACTAATCACTCAACTTCAGCGTCCAGGTTAGGTGGGCAATGAACTTTGTCACTCTCGCATCTAGTGCCTCACAATCCAACAGCGTGTGCACGCCGCCAGCGGTCCCGGGCTGGCCTCGCGCTATGGAGACTTGCTCGCTGCTCTGTCCCAACTGACTGACTCGATCCAGCATGCAGACAGCATTGAAATAACTGTTCAGGTGAAACCACACAAGCTACACACTATTCCGCAAAACACTTCCACAAACAACACGAACAATACTAAAACCAGTCACTGTGGAACAACTAGGAGGAATCACAAGTCGACACACACAGAGAACCCAGAAGCTGTCGGTGACCAAATACACGTCGTCCGATGAGACGACCGACTGAACGACCAACCAAAGTCGTCCCCACTCAACTCATGGTTTTCGCCTGTCGCAACGGTCGGGCGAGTCATGGCTGTCTGGACCTCACTGCTGCTCCGTCCTAACTGAACTCCTCACACACGACGACCCCGAAATACTGTTTTTTTCTTTATTGTAATTTTAGCACCTCATACAGGCGGGCTGTCAGCAGCATAGTACGCCGCTCTTCAGCCTTAAGTGGTACAATCATGTGACAAAGAGGCGACATAGACAATACAATGAAAATGGCGGGCAAAAAGAGTAGAGACAAAAAACAATAAACATGAAGCCGTTCACGCTGGACGATAGAAGCACTAACACTTGTTGACACGGTGCACAGAACACGGAGGACGGCGACGGCACATGCGAACAGTGGAGTTGTAACTGCGAAAGAACGCGAAACACAAAACGAAGCACACACACAAGGCACTGATGGCGATGATCTCCGGCGCGCGAATGTCCACTATGCGTGTGCGAGTCCGGGGACCTGCTAAGAGAGGAGGAGGAGGAGGGGGAGTAGGAGAGCGAGAGGGGGGAGCAGAGATGCCACAGGCAGGGGAGAGAGGGGGGAGAGAGGAAGGGGGAGGGGAAGCCCGGGGGAAGAGGGGTGGAGGGAGGGGACGGGGGAAAAGGAAAGAGAAGGGAAGGGAAGAGAAGGGAGGGAGGGTTCCTAAAGGAAAGGACACCGGAAGTGGGGGGTGGGGCAGGGTCAAAGTTGATAGGAGGGGTATTTGGAGGGGAGGAGGACATCATTAGGGAGGGGGAGCTGGCGGAAGCCACCTTGGGAGAGGGTAAGGAGGGTGGAGAGATGGAGACCGGGCGGGACGTGGGAATACAGGCGCGGATGCGGGCGGGGGTGGGAGAGGATCGGGGAGACGAGCGGGTGAGGAGGATCGAGTTTACAGGAGGTGTACAGGATCTGTATCCTTTCAAGGTAAAGGAGGAGGTGGGGGAAGGGGATGAGATCGTACAGGATCCGCGTGGGGGAGGGGAGACGGATGCGATAGGCGAGGCGGAGAGCATGACGTTCAAGGATTTGGAGGGATTTGTAAAAGGTAGGGGGGGCGGAGGTCCAAGCTGGATGGGCATAACAAAGGATAGGGCGGATGAGGGATTTATAGGTGTGGAGGATGGTGGAGGGGTCCAGACCCCACGTACGGCCGGAGAGGAGCTTGAGGAGACTGAGTCGGGAGCGTGCCTTGGCTTGGATTGTCCGGAGGTGGGGAGTCCAGGAGAGGCGACGGTCGAGGGTGACGCCAAGGTACTTAAGGGTGGGGGTGAGGGCGATAGGACGGCCATAGACGGTGAGATAGAAATCAAGGAGGCGGAAGGAAGGGGTGGTTTTGCCTACAATGATCGCATGGGTTTTGGAGGGATTGACTTTGAGCAACCACTGGTTGCACCAAGCGGTGAACTGGTCAAGATGGGATTGGAGAAGGTGTTGGGAGCGCTGCAGGGTGGGGGCTAGGGCAAGGAAGGCGGTGTCATCGGCAAACTGGAGAAGGTGGATGGGGGGCGACGGCGGCGGCATGTCCGCCGTGTACAAAAGGTACAGAAGGGGGGAGAGGACGGAGCCTTGGGGCACACCGGTGGAGGGGAAAAAGGTGTAGGAATCTGTGTTATGGATGGTGACATAGGAAGGACGGCGGGAGAGAAAGGAGCCGATCAGACGGACGTAGTGAATGGGAAGGGCGAAGGCTTGGAGCTTGAAGAGGAGACCGGAATGCCAGACGCAGTCATAAGCACGCTCGAGGTCCAGGGAGAGGAAGATAGCGGAGAGACGCGAATTAAGCTGTTCGGAAAGGAGATGAGTAAGGTGAAGGAGAAGGTCGTCGGAAGAGAAGGAAGGCCGGAAACCACACTGGGTAACGGGAAGGAGGCGGTGCTGGCGGAGATGCTGGTGGATGCGGCGGGTGAGGATAGATTCCAGGACCTTGCTGAAGACCGAGGTAAGGCTGATGGGACGGTAGGAGGAGACGGCGGACGGCGGTTGGCCAGGTTTAAGGAACCTGAGGATATGGGAGGTTTTCCACAGGCCAGGGTAGTAACCGGTGGACAGGACTACATTGTAGAGCCTGGCCAGGGTGGAGAGGAAAGAGACAGGAGCTTCACGAAGGTGACAGTAGGTGACATGATCGTGACCAGGAGCGGTGTTGCGTTTTGTGCGGAGTGTATCAATGAGATCCTGTGTGGTGATGGGGGCATTGAGTTCCGTGTGTGCAATGTTGTCCAAGTACTGGAAACCAGGAGCGAGGGGAGGGACAGAGGTGTCAGTTCGATCGTGGAAATCCGGGAAGAGGGAGTAATCGAACTGGGGATCATCGGGGATGGAAAATACATTGGAGAGGTAGGAGGCAAAGTGATTGGCCTTACTAAGGGTGTCAGGGAAGGGATGATCATCATGGAGAAGAGGATAGTAGGGGGAGGGTTTAGTTCCGGTAAAGCGACGGAAGGCTGACCAGAACTTGGACGAGTTGACAGGGAGGGTAGCATTTAACCGGAAATACTACGACAGTGTTCTTATCTATAAGCGCTGCAGTTGCCACTCACAAGCAGGCAAGCCAGCAGCTTAGGGACGCCAGTAAATCGAATAAGAAACGGGGCGACAGTACGGCAAAGACAAGATGTCAAGCAATAAATAGCACAAACACGAGCTGCGCACGGCACACTCTCACACCAAAACCACAAAGTGAGAATTACCTGAATGATAAGTGCACTGCGCCGCTTACTTGAAATTCCCGTTTATCATGTGACATACTGTAACGTCCCCTTAGAACAATTTATACACGACTGTGCTTAAACTGACACACAATAATTTTAGCGCAACGCAATCTGACTATCAAAAATCCCTACAAAAGAGTGGCCCAGACAAACATTAAACTATACCTTTCACAAATCACTTACCTCACAACAATCTTCGTTACTCGAACTACTGCATTACGTCGAGCGCCACTACTGCCAGATAAATAAAAGATTCAAACTACGGAAGGCACTAACTACTGATATGGATAGTTAGCAAATGAAAGATTTTAATAGAGAACAAACAATGTATTTACCTTAATATCATCAAAAGTCATAATATATGTAATTTCAAAACTCCGCAATTTCCTTACACACATCCACCACTGCTGGCGGCTCACCTCTAACTGCGCAACGCTACGCGCTGTTCACATCCAGCTGCCGCTGCCCAACACTACAATGGCAGACAACAATGCAAACTAGCCACAGACTGCACACAGCACAGCCAGTGATTTTCATACAGAGCGCTACGTAGCGTTGCCAATAAGAAAATATAAACAGCCTACTTACATAAAGAAAACATAAACAGCCTACTTACAATATGAGGAGTGGGCAACATGAATTTCATTAATCTTAAAATAGGCAACCCATTTTAGACCATCCGCCCCTGTTACAGATAATGTACGAGGCCTGTATTTTATTCTATGTTATTTTATTTTTCAATCTCCGATCTGTCGCGAAATGGAAGCCGCACTGAAAATCTAAAAGGTTGTATTTATAATACTTAGACACACCTTCCACCTACTTCTCTACAGGTATCTTTTCGTCTGTGTCTATACAGATGGTTGCACGACCTCGATGTTCAGTGAGTCGGCAAGCGATGATCGAAAGAAACGCTGTGTCGAAGATCTACGGATACCAGTCATTGAATGCTGGCCTCTATTTTGACTGGATTGAGGTGGGAAGCGTCCTACACGTCATTCGGGAGGCCTGAAGTTGGTGTGATACATTGCCAAAACTGGTGGCTCAATAAAATAACAATTGGAGATTTAGACGGATGAAAGGTGTTTTGGTTCGTCACTCTGTACTTCTCTACATGGTCGCTACTTCCAGTTGGATATTTGACGTAGCATGTTACCAGCTTTCTTATACCTCGCCACAGAAGGGAGCTACCTGTGATTTCTACCAATTCCTTACGCTAGTTCAAATGGTTCAAATGGCTCTGAGCACTATAGGACTTAACATCAGAGGTCATCAGTCCCCTAGAACGTAGGATTAAGTAAAGCTAAGTAACCAAAGGACATGACACACATCCATGCCCGAGGCAGGATTCGAACCTGCGACCGTAGCAGTCGCGTAGTTCCGGACTGATGCGGCTCTGCATGAGCTCAGATGAAATCTCTCAGCAGGCATTTCAATCTTGACGGAAGACACTACTTTCTAGGCATCTTTACGTGCTCATTGTGCGCTCAGAACTGAAAAGTGTGACGTGACGCAATAAGCGGACATACTAGAAACACTGAGCAACACATCTGCGCAAAGCTCCACCCGATTATCACTGTGGTTTTGATTTCGCGACGGTTCGGAGTTTGAAGGAAAAATTAGTCCTCCAAGTTAGGTTGCTTATCTTAGGGTGCATGATATACCTTCCTGGCCAGTTTTATTTTGTGCACTTTGTAGTAATCAACGTGCACTTATAAATATGTAGTTTATGCAATGGTTACACGACATGTCAGTGGAAGGGACAGGGCATCGTCTGAAAATAGAAGCGGAGAGCAGCGTTGAGGGAATTTTTGTAGCAAGCTCTTTTCGGCGATAGCTCTCTTAACCGTCAGTGAGTCCTTGGCTTTGGACATCCTGTGGCAGCTTCCTATCGTCGGAGAGGTTGAGGATGCTGTTTGAGGGTGATCAGCTTTATTCACAGTCTGTCACACTTAGAACGAAAAATGGCTCTGAGCACTATGGGACTCAACATCTTAGGTCATAAGTCCCCTAGAACTTAAAACTGCTTAAACCTAACTAATCTAAGGACACCACACACACCCATGCCCGAGGCAGGATTCGAACCTGCGACCGTAGCAGCCTCGCGGGTCCGGACTGCAGCGCCAGAACCGCACGGCCACCGCGGCCGGCCACTTAGAACGTTTCATTGCAGGTAACTGCAATTAATCAGGACAGTTTGTTCAGAGAGCCCTACTATTGGATTGAAGTACTGTTGTTACTAGAATGCATCTAATGTAAGACTAAAACCAGGTAAAAACTTCATTACTTCCGTGTTGTTTTCCCAAATCAAACTGTTCAGGTAAAGACTAATGTTCAGTGTGTCATTCAGACACAGCAGCTCACGACGCTAGGTTGCTATTGAGATGGGTGTACAGTGTCCTCTAGACAAAGAAGACCAGCCGAAGAATCATGTGAGACAGAACATTTTATTAATGTAAATGGTGTAAATAGTAGCGTTAGATTTAGCAGATAACTCGGGGAATCATGAGCAGTATTAGCGACAAGCCAGAACCATAGTAATTTTTATTCTTTGGTTTGGCTGGCTCTGAGCACTATGGGACTCAACTACTGTGGTCATAAGTCCCCTAGAACTTAGAACTACTTAAACCTAACTAACCTAAGGACATCACACACATCCATGCCCGAGGCAGGATTCGAACCTGCGACCGTAGCGGTCGTGCGGTTCCAGACTGTAGCGCCTTTAACCGCTCGGCCACTCCGGCCGGCATTCTTTGGTTTGTCAGTAGAATTATTTGTTAACAAGTTTCGTCGGTATTGCACAGCAGCCACGACCCTCATGGTGAAAAAAATATATAGTCGCCAACAATGTTACATTTCAGGAAGCATTCTTCATAGTTTGCTACAAACTTTGTGCTCTATCGAATGCCGAGTCGTAAATCTAGTAATCTGCACCTCCAGTGTGCATTATCTCTCGTCCAGCAAACAAAACAAGCACTGGATACTAGAGCACTGCATCCGCGTGGCAAATCAGCGTGAGCAGCGTTCGTCTGCTTCACTCGCTAAGCACGCGCACGCGCACGCGGAAGCGCGTGGCTGGCAGTCCGCTCAATCGGTATCACACAGCGGTCACTCACCGACTGACAGGCAACAACCGCGTGGTCCTGCACGCGGGTAGCAAAACATTTACTCCATACAGCTTCGACGCAGCGTAGCAGCACTAATGGGCCTGCCAAGCATTCGAGTGCATTTAGTATTAGATTGCTTTTTAGCTGTCGATTTTCCATGTCCTCTATGGAGCAGGCGCCTACTGTACACCTAAGATTCACCATGTGTTACCACAGTATAATGAAAGTTAAAATGATAATCAAATATTGAGTGTTATTGAAGGTTATTGTTTTAGCTGTGGAACCGTATTTTTGTGAAAGAATAGCTGATGAATTAAAGCTCCCTTCCAGTCAGCTGCTAAAATCATACTGACATCGAGACATATTTTGAACAGTACAAACTAAAAGAATTTATTTTGAGGAAGATGACATCAAACTATTATCATCAACTCTCTTTGTAATTAACAAAAAACTTCAATCTAGCTACACCATACAATTTCGTGAGTAAATAGAGTAAATGAACTGAGAAGACTCCTTACACATGATAATGTTAAATGTAAAGAGAAAGAAAGCTTAAGGTTTTGCGGTGAAAATAAATGAATGTTATTCGAATAAATCTCTGTCTTGATAATTATTCGAATAAGTTGATCATTGAAACAAATTTATTCACCAATAAAGTATCTGTAACTTAAATAACATATAATGCCACCCCATTTTCTTTGTTTATTTCTTGTACAGAATTATTGTCTGTTCCTCCAGCTCAGTCCAGTTTCTGTTTGCTAAATAACTGGTTAATGGTTTGTCTAGAAATGTATCTTTGCGGCTCAGTGGCTTAAATTCCAGACTACAAAACTAAAGCTTCAGTATTCGATCCCCAGTTGGTCCTCCGATTTTCTCTCACTTATCACACCTTTCTATGACAATCCCTGTTACTTACCACAACTTTCACCTATAACAATGACAATAGTGCTAAGTGAAGCAGCACTGTATTAAGGAGTTGAAATGTAGTTCTCCCACTAACTGGCTGTGTAAATCTGTTCAAAGGTAGGGGATATCTCTAATTCCTAATGCATCAGTCTTGGATCAAAGGACTGGTGACCCCATTATTTGGTCCATTACCTCCCCCCCTTCCTCAAAATAAACCAACCAACCAGAAGTAGGAATCGTTTTGTCACATGCAGCCTGCAAGCTGGATGTGAAAGTTTCTTAGGGTACGCAGCTTTGTAAGAAATGCTTTATGTTCTGACTCTGCGAAATGAGCAAACATATTCCTCCAAACTCCCCAGATTTATACTAAACAGAGAAACTATGGGACTACCTTGGTCGGGTTGTTTGCGCCTTGGATCCTCTATCGAGAAACCAAACAGAACTGGCCACCACACTGGAGTCAGTGGAATCTCTGTCAGCACTTCGAAAGCCTCATTCACCCTCTTCCTGCACATCTGTGCTGCAAAAGATGGTTACTCAGGCTTCTGACAGGTGGTCACACAAATGTGCCTGTATAGTGCAATAGCCCGAAAAATGTGAAAGAAATTGGATCACGAGTTACTAATGATACTACGATGTAGACAGACTTTATTTAGAATGTGACTCGAGAAGTGAATTTAAAGTGGAATGACAAAGAATTATTTTCCAAAAACTACAGCAGAATTGATGTTTTCTCAGTTTTTTCTGAACAATATTGGGACTTGAAAGTCATACATCGTTATGATGATTAAAGATGAATTCAGAAATGCATCACATGTGCAGAACGTATTTTCTTTAGTATCATAATGGCTAATCTGCGAAAATCAAATAAAGTTTCTGATGAGATATTTAAAAAAAATGGAAAAAAGTAAAAAAATGTTGTTCTGAGTATTAATTTAAAAGAAACAAAAAGTACGTTCATTTAATAAACGATAGAGAATTACAGCTATAAAAGCCATTGGGTGTCAGATTTATTTTTTATTCTTAACACTACTTATTCACATATGATGAATAAGTGTTTTTGTTCGTGTAAGTGAGTTATGTTTTGAATAATACTTGTTGTTCACCAATAACGAATAACAATTTATACCTCTATTCATTATTCATAATTAGCATAAATTTTTTTGTTGCATATGAAATTTTGAGAACAAACTAAATTTTTCTTTAGACTTACATAGAGGTATCTATTTGTCACCAACGATAAAATTGATCTGATGTAGCATACTCATCTGAGAATGCGCCACGCCAGCTATAAAGCTGGAGTGAAATATCCACAACATTCCGCATATTTCATAAACTGTTTCAGATGTTGTGAGTGTATGAGTTTTATTTTGTCAAGTACCACAATGCACTGATCCAACAAATACCCTCTGTCTCCTGCAAGAAAGAATTTCCACCTCACACTGCTACAGAAGTCAGGCAGATGCTACTAATCTACCAACAAGAACTGCTTGAAAAACATTCAGCAACAAATATCTACTGGAGTCGTCCGCTGTAAGGAAAAAACACAAAGATATTCTATACATTCTTACGAAACTAGTGGAATACTTGGGTACTGGAGTATTGCTAGTTACTGTAAGAAAAACATTAAACGAACGAAAAATATTATTTATTGGAAAAAAATTCTGAGAAATCAAAGCCGGCCAAAGTAGCTGAGCGGTTCTAGGCGCTACAGTCTGGAACCGCGCGACCGCTACGGTCGCACGTTCGAATCCTGACTTGGGCATGGATGTGTGTGATGTCCTTAGGTTAGTTAGGTTTAAGTAGTTCTCAGTTCTAGGGGACTTATGACTCAGAAGTTAAGTCCCATAGTGCTCAGAGCCATTTGAACCATTTTTTGAGAAATCAAGTGAAACTTTTTCTTATAAATTAATAAATTTCCGGGTTCTTTTTGGAACAGTAGATTGCCTCTTATGGATAGGAATGCTGTTATTTTACAAAGTATGGGAAGATTTTTTTCTCCCTTTTCTTTAAGAACGTTATTTACTCGGAAGAATGACTGAGAGCCGTGCCTACACAACTTGAATAACTTTTCTAGGTACAATCAAGACTGTGGCATGAGAAATGTAATGGAGTGTACTGTTATGGAGGACAGATGGGGCTCACATATGCTGTAGCACACAATACCGAGTGCTGCAATGACTGCTGCCTGCGTCGCTCGCTGCTAACAAATAACACAACTATCTCTTTCTACCCGGATTCACCTTCGCCAATCAAACTCTCCCTACACCTTGATGAAGTCAAGGACTCCTATCCGCCATGAGTCTAAATATTGGCGGGGTACACCAGTCAGATAACCAGTCCACCGCGATACCACTCAATATTCGCTCGCAGGCATTTAACTAGTACTCTGTCCATGTTCACATCGCACAATAAGTGTGGCGGCCAACACAGTGAACAACGCTTAATTGCAATCGACTCAATACAGAGTATCACTCTGATTCGCTAACGACAGAAGTGCTCTCCCAGTGAAGTACTGAGGACAGACTTAGTTCCTCGCTCTTTGCGTACATGTACGAGCGCACTCGCTCTCGTTACGTGTTCCCACTCCAAGAGCGACAACGGATCGGCTCCTTTTCCTGGAAAAATTGCAAGGGTATATCATTCGTTGTCTTCCCTCACTCCTCTGGCTCTTTGCATCAGAAATATTCTGCCAATTAACGTTGCTCTTTTAAACGGGAGACTGATGTTTCGTTTAAGTCGACCAATGCGGAAATATGTAGCATCTCCGTTAGGCGTATACTGTCCTCCTGTGAGAACTCCATAACTACGCACTTGGTCGATCAAAAAATGCATCTTCTGGGCGCTCCCACACGATGTAGTGGAATTTGCTTTTAAGTTGAGCACGGGGTTCGTTATTCCTTCGCTCTGGCAAAAGCTGTCTTCTCTCTGGGCGGTCGTTCTGGCCGAAATAGGTGTGTGTTGACCCACCCCTCTAAAGGAACGGGCCTCCCAGCGGGCTGGTTGCCTCTTTAGAACGAAAATTCCTGTGGCCGTCATGTTGTGTACACCAACCTCGACATTTTCAACGTCAGTGCGCACTTGCGATTTACTTATTAGATTTGCATATCGCTTACATGAATTCATACAAAATTGACTCTACCTTCTCGAGTTTAGGTTCGAATGAAGCGTCTTGATGTGCAGAATACAACTGTGAGGACAGAATATATAAGAAATGAAGGTCAGGAGACCACACCATCTTATAATATCGAATGTTCAAAATTTTCAAATGTGTGTGAATTCCAAGGGGCCAAACTGCTGAGGTCATCGGTCCCTAGACTTACACACTACTTAAACTAACTTAACGCTAAGGACAACACACACACCCATTCCCCAGATGGAGGACTCGAACCTCCGGAGGAAGGGGCCGCACGATTAGTGACATGGCGCCTCTAACTGCATGGCCACTCCGCGCGGCACAGATATCGAAATGAGAATATTTTACCATATCGTTATTATGTAAACTTCATTATCTACTGTGTTAGTCCAATAACAACAGACTTTTTGGTGAAAGAATTTAACTTTTAGGGGCCATCGACAGATGGTGAAACGAGAAATGCTAAGGGTTTTGGAACAACATATGTGTAGACATTACATGTTTGTTTTTTTTTTTTGTACCAAGGATGTGCTTTTTTATAAGCTGCTGGCTTTACTTTTCCTCAGTTCCTCACTTAATAAAGTTCATAAAGCACTGTTTCAGAATTCACTCGGAATTGTGTCTTCATAACATTTTGGCAAGGTGATAACAGTGTCAACTCCACTGTGTTTTGTCAAGAGAAGCAAATTTTGACGTGGCAACCAGAGGAATGTGTAGTTTTTACTCGAAATTCGCCACTCATGACGCTTCTCTGAAATTTACAAATGATTAATGGGGCAGGTGAAAGTAAATCGCTGCATTTTCGGCAGAATTCTGTTTAGATACTAACAGAAGAAAAAGATCTTTTTGAATGGTCACCATAGAGGGGCCCCACTTAATGTGTACAAAAAATTTGAGCGTCGGCTTCATATTAGAGCTGCACTTCCCGAGCAGCTAATGATAGCACGGCTACAATATCAGCGTGGTCATATACAGCAATAATAATAATGGTATGGCATTGGTCGCCCTCCCGCCCCTCGCGGGGCAGTTCGGCCGCCGCTCCACAAGTTCCTTAACGCCACTACGGCGACTGAGGATGAAATGATGATGAGAGACACACAACACCCAGTCATCTAGAGGCACAGAAAATCCTCGACACCGCCGGGAATCGAACCCGGGACCCCTTGTGCAGGAAGCGAGAACGCTACCGCAAGACCACGATCTGCGGACGTCATATGCCGTAATTTTCTATTTCAAAGAGAGAAATTAAGTCTCCTTTTAGGTGTCAGACTGTCGCCCTGTATTCAAGATTTAATTACATAAAGCGAGGTGGTCTGCCCGTGCTTCAATGTTAAGGTGATGTACCATGATGTAGTGTACCCGGTCGCATATGAGGAAGAGATAGCTGTATTATTCTTCGTTGTTAATAAAGAAATCTCAGCCGGTCGATGTATCTATGTTGGAGACAAGCTCGATCCTAACTGGCTGTAGCAATAACGTTCCGCTTCCAGGAACTCTCATGAGACTGCTTTAGCTGCGTATAAAGGCTTCTCGCGACTTATTTTGGGCATCGGAAATTCAACGAAGTACTCTGAACTATACCAAGAAACTCTTGACAAGATCTTATATATTTCCTAAAAATATGTGCACTTGCTTTGGTCACTATTCTCTGAAGGGCTGCAAGGTGCAGTAAAGTTGACGAGCATTTGAGCCATCTCACAAGGAACCTCTCGAGTGCGATGTCGCAAAACCTAATGATGTTTACGGTATTCGACGCGCCGAATAATGTCTGCCATACAATGCAGTTGGCTGCTAATGGCACCATGGGGCGAGACTAGAAGTAGTCAGTGGTTGGTACAGCATGAGGCTACGGAGCGTAGTTAACTGCATAACTCGCGAGTAACTCGAAACAGTGCTAATGGTATTGATGCGAAGCTGAGCAATGGCAACGATAAAGAAGGCAAACATTGCATTATATCTACAACAATAGTTGCCGAAGTTGACATTTCGTCAGAAAGGAACCAAAGGAATTTCCTAGAGTTAAAAATGTAGCAGGTGAAACATTAGAGTTCGTGGAACATGTGGTGTCCCTTAAGCTGGAAAGTGCGGACAATGTACACGAGGAGTGCAAAATGGTTCAAATGGCTCTAAGCATTATGGGACTTAACATCTGAGGTCATCAGTCCCCTAGACTTAGAACTACTTAAACCTAACTAACCTAAATACATCACACACATCCATGCCCGAGTTAGGATTCGAACCTGCGACCGTAGCAACAGCGCGTTTCCGGACTGAAGCGCCTAGAACCGCTCGTCCACAGCGGCCGGCTGAGGAGTACAATTGAAAGTGATAGTGAAACACACGTTGAGACATTTAGTTCATCATCCTTGTCAGACAGCGAGCCATAAATCTCGTCTGCAGTGGAACGTAGCAAAGGGCAATCATTGTCCAAGGAGCGAGTGGCAAATATAATTACGTACATGGAAGATCATCCGTTGCGTAGAAAAAAACAATTATAAACAGATTTCGAATAAGTCCGGAGCAATATGGTCGCACAGTGCATTCAAAAAGCTACGGATACTGAAGGGAGAAAAAGACGCACTTGTTGAAAAACTTGTGTTTGCGTATTTGAAGGACGCTCGATACAGTTTACATGCTGTGCTTGGTAGTGACCTACTGCGTTATGCACATCAAATTCCGAGTCACATGGATTGCAGTGATTTAAAGGGAAGCGATGGATGGTTACATACCTTCAAAAATAATTACAGAACTGGACGACGATGCCCGCATCTCGTGGTCGTGCGGTAGCGTTCTTGCTTCCCACGCCCGGGTTCCCGGGTTCGATTCCCGGCGGGGTCCGGGATTTTCTCTGCCTCGTGATGGCTGGGTGTTGTGTGCTGTCCTTAGGTTAGTTAGGTTTAAGTAGTTCTAAGATCTAGGGGACTGATGACCATAGATGTTAAGTCCCATAGTGCTCAGAGCCATTTTAGAACTGGACGACGTAAGAAAACAAAATTACAAACAAAGAGACAACTTTGTGATGCACAGCAAACTGCGGAATTGTGCCGAAAAGTTCTAAATGAGATGAAAAAACTTATTGCGCCGTTCATAAGGAACTTGATTTCAACTCCGACCAATCGGGATATGAAGAGGAAATGCATATGAAAAGAACCCTGGAAGTTGGATGTACCAGGAGAGCTGTATCAAGGTCAACTAACACCAATGCCTTAACGCATTAGTATACAATTATGCCGACTGTTAATCTGGATGATAAATTGGCTGGGAAGTTATTTATTGTACTGCGAGAAGTTGGAGGTGCTCTACCCTCCACGGATTGTTTCTAGGTCTGTGATCTTGCAAGGGCAGTGGGGAATACGATGGCTATTCAGAAAGCAGGGAACGTTTACGCATTAAAAAGCAACTAAGTACAAGCAATACATTTTATTATCTACATCTGGAAGAGCGACTGACATTTTACTTTTCCACATAGTCACCAAACACATTGAGGCACTTATCATAGCTGTGGACAAGCTTTGAAACATCTTCGTCGCAAAATTCTGCCGCCTGAGACTTCAGCCAGTGAGTCACGTCCACCTGGAGTTCTGCGTTGTCATCAAAGCACTGCGTTGCAAGCCAGTTCTTCATCTTGGGAAACAAGTTGAAGACACTTGGTGCAAGATCGGGGCTGTAGGGCGAATGAGGGGGAATTTCCCATTTGAGTGAATTACGGAGTTCTTTAGTGCCGCTTGCCGTGTGAGGTCGGGCATTATCGTGAAAAAACAAAATTTTGGATGTCAGCTTTCCTTGGCGTTGGTTTTTGGGGAGACCTTGTGTGCCCCCACTCCATGGACTGTAATCTTATCTTATGGTTCAAATGGCTCTGAGCACTATGGGACTTAACTGCTGTGGTCATCAGTCCCCTAGAACTTGGAACTACTTAAACCTAACTAACCTAAGAACATCACACACATCCATGCCCGAGGCAGGATTCGAACCTGCGACCGTAGCGGTCACGCGGCTCCAGACTCTAGCGCCTAGAACCGCACGGCCACTCTGGCCGGCAATCTTATCTTATCTTACAATTGAGGTGTTACACTCAAGTCTCGTCGCCGGTTACGATTCGATCCAGTAATGAATCACCATGTTTGTGGTAGACCTCCAGGCATCTCAACATTGCCCCTATTTGCTGTTCTTCATGGGGCTCTGTAAGCATTTTGGGCACCCATCGTGCACAAAATTTGTGGTAACCTAGCTTTAGAGTGACAATTTCAGACAAAAAAGTCCGTGAAACTTGTGGAAAAGAAAGCGAAAGCTCCGTTATTGTGAAGCGACGGTTTTCACGAACCATTTCATCAACTTTAGCGACAAGATCAACAGTCACAATGCTCGGGCGTCCACTCTTCTCTTCATCATGAACGTTGGTTCGGCCATTTTTAAACCGAATGCACCATTTCCGGACGGAAGATTCACTCATTACGTTGTTTCTGTACATTTCGCACAGTTCAAGATAAATTTCTATAGGTTTTAGGTTTTCTCCAACAAAAACCGTATCACAGACCGCACCTCACAACTGGCGGGATTTTCGATTGCAGCGCACATTTCAGATTCGAATATCGTAAAAACCAGACGTGCAGAGACGTTCCCACTGTCACGGATGGATGCTGACTGAGCTGCCGAGCACCCACATACCAAAATATACGCGATCGGCGCGCCTAGCGGCGTCAGATGGAAACGTTCCCTACTTTCTGTATAGCCCTCGTATTTACGTCAGAGCAAGGTAGCGTGGGCAAAAGTCAACTATTGTATGAGCACTGCTTTTGGCCAAGAGCTGGTCAAAATAACATGCTTTTGCTTGATTCCTGGTCTGCGTATAAAAATCGTATTTATTTATAGCAAATTGTCCCTCCTGAAAAGTGTATGACATTGCAATCCATACCTCCTGGGATTACTGGACCAATTCATCCTCTGAATGTTTGTTTTTTCCGTGCCTACAAAACATACCATCACACTAACTGCAGCTACGCCTCAAAGAATAGCCAGTTTCACGATGAGCTGCACGACACACTGTTACTCATTCGGTTGTATGCCTTCGCATTCCATCAGTACTCGTCACCCCGTTACAGCAATAAGAATCTAAATGCATTCTTTAAGAGTGAATATCTAGCTGAACGTAGTGCAGGATTTCTGAATCCCAAGGCGTTTGCCGTTGACCTTATGGGTGAGAAGCTTTGTGATCACTGTGTCGCGCCATTTTTCATTTGGTGTTCATGGTGCCAGTCAATGGTTTGTTATGAACATTTCTTGAATGTCGAAAAGCTTCATTTTGTGAATTGTAATACATACATCCCATAGTAGGTTGATTTCTGCATCTCCCAGACACTCATTTTCTATCGCCCTCCTGAAGCACATGGCGAGGCCTTAGTAGTTAATATTTTTCCTGCCACAGTTGTTAACACAACACTTTCAAATGACCTCACTAAAGATTGAACTTACGGCCTCCCACTCAAGGGGTTCCTCATAACCACAGCACGCGAACTTCACGCCACTCATCGCTCAATAAGCGGCAGGTGGTCTTCGAAGTGGTCTGAAGATTTTGGAATGGACACAATATTCTGGATAGGCCCGTGTTGGGATGTCAAAAAAGAGATATGTACACCGCCCAGATTCCGCTCCGGGTGCCTAAGAATTGGTCCCCCATGTCGCTGACTGGTGCGCACTTGGTAGCTGTCGAACCCCTGATCGACTACACACTCGCAGTGACGACAAAGTGTAGTCTTCTCTGGTGCTGTAACTCGACACGACCGCAATCTCAACATCGACGTTAAAGATAACTGAGCCGTGTGTCGGCTCTCAACATATATCACGCTGTTAAGATTGTTCTGAGTCCTTCCATTCCATTGTTAATTGATTCTTTCATATTTATCGTTATGCTGCGTACGATTCTGTTGAGATTCCCCTCTGGCGGCGTGTCTGGTCTTATCGATCTTCGAGTCGTTGCTTCCTGTTAGCCTTGTGTAAGGGAATAAGATCTTTGGGGGGATGGCCGGTTGGTTGTCTAGCGGTGACGAGTCGGTCGGTCGCTTTTTAAAATCGGGAAGGAGAGAATGTCGGACGATTAGACCGCGGCGTGTCGTGGCGGTGGAGAGTTGGCTGTTGTTCCGAGAAGCCGCGTGGTTATCCCGGCGGTGCGAGACGTTTGGGACGAGTTCACGGGACAAGGCTGTAAGCTCTTGCTGTGAACACCCGGGGGCCACGGCTGTGGTTCCGAGTCACTACTTGGTAGAAGCGGCAAGGGGTGTCTTTAAATTTTCCGTCTGGAGGCGGGAATGATAGACTAGTAACTCGCCTAACCAGAGAAGTGGTATTTCGCCGCCGCGGGTGTAGAGAAGACGTGGGCTCCGGTGACAGAGCGCGTGACTGCGTGACTGTGCCCAGTTGGGTACGCTGGCGACGTGGACACGGTCGGGTGTGAGGAACCTTTGCATCGGAATTCACCTGCTGTTTCTCTGATAAACTGCAAGTTAAGTTGGTTAAAGGTTTAGATGTTAATTGAAGAATTTTGGTTTGTGTAACCAGAGTCTTTTCTGCTATGTGGCCTCCTGCGTTCGGGTTTCCTGTCCCTGTCGCCGGTGTATTTATAGACAGTGATCTTTTCCGCTTCTTGTTAGTACTGCCCGGTAAGAAGTGTATTTTTGGGCAGGGATGATGGTTCCTGATTTGATTCCTCCTCCTACCCTGGCCTCGCGTGTGGTCGATGTGATTGCTGAATGTGAGGCGTTGTGGGTCTGTTAGTCCGCTTCTAGCCTGAGCGTCCTTCGGGAGACAATTGTGGCCGCCCTTACACCCGGTCGGTTAATTATTTCTATCCCAGGACATTTTGGTAGCACGACGTTGTATTAAAGTTGTTATTTATTGTAAAATGTTAAATGGTTGTATGTTACTCTGATTGTTTTTGGCCACTGTTTAAAAGGGTTAAGTTTGCCTTTCATTGGTGGGTTTTTTTAAAATTACGTGGCTTTAAAATTGTTAGTTATTGTAAAAGGTGAATGACTGTATCTTTACTTTGATTGTTTTAATCTACTTGGCATCCTTTGAAAATGCTAGTTCTGCCTTCCTGTTAGCGAGCCCTTGTAATTTAATATCTTGTTGTGCCAAAATTTAAAAGAAGTGGCTCCATACATGTTTGGTAGCGAAATTGTATGCAAATTGGTGTTTTTCTTTCATTACTTGGAAAGTTTTAATTTTGTTATTAAACGCTTTATCAAATGGCTCTGAGCACTATGGGACTTAACTTCTGAGGTCATCAGTCCCCCAGAACTTAGAACTACTTACACCTAACTAACCTAAGGACATCACACACATCCATGCCCGAGGCAGGATTCGAACCTGCGACCGGAGCGGTCGCGCGGTTCCCGACTGTAACGCCTAGAACCGCTCGGCCACCCCGACCGGCATGCTTTATCAAAGTCTGTTTTAAGTAAAATGGCCTGGCCGTTAACTGTAAAGTAAATTGTTTTGAAAAGGCACTCATGCCTGCTAGCTTTTGGATCTGTTCCTAGTCAAGTGGTAAAGAAATGACTTTTAATGGTTGAAGTAATCAATAAAGAAATTGTAAATTGCAACTCGAAAGTTGTTGTTGTTGTTGTTGTGGTCTTCAGTCCTGAGACTGGTTTGATGCAGCTCTCCATACTACCCTATCCTGTGCAAGCTTCTCCATCTACCAGTACTTACTGCAACCTACATCCTTCTGAATCTGCTTAGTGTATTCATCTCTTGGTCTCCCTCTACGATTTTTACCCTCCACGCTGCCCTCCAATGCTAAATTTGTGATCCCTTGATGCCTCAGAATATGTCCTACTAACTGGTGTCTCTTTTTGTCAACTTGTGCCACAAACTCTTCTTCTCCCCAATTCTATTCAATACCTCCTCATTAGTTATGTTATCTACCCATCTAATCTTCAGCATTCTTCTGTAGCACCACATTTCGAAAGCTTCTATTCTCTTCTTGTCCAAACTATTTATCGTCCATGTTTCACTTCCATACATGGCTACACTCCATACAAATACTTTCAGAAACGACTTCCTGACACTTAAATCTATACTCGACGTTAACAAATTTGTCTTCTTCAGAAAAGCTTTCCTTGCCATTCCCAGTCTACATTTTATATCTTCTCTACTTCCACCATCATCAGTTATTTTGCTCCCCAAATAGCAAAACTCCTTTACTACTTCAAGTGTCTCATTTCCTAATCTAATTCCCTCAGCAGTAACCAACAGTAACCAACTAGAATGAGATTTTCACTCTGCAGCGGGGTGTGCGCTGATATGAAACTTCCTGGCAGATTAAAACTGTGTGCTCGACCGAGACTCGAACTCGGGACCCTTGCCTTTCGCGGGCAAGTGCTCTACCAACTGAGCTACCGAAGCACGACTCACCCCCGGTACTCACAGCTTTACTTCTGCCAGTACCTCGTCTCCTACCTTCCAAACTTTACAGAAGCTCTCCTGCGAAACTTGCAGAACTAGCACTCCTGAAAGAAAGGATATTGCGGAGACATGGCTTAGCCACAGCCTGGGGGATGTTTCCAGAATGAGATTTTCACTCTGCAGCGGAGTGTGCGCTGATATGAAACTTACTGGCAGATTAAAACTGTGTGCCCGACCGAGACTCGAACTCGGGACCCTTGCCTTTCGCGGGCAAGTGCTCTACCACCTGAGCTACCGAAGCACGACTCACCCCCAGTACTCACAGCTTTACTTCTGCCAGTACCTCGTCTCCTACCTTCCAAACTTTACAGAAGCTCTCCTGCGAAACTTGCAGAACTAGCACTCCTGAAAGAAAGGATATTGCGGAGACATGGCTTAGCCACAGCCTGGGGGATGTTTCCAGAATGAGATTTTCACTCTGCAGCGGAGTGTGCGCTGATATGAAACTTACTGGCAGATTAAAACTGTGTGCCCGACCGAGACTCGAACTCGAGACACTTGCCTTTCGCGGGCAAGTGCTGGTTGCAACATCAAAAGGCAGAGCACTTGCCCGCGAAAGGCAAGGGTCCCGAGTTCGAGTCTCGTCGGGCACACAGTTTTAATCTGCCAGGAAGTTTCAGTAACCAACTAATTTTGGCCCCGTTTCCCAACTGGGGGTTTTTCTTGATTAATCGTAACACCCCCGTCTCAATAACGCTGTAAAACGGGACTCGATTGAGCTTACACTAGCTTGGTATCAGAACCTGTGAGAGCAGATTGGGGTCAAACTGGTTGCAACATCAAAAGGCAGAAAGAAAAGCACGGGGTGCAAGACAGCGGGCGGAGCGGCAGCAAACGACAGGGAAGAGGCGAACCGCAGGGCTGCAGACGTCGTGGCCTCGTCGTGAGGGCGGTGGCCGCCTCCTGCGATCAATGTGGAGGCGGAGGGCGGGGGCGGAGGGCGGAGGGCGGAGGGCGAGTCTGGTGAGCGACCTTGGCGCCACACACGCGACGCACCAGCCTGTAGGCCGCTGCGCAGTTCACCGCCTCCTCCCGTACCGGCTCCCCGTGTTAGACTCCGTACGACGAACAGTCTGATGGGATTACGTCATCGAGAATTTTGACTCAATACCAAGTGAAGATTTGAAAACAAAATTACGGCTGGTAGAAACTAGAACTGGACAGTGATAAGGAGCTGTATACCCCAACGAGACGTAACAATACCGCTGCTGTTATTAACACGCATAGGTTACATGATATTATCGGCGGAAAATGCTCCTATCGGAGCACAAAAAATGCGGATGTGTTCCTGTTCTTTTAAAAGAATCTGACTGGAAAGTGAGCTACCAGCTGACTCGTATTACCTTCCTCAGTACCTTAGAAAAGCTTCACAAAAATTTTGGCATGCGAATATATTCGAACTATTTTTAACCAGCAGCTCACCGCAAACTGCCACAAGCTCCCCTATCTGTTGGAGATTTATCAGGTGATAAAAATTCAACCAGCCGCTTTTTTAGTTTTTTAATATGATTTATTCAACCATACGCACATTTTCGAGTCACTCCAGGCTCATCATCAGATAATGATAAATATGCAACATCTACATCTATCTACATCTACATTTATACTCCGCAAGCCACACAACGGTATGTGGCGTAGGGCACTTTACGTCATTACCTCCCTTTCCTGTTCCAGTCGCGTATGGTTCGCGGGAAGAACGACTGCCGGAAAGCCTCCGTGCGCGCTCAAATCTCTCTAACTTTACATTCGTGATCTCCTCGGGAGGCATAAGTAGGGGAAAGCAATATTTCGATACCTCATCCAGAAACGCACCCTCTCGAAACCTGGACAGCAAGCTACACCGCGATGCAGAGCGCCTCTCTTGCAGAGTCTGCCGCTTGAGTTTGCTAAACATTTGCCTAACGCTATCACACTTACCAAATAACCCTGTGACGAAACGCGCCGCTCTTCATTGGATCTTCTCTATCTCCTCTGCCAACCCGATCTGGTACGGATCCCACACTGATGAGCAATACTCAAGTTAAGGTCGAACGAGTGTTCTGTAAGCCACCCCCTTTGTTGATGGACTACATTTTCTAAGGACTCTCCCAATGAATCTCAACCTGGCACCCGCCTTACCAACAATTAATTTTATATGATCATTCCACTTCAAATAGTTCCACACGCATACTCCCAGATATTTTACAGAAGTAACTGCTACCAGTGTTTGTTCCGCTATCATATAACCATTCAATAGTGTATTCGCAATACATTACATTAGTCTATGTTAAGGGTGAGTTGCCACTCCCTGCACCAAGTGCCTATCCGCTGCAGATCTTCCTGCATTTCGCTGCAATTTTCTAATGCAGCAAGTAGATTTTTTAGTTTTTTAGTACGATTATTCAACCATAAACATGTTTTCAAGCCACTGCACACTCATCATCAGACGATGAGCCAAATTTTCGAAATCATGTTGATGGTAGAATAAATCTATCAAAAAACTAAAACTGGTTGCATATTTTTTACCAGTCGCAGTTCGTCATCCACAATCGATATACTGAATAAAAATCCCGTAACTATTCCTCACTAACACATACTAGACCTTCGCTGTAAGTCACTCGTACCCATCCACTCTCAGTTGCCCTTACTCACTCACTCATTCCAGCCCAACTCATTGTCGTTATCTCTATTTGTCTCTCTGTCATTGTCTCCTGTGTCACAGCCACCGTTCCCTTCGTTCTGTCCTACTACTACAATCTCCTCTCGCTGTCACTGCCTCTCTCTTACTGTTCATGTCTCAAGCCTTCCTTCCTACTGCTACTGCCTCCTTTAACCGTCATTATCTCTCTCTTCATCACTGTCATATACTCTGCCTGTCATTATCACTGACTCTCAGCCACTTCCATTTTCTCTTCATTGCCCTCCCCCCTCTCCCCACTTCCTCCCCCTCTACCACTAGCACTGTCTCCATCACTCTTTCCCTGGCACTGTTCTGCCTCTGTGAACTATGTGAACTATATTCCACTGCAGCTGTGTACCTCTCTTTCTCTCACACTGCCATTGTCTCCTTCGCTCCGTCTCTATCACAACCACTAACCACCATCTTCCAGTATTTACAACTTCCCGTCTCTTTACCACTGCCACTGTCTCCTTCTCTCTCAGCGTAAGAAAAGCGAATATATTCGCATGCCAAAATTTTTCTGAAAATTATTAAACGTGCTGAGGGAGGTAGAATGAGGTTCCTGGTGTCTCGCTCTTCAGCCTGACTCTTTTAAATAAACGGGAACATACTCGCATTTTTGTCCTCTGATAGGAGCATTTTCCGCTGCTTCTCTTCTTTTCCCTGCTGCAGCAGTGTATATAATTCATGTGAAAAGAAATGTATTAGTCAGTAAAATTTAGATAGTTTACTTATGTGAAACTGAAATAATGCTAAACTAATTTTACACGCAGAAAATTTTTGCGTGGGATTCCCATATGATAATGGAGACACTTTGCAGAATATTTCCCCGTGCTCCGTCACTTCATAGACTACGTTTTCACCTCGCGCCGTATTCTCCATGCGTATTTGACATAGACACATCAAAAAAAGTTTTGTTTGAAAAATGTTCATGATACATCTGGAGCAGCCTGGCTCAGTGTCCTTGTACAGAAGTTAACAAGACTCTCATAATCGTTTCCATGCAGCTCTTGACTGAGAGAGATGTGATAGACATAGAACCTACGTCGATGGAGAAGGCGTAGGACAATCTGCTAACTCGTGTCACTTCCGAATGCGATTGCGCGGGAGCTAATGTGCGGATCAACGCAACAGCAGCAAGAACATTAATTTCTCTCCCTTCTGTCCTGACTAGCTTCCTTCTGTAACTTCGTCTAGGTGTTACACTAACAATTTCAGGGAAGTGGTTGAAGAGGTTAATAAGTAATTGCTGAACTAATTGACTTCTTTTGAGATATCTTGCCGCATACACTGTAAAAGAACAAACTGCATTCCTCGTAAACTCTCCATACATTATGAGCATGTCGACTTCTCATGCGACCTTGACTGTCGCGAAATTGCAGTTTTGTGCCGAAACGTCTCAGAAAATGCGCCTGATGGCTCTTTGAAGAGGAACCGTCTATGCTGTACAAGAAAAGGAACATATTACTTTTTCGACACCTCGTAATTGTCTGACTAGAAAGTCCCGGTGCACTCTATGAACACCCAAGCACACTATAAGCAAACATAACAACATCGCACCTAGCAACCACGCAGATTCAGTGGCACAAACAAGTGTTGGTGTAGGAACTTTTCAAAATACGATATCTCATAAATGCAATAAACACCACTGACATTCTAATTTACCCTACTTTTAGTTTGTTAATGTCAATAGGCATTGATCCCTTTCAGAAAAAGAGTATGTTTGCACAAAAAAGGCTATTTACAATTTGTACAGAAACCAGATGGCAGTTATAAGAGTTGAGGGACATGAAAGGGAAGCAGTGGTTGGGAAGGGAGTGAGACAGGGTTGTAGCCTCTCCCCGATGTTATTTAATCTGTATATTGAGCAAGCAGTAAAGGAAACAAAAGAAAAAATCGGAGTAGGTATTAAAATCCATGAAAAAGAAATAAAAACTTTGAGGTTCGTCGATGACATTTTAATTTTGTCTGTGACAGCAAAGGACTTGGAAGAGCAGTTGAACGGAATGGACAGTGTCTTGAAAGGAGGATATAAGATGAACATCGTTGTTGTTGTTGTTCGTCCGCCGCTCGTGGTCTCGCGGTAGCGTTCTCGCTTCCCGAGCATGGGGTCCCGGGTTCGATTCCCGGCGGGGTCAGGGATTTTCACCTGCCTCGAGATGACTGGGTGTTTGTGTTGTCCTCATCATTTCATTTATCATCCAGGACAGTGGCGAAATTGGACTGAGCAAAGATTGGGTAATTGTACGGGCGCTGATAACCACGCAGTTGAGCGCCCCACAAACCAAACATCATCATCATCTCATCGTTGTTGTTGTGGTCTTCAGTCCTGAGACTGGTTTGATGCAGCTCTCCATGCTACTCTATCCTGTGCAAGCTTCTTCATCTTCCAGTACCTACTGCAACCTACATCCTTCTGAATCTGCTTAGTGTATTCATCTCTTGGTCTCCCCCTACGATTTTTACCCTCCACGCTGCCCTCCAATACTAAATTGGTGATCCCTTGATGCCTCAGAACATGTCCTACCAACCGATCCCTTCTTCTGGTCAAGTTGTGCCACAAACTTCTCTTCTCCCCAATCCTATTCAATACTTCCTCATTAGTTATGTGGTCTACCCATCTAATCTTCAGCATTCTTCTGTAGCACCACATTTCGAAAGCTTCTATTCTCTTCTTGTCCAAACTATTTGCCGTCCATGTTTCACTTCCATACATGGCTACACTCCATACAATAACTTTCAGAAATGACTTCCTGACACTTAAATCTATACTCGATATTAACAAATTTGTCTTCTTCAGAAACGCTTTCCTTGCCATTGCCAGTCTACATTTTATATCCTCTCTACTTCGACCATCATCAGTTATTTTGCTCCCCAAATAGCAAAACTCCTTTACTACTTTAAGTGTCTCATTTCCTAATCTAATACCCTCAACATCACCCGACTTAATTCGACTACATTCCATTATCCTCGTTTTGCTTTTGTTGATGTTCATCTTATATCCTTCCTTCAAGACACCATCCATACCGTTCAACTGCTCTTCCAAGTCCTTTGCTGTCTCTGACAGAATTACAATGTCATCGGCGAACCTCAAAGGTTTTATTTCTTCTCCCTGGACTTTAATACCTACTCCGAATTTTTCTTTTGTTTCCTTTACTGCTTGCTCAATATACAGATTGAATAACATCGGGGAGAGGCTACAACCCTGTCTCACTCCCTTCCCAACCACTGCTTCCCTTTCATGTCCCTCGACTCTTATAACTGCCATCTGGTTTCTGTACAAATTGTAAATAGCCTTTCGCTCCCTGTATTTTACCGCTGCCACCTTTAGAATTTGAAAGAGAGTATTCCAGTCAACATTGTCAAAAGCTTTCTCTAAGTCTACAAATGCTAGAAACGTAGGTTTGCCTTTCCTTAATCTTTCTTCTAAGATAAGTCGTAAGGTCAGTAGTGCCTCACGTGTTCCAGTATTTCTACGGAATCCAAACTGATCTTCCCCGAGGTCGGCTTCTACTAGTTTTTCCATTCGTCTGTAAAGAATTCGTGTTAGTATTTTGCAGCTGTGGCTTATTAAACTGATTGTTCGGTAATTTTCACATCTGTCAACACCTGCTTTCTTTGGGATTGGAATTATTATATTCTTCTTGAAGTCAGAGCGTATTTCGCCTGTTTCATACATCTTGCTCACCAGATAGTAGAGTTTTGTCAGGCCTGGCTCTCCCAAGGCCGTCAGTAGTTCCAATGGAATGTTGTCTACTCCGGGGGCCTTGTTTCGACTCAGGTCTTTCAGTGCTCTGTCAAACTCTTCACGCAGTATCGTATCTCCCATTTCATCTTCATCTACATCCTCTTCCATTTCCATAATATTGTCCTCAAGTACATCGCCCTTGTATAGACCCTTTATATACTCCTACCACCTTTCTGCTTTCCCATCTTTGCTTAGAACTGGGTTTCCATCTGAGCTCTTGATGTTCATACAAGTGGTTCTCTTATCTCCAAAGGTCTCTTTAATTTTCCTGTAGGCAGTATCTATCTTACCCCTCGTGAGATAAGCCTCTACATCCTTACATTTGTCCTCTAGCCATCCCTGCTTAGCCATTTTGCACTTCCTGTCGAACTCATTTTTGAGACGTTCGTATTCCTTTTTGCCTGCTTCATTTACTGCATTTTTATATTTTCTCCTTTCATCAAATAAATTCAATATTTCTTCAGTTACCCAAGGATTTCTACTAGCCCTCGTCTTTTTACCTACTTGATCCTCTGCTGCCTTCACTACTTCATCCCTCAAAGCTACCCATTCTTCTTCTACTGTATTTCTTTCCCCCGTTCCTGTCAATTGTTCCCTTATGCTCTCCCTGAAACTCTGTACAACCTCTGGTTCTTTCAGCTTATCCAGGTCCCATCTCCTTAAATTCCCACCTTTTTGCAGTTTCTTCAGTTTTAATCTACAGTTCATAACCAATAGATTGTGGTCAGAGTCCACATCTGCCCCTGGAAATGTCTTACAATTTAAAACCTGGTTCCTAAATCTCTGTCTTACCATTATATAATCTATCTGATACCTTTTAGTATCTCCAGGGTTCTTCCATGTATACAACCTTCTATCATGATTCTTAAACCAAGTGTTAGCTATGATTACGTTGTGCTCTGTGCAAAATTCTACTAGGCGGCATCCTCTTTCTTTTCTTAGCCCCAATCCATATTCACCTACTACGTTTCCTTCTCTCCCTTTTCCTACACTCGAATTCCAATCACCAATGACTATTTTTCGTCGTCTCCCTTCACTATCTGAATAATTTCTTTTATTTCATCATACATTTCTTCACTTTCTTCGTCATCTGCAGAGCTAGTTGGCAGATAAACTTGTACTACTGTAGTAGGTGTGGGCTTCGTATCTATCTTGGCCACAATAATGCGTTCACTATGCTGTTTGTAGTAGCTTACCCGCATTCCTATTTTCCTATTCATTATTAAACCTACTCCTGCATTCCCCCTATTTGACTTTGTGTTTATAACCCTGTAGTCACCTGACCAGAAGACTTGTTCCTCCTGCCACCGTACTTCACTAATTCCCACTATATCTAACTTTAACCTATCCATTTCCCTTTTTAAATTTTCTAACCTACCTGCCCGATTAAGGGATCTGACATTCCACGCTCCGATCCGTAGAACGCCAGTTTTCTTTCTCCTGATAACGACATCCTCTTGAGTAGTCCCCGCCCGGAGATCCGAATGGGGGACTATTTTACCTCCGGAATATTTTACCCAAGAGGACGCCATCATCATTTAATCATACAGTAAAGCTGCATGCCCTCGGGAAAAATTACGGCCGTAGTTTCCCCTTGCTTTCAGCCGTTCGCAGTACCAGCACAGCAAGGCCGTTTTGGTTATTGTTACAAGGGCAGATCAGTCAATCATCCAGACTGTTGCCCTTGCAACTACTGAAAAGGCTGCTGCCCCTCTTCAGGAACCACACGTTTGTCTGGCCTCTCAACAGATACCCCTCCGTTGTGGTTGTACCTACGGTACGGCTATCTGTATCGCTGAGGCACGCAAGCCTCCCCACCAACGGCAAGGTCCGTGGTTCATGGGGGGGGGGGGGGGGGGGGGGGAAGATGAACATCAACAAAAGCAAAACGAGGATAATGCAATGTAGCTGAAATTAATCGGGCGATGCCGATTGAATTAGATTAGGAAATGAGGCTCTTAAAGTCATAGATTACGCCATGCTGGATTGTCATACCTGCATTCAAGGTCACTGATCCATCTGTGGTGTCGTGATGGCGTTGTAGGAAGGAGGATGTGGCTTTTAATATCAAAGATAGTGTACTGATCTGCACATATGACATCACAAAACTGATTAAATCGCTTTTGCTTGTTGGAAGAAGTCACAGCTTGCTGGAAATAATCTCAACTTGTTTAGTATTGAACAATCTGTTACAATTTTGTGAAATAATAGTGGTATGAGAATAAACTGAAGTCATGGTTAGACTAGCTGACGTCAGTACGTGCGATTTGATGCGACCTCCAAACACATCTTACTTTGCTGAATTGATATAAATTCATCAGGTATAATGACAGTCGCCATACCAACTGACCATATTGCCTCAATTTGTAAACTGACCATCATCGCCCCATCCTATAAACTGACCGTCAGTACCTCAGAACCGTTACGGTCGCAGGTTCGAATCCTGCCTCGGCATGGGTGTGTGTGTGATGTACTTAGGTTAGCTAGGTTTAAATAGTTCTAAGTTCTAGGGGACTGATGACCTCAGATGCTAAGTCCCATAGTGCTCAGAGCTATTTGAACCTCACACTGTACATTGACCTCCTTGGCAACTGACCGTGATCACCCCAATTCTTACCCAATCATTGCTCAAATTTGTACATCTTCATACTGATGACAAGTGAATTTAGAAAAAGCACAATTTGGAACTCCAAAAACAACTTAGTTCATCCACGTTTCCACTTAGAATCATTGGAAATCTTGGGGAGAGAAAAATGAGTATGCTGACATATTTTGCATATTTTTATTCAATAATGTCATAGGGAATAATGTTCTGCGGTAACTCATATTTAAAAAAGAAAGTCTTCATTGCTCAAAAACGTGCTGCAAGAGTAATAGTGATGGAAACTGTAATCTCCCCCCTCTTTCCTTCTTCCATCTATTGCCCAGATTAAACAACGCCCAGTCCAAGTAATTAATAAGCAAAGTCTTCTATGAAGATTTGAGAGGAGCGAAGATTACAATAAAGTTTTGTCATGTTGACGTGGCTCCAGTTCTTCTTGTCTAGGGGTCTGATTCTTGAAGCTAAAAATCTAACATCAGGTCATCACAGTGGGTTTGAACTAAATAAATTGGAAGATTGTTGTTGCAGAATTTTTATGTAAGTATATTTTCCACTGATTTTCACATTTTAGTATATCATACACTACTTTGATTTTTCACATTAACATAGCCGAAATTACATTGTTCACATCCAGTATGCAAAAATACCTCCAATCACATCAGAGGCAAGCTTACGGCTGTCACACACTTTTTAAATAACCATAATTCAAAGGCTTTACAATTTTTATTAAAAAACGAATACCTACTAATTTTCGTTACATTATTAATAATTTCCATTATTACTTCTTAAATAAATCCAGAAATAAACGTATTAAACAGTATGGGAGTGAGTAATTAATATTAGAAATTTTAAGTGTGTAAATAATTCGCAGTTTCAAATCTTTCTAAAAAATAATTTTAACTGTTCATTCAGAACTAGTACTTATCGATTATAACGTCGTAACTAAAATATTTTATAAAATAATTTCCTTTCATAAATTTTAGCTTGAAATATAACATACTGTATATAAAACTATATGAAAGTTCTCAGAAAAGCAACTGAGATAATACTGACCTGTCCAAAATACGGAAAATAATACTGGTATCGACGACTACTGTTGAGGAAAAGTAATGCTAGAGGAAGATGTCCAGCTATAACACTAACAGTCATCTTGTAGACATCGGTTTAAGTAGTTGGGCATTTTCACTACTACAAAGTTGTTAAGGCTGTCGTGGCCACTTGTTGACAAACTGCCTATTGGCTTCTGTCTCAGGTTCTTCGGCCGACGTTCATCTAATGATTTTTCTGACGTTTCGCCAGCACGAGTGGCTGGCATTGTCAAAGCTTCATTTGCCGGTGGAGAACTGGAGCCGAGCTCGCGGCCGCAGACTATATGTACCTGGCGCGCCAACGTCCGAGGGCTTCTCCGCGGTCATTTCCGGTGCGGTTCTCCTCTTGCTACCTGCGACGGTCGTTCGCTGCAGTACGGGAAGCCAGGATCCGTTTACCTTAAGCCTTTCCTCTTTCTTGTTGAAACTGTTCGCGTGTTTTTGTATTTCTACAGCTTCTCTGAACAAGCGCGTGAGATAGTGCTTCTCTACAGCCAGAACTTCCGTGTTACCAACTTACATTGTAGGGAAAAAAACTTTATGATTGTTCAGCATGTAGCCATTTTTAAAAATTAAGTTCCAGTGTGTATGTAAAAGACTCACTCCTCATCATTACGATTTATCATGCAAATGATCCATGGAACATGAAGCTGTCAATTGACAGTCATTGCCCTTCTCTGTAATATGTGGGGTGATGGCAATCACCATATTAACTATATATATAGCGTCACTCTATAAAATGACCATCACTGTCCCACCCTGTAAACTGGTCATCAGTACTCCACACTGTAAACTGACCATCACTTCTCCCTTGTCAGCTAATCATCATTATCACAATTGCATTTCGGGTAAGGGCAGTCACACTGTAAACTTATCAGCATTTCCCCATCATGGACACTGACCTTCACTGCCTAACCCTCTAAACTGATCATCATTGTTCTTCCTGTAAACTGATCATTATTGCTCCCTTATCAACTGAGCTTTCTTGCCCCCAAATTGCACTTGTGGTAATGAAACACTGTCAGTTACTGGTGTGACAATGCAGTTTTAAGGTCCAATAGCTGGCACCATTGTAACACACACCCACTGCATGTACACACTATCATCTACTGGTATTAGAGTACAGTTTTAAGATCCAGTAGCTGGCACCAACTGCAAATGGACACTGTCAGCAACCGGTGTTACAATACAGATTTAAAATCCAGTAACTGACACTCACTGCACATACATATACATACTGGTGTTAGAATACAGTTTCAAAATTCAGCAGTTGACAGCTACTGTCAGATTATGGTGCTAGAATATTATTTGAGTCCTGAATATCTATTTGTTTATGTCAACTATCACTGCTTTACCTGCTCAGCATTGTAGTTTCCACTATGCGATAACATAAGCTAGCATTATCTGTAGAAGATGACAAATTGTACTGCAAGCTTAAGTTAGTACCATAACAGGAGACCAGTGTAATATTTGGGTGACTATGAAAAGTAGTTGAAAGCATAACAACTCTAATTTCTTACCTATATGAATGTTGAAACGTCTCCTTAGAACAATTTATACACGACTGTGCTTAACCTGACACACAATATTATTTAGCGCAACGCAATCTGACTTTCAAAAATCCCTACAAAAGAATGGCCCTGACTAACATTAACCTATACCTTTCACAAATCACTTACCTCACAAAAATCTTCGTTACCCAAGCTACTGCAATACAGCAAGCGCCACTACTGCCAGCTAAATAAAAGATTCAAACTACTGAAGTCACTAACTACTGATAGGCATAGTTAGCAAATGAAAGATTTTTGTAGAGAACAAACAATGTATTTACCTTAATAGTGTTGAAAAAGCATAATATACATAGCAGTTCATAATATCCATTCTGTACTCAAAAATCCGCCATCTCATTTCCCACATCCACCACTGCTGGCGGCTCACCTCCAACTGCGCAGCGCTACGCGCTGTTCACATCCCGCTGCCCAACACTACAATGGCAGACAACAATGCAAACTAGCCACAGACTGCACACAGCACAGCCAGTGATTTTCGTACAGAGCGCTACGTAACGTTGCCAATAAGAAAACCTAAACAGCCTACTTACAATGTGACTTGCTACTGTTCAGTATGCTAATTCATCGAAGTGTCATGTAGTTTCCAATGTGTGACAGCATGATTTTCTACTATCAGCAGAAGATGACAAGCATTTCGTACTGCAAGATAAAGTTAATACTTTAGCGCGGCGCTCACTACAATGTCTGGCTGATGGTGATATCGGTTTTAGCTAAGCTAAGACTAATTTTTCACAAATTTAGAGAGGGAATAACATTGTTTACTGTGGTGCAAAGATGAAGGTAACCTCTTTAAAATGTCTTTAAGCTTTAGGTTAGATCGGCAGTAGTGTCCATGTATGTTTTTTAATGTTTTAGAACCAGATTTTATGTATTTTGGTTTTGTAAATGATTGTTACAAAAACACATTAATCTCATCTAATCTGTAAGTTATAAAGGAACCATGTGTAGTTGATAAGTAATATAGAAATTTACATATGGAAATATTTAATTTGAGGGTCCATATTGTCTTGCAAAGTGTAGTACAAACGTCAAACTTCAATCATCAACAAGTGCAGCTTAACCTGCAAGTTTTGTAAGTGGTACCAATATGTGAGTCACTTACTTTTTTAAATGTTACAGAAGAATTAAGTTACAGGATTAATGTTTTGTACTCTAAATCACGGATTTTGAGATTTAATACAGTTTTATTTTGGAGGAATGTTAGAATTTCCATTCATTATCATAGATCCGTAATAATACGTCCGTATTACATAACCGACCTACGTGTGTTTTCTACTCGAAATCCTTATGGACTTTGTTAAATAATTTTATTTGGGTGCAGTTGTCATATTTTTGAAATACTGAACTTCCCTCTCTGCGTGTGGAACTTAATCCATCATGTCTTTTGGGAAGTTTATAGCTCATATTCAGAGTATTTCGAAGTTATATTTGTGTATTTGTGCATTTTAAGTGACACAAAGCAATAAATATGTCACCTTAATGGCTTCTTGCCGCTCTAAAATAACACTCGCTCAGTTTGTTTGCCTCTGGATACATCGTGTGTTCTTACATCTCATATTCTGGAGCATTACGATTAGATCTTGGTATTATTTAGAAACTGATCATGGAAAGGAAAGGAAACGAAGTCTGTAAACGTTTTAGAGAGTCTTGGCACCACCGTTCCCATTGTAAAATGTCGGAGCCTTCGTCAACACCTTGTTTTGTACGTAACCTCGAGTTGGTTTACATAAAATGTAATAAAAATCAATAGTATCCACTCAGTATCAGTGATTATATTTTTGTAGCGCAAAACATGATGCATTATCTCATTCCACCCCACCACCCTTATTAAATTATTGTCGCTTAGTGAAGTGATAGTTTACTGAACAACTTGTAGAAACATCAGGTGCTCGTACTTTCAACCTACGAACTACGAAAAACATAGCTTCTGCTAGGCCTATGATCTAAGTACCAGGATTAAACATCTCGTCAAAACGCAATATTTTCAGTCTGTTTTGTTGTGATAAAGTTTCGGAAAATCACATCGAAGAGTAGAACATCAGTGGAACATGAATACATTTAGATCTTAGATCAAAAAGTGATAGAAACCGCTACATTAGCAAGTCAGTGACATTGATTACACTTCTCTTGTGTAAAACACGATACATTGTATTCACCCCCCTAAAATGGTGCTTGTTCATTTTTCTTCTTAGTCTCAGTTAAACCTGTGATAAAACGTCAGCTGCGTACTTAGCATGGCCTATATATTCTCTACAACTGTAGAACAATTTAGATATGGTATTAGCATTGTGACAATTAATTTTAGGATCCTCAGTTGCGATTTAATGTCAATTGTAAGTTATACAGGGTGTTCAATAAATAACTATGCAGTTCACAACTTGCCATATTAAAGTCATGGAAGTTACAAGACATGCTGCAAGTGATCCCTTTGAACTTGAAGACACAGTTGCACACGTTTCTGCATGTTCTTGAAGACGTTGTGCAGAACATCGGGAATGATGTCCCGAATGTGACGTGTTAGTGCAGCTTGGAGTTCTTGTGTGGTGTGCGGGTTCCTTCTCTTCATAGGCCTTTCCCCTCAGCGTACCCCATAGAAAGTAAACCGGTGGAGCCAAGTCGGGCGAACGCGGAGGCCAGAGTCCTCTAGAGGTGATGCGGACACCGAATATGTCCTTTAAAAAGTTTATCGCCTTGAGGGCGGTATGCGCAGTCGCCCCATTCTGTTGGAACCAGTATTCTCAATTTCGTCCTCATTCGGTTCACCTTGGAAGGGCTCCAGAATGTAGGTGCAGTACCGTTCTGTATTTATGGTGTCCTGAAAGAAGATCGGCCCAATGATGCGTTTACGAGTCACGGTGCACCGAACACCAATCTTTTGATCATGCAGTGGGGACACCTTAAATTCATGCGGGTTCTCCGTAGTCCACAAACGACTATACTGGCTATTCACGTAACCAGAGAGGTGAAACCACGCCTCATCCGTGAATAACGTTGTGTCAACAATCCCCTCACCATTGTCGTGCAGGAGGGACAGAAACCAGTTGCAAAAATTCACACGCGCCCGGCGATCGGTGTCTCTCAGTTCATGCATGACCGACATTTTGTACGGATACCTGGACAATGACGTCCGGACAATCTTGTGAGCGGAACCCATGGACACATGGACCTGCAGAGCTACTCGTCTAACCGATTTCTTTGCACTTTGCAGCACAAAGTCTTGCACCTTCGCCACCGTCTCTTCGGATGTGGATGTCGATGGCCTGCCTGATTTTGGAGCTTTATGAACGAAAAAAAAATGTTAAATGTGTATGATATCTTACGGGACTTAACTGCTAAGGTCATCAGTCCCTAAGCTAACACAGCACTTAACCTAAATTATCCTAAGGACAAACACACACACCCATGCCCGAGGGAGGACTCGAGCCTCTACCAGGATCAGCCGCACAGTCCATGACTGCAGCGCCTGAGACCGCACGGCTAATCCCGCGCGGCTCTTTATGAACGCTTCCGGTCTTTCGAAACTTGGTGATGAGCTTCCGTACAGTATTGGGGTTAGACGTCTTCACCCCTGGGAACTTTGCTGCAAATGCAGCTTCTTCTGTTGATGTATACTTGTCTCCATTGCGGAACACATGCCACACAAGAAACACTCTTTGTTCAATCGACAACATGATGACGTGGATCACAAAAATGCCACACAAGACGTTGGTCTTCAATCAAACCGGACCTGCGAACAGATACAAATACCTGGTAAAAAATGTTAAACAATGGAAAATGTTTTAATAATTGAAAACAGTATCAGTCGTCACTTAGCACACCACAACATGGCACTGCATAGTTACTTTTTGAACAGCCGGTACATTAACTCTATTGTTCCAGTAGCTGATGGTAACTCAGACTGACTGTTTGTTTGAGTCAGCTATCAGTGCTTGTCTACTTATCATAGTATTTTAGCCACCAAATAATTTGCACAGTTGTAGGCTTTTTCCACATAGCCTGATTTAGGCCTAAAACTAGAATGTCAACTGCCTGCTTAGCGTATAATGTTTTAGCCACAAGTGTTCTGTAACAATTTAGACATGAATGGTTGCACTTAATCTAACACGTCACATTCATGCTTTAGACATCAGTTTGGACAGATGTGCGTATGTGTGTGAGTGTGTGTGTAAATAACATTGTGGAACTTGAAAGCATCATGTACTTCAAAGAACAATTTAACCCATTAGTTAGGGACAAAGAGAGATGAATTTACTGAAGGGCACCAATTCATACAATTCAGGTGAAGTTTATGTCGTTTTGAAAATACTGAAGTAATTGCAATACTTTTTTAACATGTGCCATTTCTACACAGTTTAGGTAAAGGTTATAATTTTTTGACGTGGAAATGCAGTAGTATCGGCAATATTTCTTTTTACGAGCCAGCCATGACACCGTATTATGCGATTCAGGTGAAGTTTATGTGTTTTCTTGATACTGTGTGTGCACATGTGAAATGATAGGTAAAACATTTGGCATAAACGTTTTGAACATGGGGCATCTTGGACTTAGCGTCAGTGGACTTGCAAAGCATAATTGGGCTAGTTTCGCCATTTTGGATTTTTAAAATTTACCACCACTGACATATTCCATTTTTAAATTTCCCACCAGTGCCAGCTTGCATTTTTCAGTTTGCCACCAGTGTCGTCTCGTATTTTCCCCGACTGCGGGTCGACTTGCACGAGTCGCTTCAACTACTCGTTTGTTCCACATAGTAGTTAGCAGTGCTGTTTATTAACAATATCTTTTATTAAAGAAGAAATGAACATTACAAAGCAAATACGAAGATTTAAATTCATTAGTTCTTCATAGTTGTGGCTTTGAAAAATCATCTTCGTCGGTATCCCAACTATTTTCTTCTCGTTGAAGTCTAGAGTTCCCTGTCACCATTGTTACCAAGCCACCGATTTTGCATGAAAAGCATTTTTTGTTTAGGGTATTTTCTTTAACATTCATGCGTCAACATCCTAGTAATTCGATCCAAATATGGCGCACTGTGCACTTCCTTTATTTAACTGTTTGTCGACTACTTTCCTCGGACGAAGTTATCTGGTATTTCTATCTTTTCAGTAGAGTCAGTGACTCCAAGGTTTCCAGGACATCTGTTCATGTCAGTCTAGGATGTATTATTTACTTTCATGATATGGACTAATTATTCTCAAATTCTAAAATAAAAATCTATTAAATTTACACGATGTACATGTTAAAATAGCCAAAAATAATAATCTTTTGAAGTTGTATTGTATTGTACGTTAACCAGGGGCCTAGAAACGACCGAGAGGCTCCGTCCCTGCCGCAGCCTCTGTGGTCCACAAGCCCACGACGACTACCGCAGTCCACTTTACCTCTCCGCCGCCCCAAACCGAACCACTCTTTCCGGGTTATTGTGCCGTTCGGCCCCCGGTGGACCCCCCCCCCCCCCCCCCCAGGGAACGTCTCACACCAGACGAGTGTAGCCCCTATGTTTGCGTGGTAGAGTAATGGTGGTATACGCGTACGTGGAGAAAGTGTTTGCGCATCAACCGCCGACATAGCGTAGCTGAGGCGGAATAAGGGGAAACCAGCCCGCATTCGCCGAGGCAGGTGGAAAATCGCCTAAAAACCATCCACAGTCTGTCCGGTTCACCGGACCTCGATACAAGTCCGCCGGGCGAATTCGTGCTGGGGACCAGGCGCTCCTTCCCATTCCGGAAAGCCGCGCGTTAGACCGCACGGCTAACCGGGCGGGCATCTTTTGAAGTTATTTTCTTATGAGATAGTCATATTCAAAGAACAGGTGAAAAAAATATTTTTTTTGTATCATCTGATCGTACTCAGGTGTTATAGAAGTACACTGTAAGATCAAAAAATAAAATAAAAATGAAAAATGAAAAACGACACGTTACGAAGGAATCATTCGAATGCGACTATAATCGATAGATGCGAAGTGCATGCGAACACAAACAAATGATTATAATTTCAGAAAAGTTGGATGATTTATTCGAGAGAAATAACTTCACAAGTTGAGCAAGTCAGTAACGTGTTGGTCTACCACTGGCTCTTACGCAAGCGCTTATTCGGCTTGGCTTTAGTTGACAAAGTTGTTGGAGTGCCTCCTGAGGGATATCGTGCAAGATCCTGTCCAATAGGCGCTTTAGATCGTCAAAATGCCGAGCTATTTGGAGAGCCCTGCCCATGGTGCTCCAAACGTTCTCAATTGGCAGAGGACCCGGCAAACTTTCTAGCCAGTGTAGGGTTAGGCCGGCACGAAGACATGCAGCAGGAACTCTCACCGTATGCGGTCGAGCATTATCTCGCTGAAATGTAAGCCGAAGATGGATTGCTATGAAGGGCAACAAAACCTGGAGTGGAATATTGTCGACGTAGCTTTGTGCTGTAACGGTGCAGCAGATGACAGCCATAGGGGTCCTGCTGTGAACTTAAACGGCATCCCAGACCAATATTCCTGGATGCGGGGCTGTATGACGGGCGACAGTCAGGTTGGTATCCCACCATTGTCAGGGATATCTCCAGACATGTCTTCGCTGGTCGTTACGGCTCAGTTTGAAGCTGAAGCTGATGACGTTTCACAAGATGGTGCCCGCCGACAAACAGCCGTAGTTTCTACTGCTTGTCTTAACGCTTCTCGAACCATAACTAGTCAGTAAGGTCGCCGGATATCCCGCAATTGAGAACGTTTGAAGCATTATGCTAGCGTGCCAACTGGACATAATTTGCCACGATATCCATTATGAGGACAACCAACAACTTGAGAGGCACCCACATGCCTTGCTCATACTGTGGCATCAAGCAGTCAGGCCTGCAAGATGAGTGGTCTGCCAAGCGAGTGGATTCATTCTTATTTCTCGAGTAACATGAACTCTCGTACTCACAATTAAGTTACAAATTATCCTCCTGTATAAATAATACGCAACGGAAACGCACATCTGACTATCAGTAATTTACAGAACTCCGACTGTTCACTACGCACTGGCAATACCACATTTTCTTTCTTTTTTATTTAACGACTTTTATCAGCACGTGGCCATCGCACTGAATATGAGTGGCGCACACATGATAAATTCTGGATATCATGACAACATACAATTCGAAGGAAAAGGCCACCAATCTTTTTCTTTTCACTATCTTATTTATTCCGATGAATTCTATAACCTAAACACACAAATTCTATAACCTACAACAATAACACGTGAGAAATTCCGCCCAGTGGGCTATCTTATGGTCTCGTAATTATTTAACGCTACAGTGCACTTTCTGGATAGGATGGTGGATCTTTTGCTATATCTCACACTTCGGCTCTCACAACCATCATCACGAAACTTTCCTCCAGACCGAGCGGTACAAAAGGAACATGCATACCCACTATCTCTGAAACTACCTTGCTACTCTCCCATGCAAACCACACATACTTAAATTACATGACATACACCACACTCCAACGTGAAATACAAGACAGGTAATGTAAGTAGGCTGTTTATGTTTTCTTATTGGCAACGTTACATAGCGCTCTGTATGAAAATCACTGGCTGTGCTGTGTGCAGTCTGTGGCTAGTTTGCATTGTTGTCTGCCATTGTAGTGTTGGGCAGCGGCAGCTGAATGTGAACAGCGCGTAGCGTTGCACAGTTGGAGGTGAGCCGCCAGCAGTGGTGGATGTGAGGAGAGAGATGGCGGAGTTTTGAAATTACATATATTATGACTTGTGATGATATTAAGGTAAATACATTGTTTGTTCTCTATTAATATCTTTCATTTGCTAACTATCCCTATCAGTAGTTAGTGCCTTCCGTAGTTTGAATCTTTTATTTAGCTGGCAGTAGTGGCGCTCGCTGTATTGCAGTAATTTGAGTAATGAAGATTTTTGTGAGGTAAGTGATTTGTGAAAGGTATAGGTTAAAGTTAGTCAGGGCCATAGTTTTGTAGGGATTATTGAAAGTCAGATTGCGTTGCGCTAAAAATATTGTGTGTCAGTTTAGGCACAGTCGTGTACAATTGTTCTAAGGGGACGTTTCACTAATAGTCACAACATTATCACTTTCCGCTTTCCCACTTCAATTAATATTTATCCCAGTTTCACACGACACTGCCCCACTTCGTAATTCTACTTTCCTACTATGAACTCTGGAGATATATGCACGTCTTCCTATGCAATGCAAGCCAAGTGGCGTTGCTGGATAGATGGCTGACTCACCTTGTTTCTCTCTCAGAGTGTTATAGTTTGAATCAAGCGTCACACGGAAACATATCTCGACGAGTAATATTAAGAACATATTCATCACACACACGAGTCCTCAACTGATACCATGGATGAGTACTTCTCTTTATCCTTTGTCTCATACACAGATTGAGACTCACACAGTACTCACCACGTGGAAGTACTCGCCTCTAATTTCAAGTACTGCACACGCTATTTCTTAAATATTTCAACTTATAGTACACACGCTAGTAATTCAGCTTAACTTAAGCACATGGAAGTATTTCAACTTATTACTACACGTGGTTTCATTGTGACCATTGGTCACTTCCGAAGATTACTACGATCCCATTAATATTACCTGCCTGACATTTAGTTCTCCCCACAAAAGTTCCTGAAATAGAGAAATTATTATTTCAAACTACTCTTAAATATTCCACATGCATACCATGTCTCCACTCTTTTGTCTTTACGGAGCACAACTAAGACAGATCTTAACAGCACAAGATCCAGCGGCAGAGTGCCGAAACATGGCCGTTCTTCAGGTCCTCTCGCACCTCTGCTGAAGTGGGGGAGCACCTTGCTACCGTATTGGTCAGCCACATTTCAGGCGCTCAAAGCTCGGGTAAATTTCATCTCTTTGGTCCCACCAAAGGTGGCCAAAGGATCGTCTCAAAGATGATCATATATTCACATTCACTATCTGCGGTTAGCAGACGACCATACATTCATACATTTCACAGATCTCACCAAACTGGATGTAGGGATTTACTTTGTGGGAGTGCACATGTGATCAATTAAATAAATGAATTGTCATTCTTTCCCACACTGGTATCCGGCTTCGCTGTATTAATTGAAATTGAGTTATTTTACAAAAAAAATGTGTTGTTCTGACAAAAATAATGAAGTATGTTGTACCTATTTTCAATGTCGGGTGGTACTGTACCCTTTCAAACTTTATCGGTGACTGCCAAGCCGAATAAGTGTTTGCATAAGGGCCAGAGTTGGGTCAATAAGTTATTGCCTTGCTCAATTTGTGAAGCTCGTTCCCTTGAATGAATCATCCAGTTTCTTTGACATTATTATCATTTGACAAACTGCCTATTGGCTCCTTTCTCGAGTCCTTCGGCCGACGTTCATCTAATGATTTTACTGACGTTTCGCCAGCACGACTGGCTGGCATTGTCAAAGCTACACCCTCCATTGCCGATGGTGAACTGGCAATGGAGGGTGTAGCTTTGACAATGCCAGCCAGTCGTGCTGGCGAAACGTCAGTAAAACCATTAGATGAACGTCGGCCGAAGAACCCGAGACAGAACCCAATAGGCAGTTTGTCAACAAGTGGCCACGAAAGTCTTAACAATTTTGTATTATTATCATTTGTTTGTGTGTGCATGTACACCTTATCTACCGACCTCCGTTCTATTGGGATAATTCCTTCGTGAGCGTAGTATTCTTGTTATTTATTGGTTTATTTATTTATTTTCGTCCTAAAGTGTATTTACAACAGGTTACTTCGCAACGTTCTTACCGTGGCGTCAAATAAAATAAAAACCATCCTGCATCACTGCCGTCAGTAGTAAAACAGGTTATACAGTCAACAGTAAATTGTACTAACAGAGTTAACCAAATTTCGTAAACTGTCATAACCAAGTTCCGTCTTTCGTGCACAAAATATTTCTTTATGTCCCAATGGTTATGTGTTCAACATATTAAAATACATTTCGTTTATTCATAAACTCATAGTCTAATAACAGTACCAGATACGCCTCATGATCAAAAGTATCCGGACAGCTACTAGTGCCGTTATAAAGGGTGTGTCCACCCTTCGCGTTTATGACGGCTTAAACTCTACTGAGACACTTTCAGTGAGGTGTCTCAATGTCTGTTCGCGAATGGCAGCACATTCTTCCTCAGGAGACTAAACCAGAGAAGTTAGGGATGTTGGACACTGGAGTCTGACGTGAAGTCGACGTTCTAACTCATTTTAGAGGTGTTCCGTTGAGTTCAGGTCGGGACTGTGGAAAGGCCAGCCCATTTCAGGAATGTTATTATCCCGAAACCACTACCTCGCAGATGATGCTTTAGGACATGGTGCATTGTCATGATGATACAATCAGCCATTGCCTTCTAAATGTTAGTCTACTGTTCGCAGAGCCGTAAAATATGTTCATATCCTTCGGTATTAAGCGTTTTATGACCACGAAAAACACCCTCCATACTATAGCACTATCTCTTCCGTACTTCATTGTTAGAACTGCACATGATAGCATGTAACATTTTCCAGGCATTCGCCGGATCCAGAGCCTTCCATCAGAATGCCAAAGCTACAGCGTGATTCATAACTCCAAATCTCTCGTTGCCAGTCATCCATTGTCCAAAGTCGTCGGTCTGTACACCACTTCAAGTGTTTATCAGGATTGATTAAACAAATGTGTGGTTTTTGAGGAGCTGCTCGATCATTGTTCCCCATTCCTTTTTTGACTCGGTGTTGGCTGGATAGCTGTTAGTACTATGGAACTCGTGAAAGATTCCTTCCGCTAATTTCATGTGATTTTTTAATGCCACAATGTGGAATGCTCGACTGACCCTGTCATTCAGTACATTCGGTCTGCCTTGTCTTGATTTAGCTATGGGTGTTCGTTTGCGACTCCATTTCACAATCACATCACACTGTCGACTTTCCTATCTTTAGAGGGATTCAAATATTGCTGGTGAATTTGTTACTCAGGCGATATCCGATGAGTAGTTCACGTTAGAAGTCACTGAGCTCCCTTTTCTGGCTTACTATGCTGTTAATGTCTGTCCACTGATAGCACAGTACTCGGCGCCATCTCTTACAATGTCGGGTACGCCTTTCGTGACATCTGTCAATTCGATATTACATAGTGACTTCCGAATACTACCGATCAGAGACTGTAGACAGTCAGTACGAAAATATCACGTTGAATAAGTGTTGTCGTGGCAGTAATATGAAAGAAATATGAATATCTAAAAATATGATCACCGCAATTCACAGTTTTAACACATTATGTTTGAAACTTCCAGGAGAATTTGCTTGTGGTCTATGTTTTTGGATCTCGTGCTGATTGTTATATAAAATGCCAATCTCTTTCGAGATAAGATATGTTTAGTGTTAACGCACGTTCAAGAGACTTAAAGTAGATATATGTCAGTTGTGCAAAGCGGTAATTCTGTGTCATTCTCCATCTACATCTGTTCTAAGCAAGCTACCGTACGGTGTGTTTTGGATAGTACTTTGTGCGTGGATAGTTCGGAGGAGAACGATTTTTCGTAAGCCTCCGTGTGAGTTGATATCACTAATTTTAGCCGGCCGCTGTGGCCGCGCGGTTCTAGGCAGTTTAGTCCGGAACCGCACTGCTGCTACGGTCGCAGGTTCGAATCCGGCCTCGGGCATGGATATGTGTGATGCCCTTAGGTTAGCTAGGTTTAAGTAGTTATAAGTCTAGTAAATGAGTTTTGCTATTTGGGACAATTAAAATCCATGGAGAAGAAATAAAAACTTTGAGGTTCGGAGATGACATTGTAATTCTGTCAGAGACAGCAAAGGTCTTGGAAGAGCATTTGAACGGAATGGACAGTGTCTTGAAAGGAGGGTATAAGATGAACATCAACAAAAGCAAAACGAGGATAATGGAATGTAGTCGAATTAAGTCGGGTGATGCTGAGGGAATTAGATTAGGAAATGAAACACTTAAAGTAGTAAAGGAGTTTTGCTATTTAGGGAGCAAAATAACTGATGATGGTCGAAGTAGAGAGTAAATAAAATGTAGGCTGGCAATGGCAAGGAAAGCGTTTCTGAAGAAGAGAAATTTGTTAACATCGAGTATAGATTTATGCGTCAGGAAATCGTTTCTGAAAGTATTTGTATGGAGTGTAGCCATGTATGGAAGTGAAACATGGACGATAAATATTTTGGAGAAGAAGAGAATTGAAGCTTTCGAAATGTGGTGCTACAGAAGAATGCTGAAGATCAGATGGGTAGATCACATAACTAATGAGGAGGTATTGAATAGAATTGGGGAGAAGAGGAGTTTGTTGCACAACTTGACTAGTAGAAGGGATCGATTGGTAGGGCGTATTCTGAGGCATCAAGGGATCACAAATTTAGTATTGGAAGGCAGTGTGGAGGGTAAAAATTGTAGAGGGAGACCAAGAGATGAATACACTAAGCAGATTCAGAAGGATGTAGGTTGAGTTAGGTACCTGGAGATGAAGAAGCTTGCACAGGATAGAGTATCATGGAGAGCTGCATCAAACCAGTCTCTGGACTGAAGACCACAACAACAACAAGTCTAGGGGCTGATAACCTCAGATGTTAAGTCCCATAGTGCTCAGAGCCATTTGAACCATTCTTTCACTAATTTTACCTTCATGGTCTTTTCGCGGGATACAGGCTTGAGGGAGCAATATACAGGCTTACTCTTCCAGGAACGGTGACGGCAAACCACATCATGATGCAGTCGTCTGTGTCGTGGTGTCTGTCACTGAAGTTGGCTCAGCGTCTCCATGAGGCTTTCGCATTTTCTAAATGAAACACCAACGTAACGCGCTGCGCTACTTTCGATCGTCTTCATTTGCTCTATAAATCCATTCTGGTACTTATTCCAGCCTGACGAGCAATATTCAGCTGTTGTCCGAACGATCATTTCGTAATCTACCTCCATTGTTCGTGGACCACGCTTCCTGAGGGTACTTCCAATGAATCTCAGTCTAGCGTAACCTTCACTTGCGACTATTTTTCGGTGGTCGTTCTATTTTAAATCTCTCCGTACGCATACTCCCACATAGTGTTGTCGTTTCCAGTGATTGGTCTGTGACCGAGTACTCGTGTAATAATAGTCTTCTGCCTATCTGTGCCCAGAACGTTACATTTGTTCACGCTGAGGATCGACAGCAATCTTTGAAAGAAGCTCGATTCTCTGTAGGTCTTCTTATATTGCGCTACAATTTGCAGAGTTGCGATTTCTCTGTATGCAACAACGTCACCCGCGAAGAGTCTCGTGAAAATTCCGACGTGACGCGGTGCTGTTCTAAAGTCGACTTGTGTAGTACGAGAGCCGCTAGTCGTTAGTGTTGCTCAGGAAGAAGCCAGTTGTGATGGCAGGTACCCCTCCGGCGCGTCCTGTCACGTAGTGGCCAGGTGTGAGGCCGACGCTCCGGCCGCCTCTTTCGCAGAAGCAGTTCCAGCGAGGCCTTCTCTGAGTACAAAGTATGACTAAGGTACCCTAGGCCTCTAGGTTTTAGGTCAATGAAAACGTTTTACGTACTTCTCGAGGCCTAAACTCGAAACAAATGCTCAAAACGCCTCCCCTTGCTTCTACACACATTTGCGATGACCGGACCATGACTGTCTGTCCGTTTCAACCGCTGCCGAATAGTATAGACTGATTTCACAGGCTTTCTTGGCAACGTTCGTGACATGTCTTTGCATCAGAGATTTGTACTATCATAAACCAGTTGTTTTTGGTGGTACCAAAGATACACTATGTGATCAAATTAGCCGGACACTCCCAACACATACGTTTTTCATATTAGGTGCATTGTGCTGCGACCTACTGCAAGGGGCTCCATATCAGCGACCTCAGTAACCATTACACATCGTGAGAGAGCAGAATGGGGGGGCCAGCCGCCGGTGGCCGAGCGGTTCTAGGCGCTTCAGTCTGGAACCGCGCGACTGCTACGCTCGCAGGTTCGAATCCTGCCTCGGGCATGGATGTGTGTGATATCCTTAGGTTGGTTAGGTTTAATTACTTCTAAGTTCTAGGGGACTGATGACCTCAGATGTTAAGTCCCATAGCGCTCCGAGCCATTTGAATCATTTTTTTTTTATTTTTTTTTTTTTTTTAGAATGGGGGGCTCCGCGGATCTCACGGCGTTCGAATGTGTTCAGATGATTGGATGTCACTTGTGTCATACGTCAGTACGCGAAATTTCCACTCTCTAAAAACATTCCTAGGTCCACTGATAGTCGAAACGTGAAGGGACACGTACAGCACAAAAGCGTACAGCCCGACCTCGTCTGTTGACTGACAGAGACCGCCGAGAGTTGAAGAGCGTCGTAATGTGTAATAGGCAGACATCTATCCAGACCATCACACCGGAATTACAAAATGCATCAGGAACCACTGCAAGTACTATGACGGTTAGGCGGGAGATTTCATGGTCGAGTGGCTGTTCAGAAGCCACACATCACTCCGGTAATTGCCGAACGACACCTCGCTTGGTGTAAGGGGCGTAAACATTGGATGATTGAACAGTGGAAAAACGTTGTATGGAGTGACGAATCACGGTACATAATGTAACGATCCGATGGCAGAGTGTGGGTATGGCGGACGCCCGGCGAACGTCATCTGCCAGCTTGTGTAGTGGCAACAGTAAAGTTCGGAGGCGGTGGTCTTACGGTGTGGTCATGTTTTTCATGGAGGAGCCTTGCACCCCTTGTTGTTTTACGCGGCACTATCACAGCACAGGACTACATTAATGTTTTAAGCACCTTCTTGCTTCCCACTGTTGAAGAGCAATTCAGGGACGGCAGTTGCGTCTTTTAACACGATCGAGTACCTGTTCATAATGGGCGACTTGTGGCGGAGTGGTTGCACGACAGTAACATCCCTGTAATGGACTGGCCTGCACAGAGCCCTGACCTGAATCCTATAGAACACCTTTGGGATGTTTTTGAACGTCACTTCGTTACAGACTTCACCGACAGACATCGATACCTCTCCTCAGTGCATCACTTCGTGAAGAATGGGCTGCGATTCCCCAAGAAATCTTCCAGCACCTGATTGAATGTATGGCTGCGAGAGTAGAAGCTGTCATCAAGGGTAAGGGTGGGTCAACACCATACTGAATTCCAGCAATATCGATGGAAGGCGCCACAAACTTGTCAGACATTTTCAGCCAGGTGTTGGGATACTTTTGATCAGATAGTGTAATAAACCAAAGAGAGATGTCACGGTAGACTTCATACATTTCTGGAGATTCTTACATTTAATTGGGCTGGAAACATTGGTATTAACTAATGACTGTCCCATCCTCCATTCTCGGATGAACAGACCATCAAAAAGGGGCCTAATACACAAAATTTCCAAGATACGCGACGGATAATTGTTTAAACGTCTATCTTGTGGCCCTAAATGTTCATCTTGCTCCGTATAACACATAATGCCTACAATCTTCAATGTTAAAAAGTCAGTGAGTAAATATTTTTCTCTAATTTCATGTTATATTCTACAAATCAACAAATACCTTGCGGTGAATGCTATAAATGAAAGTTTACACAGTCACTCACACCTTGTCAAAATATCAAGAAACACAACGAACTACTTGAATTAACACAATTTCGACGTGTGGTCGGAAAGTCATTATTACAAGCATTGCGCCTCGTAATTGCGCCTCTTATCTTTCGTTCACTCAGCCTGGCCTGGTGTAGCTAACATCATTCCCTCAGTTAGGTACCAATGTAGCGCAAACACTGGCGTGTTATAACAGTTTTTTAAGTCTTCATTATTCAGCAATGGCGTCCGAACGCTGTCCGCCCGTAGGAACATTCTCAGACTGCCCTCACTGTTCACGCTGCCTACGGCCCGGTACTACATTCCTCGACAAGTCGAATTACAGCTTGACGGCCCTTAACTTACCAGAACAATTTTTCAAACAAGTTAATACAACTGTTATCCCCCACTTGCAGCCTTCATTCTACCTTTTTAGCAAATGGTTTACCAACATCGCCCTTGCCCTATTACTGTGCAGAAGGAATAATAAAAAGGAACATCCACAGCCGGATCTCAATGTGGATGCTATATGCTGGTGCGCCATAGGCCACAGTTTTCCTCTTATTCTCAGGGGGCACTTCCCGTTGCAACTGGGTAAAAATATCAGTATTTGTAAGACGTGGTAGGATAACAAACGGATCTACGAAATAGACACTTACAGTTCCAGCCCACCCATTAATTTAAAGTGTTGTTGATGTCCTCCATGAACTGTACCATGAAGACGAATATTATGCATACCTGTATAGGACTAACAGCAAGATACAGAGGGCGAGTAAAAATATGGAAAAATCGCGAGGAACCTGTGTTTGAACGTAAATGCAGTTGCTAGCCAAACGTTCGGCTTATGCTGTTATATTTGACGGCGAAACGAACCTGTACAATGTCCTCAATACGTTGCAGGTGTCAGTTGTCATAAAAACAGCCTTCTGTGTACCTGTGAGTGTATTATTGGAGTTCAGTGCATTTCAACGTGGACAAATCGCTAGTTCTCATACGGTGTGTGATTCCATAACCACAGTATTCAAAGTGTCTGTTATTTCATGATGCACCGTATCGAAGACTTACACCGCTTTCAGAGAAAGCAAGAGAAATTACACGCTAATTCACAACGAGGACAAAAGTCGGTGTTGAGCGATCGCAACACACAGTCATCGAAGAGGCTTGTGACAGCTGTCGAAATCACCGCAGAACTGAACGGCACACTCACGAATCTTGTCAGTAGCAAAACAACACGAAGGGAGATCCGTAAAAGGGGAATTGCAGGACTAGCTGGAATTCCAAAACAACTCATCAGTGATTCAAAAGCCTTTAACAGCAAAACGTTGTGCCGAAGCCATACAACTTGGGCTTTGGAGCAATGGCAGAAAGGCTCTAACATTCTGCGTGGTGTCAGTTTGTTCTAAGTCGTGTCTCCCTGCCACTTTCGCGCAACGACGCTCTGAGCGTGTTTTTTAGGGAATTGACTAGTTTGAACCTGGGACCTGTTGCTGGTAAGGAGACGCCAGACCACACATGACATGTAGAGTTCAGAAGAGTTCAGTGAGACTAGCGATGATATAACCAAATATTTAATGATTTCAGCGTCAGCTCCACTGCACTCCCTGTAAAAGAATCTTAATACTAACTAAATTTAGTGGAAGGGGTTCAAGGCTTTCCTATTTTTAGTTAACTGGTAAAATAACGTCGAAAAAGCAGATAAGTTTACCACTGGAAATTTTATTCTACTCAGAAAACATTGTTTATAAATTGCACTACTGATAAAAGGAAATGTTTTAATACAGGATGATAAAAACCAACTGCGTTCAACAAAAATGTGAACGAATATTCCCTGAATGGGTTTCCAAGTTCTACAATGGATCGAAGGATGACCTATGCCATATCACATCTATAATCTAGTTTTAAATTAAGTTTCACAAAAGAGAAAACTATCAAAATGGTCTACAGTGACCCTCAATTATCTTTAATTACTTATCTAAGTTGTCGTAAATTAGAGTGGCTGATGTGGCTTCTCAATAATTATATAACAGAAAAATCATCGCGTTTCAGATTTTAACTTACGTAGCAAATGTGAATACCATGAGCTTTAATTGACGATCGACACTAGTTTTACGCAAAACGGGGGTGTAACAGATGAGACTTCTGCAGTTCTGAGTGAAGCTTTATGCGCTGTTATGCAGCATCGCATGCGTTCATTACCTTCTCGTTGGTTAGGCAGTGTCACGGGGTGGCGGGCGGCGCAGCTCCATACAGCTCACCGTCTCGGAAGCAACTCTCTCCTAACTTCTCCTTACTACAATTTACCGAAGTTGGTTTTAAAAAAAGCTATTTGGATGTGTTTTCAACTCACCAATCAGGGTCTCAATGCTAACCTTAAGTTCCCCCTACAAAATTCTGTCTATCCAATGAGAAACGTTATACTTTTCGTGGTGGGGCAATGTTTTTAACGTTTGCAACGTAACAGAGACGCGAAAATGTCTCACGCTAAAACTTGCAGCTGGTGTGGCCCTTTTAGTGTTATCGTAAGATCTATACTGTTCTTCTGGAGGCCTCTATCTTTTAACATGAGCTGGGGGGTGGTTTTGGCGGTTGGTTGGTGACGTGGGTGTCCATCCCTTATCGGAGGACCTTATAGCTTAACACGGTTCTGCTCTCGGCTTCTGTTCTCGTTTCTCCCCTCGGAACTGCGTCTGTTTCACGGTGGGAAGGTATGACATGCATTTAGGCATTCTTGTGTTAGTCTGTGGTATTCCATTTGCTCACTCATTAATCGTATTACTTTGGTTAATTTAATGTCACGATTTATTCGGAGCTATGTGACATGCGGCTGGATTTGCTTATCATGTCAGGGTTTTCATGGAAGGTGTTGGATTTGCCTGACACCTTACAAGGCATTTGACCGGATGGATCTGTTTCCAATTTCTAGCCGAGTTTACAGCCCAGGATTGAAACATGGCGGGGGTTCAGCGATGGTTTGGGCAGCCATGTCGTGGTATTGCATGGGCCTCATGGGTATACCCCAAGATCGCTTTATTGCCAAGTATTTTAGCTGATCATGTCCAAACCAGGGCATATTGCTTGTTCCTTAATGATGATGCCGTGTTCCGAGTCGCATCTTCCAGGACTGGTTTTGTCAACTAGAGAATGAGTTGTCACATTTCCCCACACCATAGCCACAAGATCTCAATGTTACTGAGCCCTTGTTGCTACTTCGGAGGGAAAGGTGTGTGATCGCTATCCACCTCCATCATCGTTCACTGGACTTGACGCTGTTTTGCAGGAAGGGTGGTAGAATATTTCCTTGGAAAGCATACACGATTCGTATTCATCCGTTACGAGACGACCAAAGCTGTTTTCGATGTCTGCGGTTGTTCTACACCGGTAACGTGTTTTACGCGTTTCGTTATTGTCGCATGCACATAGTCGAATATTTGTCTGAGTTCCTTAGCTAAGAACATCGCAAATACAGTATTATGTCATAACAAATAGAAAAAAAGCTATGTATTTTCTGTTTAAATGTCGTTCAACGCTTCTCCGACAGCGAAACTTCCAGGCAGATTAAAACTGTTTGCTGGAATTGGACAGCAAAGTGTAGCTTTCCAAGATGCTACTCCAGGCGGGTGTAAAATGCATATGCGCAACGGAAAATATTGAACGTTAAAATGATGATTTGGCCCTGTCTGACTACCCCCTGAAGCAGATCTTAGGATCTCTTAATGCTCTTTAACATATAAATTACAACCTCAACATAAATGAATTATTAAGGCAACTGATAATATTAAATGATAAACGTTATTTCCTATTATACATTTATTGTAAATTAAAAAACAACCCTTTATATTACAATTGTCTACAATTCCTGACTAAAAATTGCTGATCAATTGCCCAACTCTGCCCCTTTTTATGGCCACGCCATCTAACATAAAGAACGAGAAATGACTGACATAATCTACGTACCAAACACCTGAAGACACTACTTTAAAAGATAATCTAAGGTGGTGTGGAACCTCAGTGAAAATAAACTAGCGTGATCACAGCTGTTTAGCTTTTAGTCTTAATAAGCTGAAGCGATTAGCAATATCACCGTATGTACTGCGTCCGATTCGTTGAAGTGATGGTTTTCGTACATTTCTGCGACAATGGAAAAACTTCAGTCACAAAATAAAACTCTTTCAAACACTAGGACGGCAGAAGGCTAATACACTCTAATACTGCCTTCTCCTCTCTGTGTTCTACAGACGAGGAACGCGAACTCCCAGCCACAAGGATGGAGTTCAAATAACATTTCAACATAAGTATAGGCAGAAGAAGTGCTCTCAATCACTGAACGCTGCGTACTCAACGACGACTTCCAACCTGGAGGCGAAGTCCAGAATCGTATAAGTTTGCAACAGTACAGTGCCTACCGTTCTAACTATAAACACTCCTGAGAGCAAAGACAGAAAGTCTGCCTGTAACGACAAAGCTGATACTGAGCGACCGTCACACACAGGTGCTCAAAACGGAAGACCTCTCCACCACTGGCTCCCCAGCATGGCTCGGCTCCCCACCCTCGTAACTCAGGAAATAAATCATCTTCTCGAAACCCCGGAATATTCTCCCTCTCTACAGATTCTTCCGAACACTGTGAAAGGGTACAGTACCGCCCGACATTGAAAATAGGTACAACATACTTCATTATTTTTGTCAGAACAACACATTTTTTTGTAAAATAACTCAATTTCAATTAATACAGCGAAGCCGGATACCAGTGTAGGAAAGAATGACAATTTATTTATTTAATTTATCATATGTGCACTCCCACAAAATAAATCCCTACATCCAGTTTGGTGAGATCTTTTGAAATGAATGAATGTATGGTCGTCTGCTAACCGCAGATAGTGAATGTGAATATATGATCATCTTTGAGTCGATCCTTTGGCCACCTTCGGTGGAACCAAAGAGATGAAATTTACCAGAGCTTTGAGCGCCTGAAATGTGGCTGACCAATAGGGTAGTAAGGTGCTTCCCCCACCTCGACAGAGATGGGAGATGACCTGGAGAACGGCCATGTTTCGGCACTCTGCCGCTTGATCCTGTGCTGTTAACACCTGTTTTAGTTGTGCTCCATAATGACGAAAGAGTGGAGTCATGGTATGCATGTGGAATATTTAAGAGTAGTTTGAAATAATAATTTCTCTATTTCAGGAACTTTTGTGGGGAGAATTAAATGTCAGGCAGGTAATATTAATGGGATTGTAGTAATCTTCGGAAGTGACCAACGGTCACAATGAAATCACGTGTAGCAATAAGTTGAAATACTTCCGTGTGCTTAAGTTAAGCTGAATTACTAGCGTGTGTACAATAAGTTGAAATATTTAAGAAATATCGTGTGTACCATACACTGAAATATTTAAGAAATGGCGTGTGCAGGACTTGAAATTAGAGACGAGTACTTCCACGTGGTGAGTACCGTGTGAGTCTCAATCTGTGTATGAGACAAAGGATAAAGAGAAGTACTCGTCCATGGTATCAGTTGAGGACTCGCGTGTGTGATGAATACATTCTTAATATTACTTTGCGTGTGACGCTAGAGTCAAACTCTGAGAGAGAAGCAAGGTGAGTCAGCCGTCTATCTAGCAACGCCACATGGCTTGCATTGCACAGGAAGACGTGCATATATCTCCAGAGTTCATAGTAGGAAAGTAGAATTACAAAGTGGGGCAGCGTCGTGTGAAACTGGGATAAATATTAATTGAAGTGGGAAAGCTGAAAGTGATAATGTTGTGACTATTCACTGTCTTGTATTTCATATTGTAGTGTGGTGTATGTCATGTAATTTGGGTATGTGTGGTTTGCATGGGAGTGTAGCGAGGTAGTTTCAAAAGATTAGTGGGTTATGCTTGTTCCTTCTGTACCGCTCGGTCCGGAGGAAAGTTTCGTGATGATGATTATGAGAGTCGAAGGGTGAGAAATAATAAAAGATCCACCATCCTATCCAGAAAGTGCACTGTAGCGTTAAAATAATTACGAGACCATAATATAGAGATTCACCAATGTAAAGTCATGCCCACTGGGCGGAATTTCTCATGTGTTATTGTTGTACGTTATAGAATTTGTGTGTTTAGGCTAGAGAATTTTATCGGAATAAATAAGATAGTGAAAAGAAAAAGATTGGTGGACTTTTCCATTGAATTGTATGTTGCCATAATGTCCCGAATTTATAATGTGTGTGCCATTCATATTCAGTGTATGGCCACGTGTAGACAAAAGCCGTTAAATAAAAAAGGAAAGAAAATGTGGTATTGCCAATGTGTAGTGTACAGTCAGAGTTCTATAAATTACTGATAGTCAGATGCGTGTTTCCGTTGTGTATTATTCATGCATGAGGATAATTTGTAACTTAATCGTGAGTACGAGAGTTCATGTTACTCGATAATAAGAATGAATCTACTCGCTTGGCAGACCACTCATCTTGCAGGCCTGACTGCTTGATGCCACAGTATGAGCAAGGCATGTGGGTGCCTCTCATAATTTCGACCCTGCCAGGATAATTTTGTTGCCGGGATAATTTGGCCAGGATATATTTTGCCAGGATATTTTGTTGCCAGGATGATTTGGCCAGGATATATTTTGCCAGTATATTTGTTGTCAGGATGATTTGGCCAGGATATATTTTGCCAGGATATTTTGTCAGGATTCTGCTGTTAGGGTTTGCTGTTAAGATTTTTTTTATGGAATGTATTGTGATAGCGCTAAGAAGTAAAAATTTTTTTTGTTTGCAATTTCTTTCTGGATTGGTGAGGATCTTTTATTTTTTTTATGTAATGCTTGCTACGTCATCTAAGGTTGGAAGTCATTGTATAATTTTTTTTGCGTAATGTCCGTAGTAACTAGGTTGCAGTCAAAAAGTGTAGCCACCTTGGAGAATAGCGATTCTGGGGTGAACGTAGCAGTGCAGCAGGAAGTAGCTGTTGACCATGGGTTAATGAGTGGGGACGGCAAACACTTGGAAGGGGCTGAATTGATCAGTGGACCGCTGCAAGGTGATCCTTTATGCGGCGGGCTTTGTCCACAAACGCGGGCTTTTCCCGACGACGCGGGCGAGCCGGGACTAGGTCAGGTATGCAGTGAAAGTGCAGCTACCCTTAGCGAAGTTACAGTTTCTCAGGCGAACAAGGTGAGCGCACCGAAAGTAGCAAATGACAATGTGCTACTGCAGTTTTTACAGAGGATGGATAGAGATAATAAGGAAAGATTGGAAGCGATGAATAAAGATAATAAGGAAAGATTAGAAGCGATGAATAGAGATAATAAGGAGAGAGATATGGAGAATAAGGAAACATTTGAAGCAACTAAGGAAAGATTGGAAGCGAATAAGGAAAGATTGGAGGCAATGGATAAGGGAAATAAAGAGGCAATGAGGAAGCTACACACAGTTATCGATGAGCGTCTGTCCGCAATTAATAATCGGTTAGATGAGGGGGAGAAGAATCTGGGTGCGTTGAAGCAAGTACGTGACGCCTTGAAAGAAAAAACCAATAATTTGGAGGTACGAATAATTGCAATAGAGAGGGATATCACAGAACGTAGGGACGTGTTGCCAGATGAGCGAATCAAAGAGGTAGTGGAGGACTTACTTGCAGATAAACAAGGGGCATTAGACAGCGTGGAAGCTCAAGTCACCCAGCAGGAAGCGGCGCTAAATAAATACAGGGATGAAGTTGCGGAGGTAGTGGTCAGAATGAATACAATTAGTGCAGATGTAGAGAAGGTCAGTGTAAGAGGCGAGACAGGCTCTGACAGTACGCAGCGAGAGGTTTATGCCGAGCAGGAAGAGATACAATCACTATTACAGTTTAAAAAGGCGCAATTAGAAATAAATAGGAAACATAGGGAAGAACTAGCACAGTTGCAATTAACATGCAGTAGCGAAGGTGACACACCACCAGGTAGATTGCAGAGGGTGAGTGAGATAAATTCAAAAAAAGAAAATAGGCAGAAAGAGGAAGACGAACTCAGAGAGTTAGAAGAACGGTTGTGTCGGATAAAACAGGTGGCAAATCCAACTGGGTATAGCCCAAGGCCGGAAAACATAAATGCGGAAGAAGAATGTAGGAGGCACTTCGTGTCGGTACAAAAGTTCACTTGTTTTCCGGATCCTGATAACTACCAAATCCATGTCTGTGGCTGTCTCAATTTCAAGGTTCATTACCTGCATCGTGGGGACCGCTCCTCAAAATGACGTTTGTGTGCAACCATTTGAGGGACGAGGCTAGAGCGAAAATGCAGGACGTTATTAAAGACTGTAGTAGCTACAAGATATTTTGTGACAAGTTTTTAAATGACTTCTGGTCGAAAAGTAAGCAGGACCAGGTTAAGCAAAGCATATTGATGATGCCAAATTGTAACGAAGGTAGTATAAGAGATGCAGTGGCGTGCTATCAGGAAATGCTGAGACGAAATAGATATTTGGATGTGCCATACGAACCTGGGGAGCTCATTAGGATCTGTATAACGAAGTTGCCAGTGAGATTGCGCAGAGATATAGCGATAGCAGGCAGAGGCTTAGACGATTCTGCGTCATTTCAGCACTTGTTACAGGAACTGGGTAATGAGAGCAACATTGTGAACGGCGACACGACTCATAGGTCAGACAGAGTCGAGGATAGGAACGGCAGAAACTATCAGAATGGCAGGAGAGCATGGAATCAGAGGAATGACGGAAATGGAAGACGGCGAGGAAATAGGGGGCAGAATTCATGGCAATATCGACCGTCAAACCGGGAAAATAGAAGATGGGACAGAGATGGAAGAAGAAGGGAAAATCAAAATGATGGGCGAAGAGAGGATAGGCAGTCATTGCGTTCACGACAGGACAATCATTGTCACAATTGAGACGATCAAGGGAAAACAATCGTGTGGGCTTCGTCACATTTCTAACATCAAATTATGGAAAAGTTAAGGATAGATCGAAAGTAGGCAAGTTATGGTAGATAGTCAGTGTATTTATTTGTGGTGTGTAACGTTGTGCAGAGGCAAATCGAACGTAACAATTTTCAGGCGGGATGTCAGGAAGTATGACGGAATAGACTGGTCGAATGAGTCATGAACAGGAGTCGACAGAGTGGTGTATGTACGTATTTTTGTCATATGAATAAGGATCAAGCAGAAACGACGTGATGATTAATGAGTGGATAAAGATGGTAGATAGAGAAGCGACGTGATAAATAGTAATGGATAAAGGTGATATTTAAGGAGAGTAGCGACGTGAAGCAGTGTGATTAATAAATAGAGATTCGACGTGATGAAACAGTGGTAAATAAAGGCGAGTAGAATTAATAGTGTGGAGACGTCTTAGATGTATGTTACAGAGAGGCCTCGGTATGCTGCAATAGAGATTGATGGCAATGGCGAAGGAAGACCAGGAAATGATGGAGTAATGGACGGATGGAGAGCCGAAATACGAATGAAGAGATGAGGACAACTGCACAATGTGAAAGGACATAAAGGGAGTATGAGATCCAGATGGTAAACGTTGTGGAATACTGACGTAAGATGTAATATAAGTGTAAATCTAATTCTTACCATAAGATTTGCAATTTGGCAAAAAATAATTTTGTTGTTGTTGTTGAAGCCTGGTACCAGTATAACTAATCAAAACGGTACCAAGAATGTGTACAGTTATTTTGCAGGATGAATAATTTGTGTATTTTTTGTTCTTAGATGAAATGTCGCAATTCTAATTGATATTTAGCAGGATGAATAATCGGTGAAGTGAATGCAGAGGTAAGCCGATGGAGAGAGGTGCCAGAGTGAAAGGACGAATTTGGAGACTGGAAAGCTATCTCCGAAACAGCTTCATGTGTTGTTTGGTTGAGTATAAGGGAGTGAAGGTATGGTATGTTGTCGTGAGAGTGGTGGTGTTATGAGTATAAGGGAGCAAAGGTATGGTATGTTGTCGTGAGTGTGGTGGTGTTAAGGTTAGCTGACTTCTAGACCTATTCTGTTAGTGTATTAATGGATTGAATGAGAAGGAAAATGTGATGTCTGGTGAGTGAGAGTCGTAGAATTTAGTGTGATCAATGCGCACACTCCTGTAAAGGGGATGCCACCGATCCATAACTAAAACACTATTGTGTATTGTTTGATTTGGATGAACCTCGATGGCAGGTCAGGATCTGACATCATGTGGATGGTTCATACATGTCCTAGAAATGTTGTAATATATAATAAAAAGGTAAAATATATAAAAAGATACTAATTTCAGTCTGTCACAAGCACAAAGGTGCATTGTATGTTGTAGATTTAGAGTCATCAGTTTCTAAAATGTTTACTGTGTTAGGATGTCAAAGTAGTTTACTACTTAATAACATGTGATAGGTAATTGTGAGCTGTGTAGATTATTCCCTTTTTTTTTTTTGTTAGAACACTTTCAAGGGGTATTAATTTCAGTCTGTCACAAGCACAAAAGTTCACTGTATATTGTAGTTTTAGAATAAGCAGTTTCTAATATTTTCACTATGATAGGATGTTAAAGTAGTCTACTATTTGATATTGTAATTATGAGCTGTATAGATTGTTTCTTATTCCTTTTTTTTAACACTTTCATGTTTTGTATGAGGGACGACAGGTACAATCAGTAGCACAAGTATGGGCTGTATATAGAAAAGGGATATGTTGTATGTGTAGAAAACTAGGGTGTATAATTTTTTTTTTGAACAAAGATTCTTTTATTACCAATGTATCTAATAGATCATAAATGTAATCAATGAGTATTTAAATAATGTAAGAATATCCTTTTGTCTGTAATGCTGCGAGATGCACGGAAGGGTCTGACTGATTGGGTGTCATAGCGCTGAGGGGCTACACAGAACACGCCCGTACCACATAAGCCAAACAGACATCGGCAGCAGAACCGCGGCACTCCCCACTCCACTGCCGGTCGGGGTACGCTCCACGCGCCCGCTACAGCAGGTCAACAGCCTGGGGCGACACGCACGTACCACTGGCCATTCATAAGTTCCGCCACCCTTACGACTGGGGAAAGTATCCCGCGGAGGCAACAGCGGGTGGTTTCTTCTGCTCAACGGCGCGCGCGGCAGCGCCACGGCAGAATGGACGACGCGCGGCAGAGCCCGGCAGGAATTTTTTACCAGCAACTATTAACTAGTACTGGACTGTGGAGCCGTGGAACAAGACGACTGCTCGTATGTCTCCATAAGGTGGAAAGTGAAGGACTGGTGTTTCCACGTTGTGAGTGGTGAAAAAGATTTTGTCTTTAGCAGACAGAACGAACGTTTTGTTTTGTCTTGACCACTGAACGGTGGGATCCATAAACTTTTGGCAGTGACTTGTTAAGTGTGCTTTGTGAATTGCGTGTGGGACGCTTGGTATACTTAAAGAGGACAGTTGTCGTTTGGCGACTAATTATTGTATGAACGCAAGAAACTAGAGTGAGACACTGACATTTGCGTCTTTAGTAGGAGACATTTCTTGAATTGGTGCGGGAATAAGTGCTGTTTGTTGGAACTTACGACTTTTAATTACACCATGAACTGAAAGGACAGAACCGTGGGTAATAGTAGTTGTAGGGCCATTTTGGGACGACCAGATTCGTGTGGATGGTACTCTGAGAGTGACTATGACATTTATGTTTAATGTGAGATACAGTTTACTGTTCAGTGCGTGTTCAAAATGCCGATTTGAGTGACTTAAAGACTTTCGTCCGGGTAACCATGGGAGAGCTTTGACACCGAGACAGTGTTTCTAGGGAACCTGTCAGCAACTTTTTTGACCCCAAGAAAATCACAGAATGAAATGTTTCCGTGTGACTCGCAAGATAGGGAATAATGTATTTGTAATTGTGTAAATGTTTTTTTTATATGTTTCATTCCTGAAGGGACAGCAAGTGTAATTGTATTTCATTAACATTTGTGTTTAGAATAGTTAGTGTTTTTTTTTTGTTTGTTTGTTCTGGGTTATCAAGTTCACGTAGCATGTTTATTAGAATATTTTGGTACAATGATGCTTTAATTATTAGCCAGTGGCGTAATACTAACGTAGCGGCTCTTGTTGCATTGGTCAGTAAGGTTGTCACAGGGGACAAGAGTTTGCATTGCACAACAAATATCGGAATTAACTGATGTATTTTGATGTCGTGGACAGTAATGATCTTGTTGGTGTGTTGACTGAAGCCACTTATTTTTTTATCACAGTGGTGATATTTCACATTAAAGAGTAACGAAGGCTAGTCGAAATGCAGGTTCTTGTCGTCTAAATGTGTGACAACAGAGAAATGAGCAGTAGAGTAAGATACAAGAGCTACTGGTGGATTCAAGCACTTATTGCTAAACTATTTACTGCGTGTATTGATCAAAGTTGATGGACTGACTGGCTCAGCAGCAGGTATTTGTACTGGTGGATAAGGATAAGGTTAAACTCACTGTCGAGTAGTTGTGGCAATTGCTTAAGTGATGATAGTTAACGTGGTATGACATGATGTCTTAGGTTGACTATATTACGTAACCTGTATGTAACTTGTGGTATATTTCATTGTTTTTCTTCTCAGTTTTATTTCTCTGTACGTTTGATGTATATTTTAGAGTAATGTTATGGAACCTGACATTCTACATGTAACTGGTGTACGCAATGTTTTTATTTTGTTGATTTTCTTTTGTATTTAGACTTTGCTGTGTAAAGGTTTTTACCCCGCAATTTATGAATGTCAGATTACTTGCTCTGTGTTTGGACGGTGAGCTATTTAAAATTTCATGAGTACAATTAGTATTTTTTTTATTATTTGTCATAGAATTAGTGAAGTTTGGATTACTCATAAAAATAACGAAGATCCCAGTAACTAAGCAAATTTTTATCTCACCATTATTTTTTATTTGTATGATGTAATGTTTTATTTGTCATGTGGATTGTTGTAAATTTGTATGAGTATGTTACTCCGGATTGTGGAGAGTACAATAATGCAACAACTGTGTCAATAATTTGTTAAATAACGACATTTGGTCGTCAATTTGAGGTCACCAGGGGCTAAAGTCTCCTCCTGGTTATTTTGATGACTTGCTATGTTTGTTCTAATACAGTTTTCTTAAAAAAAATGTTCGGAACTACCCTCGATTGCAAGGATAGTACTGTGCCATTTTTTTCTGCATGGGTAGCCGGTGGTGAAAGGGTACAGTACCGCCCGACATTGAAAATAGGTACAACATACTTCATTATTTTTGTCAGAACAACACATTTTTTTGTAAAATAACTCAATTTCAATTAATACAGCGAAGCCGGATACCAGTGTAGGAAAGAATGACAATTTATTTATTTAATTTATCATATGTGCACTCCCACAAAATAAATCCCTACATCCAGTTTGGTGAGATCTTTTGAAATGAATGAATGTATGGTCGTCTGCTAACCGCAGATAGTGAATGTGAATATATGATCATCTTTGAGTCGATCCTTTGGCCACCTTCGGTGGAACCAAAGAGATGAAATTTACCAGAGCTTTGAGCGCCTGAAATGTGGCTGACCAATAGGGTAGTAAGGTGCTTCCCCCACCTCGACAGAGATGGGAGATGACCTGGAGAACGGCCATGTTTCGGCACTCTGCCGCTGGATCCTGTGCTGTTAACACCTGTTTTAGTTGTGCTCCATAATGACGAAAGAGTGGAGTCATGGTATGCATGTGGAATATTTAAGAGTAGTTTGAAATAATAATTTCTCTATTTCAGGAACTTTTGTGGGGAGAATTAAATGTCAGGCAGGTAATATTAATGGGATTGTAGTAATCTTCGGAAGTGACCAACGGTCACAATGAAATCACGTGTAGCAATAAGTTGAAATACTTCCGTGTGCTTAAGTTAAGCTGAATTACTAGCGTGTGTACAATAAGTTGAAATATTTAAGAAATATCGTGTGTACCATAAGCTGAAATATTTAAGAAATGGCGTGTGCAGGACTTGAAATTAGAGACGAGTACTTCCACGTGGTGAGTACCGTGTGAGTCTCAATCTGTGTATGAGACAAAGGATAAAGAGAAGTACTCGTCCATGGTATCAGTTGAGGACTCACGTGTGTGATGAATACATTCTTAATATTACTTTGTGTGTGACGCTAGATTCAAACTCTGAGAGAGAAGCAAGGTGAGTCGGCCGTCTATCTAGCAACGCCACATGGCTTGCATTGCACAGGAAGACGTGCATATATCTCCAGAGTTCATAGTAGGAAAGTAGAATTACAAAGTGAGGCAGCGTCGTGTGAAACTGGGATAAATATTAATTGAAGTGGGAAAGCTGAAAGTGATAATGTTGTGACTATTCACTGTCTTGTATTTCATATTGTAGTGTGGTGTATGTCATGTAATTTGGGTATGTGTGGTTTGCATGGGAGTGTAGCGAGGTAGTTTCAAAAGATTAGTGGGTTATGCTTGTTCCTTCTGTACCGCTCGGTCCGGAGGAAAGTTTCGTGATGATGATTATGAGAGTCGAAGGGTGAGAAATAATAAAAGATCCACCATCCTATCCAGAAAGTGCACTGTAGCGTTAAAATAATTACGAGACCATAATATAGAGATTCACCAATGTAAAGTCATGCCCACTGGGCGGAATTTCTCATGTGTTATTGTTGTACGTTATAGAATTTGTGTGTTTAGGCTAGAGAATTTTATCGGAATAAATAAGATAGTGAAAAGAAAAAGATTGGTGGACTTTTCCATTGAATTGTATGTTGCCATAATGTCCCGAATTTATAATGTGTGTGCCATTCATATTCAGTGTATGGCCACGTGTAGACAAAAGCCGTTAAATAAAAAAGGAAAGAAAATGTGGTATTGCCAATGCGTAGTGTACAGTCAGAGTTCTATAAATTACTGATAGTCAGATGCGTGTTTCCGTTGCGTATTATTCATACAGGAGGATAATTTGTAACTTAATCGTGAGTACGAGAGTTCATGTTACTCGATAAATAAGAATGAATCCACTCGCTTGGCAGACCACTCATCTTGCAGGCCTGACTGCTTGATGCCACAGTATGAGCAAGGCATGTGGGTGCCTCTCAACTGACCAACCATATTTTAGTCTTTTGTCGTCGAGCGCAGAAAGTTTGTGGGGAAATACCGATACTCGTACAGTGGTATGCTTCTGAGTAAAAATCCTTGGAAATAACCCAGCCTGCATGATTTCCGAGGTGACGCTTCCTCGTTTCTCTCAGCTGTGTCCAAGATTTGCAGAGTTTCCGGTTATCCTTCCAGTCCAGCTACAAAACTAGCCGGCTGCGACTTTATTGTGGTCCAGCGCTCCGGTGTCCCAACATCCGTCTTGCTACTTCCTGTGTTTAAGCAGGACCAACACACCTGTGCGGGCCTTCCACCCAGGGCTTGAGTTCTGCCTGCTGTTTCACCTCCAATGGCGTTCCAACCTCTACTAGTATAGGCAATCATTCATTACGCCATTCCGATAATAAAGACACTCCGTTACCTTTCCGGCAATAAGCGTTAACAGTTATTTAGAAGGCATATGTGACAATGTTAGTCTTCTTTAAATATTCATGTATACGATGTTCAATCTGTCAAATGGTATTTAATTGTTGTTTTAGATCACGGCAAAGTATGTAGATGAGTGCTTGTAAGGTCCAAAATTAGAGCCACTTTACAATACCCCCACCTAATGAACTATTTTGTACTAGGATGGGGTAATTCTTATAGTATTACGTGATCCAGTACAAAATCATATAACCATCAATTGTATGTAGAAGCAAACTAATAAGAATACGAGGGCAGAGGAACACTTGAATCATGATATGTCCTTCTACAGTCATTCTGCATTCATTCATGGGTTTACTGCCATAAATTTACTTATTACATATTTATTATAATCTGTCTACCCCTTATGTTTGGAACACTGTTCTGAGATTTGACAATTGCAATATACAATATCAAAAGAAATTTAACTAACATTACAAAATTTTTATGCTCTTTCAAAAATGGCAGTTCCCATCATTCTTTAAACTTGACGTCCATGTTCTCTGTCATTCATCCATTCCTAAGACATAGGCTGATTGAGGCAATTACAGTATCCTAATCTTTCCAAAGTAGTCGTCCAATAAACTACATGTTTTTCATTTATCAGTATGAAAAATAAGCAGTTATGTCAATTTTCTAGAGGTTATTTATCGGTCATTATACAATTATAAAAAATTCTGTCAACATCCTGCATAATTTTTACTTGGTCATATTTATGCTCTTGGCTTACATTTAAAAACTATCATTTCACAGACTGATTGTCCCAGTCTAGTGCTTGTCTAAAAACGTTTCAAAAATCTTATGTTCTAAACCATAATGTGACAAAGTGCATACACATTTACTGTGAAACCTAATATTAATAACAAGAGTTCAGATCGACCACCAGTTTTAACTAATATTCTTTTTCACAGTGTATAAAATGTAATACATAAAAACCCATAGCATCATTAACAAAGAAAATTACAAACAATAATTTTACATAAATACATGCACAAATAAAATTCGGGATATACACAAATATATAAAAACAATGAAGGACATAGCATCATTATCAAAGAGAATCATGTACAATAATTTTACATGAATAAATACACAAATATTTTCATAAGACTACCCTGAAAAATAAGTACAACAAGTTTACAGACTGATAAATATCGCAGCCTGTTAGTTTGTGTGTGCAACTGTTCAGCATTCACTAACTTATGCACCTTTTTTATCAAGAGTCACGCACTGATTCGCATTTCACAACATTGTTGTCTTCATTTTTGTACGGGGATGGAAGCTACAGTTTTTGTGAAGTTTAAGAATTGACAATTCGAGAATGAGATTTTCACTCTGCAGCGGAGTGTGCGCTGATATGAAACTTTCTGGCAGATTAAAACTGTGTGTCCGACCGAGACTCGAACTCGGGACCTTTACCTTTCGCAGGCAAGTGCTCTACCATCTGAGCTACCGAAGCACGACTCACGCCCGGTACTCACAGCTTTACCTAAGTAAAAAGTAAGGATTTTAGTACATTATATAAAATCACTGCTCATCAACACAACTGCCATGCCCTTATGTATTACCCACTGTCATGTGCTTTGAATGTACAGCATTCTTTTTTTTCTTTATTAAATTTTACGTGCCTGTATCCCCTTATCACCCTCCCATTTCATCTCGCTATAACACTCAAACAATATTTCGATGCGCTCATATGGTATTCCGCAGAACTGGCCACCATGTGCACAATTATTCCGTCTCTCTGAACAGCGTAAATACAACGTTTCCAGATACAAATAACGTTGCGCTCTCGCGTAGCCACGTGTAGCAGGCCACCTAGGGAATTCTCGTTTCTCTGAATGGAGACACTCCCGCGTGCCACCGCAGACCACTACTACGAAGTCACTCATTTGTGAACCCATTGCTAAACATGGCAAACAGACACTCATTTCATTAAGTAGTTATAAAATTTTTTCATATACTGACGTTATCTGCTAATATGTTCCACATCAATTGGGTAACAAACTTACCTACTTACAAATCTTTACAACATTTTTTGTAGTTCCACACGTTTCTCATTTTTACCTTATTCCTTCATGGACAGATAGCACATATTAAACTCCAGACACCTTTTAAAATTCTACGCTCAGCTTGGTGTGCACGTAGTTATAATCTACACAAAGAAACAAACAAAAAATGTTCAAATGGCTCTGAGCACTATGGGACTGAACTGCTGTGGCCATCAGTCCCCTAGAACTTAGAACTACTTAAACCTAACTAACCTAAGGACATCACACACATCCATGCCCGAGGCAGGATTCGAACCTGCGAACGTACCGGTCATGCGGTTCCAGACTGCAGCGCCTAGAACCGCTCAGCCACTCCGGCTGGCACAAAGAAACATACCCTAATTTTCTCACCCCCGACATTCTGCCCTTTTTTTTATGCACTGTAGTACTTCTTTTAACATGATAATAGCACAGAAAATATTGATAAATCTACGTATTCCTTCAGTGCAATAACTTAACTTAATTGCTAACTATATGCAACATATTTTACTTTCGCCATACAAGCTCACTTTAATGCTTCCTACTGATTCTATGTCATTTTGCCGTACTGGTTCAAATGGCTCTGAGCACTACGGGACTTAACATCTGAGGTCATCAGTCCCCTAGAACTTAGAACTACTTAAACCTAACTAACCTAAGGACATCACACACATCCATGCCCGAGGCAGGATTCGAGCCTGCGACCGTAGCGGTCGCGCGGTTCCACACTGAAGCGCCTAGAACCGCTAGGCCACACTGGCCGGCTTTGCCGTACTCTCTCAGGGTTAGGTGGTCTCATTTCAATTGATTGTTTCCGATTCCTGTTGTTATTCATTCCATCCCATCCTTGGTCAGACCGTTGACGAGTTTCTCTATTGTCGCCCCATGATACACCATTACTTTGTGCCTCCCATCTGCGCTCATTTTGTTGCCTATATTCTCTTCCATAGTTCTTCCATTGTATATTGTTCCCACTACTATATCTACGGTCCATGTTTTGGTGAGGCGGCCGATTTACATTGTTTCCCCAATTATGGCCCCTATTATTTCTTCTGTTGCACTCCCTCCTTTCACTTTGCCCGTCTCTCTGCCTACGTTTTTCTCGCGCCTGATGCTCGTTGAAAGCGACCTCTAACTTTCTTAGCATATCCTTGAATCTCTCTACATCACTTCCACATCGGCCAACGAGCGTTTTCTGGTAGGAAATTGGCAACTTCATCTAACACAATCTTATGATCTCAGCCGGTGTGCATGGGTCGTCCACGTACTGATTTTTCTTTGTCAAGTTTTCGAAATACTTCACCGGACTATGGAGCCCTGAACTCTCCAAGACACTGCTCATCATCATTTCCTGCTTAATTAAATCCTGTGTCTCCTTGGACCAGTATTTGTTTAAAAATGCGTCACGAAACTCTTTGTATGACGTGCACGTTTTTGCAATGTTCCGCATGCATTCGGCCGATGTTCCCTCGATATGTGAACATACGAAGTCCAGTTTGTACATCAGAGGCCAGTGAGGAGGTAACGATAAATCAAACTGTCCAATGAAAGTTTTTGGGTGCGAAACATTACCGTCGTCTTTGTAATACTGGAATTTTCGTACCGAAATAAAATGCTTAAAATCGATAATTTCATTAGAATCTGCCTACCACATTCTCACTTGGCACTAACGTTTCCGGTCTACCGCAACTTTGGGCAGCCTTTCTTCTACTCCCTGTTACGTTTTCACTACTGGAAAAATGTCCCATTGTGCGCATTATCGGGTAACAATTATGCATCTGAAATATCTCATTGCCGTTCTCCGTATTCGGAATTTGCGACCCAGTCGTGCCCTGTGTAGACGTGGGGGCCATATGTGTATCGATATTTCGTTGTTCTGCAGACACGTTTTCAGTCTGTAGTTGACGAGCAATTCTTACATTCGAGCACATTCTAATATCGTCTGGGCTTGGACATGATCGTGTAGAGTTTGAACTGGCTCTTTCGGTTTCTGTTGTTTCCAATTCGCCTACTATTCCTTTTCTGAGAGGTGATTTTTGCCTTGGTTGCGACCTGACTTCCTGAAATAATTGACTAATTTCGCTTTCTATGTTCTGTTTAAATTGGGAGTTCAGTGTATTCCAACGTGGGCAAATCATTGGTTCTCATAGGGTGTGTGATTCCGTAACCACGGTAGTCAAGGTGTCTGTTGTTTCAAGAGGCACCGTATCGAAGATTTACACCGCTTTCAGAGAGAGCAAGAAAAATTACACGCTAATTCACAACGAGGACAAAAGTCGGTGTTGAGCGATCGCAACACACAGTCATCGAAGATAACTGTGACAGCTGTCGAAATAACTGCAGAACTGGAGGGCACACTCACGAACCTTGTCAACAGCAAAACAACACGAAGGGAGATCCGTAAACTGGGAGTTGCAGGACTAGCTGGAATCTCAAAACAACTCATCAGTGATTCAAAAGCCTGTAGCCGCAAAACCACTTCCGACATTCACCTGACGACCAAGGGAAAACCTTGGAGGACAGGGCCTAGTCTTATTGTATTTCTGGGACAATGTTGTCCTTTGTCTCATTTAAAAATAAGAAAGGTGTGTGTGTGTGTGTGATGATGATGATAATGTTTGGTTTGTGGGGCGCTCAACTGCGTGGTTATCAGCGCCCGTACAATTACCCAATCTTTGCTCAGTCCAATTTCGCCACTTTCCTGGATGATGATGAAATGATGAGGACAACACAAACACCCAGTCATCTCGAGGCAGGTGAAAATCCCTGACCCCGCCGGGAATCGAACCCGGGACCCCGTGCTCGGGAAGCGAGAACGCTACCGCGAGACCACGAGTGGCGGACGTGAGTGTGTGTGTGTGTGTGTGTGTGTGTGTGTGTGTGTGTGTGAGAGAGAGAGTGTGAGAGAGAGAGAGAGAGAGAGAGAGAGTGTACATCTTTTTAGCTGATTCCATTGAGAATGTCGTCGTTGCTCATCGTTATCTTAATTACACCAATAAACCTATTGCGAAAATGTGTGTTCTCGAAATTCACAACTTGAACGGTTTTCGTAAGTCGCGTAACATCAATGAGAAGCAACTACAATACAATAAATTAATTTAGCGCACACATATTCTTACAAGAACAGGACAACAAAGAAATTAACTGCAATAAAATACTTAATTTCTCCATACTTGCCCCACATACGGCCTTGCCGCAGTGGATATACCGGTTCCCGTGAGACCACCGAAGTTAAGAGCTGTCGGGCGTGGTCGGCACTTGGATGGGTGACCATCCAGGCCGCCATGCGCTGTTGCCATTTTTCGGGGTGCACTCAGCCTCGTGATGCCAATTGAGGCTTCGGTCAAGAATACCAGCATAACGAGCGGGAGAGTGGTGTGCTGACCCTACGCCCCTCCTATCCGCATCCTCCACTGAGGACGAAACGGCGGTCGGATGGTCCTGGTAGGCCACTCGTGGCCTGAAGACGGAGTGCTTTTTTTATACTTGCCCCACGTTGATGTAAAGGGCAACGTAAATATGGCAGAAGCACGGTCGAACTAATCTTTACTACTGTAGGTGATTTGGTCATTGTGTGTCGTACCCCATCTTGATTGCATCTATAAACTGACTGCAGGAAATTGTTCGTTAAGCTCACAAACAAACACCGCCCGAGCAGGCCCTGAAGGCGCAACGGCACCGTCCGTCCGCCGTTTCGTCTCCAGCCCTTAGGCGCCACCGGATGCGGATACGGAGGGACATGTGGCCGGTACACGACTCTCCCGGCCGTTGCCAGTCACTTCTCAGTCAAGTAGCTCCTCAACTAGCCTCACAAGGGCTGAGAGAACCCTGCTTGCCAACAGCACTCGGCAGACCCAGACGGTGACCCATTCGTTAAGCTAACAGTGTGAACAATATTCATAAACCATGTGACTCCACACACGCAGTGTAAATTTGCAAGAACAAAACGGTTGTGAAAGGTCATCAATTCACTCCTTTCATGGTTTTCGACTGTAGAAAAATAGCTGTATAACAAAGTGAAGAATTTTCTGAATGAACTAACTTCCATATTTGCTTAAAAACAAAACGGCAGTGCAAGAGCATCAGCTAAAGCAAGTGCGTGACTGGGATAGGTACCTACAACGTAGAGAGGAAAATACGGTTAATGAGCTAAGTTTCACATTAACGTTATTTTTCTTCTTTTTTTAAGAAGAAAAGCAGTTACAGTTCAATATAAGGACACCAGTCCACATCGTCAACTGTTGCACTAAAAAAGGTTTTTAGTATAAATGTTGAAACGTCCCCTTAGAAAAATTTGTAAATGACTGTGCTGATAAACCCCTTACGTTATTTGATTTTCAAACAGATGAGCAGAACTGAACGTACTCAGACATTTCTCTCTTTACCTATTCTGATCAACACTAAACTGACACACAATATTTTTAGCGCAACGCAATCTGACTTTCAAAAATCCCTACAAAAGAATGGCCCTGACTAACGATAACCTATACCTTTCATGAATCACTTACCTCACAAAAATCTTCGTTACTCGAACTACCGCAATACAGCGAGCGCCACTACTGCCAGCTAAACTACTGAAGGCACTAACTACTGATAGGCATAGTTAGCAAATGAAAGATTTTGATAGAGAACAAACAATGTATTTACCTTAATAATGTTCAAAAGTCATAATATATATATATATATATCAGTTCATGACATCCAGTCTTACAAATTTACTCTCTCTGATGGAGATAGGTCCAGATCGTCCACTCTTAAAACTCCGCCATCTCTCTCCCCACATCCACCGCTGCTAGTGGCTCACCTCCAACTGCGCAACGCTACGCGCTGTTCACATCCAACTGCCCAACACTACAATAGTATACACTCCAACAATGCAAACCAACCACAGCCTTCACACAGCACAGTCAGTGATTTTCATATAGAGCGCTACGTGACGTGACCAACATAAAAACCTAAACAGCCTACTTACAATGTATATAATGTAGAAAGAACGTCGTGATCAAACTTTTTTCTGTCTGACGAACTACAAATGAGAGAGTACACTATTCGATCAAAAGTTTTCAGACATTATTAGTAGACGTTCACGTGGGGTATGTCTATGCTTCGCGTTTATAACGTTTTGAACTCTGCTGGGGATACTTTCCGCGAGTTGTCTGAATATCTGCGAAGGAATGGCAGCATATCCTTCCTCAAGAGCTGAAACCTGACAAGGCAGTCGTGTTGGGCACTGGGGGTTGGAGCGAAGACAACGTAGTTAACTCGTCCCGAATGTCTTCCATTGGATTCAGGTCTGGACTCAGAGCAGACTGGTCAATTTCAAGAATATTATTGTCCACAAACCATCGCGTCACAGAAACGGAATATAGCATAGTTCATCATTCCAAACGACTGTCCTGTGTCGTTATTGTTTAGAGTACGCTCCGGCACCTAGGATTGACTACAGAAATATATGGTTTATGAGATGCTTCCCGACCAATTTACCCTATTCTGACTCCACGCGCAAAGTCATTGTACTAGGTGTACTAGCAGCTAGCACTTTGGAACTCGCTAATGATGCCTCCTCCTGATTTCTTTTTTACAACCATCATCTGCATTGCTCGACGGTCCCTGTCTAGCCAGTACGTGAGGCCTGCCTGGTCTTGATTTATCTATCTTCGTTCCTCCGCGTTTCCACTTACCATTCATTTCATCAATAGTCGACTTGGGCAAGGTTGAAATGTCCCTAATGGACTTGTTACTCAGCTGTCATTTCGTGAATACTCCACATTCGAAGTCACTGACCTATCCCGATTGATCCATTCTGCTGTTACCTACTGATGACACCATACTCTCTGCTCGCTGGTGCGCCTCTCTGGGCATCTGGTGGTCAATTCCACATTACATTGGGGTACCAGGGTACTTTTCATTTGACAGTGTATATGTTACTTTAAAAGTAAGATTATTGGTAAATCCTAGAATCAACCGGTGAAACCTAAGACTTACCATCACGGTGCGCTAAAAGTCCGAAATTTATTATTGTATGCATAGATTTCGAACTTTTACCAAGAGACGTTGGTAAATCTTAGGATGTACCCATACAAAGTAGTAAACCCGTATTCGTTTTAAAAAAAATCTGCTTATTAATTTACAGAAATACTTTGTATTTTTTGTAAACTTATGTATTTTAAACATTCTTGCATTCCAATGCGATTATAATGAGCAAAATTCCATGTTAGTGAAAATTATTGTAAAAAATGTTACCTTGTGAATGTTAATTTTTGTTACAACCAGGCTGACTATTGTGGCATTTCGAATTACATACACTACTGGTCATTAAAATTGCTACGCCAAGAAGAAATTCAGATGATAAACGGGTATTCATTGGACAAATATATTATACTAGAACTGATATGCGAATACATTTTCACGCAATTTGGGTGCATAGATCCTGAGAGATCAGTACCCAGAATAACCACCCTTGGCCGTAATAACGGTCTTGATACGCCTGGGTATTGAGTCAAACAGAGCTTGGATGGCGTGTACAGGTACAACTGCCGTCACAGCTTCAACACGATACCACAGTTCATCAAGAGTAGTGACTGGCGTATTGTAACGAGCTAGTTGCTCGGCCACCATTGAACAGACGTTTTCAATTGGTGAGAGATCTGGAGAATGTCTTGGCCAGGGCAGCAGTCGAACATTTTCTGTATCCAGAAAGGCCGGTACAGAACTTGCAAATGCGGCCGTGCATTATCCTACTGAAACGTAGGGTTTCGCAGGGATCGAATGAAGGGCAGAGCCACGGGTCGTAACACATCTGAAATATAACGTCCACTGTTCAAACTGCCGTCAATGCGAACAAGAGACGACCGAGATGTGTAACCAATGGCACCCCATACAATCACGCCGGGTGATACGCCACTATGGCGATGACGCATACACGCTTCCAACGTGCGTTCACCGCGATGTCGCCAAACACAGATGCGACCATCATGATGCTGTAAACAGAACCAGGATACATCCGAAAAAATGACGTTTTGCCATTCGTGCACACAGGTTCGTTGGTGAGTACACCATCGCAGGCGCTCCTGTCTGTGATGCAGCGTCAAGGGTAACCGCAGCCATGGTCTCCGAGCTGACAGTCCATGGTGCTGCAAACGTCGTCGAACTGTTCGTGCAGATGGTTGTTGTCTTGCCACACGTCCCCATCTGTTGACTCAGGGACCGAGACGTGGTTGCACGATCCGTTACAGCCATGCGGATAAGATGCCTGTTATCTCGACTGACCACATACGAGAGCATTGGGATCCAGCAAGGCGTTCCGTATTACCCTCCCGAACCCACCGATTCCATATTCTGCTAACAGTCATTGGATCACGACCAACGCGAGCAGCAATGTCGCGATACGATAAACCGCAATCGCGATAGGCTTCAATCCGACCTTTATCAAAGTCGGAAACGTGATGGTACGCATTTCTCCTCCTTACACGAGGCATCACAACAACGTTTCACCAGGCAACTCCGGTCATCTGCTATTTGTGTATGAGAAATCGGTTGAAAACGTTCCTCATGTCAGCACGTTGTAGGTGTCGCCACCGGCGCCAACCTTGTCTGGATCCTCTGAAAAGCTAACCATTTGCATATCACAGCATCTTCTTCCTGTCGGCTAAATTTCGCGTCTGTAGCACGTCATCTTCATGGTCTAGCTATTATAATGGCTAGTAGTGTAGTATGGAAGACGATTTACAGAAGCATTTTTTAGTTGAACACTTTTTTAAGCAATTGCACTTTTTGAACCCTTGTCCTCCAACGAAACATTGTTTGGCAATCACTTCCTATAGAGTAATTTGTTCTCTTGCTACTTCTTCGACGTTGGTAAAGTTTTCCTTGCACAATGTAAATTGGTTCCTAGTGTACAATGACTTAAGTTAACCAGCTTTGTTACGAAGATGATAAAATTCGTCTTCCTGAATATTTATCACTATTGCTATTATAAATTTTGCATCAATTTCTGCCTGTCTACATCCGGTACTTCAATTCTCGCATTCTGTCGAACTGAAGGTTTTGGAATTTAGTTACATGAGGTTACTTTTGTTTTCTTTGCCTGCTTTTGAAGACCTTCTTTGGCAGTTTCTCGGATCCGTTTCAATTGATTAACACTGCTGAAAGCTGTCAGCGTCTCGTTACAACCATCAGTTCATAACAGAGTCTCGTTGTTAACTCTCGTCAAATCCCGTCCCCTTTTTACCCCGTTCCATACATGAATGATGCGTAGGAAGAACTACTGTATTGCATCTGGTGAAATGGGCTCCATCTGACACCACATAAAATAAAATGACTGCGCGTGAGCCTCCGTATTAGCATCAGCTTCCCTGAATTTCCCATTGCAGCCATTTAGCAAGAGGTGTGTGATGGAGGGGTAGGGGCCATCAGTGTATTAGCTGACTCTTCTGCTCATGGAATTTTAACAGTTAATCTGCCCCGATGTAAAACGGCTCGGCCTCTATTGTGGCATCTTCCACTGTAGTTTGTTGAGTATCTTCGAAACACTGTAGCGTTTGCTAAGTGACCCAGTAACGAAATTCGTAGCTCTTCTTTGAATCTTGTGTATGTTTTATACACACATAAAAAAGTTTTGCATCACCCCAGTTCCCAGAACTCCTAAAGATAGAGGTTGACTGTGGATATTGTATCACAGACACAGCCCCTTTGATTGTTCAGAGATGTCACTAAACCCGCCCAAAGATGTAAACAACCATACATGAGCAGGCCCTATTAGACTGAGAGGTTCTGACACCCGATCAGTTCCAGTCATTCCACCAGGAAGGAGGTACACGGCTTATGTTGTCTGTAGTTCAACCATGCCTAGACGGTCAATACCGCGGTTCGATCGCGTCTGCATTGTTATTTTGTGCCAGGAAGGGCTCTCAACAAGGGAAGTGTCTATGCGTCTCAGAGTGAACCAAAGCGGTGTTGTTCGGACATGGAGGAGATACAGAGACACAGGAACTGTCTGACGACGACATGCCTCGTTCAGACCGCCCAAGGGCTACTACTGCAGAGGCTGACCGCTATCTACTGATTATGGCTTGGAGGAACCCTGACAACAACGCCACCATGTTGAACAATGCTTTTCGTGCTGCCACAGGCCGTCGTGTTACGACTCAAACTGTGCGTAATAGGCTGCATGATGCGCAGCTTCACTCCCGACGTCCATGACGAGGTCCATCTTTGCAACCACAACACTAGGCAGCACGGTACAGATGGGCCCAACAACATGCCGAATGGACCGCTCAGGATTGGCATCACGTTCTCGTCACCGATGAGTGTCGCATATGCCTTAAACCACACAATCGTCGAAGACGTGTTTGGAGGGAACCAGGTCAGGCTGAATGCCTTAGACACAATGTCCAGCGAGTGCAGCAAGGTGGAGGTCCCCTGTTGGCCAGCCATTGTGGCCGAGCGGTTCTAGGCGCTTCAGTCCGGAACCGCGCTCCTGCTACAGTCGCAGGTTCGAATCCTGCCTCGGGCATGGATGTGTGTGATGTCCTTAGGTTAGTTAGGTTTAAGTAGTTCTAAGTCTAGGATACTGATGTTCTCAGATGTTAAGTCCCATAGTGCTTAGAAACATTTGAACCATTTTGTTCCCTGCTGTTTTGGGGTGGCATTATGTGGGGTGGATGTACGCCGCCGGTGGTCGTGGAAGGCGCCGTAACGGTTGTACGATACGTGAATGCCATCCTCCGACCGATAGCGCAACCATATCGGCAACATATTGGCGACACTCTCGTCTTCATGGACGACAATTCGCGCCCCCATGGTGCACATCTTGTGAATGACTTCCTTCGGGACTAGAGTGGTCAGCATGTTCTCGAGACATGAAACCTATCGATCATGCCTGGGATAGATGGAAAAGGGCTGTTTATGGACGATGTGATCCACCAACCACACTGAGGGATGTACGCCCAATCACCGTTGAGGAGTGTGACAATCTGGACCAACAGTACCTCGATGAACTTGTGAATAGTATGCCATGACGAATACAGGCATGCATCAATGCAAGAGGACGTGTTTATGGGTATTATAGGTACTGGTGTGTACAGTGGCTCTGAGCACTATGGGACTTAACGTCTATGGTCATCAGTCCCTTAGAACTTAGAACTACTTAAACCTAACTAACCTAAGGACAGCACACAACACCCAGCCATCACGAGGCAGAGAAAATCCCTGACCCCGCCGGGAATGGAACCCGGGAACCCGGGCGTGGGAAGCGAGAACGCTACCGATGTGTACAGCAATCTGGACCACCATCCCTGAAGGTCTCGCTGTGTGGTGGTACAACATGCAATGTGTGCTTTTCATTAGCAACAAAAAGGGCGGAAATGATGTTTATGTTGATCTCTATTCCAATTTTCTGTACAGGTTCCCGAACTCTCGGAACAGAGGTGATGCAAAACTTTTTTAATGTGTGTATTAATCCAGTCAGATAAGTATCCCGCACTGACGACGAATACTGAGTTATCGGTCGAACAACTGTTTCGTACGTAACTTCTTTCGTAGAGGAGTTACATTCCCTTACGGTTTTTCCAACAAAATGTCACCTTGTCACCTGTTTTCGCCTATAACTATTTCTATGTGATCTTTTCACGTTAGCTCACTCCGGACGGTTACTTTTAGATTTTTACGGTTGTTATTGTTTCTTGTGGTTTATAAATGTTCAAATGTGTATGAAATCTTATGGGACTTAACTGCTAAAGTCATCAGTCCCTAAGCTTACACACTACTTAACCTAAATTATCCTAAGGACAAACACATACACCCATGCCCGAGGGAGGACTCGAATCTCCACCGGGACAAGCCGTACAGTCCATGACTGCAGCGCCTTACACCGCTCGACTAATCCCGCGCGGCTGTGGTTTATAGTTAGTAGCGTAATTGAACGTTTATGAATATCTTCTTCTATTTATACGCGTTATATTACATTTATTTACTTACCGGGTCGATTAACTCTCGCAAATATTCGATCCTACACAGGGCACACAGCATTTCGCTACAGTCCTGTGGCGTTACAGTCTTTCGATATACAAAACCATCGTCCGTGGAAAGCCCTCCCCAAGCTTTCGCCGTTTTATAACTTGTAAGCAAGAAACTATTTTTACATTAATAGATCTCGTCCCATCAACGACAATGTGTTAAGTTATCACTGACAGGAAAACCTGAATCCAGTCACAAATACATCCGAGACAAGGTAGGCCGGTCTTTTGTGTTCTGAACGACAATGTAGAACTTTAATAGCTTCCAGAAGTCAAATGATACGGTCTTTGTCTGCGGTCTTGTGGATTCAGCGACGAAAATATTAAGCTGATATTCATACGATCTCTTTACGCAGAAGACATATTGATTTTCATGGAGGGTATTTTCGTTCTCCAAAAACCACGTGCATTGCCCAACGACCTTACTAGAAATGGAAATTACCTGCCTTTTTTCAGTTACTTGGTAGCGTTCGTTGCTCCTGCGACCTGCGATAAACTGCTGCTAGAAACGGAACTTGTAGTTTATTTCACCAACCAACAACAAAAACGAAAGAGAATTCCGACAACTCAGAGGCCAGTCACGAATATAACCGTTGGATGGTAAACTGTTCATTAACTACTGTGGAAAGAATGAAATTATGAACTTTATGTTTTGCTCGCTGCATTCGTGGTACAGGTAGAGCATACAGCGAGCAGCTGGGAAATACGATGTGCGAGCATATGCCTAAATAGATGCACCCGATGCTCTGAATTTTATACCAATGATATTTTACGCTCGATGTTCACTCGGCAGCAAACGCTGGAGAGACACGGAACGTTTTAGTCGGTGACGTGACAAAAGCGGCGAACTAACACCTGTTGAACGCCGGTCCCTCGGGGAAGCTGCCGCTTCAAACTATGAGGTTCGGGCATTCCGCGGAGACGCACATTGCTGTTCGTCTGTATCCGGCATTCTCCGTATTCTCTCTTTCAGGAGACTACAATATTCTGACGAGAAAAAAAATATACTGTGCCTACTGCTGCTCTCTCCAATGTAAGACACGTTATTTGGCAAGAAGTTTGAGTTGAGAGTCTCCTGTAAATATTGACCCCACTGCTGATCGGAGCCGATGTGGAAAAATCGTCACAAAAAAAATCGCTGACAGAAAAAAACTAATTTTTATGAAGGCAGTTTATTTTCAAGGTCCGATCGGTGGCGAAATTGAAACGACAGTGAAAATCGGAAACGTTTTATTTGCAACATTTAGCTACACCTTCCATCTACTTCTCTACATAGTCGGCGATCCAACTTAGACATTTGCCGTTGCGTTGTACGAAGTTTCCAACAGCCTCGACACAGGAGGCAGTCGCCGGTGATTTCTGCCAATCCTCTATGTCGGTCGGCGTGTCGCTGACTGCGCCACAAAGCTGTCCTCATAGCCACCGGTTAATGCGAACAAAGACATTAAAATCAGAGGGAACCAAGTCCTGGTTGTATGTTGGGTGATTGAACACTTCCTACGGAAAACACTGCAGTGGCATCTTTGTTGCAGCAGCAGTGTGCGGACTAGCGTTGTCACCAAGAAGCACAATGCCCGATCAAAACATTCCTATTCGTTTGCTCTGAATTGCCCTTCGTAGCCGATTTTTTCGAATCGCCTCATCCACTCCCTATGCAAGATCATCGGTTGACAGTCGCTTGCTTTGCTGACCAGCTGCATCGTGAACGTCTGCACGTCTTGCTTGAAAGTTCCTGTACCAGTGCCGCGCTATGCTGTCACGCAGGGCAGTTACAGTAAGTGGGCTGCATGAATCAGGCGGAAACCCTCAGCATGAAAAATCTAATGACAGCACCATTTCACACTTGGCGGCAGAGTCTAGTTACTGTTCTAGACAGCTTTAAGTGAGCTCGAAAGCGAGAAGTGAGATGGGACGCGTTCGAAGGGCATACTAGAGACAATGCGCAACAAACACTATGTGATTGGTTCAAATGGGTCAAATGGCTCTGAGCACTATGGGACTGCTGAGGTCATCAGTCGCCTCCTAGAACTTAGAACTAATTAAACCGAACTAACTAAGGACTTCACACACATACATGCCCGAGGCAGGATTCGAACCTGCGACCGTAGCGGGCGCTCGGCTCCAGACTGTAGCGCCTAGAACCGCACGGCCACTCCGGCCGGCCACTATGTGATGAAAAGTATCTGGACACCTGCCTGAACTGCCTGAAAATTACTTGCAAGTTCGTGGTGCCCTCCATCGGTATTGCTGGAATTCAGCATTGATGGCAGCTTCCACTCTCGCAGGCATACGTTCCATCAGGTGCTGGAAGGTTTCTTGGGTATAGGAATCCAGTGAAACTACAATGAATAGTGCTGTGAACGCATTATCGTAGTCAATATAAACACAAAACTGACACCCCTCACAATAATAGAAGATTACATGGCAACTAGCTCCGCTGATGGTGAAAAAGACTGAAAGAACTGATGATGGTATTAAATAACTTATTCGGATAGTTAAGGGAGAGGAAAATGTAACTGTGATGGAGGGGACTTGATTTCGATAATAGACGAATATGGACTGGGGGAAAGAAATGAAAGAGGAAGTCACCTGCTAGAATTTTGTACAAAGCATAATTTAATCATCATCGCTAACGTTTGGTATATAAATCATGAAAGAAGAGCATATACGTGGAAGAAACCGGGACACAATTGGAAAGCTTCAGACTGATTATAGAATAGTAAGAGAGAGATTTCGAAATCCGTTTTGAAACTGTAATATATTTCCAGGGGCAGATGTGGACTCTCACCACAATTCTTAGCTCATGCAGTGTAGAGTAAAACTGAAGAAATGGCAAAATGATAGGAAATTAAGGGGATGGGACTTTGATAAGTTGAAAGAACCGGAGGCTGTTGGGAGTTTCACAGGGAGAATTAGGCAACAATTGGCTGGAACAGGGGAACTGAATACAATAGAAGATAAAAGAGTAGCTTTGACAGATGATGTAGTGAAGGCAGCAGAGGATCAAATGGGTAAAAAGACAAAGCGTAGTAAAAATTCTTGGGTATCACACGATATACTGAATTTAATAGATTGAAGGAGAAAATGTATAAATGCAGTAAATAAAGCAAGCAAAAGGGAATACATACATCTAAAAAATGAGATTATCTGGAAGTGGAGTGGCTAGAGGACAAATGTAAGGGTTTAGAAGCGTATTTCACGAGGGGAAAGATAGATAGCACCTGTAGGAAAACTGAAGAGGTCTTTAGAGAAAAGAGAAGCAACTGTATGACTATCTAGAGCCCACATGGTCAATCAATAAGAAGCAAAGGAGGTAAAGTTTAAAGGTGGAAGGAATACTAAAGGGGGATATACAAGGAAAACAAAAAGCAAAGGAGGAATAGTTTAAAGGTAGAATGAATACTAAAGGGGGCTATACCAGGAAAACAATATTGACGTCAATTTTATGCATAAAGAACAGGAAGTATATCTCATTAGAGCAGATGACATTCCCTCAGGTGACCATACCACGACAAAACCATCCACTTGCTGTGCAAGACGTACGACACGGGCGAAATACTTTTACAAAATGGTTCAAATGGCTCTGAGCACTACGAGACTTAACTTCTGAGGTCATCAGTCCCCTAGAACTTAAAACTACTTAACCCTAACTAACCTAAGGACATCACACACATCCATGCCCTAGGCAGGATTCGAGCCCGCGACCGTAGGGATCGAGCGGTTCCAGACTGTAGCGCCTAGAACCACGCGGCAGGCGAAATACTTTTACACTTCAAAATAATACAGTCATTCCAATTCCAAAGAAAGCAAGTGCTGACAGGGGTAAATATTACAGAACTATCAGTTTAATAAGTCATGGCTACAAGATACTGACACGAATTATTTACGGAAGAATAGGAGAACTGGTAGTAACCGACCAGGAGACATATCCGATAGGGTTCCAGAGAAATGTGGGAACATGCGAGGCAATACCGACCGTACGACTTATCTAAGAAAATAGATTAAAGAGTGCCAAATCTACGTTTATAGCATTTGTAGATTTAGAAAAAGCTTGTTAGTGTTGACTGGACTACACTCTTAGAAATTCTGTATGTAGTAAGGGGTGTAACACAGGAAACGAATGGTTATTTAGAACGTTTACAGAGACCAAACAGCAGTTATAAGAGTCGAAGGAGATGAAAGAGAAGCCGTGGTTAGAAGGGAGTATGAGAAGGTTGTAGCCTATCCCCGATGTTATTAAATTTGTACGTGGATCAAGCAATAAAAAAAAAAAAGAAATTTGGACAAGGAATTAAAGTTCAGGGAGAATAAATAAATACTTTAAGGTTTGACGACGATATTGTAATTCTGTCAGTGATAGTAAATGTCTTGGAGGAGCAGTTGAACGGAATGGAATACAGGGTGAAGCGAAACTCGCGCACTCGGGCTGCACATCGCGACTCCTCACATGCCAGTGATAAAAAAAAAAATCTCTCTCACAAAATTTCGTTCGGCGAGTACATCCGGCAGAAAAAGGACGTTAACGAGTGGCAATCTGGCAACACTGTAACCACATGTATAGTAACTAGCTCTGTCAACATATTAGATTGGTGCTGTACAGTTGGTGCAGTGGACAGAGATTTGGGTTAGCTTGCAGGGGGCCGAGAGTTCGATCCTGGGTTCAAGAATATGTTTTTTATTTGGTAAATGTAGTCCAAGAGGTACGGTATCTGACTTCTTAATCGTCAACAGCGATTGCAGCGGGTCCTATGGAAAACATTTGCACTTACTACAACAATCGTAGAAATGGAACATTGGTCAGCTTGGAAAGATGTCCTTTTCAGGTCGTGGGCTCGAATTTATTCGCACCACTTCCTCTACTAGAAGTGAAACCTGTTTTCTTTGTACCTTTCTCTAATGGTCACATAGATTAGTACGAACTATTATTCTTGCCATGTTCAGGTCCATTACATTTCGTTAGGGCCTTACGTTACCAGTAGGAATAGCAACGTGCTTTGCAAATAATGAACTCCGTTACTATTTGTATGTGTTATCACCATGGTCCCATTAATTGCTTGAACTATTTCTTATTTGTTTAACCACGTATTTGTTGTGTTCAGTGTCACAAAATATTGTAAATTTAGGGCACATGTGACATAAGAAACGGTGTATATTAGAGAATGAAATGTCAGAATTAAATTAGCAAATAAAAAAAATTCACCCCAGCCCAAGATTGAACCACTCTAGCTCCTGCATGCTAACCCAAAACCGTATTCGCTGCGCCAGCTGTGCAGCACGATTGGATTGTACTGTCAGAGTAGTTACCATACGTGTTGCTACAGTGTTGCCAGATTGCCATTCTTTAACGTCCTTTTTCTGCCGGATATACTCGCCAGACCAAATTTTGTGACAGACACTTTTTTATCGCCGGCATGTAAGGAGTCGCGCGGCGAAGCCCGAGTGCGCAAATTTCTCTTCACCCTGAACAGTGTGTTAAAAGTAGGCTATAAGATGAGCAGCATCAAAAGTAAAACGAGGAGGTACTGAAATGTAATTGCATTAAATGAGGCAATGCTGAGGGCATTAGATCAGAAAATGAGGCTATTTGGGTAGCAAAATAACTGATGAGAGGCGAAGTAGAAAGACTACAGCTAGGAAAGGACTCCTGAAAAAAAAATTGTATTTCTTAATACCTAATATAAATTTGTCCGCCCTCGTGGTCTCGCGGTAGCGTTCTCGCTTCCCGAGCACGGGGTCCCGGGTTCGATTCCCGGCGGGGTCAGGGATTTTTCCTGCCTCGAGATGACTGGGTGTTGTTGTGTCGTCTTCATCATCATCATTCATCCCCATTACGGTCGGAGGAAGGCAACGGCAAACCACCTCCATTAGGACCTTGCCTAGTAAGGCGGTGCGGGTCTCCCGCATCGTTCCCCTACGCTCTGTAAAGAAGCATGGGACTTCATTTCCATTCCAATATAAATTTAAGTATTAGGAAGTCTTTTTTGAATGTAGTTGTAAGGAGTGCGGTCTTGTAGAAAAGTGTAACATTAACGATAAGCAGATCAGACAAGAAAAAAATGGAAGCTTTTGAAATGTGGTGCTACAGAAGAATGCCGAAGAATAAATGGATGTACCGCGCAACTAATGAGGCGGAAATGAATAGAACTAGGGAGAGAAGAAATTTGTGGCATAACTTGACTACAAGGAATCGTCAACTTAGTATATGAGGGAAGACTGAGGATAAAAACCGACAGATGAACACACGAAGCAGGTTCAAATGGATGTCTGTAGCGTGGAGAACAGCATCAAACGAGTCTTCGGACAGAAGACCACAACAACCAAGTGGAATAAAGGAGCAGTGCGGGAGTTATTAGTATTAATAGCAAATACATAGGAGGTGAGTTCTAAGTTGAGTATAAGACGATGAATAGTGAACGAAAAAGCAGCTGAGTATTGTATATTTAGTGCCTAGTGTATTTGGTAGTTCCTTTCATTTAGTGAGGAGATGTCTGTGTTTAATGATTTTTTTGCTTCTCATATATTTTTACAAGTGGCCTCCAAACGTTAAGTAGAGTCATAGGTTTCGCCAGTCACCCTGACGTTGATTTTGCCACAGTCTCTCCAGTTGAACTTGTAGACATCAGACCATGTCTGTATGACTGGTTTGCTCACTGTAGACATACAAATGACGAATTTGCTACATACTTTGTATTATGTCTTTTTTAATGTTGTTTCTTAAATACACAGCCGTGTTTGGGTATACGGCCCCCAAACACGGCTGTATATTTAAGAAGCATGGAAATGCGAAGATATCGTACCATAGGGCACAGTTACGTTATTGATAAAAGTCTCGTTATCACTTAAAAGTCCACACAGTGTTGAATACAACCCCTTCAAATACTAAAGGTTACTGGTACAGCTCCCCGCCTACATGAGACAAAATAACGGCAGTCGGCCAAAAGGTCACCAAAGCGCGACAACCGTTGCTTTCAGAGAGCCAGGCGGCAACGTACTAAAGCAGACAGAAGTCCACTGGAATGAACGTATAAGGCACATTACCGAATTCATTTTTTACTAAACAAATCTCCCAATGAAAAAAACTTTCCACTCAGACTGGAATGTATTTTTTTAATATACTTTCCATTTTCTAGGTTCGAGTAATGGATGATGTAGAATGAGGAACTTTTCAGCCAAATACAAAGTGATCTCTGGAAGTGGGACAGAGTAACTTCCAGTTGGGAATATTTAGGAGGGGGTTTCGAGTTCTGTTATTTACTTTACAATCAAGGGGTGCCTCCTGATGAAACTGATCAGAATCTGTGGTGTTTCAACTACTTTTAATTTCATTCTGGGAAAAAATAAAGTTTTTTTTTCTTTTTGGGTCATCAATCTTCTGGCTAGTTTGATGCAGTCCCCCACGAATTCCTCTCGTGCGCTAACCTCTTCATTTCCAAGTACCATTTGCACCCTACGTTCTCAATTACTTGTTGCATGTATTAAAATCTGTCTTCTCCTACAGTTCTTACTCTGTACAGTTCCCTATAGCACTACGGAGGTCACTCCCTGCTGCCTTAACATATGTTCTATCGTTCTGTCCCTTTTACTTGTCAGATTTTCCATATGTTGCTTTCCTTGCTGATTCTGTAGAGAACCTGCTAATTCTTTATCCTAGCAGTCCGCCTGATTTTCAGCATCCCTCTGTAGCATTATATCTCAAACGCTTCGACTTTTCCATTCCGGTATTCCCACGATCCATGATTCGCTGTCATACAATACTGTGCTCCAAACATACGTTCTCAGAAGTTTCTTCCTTAAATTAACGCAATGTTTGATACCAGTAAACTTCTATCGGCCAGGATTGAGCTCTTTACCTGTACTAGCTTGCTTTCGATGCCATCCTTGCTTCGTCCATCATGGATAATTTTGCTACCAAGGCAGCGGAATTCCATAACTTCTACTTCGTAATACCCAAGTTTGATGTTAGGTTTCTCGCTGTTCTCATTTCTGGTACATCTCGTTACATTTGTCTTTTTCCAGTTTACTCTCAATCCACATTCAGTACTCATTAGACTTTTCATTCGATAGAACAGATTCTGTTAATTCTTCTTTACATTCACTGAGGATAGTAACGTGATCAGCGAATCTTATCGTTTATATCTTGTCACCATTTTACATTGTCGAACGCCTAAGTGTGAAAGCCTAGTTCGTATGAAAGCGTATTTGTATGTGAGCGTACAGAGTGCAGTCAACGACTAGCCCTACGTTTGCAGTAACCTGTGTAGGTGGCTTTAGCTTGTTTGCTACTCAATATGAGGATACTGTAGCATCTGCTGTTGGTCTGAGATCCATAACCATAGCCTTAGAGCCATAGGACACGAGGTACCAGATTTTAAAATGACTTTTTTCCCATTCTTGCTGCTTGAATTTCTTATTTCGTTTGTCTTCTCATTATGTCAATCATATAATAACACATAGCATAACTGCGTTAGCAAACATTGTTACGACAGACGTGTGGCTAAAGTTCGACCATGTTTACAGGCCGTCCCAGAAATGGTGCGACAGATTTCGGGAGTGTCTTGAGGAACAAATCGAGTATAGGAACCCGCACTACAGAGCGTCGAAGTTACAGGTATCGGCACCTGCCACAAGACCACCCCTTCGACAGCAAACGTCACTTTGTACGTTGGCGGACCATAGGCGGAACGTCTCGCAATGCTTTTTTTTATTCAGTGATCGCGACTGATTGCTGTGATCGTCAGTGCTGCTTCGTAGAAAGGCCTTGTCTACTATGATAGCGATGCTCTCTTGCCTCAGTGGATGATGGCTCTGACACACATTTCCATTAGCAGTTTGTTTTTATCCTAGAACCCTGTAAAAGCTTCAATGTCTTTCAGTAAACAGGAGAAGAATAAATTGCAGATGGAAACCCGTGTCTGAAACGGCCATCCACCAAGGCAACAGGCATCGAAATTATAGGAGACAAGGCCTGTCTAGCAGTAACTAGCTCCATCTTCTCCACTGGCGATCGTGGCAGTCAGTCGCTATCACTGAACAACAAACAACATTGCGAGATGTTTCGCCTACAGCCCGTCATCATACTTAGTCATGTTTGCTATCGAGGGGTGGCCTAATAGCAGGCGCCGGGGTCTATAACTTCGACGCTGTATAGCGTCGTTGGATGACGTATCCAGACACGAGTTCCTATCCTCATTGTGTTCATCAAGTCGCCCTCTATGATCCCTCGAAGTCTGCCACAACATTTATGGGACACCCTGCATTGTTCACTGAGTGATGGTTTATATCACCAGGAACATCGATTAGACAATTCCTTGTCATCTAGATAAACGTTTCCATATCGTTAAGTATCTTCGATTTTGGTCTGTGACCTGGCGACACTAGAAATGTATTGAGAGGTTTCAGCTCATCTCATCTTAGTCAGTTTAACTGTTTCCGATTTCTTGGTGAAACTGGGCTTGAAGGAATGAGGACAGCAGTCCTCAATTTTCACTTTGTCTCTTAATACAGCGAGTTTAAAAAAGGCTGCACACATTAAAGAAGCAAAATTAAGGGGAGAAACGAGAAAAATAGTAATCTCTAGGAAAATCAGAGTTAAAATCCAAAGGAAAGAACAAGTTCATAATGTTTGCATGTGAGAAATGGTCTCTCCAACGTGAAACTAAGAAACGTCATCGGAGTCTGTATTCTGACTCTTCATCAGACGATGATTTAGACCTCCGCTTACCAAAATTCTTCAGTGACGATGAGATTTATTTATTTATTTAATCGTATGGTGATTTTATACAATATACAGCTGATACAAGGCAAGTGATTTTATACAATATACATATGATATAAGACAAGATTAAACCTTAAAGTCCGTGTTTTTCAACCAATTAATTAAACTGGGTGTGAGAGTGAACAAGTCGTCGGGAATTCCAGGGTATGAATGAAGTGAACAGCGTTGGACAAAATGTTCAATTGTCTGCTCTTCTTGATTACATTCACACATTGGTGAACTGATCCAGCCCCGTCTGTACCTGAAGTAGCTACAACAACCATGTCCAGTCCTTAACCTGTTGAGGCGGCACCAGAGGTTCCTCGGTAGGTCAAAACCTTTTGGCTTCTTTGTGGGATCAGGGTGATGGGCTCTTGTTCCCAATGTTTTTGTTGTCCATTCATGCTTCCAGCTTTCAATTAGGTTGAAATCATCCGCGATGAGTTGTCCTGCAGTAACACTTGGTGGGCTTCTTGATCGCAATCGTTGCTGTGGCGGATAACAGAATTCCTGGTGCAGTGGTAGAGAGGGTGATGCAGAGATTTTCTTGGCCTCCCTCAGTAGAGCTTGTTTCCGCCTTAAGTGAGGTGGAGGGATGTGACTCAGTACAGGTAACCAGTGGCGTGGGGTTGATTTCATGGAACCAGTAATACAGCGCATTGTGTTGTTAAGATTTGTGTCTACCTTCTTCACATGTACACTTTCCGAACAGGCAGGTGCACAGTACTCAGCAGCAGAGTACACAAGACTCATGCCAGTTAAACGCAGTCAGCAGAGGTTCCTCAGGTTGTACCACTGGACTTGTGTAGTATGTTGTTCCTTGCAGCAACTTTATGAGAAAGCTTAGTGATGTGCTCTTTGTAGCTCAGGGTTCTATCTAGAGTGATTCCGAGATATTTTGGGACAGGATTGTACCTCAACGTTTGTCCATTGAGCAGAACTCTTGGTTTGTAGTTCGCAGCACGATTCGCTAGATGGAAACAAGAGACTTTAGTTTTTGATGTGCTTGGGATCAATCTCCAGGTCTTAAAGAAAGTTGACATCTTCTCCAGATCCTCCGTAAGAATTCGTTCACCATCTTCGAAATTACTGCTCTGTGCTACCAGTGCGATGTCATCAGCATAAATGAATTTAGTTGATATTGTGGTTGGTAAATCATTAATGTATAAATTGAATAGTGATGGGCGTAAAACAGATCCCTGTGGTAGTCCATTATTTAGCACCGTTCGTCGAGGCTCCTACCCCCTCCTGAACAAGCTGGCTCCAGACAAGGACGCAGCTGCACCGATCAAGTTCTTGTCCTAACTACCCATACTGAAGCAGGTTGTCGAGGCCATCTGAAATCAACAGCTGTCTTCATCGACCTTACAGCTGTCTGGCGACAGGGACTTATCTACAAGCTACTGCAAGGTGTACCAAGTCGAGAAATTGTGGATCTAATATCCAGCATGCTTAGTGAAAGGCAATTTGAAATGTCTCTAGACGATGATTGGATTGGATTGGATTGTTCGGGGAAGGAGACCAGACAGCGAGGTCATCGGTCTCATCAGATTAGGAAAGGACGGGGAAGGAAGTCGGCCGTGCCCTTTCAAAGGAACCATCCTGGCATTTGCCTGAAGTGATTTAGGGAAATCACGGAAAACCTAAATCAGGATGGCCGGACGCGGGATTGAACCGTCGTCCTCCCGAATGCGAGTCCAGTGTGCTAGCCACTGCGCCACCTCGCTCGGTGTCTAGACGATGAGATGATAGATGACACTGACGATAAGAAATTCGAAGGAACTTCTCTCAAAAGAGAATATTAATAACAATTCCGTTTTCTTTCTGTGCGGAGAGTTTGAGAAAAATGGAGAACTAAGGTTCACATCACGTTTTGTGGTAGATGTGTGCATTCCGAGTGTAGTGGATGTGATACCGATGAAAAATATGTTGTGACTATTGCCGTTTACATAAGGCCCTAAACGTCACATGAGAAAACTTGAGCCAACTTTGTTCATGTTTTAATTTTCCTAGTAAAATAATTTTTAATTGCTCTGCTAACGGTATACTACGCCTTCCACATCGCTGGCAACGGGTTCTACACAACGCTGGTGATTACTTTGAAGGAAAATAACAGATGCAAACATGTAACTCTTTTGTATCGGTTGTGAATAAATAGTTACTACTATTTAAGTTCCAACCCTCGTATATTACATTGTCTTACTCGTCATAGTGCACGGTCTTACCCCAGCGCATGGGGAAATATCGTTCAGAGTAACATTTTCGTAAAACAACTCTAGAAGTCTAAATGGCTTTGCTATTCCAAGTATCAAACCAAAAATTTGTAGACAATTGATTGTTTGACAAAATAAGATGATTCACCATTTGATTCGATCTCAGAAAAATAAGAAGTATTTAACATACAGCTCAAGTCCACAGTATTACCTCGCACTCCCCTATATTGCTAATTTCTTTCGTAATGTGAAATTGAAATAGCTTCCTCTCTCCCAGACAGACATTTCGCCACCTTAACGATAGTGAAGGCTTCGACGAAGGCGAAGTATCGGGTGATCCAAAGGAAAAGAAAGTTTAAAAACCAGTCGTTCGAAACTATTGCTATAAGCATATTGACGATTTTCAGAAAAAGATACAAAGATAGGAGACTTATAATAACTGTGAAAAAAAATTTTTACCTCAGTAGCTACACACCTTTTCGCCAACTGATAGCGCTTCAATTGTGTCATGGATACAGACGAAGGACAGTAACACTTGTTCACCTACACATTTCCATGAAGTGAAAAACGATCTTAGTCTGTATACAGGACGTTTAGCAGTGAATCTGCACGACTTGACTTGATAGTCAGAATTCCGTTCGCAATCAAAAGGGACCACAACAATGAGGTGACAGATGAGACGCTTGGCGGGAGAGGGGAGTGGCTCACCGCTTGGAGACAGCACCAATGACGATGAGTCGGGCCATCCTGCGCTGGTCCAGCAGAACGGCAGGCGACTACACGGAACTGTCTAACTACAGCGTGACCGCTAGTTCCGCCGTACTGGTCGTTACAGGACATGTTACGTTAGCTTCCGAAGCTTCTAACCTATGTGTTTGCATCGTGACTACCATGGTAGATATAGAGAAGCGCGATATATTACAAAAGAATGAGACACAATGATAATTAGATATCACGTCTGCATCTGTGCACTATGCCTAAACTGAACTGCATTAAAGTGAAAGAAAAAGTTACAGAAAAATCTTTTAAAACTAACATGTAACCAATAATGATTTAGTCACGATCAAGATGTCCCCGTATCCCCATTTTTTCAGCATTATAACACTTCTTCAATAATATACTTCTTACATAACTTTTTTTTATCAACAACCAGTTTAACTGGTCAGACAAGATAGATACACATAATAGCAGTGCAGCATACGCCAAGAGAATGTCATGCACACCCCACACTGTTTTTGTCACAGTTAATAATTTGATAATTGAAATTCCCCATATTTTAAATTCTGTTAATGTTATGAGAAAATTGGTTGCACCAACAGACAGGGGCGGCAGTTTTCCTTACAATGATACGTCAATTTGTTTATTCGTAATACATTTTATCAACTATTGATAAACTAGTTGAAATATGCAGTCTTTCTAATTACCCTAGTATTTTTTGTGATCCATCAGTCCATAGTACAGCTGGCTACAACATCTCAAGTTAGCACGAAAGCGTGGATATTCCTATGGAATTACAGTATTAATAACATAAAAATCGTAATTTTGCAATTGGAGTGCAAAAATAACTGATAATACCAGAATTAAGGAGAACTGGAAGTAGATATTGACAATAGCAAGTAAAATTCTTACTCAAAAAGAGAATTATGTTGGCATAGAAACAAAGTTTATGGTGGGAAGTTATTTTTGAAAGTGTTTGTTTCTGGTGTAGTCTTGTACAGAATGAAACGCGGGCTAAAACCCATATATAGGAGACGAACAAAAATAAGAAAACACCAAAAACAGAACATAGTACAGTGCCTAAAACGATGTAGCAAAACCGTTGGAATAAAAAGCAGTTTCAAGGCATCTCAGAATAGATGACAGTAACGCGACTTTGCAGAGTAGCCATGGGGCTCATAGAATATCACGAGCCGCGCGGAGTGGGCGCGCGGTTTAGGGCGTCTTGACAAAGACTGCGCGGGCCCTCCCGCCCTTAGGAATTCACACACATTTGAACATTTGAGTGTTATGATATAGCTGCGACATTGTCACTGAACCTCTGCCATGTTCCACTCTTGAGACGTAAACGTCGCCAAAAGTTGGAAACACTGTGAAAAAAAAAAAAAAAAACGTTCTTCCATTACTCCTTTTCCAGGCTAGATTCGCGAATTCGACATTGCATGGGTGCTTAATTAAAATAATACTGCAGATATTTTTTAGTAGCAGTAAGTCCGATTACGCTGTTTCGTAAACGGCTGGCCCTGACTAGTATTATTACGCAATCTGACTGCATAGAATAACAACAAACAATGAAACAAAATTTTCGTTAACACAGTTAATCAATTAAGTCCCCAGCAACTATAAAACCTACGAAACAACAAACACAAGTGTAGCTGTTCTGTATGTGGTAGTATGACTCAACGCACATCTGGCACGGTTCTTCTTCAACAAGACAAGAATTTTAAATACCAATTATACTGACGTGATAAAAGAAAATTAGAAATACTATAATTGCGTAAGGAAAGCAGAGTTACACTCTAATACAAGAACACAAGCCAGATGCTTTGTTGACTGAACCTGTAATGATGCATTATTTGCGATACACAAATAATAAAAGAACATAGCGTTTTATTACCTTCATATATATTGACGAAATGCACTCTGATCATTACAATATCTCCATTAGAATAACATCTGCTATCTCTCCCATCAAATAACTGCATAAAACATGGAACAACACTCTCCACTATCACATCTCACTCCGACTTCACGACAAGCAGTGTCCACCACAACTTCTCGGCAAGAACCCTGCCTGCCGCTACCTCTCAATAAGCACTGCCAGTGGAGGCGGCGGAACAAAACTCTCTGGCGCGATCTCTGGCGCTGTGGCTCAGTGTAGCCACCTTTCATATGCCCTTCCTCCACGGGCTAGAATTTGATGGTATTTTTGCCAGCATTGGTGGTGAAAATACCACCAAATTCGTCCAAAAAGAAATACAGACAAAAATAAAAGATAATATTAATACATAAATATCATATAACTAGATAAAATTTTGGCTTTGCACTGACCTTACAATAGCCTAATATATAAAATACAGTAAGGAATACAAATTCTTTCATACATATGACTTTACATAATAGTTTACACAAATATCATGTGGTTAAACAATTCAATCGATAGCGTCAGCAATGACGAATATGAGCAGGTAAGAGTCTTATAACTTTTCACAAACAGTAATACACAAAAAATCAGTTTATACAATATTCACATAAAATGCTTTCACAACAAGTAGTTGACAGTTTCAGCAGTAGCACCCAGCATTGTGGAACAGGTGCAGATTCCAACAGGTGACATCATTTCAGTAGAAGCAGTTCATCAGTGACACCCAGCAATGTCGAGTAGGTGCAGACTCCAACAGGTGACATCATTTCAGTAGAAGCAGTCCATCAGTGGCACCCAGCAATGTTGAATAGGTGCAGACACCATCAGGTGACATCATTTCAGTAGAAGCAGTCCATCAATGGCACCCAGCAATGTCGAGTAGGTGCAGACACCATCAGGTGACATCATTTCAGTAGAAGCAGTCCATCAGTGGCATCCAGCAATGTCGAGTAGGTGCAGACACCATCAGGTGACATCATTTCAGTAGAAGCAGTCCATCAGTGGCACCCAGCAATGTTGAGTAGGTGCAGACACCATCAGGTGACATCATTTCAGTAGAAGCAGTCCATCAGTGGCACCCAGCAATGTCGAGTAGGTGCAGACACCATCAGGTGACATCATTTCAGTAGAAGCAGTCCATCAGTGGCACCCAGCAATGTTGAATAGGTGCAGACACCATCAGGTGACATCATTTCAGTAGAAGCAGTCCATCAATGGCACCCAGCAATGTCGAGTAGGTGCAGACACCATCAGGTGACATCATTTCAGTAGAAGCAGTCCATCAGTGGCATCCAGCAATGTCGAGTAGGTGCAGACACCATCAGGTGACATCATTTCAGTAGAAGCAGTCCATCAGTGGCACCCAGCAATGTTGAGTAGGTGCAGACACCATCAGGTGACATCATTTCAGTAGAAGCAGTCCATCAGTGGCACCCAGCAATGTCGAGTAGGTGCAGACACCATCAGGTGACATCATTTCAGTAGAAGCAGTCCATCAGTGGCACCCAGCAATGTTGAGTAGGTGCAGACACCATCAGGTGACATCATTTCAGTAGAAGCAGTCCATCAATGGCACCCAGCATTGTGGAACAGGTGCAGACAGCATCCGGGTGACATCATTTCATCAGAAGCAGTTCATCAGTGGCACCCAGCAATGTTGAGTAGGTGCAGACACCGACAAATGACATCATTTCCATAGAAGTAGCTCCATCTGTGCACCCAGTATTGTTGAGTAGGTGCAGAGAGCAACAAGTGACATCATTTGAATAAAAGCAGTTCCATCAGTTGCACCCAGCAATGATGAGCAGGTGCAGAGAGCAGTCCATCATATTCACTATCACTGATTACACAGTTCATCACAGTTTATAAGCAGAAATTAAACATGTCCTATTGGCACCAATCATGTAGAAAAAGTACAAGTAACAGTCCATAATATTCACTATCACTGATCACACAGTTCATCAGCAGAAATTAAACATTTCTAAGTGTCACACATCATGTTGAAAAGTGCAGGTAACAGTTCATAATATTCACCATCACTACTCAGACAGTTCAAGCATGAACAATAGTTTGAATACACATACAAATGCTTTTACACTAAACATACAAATCATAACGAACACACAAATGATGTCAGATAATTGTCATATTAACTATTACAAGTACACAAACATCAGTAAACCTATAATATTTATGGGTGTCAGTGCAAGCCACTACAAACAAATAAAATAATATTTAGGAGATAGGTGGGTAGGATTAGGAAAGGAAAACACACAAAACACACTCACTCATCTTTCATCCACATTAAGTACTACTGTGTAATTGAATAGTGTTACTGTGTAATTGCAATTCTGTCAAAATTTGATGTTCATCATGTGTATCAGGTGGTAGTGGCAGCAATGTATAACAGTCAATAATAGTTAAGTCAATGTCATAGTCATCATGTCAAGACCAATGTTTGCCAAGCCAGGTCAAAATGTACGGTTGCTGAACAACTGTCAGTGTGCCAAGATATGCAAATACTTCCTCTCTCCAAAAAAATGTACATACTGCTTAGTGATTTAACAAAGTGTGTGTAGATAATCTTCCTTCCACTTTAGTGTTCTAGTCTGCTATCTTCATCTTCCTTGTTCCACATAGACCAACAACAAAAAATATGCACCTCACTCACTTTACCTCTTATCCACCAAAACTACAACAATCATCAATTTCACACAATCTCAATACCTAAATAATACCTCTTCAATACGTCGATACATATAAACCTTATTGCCAATATCATTTCACTTCCATAACAACTCTTTCCTCTAGTCAGTCTCCTCGAACAAGTACAGATAAAATCCTAATGCAAACCTCATCATCCCATACAATCCGAAGACACACTGTCAACACACAACCTCTATGTAATCCATCTGAGCCAAATCTTCTATTCATTATGAATTATAAACAAAGTAATGCATACATGACCTCTAACAGACTTAGTTCGAATAACTCTCAGTAATTAAGTACGATTACGGAGTGTGAATGATTATAATATTTCACAGTGTGTACACCACTTCAAGAATTATGGCAAACAGAAGCAAACATGTGGAGTATTTCTTGTGTCAAGTGTCACTTCCTATTTCAGTTGCTCACAAAAAATGCAGTGTAATAACTGTCAATGGTCTAAACCTAGTTTTGGTATGTCATGTCGTTAGCTTCCTTCCTATTGGCATACATTTATACAGCTTCCATAAAACGTCCAGCTCATGTGACTTCTATGACGTTTCTTGTACTAAAGTCGCTCGTCGAATTACTGCAGTTCATTTTCTTATGTTAAAATATAAAGCACTGAGCGTAAGTAAAACAAGCAATAGCGAGTAAATATACCAGTAGTGAACAGAATGTCAACAAGTGGATGCAGCACAATTCTTACAACGAGGCTCCGCCAAGCGAACAATCTATAATTAATACAATAATGTGACCTAAACTCTATGTTCATACACAGTATATCAGCATTTCTATATACCAAATTAAAGAGTAGTTGTGACGACAAACAGAAATGTATAATATACAATTCATACGCATAGCAGTAAACATATATCTTACGTAATAGACAGGTCATTAGCATCATATCAGCATAAGCAAATAAATGTTCATATGTAATCTTAATAAGTAAACATGAAGGCGCAAGCAAATAAATCACAAAGTATATCTTAAATACATATCAGCACAACTAATCAGGTGACAATTATAATCCAAATAAATAAGCACAGCAGGCACATAATTAAAAAATATGACATCAGTGAAAAAGCATAGCAGCCAAGCGATGCATAATATACACAAGTTACAACTCAGTTCATTAATAATCATTGTCAAAATCAGTTAACGTACGCAAGCACGTCGCTTCACAAGTAAATTCATAGAACATGAAATTTAGCACAAAGTATGAATCACGTAATCAGGAGCAGCAAATTACGTCTAAAGTACGTACCTAGTGGAAATATGTTACCTGAAAATGAACTCAATTAACAGTTACCTTTTTTTTTTTAGTTTATTAGTTTCTTCTTGGAAATTACATTCTTCCTGAAAATTTCTCGATAGCAAGTCGTCTTAACGTCGGACACGCACAGAATTTACCTGAAGTTCTTAAATATTTTATAGAACCGTATCCTGAAAAATACTGAATGTTAATAACAGAATTCATCAAGTCACTATAGCTTTATACTGAATTTAGTCGGAGAAATTAGACTGTGTATTTGTTTATGGCTGTCAGTGCATTCGCACTGAGCGCTCGATCAGCTGTAGGCGCGTGACGTAGGAAGTGATTGTTTGCGGTCAACGACTGCCCTGTGCGGCGCGCAGACTTGACTGTTGCTTTGAGTATGTGCCGCCGCGCCGCCAAAACACAGCGCGGTATCCTTGTATTCTCTGCATGTTTACGTAAACTGTTGGTTTCTCGAAAGTATGTCTTTCCACAAAAATTTTAACGTTGGATATATGATGTATTCCCTTAGAGCGTCGTGATTTCAGAGTTTCTACTTCGACAGTGTTATCATGAATAATTTTGCGAATTCTATATGGACCGTTATAAAGCAGAAAAAATTTGCGACACAAGCCTTTTCCTTTGTGAGACAAACGATGGGACTTAATTAACACCTTCTGACCAACTGACAAGATTTTTAAACGACCAGGACGCTTAGCTGATTTCTCTCTTCTAGCAGCCGCAGATGCAATATTTTGTAGAGCCAGGTTGACAACTTCAGAATGCTGCTGTTTCCGTGAAGGCGGAAAAGGAACGATTTCAGAAATGCGATTTGTCGGTGCTTTATTTTTTAATATCAGTATAGGCGGTAAAGAAGTTGAGTCATTAGGAAGTTCATTCAGGATGTTTTGAAAAATATGAAGATACTGATCCCAAGTTCTGTGATTCTGATGACAATAAAGACGACACAATTTATTGATTTCCTTCATCCATCTCTCTGAAGCGTTAGATTGAGGATGAAAAAGTGAAATGAAAATTGGTTTAATCTTACGACGCCGTAGAGTACGAAGCCAAATTTTAGAACGAAACTGTGATCCATTATCTGATATAACCTTATCGACATGACCCACTTCTTTAAGAAAATGTTTGATGAAAGCGTTAGATACTGAACGAGCTGTTGCTTTGCGTAAAGGTGTAAAACACACATATTTTGATGTCAATTCCACTGCTACGAAAATGTACGCAAAACCATTAGTAGATCAAACCACTGGGCCGAACAAATCAACTGCAGCCATGTCCTTTAATTTCGCTGTAATGATAGGAAACAACGGTGCTCTGTGAGAAACTGTTGGCGGCTTAGCCTTTTGACATAATTTGCAAGAACGAAGTGTGGCCAAATTGTCCAATCTAACAAAGCGTCTAAGAAAATTACAGACACCAAGGAAACTACGAACATCACGTTTTGTGGTAGGAACAGCATAATTACGAATAGCGTCAAGTTTTTCTGGATCAGGAAGAATACCTTCTGTAGAAATAATGTGACCGAGAAATTTCACCTGAGAACGACCAAATTCAGATTTTTCTAAGTTCACTGTAATGCCAACTCTTGCAAAGATACGTAATAATGAATCCAAAATATTGTTGTGCTCACTCCAAGAATGTTTAGCAATAAGAATATCGTCAACATATGAAGTAATATTGTCATGAAGATAAACAGGTAAAATTTCGTTTAACTACGAATGAATGCTGCTGAATGTACAGTAACTCCACATGGTAATTTCCGAAATCACTTTTGGGTAAATTAGTCAAATCCGGTTGTTGTTTATCTACTGTCTAGATACGAGGGTTATTCCAAAAGTAAGGTCCGATTGATTGCCAAATTGAAACCACAGTGAACATCAGAAATGTTTTACTTGTAACAATTAGCTACACCTTTCAGCTACTTCTCTACGTAGTCGCCGTTCTGACTTAGACTTTTGTCATAGCGTTGTACCAACTTTTCAATAGCCTCATCATAGAAGGCAGCCGCCAGTGCTTTCCGCCAATTCTCCACGCTGGCCTACACCTCGTTGTCTGTGTCAAAATGTTGTCTTCAAAGACAGCGGTTCATGTGACCAGAGATGAAACTCAGGGGGAGACAATTGCGGACTGTATTGTGGGTAATCTAACATTTCCATTTGAAAACGATGCAGGAGCATCTTCATTGCCCCTGCAGAATGCGGCTGAGAATTGTCGTGAAGACGAAACAGCACGACAGTTATGTAATGTTGGCTGCATAGCTTCAGGCGAAATGTCTCACCAGGCCCTCGTACTTGGTGGCAGACACTATTTTCTAGACATCTTTACGCACTCACTGCGAGCTCAGAAATGAGAAGAGCGACGTGATGCTAACTGGGGTTATACTAGAGACACTACCCAACACATCTGTGCAAAGCTTTATCGGATTTTCATAGTCGTTTCCATTTCGCGACCGATCGGACCTTACTTTTGGAATAACCCTCGTAGATTGATAGTCGAAGAGTTGTTTCGATAGATGCAAAGAATAGTAAAAGAGTAGGCAGCGGTACAGAAAACTAAAGGGGAAATAGCACCACTACAGCTCGGGGCCCTATGCTCGCTACGGCACATATTCACTTAGAGTAGTGAATCCCCTGAGGACATTAATAGCTGCACATAAATTTCAGTTTGTGACTTAGTGGCAAATTTGGCGGAAGTGCGTACAGAAATTGAGCTAACCATGAACATGGATGTATGTCATTCTTCGAATTGCGAAAGATCTTAAATTTCCAAACAGTCAAAAAGTGCTTATAGTCAAAGTTTTCGCCTCGTGGCGACAAAGACCTACCGCGTCTGTCCCAGTCTGAATGTCGATTATTGTAAAGTTCGCGCGCCTGGCGCTCTCTTGTTGCGTCCCGTAAATGAAACAAATTATTTTCTTCAAAGCCTTCTGCTATCTGTGATTCTAAATTTCTTTTGCCGTCTTTTCCTACGATTACGCCTTCAATTTGTTTGACTTGCTTTCGTAATGCCTCAACTTCCCTTTTAACGCGTTCATTAAATTTTCCCTGATTTTCAACATGTTTATTTATGTTCTGATACTCTTCGGTTTCTGCAAATAGCAATGGTGCTGTATCAACCGAATCTCTGTCCCAATGTAAACTAAGATTTATCAGTTTATCTGAAATTTCCTCAACTCTTTCCGATAAGTCACCTAATTGTTCTTTCTGTTTATTTACGTCCCCCGTAAGTGTCGCGACTCGGGTTTCAGTATTGACACATTTGGTAGCTAGCTGTTCATATTGTTGTGTTAGGTTATTTAATCTGTCATTTGGTACGGATTCCTCGATTCTCTCAAATATTTCTTCCTTATCCTTTGCACGTTGTAAATTTAACTCTGAAAATTTCTGTACTATCACGCGGTCTCTTTCTTCCTGTTCTCTATCCTGTTCCCTTTGTCTAATCTCTACTGCAATTAATCTATTATTGTGATAATTCAAAATCGGTTGTACTTCTTCTCTGATTTCTTTCTTTAATTCATCTTTCATATTTTTGAAACATGTCCCTATTCGTGAGTCTAACCGTGTTTCCATTGTTTCCATATCAGTTTCTAATCGTGTTGCCAAAGTTTCCATCTGTGATCCCAGTGAGTCTAACCGTGTTTCCATTGTTCCCCTATCTGTTTTTAATTCAGATCGTAACTGTGATCCCATTGTTCCCATATCAGTTTTAATTTCAGATCGCAAAGTTCCCATCTCTGTTTTAAACTTGGATTCCAACTGTGATCCCAGATTTAATATTGCACCCATCAACTGCTCCATATTAGCCAGTTCGAAATTCTTTTCGCTCCTAACATTTCCCGCAAAACTAACTTCCTTCTGCATAGCCATAAAGCTATCTGTGTTCGATACTATTTCAGAATCTTCTATCGTTGATCTCGTATTCTGTGAATTTTCTGATTGAGAAAAATTTTGAAATGGTTCCGGACTATTTTCCCGACTTATTACATTGTTTTCCACTTCATTATTCATCATACTGTTGTCCTGTGTTGGCGAGTTCGCCATGTCAACAATTTCGTCATTCTCACTATTCATCATTTTCGCCTTTTTCATCGATCGCGTAATCATTTACAAAACATAAAAAATTCGTCACTGTACGAAAATTACACACAATGATTCCTCATCTTCAACAATACCATTCACACGAAATATTTCCCTCAAACACGATTAATCGAACAATTGAAATAATTGCACCAAATCGTCAAACGCGTATTAAAGGCAATAAAAATTAAATTTTGAAAAATACCATTAGAAGAATGCCAATTACCAAATCTACACATGCAAAATAGACTACAATTACTAAACTACAAATTACTACTACAATACTACTGTCTACTATTTTTACAATCAGAAGAATTCCAAGGGACGATCCTGGCAGGGTCGCCACGTGCATGGGGGCTTAATTAAAATAATACTGCAGATATTTTTTAGTAGCAGTAAGTCCGATTACGCTGTTTCGTAAACGGCTGGCCCTGACTAGTATTATTACGCAATCTGACTGCATAGAATAACAACAAACAATGAAACAAAATTTTCGTTAACACAGTTAATCAATTAAGTCCCCAGCAACTATAAAACCTACGAAACAACAAACACAAGTGTAGCTGTTCTGTATGTGGTAGTATGACTCAACGCACATCTGGCACGGTTCTTCTTCAACAAGACAAGAATTTTAAATACCAATTATACTGACATGATAAAAGAAAATTAGAAATACTATAATTGCGTAAAGAAAGCAGAATTACACTCTAATACAAGAACACAAGCCAGATGCTTTGTTGACTGAACCTGTAATGATGCATTATTTGCGATACACAAATAATAAAAGAACATAGCGCTTTATTACCTTCATATATATTGACGAAATGCACTCTGATCATTACAATATCTCCATTAGAATAACATCTGCTATCTCTCCCATCAAATAACTGCATAAAACATGGAACAACACTCTCCACTATCACATCTCACTCCGACTTCACGACAAGCAGTGTCCGCCACAACTTCTCGGCAAGAACTCTGCCTGCCGCTACCTCTCAATAAGCACTGCCAGTGGAGGCGGCGGAACAAAACTCTCTGGCGCGATCTCTGGCGCTGTGGCTCAGTGTAGCCACTTTTCATCATTCAGTTCTGCAGTGACTTTTACAGCTGTCGTCCTCTTATTTTTCGTCACAATCCTCTTCAATGACCGTCTGTCATGATCATTCAACACAAACTTTTGTCCACGTTGTGATTCAGTGGATGATGTTTTTTCACTTTCTTTGTATGTGGTATAAATCGCCCATACGGTGGCTCTTGGAACACCATAAACTTCAGCTGTATTGGTTAAGGAAGCACTCACCATATGAGTAAGAACAATTTGCCCCCGGTTGAATTCACTCACCTGCGACTTCATGTTCTCCCAACTACGCACAACACTGATCTGAGTGGGACTCAGACTTGCCACGCACTGAGGACACAGCACAGGTGCAGTCCATGATCGAACTCCAGACTGCAGTCTGCAGGTTTGCCTAGCATCTGCATTTATGATCAAGCATGTATTTCTCGCAGCCTTGGCTTATCTTTGTACAACCATAGTAGGCAAGAAGATGTCGTAGGCTTATGAAATGTGATGTTAAAAAAGAATGTTGAAGATTGGAGGCATAGATCGAATAACTAATGGAGAGTCAATGAATCGAATTGGAGAAAATAGAGCTTTAAGGCGAAACTTTACAAAAATATTGGGGCAAGTTGACACGGTACATACCGAGGCATCAAGGAATGGGTAGTATAATAACAGAAAGAAGTCACGGAGTTAAAAATATTAAAGGACGAATAAGAACTGAATACCATAAAGTATCTGCGATTGCATCGTCTTTGTATAAACTCTCGAAGTGGCAAAACGTATTGGGTGTGCGTGTGTATGGTGCTCTGCATTAAGCGCATATTTACACTATGTGATGAAAAGTATCTGGACTTCCCCCAAAAAATACGCTTTACATATTAGGTTCATTGTGCTGCCATCAACTGCCGGGTACTATGTATCAGTAACCTTAGTAGCCATTACACATCGTGAGAGAGCAGAATTGGGCGCTCCGTGGAAATCACGGACTTCGAACGCGGTCAGGTGACTGGGTGTCACTTGTGTCATACGTCTGTACGCGAGATTTCCGCACTTCTAAACATCCCTAGGTCCACTGTTTCCGATGTGATAGTGGAGTGGAAACGTGAAGGGACACGTACAGCACAAAAGCGTACAGGCCGACCTCGTCTGTTGACTGACAGAGACCGCCGACACTTGAAGAGGTCGTAATGTGTAATAGGCAGACATCTATCCAGACGATCACACAGGAATTCCAGACTGCATCAGGATCCAGTGTGGCAGTTAGGCGGGAGGTGAGAAATTGAAAATTGGAATTTCGTGTAAGATCTTATGGGACCAAACTGCTGAGGTCAAACTAACATACGCTAAGAACGACACAAATACCCATGCCCGAGGGACGACTCGAACGTCCGACGGGGGGAGCCGCGCGGACCGTAACAAGACGACCCAGACCGTGCGGCTACCCTGCTCGGGGAAGTGAGAAAACTTAGAGTTCATGGTCGAGCGACTGTTCATGAGCCACATATCACGCCTGTAAATGTTAAAAGATGCCTCGCTTGGTGTAAGAATCGTAGACATTGGACGATTGAACAGTGGAAAAACGTTCTGCGGAGTGAAGAATCACGGTACATAATGTGGCGATCCGATAGCAGGGTGTGGGTATGGCGAATGCCCGGTGAACGTCATCTGCCAACGTTTGTAGCGGCAACAGTAAAATTCGGATGCGGTGGTGTTACAGTGAAGTCGTGTTTCTCATGGGGAGGCCTTGCAGCCCTTGTTTTGCGTGGCACTATCACAGCGCAGCCCTACATGAATGTTTTAAGCACCTTCTTGCTTCCCACTGTTGAAGAGCAATTCGGGGATGGCGATTGCATTTTTCAACACGAGCGAGCACCTATTCATAATGCATGGCCTGTGGCGGAGTGGTTACACGATAATAACATCCCTGTAATGGACTGGCCTGCACGAAGTCCTGACCTGAATCCTATAGAGCACCTTTGGGACGTTTTGGAACGCCCACTTCGTGCCAGGCCTCACCGACCGACATCGATATCTCTCCTCAATGCAGCACTCCGTGAAGAATGGCGTGCCATTCCCCAAGAAACCTTCCAGCACCTGATTGAACGTATTCCCGCGATTGTGGAAGCTGTCGTTCGGACATAGGACAAACAAGCAGAAATTTCCGAACGAGGTACACAGAGCACATGAGAGCTCTAAGAAGTGACAGCACACATTCCAGTTTTGCAGAACATCTAATGAACAAAAACCATAACCCCACTAATGTCGAAAACGATCTACACATTTTGAGAAACAGCAACAGTCAATACCAAGAACTAACGATAGAAGAAAATTACCTCATACAAAAGGCTAGAGTCGAAGGGAAAAATGTAATAAATGAAAACACAACACTCTGCAACAACACACTCTTTACCGCTCTGAGAGAACTGACCACGGACACAGAACAGAAAGCACACATACGCAAAAGAACCACTTCCCCATCACACACAGAGACATTAATAATGAACAGAAGTCGTCGTAATTCGCGCTACAGTTTTTCATAGCCTTTCTCGCCACTTGCAATACGCCTCTCGCGACACGCGAACAGCAAGATGGCGTAATATTCTGGATCAGAAACAAAGTGCAAACCTTTTATTTTCCTGTGTAAAAAGCAGCCACACACCATCCAACGAACGTAAGTACACGAATAGCTAAGCAACGGCTAAATACACACCAAAATAACTGGTTTCCACAACACTACCACAACCAAAAGTATATACCGCTGACATACGAAGTTCACCTTTGAGTATTTGTTTACTAACAGCCGCTCACATGGTTGCAGATGACATGATGTTCGCTAAGTAATAAAGACGGCAACAGAAAAAAGAGCACAGAAAATATGTCACAAACAGCGCCAACAATAGCTTAAAACATGCTGTAGTATACAATAAGATAGTATGAAAGTATCAATATAAAACTATATTTCAAAAGACGATTTGTAAAAATGTAACAATGTTTTACTGTGTTTGTATAACCATACCATTTTCTGCATGTTTTAGATTAAAAAACCCCACTGATGATGGTGATATTTGTCGCCGAAACTAGTTTGGGATAATAAAGAAATAAACAAATAACACGGTGTTTTGCATCAAGGTGGACTCAGTTTGTGATATTACTGTTTTTCTATGCAAACACGGACCAAATGGAAGAGTCCCAAGATAATATTATTGGAAATTTCGACGTTAGTAACCTAAAACTAGAACCGTTTTATCTTAGAGGTTTGCTACAATGTTTTCATTCGTTATTAGGTACTGTTACAGTTAAAGTGAACAGTCGTTTGAAAATGAAAGTGCCGATTCGAAACAGGTAACGGCTCTATTTGTGTAAATAAATAACATTATTATTAATGGCTGATTGTTGTTTTTTCTTTGCAAAAATTTACTTGTTTTTTGTACCCAACCGCAGTATCGGAATTATTGTCTACTAAATGTTGGATTTTTTACACAAACCACTCTTCGGACATTCTACAAAACAACAATATCTGATTCCGTCGCAGCGGCTGGAAAGCCAGGTCGTAGGACTGTAGTACGAATTTACAAGGCAATGAATCCTGACTAACTACTCCATTGGCCCAAATAGTCCTGTACTGACGCCACAGTCGCAGTATTAAACGACGTCCAGAATGCAAGATGAGAATTGCTGTTATGTCTGGCGACAGTCCAGCAGCAACGATTCACAGAACTCTCGCTGCCGCAGAGGACAATGGCGGTGGAGTCATCAGGGGTGGCAGTTTATTTTCCGGCCGCTGCGGCGATTAGCGAGCAGCAGTTGAGGGCGTGTTCCCCAGAGAGGAGAGCTGAGGAACTGCGGGCTGAGAGGTGGGAGTGGTTGCCAGGCGCCCGCAGTTGGCTTCCCGCTTCGACCGCCGCTGCGGACGATGCGTCTGCCAGGCAGCCAGACGTCACGTGATTCCGGTCACACTCTACAGCTGGATCCGTGCCCACCACAGCACCCTCGATAGCGCGAGACCTACAAGGGAAACTTCCCATCGCATCCCCATCAGATTTAGTGGTAAAATCTCCCAGCGGATGACCTGTCAAAAACTGAATACAGATCGAGCATGAAAGCAGGAAGACGATGTAGTCTAGAGATGGGCAAACTGGTTCATCCTTGGGAACTAGTTCACTGCTGATCGTTCTTTTTTGGGAACCTTTCATTTTTACTCGTTCACCGTTCATTTGTGCTTGGTAGATGGTTCTCATGAAAAACTGAAAACTAGTAGTGTAGGTGACTGAAGGATGGAGGGCACCAAGAGGGGACACTTGCCTCCCCCCTGGAGTACAGAGTTTTTATTCATTACAGAATTCTTACACACTTTTAGAAGTAATTTATGTGATTCTGCAGAACCTCTCGTTTAGCCAACCGTAGCCTTGCGTGGCTGATCGCAGGGAAATAATATAGGGTGGTGCACGGAAAACCGGCCCCGAGTACAGACTGCTCGCCAATTACGGACGATGTGTTGCCCGTTACGAACAGATACAACAAACAGACAAACATGTGATAATTAGGCAGTGAAGAAATAACAAGCTAATGCAAGCAACAATTGCGAAACAATCGGTGACGATGTGTAGAGAGCTGGAGAAGAGAACATGAAATCTCACGTGACGCGTATGGGCTGTATTTCATGTAGTCTTGTAAACCTGTTGGTGGGTGTTTCCCAACTTAATAGACCATAAGTGTTTTGTATAAAATTCTTCGTTTCGACTTCCACTACATAGCTATGCTACGTTGTAAACAATAATCGTTTACACCCTATATATACTTCACGTTGTCTCTGAGTTCGTAGGCGAAGTAGAGACTTTATGGAAGCATATAATAAAAGTCCGCAGCTCGTGGTCGTGCGGTAGCGTTCTTGCTTCCCGCGCTCGGTGTCCCGGGTTCGATTCCTGGCGGGGTCAAGGATTTTCTCTGCCCCGTGATGACTGGGTGTTGTGTAATGTCCTTAGGATTAAGTAGCTCTAAGTTCTAGGGGACTGATGACCATAGCTGTTAAGTCCCCCAGTGCTCAGAGCCATTTTTTTGCCATAAAATAAAACGTGGTTTTCTCATACTTGCGTCACACGCTTGGTAAAAATTAGGTTTTTATGTTGCATTATTAAAGTTAATGCAGCAATAATAATAATAATTCAGTTCGCAGTAGTGAAGTTTTTTGTTTGAAAGCTCCTTCTGAACAAATGTTTTTGAGATAATAAGTAAATACGATTTTATGGCAATCTATGTCTTTTCAAATGGAGAGGCACTAAAAAGAAATTATTGAAAGTTAGCTGCTAAATCAAGTCGATGAAACCAAAAAATATATGAATAACAAAAAAAAACTTGCCTTGTTATAAGTATGTCTTCTGCTGTTCATCGATATAATGGAGTGAGCTGATATGCCCTTTTGTTACCGGAAAAGACGTACCTATTACATACAACATAATTTTTATGTAATTTATGTAACTATAAAATACTTTTTGATTACCGGTCGTGGACGCTGAATAGACAGACCCAAGTGCAGAACAGTTTGGAACACATGTAAAATAGGCGAGCGGAACTAAACGAAAAACTGGGTACTGAACTAACTAGGAGCAGTCGGCAGTGGAACTGAGACAGGTGGTCATGTGAAGACGAGACTGAGAAGAGCACGCGACCGAGGCTGAATCGAGAACTGCCGAAGTGACCGCCGCGACCGAAGTGAACTAGTGAACTATGAACCGATCGTTCCTCGTTCCCGGGAACTATAAGTAGACCGCCGCAACCGAAGTGAACTATGAACCGATCGTTCCTTGGAATTCGTTCCTCGGTCCTTTCGTTCATCTTGGTGAACCGTTCCTTTGCACCCGTTCGTTCGCGAACTACGCATCTCTAATGTAGTCAACTGTGAAAAAGGAAACAAAATAGAAACGGTGAACGTCCAAACTCAAGATGTGCAACATCGAGCGAATTGCCAGGATCACGCCATCGTGGCTGTGTCTTCACAGTGTTGGACTACAAAGTGGGAGATGTGTGTTCAAATTTCCCTCATGCCCTATTCTTTTTTTTTCCACAAAATTATGAACTTTCCCTCTGGTCACTGATGTGTCTGTTCTCCTTCTTCAATCTTGGCAATTGTAATACTATACATTGGTTATAGAATATGAGTCATGTGGTACGAATATATTACAGCTACAAGTAAATGTGCTTAATAGTGACAGCAGGCGAAATGCCGCATAGACTTCTCACAGGAATGAAAACAACAAATAAACTGGTGTGAACTACGTTATAAGAAGGGGCCATGTCACGAAATGCGCGGCCCTTCCCGTCTGAGGTTCGAGACCTCCCTCGGCCATGGTTGTGTGTGTTGTCCTTAGCCTAAATTAGATTAAGTGGTGTGTAAGTCTCTCTTTCAAATTCTAAAGGTGGCAGGGGTAAAATACAGGGAGCGAAAGGCTATTTACAATTTGTACAGAAACCAGATGGCGGTTATAAGAGTCGAGGGGCATGAAAGGGAAGCAGCGGTTGGGAAGGGAGTGAGACAGGGTTGTAGCCGCTCCCCAATGTCATTCAATCTGTATATTGAGCAAGCAGTAAAGGTAACAAAAGAAAAATTCGGAGTAGTTATTAAAATCCATGGAGAAGAAATAAAAACTTTGAGGTTCGCCGATGACCGTAGCATTTCCTTTATCAGCTGCAAGTACAATAATGCTCTTATCCGTGTTGATCTCCCTGAGTGCCCTCCTTTCCTCCTGGTACAAATTGCTGGTAGGTGGTTTCGCTTGTAATATTCTGGCTGTTTGTCCTGATTTCATCCGCAGAATGACTGAAACAGCCAGAATATTACAAGCGAAACCACCTACCAGCAATTTGTCTCAGGCGGAAAGGAGGGCACTGAGGGAGATCAATGCGGATAAGAGCATTATTGTACTTGCAGCTCATAAAGGAAATACTACGGTTTTGCTGAACAGCGAAGATTATCACAAGAAGATTAGTGACTTTTTGAATCCCACTATGTATAAAAAGCTTCAGAAGGATTCTACAACCAAAAATTTTGAGAAACACCAATCAACTGGTAGAACAGTCTTCTCTTTCTTCTGATGATAAAAAACAACTCTGCAAAACGGAAGCTTATTCACCCAGACTTCATGGACTCCCAAAGGTACATAAACCACAAGTCCCCTTGAGACCGACTGTGAGTACCATAGGATCTCCAACACAAGAGGTGGCCAGATATCTCGCCTGCTTGCTGCAACCATACATTGGCAGACCGGACAGTTAACATTAAAAACTCGGCGCATTTTATTGAAAAACAGAGATTAACGCCAGCCAAAGTGATATTCTTGTGAGCTTCGAAGTAGTGTCATTGTTTACCGTGGTGCCTGTAAACGAAGCTATTTCATATATACAAGATATTTTTATGACTGACATAGTGGCTTTATTTCAACACTGCCTGACAACTTATTTCCAGTATAACAACGGGTTTTACGAACAGATCGACGGGGTGGCGATGGGAAGCCCTCTCAGCCCAGCTGTTGCCAATTTATTTATGGAGATCTTCGAACAGAGAGCGCTGCAGACTACCAGTAAAAAGCCAGTTAAATGGTACCGCTGTGTTGATGACACATTTGTAGTGTGGACTCATGGTGAAGAAGAGTTGGGTGTCTTCTTGGTGCACCTGAACAGCATTAACCCGAAGGTACAGTTTACGATGGAGAAAGAGAGCAACGGTCAACTCAATTTCCTGGATGTGTCGGTAATCAAACGAGTGGATGGGACGCTGGATTTTATATCTCTTAAAAAGAATAATGTAACTATTTATTTAGAGGAAACACTCTCCTAGTAAATTTGTTTGTCCTTTGCTTTATCGTGATCTGTTACTGATTTTTAGTGAAGTTAGTTTTTACGTTTAGCTTTCAAAAAAATACAAAAGAGATATAATAAGCAAAATAATGAATTTCATAGGTTGCCAATTACGTATTGTATCTGGTTTTACCGAGCGCCAGGCTCCCTACAAATTACTGTAAATGCAATAGCGTAGTATTACTCAGCTCCAGTTCACTATCACAGAAAATAGACAAGTTTTAATAAAATTATTTCACTGAATTACTTCAATTAATCTCACTGAATATTTTTACATAATTTCTTCCGCTCCGGCTATCAGACATTGTGCTGTGAAAAAATATTTTTAAATGTACCGCGTAATGGCGGCTAAATGTTAACAGTCAGAGATCACTATTACTCGCTCCGCAGCAGCTGGAAACATGCTAAATAATTTTCATTAAATATTCTTTTCATAAGATAAATGTGGCGGAGGTTCTTGAAATAACACACGGAGATCACTTTATACTAATATATTCTTACTAGGACACAGTTTACACCATTAAATATTTGCAATTACGTTACGACAGAAACAAGTGCTAGCGCAGCACAATAGCTTGCGTACCTTACTCCAGCTAACACCAGAACGAACAGAACAAAACAGACTAGACAGAAGAATGAGGTTTGCATTGTTATTTATACTCTTACAAAGATAATCACATTATAATCTCATACAATAAAAATAATGTCATTTCTGCATTTATCGATCTATATTGTATATTTTTACAGTTAGTGTTATTACCTTTCGCAGATAAATCAATGTTTGCAATTCATTTTGAGTCACATACAGTCATTTTTATTTATGTTTCACCTCGATAATGGTGAATATTGCAAAAGGGACACTACACGGGCCACAAGGTATACCATCACCCTAGGCAAAAAAGAGGTGTCATGGAAACCTTGGTGGACAGAGCCAACAAAATCTGCGAGCCGGATTACTTACAATATGAACTAAATAACTTATGGTCAGACTTCATGAAAAACGGATATACCAGCAAGGAAATTGATCGATCCCTCCATCAAAGAAGAAAAGATGCCAGACGTCCAGAGCAACAACGGTCACCTACTGGAAAAGTTTTCCTACCGTTCATTAATAACGTCACGGACCGTATCGGGAAAGTTCTGGCCAAGTATGGGATCGAAACAATCTTCAGACCCACCAAGAAGATTAAGGAATATTTAAGAACCGCAAAATACGCCCGACACCCCCTAGCAACACCTGGGGAATACAAAATTCCATGCAGTTGTGGACAAGTGTATCTGGAACAACGAAAAGAAGTGTAAACACCCGCTTAGCCGGACATAAAAGAAACTGTCGCTTAGGACACATCGAAAAATCAGCCGTAGTTGAGCATGTTTTTCGAGATGGGAACCACAAAATTTAATTTAAAGAGACAAGCGCTCTAGCACGAACATCCCATTATCATCCGCGCATGTATAGAGAAGCAATAGAGATTCACAAACACCATAACAATTTTAATAGAGAAGAGGAAGTTTTAAAGTTAGACAAAATATGGATGTCGACGTTGTGCCAGCAGAATGACAATCGATTACTCTTAATCGAGAATGATGACGCCTTCCGAAGATAGGCATACCGCCGGCATCACGTGACGAATGGTGGTGCCCGCTATGCGCTCTATAAATGTGAGAGTACCTGGAGCCTCAGTGGCAGCAGCGGGACGACCTCAGAAATGGCTCTGAGCACTATGGGACTCAACATCTTAGGTCATAAGTCCCCTAGAACTTAGAACTACTTAAACCTAACTAACCTAAGGACATCACACACACCCATGCCCGAGGCAGGATTCGAACCTGCGACCGTGGCAGTCCCGCGGTTCCGGACTGCAGCGCCAGAACCGCTAGACCACCGCGGCCGGCGTAGCGACCTCAGAAGATGCCTCCCGCAGATGGAGACGAAACGTTAGGTGGAAATTTTATACATCGACCACGGCCTCTCAGCCCGGAAGTTTCAACTCCAGATGTGATTGTTCCTGGTGTTGAACATGCCATCCCTGATAAAGGTGCACTCATCAGAAAACATAATACAGTGCTGGAAGTGAGCATCCTGCATAATTTGTTTGGGCAGCCATCGGTAAAAGTTGACACTCCAAGGAAAGTCATCACATGAAGCTTCTGGAGTTTGTAGGGATGGAGGTGCTTAAAGTGCAGAACATGCCACACTGCCATGTTGTTCACATCTACGCCGTGTGCTACATCTTCTTCAAACTCTGATATATGGCCTATCCACATGCATCCAATGGAGTGACTGTTAGGATGTAAGATTCTTCAGTGTTGCATACATGATGTGGGCTGGTTGACACCTGTAGAGGTAACGTTCTTCATAGAACCAGTAAGCCTCTAATGCATTCTTTGGGCTTCCCCATACACGAGAAGCAAGTCAGTGTACTCTGCAGCTGTATACATGCAGGTTCATTCCCATTTTACAATAGTCACACAAGTGACTGAATACTATGTACAGTATGAAAGTAAGGAACACAAGACAGTAGTGCACTCTACGGTTGTACACGTCGTGTGTGCCATATAATAAATGATACAGTACCACTGCTAAATACAGTCTACTCAGTATGTTCTCCAAAATGTGTGTGTGTGAAATCTTATGAGACTTAACTGCTAAGGTCATCAGTCCCTAAACTTACACACTACTTAACCTAAATTATCCTAAGGACAAACACAAACACACACACACACACACACATGCCCGAGGGAGGACTCGAACGTCCGCCGGGACCAGCCGCACAGTCCATGACTGGAGCCCCTTAGACCGGTATGTTCTCCATTGATTCTGTTGGTTTGTTTACCTGCGGTGCCATTTCGAAGGGCTTAGCACGTCAACAATCTCAGATCGGTTCAATTTACATTGTATCCTTTACTGCTTGCCTAACTTGTGTGGTCCAAACTACCTACATCGTCCTCTGCATTTCTGAGACATTAGCACACAACCGAAGCATTTTCGGACATACGTTTACTAGGAAAACATACTTTGTAACACATCTCCTGATACACCATTTACAAGGCATGTTCAGAAAGTAAGTTTACTAGATTTTTAAATATTTTTAGAAAAAGTGTATTTAAAAAATTACAGGATATTGTTGATACACTTGTTGACTATTTTTCCACACAATCGCCATCCCATTCAGCGCATGTGGTGAGCCATGGCACAATTTGCTTTCTGTCCTCCTTGAAGATTTCTCCCACCAGCTCCTTTCCCCATTTCAGAACCTCTTTCTGCACCAGCTCGTCAGTTTACAATTTAATTCCACTCATGTGTGACTGCATAGACGTGAAAAGATAATAATCTGATGGCACTAAGTCAGGGAAGTACGAGGGGAGGTTCAAAACATTCCAACCAAATGAGTCCAAGAGTGTCATGGTGGTTAAGGATGCGTGAGGACGGGCACTGCGGTGCAACAAGCATACTCCTCTCCTCAGCATTCCACTCCTTTTGTTTTGAATGCTTCTTTTGAGAATTTTTTAGGGTCTCACGACACCGTTGTGCATTGATGGTCTTCCCCTTGAACAGAAATTGGAGTAAAACGACGTCTTTTAGGTTCCAAAACACCGACGCCATGATTTTTTCCTCAGAATTTTGATTTTGAATTTTTTGGCAGATGGGAAAACTGGGGTGACGCTGTTGTGAAAACTATCTTTTTGTGTCAGATGTGTAATGATTCATTCACGTTCCATTTCCAGTCACAGTAGAACTCAGAAAATCCTCACCTTCCAATTCAAGTCGCTCAAGAAACTCGCGGGTGCTACTGACCCGATTCTTCTTGCGCTGCTCTTTCATATATCTTGGGAACCATCGTGCCCACAGTTCCTCGTATCCCAGCTCAAATCAAATGGCTCTGAGCACTATGGGACTTAACATCTATGGTCATCAGTCCCCTAGAACTTAGAACTACTTAAACCTAACTAACCTAAGGACATCACACAACACCCAGTCATCACGAGTCGTATCCCAGCGTTTCTAAGACTGTCTCATATGAAAAAGTTGTGGAAACATAGCAGAAATTTCATCCACTATCAATCAGCGATGTTCATGAACAGTTTCCTTGATTTCTGCGCCAACACATCAGTTGAAATGGAAGGTCTTCCTCTCGTCTGTTGGTCACGAACACTAAATACCCTGCATCACTTAAGCAAACTCGTTCTGTTCATAACACCTTTGCTGTAAACCGTTTCGATTTGCAAACCAATTCAGGTACATGTTATTCCTTCCGCGAGTAGGTAGAGAATCATAGGCGGTTGCTTGACTTGGCGGGATTTCTTACCAACTTGTGTCACCCAACTTACACTGAAGAGGCAAAGAAACTGGTACACCTGCCTAATATCGTGTAGGGCCCCCGCGAGCACACAGATGTGCCGCAGCACGACATGGCAGGCACTTGACTGTCTGAAGTAGGGCTGCAGTGAATTGACTCCAAGAATCCTGCAGGGCTGTCCACAAATCTGTAAGAGTACGAGGGGGTGGTGATCTCTTCTGAACAGCACGTTCCAAAGTATCCCAGACATGCTCAATACTCAATAATGTTCATGTCTGGGGAGTTTGGTGGCCAGCGGAAGTGTTTAAACTCAGAAGAGTGTTCCTGGAGCCACTCTGTAGCAATTTTGGACGTATGGGGCGTTGCATTCTCCTGTTGGAATTGCCGTCGGAATGCACAGTGGACATGAATGGATACAGATTCAAAATGTTCAAATGTGTGTGCAATCTTATGGGATTTAACTGCTAAGGTCAACAGTCCCTAAGCTGACACACTACTTAACCTAAATTATCCTAAGGACAAAACACACACCCATGCCCGAGGGAGGACTCGAACCTCGGCCGGGACCAGCTGCACCGTCCATGACTGCAGCGCCTGAGACCACTTGGCTAATCCCGCGCGGCTGGATACAGGTGATCAGAAAGGGTGCTTACATACGTGTCACCTGTCAGAGTCGTATCTAGACGTATGAGGGGTCCCATATCAGTTCAACTGCACACGCCCCTCACTATTATAGAGCCTCGACCAGCTTGAACAGTCCCCTGCTGACATGCAGCTTCCATGGGCTCATGGGGTTGTCTCCATACCCACACACGTCCATCCACTCGATACAATTTGAAACGATACTCGTTCGACTAGGTAACAGTCCAATATCGGTGTCGACGTGCCCAGGCCAGGTATAAGTTTTGTATAGTGAAGTCATCAAGGGTACAAGAGTGGGCGTTCGGCTCCGAAAGCCAATACCGCTGATGTTTCGTTGGTTCGCACGCTGACTCTTGTTGCTGGCCCAGGACTGAAATCTGCAGCAATTTGTGGTAGGGTTGGACTTCTGTCACCTTGAACGATTCTCTTCAGTCGTGACGCAATTACAACTGGTCCCGTTCTTGCAGGATCTTTTTCCGGCCGCAGAGATGTCGGAGATCTGATGTTTTACCGGATTGCTGATATTCACGGTGCACTCAAGAAATGGTCGTATGGGAAAATCCCCACTTCACCCGTTACCTCGGAGACGCTGTGTCCCATAGCTCGTGTGCCGACTACAACACCACGTTCAACTTCACTTAAATCTTGATAACCTGCCATTATAACAGCAGTAGCCAATGTAACAACTGCGTCAGACACTTGTTGTATTAGATAGGCATTGTCCCCCACGGCGCTGTATTCTGCTCGTTTACGAATCTCTGTATTTGAAGACAAATGCCTATACCAGTTTCTTTGGCGCTTCAATGTACAACGTGAGCTTACGTACTATCGTGTTCCACCTATGTTCGCTCTGCATAGGGGGTCCCCACCCTCTACCATTCAGTGTTGCCATCTTCAAGAAACAAAAAAAACAAAAAAAAAACATATCTGCTCTGTTCACAGTCACTTACTTTCTGAGCTTGTCTCGTGTAAATAACTGTTGTGTGGATACCAGGTAGTGGACTCAACAGTGTAGCTCACTGGCCGAGGGGTGAGCTGCTGTGGTGGAGGGCAACAAGAATAAAAGGGTGGCGGCTGTGGGTGTTGGAGTGTGAGTCCACTTGAGGGCGCGTGGCCGGACGTGGCGACAGGTAGTTTGATAGCAGAGCATCGCGTGCCTGCTGACGCAGACAGCTGCAGGTGAGGGGCGACGGCTGGAGCCTGGGGGGGGCCCGTCACGGGGCGCCGCTACGGCCGCGCGCTGCCGCCTTGACGCGTATTGATTTATTAAATATAGCGCCGGCAGCAGCAGCAGCAGCCGGGGCTGGTCCGCGCCACACTCCACTCTCGGGCAGCCGTGCAGCCAGCGGCACCCTCTCTGGTTCCAGTATCTGCCTCGCCTAAGCGCACGAATTGACTGTAAGCAGGAGCCTGCATCTGAGTCTTATCTAGAGGAATGTCATTCACTACAGAAGGAGCAAGAGTGACCCAAAATTGAACCCTGTGGGACTCCCTGTGTTATTTCTCCCCCCTCCCCCACCCAGTCACTAAAATTTTCTACTTTTTCGTCATTGTCCAATTTATTAGGTAGAACCTTTTGTATTCTGTTTGCTAAGAATGATTCAAACTAGCTGTGTGTAAAGCCATCAATTTACGGTGCTTGAGCTGTACGCCAGAGTTCACGGGTTCAACAGTAGTAGTGGCTAGCGACTGGTGTTGAGGCTATCTCTCGGCAGCCCATGAACAGATGTTTTCAAAGGGTGAGCACCCTATGTATTGAGGTAGGTCCAGACAGCGCGGGCAGCATGGGATCATACGTTATCTTGTCGACATATAGACCTCGACGATAGTGCACACTCGCCGTCTTCAACACGTTACAATTGTAAAGCCTGCCAGCCAAATTACTGACTAGGCTATGCGATGCAGAGATGATAGATTTATGTACACAGTGGTCGCACAACCACCTCACTAGTTTCTGATATATGATGATAAAAGCAATATAGCAGTGTTAGTTACCCATGGAACCTCCACACAAAGATACGTCCATTGTGAAGCACAATGGGGACTAGTCCGAAAGTTCGACGTGCTGCGTTTACTGTTGTCGCTGGGCGCTTCATTGTCTGCGTTTCTCTATCTGCTGTCACGTCAAGGAAAGGTGCAAATGGTTCAGGATTCGAACCTGCGACGGTAGCGGTCGCTCGGCATCGACAGTTGGTTTTGAACCTGGGATAAGATAACTCACAGAGTTTTTGTAACCTTTCAAGTGACGCCATTTTGAACCAAAACTGAGCTTGAAAACATGATAAAGTGTGGACGATAGTGGAGAAAACTCAGTGTTTGGCGTGGTTCATACAGGCTTCGTCCGGTATCCAAGTGCATCGAAACTTTTGAACACGGTATGGAGGGCTGCCACCGTTCCGACAAACTATTCGGGCTTAACATACGTCATTTATGGAAACATGTAATGTTCTTCATAAAAAGGGGGAGTGGGCGGGTAGGCGTTCGCAAGGAGTCTGACAAAGTCGGTGCATACGACAGCCAGAGAGTTGGAAATGAGACGGTCAACAGTGCACAATATCTCGCATAAATGATTAGGGCTATATCGCTACAAGATGCAGCTGCTGCAGGCATTAAAACCTACAGAGACACCTCAGCGCGAACTGTCTGCAGTGGGTATCCTAGGCATAACTGACGCAAACAATGACTTTTCGAAAAAGATTTTTTTTCTTCGATGAGAGAACGTTTCATGTATTCGTCAAAGTGATTTGTCATAACGTTCGTACATGGGGTTTACAGCATCTTCACGTTACTCGCGAAATGGAAAGCGACAGTCCCAAGGTCAATGTTTGGGTCATGCTGATGCACAGTTGCATCATTGGTCCATTTTTTTTTCATCAAGTATGCCGTCAACGATGGTGTTTAGCTGGACATGTTACAACAGTTTACTGTGCCACAATTGGAACAATAGAACCCGATGGCCTATACCAGCAAGATAGGGCACCACCCTACCGTTCCCTAAATTTCTGTCAGTTTCTAGATTGGCAGGACTTGAAGGCATGCATCCTCAGTGCATTGTGGGGATCTTGCATCGTACGTGGAAGGAAATGGAATTTCTACTATACGTTATCCACGTACAAATTGATGTGTATGAATGGGGGAAGAAAACTTACGAGTTACCTTATCACATGTTGCAAACCACTTATTAATATCTTATACAGTTTTAAAGCTATTAATGTCTTAAGTCGTAAAGATAATTTATGAAGTTCTTGTATACACTGTCCAGTTAGATTAATGTGACCACCTGCTAAAAGCCTGAATAACCACCTTTTGCAGCGCAGGATTCTGCGAGACTGCATGAAGAGAGTCAGCGCGGTTCTGGAACGAAACGATAGGGGTGTGGAGCCGTAGCGACTCCAGTGCAGAAGCTAAGCTTGCGCTAGGTTTCTTGGTTTAGGGTCCACGGCGCGAACAGCCCGCTCGAGGTGAACGCACAGATTCTCGATTGGGTTTAAATCCGGAGAGTTTGGTGACCAGGGAAGTACGATAAACTCATCCTGGTGCTCTTCGAACCACGCATGCACACTACGAGCCGTGTGACACGTTGCATTGTCCTGCTGGTAGATGTCATCGTGCCGAGAAAAAAAACTGCATGACAAATACGCGTGTGAATTCCTAAGGGACCAAACTGCTTCGGTCATCGGTCCCTAGACGTACACACTACTTAGACTAACTTAAACTAACTTATGCTAAGAACAACACACACAACCATGCCCCAGGGAGGACTCGAACCTCCGGCAGGAGGGGCCGCGCTGACAGATACGTACTTGTGCCTTCCAGAATGATGAGATTACACAGGGAATGCTACTAAAATACTCCCCAGGCCGTCAAACTCCCTCCTCTGGGATGGACCCTTTCGACGATTGTGGAAGGGTGTTTGCTTTCAGACGTTTCTCGCTGTACACGCCAAAGGCCATCTGTCCGATGGAGCAGAAAACGTGACTCACCTGAAAACGTCACCTATCGGCACTCTGTAGACGTCAAGTTGCAGCAGTGACACCTAAATTCCAGTCTTCGTAGCTGATGAGTAACTCCTGTACCTTACTCATCTCCTGTCCTACAAAATGAATAACCGCAAATTCGCCATTTTTGTCTGCTTATGAGAAAGCTTATGACCCTGTACGGAATTCTGTGTTCCTCTTTAAGCTCCAAATCTATGTTCCTCCCACAAATTATGACGGCCTCATCGCCACCCTTCTCCCTAAACACACGTTTTATGTTACCATTAACAACATCAAATCCCGCATCTTCCATCCCACTGCAGGTGTGCTCCTAGGTTCTGTCCTAGCGCCTCTCCTGTATGTCTTCTACCCTGCCGACATTCCAAAGCCCCCTCCTCCCGGTCATCTAATCCAGAATGCCTATGACACCGCCTTCCTCACCCTCTGCTCTTCCACACAGAAATCCCAACGATCTGTCCAGTTCCACCTCAAGCAGTTCACCTCCTGGTACAACCAGTGGCTCCTCAAATTCAACCCCACAAAAACCCAGGCATTAATTATAGGTCAAACCATCCGCAGCTTCCGACCCCACGACTTTTGCCTTAACATTTACGACCGTTCTATCGAGTTAACTGACGCCTTAAAATACTTCGGACTAACAAGTGATCACCGACTAACTTGGAAACCCCATCTACTAATCATTCAACAGAAAGCCACAACAAGCAAAAATTACTAAAATTACTAACCGACTGAACTTGGTAATTGCAGCCTTCCACAGTCCTCCATACCTATGAAGCCTTGATCTGATCCGTCCTGCGGTATGCCAATGTGGGAAGGACTTCGACCTTACAGATCCTCGAACACCATGCACTCCGCCTAGCCTTTCGGATCCGCTTCCCCCTCCCCCCCCCCCTCACCTGCATCCTCTGACAGATCATAAAAATCCTCAGCCTATTTATCCATCTTGAACACTTCCGAATATCCTTCGTCACTCGTGAACTCGGCACTACCCGCTCTCTAGTTTCCTCCCTGCACACTGATCTTGGTATTCTGCTGCGTCTCTACCGCTACATTCCCCGAACACTGCAGCCCCACACCCTTCACATCCTCACCCAACGAAACTCTAATCGCCTTCCCTTACCCAACCAGGAAATCCGGCCTGTTCTACACCTGCTCATCAGATCCAGGAGATCTCTACCGCCCTCGCCTTGGCAGGGCTCCTTCCCCTTCAATCCTCTCCATCGAGTTCATAAGTCTTGCTTCAGAACCGCATCCTTCTCCGCTCTGCCCTCATCCCTCCTCCAAACGTAAGCCAACAAAAAAACCCTCTTACATACAACCTTTAAACGCTACGTTCCCATGATAGATCCACTCGTCTCTTTACTCACCTTTGTATCTATTTTAATTAGTCAGCACATTGGCCTTTCCATTTTACTTTATTCAAACGCCCATCTGTTTTTATATATTCGTGTGTGACACTATTTTCCTTTCATCTGTGACTATATTTAATTAATCACCAAATTAACCTTTTATATTTTTAAACGCGCAACTGACGGTCTGTCTTTTTATTGCACAAGTTTACTTTTGTCAGCTACCATGTCCAGCTTTTAGATTATGTTTTTCAAAATTTTTAATCTCATGTGGCTGAAGAGCGGCAAATTGCATCCGCTGACAGAGCACCCCCTACCCTTATGGGGCAGAAGAATGAAATGACAATAAAGAAAAAAAGCGTCAACTAACACTAACGATTTGCGCCTTTTGCGAGCATTAGCGTCGCGTGAGTTGACTTCATAGCATAGTGATAACCGGAAGAAGCGCAGCGGTAGAGTGTACTCTACGATTTCATGGGTGAATGCTGTATTCCTTGTTTTTTAGACGAACATAAATTAAAGATGGAGAGAGTCTGCTCCTTTGGTGTACGATGCGGGGGAACTGGTCACTGTCCAGGCCCGCAGCTCGTGCTCGTGCGGTAGCGTTCTCGCTTCCCACGCCCGGGTTCCCGGGTTCGATTCCCGGCGGGGTCAGGGATTTTCTCTGCCTCGTGATGGCTGGGTGTTGTGTGATGTCCTTAGGTTAGTTAGGTTTAAGTATTTCTAAGTTCTAGGGGACTGATGACCATAGATGTTAAGTCCCATAGTGCTCAGAGCCATTTGAACCACTTGAACCACTGTCCGGAAATAGTAATAATCTGTCTACAGGCTCCAGACTGCTGCCTTGCGATGCTGTGACGTTGATGCACTTGAGAAACTCTAACGTTGCCTTGGATCCCCGATGTCGCAGCGACTGAAGCACTCTTCCTGGCCAGTTGACACTTATCTGATCGAGAATAACGAATGGTGGACGGGACGCGAATCTCTGGGTGAAAGGCGAAAGAGGATACTGGCCATATGGCTGTCCCCTTACGCCATGTAACAGATATGAAATATCGGTCACTGCTCAAAGCATGTTAGAACCAGCACGGAACGCTTCGTATTCAGCCGATCTTCCTAACACATTCGACAAACGTAGAGAGTCGGTTGGGAGGTCACTGGGAGCTCCAACGTTAGGTGATGGCTCCCCTCAGGGAAACTGCGGGCAGATCGGGGAAGTTGGCCAGTGTTCACTCTTTGTAAGCCAGGGGTCTCGATGAGATGTGGAAAAGGTTCTGCCGAGAGCGATTAAACACGTTGGATGCACTCAGCTGCAAATCGTGATCCACGTCGGGAGGAATAACTTACCTCCTGGATTCTGAGATCATTCTCGATTCCTCCAAGAGGATGGTGGCTTTGGTGAAAACAGCTAGCCTCGCATGTGTTGTGGAAGCAGAACTAGAGTTTTGGAACATTGTTCTCACAACCAGTCGTAGCCCCATGGTTTGGAGCCTAGTGGGATGCTTAAACCAAAAGCTCGGACGAGTCTGTCAAGATCTTGGATGTGAATCTGTAGAACTCCGTTATCGAGAGGAGAAATGAAAGACCCCCAGCCCCTCCCCCCCTTTAATAAGTCAGCGTTGCACTACATGCGAGGAAGCACTTACTAGGGTAGTAGAGTACGTGTGATGTGCGCATGTGGGCTTATCAGGATAGGGGAATTTCAGTGAGTTTCAGACAGGGAAGGATTTTCCCCACTAATTAAAAAGAGTAGCATATTGTGAACATTTCAGTGATAGGGTTTTCTATCGACAGCAAACCAACACCGATAATAACAGCTGAGTTTCACATGTCAGCGTCGCAAGCAGAAGATGAGGAGATACAGAAAGTATACGACAATATTGAACGGGTAATTCAGTACGTAAAGGGAGATGATAAACTAATAGCCATGGCTGATTGGAATGAGGTTGTAGGGGAATGAGTAGAAGCAAGGGTTATGGGAAAATATGGGCTGGGAATTAGTAATAAGAGATCAGAAAGACTAATTGAGTTGTGCAATAAATTTCGAGTAAATCAAGGAAACACGGAGGTAATGAAAAGTGGCAGAAATGAGAGCAGTGAGAAACTTAAGATCAGCATTGGTGATAACGAATCAAAGGACTTTAAGGAATTCTGCTAACTAGGCAACAAAATAACCCATGATGGACGGAGGGAGAAGGACATGAAAATCAAACAAGCGAAAGGGGCATACCTGACCGAGAGAAGTTTGCTAGTATCGAACATAGGCTTTAATTCGAGGAAGGAAGAAATTTCTGAGAATGCACATTTAGAAAATACGAGGGCTATCCACAAAGCACATTACGTTTTGTAATTAAAAATAAATAAAGTATTGGAAATTTTTTTTATTATATGCATATGAAAGCCACACTTAAATACTACTTTTCTACATAGTTGCCATTTAAATTAAGGCACTTATCGTAGCGATGGACGAGCTTGGAAATTCCTTCATCGTAAAATTCGGCCGCCTGCGCCTTCAACCACGTGGTTACCTCTTCTTGAAGCTGTGCGTCGTCATCAAAACGCTGCATAGCCAACCACTTCTTCATTGCTGGGGATAAGTGGAAGTCGCTCGGTGCCAGGTCGGGACTGTACGGCGGATGAGGAAACAACTCCCACTTAAAAGATTCGAGAACTTCACGAGTGGCATTTGCCGTGTGGGACCGGGCGTTATCGTGAATCAGCAAGATCTTTGAGCCCAACTTTCCCCTGCGCTTGTTTTGTATTGCTCTTCTGAGGTTGTGCAGAGTTTGGCAATACCTTTGAGAGTTTATTGTAGTGCCTCTTTCCAGGAAATCCACAAAAATCACACCTTTTCTGTCCCAAAAGAGGTAACCACGTGGTTGAAGGCGTAGGCGGCCGAATTTTACGACGAAGGAATTTCCAAGCTCGTCCATTGCTACGATAAGTGCCTTAATTTAAATGGCAACTATGTAGAAAACTAGTATTTAAGTGTGGCTTTCATCTGTATATAATAAACAAAATTTCCAATACTTTATTTATTTTTAATTCCAAAACGTAATGTACTTTGTGGATAGCCCCCGTAGCATTGTATGGTACTGAAACATGGACTGTGGCAAAACTGGAACAGAAGAGACTCGAAGCATTCGAGATGTGGTGCTACAGAAAAATGTTAAAAATTAGGTGGACTGATAAGGTAAGGAATAAGGGATTCTCCGGAGAATCAGCGAGGACAGGAATATATGGAAAGCACTAAAATCTTAAGGGATGGGATGATGGGACATCTGTTAAGAAATCAGGAAATAATGTCAGTGGTACTAGAGGGAGATGTAGAGGCTAAAAACTGTAGAAAAAGGAAGAGATTCGAATGTATCCAGTAAATATTTGAGGACGTAGGTTGCAAGTGCTACTCTTAGATGAAGAGTTTGGCAAAGAAGACACATTCGTGTCGGGCCGTATCAAGCCAGTCAGAAGACTGCCTGAAATAAAAAAAAATTAAAAAATCGCCATGGCAGATGGGAGGAATAAAATCTTATTGCCGTTTTAGTTAACTTCAGGAAACGTCTCATAGGCAGTCTCTCTTATAAGTTGTAATAATGCCCACATACTACTAGGGACATAAATCTGGTTGAAACCAGCTGTTAATAGCAATGAAATCCTAAATTCCATTTAGAATGTGTATCACAATAATAGGCTGAACACCGTGATGGAAGCATGTTTATAGGCATTAATAATACGATAATATGTAGCGATGTTAGTGCAGATTCCAAATGTGAAGTAATTTGAATAAAGATACTGTGTTAAATGTAAGTCAATTATGGAAGGCGGTTGCTTTTAAAGACGGCCTGCCGCAGAAGCAATAATAGTGGAACATTTGAGGGAAAAGTTGGACACGTTTGCGCACAAATTGCTTGATCATGTTGTAGTAATAGTAGGAGATTTCAATTAATGGACTGGGAGAGCCAAGTGATTAGGGCATGTAGTAGCGACGGGAAACGTGCGAGATTGTTCTAAATGCCTTATCAGAAAGTTACGTTGATCAGTTAGTCAAAGAATCAATTAATGGTGTTAGCATCTTAGGTCTCCTGGCTACAAAAAAGACCGAATTTTGCCACTCAGTTAACGTAGAACAGGGAGTCAGTGATCGTAAGCCACTTATAGGATCATTGAATACGACTGTAAATAGGAACATAAATAAATGTAGGAAGATATTTCCCGAGCCACCAATATGATTTTTGAGACCTAAATTGTTGAGTATAAACGGACAAAGTGTAAGAGCATTATACCGTACGCCTTGTACTGGAATGCGCCCACAGAGTGGTTCGACGGCTGTGATTAGGCAGCCATCATATAAAGCTGCTCCGAAATCTTCATTGCAGCTTTAGACGTAGCCAAAGCCACATAGGCAAACAAGAACTGAATGAAGTCAAAATTAGTGTGGGGGAGAGCCAAAGCTTTCAATTAGTTTCACTAAATTTCTATCTACCGATCTGACAGAAGGTCTAAGAAGTGTTAGTCTAATGAGAGGTCGTAAACGGATGAAAGACATTGTTACAGACAATCCGTGACCATAATGGAATCAAAATGAGGGATGACAGGGAGACGACCGAAATACTAAATATTTTTCATCAAAATTGTTTTATTGAAGAAGAGCGTTCGGCGGTTCCCCCATTGAAATAGTTGCACGAACGTCAAGACGACAAGACATCGAAATAAGTGACCGCAGGACAGAAAAAACTTAAATCGCTCAACAGAGGACAGGCCACTGGATCTTACGGGAATCCAGTACGATTCTACATAGACTGTGCGAAAGAACTTGTTTCTTTAAAAAAAAAAAAACGCTCAAATAGCTCTAAGCACTATGGAACTTAACAAATGAGGTCATCAGTCCCCTAGACTTAGAACTACTTAAACCGAACTAACCTAAGGACATCACACACATCCATGCCCGAGGCAGTATTAGAACCTGCGACCGTAGCAGCAGCGCGGTTCCGGCCTGAAGCGCCTAGAACCGCTCGGCGACAGAAGCCAGCTGTTCCTTTTCCAGCAGCAGTATACCGCAGATGCATGTTGTGTACTTCGACTTCCAGAAGGCGTCCGTTCGATACGGTTTCTCACTATCGTCTAATGAACAAAATACTAGCGTATGGATTATCAGACCAGCTTTGTGATTGGACTGAAGAGTTCCTAGCAAACAGAACCCAGCATGTCGTTCGTAAGAGAGAGAAATCTTCTAGCGTAAAAATAACTTTGTGGGTACCTCAAAGGAGTGTTAGAGGACCACTACTTTTCACAATATGCTAACACATCAGTAGAAGCAGCAAATGTCTGAAATTAGGGATACGGAGCCATTTAAATTGCAGTGATCGTATAAAGTTAATCTCAGGTAACGCAGATACCAGACTGGATTTCATTGCAAGAATTCTCAGGAAGTATAGTCATCCACCGAGGAAGCAGCTTATAAAACTTTCGTTCGAGTGATACTTCACTAACGCGCGTCAGTCTGAGGTCCATACCATATAGGATTAACAGATGGCATACAGAAAATCCAAAGAAGAGCTGATTGTTTCTTCACAGATTCATTTAGAAAGCGCAAAACCTTCGCGGAGCTGTAGAAGACCAAGAGAGAAGTGCTTCTGTCCAATGACGAAATTAAATGATATTTTCGGAAGTGGTATTAAAATCCAGTATGAAACGATCAGTGATAAGATTTAGTGATGGCATTGGTATCATGCCTGTCGCGGATCTCTTTCGAAGCGCAAAGTCCCAAGACACTGGAAAAAAGCGCAAGTGTCTTCTGTAGAAAATGAAGGAACCAGCAAAATTACAGACCAGTCAGTATTCTTAACGTCTGTTTGCTGCAGAATTCTTGAACGTATTTTCACTTGTAACATAATAAAGTTTCTTCAGATGGAGAAACTTCTGTGCAGAAATCAGTACGAATGTGGAAAGTATCGTTCGTGCCAAACTTAGCTTGTCCTTTTCTTACATGTTATACTGCGAACTACGGATGAAGGATTACAGACAGATTCCATATTCCTAGATTTCCAGAAAGCGTTTCAGGCGGTGCCCCACAACAGACAGTTAAGGAATGTCCGAGCATACGGAATAGGTTTCCAGATACGTGAGTGGCTCTTAGACTTCTTATGTAATTGAACCCAGTACGTTGTCCTCGACGGCGAGTGTTGATCAGAGGCGGGGGTATCGTCGGGAGTGCCCCAGGGAACTGTGATGGGGCCGTTCTCATTCTGTACGTTCGTAAATGATCTGGCGGACAGAATCGCCAGTAATCTGCAGCTGTTTGCTGTGACGCTCTGGTGTGTCGTTGAGTGACTGTAGTACGAGGTGCATTCAAGTTCTAAGGCCTCCGATTTTTTTCCTAATTAACTACTCACCCGAAATCGATGAAACTGGCGTTACTTCTCGACGTAATCGCCCTGCAGACGTACACATTTTTCACAACGCTGACGCCATGATTCCATTGCAGCAGCGAAGGCTTCTTTAGGACTCTGTTTTGACCACTGGAAAATCGATGAGGCAATAGCAGCACGGCTGGTGAATCTGCGGCCACGGAGAGTGTCTTTCATTGTTGGAAAAAGCCAAAAGTCGCTAGGAGCAGGTCAGGTGAGTAGGGAGCATGTGGAATAACTTCAAAGTTGTTATCACGAAGAAACTGTTGCGTAACGTTAGCTCGATGTGCTGGTGCGTTGTCTTGGTGAAACAGCACACGCGCATCCCTTCCCGGACGTTTTTGTTGCAGTGCAGGAAGGAATTTGTTCTTCAAAACATTTTCGTAGGATGCACCTGTTACCGTAGTGCCCTTTGGAACGCAATGGGTAAGGATTACGCCCTCGCTGTCCCAGAACATGGACACCATCATTTTTTCAGCACTGGCGGTTACCCGAAATTTTTTTGGTGGTGGTGAATCTGCGTGCTTCCATTGAGCTGACTGGCGCTTTGTTTCTGGATTGAAAAATGGCATCCACGTCTCATCCATTGTCACAATCGACGAAAAGAAAGTCCCATTCATGCTGTCGTTGAACGTCAACATTGCTTGGCAACATGCCACACGGGCAGCCTTGTGGTCGTCTGTCAGCATTTGTGGCACCCACCTGGATGACACTTTTCGCATTTTCAGGTCGTCATGCAGGATTGTGTGCACAGAACCCACAGAAATGCCAACTCTGGAGGCGATGTGTTCAGCAGTCATTCGGCGATCCCCAAAAACAATTCTCTCCACTTTCTCGATCATGTCGTCAGACCGGCTTGTGCGAGCCCGAGGTTGTTTCGGTTTGTTGTCACACGATGTTCTGCCTTCATTAAACTGTCGCACCCACGATCGCACTTTCGACACATCCATAACTCCATCACCACATGTCTCCTTCAACTGTCGATGAATTTCAATTGGTTTCACACCACGCAAATTCAGAAAACGAATGATTGCATGCTGTTCAAGTAAGGAAAACGTCGCCATTTTAAGTGTTTAAAACAGTTCTCATTCTCGCCGCTGGCGGTAAAATTCCATCTGCCGTACGGTGCTGCCATCTGTGGGACGTATTGACAATGAACGCGGCCTCATTTTAAAACAATGCGCATGTTTCTATCTCTTTCCAGTCCAGAGAAAAAAAAAATCGGAAGTCTTAGAACTTGAATGCACCTCGTAAGATACAAGATGAGTTAAAGAAAACCTATAGTTGGTGTGACGAACGGTAGGTTTCTCTAAATGTAGAAAAATGTAAGTTAATGCAGAGCTCAGGAAAAACAATTCCTTAATGTTCGAATACATCATCAGTAGAGAGCTGTTTGACATAGTCACGTCTATTAAATTTCCAGGTGTAACGTTGTAAAGCGATATGAAATTTAACGAGCACGTAAGCATCGAATAGGGATGGCGAAAGGTCGACTTCGATTTATTGGGAGAATTTTAGGGAGGTGCGGTCCGTTTGTAAAGGAGACCGCGTGTAGGACTCTGGTAGAGCCAATGCTTGAGTGCCGCTCGAGCATTCAGGATTCCCACCAGCTCCGGTTAATATCGAAGCACTTCATAGACGCGCAGCTAGATTTGTTATTGGTAGGTTCAGTCAATACCTGAGTATTACGGAGATAATTCGTGAATTCAAATGGGAGTTCCTGGAGAGAAGGCGACGAGCTTACCGCGGAACACAGCTGAGAAAATTCCGAGAACCAGCATTTGCCGCTGACTGCAGAACAATTCTACTGCCGCTAAAGTACACCAAACGACCACAGAGATAAGAGAATTTAAGGCTCTTATGGTAACATAAAGACAATCGTTTTCTGCTCAGTCCTTTTACGAGTGGAACAGGAATGACTAATGTCGTACAAGGTACCCTCCGTCTTGTATTATCGGTGGCTTTCGGAGTATGTAAGTAGATGTAACTTTTTTTCATGAGTTCTCTGGTGTTTAGCCACCCGTGGACCCCAGAAGACTCTCAAAGCAGATCCCGGCAGAGGGTTTGAAACGTTGTGCATTGAAGAAATGTGAAGATAACAAAGCCTACAGGTACATATATAATATGAACACTCACCAGATTTTGTTCTCCAACGAAAATTTTCAGGTGGTCAACACAGATGCAGACGCATTCCCTAGGCTGTATTGTACGGAAATCAATGTGTCGCCTTAGAACACCAAAGCAGAATGCAGGGACGAAATGGTACATGTGGGGAGGAGTCTATCCGATCAAATACGATTTTGACCGCTCGGAACTGCGTGCTCTCGCACGAGCTCTTGTCACAGTGGGGAACTAGGGTGAGTCTTCCGGTGACAAATTTTAACACTAGATCGCATGGTCAAGTACTTTCCAGAATATTCAAGCTCGAACCAGATGTCGGCGGTTAAGGAATTTTCCCTGACTTGCTCGTCTTCAACAACTCGTGAACGGAATCTGAAATAATGATTTTTCTCTTAACACTTTAACATATAGCACACTCCTTGGAAGTTCACTTGAGAAATGGATGTATAACAGGCATGAAGATGAAAGTGGTTGATGATTTTCCGTGTCATTCACTTCGGATTCATTGACCACCTATCATAGCGCTATCATATAATTCTGTGTAGACCCCTTTTCAAACCGCTGTCGTCATGTTGCAAGATCACGGATCTTGCTCTCAGGTATACATTTACTCGTTTTTCCACAGCAGGGCACAATCCGTTGCCCATCTAATTATCATTCTGCTTGATGAGATGACATCCATTAATTCACATTAATTCACACAATTAACAATTATCCCATCACTCTTATTCAGGGTATAAACTTTGAACCTGAGTGCAAAGAATCTAGTGACATTTATGCCATCAACGGATCCACTGCCTGTCTAGTTTTTGATGTTTTGTTTTATTTGTTTTGGTGGTGCCAGGAGGCAGGGTGGTCCATTGATCGTCACCGGGCCAAATATCTCACGAAATAAGCGTCAAACGAAACAGCTACAAAGAACGAAACTTGTCTAGCTTGAAGGGGGAAACCAGATGGCGTTATGGTTGGCCCGCTAGATGGCGCTGCCATAGGTCAAACGGATATCAACTGCGTATTTTTAAATAGGAACCCCCACTTTTATTACATATTCGTGTAGTACGTAAAGAAATATGTATTATAGGATGCAGACCACATAAAAACGAATAAAAACTCCTGCAAATGAATTCACTGCGCGAAACATATACAAGGACGTTATTTTATCCCTAACTGTTTCAGAACACACTTCTATAGAACTTCAGCAATAGGGAAAACATTGAAACTAACAGCCGTTTCATCCAGTGAACGATTTACTATCTTCATTGAAAACTAAACCCATCTGCAGACGACTACACTAATATCTTCTGGCATTTTGTGTTACCATGAAAAGCAATTGATTTTTCTTAACGAGAAACACTCATTGCAGTAGTTTTGTTGTTGTTGTTTCTACTGCTGTCGAGTCAGCCAAAACTTCTCGTTGGCTCTAACTGATGCCAGATCTCGGTAATCACTCAGGTCATTTTCAACTTGCATATTATCCGGAACCCTGGGGCACAGATTGCGTTCACAGCTCAAGTCAGTTCTTTATGTTGTATACCTCGTACATCTTCTATATCTTTTGGAAGGATGTAGTGACTTGAAAAATACAGTAAATCAATTAAATAAAAAGTACGAATGGCATAAGAAAAATTTTGCAAAAGCAGAAATGCAAATATCGAAAAAATAGTTGGATTTATGACAATAATTCACTGTACGTTGCCATCTTTTGTTTTCGTATTAACCTTGAGTTCTATGGAAATAATCCTAAGACGAGGCTACAGCCACCATTTGGGCCTCGAAATTTTGCGTATCATTCAGTTGTAAAGTGACGTCGGACGTGGCCGACATGTTCCCTCAGGGCAGGCAGTGAAAGCCTGTAGTTGACATGACTTTAGTAGCAGCCATAATGAACTCACAATCGACAGTCAGTGTGGCACACAGTCAGTAATAAGGATTCCTCTCTTTTTTTTCAATAAAGAACTTTGTTTCTTCATGTGGGTACCATAACTCTTCGACAAACTGACTGTATATGTTATAATTTAAAATTATTAACCACTTTTTCATCATGGGAGAATGATGGACAATTTATGCCGACGTTTGAAATCGGACTGAACGTTGAAACTAGGTGCATATAAATAATCAACGTAAATGATTACGAAGTGGCTTCTTGAGCTGGTCCGCGATTGTTAGAGGAAACAACAATAACAAACATGGAAGACAAAGAAAGTACGAAAGAGAGAATGTAGGTGATGACGACATCGATGTTATTAGAGGAAAAACGAGAAGTAGTTCCAGAGTTTCAGCATAGCTAAGGAATGATGTATCTCGTTGAAAATAGCCTGTACACACTAGAGAACTCTTCCAGCTTGAGCATCGCCACATTAGTACAGAAGCGAGGAGTCTCGGTGCCACGATATTACAAGTATCAACAACTGGGCGACGTCCACGTCAATGCCCACACACACAGTCTCCAGCACATGTAGAAAGCGGCTCTGAGAGATGTGAACGTGTGCTAAAAGTGGCGCGGTCACTTGGCGAGGAACAGACGACGCTGCTATACTGAGGAAGCAGAGATGAAAATCAGAGAGCTCAAACGACAACGATGATATAGTCAACGAGAAGAAATAATTTTGCTGGGTGATCTAAATGAATAACCGAATAATAAAGGATGTTAACAAATTTTGTTTTATTGAAAGGCGTGCATACATACACACATATTGCAAAGGCTAATATCTTGTCGATGCCACGAATGTCTTCTGTACGAGCTTCCAGCATGCTAGATTAATCGTAGGTCAGCAACTCCTGTTAATCAGTACTTTTTTTATTCACTCGATGAATAGTTTCGGACCTGGACCCATTTTCAGATCACCGTAACAGATAGACAAATTGGTATTTCCGAAAACGCAAAAACGATGTCAAAAGTGGGCAAACGAACAGTTACAGCTCATTAACTTCATTCTCATGTTATTTTTATGGATTTTAAAATTAATCTGACGTGGGTACAATCTACCTGGATTTCTTCTTTAATTATTGACATTCATGTAGGAACAGGCTTTTACATACGGCATATTGCCTTTCAACTATATCACACAGCTTCCCAGCCATGAAAGTTTTAACATCCGCTTGTACTTTTAGAAATTAAAGTTTAACTGTATTCATGTGTAAGCTTTTTAAGTTTTTTGTCTTAAATTCTTTCGGCTGGTTTACAACGTGACTCGCTCATTACCATATGTGTGACTGCATAATCTTATAGTCTTATTGGCCAGTAATATCAATGCATGTAATTTTATGAGTACAGTTAGTTTATAGTTTCCACTGCATATTTGCCGCTTTTTTACGGTTTGCATGGTTCGTCATATTTAAAACAGTAACATATTAATTATACAATACTGTTAAATTTATTTGTAATATGTTCCCTTTTACTACTGAAATTAGCTCACCTTATATATTTTGTTCACCTATTATACAGCGTCTTATTTGCTCTTTCATTGTAAAAAAATTTCTTAGGCTACTTTTCTTCTTATTGTTTACAGAACTGAAGATGTTTTTACAAAGCAACCGAAACTAGTTATTGTGCTTTAATTGCCTTGGAAAAGAAGCTGTTAGGTATTAAAGAATATAAATTAAAACTTTCTTACTTCATAAATCACGTTAACGCTACCGTCTCCACCCTGAGAACATCAGACTTCAATAATTAATTCTTGTATTACTTTCAGTTTCTCCAGTATTTTTCCATGCAGCCATTACATTTGTTTTCCGTTTGTTCACTTTTAACTTCCATAGTTTAAGACTGTCTGATAGGACTTGCAGCATTCTACTCGCTTCTATACCCAAGTTTGCTTCTGTCACGATGTCATCAGCAAATTTGAATGTACCATTTTACGATTGGCTTTTATTCTCTTTGTCTTTTCCTTCATGTTCCGAATAACCACCTCAATGAATACGTTAAAAAAATAAGGGACATCTTTGTATAACAACTTACCTAATCTTGGCCTCTACCTCCAATTTACTGATATTTATTTATATGCTTTTTTTCTGTTACAGTTGATAATCATTTTTCTGTCCTTCCAGGAATGTCTTATATTTTTCATAGTCGGAAGAGTAGCTCCCAGTTCAGTTATTCAGCTACTGTAAGAAGCTTTTTCTAAGTCAATGAAGTTAAGATAAGATCTTCTATTCACATCCATTCTTCACTCCAACAGCACGCACAAGGCCAAAATAATTGCTTCTCTTGTTCCTCTGTCTTCTCTAAATACAAACTGGCCTTCTTCAACATACTTATCTATCTTTCCTTTTATCCTGCTCTTAACTATATTAATGTGTATTTTGGAGGCTTGTGGTAACACTGATAGTATTTATAATTGGTGCCTTTCCTATTTTATTTATGGCAATTGTTCTGGGTTGTGAGAAGTATTCTGGCATAGCAGTCTTTCAGTAATCAGAATAATTGGTCTTTCGTTTTGCAACTTAAATTTTTCAGTAGTTCCGGACGAATATCATGAACAATGATTGCTTTTCCTTCTTTGAGACTCCAAAGGCCATGTTCAAATTCATGTCTTATGATTGGATGACCTCGCATTTCTATTTCACACTCATTTATATCTTCAGTTACATAATTTTCATTCTTGAAATTCTTATAACCGTACAATTCTTACATGTATAGTTTGCAATGAGCATACAATTCATCATTGGTATCGTTAACAGTTCGCTTGTAGTTTTAACTGTTCTATATTTCCTTATAAGCAGAAAAACTTTTGGTCCATTTCTCTTTTTCTTCTCTGCATTTGGTTGCTATATGGTTCTTAATCCTTTTGTAACCATCTATACAGTTTTCCTTCCTGAGCTGATTCCTTTCTTCCATTAGGTTTAGTATTTCTTCTGTCATCAAAGGTTTTTTGTGTTCCAGTTCCCTTCTTTCTGCAATCTTATTTGTTGCATCAGATATCCCCAACTTGATATTATTCCACTGCATTGGCTGATCACTTCCGTTAGCTATGTCACTGGTTGTTTTTTCAAAATTTATCTTTATTGCTTCTTCTTTCAACGCTTCTACTCTCCCTTTGTTTTTGACAAATCTCTTGGTTCTTTTAAATCTAATGTTGCCCTCGACTAACACAAGCCTATGGTCACTTGTATTTGGATTAATTCAATCGAACTAGCTCATCTATGGTTTTGGTTGATTTGCAATGTACCTCTTCCTTACATGCATGCAGAGAAAAAGTCGAAGAAAGTTTGCGAGGTGCCGGGGCAAGCAGTGTATTTAACACTAAATTCTTCTAGAATCTACATATGTAAATGATGCTCTAAGCCCCCCCCCCCCTATTCTAACTCCGACTTTTGCTGTTGCACAAGGATTTAAAAAAATACGTGAACTGACTCTAATCAACCCTGCCAGTGGAGTAGAAGAGAGTTTGGCACCTGCAATAATTTAATTTGATAAATAAGTTAAATAAATGAAGGTTTCATTAACATAGTGAGGAATGATAGGGTTGCTCTACCGATTAACAGAATGAAAGTTCTGTCCAAAATAACAATATGATTTATTAAGACTGAACACAAAATAATTAACAAAAACACATGAAACATTTACAATACATCAAATTGGCTCAAATTGGATACTCAAACAAACGCTGTGAATGTGAAGTTGTCCCTAAACTAGATTGTGAGGATTATGACGAAGTGGTATGTGCAGCCAATTCCTTGCAACTCAAATCATAGAGAAAACACATAGCCAACCCAACATTAATTGCTGCTACCCAAGACAGAACAAAGTTAGAAAAAGACGAACAGGCGCGCTCTGCTGAGCTCTGATTATCACCTAGGAAAATCCCTGTCTGCCGGTGCTGCGGACATACCTTACCAAACTGTCTTCTTAACTGCCAGAACACGATCTGGCGTACCAGAGGCGATGGCTGGTTGCTTCAACGTCCTCGACCGAAAGGCGAGACCCGACTACCCACAAGAGCACCCGTACAAAATCGAACACAGAACATTCCCGCCCCCACGACAGTGACCGTGGTTAACCGTTCCAATCAGCAACTCGAAAACCGGCGGAAAATTCCACTCCATTGCCGGAACACTACCATTCCACCAATGGAGATTCTTGGCGCCAATTTCTGCGCCGCTTTTGCTACGTCACGGAGCTATGCCCTGAGTAAGCCAATCACAGTTACGATTTTGCAGAAAGCGCGGGAATTTGCCCGCCACAACTGCCTGGGTACACAAGTCATTCCCACGCCTCGCTGGTAGCTCGCCAGAAAGTGTTTTCGCTAAGTTTCTGCGAAGTAACGGAACCTCTAGCCCAGCCGCTACTTCAGGCCCCTGCGGGCGTGCCTCTTGACAATGTCGGCATCTGGAAAGCATTTACTCGACTCTCTCACACCCGTCGGCTTACCCTTTCAAAGTCAGAAGAGCCCGCCTGTCACCGGACCAACCGTCTGACGAGAGACGCTGCGTGGGAAGTCCGCGTGTGAAGGAATAGCAACTTTGCACCGCATGCAATTAGAGAGGAGAATCGTAAGATAGAAATATGAGAGGGGGCTCATGCCACATCTCATAGTCCCTACGCCATTTTAGATTGTAATTGGTGAGCGGTTGGCTCACTTAGGAGCAAGGTAGTGAGTCAATCGCCCAAGAACAATCTCGCAAACTGGCTGCACATGCCACACTCTATAAAGAAAATCACTGCAACTAAAAAATGCAGCTCATAGAGGCAGGATTATTTATGATGTAGCCAACTTCACCTTCTTAATATGGAACACTAACACTCACATCACACATCCATACCCAGGAAGCCCCTTCCAAACACCGATTCACACAGACATTCACTCTCTAAATATGGCCCGGGCATGTGAGCCAAATATGGAGCAATTTATTCTTTACAATCAGAGTTGGAGTACTCCGCAATTAAATGCCCAAGATGTTACAACAATTTTAATCATTAAACTAACCTGAACTCACTCACACATGATACTATTTAAGTTAACAATCTCTTTATGAGCTTTCAGAATCTAATTACAACCTCTGATTCATTCTGTCTCCCTGCAGCAAGAATAACCTTTACAAAATGTTCCCTGAACTGATGGTCCATTCACAATGACAGTGGTGGTATCTGCTTCGGTTTATGGGGACTTCAGGCACACTGTTTGCATACACACAACAATAAATACAAAATACAAAAAAAACATGGTGTGGAGAACAATACAGTAATTTGTAATAAGAATTACAGTGTAAAACACAAACACATACAAGGTATAACATACATTACAAAAACAACATTGGAGAAAGAAATTTAAGAAAAAAACAAGGTTCATGGGGCATCAAGTTGTGCGTGCACATTGCACAAAGTTCACGAGTGTGCTGAGAATGAGGCACTAAATCACATTGTTAGAAATATTCGAAGCACTTCACAAATTCCACAGTACTGACATCACATAGGGCTAAACGTCGGGTGTTGTTGCTACGTTGTTGCAACGGCAATAGGGTGTGCTGGAGCATCTGCAGTATTCTGTTGAGATTGCACCAAGACCTACGCATATGATCACAGCAGTACGGTAGGAAGACACAGTGATAGGCTCTCCTCACGTCAATTTATTGTCTCTGAGGTCTACTTGTTGGGATACATCACTAGTCTAGGTCTCTTCTCTCGCTGGAAAGTACTTTACGTTTCCCAATATTGCAGTTCTACGAGGGATGATGGCACGTGGAGCGACTCCACAAGTGTGTGAGGTCATCCATACAGGATCGAACTAGGAGCGACGATTGCTAAAACTGCTCTGTAATAGAGAGGAGAAGTTAGAAATGAGACAATTCAGTTGTTAGAGTTTGTGGCAAGATACTGCTTTGTGTATGCAAATTGGCCAATGCTAGTGAGTTGTAAAAACCCAAACAGGTGAGTATATAGCGTCCCTTTCTGTCCTGAGACACATGAGGCGCAGGTTCTGACACGATATGTGATCTTCTTCGTGTACTCACGACAACGTGGTCTGCCGCAGGGAATCCCTCCAAACGGCTGCCGCGTCTGGAGAGCTAGCAGGCTGTGGCGTGTGGGTCGTGTGTCAGTGTCAACGGCCAGCCTCAGTTTTGCTTGTGGCCCGGCGAGGATCCCGCCTAATCCCTCAGGTATACGGCCCGGTGACTGTCAGCTTGCAGGACCGGACGCTCGCCTTCTGGCAGGTAGCCGAAGACCTCTTGTTTTTGCGCTGGCTGGCCTCTGCATTGCCACGATACCCATCATCTGCACAGTTCTGACAAAAATCTTATGCCTAACTTTTTCCCATGACCTTCTATGTTATAATAAATTTACATAATGACACATTGATAGTCTGTCATTTCAGACACTCTTATTTTACTTTTATAGCTATTAATCTATGGCTATCATTATAACAAAATAGAGACCGGTCTCACTACTGTACATGGTGTGTGATGCTACCCTGGATGAACAGCTAAATGTGCGAGCCCGCACTAATAATTCTATTAATTATATAGATCGACAGTAGACATGCTCAAGAATTAACTACCATTTGCCAACGATCTACATTCTATGTCTTTTAATTAAATTATGTTGTTACGCAGGTCTAAGTTTTACTGTGCTGTAAAGAACGTGCAACTATGCTACTTTCGCTCGCCCGTCGTCCCTCCATCTTGGGTCTGTGGTTTGGTGACCTGAAAAATAGCATCTCAACAGGCGCGCTCTGCTGAACACTTGTGGTAGAAAACCGCCACACTATTAAGGATCTAGTTATTGTAAAATCCTAAAGTTTAATTTATCCTAGTATATGGTACTCTCTCTATTATTATTATTTTTTTCCTTTCTTCTTACCTTATACAACACTCTTACATAATTCCTCTTCCGCTGAGATGTCTCGCTGCACGCCGCTATTGACGACAGTGATGTGCGCGCCGTACGACATGGCCTCCGAGTTCTCACTACGCCTCACTGAAACTCCAGAGGCTGGGTTAGCCATGGCTATACACGACAATAAATTTATAGTTGCAACTTCCTTCTCTATGTGATGCGGTTTTCGCGATCAAAGCACACCTTTCCAGAGGCAATGTAATATGACCAAGCCAGGACTGGTTCCTGTTGAGGATTCCGTCGCCCAACACACGCCAGCTACAGAGTATGTCACGAATCTCCAAGTATAATTCCTTGGTTATTCATCTGTGACAGTCACGAGCAGCACGCTAAATCCCCAACCAGCACATTGGCATGGTAGGCTTTATGCCCGCATTTCTATCGTCTAGGGCACCATTCGAGTCAAACGCTCACAAGTTCACCCCGACTTGCAAGACAACGATGCTGGCGCAGCTCTGCAGAAACTATACTGCCCATATTCATCCTCGAAATCACGCAATATACCACAATCTTGCAGTGCACAGACGCGTGCCTGCAAGCATTGGTATGAACGTCTCACGAACTGGTTGTGGCCGCTATGGAGCGTATCACGACTTCTCAGAACGCTTCTAAGAGCACGTTCTTGTATGCGCCCGTTTGTGCGACATCTCGTCACTCATCTTTACCCCTTAACATGGACACCAGATAGGAAAGGACAAAAACATTGCTCATGGAAAGGTAGTGCCTCTTATCGCAACGACAGAGGAGATCCCGAACATTGACAAAAAAGTTAACAGCGAGAAAACGCAGCGTGTTAATATTTTAACAATCTTAATCTATTAATGCAATGATTATTGTTCCCGAAGAAAGGTTCATATATTTGCCTATTCTACTATGTACACCACTTACACTACTACTATAGCAAGGTTCATGTATTTTCCCATTCTACTATGTACACCACTTCCACTATTACTATTCCACGAACTCCTTTATGTGAGAGATGTGGTGGAGTCCTATGGACTTCTTTCCTTTCAGCGTCTCCAATTCATAAGCATTGTGGTGAGTTGCTCTCCTTATTCGGTACGGGCCATTGTAAACAGAATAGAATTTTTGGCATTTCATTTTTTGTTTGTTCGAAAGTCGGAAAGACTTCACGAGCACCTTTTGTCCAATTTGGAAGTGTCGTAGACGAGCTCCCCTGTCGGCACGTCTCTTCCTGACCTCTGCTGCAGCCCGTATCCTCTTGAGAGCCAAATCCACTATGGCTTGGTGCTGCGTTCGCGTCCTTGGTGGGAAGTTTACGACCTCGGTTATCAAGTCCTTAGGAATCCGGTTTTTCAGTACTGTAATGGGTGCCAATTTTGTTATCCCATGGGGTGCCTCATTGATCACCTCCTGGAAGTCTTTAAGGAAAACGTCCCATGTCGTGTGCTGTTTGTTACAGTACAACCGGCACAAGTTTCCGAGTTCCTTAATAACCCGTTCTGCAGCATTCGAGCTCGGATGGTGTGAAGATATAAAAATGGGATCAATTTTACATCCACGCAACGTCTCCTTCCATGTTTTTGACTTAAACTGTGGCCCGTTATCAGAAATAATTTTACTCACATGACCAACCTGTGGTAGGAAATCCCGGATTAGGGCTCCTGATACAGTTCGTCCTGTCGCCCTCTTCAGTGGCGTAAAGGTAACGTATTTGGACGTTAGTTCAACAAACACTAATACGTAAGTATATCCTCTTCTTGTTCTTGGTAAAGGTCCCATCAAATCTGTTGCTGCTAATTGTCTTAATTTGGTCGATACGATTGGGTATAATGGTGCCTGCATGCTCACAGTGGTGTGCTTAGCCTTTTGGCAGTCTTTACACACCGACAGTACCCTCCGAATTCCATGCTCCATGTTTCGAAAGTAACACATGGTCCTTAGCTTGAGATTGCACTTGCGTGGTCCGAAGTGTCCATAGCTGAGGTGAGTATGTCATATAACCTTGTTTATTAGGTGTTCAGGGATGCATACCCCCCCATTCAGTGTCATTGGCATAATTTCGGTGGAAAATTATGACTTTCCGCAAGAGGTATAACTGCCTGATGGTGGCGTGTCTTCTGTCTATCCATTTCTGTTTCAATAACACTAGGGCAGGGTCCTTGTCGTGCTCCTTCTTGATGTCCTGCATACTACATGTAATAAAATTTTCAAAGGCTACTTTCTGCATATAGAAAAGGCAGTAGTGATTTTCCTCCAGATCTTCTTCCATGTTGTGCTCAAATCCGATCGGTGACCGTGATAAGGCGTCTGCAATAATGTTCTGACTGCCGGGGATATATTCTATCGAAAAGTTGTACTGCTGCAGATATGATGCCCACCTAATGAGCCGCCTGTGATTAAGCTTTGCAGTCATGAGGAACTCGAGTGCCTTGTGGTCTGTGTAGACCCTCGTCTTGCGACCAAACAGAAGGTATCTGAATTTTTCAAACGCCCATACAATAGCCAGCGCCTCTAACTCGGTTACTGAGTAATTCCTCTCACTCTTGGCTAGTACTCTGCTACCAAACGCAATTGTCTTCCACACCCTGTTTCCTTCATGTACATAGTCTTGGAACACCATGACACCCAGACCTGAGTATGAACTGTCCGGTACTATGCAAAGCTCTTCTGCTAAATTAGGGTGTGATAGGATGGGTGCTCGTAATAATGCGAATTTTAATGCTTTCCATTCGGATTCGGCCGCCTCATCCCATTCCCAAGGAATCTTCTTTCCTGTAAGTTGATGCAACCTAGGACTGCTCTGAGTTTTGACATGTATAAATCGGTTGTAAAAATTTATGATCCCCAAGAACCCCCTTAACTGCTTCTTTGTCGTCGGAATGGGAAACTTTTCAATCGCTTCGATCTTTTCGGGATTTGGCGCAATGCCCTCACCCGTGATGATATGTCAAAGAAACTTGACAGAGGACGTCCCAAAATTCGATTTTTCGATATTGATAGTCACTCCGTATTCCTTGAATGTCGCAAGGAGTTCACCGAGGACCGCATTGTGCTCTCCCCAAGATTTCTCCGCGATCAGCAAATCGTCCACATAGCTGGTGACATGACGTTTCAAATTATCGCTTAGTATGCCGTCCAGCCCCCGAATGAATGCGGCAGACGAAATGTTCAAACCAAATGGGAGACGACGAAACCCGTAACATCTTCCAAATGCTAAAAAGGCTGTGTACTGTCTGCAATTTGGATGGAGCTCGATCTGCCAGAAACTCGATTTTAGATCAACTGATGAGAAGATTGATATTCCATGGAAGTTTTGTAAGAGTTCCTCCAATCGTTCCGGTCTGTCTGTGTCGGGTTCTATTATGGTATTAATTTGTCGCGAGTCCAAGACTAAACGAATACTACCATCTGCCTTCTCAACTACTCTTAACAGGTTATTATAGGCTGAAGCCGTAGGTTCTATTATTCCTTCACTCAGCATTCGCGTAATTTCAGCTGCTACTTTCTGTCGATATGCCAAGGGGATTGGATAGGGTGGCACACGAAACTGGTTGTGCGGACGTACACGAAATTCATATTGGAAATTCTTTATTGATCCTGTCTTGGGAAGGAAGACCTCCGCATATTCTACTAGTAATTTATGAAGTTCTTTGCGGTGGTCGCACCTTATATTCTTTATTGCTTCCACTTTTTCTCCTATTTTCTCCTTTATTTCTCCCATTATTCCGACTTCATTCTCATCCGTGTCCTCTCCCCTACCCGCAACGTCGACCTGTTCTTCCTTTCTGTCTTTCAGACACGCATAGTTTATCCGTACACAGTTAGACGGTAGTTGAGCTGGGATCAGCTGCTCGTCGAACTTAATGTGGACGGGATTCCCTTTCCTCAAAACCACTTCACCTCGTCCTAGATCAACTATCGCTTCATGTTCATTTAGGAAGTCCGTTCCTATTATCATGTCGATCGCCAGATTTGGCACGATCCAGAAGTTAGACTCTATTTTGTGTCCTTGGCAGGAGAATTCCAGTCTTGTTTGTTGGGTGACCTCCGTACATTTACCCGCTAATGCCCCTTTTATTTTGGTTTTCTTAACCGATAGAACAGGCCAGTCCATCTCCTGAGAGCACCTCTTGTATGCTGCCTCGGATATTGCTGTTATGTAGCTTCCACTATCTATTATCTCATTCATACTCTTTTCAGCTATTGCTACTGTGATAAGAGGCTGCCGATCTTGTCGAGGAGTTGCTTTATGTTCCTCGAGCAGGATTTCTGATAAATCTTCGTAATGTATCATCCGTAGTTGGCCAGGTCCGAGATTACGTGCGAAATTCCGGCGGCCTATGTTCGCACTAGTCTGGTGTCAATCCCTTGTTAAGCTCCCCCTCCTCTGACGTGAATTAGGATTTGCGGGTCTAGTTTCAATCTCCTGGTTCCACTGTTGTCCTTGGTTTCGCTCACTCCAATTACGGTCGCTTTGCCGTTCGTTATTCCTCCTATCCCAGATTCCTTGTCTAGATTGACCCTGCTCCCTGACGTTCTGGTTTCAGTGTCTTTGGTTTCCATAACCTTGAATAGCGTAACCTTGACTTCCGTAACCCTGGTTTCCTAACTGACCAGTGCGATTATGCGATCTGTTGTCGTCTTCCCTTCCTGGCCCGTGGTATTTGTTACTTTGCCCCTTCTTCCTGTCCTTTGCGTCTTGTTTATCAAAGACTACTTCGAGTTCGCGCAATAGACTCTTGAATGCTTCTATGTCAGATCCACACTTCCCGACAAGTGTCTGTTGGTACCTTACTGGCAATTTGGAAAATCAAAATTTAATGATTTCTCCGTTGCTATATGGACTATCTAAAAATTGATTCTTCTTGAGTAAATCATCAAGAAATTTGGTTGCGCTCCTATGCCCGGACACTTCCAGTTCAGGACAAAATATTATTTCCTCTTTAATCCTGTCTTGCGTTTCCTTTGACCAGTAGGTCCGCAGGAATGCACCAACAAATTCCTGATAAGTCTGACACGTCACTGCCACACCCCGCATCTTTTCCGTGGCTTGGCCATCGATGTGTCCACACATGAATTCTAATTTTGCCTGGGTTGGCCATGATGCCGGTAATGAATTTGTAAACTGCATCACCCAGCTCTTCGGATGCATCGACCCTCCATTTTCTTTGAACTTCTGGAATTTTAGTATCGACAGGAAGTGATTGTGATCAAAATCCTGTCTGATCCTCGCACTGGTGTTGTCACTCGTTTCCGATACTTGCACGTCTGCTGAGTGTCCTGTTCTATCTTGCTGATAACTGTGATGTGCTACCTCTGTATCACAGTGGAAGTGGCACTCAGAATTCACTCTCCTAAGTGGGCTATTATTATTGGAGCTATTACTCGCTGTTTCTGCGTGTGCATTGTTAGTTCTGCACTCGATCATTGGGCTAGAGCACGGCGGGCTTTTCCTCGGAGACACAATTCTGTGTATTCCATCACTGGCATCCGAACGCGCAGTGCTCGTGTGCCCGTTTTGCTCTAGTTTTGCTATCCGACTCTCTACTTCTTCCATTCGTTTCGTGGTGTTCGCAACCACGATATTACCTTGAGTTTTTAAGAATGCTAGGGATTTTGAGTGGGATTGTGTTGTACGTCGCAAGCGCCCTGCGAGTTTAGAAGTTGCTTCTGCGACTTTCATTGTCCCTATCGCTGCCGTTTTGGCCAGGCCTGCTACTTTTTGTGCAGCCATTGACATTTGTTTTACTTCTCCACATTCTTTCTTTATTGTTAGTAATTCCCCTCGAATTTCTCCTATATGTGAAATTATTTCCAGAGTGTCCTTCTTACGCTGTTCGTCAGCTTCTTCCTTCTCCTTCTTACGTTGTTTCTCATCTTCTTCCTTCTCCTTCTTACGTTGTTCATCAGCTTCTTCTTTCATTGATCGTAGGAAGCTCAGTATTGGGTTTACGTCATCTTTTTGATCCTCTTCAAACGTGGGAGATGTAACTCTGGACATCTGGGCGCTAGAGCTCTGACGTGGCCGAGCTAGCCCCTGTCTGCTCTCGTTCGTTTGATTATAAACTTCTGCTACCGTCTCGACCTGTGTGCCTGTCTCTGTTTCATCCTCTACTTCACTATCATAATCACGGCCGCAACGCTGCTCTGAGATCGCGTCCAAATCACCTTCCTCATCAATGACCCTGGCGTCCTGTCCTACTAAAAGCTTCGCTCGATAATAGTCGTGCCTTACTTCTCGTTATCATTCATGAAAAACAAATATATCTAAAATGCTCAATAAAATTAATCTACTCCATATATTTTTACACATAGACATAAAATTTCAACAACGCCTCTCCAACACTGTAATTATACGCACGATTTGTTGTGGTACAGAAACCGCACACAAACCAGACAAAGCGTGATGTGATACGGACACACCATCAAAGGAACACAAAAACAATGAACACAAGCATATATACACTGAAAACAAAAACTGTAATCATGCGCCGCTACTTAAAACTAAACGCGGAACTACCAGAAAAAAACTTGGGTATTAATCAATAAAAAAAATTAAGCAAAAAAAACTCTGAATGTCCCTACTACTAATAATACTAGCTTATCAGCGATTCACAGGAAAGATCCGAGGCTAAGGGTCGCCATTTTATGCGAGGTGCCGGGGCAAGCAGTGTATTTAACACTAAATTCTTCTAGAATCTACATATGTAAATGATGCTCTAAGCCCCCCCCCCCTATTCTAACTCCGACTTTTGCTGTTGCGCAAGGATTAAAAAAAATACGTGAACTGACTCTAATCAACCCTGCCAGTGGAGTAGAAGAGAGTTTGGCACCTGCAATAATTTAATTTGATAAATAAGTTAAATAAATGAAGGTTTCATTAACATAGTGAGGAATGATAGGGTTGCTCTACCAATTAACAGAATGAAAGTTCTGTCCAAAATAACAATATGATTTATTAAGACTGAACACAAAATAATAAACAAAAACACATGAAACATTTACAATACATCAAATTGGCTCAAATTGGATACTCAAACAAACGCTGTGAATGTGAAGTTGTCCCTAAACTAGATTGTGAGGATTATGACGAAGTGGTATGTGCAGCCAATTCCTTGCAACTCAAATCATAGAGAAAACACATAGCCAACCCAACATTAATTGCTGCTACCCAAGACAGAACAAAGTTAGAAAAAGATGAACAGGCGCGCTCTGCTGAGCTCTGATTATCACCTAGGAAAATCCCTGTCTGCCGGTGCTGCGGACATACCTTACCAAACTGTCTTCTTAACTGCCAGAACACGATCTGGCGTACCAGAGGCGATGGCTGGTTGCTTCGACGTCCTCGACCGAAAGGCGAGAACCGACTACCCACAAGAGCACCCGTACAAAATCGAACACAGAACATTCCCGCCCCCACGACAGTGACCGTGGTTAACCGTTCCAATCAGCAACTCGAAAACCGGCGGAAAATTCCACTCCATTGCCGGAACACTACCATTCCACCAATGGAGATTCTTGGCGCCAATTTCTGCGCCGCTTTTGCTACGTCACGGAGCTATGCCCTGAGTAAGCCAATCACAGTTACGATTTTGCAGAAAGCGCGGGAATTTGCCCGCCACAACTGCCTGGGTACACAAGTCATTCCCACGCCTCGCTGGTAGCCCGCCAGAAAGTGTTTTCGCTAAGTTTCTGCGAAGTAACGGAACTTCTAGCCCAGCCGCTACTTCAGGCCCCTGCGGGCGTGCCTCTTGACAATGTCGGCGTCTGGAAAGCATTCAATCGACTCTCTCACACCCGTCGGCTTACCCTTTCAAAGTCAGAAGAGCCCGCCTGTCACCGGACCACACGGATGATGAGAGACGCTGCGTGGGAAGTCCGGGTGTGAAGGAATAGCAACTTTCCACCGCATGCAATTAGAGAGGAGAATCGTAAGATAGAAATATGAGAGGGGGCTCATGCCACCTCTCAAGTTAACTCAGACGAATGAGCTTACCTCGCAACATGCTCTGCTCACACTGTGCAGCGTTGTCCATTGTAGTCAACTGTGGTCGTGGATTAACGCTGGTAAATACTGGACTCTATATAGCTGGATCCATGCATTGCTACACAAAATAAACGTTACTCTATCCTGCAGTTCCGGAAGTGTGAGAGGGAGATTATGATGGTAACCTGCTCCAGTTAAGAGTACTGGAAGAAATAGAGATCCATCCAGAATGTTCATACAGAACCACTGATAGCGAGATCTAACGGTTATTACTGTAGCATTATGTGTATGTAGGCATGCTAATCAGCCACCTAGAATGGTACGAGATGAGGTGACTTTGTTTGTGAAGCTGAGCGCTGCCAGAAAACCCCCACCCCGCCAAAGAGCGCGGCCAGTCCAGAGGCAGTGACCGTTGCTGGCGAGCCCAGATGCAGGCGCAAATGTGTGGCGGCAAATGTAAATTTGGACGATCCGTCGCTCGCTTTAGAGGAATGGCTGTGTTCTAGCAATGGCCACGTGTCAGATAAACTGAAAGACGGCTTTTTACAGATCTTCGAAATCCGACAGTAATTCACAGACAAATATTAAAGCAAATCTGAACACATCTGCGAAGTCAGAAAAATAAGGCACATCCAACGACACAACTAGTCAATTTTTCTCAGTAACTGAATGTTTCCACAATGAAACTCTGAATTTACAACTTCTAAATGCTTCATATTATTTCGACAAATGATATCTCTGGTGATAGCATTGCACTATACCTATTATCCCTGAAAGCCGCTCATCTGTATCTATTTTAGTTATTGCCTTATGACACCTTTTCACAGCTTTTTGTTATGCAAATATTTGTGAGAACATTGTATTTTCCACAATTACATAGGAGATGAATGCAGCGTGAATACATTATGAAATATTTGTGTGTTAACTTAATGAATATGTTACTATTTTTGCCAGGTATTTATTGAACTATTAATTAAAACTGCTAATATAAAATCATGGTAATTTGAGAAGTGGTCAATCGCATATGTTGGCTAACATCACTACTGTAAAGAGTGCCAGAAGCCACTTCTGTGAAGTAGACATAAATAATGCTTAAACAGTGTTTAGTGACAGTCTGTTCTCGTGTAAAGTGAGCACACTTGCACAAGAATACTAGCGTATTTATTTGTGAACAAACTTTTATTTGTAATTTCTTGTAAATGATTTGAGTGTGACCTAATGTTTATAACATATATTCTGTTTAAGTTTTGTTGCAGTTTATTAGTTTAGATTGGAAAGTGGTCAAGTTGAGTCATATCATCACTTTGAACTTAAGAGTGATGTGTTTTTGGTGAGGTTGGCCTTTAGCCAATGAGAGTTGGACACTGCTGAAGTAAAGTTGTGACAGACACGTTTTAGAGTGAAGAGCTCAAGGCAGCGGGTCTAGACACTTGAGTCGACTTCTTGAAGAAGGCAGACCTGCCTGAAGTAACGTCAGTTATTCGATCACATAGGTGATTGATTTTGGTCGGTGAACGGGCGCTACAATAGTCTAACTTTTCCCGACTGCATTGCAGAATTGACAATACATGGAATATTAGTTTCTATTCGTCATCTTGAGTGTGTTAATTTGTAAATCATCACTTTGAACTCTGAAATGTTTTGATCTGGTGAATATTTCGTGCATTGTGATCACGAAATGGCCTTGAGTTTTGCGTATCTTTGATGCCTATTTAGTTTTGGGATTCTGCTAGCATTCACCTAACATTCTCAACGTAAATTTACTGCATTTGGAAAGTTTATTGTCTGTTTGAATATGAATGGGATATTGCAGGACTACTTTCAGTAATTTGAGATGTCCTTTCTTGAATAAACATTATTCAACATAATTCTCTGCTGTCTTTATCAATTATTGATGTTAGAATAGAACTCTTTTTATTATTCATTTAAGATTTATTTTATATTTCTAGGTATTTTATTAATTGCAATTCTAGCCACTGCAAAGGCTAATTGACTGCAGAATAACAGCTACAGATTATTATTTGCAGCGACATAGCTGCTGGGCATAAAAGCAGTCGAATACTGTTCGACCCTATTACAACAGAGATCTATTACTTTTTAAACAGAGCCATGCACAGTCCAACTACCGAAGGTGCGAGGAGCATCAGGCAAAGTCGCAACTGGTTTGTTCGTGTGGGATGCTATTTAGAGAGCATTTGTCTTGAGCCATATAGGAAAACATTGGAAAATTAAATTTTGAAGCTGGGCAGCGATCTGAACCACCATCCTCGTGAACGCGACTGCGCACATAATTTTAGCCTCATTTACGAATAATATGCGTTTGTGCGAAGGAGCAACATTAGCGTTTTGATGAAACCACTAAACATATTCCATATCGGTTGTGAAGTCGAGTGGCTGCCCCATCTGAGCATGATATTCCATGTCTGTTGTACCTCTGCAGTACGAGGTGCATTCAAGTTCTAAGGCCTCCGATTTTTTTTCCAATTAACTACTCACCCGAAATCGATGAAAGTAGCGTTACTTCTCGACGTAATCGCCCTGCAGACGTACACATTTTTCACAACGCTGACGCCATGATGCCATGGCAGCGGCGAAGGCTTCTTTAGGACTCTGTTTTGACCACCGGAAAATCGCTGAGGCAATAGCAGCACGGCTGGTGAATCTGCGGCCACAGATTGTGTCTTTCATTGTTGGAAAAAGCCAAAAGTCACTAGGAGCCAGGTCAGGTGAGTAGGGAGCATGAGGAATCACTTCAAAGTTGTTATCACGAAGAAACTGTTGCATAACGTTAGCTCGATGTGCGGGTGCATTGTCTTGGTGAAACAGCACACGCGCAGCCCTTCCCGGATGTTTTTCTTGCAGTGCAGGAAGGAATTTGTTCTTCAAAACATTTTCGTAGGATGTACCTGTTACCGTAGTGCCCTTTGGAACGCAATGGGTAAGAATTACGCCCTCGATGTCCCAGAACATGAACACCATCATTTTTTCAGCACTGGCGGTTACCCGAAATTTTTTTGGTGGCGGTGAATATGTGTGCTTCCATTGAGCTGACTGGCGCTTTGTTTCTGGATTGAAAAAATGGCATCCACGTCTCATCCATTGTCACAACCGACGAAAAGAAAGTCCCACTCATGCTGTCGTTGCGCGTCAACATTGCTTGGCAACATGCCACACGGGCAGCCAAGTGGTCGTCCGTCAGCATTCGAGGCACCCACCTGGATGACATTTTTCGCATTTTCAGGTCGTCATGCAGGATTGTGTGCACAGAACCCACAGAAATGACAACTCTTGAGGCGCTCTGTTCAACAGTCATTCGGCGATCCCCCAAAACAATTCTCTCCACTTTCTCGATCATGTCGTCAGACCAGCTTGTGCAGGCCCGAGGTTGTTTCGGATTGTTGTCACACGATGTTCTGCCTTCATTAAACTGTCGCACCCACGAACACACTTTCGGCACATTCATAACTCTATCACCACATGTCTCCTTCAACTGTCGATGAATTTCAATTGGTTTCACACCACGCAAATTCAGAAAACGAATGATTGCATACTGTTCAAGTAAGGAAAACGTCGCCATTTTAAGTATTTAAAACAGTTCTCATTCTCGCCGCTAGCGGTAAAATTCCATCTGCCATACGGTGCTGCCATCTCTGGGACGTATTGACAATGAACGCGGCCTCATTTTAAAACAATGTGCATGTTTCTATCTCTTCCCAGTCCGGAGAAAAAAATATCGGAGGCCTTAGAACTTGAATGCACCTCGTACTCTCTAAACGATTGTATGTTCAGCACACATAGCAAATACTATAGAGCATATAGTGATAGAAGGTGCGTTATAGAAGTTCTCTGAATTCTGACTGAAGTATGTTTTTCTCATATCTCTTAAGTTTCTGCTGCTTAGTAGTCTGAATATAGTTACATGGGTCGTAAAGTATATTGATCTGAAGAGTCTAGTGTGGACACTGTGCAATAATGCTGAGGTACGCCAGTTATCTGCGGATGACATTTCAATGAAGAACCTTTTATTTAAATAGTATTTCTTCATTATTCAATTGATCCTTTTACACAGAAACTGTCGATGATATTCATACAAAAGTAGCTCTCACAGAAATCAACAAAAATCTGTATTAGTCAAACTAATATTATAAATACGAAAGTAACTCTGTCTGTTACACTTTGACGACTAAACCGCTGAACCGATTTTGATGAAATTTGGTGCGGAGATAGTTTGAACGTTGAGGAATAACATAGGCTTTATAAAGTGTATAGTTGCGAGTGGATGCATAAATAATGAATGAGAATATTCTCGGACGAGATCAACCGTATCTAATGATATGGCTAGGAAATGTTGAACGGAGAAGCTAAATCTTATTGTTTCTGCCAAATAACTGTTCAGTTAATAGCTGGCAAGCCCCCATGTGCAGCTGCACGAATAATAAATTGTAAATCAGTGAGTCACTGTTTACAGGGCCTCCAAAATGTGGTTGAATTTTTAAGTGTTGGCTGTGCTACAATCTAGGGGCCAAACAACCAATCTATTGCATTAACGTTAAAATAAATTCAGTCACAAGTTCATATAAATGCAGGAATTTGTGGTGAAAATAATGTTCGCTATTCACAATGTTTTAAATTTTAACAAAAGTGAGTTTGTTTCAAATTAAATAGCACTTACCAATTAGTAGTCATTCGTTACAGAAATAATAATCATCTGAATGAAGGCTTAAAGGAAATAGAACAGTATCTCACGTTCTATAAACTTCTGAAAAAGTCATGGGAAAATAATTAGAATTCCTTTAGCGCAGGTCTAAAGTTAAAGTTTCACAATTGTGAACTAACTAAATGCTGAGTGCAAATCACTCTCAGAAATAGCGGCAATAAAGCAGCCTTTTCAGGTGCAACAGTCTGAATGATTGACTGATCTGGCCTTGTAACATTAACCAAAACGGCCTTGCTGTGCTGGTACTGCGAACGACTGAAAGCAAGGGGAAAATACAGCCGTAATTTTTCCCGAGGGCATGCAGCTTTATTGTATGGTTAAATGATAATGGCGTCCTCTTGGGTAAAATATTCCTGAGGAAAATGATCCCCCATCCGTATCTCCGGGCGGGGACTACTCAGGACGACATCGTAATCAAGAGAAATAAAACTGGCGTTCAACGGATCGGAGCGTGCAAGGTCAGATCCCTTAATCGGGCAGGTAGGTTAGAAAATTTAAAAAGGGAAATGAATAGGTTACAGTTAGATATAGTGGGAATTAGTGCAGTTCGGTGGCAGGAGGAACAAGACTTCTGGTCAGGTGAATACAGGGTTATAAATACAAAATCAAATTGGGGTAATGCTGGAGCAGGTATAATAATGAATAAAAAAACAAGAATGCGGGTAAGCTACTACAAACAGCATAGTGAACGCATTATTGTGGCTAAGATAGACACGAAGCCCACGCCTAGCACAGTAGTACAAGCTTATATGCCAACTAGCGCCGCAGATGACGAAGAGATTGATGAAATGTATGATGAGATAAAAGAAATTCTTCAGATAGTGAACGCAGACGAAAATTTAATTGTCATGGGTGACAGGAATTCGATAGTAGGAAAAGGGAGAGAAGGAAACGTACTAGGTGAATATGGAATGGGGGTAATAAATGAAAGAGGAAGCCGCGTGGTAGAATTTTGCACAGAGCATAACTTAATCATTGCTAACACATGGTTCAAGAATCATAAAAGAAGGTTGTACACATTGAAGAGGCCTGGAGATACTCGAAGGTTTCAGACAGATTATATATTGGTAAGACAGAGATTCAGGAACCAGGTTTTAAATTGTAAGACATTTCCAGGAGCAGATCTGGACTCTGACCACAATCTATTGGTTATGAGCTGTAGATTAAAACAGAAGAAACTGCTAAAAGGTCGGGATTTAATGAGATGGGATCTGGATAAACTGACAGAACCAGAGGTAGTAGAGAGTTTCAGGGGGAAAATTAGGGAACGATTGACAGGAATGGGGGAAAGAAATACAGTAGAAGAAGAATGGGTACATTTGAGGGATGAAATAGTGAAGGAAGCAGAGGATCAAGTAGATAAAAAGACGAGGGCTAGTATAAATCTTTGGGTAACAGTAGATATATTGAATTTAATTGATGAAAGGAGAAAATATAAAAATGTAGTAAATGAAGCAGGCAAAAAGGAATACAAACATCTCAAAAATGAGATCGACAGGAAGTGCAAAATGGCTAAGCAGGGATGGCTTTAGGACAAATGTAAGGATGTAGAGGCATCTCTCACTTGGGGTAAGATAGATACTGCCTACAGGAAAATTAAAGAGACTTGTATGAATATCAGGAGCTCAGATGGAAACCCAGTTCTAAGCAAAGAACAGAAAGCAGAAAGGTGGAAGGAGTATATAGAGGGTCTGTACAAGGGTGATGTACTTGAGGACAATATTATGGAAATGGAAGAGGATGTACATGAAGATGAAATAGGAGATAGGATACTGAGTGAAGAGTTTGACAGAGTACTGAAAGACCTAAGCCGAAACAAGGCCCCTGGAGTAGACAACATTCCATTAGAACTACTAACAGCCTTAGGAGAGCCAGCCCTGACAGAACTCTACTATCTGGTGAGCAAGATATATGAGACAAGCGAAATACCTTCAGACTTCAAGAAGAATTTAGTAATTCCAATCCAAAAGAAAACAGGTGTTGACAGATGTGAAAATTAACGAACTATCAGTTTAATAAGCCACGGCTGCAAAATACTAACACGAATTCTTTACAGACGAATGGAAAAACTGGTAGAAACCGACCTTGGGGAAGATTAGTTTGGATTCCGTAGAAATGTTGGAACCCGTGAGGCAAGACTGTCCATAGGACTTACCTTAGAAAATAGATTAAGGAAAGGCAAACCTACATTTCTAGCTTTTGTAGACTTAGAGAAAGCTTTTGACAATGTTGACTGGAATACTCTCTTTCAAATTCTGAAGGTGGCAGGGGTAGAACACAGAGAGCGAAAGGCTTTTTCCAATTTGTACAAAAACTAGATGGCTGTTATAAGAGTCGAGGGGGATGAAAGGGAAGCAGTGGTAGGGGAGGGCATTAGATTAGGAAATGAGGCGCTTAAAGTAATAAATGAGTTTTGCTATTTGGGGGGCAAAATAACTGATGCTGGTCGAAGTAGAGAGGTTATAAAATGTAGACTGGCAATGGCAAGGAAAGCGTTTCTGAAGAAGAGAAGTTTGTTATTATTGGGTTCTAATTCCCTCAGCAATACCCGATTTGATTCGACTACATTCCATTATCCTCGTTTTGCTTTTTTATTGATGTTCATCTTATGTCCTCCTTTCCAGACACTGTCCATTCCGTTCAACTGGTCTTCCAGATCCTTTGCTGTCTCTGACAGAATTACAATGTCATCGGCGAACCTCAAAGTTTTTATTTCTTCTCCATGGATTTTAGTTCCTACTCCGAATTTTTCTTTTGTTTCCTTTACTGCTTGCTCAATATACAGATTGAATTACTTAAAAACTACATTTCGTATCAAGGGCATGTTTCCACTCACGCATTCGTCTTTTATTTGTCTTTGTAAGCTTACGACTGGCTTCCCTATAAGTAGTTGGGTTTAGTTTTTATTAGATTCTTTTCTTGTTTGATATTTGTTCCGTGTTTCACGCTAACGGCCAGGTCTTCCCAACCTCGCGGGCAGAACAGGCGTTTACGTGAGCCGCGGCCTAAAATTCTCGTTCTCAGAGCGTCTGCCAATCACTGCCCCCCAAAGGGTGCCGCCATCTATTGATGACGCTTCAAAAATCGTGCGACTACTGAGCCCTGCCCGGATGGTCGATCTCCCTTCCCAGCTGTCAAACACTCGCCTCTTCGGCTGTTAACGTCACAACAGGTAGCGCGCGCAGTGATGCGTCTGTTTTTTAAAGGTTCTCTCACCATTACTGGGATATGCCGTCTCATAGTACAAGAGATTTACTACTTCAAAGAATATGGCCCGAAATATGGAAACATAATTTACTCACTGACTTTTGAGCTGTGTCATATTTCTGAAAATGTTCTACATAATACGCTTTAATGTTGTAAATACAATGCTTATTAATCCTCGACGTGTTTTATCTATACTTCCATACTAATATCAGTTACAAGGGCATCGAACTTTATCTGCTTAACCTTGCCCATCTCTTATAGCTTCTGAGATGCTTCAAGACTGAACACGATGGTGCCACTAAAACGCTGTACGATAAGCAGAGAGAGGTCAATCCTTTAGGCGTCGAATGTGGGAAGCTTTTAGTGACGCTGCTTTGTTCATGATATGCAAGCACTGCAGCAGGTAACAGGTAGACTCGTCAAAACAGCTGACATTATTGCACGTACAATTATACAATTTGCACTGCATCCAACTACCAGTTATTTATTTTTTTCTCATGAATTAAAGCAATTTAAAAATTTTAGAAACATCACATTTTATTTTAGTGACATCATCATCACTCATCGTAATAAATCTTGTCTCCACCAATATTCATGCCTGACACAGAACACTCACCGCCCGATGTGCGGTCGTATTTCGTTATAACAAGTATTATGGGGGAGAATTCCTTGCTAAGCTTTTTTATACCAACAGGTCACCAGTACACCTACTGTACAGGAGGTAACCATCGACAGGCGGCAGCACTGTTTGGCAAAATGTTCGTCAAAAATTCCTGCCGTCAGATGTCAAATCCACTTGCTTGGATGAAATCTACGGGAAAGTTCCAACAAGAGTGAAATTGCACGAAATCACTCTAACAACAAATCCTCCCTACAGAAAACTTCAGCTATAGGATACTCTCACTTAGAACCCAGTACGTTATCCTCGATGGTGAGTGTTCATCGGAGGTGAGGGTATCATCTGGAGTGCCCCAGGGAAGTGTGGAACGTCCGCTGTTGTTTTCTATCTACATAAATGATCTTTTGGATAGGGTGGATAGCTATGTGCGGCTGTTTGCTGATGATGCTGTGGTGTACGGGAAGGTGTCGTCGGTGAGTGACTGTAGGAGGATACAAGATGACTTGGACAGGATTTGTGATTGGTGTAAAGAATGGCAGTTAATTCTAAATATAGATAAATGTAAATTAATGGAGATGAATAGGAAAAAGTATCCTGTAACGTTTGAATACTCCATTAGTATGTAGCGCTTGACACGGTCGCATCGACTAAATATTTGGGCGTAACATTGCAGAGCGATATGAAGTGGGACAAGCATGTAATGGCAGTTGTGGGGAAGGCGGATAGTCGGCTTCGGTTCGTTGGTAGAATTTTGGGAAGATGTGGTTCATCTGTGAAGGAGCCCGTTTATAAAACACTAATACGACCTATTCTTGAGTACTGCTCGAGTGTTTGGGATCCCTACCAGGTCGGATTGAGAGAGGACATAGAAGCAATTCAGAGGCGTGCTGCTAGATTTGTTACTGGTAGGTTTGTTCATCACGCGAGTGTTACGGAAATGCTTCAGGAACTCGGGTGGGAGTCTCTAGAGGAAAGGAGGCGTTCTTTTCGTGAATCGCTATTGAGGAAATTTAGAGAACCAGCATTTGAGGCTGACTGCAGTACAATTTTACTGCCACCAACTTACATTTCGCGGAAAGACCACAAAGATAAGATAAGAGAGATTAGGGCTCGTACAGAGGCATATAGGCAGTCATTTTTCCCTCGTTCTGTTTGGGAGTAGAACAGGGAGAGAAGATGCTAGTTGTGGTACGAGGTACCCTCCGCCACGCACCGTACGGTGGATTGCGGAGTATGTATGTAGATGTAGATGTAGATTCGTTTTTCGGATTAAAATGCAATTTGGTCTTGGACAACGAAGAAATTAACTTTAATTACCAAAGCGCGCACTACAACCATCGATTCAAATGTCACTTTCCAACAGGACTCGCTCCTGTTCCCAGGGGCCACATATGGGTCGTATGTTTAGTACATAACCCATTCCATTTACTATTCGATCACTGCTACGGTCGCAGGTTCGAATCATGCCTCGGGCATGGGTGTGTGTGATGTCCTTAGGTTAGTTAGGTTTAAGTAGTTCTAAGTTCTAGGGGACTTATGACCTAAGATGTTGAGTCCCATAGTGCTCAGAGCCATTTGAACCATACTATTCGATTAACATAGCTGCTCTGACATTATTAGACTACCAATCTTATTTGCAACAGCAACTATGGATCATGCGAGAAGGGTGCGGCAGAAAATATGTTGAGCGTTTCCAATAGCTTCCAATCATCTTTCTTTGTTTGCATTGACGACGTATAGAAGTTGGAATTCGGAGGACCAACGACGTTCTCGGGATGTAACAAATGACTGCGCATAGCATCCGTTCGAAACTTGGAAAAAAGTGTGCAATTATCATGTATATTAACGTTGACACAAATGTTATCGCTCTTTCATAGAATTTTATAAAATGATTGACACGCAGGTGTCTACACATTCCTTACTACTACTACTAATGGATTCGGTAAATAACCATTAACCATTATCACAGTATCTGTAAACAGAAACAAAAAAGAAAGAACAGTACATGAAGATGCACAACAGTACAGTCAGTTACACATGGTGTGATATAACCCAATACCTAAAAAGTTTTATATACCACTTACGTGTAGCGCGGAGTCATGTCAGTATGGCATTGCCATTAATACAGCCCCATAGGAACTGCCGAAGATCAAAAGCACAAACAGGTATCCTTATTCAAGACGGGGTGTGTCAGAAGTGAAAGCACAGTTACAAGCGATCCTCTTGTGAATGTAAACAAATCAAAGAGAAACGGATGATAGATGTACGTGATGAAAAGCATACCAACGCAAAATTTTTACTAGTGCTGCTCTATGACATTCGTTTAAAAATTTGTTTAGTTACATTACAAAATATAGAATCTAGACATAGAAAAAAATAGGTATTTAAAACTACAGGATAGTTGTATAAACTGTTAATGAAAAAAGAAATAAATAGTAACATCTCAGAGTAAACAGTGTAAAATCATAAAAGGTTTAACAGTTAAATTGGCATGTAAGTGCGAATTATGAAAATATGGAAGGTGTAGTTAGCAACTTTTCCTGGTGATCTTACATACATATTATTACACACACATGTATATTGGTGACTAATCGTATTAGCATTTAAATGCATAGTAACAGATTTTCGATTAGCTGTGGAAAAATTACAATCAGCTTAAATGAGCAACGTCACCCATTTAATGCTGAGTACAAATGATGGAGAAAGGCGATCACAGTAATCTGTCTAATAAATATAAATAAAAAGAAAAGTAAGTGAAGCTAAAATATAGTAATATCACTGTCAAGGTGTGGTATCTAATGTCAAATGTGTAATAACTAGCAAAACACTGGGTTGGATTCATAATTTGTGTGATAATGTGAGAAACAGAATTGGTGACTAAATCACATAGGAAGCGTTATGTATGACAAATAACAGGCTTTATAACAGGCTAGAGACAGAATGTAAGCACTAATATAAACAAACAATAATCACACTTGTGTGATATAATAAATATTACAAATTTTTTAAAACAGTCAGAATGTATCAGTGACATGCAACATCCTCTCTCGGTAAAAATAAGACCATAATATTCGCAGAAGATAAGTACCACAATGCGACAAATTAGTATTGGGATAGGGGAAGGGGAGGGGGGGGGAAGTGTTGTTATGCATGAAGCAGTAAGATTCTGAAGAAAGACATACAGACAACAGTAAGTCATGGATTTCATGAAACTGTTGGTAACGGCATTCAAAAAATGTTTCACCTTTCGTAGAAATTAATCTGACTTATCATGCTACCCTCGCAGAGACACAATACGCTTTTCCAGCTACTGTAGACACAATGCAACCAAGTGGATTAGCAAAGTACTGTCCATACCACATCTGCAAGTCTCTTAGACGCTCCTGGATCTGCGGATATTAAAATACTGTAAACCAGTTTAATATGTTTGGCATGCTGGAACCTGACGGTAGGCTTGTCTCTAGCCTCAGTTTTCGTCTTCTGAAATCTAAAGTCATAATTTACATTCCATAGACTATGAACGTATAGGCCTCTCAGTTCAACTGAAATTTAATTTTATCCATTGTTTTTGAGTGTTTCGTCCGCGAGTGTTTTACTTTCGTAAAATGAATTACAAACCGCCTTCACTCACAAGTTGTGTTTATTTACTGCACTATGCCTTTCGAGCCCTGGAGGCTGATCTTCAGGTGCTTTTTAATGATTTGCATCAGGTTTTTTTAGTTGTTTGCCTTTTGATATTACATTTTTGTGTTACAACATGGTTCATTGTGGATATAAGTTTAACACCGTTAATAATATGAAAATAACTTACAGTTTAACATTGTATGATGTCTGCTTCTGTTGTGCAGTTGGTATACACAATATACATCTTTAATTTTGCAGTACATACTGGATATATACATAGTCACACACTTTTCACACATTGTAGTTGCAGAACGTAAACATACCAAAGATTCTCGTTCATACAGATCTTCTACTTCTAAATATAACCGTTTTCTTGTTTCACAGAAGATAATATGATATAGTATTATTAGTACACATGTATCATTAAAATAATTATTTGGCACCATGTTGTAGGTTGTCAGCTGTTTGTACTATTATAGATTTGATTCCTCAGGAAAAAATAAACTTTTAAAGGTGTAGAAAAAATTGTGGCTGTTAAACTCTGTTTGTTCATTCAAGCGCCGCGGCTTCACACTTCTGTGCACCGTGTTCAAATCCGATTATTATTTTTATTTTTGTTTTTCATTTATATCCGTAGAAGATTACTACACGAATGTCTTCCAATGTATACTGAAATAACGTCGTGATTATTGGTCTACTAACTGTATATCTGGAGAAGAATTTAAAAAAATAAATAAATCAATGGACAAGTTATTCGAAATTATTTTAGTTAGGTGAAATTCCTGTAGTGTATCTTGATTCATAATTAGTTGCAAGGGCCACATTGTATAAAAGTGATCCGTTGTACATAGTTTACAGCAAAATTATTGCTAACGCATGAAATCTTCAAAATGTTAATGACGTTTCTTTCCCGAGTGGGATTCATTACAAAGAAATGTCGCTGTGGCAAACCTGCCTTCACGGGATGCTCCTGGTGACCGTAATTTGTATGTTTCTAATGTTTCTATGATCAGTATCATCCAAGAGAATGTACCATATCTTCCTGAACAATAAAGGTCAGAATAAAACATAAGAAGTAAGAATGAAATGTAAGAATATGAGAATTAAAAAGATTGCAACCCCGAAATATACCATACACACGTGTATCATATAATAAATATATGAAAGTTATTGTAAAACCCAGTTGTAATTTTGGAATTAATATAACGCCCTTGTGTCTTCTAACTTGATAAGAAACATTCGTGTAGTAACCATCTACGAACACTGGTAGACAAATGAAAAACTAAAATAAAATAAATAAAAACAATAATCGGGTTTCGAACACGGACGAAGAGCGAGAAGCTGCCAGTTGAGCACGCTCGCTAAAAGGCATCTATACGACCTCAAAAATTTTGACCGCCGTTCTTTTGGAAACAGTCTCGTATCCATAGATAAGCTGAGACACGTGTTGACATACTGTGACCCATCTTCCACTGAGCGATGTTTCTGAGAAATCGGATTACGGCACTTGCCGTGTTGTCCTTCTAAGTGACATTTGTTACTTACAAACGAAACAGGAATGACTCAAACATAACGCAGCTGCTGGTACTACAGACGTAGGACGTGCGTGTAATTGTGCAGAAAAAATAACAAACCACACCATGCCGCCATCTTTAGCCGCTGCAGATGTCAACAACACATCCAACCTCGCCAGGATAATGTGCGTTTAGGTCACCTAAGTTGCACTCCATCCCGAAGTGGAGATAACGAATTAACAACAATAATGAAACTTCCTGGCAGATTAAAACTGTATGACCGACCGAGACTCGAACTCGGGACCTTTGTCTTCCGCGGGCAAGTGCTTCAACATCTTTTTTTAATTTTTTTTTTAATCTCATTTTGTTCGATTTTGTTCGTTGCATCTGCTCGGGGCGGACGTCGTAAGACATCCGTTTAAGTTCGTTGTTGATCGATTAACTCAGGTTATATATATATATATATATATATATATATATATATATATATATATATATATATTACAGAGGGAGCTAACCCTCTGACCGAACACGCTGAGCTACCGTGCCGGCATCATGTGAGCTACCGAAGGACGACTTACGCCCGGTCCTCACAGCTTTACTTCTGCCAGTACCTCGTCTCTTACCTTACAAACTTTACGGGCTGTGGCTAAGCCATGTCTCCACAGTATCCTTTCTTTCAGGAGTGCTAGTTCTGCAAGGTTCGCAGGAGAGCTTCTGTAAAGTTTGGAAGGTAGGAGACGAGGTACGGGCAGAAGTAAAGCTGTGAGGAGCGGGCGTGAGTCGTGTTTCGGTAGCTCAGATGGTAGAGCACTTGCCCGCGAAATGCGAAGGTCCCGAGATCGAGTCTCGGTCGGGCACACAATTTTAATCTGTCAGGAAGTTTCTTATCAGCGCACACTCCGCTGCAGAGTGAAAATCTCATTCAGCTAACAACAATAATCATTATTATCGACCGGTTGTAATGCAAAAACAGACGAAAATGGTACTACCGACACTGTCCTTAGACAATTAACCGTAAAGTAATTATTATTGCCGTTTTCTGCAGATATACATGGGCAACCAGTATTACTGCGAATATATCCGCGGATATACTCCTTGCAAAGAATGTATTTTCTCTACAACGGAGAGTGCGCTGATTCGAAGCTAAATGAACTACTTATATACGAGTAAGTTGTACGAGCTCAAAGGAAAGACAAAGCGCAATTTTTTAAGAGGAGATGTTGATTTCAAAGCAGGTATATAGTTTTGAGGAAAGCCTTGGAGAATTATTTTTGGTTGCAACGCATAGTTGCTTTTGCTTCTCGACTAAATGCACTACATTACCTTTCTGAAAGTACGTACAGCACAAGTGGAAATAATTCATCTCTAATCCTCACAGTGTCGACGGAGAGCTAAGTGCAGAACCAAGCTGTCACGCCCGTGGCCGCAAACTTTAACGCACGGCGTAGTTTTTCGGGCTTTACTTCGCTTCACGCGAACCATTAAAAGTTTATTTTCATTAGCGTAATGGTTTTCATCGTAATGAATGGTCTGCCCAAGCGGCTGCAGCGCACATAACTTTTAATTGTAATCACGCTTGCGTTTAGCAGTTCAGAAACCCATCAGCAGAATGTGTCGGCTGTTAGAGGTACGATGTACAAAGTGACCGTATTTAAAGGGTTCCATTGTGTGGCTTGCAGAGTGTTTCTTGTGTAACGCGTTATCTCGGATATTTTCTTCAGCACCAATTTTAACCAAAACTGCAGTCCTTCGTACAGTATTCGCCTTTTCTCTTAATATACACTACTGGCCATTAAAATTGCTACACCAAGATGATGACGTGCTACAGAAGCGAAATTTAACCGACAGGAAGAAGATGCTGTGATATGCAAATGGTTAGCTTCTCAGAGCATTCACACATGCTTGGCACTGGTGGCGACACCTACAACGTGCTGACATGAGCAAAGTTTCCAACCGATTTCTCATACACAAACAGCAGTTGACCGGCGTTGCCTGGTGAATAGTAGTTGTGATGCCTCGTGTAAGGCAGAGAAATGCGTACCATCACATTTCCGACTTTGATAACGGTCGGATTGTAGCCTATCACGATTGCGGTTTATCCTATCGCGACATTGCTACTCGCGTTGGTCGAGATCCAATGACTGTTAGCAGAATTTGGAATCGGTGCGTTCAGGAGGGTAATACGGAACGCAGTGCTAGATCCCAATGGCCTCGTATCACTAGCAGTCGAGATGACACGCATCTTATCCGCATGGCTGTAACGGATCGCGCAGCCACGTCTCGAGCCCTGAGTCAACAGATGGGGACGTTTGCAAGACAACAACCATCTGCACGAACAGTTCGATGACGTTTGCAGCAACATGGACTATCAGCTCGGAGACCATGGCTGCGGTTACCCTTGACACTGCATCATAGACAGGAGCGCCTGGGATGGTGTACTCGACGACGAACCTGGGTGCACGAATATCAAAACGTCATTTTTTCGGATGAAACCAGATTCTGTTTACAGCATCATGATGGTCGCATCCGTGTTTGGCGACATCGCGGTGAACGCACATTGGAAGCGTGTATTCGTCATCGCCATACTGGCGTATCACCCGGCGTGATGGTATGGGGTGCCATTGGTTACACGTCTCGGTCACCTCTTGTTTGTATTGACGTCACTTTAAACAGTGGACGTTACATTTCATTCGATCCCAGTGAAACCCTGCATTTCAGCAGGATAATGCACGACCGCATGTTGCAGGTCCTTTACGGGCCTTTCTGGATACAGAAAATGTTCCACTGCTGCCCTGGCCAGCACATTCTCCAGATCTCTCACCAACTGAAAACATCTGGTCAATGGTGGCCGGGCAACTGGCTCGCCACAATACGCCAGTCACTACTCTTGATGAACTATGGTATCGCGTTGAAGCTGCATGGGCAGCTGTACCTGTACACGCCATCCAAGCTCTGTTCGACTCAATGTCGAGGCGTATCAAGGCCGTTATTATGGCCAGAGGTGGTTGCTCTGGGTACTGATTTCTCAGGTTCTACGTACCCAAATTGCGTGAAAATGTAATGACATGTCAGTTCTAGTATAATATATTTGTCCAATGAATATCCGTTTGTCATCTGCATTTCTTCTTGGTGTAGCATTTTTAATGGCCAGTAGTGTAAAAATATTTAAATGTGTCTTGCTTAACGTATAATTAAAAATTATAGAATCCCACAACTCCAGCACACACGTGATTGCACAGAAGGAGTCATAATGGACGGTGACATTGTGGGCATAGGCACTGGATAGCTTCAAGGGGAAGGGGCAGATGAAGGTTTCATTGAAGTGCGTAACGTAATGCTACGCGTAGGCAATGTTTTACATAAGGTAGCAGTATTTGTTTATTTCGACGTGTGGCTCAAGAATTTAGACACGATTAATAAAATCTGAACTTATTATGGCTAAAATCAGACTTTGCACCTCAAACTCCAGAGATCTTTTAAGTACCATAAACTTGGGCTCACCACTATGAAATGCATTGAACAGGCAATGAGCTGAAAATATGGAGTGCATGCTCATACTGAAGGGGCTAGATGCACTTCCATGACTTTTGGGTAAACCGCTCCAGTAAACACGCAATGAGGAAAAGAGAATGCTTTGTCTGTAAAACAGAGAAGCGAATTCGGCACTATACTTGAGATGAACCATAAAATTCCATGAATTCTGTTTTACGAGACGAAATTTCTGAATCGTACTATTCCATTACTTTATTCAGTTCATGCAGTGTTCGTTGTTTTACAGCTTAAAGAAAGTTAAGACAAACATTTCAATATGTACAGGGTGTTTCAGAAGTGATGGTCGACAGTTCACACGTGGAAAGTACAGGCCAATAGTAGCTAAAGGCTCCAATAAACATGGGTCCGCAAATCAACCGTTGCCGAGGTACCTCGTTAACTCAAATTGTGAACCAACTATAAAAACACCTGGATGTTATGCCATGTGATGTTAACCGGGGACCTAGAAACGACGGAGAGGCTCCGTCCCCGCCACAAATGGTCCAAATGGCTCTGAGCACTATGGGACTTAAAATCTGAGGTATCAGTCCCCTAGAACTTAGAACTACTTAAACCTAACTAACCTAAGGACATCACACACATCGATACCCGAGGCAGGATTCGAACCTGCGACCATAGCAGCAGCGCGGTTCCGGACTGAAGCGCCTAGAACCGCTCGGCCTCCCCACCACAGCCGCAGTGGTCCGCCACCCTACGACGACTACCGCAGTCCACTTCACCCTTCCGCCGCCCCACACCAAACCCACGGTTATTGTGCGGTTCGGCCCCCGGAGGACCCCCCAGGGAACGTCTCACACTCACACCAGACGAGTGTAACCCCTATGTTTGCGTGGTAAGAGAAATGGTAGTGTACGCGTACGTGGAGAACTTGTTTGTCTAACAATCGCCGACATAGTGTAGCTGAGGCGGAATAAGGGGAACCATTCCGCATTTGCGGAGGCAGATGGAAAACCGCCTAAAAACCATCCACAGGCTGGCCGGCTCACCGGGCCTCGACACAAATCCGCCGGGCGGATTCGTGCCGGGGACCGACGCTCCTTCCCGCCCGGAAAGCCGTGCGTCAGACCGCACGGCCAACCGGGCGGGCGAAAACCCCTGGATACCGCGGTATTTACGTTCGTATCTCCAGGTTTGGGATCGACTATCTGTTTGTTTCCTCATGGGCAACTACCTATCTTTCCCACTCCGTGCACTGTGCCGTTTCGGCCTCACGATCAGTTACGAATGTGAAGGCACCGTGAACAGAGATTACAGCAATGAAGAGAACGCTGAAGTTCACTTCATGTGTGGCAAAGCGAATGGCAGTGCCCTTGAGGCTGCACGACTGTGTGAAGAAGCTTTTCCTCTCCGTAGACAGCCCGACAGGAGTATATTTAGCCAGTTACACCAGCGCCTTAGAGAAACCGAGAGTTTCGCACATCATGTACGAGAAAGTCGACCCAGATCCATAACAACCGACGCTGAGGAAACGCATTGTACACGAACGTCCGAGCACTTCATCAAGGATTGCTGCCCAAGAGCGTATCCTGAGTCATAGCAGTATGTGGCAGGTTTTACATCGGCAAATACTCTATCGATATCATCTTCAGCGAGGGCAAGCCCTCAACAAAGCAGACTTCCCTCCTAGAGAGAATTTCTGCCAATGGGTACAACAACAGTGTAACCTGAATCTCCTGTTTGTAAGCGGTATTCTGTTCACGGATGAGGCTGGATTTACCCGTGACAGTATTTTTAACATTTGGGCCGATGTCACTACTAATGCAACACACGCATCACGGTATCAGCACCGGTATTCGTTGAACATCTGGGGAGAATTACTCTGAGACTGCATAACTGGACCACGCTTCCTACCATAGAGACTAACAGGATAACAATACATGTTATTTCTGTGGACTGTACTTCAAGATGTACATGATGATGTCCCACTGAACCAACGCCTGAAGATGCGGTTCATGCACGACGGTGCTCCAGAACATTTGTATTTACGAGTACGGCGGCTTCTAGCTCGGACCTATGGTGAAGACTGGATAGTGTGAAGACGTCGCTAGTTGCGACCTATATGAGACTTTTTTCTGTTTTCTTTCTCGCTTTATTTCTTCGTAGTTGAGCATGAATTTCTGGTGATGCAGCACAGTGTTTACTTTCTCCTAAAATGTAATGAGTAACTGTTTGTTGACAATAATAACACGCAAATTACATTACATATCTTTTGTACAGGAGTAACTAGGTTTTCTTGTCCAGTGAATATGTAAAATATGCTGATTCTTCGTTTATCATTTATTGCATTAATTTTATTGTAATGACTTTGTAAAGTTAAATGTATACTGAGATATTGTACAAGCAGAGCGAGAGCTATCAGAATATCGATTGTGAGCGAACAGTATGAGGAGATCGTGTGTGGACTCGTGTTTGTACCGAGAAGGCGGAAGGAGGTTAAAAGTGTGCTAACTGTGTTGTGTCGTGACACAGTCGGTGCGAACGAACCTGATTACCGATGAGATACATTTCTGCTCCTTCCTGTAATGGAATGTAAAAACGTTTAAATTGGACAGAGAAGCTGGACTGTGTAAAGCTGCCAAATGAACTGGGCCACGTAACTATGACAATATACACTCCTGGAAATTGAAATAAGAACACCGTGAATTCATTGTCCCAGGAAGGGGAAACTTTATTGACACATTCCTGGGGTCAGATACATCACATGATCACACTGACAGAGCCACAGGCACATAGACACAGGCAACAGAGCATGCACAATGTCGGCACTAGTACAGTGTATATCCACCTTTCGCAGCAATGCAGGCTGCTATTCTCCCATGGAGACGATCGTAGAGATGCTGGATGTAGTCCTGTGGAACGGCTTGCCATGCCATTTCCACCTGGCGCCTCAGTTGGACCAGCGTTCGTGCTGGACGTGCAGACCGCGTGAGACGACGCTTCATCCAGTCCCAAACATGCTCAATGGGGGACAGATCCGGAGATCTTGCTGGCCAGGGTAGTTGACTTACACCTTCTAGAGCACGTTGGGTGGCACGGGATACATGCGGACGTGCATTGTCCTGTTGGAACAGCAAGTTCCCTTGCCGGTCTAGGAATGGTAGAACAATGGGTTCGATGACGGTTTGGATGTACCGTGCACTATTCAGTGTCCCCTCGACGATCACCAGTGCTGTACGGCCAGTGTAGGAGATCGCTCCCCACACCATGATGCCGGGTGTTGGCCCTGTGTGACTCGGTCGTATGCAGTCCTGATTGTGGCGCTCACCTGCACGGCGCCAAACACGCATACGACCATCATTGGCACCAAGGCAGAAGCGACTCTCATCGCTGAATACGACACGTCTCCATTCGTCCCTCCATTCACGCCTGTCGCGACACCACTGGAGGCGGGCTGCACGATGTTGGGGCGTGAGCGGAAGACGGCCTAACGGTGTGCGGGACCGTAGCCCAGCTTCATGGAGACGGTTGCGAATGGTCCTCGCCGATACCCCAGGAGCAACAGTGTCCCTAATTTGCTGGAAAGTGGCGGTGCGGTCCCCTACGGCACTGCGTAGGATCCTACGGTCTTGGCGTGCATCCGTGCGTCGCTGCGGTCCGGTCCCAGGTCGACGGGCACGTGCACCTTCCGCCGACCACTGGCGACAACATCGATGTACTGTGGAGACCTCACGCCCCACGTGTTGAGCAATTCGGCGGTACGTCGACCCGGCCTCCCGCATGCCCACTATACGCCCTCGCTCAAAGTCCGTCAACTGCACATACGGTTCACGTCCACGCTGTCGTGGCATGCTACCAGTGTTAAAGACTGCGATGGAGCTCCGTATGCCACGGCAGACTGGCTGACACTGACGGCGGCGGTGCACAAATGCTGCGCAGCTAGCGCCATTCGACGGCCAACACCGCGGTTCCTGGTGTGTCCGCTGTGCCGTGCGTGTGATCATTGCTTGTACAGCCCTCTCCCAGTGTCCGGAGCAAGTATGGTGGGTCTGACACACCGGTGTCAATGTGTTCTTTTTTCCATTTCCAGGAGTGTAGCTATGGACAGACGACATTGTAGTTACGGTGTTCTGGAAAGAACTGTGTTCGCTGTGATTCTGCCGTGTGCATTTTAAATACTTTATAATTTCAATGCATATTCGCGTCGTCGCTGGCTATTGTGTGCATGAACCTTAACTGTGCCACAGGCGTATAGAAACTGTTTATTATGAATGTGCATGTTACAGCCAACAGCGGCGAGTTCGCGGTCGCGTTATTAGCGTCGTAAACGAATAGACTGTAATTCCGCGATCGAAATAGCTTTAAAACACTCTACTGAATTGTGTTATTTCAGCGTTGTGCATGAGAGACATAACAAATCGCTCGTGCAAGGCTTAATGTTGGCAACAACTGTAACAATGTCCAACTATCCAGTGGCTTATAATACACCACTGAGGAAATCGTCGCGCGAATGCAAAGTAAAATTCCACACGAGATAATTCATCTGCAGGATCTACACACGATGGAGCTTAATTCAAAACGCTGTCTGCAACTATAAGCTGCCGACGACATTGTTTCTCACTGCCCGCGTTGTAACAGATAAGGATAGCTACTTTAGCTCTTATCAAAGACTAAAACAACCATAAAAATTGTAAAATTTCTATTAGGAACTTGTTCAAAGAAACTAATCTTTAATTTGCTTCTGCTTTAAAATAAATGACATGTTAGTGAAATTTAGTGATAAATGTAGACATTGTTGACCTCCGTTAGTGTAGTTCTTTCCAGTCCTACGCCTGTTTCTTTCATTTATAATTTTATCGCTGCTGCCACTGCCTGCTGTTTTAAGTATATTTTGGTGAGTGTGAAATATTAGTGCACCGTAATTTCTGTGAGTGAACTAATGTGTAATTATTTAGCCACTGTATTTGTTCGAATTTTGGCGTTCGCTATGAAGCTGAATGCAAATTTTGGTGATAAGAATCTCCGTAAATTAGCTTACTATGCCTACTTTCATTCACTGCTTTCGTATGGCATCATATTCTGGGGTAATTCATCGTTGAGTAGAAAAGTATTCATTGCTCAAAAACGTGTAATCAGAATAATTGCTGGAGCCCACCCACGGTCATCCTGCAGACATCTATTTAAGGATCTAGGGATCCTCACAGTAACTTCACAGTATATATATTCACTTATGAAAATTGTTGTTAATAATCCAACCCAGTTCAAAAATGATAGCAGTGTGCATAGCTATAACACCAGGAGAAAGGATGATCTTCACTATGCAGGGTTAAATCTGACTTTGGCACAGAAAGGGGTAAATTATGCTGCCACAAAAGTCTTTGGTCACCTACCAAATAGCATCCAAAGCCTGACAGATAGCCAACTAACATTTAAAAATAAATTAAAAGAATTTCTAGATGACAACTCCTTCTACTCATTGGCTGAATTTTTATATATAAATTAAGGGGGGGGGGGGAACAACAACTTAAACATTAGTGTCATGCAATATTTTGTGTAATGTAATATCTTTTACAGACATCTTTTATTAACCTGACACGTTCCACATCATTACGAAGTGTCGTATTCATGATCTATGGAACAAGTATTAATCTAATCTAATCTAATCTAATCCAATGACAGCAGGACTGCTTACACCCGATTGATGCGCAGATGCGAGTAAAAATAATAACAAGTGTCTGACTGAGCACTGTACGTTTACTTAGAAGTGAATGTCTTATTGCCACATCATCATAACCATATATGCATGCAGTTGTACCGTACTTAACTGTGTATGCAGAGATGAATGATAGGCAAAATGGTCAAACGTTTGTTAGTAGGAATCAGAGTGTTTTTTTTCCACACCACATCAGATTTGCAATGAGCAGAATTGACTCATTGTTTTGTGGTAGCTTGGCAAAAATTTAGTGGCAGGGCTGAGTCACGATCATTACATATGGCTTGATTGATAACTGAACTAGTAACATAGCAGGTAAAGTCTTAATTCTGTTAGCCTTGTGTAGCTGGATAACTACATTTGTCGACTGCATAGCGACAGGAGATTATTATATTGATGCTGTCTTGTAGAATCTGCTAATCTGAGTATCGAAGTTTCGAAATTTTGGCATTAAGTGAAATTTGTTTTTGTTTGTGTTTGCCTTTATAATAAATACTTTATGACAGTCAAAGAGGATGAACGAGTAGCTAGTTTCAAGGTGTGGAGAGGTGACTAATTGAAAAGCAAAGAAGCAAAGTTTGTTATGGAAAAGGTGGGTAAAGGACCAAATATTAAAATGGAACCATGTGTCGAGAGACAAGTAGATGAGAAGAGAAGAGTAGAAAATATTTTAGCAGTGCTGTTAGTGAAAATGGAAGCAATGAGTAGAAAGACAGAAGCTGTTGATAGCAAGGTAGAAGATTTTAGTAAATCTCAAACGGATGTGGGGGATGAGTTCAAAAATCTAGATATAAAATTTGAACAAAGGTTGACCGATTTTAGCAAAGAATTTGAGGGGGGTTAGAAAGAAGAATTTCAGAGGTCAAGTTAGCACGGAAAAAGATGTTGAAAAGTTGAAAGATGAGACTGAGGAGACATTTAAAGAAACTGAGTTCGAGTTAAATGAAAAAGAAAAGAAATTTGAGACACTGATGAACGGCAACCAAAAATGTATTGCATCTCAACAATCGTTGACTTGTGGACTCAGTTTATTGGAGTTCTTTAGCTACTTTTGGCCTGTACTTTCGATATGCGAATTATTGACCATCACTTCTGAAACACCATATACATACAGGGTTATTACAAATGATTGAAGCGATTTCACAGCTCTACAATAACTTTATTATTTGAGATATTTTCACAATGCTTTGCATACACATACAAAAACTCAAAAAGTTTTTTTAGGCATTCACAAATGTTCGATATGTGCCCCTTTAGTGATTCGGCAGACATCAAGCCGATAATCAAGTTCCTCCCACACTCGGCGCAGCATGTCCCCATCAATGAGTTCGAAAGCATCGTTGATGCGAGCTCGCAGTTCTGGCACGTTTCTTGGTAGAGGAGGTTTAAACACTGAATCTTTCACTTAACCCCACAGAAAGAAATCGCATGGGGTTAAGTCGGGAGAGCGTGGAGGCCATGACATGAATTGCTGATCATGATCTCCACCACGACCGATCCATCGATTTTCCAATCACCTGTTTAAGAAATGCCGAACATCATGATGGAAGTGCGGTGGAGCACCATCCTGTTGAAAGATGAAGTCGGCGCTGTCGGTCTCCAGTTGTGGCATGAGCCAATTTTCCAGCATGTCCAGATACACGTGTCATGTAACGTTTTTTTTTTGCAGAAGAAGAAGGGGCCGTAAACTTTAAACCGTGAGATTGCACAAAACACGTTAACTTTTGGTGAATTGCGAATTTGCTGCACGAATGCGTAAGGATTCTCTACCGCCCAGATTCGCACATTGTGTCTGTTCACTTCACCATTAAGAAAAAATGTTACTTCATCACTGAAAACAAGTTTCGCACTGAACACATCTTCTTCCATGAGCTGTTGCAACGGTGCCGAAAATTCAAAGCGTTTGACTTTGTCATCGGGTGTCAGGGCTTGTAGAAATTGTAAACAGAAAGGCTTCTGCTTTAGCCTTTTCCGTAAGATTTTCCAAACCTTCGGATGTGGTACGTTTAGCTCCCTGCTTGCTTTATTCGTCGACTTCCGCGGGCTACGCGTGAAACTTGCCCGCACGCGTTCAACCGTTTCTTCGCTCACTGCAGGCTGACCCGTTGATTTCCCCTTACAGAGGCATCCAGAAGCTTTAAACTGCGCATACCATCGCCGAATGGAGTTAGCAGTTGGTGGATCTTTGTTGAACTTCGTCCTGAAGTGTCGTTGCACTGTTATGACTGACTGATGTGAGTGCATTTCAAGCACGACATATGCTTTCTCGGCTCCTGTCGCCATTTTGTCTCACTGCGCTCTCGAGCGCTCTGGCAGCAGAAACCTGAAGTGCGGCTTCAGCCGAACAAAACTTTATGAGTTTTTCTGCGTATCTGTAGTGTGTCGTGACCATATGTCAATGAATGGAGCTACAGTGAATTTATGAAATCGCTTCAATCATTTGTAATAGCCCTGTATATAAGATCGACTACGAGGAGCAGCCTTGTCCTACGCACATACCAGTGTATTCTGTAATGAATTCTCCTATCTTCCTCTCAACATATATCTGTATCTTGTCAGAGACTTTTTCAGCATTTACTTAAGTTTCTTCTGTCCATGATGTCACATAGCTTATTCTTTAGCACTATGTCAAAGGCCTTGACACTACAAACTCAATATCGGTGCTGCAGTTCCACTGTTTCCATTTCTCAATCATTTCTTTTTTATCGAAAAAATTACCCATGTTGCGAAATCCGCTCTTTTCCTCTAGAAAGACAGTCTCTCTCTACGACTGGGTGGAGGCGAGTATGAGTATTCTCGTACAAGTTTTATATCTAATGTTCAAAGGAATCATTCCTCTGTAGTTATTAAGATTGGGTATAACTATTTTCTTGATTACACTAACTAAAATAGTTTAACGTTGTAGATGATAACTTATCCTGTTTGCCTCGATTTGATTTTCCTTCTGTGGAGAAGAGTGTAAATGGCAAGAAGGAAAAGATAAATGGTCTACCTGGCTCTCCTACTGCAGTGCAATGATTCTCAACCTTGGCTCAGTAAGGAAAACATCGAGACGACCGGCGGTTATAAGTGTTTCTAGACATGAATACGCCTTTTCTCCTGTTCGGGGGTAATACTGTAATTTATGTCTCAAGATTCTGCGAAAGCAGCTTATGACCATGGTGATTTCGCGCCTGAAAGCATTAATTTTTACATAGGTACTGTTCCCGCGTACAGAAACGCCAAGTCTAATAAAATACTCCGTTTGTGACTACTTAGGCTTGGCCTCGCTCCACAAGCGATTTCTCGTCACACGTTTTTTCAGTCATAAAAATATAGCTCATTGTTTCCAATAAATTTTCTCACGTTTGCAGCTAAGCAATAGCAGCGATTAAAAAGTTGCAACATATCCCATTTTCGCTACCACGCGAATGTCGTTTTCCAAAATGGATCATATGGGTAGTCATGGACATTTATCCACTTACGAGAGTTTAGTCGCAGTCCTTAAGTCGGTTTGTGCTGTTTTGTTCGTCTTCTTTCCTAATTTTTCCGCTATTGTTGCTGTTTTAAAATACCTGACAACGAATCTACAGGATGTGATGAACTATATTAACAGTGATTTGCACGAAGCTACTTATTAAGGTAACTGAAAAGAGACCAACTCTTTACGTAAACAATTAAAGGAATATAGAGATCGTAAGATCAAGGAAAAACTGTGGGGTGAAGTTTGTACATATGTTACTCAAAACTGTAATGAAATGGCAAAAAAAAGAGAAACAAACTAAAGGTACGCTTACATAAATAAGTATGTTGCTATAAAAATGTATTACAACCAAAAGTAAAGAAAATTTGTAGAGTTACAATAATACATACGTTGCTGTTAAGAACATTTTCATTTTACATTTCTTATGCAACCGATGAAATCTTTTACCAATCACTGGTTACGTACTGTCGTATTGTTAAGGCACTGAGCCCTGAGGTGACATTACGTAATTTGAAAAATAATCTCTCCCTTCACTACCAGCAAAATCAGCCCATGAATCAAGTGGAAATATTCTTTCCAGGAGACACTCATTAGCATTCATCTTCAACCCGTATTCCATCTTTTCGCCTGGCAAAATTCTACAATGGACAACATGTTTTTACAATGCCGTCTGCTAATTTTGTTTGTATATCCAATAGCCGACGAAAGATGCGCCATTCACTGGCCAAAATGTCAAAAGTGCATTCCACCAGCCTTCAAGCAAGGCTTATTCTCTAGCTGCTCACACATTGTTTCGTGCATAAGTTTCTTTTAGACAAAGGTCTCATTATGTGTTTCGATGGAGCAAGTGCTTTAGCACCGACGATGATAAAAGGCATTGGCTTTCCAGTATCTTCATAAGGCAGAGTTAGTGCTTGGGGATATTTAAATTACCTGCATTTAACTTCTAACCAAATCTTGAATTTTTCAGAATATTTGAATCCGTGGTAACACCACAAGACCCTACATCAGTTGTTGTGAAGTAGTAGTCATCGTCAACTATAGCGAGCAATACAATTGAAAAAACAATTTTGTAATTGAAAAACATAGATTCAGGGTTAAACGGCTTGTGCAAACGGACATGTTTCCCGTCAACTGCACCAATGCAGTTTAGGAAATTTGTCCGTAGGTACAATTGTTTTATCTATTTCCAATTCTCTTCGGTTCTGGTAGACATGTGGTTTTAGATACTTACAAAGTTATGCACAATTAACTTTCACAATGCTTGTTATATCACTGGCGCTGAATAGCCATTCGAAGTGCAATGCATTAATTCTGTGGCAAGGTACCTGAAAATAAAGCCTCAAATCGACTTACAAAACCAAATAGTTTAGCTTCTAATCAAGTACATTTGTTTCATAACCCCAATTCATCACAATGAATGTTTTGTTAGTGTTTCAGGAGCAGAGGTTCAGAAAAAGTGGAAGAATTTAAATAACTGTTGTAAGAGGTCTATGACTAAGGAATTTATTGCTAGCGCACTCGAGCAGATGTAATTTCGATGGATTGCTCACGCGCTGCCTGCGATATGTAAGCTATAAGAGAATCTCAGACCAGAGAGCAGTGTTTGCTGCAGTAAGAGCAGTGTCAGTAGGAGTAAGTAGTAGCTAGCAGTCGGGTGTATGGAGTTGGCAGGGCCGGTCGTGGGAACCGATGGCGGTGCCTGAGCGTTGTAGTTTCAGGTACAAGCAGTCGCGCGCATATGTAGTTTGTTACAAGTAAATTTGTGCTATTGTTATATCAAGTCCCATGTAAATTTTTCAAAAAAAAATCTTTTAATAATAAACTTGTTTATAAAATTAACTTTTTGGCAACCATTCATCTGAATTTAAAGAAATTACTAATTTCTGCAATCCATGGTCATCCCGATTATCGTAAAGAAAAATCAGTTGTTTCTTTCTATACGTGACAAATCTAGCGGCCAGCATTGCACTGGGCTGTGCCAGAAGAATTTCTTATAGGAGCAGAAATATACGCGTTATCCGGCGACTCCATTTAGGTAAGAATTTTCCATTTATTTAGAATGATCTTTCAGGGCCATGATGCAGCACTGCTGACGTCCAAATTTAGCAGTTTAGATTCACAGTCAGTTAATTATTGAAAGGTTATATATGAGTCACATTTTTTATTGGTAGGTTAGTCACACGTTATTATTGCAAGGTTACGGAATAATAAACTGTTGGGAGGTTACACTAAATGTGAATGATATACATATTTATTCTGTTGCGAGGTTACACTGTTTCTAAAAGAGATGGCACGTCAACGGAAAAAACAGTATCAGGGCAATTAGCAAAAACACAAAGGAAGTATATTCATTTTAATGAACTTTTATCTTTGTTGGCCTTTGTAAAGCGTAGGGGAAGTAGTAGCAACATTCCCCGCAGTGAAAATGGTAAAGAGCAAGAGCGTTCTCAAGGCAATTCCAGCCATCATGATGAATCTACCAGTAGCAGTTCTGCTGAGGAACGGGCGACGCCCGTACTGCCCAGCAGAAGAAAGAAGCCTAACAACGTAACGCCGTGTGAAGCATCATTACTGAATATGCTAAAAGCGAAACACAGCGATGAAGCTAACGAAGTGAAAATTTTGGATTGATGTTGGTTCCAATGTTAGCAAAATTAAATGAAGAACATAAAAATTATGCTAAAGTTGAAATTTTAAACGTCACGTTAGACATTTCAATCCTCGATCACATTCAGCTTATCCAGAATAATCTCGACATCCTGAACTATCTCCTGGTCAAAATTACAACACGCAGAATCAAACTAATATTCAAATTCTACATTCGCAGAATATTGGATCATTGCATCAGTTTTACAATGATTTGTGGGTCAGTCTCGTGTCCGTCTTCCGCAAGTGAGAGTGATATATTCGATCTGTCAGACTAGTAACATAATTAAAGAATTATCAATGTGTACCAACAAAATTGTACATTATTAAATTAAATAGGCTGCTAATATCTTTACCTATTATGTATCACAACAAACTCTGTCGATAAATGACTAAAGAATAACTCATTATATAAGTTTTTGATAACTTGAATACTCAGTATTAATGTTCCACGATAACAGTTATTCAATAGTTCGTTATGAACCGACTTTTGGCTTCTTCCATCTGTAAGTAGGCTGTTTAGGATTTTTATATTGGTAACGCCACGTAGCGCTCTGATGAAAATCACTGGCTGTGCTGTGTGCAGTCAGTGGCTGGTTGGCATTGTTGTAATACTCGCCATTGTAGTGTTGGGCAGCTGGATGTTAACAGCGCATAGTGTTGCGCAGTTGGAGGTGAGCCGCCAGCAGTGGTGAATGTGGGTAGAGAAATGGCGGAGTTTGGAAATTTTTAAGACTGGATGTCATGAACTCTTATGTATATTATGATTTTCGAACACTATTAAGGTAAATACATTGTTTGTTCTCTATTAAAATCTTTCAATTGCTAACTATGCCTATTAGTAGTTAGTGCCTTCAGTAGTTTGAATCTTTTATTTAGCTGGCAGTAGTGGGGCTCGCTGTATTGCAGTAGCTCGAATAACGAAGATTTTTGGTGAGGTAAGTGATTTGTGAAACGTATAGATTAATGTTAGTCAGGGCCATTCTTTTGTAGGGATTTTTGAAAGTCAGATTGCGTTGCGCTAAAAATATGGTGTGTCAGTTTAAGCACAGTCATGTATAAATTTTTCAAAGGGGACGTTTCATATGTCGACCCTTAGCCGAGGATACCTCACTGGAATCTTCTGATTTTTTCTTGTAGTTTGTGTAATTAGTGTAGATTTTGTTTATTGCTAGCGCGTAATTGTAGAGAGAATTTCCTTTGTAGTGGCAGTTTTTCATTGTTGTACAGTAAAACACTTGTGGCATGCCTGTAGATTTGCACCAAGTACTTCGCAGCTGCGTTTGCAATTAACTAGATATTATTTTCAGTGCTATGTTAATGTGTTCCCCTATTTTTGCTCTTCAAATTGTGTTTTTCTGTGTTGTCGTGTGAAATATTGTGACAATAATGGCGTGTGAAAAACGTAACACTAGGCTCCAAAGTAAACTGAGAAATAATAGTGATGACGAGCGTAGCTTATCAGCACCACTGTGTAATGAATTAACAGACATTCAAACTAATAATTTGGTAATTGTGCACAGGGAAATGGAGCGGGCGGCAAATAATGGCGCAGACAGTGAAACAATTAGTGAACAGGGAAGCATTATCGATCGATCGGTCGGCAATAGCTCGCTTCAGGAATCCGAAATGACAGGACACAATCTCGCAAATACTGTAGATTCAGGTTTTGGGTCCTCACCGTTTTCTCAAATGAGTCAAGACACATTTTCTGCTTGTCAAAATGTGAATGTTGCCGGTGCAAATTCACTGTCGAAAAGCACTGAGGAACATGTTTCAGACACCAGTGCATTGTTATTACAATTAATACAACAAATGGGACAAACACAGCAAAAGCTTCAAAAGTTAGACACAATGGAACAAAATCTTCAAAAGTTAGACACAATGGAACAAAATCTTCGGAAGTTAGACACCACACTTGAACAAACACGTGAAGGTTTAACTACTGAGTTACATAACATTGAATCGAAACGTCAAAAGGTCTGTAATGACGTAAAAACCTATTTTTTCGCGGCGTGAAAATGCATTACAGAATCACGAAGCAGCCATAAAAGAACTGCAAACTATTGTTCATGAAAATCATGACACCTTGCAAGCTAAAATTGAATCAGTTGCATCTACTGATTCGGTTACGTAACTTGCAAAAACTCAGGAAAACTTAAAGGACACAGTAGATTCGATTTCAACACAAATGGACACTCTGAAACTTGGTTCAGAAAAACACACTGAGGAAATGTGTTCACTATCGCAGAAAGTAGCCGAACTTTCGGATCAGGTCACTAACTTATCTACAAAGGTAGATGATGATCTGAATGACACAAGACCTGTAGCCTTCACTGACACAGAAGAGTATGAACAAATTAGAAAATTCAAACAAAATCAAAATCAAATCAATACACAGTACAAAAGAGAAATCCGGGAAGTACAAGATCAGTTGACGCAGGTAATACAAGAATTACATATTTCAGAGGACACTCGCGCTCCTGTACGGGAAGAGGGACATAGAAATACAGAACAACCACAAAATAATAACACAGGGCACTTCGGAAATTATGAAAGAAATTGGCAAGTTACACCGAATTTTGAGATGGAACCGCCGAAACGACGTAACAATGACCGACATGCGACTCGCCGACATGATGATTTTGACTATAAGCTGTACATTACTACACGTAAATTCAAAACGTTTAAGAATTCTGCCAACGACATTCATCCACAAGCGTGGCTCCATCAATTCTCTCATTGTTTTCCTCCCAACTGGTCATTAGAACACAGATTAGAATTTATGTGTGGCTACTTGGAGAATGAACCAGCTGTAAGAATGCGATCGGTCATTCACGATTGTCACAGTGAAGGAGAATTTTATCATGCCTTCCTCTCAGCGTATTGGTCTCAAGCTACACAAGACCGAGTAAAACATAGCATCATAATGATGAAACGTTTCGAACAATCTGAATTTTCCAGTCTTATGAAATATTTTGAAGACATGTTGCATAAGAATCAGTATCTTTCAAACCCATACAGACCCTCAGAACTCATCCGCATTTGCTTAATCAAGCTGCCTGAACGTTTACGACATATTATTTTGGCAGGACGTTGCAAAGACGACATTGAAGCTTTTCAGGGACTGTTACAAGAAATGGAAATTGACACTGACAATCGCGGAAATCGTGGAACGCGAAAACAGGAACACAACAATTTTAGGTCACATCCATCACAATTCCGTGACGAAAGAAATAATAAATGGACACGACAAGGCTATTCTTACAACGTAAATCGTGACCAAAACAGACACCACCCGTATGACAACCACTGGCAGAGTAATGGTTACAGAGAAAGATCGCATTTCCGTAGTAATGAATATAACATCAACAATCATAGAAACAGACAATATGGGAACAAAAACAATTATTATCAAGGGAGACAGAATAACTTTAGATGCAACGGTACAGCGTGCAGTTACGACTCAGGGAGAAATTCTCCGCCACATGACCGACAAACAAGAAACTATGTAAACTACCAACAAAACGACAGATCTGAATTCCATCAGAACTGCCGAGCTTCAAACAGGGCAGGGCCTTCTCGTCACGGTGAATTTGTAGAACTTAGGTCTCCAAATCCCAATAACGACGCGCGCCAACAAAGGAACAGACAATGACTCACACCGCAGGCTGCCGCGTGCGCTGGCTGGCTCAGAGAAAAATAACATAGACGCTAACCTTGAGAAAAATTCCAGTATTCTTTACCGACGTATACCACATGATAATTGCATTCAAGTTGAAACTCTGCGTACTAGGAAGAGTAAAGGTTTACACCACATTTCACATGTAAAACCGTTTATTGAAAGATAATCTGCTTTTTAACTTTGTCTTTGCCATAAAACGTTTCACTTCACGTTACTAGTATGCTTTAGAAACTGTTACCATGCAACAATGTTTGAAGTTAAATATCCAGTCAAGAACCAAGAGAACTTATTTAAACAGAAATTACGAATGTATTGTTATTGCGAACAGACGACACAGTGTTATTGTGTGTGTACATTCTTGCTTGTTAGTTGCACGATTACGTAACGACTATAAGGCTCACATACTTGGAACAGTTACCAGGACTGCTAATGAGATTTTAATACAACATTTTGGTTTACTTGAAAATACATTCGGCATTTAAAGTACTTTCTGTGAGATACCAGATGACACAGTGGTTAGTTTATGTGACAGCTACACGATTTTATCACGACACTACTAATGAGTGACAATTTACAATGTTGCTTTTGCGGTGTTTCTGTTTTATATCTGCACAGTTTTCTGAATTATTCTGGAAAGTACAACATGTTTTAGTAGTAACTTTTGTGGTATAGCTACAATGAGGCAGCCTCTTTTGTAACACAACAATACGTTACAGCACAGTACTTTCTTCATCACAACAATAAGCGTAATAACTAAGATATCTATACGCAAAGCATTTCACTTTCGTTTATCATGAGGTAAGTACATTGACTTCTGCAGAACTTAGCTTTTGGAGGACAATAACTACGACACTTCAACAGAATTATCTTACAGCAAGACGCACATTTAGCGCTACAGGACACGCATTTGAGTGCTTAATTTTGTACTTAAACCATTTATTTTTCAAGATTTTTTAAATATAAAGGTTTTCCGTGATACATTTAATTCCATTGCTGTAATCTGTAACACCTGAGGGTATAATTACATTAATCCTCAGGGGGGTACACGCTTACTTTGTGTATCATGTGTTTGGCAAGCACAAGGAGCCCTAGCTAATATGGTATTTGCTTATACAAATTTACACATCGGTACCATATTCCTCTAACACATAAATTACATAGCTATCTGATCATTTAACTGAGAGAGACAAACTTTTTTTTTTTACATCAGTGACACATGTTTACGCAATTACAGAGTTGGATTACTTCACACTTACGAAATTGTATTTTGTCTGTACTTTGTGAACTGTTCATATTTTTTCGGACCCATTGTGATATTATGAGAGCTTTGAATGATCTATTTGGTATGGGATCACGATTTTTAAAGTACGTTTGAGGCAGATGAAACTATTGAAATCAGCAGAGAATTTTTTTAGGTTTTGAAATTATTGGAGGAAGCTACGACGATTTTGAGAGTTGACTGAGGTGTTATGATGTTATTATTATGATGACTATGTGTATTATGCTGTTGCGGTATGTTTATGATCAATAAGCTGATGATATATGAGGAATTTGATTATGCTATGTATTTATTATGATGAAATATTGAAGTGTCGTCGCAAGATTGAAGTGTCGACGAATATGTATATGTGTAATAAGGTAAGGAATAATGAGTAGTGGTTAGGGACTCTGATTTGTGGAAAAGGATGTTGGAAACCAAGAATCGTACTTTGAGAGTTATGAAATGTGTGTAAATGCATGAATGTATCACAATGCCGGCGAAAATTTTTTGGACACTGTTATATTCATAAGATTTTGTTTCTACACATTTGCAACGCAAATTCTCGACCCGTGAAATTTTGTATATGAGACTGTCACTGTAGCGGAAACTGCTGTCGTAAATATTTCCGTAAGAAAGTTAAGTGACCTCCTGCACGTAATGCGTCGTGGGCACCCAGCTGTGTCAGACGCCTGGAGAACAAGCCATTAGGGTGTGCCTTTTCAGAGGCATAGGTAGAAAAAAAAAGGGAGGCCATTATCCTCGCTATTGACATTCCTTTGTAGAAAGCATCGCAAATACGACACGCTCATTACTTGGAAACATTCTTACATCTGCATACCTGATTATGACAAGTATCTTTCTACAAGAATTGAGAGAATTTCTACTGACTTACGAAATGCCACATAGCTATTGAATGATGTTTTTATGCTTTGGTTTGTGTAATTGCTTATTTCATTTGATATCTGTTGCCAGCTGTGTTGCAGCATTGGTTTTATAAAATAAACTTAAATGCATCTGCTAATGTGAACACTTTCTGTCAACAGATCTATTAAATAATTATGTTCTGATCCACATTCTTCGAAAAGGGAGCTCTTGGGAAGGAAAGAACAATAAGAAGGGACTAATAACAGTAACTGCATATATAACTTTCTTTTCAACTACTTGGTAATTTTTTTTGTAGAATAACTTCTTGTGGTGCACCACTTTAATTACATAGACATTAAGATGTGAGTATACATTTCCCTTGTCTGCATTATTGTCTTTAGTGTAATGTTTTTTTCTGCTTGAGCTATGTCATGTTTAGAAATAAGTTATTTCATTTGCTGCGGCTGTTTGCCAGGCATAGTGTTACTGAATTTGACTTTGTGTTACTCTGCTAAGCCAGTTTATTACTGATTTATTTTTCTTGTTTGCTGCTCATTGCCTTATATTAGTTGTAATATTGTTGCTTACTTTGCCAATTTGAATTTTTTTGTCTTTTGTAGGGATTTTTGAAAGTCAGATTGTGTTGCACTAAAAATATTGTGTGTCAGTTTAAACACAGTCTTGTATAATTTTACAAAAGGGGACGTTTCACATCGTCAGATAATTTAATATTAAACAGACAGTATACACAACTTCAGCGAGAATTCATAGCTGTACAAGAAGCTTGAAAGAAGCTGAATACTGAAAAAAAATCCACCTGCTCTGCATGAATGTCATTCATATGACATGAAATGCAATGTTCTCCAAAAAGGAACGAAAGACAGAAAACTAACATTACTTGAAATTCTGGCCATTGATAAACACCAATCAAAGAATCCTGACGTGGGCCTTAATGAGCAAACACTCTTCCATTAGTCTCTCTTATAAAGTACCAGCAGCCAGTAATTATTTCTCGTACTACCAGGTAATAAACTTGCTATAACTGTTCCACACTCTCATTCCATAGTCTCCTTTCTCCCTCCCCCCTTTCTACCGTCTATTCATCATATTCACCAGTTGTCCAAAGGGCATGGTAGCCTGTGCTATTGACCACTTGTACAACAGTTTTGGCTAATAGATTCATCTAGTTTTACTATTTGAATGTGCTACAAGATTAAATTGTTCAGTCTCTTTAGGTAGTACATTGTGTTCGTGTTTTGTATTGCTGAAGTTGTGTTGACTATCTGTTTAGTATTAGTTATCAGACGATGGCCCAAGTAGCCACTTTATATCTTTATATATTATTGATGGACCAATTATTCCCAACAATTTGTAAAAGTACTTTTTTTGACTCTGTAGTACTGGAAAACCTTCTCAGGGTTCTCACGTAAATCTTGAAGTAACTTGTAAACTGGCTCTATCAATACTTTTTGATTTGTTATTGATGAACCAAGTAACGATGTTTGGGTCGTTTTCGTCCTGCTCGAAGCTAAAGAGCGACCACACAAGAAGTTTCAGTGATGTCCATTGGGAAACTGTTTTAATTAACGATTTATTTATTGCAGTGAGCTTACCTTGCAGATTTTCTACGACAGATTTTTTTGTCGCCGCGACTAGAAATCGCTAGTGAAGGCCAAGCCTTAGATGCCACGTGAATCCCTCCAATGTGACCATTATTTTCACACATAATTATTCTACTGAAATATTACTTTTATTTCGGGCTTTTACTTCTATCCGGTTGTTAGTCCTATTATAAAAATAGAAAATATTTCGTTTTTGCGGCGAAATGCTTAATGTTTTCAGATTTCTAGGTTTTCCCGACCGCCAGTGACTGAAGCTATTGAAATTATTTAATAGCTCGCAGATCTTCTTAACAAAAATTCAGGACTTAAATTCTTTTCATGTTCTTAAAGCCTATTTTACTCTCTCCTTTCATGAAATAACACATTACACGTAGAGAAATATTTGTTTCCTTTCCTTCTTATTTTTCTTCGAACTTACTAATTTTAGCGAGAAAGGATTTGCAGAAACCAGTTACTGTCTAGGTTTTGTAACGTATTCTATTGATCGTAAATGATTTCGTATGATTTTATATCCATCTTTGGAAGGTGATCATTTATTTGAATGCAACACAAAACCAATAACTTCCTGCAGTTTACTATGAACGCAGTATTCTTTAATTTATGTTGTAAACCGTATATGAAAACTAAACTCTTTGATGAGGCGTAGAGGACCGCGCGCCCTATTGGCCGCCGTGTCACTCTTTACCATAAGGCGTTATTTGGATGCGTTATGGAGAGGCAAGTAGCGAGCACACTCTGCTCCCGAACTTTGTCGCCTTTCTTAACCTTGGAGTTTCTATTTATCAAATAGTTCAAATGGCTCTGATCACTATGGGACTTAACTTCTGAAGTCATCAATCCCCTAGAACTTAGAACTACGAGGTGCATGCAAGTTCTAAGGCCTCCGATTTTTTTTCTAATTAACTACTCACCCGAAATCGATGAAACTGGCGTTACTTCTCGACGTAATCGCCCTGCAGACGTACACATTTTTCACAACGGTGACGCCATGATTCCACGGCAGCGGTGAAGGCTCCTTTAGGAGTCTGTTTTGACCACTGGAAAATCGCTGAGGCAATAGCAGCACGGCTGATGAATGTGCGGCCACGGAGAGTGTCTTTCATTGTTGGAACAAGCCAAAAGTCACTAGGAGCCAGGTCAGGTGAGTAGGGAGCATGAGGAATCACTTCAAAGTTATTATCACGAAGAAACTGTTGCGTAACGTTAGTTCGATGTGCAGGTGCGTTGTCTTGGTGAAACAGCACACGCGCAGCCCTTCCCGGATGTTTTTCTTGCAGTGCAGGAAGGAATTTGTTCTTCAAAACATTTTCGTAGGATGCACCTGTTACCGTAGTGCCCTTTGGAACGCAATGGGTAAGGATTACGCCCTCGCTGTCCCAGAACATGGACACCATCATTTTTTCAGCACTGGCGGTTACCCGAAATTTTTTTGGTGGCAGTGAATCTGTGTGCTTTCATTGTGCTGACTGGCGCTTTGTTTCTGGATTGAAAAATGGCATCCACGTCTCATCCATTGTCACAACCGACGAAAAGTAAGTCCCATTCATGCTGTCATTGCACATCAACATTGCTCAGCAACATGCCACACGGGCAGCCATGTGGTCGTCCGTCAGCATTCGTGGCACCCAACTCGATGACACTTTTCGCATTTTCAGGTCGTCATGCAGGATTGTGTGCACAGAACCCACAGAAATGCCAACTCTGGAGGCGATCTGTTCAACAGTCATTCGGCGATCACCCAAAACAAATCTCTCCACTTTCTCGATCATGTCGTCAGACCGGTTTGCGCGAGCCCGAGATTGTTTCGGTTTGTTGTCACACGATGTTCTGCCTTCATTAAACTGTCGCACCCACGAACGCACTTTCGACACATCCATAACTCCATCACCACATGTCTCCTTCAACTGTCGATGAATTTCCATTGGTTTCACACCACGCAAATTCAGAAAACGAATGATTGCACGCTGTTCAAGTAAGAAAACGTCGCCATTTTAAGTATTTAAAACAGTTCTCATTCTCGCCGCTGGCGGTGAAATTCCATCTGCCATACGGTGCTGCCATCTCTGGGACGTATTGACAATAAACGCGGCCTCATTTTAAAACAATGCGCATGTTTCTCTCTCTTTCCAGTCCGGAGAAAAAAAATCGGAGGCCTTAGAACTTGAATGCACCTAGTACTTAAACCTAACTAACCTAAGGATGTCACACACATCCATGTCCGAGGCCGGGTTCGAACCTGCGACCGTAGCGGTCGCGCGGTTCCAGACTGTAGCGCCTAGAACCGCTCGGCCACCCGGCCGGCTCTCTGTTTAACGCTCAAGTCGCTCCTCATTTTGCATCACTAGGCTGAGTGGCCCCCTTTCCAGTCCTCCAGCCAAGGAAACATAAACATGCCTGGCAGTACCGGGAAGAGAGATTTGATAACTGAACTGAACTATACTGTATATTCTGAAATTTGGGTCGTAAACTGTAACGTATTGACGTACTCGCTCCCTCTCTCTCTCTCTCTCTCTCTCTCTCTCTGTGTGTGTGTGTGTGTGTGTGTGTGTGTGTGTGTGTGTGTGTGTGTGTGTGTGCGTACGCGTGTGTTTGGTGTAATTCTTTGAATCAAAACATCGTTAAAGTTCTGGATGATTTCTTTGCAAAGGCACACATTTTTTGCCTTTCTTAGCAATATGTGATACTGCATTGTTCTTCTCAGCGCCTGTGAATGTTTGCTGATCTCTCGTTTAAGGGATGAGTTACTTAGATTTGTTAATATTCGTGGAATTATATTTTCCATTTATCGTGAAACAAAATATTTTCGTACTTGCCCTACATTCGATGTTTCCGCAATGGCGAAGAAGGGTAACTGTACCAAGTTAAGACCGAAACATTAATTCGGAAACTAATAGATTGAAAGTAGCGAAGCGAAACGCGCTATGGCATAACTCCGCCACTGGATACGAGAAATTTCAATTCGTTGTTTTGATTTATACAAATGATTACATATTTATTCGCTATCATCAAGTCAAACACAAGCCATACATATGCTTGATAAGATACGGAAACAGTTTAGTTACCGAAGTTAAATTCATCATGTTAGAGCAAGTAGAATTTATTACAATTAAAGAGTTGCGGATTTCAATACTTTCAATACGTCTGACAGGATTTCCAAGAGAATGTTACTGAGTTACCAACTCATTAATGTACGAAGTATCTCTAATTTTGTGTGTTCCTGAAAGTATTTCTTGTGAGTCGAAGGTCATCAGCTTACTCCAGTGTAAAAAGTAAAGCAGTCATCGATTCAAACATTTTCTTGAACACCACAGTACTTTACTAGGCATGATTCTGTTGGAGGTGGTATGCCGTTGCCGTCATCCGAACTTCGAACCGACTCAGCCAGCCAGTTATGGCGAAACCTGCAGTTTAACATGGATTCCGAACCACAATGCAACTCAGCATTTTTCACAACAAACGTTACCAGAGGTGAAGGAAGCGACAGCGGTCTTTGAATTTGTAGCCAGGTACTTGAAGATGTTTTTTTTTTCTTTTTTGGAAGGGGGCCTTACATCTCCCCTTATAGCCTGTCCTTCCTCTCCAAAAATACCTTCTTTGGCTACGTTCACACCCTATGTTTTTCAGTCTGCTTCACTGAGCCTCAGAGCCATTAACGGCCAACGAAAATACACTGACGGAAAAAATAGCAACACGAAGAAGGGTTGTGCGACAGAAACGAAAGTTGGTAGGCGTGTTTCTACATCTGAAAGATGATGTCTTATTCACATTTCACGCCAGTCCCGTAAGAGTGGCGCTAGTAGCGCCGTTATGACTATGCTGATCAGGTTTGGTTTAAATACACACTGTAACGGTCATGAACGTTACTTACCTCTGAGATTGGACGTGGTGAGTTGATGTTACTCAAGAATGCCTTAAAGGCAATACCTCACTGAGTTTGAACGAGATCGTGTAATACAGCTATGAGTAGCTGGGTGTTCCTTGGGCGGTATTTCAGAAAGACGTGGCAGGAATGTGGGCACTATAGATGATTGCTGGTAGCGATGATCGTGAGAATGTACCGTCGCAAGAAGACCGGGCTCCGGACGGCCACGTCGCACTACCGAGAGGGAAGACCATTGTGTTGGGCGTATGGCTCTGGTGCTTCGTAATGGACCTGCAGCAGCAATCTGAACAGCAGTAGGCACCACAGTGACACAGTGAACTGTTACAAGTCGGTTACTTCAAGGACAGCTCCGACCCAGACGCCCTGTAGCGCGCGTTCCACTGACCCCAAACCATCGCCGTTGGCGACATCTGTGGTGTCAAGCGAGAGCTCACTGGAGGGCATGGTGGAGGTCTTTTGTGTTTTCTGATGACAGCTGGTTCCGCCTCGGTGCCAGTGCTTGCACTGTGTTCGTTAGAAGGAGGTCCGTTGAGAGCTTGCACCAACATGTCTGTGTGCTAGACACACTGGTCCTACACCTGGAGTTATCGTCTGGGGTGCGATTTCGTATGACAGCAGGAGCACTCTCCTGGTTATTCCAGGCACCCCGACTGCGAATGTGTGCGTCAGTCTGGTAATTCGACTTGTGCAGCTATTCATGAGCAGCATTCCAGGGGAGTTTTCCTGCAAGATAGCGGTCGCCCATATACCGCTGTTGCAACCGAACATGCTCTACAGAATGTCGGCATGTTGCTTTGCCCTACCGGATCACCATATCTGTCTCAAGTCGAGCACATATTGGACATAATCGGACAACAACTCCAGCATCATCCACAGCATTATCCGTCCTTGTATTGACCGGCCAAGTGCAATAGTCATAGAACAACTCACAAACCAATTTTCGACACCTGTATAACACAATGTATATACGTTTCCATGTTCGCGTTTAACATCCTGGAGGTCATACTGTTTATTAAAGTACACTACTGGCCATTAAAATTGCTACACCAAGAAGAAATGCAGATGATTAACGGGTATTCATTGGACAAATATATTATACTAGAACTGACATGTGATTACATTTTCACGCAATTTGGGTGCGAGATCCTGAGAAATCAGTACCCAGAACAACCACCTCTGGCTGTAATAACGGCATTGATACGCCCGGGCACTGTATCCAGAAAGGCCCGTACAGGACCTGCAACATGCGGTCGTGCATTATCCTGCTGAAATGTAGGGTTTCGCAGGGATCGAATGAAGGGTAGAGCTACGGGTCGTAACACATCTGAAATGTAACGTCCACTGTTCAAAATGCCGTCAATGCGAACAAGAGGTGACAGAGACGTGTAACCAATGGCAGTCCGAACCATCACGCCGGGTGATACGCCAGTATGACGTTGACGAATACATGCTGCCAATGTGCGTTCACCGAGATCTCGCCAAACACGGATGCGACCATCATGATGCTGTAAACAGAACCTGGATTCACCCGAAAAAATGACGTTTTGCCATTCGTGCACCCAGGTTCATCGTTGAGTACACCATAGCAGCCGCTCCTGTCTGTGATGCAGCATCAAGGGTACCCGCAGCCATGGTCTCCGAGCTGATAGTCCATGCTGCTGCAAACGCCGTCGAACTGTTCGTGCAGATGGTTGTTGTCTTGCAGACGTCCCCATCTGTTGACTCAGGGACAAGACGTGGCTGCACTATCCGTTACAGTTATGCGGGTAAGATGCCTGTCATCTCGACTGCCAGTGATACAAGACCGTTGGTATCCAGCACGGCGTTCCGTATTACCCTCCTGAACGCACCGACACCATATTCTGCTAACAGTCATTGGATCTGGACCAACGCGAACAGCAATGTCGCGATACGATAAACCGCAATCGCGATAGGCTACAATCCGACCTTTATCAAAGTCGGAAACGTGATGGTACGCATTTCTCCTAACACGAGGCATCACAACAACGTTTCACCAGGCAACGCCGGTCAACTGCTGTTTGTGTATGAGAAATCAGTTTGAAACTTTCCTCATGTCAGCACGTTGTAGGTGTAGCCACCGGCGCCAACCTCCTGTCAATGTCCTGAAAAGCTAATCATTTGCATATTACAGCATGTTCTTCCTGTCGGTTAAATTTCGCATCTGTAGCATGTCATCTTCGTGGTGTAGCAATTTTAATGGCCAGTAGTGTATATACGTCTCCACGTTAGCCTTCAACATCCTGGAGGTCCTACCGGTTGTTAATGTACCAGCATTTCACATTTCTACTGGTTTATCTAACGCATACACTAACCTGTGATGTTGCCATGTTAATCAGTTAAATTTGTTACCCTGACAAATGTATTTCCGAAATTTCACCTACGTTAATTACTTTTTGGTGTTTCAATTTGTAGCTTAACCACTACCACTGATTGGTTCCGTATTAAGCTTCTTTAAAACCCCAAAGACAATGGTCACGCTAATGTGCGAGTGACATATTAGTCGTGTAACTGGCTGTAGCAGTAGCAACAGCTACCGCTGCAGGCCGCCTAAGGTGACGCAGAGGAGGTGTGTGGCGCCTCGCGGTGCTGACCTGGGCAACCACAGCGCCGAGCAGACGGGCGCAGAGGGCCCACCAGGTGGTCTGCCAGATGCCAGGCGGCGGCTGCTGGAGTATTTCCGTCGCTGACGGCGCGTCCCGCCCCCCCTTTCCGCCGTGCCTCAAGCTGCGACGGCAGGTGCAGCCGCACTAGCCGCCTGCTCGCTTGTGTGGGTGACGCATCTGTGTGTGTGTGTGTGTGAGAGAGAGAGAGAGAGAGAGAGAGAGAGAGAGGCTGGCAGGAGTGAAATGTGTATTAATGTCGACCTCGTATTCTAAAGCCGTCCTGACACGAGACGTGTTCCTCATCGTAAAGGACACGAGACGTGGTTTCTATTATGGTTGGAGTGCGCTCAGAAACGAGTTGGTATATCACATGGAACGTGCTCCCTATCAACGACAGTTGTCGGCTGTATCTGTTTGCAAATCACACAGTTTGCGCATTAAATTGCTCCTTTAGCGACCGGCCAGGGTGACCGAGAGGTTCTAGGTGCTACAGTCTGGTACCGCGAGACCGCTACGGTCGCAGGTTCGAATCCTGCCTCGGGCATGGATGTGTGTGATGTCCTTAGGTTAGCTAGGTTTAAGTAGATTCTAAGTCTAGGGGACTGATGACCTCAGAAGTTAAGTCCCATAGTGCTCAGAACCATTTGAACCATTTTTTTTTTTTTTTGCTCCTTTAGCTCTATTAAAACGCGCACTTCCTTCATCGTCCATGTGCTAGCCATGTTTTGGTATACGTACTAAGAAAAAAATTCAGTATCCATGAACATGTTAAGAGGCCAAAAGGAAAGTTCCATGTACAGCCAGTGAGGGCATGAGCTTTAGAATCTTCCAATACAAATGGCGCGTTTAAAATTTACAATAGACTTTTATGTAGATGAAACTTAGTTCGTTATTCTCATTTTCAAGTTAATCTCTACCGTTAATACCCTCGAAACTGTCTCTACTCAGTAGTAAAATATTTAGAACATTTGAAATACAATGTAGTGCCAAAGAAACAGGTAAACCTGCCTAATATTGTGTAGGGCCCCCAAGAGCACGCAGAACTGTCGCAACACCACGTGACATGGGCTCCACTAATGTCTGAAGTAGTGCTGCAGGGAACTGACACCATGAATCCTACAGGGCTGTCCATAAATCCGTAAAAGTACGAGGGGTGGAGTTCTCTTCTGAACATCACGTTGCAAGGTATCCCAAATATAAATGTAAATGTCGTGTGACTAGGGCCTGCCGGCCGCTGTGGCCGAGCGGTTCTAGGCGCTTCAGTCCGAAACCGCGCGTCTGCTACGGTCGCAGGTTCGAATCCTGCCTCAGGCATGGATATGTGTGATGCCCTTCGGTTAGTTAGGTTTAAATAGTTTGTAAGTCTCGGGGACTGATGACCTCAGATCTTAAGTCCCATAGTGCTTAGGGTCATTTGCATCATTTTTTGACTAGGGCCTCCCATCCGGTAGACCGTTCGCCGGGTGCAAGTCTTTCGATTTTGACGCCACTTCGGCTACTTGCGCGTTGATGGGGATGGAATGATGATGATTAGGACAACACAACACCCAATCCCTGAACGTAGAAAATCTGCGACTCAGCCGGGAATCGAACCCGGGCCCTTAGGATTGACATTCTGTCGCACTGACCACTCAGCTACCGGGGGCAGACATCCAAATATCCTCAATAACGTACATACCTCTGGAGTTTAGTGGTCAGCGGAAATGTTTAAACTCAGAAGAGTGTTCCTGGAGCCATCTTGTAGCAATAGTGGACGTGTGAGGTGTCAATTTGTCTTGCTGGAATTGTCCAAGTCCGACGGAATATGCAAGAAGGACATGAATGGATGCAGGTGACCAGACAGACCTGTCAGTGTCGTATCTAGACGTATCAGGGATACTATATCACTCCAACTACACACGCCCCACACCATTACAAGGCGTCCATCAGCTCTGAAGGCACTAACACGCAGGGTTCATGGACTCATGAGCTTGTCTCCATACCTGTACACGTCCATTCGCTCGATACAATTTGAAACGAGACTCGTCCGACTATGCAACATGTTTCCAGTCATCAACAGTCCCATGTCGGTGTTGACGCGCCCATGCGAGGCGTAAAGCTTTGTGTCGTCCAGTCATCAAGGATAGACGACTGGGCCTTCAGCTCCGAAAGCCCATATCGATGATGTTTCGTTGAATGGTTCACACGCTGACACTTGTTGACGGCCCAGCATTGAAATCTGCAGCAGTTTGCGGAAGGGTTGCACTTTTGTAATGTCAGGCGATTCTCTTCAGTCGTCGTTGGTCCCGTTCTTGCAGGATCTTTTTCGGACCGCAGCGATGTCGGAGATTTGATGTTTTACCGGATTCCTGATATTGACGGTACACTACTGAAATGGTCGTACGGGAAAATCCCCACTTCATCGCTACCTCGGAGATGCTGTGTCCCATCGCTCGTACGACGACTGTAACACCACGTTTAAACTCACTTAAATCTTGAAAACCTGCTATTATAGCAGCAGTAAATTGCGCCGAGCGAGGTGGCGCAGTGGTTAAACACTGGACTCGTATTCGGGAGGACGACGGTTCAATCCCGCGTCTGGCCATCCTGATTTAGGTTTTCCGTTATTTCCCTAAATCGCTCCAGGCAAATGCCGGGATGGTTCCTTTCAAAGGGCACGGGCGACTTCCTTCCCCGTCCTTCCCTAATCCGATGAGACCGATGACCTTGCTGCCTGGTCTCCTTCCCCAAAAAACAACAACAACTTGTCTTACATAGGTGTTGCCCAGCGCAGCGCCGTATTTGCCTGTTTACATATCTCTGTGTTTGAATACACATGCTTATACCAGTCTCTCTGGCGCTTCAGCGTACAAGGCTTTAAAGAAAAAAGCTCAGAATGTTCTACTAAAAGCTCTCTTGTAGATAAAGCCAAAAAGTCATATATGTACTGGAATACTACTGTTAAATTCTTTGTTCTTCATGGAAGTGTGTGCATCTATTTACGTGTACAAGTGTACATGTATATTTGTGCACATTAGCAAACATAACATTTATAAAGGAGTTTTGTATCTCGCAGTCGGTGAGTTTTTTCTACATGAATAAATAACTTTTGAATGACTTTTGAATGACACCCCACCCACGGTACGGGACTATAAGCCCTACCGCCACACCTTCACCTGCACATGTTAGGCAATAAATTCTGCCTGACTCATGTAGAACTATCACCGTCAGAGGGTGGTACGGGACCACGAGTCCCACCGCCACACCTCCAAAGTGAATTGCAGTGACGCAGTCACTGCACAGTGGAAATTTACTGGCTCACCAACACAGTTAGACCGCAATAGACCGGTGATGCTGTATTGTAACCTATCACCCCGGACTACAAGTCCATTAAAAAGAGAGAAAAAAAGTTTTGTCACGGTACGGGACTATAAGTCCCACCGCCACACCTTCACCTGCACATGCTAGGCAATAAATTCTGCCTGACTCATGTAGTACTATCACCGTCAGAGGGTGGTACGGGACCACGAGCCCCACCGCCACACCTCCAAAGTGAATTGCAGTGACGCAGTCACTGCACAGTGGAAATCTTCCAATACAAATGGCGCGTTTAAAATTTACAATAGACTTTTATGTAGATGAAACTTAGTTCGTTACGTTTTGTGAAATAATTTGTTACGGATGCTACGACTCAGTGCTTTTATAATGTAACGGTCTGTTTGTATCAAAAAAATTTCGATAACTGATGCCTAAATTTCCAATATTTTCGTTCGCACCATGATTATTGCGTCTCCCTGATCAAGATCCTAAAAAAAATATTGTTCCTGTAACACTTTCATCTGATTATGGGCCAGCAGTGGCTCTAAAACTGGTTGATGGTACAGTAAATTGCATTAAATTTAAAAATCGACTGGTTGCATAATATACAAGTACTTACGTAAAGCGCCAGTAATAAACTATCTCTTTGTATCCTTCTACATAGTTTTTGCCCACTGTGACCCAAACGCGTTTCACATTAATATATAACGCATCTCCAGACGGCTTTCTGGTATGTGCTAATTTTTGTTTTGTTTTTCGGAGACACTGTTTCAGTTTGAGAATTTGGTGTATTGAATGGGTCTGTTAATGTTAAGGTCCAATATTTCTCTATAAGAAGACTTCAATATAGCATACACGAAATAATTTGCTGGATCTATGTTCAACACCGTTAGTAAATCCAATTAACATCTATGTAAACGTCCCCTGAAGAGGTTAAAAACTCCCTATATGGCATCACTATTAAACAGAATGTAATTCCCGTATTTTTCAGACAGAAATGTGATGGCTGTTACAAAATTTCAATTCCACAGTGAGAAGGAAATTAGCAAAGAGTGCTGTAATAATGTGATGGCTGTTACAACATTTCAATTCCACAGTGAGAAGGAAATTAGCTAAGAGTGCTGTAATAATGTGATGGCTGTTACAACATTTCAATTCCACACTGAGAAGGAAATTAGCTAAGAGTGCTGTAATAATGTGATGGCTGTTACAACATTTCAATTCCACAGTGAAAAGGGAATTAGCAAAGAGTGCTGTAATAATATTCAGGTCAAACAGATGTTTTGTTTACCATGATTCAGATTTATTACATCACAATAGATTTGCACGTCTGATTCATACGGCAACATTCCATTTACAATGATTTATGAAATACTACCCTTTAAGCCGTACACTACTCTTGAAATCGATGTCACAGGTCGAGGGGAGATAGCATTAGCTCAGCTGCACCTACATGTGAAACCCATTCGATCTTTCGTGTGTATTGTTTTACGGTTACAAAAAGAAACATATGTGAAAGTTTTGATAAAGTGATGATGCCCTTAATTTTCTCTCATTAAGCAAATATGGATATCTGTTGATGTACTTATCAGTTTCGAAGACAGTAAGAATGTAACTTACCTGTGAATCTATACATCATTTTCTTCTTGAGCTTCTTTTATTTCGGTAATTAGTCATAACAACAAATGTGCACAGATTTATTACAGTTTGTGATTTAAGGAAATCAAGACACAATGTCTTATAAAGAAATACATGAAGGGCTTGGAAACGCTCTTTCGTAGAAACACTGAAGTTACATATCTTTGATAGTGATTGAAAAATTACATGAAAACTAACTACCAGTCTAATTTTTGTCTGAAAATATAGTTTCCCAGGAGCCGTAAACTCCTATCAGATACGTGTAAATAATTTTACGAACTTCCAGCATGCTAGAATCTATACAACGGAAAACCAGCCAAAGCTGTAAATTTCATTTTTTTTATTTACTCGTTGAATACTTTCGGGCCGGAACCCAGTTTCAAATCATCGTATTAGACAGTCAGAGCGGTATTGCAGAAAATGAAAAAACCGCATCAAAAATGTATATCCACCAAAAAAGTTTTGCATCTCCGCAGTTCCCAGAACTCCTGAAGATAGGCGTTGACTGTGGATATTGTAAACAACCGTGCACGAGCAGCGCCTATGAGACGGAGGGGGTCCAAGAGATGATCAGTTCCAGTCATTCCACCGGGAAAGAAGTACCTGACTCGTGTTGTCTATAGTTTAACCAAGCCTAGACGGTCAATACCGCGGTTCGATCGCGTCCGTATTGTTACTTTTTGCCACGAAGGGCTCTCAACAAGGTTCGCATGCTGACACTTGTGGATAGCCGGCCGAGCGGTTCTAGGCGCTTCAGTCTCGAACCGCTTTTTCTACGGTCGCAGGTTTGACTCCTGCCTCGGGCATTGATGTGTGTGGTGTCCTTAGGTTTGTTAGTTTTAAGTAGTTCTAAGTCTTGGGGACTGATGACCTCAGATGTTAAGTCCCATAGTGCTTAGAGCAATTTGAACCATTATGAACTTGTTGATAGTCCAGCATTGAAATCTGCAGCAATTTTCGCCTGTGTTGCACTTTTGTTACTTTGGATCAAAATGGTTCTAACGGCTCTAAGTGTGGTGTCACCGCCAGACACCACACTTGCTAGGTGGTAGCCTTTAAATCGGCCGCGGTCCGTTAGTATACGTCGGACCCGCGTGTCGCCACTATCAGTGATTGCAGACCGAGCGCCGCCACACGGCAGGTTTAGAGAGACTTCCTAGCACTCGCCCCAGTTGTACAACCGACTTTGCTAGCGATGGTTCACTGACAAAATACGCTCTCATTTGCCGAGACGATAGTTAGCATAGCCTTCAGCTACGTCATTTGCTACGACCTAGCAAGGCGCCAGTACCAGTTACTATTGATACTGTAATCATGTACCGTCAAGAGCGACGCTCAACATTAATGGATTAAAGTTAAGTATTCCACCAGCTACGTCCGTTTTTCTAAAGTCTAAATTCCTTGTCCTGTTCCAGACCTCACGCCAGCCTGCGTGAGCTAAAACGCGTGCCTTTCGGCTTCCTCTCATACCCGGTGTTGGCTCTCCTGCCAACCCACAACACTAAGCACTATGGGACTTAACATCTGAGGTCATCAGTCCCCTAGACATAGAACTACTTAAAACTAACTAACCTAATGACACCACACACAGCCATGCCCGAGGCAGGATTCGAACCTGCGACCGTAGCAGCAGCGCGGTTCCAGACTGAAGCGCATAAAACCGTTCGGTCACAGCGGCCGGCTGTTACCTTGAACAATTCTCTTCAGTCGTCGTTGGTCCGTTCTTGCAGGATCTTTCTCGGCCGCAGCGTTGTCGGAGATGTCATGTTTTACCGGATTCCTGATATTCACGGTACAATCGTGAAATGGTCGTACAGGAAAATCCCCGCTTCATCGCTACCTCGGAGTTGCTGTGTCCCATCGTTCTTGCGCCGACTATAACACCACGTTCAAACTTACTTTAATCTTTATAGTCTGCCATTGTACCAGTAGCAACCGATCTAACCAACTGCGCGAGACATTTGATGTCTTATACAGCCGTTGCCGAACGCAGCTCCGTTTTCTACCTGCTTATCATCTCTGTATTTGAATGCGTATGCCTATACCAGTTTCTTTGGCGCTTCAGTGTATTTGCAGTCGTCGAGTTTTTGTCACGCCCCGCAAACTATGAGTGTGCTCAAAGCCTCAGAACACACGCACACAGATCTTACACAGTCCAGTAACAAGATATTCTGCCCAAAGAGCTCGCCCATCTATAGACAATGTTGAAACTTCCTGGCAGATTAAAACTGTGTGCCCGACCGAGACTCGAACTCGGGACCTTTGCCTTTCGCGGGCAAGTGCTCTACTGGCAGAAGTAAAGCTGTGAGGACCGGGCGTGAGTCGTGCTTCGGTAGCTCAGATGGTAGAGCACTTGCCCGCGAAAGGCAAAGGCCCCGAGTTCGAGTCTCGGTCGGAAACACAGTTTTAATCTGCCAGGAAGTTTCATATCAGCGCACACTCCGCTGCAGAGTGAAAATCTCATTCTATAGACAATGTTCAAAGGAAATGCATATTCTAGAGAGCAGATTAACAGAGCACTCCCAGTTAAGGGCAAAATCCAGGAAGTGGATACAGAGGATAGCACGCCAGCAAAATCCCTAGCTTTTCTTTCCGTTGTTTGCAATAATTCTTGCAAGACAGCGAAAATCCTCCAGAAATTCCAATTTAAATTTCAGAATTCCTTGGAAAAGTGAAACCGAGTCTGCTGCTGCTGAACAATGAAGAGAGAATATTTTTTGGGATTCCGTTACTGAAGAACCCGTGCAAATAGGTATGGCGGAATATCTGATACGTAGTGTGTCTCTTCTGGTTTTGGAGCTGGAGAGATCGAAGGATTGTCCCGAAACCAGTACAGTCACGCTACTCTGATGAACCCTGATAGTGGCTACCAGTTGGTTGATGCTTGCAACCACATCATCTACACGATATTTCCAGATGAAGAAGGCACAATCTTGAGGAGCGACAATCTTGAGAAGTGAGTGTCGCATTTCCACTGCAGCCCTGAGTTGTGTGGTCAGTCCACCACCACTATTTTATTTCACGCACGGAATACAAACAACGCGCTGCGTTAATAAACTGCGGGCGGGGAAATCTTCTACAGACTTCGATGACGCTCCTGAACATTACTATATGACTTTGACGATAAACTTAAGATAGTTTACCTTAACAACAAAGAATGAGCTTGAACTAAACTACTTGTATTCCCTGCGTAGTGTCCTCAAAAATTTTAAAACACGCCAAATCTTACAATTAGATAAGCTTTAGGATCGATGATTGACACAGAGTTCGCGGTACAGATGAGCTCAGCAGTGACAGTTCTGAAGAAAATGGCAGAACTTCCACGTTGCTACGCAGCTGCTATAACACTGAGGGCGCGAGCTGTAACCTCACTTGCTCCAGAAGAGGCGTCAGTGGTTCACGATACCAGCTATTACGTATATGCCCCGCAGACGTTATCTCTGACGAGGCTGCCGTATGGAGGGCCTCTTCGCACATGGGATTACTACAGTCGCAGCGTCACACCTGCTTTGGGAGCTTTGTAGAGAATTACAGTCGGCTATAAAGAAATCAGCTTACCCCAGGATTAAAACAGTGTTACCGTTATCAAGGTGATATCGCGACATATCCACAAGTTGACGTTACCGCCGTCACGAAGAGTACGGATAGGACGCTAGATCGCGTAAATATACGCACAAGTTAAAATCACACGACACGAAAAGCGGTAAATGAAGCAGCAAACAAAATATTCAACACTAGATTCGAAGACGATCTCCAGTCCCTTGGGCTAACGTCACAGTCGATGGTGCATATATTCCTTTACATTGATGATTTATTCCTCTGCTTCACTTCGTATCCCTGAAGTAATTTTCACCGCTAACCAGTTCCATAATTAACATTTACAGACCATCGCCCTTTCCCTCCCTCCACCCCCCATCCCACCGACCCCGTCTCCTCCCCCCCTCCACACACACTAAGTTGCTCTTTGAAGTACCAAAGAAATTCTAAAACTGGAACATAAATTACTAATTTATTTCATTTTAACTATATGGACGAAATACATTTCTGTCTCCCCAGCCGTCAGTTAACAGCGAGGAAAGTACTGTCGCCTTCTGTCTGTGAATCGCTAACACTTTATTCTGTGTCCGTATTTCACCTCTTTGTGTACCTATTCTCTGAGCGGACACTGGGAATCAGCCCAGCATTTGCACGAAAGAGGGTGGAACACCATCGTCTGGCTGCTGTACGAGGCCAACGGTCGTTAATCCGCTGCGTGAATTCTATCCCGGTTTGGATGTAAAAGTTTACGATTACTATTCCTATAAATTTTTCATCTTTATCTGTCACTTTCTTCTGGTGCCCTCACTTCCCAATAAAATCGACAACAGACCACGAGCAGGTTTCATGCAACCCATTACTTGGCTGAAACGTAAACTGTGGAACTCATTACAGCAATAATAACATAAAAACGACTGGCTGTCTTTATGGTTCGGTTGTGAGAACGTTCACTTTAAGAAACGTCATATAATGATCCATGAGTCTAATTGCTGACAATTTAACAAAGAGTGATGCCTTTCATCAAAGCCAAACTAAATCATTGTTAGAAAAAAAAGACATTCTGTCCACGGAGAAGCATGACTGAGTGTTATAAAACACTTCCCTGCGCTCCTTATTCTTATTTGCATTTAGATACTTATCTCAAAGCACACCTCTTTCCCCATACGAGTATATCATCGACGTTTGAAGAGCTTTATGACCGCTTGAAACATGGGAACTGGTATGCTAATGTTTCAGTTCTACTGTGTACAATGTTATGTGAAGCTCGGCCGAAATTTATTTTACAACCTTCTAGATTCATTAAAATGACAACGGAATTAATGTAGAGACTTCAACACAGAGATGCGGGGACCATGTCTCTTCATATGTTCGCCACACATTTGCTAAACGGTGTATCAGATGGTTCAAATGGCTCTGAGCACTATGGGACCTAACTTCTGAGGTCATCAGTCCCCTAGAACTTAGAACTACTTAAACCTAACTAACCTGAGGACATCACACTCATCCATGCCCGAGGCAGGATTCGAACCTGCGACCGTAGCGGTCGCGCGGTTCCAGACTGTAACGCCTAGAACCGCTCGGCTACTCTGGCCGGCAAACGGAGTATCCTTTCTGCTAGTGATTTCACAGTGAGAAAAGGAATACGGCGAACCATGAGTGAGGTTGAGAACAGAAGAGACTCATATTCTACAAAATCAGTATCCATTACCAAAAAAAACCTCCACTCTCACAGCACACACCGAGCATCAAGAAAAACACTTAACATGGTTCCCTCATTCTTAACAGCAGCATGTGAACCTCAAGGGAAGAAATATATATAACTCTGAGTCTAGAATATGTGATCATTCACGCATTCCACCATGTACTGATACAAGCGTGCGTTATTATCACAGGAAGGACTACATAGGACAGGAAACCAAACCTATTACATTCGGCAAAAGTCAGTAATTTTAATAAATTCAAATACATTGAGGCAGTCTCATTCATAGAGGTATTCGTTCTGCTCAGGGGGTTGAGCATGGTACAATTAGGTGGGCCCAGAGTGGATGGACAGTAGATCCAAAACAATGCCAAGAAATGCAATAAAATCGATAAAGTCAACTACTCATAAATCTGAACATACATGTGAGAATTAATCATACTCAGAGAATTAAGAAATGTTTGTTTAACCAACCTCCTAGTGGGGATCCTCTGCTCAAATTCATATTGCGCTTGGTAACCCACAGAAATACAATTTTATGCCAAATACTCACACGTGAACTTGAACCATTATTAGAATAATTAAAATTTAAAACCAAATTTACAGATAATCTGCTGGAGGCGATCAGTAGATTGAAAGTCTCAAGAACCTCACACAGTGATAAGTAAATATGTAGGCCGCTCCTCTGTTCACGAATGTAAGAAAAATTTACTCAATATTTACATAACAACACAACTGTACGCCAATTAACTAATGGAAATGGAAGTAGGTTATGAATTTAATTACAGGGTACCGAGGGCACGTGTTCTGCATCATACACAGGACAAAGTGATAAAAGCACAGTCCATATTACACAGAGCAATTTCTATAACAAAATTGCGGTCCTTCCTGATTACCACTTTCCAATATTAATTCGAGTGAAGCACAGTAGTTGTTACCTACGTTGCAAACTAATATTTAACTAACAGCAAGCAACCTGAAACTTATGACACAGCATGCTTCGAAGAAAACGAATATAAATGGTGACGTCCCCAACAAGATTGTCCAGAAATCTTTCTAAGCGCCAACCGTTAACTGCTGCGATCTGACTTCCTTTTTTACCAGGTGGGGGAGTATTGGACTAATCGACAGAATGCTTAAAGTTCCGGAAGGATGCTTGGCCAATAAAAAGACTTTAAAGAAGGCTGGATGACTATTGCTATGAACCATGCCAGGTTACAGGACATGTTTGTACAGGACTCAATGGAAAATTTCCACAGTTTTATGCAGAAAAGAGAGAAACTGATTTCTGCTGGCACGTATGCACACTCAATTATCCACACATCCACACAGTACAGAGCTCGTTCATGATGTAGATTTAGGAAAAGAAAGAGATTGCTGATTTAAGACACAAATAAAACAAATTTGTCCACACGAATTTTCCTCCAAACAGACGACAGAAGTACGACAGAGGATGTTACACTGATACCAAAGCAAACATTACAAAATAAATGACGCTTGTATGGAGGGGGTTTGAAACAGGCCCCTTTCAATTGTACAATTCTTTTTATATTAAGCACTATCACATGTTATGTGACTGGGTGTAAAATAATAAGTGTGTAACTTCATTCACTAGGGATTCTGATGGAAATACAGTTTCTGGGAGACATATGAGTAATAAAACTTACAGCATGGTTGGGACTTGAACCCAGATCTTCTCCTTACTAGGCAGATGAGATATCCGCTACAGCACTGTAGCATTGTATATACTACAGATGCACGGATTACCCTTGTCCAATGCACATCTGCCAAGTGTAAACAGAAGTTGTGTTGGGGAGTACATTGGACTAGATTAGTCTGTGCAGCTGTGCTGGCCATAATGCTACTCTGGTGTGGTGGTTAGCACATGCATCTAGTAAGCAGGAGGCTGGATTGAAGTTGCGGAGGTGGCACCAATTTAAAGTACAAGTTCAAATAGCCAACATCTCTATCGTACAGTATTTATTGTGATGGCCAGTTTCAGTTATCTACGTTGCCATCACCAGATCTTTAAAACATAAATCAACATCTTCAAGCATGCTGGGACCAGATATAAATTTATGTAATACAGTTTATCATAAACAAGGAGTATACAGTGGAATATAACTTATCTTCTGCAGTACATTACACTGAATCTTGACCGAATGCTTCTTATATCGTATCATATCGCAGACCGATATTTGGTGAACATGAAGACAACAGTATATCAGCAAGTCAAATATAAAATAACTATTACATAAAACAACATACATATTGCACTGATTGTACATTAGCAGAATGAAGACTCAGATAGTCAAGTATGCATCATAGATGCTACAGACAGCCACCACGTGGCACTGTGGTAGTAGTTGCAAAACAATAATATGTCGAGTCATATAATGTATAAAAACAAACCAACGATCCAAGAATTTTACACTCCAGAACTACAGTAAATATATAATACAGATCAGTGTACATTATACTTATTTTGTTACAATAATTACAAATCAGTATTATGTAAAATTTAAAACCACCTTAAAAGCATGACAGGAAACACTGTACTTTCAATGCATCATTTAATACACAAATAGTAAAGGCAGTCATGTGGCATGTTCGCATTATACAAATAAACACAATAAAAATATACATGTCATAAAATGTAGCAGCTTAAAGCCTGGACAAACATACACTGCTGTTCGGTACCTCGATGTAATTAAGCAAATATGAAGGAACTACAAAGCACACATTCCACTCATAACTACCACAAACAGGTCACTACAGTTACAGAAACCATACAATGAAGTCACTCAATTGGCTTTGTACAATTACAATATTTACGTTATCAATATGTGGTTTGGCGTTTAGGTTCTAGCATGGTACTAGAGGTCTTGGTGTGAAAGACACAGATGACAAGAATACAGGAATAAAGAGCGTAATCCTGCAACTTGCTACTTAAAACAATAAAAAATATAGCCATAACAGCTACACAAATAGGCCGTGTAGCTTGCTATACACAAGCTTGTTGAAATTGTACTTCTGTTTCTGCATTAGTCTAGATCGCGCCCTAACATGATAATGTCAAACATATTTGTTATTTAATTCATTGGTTCAGCTTCTATCCTTACGAGGGATTCTGTTCTGATAATGAAGCCCACCTTACATGACAAGGTCTTAAATATTGGTGTGAGTAACGAAAAACTTTACATGGAATGTAGCTGAGAAATGCGGTTTTTCCGGGCTCTGAACCAAATCGGCCAGCTGCAGACACAGGGTTTAACGTGGAAGGCAAGGGTGTTCACGAATTGGTCTTATAGCACGTAAAAACTTTTTCCCAACGGCCAGCGTCATTGAAAACTTTAGTAGCAACCGGAAATGAAATATGAAGTTTTGAAATATTGACTACGTGAATCTCAGCAAGCCACAAATCTATTGAACGTCAGTATCGTTTCTAACCTGTCACCGTCTTCAGTTGCACCTTTCTTCTTGTTATAAATAATAAGGTGTACAGTGCTTCATTTTGTGCGTTAAAATTGCTACACCAAGAGGAAATGCAGACGATAAACGGGTATTCATTGGACAATTATATTATACTAGAACTGACATGTGATTACATTTTCAGGCAATTTGGCTGCATAGATCTCGAGAAATCAGTACCCAGAATAGTCACCTCTGGCCGTAATAACGGCCGTAATACGCCCGGGCATTGAGTCAAACAGAGCTTGGATGGCGTTTACAGGTACAGCAGCCCATGCACCTTCAGCACGATACCACAGTTCATCAAGAGTAGTGACTGGCGTATTGTGACGAGCCAGTTGCTCGCCAACCATTGACCAGACGCTTTCAACTGGTGTGAGATCTGGAGAATGTGCTGGCCGGTGCAACAGTCGAACATTTTCTGTATCCAGAAAGGCCCGTACAGGAACTGCAACATGCGGTCGTGAATTATCCTGCTGTTCAAAGTGTCGTCAATGCGAACAAGAGGTGACCGAGACGCGTAACCAATGGCACCCCATACCATCACGCCGGGTGATACGCTAGTATGGCGATGACGAATACACGCTTCCAATGTGCGTTCACCGAGATGTCGCCAAACACGGATGCGACCATCATGATGCTGTAAACAGAAACTGGATTCATCCGAAAAAATGATGTTTTGCCATTCGTGCACCCAGGTTCGTCGTCGAGTACACCATCAGAGGCGCTCCTGTCTGTGATGCAGCGTCAAGGGTAACCGCAGCCATGGTATCCGAGCTGATAGTCCATGCTGCTGCAAACGTCGTCGAACTGTTCGTGCAGATGGTTGTTGTCTTGCAAACGTCCCCATCTGTTGACTCAGGGTTCGAGACGTGGCTGCACGATTCGTTACAGGCATGCGGATAATATGCCTGTCATCTCGACTGCTAGTGATACGAGGCCGTTGAGATCCAGCACGGCGTTCCGTATTACCCTCCTGAACCCACCGATTCCATGTTCTGCTAACAGTCATTGGATCTCGACCAACGCGAGCAGCAATGTCGCGATACGATAAACCGCAGTCGCAATAGGCTACAATGCGACCTTTATCAAAGTCGGAAGTATGATGGTACTCATTTCTCCTCCTTACACGAGGCATCACAACAACGTTTCACCAGGCAACGCCGGTCAACTATTGTTTGTGTATGGGAAATCGGTTGGAAACTTTCCTCATGTCAGCACATTGCAGGTGTCGCCACCGGCGCCAACCTTGTGTGAATGCTCTGAAAAGCTAATCATTTGCATATCACAGCATCTTCTTCTTGTCGGTTAAATTTCGTGGTGTAGCAATTTTAATGGCCAGTAGTGTAGATTCCACCACTAAGTGGCTACCTCACTCGCACTAGGAATTGGGAAGTAATTAATCGTACTTTTTTTCGTATAAACTGAAGCGACATTTGAAAGAAAGATTTTGATTTTAGGTAAACCAGAAAATTCCTTAATCACGGCGGTAACTTCTTGAGTTGAAATCTGATCCTCTCGAATTAGAGGCCAGTGTCCTAACTGCTCAGCGTCATCTCTCTCCGTGTGAGTTGGTAGTTACGAAAACATGACTCACGCATCGGCATGCCACCTACGACTGAATCAACGTGGCGCTGATATGAGCAACCGCATATGACTGTTTTAATGTTACTGCAGCTACGCAGTTCCAGTTCAGTATCTTGTGTTCGCTTTTATCTCTTTAGGAAGCTCTTAAGTTTTATGCACTCGTCAAAATTTCTCTAGCTATCGTCTGATATCTACGAGCATTTCTGGTTCGATCAACACGCCAGTTACTGCTGCCTAGTCCTCAGAATTCGCTTGCTTAAGTTGAAAACCTCCCGTGGGAGCACGTGAAGTTTGAAGTCTGAGCGATAAGAATAGAGGCAGAGAGATAACGTGGACGTCGGAAAAGATAAGAACAGAGTTCGTAGAAAGATTAAACACACATCTCACAACGTTTTCTGCTGTCGCGGCGTCATTCTTAAAGTTTTTAAATTGCGCAGTCGATTCACAATATTATCTTTCAGACGGCGCTGCACATTATCTGTAGCTCGCCTTCAATGATACTGTTATCTTGACAGCCGGCAGCACGAACTACCTGATGTGTAATAACTGTCTACCAGCTGAGCGGAAGAGTTTCTTCGTAGTTTAATGCGATTTACTTTCTAATAGTCCCTACGTTCAGTTTCCGGTATCGATAAATCTTAACGCTTACACCACTCCTTTGTTTTCTCCACGTCTGGTTCAGCAAAAGATTAAAATTGTGCGAAAATGTGTTTTTCCCCATTACCTTGCTTTTAAACAGAATTTCAGGTGTCGTTAACGTTTTTGCCGCAATAGCCTTCAGCGGTTTTTCTTCCCCTTGCAACACGCGCACGCATAGAGTTGTTACATAGTAAATTTCATTATGTTTTGACACACAGTCTTTAAGATTTCCTCTATTCGGCACAACATATTCAATTTACCTTTTTTAATCTAAAAGGAGCGATCTCATCAGGACATTCGACAACCCATAAATTCATTTACAGAGTCACCGACGAGCTCCTGCAATAACGAATTTCTTTGCGGGAAAACTGTAGTCAATACAGAAACAAAGCCAACACCTAACACCACAGACTATCAGACTGAAAGAATAGATGATTAGACAAAAGAGATTATTCGGTTCGTTAAGGCAGACGAAAAGTTAACTGAGATGGGGAAGCCGGCCGCGGTGGTCTCGCGGTTCTGGGCGCGCAGTCCGGAACCGCGCGACTGCTACGGTCGCAGGTTCGAATCCTGCCTCGGGCATGAATGTGTGTGATGTCCTTAGGTTAGTTAGGTTTAAGTAGTTCTAAGTTCTAGGGGACTGGTGACCGCAGCTGTTAAGTCCCATAGTGCTCAGAGCCATTTGAACCATTTTTGAGATGGGGAAAAAGAATTTTATATTGGGAAGATAAGAGAAGGAGAAATAGTAGGAGAACATGGACTGGAGAAAAGGTTAATGGCTGGTAGCATTTTGAAAAGACAGCAAAATTTAGTGATTTCAAACACTTCTTTTAGAATCATGAAAGAAAGTTGTATATGTGGAATAGACACGGAGACATCTGCAGGTTCCAGATTGATTATATGACGGTGAGAAAATAGGAATGCAAGTAGGCTATTATCAACAGCATAGCGAACGCATTATAGCGGCCAAGGCAGACTCAGAGTACTGCCCATGACTTGAGTACAATTGTATACGCCTGCTAGCTACGCAGATGATGAAGAGTTTGAGAGAATATATGATGAGATAATAGAAATCACTCAGATAGTTAAGGGAGAGGAAAATACATTTGTGATTAGGGATCGCACTTTGACAGTAGCAAAAGGGCGAGAAGAAAAAGTAGCAGGAGAAGATGGACTGGGGGAGAAGACGAAAAGGGGAAGTCGCCTGAGGGAATTTTTCACCGAGCACAATTTATCATTGTTAATGCTTGGTTTAAAAATTGTGAAACGGGACTGCGTTTGTGGAAGAGACCTGGAGCCACCGGAAGGTTTCAGATACGTTGCATAATGGTAAGACAGATTTCGGAACCAGATTTTAAAATTCAAAACGTTTCCTAGGGCAGATGTGAACTTGACCATACTTTTTCGCTACGAATTGCAGGTTAAAACTGAACAAATTTCGGAGAAGTAGAATATTAAGGTGACTCGTGGATAAAATGAAAGAACCGGTGGACGTTGAGAGTTTCGGGGAGAGGATTAGGCAACGATTGACTGAAACAGGAGAAAGGAATAAAAGAAAAGACGGGTGGAAAACTTTGAGTATTCGAGTAGTAAAGACGCCAGAGGATCAAACGGGGAATACACATGAGCCAGTAGAAATACTTGGATAAAGCACAAGATAGTGAATTATTCGACCAGCGGAGAAAATATAAACATACAGCAAATGAAGCGGGCGAAAGAGAATTCAAAAGTCTAAAAAATGATAAGTGCATGATGACACAGCCGGGATGGCTAGAGGTGAAATGCGAAGCTGTAGAAGCGTACACGACAACGGAAAGATACATGGCGCCTATAGAAGAATGAAGGAAGCCTTTGGAAAAAAGAGAACTAGTTGTATGACTTTCAAGAACTCAGATGCAAGCCAGTACTAAGCAAAGAGGGGAAGGCTCAAAGGCGGAAGGAAAATACAGAAGGATTATACAAAGAAACCCAACTTGAACAAAATTTTAGGGAAAGGGAAGAGGAAGTAGATGAGGGAAGGCTTGATACTGGGATAAGAACATTTCAGAGCATCGAGAGACCTAACTGAAACAGGGCACCTGAAGTAAAAGGCATTCTGTGAAAGATTCTTAGAACATACCATGACAAAACTATTCAACCTGGTATGCTAGTTATATGAGGCATATGAAATGCCCTCGAATTTCAACTAGAATGTAATAATTCAACTACCAAAGAAGACAAATTAGGACAGGCCTCAATATTATAAAACAATCAATTTAATACGACGTAGATTATAAATTCCTGATATGAGTTATTCACAGGAGAATGCAAAACATGGGAGGAGTCATGTCGCAGATCACTTTAGATTCCAGCGAAATGTAAGAACACGCAAGGCAATACTGACCCCAAAACTGTTCTTAGAAGAAAAGACGAATCTATATTCATAACAATTGCATATTTAGAAAAAAGTATATGAGAACGTTGACTGGAATACGCTCTTTAAAACAATTTGTGCAGCAGCCAAACCAAGATTGTATCTCTATGCCGGGTTAGTTATCATTGATTTGGTACGCCGACGAATGAGAGCACGTGTTTTAAATTGTTTCTTACATCCAGTTAAGAGAATACACTTGCTCACAGGGCACGATCGATCTGCGATCAGGAGAGCCTTCCAGCAGAACTGCAGCACCTCGAGACAACATTTCGGAAAAATAGGTACAACCAGAAGCAAATAAGACACGCACTCAGACAGACTGCGCCAAGAGAACAAGAAGAAGAAACAGAAGAACACATGTCATTTGCGTGCATTCGGTTTGTCGGAAACACCTCAAGAAAAATCGGTAGAATCCTGAGGAAACACAATGTGAAATGTGTATTCAGACCCCCTTCAAAAACCTTGACTCCACTGGCTTCGGTGAAAGATGACCTGGGCCTTTTAAAACCAGGCGTTCATCAAATTCCCTGTCAGTGCGGAAAATCATACATTGGGGAGACATTCCACACTGTAGAAGAGAGGTGCCGCGAACACAAGCGCCATATCGAATTAAGCCAGGCCACTAAATCAGCCGTGGTTGACCATTGTATAAAGACTGGCCATAATATGGACTATGAAAAAACAAAAATACTCTGAATGGTGGGCTCCATGTGATTCCCAAGTTGTGCAGCTCTGTCAGTCCTCCTACTTCTGGGACTGCGTTACTAAAGAGGCCATCGAAATCCGACTACAGGACGACCTAATTAATAAAGACAGCGGCCTTCAACTTAGTCAGGCTCGGAACCCTGCACTCAATCTAGAGAGAAAGATGCTGTCCCAGAGATCGAGGACCGCCCCCGACGGCGGCAGCAGGGAGACTGTAGACCCCAGTTCAGACCGAGGCGCCGCTTCCTCACCACCTCCAGTAGCCGCCGCGCCGGCCGCATCGATGACACCAGGAGAGGAACGGTGCAGGGCGTAACGGCTAGTATATTTAGGGTCCCGAGAGGAACAGCACAGCATTCGTCAGGAACCACCTGAAGATGGCAGCGTGTACGTCTACCGAAATATTGTGGAGAAATTACGACGCTACACCGTAGGATACCCGAGAACTGTTCAAATTGGAAATACGCCGGGAAAACTTCAGATCGAATACCCGTTTTGTTCCCTGTCTCTGCCTGAGCATCATAATGCACTAAGCGTTAAAACCCGTACAGAATAATATTTACGCGATCGATTCGCAGGTGGTGACTTGTACGGAAATCCTTTTTATTTTGGATATATGGTGCCATGGCGATAGGAATGGCTGCCGGCTACAGAAAACGGTAGTTGCTAAGTCTACGCTGGGCACCGCGTGGCGTAGAACCGGAAAAATAACAGGTAGGTAGATAGATAGATACACTAATGGCCATTAAAATTGCTACACCAAGAAGAAATGCAGACGATAAACGGGTATTCATTGGACAAATATATTATACTAGAACTGACATGTGATTACATTTTCACGCAATTTGGGTGCATAGATCCTGAGAAATCAGTACCCAGAACAACCACCTCTAACCGTAATATCGGCCATGATACGCCTGGGCATTGAGCCAAACACAGCTTGGATGGCGTGTACAGATAAAGCTGCCCATGCAGCTTCAACATGATACCACAGTTCATCAAGAGTAGTGACTGGCATATTGTGACGAGCCAGTTGCTCGGTCACCATTGACCAGACGTTTTCAGTTGGTGAGAGATCTGCAGAATGTGCTGGCCAGGGCAGCAGTCGAACATCTTCTGTATCCAGAAAGGCCCGTGCAGGACCTGCAACAAGCGGTCGTGCATTATCCTGCTGAAATGTAGGGTTTCACAGGGATCGAATGAAGGGTAGAGGCACGGGTCGTAACACATATGAAATGTAACTTCCACTGTTCAAAGTGCCGTCATTGCGAACAAGAGGTGGCCGAGACGTGTAACCAATGGTACCCCATACGATCACGCCGGGTGATATGCCAGTATGGCGATGCCGAATACACGCTTCCAATGTGCGTTCACCGCGATGTCGCCAAACACGGATGCGACCATCATGATGCTGTAAACAGAAACTGGATTCATTCGAAAAAGTGACGTTTTGCCATTCGTGCACCCAGGTTCGTCGTTGAGTACACCATTGCGGGCGCTCCTGTCAGTGGTGCAGCGTCAAGGGTAACCGCAACCATGGTCTCCGAGCTGATAGCCCATGCTGCTTCAAACGACGTCGAACTGTTCGTGCAGATGGTTGTTGTCTTGGAAACGTCCCCATCTGTTAGCTCAGCGATCGAGACGTGGCTGCACGATCCGTTGCCGTCATGCGGATAAGATGCCTGTCATCTCGACTGCTAGTGATACGAGGCCGTTGAGATCCAGCACGGCGTTCCGTATTACCCTCCTGAACCCACCGATTCCATGTTCTGCTAACAGTCATTGGATCTTGACTAACGAGAGCAGCAATGTCGCGATACGATAAGCCACAATCGCCATAGGCTCAAGCCGACCTTTATCAAAGTCGGAAGTATGATGGTACTCATTTGTCCTCCTTACACGAGGCATCGCAACAACGTTTCACCAGGCAACGCCGGTCAACTGCTGTTTGTGTATGAGAAATCGGTTGGAAACTTTGTCATGTCAGCACGTTGTAGGTGTCGCCACCGGCATCAACTTTGTGTGCTCTGGAAAACTAATCATTTGCATATCACAGCATCTTGTCCCTGTTGGTTAAATTTCGCGTCTGTAGCACGTCATCTTCGTGGTGTAGCAATTTTAATGGCCAGTAGTGTCTTATGCAACAGCGCCATTGTGATGTCGCCCGTAAGCATGTAGAACATCTCATTAAAATAAACGTATATAACATACTGTAAGGCAAGAGAAAGAACAACGCACTACGATGGAGTTATGCAAACTGGACACAAATTGATATCGGTGTGGGTATCAACGGCAAGAAAAATTTTAAACTTTTGCGACTGATGGATGAATATGTGGTGCAGCAGTACAATTTCAATGCGCATCTGGCAAGGATAGTAAACAGGGGACACGTCGAGACCAGGCGCAGAGTCTTAGCGTATTTCATTCCGTGTAATACCTCGCAGACGACTGTATGAACAATATACTCATAGAATAGTATTTAAGGGAGAGAGAGTGGTTGGGTTCAAAGAAGGCAGTTGGAGTAACCGGCAAATCACTCGACGTTTAATAGGAGTGATGTCACTATTGGGCAATGTTTTCAGGAATGGGTGAACAATGGCCGAACACAGGGTCAAGAGGGAAGCGGTCGACGTAGAGAAGTGGCAGGACGAGAGGACCGAGCAATCGGCAGACAGGCACTCAGAGTCGCGCATTTACCATTATCGTAGATCTAATATGCAACTAGTGCTTCACTGACCTACAGGTCACAGAAAGGGGGCTGACCTCCTCCTCTTGCGCCGATTACCATTGACGCCTGTACACCAACAAGCCTGTTTACAGTGGTGCCGGGCACATTTGACCTGAATCTCACTGACTGGAGTACAGTTGTCTGTAGTTATGAGTTCCGCTTCGAACTGAGTTTCGATGAACAGCGAAGACGTCTGGAGACGCCTCAACCAGCTGTGGGATACCAATCTCACTGACGCCCACCATACAAAATTGTTTAGGCTTTCGTGGCCACTTGTTGACAAACTGCCTATTGGCTTCTGGCTCGGGTTCTTCGGCCGATGTTCATCTGATGATTTTACTGACCTTTCGCCAGCACGAGTGGCTGGCATTGTCAAAACTTCACCCTCCATTGCCGGTGGTGAACTGGAGCCGAGCTGAATTTACAGCCTTCAGATTTGTGTGACTTATCGCGTAATCGAAATTTAGCTGATTTCTTTTAGTGCTCATGTGAATAACTTCACACTTTTCTTTATTCAGGGTCAATTGCCACTTTTCGCACCATACAGATATCTTATCTAAATCATTTTGCAAGCCGATTTGATCATCTAATGACATTACAATACGGTAAATCATAGCATCATCTGCAAACAATCTAAGACGACTGCTCAGATTGTCTCCTATGTCGTTAATATACATCAGGAACAATAGAGGGCCTAGAATACTTCCTTGGGGAACGCCGAATATTACTTCTGTGTTAGTCGATGACTTCCCGTCTATTACAATGAACTGTGATCTTACTGACAGGAAATCACGAATCCAGTCGCACAACTGAGGCGATACTCCGTAGGCACTCAGTTTGGTTAGCAGACGCTTGTGAGGAACGGTGTCGAAAGCCTTCTGGAAATCTAAAAACATGGAATCAATTTGACATCCCCTATCGATAGCACTTATTACTTCATGAGTACAAAGAGCTAGTTGTGTTTCACAAGAACGATATTTTCTGAATCCGTGCTGACTATGTATCAATAAATCGTTTTCTTCGAGGTACCTCATAATGTTCGAAGACTGTATATGTTCCAAAACTCTACTTCAAATCGACGTTAGTGATATATGCCTGTAATTCAGCGGATTACTCCTACTTCCCTTTTTGGGTATTGGTGTGACTAGAGCAATTTTTCAGCCTTTAGGTACGGATCTTTCTGTGACCGAGTGGTTGTATATAATTGCTAAATATAGAGCTATTTTATCAGCATACTCTGAGAGGAACCTGACTGGTATACAGCCTGGACCGGAGGCCTTGCCTTTATTAAGTGATTTAAGCTGCTTTGTTACACAGAGGATATCTACTTCTATGTTTGTCATCTTGGCAGTTGTTCTTTATTGGAATTCAGGAATATTTACTTCGTCTTCTTGTACTATCACTGGTAAACGCACCAACGCCATTCCAGCCCTTCAACGTGTGAATGTGTGGGCAGCGTCATTTTTCTCACATCGCATAGCCAGTGAAGCGCCTGCTGCAGAGGAATTTCGGAAATGCCACCATTTCCCAGTGGGCTTAACTGAAATACGTTGTGGTCGGTGCTGCAAATACGAACGTAGCTGAACTGAAGGCACTCATCATGCAACGCATTCTGAACATGATCCCCTAGACGCTCCGATGTGTGCTGGAACTTGCAACTTCTCGATATCAGTTTGTGACAGAAAACGGTGGGCAGCATATTGGACAGATCTTGCACCAGCCTCAAGACAATTAGAAACCGATTACATTTTTTATGCGATTTTTGGCCCCAGTAAATTAAAAACCGATGACATTTTGATTTTTATGGGGTTTTTGGCCTCAGGACAATTAAAAACCGATTTTTCCCATCTGATGTGGCACGACCTTGCTTACGTAAATAACAGCGCCACAATTATTGACTGCCGAACTCGTGCAGTCATTCTCATTGAACAGTACACATGGTGTAATGTGTAACACAAACCATAGCCATGGTATTGCAGTCCATATCATTTGTAGCCGATCTCATTTATGTTAAGATCTTTACAGTGTCATCTACTGGTAAACCGTTCTTTTTTGTTTTTTTTTTTCATGACGATTCCCCCTGCGTCAACAATATACTATTCAAATATGACGTCATTATGAGCAGTGGTCCTCTTACTACAGTGTTTTGAAACTGGAACTTCAGTTATGGACATCATTTACACTGAAGTGCATAAGATAATTCTTAGAGTATTCTACCTGCGGATCATCAAAGATCGATTTCCTGGGCAACTTTTTAGATAAGACTTTATCTACTGGTGCCTTAACTTCCACGCTTATTATACAGCCACTTGTAGCTGTATGTCGAACAAGATAAGTTATGACGACGAAATGCATTAAAATGGACAAAGCACCTGCACAGAATCTTCATTTTCGAGCAATATCAACTTACAAGAATTGCTCCAGCTTTCGATAATAATGGCGTCAATTAAAACTAACTCATGAAGTACGTTCAAAGGCGATGCTATTCTCGACATTTGTAGTAACTCGTACTTCATAACGACCACGTTTCTTGGAGCTATAAGCTGTGTAACTTGAACTCATTGTTTGGGGAATTCCACCAAACACTATTCACTGCCAGATTATCGAGAAGTATTTTATCATAAAAGGATCTGTTAACGTTCTTAATGTACTGTTGTTGCCAACCAGGTCTAACAGCAACTGACATTAGAATTCATGATCTTAAGGCGGCTTCTTTCTAGTCAACGTCAGAAGCAATTTTCCCGTTACAAACTACTCCACTGTGTTATGTGGCATTAACACTTTCGGAACATAATAAAATGTGACGTGGCGTATGTAAATCTGAAATATGGCCCTCATCATATGATCACTCACATCTGATAACGTTGTTTCTTCTTTTATTTTAATTTACTGACACCTTAAGTCCCTGTTGGTAAAATTAATTGAGTATGTACATAAATCAATGATTTTGTGTTTTTTACAAAACATGTGTCACGAAAAATATCAAACCGATTCATTTAGGAAAACAATATTGAGTTACAGATGAAGTGGGTTCTGGTAGAACTTTAAAACTATATGTGTTGTGGTAATTGTGTAGGCTTCCGTCGGCCGGAGTGTCCGTGCGGTTCTAGGCGCTACAGTCTGGAGCCGAGCGACCGCTACGGTCGCAGGTTCGAATCCTGCCTCGGGCATGGTTGTGTGTGATGTCCTTAGGTTAGTTAGATTTAATTAGTTCTAAGTTCTAGGCGACTGATGACCTCAGATCTTAAGTCCCATAGTGCTCAGAGCCGTTTGAAACATTTGATAGGAACAATCTCGTCCCTCCCATCAAACTCTGGTGGGGCCATAATCACGCCGGAAATCTTTTCACACGAATCAATTGAGTACAAATGACGGCTCCGCCACTGCCCTACCCTTTCCTATCTTGTGTACGTGATACTATCACCATCTGTACGTGCATATATTGCTGTAAAACCTCCCTGATGTAACGGTGGCTCTTCAGATTGCCCTGAAGACGTAAGAGGCGAGATCTCGTGATAAAGGCAATGGCCTCCCAAACCATCACACCTGGCGTTTGTCTGCTATGCCGCTCAACAGTACAGTCATGCCGCAATGATGGCTATGTTGAAAGCGTATGCGGCCATCACTGTTGACAAACTGAAGCGGGACTCGTCCGAAAACACTGTTTTACCGCTAAGCTCGCCAATGCAGGCGTTCACGTGCCAATTGAACTCCGCGGCGTTCGAGGATTCTGGTCAGTGGAGGCCGACGTTCCACCAGTGCAGCTCACAAAAGACGGCGTCGAACCGTCGACGCAGACGTGTCCACCCCCAGCCGTTGCAGTGCTCCAACGTCGCGCCAACACTGTGGACGAAGCTGTTCTGTCCACTACGCCCAAACGGACAAGAAGGCGGTCATCTCACGCTGTGGTCACAATGTGTCATCCGGTACCTGTCAGTGCTGTGCACGGCCCTCTTCTCTCCAGTGGTTCCTCATACGCCTCACTGTTGAAGCAGCGTGCCCTGTAGGAGCTGCAACGTCACGGAGCGACAGACCCGCCTCGCGGGGACCAATAATTCTGTCCCGCTAGAACGCACTGACGTGCCGATGATTCCACCCTGTGATGTTGGCGGGGCATAGTGGCACCTAGTTGCGCGTTTCCACTTCCTATGACGACTCAACACCGATTGAGCGTTGCATGAATCTGACCCGTCCGCTCACACAAAGAAAAGCTGCTGTTGGCCCTACGATCACGCCAACTCTCTGCCCTTTAAATCGCTTGTTATGGCTCCGCAGTTCTGCACGTCTTCTTATCGTGGCATGTTGCAAACCACTGCTTCTGAGACTTTAACTTTTCACAAACAGTAGTATATAATACACTACTGGCCATTAAAATTGCTACACCAAGAAGAAATGCTGATGATAAACGGGTATTCATTGGAAAAAATATATTATACTGGAACTGACATGTGATTACATTTTCACGCAATTTGGGTGCATGGGTCCTGAGAAAACAGTACCCAGAACAGCCACCTCTGGCCGTAATAACGGCCTTGATACGCCTGGGCATTGAGTCAAACAGAGCTTGGACGGCGTGTACAGGTACAGCTGCCCATGCAGCTACAACACGATACCACAGTTCATCAAGAGTATTGACTGGCGTATTGTGACGAGCCAGTTGCTCGGCCACCATTGACCAGACGTTTTCAGTTGGTGAGAGATCTAGACAATGTGCTGGCCAGGGCAGCAGTCGAACATCTTCTGTATCCAGAAAGGTCCATACAGGACCTGCAACATGCGCTCGTGCTTTATCCTGCTGAAATGTAGGGTTTCCCAGGGATCGATTGAAAGGGCAGAGCCACGGGTCGTAACACATCTGAAATGTAACGTCCACTGTTCAAAGTGCCGTCAATGCGAGCATGAGGTGACCGAGACGTGTAACCAATGGAACCCCATACCATCACGCCGGGTGATACGCCAGTGTGGCAATTACGAATACTCGCTTCCAATGTGAGTTCACCGCGATGTCGCGAAACACGGATCCGACCATCATGATGCTGTAAACAAAACCTGGATTCATCCGAAAAAAATGACGTTTTGCCATTCGTGCACCCAACTTCGTCGTTGAGTAATCCATCGCAGGCGCTCCTGTCTGTGACGCAGCGTCAAGTGTAACCGCAGCCATGGTATCCGAGCTGATAGTCCATGCTGCTGCAAACATCGTTCAACTGTTCGTGCAGATGGTTGTTGTCTTGCAAACGTCCCCATCTGTTGACTCAGGGATCGAGACGTGGCTGCACGATCCGTTACAGCCATGCGGATAAAATGCCTGTCATTTCGACTGCTAGTGATACGAGGCCACTGGGATCCAGCACGGCGTTCCGTATTACCCTCCTGAACCCACCGATACCATATTCTGCTAACAGTCATTGGATCTTGACCAACGCGAGCAGCAATGTTGCGATACGATGAACCGTAATCGCGATAGGGTACAATCCGACCTTTATCAAAGTCGGAAACGTGATGGTACGCATTTCTCCTCCTTACACGAGGCATCACAACAACGTTTCACCAGGCAACGCCGGTCAATTGCTGTTTCCGTATGAGAAATCAGTTGTTAACTTTCCTCATCTCAGCAAGTTGTAGGTGCCAACCTTGTGTGAATGCTCTGAAAAGCTAATCATTGCATATCACAGCATCTTTTTCCTGTTGGGTAAATTTCGCGTCTGTAGCACGTCATCTTCGTGGTGTAGCAATTTTAATGGCCAGTAGTGTACGATTCCGAGCACATGATGCAGCCCGTTGAATTTCGTCTAGATTTATCGCAGCGCAGGCCCGTGTGATATTGCGTTCATGCCTTCGGGAGCCGTCCATTCTTTTCTATACTTATTGTTTTAACTTTCCCCAACAGATATGAGTCCAGGGATATTATAGTCCGGCGAGTGTGTACGTCGTGTTGAGTCTTCCGGACGACCGATCCTACGCGGGTCGAATGAAAAGTAACGCCTCCACCTTCGTTAATTGGGTCTGGATGGCAATATTTTAATAAATCAAAAGCAGAAATAATCTTTAGAATGTGATCTTTAATTACCAATATTCACTTTTCCACACAATCACCAGCCAGTTGGATACATTTCTGCCAACGATGAATACGTTTTCTGAAGCTGTCACGGAAGAAGTCGACACTCTGTTTCTGCAACCGCAGTCTCATAGTTCGCTCAACGTCTTCATCAAAAGCATAATGGTGTCCCCACAGATAGACTTTCATTATCAGGAGCAGATGGAAGTCAGACGGTGCTAAATCTGGACTGTATGGAGGATGCCGTACGGTCGTGAGATTGAGTCTCTGAAGTTCTGCTGTGGTGTCACGTGAAGTGTGTGGTTTGCACTGACATGCTCCAGGAAAACATGCCGATTGTGCTTGCAGTTTCTTTCTGAGTGATACGACTATCGTCCTGAATCAGCCTCTCAACATTTGGTTGTGAAACTCGGTGGTTGCTGTCACAGGACGTCTAACTCTTTGTTTGTACCTCAGGTCACATGTTCCCGCCTCAACATCTTTAAAATTTCTCGGCCAACGACGCACAGTACTCACATCGACACAGTCACCATACAAACTGCTTTCATTCTCTGATGAATCTCCTTTGGGGTGACACCTTCTGCTGTCAAGAATTCAGTGACTGCACGTTGTTCCAACCGTCTGCGCAAGGTTCCATACTTTACACTGTAACAACACAACTATTCAATGCTAAGGCTCTCCACCAGCTGGAGCTGTAGACAAGAGGCTACGGAACAAGCCAGTACCTGCCGGATACAAATGTTGTCAACTGTTGAAGAATTACGAAGGTGGAGGCATTACTTTTCAGTCAACACTCGTACTATTTCCGAATGTACTTTTTACAAGATCTGTAATTATCTGTGCGGAATGAGAAGCACATGCATTATGTTGATACCACATGTACTGTCTTACATCCAGTGGAGTGTATTACGATATTGTGTCAACATGACTGTTAGGAACAGTAGATAACTTTGGCTATTTAGAATCCCATCAATAAAACAGGCAGCAATGATTACATTCTTCAAAAGCCGCGACAGACGTTGATGGACCAAGTTCGTTATTTAATCACTTCTCTAGGCTATTGTGGATTTTCAGCCGAACGGCAGTCCATATTGTGAAAACTGAATTTCCCATGGTTTGTAAATGATACCGTGGACGCCACTCGGATAGGCTGAAATCGATTTTGAAGGTTATTGCCAAGAAACTACTGATGGAGCGACATGTCAAAAGGACGAAATGGGTTGGAAAGAAGTATTGAAATAACACTCTTTCGACTGACCCTAGTCGTCCGTGAAAGCTGCCTCGTAGTGACATGGGGACTCTGCGTTACCGCTGCTAAAATGTCTGTTGCATTTCTCTCACAAATGGCTGTTCACTTACGTTGGCCTATTTTATTCTTCACGTTTCCAGATTATTATACTTTTTTATAATTTTTGCTTATACAGGTTCTGGGGGCTTTGCAAGAATCGGTACCTCTCACCACAGAATCGCACCGCTGATCTAGCAGCTCGTCCATAAACAAAAAACATGTCCACTTTTTCTATTGCCATACACATTGCCAAAGAATGAATTATTTCATGACCATGTCACCTGATCACTGCAACTGCAACTAGTGAGTTACCAGCGGAAAGATAGACACACCAACACACGAACCTATCTGCGTTACATGCTTGCTTACATTTGGTGCAAAGGGTACTAAGAAAGTTTTGCAATACGACGCAACAATAAGTCGCCAAGAGGTTGATAGTTGCTGTGTTCTGAGAATACTTCATAGTTGCACTGTAGCCGCTGTGCCACGTCTGTGGGCGCAGTCGTTCACGAGTTTGAACTGTGTACTATGGCATCGTGCTCACGAAGTGAGATTCCGGCAGTTTTGTGGTACAGCTTCGTGCATCTTTTAAACATAGAGCAGTGCTTTGAAGAAATTACCCTAGCTCTCGGAGGTGTGTGTCCACATCGTACAACTATGCTCAGGTGGTGCAGAGAATTCCGAATACTAAATTTCACTCTGGAGGACGCTGAGAGGACGGAAAGGCCACGAAAATCAGTTACGGAGGAAAACATTGATGCTGTGAGGAAAATGCTCGACGAAGACAGGTGAGTGACCTACAAGCAGATAGAGGATACCTTAGGGCTAAATGTACCAGCAATTCGTTCGATTCTGCATGATCATTTGCAAGTTGTTTCAAATGGCTCTGAGCACTATCGGACTTAACATCTGAGGTCATCAGTCCCCTAGACTTAAAACTACTTAAACCTAACTAACCTAAGGACATCACACACATCCATGCCCGAGACAGGATTCGAACCTGCGATCGTACCAGCAGCGCAGTTCCGGACTGAAGCGCCTAGAACCGCTCGACCACAGCGGCCGGTTCATTTGCAAGCAAAGAAACTTGGTTGTATCTCGGCACCGCATAGACTGGCGGAAGAGCAGATGACACGACATGTGACTTGGTTATGTTAAAGAAGTTTTCTAAGGGACAATCTCAGTATGTGAATAACATCGTGCCAGGTGACGAAACTTAGCTGTACTACACACATCAAAAAGGGTTTTGCATCACCCCCTTTCCCAGAACTCCTGAAGATTGACGTTGACTGTTCATATTGTATCACAGATACAGTCACTTTGACTGTTCAGAGATGTCACTAAACCAGCCCAAAGACGTAAACAAACATGCATGAGCAGCGCCTATTAGTCGGAGGGGGTCCGACAGGCTGCATGATGCGCAACTTCACTCCCGAAGTCACCAGGAAGGAGGTACACGGCTCTTTTGTCTGCCTAGACGATCAATACCGCTGTTCGATCGCGTCCGCATTGTTACTTTGTGCCAGGAACGGCTCTCAACAAGGGGAGTGTCCAGGCATCTCGGAGTGAACCAAAGCGATGTTGTTCGGACATGGAGGAGATACAGAGAGACAGGAACTGTTGCTGACATGCCTCGCTCAGGCCGCCCAAGTGCTACTACTGCAGTGGATGACCGCCACCGACGGATTATGGCCCGGAGGAAGCCTGACAGCAACGCCACCATGTTGGATAATGCTTTTCGTGCAACTACAGGACGTCGTGTTACGACTCAAACTGTGAGCAATAGGCTGCATGATGCGAAACTTCACTTCCTAGGTCCATGGCGAGGTCCATCTTTGCAACCACGACACCATTCAGTGCGGTACAGATGGGCCCAACAACATGCAGAATGACAGCTCAGGATTGGCATCACGTTCTCTTCACCAATGAGTGTCTTATACGCCTTCAACCAGACAATCGTCGGAGACGTCTTTGGAGGCAACCCGGTCAGGCTGAACGCCTTAGACACACTGTCCAGCGAGTGCAGCAAGGTAGAGACTGCCTGCGGTTTTGGGGTGGCATTATGTGGGGCCGACGTACGCCGTTGGTGGTCATGGAAGGCGCCGTAACGGCTGTACGATACGTGAATGGCATCCTCCGACCGATAGTGCAACCATATCGGCTGCATACTGGCGAGGCATTCACCTTCACGGACAATTCGCACCCCAACGAGCACGTCTTGTGAATGACTTCCTGCTGGATATCGACATCGCTCGACTAGAGTGGTCATCATGTTCTCCAGACATGAACCCTATCAAATATGCCTGGGATAGATTGAAAAGGGCTGTTTACGGACGAAGTGACCCTCCAACCATTCTGAGGGATCTACGCTGAATCGCTGTTGAGGAGTGGGACAATCTGGACCAACAGTGCCTTGATGAACTTGTGGATAGTATGCCACGACGAATACAGGCATTCATCAATGGAAGAGGACGTGCTACTGGGTATTAGAGGTACCGGTGTGTACAGCAATCTGGACCACCACCTTTGAAGGTCTCGCTGTATGGTGGTACAACATGCAATGTGCAATAAAAAAAGGCGAAAATGATGTTTATGTCGATCTCTATCCAATATTCTGTACAGGTTCCGGAACTCTCAGAACCGAGGTGATGCAAAACTTTTTTTTATGTGTGTATTATGACTCCCGACTAGACTCGACACAAAGTTTGGATATTTGAGGATGACGACACACACATAGCTGTCTGAAAAGCCCGATTATTAAAGAAGAAAATGATAGCAGTGCCTGTCCAAACTCGTCCTGTCTTTGAAGGACTTGGCGACTGAAGTGAAGAATGGACATTTGGTTGCTCCATCACGCCAACACTCCAGCCCACCGCGCCAAAACATGGACCGAATGTTTACGGGGTACAGGACAGACTTCTTGAGCACACTCCTTACAGTCTGGACCTTGCTCCTTGTGACTTTACACTGTTCCCGCATGCGAAAATCAAACTGAAAGAAGTGCAGTTTTCAAGTTGTGAGGACCTCATGAGTGCTTGGGACGACGAGTACGCCAGGAAATTCCCATATTGTGCTCTGTAACTTAGAGAAAACTGCTCATCCATTTATTTACATGTCTAGATACATTCGGTGTGTTCTGCTTTGAGTTCCTCATGCTGTAATTAAAATATTTCAACAAATGAAACTAAGGTCATAGCTTTCCAAAAGAAAACAATGAGCAACTTCCTCTAGTTGCGTATCAGCCTTTGCGTACAAAGCCCAACACAGATATAAGCAGATGTACTGAGGCTTTTCTCACGTCTGTTTATAGTCCTCACTCCGCAAAACCCTAATTCGAGATCACACGAAAAAGAAATAAATAAAATATTTGCCTTAAACGCCGCGCCGAAGAGCAGGTCAATAGCGACGGAGCAAAGATTCAAATTGGGCAGGACAGACAAGCAAATCGAAGAAACATTCCGACTTCACCTAGAGCCATCAGGGAACGCACAAAAAACCTAAACCTGCACGACCGGACGAGAATTTGAAGCATCTTCCCGCCGAATGGGAATCTGGTGTGCGCTTCATTCGGTGGGAGAGGTCTGATAAGCAACCTGTGGTGCGGCCTGGCAGTGGGGAACTGTGAGGCGACACTTCTCACCGTCCTGGACATCCGCGTCCCGCTAACATTTTTCCATGAAGGCGATGACCGTCTCGCCTCTCAGTGGGATCAATGTATTAACAGCTGACGCGATTATTTTTGAAATAATAAACAGTTTACTTACTTTGTAGCATTTCGTGTCTCTATCTGCAAAAGCGGAACCGTTGTAGAATCGCTTTGTTGTCCGTTTGTCCGTCTGTCTGCCTATCAGCCTATTAAGAATCCTTATTCTCAGGAACGGGTAGACATATCAAGTTCAGATTTATATCACATATTAACGTCGATGGTCCTTTAGCACAGTGAAAAGCTTCTAAATCAGTTCATTCAAGGGATACGGTCATTTATGTCACATACACTACTGGCCATTAAAATTGCTACACCAAGAAGAAATGCAGATGATAAACGGGTATTCATTGGACAAATATATTATACAAGAACTGACATGTGATTACATTTTCACGCAATTTGGGTGCACAGGTCCTGAAAAATCAGTCCCCAGAACAACCACTGCTGGCCGTAATAACGGCCTTGATGCGCCTGGGCATTGAGTCAAACAGAGCTTGGATGGCGTGTACAGGTACAGCTACCCATGCAGCGTCAACACAATACCACAGTTCATCAAGAGTAGTGACTGGCTTATTGCGACGAGCCAGTTGCTCGGCCACCATTGACCAGACGTTTTCAATTGATGAGAGATCTGGAGAATGTGCTGCCCAGGGCAGCAGTCGAACATTTTCTGTATTCAGAAAGGCCCGTACAGGACCTGCAACATGCGGTCGTGCATTATCCTGCTGTTCAAAGTGCCGTCAGTGCGCACAAGAGGTGACCTAGACGTATAACAAATGGCACCCCATACCATCACACCGGATGATACGCCAGTATAGTGATAACGAATACACGCTTCCAACGTGCGTTCACCGCGATGTCGCCAAACACGGATCCGATCATCATGATGCTGTAAACAGAACCTGGATTCATCCGAAAAAATGACGTTTTGCCATTCGTGCACCCAAATTCGTCGTTGAGTACACCATCGCAGGCGCTCCTGTCTGTGATACAGCGTCAAGGGTAAGCGCAGCCGTGGTCTCCGAGCTGATAGTCCATTCTAATGCAAACGTCGTCGAACTGTTCGTGCAGATGGTTGATGTCTTGCAAACGTCCCCATCTGTTGACTCAGGGATCGAGACATGGCTGCACGATCCGTTACAGCCATGCGGTTAAGATGCCTGTCATCTCGACTGCTAGTGATGCGAGGCCACTGGGATCCAGCACGGCGTTCCGTATTACCCTCCTGAACACACCGAATTCCATATTCTGCTAACAGTCATGGGATTTCGACCAACGCGAGCAGCAGTGTCGCGATACGATAAACTGCAATCGCGATAGGCTACAATCCGACCTTTATCAACGTCGGAAACGTGATGGTACGCATTTCTCCTCCTTACACGAGGCATCACATCAACGTTTCACCAGGCAACGCCGGTCAACTGCTGTTCGTGTATGAGAAATCGGTTGGAAACTTTCCTCATGTCAGCACGTTGTAGGTGTCGCCACCGGCGCCAACCTTGTGTAAATGCACTGAAAAGCTAATCATTTGCACATCACAGCATCTTCTTCCTGTCGGTTAAATTTCGCGTCTGTAGCACGTCATATCCGTGGTGTAGTAATTTTAATGGCCAGTAGTGTATTTGGTACTCGAAAACACACTCATCGATACCTAAACGGGTACTTCGTGTTGTAGAATCATGAACTTTGGCAAAGCAAGGTTTCACAGCACAAGTGCATTAAAAAAAGTCTGAAAATTGTTTTAAAATGTAATAATGTTACATAACATTTATCTTTTTGCTATTATAACATACATTGCGTTCATCATCCGACAAAAGCACATTACTGTATGCAGACATAAAAAGTAACTTGTAGATATGTTTTATTAAGTAAATAAAAAATATTTTATTAAATCTTCTACATGAACTTATATAAACTGATATCCCCTGCTCGTTTCTTTTTGATGTACGGCATGGTCTGAGGAACTGCTGCAGAGATTTTGATACGTTCTAGGAATTCCCGGAACCAATACAGCATTGCGGTCGGCAACGCTTATATAAGACAAGTATCTGGTGTGGTTGTTAGATCGGTTACTGTTGCTACAATGGCAGTTTACCGAGATTTAAGTGGGTTTGAACGTGGTGTTATAGTCGGCGCACGAGCGACGGGACACAGCATATCCGAGGTAGCGATGAAATATGGATTTTCTCGTACGACCATTTCACGAGTGTACCTTGAATATTAGGAATCTGGTAAAACATCAAGTCTCTGACATCGCTGCGGCCGAAAAAGATCCTGCAAGAACAAGACCAACGACGAGTGAAGACCACCGTTCAATATGACAGAAGTGCAACCCTTCCGCAAATTGCTGCGGATTTCGATGTTGGGGCATCAGCAAATGTCAGTGTACGAACCATTCAACGAAACGTCATCGATATGGGCTTTCGGAGACGAAGGCCCACTCGTGTACCCTTGATGATTGTACGAAACAAAGCTTTACTCCTCGCCTGGGCCCGTGGTGCTTTATGTATTGGTTTTCATTTATTATGAAAAGTTGAAGTTAGTGTTATTAGTGTTATTGTGCCTGCTTCACAACGCCAATACTATTTACGTCAGTGACTCAGTTGTGGTGCTCCTCGCAGTTAATTTGCCCGACACTTTATATTAAAACACACCACACTTTACATCAGAACACACCTTCGTTCACATAAATGCATACAATTCCCATACGCAATATTAAATTAGACGAGAAAATGAAAAGCTGGGTCGGTATTATTATTACGTTACGAACCGTTAACTCTAAATTATATTGAAAATCCTTACACTGCGTATGGGTTAAGCATACCATTTTGTTGTTTCACTTTCAGATCATTGTACACTTGGTCTAATATGTGAGCAAAGTTTCAGATATATAACAGTATTTGTTGTTAAAATTGAGTTTTGTTAATTATTTTTACTTTTGTGAAAATGCAAGGCTAAGGAGATTCTCGCAGTTTCGTTAAGCGAGCATCAAAAAAAATTTAAGGAACTCAGTTTACTCAAATACGGTTCAATATGGAAAATATTGATTAGTTTTTTTGTTGCAAAGGAAAAACCGATAATCAAGAGAAATCTACTATATTTACATTTATTTTTGCTTGTCAGAATTAGAGAATATTAAGATATTTGTTACAACTCTGGGCCGTCATCATTTAGAACAATGGCGCTGTCCTCTGCACCGATCTTCCCGTATAAAATTTGCATAAATAAATTAATTTCATACAAGAGCTGATGCACATAAAAATTGACAACACTTTTAAGTAATATTTGATTATATTTAGGCTAAACATTAAATAAAACTTACACGTTTTCGTGTCTCGTCACAAAATGGCTTCTTACACTACGAAAAATAAAACAGAAAGGAAGGGAAGGAATCTTTTTGCAAAAAAGAAGAGATTGCAATTACATTCGCATATCATATCTTTGAAAGTTCACAAAATAACATATTTCGTTACGACGTCAGTTTTGGTATATTTGCGAAGTTATTTAATGTCATATTTATCACGTTATGTGGCGTACCGCCACAAACACCGACACTGGACTGTTGATGACTGGAAACATGTTGCCTGATCGGACGAGTCTCGTTTCAAATTGTATCGAGCGGATGGCGTGTACGGGTAATAATGGTGTGGGATGTTGCACTTAGAGTGACATGGGACCCCTGATACGTCTATATACGACTCTGACAGGTGACACGTACGTAAGCATCCTGTCTGATCACCTGGGTCCTTTCATGTCCGTTGCGCATTCCGACTGACTTGAGCAATTCCAGCAGGACAATGCGACACACCACACGTCCAGAATGGCTCCAGGAACACACTTCTGAGTTTAAACACTTCCGCTGGACGCCAAATTCCCCAGACATGAAATATTTGAGCATATCTGGGATCCCTTGCAACGTGCTGCTCAGAAGAAATGTCCATCTCCTCGTACTCTTACGGATTTATGGACAGCTCTGCAGTATTCATGGTGTCAGTTCCTTCCAGCACTACTTCAGACATTAGTCAAGTTCATGCCATACTGTGTTGCGGCACTTCTGCGTGCTCGCCGGGGCCCTACACGATATTAGTCAGGCATGCCAGTTTCTTTGGCTTGGATGGAACCCTCTGTGCCAAGTCGTACTCCAACGTGGTCAATTTTTTCTGTCTGTCTCGTTTTCATTTGACTGCCCCTTATACGAAAAACACTAACTAGAAGAAGGGAAGGGATGGTGTTAGACGTATTAAAAACATCATGGAATAACTTTCTTAGTACTGGAGAAAGCCGTAGAGAGCAAACATTGTAGCAGAATACGGAGATTAGCCTTGACAACAAAAAAGTGAGGATCCTGGGTGTATCTGCTGGTGTGAGAGGAAGAGATTAACACGGTAGACACAATCGTGGTACGTCAAATCACAACGTTCAGAATAATGATGGAAGAGAAAACCACTGTATCAAATTTTACTGGGACTTACTCTGGTCTCTCGCGTTAAGAATTCTAGTTCCGCGTGGGACATTTGAGCTGCGGTATAAAAATGTCGTTCGTGCACTGAATGTCACCGAGCACGGTCAGAGTGTGGGTGGCGTGCTGGACGGCCGCTTCAGTTACTGAGATCAGCGAGGATAACGCTCAAAATAGTCCAGCGAAACAATTTGACAGCTATATCGAACAGGATTTATTTCCTGATTTTATTCAGACTGTGACAGCTACCACTGCTTTTAATAATTTTCCGTCCGCATAAACATACGGTTTTTGCGATGAAGTTTCTGGTAGTTTAAATTTCATCATAGTTTTGCGCGCTATTACTTCTTATCGTTCATGGTAATCTTACAGTGCATGAAAATCCGTCTTCTGTGTTGTGAAATCGTATTAAAATAGTTTATCTTGTTGAGGAAGCAAAAGGAACGATCTAATAAACACAACTGTATTAAATGTCGCACGTTTTCCTGAGAATAACCAGCCGCTGTGGCCAAGCGTTTCTAGGCGCCTCAGTCCGGAACCACGCGGCTGCTACGGTCGCAGGTTCGAACCCTGCCTCGGGCATGGATGTGTGTGATGTCCTTAGGTTAGTTAGGTTTAAGTTGTTCTAGGTCTAGGGGACTGATGACCTCATATCTTAAGTCCCAAAGTGCTTAGAGCCATTTGAAGCATTTGAACCTGGGAATAATGTATCATATGCTAGTACACGCCTAAGTAAAAAATTAAAAAAATGTTAAGTAAATCCATGAATTTATAGATTATTATGTACTGTTACCAAAAACTGTGGTCGGTCACAATGTAGCGGTGTCTTGGTGCTTAGTCGTCGTTTTGGGAGCCTTAATAACTGGGATCAGTTTCATGTAGGGGTGCAAAGCTAGTTCGCGTCGATAGTAGAAATACTACATGTGCATCCTGGGCAGTGCTAAACTACGGGTTGGTTGTAATTGAACTTTCGCTTCTTGAGATGGCCCTCGTGATTAACGAGGTATCGTAGAACAATGAAACTTTTAGGAAACTTTTCTGAGGACATGTGGAAGATAAACAGCGTGTAAACCGTTGAAAGCAACACATTTTAATTTCCACATGAGAGGGTAACAGTAGTTAATTGTTTACCATGTTTACGATCCAGGTTGCAAACGTTGCTCAATGTGACAACCATCCGCATGCACGACAGCCTGGAAGCAGAGTAGTCATTGCTCTAATGCTGCCGAAACAAAGGTGGACCATGAAACGTTTCTCAATTCGCCAGTTAATTCTCACTTGCGAATCATACTCTTCAACCCTGGTGCGGAAAAAAGACCTCTCCGTATTCCTTAAATGCGTCGATACTCATGAAGAGCAGCAACTCTGTTGCTGTTGTTTCGAAGAAACAGCTTTACGAGTAAAGACAGGCTCACCTTGTCTAGACCCATGTCGACTGCCTGCAACTGGAACGCACACTGATGCGTGTGATTCAGACCTACGTCGCCGGACCGGTACTGGCGCCTAAGGCGAGTCAGGACACGTAACACCACCAACAACGCAAATACTGATGCGCGCAGTCTGAACATCGTTCCTATAAAGTTGAGTACACATACGATAAATACAAAGACGTACAAAAAGATCACAACACAAAAATAATTCATGGAAAGTATTTGTCTAGGCAACATATTTTAGAGATTAACACTGCAAATGTAAGCGAGAGATAAGCCAATGCAAATGTGAAATGCTGGTAACCGGTGTAACCGCCCGAATGTTGAATACAAGCATGCAAACGTGCATACATTGTTTTGTGTGGGTGCCAGATGTCAGTTTGTGGGATGGAGTTCCACGCCTGTTGCAGTTCGTCGGTAAATACAGGTACGGCTATTGCTGTTATGGATGACGCTGGAGTTCTTATCGAATGATGTCCCACATGTTCTTTATTGGAGACAAACCTAGTGGTCGAGAGGGCCAAGGCAATGTGTCTACATTCTGTAGGGCATGTTGGGTTACAACAGCGGTATGATGTGGACGAGCGTTATCGTGTTGGAAAACACCCACTGGACTGCTGCTCATGAATGGCAGCAAAGCAGGCTGCATCGCCAGACTGACGAACAGATTTGTAGTCACGGTGCGTGGTATAACCAGGAGAATGCTCCTGCTGTCACACGAAATTGCACCCCAGACCATAACTCCAGGTATAGGCCCAGTGTGTCTACCACGCAGACGAGTTGGGTGCGGGTCCTCATCTGGCTTCCTTCTAACAAACACAAGGCGATCACTGGCGCCGAGGCAGAACCAGCCTTGATTAGAAAATACATCAGATCTCCACCGTACCCTCCAATGAGTTTTCTCTTGACTCCACTCAAGTCGCAAATAACGGTGTTTAGGGTCAGTGCAATGCACGCTACAGGGCGTCTAGCTCGGAGTTGTCCTTGAAGTAACCGATTTGTTACAGTTCGTTGTGTCACTGTGGTGCCAACTGCATTTCAAATTACTGCTGCAGATGTAGTACGATGCGCCAGAGCCATACGCCGAATACGGAGGTCTTCCTTCTCGATAGTGCTACGTGGCCGTCCGGAGCCCGGTCTTCTTTCAAACGTTCATTCTCGTGACGATCGCTGTCAGGAGACCAGTCATGTAGAACGGCTACATTCCTGCCAAGTCTTTCTACAGTATCCAAGAAGAAACATCCAGCTCCTCGTAGCCCTATCCCACGACCTCATTCAATCTCAGTGAGGTACACTACTGGCCATTGAAATTGCTGCACCAAGAAGAAATGCAGATGACAAACGGGTATTCACTGGACAAATATATTATACTAGAACTGACATGTGATTACATTTTCACGCAGTTTGGGTGCATAGATCCTGAGAAATCAGCACCCAGAATAATCACCTCTGGCCATAATAACGGCCTTGATATGCCTGGGCATTGAGTCAAACAGAGCTTGTATGGCGTGTACAGGTACAGCTGCCCATGCAGCTTCAACGCGATACCACAGTTCATCAAGAGTAGGGACTGGCGTATTATGACGAACCAGTTGTTCGGCCACCATTGACCAGTCGTTTTCAATTGGTGAGAGATCCAGAGAATGTCCTGGCCAGGGCAGCAGTCGAACATTTTCTGTATCCAGAAAGACCCGTACAGGACCTGAAACATGCGGTCGTGCATTATCCTGCTGAAATGTAGGGTTTCGCAGGGATCGAATGAAGGGTAGAGCCACAGGTCGTAACACATCTGAAATGTAACGTCCACTGTTCAAAGTGCTGTCAATGCGAACAAGAGGTGACCGAGACGTGTAACCAATGGCACCCCATACCGTCACGCCGGGTGATACGTCAGTATGGCGATGACGAATACACACTTCCATTGTACGTTCTCGGCGATGTCGCCAAACACGGATGCGACCATCATAATGCTGTAAACAACCTGCATTCATCCGAAAAAATGACAATTTGCCATTCGTGCACCCAGCTTCGTCGTTGAGTACACCATCGCAGGCGCTCCTGTCTGTGATGCAGCGTCTAGGGTAACCGCAGCCATGGCCTCCGAGCTGATAGTCCATGCTGCTGCAGACGTCGTCGAACTGTTCGTGCAGATGGTTGTTGTCTTGCATATGTCCCCATCTGTTACTCAGGGATCGAGACGTGGCTGCACGATCCGTTACAGCCATGCGGATAAGATGGCTGTCATCTCGACTGCCGTTGAGATCCTGAACCCGCCGATTCCATATTCTGCTAACAGTCATTGGATCTCGACCAACGCGAGCTGCAATGTCGCGGTACGATAAACCGCAATCGCGATAGGCTACAATGCGACCTTTATAAAAGTCGGAAACATAAGACGGTACGCATTTCTCCTCCATACACATAGGCATCACAACAACACTTCACCAGGCAACGCCTGTCAACTGCTGTTTGTGTATGAGAAATCGGTTGGAAACTTTCCTCATGTCAGCACGTTGTAGGTGTCGCCACCTTGTGTGAATGCTCTGAAAAGCTAATCATTTGCATATCACAACATCTTCTTCCTGTCGGTTAAATTTGGCGTCTATAGCACGTCATCTTTGTGTTGTAGCAATTTTAATGGCCAGTAGTGTATTTTAGCAAGATACCCTACTGGCAGCCAGACGATCTCAGGACCTTCTGACTATCATATACATAAGGGAGATGAAAGAAGGAACTGCACTATTAAGGATGACATGGGTAGATGTATCGTAGCCTTAATCCATATCTGCCAGTTGAATACTGAAGGCATAAGCAAATGAAAATGCCAATACCTAACACGGATTTTAAATCACGTGTGGGCAACCAGCGGCCCGAGGGCCAGATCCGACCCGTGATTAGTTTTGAATCCGGCCTGCTCCTGCCGTGAGACATTTTCGGATATTTGCCATTGTGTTGTTCGATTTTTCCGGTTTGGCTTCTGGATAATACAACCGATATATATTAAGTTCAAGCGATGAAGACTTTTAAGCTTTTTAAATTGAACGAAGCAATGATGGATTAATTTATTTAGTCTTACAGGAACAGTCGATGCCTATGCAGTCAGTCATGAAAAGTATTTTTGGATAAATGTTTAAAATGTTTTCTAATAGTGTTTGTGGATACTAGCACACTAATGACCCGCCTGTAGCCAACAACCATGAAGTTACTCCTAACTGCTTGTCGACTGGGATTGCCTGTCACGTTGCCGTATTTTTTTCTGTTCTTTCCCTTGTTAACATTAGTAAATAATTATTGTATATTGTAGACGTATGAGAACACAAAAACTGTCGAAATGAAGGGGATTTTATAGTATATCAGCTGCATCAAGTTGCTTCTATAGGCGTTAATTTTTCCATTATGACATTTCAAGATGCTTGTCATCCCATCTTCCGATGTTTGCACCTATTTACATGTCGTGAACATTATTTATTTACTAACGGCGTAGCTGAATTTTGCAACCGAAACTTTTAAGACAGCTGTTGTAAAACGTCATACGTAAAGGAACAATGTTAACGCCACGTAAACAAATGTAAACTAACATCTGAAGAGCGGGTCAACATAAAATGAACGTACTCTCAGATGCACTAGTTTTAAATCATTATTTACTGGCGTGGAGTTTGAGGAAAGGGATGCCATTCATATCGGTGCGTTGTTCCTTAAATATTAACATCACGGATGCGACAGTTTTGACTTTATGCGCTAGGAGCGCTGCTGTCGCTTCACGTGGCGGCCCGGCCCGCAAGCTTAATAAGTATGTAAATCACGCCCGCAGGTCAGCCAAAGGTTGCCCATGCCTGTCCTAAATGGTAATAGATTATATGTAGCTCTTGTTCAAGAGGCCCATCTTGAAGGCGAAGAACAAGCACAATAGTGAGTTAAAATTCCTGTGCATGACAGCTTTGGCATAACCTACCAACACAGCGTCGCGAATAGCAGAAAAGCAAGCTAAATTCAGTAAATTCAGTATAAATTCTTAGACGGAGCAGTAGAAACGCAACCGTGACCGGACGCAGCCACTATTTATTTTTTGTTTTACCAACAAGGGCTGACTCTGTAGCATCACGAGTCTCAGAGTAAGCGAGGAAAAGTGACCTTTGAACGCAATCAGTGTGGAAATATGTGTGTGCACCATGCGGGTGTCAAACGCTCTCGCGTGATCAGCCCCTCCCGTATACGTAAGGGGAGAAGCTTCCGGAAAGATGGGGCTGTGCGCAAAGTCTCCTATAAAAGGACTACCCTCCCTACTGGAAGGGTCGTTGATGTATAGTCATCGGGAGGAGGTTAGCTCGTGTCACAGTGTGACAGGGGCTGGACTTAGGAAGAATCCGATGTAGTCAACACTTAGGCCGGCGCGCTCGCCTCTGCCTCCACGAGACTTAGCCTCAGGGAAGAATAGGAAGTCTTATAACCAAATGAAGACACTTTGTAGGTATACTTGTACATAGGGAATGTGCAAGGGGATGCCTGCAACAATAGTAATCGTATCTCCCGCTTTATGAAATCCTCCTTGGGTCTCCGAGATTACTGCCGGGTTCTACACTCTAACCCACTCAATAGCCTATTTTTCAGCCAAGCGAGTGAAGAGCAGGCGGCCCACTAGCAGAAGTTGTTCTCCCCGTACGTTGTCGGTGAGTTCCATGACGCGCATTCGTGCAGTCCTTCCTACTCCCTCTCAAGACTCGTCAGTGGGACGCTACGACAGACATGACGTAATTACGTATACTGAAAACGTTAACCTGGTTTCTACTAATACTCTAATGATACTCCTCGATCGTAGTTATTGTTGGGAACTTAAGTACGCCAAAAACATATTTCGCCAGTTATGTCAAGGGCTGCACAAATACTGGCAACTCATGCGCATCCAATTATATTTAGTGAAGACGAAATATAGCACAATTGACCGGAATGGCTGAGCTCTAGCCCAGTGGGCTGAGGATCATGATCTCCATCTTGTGTGAACCGGCCGTTGTAGCCAACCAGTTCTAGGCGCTTCAGTCCGGAACCGCGCTGCTGCTACGGTCCGTAGGTTCGAATCCTGCCTCGGGCATGGATGTGTGTGATGTCCTTAGTTTAGTTAGGGTCTAAGTCTAGGGGACTGTTGACCTCAGATGTTAAGTCCCATAGTGCTACGTCTAGGGGACTGATGACCTCATATGTTAAGTCCCATAGTGCTTAGAGCCATTAGAAACATCTTGTGTGTCCGCCTGCTTAGCTGTGAGGTAACGTACCTGACTACCATGCAGTGGGCCCGGGTTCGTTTCCCAGGCGAGTTGGAGATTTTCTCCACTCATGGGGTGTTGTGTTCTCCTCATCATCATTTCATCCTCATCACAGGCACGCAAGTGCCCAATGTGGTGTCGACTGAAATAACACTTGCACTCGGCGGTCGAACCTCCCAGGATGGGGCCTACAGGCCAATAGTGCCACATGATTATTTAATTTTTTTCCCGTCTTGTATTCGATTTCGAAGCTGATAGTAGTTTTAAGTTTGGGCCTTAGAATAGGGAATATAAGCCTGGGTTGGCTTGTGTAACAACAAATTAAAGCAGTCAACCAATTCAAATTTCCAGGAGAGTTCCTAATGATTTCCCGAAAAGCCAACAATACCCAGTAGTACCTCTACTGGCAATCGGAATCCGAATTTAGATACTCAGATCCTTTCCTAGACCCCGACGGAACCCCGAGAAGGGGTTAGGTAGCACCCACTCGGAATAACCACAAGCGATTTATAGGACCTGTAATCTGTACAGCAAAGAAACGTCTCTGGCCTTGCCGCAGTGGTAACACCGGTTGCAGTCAGATCACCGAAGTTAAGCGCTGCCGGGCTGAGCTAGCACTTGGATGGGTGATCGTCCGGTGTGCCGAGCGCTGTTGGCAAGCGGGGTGCACACAGTCCATGTGAGGCAAACTGAGGAGCTACTTGATTGAGAAGCAGCGGCTCCGGTCTCGTAAACTGACACACGGCAGGGAGAGCGGTGTGCTGACCACATGCCCCTCCATATCCGCATCCAGTGACGCCTGTGGACTACATCTACATCTACATTTATACTCCGCAAGCCACCCAACGGTGTGTGGCGGAGGGCACTTTACGTGCCACTGTCATTACCTCCCTTTTCTGTTCCAGTCGCGTATGGTTCGCGGGAAGAACGACTGTCTGAAAGCCTCTGTGCGCGCTCTAATCTCTCTAATTTTACATTTGTGATCTCCTCGGGAGGTATAAGTAGGGGGAAGCAATATATTCGATACCTCATCCAGAAACACACCCTCTCGAAACCTGGCGAGCAAGTTACACCGCGATGCAGAGCGCCTCTCTTGCAGAGTCTGCCACTTGAGTTTGTTAAACATCTCCGTAACGCTATCACGGTTACCAAATAACCCTGTGACGAAACGCGCCGCTCTTCTTAGGATCTTCTCTATCTCCTCCGTCAACCCGATCTGGTACGGATCCCACACTGATGAGCAATACTCAAGTATAGGTCGAACGAGTGTTTTGTAAGCCACCTCCTTTGTTGATGGACTACATTTTCTAAGGACTCTCCCAATGAATCTCAACCTGGTACCCGCCTTACCAACAATTTTATATGATCATTCCACTTCAAATCGTTCCGCACGCATACTCCCAGATATTTTACAGAAGTAACTGCTACCAGTGTTTGTTCCGCTATCATATAATCATACAATAAAGGATCCTTCTTTCTATGTATTCGCAATACATTACATTTGTCTATGTTAAGGGTCAGTTGCCACTCCCTGCACCAAGTGCCTATCCGCTGCAGATCTTCCTGCATTTCGCTACAATTTTCTAATGCTGCAACTTCTCTGTATACTACAGCATCATCCGCGAAAAGGCGCATGGAACTTCCGACACTATCTACTAGGTCATTTATATATATTGTGAAAAGCAATGGTCCCATAACACTCCCCTGTGGCACGCCAGAGGTTACTTTAATGTCTGTAGACGTCTCTCCGTTGATAACAACATGCTGTGTTCTGTTTGCTAAAAACTCTTCAATCCAGCCACACAGCTGGTCTGATATTCCGTAGGCTCTTACTTTGTTTATCAGGCGACAGTGCGGAACTGTATCGAACGCCTTCCGGAAGTCAAGAAAAATAGCTTCTACCTGGGAGCCTGTATCTAATATTTTCTGGGTCTCATGAACAAATAAAGCGAGTTGGGTTTCACACGATCGCTGTTTCCGGAATCCATGTTGATTCCTACATAGTAGATTCTGAGTTTCCAAAAACGACATGATACTCGAGCAAAACACATGTTCTAAAATTCTACAACAGATCGACGTCAGAGATATAGGTCTATAGTTTTGCGCATCTGCTCGACGACCCTTCTTGAAGACTGGAACTACCTGTGCTCTTTTCCAATCATTTGGAACCTTCTGTACCTCTAGAGACTTGCGGTAGACGGCTGTTAGAAGGGGGGCAAGTTCTTTCGCGTACTCTGTGTAGAATCGAATTGGTATCCCGTCAGGTCCAGTGGACTTTCCTCTGTTGCGTGATTCCAGTTGCTTTTCTATTCCTTGGACACTTATTTCGATGTCAGCCATTTTTTCGTTGGTGCGAGGATTTAGAGAAGGAACTGCAGTGCGGTCTTCCTCTGTGAAACAGCTTTGGAAAAAGGTGTTTAGTATTTCAGCTTTACGCTTGTCATCCTCTGTTTCAATGCCATCATCATCCCGGAGTGTCTGGACATGATGTTTCGAGCCACTTACTGCTTTAACGTAAGACCAGAACTTCCTAGGATTTTCTGTCAAGTCGGTACCTAGTATTTTACTTCCGAATTCACTGAACGCTTCACGCATAGCCCTCCTTACGCTGACTTTGACAACGTTTAGCTTCTGTTTGTCTGAGAGATTTTGGCTGCGTTTAAACTTGGAGTGAAGCTCTCTTTGCTTTCGCAGTAGTTTCCTAACTTTGTTGTTGTACCACGGTGGGTTTTTCCCGTCCCTCAGTTTTACTCGGCACGTACCTGTCTAAAACGCATTTTACGATTGCCTTGAACTTTTTCCATAAACACTCAACATTGTCAGTGTCGGAACAGAAATTTTCGTTTTGATCTGTCAGGTAGTCTGAAATCTGCCTTCTATTACTCTTGCTAAACAGATAAACCTTCCTCCCTTTTTTTATATTCCTATTAACTTCCATATTCAGGGATGCTGCAACGGCCTTATGATCACTGATTCCCTGTTCTGCACTTACAGAGTCGAAAAGTTCGGGTCTGCTTGTTATCAGTAGGTCCAAGATGTTATCTCCACGAGTCGGTTCTCTGTTTAATTGCTCGAGGTAATTTTCGGATAGTGCACTCAGTATAATGTCACTCGATGCTCTGTCCCTACCACCCGTCCTAAACATCTGAGTGTCCCAGTCTATATCTGGTAAATTGAAATCTCCACCTAAGACCATAACATGCTGAGAAAATTTATGTGAAATGTATTCCAAATTTTCTCTCAGTTGTTCTGCCACTAATGCTGCTGAGTCGGGGGGTCGGCAAAAGGAGCCAATTATTAACCTAGCTCGGTTGTCGAGTGTAACCTCCACCCATAATAATTCACAGGAACTATCCACTCCTACTTCACTACGGGATAAACTACTACTAACAGCGACGAACACTCCACCACCGGTTGCATGCAATCTATCCTTTCTAAACACCGTCTGTGCCTTTGTAAAAATTTCGTCAGAATTTATCTCTGGCTTCAGCCAGCTTTCTGTACCTATAACGATTTCAGCTTCGGTGCTTTCTATCAGCGCTTGAAGTTCCGGCACTTTACCAACGCAGCTTCGACAGTTTACAATTACAATACCGATTGCTGCTTGGTCCCCGCATGTCCTGACTTTGCCCCGCACCCGTTGAGGCTGTTGCCCTTTCTGCACTTCCCCGAGGCCATCTAACCTAAATAACCGCCCAGCCCACGCCACACAACCCCTGCTACCCGTGTACTCGCTTGTTGCGTGTAGTGGACTCCTGACCTATCCAGCGGAACCCGAAACCCCACCACCCTATGGCGCAAGTCGAGGAATCTGCAGCCCACACGGTCGCAGAACCGTCTCAGCCTCTGATTCAGACCCTCCACTCGGCTCTGTACCAAAGGTCCGCAGTCAGTCCTGTCGACGATGCTGCAGATGGTGAGCTCTGCTTTCATCCCGCTAGCGAGACTGGCAGTCTTCACCAAATCAGATAGCCGCCGGAAGCCAGAGAGGATTTCCTCCGATCCATAGCGACACACATCATTGGTGCCGACATGAGTGACCACCTGCAGATGGGTGCACCCTGTACCCTTCATGGCATCCGGAAGGACCCTTTCCACATCTGGAATGGCTCCCCCCGGTATGCACACGGAGTGCACATTGGTTTTCTTCCCCTCTCTTGCTGCCATATCCCTAAGGGGCCCCATTACGTGCCTGACGTTGGAGCTCCCAACTACCAGTAAGCCCACCCTCTGCGACCGTCCGGATCTTGCAGACTGAGGGACAACCTCTGGAACAGGACAAGCAGCCATGTCCAGCCAAAGATCAGTATCAGCCTGAGACAGAGCCTGAAACCAGTTCGTCAGACAAACTGGAGGCGCCTTCCGTTCAGCCCTCTGGAATGTCTTTCGCCCCCTGCCACACCTAGAGACGACCTCCCACTCTACCACAGGTGAGGGATCAGCCTCAATGTGGGCAGTATCCCGGGCAACCACAGTCGTAGTCCGATCGGGGGATGCGTGGGACGAGCTGGCCGTCCCCGACAAACCCCCATCCGGACCCCCACAGTGATGCCCATTGGCAACAGCCTCAAGCTGTGTGACCGAAGCCAACACTGCCTGAAGCTGGGAGCGAAGGGATGCCAACTCAGCCTGCATCCGAACACAGCAGTTGCAGTCCCTATCCATGCTAAAAACTGCTGTGCAAAGAACGTCTGAACTAATCTACAGAGAGCGCAAACAAAACGACACAAAATTGAAACGGTTATTAAAATACAAGATTGCCTAGTAAATGCAGTAATGCTGCCACTTGTGCACTGCTGACACACTGCTCGGCGGCGGAAGGAGACTACGCGATTTAACACTATTCGAGTACTAAAACGCGATGCTACAACTCTCAAATACTATAATACGCCCGAAATTTATGAATTAAACAATGCAAGTACCAAAAACACACAAAGAAATTAAGAATTAAACTATGTAACAAATGAGTGAGCTAGGAGTATACGACTTGCTGCTGCAGCTGCTTATCCAACGGCGACAGGGAGCACACTGACTGTGACCAACCGACACTGGCCGTTCAAAACAAAAACAGATGACAGACGACTACGCGAATTTACACTATTCAGGTACTAAAACGCGATGCTACAACTCTCAAATACTATAATACGCCCAAAATTTATGAATTAAACAATGCAAGTACCAAAAACACACAAAGAAATTAAGAATTAAACTATGTAACAAATGAGTGAGCTAGGAGTATACGACTTGCTGCTGCAGCTGCTTATCCAACGGCGGCAGGGAGCACACTGACTGTGACCAACCGACACTGGCCGTTCAAAACAAAAACAGATGACAGACGACTACGCGAATTTACACTATTCAGGAACTAAAACGCGATGCTACAACTCTCAAATACTATAATACGCCCGAAATTTATGAATTAAACAATGCAAGTACCAAAAACACACAAAGAAATTAAGAATTAAACTATGTAACAAATGAGTGAGCTAGGAGTATACGACTTGCTGCTGCAGCTGCTTATCCAACGGCGGCAGGGAGCACACTGACTGTGACCAACCGACACTGGCCGTTCAAAACAAAAACAGATGACAGACGACTACGCGAATTTACACTATTCAGGTACTAAAACGCGATGCTACAACTCTCAAATACTATAATACGCCCGAAATATATGAATTAAACAATGCAAGTACCAAAAACACACAAAGAAATTAAGAATTAAACTATGTAACAAATGAGTGAGCTAGGAGTATACGACTTGCTGCTGCAGCTGCTTATCCAACGGCGGCAGGGAGCACACTGACTGTGACCAACCGACACTGGCCGTTCAAAACAAAAACAGATGACAGACGACTACGCGAATTTACACTATTCAGGAACTAAAACGCGATGCTACAACTCTCAAATACTATAATACGCCCAAAATTTATGAATTAAACAATGCAAGTACCAAAAACACACAAAGAAATTAAGAATTAAACTATGTAACAAATGAGTGAGCTAGGAGTATACGACTTGCTGCTGCAGCTGCTTATCCAACGGCGGCAGGGAGCACACTGACTGTGACCAACCGACACTGGCCGTTCAAAACAAAAACAGATGACAGACGACTACGCGAATTTACACTATTCAGGTACTAAAACGCGATGCTACAACTCTCAAATACTATAATACGCCCAAAATTTATGAATTAAACAATGCAAGTACCAAAAACACACAAAGAAATTAAGAATTAAACTATGTAACAAATGAGTGAGCTAGGAGTATACGACTTGCTGCTGCAGCTGCTTATCCAACGGCGGCAGGGAGCACACTGACTGTGACCAACCGACACTGGCCGTTCAAAACAAAAACAGATGACAGACGACTACACGAATTTACACTATTCAGGAACTAAAACGCGATGCTACAACTCTCAAATACTATAATACGCCCAAAATTTATGAATTAAACAATGCAAGTACCAAAAACACACAAAGAAATTAAGAATTAAACTATGTAACAAATGAGTGAGCTAGGAGTATACGACTTGCTGCTGCAGCTGCTTATCCAACGGCGGCAGGGAGCACACTGACTGTGACCAACCGACACTGGCCGTTCAAAACAAAAACAGATGACAGACGACTACGCGAATTTACACTATTCAGGTACTAAAACGCGATGCTACAACTCTCAAATACTATAATACGCCCAAAATTTATGAATTAAACAATGCAAGTACCAAAAACACACAAAGAAATTAAGAATTAAACTATGTAACAAATGAGTGAGCTAGGAGTATACGACTTGCTGCTGCAGCTGCTTATCCAACGGCGGCAGGGAGCACACTGAGGATGACTCGGCGGCCAATCGATTCCGTTGGGCCTTCGTGGACTATTCGGGTGGAATTTAGTTTAGTTTAAAGAAATATATCCCAATAGGACACCCAAGGAATACATACCATGCTGGAACAACAACAGCGAACCTATCAACAGTTCCCGAAAAAGTAGTTGACCTACTACACACGTTAGATTTTCAAAGGTGCTTCGTGAACTCAAATGGGATCACTGGAGGGAAGACAGTACTCTTTTCGCGAGACACTATTGAGGAGATTTATCCACTCGGCATTTGAAGTAAAATGATTCTGCTGCCGCCAACGTACGTTTCGCATAAGGACCGCGAAGATAAGATGCGAGAAATTAGGAAGGTTTTCGGACACCCTGTTTTCCCCCTCTCTGTTTGCAACTGGAACAGAAAAGGAAATCAGTAGTAGTGGTACATGGTAACCTCCTTCATGCACCATACGGTAGCTTGCGGAGTACGCATATAGATGCGGAAGACAACAATGGGCTGAAATGACTGAAAATACCGACTTTATGCAGTCCAGTAAAAAAGCAGGTATCCTACTAAAACGCTGAGGGCCAGTTAACAGTTATCTCGAGCAAAACCAGGAGAAAGACTGTAAATCAAGTATTAGGTCCTTTAAAATTACTATCAAGTGCTCCAGAACACCAAGATCACACAAGTGATATAAAACGAGAACTTAATCATTTAAAAGAAACATCCCACGAAATGTGCAGCGTCCTTTACTTCAGAATAAATATCCGTAGCAGTCCACAACTCAAAACGAGACAAATTCACAAGCTTCGGCGAAATCCTCCATAGATTCCTTCTAGCCATGGTCAATATGTGAGGAAATGGTTAACCAGCTTCTCCGACATCTCAGAATCAGTTTACCTCCCGAAGGGTTTCAAGAAAGCAAAGCCATCTTAAAGCCTCGAAAGCCAAAAGATAACACTGAGTGATACCAACCTCTCCTGTTACAAACTGCTAGAGTGACTGTTTCTTAACAGAATAACACATGATGTTGATCGATGCATTCCAATCGAACAAGCTGCATTCAGACAAGGCCGAGGCTGTACAGTTCAGATACCCAGCCCAACAACATCTATTGTAGCTGGTTTCCAGGAACAACAAAAATTGTCAGCAGTATTTATAGACCTCACTGCAACTGACATTCCGGAGTGAACAGAAAATTTGGATGTGCAGATGATATGGCAATTGCAACCGGGTATAACGCTACAAAAGTGACTGTTGTTAAATGACTGAGGAACAACATATTAGTGCTTTGCCGATCGGCATGGGATGGTTCAACACAAATGTCCGAGGCTCAGCCTTGGGTCTAGTGTACACCATAGCAGACTATGGCGCACCATTTTGACTCAATAATCATTATGTTAGTACGTGGGCTATTCAGAAAGTAGGGAACGTCTTGGCATTAAAAAAAACTAAGTACAAGAAATACATTTTATTATATGCATCTGAAAGAGCGACTGACATACTACTTTCCCACAGTCACCAAACACATTGAGGCACTTATCATAGCGGTGGACAAGCTTTGAAAGACCTTCGTCGCAAAATTGTGCCGCCTGAGACTTCAGCCAGTGAGTCACGTCCACCTAGAATTCTGCGTTGTCATCAAAGCGCTGCGTTGTAAGCCAGTTCTTCATCTTGGGAAACAAGTGGAAGTCGCTTGGTGCAAGATCGGGGCTGTAGTGAGGATGAGGGAAAATTTCCCATTTTAAGGTATTAAGCCGTTCTTTAGTGCGGTTTGCCGTGTGAGGTCGGACATTGTCGTGCTAAAACAAAATTTTGGATGAGAGCTTTCCTCGGCATTTGTTTTGAACTGCTGTTCTAAGGCTGTGCAAAGTTTGACAGTACCATGCAGATTTTATGGTTGCTCCACGTTCGAGGAAATCAATAAGAAGCACACCTTGACTATCCCAAAACACTGTCGCCATCAACTTTCTTGCTGACAAGGTTTGCAAACATTTTCTTGGTTTTTGGGGGGGAGGGGAGCGGGACATTGCGTGCCCCCACTCCATGGACTGTAATTTTGTATCGCAATTGACATGTTTCACCCAAGTCTCGTCACCAGTTATGGTTCTATCCAGTAATGAATCACCATCTTTGCGGTAGTCTTCCAGAAATGTCAACGTTGCCCCCATTCGCTGTTCTTTATGGTGCTCTGTATGGATTTTGGGTAGCCATCGTGCACAAAATTCATGGTAGCCTAGCTTTTGAGTGACAATTTCAAACAACATAGTTCGTGAAACTTGTGGCAAAGAAGGCATAAGCTCCATTATTATGAAGCGACGGTTTACACGAATCGTTTCAACAAATTTAGTGACAAAATCGTCATTCACAATGCTGGGGCATCCAATCTTCTCTTCATTATCAACATTGGTTTGGCCATTTTAAACCGAATGCACCATTCACTCATTACGTTGTTTCCGAACACATTGCACAGTTCACAATAAATTTCAATGAGTTTTAGGATTTTGACAACAAAAACCGTATCACAGACCGCTCCTCACAGCTGGCGGGATTTTCGATTGCAGCGCACATTTCAAATTCGAATATCGAAAAAACGAGACCCGCAGAGTCGTTCCCGCTGTCACGGATGGATGCCGACTGAGCTGCCGAGCACGCACATGCCAAAATATACGCGATCGGCGCGCGCCTAGCGGCTTCAGACGGAAACGTTCCCTACTTTCTGAATAGCCCTCGTAGATCAGATACTCAGTACGACACAACAAAGGGAATCATCAGTTGCTGCATTAAACCTACTGCTATTGACTGGTGCCAGCAGTCAGCAACATTTCACATGCATGCCTCTGCTGGCAAATCACACTGGTACGTGAATACATGAAGATCAATAATGATGCTCTTCTGGCCATCCACAAAGACATTACTAGTGCAACCACAACAAGACTGAAGTCCCGCAACCCTAAAATCAGAATAGTTGAGGATCTGCACTCTGTCAATTTCACGTCCGACGTGAATGGGGAAATGTTTGGAGCAACGCAATGCCACCAATTATTAGTAGTCATGTCAACATTGCTGATAAATGTAGATGCTTTGGCTTGCCGCGAGAAGTCCTCAAAACAATCAACAGAACTACGTACAGGCTCCGCCAGAAGTATTTAAAGGCAGAAAGTACCTCGAAAACATTGAAAATGTGCAATTTTTTTATTGATGATTATGATGGTTTAAAGTATGCTTTGTATGAATATATAACTTTTTAGAACAACTTCTTATTTAAAGGTTTAAATGTTAGTTTACATGACAGCTTGCGTAGTGAGATGTGCCCACTTGTTGTTTTGTGACTTCTCTTTTTTGAGTTCTTAAGCCTAGGGACTTTTGTTTCTGCAGCTGTGAGCTTTTAGTTATTGGCTACATTGTCTGTTGTCTTACATTAAATTGTTGTCTATAGTGATAACATAACACGTATGGTTTTTTTTGGGGGGGGGGGGGGCAAAGAAATACTGAGATCTAAGCTTTCAAGAAAAGGCTGGAGAACCAGGAGGAAATAAATAGTGAATATAATGAAACCAATATTAGGTTTGTGTATAGCACGTGTACTATTGGAAAGGGGTTAAGAGCAAGGAAAACTTCATGTACCATTGTGAATTATAAAACACTGCTACAAAATTCAGGTATATAATTCCTTACTGCATGCCGCCTGCGAATCAGTGGCAGAGAAATCCATGACAGATGTGGTGAAAGAAGCTGTGAATTTAAATGATGAGCGCGTAGCAGGAATATATTAAAGACATTGTAAGTTGAATAAAGCTTTAAACTTGATATCCCGTAACCTTTGTTTTTCCTAGCCTTATGTACCTTTTCTCTGAAACCATTCATCTCAGAACAATGAAATTATAACAATCAATTGTCTTAGTCCACATGCATAAAGTGACATTTCTTTAACTTTCTAGATATATTGTAAGGGATCTTATAAGCTTTTTCATTTTAAAAATTTACCCGAAAAATGACATTTTTCAAAATTACAATTTAAATATATTATTCAATAAAAATGTCACCTTCTACATCTACATCTACATCTACATTTATACTCCGCAAGCCACCCAACGGTGTGTAGTGGAGGGCACTTTACGTGCCACTGTCATTACCTCCCTTTTCTGTTCCAGTCGCGTATGGTTCGCGGGAAGAACTACTGTCTGAAAGCCTCCGTGGGCGCTCGAATCTCTCTAATTTTACCTTCGTGATCTCCTCGGGAGGTATAAGTAGGGGGAAGCAATATATTCGATACCTCATCCAGAAACGCACCCTCTCGAAACCTGGCGAGCAAGCTACACCGCGATGCAGAGCGCCTCTCTTGCAGTGTTTGCCACTTGAGTTTGCTAAACATCTCCGTAACGCTATCACGGTTACCAAATAACCCTGTGACGAAACGCGCCGCTCTTCTTTGGATCTTCTCTATCGAATCTGTCAACCCGACCTGGTACGGATCCCACACTGATGAGCAATACTCAAGTATAGGTCGAACGAGTGTTTTGTAAGCCACCTCCTTCGTTGATGGACTACATTTTCTAAGGACTCTCCCAATGAATCTCAACCTGGTACACGCCTTACCAACAATTAATTTTATATGATCATTCCACTTCAAATCGTTCCGCACGCATACTCCCAGATATTTTACAGAAGTAACTGCTACCAGTGTTTGTTACGCTATCATATAATCATACAATAAAGGATCCTTCTTTCTATGTATTCGCAGTACATTACATTTGTCTATGTTAAGGGTCAGTTGCCACTCCCTGCACCAAGTGCCTATCCGCTGCAGATCTTCCTGCATTTCACTACAATTTTCTAATCCTGCAACTTCTCTGTATACTACAGCATCATCCGCGAAATGCCGCATAGAACTTCCGACACTATCTACTAGATCATTTATATATATTGTGAAAAGCAATGGTCCCATAACACTCCCCTGTGGCACGCCAGAGGTTACTTTTACTCCATTGATAACAACATGCTGTGTTCTGTTTGCTAAAAACTGTTCAATCCAGCCACACAGCTGGTCTGATATTCCGTAGACTCTTACTTTGTTTATCAGGCGACAGTGCGGAACTGTATCGAACGCCTTCCGGAAGTCAAGAAAAATAGCATCTTCCTGGGAGGCTGTATCTAATATTTTCTGGGTCTCATGAACAAATAAAGCGAGTTGGGTCTCACACGATCGCTGTTTCCGGAATCCATGTTGATTCCTACAGAGTAGATTCTGGGTTTCCAAAAACGACATGATACTCGAGCAAAAAACATGTTCTAAAGTTCTACAACAGATCGACGTCAGAGATATAGGTCTATAGTTTTGCGCATCTGCTCGACGACCCTTCTTGAAGACTGGGACTACCTGTGCTCTTTTCCAATCGTTTGGAACCTTCCGTTCCTCTAGAGACTTGCGGTAGACGGCTGTTAGAAGGGAGGCAAGTTCTTTCGCGTAGTCTGTGTAGAATCGAATTGGTATCCCGTCTGGTCCAGTGGACTTTCCTCTGTTGAGTGATTCCAGTTGCTTTTCTATTCCTTGGACACTTATTTCGATGTCAGCCATTTTTTCGTTTGTGCAAGGATTTAGAGAAGGAACTGCAGTGCGGTCTTCCTCTGTGAAACAGCTTTGGAAAAAGGTGTTTAGTATTTCAGCTTTACGCGTGTCATCCTCTGTTTCAATGCCATCATCATCCCGGAGTGTCTGGATATGCTGTTTCGAGCCACTTACTGATTTAACGTAAGACCAGAACTTCCTAGGATTTTCTGTCAAGTCGGTACATAGAATTTTACTTTCGAATTCACTGAACGCTTCACGCATAGCCTTCCTTACGCTAACTTTGACATCGTTTAGCTTCTGTTTGTCTGAGAGGTTTTGGCTGCGTTTAAACTTGGAGCGAAGCTCTCTTTGCTTTCGCAGTAGTTTCCTAACATTGTTGTAACACTCAACATTGTCAGTGTCGGAACAGAAATTTTCGTTTTGATCTGTTAGTTAGTCTGGAATCAGCCTTCTATTACTCTTGCTAAACAGATAAACCATCCTCCCATTTTTCATATTCCAATTAACTTCCATATTCAGGGGTGCTGCAACGGCCTTATGATCACTGATTCCCTGTTCTGCACTTACAGAGTCGAAAAGTTCGGGTCTGTTTGTTATCAATAGGTCCAAAATGTTATCTCCACGAGTTGGTTCTCTGTTTAATTGCTCGAGGTAATTTTCGGATAGTGCACTCAGTATAATGTCACTCGATGCTCTGTCCCTACCACCCGTCCTAGACACCTGAGTGTCCCAGTCATTGTTGTTGTTGTGGTCTTCAGTCCTGAGACTGGTTTGATGCAGCTCTCCATGCTACTCTATCCTGTGCAAGCTTCTTCATCTCCCAGTACCTACTGCAACCTACATCCTTCTGAATCTGCTTAGTGTATTGATCTCTTGGTCTCCCTCTACGATTTTTACCCTCCACGCTGCCCCACAATGCTAAATTTGTGATCCCTCGATGCCTCAGAACATGTCCTACCAACCGATCCCTTCTTCTAGTCAAGTTGTGCCACAAACTTCTCTTCTCCCCAATCCTATTCAATACCTCCTCATTAGTTACGTGATCTACCCACCTTATCTTCAGCATTCTTCTGTAGCACCACATTTCGAAAGCTTCTATTCTCTTCTTGTCCAAACTAGTTATCGTCCATGTCTCACTTCCATACATGGCTACACTCCATACAAATACTTTCAGAAACGACTTCCTGACACCTAAATCTATATTCGATGTTAACAAATTTCTCTTCTTGAGAAACGCTTTCCTTGCCATTGCCAGTCTACATTTTATATCCTCTCTACTTCGACCATCATCGGTTATTTTACTCCCTAAATAGCAAAACTCCTTTACTACTTTAAGTGTCTCATTTCCTAATCTAATTCCCTCAGCATCACCCGACTTAATTTGACTACATTCCATTATCCTCGTTTTGCTTTTGTTGATGTTCATCTTATATCCTCCTTTCAAGACACTGTCCATTCCGTTCAACTGCTCTTCCAAGTTCTTTGCTGTCTCTGACAGAATTACAATGTCATCGGCGAACCTCAAAGTCTTTACTTCTTCTCCATGAATTTTAATACCTGCTCCGAATTTTTCTTTTGTTTCCTTTACTGCTTGCTCAATATACAGATTGAATAACATCGGGGAGAGGCTAGAACCCTGTCTCACTCCTTTCCCCACCACTGCTTCCCTTTCATGCCCCTCCACTCTTATAACTGCCATCTGGTTTCTGTACAAATTGTAAATAGCCTTTCGCTCCCTGTATTTTACCCCTGCCACCTTCAGAATTTGAAAGAGAGTATTCCAGTCAACATTGTCAAAAGCTTTCTCTAAGTCTACAAATGCTAGAAACGTACGTTTGCCTTTTCTTAATATTTCTTCCAAGATAAGTCGTAAGGTCAGTATTGCCTCACGTGTTCCAACATTTCTACGGAATCCAAACTGATCTTCCCCGAGGTCGGCTTCTACCAGTTTTTCCATTCGTCTGTAAAGAACTCGCGTTAGTATTTTGCAGCTGTGACTTATTAAACTGATAGTTCGGTAACTTTCACATCTGTCAACACCTGCTTTCTTTGGGATTGGAATTATTATATTCTTCTTGAAGTCTGAGGGTATTTCGCCTGTTTCATACATCTTGCTCACCAGACGGTAGAGTTTTGTCAGGACTGGCTCTCCCAAGGCCATCAGTAGTTCTAATGGAATGTTGTCTACTCCCGGGGCCTTGTTTTGACTCAGGTCTTTCAGTGCTCTGTCAAACTCTTCACGCAGTATCTTATCTCCCATTTCATCTTCATCTACATCCTCTTCCATTTCCATAATATTGTCCTCAAGTGCATCGCCCTTGTATAAACCCTCTATATACTCCTTCCACCTTTCTGCCTTCCCTTCTTTGCTTAGAACTGGGTTGCCATCTGAGCTCTTGATATTCATACAAGTGGTTCTCTTCTCTCCAAAGGTCTCTTTAATTTTCCTGTAGGCAGTATCTATCTTACCCCTAGTGAGACAAGCCTCTACATCCTTACATTTGTCCTCTAGCCATCCCTGCTTAGCCATTTTGCACTTCCTGTCGATTTCATTTTTGAGACGTTTGTATTCCTTTTTGCCTGCTTCATTTACTGCATTTTTATATTTTCTCCTTTCATCAATTAAATTCAATATTTCTTCTGTTACCCAAGGATTTCTATTAGCCCTCATCTTTTTACCTACTTGATCGTCTGCTGCCTTCACCACTTCATCCCTCAGAGCTACCCATTCTTCTTCTACTGTATTTCTTTCCCCCATTCCTGTCAATTGTTCCCTAATGCTCTCCCTGAAACTCTCTACAACCTCTGGTTCTTTCAGTTTATCCAGGTCCCATCTCCTTAAATTCCCACCTTTTTGCAGTTTCTTCAGTTTCAATCTGCAGTTCATAACCAATAGATTGTGGTCAGAATCTACATCTGCCCCAGGAAATGTCTTACAATTTAAAACCTGGTTCCTAAATCTCTGTCTTACCATTATATAATCTATCTGAAACCTGTCAGTATCTCCAGGCTTCTTCCATGTATACAGCCTCCTTTCATGATTCTTGAACCAAGTGTTAGCTATGATTAAGTTATGCTCTGTGCAAAATTCTACAAGGCGGCTTCCTCTTTCATTCCTTCCCCCCAATCCATGTTCACCTACTATGTTTCCTTCTCTCCCTTTTCCTACTGACGAATTCCAGTCACCCATGACTATTAAATTTTCGTCTCCCTTCACTACCTGAATGATTTCTTTTATCTCGTCATACATTTCATCTATTTCTTCATCATCTGCAGAGGTAGTTGGCATATAAACTTGTACTACTGTAGTAGGCATGGGCTTTGTGTCTATCTTGGCCACAATAATGCGTTCACTATGCTGTTTGTAGTAGCTGACCCGCACTCCTATTTTTTTATTCATTATTAAACCTACTCCTGCATTACCCCTATTTGATTTTGTATTTATAACCCTGTAATCACCTGACCAAAAGTCTTGTTCCTCCTGCCACCGAACTTCACTAATTCCCACTATATCTAACTTTAACCTATCCATCTCCCTTTTTAAATTTTCTAACCTACCTGCCCGATTAAGTGATCTGACATTCCACGCTCCGATCCGTAGAACGCCAGTTTTCTTTCTCCTGATAACGACGTCCTCTTGAGTAGTCCCCGCCCGGAGATCCGAATGGGGGACTATTTTACCTCCGGAATATTTTACCCAAGAGGACGCCATCATCATTTAATCATACAGTAGAGCTGCATGTCCTCGGGAAAAATTACGGCTGTAGTTTCCCCTTGATTTCAGCCGTTCGCAGTACCAGTACAGCAAGGCCGTTTTGGTTAATGTTACAAGGCCAGATCAGTCAATCATCCAGACTGTTGCCCCTGCAACTACTGAAAAGGGTGCTGCCCCTCTTCAGGAACCACATGTTTGTCTGGCCTCTCAACAGATACCCCTCCGTTGTGGTTGCACCTACGGTACGGCCATCTGTATCGCTGAGGCACGCAAGCCTCCCCACCAACGGCAAGGTCCATGGTTCATGGGGGGTCCCAGTCATTATTATCCCAGTCATTATATCTGGTAAATTGAAATCTCCACCTAAGACTGTAACATGCTGAGAAAATTTGTGTGAAATGTATTCCAAATTTTCTCTCAGTTGTTCTGCCACTAATGCTGCTGAGTCGGGAGGTCGGTAAAAGGAGCCAATTATTAACCTAGCTCGGTTGTTGAGTGTAACCTCCACCCATAATAATTCACAGGAACTATCCACTTCTACTTCACTACAGGATGAACTACTACTAACAGCGACAAACACGCCACCACCGGTTGCATGCAATCTATCCTTTCTAAACACCGTCTGTGCCTTTGTAAAAATTTCGGCAGAATTTATCTCTGGCTTCAGCCAGCTTTCTGTACCTACAACGATTTCAGCTTCGGTGCTTTCTATCAGCGCTTGAAGTTACGGTACTTTACCGATGCAGCTTCAACAGTTTACAATTACAATACCGATTGCTGCTTGGCCCCCGCATGTCCTGAATTTACCCCGCACCCTTTGAGGCTTCTGCCCTTTCTGTACTTGCCCGAGGCCATCTAACCTAAAAAACCGCCCAGTCCACGCCACACAATCCCTGCTACCCGTGTAGCCGCTTGCTGCGTGTAGTGGACTCCTGACCTATCCAGCGGAACCCGAAACCCCACCACCCTATGGCGCAAGTCGAGGAATCTGCAGCCCACACGGTCGCAGAACCGTCTCAGCCTCTGATTCAGACCCTCCACTCGGCTCTGTACCAAAGGTCCGCAGTCAGTCCTGTCGACGATGCTGCAGATGGTGAGCTCTGCTTTCATCCCGCTAGCGAGACTGGCAGTCTTCACCGAATCAGATAGCCGCCGGAAGCCAGAGAGGATTTCCTCCGATCCATAGCGACACACATCATTGGTGCCGACATGAGTGACCACCTGCAGATGTGTGCACCTTGTGCACTTCATGGCATGCGGAAAGACCCTTTCCACATCTGGAATGGCTTTCCCCGGTATGCACACGGAGCGCACATTGGTTTTCTTCCCCTCTCTTGCTGCCATATCCCTAAGGGGCCCCATTACGCGCCTGACGTTGGAGCTCCCAACTACCAGTAAGCCCACCCTCTGCGACCGTCCGGATCTTGCAGACTGAGGGGCAACCTCTAGAACAGGACAAGCAGCCATGTCCGGCCGAAGATCAGTATCAGCCTGAGACAGAGCCTGAAACCAGTTCGTCAGACAAACTGGAGACGCCTTCCGTTCAGCCCTCCGGAATGTCTTTCGCCCCCTGCCACACCTCGAGACGACCTCCCACTCTACCACAGGTGAGGGATCAGCCTCAATGTGGGCAGTATCCCGGGCAGCCACAGTCGTAGTCCGATCGGGGGATGCGTGGGACGAACTGGTCGTCCCCGACAAACCCCCATCCGGACCCCCACAGTGATGCCCATTGGCAACAGCCTCAAGCTATGTGACCGAAGCCAACACTGCCTGAAGCTTGTTAGCAAACAGCGTAAATGTATGTGAAAAAATTCATTGTTCTACTGTTAACAGGTCCTCTAGAAAGGTACATTGAAAATGGTCAATTTAACATGGTGGAAACAGAATGTACCTTCTCCCTGTAATGGGGTGGACTGCCTACACCCCAATGTATCTATAGAGCGGAGTGCCAGACAACCTTCCATATCACTCAAGAGTGCCAAAAAGGCGCCCGTAAAGCGGACGTGGGGGAGCTGCACAAATCGTTCTCAGCTACGATAAAAGGGATTGAGCAATTATACAGCGTGTCCCAAAAACAAGACCCGATTTTAAATAGAATTATTTATTAGGAAGAAGGGCTTAACACCAACAAATTGCATACTAAATTACTCATAAAAGACAGAACTTTATAAAAATTCATCATAAATGTTCAATATGTCCTCCGTTGGCTTCACGGACGACATCTAGCCGATAGCCGAATTAATCCCGAACTGAGTGTTAGGTGTCTTCTGTGACTGAAGCTACAGCAGCTGATATTCTGGTTTTTAGTTCATCAGTGTCACGAGGTAAGGGGGGAACGTAAACACATTGTTTAACATATCCCCACAGGAAGAAGTCACATGGTGTTAAGTCAGGGGACCTAGGAGGCCAAACGTGTAAAGCCTGGTCTCGCGGTCCTGTACGCCCTATCCAACGTTGAGGCTCGTTGGCATTGAGGAAACTGCGCACGTTGTTGTGCTAGTGCCGTGGTGCTCCATCTTGCTGATATATGAAATTGTCAGAGTCAAGTTGTGGGAATAACTAGTTCCGTAGCATTGCCAAACATGATTGTCCTGCTCCGGTTTCTTCCTAAACAAAAAAGTCTCTGAGTACTATGGGACTCAACTTCTGAGGTCATTAGTCCCCTAGAACTTAGAACTAGTTAAAGCTAACTAACCTAAGGACATCACACATATCCATGCCCGAGGCAGGATTCGAACCTGCGACCGTAGCGGTCTCGCGGTTCCACACTGCAGCGCCTAGAACCGCACGGCCACTTCGGCAGGCCTTCCTCAACAAAGTAGGGTGCATAAACCTCGCTTTGCGAAACAGCACAAAAAACGTTCGCTTTTGGTGAATCACGTTCGTGTTCAATTGTTCAGTTGTTTCTAATATGAAAAGTTGCCTCATCGCTGAATATCACTCGTAACATAAAAGTGTCGTCTTCCATGTCGACGCTCCAGGTCAGCCCTCGTAGCGACATCTAGCGGATTCTTTTCTGAAACTCTAGACCATGCCGATTACATCTAGCGCTGTTTCATTACCTAGTGATATTTGTCTCAATATTATTACAAGTTAAAATCGGGTCATTCTTTTTTGGGACATCCTCTATATAAATAACAGTTTAACGTCTTATATTTGTGACTTTACATTTGCTTGTCTTCTATCACTGAAATGTTCCTGTACATACTATATTTTTGCCTTACACAGGGTGAAAATTATTGAATTATATGAAATAAAATCGCCGTAACTTCTGAACGGTTTGCGTTAGGTTGGCCGCGGGGTATGATGGGAATTTATGCGCACTACGGTTTGGTTTTGGGATGAAGTCCACTTTCATTTGGATGGGTTCGTCAATAAGCAAAACTAGCGCATCTGGGGGATTGGTGCATTTCGGGATCGAAAAGTCCCTTCACCATCAACGGGTGACTGTGTGGTGTGCAATGTCCAGTCACGGAATAATCTGTGCGATATTCCTCGATAGCACGGTGACTACCGGAAGGTCCGTGAAGGTTTTGTAAGATGTCATCCCTATTATCCAAAGTGACCCCGATTTCGACAAGATGTGGATCATGAAAGACGGAACTCGCCCCCATTGAAGCAGGAGAGTGTTTGATGTCCTGAAGGAGCACTTTGGGGACCGCATTCTGGCTCTGGGGTACACAGAGGTCACCCCTTTTTTGGGGGCTATATTAAAGATAAGGTGTACAGCAATAACCCCAAAACCATTTCTGAGCTGAAAACAGCCATTCAGGAGGTCATCGACACCATCGATGTTCCCACGCTTCAGCAGGTCAGGGAGAAATTCGCTATTCGTCTGTGCCACACCATCACCAATGATGACAGATATCGAAAATGTCGTAACCTAAATCCGGATATCTGTAGTGACGTTTACGTGTTGAATAACACGTGTGCCCGCCGTAGTTTGTAACTGATTTACGGTTTGTTTTTCATGTTGCTCAATAACTGTCGCTCTGTATGCGCGTATGCCATACGACGAGACATAATTAAAAATAGATGGTTTCACTTATATGAACACTATAATTCCAAATGGGATGGAACGGAGCTTGTAGCATTTTTTTTTTCTTTTTCGAGGTAGCGGAGACTAAGTCGCAGATAATCCATAGTGCAAGAATGTAATTACAGTCTCAAAGTTATTTACGAGCCGGGGGAAGGGGGGAGGGAGGGAGGACATCCACCCTTACTACTGTGAATCTATTCTAGTTTATAAAGTTTAGAAACAACCACCTATGCTGTGGCTAAGACATTTCTCCAAAATACCTTATTTTCCTGAAGTGCTATTCTTGCAAGGCATGCGAGAGAACTTCTGTGAAGTCTTGAAAGTGGGGGAAAGATACTGACAGACGTTGAGCTGTGAGGGCGGACTGCGAGTCTTGCCTAAATCAGCTGGTAGAGCATTTGCCAGCAGTAAGTAAAGATCCCGGATGCTAGTCCCGGTCTGGTAAGCAGATTTAAACTCCACGAAGTGTTCGGTGTGTACCTCATTCTACAAGACGACAAGGCCTCGCCATTATAGGGTTCATCTTTCGGAATCGTATCTTAAACAGAAAAAAACTCAATGTACGCTGCGGCCAGTTCCACCTCCTCATCTAAATCCTAAAAAACGTATCTGGGATTATCTATGGAGGTGTAGGGCTGCTCGAGTGATATCTGTACTCCCTTGTTCTAGTCTTATAACTACGGCCTTGGAGCACAGAACTTACAAGTAAGCGTGCCTGTCAGTATTGTTAGAGATTTAAAGTTAGAGAGAAGAACTGTCACCGTTTTTGTAGCTCTTTTGAAACAGTTCATTTCGTTTTCCTCTATAAGTTTGTAACATCCGATGTAAGTGTCATGTAGGCTCGGAATCTCTTAGCCGCCATGTTGTGATCAGGGAAGAAACAGATTGCAGAGGTCTTTGTCCGACACAATCAGACATCTAGTTGGGAGACCAGTGAACTGATTCCGATCCTAGTTCCCTTATCCTTCTCACATTAACGGCACCTCTCAAACAAGAGCAGCATTCGCTCTTCCTGTGGGACTCATAGTACCATTTACGTTGCTGTATAGGTTGAACCTAGTCTTGCTATGATTGGTAATCACATGTAGATTACCAAAATACGTAAATTTCACGTTTTATAAGTACGAGTTTTGTTTTCATACTTTATTTAGGTCATGTCGTAAGCTCTACACACTATTGACATGTCATCAGATTTGACTTTACGAGTAATCGTAATTTTTGGAAGTTTTCTCTTGATTTACAGATTTATGGGTATTGAGCTTGTTTGAAAGATACAAGTAGAGCTGCAGAAAAGTTTGGGAATGGCCTCTAAATGTAAGTATTTTACACTGAACTTCGTCGATAAGAACTGTTGGAAACTTCTAGTACTCGAAATTAATTTGCGACGTTACTGCCCTGCATTTAATGAGACCGGGGGAAAATGTACGGGTCTGAATAAAACTTGGCTCGTAAATGTCCCAGGGACGAGCAGTAAAGCGTCTGCTTTGCGCCCTGTTGCTGTAAAGCATAATATTTTATTAAAAGGTGAGCCTGCCGTCGAATAATTTAGGGTAGACGAGTTATGCGATTTATAAATTAATGAATATAAACAAATAGGGAAAAATTGTAATAAACATAGCTAACACTGCTGATTTAAGTTTTAAGAACAGATTTTTATTCACATAGGTCCAAGCTCGTACTGAATAGCGGTCCTACATGCAGTTTTACACGTAAGTAAAGTTAATTGTTGAAACACATCACAGCGACGTGTACTCAATACATAGGTGTCTTCAGCTGTGTTTTAGATGCCCGCAACTTAAATCCGATAAGCGATCTGAAGTGTCTCTACATAAATTCAATCACACCACTCCGCCGTACTTTCCGATGACAGAAAATTTGACCTCCCGTTCTCCGTCGATGTCCCGAACTCTGCGTCCATCCTGCTCACAGGAGCATCTCTTCCAACATAAACATCCACCAATGTCTTGGCACTTCAGCCAATGAGAGCTCGAGTAGCTCCCTACCAAGTTACACATTTCGTGCAACACTTTGACATACATGCAAATGGACCACCATTCGTATACTAATGAGTCTATAACTAAAATACCTCTTCAGATTGATATTCTTATTTACATCGGCCTGTTTGTGCTTTTAGCGCACCATCATTCATATTGTAATCAGCATTGCTCATAGCTTAATAAATCGATTCACCAGTAACCACCTACTGCTTCATTTTATCAGTGTAATTGTGGAGAACGATCTGGTTCAACGCTTTTGGACATATAAACTTAATATCTACATTTACATCCATACTCTGCAAACCACCACTGAGTGCATGGCAATGTACCACTTATTAGATTTCCTTACCATACAATTCACTTACAGAGCGCGTGAAGAATAGTTGTTTGAATGCTTCTGTACGTGCTGTAATTATTCTAATCTTGGCCTCACGACCCCTATGTGAGCGATACGTAAGGGTTTTAGTACACTCCTAGGGTCGTCATTTAAAGCTTGTTCCTGAAACATTGTTAACAGGCTTTCTCGGGATAGTTTACATCTATTTTCAAGAGTCTGTCAGTTCAGATCCTTCAGAATCACTGTAACATTCTCCCGCAGGTCAAACAAACCTGTGATCATTCGCGCTGCCCTTGTCTGTATACTTTCAATATCCACTGTTAGACCTATTTGGTATGGATCCCACACACTTGGGTAATGTTTTACAATCAGTTGCACGAGTGATATGTAAGCAATCTCCTGTTGCATCCAGGTGTTTGTACGAGTTGGACGATTCCAACTTTGACTTATTGATTTTATAGTCATAGAATACTAAGTTTTTTCTTTTTGTGAAGTGCAAAATTTTACATTTCTGAACATTTAAAACAGTTTGCCAGCCTTTGCACCACTGTGAAATCTTATCAAGATCTGATTGAACACTTATGCAGCTTCTTCCAGACAGTACTTCATTACAGATAACGGCATCGTCTGCAAAAGGCCTGAGGTTACTATTAATTTTGTCCGTAAGATAATTAATATGCAACATGAAAGCAAGCGTCCTAATAAACTTCCCTGGGGCACACCCGAAGTTACTTCTGCATCTGACGATGACTCTCCAACGAAGATAACATGCTGTGCCCTCCACACCAAAAAGTCCTCAACCTAGTCACAAATTTCACTTGACACCCCAAACGATCAGTATTGTAGAGTATTTAACAACAACGTGATATTCGTTGTTTGCATCGGTGATGCCTACTCCGCAATGCCATTACCGGTTGTAAGGGTACAGTACCCTTACGTAGTATCGATTATGCACTATGCAGAGATCATACATGGTTTAAGCAAAGACTGCAGTGCAGTCAACAATGTGCGAGTGGGTAAGTAGTAGTCGAGTGTTAAGAGTCCGTGGGTGGAAGTCGGGCGTGAGAGGCTAGAGAGAGAGGTTGCTCGGTAGCGAGGCCGGAGATGAGTGGCAGAATGGCACACAGTGTTTGATGTTCATAAATGTTTATAAATTGAGTGATTTAATTAATAAATTCCAGCATTTAATAAAGGAGATGTTATCATTTAGTAGTTTTCACTATAACGGAAGTGGACAACAATGAGTCTCATGCCAAGGAGGAAAAATATATATTATGCTAAAATAATTAAAATATAACTTCATCTACAGCGTTTGCGAATAATACAGTTCGGTGCGAAACTGCGGGGAGGTTACACGGTCATATGGTTTATTGTGCATCATAAAATTATTTATCGCTCAGCAAGTGTGAACATTTGTGGTGGAATGAATGGTTTATTTGTAAATATGTTTATGCTGGCAGTTGGTAATTTTTTATTCTGTTGACTGACTTGATGTTCTTGCGCTTACTCTGCCGATCTTCCTAACCTCAATTCGTGTTATTAAAGTGTATACTACGTCTGCCGACAGCCAGCCTTATATTTAGGGTCCAACTACCTGCGGTCCGTAGCGGCTGTCCTGCGGTCACCTGTTGTCGCCCTGCCGGTGGAACCCAGTCGCTCGCCGGTGCTAATCTTGTCATTGTCCGTAGGCCCTCTCCATACCTGCTTAGCGGAAACCTTCTCGCTTTCTGTTCGTATTTACTCAGACACAAAATCCACTCATCTCTCTGTTATCTTTCCTGCAGTCTCAGAATTCTCCCAAAACTCGTTAAGCTACAGTCTTCTAATGTAGGGGTGTCCTCTACCGTTCAACAAACATTAAATACTTGTTATGTTCAGTTCCATCAGCGGCTTCTCCCAAGACTCGTCATGTTACAGACTCGACAACTCGATTCCACTGAAATTCAACTCCAAAATTTTCCCTTCTTAAAAACTGTTTTAATGCCCAAAGTCACTGTTTTCTATTATCCATGTGGACCCTTCCATCGGCACACTTCCTAAATTTCAGAGAATGACGCGACCTAACCTATCCTTTCAATTGTGGTAGTTAGATGTAAAAACTGTTTATCCTTCCAAGGTTCTCCTCTTCTTCGCAGGTTGCTGTAGTAGTTGGTAGACGATGGAATGAATTGTTAAACAGAAAAGTGCTGTCATCTATCGAAGTTCGGTAATTACTGGCTCCATGGGACCCTGTATAAATATCCAAACATAATTCAGTTTTCTCAGCTGGCAACTGATCCAAATTGCGACTTTTAACATAAAAGACATACATATAAAAAAAAATCCTGTTCGTCATGAGCCAGACCCTTCACTCACCGCCAAATTTCGAATTTTTAATATAGTGAACGAAGCGCTGGAATGCAAGATTGGTACTCTCCTTTGGTGAAACATCTGTTTGGAAGAAAATGTGTTTTCAGTGGATGATCCCGACCTCACCTTGCCACACAGCTCGACACCCCATTGTAAACATTTCACGTGGGTACCGTCACTACTCGCATTTATTAGTTTCTGTTGTTCGAGTTTTCTTTCCAACAATGCACATATATCTCTTCTAGGACTTTCGCAACATCGTCCAGCCAACTATGTTTTCGTCTACTCCTTTTTCAATTAGAAAATATCCTTTGTCAAAGTAAATGTTTTTGACCATTGTTTCCAGGTGGCTTCATCATCTTAGTCAATGTAAATCTGTAAATATGGGTATTTTTCCTTTTTTGAATATTATTTATTTTTTCTTGACGCTATTCATTGTTTTCATATTTTTTTAAATTTATTTGGTGTGTCATTTAGCAAGCTAAAAGATAAATAATTGACATACAGTACAAAACAAATTGATGAACACAGAGATACAAGCATAACAAAGGGCTATAGAAATCTGATGTTGATTAATATGGACGTAAGATATTTTACAATACCTTTTGGTAATTTACAGGAAAAGATGGAAGGACAATATAACGACATTAACAGTTGAAAATGGTGTAGTGGCACAAATAAATAAAGGGACGCATATTTTCCGTATTATTTACCTCCCAAAAACTCGTAAACTCCTTTCTATAGATTTTTAGCATCAAAACTTCCCTTACATAAGAAACGACAACTAGTCTGATCAGTGTTTCATAGGTAATCCACTCTTCCATAAATTACTTTGGCTCCCTAACATCTTCGTAATATTTCATGTTTCCAGCTTGTATATTTCTTTAATTACATTTGTTATATTGTTCTAACTTTCTGTTAATTCAACTAGATGTTCAAATCTTTTCGTATGTCAAAAGCCTCTATCAGAAGCAAATTGATTAGCTATATTTGCCTCGTGTCCTCGTGGTGTTACTGGTCATATGTTTGGGTTCCTTCTCATTTACACATAGACGTAATTGTCTGGCTTTCCTTGCAGTATGTCGTATGTTTTTCCCAGGATTTTATTTCCTTGCATATATGAGAACGCCGCCTGATTCTGTACAACTTTGTCTAGGCTTTTTAACTACTGAGAAGGCCGTTCGAAGACAGATGATTTTTCACAGTACCAGATAATCTAAAAGGGACAGAAAAAGCGGAACCGTATGTCAAAATACTATCAGAAGAGCGTTGCAGATCACATGAAACCTCACAGAAATATTTTCGTTCTTTTCCGTGTACGTTCAGGAAAAACATTTATATCCAAAGTCGTTAAATTTTCCTTCGACACCTGGAACCTCAACTGAGTCATCATACTTCGAAGTGCCGCAACAGTATTGAAAATTCTAAGCATTTACACATTTTGAAAATTATGTTTAAGGTACACACCTCGTCTTCACAAGGCGTTGAACATCCATTATGTATTATTTTTCATGTATATCAGCCAGTATGGATAAAGACGAGAATTAAACTTGGGAGCTTTATACCACCACCTGTCCGTGAAGAGCAACTATTTTATCAATTCACTTTTCCACTATTCAAAACCTACCACGTCTTTCTGAGCCATTCGCTGAAATCTGCTTTACAAAATTGATAGAATGCAGAGGTGTAACTTTTCCTTTTTACTTTCAGTGCTGGTCACCTACGCGTACGCTGGTAAGTCAAAACGTTAACAAAAGTACGTAAGATGAGCAGACGCGGACAGGGAATTACCCTATCGAAGATATGGGCTGCAAACTGGGAAATCCATTGACATAAGCGACTTTGACAAAGGGAGGTTACTATTACGCAGAGCCGGTGAACGAGTAACTTGAAAACGGTAAGACTGGTCGTATGTTCGCGCGCTACTGTCGTGAGCATTTACGGAAAGAGGCAGAAGAACAGTGGAACTACCACTAGGCGCTAAGTGGTTGCACGACCACAGCTCTTCACAGAACGTGGGGTTCGGAGGCTTCTCTGCTCTGTAAAATGGGATAAATGGTGATTTGTGGCATCTCTGACGAAAGAGCACAATGCTAATGCACGCACAAGTGTTTCGGAGCAGACCGTTCATCGTACATCGTCGAAAACGGAGCTTCGCAGCAGACCACTCGTACGAGTTCACATGTTGACCCAATGACATCATCCGTTACGCTTGCAGTGGGTACGGGATCAATGTAAACGTGTCGGCTCTTTGGGTGAATCACATTACCGCTACACTAGGTCGATGGTCGTCTTCACAAACGACGTCACCGAGGTGAACGGCGGCTAGGATCGTGCAGCGCGCCACACACGCAGGCTGGTGGGAGCAGTATTACGGTATGCTATGGTGGACATTCTCCTGCGCTTGCATGAGACCTGCGGTAATAATCGAAGACACGCTGACAGCTACGAATCACCTTCATCCCTTCATATTTGATGTCTTCCCCAATGGCGATGTCATCTTTCAGCAGTAAAATTGTCCGTGTTTCGGAGCCAGACCCGGGTTACAGCGGTTTGACGAGCTTTTTAGTGAACTCACTTTGATGTCCTGGCGACCAAATGCACCTACTGTACATACTATGAAACACACCTGGGTCACTATTGGGCGTCATCATCGCGTACGCAGATCAGCTGCCCGTTGTTTACGCTAATTACACTCCTGGAAATGGAAAAAAGAACACATTGACACCGGTGTGTCAGACCCACCATACTTGCTCCGGACACTGCGAGAGGGCTGTACAAGCAATGATCACACGCACGGCACAGCGGACACACCAGGAACCGCGGTGTTGGCCGTCGAATGGCGCTAGCTGCGCAGCATTTGTGCACCGCCGCCGTCAGTGTCAGCCAGTTTGCCGTGGCATACGGAGCTCCATCGCAGTCTTTAACACTGGTAGCATGCCGCGACAGCGTGGACGTGAACCGTATGTGCAGTTGACGGACTTTCAGCGAGGGCGTATAGTGGGCATGCGGGAGGCCGGGTGGACGTACCGCCGAATTGCTCAACACGTGGGGCGTGAGGTCTCCACAGTACATCGATGTTGTCGCCAGTGGTCGGCGAAAGGTGCACGTGCCCGTCGACCTGGGACCGGACCGCAGCGACGCACGGATGCACGCCAAGACCGTAGGATCCTACGCAGTGCCGTAGGGGACCGCACCGCCACTTCCCAGCAAATTAGGGACACTGTTGCTCCTGGGGTATCGGCGAGGACCATTCGCAACCGTCTCCATGAAGCTGGGCTACGGTCCTGCACACCGTTAGGCCGTCTTCCGCTCACGCCCCAACATCGTGCAGCCCGCCTCCAGTGGTGTCGCGACAGGCGTGAATGGAGGGACGAATGGAGACGTGTCGTCTTCAGCGATGAGAGTCGCTTCTGCCTTGGTGCCAATGATGGTCGTATGCGTGTTTGGCGCCGTGCAGGTGAGCGCCACAATCAGGACTGCATACGACCGAGGCACACAGGGCCAACACCCGGCATCATGGTGTGGGGAGCGATCTCCTACACTGGCCGTACACCACTGGTGATCGTCGAGGGGACACTGAATAGTGCACGGTACATCCAAACCGTCATCGAACCCATCGTTCTACCATTCCTAGACCGGCAAGGGAACTTGCTGTTCCAACAGGACAATGCACGTCCGCATGTATCCCGTGCCACCCAACGTGCTCTAGAAGGTGTAAGTCAACTACCCTGGCCAGCAAGATCTCCGGATCTGTCCCCCATTGAGCATGTTTGGGACTGGATGAAGCGTCGTCTCACGCGGTCTGCACGTCCAGCACGAACGCTGGTCCAACTGAGGCGCCAGGTGGAAATGGCATGGCAAGCCGTTCCACAGGACTACATCCAGCATCTCTACGATCGTCTCCATGGGAGAATAGCAGCCTGCATTGCTGCGAAAGGTGGATATAGACTGTACTAATCCCGACATTGTGCATGCTCTGTTGCCTGTGTCTATGTGCCTGTGGTTCTGTCAGTGTGATCATGTGATGTATCTGACCCCAGGAATGTGTCAATAAAGTTTCCCCTTCCTGGGACAATGAATTCACGGTGTTCTTATTTCAATTTCCAGGAGTGTATGACTAAAGCGTAAGACATCCAACGCTACATACCTCCACAAATCTACCAACAAACTGTCGGATCCCTGATACGCAGAATCAGCGATGTATTTCGTTCCAAAAATGGACAAACAAGCTATTAAGCAGGTGGTCATAATATTTTGACTCATCAGAGTATAACGCTGTTGTGAGGCTATTTCGTTCCTTGTAACAACACTTTGTTGCTAGGGTAACTTCGGGCACAAAGGTTATAAACAGTGTGGGACAGATCTGTAATCACTTCTCGGTAGCCATTTTGCCCTCAAGCGTCCACCTAGAGGAAAGGCTGCTACTACGTCCCGACAGCCGTCGATACCGTGTCGTAAGAGGCAGAGAGGAAGTCCATTAGGGAAGCGATACGGTGCTTCCTGTCACACTGAAGAACACGAGTTCGACATTGAGGCAACAAACAGGCGCCCCTCACTTTGACGTAGATGTTGCTGCGGGCTGTTAAAGTGAAGGAGGAAACTTGGTTCGGGTGACATAAAGTGGTGACATAAAGTCTACATCCGAAATTTAGACTGCTGGTTGGTGCTACTTCAGTAAATGGCACCACGACCAGTTTATCACGATGGAGCACAGATTCTCGAAGTTTGGCCACTTGCACATAATATTAATAGTAACCTGGTGATGTAGCTATTTATAAGGAAATACTATCTGAAAAAACCTGAACAAATATTCAGTTGTTAGATCTTGATAAGATTTAAAAGTGGTACAAAGATTGGAAACTTCTTTTAAATGTTCAGAAATATACTACTGTGCACTTCACAAAACGAAAAAAACGTAGTACCCTTTAACAGCAGCATCAACGAATCACACTTGAAACTGGTCAACTGATACGAATACCTAGATATAACACTTTGTGGGGATACAACATAGAACGACCGTATAGGCTCAGTCATACTTAAAACAGATGGCAGACATCGGTTCATTGGTAGAATATTATGGAAATGTAAACAGTTTCCGAAGGAGACTGGTTACTAATTACTTATGCGACCTATCCTAGAGTGTGGCACCCTTACGAAACAGTAGTAACAGAATATACTGAACGTACACAGGGAAGGGTCGCCCGAATGTTCACAGGTTTGAGTGACCTGTGGGACAGTCTCACATAGTTGCTGAAAAAACTGAACTGGCCTACTTACAAAGTTTCAATAACCGGCTTTAAATGATGATTAGAAGGGTACTGCAAGTCCCAGATGTCGCTCCCGCTGGGATCACGAGGACAAGATTAGACTTATTACAGCGCGCACCGAGGCATTTAAACAGTCGTTCATCCAGTGCTCCGAACGTAAATGGAACGGGAAGAAGTCATAATAACTAGCACAGTGGTAAATACGAGTATCTTCTGCCATGTTCTTCACAGTGGTTCGTATAGTATGATGAAGTTGTCGATGTAGATGTAGACACCCTTCCCCCCTATACCTCTCTCCCAAAAAATTAAATCTCATTACTTCTTCCTGTAAATGATAAATCAATTATCTAGTTGGTGAAACAAGATAATTCAGTAAAGAAACGGCATTTTCATCGCTGCACTTTATTTGTTCAGTCATCAATGTTTCGACTGGTTAGATGTTATCCCCCATTTTTTCCCTGTATTGCGCACATTTTCTCGTCCCTATCCAACTAATAAATCCAACAACATGTTTCGTATATTCTATCTTCATTTCACCCTCATTGTTTCTTCCAGCGCCTAGTGAAAGCCGTCTGCTGTTTACGACTTTCATCTCATGTATTTATACGTGAGTTGCTATGACTCAAAGACCATGTATTCAATATTTTCGTTTGCTAGAGAAGCTTCATCTTTGGTTGAAAACTGCAGGGGATGTATCTACTCAGCTTTTTGAATGTTGAGTCTAGCCAACCAATGAAATTGCTTCGCGTTGAAGTTTGAGTTGGCCAGGGCATTGTGGACTACTCGTCTTCCGATGGGCACAGTGGACAGCTCTCTCTCCATTCTGCCGTGAATGCACTGACTCATAAAGTACAGACGCTTTGTTTTGCGATGTCTGAGATGGGCACATTGAAGGTACAATGTCCAGGAATGTGATAAGATTGTTGCTGGCTCACACTGCATTTGCATACTCATATGTTACTTGATTTCTTAGGTTTACTTGTGTGAGGTATTTTGCAGTGGTCTTCTATGTGAGCAATGTCAGTTCTTCATTACTATTCGCGTCTTTATTAGAATACGTGGAGGTCGATATCAAATTTCTCTTTGGTCATCCGAGCATCTCCATCTAAACTTTGTTTCGTTATTTTTCAATCCTTTGATCAATATGTTAATCGATAAATGTACTTACTTAAACCTTGTTCATGAGAGAACCACGTCCGAGTGTAATATATTGAATAATGACATCACATGAACTGTCTGCAGCATAACCGACATTAATTAATTTCAAATGAACTTTTGATACATAAGGTGTGTGGGGGTTGCGGTGGATTTTCAGAACACGTGCTGTGCAACAACGAAGATATCGAGACTTTTCCTTTACGTGAGTAATTCTTCAATCTGTTAGATACATACACAGTGCGCACGTTCATCTGCATTGCACGTATCATTCCTACGAGTCATACACCAACACTGGAAGGTTGCATTAGATCAGTTGAAGATTTGATTGAAATTAATCTTGACCTAATGTATGTTAAGTACTTTCATGAATACGTTGTTACGAGAAAGATGATTCACTACAACATATTCATTATTAAAATTGATTGTTCATTATGGACCGTATTTAATACAAAGGGGAATGTTTTCAGAACATTAGAACCGGGCTCCTAATATAACTGTGTACTCACAGGTCAAAGTTTAAATGTAGTGACTGCCTTTACTAGTTAACTATACCTGGATTCCGTAGCATGGTGTCGTTTCTTCCGCTAAGAGTCTTCCACAGACTTCCCAAATCTCTTACTTTTAGTATGCTTTCATCCGTCTACTTAATTTTAGCAATCTGCAGTAGTATCATATTTCATTCGGTTTCTCCGAATTTCCTATAGCCCACGGTTATCTTCCTTACAAAGCTGAGCACAAGACAACAAATTTCAGGAACTTATTTCTCACTTCTGTATTAATATCTGACACCAGCAGAGCTCGTATATTGAAAAAAAAGAATGAAAAGCTTTCTTCTACTGTACCAATATACTTCCGACATCTTCCTCGCTTCAGTCTGACTGCTTTACGTTTCTTCGTAGGTAGGACAACTAAATCAGTTCTTCCATTACTGTGTTGTACTCATTTTTGATGCTATGCAAGTCTTTATTCTCTTTTTTATACTCTTCATCACTTTCGTGTTTGCTTTCTTTGCCCTTATACCATAATGTATGCTAATTATGCTGCCCATTCCTTTCAGCGGATAAAGTCCATTTTGTAAATTGTAAAAATCTTTGTTTTCTTTCGAGACGTTAATACTACATACATATGTCTGGAATAAAAGTGATTCCATCGCGCCACTAACTCGAGACGACACTGCGCAACGATTGATTTTAGTCGTATACAGGGCAAACCAAAATTGGTGCATTCCCAAGTCACAGCGCGATTCCTTGCGTACTGACACTGCAAAAATGTTTCTAACAAAATTTCGTCCCATGTGTATTTTGCGCAGAAAGTGGAGTCAAAGAAAGGAGTTTTGGCAAGACTGTCAGCACACGTGCGGCAAGTATCTTCACTCAAGTGCTTGTAGTTGTGCGGCCTGGTTAGTGTAGGAAGTATGGTTTTGCAACAGAATACTCGAGTTGGAGAGTTCGATTTCGGGTTCTGGGAGTATTTCTTTTGTTTTCTAATCTTGATCTGTCCAATAAAGCTGTAATTTATTATGTTTGTTAAACTATCTATCCTACAGCTATAGTTGTTTCAACGTTGAGTTAACAGTTATTGGTCAGACATGTCAGGAATATTACTGAAGAGTAATAATCAATCCTATGGGACTCAAATAACTAAGAAACTTATCAATGTACAGATGTTAAACATACACACTACATTCAGGAACAGCGGCCAATTGTAGTAACTTAAATACACCGTGTCTTTCAAAACACACAAAATTTTCAGAGCAGATGCTCCAAATCTCATTTTTGCAACTCCAAACATTTAGCGACTCGTTCGTTCATTCGTCTGCCTGTCACTAGGGCAGTATAGGCGCGTACCACCAGTCCTTCCGTAGACACTGGGAAAGTAGAATAAACTTGCTCTCTCAAGTGTCCACACAGGAATACATCCAGGATATTTAGGTCAGCCGAACGCGCAGTCCATGAAACAGCATATCCACGGTCAACCAACGTCCTATGAAAGGCTCCGCTTAAATACCATCGCGCATTTCTTTCAAAGTATGCAGGTGCACCACAATGTTGGAACCACAAGCTCTGTCGAACATGAAGTCGTATACAATGAGGTGACAAAAGCCATGGGATAGCAATATGAACAAATACAGATGGGAGTAGTATCACGTACACATGGTTTAAAAGGGTAGTGCATTGGTGGAGCTGTCATTTGTAAGCAGGTGATTTATGTGAAAAGTTTTCCGACGTAATGGCTGCACGATGGGAATTAACAGACTTTGAACGGGAAATGGTAGCTGGATCTAAAAACATGAGACTTTCCAATTCGGAAATCGTTAGGAAATTCAGTATTCCAAAATTCCCAATTTCAAGGATGTGCCAATAATATCAAATTTCACTCTTTACATCTCACCATGGACATCGCAGTGGCCGACGGTTTTCACATAACGCCGCATGGAGTGACCACGCGGTTTGACGCTCCATGTTGTGACATTACAGCCTTTATCACTGCGATTTTTAACATGTAAAAGTTTTTTTTCTGTATTCGCATCAGTATGTGCGAACTTTTAACATATACCAATGAATGTTGTAACTAGATATCTTTGCCGCGCTCCTGAAAAGCGCAGAATATCACGATAGCTATAAACTGTTATACGCTGCTATCGATCAGTAAAAAAACGATGCACCTATGTTTCAAAATAACAATTGCCAATTTTTACTTCTGCAGGGAGCCGCGCCGCTCTCTAGCTGCTCTTCTGTGAATGTGTTGCGAGTCGGACGCAAAAGTATTGTGCTCCATACTGATATAATCATTTTATTGTAACTTTAAGAGTTTAAGTGATTAAAAATATATGTAGCCACAAACAAGCGAGAATGTGTATCATGAAAACTCGCTGGGTGGCCATGTTAATATAAGTTTCCGTTTCATAATATAGTACTTGAAGCCTTGAAGTTTATTTAATTTCAAAGAAAATCTCTCAACCTTATTTTCATTAATTATACTTGTGATAATCTTTCCTGTTTAAAAGATTTATGCAGCTTATGATCCAGCGTGTGTTCTGTCGGAACAGGAGGCTGTCGTGACGACATCGTTATAGTATTTATTCCAAGTTCTTTCAGTTCCGTTTATATGTTCGTACAAATCCAATTAGTTGGTCCCTTAGGTTTCTTTCATGTAACTTCTGTCTGTTTTCTCCGCGCGATCTTCCTCCGAAAAAAATTTCTGTTCATTTTTTAGTAATTTTCGATATCGCGAATGAGAAAAGACAGCCGCCTCCTGCTCCGAACGGAACACCACGACTTTTCTAACGTCGGAGAGTACCGCACGAATTTTCCGCTAAAAGGTAATAGAATTTCTTAAAGCTGGATCAATTACACATGTTGCTGCTGTTCTCCGACAAATCTGGTGTGATTAATAGTAATTTATTCTGTCACGACAAAAAGAACCAATTTTATTTTTACCAAAGCAACAAAGCTTTTAATTAAATTATTGAAAAAAAAATCACACCAGAATGTCACGGACTGTGCGGCCCCTCCCGCCGGAGATTCGAGTCCTCCTTCGGGCATGGGTGTGCGTGTTGTTCTTAGCATAAGTCAGTTTAAGTAGTGGGTAAGTTTTAAGGACTGATGACCTCAGCAGTTTGGTCCCTTAGGTATTCACAGAAATTTGAACGTTTTTCACATAACGACCGACGACAGTAGCGTTTGCGTAGAGTTGTCAGTGCTAACAGACAACCAACACTGCGTGAAATAACCATAGAAATCAATGTGGGACGTACGATGAACGTATCCGTCAGGACAGTGTGACGAAATTTGGTGTTAAAGGGCTATGGCAGCAGACGACTGACTCGAGTAGCTTTGCTAACAGCACGACATCGCTTGCAGCGCGTCACCTGCACTCGTGACCATATCCGTTCAACACTAGACGACTGGAAAACTGTGGCCTGGTAAGATGAATCCCGAGTTCATTTGGTAAGAGCTGACAGTAGGGTTCGAGTCTGGCGAAAGAGCCCAATAAACCACGGACCGAAACTGTCAACAGGGCGCTGTCCACGCTGGTGGTGGCTCCATAATGGTGTGGGCTGCGTTTACATGGGATGGACTGCGTCCTCTTGTCCAATTGAACCCATCATTGACTGGAAATACTTATGATGTGCGAGAATAAAGTAATGAGACTGATTTTCTTCGCTAGATGTGGCAACCTTGCAGGCTTGCGTAGGCACAATATCTTTGACCTTGGTCTATAAGCTGCTTCTAGGCCAAGTGGCACATCGATGCAACTGCTCAGTCGTGAGTTGTGCTGTAATAAGTTAACACGTGTTTGTGTCTCTCGTCACGGAAATGGAACCGCATAATACTGCCGGTCTGTTAGAGCAAACGGAAATCAATCCAGAATTGTTGAGCTGTGATATCACTGGTGATGAAAGTTGGTTTTTTCAGTACGATCCAGGGACAAAACGCCAAAGTTCACAATGGTGCTCAAAGGGATCACCCAGGCTAAGAAAAGCTCGCATGTCAAAGTCAAAAGCGAAATGCATGCTTGTTTGCTTCTTTGATTCCAAGGGAATTGTTCATAAAGAGTGAGTGCCTCCTGGACAAACAGTTAACCAATATTACTACAAAGAAATTTTAGAAAGACTTCGTAAAAGAGTTCTTTGTGTCCGTGCCAACATAGCTGATAATTGGATTCTGCATCAAGATAATGCGCCACCCCATACTGCTGTGTCAGTACAGCAATTTTTGACCTCAAAACAAATTTCAGTACTACCACAGTCACCTTGTTCACCAGATATCGCTCCGTGCGACTTTTTTCTATGTTCAAGAGTCAAAACGGCGGTCAAGGGACACCACTTTCAAACAACACAAGATGTCCAAAAAGCTGTGACGAGGGTCTTGGAGGATATTACAGAAAAAGATTTCCAGAAATCTTACCATCAATCACAGAAGCGCTCGAAAAAGTGTGGGCAGTCAGAAGGGAACTACTTTGAAGGAGACAACACTAAACTTAACTAAAACGGTAAGCAACATTTTATCATTACTTTACTGTCGCACCTCGTATATTCGGCTACTCGAAGACCATTTGCAGCCATTCATGGACTTAATGTTCCCAAACAACGATAGAACTGTCGCTGGACCACAGCTGTTCGCGATTGTTTTGAAGAAGATTGGAAAATTCGAGCAAGTGATTTGGACACACAGATCGCCCAGCACGAATCCCACAGAACATTTATGGGTCGTAATAGATGGCTCAGTTCGAGAACATCATCCTGCACCAGCAACACTTTCGCATGTACCGGGTGATCAAAAATTCAGTATAAATTCGAAATCTGCATAAATCACGTAATAATGTAGATAGAGACGTACAAATTGACACACATGCTTGGAATTACATGGGGCTTTACTAGAACCAAAAAAATACAAAAGTTCCTAAAATGTCCGACAGATGGCGCTTCATCTGATCAGAATAGCAATAATTAGCATAACAAAGTAAGACAAAGCAAAGATGATGTTCTTATAGGAAATGCTCAATATGTCCACCATCATTCCTCAACAATAGCTGTAGTCGAAGAATAATGTTGTGAACAGCACTGTAAAACATGTCTGGAGTTATGGTGAGGCATTGGCGTCAGATGTTGTCTTTCAGCATCCATAGAGATGTCGGTCGATCACGATACACTTGCGCCTTCAGGTAACCCCAAAGCCAATAATCGCACGGACTGTCTGGGGACCTGGGAGGCGAAGCATGACGAAAGTGGCGGCTGAGCACACGATCATCACCAAAAGACGAGCGCAAGAGATTTTTCACGCGTCTAGAAATATGGAGTGGAGCGCCATCCTGCATAAACATCGTACGTTCCAGCTGGTGTTCATGAGCCAGGTTGGGGATGATGCGATTCTGTAACATATCGGCGTACCTCTCACCCGTCACGGTAGCAGTTACAAAACCAGAATCACGCATTTCCTCGAAGAAAAAAGGCCCGATAACGGTAGATGTGGTAAATCCAACCCATTCCGTGACTTTCTCGTCGTGCAATGGAGTTTCCACGACAATTCTAGGATTTTCGGTAGCCCAAATTCTGCAGTTGTGGGCTTTGACAGACCCTTAGAGCATGAAATGAGCTTCGTTGGTCCACAACACGTTACTCGACCAATCATCATTTTCCGCCATCTTTTGAAACGCCCACACCGCAAATGCCCTCCGCTTCACTAAATCGCCAGGAAACACTTCATGATGCCGATGGATTTTGTACGAATAGCATAGGAGAGTACGCCTCAATGCCAACCAAACAGTAGGGTATGGAATGCCGGTGCGACGTAAGACTGCACGAGCGCTGACTTCCCCGTGCATAGACGAACCCGCTACAGTCTCCATTTCTTCCTGAACTGTCTCAGCAACATTACGCCTTATGCTCGGTCGGCCACTACGGGATCTATCGTCTAAACAACCCGTGGCTTCGAACTTCGAAATCATTCTCGCCACAGCTGCATTTGTCAACGAACCTTTACCCGTTCGAATCCTCTTCCTATGGCGATAGGATCGTATCGCTGAACTAGCATATTCCCCATTCTGAAAATACAGCTTCACTAAAAGCGCCTTTTCAGGTAACGTCAACATGCTGCGACTGCTGGTGCATCTGATTCTCTTTTTTTTTTCTTTATTGTTATTTTGAAACCTGTATTACAGGCAGGCCTGCAGCAGTATACGACGCCGCTCTTTGGCCGCAGAGAAACACAAATATACAAATGAAGACATTTAGAGAAAAAACAGAGTGGACATATAAACGGAGACAAACACTTTTTAAAATACAAGGTGCCGTTCATGGGCGTAGAGTCCAAGATAAAATTGTTCAGACACGTGGACACAGACAGAGACGAAAATTGTCACACGTGAACGTAGGTGCACAAAACGAATAACACTGAATCACTTAAGCACAAAACGACGGCACACACAGAACACGAGGCGTTGATCTCCGGCGCGCGAATGTTCACTATCCGTGTACGAGTCCGGGGACCTGCCAAGAGAGGAGGAGGGGGGGGTGGGAGAGGGAGAGGGGAGAGCAGATGCCATGGGCAGGGGAGATAGGGGGTAGGGAGGAAGGGGGAGGGGAATCCCGGGGGAAGAGGGAAGGAGGGAGGGGATGGGGAAAAAGGAAAGAGAATGGAGGGAGGGTGCCTAAAGGAAAGGACACAGGAAGTGGGGGGGGAGAATCAAAGTTGATAGGAGGGGTAGATGGAGGGGAGGAGGACATCATCAGGGAGGGGGAGCTGGCGGAAGCCACCTTGGGAGAGGGTGAGGAGGGTGGAGAGATGGAGGCCGGGTGGGACGTGGGAATACAGGCGTGGAAGTGGGCGGGGGTGGGAGAGGATGGGTGAGACAAGCGGATGAGGAGGATCGAGTTTGCGGGAGGTGTGCAGGATCCGTATCCTTTCAAGGAAAAGGAGGAGGTGGGGGAAGGGGATGAGATCGTACAGGATCCGCGTGGGGGAGGGGAGACGGATGGGATAGGCGAGGCGGAGAGCATGGCGTTCAAGGATTTGGAGGGATTTATAAAAGGTAGGGGGGGGCGGAGATCCAAGCCGGATGGGCATAACAAAGGATAGGGCAGATGAGGGATTTATAGGTGTGGAGGATGGTGGAGGGGTCCAGACCCCACGTACGGCCGGAGAGGAGCTTCAGAAGACTGAGTCGGGAGCGTGCCTTGGCTTGGATTGTCCGGAGGTGGGGAGTCCAGGAGAGACGACGGTCGAGGGTGACGCCAAGGTACTTAAGGGTGGGAGTGAGGGCGATAGGACGGCCATAGATGGTGAGATAGAAATAAAGGAGGCGGAAGGAAGGGGTGGTTTTGCCTACAATGATCGCCTGGGTTTTGGAGGGATTGACCTTGAGCAACCACTGGTTGCACCAAGCGGTGAACAGGTCAAGATGGGATTGGAGAAGGTGTTGGGAGCGCTGCTGGGTGGGGGCAAGGGCAAGGAAGGCGGTGTCATCGGCAAACTGGAGAAGGTGGATGGGGGGTGACGGCGGCGGCATGTCCGCTGTGTACAGAAGGTACAGAAGATTCTCTCTCTTTTTTTTTTCTTTATTGTGATTTTGATCACCTTACACAAGCCGCGCTGTCAGCAGCAGAGTACGCCGCTCTTCAGCCTTGAGTTTTATAAGAAGTAATACATATAGGTGGCACAGAGAATACAATCAAAACGGCGGGCAAAAAAAATGTAGACACTAAAAACAAAAAACATGGAGCCGTTCACGCTGGACGAGAAACATCACTACACTAGTTGACACGGCGCCCATAACATGGATGATGGCGACGGTACACGTGAACAGTGGTGGCGTGACGGCGAACAAACACTAAACACAAACGAAGGCACTCACACGAGACACTGATGGCGATGATCTCCGGCGCGCGAATGTTCACTGTACGTGTGCGAGTCGATTCTCTCTCTCATTACAGCTCCTTTTATACACGATTGTCATGCGCAGTCACTCGCGTTTTGCTGTCCAGCGCCATCTGTTGGACATTTTGTGAACTTTGGTTTTTTTTTCTAATAAAACCCCATGTCATACCAAGCATGTGTGTCAATTTTTAGCTCTCTATGTACATTGTTCCGTGGTTTATTAAGTTTTCAAATTTATACTGACTTTTTGATCACCCAGTATGTACGGCTATGGAGGCAGCATGATTCAATATTTCTGCATGGGACTTCCAACGACTTTTTGAGTCCATAGCACGTCGATTTGCTACTCTACGCCGGGCCAAAGAAGGTATGCCACAATATTAGCAGTATCCCATGACTTTTGTCACCTCAATGTATGTTCTAATGCTTCAAGGAAATTATGTGTGAGGAATACGGTCAACTGCTCGTAGTAGTGCTACGTAAAGAAATAATGACAGAACTGCAGGCCTTCATCGTGCTATCCATGAAAGATCACGTGTTGTGAGACATGCAGATTCCCCGCTATTACCCCACGTGTACTTCCATGTGGTTGTCTGCGTAAAAATTATAGAATGGCTTCTTTGTACGCTCTAGTGCAGCTGGTCCGCCCCGCTCTAGTACAGCTAGTCCGTGGGCGAACTCTGTTCAGTGCTTACTTTGAGTGGAGAGGGTATAATAGAAGAAAAGAACAGCAATGCCGACAATGGACCGGAAGCAAGGAGGGGTGTAGTGCGTGAAAGACAACAGAATAAAAGTTTGACGGTAAAATACATCTTTGAGTGGAATAATAAAACGGACTGTATTCTCGTTTCTGGCTGCTATATAAGGCCTACTGTAATTACCATGTAGCGATTAAAAAGCTAGATACCATATATCGAAGTCTACAACTAGAAAATTTAAAGTAATCGAAAATTATATCTGCACATAGAACTGAAATCTCTTCTATATATACTATGCTATATATATACTATACTATATATAATATATACTATACTATATACTACTATATAAGGCCTACTGTAATTACTACGTAGCAATTAAGAGCTAGATACCATATACCGAAGTCTACAATTAGAAAATTTAAAGTAATCAAAAATTATATCTGCACACGGAACTGCCGGCCGCGGTAGCCGAGCGGTTCTAGATGCTTCAGTCTGCAACCACGCGGCTGCTGCGGTCGCAGGTTCGAACCCTGCTTCGGGCATGGATTTGTGTGATGTCCTTAGGTTTAAGTAGTTCTAAGGCTAGGGGACTGATGACCTCCGATAGTGCCTAGAGCCATTTGAACCATTTTTTGCACACGGAACTGAAATCTCGAACACGATTATTCTAACGCAAAATATATCCACTGCAGTAACTGGGCTTTTGTACTCGTAGAATACTGGCAATCAGGATACCGCATCCGAGTAGGTGAATTTTGCCTCATCTTCTATTCTATGAATAAACGTGCAGCGATTGTCTGTATCTCAGCATTTACTTTCGAAGCCGGCCGGTGTGGCCGAGCGGTTCTAGGCGCTTTAGTCTGGAACAGTGCGACCGCTACGGTCGCAGGTTCGAATCCTGCCTCGGGCATGGATGTGTGTGATGTCCTTAGGTTAGTTAGGTTTAAGTAGTTGTAAGTTCTAGGGGACTGATGACCTCAGATGTTAAGTCCCATAGTGCTCAGAGCCATTTGAACCATTTTTATTTTCGAAGCGCGTTTCGAACCGAAGTCTTCATCGTCAGGGAATCTAAAATTCACTTGACTCTTTCTGCTACGATCTGGTGCAGTACACACACGTGAGGTAAGTTACGTTGTCAAATAAAGCCTGATAATGGAGCTTTCCCTTCGAAGGACATATCAGAAATGAGAACTGAAATTCAGACAGTCGACACTTTATTCATAAAATGAACAGTATGTAATTATCTTGCTCTGGTCCTTTAGTTCACACTTCATCCCAAATTTCATACAGCATACGGACTGCCACACAAATAACAGTGGAGTGCCATAAGACATGATCGGATTTCAATGGAACTTCGTACATATACCCACTGTCGGTGGCTATGTAAATGATTAGAGAAGCAATTGTCTGTAACAGTACAACCCCCAACACACACTGAGGTGACAAAAGTCATGGGATACCTTGTAATATCGTGTCGGATCTCCTTTCACTCATCGTAATGCGGCAACTCGACGTGGCGTGGACTCAACAAGTTGTTGGAAGTGCCCTGCAGAAATACTGAGCCATGCGCCTCTATAGCTGACCAAAATTGTGAAAGTGTTGTCTGTGCAAGATTTTTGTACGAACTGATCTCACTAAATTACATGCCATAAATGTTCTAGAGGTAGCCAAATCATTCGCTCGAATTGTTCGCATTGTTCTTCAAACCAGTCGCGAACACTTGTGGCCTGTTGACATGGTGTATAGTCATCCCCAAAAAATCCATCGTGGTCTGGGAACATGGAGTCCACGAATGCGTGCAAATGGTCTCCAAGTAGCCCAACATAACCAATTCCATTCAATGATCGGTTCAGTTGGACACGTAAACACAGCCCGCACCATTATGCAACCACACCAAGCTTGCACATTGCCTTGTTAACAATTTAGGTCCATGGCTTCGGGGTATCTGCGCCGCACTCGAACCATACTGTCAGCTCCTACCAAGTGAAATCGCGACTCATCTGACCAGTTCACTGTTTTCCAGTGGTCTAGGGCCCAACCGATATGGTCACTAGCTCAGGACAGGCGCAACAGGCGATGTGCTGTTAGCAAAGCCACTCGCGTCGGTTGCCATAACCAATTAACGCCAAATTTCGCCGTACTGTCAAAAATGTGTGTGAAATCTTAACTGCTAAGGTCATCAGTCCCGAAGCTTACACACTACTTAACCTAAATTACCCTAAGGACAAACACACACACCCATGCCCGAGGGAGGACTCGAACCTCCGCCGGGACCAGCCGCACAGTCTATGACTGCAGCGCCTGAGACCGCTCGGTTATCCCGCGCGGCGCGCCGTACTGTCCTAACGGATACGTCCATCGTACGTCCCACATTGATTTCTGCGGTTATATCACGCAGTGTTCGTTGTCTGTTATACTGACAAATCTACGCTGCTGCTCTCTGTCGTTAAGGGGCTCCGGAACGCCCTATACTTGCAATGTTAAAATAACGCTTATAAATTACATCTTTCCTCACAAAGTATTTGAGGTAGGAAGTTGAACTTTTTACAGATTATTTATTGGAATATGGGCTACAACTTAACACAGGGATTTTACAAAATTTTAGTTCAGTTATTAAAGATGATTTTTTTTTCAATTGTAATGAAAATTCACAACATTTTTTTGCAATTTTTTATTTATGTATTCAATAACATACAGTTTTTTGGAAAAAGGCTGTGTTAAATTATGCAGAAGGTACTGTGTAACATTTACTGAAAGTTTGAAACAAATATGTTTGGAAGATCCTTAGAAAACATGTAATTGTATGAGAAAATAAAAGTTTTGGGACTCGAGCGACAAAGATTGGATTAACTTTTTAGTGCATTCCAGGTCCATAGGATGGATTATCTTCATCCTCTGCAAACTCCTCCTCCAGCTTCCTCTTGTTCCTCCTCCTGTTTACTCTTGCTTGTATTTCTAGACTCTTTACAGCCCTGTCTGCAGCCCGAAGGCGTTCCTTGTCTAAAGCAAGCATCGCTCGTACCATGTTAGAACCTATCTTCATTCCCATATTTCTAAATACCTAGCACCTTACAATGTTGCCATCATTGAAAGTCGCAACAGCATCATACACACCAAAGTGAAGTGTTTCTATTCCAACAGATACAGCCTTGGGGATTCTCGACCATATAACACTTTTTACACTTTCATTGGGGTTTTGAGTTTTTCCGTGAATACACTTTTGCAACAGTTCAGGTGCTGCTAAGTCTCTGAAAATAGGTTTAGCCACAACACATACTTTATCTCACATAACTAAAATGTACCTGATGAACACGGACGTTAATAATAACACCACCTGACAGCAGTTTAACAGCGCCACAGTGGGTCACGCCCATGTAGAACACATTTCAAAAATATTTTAAAAATAGTTGTAGTCTTCGGAATTGAATAAATTATATATCTATTAAAAGGTAATAGTCTGCAGATTCAGAAAACGCAAAAAAGTAAAAATTGAACTTTTCATGATTTTGAGCTTTCCGGAGCCCGTTAAGCGAACGCCGTGGGCCGGTGCGTTGTCCGTGGCGAGAGGTAATACCTGAAATTTGGTATTATTCGTACATTCTTGACACTGTGGAGCTCAGAATATTTAATTCCCTAACGATTTCCGAAACAGAACGTCTCATGCATCTAGTTCCAACTATCATTCCGTGTTCAAAGCCTGTTAATTCCGGGCGTGCGGCCATAATCACGTCGGAATCTTTTACATGCATACCTGAGTGCATGTGACAGCTTCGTCAATGCAGGGCCATTTTATACCTTGTGTACGGGATACTACTGCCGTCTGTAAAGATGTATATCGGCAACCTATGGTTTTTGTCACCTCAGTGTAGTGAATTAGTGTTGTTCATGTTTAGTGGTCTTTCAGGGATGGTACGATATTTAAGGGGCGTGAACAGCATGGGATATTGAGTGATCGCTGAGAAGTACAAGGAGATGACGCATAGTCGTGTGAGACAGCGTTATCAACTCTTGTCAAATTTGTAAGGAGCCTAATTGCGTCATTGTTGATCTCCATTTGGCCATTGGTCGAATCGCGCACTGTCTAGATTTTTGGGCTATTCGGGTGTGACAGTTGACCGCCGTTGGAATGCATGGGAGCGTGAGGGAAGGCATACGCATCGTCATAGTTCCAGTCTGATCGCTACAAGGGAAGACCGCTGTACTGTACAGCAAAAACATCGTAACAGCTTCACAAGTACGTCTGCCATCCGAGAACAAGTAATGCAGTCCCGGCAAAATTGTCCGTCATCCCGCACCAGTTGTCGGAGACTGACAGCAGCCGGGTTAGGGAGTCAAAAAAATGGTTCAAATGGCTCTGAGCACTATGGGACTCAACTGCTGTGGTCATAAGTCCCCTAGAACTTAGAACTACTTAAACCTAACTAACCTAATGACAGCACACAACACCCAGCCATCACGAGGCAGAGAAAATCCCTGACCCCACCGGGAATCGAACCCGGGAACCCGGGCGTGGGAAGCGAGAACGCTACCGCACGACCACGAGATGCGGGCTACGGAGTCACAGTCGCATTCGTAGGCTGCTGTTAACACAACACACAGGGCTGCGTTAAGAGTGACGCTGCTACTGGGAAGAATGGAGTACTGATGAATGTCGTACCTTCGTCTTCGGTGACGAATCGCGGCTCTGTGCTACCCCAAACGACTACTGTGGGCGACAATGCGGCGACCCACGCTCCATTGTTCCAGTGTTTTGGAGAGTCATAGTGGCGTGCCCCCACGCTTCGCTCCAGCACAAAATCCGTTCATGCCTCAGAATGTGTCCTATCAATCGATCCCTTCTTCTGGTCAGCTTGTACCAAAAATTTCTCTTCTCTCCACTTCTATTCAGTACCTCCTCATTAATTATGTGATCCACCCATCTAATTTTCTGCATTCTTCTGTAGCACTACATTTCAAAAGCTTCTATTCTTTTCTTGTCTAAACGGTTTATCGTCCATGTTTCACTTCCATGCAGGGCTACACTCCATACAAATACTTTCAGAAAGGATTTCCTGATACTTAAATATATACTCGAAGTTAATAAGTTTCATGTGGCCTTAGCGCTAGGGTTTCACCCGGAACAAGTCCCGCCCATTCACCCCCCTCCATGCCTATCCATAGTGTAAGGCCCTCCCCTAAACAGCCGCCAGTTCCTCAAACTAGAAGCTACAACAAAGTTGTTATCGCCACAGTCCAACACATGTTATACTGTGATGAAATTCAGTAACGATAAGAAATTTAAGTTTTTCTGGATAGTAACTTCATATGAATCTGCATTATTAAAGAAATAAAAATATTTATAGAGAATTGAAAACATCGCCAGCAATAGAAAACAAAAAAATAACGTGATGTTATTTAAGGGCAATAAGCACAAATTTTCATTAAACAATTCGCTTATTATAATACGTTTATTTGAGGGAAACAGCAGAGCAAACATACAATGCGAAAACAATGGTCTTGAATCTGTCATGTCGGTAGTAAAGCAATGGATGCAGTCGAATAACTCTGTTGTCTAAAATCAGCGTTATATAGAAATAAGTGAAGATTGTTTTCTTTATGAACGCCCTCATAGTAGCTCACGAAAATTAAAGAATATAAGAATGTCATAAAGTAGAAATGCCTAATGAAAGCAGTAAGATATTTGCTTGTATGACATATTTCGTTAGTATTTGCATGGGTAATGGGAAATTTTAACTTGTAAATTCTTCGAATGCCATACCTGCGCATTATAAACGAGGTTACAAAGAATTGTGGCTGTTTCTGTGTGATTAATGACCTATATGCTGTTACAAACGTCTCAGGAAAGTAATGTGTCGTTATTCTTTGTCCTGTCTGTTTTTAACCAAAAGATTTATTAATTTCGTAAATGTCATTCAAACCATTTTTTAAAAATAATAATGTGATGTGTATGTTTGTCACAGAGCAGTTATGGAGGTAATAAATGCTGCGGTGTTTCACGGCTGTAAAACGTCCTTCCTGCTGTGCTAGTTCTTCTTTCACCCCTAAAACTTTTCAGCAATACTATTAAGTGAATAGCACGCACAAACAGATTGGATCGATCTAGCAAGAAAAAAGTAATTTTGATGCCCTCTGAAAGTACAGTGAACAATGGTGCTTGTTTCACATATACTGTCTGAGTTTTGAAACGTAAGTGTCTTAAGTGGTTCTTCTTTCTCCAAGCAAATTATTCTTTGAGGGTAGGTTTATCCTGTTTTAGCTTTGGGTGCTTTTCCTCACATAGAAGTATGTTTCTTCATAGGCTGTTCATCTGAATACTGAGTTCTCGTATTTAAAGAATTTCGTGCTACATTGTTTTCTCTTATGTTTGCTGTGGAAGTACCTGGCACAGCTGAGGCCAATTGAGCACGTTTTTTGTAACATGTCTTTTAACTACCTGACAAAATTTAAGACCTAGCAAGATATTAATTTAACATTCACTCCAAGTGCAGCCGAACGCGGTAAACCACGTGGGTCAACTGAAACGATGCCCAGACGCTGAACAAAGACCGGGAAAACCGGGGGTGAGTGGGCGGGACTTGTTCCGGGTGAAATCCTATCGCTAACGATTCCTACAAGTTTCTCTCCTTCAGAAACGCTTTCCTTGACATTGACAGTCTACATTTTATATTCTCTCTACGTCGACCAGCATCAGCTATTTTGCTTGCCAAGTAGCAAAACTCATTTACTACTTTAAGAGTCTCATTTCCTAATTTACTTCTCTAAGCATCACCTGATTTAATTCGACTACATTCCACGATCCTCGTTTTGCTTTTGTTGATGTTCATCTTACATGCTCCTTTCAAGACACTGTCCATTCCGTTCAACTACTCTTCCTAGTCCATTGAAGTCTCTGTCAGAATTACTATGTCATCGGCAAATATCAAAGTTTTTATTTCTTCTCCCTGGAGTTTAATTCCCACTCCACATTTTTCTTTGGTTTCTATTACTGCTTACTCAATATACAGATTGAATAACATACGGGATAGGTTACAGCCCTGTCCCACTCCCTTCTCAACCACTGCTTCCCATTTGTGCCTTTCGACTCTTATAACTGCCATCTGATTTCTGCACAAATTGTAAATAGCCTTTCGCTCCCTGTATTTTATCCCTGCCATATTTAGAATTTGAAAGAGAGTATTCCAGTCAAAACTGTCAAGAGCTTTCTCTAAGTCTACAAATGTATAAACCTCCTATGAGAAGTCGTAGGGTCAATATTGCCTCTCGTGTTCCTACATTTCTCGGAATCCAAACTGATCCTCCCCGAGATCGGCCACTATCGGTTTCTAAATTCTTCTGTAAAGGATTTGCGTTAGTTTTTTGCAGCCGTGGCTTATTTTATCGATAGTTCGGTAATTTTCTCACCTATCGGCTTATGCTTTCTTTGGAATTGGGATTATTATACTCTTCGTGAAGTCAGAGAGTATTTCGCCTGTCTCATACCGGTTGGTAGGACAAGTTCTGAGGCATCAAGGAATCACAAATTTAGCATTGGAGAGCAGCGTGGAGGGTAAAAATCGTAGAGGGAGACCAAGAGATGAACACACTAAGCAGATTCAGAAGGATGTAGGTTGCAGTAAGTACTGAGAGATGAAGAAGCCTGCACAGGATAGAGTAGTATGGAGAGCTGCATCAAACCAGTCTCAGGACTGAAGACAACAACAACAACAACAACAACAACATACCGCTTGCTCACCATATGGAAGAGTTTTGTCACGGCTGGCTCTCCCAAGGCTATCAGTAGCTCTAACGGAATGTTGCCTACTCACGGGGACTTGTTTCGACTTAAGTCTTTCAGTGCTTTGTCAAATTCCAGTATCTTATCTTTGTGGGCCTTACGCGAAATGTTTGTTGCCGGCAGTGTAATCGTTATGCAGTCAGTCTTAAATGCTGATTCTCTAAATTTTCTCAATATTGTTCCTCGAAAAGAACGTCACCTTTTCTCGATGGGGTTCTTATCTGACTTCCGAAAGCATGTTCATAATATCTGCGTGTTCTTCGAACCTACCGGTAACAAATCTAGTAGTCCGCCATTGAACTGCTTCCATATCTTCCTTTAACCGGACCTGGTACAGATCTCAAACGCTCGAAAGATACTCAAGAACAGGTCGCACTACCCTCCTGTATGTTTCCCAAAATTCTCGCATTAAACCAAAGTCGCGACCATTCGCCTTCCCTACCACAGTCCTCACATTTTCGTTCCATTTCATTTCGCTTTCCAACGTTACGCTCAGATATTTAAACGACGTTATTGTATCAAGCGGGACACCACCAACGCAGTATCCGGACATTACGGGTACTTCAGTAACCAACAGGATCCCCAGACCTGCCCCCGACAGAACGTGTGTGGGACCAGCTCAGATGTCAGCTCCGTCCCACTGCCATTGTCCGGGATTTCACGGACCTGTGACGACAGAGGGGGGCCAACACGCCTCCGGAAAGCATACAGCGGATGAAACTTCCCCTTTCGAATAATTAAGAATAACTGTGCTGATAAACTTCTACGTTATTTGATTTTCAAACAGCTGAGCAAAACTGAACGTACTCAGACATTTCTCTCCCTACTCATTCTAATCATCACTAAACTGACACACAATATTATTTTGCGCAACGCAGTCTGACTTTCAATAATCCCTAAAAAAGAATGACCCTGACTAACAATAACCTACACCTTTCATGTGTGTGTGGTTTGAGGTTTTCGGGAGCTAACCAGCGTGGACATCAGCACCCATATACCTTTCATGAATCACTTACCACACAAAAATCTTCGTTACTCGAACTACTGCAAAACAGCGACCGCCAATACTGCCAGCCCAATAAAAGATTCTAACTACTGAAGGCACTAACTACTGATAGGCATATAGTTAGCAAATGAAAGAATTTGATTGAGAACAAACAATGTATTTATCTTAATAGTGTTCAAAAGTCATAATATATATCAGTTCATGACATCTGGTCTTACAAATTTCCTTTTACTGACGGACACACGTCCAGATCGTCCGCTCTCAAAACTCTGGCATCTCTCTCCCCACATCCACCACTGCTGGCGGCTCACCTCCAAGTGCCCAACGCTACGCGCTGTTCATATCCAACTGCCCAACACTACACTAGTGAATATTCAAACAATGAGTGCAACCAGCCGCAGACTGCACACAGCGCAGTCAGCGATTTTCATACAGAGCACTACGTGGCGTTACCAACATAAAAACCTAAACAGCCTACTTACACGGCTTCATGACACCATTCCAAACGGAATCAGTGCGTGCATCCAAGCCAGAGTAAGTACAACGTTGTAAGGGTAAGTGGGCGAATACTGTCACGTTATTTGTCAATTTAAATCGATTTTGTAATCACTGAAATAACATTATATACCCTCTCAAACCGTGAAGTTCCATTTCGTTTCCTCGTCCCCTTCTGGCTGTTCCCCTTTTTCTTGTCAGGCAGAGTATTTCTCCGTCTATTCATGCCGTGTGAAACCGTTGTGAATTAGTTAAAATTTGAGTTTTATGTACACTACTGGCCATTAAAATTGCTACACCAAGAAGAAAAGCAGATGATAAACGGGTATTCATTGGACAAATATATTATACTAGAACTGACATGTGATTACATTTTAACGCAATTTGGGTGCATAGATTCTGAGAAATCAGTACCCATAACAACCACCTCAGGCCGTAATTACGGCCTTGATACGCCTGGGCATTGAGTCAAACAGAGCTTGGATGGCGTATTCAGGTACAGCTGCCCATGCAGCTTCAACGCCATGTCACAGTTCATCAAGAGTAGTGACAGGCGTATTGTGACGAGCCACTTGCTCGGCCACCATTGACCAGACGTTTTCAATTGGTGAGAGATCTGGACAATGTGCTGGCCAGGGCAGCAGTCGAAAATTTTCTGTGTCCAGAAACGCCCGTACAGGACCTGCAACATGCGGTCGTGCATTATCCTGCTGAAACGTAGGGTTTCGCAGCGATCGAATGTAGGGTAAAGCCATGTTTCGTAACACATCTGAAATGTAACGTCCACCGTTCAAAGTGCCGCCAATGCGAACAAGAGGTGACCGAGAGGTGTAACCAATGGCAACCCATAACGTCACGCCGGGTGATACGCCAGTATGGCGATGACAAATACACGCTTCCAATGTGCGTTCACTGCGATGTCGCTAAACACGGATGCGACCATCATGCTGCTGTAAACAGAACCTGGATTCATCCGAAAAAATGACGTTTTGCCATTCGTGCACCCAGGTTCGTCGTTGAGTACATCGTCGCAGGCGCTCCTGTCTGTTATCCAGCGTCAAGGATAACCGCAGCCATGGTCTCTGAGCTGATAGTCCATGCTGCTGCAAACGTCGTCGAACTGTTCGTGCAGATGGTTGTTGTCTTGCAGACGTCCCCATCTGTTTACTCAGGGATCGAGACGTGGCTGCACGATCCGTTACAGCCATGCGGATAAGATGCCTGTCATCTCGACTGCTAGTGATGCGAGGCCGTTGGGATCCAGCACGGCGTTCCGTATTACCCTCCTGAACCCACCGATTCCATATTCTGCTAACAGTCATTTGATCTCGACCAACGCGAGCAGCAATGCCGCGATACGATAAACCGCAATCGCGATGGGCTACAATCCGACCTTTATCAAAGTCGGAAACGTGATGGTACGCATTTCTTCTCCTTACACGAGGCATCACAACAACGTTTCACCAGGCAACGCCGGTCAACTGCTGTTTGTGTATGAGAAATCGGCTGGAAACTTTCCTCATGTCAGCACGTTGTAGGTGTCGCCACCGGCACCAACCTTGTGTGAATGCACTGAAAAGCCAATCATTTGCACATCGCAGCATCTTCTTCCTGTCGGTTAAATTTTGCGTCTGTGGCACGTTATCTTCGTGGTGTAGTAATTTTAATGGCCAGTAGTGTACTTACAGCAGCGAACAAGTTACATAAAAATCCAACCTAATCTAAAATTTCTGTGACAGTATGAAATGTAGGTGGACTTGCGGTGAACTGACCCCGTGAGACTTTCGCTCAGTGCTACAGAGCAACGTGGCCCTTGTGTGTGGTCTGCAGGCCGCACGCACAGACACGGATAACGAGGCAACGGCTGCTCCAAGGCCGTTCACATTGGGACTGACCAAAGAGACGCACGCGTGTGGGCGGGGCGAGAGCTGATCCGGCGAGAGGTGTAAACGCGCGCCCAGCGCCAAACAAACAGCTGTCGCCGGAAATCTCAGCAGCCGGCAGCCAATGTCCGCGATCCAGCGGTGGCGGGGAGCGGCGGCCACAACTGACAGAGGCTCTGCATGCGTCCGCACCCACACCCTGGCGAAAGGGCTCACAATTAACAGTGCACTTGCTCTAGTAGTAGTTTGCTAATTGAGTTTACACTGTAGGTATTGTTTTTTTAAAAACTGTTACCTACAGGGTGTTTCAAAAATGACCGGTATATTTGAAACGGCAATAAAAACTAAACGAGCAGCGATAGAAATACACCGTTTGTTGCAATATGCTTGGGACAACAGTACATTTTCAGGCGGACAAACTTTCGAAATTACAGTAGTTACAATTTTCAACAACAGATGGCGCTGCAAGTGATGTGAAAGATATAGAAGACAACGCAGTCTGTGGGTGCGCCATTCTGTACGTCGTCTTTCTGCTGTAAGCGTGTGCTGTTCACAACGTGCAAGTGTGCTGTAGACAACATGGTTTATTCCTTAGAACAGAGGATTTTTCTGGTGTTGGAATTCCACCGCCTAGAACACAGTGTTGTTGCAACAAGACGAAGTTTTCAACGGAGGTTTAATGTAACCAAAGGACCGAAAAGCGATACAATAAAGGATCTGTTTGAAAAATTTCAACGGACTGGGAACGTGACGGATGAAAGTGCTGGAAAGGTAGGGCGACCGCATACGGCAACCACAGAGGGCAACGCGCAGCTAGTGCAGCAGGGGATCCAACAGCGGCCTCGGGTTTCCGTTCGCCGTGTTGCAGCTGCGGTCCAAATGACGCCAACGTCCACGTATCGTCTCATGCGCCAGAGTTTACACCTCTATCCATAAAAAATTCAAACGCGGCAACCCCTCAGCGCCGCTACCATTGCTGCACGAGAGACATTCGCTAACGATATAGTGCACAGGATTGATGACGGCGATATGCATGTGGGCAGCATTTGGTTTACTGACGAAGCTTATTTTTACCTGGACGGCTTCGTCAATAAACAGAACTGGCGCATATGGGGAACCGAAAAGCCCCATGTTGCAGTCCCATCGTCCCTGCATCCTCAAAAAGTACTGGTCTGGGCCGCCATTTCTTCCAAAGGAATCATTGGCCCATTTTTCAGATCCGAAACGATTACTGCATCACGCTATCCGGACATTCTTCGTGAATTTGTGGCGGTACAGACTGCCTTAGACGACACTGCGAACACCTCGTGGTTTATGCAAGATGGTGCCCGGCCACATCGCACGGCCGACGTCTTTAATTTCCTGAATGAATATTTCGATGATCGTGTGATTGCTTTGGGCTATCCGAAACATACAGGAGGCGGCGCTGATGGGCCTCCCTATTCGCCAGACATGAACCCCTGTGACTTCTTTCTGTGGGGACACTTGAAAGACCAGGTGTACCGCCAGAATCCAGAAACAATTGAACAGCTGAAGCAGTACATCTCATCTGCATGTGAAGGCATTCCGCCAGACACGTTGTCGAAGGTTTCGGGTAATTTCATTCAGAGACTACGCCATATTATTGCTACGCATGGTGGATATGTGGAAAATATCGTACTATAGAGTTTCCCAGACCGCAGCGCCATCTGCTGTTGAAAATTGTAACTACTGTAATTTCGAAAGTTTGTCTGCCTGAAAATGTACTGTTGTCCCAAGCATATTGCAACAAACGGTGTATTTCTATCGCTGCTCGTTTAGTTTTTATTGCCGTTTCAAATATACCGGTCGTTTTTGAAACACCCTGTACATTGCGTAACAAACAGTCGCATCTGCGAGTGTTAAAATTAGCACTCCGACTTCAGGCCACGAGTGGCCTACCGGGACCATCCGACCGCCGTGTCATCCTCAGGGGAGGGTGCGGGTAGGAGGGACGTGGGGTCAGCACACCGCTCTCCCAGTCGTTATGATGCTATTCTTGACCGAAGCCGCTACTATTCGGTCGAGTAGCTTCTCTATTGGCATCACAAGACTGAGTGCACCCCGAAAAATGGCAACAGCGCATGGCGGCAGGATGGTCACCCATCCAAGTGCAGGGCGCGCCCAACAGCGCTTAGCTTCGGTGATCTCACGGGAACTAGTGTAGCCACTGCGGCAAGGCCGTTGCCTCTCTAAACTTAGATATATCTTTAATTTTCCTTCAAGCAGTTAGCGTCCGTCACGGCAGGTGCGTTTCAGTTTACATCTACTACTACATCTACATCTACGTGATTACTCTGCTATTCACAATAAAGTGCCTGGCAGAGGGTTCAATGAACCACCTTCAAGCTGTCTCTCTACCGTTCCACACTCGAACAGCACGCGGGAAAAACGAGCACTTAAATTTTTCTGTGCGAGCCCTGATTTCTCTTATTTTATCGTGATGATCATTTCTCCCTATATAGGTGGGTGCCAACAGAATGTTTTCGCAATCGGAGGAGAAAATTGGTCATTTAAATTGCAGGAGAAGATCCCGTCACAAGGAAAAACGCCTTTGTTTTAATGATTGCCACTCCAATTCACGTATCATATCTGTGACACTATCTCCCCTATTTCGCGATAATACAAAACGAGCTGCCCTTATTTGTACTTTTTCGATGTCATCCGTCAGTCCCACCTGATGCGGATCCCACACCCCACAGCAGTACTCCAGAACAGGGCGGACAAGTGTAGTGTAAGCAGTCTCTTTAGTAGGTCTGTTGCACCTTCTAAGTGTTCTGCCAATGAATCGCAGTCTTTGGTTTGCTCTACCCACAATATTATCTATGTGATCGTTCCAATTTAGGTTATTTGCAATTGTAATTCCTAAATGTTTAGTTGAATTTACAAGACGGTAAATGACAGCATCATCTGCAAACAATCTAAGACGGCTTCTCAGATTGTCTCCCATGTCGTTAATATTGATCAAGAACAATAGAGGGCCTATAACACTTCCTTGGGGCACGCCGGATATTACTTCTGTTTTACTCGATGACTTTTCGTCTATTACTACGAACTGTGACCTTTCTGACAGGAAATCACGAATCCAGTAGCACAGCTGAGTTTACTACGAAGACTTTGAAACTTCATAGAGGATTAAAGCTGAGTGCCGAATCAAGAGTCGAACTCAGGACTTTTGCCTGTGCGGGAAAGTGCTCTATCAACTGAACTCCCCAAGTATAAATCGCAATCCTTCCTCCCAATCCTACTTCCGCCACTCCCTCATCTACATTCCAAACTTTTCACGGGAGAGCTTTTGTGAAGTTTGGAAGATAGGAGACGAGATACGAGGGTAGTTAAAGCAGTGAGAATAGGTGCTCAGTCATGCTTGAGTTGGTCAGTTGGCAGAACACTTGCGCGTGATAGGGAAAGGTCCCGACTTCGAGTCTCACACAGCTTTAAACTGCCGCTAAGTTTCATATCTGCGCACACTCCGCCGGAGAGGAAAAATTCATTGAGCAAACACTTTTACTGCACTGCATAAGCTCTACAGGATAGAACTGTTGTCGTAGAAATATTGTCTTCTAAAATATTTCAGCACATGAAACACCAACTTTCCTGTTACCAGTGGTAACACAATACATACATGCCATATTAAGCCACATAAATTAACCCGATGATGGCGTTTTAAACCTCCGAAACGCGCCGTGGAAATAAATAAAAGTGACTGGTAACAGTAAACTTGTTCTTCCGTTCGATATCAGTAAGAGCCATAGTAAAAATCTAACCAAAATGTTCACATCTAAATTATAATATTTCCGTTCGACAAAAGTTTGCTTATCTTTGGTTTTTCATAACTTCATCGTTTAGGTAAGGTTCAGATGTAAGTCTATTAAACCTATTAATGCACGTTATTATACATCTACTAGTGTCCAAATTTCACGGCTGTAGCGCGGAAATATCCACAAAACGGTAACACAAGATAAACTGCATACTGACTCTACTTCGTAAGGGCTCGACGCTGAATGAATTGGATTTTTGCGTGAAACGCCCATTCAATACACGCACGCAGGTCAATTTTTACTAAATTAGAAATTACACAGTTGTTCCATTTTAGATTATATCGAAAGAGACAAAAAAATTGATAATTAAACGGAAGGAAGATTAGGGTTTAACGTTCCGTTCACGACGAGGTCATTAGAGACGAAGAAAATGCAATTGTAAATTGCCTGAATCTTCTTGGAACGGAAGCACTCGAAATATCAACAATAGCTCCGCTTCAGTTACCGCCATCGAAGTTTGCTGAGCATCTCCATAAAGCTGTCACGCCAGCCTTTTTTGCGACAAAATACGCTGCTCTTCGTTGGATCGTCTCTCTCTCTCTCTCTCTCTCTCTCTCTTTGATACGCGGCAGCTACGGTTGGGATGACACATTTCATGTTTCATTGTTGTTGCACTGATTTATGTAGATCAGGTTTTCCGAGAAAGCTACGCGACAGTTTTTCTCCTTTTTGGTAGGGAGAGGAATGGCGCCATCCAGACGCAAAACCACGTGAACAATAAACTTCTCTCTAGCGATGCGGGAAAGTACCTCACTGAGTGGCTTAAGAAACTTCTGCTAGACGGGATGCTAGAGCTCCATTTCTAAAATTCCATGGGGCAATCTTTGGGCGAGCCTTCCCATCGGCGGTATAAAATTTGTCGCCGGCCGCTGTGACCGAGCGATTCTAGGCGCGTCGGAACCACACGGCTGCTACGGTCGCATGTTCAAATCCTGCCTCGGGCATGGATGTGTGTGATGTCCTTAGGTTAGTTAGGTTTAAGTAGTTCTAAGTCTAGGGGACTGATGACCTCAGATGTTAAGTCCCATAGTGCTTAGAGCCAATAAAATTTGTCCAGGCTATTGCAGGGACTATGTAACGGAAAGGAATGTAAAATTTGAGAGAGAGATTGTCGATTGACATTGAGGAAGACACTCGATTGGAAGACACAGACGAGAGGCACGGACCTGCATTCAAGAATCGGCTGGTTACTCCACGACTGATGAGTTGTTGCTTCCACGAGGCCACTGCAGACATAGGTCTTGTCACTCCGAATCGTCGATTCTGATGAGGATAGCTTTCAGCGTGGACAATCACAGGAGGAAAATTGTTAGGTGCCTCAGGTTCGTTTCTTCTAAACTTGGTTACGCGACGTCTTGTAGCGGAGGGCTCATTCACGACCGAGGGAGTTTAAATGTTCAAAAATGTGTTCAAATATGTGTGAAATCTTATGGGACTTAACTGCTAAGGTCATCAGTTCCTAAGCTTACACACTACTTAACCTAAATTATCCTAAGGACAAACACACACACACCCATGCCAGAGGGAGGATTCGAACCTCCGCCGGGACCAGCCGCACAGTCCATGACTGCAGCGACTTAGACCGATCGGCTACTAATCAATCTCATACTGACAACTTATTTAGTAAATATAGACTATGTGACCAAAAGTATCTGGACACCTGGCTGAAAATGACTTACAAGTTGGTTGCGCCCTCCTGATAATGCTGGAATTCAAAATGGTGTTGGCCCACTCTCGCCGGCATATGTTCAGTCAGATGCTGGAAGGCTTCTACGGGAATGTCAGACCATTCTTCACGGAGTGCTGCACTGAGTAGAGGTGTCGATGTCGGTCGGTGAGGTCTGGCACGAAGTCGGAGTTTCAAAACTTCCGAAAGGTGTTCTATACGATTCAGGTCAGGACTCTGTGCAGGTCATTCCATTACAACGATGTTATTGTCGTGTACCACTCTGCCACAGGCAGTGCATTATGAACAGGTCCTCGATCTTGTTGAAAGATGCAATCGGTATCCCCGTATTGCTCTTCAACAGTGGGAAGCAGGAAGGCCCTTAAAATATCAATGTAGCCCTGTGCTGTGATGGTGCCAAGCAAAACAATGAGGGGTGTAAGCCCCCTCCGTGAAAAACACGACCACACCATAACACCACCGCCTCCGAATTTTACTGTTGGCACTACATACGCTGACAGATGACATTCACTGGGCATTCGCCATAACCACACCCTGCCATCAGATCGTCACTTCACACTACGTTTTTCCACTGTTCAATCGTCCAGTGCTTACGCTCCTCACACCAAGCGGGTCGTTGTTTGTCATTTACCAGCGTGATGTGTGGCTTATGAGCAGCCGCTCGAACATGAAATCCAAGTTTTCTCACCTCCCGCCTATTATCATAGTACTTGCAGTGGATCCTGATGCAGTTTGGAATTCCTGTGTGATGGTCTGGATAGATGTCTGCCTATTACACATTACGACCGTTTTCAACTGGCGGCGGTCTCTTTTCCGTCAACAGACTCAGTTGGTCTGCACGCTTTTGTGCTGTACGTGTCCCTTCATGTTTCCACTTCACTGTCACATTGAAAATAGTAGACCTAGGGATGTTTAGGAGGGTGGAAATCTGGAAAACAGACGTATGACACAAGTGATGGCGTAGGTGGCGACACAATGCACCTAATATGAAAAAAACGCATGTTTTTCGTGGTGTCCGGATACTTTTGATCACATAGTGTATGTAAACTGATTGATATGGACAGAGACGTTAATTCTCAAGCATTTTATGTTATAGACGAAACTGTATGTTAGTTTACATCAGAATCAGGTGTAAATGTAAGAAAAATTATGTTAAACAAGAAAAGAGCATTGGCTGTTGACAGTAATAGATTCATGAAAGTTACTCGTACAGCACCCTATCTACAGTTTATTATCAAGGTTGTGTCGTTTGTGAGCTGTTCCAGAGAATGTACTTTGGACACAATCTTGCAGACATAAGTATGACTGCATATATTTCCTAACAAGAGCGTTACGGTAAGTTGGTTCTTGTCTTTACACACTGCCTGGCAGTGAAAAGTGAAGCACCCAAAAGACACAGTCCAGATGTCACTGTATCTTCATATACGCACACGCAATCAGCAGTTATGTAAATGAATACAGTTGCAATTGTCCGTGAGAGGTAGAATGGCTACCAGAGTGCATAAGTGTTGCTACAGGTCTGTGGTTCTATATGAGCGGGTGTGAACGGCGTCAGATCTTGACTGGTCACTGTGAAGGACATGGAGATGCAGCATGCTTGTGTTATAAGCACCTGACAGAGTTTTAAAGGTGTCTCATTATGGGTCTCTATTTGGCGAACTAGTCGAATCGTGTAAATCCAGATTTATGGGCCATTCGGATGTAATAGTGTCCCAATGATGGACTGCTTGGGAATGTGAAAACAGGCATACTCGTTGTCAAGGTAACGGACGACCGTGTCCGACGATCACAAGGGAGTGTCGCCATATTGTGCACCAAGCACATTGTAACCTTTTCACATCTGTGCCTGCCATCCAGCAACAAGTAATGGAGGCCTTGCAACATTCTGCTTCATCCCATATCTTTGGTCCGATATCCGGACGAGGGAGTTACCGTCCCCTGCGTAATCTGCTGTTAACACCACAGCACAAATGGCTGAAATTGAAATGGTTTCTAGACTGGGCTGCATGGATTGCTGGAGAATGGTGTCGCTTGCATTCAGCGATGATTCGTGGTTTTGCACTGCCACAGATGATCATCGTCGGCGAGAAGGGTGGCGACGACGGAAGAAGTCTCATTCTTTCAATGTTTTCGACAGGCAGAGCTGTGTTACTGCTGGCGTCATGGTAGCAGAACCCATCAGATACTTCATCATAGCTAGTAGTGATTGACGTAACTCTGGCTTCTCGTGTAATAGTATTGTGGCGCCATGTTTCAACAGGACAATTTTCATCCATACGTGGCACGTGTCTCTATGAACCGTTGCGTTGTCATGCTCCCACGGCCAGCGATCTCTCCAGATCTGTCTCCTGCAGAACATGTGTGGAATCAGCTCGGACATCAACTCTGTCCCCGTGTTAGTGTCCAGGATATAATGGATGTGTTACAACAGTTGTAGGCCAGCTTGCCTCAAGAGATAATACAGCTTCCTTTCGAATCGAATCAGAGTTCGTAACCAAGCCAGATGGGGTGCAACGTCATACTGATAAATGGGCTCATACTGTCGAGTTCTTTGTAAATTTGTCTCGATTTCGTAATCACTGAAATACAAAGTATCACGTACCGTGTCAATCAACGAAATTTTCATTTCACTTCCTCCTCTCCTTCTGGGCGTTCACATTTTTTTTTGTTAGGGAGTGTACTTCCCTCCTTACTAAAACAGCAATCAGTGTTTCGACACTAGCATTCTCAGTGGTTCTACTCGTTGGCATTTAGTCCAAACTTGGAAGCATGATTGACTATTTACGGTTGCTGAGGTAAAGGTAAAGCTGTCATCAGTCCGAAGATTGGTTTGAACAGCACAGGTTTCATTACGCATGCTCCTCTTAGAAGCTGTATGTCATTCTCCTCCACTGACCTTTGAACTGTCTTACACAGTCGTTATAGAGGGACTTGCAGTTTAACCTGGACTGGTAAACCACAATGTAACTCTGCATTTGTCACAACAATAAGTTTCTCCCAATGTGAAAGAGGGGTAAGTTATAGCAACAGTAAATAATTGTCGTATTAAAGGTCCAAACGGTTCGGTAAATATTAGGATCTTTATTTGTCGCTTTTCGTTTCTTTCACTTTTGTCAATATCTAGCAGTGCGAAAATGCCGAGTGTCACTGTGTTTCAGAATCCACGTTAAACTTAGCTCTTTTTATAGGTGCCTGGATAAGTCAGTTCAAGCGTCGGTGGAAGCCAAAAACATAACATATCCGTTAGAATCACGCCTAGCAAAACATTGTGGTGTTCTGACCAACCTTGAGGTTGGTGACAATTTTACGTTAGTTTCTGTGTGTAGTTGTTACACCTCCCTTGAAACCATTCCCAAAGTCTTCAGAGAGTGCGTTACTAAATGTGTGTGTGTCGTACACGGTGTGTTCTAGTAGTTTCATATTTTAGTCTCTGGTCTCGCGGTAGCGTTCTCGCTTCCGGAGCATGGGGTCCCGGGTTCGATTCCCGGCGGGGTCAGGGATTTTCTCCTGCCCCGAGATGACTGGGTGTTGTTGTGTCATCTTCATCATCGTTCCCCTACGCTCTGTCAATAAGCATGGGACTTCATTTCCATTTCATTTATTTGCCTGACGAGACACAAGAGGAATAGCATTGGCCTAAGTGATCTTGGAGTCAGATTCAAATCAAGAACTTGGCTTTTCAGAATACTGTTGCGGAGCTGGCTCGCCTACCTCAGCAAGATTTGAGTTCCGATTCTAGAGAGGAAACAAATGCTCAAGGGTTGCTATTCTCTGAGACCAACTCTGCTGCTTCGTTACATATTAAAATTTATGACAATATTTTTCATTTATGAATATAAGAAAACGCTATTTGCGTGTGATCCTCCAGGTTTACGGGACTTGGCATCTGAGGTCATCAGTCCCCTATAACTTAGAACTACTTAAACCTAACTAACCTAAGGACATCACACACACCCATTCCCGAGGCAGGATTCGAACCTGCGACCGTAGCGGTCGCGCGGTTCCAGACTGAAGCGCCTAGAACCGCTCGGTCACACCGGCCGGCCTCGAGGTTTCCCCTCAGGCAACAGACGAACGACATCCTACGGCAGTTCCATAGCCCGTTCGCAACTGCGCAGTCTGAACGTGTGTCCTTGTGGCAGCGTGGACTGCCCACGTGGGAACAAGCGGTTAGCTGCGACGACTCGAGCGTTGCTACGGCAACGTCTGCCAGTTGTGAATAGGCAGCAAGTTGAAGCCGATGCCTGAGGCTAAGGCGTCGCTTAAGAGCACGCGAATTCAACACTTGTTTGGCCTTCCTTTTCTCAATATTCTTTCATACTCAACAAGTAAGCGTCCATGTTGCCAACTTGATCACAGTCCGATCGATAAATAGCAACACGTGGAAATATGGGGAGTGAGTTGCTTAGCTTAGCTCTGCTTCTGACAAAACACGTAGTAGTTCACCTCTGGAGTGATCACGATCGTGTGCAATAGTTCTGTATAGATATCACGGCTTCATAAATGCGTGTCCTATCTTCTACTTTTCCTTCCTCTAAAAGATCGTTTAAGAGCACGCGAATTCAACACCTATAGACCTTCCTTTTAGCTCAATATTCTTTCACATGCTAATTCCTTACGGGCTTTTTCTGTTTAACTGTACCAGTTTCGTATCTAACATACATGAGTAAACTTCAAAGAGTAAGTCGGACATTATTGCGGCAGGCCAACTAATTTTTGTTGAATGCTGCACTGCACTTCAAAGTGACACAGATACATGACACACTACTTTTCACCGTAATCACAATGGCCGGAACTTTTTATCAGGCGTTCAGTTCCTTAACGATAGTTATTCGCTGATTAGTCATAGAACCATTCGAGAACCGCTGTGCTAACGTCCTCGTCTTTGGAAAAATCTCTTTCCCCTCAGATGTTCTTCCAAATTACGGAAAAGACGGAAGTCGTATGGTGCAAGACGTGGACTTCCCGATCACAACCACTGTCGTCTGTGCAGTCTTGTTCAGACTGTCATTTCGCTCTGGTTGGACGCAACGTTGCATTTCACTGTGGATCTGAGGGCAGTTTAGAAGTTTTGCCCATAAGGATCGCGCTGTACGTCATACTTCAACTTCTGAGTACGTTTCCAGGTTCAGCGTCATTTTAACTGCACACTGTAATGCACCTTTTTGCCATGCCACTGAAGAAATGTGTTTCCAGGAAACCCTTGTCCTTTGACACATGGTTTTCTGTTACGTCGTGAGGAGCCACCAACGTGTCAGTCATGTGGGACACAGCTGTCGATACGACATATTTTAACTGAGTGTGTTTTATATGCGGGTTTGAGGGAAGATTTCAGTTTCCCACCAGACCTACCCTCTCTTTTAACTAATAATGAGGCGAGTGTCGCTAGAGTTTTACGTTTTTGTGTGATGTCTGGCCTTCTTCCCAAAATATTGGGATTGAAGTCTTAATGTGCTGTCCAGTGGTTTGGTCACCCATTATTTGTAAGTGGTCACTCAGCCACCGTTAATTATTTTTACCTGTTTGTACTGCTATTTTATTTTTAGTTTTATCTCCCTGTTTTGATGTGCTGTATCCAATCTTGCAATTTGAACAATACCAATTCTCTCACACTTCGGCTCTGAATTGAACTTTTGGGAACGGGCGCTGATAATCTCGCTGTTGTGCGCCCTAAAACACTAATAACCATCATCATCATCCGGGACACGTACTCTGTTCTGATAGTGCGCCACTCTCGCTTCACAGCACAACACGTGTAACTTAAATTCTTAAACTCACACGTATACAGGGTGTTACAAAAAGGTACGGCCAAACTTTTAGGAAACATTCCTCACACGCAAATAAAGAAAAGATGTTATGTGGACATGTGTCCGGAAACGCTTAATTTCCATGTTAGCGCTCATTTTAGTTTCGTCAGTATGTACTGTACTTCCTCGATTCACCGCCAGTTGGCCCAACTGAAGGAAGGTAATGTTGACTTAGGTGCTTGTGTTGACATGCGACTCATTGCTCTACAGTACTAGCATCAAGCACATCAGTACGTAGCATCAACAGGTTAGTGTTCATCACGAACGTGGTTTTGCAGTCAGTGCAATGTTTACAAATGCGGAGTTGGCAGAAGCCCATTTGATGTATGGATTAGCACGGGGCAATAGCCGTGGCGCGGTACGTTTGTATCGAGACAGATTTCCAGAACGAAGGTGTCCCGACAGGAAGACGTTCGAAGCAATTGATCGGCGTCTTAGGGAGCACGGAACATTCCAGCCTATGACTCGCGACTGGGGAAGACCTAGAGCGACGAGGACACCTGCAATGGACGAGGCAATTCTTCGTGCAGTTGACGATAACCCTAATGTCAGCGTCAGAGAAGTTGCTGCTGTACAAGGTAACGTTGACCACGTCACTGTATGGAGAGTGCTACGGGAGAACCAATTGTTTCCGTACCATGTACAGCGTGTGCAGGCACTATCAGCAGCTGATTGGCCTTCACAGGTACACTTCTGCGAATGGTTCATCCAACAATGTGTCAATCCTCATTTCAGTGCAAATGTTCTCTTTACGGATGAGGCTTCATTCCAACGTGATCAAATTGTAAATTTTCACAATCAACATGTGTGGGCTGACGAGAATCCGCACGCAATTGTGCAATCACGTCATCAACACAGATTTTCTGTGAACGTTTGGGCAGGCATTGTTGGTGATGTCTTGATTGGGCCCCATGTTCTTCCACCTACGCTCAATGGAGCACGTTATCATGATTTCATACGGGATGCTCTACCTGTGCTGCTAGAACATGTGCCTTTACAAGTACGACACAACATGTGGTTCATGCACGATGGAGCTCCTGCACATTTCAGTCGAAGTGTTGGTACGCTTCTCAACAACAGATTCGGTGACCGATGGATCGGTAGAAGCGGACCAATTCCATGGCCTCCACGCTCTCCTGACCTCAATCCTCTTGACTTTCATTTATGGGGGCATTTGAAAGATCTTGTCTACGCAACCCCGGTACCAAATGTAGAGACTCTTCGTGCTCGTATTGTGGACGGCTGTGATACAATACGCCATTCTCCAGGGCTGCATCAGCGCATCAGGGATTCCATGCGACGGAGGGTGGACGCATGTATCCTCGCTAACGGAGGACGTTAGAACATTTCCTGTAACAAAGTGTTTGAAGTCACACTGGTACGTTCTGTTGCTGTGTGTTTCCATTCCATGATTGATGTGATTTGAAGAGAAGTAATAAAATGAGCTCTAACATGGAAAGTAAGCGTTTCCGGACACATGTCCGCATAACATATTTTCTTTCTTTGTGTGTGAGGAATGTTTCCTGAAAGTTTGGCCGTACTTTTTTGTAACACGCTGTATAACAACAGATATACTCGTATTCTGTTAAGCAACCAGATGCTGAAAAAAAACATGTTCAGTGAGAACCGAATATCCGGAAGGTCATTTGGTTTTGTTCATAATGGAAAATGCCAAATGTGTTTCAGTCCTTTACTGCTGTGATCGGTGTTTCAATAAATGATGTTCTAAATGAACACAATAAATGATGTACAAAATGAGCACTACTAACTTCGGCACAGAGTCGGTATCGATGTGACAGGGCGTCATCTGTTCGATGGAAAATACTTCTGTATGTGTGTGGTCGCTGCAAGAAATCTTAAAACTAATTCCTCCTCTGAGTCCATGTAGGCAGAACACATCCTGCACTACCAGCTAAGAGAGGAGGCAGCACGTAGCGTCCCAAAAAAAGTAGTCACTCACGATACCAGATTACATGTTCAGAACTAAATGTAATTTTGGAAATTTGTGGTAAGTTCTATGGGACCAAACTGCTGAGGCCATCGGTCCCTAAGCTTATACACTACTTAATCGACAATCGACAACACACACACCCATGCTCTAGGGAGGACTCGAACCTCCGGGGGAGGGGAGGGGGGGTGAAGGGGGGGCGGGGGGGTAGCCGCGAACCGTAACAAGGCGCCCTACACCGCGCGGCAACTAACTGCTGCTGTAGCTGATGACATCGCATAATTGGTACTACGTGGGTTTTCATCTACTCATACGTTATAGGTAGGAGAATGATACTCGTACATGCCTTCCCGAGTAAACTACGCCTCACCTGTCGACAGAACAACTTCAGGAAACTGAAGGTCTTCGTTACACAGCTCCAGAACAAGTGTACAAACTCATATCGAGGTGGATAATCGAATACCACTGTTCTAAACATTGCATCCCTGCAGAATCTTGAGACTTTTGGTACAGAACGCCTAGGAAATTTCAATTCTCTACAAGTGAGAAGGAACATTATAATGAAGGACAATACTGTTTCTTATATTTTAATTCAAGGAAATATGTCAACAGTGCGCACATATCTGTACAATGGCATGCTATATCATTGCCACTCGCATTCTGTCAGGCATCGAGTCGTTCAATTTTCTAATGGTACTGTCAATTTCATGGTACCATACTGTCAGAATTACCTCCAACAGGTCCTGTTTTGTTGCAGGCTTCTTCTTCTGAATCCCTTTTCCAGCCAGTCGCCAGACATTCTCGACTAGATTAAGGTCTGGCGAATTTTCTGACCACAGAACTTCTCTCATACCCAATCCAATCATGACAGAACGAATCTGGAATAAAAGAGTTAGACGATATGTAACAGCAGTAACCTTGGAAATTGTTTTACAAAGATAAAATAACCGAAACTCACCTCCTTTATCTGTGGCATGGAGCCAGATCCTGTTGGAAAATCCACTGCGTATCTGAGAAGGCATCACTCACAGTGAACATCAGCGCGCACCGAATAACAACTTCGTATTGTTCATTGTTCATTGTTCATTGTTCCCTGAAAAAAGTACAGCCTTCGTTCACCTTGGTATGTCATTGCTCCCCACACCATTACCGACAGTGCATGTTTCTTGGTTCTCACAAGATAGTCAGGATCCAATATTTCATTGGGTTCATACCTGCCGAACTGTGGTCTGTTGCGCACCATGGAAAAACGGCATTCTTGTGAAAATACCACAATTCTTCGCTCGTTCGCCGAGTTTATATGTATTCTAACCCATGCCAGCCACTTTTTCCTTATTGCAGCAGTTAAAAATGACTTCTTCTTGGCAACTCTAGCCTTCGTCCCCATTGCACAGAGTCTTTTCCCAACAACTGATGAGGTAGAATCAACTCCAATTGCCATCCGCTTCTGCAGATGTCGACTTACAGCTGACCTCGAATAGTATATAATCTTCGTTACGTAAAATCTCGATGCATTTTTTCTTTGTAGGGGTTAACTCATGAATTTTCACCATGATGGTAAAAGCACACAAGCACAGTAGGAAGAAGACTAAAAAATCCTGCGATTAATTCAGACCAGACCTAGCGACTGCCAAATCTTAGTTAACACGCAGCCTTTTCTGATGCAACAATCGGAAAAATCAGATCACATTGTTGCTAGGCATTGTCACAAGGCAGCCCCCCCCCCCCCCCCCCCCACAACCACCACAAAAAAATACGCTTACATTTCAGCGTGAAGACGTGTAACTAACAAAAGAACATCATTTGCAGCTAAAGGCATGCCGTCCTTTAGAACAGCAGTGTATGGTCCTTGGGTCTGTACTCTGGCAGGATGAAAAGGATGAACTAGCTAATCACGCAAGACACTCCATATTAAGCGATGGAGACCAGAGAACTCAGCAGTAGTTGTTCATGTACTTGCCTCGGGCCTGTTCTCAAAGCGTAACATCATGTTATCCTCATAGGTAGATGCACGCACCTTCTGTGGTCCATCCGCATAGGGCTTGGCAGTCATTAACGTGTAGGTATTGACGTGTCGAACTTGGATTGCATTAAATGTAGGGTAATGCAGACATCTTTGGAAAGGGTTAACATTCGCGACAAATTCGCTGAGCTCTTCGAGCACTGTTTCAAGCTACACCACAGTTGGGCAACCGGCCGGCCTGCGATTGGTTTTAATACAGCCCGCGGAATAAATTAGTGGGAGAGATTGCGAGGCGTTCGCATTATACTCCGCTCGCGACGTTGGATTGGGTTGATTCGGGGAGGAGACCAGACAGCGAGGTCATCGGTCTCATCGGATTAGGGAAGGAAAGGGAAGGAAGTCGGCCGTGCCCTCTCAAAGGAACCATCCCGGCATTTGCCTGGAGTGATTTAGGGAAATCACGGAAAACCTAAATCAGGATGGCCGGACGCGGGATTGAACCGTCGTCCTCAGAATGCGAGTCCAGTGTGCTAGCCACTGGCCCGCGATGTATTTTCCCCTATTTCCGCCGACGCTCGGCTTGCTTCGGGTTTGTAGCTCATGACCATTGAAAGTTTTTGAGTGCACCGTGCATTAACAATGCCATTTCGCCGCCGCTGAATTTGAACAACAGAGAAAAACGCGTTTCCCGTCTGAGCACGAAGTTATAGCCCATGTGGTCACGTGCATCCGAAAAGTGGCGGCAACAGCTCAGCTTGAATGGATGCGGGGAGCAGTATTTCAGCATTTGGAACAGTGCTCACAACACATAAACGTTATTTACTGCTTACGATCTACGCCTATGGTGTAGTTGATAATTCCCAAACATTGATAGTAGGCGACAATGGCACGAAAATTACCGACTGCTCGCGAAATGCGCCGATTTGATCAATAGCAGCAGGGGCCATAACTCGGTGAACGAACTAGCTATCTGTTCAAAAATGGTTCAGATGGCTCTAAGCACTATGGGACTTAACATCTGAGGTCATCAGTCCCCAAGACTTTGAACTGCTTAAACCTAACTAACCTAAGGACATCATACACATCCATGCCAGAGGCAGGATTCGAACCTGCGACCGCAGCAGCAGCGCGGTTCCGGACTGAAGCGCCTAGAACCGCTCGGCCACGGAGGCCGGCTAGGTATCTGTTGTTTGTTCTTCCGTGATGACGTTTCAAGATATCTGGCATCCAGTCTTCAAATGTTTATATTTATGTTCACATGTTGTGAACATTGTTTCCTTAGTGTGTTGCAGAATTTTGCAGCGGAAGTTTTTGAAACAGATACTGTAAAACGTCGTAAGTGAAGAAACAGTTTTCACGAAGCGTAAGCAAATGTAAACATTTGAAGATGCGATTAACATTAATGAATGTAAACTCAAAAACTAGTGTTTGCGAGCATTATTTGTTGTCGTGGCGTGTTGGGAAAGGGCTGCCATTCATATCGGAGCGTTACTCCATAAGATAAACATTACCATCACGGACGCTACGGTTTTGAGTATATGTCCTAGTAGAGCTGTTGTCGCGTCACGTGACGGGGCGGCTCATAAAGAAGTGAAGTACGTGAATCGGGCGCGCGGGTCACAGAGGGTTGCCCACGTCCGAGTTACACCATAAACAAAATGCACGCCTGGCTGTTCTTTCCATGTGTAGCACTCCATTGTGACCGTCAGTGGGATACTGTAGCGCTACGTGCTGTATACTGGCTTAGCGCGAACAACCATACGTACCTCGAATCAACTTCAGTCGAATGAAGTTGAAGAAGGTAAGTTTAGTTTGTCTCCTTCGCCACGGAAGTAATTAGGCTAGTGCTCAATCAAAATGAGTTTCCGTCACCTGGCGATCTATCGAATTAACGCAAGATACCTTCAACGTTACAGAATATGCTAGTCGAGTAAAGGGAAGGAAGGTATTTAATGTTTCGCGGACGACGGACACATTGAAATGGAGCACCAGCTCATTCGGAGAAGGATAAGGAACGGAAGTGGTTCTGGTCGTGGCTTTATCAAAGTGCCATGCTGACATTCGGCTGAAGTGGCTTCAGGAAACTGCAGAAAACTTAAATTAGCGTGTCGCGACGCAGACTTGAGCCCCGTTATTTCAGAATATCTCACCTCATGCTACTGCTCAAAACGAGACATCACATGTAGCCCAATACAAGTGTCCTTCGAGGTATAACACTGTTGTCCTTGTCTTTTACTGAGCGACGTAACTGGTGTGGCACAATAGCTGAATGTCATTGTGTTTCCTCCTATATACGAGTGTCATGTAGGTACATAGTACTGTTTAAAAGCGTAGGTGCTTGAAACTTCCTGACACTTCCTCGAACCCAGGACTTCCCGTTTTTGTGCAAGTACTCTACCGATTCTTAATTTTTTTTTCTGGGGTTCGAACCCGGACTGAACTACTCAGGCACGGTTCACGATTCATCCCCACAGCATTACTTCCGCCAGTACCTCATCTCCTACTTTTCAAATTTCACAGAAGCTTTCCTGCGAAACTTGCAAGACTACCACTGCTGGAAGAAAGGATATAACGGAGACATGGCTTAGCCGCAGTCTGGATGTGTTTCCAGAATCAAATTTTCACTCTGCAGCGGAGGTGCGCTGATGTTCCCTCCTCGATGTGGCACAGAGTTTAATCCGCCATGGATTAAACGCACACACCGCTGCAGAGTGAAACTTTGATTCTTGAAACATTCCCAGGCTCTGGTTTCTTCCAAAAGTGCTAGTCTTGCAATTTTCGAGGGAGAGCTTCTGTGAAATTTGGAAAGTAGGAGATGAGGTATTGGCAGAAGTAAAGCTGTGAGGATGGATCATGAGTCGCGCTAGGTTGCCGGCACGGTAACTCAGCGCGTTCGGTCAGAGAGCTGCGTGCTCTCTGTAATAAAAAAACTGAGACGAGGAACCAACGATCAATTTGAACGGATGTCTTGTGGCGTTCGCCCAGACCAAACGCAACGAACTACACTCCTGGAAATTGAAATAAGAACACCGTGAATTCATTGTCCCAGGAAGGGGAAACTTTATTGACACATTCCTGGGGTCAGATACATCACATGATCACACTGACAGAACCACAGGCACATAGACACAGGCAACAGAGCATGCACAATGTCGGCACTAGTACAGTGTATATCCACCTTTCGCAGCAATGCAGGCTGCTATTCTCCCATGGAGACGATCGTAGAGATGCTGGATTTAGTCCTGTGGAACGGCTTGCCATGCCATTTCCACCTGGCGCCTCAGTTGGACCAGCGTTCGTGCTGGACGTGCAGAACGCGTGAGACGACGCTTCATCCAGTCCCAAACATGCTCAATGGGGGACAGATCCGGAGATCTTGCTGGCCAGGGTAGTTGACTTACACCTTCTAGAGCACGTTGGGTGGCACGGGATACATGCGGACGTACATTGTCCTGTTGGAACAGCAAGTTCCCTTGCCGGTCTAGGAATGGTAGAACGATGGGTTCGATGACGGTTGGGTGTACCGTGCACTATTCAGTGTCCCCTCGACGATCACCAGTGGTGTACGGCCAGTGTAGGAGATCGCTCCCCACACCATGATGCCGGGTGTTGGCCCTGTGTGCCTCGGTCGTATGCAGTCCTGATTGTGGCGCTCACCTGCACGGCGCCAAACACGCATACGACCATCATTGGCACCAAGGCAGAAGCGACTCTCATCGCTGAAGACGACACGTCTCCATTCGTCCCTCCATTCACGCCTGTCGCGACACCACTGGAGGCGGGCTGCACGATGTTGGGGCGTGAGCGGAAGACGGCCTAACGGTGTGCGGGACCGTAGCCCAGCTTCATGGAGACGGTTGCGAATGGTCCTCGCCGATACCCCGGGAGCAACAGTGTCCCTAATTTGCTGGGAAGTGGCGGTGCGGTCCCCTACGGCACTGCGTAGGATCCTACGGTCTTGGCGTGCATCCGTGCGTCGCTGCGGTCCGGTCCCAGGTCGACGGGCACGTGCACCTTCCGCCGACCACTGGCGACAACATCGATGTACTGTGGAGACCTCACGCCCCACGTGTTGAGCAATTCGGCGGTACGTCCACCCGGCCTCCCGCATGCCCACTATACGCCCTCGCTCAAAGTCCGTCAACTGCACATACGGTTCACGTCCACGCTGTCGCGGCATGCTACCAGTGTTAAAGACTGCGATGGAACTCCGTATGCCACGGCAAACTGGCTGACACTGACGGCGGCGGTGCACAAATGCTGCGCAGCTAGCGCCATTCGACGGCCAACACCGCGGTTCCTGGTGTGTCCGCTGTGCCGTGCGTGTGATCATTGCTTGTACAGCCCTCTCGCAGTGTCCGGAGCAAGTATGGTGGGTCTGACACACCGGTGTCAATGTGTTCTTTTTTCCATTTCCAGGAGTGTATATCGAGGGAAAAAGAAGAACTTGTCCCTGAGAAGCAAAGGTCCCGAGTTAGATTCTTGGTCTGGGGCATACAGTTTTAATCTGTCGGGAGGTTTCGTAGGTGCTTATTTTTAACAACAGTTTACGATCACTATAATCACTGCGCTGGAGCCTTTTGCTGTTTCTCTCCTCCTATTTGATTTTTCTCTAAGGGTAAAATAGGAGCGTGATACTTAGAAACCACATAAAACCCAAATCTGGATTTTAATCTCGATCCTCTTGGAAACATTCCTCTCAACCGTTATTAAATTGAGCTATTGGCTGCTGCAACATAGTCGTTAGAGTACATAACCAATAATAGCCCCTTGTGCAGATTTCGGAACGAAGTGAAACACTCGTTAAATAACAATACTGAACTCACATTTTGCGCCTTCCTGTATATGTCTTCCCTTTTTTTCTTCTTTAGTTTTAGTAAGTCATATTAGTTAATATATTAAGTTAACTAAATTGAAAATTTGACGCTATGCAATAAATACAGTGGAAATATGAATTAAACACAAAGATGATTGTAAAAGCGTTGTATTAATTGCTTTGAACCGTATCATCGTATCATGTAGCATTTTTACAAATACGATAAAGATCAAAAGTCAGACAGTAAATAGCTTTTTCAAAGACTAAATATTTTTCCCTAATTTGAGTAATATTCTTCAAAACGGTAACTATTTTGCACCACACACTTTCTAGAGTAACTTATGTTCTTCCTCAGGGTTCAAGCAATCTCCGTATCAAATTTCGTCGAAATCTATTCAGCGGGGTAGCCGTAAAAAAGTAACAGGTAGAGTTACTTTCGCATTTGTAATGTTAGCTAGCATGGATAAGACTTTCAATTACGACGTCTTGCTTCTCTGGAATTCAGCTTGCCCTTTTCCTACATTATATCCTGCGGACCAAGTGTGACCGGCAACAGGCGGATTCCATATTCTGAAATTTCCGAAAAGTGTCTGACACGGGAGTCCATTGCAGACTGACACAGATGTATGACGATATGAAAAAGGTTCTCAGGTACGTAACAGGCTCGAAGACTTGTTAAGTAACAGAAACCTGCACATTATCCTCGTCGGTGAGTGTACATCAGAGACAAGGCTATCGTCAATAGTACCCCAGGGAAGTGTGATACGACCACTGATTTTTCTAGATGCATAAATGACCTGGCGGATGGGGTGGGTAGCAATCTGTGGCTGTTTGCTGATGATGCTCTGGTTTATGGGAAGGTGTTGTTACGGGAAGTTGTCATCCTTGAGTAACTGTAGGTGGATACAAGATGACTTAGACAAAATTTCTAGTTGATATGATGAATCTCAGCTAGCTGCAAATGTAGAAAAATGTAAGTTAATGTAGATGAGTAGGAAAAACAAATCCATATTGTTCGACTGCTGCATTAGTAATGTGCTGCTTGGCACAATCACGTCGGTTACATATCTAGGCGTAGTAATCATCTTGTGGTGTTGCAGCTCTTGCTGTTATATCCATGTTTGCTACGAGAATAGGATGAGGAATTCCGCCTCATGCAAGATACCTCTTTCCTGTTTTATTTCACCCAGACATGTTTCAGCACTTTTTGTGCTATCTTCAGTGGGCTAATTTTTATTTTCTAACTTACATGACGCTATCTTCAGAGGGCTATTTTTTATTTTCTACCTTACATGACGCTGTTAGACATTTATTTTGGTAGCTATTCTGCTACACAATCTACAACTTCTCATGGTTTTGATACTGCGGTGCTTTCTCATGTGTTGGTGGCGAAATGAATAGGCTGCCTTCGTGACCTATGTTTTGAAAAATCGGGGAAAGTGCAATGTCAGGCGACCATAGGTCGCGAAATCAGCCTATTTACCTCGCCATTAACATATGAGAAACCAACACAATATCAAAATCATGAGAAGTTGTAGACTGTGTAGCAGAATAGCTACCAAAATAAATAGTTCAAGTGGCTCTAAGCACTATGGGACTTAACTTCTGAGGTCATCAGTCCCCTAGAACTTAGAACTACTTAAACATAACCAACCTAAGGACACCACACACACCCATGCCCGAGGCAGGATTCGAACCTGCGACCGTAGCAGTCCCGCGGTTCCGAACTGCAGCGCCAGAACCGCACGGCCGCCGCGGCCGGCAAAAATTTAGAGAACGGACATTTTAAGCAGACTGAGTACGAGTCTACTTCCACCAAGAAACATTTCACTTAAAGTCCACGAAGATAAGACTCATATGGAGAAATATAGGCAATCATTCTTCCATCGCTCTATGTAGTAGTGGAATACGAAAGGCAATGACTACTAGTGGTACAGAGTACCCTCCGCCATGCACCGTACGGTGGCTTGTGGAATATGTATGCGGACGCAGATCTTTTTTTTCGTGATCAGATACTGATGAAATAAAGCCTAGACGGTATGTATTTATTATCAGTATAAATTACCTGGCAAACGGCGTGTTCCAGGTTTATTGGAACATTTTTGCTTCTATCATTGTACGTTTTCTCCCAAATCAGTTTTTGCTATTTGTTATGACACAAGCTATATACTGGTATTGGTGAGAATCACTTGCGCGTATGTACAAAAATGGCAATGAAGATAGTCCACGTTTCCCCACACCTCCTCTGGACGGGGAAAAAACTAAAAGCGTTGCGTAAAAGAGGAAAAGTGCAGGGAGAGGGGAAACCTTTTTTTGATTGACGATTTCCTGCATTTATGCATGCAACCATAGCCCCCCCACCCCTCCTCCTCCAGAGGTGACTGATTACGACGCAGACATCAATCCTTGCAGTTAGGTTGGATGATGATGTGAGACTGCTTGAATATCGAGATTTTTTATTCTTTTCTGTTTGTGTTACACCTCTAAAAGAAGGAATTTTTGTATGAGGATTCAGTCAATGTGTAGCAGCAAGTAATTAATTTTTGAATCTCATAAGTGTTACATTAGTTTCCGCAAGTTTTTCATGATTTATGTAGTTACTATAAAAGAATCTCTAAGCTATTACGCAAGCATTGCTTAATACATTCGATTTTGGGACTTGGCTTAGTATCGTTCCTTAGCACTGCAGCTTGAGATACTACGGGGTCTTCTAAAAGTCTCTCCGCAGTGCCGTATGATTGTTAGCCGCACGTGCCGTATGCTTCGGTGAATATACCGAAATGAAAATCAGTTAAATACAAGTTATTAATTTATTGAATATTCATTTTTACTTACAAATTTTCGCATTAAATGTTGAAAGTGTTCCCCCTGTTGTTGAATACGCAATTCAATTCGTCTAATCATGTTTCCAAACACAAAGTGTAACATTTCTTCTGCAGCAGAAGCAGTGAAAGTGGATACTGAAGTTTTCAGTTCATCGATGGATTTTGGACGGTTTGTATAGACAGTTGCTTTCGCTGCACCCTAGAAGAAAAAGTCAGATGGTGTTAGGTCAGGTGATCGTGGAGGCCAAAGTCCCTGTGAAATTATGCGATCACCAAAAACATCGGCAAGCAGTGATATTGAAACGCGTGCTGTATGCGCGGTTCCACCACCTTGTTCAAAATAACTGTTCAGTATTTCACTTAACAAAAGTTCTCCTATGAATGATCCGGCCGCTGTGGCCGAAATGATCTAGGCGCGTCAGTCCGGAACCGCGCAGCTGCTACGGTCGCAGGTTCGAATCCTGCCTCGGGCATGGATGAGTGTGATGTCTTTAGGTTAGTTAGGTTTAAGTAGTTCTAAGTCTAGGGGACTGATGACCACAGATGATCCAAAGAAGAGCGGCGCGTTTCGTCACAGGGTTATTTGGTAACCGTGATAGCGTTACGGAGATGTTTAACAAACTCAAGTGGCAGACTCTGCAAGAGAGGCGCTCTGCATCGCGGTGTAGCTTGCTCGCCAGGTTTCGAGAGGGTGCGTTTCTGGATGAGGTATCGAATATATTGCTTCCCCCTACTTATACCTCCCGAGGAGATCACGAATGTAAAATTAGAGAGATTAGAGCGCGCACAGAGGCTTTCAGACAGTCGTTCTTCCCGCGAACCATACGCGACTGGAACAGGAAAGGGAGGTAACGACAGTGGCACGTAAAGTGCCCTCCGCCACACACCGTTGGGTGGCTTGCGGAGTATAAATGTAGATGTAGATGTAGATGTAGATGTAGATGTTAAGTCCCATAGTGCTCAGAGCCATTTTTTCCTATGAATGGGTACAGAATAGCACCGCAGTATCGTTATGCGTTTCTTGTTTCGTTGAAAAATATGGGACCCACAATCCGACGTCTAGAAATTGCAATCCAAACTCCTATTTTCAAAGAATGAAGTGGTTCCTCATGAATACACAATGGATTTGCAGTATTTCACATACGAGAATTTTGCGAGTTCATGTACCCGGATAAATGAAACTACGCCTCATCAGTGAAAAACGTTTCATTAAGAATATCCCTTCCATTTTGTTGAACGAACAATCATACGGCACGCGGGGCTATCATACGGCACTGCGGAGAGACTTTTTGAACATCCCGTATGACGATGTTGAACATACAAGCTGTCAGTATTCACGGTTTGCCCTTCAACCATGAGTAGGGACATCAACCTGGTCTGCTGGCGTATAGAAAAGCCCGACTACTGTGTGGAAGAAAGAGCTCGGGTCTGAAGGTCGTCGGATGTCCTTGCAAGGTGTTCCTATTTCGCTGCAGAACGATGTGACTGCCGCGGCCGGTTCTCGGTTCTCGGTCCAAGGTCGGCACTTGTGGGGGGCTCAGGTCAGTTGCTATGCTGGCAGTGTTCCCACCTCTGGCCCCCTGCTGCGTGCAGGCAGCCCGGCTAATCTCTGGCATCTGGCTCCCGACTGCCATCCACTTTGTCCACTGCAGCCGGGTAGCCCTGCCAGGAGGCGCGGACAACGCGCAAGTTGTGGCCTTACTCCCAGCGATTTGACGCGCTACACTCATGCTCGACTGAAACCAGATTGCAGTCTCAGTCAGCTATCGTAATTTAAAGAAAAGATGATACTCTAACATCCCATCGACGTCGACATCCCATCGACGTCGAAGTTATTAGAGACGGAGCATGAGCTCGGATTTCAGAAAGATGGGGGCTTGAAATCGGTTATGGCCTTGCAGTACAATCATCTCGACAATCAATGGATGTAATTCAGAAAAATAGCCTTGAACCCAAGCCTTGCCCACTCTGAGTCCAGTGCCTTGTCCACAGCGCCATCTCACTCGCAACCATCCCAATTTAGATTTCTCGTGATTCACCTGTCTCACTTCACACAACTCTCGTGTCTTGGATCCTTTTTTAGGATACGCAATTACGAAAGGAAAGTGCACTACACGGAAGAGCCACGAGCACACAGAAGTGTTCAAATGTGTGTGAAATCTTATGGACTTAACTGCTAAGGTCACCAGTCCCTAAGCTTACACACTACTTAACCTAAATTATCCTGAGGACAAACACACACACCCATGCCCGAGGGAGGACTCGAACCTCCTCCGGGACCAGCCGCACAATCCATCACTGCAGCGCCTGAGACCGCTCAGCGCACGCAGAAGTGCCGCGACACGAGGTGGCATGGACTCGACTACTGTCTGAAGTACTTCCGGAGGGAATTGACGCCATTAATCCTGCAGGGTTGTCCACAAATCCATAAGAGTACGAGGGGGTGGAGATGTCTTCTGAACAACACGTTGCAAGGCATCCCAGATATGCTCAATAATGTTCATGTCTGAAGAGCTTAGTGGCCAGCGGAAGTGTTTAAACTCAAAAGAGTGTTCCTAGAGCCACTCTGTCGCAATTCTGAACGTGTGGTGTGTCGCATTGTCCTGCTGGAATTTCCCAAGTCCGTCAGAATGCACAATGGACATGAATAGGTGTAGGTGGTCAGACAGGATGCTAGTGTACGTGTCACCTGCCAGAGTCGTATATAGACGTATCAGGGGTCCCAAATCACTCCAACTGCACATGCCACACACCCTTATAGAGCCTCCACCAGCTTGAACAGTCCCCTGCTGACATGCAGGATCCTTGGATTCATGAGGTTGTCTCCATACCCGTACACATCCGTCCCCTCGATAGAATTTGAAACGAAACTCGTCGGACCAGCAACATATTTCCAGTCATCAACAGTCCAACAGTCCAATATCGGTGTTGACGGGCCCAGGCGAGGCGTAAAGTTTTGTGTCGTGCATGGGAGTGGTCCTTCGGTGCCGAAAGCCCATATCGCTGATGATTCGTTGAATGGTTTACACGCTGATACTTGTTGATGGCCCAGCATTGAAATCTGCAGCAATTTGCGGATGGGTTGCACTTGCGTCACGTGAACGATTCTCTTCAGTCATCGTTGGTCCCGTTCTTGCAGAATCTTTTTCCGGACGCAGCGATGTCGGAGATTTGATGTTTTACCGGATTCCTGACATTCACGGTACACTCGTGGAATAGTGGTACGGGAAAATCTCAACTTCATTGCTACCTTGGAGATGCTATGTTCCACCGCTCCTGCACCGACTATAACACCACGTTCAAACTTGCTTAGGTTTTGTTAACTTGCCATTGTAACAGGAGTAAGCGACCTAACAACCGCGCCAGACACTTGTCGTCTTATATAGACGTTTCAGACACCAGTGCCGTATTCTGCCTGTTTACGTATCTCTGTATTTGTATACGCATGCCTATAGCAGTTTCTTTGGTGCTTCATTTTCAGTCCGGAACCGCGCGACTGCTACGGTCGCGGGTTCGAATCCTGCCTCGGGCATGGATGTGTGTGATGTCCTTACGTTAGTTCGTTTTAAGTAGTTCTAAGTCTATGGGACTGATGACCTCATGACCTAAGTCCCATAGTGCTCAGAGCCATTTGAACCATTTGAACCTCCTTTATACGAGTGTCATGTAGGTACATGGTACTGTTTGAAAGCGTAGGTGCTTGAAATTCCCTGACACATTAAAATCGTGTGCCAGACCGAGCCTCCAACCCGGGACTTTCGTTTTTTATGCAAGTGCTCTACCGATTCTTTAAATATTTTTTACTGGGGTTCGAACCCGGACTGAACTACTGAGGCACGGCTCACGATTCATCCTCACAGCATTACTTCCGCCAGTACATCATCTCCTACTTCACAGAAGCTTCATTATACGTTTCAGTTGTTATATAAGTATGTGACGGCATCTGATACGCGTTTCAATTGGAATAGAATTTTTGTTCTCGTTCCAGTTGCTGCGAAGACTTGTAAGCCGCGTGGGGTAGCCGCGCGGTCTCAGGCGTCTCCCCCCGGAGGTTCGAGTCCTCACTCCGCCTTGCGTGTGCGTGTTGTCCTTAGCGTAAGTTAGTGTAAGTGAGATTGAGTAGTGTGTAAGCCTTTGGGACCGATGAACTCAGCAGTTTGGTCCCACAAGACCTTAATACATATTAAAAAATAAAATTAAAGACTTGTAAACATGCCAAACTTGGTAGTACTTACTCGGCATTGTGTATTACATACATTTCTGTTTGCCATTTTTAATGCATTCAAGACCAATAGCGGTTATGTCCAAAATAAATGTACTAGACTACAGCACCCAGCAGTTACTTTAAAAGGAGAAATGGTAGAAAGGTACTCTGCGGTGTTTAGAGATTGAAATGTAAATTATGACTAATACTGCTTATTATGGCCAAAAAAGTTAACGTTTCAAAATATAACAGTGAGGCTACGACAAGAAATACATCTTGTAACTGTGTCGTTACTGTGTGGAAATTTCACAGTACAGGGTGATTCAAAAATAATACCACAACTTTAAAAATGTGTATTTAATGAAAGAAACATAATATAACCTTCTGTTATACATCATTACAAAGAGTATTTAAAAAGGTTTTTTTTCACTCAAAAACAAGTTCAGAGATGTTCAATATGGCCCCCTCCAGACACTCGAGCAATATCAACCCGATACTCCAACTCGTTCCACACTCTCTGTAGCATATCAGGCGTAACAGTTTGGATAGCTGCTGTTATTTCTCGTTTCAAATCATCAATGGTGGCTGGGAGAGGTGGCCGAAACACCATATCCTTAACATACCTCCATAAGAAAAAATCGCAGGGGGTAAGATCAGGGCTTCTTGGAGGCCAGTGATGAAGTGCTCTGTCACGGGCTGCCTGGCGGCCGATCCACCGCCTCGGGTAGTTGACGTTCAGGTAGTTACGGACGGATAACTGCCAATGTGGTGGCGCTCCATCCTGCTGAAATATGAATTGTTGTGCTTCTTGTTCGAGCTGAGGGAACAGCCAATTCTTTAACATCTCCAGATACTGTAGTCCAGTTACAGTAGCACCTTCGAAGAAAAAGGGACCAAAAACTTTATTGGCTGAAATGGCACAGAAAACGTTCACCTTAGGCGAGTCACGTTCATACTGAGTTGTTTCCCGCGGATTCTCAGTGTCCCATATACAGACATTGTGACGGTTGACTTTTCTGCCGTACTCAATAACACAAAAATCTTTCTGTTGAGTGGTCGCCATCTTAGCATCAACTGACGCTGACGCCTAATCAACAGCGCCTCAAGCGAACAAATGTACAACTAAATGAAACTTTATAGCTCCCTTAATTCGCCACAGATAGTGCTTAGCTCTGCCTTTTGTCGTTGCAGAGTTTTAAATTCCTAAAGTTGTGGTATTCTTTTTGAATCACCCTGTATATTCCTCGATTTCCGACGTTTTCAGCTTTATTTCGAAGGGATACAGATCGCATCATACACCAAGTGGTTAGACACTCTCCTCTTTAGCCGCTTGGTACTACTCAAGAAGAGCATGTAGGTTACGTGCAGGCACCCCGTTTAACCCTTCCGTTCTTTCTAATCATCATCATCATTAACAAGACAAACACAATATTACAGTCACACGCATTCATTACGATTACGTACCCTACACAGTTATGCTCAACGTAACAGACACGTAAGTCCGCACAACAGCGCCAACTACGGGCCAAATAAATCAATTAGGAATTTGATCTTGATAGTCAACTATTCTCCTTGGATAACGGCTAGCACTTGGATTATCTGCAGTTCGTATTAGCTGACATCAGTGAAGCAGCGAATAGCATCATGCCCGATGCTCGTTGAGTATAGGTCTCCAAAACTCACTGTGAACATTATGCTGCTCACACAGGGCAGTTAACACAACCAACGGCTTACGACCTGATGATAGTTCACGTTGTCGGACCCTATCGTTCGTCTCCACTTGAGAAGATAACCCTAACACATTTTGTTAACAGAGTCTTCTAACATACGTACTGGAGTATCATTCTGAATGGATACCAGGCACGATTGAACAAATTATGCACAAGAAAACACGAAAAATTCCGTCACACTCAAAATATATTAAATGATGATGATCATTACATCCATTTCAGTAACAAAATTGTTTATCTGAAGTTCATAATTACCACAATTAATTACTGAGGGAGAATATTGAGACTTATAAACATATTAAAGAGCTTTAAGTCAAAAGAATAAAAACTAACCTGAACATACGTTGTGCCATATTAGACGAACGTTTTTCGACAGGAAAAAACAAAACAAATTGATATGGCACTACGTTTCTCTAAGAATGCTACGTGTACATGTCTGAGGAAAACAAAGCTGACTTGCAAAATACTCTCGCATAGCGTCATAAACTTATACGTCAAGCTGCACGCAAAAGCAAGCACTGAACATACGCAATACATACACGGCACCGTAAAAAAAGAATCAGTTTTAGCTCATAGAGATGCCCTTGTGTACAGACAGATTGTGATCGTAGAACAGAATTTGGGGAATTCATGTTGACTTGGTACAAGAACGTGCAGAAATTGTTTCAAAACATTGTTTGGGTCGGACGAGGTTGTGAGAATGTGCTCCAGACCGGTTACTTCGCAATAAGGCTAAATTTCACTACCGATATGTAGAAGGTCATATAGCGAAAAGCGATGATAGGGAAGAAGTGGGGCGGGGGGGATGTTGATCGTTACTTTCAGATGTTAACTACACATTATATATGTGTCTGAGAAAATACTAATGGAAGAAGATACTACACTGCTGTACGAGCATCCCGTGCGTATCAGGACGGACGAGAAAGTACCGGAAAGTTAGTTGGCAGGGAAAGGGACTCAATGAGTTGAGTCCCACTTTGTAACATTCATTATGAGTTTTGGAAAAATCAGAGAGAACCATACACGCTCTATTAACCTTTACGTTTACGAGAAGATATGCAATCGTCCAGATTAATTCTTACGAAAAACTACGGACTTCATACCCACTCGTTGAATGAAGTAATTGGACAGAGCTTATTCTTGTGCTGACTATGCACTCCTTGAATATCAAGGTAAACATACACTAATTCCTGTTACCTTCGCTCTGATAAAAAGGTTGTAACAGCCAACATTTTAATGCCTAGTTAATTTCCAGGTATCACATATAATGAAACAGTTCCCCTCCCTTTTCTTAGCCGCGAAATGTCGCTGAAGCAAATCGGTGCCGTGGCCCACGGTCTCCAGGGCTTTGTGACACATTCGATACCGCTACTTAGGCTAAATCCGTCACTGTGGATTGGAAAGTGGTAATCAGCGGACTCGTATCAACTCTCTGCACCACTTCGTAAGAGTCACCAGCCTCGCTTTGACGCGCGAGATCGGGTTCCAAAGTCATAACTAGTGATGCTATTGATCTCTGGCCTGTGGCAATGAGACCGAACTACGAGAAATTTCAAGATCCAAGTAGTGGACTAGCAACCAAATTGCACTTTCTCAGATGACATACCGAACACAATAGATCAAGGAAAGTACGGGGGTTCAACATTTGACTGGGTACCACACTCACAACAATGTTTATTAAGAAAATTACGATCGAATGGAGTAGCAAACAAAATTTGTGACTAAACTGAGGACTTTTTGGTAGGATTAATGGATTACGTCATCTAGCATGGAAAGTCATCGCCAGAAGTAGAAGTAACTTTAACTGTGCCTCGGGGAAGTATGTTGTGAACCTTGTTGTTTATGTTCTACATTAATGCCCTGAAAGACAGAATTAATAGAAAACCTTAGAGTTTTCCAGATCTATAACTAAACACTGTCTGAAAAGCAGCACAAAGGGGGGCAAAATCTGGCAAGTTACTTTACATACACACAAATGTGAAATTCTGCACTTCATAAAAAGCAGGAAAGTAGTGTCTTTTCACTTCAATATAAATAAGTCGCTGTTGGAGTCAGTCAAATCATACTAATAATTGGGTGTGAAAGATATGACACGGTATTTTTATAAGGCTCAGTCTTAGGCAAAGCAGGTGAGAGTCTTCAGGCCATTGACAGAATACTGAGGAAATGTTGTCGGTCTGCAAAGAGACTGCTTACAAATGCCACCTTAACAGCTTGTTCAAGTGTGTGGGACCCATACGGAATTCGAGCACCGGGTGTATTAGGAGTAAACAAAGAGGGGCGTCACGAATGGTCACAGGTTTCGTTCACGGGAGTGTCACGGACGTGCTGTAGGACCTGCGTTGACAGACTCTTGAAGAGAGACACAAATTATCCCGCGAAAGCTTACTTAGAAGGTTTTGACAACCAGTACAAACTGTATAAGAGATATTCTGCAGCCCCACTACGAATCACTCCAGCAGGACTGTGAAGACAAGTCTCGAACCTGGGACCAGGACCGGTCGGGATACAGTTTTAATCTGCCAGGAAGTTTCAAATCAGCGCTTACTCCACTGTAGAGTGAAAATTTATTCTTGGGACGTCCACCAGGATGTGGCTAAGCCACGTATCCGCAACAGCCCTACATCCAGAAGTGCTTTTCCCTTAAGGTATGCAGGAGAACTACTGTGTAGCTTGAGAGGTAGGAGATGAGAGAGTAAAGCTGTGAGGGCGGGTTGTGAGTCGCGCAACGGCTCATACCTTTCGTATTCAGTAGCTCCCCACATCATGTTTCCAGAAATTAGAGAAGCAAGGACCTCGAGAATAGCTGCTCCTTATTACCTTGCCCTAGCTAATGTATGGTAGCGTTGCCATCGATTTGACTACCAAAAGCAAAAGCAACATTCATCGCCGAGCACCATTTGATGCGAATTAATGCCCCAGTTGCCTCTGTCTCCACGCCATGCTAGCCACTGTTGTCTTTGGTGTGGTGTTGGTGGTAAACGACGCATGACAACTCGGGATGTCCATCCAGCTTCCGCTAATTCGTGCCAGACCATCCGTGCTGACACTCTGCCTGTAACCTTTGCCCGGATTTCAGCTGTTGTCATCCACCTATCCGTCACAGCCAGCCGAACAGTCGTACGATCTCCCTGTGACGTAGTCCTTCCGGACAATTTTAAGAACTTCGAATAATATTTTTGAATTTGACATGTGACTGAAAATTTTGACCACATCGAATACACTGCAGAGATGAACAGTCATATCTCTGAAACCTCACAGTCTGTGAATCGCCTTGTTTTGATGCCACTGTTGCGTCTCAGAAGTTGGCATTACGAATAAACAAATTAGTCCTTTGTTCCTGGCACTAGTTTGAATTTCCAGTCAGCGATTTCTGTAGTATTCTTCCATGCATTGCTCTTTTATACGTATATAAAATGACTAAGTGTAAAATAAATGCAAATTTGCAGCTTAAGGATATGTCAAATCTGAATTTTCGTCTGAAGTTGCAGAAAACCCGCGTGCAAATAGTGAAGGAAGTGTAAACAAATCGAATAATGTTTACGAAGTGACCACGCCCCCTAGTGCCTAATGTAAGCATATAGAAGCTGAATTTTCTGGTAACCTAGATGCGTTTACACAAACGTTCTCTTCCCTTTGCAATAATGGAGACAATCAAACTAATATTCAGAGTTGGAAAATAAAGAGCCACTAGAGTGATGTTTGCAGGAAAAGACCCAGATGTGTGAATGATTTCTTCAACAATATTGTGTAGTGCCGTGTGCCGAAAAACATTTTTGTTGAGCTCATGACTCTAAAGTTGGCAGTATCTGAAGCTGAAATAACTTTCAACCGAGGTAACTATAAAAGGATGAAGGTTCTGAAGAGGTCAAGTATGAGATTGGGGCAGAACACAGATAGAGGACTGCGAAAATTATATATTCTTCGTATACGCCAGCAGTTTTCTGCTCAGCAAAAGAGAAAAGAAGCAAGAAAGAGAAGCAGAATGCAGGCATTAGGCGACTGTGACAGTGAAGATGACACAAGATGTGGACCAGGACAATTACAGTGCATGAAAGAGTCAGAACTATAAGTCTGATTAAATGTTTGCAACGAAAAGAACTTTGAACCTCAATTTCTCGGAACTACTTTTTTTCTATAAGTGACCCGACCCATTATCTCAAAAAGTACTGAAAGTAGAAATATGAAATTTTCGCAGCATGCCAAGAATATGATTCAACACATATGGAACTAGAAAAATAAAAATATCCAACGTTGTTTAGTATTTATGTTCATTTATTACAAAATTCTGCAAGAAAAATTAAATGTTAGAGAGAAATATCATTAAATGCCCCATAACACATCTCTCACAGTAATTCTAGTTCAGTATACGTGGGTGACTCCAAAAGAAATACACACTATTTTTGTAAAAATACAGTTTTCATTCTGCATGTGTGAAAGTTGTACAGTGTGTAGATACATCCTTCCCGCTTGCTGTCAAACTTAGTTCAACCTGCTCCCGTGAGTGGCGCCGTCACAGCATGTCTTCAAGATGGCTGCTACACTTGACGTTCGTCAGAAGCAACGTGCTGTCATAGAATTCCTGTGCTGTGAAAACGAGACAGTGGGAAACATCCACATGAGGTTGAAAAAGGTGTATGGAGATGCTGCTGTCGATTGCTGTACAGTTAGTCGGTGGGGAAGCAGGTTACGTGATGAAAGCGGGCACGGCAATATTGAGGATTGTCCTCGCAGCGGCAGGCCTCGTACTGCACACACTCCAGACAATGTGCAGAGAGTTAACGAATTGGTGACTGCTGACAGACGCATCAAAATGAACGAATTGTCACGCTCCGTTGGGATAGGGGAGGGAAGTGCTTGCAGAATATCGAAAGTCTTGGCGTTAAAAAAGGTGCCAGGTGGGTTCCCAGAATGTTTACAGTGGCTCACAAAGAAACAAGAAAAACGGTATGCAGCAAACTTTTGGAACAGTACGAGAATGGTGGAGATGAATTTCTTGGAAGAATTGTGACAGGTGATGAAACATGTCTCCATCATTTTTCACCAGAGACGAAGAGGCAATCAGTGGAGTGGCATCTCGCAAATTCACCCAAGAAAAAAAATTCAAAGCCACACCTTCTGCTGGAAAAGTTATGGCTACAGTGTTTTTCGATTCCGAAGGACTCTTGCTTGTGGACATCATGCCAAGTGGGACCAATATAAAATCTGATGCATATGTGACGACACTGAAGAAACTTCAAGCTTGACTGAGTCGTGTTCAACCACATCGGCAAAAGCAGGATTTTTGCTGTTGCACGACAATGCACGACCACATGTCAGTCAAAGAACCATGGAAGCGATCAAAAACTCGGATGGACAACACTGAAACACCCATCTTACAGTCCTGACCTGGCTCCATGTGACTATCATCTCTTTGGGAAACTGAAAGACTCTCTTCATGGAACAAGGTTTGAAGATGATGACTTCCTTGTGCACGCTGCCAAACAGTGGCTCCAACAGCTTGGTCCAGAATTTTACTGTGCGGGTATATAGGCGCTGGTTCCAAGATGGCGTAAGTCAGTTGAGAGGGATGGAAATTTTGTGGAGAAATGAAAATATTGTTCTTAAAGGATGTATCTACACACTGTAAAACTTTCAAATATGTAGAATAAAAGATGGATTTAAAAAAAAAAGTGTGCATTTCTTTTGGAGTGACCTTGTATCTACAAAAGTACATTCATAAATATTACAGGAAGTTAGAAGTTGGTGACTCAAAAACTTTCCAAAATAATGTTTCATAAAATTTCACAATTTAACATTGGAAGCATGGACACAAATCTCCCCTTCAGCCAACTGTCTGTGTTATCTCTCGGTGTGATGGTCCCGTGTCCCTCGTACCAATTGCTCGACCTTTCTCAAAATCCAAAAGATGACGATAAGAAGCATCTGGACGACCTCTGAGCAAGGCTGTACTGTGATGTCCAACTGACATTTTGTGTTAATGTTGGACACAACCATTAGCCCTCACATACTCACACCGTTCTTTATCTGTAGGAATGGCGTTTATCTGTAGTGAAAATAAACCAACATAAGGATAAAATCCTAATCAAGATATGCCACAGGGATGGAAATACTGGAATATCGATTTCGTAGCATTCGGCTGAGGCGTTCACGGTGTAACATTTCCGTTTCTGTCCGTGTAGTTCCGTGTCTTCTGCAATCGCACACGCAAATTTGGTGCTGAAGTGATGCATGATGCAGATCGAATCTGGCTGCGTACAAAATACGAATAACGCTAGATTGACTAGTTTCAGAGGCACGTGGTTCTTTTAGAGCATAACATGAACTTTGAACAAAACGTGACAGCAGTTCTCTTTTTTTCGCTCCGTTCGTTGCACAGCTGCCTTTTATCCTCTCCAAACTATTCCAGCGCCTTTCCAATAAGACTTGTATGCTCATTCGAAAAATATTGTGATTATTAGATGTTGCCTCTCAAGACACCCTTCTGGCCAGAACTCAATGGAAATAGCCACCGTAAAATTCTGAGGTACGAGGACTGTTTTTTTTTTTTGCCAACCTTCGATCGCTCCCGAAATTACACTCCTGGAAATTGAAATAAGAACACCGTGAATTCATTGTCCCAGGAAGGGGAAACTTTATTGACACATTCCTGGGGTCAGATACATCACATGATCACACTGACAGAACCACAGGCACATAGACACAGGCAACAGAGCATGCACAATGTCGGCACTAGTACAGTGTATATCCACATTTCGCAGCAATGCAGGTTGCTATTCTCCCATGGAGACGACCGTAGAGATGCTGGATGTAGTCCTGTGGAACGGCTTGCCATGCCATTTCCACCTGGCGCCTCAGTCGGACCAGCGTTCGTGCTGGACGTGCAGACCGCGTGAGACGACGCTTCATCCAGTCCCAAACATGCTCAATGGGGGACAGATCCGGAGATCTTGCTGGCCAGGGTAGTTGACTTACACCTTCTAGAGCACGTTGGGTGGCACGGGATACATGCGGACGTGCATTGTCCTGTTGGAACAGCAAGTTCCCTTGCCGGTCTAGGAATGGTAGAACGATGGGTTCGATGACGGTTTGGATGTACCGTGCACTATTCAGTGTCCCCTCGACGATCACCAGTGGTGTACGGCCAGTGTAGGAGATCGCTCCCCACACCATGATGCCGGGTGTTGGCCCTGTGTGCCTCGGTCGTATGCAGTCCTGATTGTGGCGCTCACCTGCACGGCGCCAAACACGCATACGACCATCATTGGCACCAAGGCAGAAGCGACTCTCATCGCCGAAGACGACACGTCTCCATTCGTCCCTCCATTCACGCCTGTCGCGACACCACTGGAGGCGGGCTGCACGATGTTGGGGCGTGAGCGGAAGACGGCCTAACGGTGTGCGGGACCGTAGCCCAGCTTCATGGAGACGGTTGCGAATGGTCCTCGCCGATACCCCAGGAGCAACAGTGTCCCTAATTTGCTGGGAAGTGGCGGTGCGGTCCCCTACGGCACTGCGTAGGATCCTACGGTCTTGGCGTGCATCCGTGCGTCGCTGCGGTCCGGTCCCAGGTCAACGGGCACGTGCACGTTCCGCCGACCACTGGCGACAACATCGATGTACTGTGGAGACCTCACGCCCCACGTGTTGAGCAATTCGGCGGTACGTCCACCCGGCCTCCCGCATGCCCACTATACGCCCTCGCTCAAAGTCCGTCAACTGCACATACGGTTCACGTCCACGCTGTCGCGAAATGCTACCAGTGTTAAAGACTGCGATGGAGCTCCGTATGCCACGGCAAACTGGCTGACACTGACGGCGGCGGTGCACAAATGCTGCGCAGCTAGCGCCATTCGACGGCCAACACCGCGGTTCCTGGTGTGTCCGCTGTGCCGTGCGTGTGATGATTGCTTGTACAGCCCTCTCGCAGGGTCCGGAGCAAGTATGGTGGGTCTGACACACCGGTGTCAATGTGTTCTTTTTTCCATTTCCAGGAGTGTAAAACCGCTGTGAAGCTTTGCGCAGATGCGTTGCCAGTGCCTCTAGTATCCCTGTCTATCGCAGCACGTCGCACTATTCAGTTCAGAGTGTGCTGTGAACACGTAAACATGTCTAGAAAATAGTGTCTCCCACCAATTGTGAGTGCATGCTCAGAGATTTCGCCTGATTTCATGCAGTCCACATAACGTAATTATCGTGCGTTTGCTTCTTGGTAACAATTTTCGGCCGCACATTGCAGGGGCAATGAAAACACTCCTGCAACGTTTTATATGAGAAGTGTTTCATCACCCAACATACAACCCAGACTTGGCTCCCTCTGATTTTCATTTCTTCGGTCACATGAACCGCTGGCTACGAGGACAGTATTTTGGTACAGACACCGAGCTGCAGACCATGGTAGGGAACTGGTTCAAATGGCTCTAAGCAATATGGGTCTTAACATCTGAGATCATCAGTCCCCTAGAAGTTAGAACCACTTAAACCTAACTAACCTAAGGATATCATACACATCCATGCCCGAGGCAGGATTCGAACCTGCGACCGTAGCAGCAGCGTGGTTCCGGACAGAAGCGCCTAGAACCGCTCGGCCACAGCGGCCGGCAGTAGGTAATTGGTGAAAATCACTGGCGGCTGCCTCCTATGATGAGACAAATTTCCAAACCTGTGCGGTGGCTATGAAGAGAAGTCGCTGGAAAGTATAGCTAAATATTGCAAATAAAACATTTTTTTTAATTTTCACTGTGGTTTCCATTTCGCGACCGACGGCAGGTTAGAAAAGTAGCCTTCTTATTATTCATAACAGACGAAATAATAGGCGTGTGACGAGGGCCTCCCGTCGGGTAGACCGTTCGCCTGGTGCAAGTCTTTCGATTTGACGCCACTTCGGCGACTTGCGCGTCGGTGGGGATGAAAGGATGATGATTAGGACAACACAACACCCAGTCCCTGAGCGGAGAAAATCTCCGACCCAGCCGGGAATCGAACAATGAACCCTGCAGGAGCAGGACGACGGGTAAGGCAAGGGTCGACACCCGAATCCTGGACATCCCGTCGCCACGCCCAAGCAACGTGTTCGAGTTCGAGGATCGAAGGGTCAGGAAGAGGATGTAGTGGGTTTGTCGATGTGTTGTATTTATTTATTTCTTTAATTTTTAGAACACTTTTAATTTTTTTAAATTTTCATTTTGTATAGTATTTATAGATTTATTTTTGTTTCATTACAAAGAAAGATCCTACAACTGCCGTAGCCGAGCGTCCGAGTCGTCTTCTCGTCTGTTGGGAGGGGTTCCCCCCTATTCCGTCCGCAGAGGATCAATATGCTCCATGATTCTTCTTCATTTTCAGCGTCTCATACCCGGAACGCCCCAGTGAGCAGGAGGATCCGCAAATAATGAACCTAAATAATTTGCATTACTCAGCTACCGGGGGTGGACTTCATAACGGACGACTTAACTAAACAGTTCCAAAGATGTGTTCATCACACATATTTTATTTTGTATCGTAAGTGGAACTGATGATGAATTTACATGCTTAAAATGATCCGTAAATAACACTTCTGCGCAAGTATAAGTTCTTTTCAGTTCAGAAGAGAGCTGTTGTCTTGGAGAGCTTCCTCTCGTGGGCCGCTAGTCGCGGCTATTTACACGGTGCCACGAACGCGTGACTAATGCTCCATCAACACAGCCGCGGCTCCTACCGCTTTGTTAAACCCGTCTACGACCCCGACAGCCTGCCTCGCGTGCTGGATTTAGCTCTCTTCTCCTCCTTTCTCTCCGAACTCACGCGAAATTTTCTGCGAAACTTCTATGGCGCTGTTCCGAAAAACGTTAACACGGCGCAGCAGACAACCGACGAGCTCTTTGTAGAGGGAGAGACGTCACACAGTGCAGAAATCGCTTACAAGAAGTGGAAGGGCAAACATCGCACATGCCCACGTGCAGTCAGCAGCCAGAGGTGTAACGGCTATTGTGTGACGGCATTCAAAGTCGCTCTGAGTCACGCACGCTCTTAAGAATTCTGCGTGTCTCATTTTTATTTATGAACCGTTGTAGTACTCGAAACGCTCGAAACTGCGATGGTTTGAAAATAGGCGAAGTGCTATTGACTTCTGACTTTCCAGCCAAGTTTCCCAGATGATATGACAGACACTCAGTGTCAAATTCAGTGGGAGAAACAGATTCATTTGCGCATTTCACATACGTTTGGCTTACTAAACACTCAACTGGCGGTAACTGAATTTCAATGTTGGTATTATGGTAGCTGATACATCTGCTTACTTGTAATAGATTAACGCCTGTACCAAGATTTTTTCGGTAGTCATTGTTAGTAAAGCGTCCCATCACATTCTTCAATAAACGGGTCGGAAGTGCATTTACATTATCGCACTTTTTACTGAGATTGCGCTTCTTTGTCTGTCATTTGTTTCTTTCCTAACTCTACATCTACATCTACATATATACTCCGCTAGCAACCAAGCAGTGTGTGGCGGCGGGCACTATTCGCGCCACAGTCATATTTCCACCGCCTCCCCCCCCCTTTGTTCCACTCGCGGATCGTACGAGGGAAAAACGACTGTCTGAGCACCTCAGTACGAGCTCTAATTTCCCTTATCTTTGAATGGTGATCATTGCTCGATATGAAAGTTATTGGTAATAATATATGCTCTACATCCTCGGTGAAGATCGGATTTTGGAATTTAGTGAGCAGCCCCTTCCGTTTAGCGCGTCGTCTATCTGCAAGTGTGTCCCACTTCACATTTTCTATAAGATTTGTAACGCCTCCGCGATGGCTAAATGTACCAGTCACAAATCTTGCCGCACTTCTTTGGACCTTCTCAATCTCTTGAATCCGACCCAACTGGTAAGGGTCCCGTTCAGACCAACCAAAGTATTGTAAGCAGTTTCCTTTGTTGAAGGACTGCATCGCTTCAGGATTCTACCAATAAACCGCAATCTAGAGTTCGCCTTATCCGTTACTTGTGTAATCTGATCGTTCCATTTGAGATAATTTCGAAGAGTCACACCCAGATACTTGACGGATGTCACCGCTTCCAAAGACTATGCATTTATATTGTACTCGTATATTAATGGGGATTTTCGCTTTGTTATACGCAGTAGGTTACACTTACTAATGTTGAGAGATAACTGACAGTCATTACACCACGCATTTATTTTCTGCAAATCCTCATTGATTTGTTCACAACTTTCGTGTGATACTACTTTCCTGTAGACTACATTATCATCGGCAAACAGTCTAATGCCGCTGTCAATACGATCAATCAGATCGTTTATGTAAACCGTAAAAAGCCGCGGACCTATTACGCTGCCCTAGGGTACACCTGATGTTACGCTTGTTTTCGTTGAAGTCTCCCCATTCAGGACGACATGCTGCTCCCTGTCTGCTAGAAAATTTCCTATCAAACCGCATATGTCATCGGATAGACCGTAAGGGAGCACTTTTTGGAGCAAGCGACAATGCGGAACTGAGTCGAACGCCTTTCGGTAGTCGAGGAATATGGCATCTACCTGGGAGAAGGTATCTAGAGCCTGTTGTATATCATTCACAAAGAGGGCCAGCTGTGTCTCGCATGGCCGCTGTTTCCTAAAACCGTGCTGGTTTCTCCAGATGAGCTTCTCAGAATCTAGAAAGGTCATTATATCTGAACATGCTGAGTTGTTCTTTTATACACTAGACAGCATGATATAAACACGATGTAAACGATACCTGTTTACAACATACCACACTGGTAAAGGAGAAGCATAGCCGATCAGTTAGGTATAGGGCAACTGTGGTCTGTCAAGCCGAGAAGCAATATTACGTTGGCCTCCAAAATCCGCCTTAGGTACAGCGTGAAGTGTTCCCTCTTTCTGCTTTCTGTGAAGCAATAAAAGTTTTCAGATGGGTGACTCAACTGAATTATTTAAATGCAAAGAGATGAATGTAACACATGCAGACATTAATCACAAATGGCTCTGAGCACTATGCGACTTGACTTCTGAGCTCATCTGTCGCCTAGAACTTAGAACTAATTAAACCTAACTAACCTAAGGACATCACACACATCCATGCCCGAGGCAGGATTCGAACCTGCGACCGTAGCGGTCGCCCGGCTCCAGACTGTAGCGCCTACAACCGCACGGCCACTCCGGCCGGCGACAATAATCACAGTGAGAGAACAACACTTCATTTGATGGAGGTGTCCGCCCCCGGTAGCTGAGTGGTCAGCGCGACAGACTGTCAGTCCAAAGCGCCCGGGTTCGACTCCCGGCTGGGTCGGAGATTTTCTCCGCTCAGGGACTGGGTGTTGTGTTGTCCTAATCATCATCATTTCATCCCCATCGACACTCAAGTCGCCGAAGTGGCGTCAAATCGAAAGACTTGCACCAGGCGGGCGGTCTACCAGACGGGAGGCACTCGCCACACGACAATTCATTTGATGGAGGTAACTGATTTTGTTATTGCACTGAGTTCGTGCTTTGGAAGGAACGTTTCTCTCTTCAGCACAGAACACAGCATCTTATTATTAGCATTTTTCTTCTACCACCACCTTTTTAAGATAACACCGGCAGCGCCCGTGTCTCACAACACCATTTTCTTGGAGACCTATGACCGAACCACTGTCAGAATATCTTGCACGAAAAGTTACTGCATGATTCTTTAAGTGACCGGTGATGTATATCAGGGCCGCCTTGTATTCTGTTCAAAGGCAAAAAATCGTAAAATAACAACAACACAGTAAAATACAAATTGAAGTTTAACCTTAATTAAAGACTGTGGAAAATTACATTCACGAAAGACACACGATATGTATACGCTGCAGCGCAGATCGAAGGCCAGACAGAATGCTTATAATATGGACGGATGATATCTTTCATCTGCTTTTTACAGTCAAAATTAGATGAAATTTATGTTTACTGAATTAAAGAAAGCAGGTTGACATACGCGTCTGAGCTATCCTCTACTGTTAATATTGGTAAGAAAACCGTATATTTTCTAAAGGATCATCTCAAGCGCAGGTGCGCCGCGCGAGAGTTTGGGGTAATCTCCCACACACTTACGTCACCGACTTAGTCGCGCCCTTACAAATTGTAAAACTGATGTGCCTGTGTGAGTTCTACCTCACAATTTTGTGAATTTTAACAGCGTAAAATTAACAATTACATCGTTTTGTTTCTCTAGCCTTCTTACTACGAGATGACTGAGATTGCCAAATTTAAGTATAAATCGAACTGTAAACGTAATCGGCACCGCAGATTATAACAAAAACAAAGACACGTGGTGTTTCACTATGAATAGTACAGAAACTGTTTGCAGAATCACAGAAAATGGAAACCTGTGGTCATGAAATAAAGTTTAAACCAGAATGAGATTTTCACTCTGCAGTGGATTGTGCGCTGATATGAAACCTCTTGGCAGATTAAAACTGTGTGCCGGACCGAGACTCGAACTCGGGACCACCTGTCTTGGGTAGCTCAGATGGTAGAGCATTTGCCCTCGAAAGGCAATGGTCCCGAGTTCGTCTCTCGGTCCGGCACACAGTTTTAATCTGCCAGGAAGTTTCAAAGTTTAAACCTCCGAGGAGAGATACGAGGGTAATCCCAAAAGTAAGGTCTCCTATTTTTTATAAGTACAGAACTCTGCTTGTGTGGCAGTTGATCACACTGTTATGAAGAGTGCTTCACGCGCTGTGTGAAAAACATGTGCACGCCGCGCTGAGGCGCTCAGTCTTGGCTTGGCAGACGTTGAGAATGGAGCTCCCGTTGGATGTTACCGCGAAGGACAAATTGCGCGCAGTTATTCGGTTTTTGAACGCAAAGGGCACTGCGCCAATTGAAATCCATCGCCAATTGACGGAAATGTATGGTGAGTCGTGCATGGATGTCAAAAATGTTCGTAAGTGTGTAGAGAGTTTGCAGCTGGTCGGACCGAAATTCACGACGAACAAAGAAGCAGGAGACCGTCAATTTCTGAGGAGACAGTGTTGAAGGTTGAGCAGAGCATGATGAAGATCGGCGGATCACTCTGGATGATCTCTGCATGTTGGTTCCTGAGGTTTCCCGAAGCACCGCTCACCAAATTTTAACGGAAACATTGAACTACCGGAAGGTTTGTGCAAGATGGGTGCCACGCATGCTGACTGTGGACCACATGCGGCGCCGAGTTGAGGCTTCCCGCGCATTTCTTCACCGCCTTGCAGCCGAACAGGACAACTTTCTGCACTCAATTGTCACAGGTGACGGAACCTGGGCATACCACTTTACACCTGAGACCAAGCATCAATAACGCCAGTGGCGGCATCCTTCTTCGCGAAAGCCGCGGTAATTCAAACAAACACAGTCTGCCCGTAAAGTCATGACAACCGTTTTTTGGGCTCGGAAAGGGGTACTGTTGGCCGACTTTATGCCCACTGGGACCACAATTAACGCTGACAGGTACTGTGAGACTCCGGAAAAAAAACCTCAAACGGGCAACTCAGAACCGGAGAAGAATAATGTTGAGCAAGGGCGTACACATTCTCCATGACAACGCTCGCCCACACATCGCTCGGCAAACCGTTGCTCTCCTGCAACAGTTTCAGTGGAACATAATCACCCACCCACCCTATAGTCCTGACTTGGCGCCCAGTGACTATCACCTGTTCCCTAAGTTAAAAGAACATTTGGCCGGAAAGCGATTCAGCTCCGACGACGAGGTGAAAGAAGAGGTTCAGAACTTTCTGAACAGCATGGTGGCGAGCTGGATTGACCTGGGCATACAAAAACTGCCACAGCGTCTACAAAAATGCATCGAACAGAAATGGTGATTATATCGAAAAATAGCTAAATGTTCCAGCTGTAAACTGATTTAAACCATAGTAGAATGGTTCAAATGGCTCTGAGCACTATGGGGCTTAACATCTGAGGTCATCAGTCCCCTAGAACTTAGAACTACTTAAACGTAACTAACCTAAGGAAATCACACACATCCATGCCCGAGGCAGGATTCGAACCTGCGACCGTAGCAGTCGCGCGGTTCCGGACTGAAGCGCCTAGAACCGCTCGGCCACCACGGCCGGCTAAACCATTGTAGAAATAAACAGGTCTATGTACTTATGAAAAAATAGGAGACCTTACTTTTGGGATTACCCTCGTATTCATGGAAGATGCACTGCCACTTACTTGGAGGATTTCTAGAAAAATGCTATACATCTTACTGCACTGGTATTCTATGACCGTGGTGAGTATGTTATTACGCAAAAGGAAAAAGATGTTTTACACAGCAAAACTGCATTCATATGTGGCCAAAATTCGATCGGCACAATTCCGAAATATTTGGGATTCAGGTACATAAAACGTAACATTCAAGTATTCTGATGGAGATATCTGATATTGCAACACTAGAGCAACGTTTCTGAGAAATATGCACAACATTAGGAAAGAAAAACATTGTCTCTGAATTGTTTAACCCTATGTGACGTGGCTCAAACAAAATGACTCCTTGAAGCTTGGCAGGATCTGAAGGGCGGGGGCTGTTTGGAAGTGCCGACTTGCAAAGGAAATAAACTTACTCTCTGTCGCGCAGGATATTCTGAATATGGTTTTATCAGGAAGGCAAAGGAAATATTTACATCCTGTGAATACAGTTTTTAGCATGAAGAGATCAATAGTGATGTATTTAAACACCGGCTTTTAGACTTATTACGTGTTTAGAAGAAGATTGTGCAGTCATCATGATAACGGCAATTGTCATTCAAAAGAAGGAGAAAATTTCTAATTCAAATACAAAGTTGGAAGAATTTGCTTAGTGACTAGAAGATAACGATTTAAATTTCGGGCTGTTATACCAAAGCGAAGATGATGGAGGATATCAGGCACCAAAAGTATCGCTTCAGTCAATTTGAACTTGGTAGTTATGCAGCAGAAATGAACTAAAAGGTTGCGAGGCTGCCTTCTTATCACTGCCAATACAATCCGATGGAAAACGTAAGGGTCCTAGTGAAAGGAAAGATCGCACCCATAAATTGGACATTCAGAACTAAATGAAGATGTGGAGAATTTACTTGAGGTACCCAACGATGATGACACGATGGAAGACTGGATTAAATGCGTAAAAAATTCGTTGAAAGCAATGTCATCGCTTCATAGTACTCCTCTGGTAGTGACTTTTCAGAACAGGACAAGTAAACTCCAACAAATTACATTAAATTTTGTGTGTCGGGTCCCGTATCCCGTATCTTTAGTCTCTCTTCCCTCTCCCCAGAACTGCCTTTCCTGTCGTTTTCCATGCCCCTCCCCGCCCACCCCCTATCACAAAAAATTTTCATTACGAGGAAGGGCAGCCACTAGGGGTACACATCCTGTGCTGGCATGTTTTTCGGTGTCATTTGTAGGAAGCAGAAGAGCCATGTTTTTAACTTTGCACCTAGGTTAAAACTAACGTGGAAAGTTAAGGAATGCTTGGTCACATAATCAAAGCTGAAATAGCTTTACAATTTGACGGATGAGCAGTAATTATGTATATCGCTGCAATGTATGTTGTAAATGTCACGAGGATACATAACATGGAGATGCTGCTGTTTCACTACACTTGTTTTCTAAAGAATTTTTTGATGGATGATTTAAAATAATTGTCCGTTTCTGGCTATATGATATTTACTGTAATATTTACTGTGCTACTTGCCGATTTCGGGTATCATATCATTTTAAAGTGAGCATCTTGTAATGCACTATGCTTAGATGTGTCAGACAGCATCGCCTAAGTGGCTGAAGGAGCCCAAGTTGTGACGACTGAGGCCACCGCTGTCGAAAGTGTGCAGAAAAAATGGAGGGGTACCTTTTACGCTTGTCCTCCAGCCGCCACTTTCACCGTTGTCCTGTTGTAGTACTGTAACCTGTCGCGCCGCCTGGCCGCCATTCCAACCTCCCCCCCCCCCCACTCCGTGAAACCTCCCCCTCCATGATGACTGCTGTTCAAAGATTAAACGAAACAGACAATTCCTAACGGCCGCCATAAGTACGCGTTTACGGTAAGGAAACTTTCCCAGCCACAGGATAAATTTTCAGGTTTCCAACTCGTTCGTACGACTCAAGGGGACTTAAATCACAAGTTTTTTTTCGTATGAATAGTTTCACGATCAGTAAGCAACTTGATGCAAGTCTGAACTCAACTCTCAATTCACAAAAGAGACTTTGACACTACATACGAGAAGCATGTCCTCCAAATACGGAATTGAAATCAGTTGCAGACGTCAAATACACCTGAAAACAGCGGAAATAAAACAACTATCACAATCTTCCGTAAACTGATAAAACTGAATTATAGGAAATTTAGTTCAAGTTTCTTTCCGTGGTATTAATTATTTCAAATATAGAAGTAAGTTACGTACATTTATACCCGCACGTGTAACGCTTCACCATGTAAACTATTTCTGGAATTACTTCCGTATAATACGACATAGCCACACTGTAGAATCTAATATCTCGTCCGTACATCACGAAAAAATAAAAGACGAAAAAAAACAAAGAGGGTCAATCCAACTCAGCACCGGAAAAACCGATAAGCGCATTTGAACAGAATCACACGTTAGCATCAGGCTTCTACCGACGAGTCAGCGATAGAATTCGTGACAATAGGACCAGTAGCCATCCACACAGGTATTGTGCCGTGGTGCTATTGTCTCCTGGACCAATGGTTACTTTGTGAACCACAAATATTACACTGCTGTACACAGAATCTCTCTTGAAGTCTTTAAGGCAAATATATGTTCATGGAAATCTGCAAAAAAGGCTCTAACAACAGAGCTAATTCATCATTTGTAGATACACGGAAATAACACAAAAGATATTGCCTCGTGTACTGTAGTTTAAATAGTGAACGTATTTTTCAAGAGCGCTGTCGGTTCAGCAAACAGCAGCCAGAGGGCTGTTGCACATGCAAATAGAGAAACTGTGGTCATCATCTCTTGGCGGGTGAAAATGTTGAGAACGTAGGCGCTGCATTCGAATGGAAGATCAGGAAATTCTCAGCAGGGGGCGGGCAGCTCACTTGCTGTATGTTTACTGCTCAGAGGGACACTACAGAGGAATCCAATTCTAAAATTAGACAATACAAGCATGCAGAGGAAGCAAGCCACACGTTATCTCGGACTGCATCTAGACGAAAAACAGACTTTCAACCACCATATAAAATTGACAATTGACAAAGCGTCCAAAATTATGCACAAACTAGCAAGACTAAACACAACTCAGTACAAATTACCTGTTAGGACGATAAGGACCTGCCGGCCGAAGTGGCCGTGCGGTTAAAGGCGCTGCAGTCTGGAACCGCAAGACCGCTACGGTCGCAGGTTCGAATCCTGCCTCGGTCATGGATGTTTGTGATGTCCTTAGGTTAGTTAGGTTTAACTAGTTCTAAGTTCTAGGGGACTAATGACCTCAGCAGTTGAGTCCCATAGTGCTCCTAGCCATTTGAACCATTTTTTTTTATAAGGACCTACCACATTGCGGTATTTGAATCCATCGCATGCTTCGCCACAAGTGCTTGGGCTCACAGACTGAACATACAGACTAACAAGACAGTTGCAAGACGAGGTCAACGTAGTGTACTCCTGTGAATGAGTGCAGCCTTCAACACCACGTCACTAGAGGCACTTTGCGTTGTGATGGGGACCTGCCCTATAGACATAACAATACGTTACAGAGCTGCACTTTACTGGCTTAAGAGGGACAAGTTCGACAAAGTCACCGAAATTACGGAAACCAACATTAAGAACAAAACGCAAATGAAACAAAGGCGGATTCATACATGGCAGAGAGGGTGGGATGCATTCGATAAGGGTCGCCGAGTACACTCTTTCTTTCCAGGTGTACACGAAATACTACAACTGAAACATGTCGACTCAAGCCGGGGGACGGTCCATTTCCTGACAGGCCACGGGCCGTATCCGGTACATTTAAACCGATGGGACTAACTAGCGATGAAGTATGCGTATGCGGAGAAACTGGGATACCAGAACATGTCACACTGCTGTGCAACACGCTAGCACAAGTGAGACCTATACAGAATGACAATTACGTCGCCAGAATTATACGTAATCCCGATGACTGGAACACAACAAACAGTGTAGCCGATATTGTGTCAAACACTCTGCACGAAAAATACAAGCGCCAAAACCCATATGGAAGGAGGCGTAGACAAGCACAAACAACACAACAAACCACATGGGAGGACACGAACACGACCACAGATTCCGAAACCGAGGAAGGAACACTAAGTTCAAATGGTTCAAATGGCTCTGAGCATTATGGGACTTAACTGCTGAGGTCATCAGTCCTCTAGAACTTAGAACTACTTAAACCTAACTAACCTAAGGACATCACACACATCCATGCCCGAGGCAGGATTCGAGCCTGCGACCGTAGCGGTCGCGCGGTTCCAGACTGTAACGTCTAGAACCGCTCGGCCACTCCGGCCGGCGAACACTAAGTGAACATGACTCAGAAGAGGGACCAAATCCAACAATGTATGACACTGCATGCCACGACACAGTCACAAACAATACAACAATCATAAAACAAATAAACACCCTCACCACATACTGAGACTATAGTAATAAGGTAATGTCGCTTGGGAGGAGAAGGCTCGAAGAACTTTTATTCCGAGGCTCCTCCTCCCCAATGGCATCCTGCATAGTGTTTAAAGTACACTGCACACAAGCAGTAATGTATTGCTCGTGTCATTGTGTGCTGACAGAAGTATATTCTCTTTTCTGTTCAAAGCTATAATCAATTATTTCATATATCAGAAGTGTATGAAGTTATTTAAAGAATAATGCATTCAGGTAGCAATGAACTATATTCTGTTTCAACTAACAAGTTACAAACATAAGTGTATTTCTCATGTGAAGCTAAAATTCATATATTCCACGTATGAAGTGCTCAATAAGCATTTAATCTGCATAATTTGTGTAAACATACATTAGCGCAAACCATTTCAGATGAGAATGGCTCGAGGTTGTACCGAGACCTACTCATCTGAAATAGGTAGAAGTAGGCCATTACTAACCAACATGCTACTTAGACTGTATTACTCATCCAAATACAGCATATCACTTCCCTTTATATTGTGTTACATTTTCTTTTTTTCTTTTTCTTTGACATTTGCATTGTATAAATTATATTCTCATCAACTATGTAGTAACAATTTATATGGAAACATTTTAACAATTGGTAAGCATTCAGTTCGCTGTAACCTCAGTGAAATGTTTATATATTATGTTCTTCACGTTATTTAAAAAAAAGCATTAACAACTGTATACCAATAAGACTGTAACAATGAGAAGTCTTTGCTATTAGATTCAGAGGCATAGGACCCACCTTACATTTCAAGGCGGTTGGTTACTCTGTACTGTTAATGAAATAAACAAATAAATAAAAATAAATCTGAGACAGTGTTTGTGTGTACCGAGATGCCAATAAACTTCCGATTCTTTAAAAAATCAAACTTCCTATTACTTTACCAATGATTTAATGTGTTAAATACTTTCCATTATACACTCCTGGAAATTGAAATAAGAACACCGTGAATTCATTGTCCCAGGAAGGGGAAACTTTATTGACACATTCCTGGGGTCAGATACATCACATGATCACACTGACAGAACCACAGGCACATAGACACAGGCAACAGAGTATGCACAATGTCGGCACTAGTACAGTGTATATCCACCTTTCGCAGCAATGCAGGCTGCTATTCTCCCATGGAGACGATCGTAGAGATGCTGGATGTAGTCCTGTGGAACGGCTTGCCATGCCATTTCCACCTGGCGCCTCAGTTGGACCAGCGTTCGTGCTGGACGTGCAGACCGCGTGAGACGACGCTTCATCCAGTCCCAAACATGCTCAATGGGGGACAGATCCGGAGATCTTGCTGGCCAGGGTAGTTGACTTACACCTTCTAGAGCACGTTGGGTGGCACGGGATATATGCGGATGTGCATTGTCCTGTTGGAACAGCAAGTTCCCTTGCCGGTCTAGGAATGGTAGAACGATGGGTTCGATGACGGTTTGGATGTACCGTGCACTATTCAGTGTCCCCTCGACGATCACCAGTGGTGTACGGCCAGTGTAGGAGATCGCTCCCCACACCATGATGCCGGGTGTTGGCCCTGTGTGCCTCGGGCGTATGCAGTCCTGATTGTGGCGCTCACCTGCACGGCGCCAAACACGCATACGACCATCATTGGCACCAAGGCAGAAGCGACTCTCATCGCTGAAGACGACACGTCTCCATTCGTCCCTCCATTCTCGCCTGTCGCGACACCACTGGAGGCGGGCTGCACGATGTTGGGGCGTGAGCGGAAGACGGCCTAACGGTGTGCGGGACCGTAGCCCAGCTTCATGGAGACGGTTGCGAATGGTCCTCGCCGATACCCCAGGAGCAACAGTGTCCCTAATTTGCTGGGAAGTGGCGGTACGGTCCCCTACGGCACTGCGTAGGATCCTACGGTCTTGGCGTGCATCCGTGCGTCGCTGCGGTCCGGTCCCAGGTCGACGGGCACGTGCACCTTCCGCCGACCACTGGCGACAACATCGATGTACTGTGGAGACCTCACGCCCCACGTGTTGAGCAATTCGGCGGTACGTCCACCCGGCCTCCCGCATGCCCACTATACGCCCTCGCTCAAAGTCCGTCAACTGCACATACGGTTCACGTCCACGCTGTTGCGGCATGCTACCAGTGTTAAAGACTGCGATGGAGCTCCGTATGCCACGGCAAACTGGCTGACACTGACGGCGGCGGTGCACAAATGCTGCGCAGCTAGCGCCATTCGACGGCCAACACCGCGGTTCCTGGTGTGTCCGCTGTGCCGTGCGTGTGATCATTGCTTGTACAGCCCTCTCGCAGTGTCCGGAGCAAGTATGGTGGGTCTGACACACCGGTGTCAATGTGTTCTTTTTTCCATTTCCAGGAGTGTACATGCAAACAACAAAAAGTTTGGAAAATGTTTGGAATTATGTCTAGATCTTGTTGGAGCTCGCTAAGTGTGTAAGCGGTCGCTTGCTTTATCATAAATATAAGTCCGAGTGAAGCTAAATGTTATTATCTTTGCATATAGAAAAGCATTATCTTGTCAAAAATCCCCAAATCGTGAGATACACCCTTAATTTTTATTTGTGAAATTAGTGAATTTATTCATGGCACTTTTGTTTCTTTAGACTGCGGTCACTTTCAGAACTCAAATTAATCGTCAAGTTTGCTTATTTCGTACGATTACATTCTGAATTGTTGATGTATAAATGTATCATCACAATAAAATAAAAACGGTAATGACTGCAGAAGTATGAATGAGAACAGTGGCGCATTTAAATTTATATAAAAAAAGATAAGTTTATATTTATCCTTTTATAACCACAATCGAGTTGAAAACCGTACCAAAAAAATGACAAACATAAATCAGGAAAGGAATAGTGCTTGATTGGCAAAACATTCACTGGTGTGGAAAGTATACAAGTTCTCCCCCGGATTGATCCCTTTTACAAGACAATCAGACTTCATTTACATGAATCCATTGTGAGGCGAAATTCTGATCAAATGGAATCAACTAAGACCAGGTAAAGCACAAAATATGGTTCATGGAGAACAGGGAGCTGTGAATATCAGAAATACTTTACCCTCTCACCTCGATTCAGGCAGTAGCAAAAAACGGCACGCTGAGTGCTAGGGGCGGACGCAACGGTAGCTGTAATGTTCTGAAGCATCCGCGAAAACTTGCAAACTGCGCGGACTGGCGTTCTGATTATTAAGACGCAGGTAACTTCCCTACCAGAGCCCTGTGTGAGGTGCATTCGTTCGCTGGTCTGGCCAACCAATTTGACTCACAGGCAAGATAGCGCATGCTGTAATTGTGAAACGTCAGACGGCCGATTCAGGACGAGTAAGTTTACACTCGTGACACACAATTCGTCTGAGATGATACGCAGTTCCACTGCCTGCTACAATGGCTTTTAATCCACCACAAATCTCACCCACTAGGGAAAGACCTGAAGTTCTCCACCAGGAGAGGACCAGCAGGTGAAGAAGCCAAAGAGTCACCAACAGCTTCCACCAAGCCTCATAAAGGAGACGAATTAGCAGAAAAAAACCCCTAATCGAACTGACTTCCACTCATGAATCTCCATTCTTGACTGTTCTGCTGGCCTGGTAGCGAATCCAGACACAACACTGTGGTTCCCACACTTGGAGAGCAAGCCTCTGCTTTGCATATCCTGAGGGGAGCCAATCAGTGACTCAAAATCTCCCTTGTCTGAAAAAAGAAGATTTTAGGCTAGGGAGGTGTCATTCTCACAGTAAGCTTGACCATGTCTTGGCAAAAAATGTCTGTCTAGATAGGACCACAGTCCCTCAGTTATGAAGAGATCTAATCTTTCCAGGTTGACCATTTCCAATTTCTGAAAGAAGGCTGTTAATTGTCGAAGACAGGCTGGCGACTTCCTGACGTCAGGGGAGTTACAATCTTGTTTCCACGAAAGACGTGCACTAAGCACTCTGATCATATCATCCCACCTTATGACATGAGAATTCTTATAGTTTTATGACCATCCTACCGTTTGCGCAAAAGCTCAGAGTACAGCAGTCTCTCTTAAATGGCTTCCTCCACCCATTTCCCACCATCTGGCCACCTTTGCGACGGACTGTCGCCTGGCCTGGTGGAATGTTTTGTGAGCCGGCACCCTCCTGCTATGACCCTAAGTGGGAAGAGTGAAGTGCCATAGCCTGAGGCCCCACTGCAGGCTCAAATCACAGAGCGCTGCTTCCCCAGATCACCTGCATGGCCAGGTCACTGGACACAACATTTATGGCCCACAGTCCATCTTTCTCCCTATTCTCCCTCGCCTCCGCTACGGCCCCTCGGATACAAGTTCTCTACAGGCTAAATATGCAGCTGCTCACAATCTCCTCATGTAAAAAAGTCATTAGCCACAGATACCACATGTAAGAATGGGGAAAAGGAGATCATGACTTAAAATATGAATATTAATCTGAGCGACAGAACAGTTAAAATGAAAGTGTTGCTTGCCAATTTTCAAGTGCTCACATTCTCAAATACTGGATCAATACAGCGTGGGTATTTGTGCACAGTGAGTTACGCTACCTGCGTCTACGTCTACATCGATACTCCGCAAATCACACTTAAGTTCCTAGCAGAGGATCATCGAACCTCCTTCACAATAATTATCTAATATTTCAATCTTAAACAGCGTGTGGAAAACCTGAAGAATATTCATAGATTCTAATATTAATAACTGCCTTACAGTGTTAAACCTTTAACATAAAATTATACCTCGTAATGATTTGGATATATCATCATTTTAAATTTTTAATTTCTATAATAATTGTTCGCAACTCGTCGTCTCGCCGTAGCGTCCTCGCTTACTGAGCACGGGGTCCCGGGTTCGATTCCCGGTGGGCTCAGGGATTTTCACCTGCCCCGAGATGACTGGGTGTTGTTGTGTCGTCTTCATCGTCATCATTCATCCCCATTGCGGTCGGAGAAAGGCAACGGCAAACCACCTCCATTGGAACCTTGCCTAGTACGGCGGTGCGGGTCTCCCGCATCGTTCCCCTGCGCTCTGTCAAGAAGCATGGAGCGTCATTTCCATTTCCATTTATCAATAATTATGAGAAATATTGAAAATCAGACTTTTTTGTCTGTGAAAGAAGTTAGATAGGCAGCCTGCTGCCGAGCACTGGGTGCCATGAATGGTGTTAGCTGTATAGTAGTGTAGATGATAATTACCTGAGACTCTTACTGAAAGTGTCTTATAGTCAGGAGATCCTCAGTTTATCTGACTGCCAGTATGTGCTAGTTCATTTAGCGTTTCCCAGGGTGCACGTGTAGCGTTACACTACGGACGCGAACTAGCTTTACACCCCAGTTGAACAGGAAGGCTTTCGGCCAGGGAGAAGTTGTACTGACCAGGTATTGTCACTCACTATTTACATTGAGGCGGGATTCCAGAGAAAATTGAAAACATCAGTCACCTTTATTGACGTCTTAGCAGCTTTCAGCAGCTTACGACACTGTGTGGAGAGAAAGCATCATGTACAAAATTCTTCGAGTAATTCCTTGCAAATCTATAGCACGCTTAATAGACAGCATGCTCAATGATAGGGTGTTCCAAATAAGAATGGCTTACCACAAGGATCAGTGCTTGCACCACTGCTGTTTAGCCTCTATATTGCAGACCTGCCTGAAACACAATCAAGAAAGTTCGGGTATGCTGACGTTTGGGCCCTCGCTACAAGATGCAGCACAATTGAAGCATCTGAGGATATCCTAACGAAAGGCCTGAAGATAGTGGGTGAATATTTCCGTAAGTGGAAACTTCAACCAAATGCTTCCAAAACAGAGGTTAATTGCTTCCATCTCAACAAACTCGCTAAAAAGGAACTCAACATTCGATTTGAAAACACCGTTCTCAGGCATAATAAAACTCCGAAGTACTTGGGCATGACGCTGGACAGAACACTATCTTTTAAAGAGCACCTAACAAAGACTGCCGAAAAATTAAAGAGAAGAAACAACATTATTCGAAAGCTCTGTGGTACTACCTGGGGAGCAGCGGCCTCCACTCTCCGCACCTCTGCTTTAGCAGTTGTATTCTCGGCTGCCGAATACTGTGCTCCGATTTGGTTAAACAGTCCACATGTAAAAAAGGTGGATGTCCAGTTGCATAACAGTCTAAAGATGATTTCTGGAGTTATTAAACCCACCCCAACCTAATGGCTCCCAATATTGAGCCACATCCCGCCACCACACCTGCGACGTACTGACGCCCTTGTACGTGAATACAAAAACATCATGGGAAATCGAAGCCTTTAAATGAAACAACAATTTCACTGTTACCAGTCACCGTTTTATTTATTTCCACGACGCGTTTCGAAGGTTTAAACCTCCATCATCGGGTGGATTTACATTAGTAAGTATTACATTTGTGTGTGTGTTGTGTTACGATTTTGGAGGAACTTGTGGCACTGCCTAGTGGAGAAAACAAGATACTATTTCATAATACGGTTTAGGATTACTTTTGACAAAAAATTAAACTGATATCTAATGGTAAACAGTAAGTAAGTAAACGAGAGTACCTTCAGTGGTCACAGGTTCCTTCTGCTGCCGTAACACATCACACTTATACTGCCACATTTGTAAACAAATATGGCGTTTGGAACCAGCTGGGTGCGAGGTTCGTGTAGCAGAAGAGAAGATATGATCGCAAAGTGCAAAGAATATACATTGTAACAACATTATTGCAGAATAATTGTTTTAAGCATTTGACAGTGTTTGTTTTGAGGTGTCACATATATGTGTGTGTACTTCAGGTGGTATATAAATCCAATTCTGACAAGTTAAAACAGCTAAACATTCGTCCTCGTTTATACAATCAGGTGAAATGTTAAAATGGCTTAAACTTCATACTTGTTGATAACAATTAGGTGAAATTTTACAGACTTAATTACAAGGATCATATTGGCTATAACAGTAAAATCATACATACATTACACTCTTTGATTGGGATTAATAAACAGATGTGAAGTGAGGGGCTGGAGGCAGAAGGAGAGGTAGAGAGAGGGAAGAAAGGGTGTGTGTGTGTGTGTGTGTGTGTGTGTGTGTGTGTGTGTGTGTGTGTGTGTGAAAGAAAGAGAGAGAGAGAGAGAGGGTGGGAAGAGTGATTATATGAGAGCAAACATGTACATGAAAGGGGTTTTTAAGATTGCATGTTGCATATATTAGCTGCCTAAAGGTTGGGGTAATACATTGGTCAATGCTATAAAATATGCAGATAGATATACATTTGTGCCAGCAGTTGATGTACATACAGTTTCAAGCTGACAAGGGGTACAAGCTGTTGGTGTGATGAATTATCTGTGAATGAGGTCAATCTCTTGTACTCTTTGCAGCTGTCAATATTTATGATAAATGTTAGGTTTGTGTGTGTGTGTGTGTGTGTGTGTATTTTAAGAGTGTAGGCAGTTGTTGAAAACGGAGATGATACTATTGTAAATATTGTCATTTTTGTCATTTAAGATGGACTCTGGTTGTTTCATTTGATGTTTGTATATTTGGAGTGTTTCAAGGATGTCTAGTTTTCTGCCTTTTGGTTGGATGTGTAGGATGCTAATACTTGTGTTGTTAACATGGTGTTTTGTTTCATGCAGGTGGGTAGCTATTGCTGATGTGTGATATTTTTTGTTTTTTAGTGCTGCCATGTGTTCCTTGAACCTAATCTCAAATGATCTGCCTGTCTGGCCTATGTAGAAGCAGTCACAGTCCAAACATTCAATTTTGTACACACATGTGTGATGAAGTGGGTTTCGTGTGCCGATGTTGTGGGGTAACTTCTGTCCAATCCTGTTGTCAGTTGTATAGGATATGCTTATGCCTTTTCGTTTGAAGACATTGGCAGTCTGGTATGAAATGTTACCCAGGAAGAGGATTGTATGGAAGATGTTATTTTCTTTTTTGTGTTGTGATTCCTTTGCCACATTCTACACACCTTTCCTCAACAACACGAACATAACATTCACTGCAGAAGAAGAGGCACTACTCTGCAAAGGCTTAAAACACAATGTTCAAGCTCCGCTGGATCAAAAGAACCAAGAAAAACTCATCACTTGTGCAACACAGATCTCGACCATCGCCCTTAAGAAGCAAACTGACAGAATATCAGCCTGCCACAAAATTAACGAAATCATTGAAAAGGAAATTGCAAAACCATTCCCAGCATACAAGAGAAGAGAGGAAGCCCTTGCACGTACCATTAAGACTAAATTAAACGTGAATAATGCAATAATTGTAAAAGCTGACAAGGGCAACACAACTGTTGTAATGGACAGAACAACATACATAGAAAAAACTTTAGACTTCTTCCAAACCAGCAACGTATCTGAAATACATAAAGATCCAACAGCCAGAATACAAAAGGAGATTAAACACATTTCAAACAACATTAACTTCCTACTCACCATCCAAGAAGCAAGAAACATTGTAACAATGAGCGCACAAGCACCTTACCTTAGATCACAACCAAAGATCCACAAAAATGGGACCCCCATCAGACCCATAGTGAACTGTAGGAACAGCCCAACATTCAAGCTCTATAAAATACTCTTCAGAATTCTCAAACAAGCATACACATTCAATAATGAGAGAACACTTAAAAACACAACAGAATTCACACAAATGTCAAAAACATACAAGTACCTGATGGAGCCACACTTGCCTCATTTGACATACAAAACCTATATTCCTCTGTGCCAATAGATCCCACACTACAGATAATTAATGCCAACCTACATAAACACAAAAAAATCCCTTCAACTCACATTAATGAACTAATGGACCTGCTTGAATTCACACTTTCACACAACTATTTTAAATTTAACAATAAAATCTACAAACAAACAGATGGTCTGGCAATGGGCTCAAATTTTTCCGGATTGCTAGCAGAAATATTTATAAGTAACCTAGAAGACAAAATCCTGAATTCCAATCACCACCTCCTCAAAAATATCATCTACTACTACAGATATGTAGATGATACCATCATTTTAATCAAAGGCACTAAAGATGACATCAGTGAGTTGAATCAGTTCTTCAACAACTCCCATGAAAACATAAAATTCACAGTTGAACACCAAAAAGATGACAGTATAAATTTCTTAGACCTTACCATTAGAATAAAGAATAAGAGACATCAGTCTGAAATTTATTGGAAGCCTACCACAACACATACCACAATTCACAACTCCTCTTGCCACCCCGCAGCACACAAAATGGCAGCATTCCGGTACATGATTAATAGAGCTACCCAACTACCACTCTCAGAAGATAAATGTGACCAAGAAATTGAAATAATAAAACAAACAGCTATTGAAAATGGTTATAACAGCTCCATAGTGGACACCCTAAAACACTCAATAATGGCAAAGGAATCACAACACAAAAAACAAAAAGAAAATAACATCTTCCATACAATCCCCTTTCTGGGTAACATTTCATACCAGATTGCCAATGTCTTCAAACGAAAAGGCATAAGCATATCCTATACAACTGACAACAGGATTGGACAGATGTTACCCCACAACATCGGCACATGAAACCCACTTCATCACACAGGTGTGTACAAAATTGAATGTTTGGACTGTGACTGCTTCTACATAGGCCAGACAGGCAGATCATTTGAGATTAGGTTCAAGGAACACATGGCAGCACTAAAAAAACAAAAAATATCACACATCAGCAATAGCTACCCACCTGCATGAAACAAAACACCATGTTAACAACACAAGTATTAGCATCCTACACATCCAACCACAAGGCAGAAAACTAGACATCCTTGAAACACTCCAAATATACAAACATCAAATGAAACAACCAGAGTCCATCTTAAATGACAAAAATGACAATATTTACAATAGTATCATCTCCGTTTTCAACAACTGCCTACACTCTTAAAATACACACACACACACACACACACACACAAACCTAACATTTATCATAATTATTGACAGCTGCAAAGAGTACAAGAGATTGACCTCATTCACAGATAATTCATCACACCAACAGCTTGTACCCCTTGTCAGCTTGAAACTGTATGTACATCAACTGCTGGCACAAATGTATATCTATCTGCATATTTTATAGCATTGACCAATGTATTACCCCAACCTTTAGGCAGCTAATATATGCAACATGCAATCTTAAAAACCCCTTTCATGTACATGTTTGCTCTCATATAATCACTCTTCCCACCCTCTCTCTCTCTCTCTCTTTCTTTCACACACACACACACACACACACACACACACACACACACACACACACACACACCCTTTCTTCCCTCTCTCTACCTCTCCTTCTGCCTCCAGCCCCTCACTTCACATCTGTTTATTAATCCCAATCAAAGAGTGTAATGTATGTATGATTTTACTGTTATAGCCAATATGATCCTTGTAATTAAGTCTGTAAAATTTCACCTAATTGTTATCAACAAGTATGAAGTTTAAGCCATTTTAACATTTCACCTGATTGTATAAACGAGGACGAATGTTTAGCTGTTTTAACTTGTCAGAATTGGATTTATATACCACCTGAAGTACACACACATATATGTGACACCTCAAAACAAACACTGCCAAATGCTTAAAACAATTATTCTGCAATAATGTTGTTACAATGTATATTCTTTGCACTTTGCGATCATATCTTCTCTTCTGCTACACGAACCTTGCACCCAGCTGGTTCCAGACGCCATATTTGTTTACAAATGTGGCAGTATAAGTGTGATGTGTTACGACAGCAGAAGGAACCTGTGACCACTGAAGGTACTCTCGTTTACTTACTTACTGTTTACCATTAGATATCAGTTTAATTTTTTGTCAAAAGTAATCCTAAACCGTATTGTGAAATAGTATCTTGTTTTCTCCACTAGGCAGTGCCACAAGTTCCTCCAAAATCGTAACACAACACACACACAAATGTAATACTTACTAATGTAAATCCACCCGATGATGGAGATTTAAACCTTCGAAACGCGTCGTGGAAATAAATAAAACGGTGACTGGTAACAGTGAAATTGTTGTTTCATTTAATGTCAGTAACAGTCACGGTAAAGCCTAACCTAAAAATGTTCGCATTTAAAGTAAATCGAAGCCTGCCAATCCACCAAGACATTGAGGCTGCAAACACTAATAGGCTTCGATCTAGGAACTCGCCAACAAGAACAGCAAGGAACTGTGTACAAGAAGGTTTCAGTATCACAAAAGCATGGTCTGAAAAATGGAACGCATGGCAAAATCATAACATGCCTTGCATCACACAAAAGCCACCTGGTTTTGACCTACCATGCAAAACGTGGTCCACTCTAAATACACTCCTGGAAATTGAAATAAGAACACCGTGAATTCATTGTCCCAGGAAGGGGAAACTTTATTGACACATTCCTGGGGTCAGATACATCACATGATCACACTGACAGAACCACAGGCACATAGACACAGGCAACAGAGCATGCACAATGTCGGCACTAGTACAGTGTATATCCACCTTTCTCAGCAATGCAGGCTGCTATTCTCCCATGGACACGATCGTAGAGATGCTGGATGTAGTCCTGTGGAACGGCTTGCCATGCCATTTCCACCTGGCGCCTCAGTTGGACCAGCGTTCGTGCTGGACGTGCAGACCGTGTGAGACGACACTTCATCCAGTCCCAAACATGCTCAATGGGGGACAGATCCGGAGATCTTGCTGGCCAGGGTAGTTGACTTACACCTTCTAGAGCACGTTGGGTGGCACGGGATACATGCAGACGTGCATTGTCCTGTTGGAACAGCAAGTTCCCTTGCCGGTCTAGGAATGGTAGAACGATGGGTTCGATGACGGTTTGGATGTACCGTGCACTATTCAGTGTCCCCTCGACGATCACCAGTGGTGTACGGCCAGTGTAGGAGATCGCTCCCCACACCATGATGCCGGGTGTTGGCCCTGTGTGCCTCGGTCGTATGCAGTCCTGATTGTGGCGCTCACCTGCACGGCGCCAAACACGCATACGACCATCATTGGCACCAAGGCAGAAGCGACTCTCATCGCTGAAGACGACACATCTCCATTCGTCCCTCCATTCACGCCTGTCGCGACACCACTGGAGGCGGGCTGCACGATGTTGGGGCGTGAGTGGAAGACGGCCTAACGGTGTGCGGGACTGTAGCTCAGCTTCATGGAGACGGTTGCGAATGGTCCTCGCCGATACCCCAGGAGCAACAGTGTCCCTAATTTGCTGGGAAGTGGCGGTGCGGTCCCCTACGGCACTGCGTAGGATCCTACGGTCTTGGCGTGCATCCGTGCGTCGCTGCGGTCCGGTCCCAGGTCGACGGGCACGTGCACCTTCCGCCGACCACTGGCGACAACATCGATGTACTGTGGAGACCTCACGCCCCACGTGTTGAGCAATTCGGCGGTACGTCCACCCGGCCTCCCGCATGCCCACTATACGCCCTCGCTCAAAGTCCGTCAACTGCACATACGGTTCACGTCCACACTGTCGCGGCATGCTACCAGTGTTAAAGACTGCGATGGAGCTCCGTATGCCATGGCAAACTGGCTGACACTGACGGCGGCGGTGCACAAATGCTGCGCAGCTAGCGCCATTCGACGGCCAACACCGCGGTTCCTGGTGTGTCTGCTGTGCCGTGCGTGTGATCATTGCTTGTACAGCCCTCTCGCAGTGTCCGGAGCAAGTATGGTGGGTCTGACACACCGATGTCAATGTGTTCTTTTTTCCATTTCCAGGAGTGTAGGATTAGAACTCGTCATGGCAGATGTGCTTACTCCCTGTATAAATGGGGTAAAATACCATCCCCTCAGTGTGACTGCGGGGAAAGTCAGACCATCAGCCACATTGTTGGAGAGTGTTCCAGAAGAGCTTATAATGGAGCCCCAACGACTTCCTGCTCGCAACTCCAGAGTCGATATATTATACACTCCTGGAAATGGAAAAAAGAACACATTGACACCGGTGTGTCAAACCCACCATACTTGCTCCGGACACTGCGAGAGGGCTGTACAAGCAATGATCACAAGCACGGCACAGCGGACAAACCAGGAACCGCGGTGTTGGCCGTCGAATGGCGTTAGCTGCGCAGCATTTGTGCACCGCCGCCGTCAGTGTCAGCCGGTTTGCCGTGGCATACGGAGCTCCATCGCAGTCTTTAACACTGGTAGCATGCCGCGACAGCGTGGACGTGAACCGTATGTGCAGTTGACGGACTTTGAGCGAGGGCGTATAGTGGGCATGCGGGAGGCCGCGTGGACGTACCGCCGAATTGCTCAACACGTGGGGCGTGAGGTCTCCACAGTACATCGATGTTGTCGCCAGTGGTCGGCGGAAGGTGCACGTGCCCGTCGACCTGGGACCGGACCGCAGCGACGCACGGATGCACGCCAAGACCGTAGGATCCTACGCAGTGCCGTAGGGGACCGCACCGCCACTTCCCAGCAAATTAGGGACACTGTTGCTCCTGGGGTATCGGCGAGGACCATTCGCAACCGTCTCCATGAAGCTGGGCTACGGTCCCGCACACCGTTAGGCCGTCTTCCGCTCACGTCCCAACATCTTGCAGCCCGCCTCCAGTGGTGTCGCGACAGGCGTGAATGGAGGGACGAATGGAGACGTGTCGTCTTCAGCGATGAGAGTCGCTTCTGCCTTGGTGCCAATGATGGTCGTATGCGTGTTTGGCGCCGTGCAGGTGAGCGTCACAATCAGGACTGCATACGACCGAGGCACACAGGGCCAACACCCGGCATCATGGTGTGGGGAGCGATCTCCTACACTGGCCGTACACCACTGGTGATCGTCGAGGGGACACTGAATAGTGCACGGTACATCCAAACCGTCATCGAACCCATCGTTCTACCATTCCTAGACCGGCAAGGGAACTTGCTGTTCCAACAGGACAATGCACGTCCGCATGTATCCCGTGCCACCCAACGTGCTCTAGAAGGTGTAAGTCAACTACCCTGGCCAGCAAGATCTCCGGATCTGTCCCCCATTGAGCATGTTTGGGACTGGATGAAGCGTCGTCTCACGCGGTCTGCACGTCCAGCACGAACGCTGGTCCAACTGAGGCGCCAGGTGGAAATGGCATGGCAAGCCGTTCCACAGGACTACATCCAGCATCTCTACGATCGTCTCCATGGGAGAATAGCAGCCTGCATTGCTGCGAAAGGTGGATATACACTGTACTAGTGCCGACATTGTGCATGCTCTGTTGCCTGTGTCTATGTGCCTGTGGTTCTGTCAGTGTGATCATGTGATGTATCTGACCCCAGGAATGTGTCAATAAAGTTTCCCCTTCCTGGGACAATGAATTCACGGTGTTCTTATTTCAATTTCCAGGAGTGTATTAATAGACTTGATGTTTGTTTGTAATCCGTAAACTTTGTTGTATTAGTAATGTTGGTTTGCGGTTAGTAAAGTTTGTTATATTAGTGATTTGTCCGTTTCTTATGTGTCTGTATTGCCATACGATAAATAAAAATAAATTTAAAAAAATAAAATAAAATAACCTGAGACTGGACAGATTCCGGAGATTGCAGGACAATACAGTGTCAGAGACAAATAAATCTGCATGATAAGTTCTGTATTTTATTTGTAGAAGCACCAAAATTACTCAGAAGATTTCATACAGTCAGAACAAAATGAGAAGCTCTATCATTTAACTTCTCGTCAAAGTAGAGTTCTTTGGTAACTGATCACAATAGCGGTTGCAGAAATTCTTGGAGACCATAGAGGCCGTGTGACATTGACACAAACATCCCAGTATTCGCCTAATTTGGAAAGATATGAATGGCTAACGATTTCAACCCATATCCTCCCGACTGGAGGTTGATTACCTTAGTCACAGTGATATTACTCATGGTTTCAGTGTGTCATAGCAGTATCCCGTAGGCAAATCCAGCCTTCACTGTTTCATAATATTTGCAGGTTACAGCATATTATCTTAGAAACAAATCCACTGTATGTGTCTTTAACATACAGGGCGTCTCAAATCTTTTGCGTCAGATGGAAACAATTGATAGTAGGTCCACAACCCACTGTGTCATGTCAGTATCGCTTAGGCAAAGCCAACCCTCACAGTTTCAGAATATTTGCAGGTTACAGCTCCTGTGTGACTGTGAAAGACAGATTAAACGAAAGGAACATTTGCTGGTATAATCATTTTCTGAAGCTAGTATTTAACAATTCCTTTTATAAACTGAAACGTCTTTTTCTTGCTGCAGTGTAACATTTATTTTCCAGCGGCGTATCACCTTCTACAGTGTGTCTCAAACCTTTTGCGTCGAATTGGAACAGGTGAAAGTGGGTCCACAATGGTCAGAAATGCATATTTATTGTGTTATGATTCCACAACCCATTCTACTGAGATAGGAAATGAATGGTTGGAAATGCTTATTCATTATGTTATAGACATATACAGCATACACTGTGTAACAAAAATGTAGCTCATAGTAATTGTTCAAATTGATGGCCATCAGTCTCAATGCATTTATTGCAGTGGTGCATGGAGTTCTGCTGCACTCTCACAAAGATCCTGGGTGTGTGTTGTAGACTGGAACAGGCAGTGGGTTATAGACAGTGTGCATCCCTGACCCCGAAAAAGACATACTGTACATAACTCATGGCACATGCATCACGTGAGGACCACATACAGTAATGTGTGTCGCCTGCACACCGTTATCTCTGCTATCAGTTGTCCATTGCATCAGACAGACTGTGATATGTCCACAGTGGAGGGTGTTACTGTGTACTGTACATGATGCATAGCCAAAAACAGAATGCTAGTCGTGACGAGAGTTGGCAGACCTACATTTAATGTATGGTGTAGCACAATGTAGTGCCCCTTAAACAGTGCGAATGTACAGAGAACTTTCCCAACAAGCGTTATCCTAACTGGAAGAACTTTACCTCCATTGATACCAACTTATGAGAGATGGAATCGCTTATGTCACAGAGAGCCAGCGAAGGTTCCTGCCCAAGAGATCCAAACACCAGACTTTGAGGACATGACATTGGATTGTGTGGCTGATCACCCATCAATAAGCACCTGTAGCACACTAGTGAAACACACACTTCGAAGGATACAGTGTAGGGAGTATAGGTGGAACACATATTACACCCCTATTATGAAGAATTTGTACAAGCACTGGGACCAGCAGTTTTTGAGCCCCACATTCATTTCTGTCAATGGATTTGCAGTGCTGAAACGCTGTTTTTATTGTTGAGGGATGAGGCCTCATTTATTCATGATGGTATTTTCAACAGGCACAACAGTAATGTCTAGAGTGAGGACAATCCCCACACCATTCACATGGGTGCGCACCAGCAACGATTCTCTGTCAAAATGGGTGAACATTGTTGAAGGACATCTAATAGAACTTTATTTGCTGCCTCCACATTTGACTGGTGCATGCCATCTGTCGTTTCTGCCAAATGTGCTGCCACTGTTCTTGAAGACTGTATGTATCCATTGTTGTCTATGAAAGAATGTGGTTTCAACACGATGATTCGCCAGCCCACTTCGATGTTAATGTCTGCCAGCACCTGAACAACAAGTACCCGCATTGTTGGATTGGCGGTCCCATGGCCAGCGCAATATCTCATACCTTTGGACTTTTTCCCCTGGGGTTACGTCAAGACGTTGGTGTATGAAGACGTGGTTGCTGGGGTCAAGCTGCCTGTCTCCTGGGACAACAGGCACCAGGGAACTTTGAGAGAGTGCATCAGAACTTCATATTCCATTGCCATGCATGCATTGAGACTGGTGGTCGTACTTGAGCAATTACTGTGAAATACGTTGTTGTTAAATGGTGCACACTATGTATGTCCATAACACAATAAATAGGCCTATGCATTTCTGACCTTTGTTTCCCTATCTTAATATAATCGGTTGTGGACCCACTTCCACCTGTTTCAATTTGACCCAAAAGGTTTGAGACACATTGTAAAAGGTGATACGCTGCTGGAAAATAAATATTACACTGCAGCAATAAAAAGACGTTTCAGTTTATAAAAGGAATAGTTACATACTGGTTTCAGAAAATGGTTACACCAGCAAATGTTCCCTTTCGTTTAATCTGTCTTTCACAGTCACACAGGGGCTGCAACATGCAAATATTCTGAAATTGTGAAGGTTGGCTTTGCCTAAGCGATACTGCCATGACATTCTGGGTTGTGGACCTACTACGAACTGTTTCAATCTCACCCAAAAGGTTTGAGACACCCGTTTGTTAAAGGCACATTCAGTTGATTTGTTTCTAAGATAATATGAGTAGAATCCACGCAGGATACGGTGGACGATGCGCTCTGACCAAATTTCCAAAGCGCTGGGCGAGTTCGTTCGTTTGTTCCAAAGCGAAGGCCGAAACCGTTTGCCCCCTTTCGGCTGGTCAGCGTCAAGCTGCGATGAGCAAATCGAGGTGCACTCCCTGCAATCTTTCTCAAATGACTTTACAGAAACTATTCTGGTTAAAAAAATCATTATTGCGTTACTTATAGCTTTGTGTGTCAGCTTCATGATGAATTGCCTATCAGTTCGTTAATGCTCATATACTCATGCTCATAAATTAAGGATAATTGCAGAATGTGGTGCCACAGCACGTGTCACTACACAAAACTGACGCTAATAGCATAGGCACATAGGGAACACACACAACACAGATCTTTAAGTCCACGGTATTGGTGATAAGTTGAGAAAACCGTCCCGAAAAACATGTGCTTCAAAACGCCACTGTTTCCTGCGCATGTACCCCGACATCAATATGGGATATGACCACCATGCACACGTACATAAGCCGCACAACGGGTTGGCATGCTCTGGATCAGGTTGTCGAGCAGCTGCTGGGGTACAGTCTCCCATTCCATTCTTGCACCAGTGCCTGTCGGAGCTCCTGAAGTGTCCTAGGGCGATATGTCGACCGACAGCATCGCAGACGTGCTCGATGGGGTTTAGGTCTGGAGAACAGATAGGGCACTCCATTCGCCTGATATTTTCTGTTTCAAGGTACTCCTCCACAATGGCAGCTCGGTGGGGCCGTGCGTTATCATCCATCAGGAGGAAGGTGGGACCCACTGCACCCCTGAAAAGTCGGAAATACTGGTGCAAAATGACGTCCCAATACACCTGACCTGTTACAGTTCCTCTGTCAAAGAGATGCAGGGCTGTACGTGCACCAATCATAATCCCACCCCACACCATCAAACCACGACCTCCATACAGGTCCCTTCCAAGGACATTAAGGGGTTGGTATCTGGTTTCTGGTTCACGCCAGAGGAAAACCCGGCGAGAATCACCGTTCAGATTATACCTGGACTCGTCCGTGAACGTAACCTGGGACCACTGTTCCATTGACGATGTACTGTGTTCTTGACACCAGGCTTTACGGGCTCTCGTGTGACCAGGGGTAAGTGGAATGCATCTTGCAGGTCTCCAACGAATAAACCATGTCTCTTCAGTCGTCTGTAGACTGTGTGTCTGGAGACAACTGTTCCAGTGGCTGCAGTAAGGTCCCGAATAAGGCTACCTGCAGTACTCCGTGGCCGTCTGCGGGCACTGATGGTGAGATATCGGTCTTCTTGTGGTGTTGTACACTGTGTACGTCCCGTACTGTAGCGCCTGGACACATTTCCTGTCTGCTGGTATCGTTGCCATAATCTTGAGAACACACTTTGTGGCACATGGAGGGCCCATGCTAGGACCTGCTGTGTTTGAGCAGCCTCCATTCGCCCCACTCTTCTACCCCTCATAACGTCATCAATATGTGTTCTTTGAGCCATTTTCAACACACTCACCATTAGCATGTCTGAAAACGTCTGCACGCTTACTCGCTGCACGGTACTCTGACATGCACCAACACACCTCTGCGTATGTGGACTGCTGCCAGCGCCACCGTGCGACGACCGCAGGTCAAATGCCCTGCATGGCCATACACCGAGGTGATTTAAACTCGCAAACCGCCCACCAGAGCGTTGTTTCACCATGTATTAGCATTATCCTTAATTTATGAGCATGGGTGTAGTTACTGTGATATCTGCACTGCGCGAAATTCCAAAAACTTTACAATGAAAAATAGTAGTCATTATGATTTTGCGTTAGGTGGATATATTTCATAACATGTTGCTGCGAGTGAAATTAAGCTAACATATCGAACTTTTGTGTAGACTTATGTGGAGATATATGTCAACAATCTCAAGAAATTTCATTAGATGTAGCACACTCATTTGCGATCATGTGCGCCAGCGATAAGGTCAGAACGAAGTACACACAGCATTCCACATGTTTTTAAATGGTTCGACGTGTCAAAATGAGATTTTGACAAATGGTAGCATGCAAAGAGGAGCATATTTTGCCTTACGATTATTATGGAAAACTTCATTATCTACTGTGTTAGTCCACTATCTACAGACTTCTTCGGCGAAAGAATGTAATTTATAAGGGCCATCCATAGCTAGTGAAACGAGAAATATTATGGGTTTTGGAACAACAAAAGAGAAGACATACATGTTTTGGTACGGGGGATGTGTATTTTCCTTAGTTCCTCACTTACTGAATAATAAATCAGTACTTCAGAATTCTCTCGCAACTGTATCTGCACGGAATATTAGTGAGGTGACATTGTGTAAACACTAATGTGTTTTGGCAAAAGATGCAAATTTTAACATGGCAACAAGAAAAATGTAGATTTCACTCAAAATTCTCTACTGGTAATGCTTCTCTGCAAATTACAAATGGTTAACAAGCCAGACGAAATAAATCGCTACTTTTGCCGCATTTTAAGCGAAATTCTTTTCATAAACTTACCAAAGCAGAGGTGACAGTAGATCTTTCTGAATGGTCACCTTGCAAGTGTGAGCGTAGAGGGACTGCACTTAATATTTACAAAAAATGTGAGAGTCAGATTCAGTTTAGAATGGCACTTCCCCTCCAGCACTTGGCATTCCTCCTACTGTGCGTGCCCGCAACTCCCACCACTACTGCTCTTCCCACTCGTGCACTGCCGACTGCACAGCTACCGGCCATGTTATTCTGCACGCACTCTAAAGTTTCTGTTCCAGCAGGATGCTTTTGATCAGATAGCCTAAAAATAAAATCACATAATTCTTTTCATAAGCAAAATGTCTCTACAGTTAGTTGCTTTTCCAGCCAAAACATGTGTTGCCTCTCACCTGGTCATAATTTGTAAGGGAAGTGGTTGTGGCATCAGATGGGAGGAAACATAGACTTTGGCTGGACAGATGTGTAAACGTTAAGTAACATTTTATTTATAAAAAAATGGTATAAACTGTTTCGAAATAACATTATCTGATCAAAACCATCTAGATAGCTATTAGTGGACATTAACATGGGGCAAGACCACCTTTCACCTTTGTGACAGATCAAACTCAGTGATGTGTCTGATAGTCTGTGGAGGAATGGGAGCCCATTCCTCCTCAAGAAACGAAACCAGAGAAGGTAGTGAAGTTGGACGCTGCGGTCTGGAGTGAAGTCGACATGCTGACTCATCCCAGAGGCGTTCCACTGAGTTGAGGTCGGGAATCTGTGGTCGGCAACGCCTACACTGTGTGATCAAAAGTATCCGTACATCTGGCTGAAAATAGCTTACAAGTTCGTGGGGCCCTCCATCGGTAATGCTGGAATTCAATATGGTGTTGACCCAACCTTAGTCTTCACGACGGCTTCCGCTCTCGCAGGCATACGTTCATGACGGCTTCCACTCTCGCAGGCATACGTTCAATCAGGTTCTGGAAGATTTCTTGGGGAATGGCAGCCCATTCGTCACAGGGTGCTGCACTGAGGAGAGGTATCGATGTCGGTCGGTGAGGCCTGGTACGAAGTCGGCGTTGCAAAACATCCCAAAGGTGTTCTGCACGATTCAGGTCAGGACTCTGAACAGGCCAGTTCATTACAGGGATGTTATTGTCGTACAACCACTCCGCCACAGGCCGTGCATTATCAACAGGTGCTCGATCGTGTTGGAAGGTGCAATCGTCATCTCCGAACTGCTCTCCAACAGTGGGAATCAAGAAGGTGCTTAAAACGTCAATGTAGGCCTGTGCTGTGATACCGCCACGTAAAACAACAAGGGGTGCATGCTCCCTCCATGAACAACACGACCACACCATAACACCACCGCCTCCGAATTTTACTGTTGGCACTACAAACGCTGGCAGATGACGTTCACCGGGCATTCGCCATACCCACACCCTGCCATCGGACCGTCAAATTGTGTACCGTGATTAGTCACTCCATACAACGTTTTTCCACTGTTCAGTGGTCCCACGTCTATGCTCCTTACACCAAGTGAGGCGTCGTTTGGCATTTACCAGCCTGATGTGTGGCTTATGAGCAGCCGCTCGACCATGAAATCCAAGTTTTCTCACCTCTCGCTTAACTGTGATAGTGTTTGCAGTGGGTCTTGATGCAGCTTGGAATTCCTGTGTGATGGTCTGGATAGATGTCTGCCTATTGCACACTACGACCCTCTTTAACTGTCGGCGGTCTCCAGTCAACAGACGAGGTCGGCCTGTACGCTTTTGTGCTGTGCGTGTCCCTTCACGTTTCCACTTCACTATCACATCGGAAGCAGTGGACCTAGGGATGTTTAGGAGTGTGGAATACAGGCGTGTGACATAAGTGACAACCAATCACCTGACCATGTACGAAGTACGTGAGCTCCACGGAGAGCCCCATTCTGCTGTCTCACAATGTCTAATGACTACTGAGGTCGCTGAGATGGAATACCTGGCAGTAGGTGGCAGCACAATGCACATAATACGAAAAACGTATGTTTTTGGGGGATGTCCGGATAATTTTGATCACATAGTGCATATAAGACAATAAGCTTCTGGCGCAGTTGTTAGGTCGGTCACTGCTTCTACATTGGCAGGTTATCAAGATTTAAGTAAGTGTGAACGTGGTTTTATAGTCGGCGCACGAGCGATGGAAACAGCATCTCCGAGGTACCGATGAAGAGGGGACTTTCCCGTACAACTATTTCACGAGTATACCGTGAATATCAGGAATCCGGTAAAACATCAAATCTCCGACATCGCTGCGGCCAGAAAAAGATCCTTCTAGTACGGAACCAACGGCGACTGAATAGAATCGTTCACGTGACAGAAGTGCAACCCTTCCGCAGATTGCTGCAGGTTTGAATGCTAGGCCATCAAGAAGTGTCAGCGTACGAACCATTCAACGAAACATTCGTGTACCCTTGATGACTGCGCGACACAAAGCTTACTCCTCGCCTGGACCCGTCAACACCGACACTGGACTGTTGATGACAGGAAACATGTTGCCTGGTCGGTCGAGTCTCGTTTGAAATTGTATCGAGCAGATGGACGTTTAAGGCCGTCTATATACGACACTGACAGGTGACAGGCACGTAAGCATTCTGTCTGATCACGTTCTTCCATTTATGACCACTGTGTATTCCCACAGACGTGGGCAATTCCAGCAGGAGAATGCGGCACCACACACGTCCAGAATTGCTATAGAGTGGCTCTTCTGAGTTTAACACTTTCGCTGGTTACCGAACTCCCCAGACACGAACATTATTGAACATATCTGAGATTCCTTGCAACGTGCTGTTCAGAAGAGATCTCCACCCCTGGTACTCTTACGGATTTATGGACAGCCCTGAAGGATTGACGGTGTCAGTTCCCTCCAGCACTGCTTCAGACACTAGTCGAGTCCATGCCACGTCGTGTTGTGGCATTTCTCCATGCTCGCGGGGAACCTACACGATGTTAGTCACGTGTAGCAGTTTCTTTGGCTCTTCAGTGTATTAAAAATATATGTATGTTTCACATCTCCTCCTAGGTTACTGAACAGGTTTCAACAGAACTTGGTGCACATACCGCTTGAAGTCATCGCTATGGGGCTAAAAGCACCTCCCTGCTATAGGGACGAGAGGGGAGCGAGGGAGGGAGTTGAAATACACTCCTGGAAATGGAAAAAAGAACACATTGACGCCGGTGTGTCAGACCCACCATACTTGCTCCGGACACTGCGAGAGGGCTGTACAAGCAATGATCACACGCACAGCACAGCGGACACACCAGGAACCGCGGTGTTGGCCGTCGAATGGCGCTAGCTGCGCAGCATTTGTGCACCGCCGCCGTCAGTGTCAGCCAGTTTGCCGTGGCATACGGAGCTCCATCGCAGTCTTTAACACTGGTAGCATGCCGCGACAGCGTGGACGTGAACCGTATGTGCAGTTGACGGACTTTGAGCGAGGGCGTATAGTGGGCATGCGGGAGGCCGCGTGGACGTACCGCCGAATTGCTCAACACGTGGGGCGTGAGGTCTCCACAGTACATCGATGTTGTCGCCAGTGGTCGGCGGAAGGTGCACGTGCCCGTCGACCTGGGACCGGACCGCAGCGACGCACGGATGCACGCCAAGACCGTAGGATCCTACGCAGTGCCGTAGGGGACCGCACCGCCACTTCCCAGCAAATTAGGGACACTGTTGCTCCTGGGGTATCGGCGAGGACCATTCGCAACCGTCTCCATGAAGCTGGGCTACGGTCCCGCACACCGTTAGGCCGTCTTCCGCTCACGTCCCAACATCTTGCAGCCCGCCTCCAGTGGTGTCGCGACAGGCGTGAATGGAGGGACGAATGGAGACGTGTCGTCTTCAGCGATGAGAGTCGCTTCTGCCTTGGTGCCAATGATGGTCGTATGCGTGTTTGGCGCCGTGCAGGTGAGCGTCACAATCAGGACTGCATACGACCGAGGCACACAGGGCCAACACCCGGCATCATGGTGTGGGGAGCGATCTCCTACACTGGCCGTACACCACTGGTGATCGTCGAGGGGACACTGAATAGTGCACGGTACATCCAAACCGTCATCGAACCCATCGTTCTACCATTCCTAGACCGGCAAGGGAACTTGCTGTTCCAACAGGACAATGCACGTCCGCATGTATCCCGTGCCACCCAACGTGCTCTAGAAGGTGTAAGTCAACTACCCTGGCCAGCAAGATCTCCGGATCTGTCCCCCATTGAGCATGTTTGGGACTGGATGAAGCGTCGTCTCACGCGGTCTGCACGTCCAGCACGAACGCTGGTCCAACTGAGGCGCCAGGTGGAAATGGCATGGCAAGCCGTTCCACAGGACTACATCCAGCATCTCTACGATCGTCTCCATGGGAGAATAGCAGCCTGCATTGCTGCGAAAGGTGGATATACACTGTACTAGTGCCGACATTGTGCATGCTCTGTTGCCTGTGTCTATGTGCCTGTGGTTCTGTCAGTGTGATCATGTGATGTATCTGACCCCAGGAATGTGTCAATAAAGTTTCCCCTTCCTGGGACAATGAATTCACGGTGTTCTTATTTCAATTTCCAGGAGCGTAGCAGAGTAATCTACAATAAGCGGACATCCATATTTTACTCATCCATTATTTGAGAATGAGAGTACTTAGCGACTTGCAAGAAACTTTGAATATAATTTTAAACCTTTATGAAACTTTTTCTAGCTGACGACCCCCACAAAATGATGACAAGAAAACTTACTACATTTTCGCTGTTCATGCAGCGAAACTGCCGCACGAAGCAAGACGCTTCTTTACTACTAACTGCATGCGCAACACTTTTTGCAGACAGTATTCACATACAACACAGAATGTATCAGAAAAACTACATCATTTATAGTACGACACACAGTTCAGGAGATATTTTAATTTAGCTCGTTCGTATCTGGATCGACACATTACAATGAATTATAGTAATGGATATTAAATAGAGATCAATTAAGTTTACGGAGTGGTAAGATATGTTTCATACAAACTCTCGGCGCTTGATATGGCTTTTTTTGTTAAATGTCTGTTCATGTGTTTTTAACCGTGGTTCTTCCCTCTGTGTTTTCACTAAAATCGGACTTCGTAATAAGACAGCACCCGAAGACGACGGTGGATCGAGCTGGGCAACTTTTTGCTTAGAAGTACGGAACCTTTTTGTCATGCCAAGTCACCCAACATTCTCAGAATGACTAAAGATACAAAATAAAACATACACAGGTTAGGGATAACAGTATATTCTGAAATAAAACACAATTAAACTACGACACTTACACTGAGACTTGCATTATGCAATCACGAGTGCCGATTAGTTGAAACTCGTGAATGTATTAATAAAATAATGTAGTATTAATAACGGTGTGCCAAAAAGGGTACGATCTGGACAAGACCTAGAAAACGAAAGTGCCTCTTATACCACCATTAATCATACCATCAAAAATCTTAAAATGTTTCCAGCGGCTGCATACAATATTTATACAGCCGTGGACTATATCTATGGCTCAAATTATTTGTTTATTTCGTTACTTATAATTACGTTTTCTGCTAATAAAAGCTCAGCATGCAAATGTGCCTTTAAAATATGATGTCATAAACATTTTGCTACATCATGCAATAAGTTTAAATTTATTACTTCGTTGCTACAAAATCTACTCGCAACACTTCTCTCAGAGAGTACCCACATACGCCACTGAATGTTCCTACAAAAATATATCATTTTACGATGCGTAGTTTACGAGATACGACATCGAACACTAAGATGCGTGGAAAACTGCGGCATCATGCGTGACGTCTTAATTTATTACTTCTTCACTATCGATTCTATTAATAACACATGCCGCAGGCAGTAGACACATATGGCACTGGATGTACCTGCGAAGTTATGTTACTGTACAGCATGTAGTTCAGGAGATACGTCATAAACGCGCGGCCGCTACGGTCACAGGTTCGAATCCTGCCTCGGGCATGGATGTGTGTGATGTCAGTAGGTTAGTTAGGTTTAAGTAGTTCTTAGTCTAGGGGACTGATGACCTCAGATGTTAAGTCCCATAGTGCTTAGAGCCATATGAACCATTTTTTGTTAAATACATCTGAAATATATTTGACGTGTGCGTAGGCGGCAAAGCCACCGGTAAAAGCCCTGGAACGATTTCAGCCAAATTTGGTACACACATCAGTTACAATCTGGAAATAAATTCTGTGAGGTAAGAACCATCAGATCCTGTCGATGTGAGCGTGATAACGCGGAGAGGAATGGGGACAAGAGAAGATGGATAGACAGGGAACGGGGAAGGACGAGATAGGCACAGACGAGGGTGAAGGGGGGATTGACAGAAAGAGGAGGAGGAGGGGATGGACTAATATAAGACTGGAATAAATACATACCGGGATATCGTCGGGTGCTCAGCTAGTATTTCGTAAGACCGGTCAAATCTAGCTCTGTCCTTGTCTGTAAATGCTTCCCCCTGACTCTCAGCCTTGTATCTTCTTTCTCACATCGACAGTGCTGCAGTGCTAATTCAAGCGTCCATTGAACCTACTTTCGTATTTAAGTACTGGTGTCGTAAGGGAGGTGCAAATAATGAGGATTATTCCGAGGTGTGTAGGTAGCGAACACTTTCACCAGCAGCAATTCACGCGTCTAAGCACGCACCTCCACAGTCTCTCCCTACGATCGCCATTGTAACAGTCTAAGTTGAACAGAGTGAGATTTACCTCTTCTTTCTTGAAGAAGAAGATGAAACATTCAGCTCCGTGATTAGTAACGCAGTGCAATGGTAAATAATGTAAATAATATCGCCGTGTGTTCCGAAGTTATGCAGGTATCATTTTCAGAGTGAAGCAATTTAGAATTGAAATAAACTGCCTCGCTTTTCAGGAATGTATTGTAAAAGCTTTTACACAAATATATCCTGTTGTCTGACGTACACGCAATACGTCCACCCAGAATCACGGACAAGAAGGGACAGATAGCTTGAAAGGGTACAGTACCGCCCGACATTGAAAATAGGTACAACATTCTTCGTTATTCTTGTCAGAACAACATATGTTTTGTAATAATAACTCAGTTTCACTTAATACACCGAAGCCGGATACCAGTGTGGAAAAGAAGGACAATTTATTTATTTAATTGATCACATGTGCACTCCCACAAAATAAATCTCTGCATTCAATTTGGTGAGATCTGTGAAATGAATGGCTGAGGCTCTGAGCACTATGGGACTTAACATCTATGGTCATCAGTCGAAATGAATGAATGTATGGTCGTCTGCTAACCGCAGATAGTGAATGTGAATATATGATCATCTTTGAGACGATCCTTTCGTCACCTTTGGTGGAACCAAAGAGATGAAATTTACCGGAGCTTTGAGCGTCTGAAATGTGGCTGACCAATACGGTAGCACGGTGCTCCCCCACTTCGGCAGAGGTGCGAGATGACCTGGAGAACGGCCATGTTTTCAGCACTCTTGCGCTGGATCTTGTGTTGGTAAGACCTGTCTTAGGTGTGCTCTGTAAAGACAAAAGAGTGGAGAGAATAGTATGCATGTGGAATACTTAAGAGTAGTTTGGAATAATAATTTCCCTAATTCAGGAACTTTTGTGGGGAGAATTAAATGTCAGGCAGGTAATATTAAGGGGATCGAAGTAATCTTCGGAAGTGACCAACGGTCACAATGAAACCACGTGTAGCAATAAGTTGAAATACATTCGAGTGCTAAAGTTAAGCTGAATTACTGGCGTGTGTACTATAAGTTGGAAATATTTAAGAAATGGCGTGGCACGTGGTGAGTACTGTGTGAGTCTCAATCTGTGTATGAGACAAAGGATAAAGATAAGTATTCGGCCATGGTATCAGTTGAGGACTCACGTGTGTGACGAATATGTTCTTAATATTACTTCGCGTGTTATGTTTCCGTGTGACGCTTGATTCAAACTATAATACTCTGAGAGTGAAGCAAGGTGAGTCAGCCGTCTATCTAGAAACGGCACTTGGCTTGCATTGCACAGGAAGACGTGCACATATCCTCCAGAGTTCATAGTAGGAAAGAAAAGTTACGAACTGGGGCAGTGTCGTGTGAAACTGGGATGAATAGTAATTGAAGTGGGAAAGCTGAAAGTGATGTGATTATAACGTTGTGACTATTCCTTGTGTTGTATTCCATGTTGCCAGTGTGGTTTATTTCATGTAATTTAAGTATGTGTGGTTTGCATGGGAGAGTAGCAAGATAGGTTCAGAGGCAGTGGGTCATGCATGTTGCATTTTTGTACCGCTCGGTCTGGAGGAAAGTTTCGTGGTGATGGTTGTGAGAGTCGAAGTGTGAGATATAGCAAAAGATCCACCATCTTATCCAGAAAGTGCACTGTAGTATTAGATAATTACGAGACCATAAGATAGAGAATCACCAATGTAAAGCCATTCCCACTGGGCGGAGTTTCTCATGTGTAATTGTTGTAGAAAATGTAACGGTGTGTTTAGGTTATAGAATTTATCGGAATAAAAAAGACAGTGAAAGGAAAAAGATTGCTGGCCTTTTACTTCGAATAGTATGTTGTCATGATATCCAGAATTTATAATGTGTGCTCCATTCATATTCAGTGCGATGGCCACTTGTTGATCAAAGTCTTTGGGTAAGAAAGAAAATGTGGTATTGCCAGAGCGTAGTGAACAATCAGAGTTGTGTAAATTCCTAATAGTCAGATGTACGTTATCCGTTTCCGTTGCGTAATATTCAAACAGGAGAATAATTTGTAACTTAATTGTGAGTACTAAAGCTCATGTTACTTGATAAATAAGAATGAATCCACTCGCTTGGCAGACCACTCATCTTGCAGGCCTGTCTGCTTGATGCCACAGTATGAGCAAGGCATGTGGGTGCCTCTCAAGCTGTAGGGTGAAAATTTGATGTCGGCTTAAGGGAACATTAGAATACAGATATTTCTTTTCGTATATATCTCTTTTTGGCGCGAGCATGTTTATATTGCATCTTTGCTCCGCACAGTTTTCCAATCCTTGTTAAATGACGTATACTTTATGGCCAAACGAAAATAAGGTCTATCAGAAAGCATTCGACTTGTTTCTCGTCTGCAGGATAGAGGCATATCGAATAGAAATGCACATTGAGGAAGTACGTTAAAGTTCTTTATGAATCAGCAGTAGACAAATAACTGAAGAGTGATCACCGGTCTTTTTGTAAGTTGTTTACAGACTTACAGAATTGTATTGGTCTTAACAATTCTCGGATGAATTGTTTGTGTTTCAGCATGCTGGGAAATATATATCTCTAGCACCAGTTCACGAGTTAACGTTTTGGAAAGAATTAGCTTACTTAAACAACAAAGGATCCACAACGCCTGATTTGTCTTATCTTTGCAACCGTTTTTCTTTGTGATTTGCAAAAACAGGAGAGTGTCACTCACTCCCACTAGCCCTCTTTTGTAAATTTCACACCATGGTGTGGCCAGTGTAAATTCTTCTGGTCCGGAAATGAACTGTCGCAAACATTACCAGGCAACACTGGCCGAGAATGTTGCTGAAGATATCGCTGTATGTCATGTGGCCGACAATGTAGCCGTTTAACATTGCCGAGCCACAGGAGGTGGACAAAATTTGGTAGTACCAAAAACACATTACCATCGCTAACGCCGTGTAGGATAACTGTTGGCACTCAAAACAACATCCAGGTACTGGCTCCGTATGGTTTTCAAGAGAATCTTACACCATCCTTCCTGAAAATAGTGGCAAGTTTAGGAAACGATGATGGACGTGGGTGGCGATCACGAACCCTTCCCTCCAAAATAGACAACAAAGGCTCAATAATATTGATACCTGGTGACTGTAGTGGCCAGGGGAGAAGCGGCAGTTCATCCAGGTGGTCAGAAAACCAATCCTGGAGGATGCGAACTGTGTCAAAGGGACTCTGTCGTGTTGGAATACACCGTCACCATTGGGGAACGAATATTTACCGTGACATGGACGTGACCAGCCAGTTGGTCACATAATACTTCATAGGATAGCGACCTTGCAGAGTACCCATGGGGCCCATGGAATACCACCTTATGGCTGCCCAAATGATGTTGGGGGCATGTTTCGCTCTTGGGACGTAAACTCTGTCGGAAATTGGAGAGTGATCCAACCAAATGACTCTCTTCCATTGCTCCACAGTCTAGGTTTTATGGCTTCACCACTACGTTTTCCTATTATGGACATTTGCATCAGTGATGAATGGTTTGGAATTCAAGTTTCTCCTCAATTCCCTGCTTATCGTGCTCCCTCCGTGTTGTTTGTTGCTCACAGAGTTCACGAGTGCAACTTTCAGATCTGCAGTGACTTTTGCAGCTGTTGTCCTCTTATTTTTCGCCAGAATCTTCTTCACTGCCTGTCTGTCACGATCACTCAACGCCACTTTCGTCCGCGTTGTGACTTAGCGGATGTTTCTCCGCTTTCCCTGTATGCGGTTTAAATCTTTGGTACAGTACCTCTAGAAACACCAAACACTTCGGCTACCTTGGTCATTGAAGGCCCCGCCACACGAGAACCAACAATCTGTCAACTTCCAAATGCACTGAGCTCAGACATAATGGACTCATAACTACACGGAACACTGTTTTGAGAACATCTGTCACTTGCAACGTATTGAGAACACTGCACAAGTGCCGTTCGTGGTCAAATACAACAGCGCAACCTGCAGGCTTGGCCAAGCACGCATTTGTAGCGGTGTTTTCATATTTTTGTCAGACCTCTGTACATTGCCAGGAATTTACTATTTGTGTCCCGTGCAAGCGCACCTTTAGATCGGGAGAAAAAAACAACGGATGCAACGTCTACGAACCGAGTGACCGGGTCAGTGGAAGAGGCGGGGACGGCCGCAGACGCCGGTGGTTCTGTGCTGTACAAAGCGCCGGCCGCGCCAGCTGCTCCTGGACTGCATTCCACAGCGGAACCCCGCGCGACCCTTCGTGCCCCTGTCCGCTGTCTGCTCCCCTCATCGTTTAGTTTGGCCCTAGGCTCTCTCTGGAATGAAGCGCCTGGTTAGCGTCACCGGAAGGCTACCAGCCGTCGTCGTCACCATTCCATCTACAGTTTCTTCTCCTGTCTGACTATCACTGCATCTACTCCTAAATGCCTACCCTACAATTTTCACTGTTTTGCAGAAGGTTCGTAGAGCCGCAAGTCCATTTCACGACCGTTCCACACTTGAATATGTAACGAAATTTTTTTTTTTTTTGGCATGGGGCAGACTGGAATTGTCGCAAAAATAATCATTGAAAGATTAGTGGATTAAACAGAGAATTAGAAAAGTTTGCTGCTATACTTGTGTTCCAATGACATCAAGAACGTGTGATCATGGGGGTATCTGATATTGATCACTCTAGCCTTCGCCACTCAAAGATAACTTTGAGACAAATACATCTGTTTACTGCTAGAACAGTTTCCATTTTTACACTTCAGTAATTAGTTTTGTAGTTACATATAAAGTTTAGTTCATTGCTATTGCATATCTTAGTTCGTAGTAACTCGGAGTAATCTGCTTCCTGCCGCTGCTGCTGAAGTCGTCGTCCCTGTCCACTTCATCTGCAAACTGGATCTAGTAACGTGAATTCCATTAAATAATCCAGGTACCAAGTCGTTTTATAGTGGTTTATTAGTGACAATCTGCACAACTTCTTCTTGGTGGAGCCCACTCCACATAACAGGCTACATAGCCACAGCTGCAAAATACTAACACGAATTCTTTACAGATGAATGGAAAAACTAGTAGAAGCCGACCTCGGGGAAGATCAGTTTGGATTCCGTAGAAATACTGGAACACGTGAGGCAATACTGACCTTACGACCTATCTTAGAAGAAAGATTAAGAAAAGGCAAACCTATGTTTCTAGCATTTGTAGACTTAGAGAAAGCTTTTGACAATGTTGACTGGAATACTCTCTTTCAAATTCTAAAGGTGGCAGGGGTAAAATACAGGGAGCGAAAGGCTATTTACAATTTGTACAGAAACCAGATGGCAGTTATAAGAGTCGAGGGACATGAAAGGGAAGCAGTGGTTGGGAAGGGAGTAAGACAGGGTTGTAGCCTCTCCCCGATGTTATTCAATCTGTATATTGAGCAAGCAGTAAAAGAAACAAAAGAAAAATTCGGAGTAGGTATTAAAATCCATGGAGAAGAAATAAAAACTTTGAGGTTCGCCGATGACATTGTAATTCTGTCAGAGACAGCAAAGGACTTGGAAGAGCAGTTGAATGGAATGGATGGTGTCTTGAAGGGAGGATATAAGATGAACATCAACAAAAGCAAAACGAGGATAATGGAATGTAGTCGAATTAAGTCGGGTGATGTAGAGGGTATTAGATTAGGAAATGAGACACTTAAAGTAGTAAATGAGTTTTGCTGTTTGGGGAGTAAAATAACTGATGATGGTCGAAGTAGAGAGGATATAAAATGTAGACTGGCAATGGCAAGGAAAGCGTTTCTGAAGAAGAGAAATTTGTTAACATTGAGTATAGATTTAAGTGTCAGGAAGTCATTTCTGAAAGTATTTGTATGGAGTGTAGCCTTGTATGGAAGTGAAACATGGACGGTAAATAGTTTGGACAAGAAGAGAATAGAAGCTTTCGAAATGTGGTGCTACAAGAGAATGCTGAAGATTAGATGGGTAGATCACATAACTAATGAGGAAGTATTGAATAGGATTGGGGAGAAGAGAAGTTTGTGGCACAACTTGACCAGAAGAAGGGATCGGTTGGTAGGACATGTTCTGAGGCATCAAGGGATCACCAATTTAGTATTGGAGGGCAGCGTGGAGGGTAAAAATCGTAGGGGGAGACCAAGAGATGAATACACTAAGCAGATTCAGAAGGATGTAGGTTGCAGTAGGTACTGGGAGATGAAGAAACTTGCACAGGATAGAGTAGCATGGAGAGCTGCATCAAACCAGTCTCAGGACTGAAGACCACAACAACAACAACAACAATGAAATACTCTCTGAAGAGGCAATTCATACCTCCTCATTAGTTACGTGATCCACCCACCTAATCTTCAGCATTCTTCTGTAGCACTACATTTCGAAAGCTTCTATTCTCTTCTTGTCCAAACTATTTATCGCCCATGTTTAAAAGGAATGTAAAACGAGGGGTTGCTTTATTTCAAATAGCACGTGGGAAAAGTGAACATATAAAATAAACCGCGCGAGCTGCGATTTCGTTTATTTTTAACCCCCGACGCAAGCAGACGGGCGTTATAAGTTTAATCTGTGTTACTGTGTATCTGTAAATGGCATCGTAGCAAACGAAAGATCCGATTTTTATGCATTTTTTTTTAGTTTGAAATCTGGTTTAATCGGGATGGTTCTTAGCTATATTCCATTAAATTCTGTTCACTCGTTTAAATTTCATCAGCTAAATTAAATAAAAATGTTTTCTTTCAATGCGCTTCCTTGATATACACTACGTAATACATAAGAGCTACGTCATAGTACCGGGTTGTAGAGCTCAAAAAGATCAACATGAAAGTCCGCGAGAACAAATGTTTATCTTTTACGGTTGCCCAACAGATTTTTTGTATTTTGGGATCGCCCGTTTCAAAAGAGAAAGGCAGATTGTAACTCAACTGTAGAAGATAAACGTATGCTAAAGTAAGTAATTATGTAAAATTATGATATAAAATCAATGGATAATTCTATTCTTTAACAATTTCAGGCCCAATAAACACAGATTGGTTTTCATATTTTGTTTAGTAAGCAATTGTAACTTCACTAGTTATTTTGAATTGCGAATGCGCGACGCTCAGGAATGGAAGAGATGATGCCAAACAGTAGAGTTTTATCACCAGCTGTAATGAAAGTATACTGTTCTGGAAAGAATAGCTGCTGTAAACTTACCTTTTTATATTTACTTAGCGGTCGCCCGACGCGACGACGCTTGGATCAAATCATACAGGGGCAACGGATATTATTATTTTTTACTTCGATAAGTTTTCATGTACTGGGGATATTTTACATTTTTAATTTAATTTCATATTACGATAGTCATTTCTCCCTATGTACATGGAAGTCAACAAAATATTTTCGCTTTCGGTGGAGAAATTTGGTAATTGAAATTTGCTCAAAACGAAACACAACAAAAATCGTCTTTCTTCTAATGATTGACACCCTAATTCGCGTATGATATCCGTGACACTTTCGTCACTATTTCGCTGTATTAGCCTTCTCTGAAATTTCTCGATGTGCTAACGATCCTGTACTGCGCACCAATACTCCAGAAGAGGAGAGAAAAGGGGAGTGTTGGCAGTCTCTTCAGTAGACTTGCATATTCTATATATTCTACCAATAAAACGCAATCTTCGCCACAACTTTTCCTATCTGATTGTTCCAATTAAAGTTGTTCGTAATTGTAATCCCTAGGTACTTAGCTGAATCCACAAACTTCAAATTTTTTTTCTGATTTATCATGTAACTGAAATTTAACGGTTTATTTTAGTGTGGAGCTCCTCGCACTTTTAATTGTTTGCGGCGAATTCCCATTTTACTCACCATACAGATATATCGTACAAAGAATTTTGTGATTGGTTTTGATCTTCCCATGATTTTACTGGACAGTAAATGACGGCGTCGCCTGCAAACAATCGAATAGGGCTACTGAGATCCTATATCGTTCATACAGGGTCGTCAGGACCAGTCTTTAAAGCTTGTAAGGGTGCTGCATGGTAAATTGTGCTAGGAAATAACTGTTACGTAGCACTGAAGTTAGCCAATCTGGCCGCAGTGTACGCAAATTCAAGTGGCCCGCCAGATGTAATTAGTACCAGCTGTTATCATAGCGTAGACGACAGCGCACGAGGCTGCTCGATCTTTGGCTCGGGTTCGACCCTTACTATCGTCCCATGTGCAGTTTTTGTATCGCTCCCTTGCTCTGTTTCAGAAAACCAAACGAAGAACATGTTTGGCTACACCGTCTTTGGTGGGCCCCTTGAATGTGCGTGTGCAATGGCGCGACTGGCTAATTTCAGTGTTAAGTAACTCGGAAATGGCGCAAGGTATCAAATTTATTTTCTTAACGGTTATTTTTCAGCACAACCTTCCCTGCAATATCCTTACAAGCTTTTCAGACTGTTTATACTCTCCTGTGTAGATTAAGAACAGCAAAGGGCCTGTAACAACTCCTCGGCGAACCCCGGATATCACTTCTGTTTCACTAGATAACTTATTGTCAATTACTACGAACTCCGTGTAACCTTTGTGAGAGGAAAGCATGAATTCAGTCGCGTAACTGAGACAGTACTCCATCGGTACGCGATTTGATTAGAAGCTGTTTATAAGGAACAGCTTTAAATGCCTTCTGAAAATCTAGAAATATGGATCCCTCTTGATAGCACTCATTACTTAGTGTGTATGAATAATGAGTTGTTTTTCACTAGGACGATATTTTCCGTGTCCGTGCTGGTTCGGTGTTAATAGATGATTTCGTAATGATCGAACACAGTATCTGTTCCAAAACCTTGCAGCAAATCGATGAAAATTTACTCATCAGGAAACCGTCCCTTAATTTTGGCTACTGTCGGAGCTATTACTGGAGATGTGACTGATTTACATTAGAGAAATATTAAGGACAGAACATCAGGTTTCAGAAACAAAATTGCTTTAAATTTGAAGCACTATACATTTCGAGCACAGTAGAACCCTTTTCAAATGCTTAATATATCATTTCAGTATTATTTAGTGATCTTTTGGACGTTGATACTTTTTTTCTTTCCGAGGGTGCTGCGAAAGGTTGAGAAGACATTCGGCTCTTTCAATGCAAGATATCGTTTTTTTAGTACGTGTAACCCAAACATATTTCATTTCATTTTTTGCTATTTTCAAAACGTTTCATTTCATTTTTTGCTATTTTCAATGGGATTAATTTTTACTGTTCAATCTGAAAATTAATATGGTTGGTAAGATTTGTTTTTCAGCTTGAATGTGTACTGCTGGAAAAAAATTAATACACCTGGAAAGACTATGTCGATTTTGATCCAACTGTGGCATATACCTCCTGGGGGTATTGTATTGCGTTGTATTCTACAATATTGGCAATTAAAATTACTACACCACGAAGATGACGTGCTACAGACGCGAAATTTAACCGACAGGAAGAAGATGCTGTGATATGCAAATGATTAGCTTTTCAGAGCATTCACACAAGGTTGGTGCCGGTGACGACACCTACAACGTGCTGACATGAGGAAAGTTTCCAACCGATTTCTCATACACAAACAGCAGTTGACCGGCGTTGCCTGGTGAAACGTTGTAGTGATGCCTCGTGTAAGGAGGAGAAATGCGTACCATCACGTTTCCGACTTTGATAAAGGTCGGATTGTAGCCTGTCGCAATTGCCGTTTATCGTATCGCGACATTGCTGCTCGCGTTGGTCGAGATCCAATGACTGTTAGCAGAATATGGAATCGGTGGGTTCATGAGGGTAATACGGAACGCCGTGCTGGATCCCAACGGCCTCATATCACTAGTAGTCTAGATGACAGGCATCTTATCCGCATGGTTGTAACAGATCGTGCAGCCACGTCTCGATCCATGAGTCAACAGATGGGGACGTTTGCAAGACAACAACCATCTGCACGAACAGTTGGACGACGTTTGCAGCAGCATGGACTATCAGCTCGCAGACCATGCCTGCGCTTACCTTTGATGCTGCATCAGAGACAGGAGTGCCTGCGATGGTGTACTCAACGACGAACCTGGGTGCACGAAAGGCAAAACGTCATTTTTTCGGATGAATCCAGGTTCTGTTTACAGCATCATGATGGTTGCATCCGTGTTTGGCGACATGGCGGTGAACGCACATTGGAAGCGTGTATTCGTCATCGCCATACTGGCGTATCACCCGGGGTGACGGTATGGGGTGCCATTGGTTACACGTCTCGGTCACCTCTTGATCGCATTGACGGCACTTTGAAAATTGGACGTTACATTTCAGATGTGTTACGACACGTGGCTCTACCCCTCAAATGTTTCAAATGGCTCTGAGCACTGTGGGACTTAACTTCTGAGGTCATAAGTCCCCTAGAACTGAGAACTACTTCAACCTAACTAGCCTAAGGACATCACACACATCCATGCCCGAGGCAGGATTCGAACCTGCCACCGTAACGGTAGCGCGGTTCCAGGCTGTAGCGCCCAGAACAGCTCGGCCACCCCGGTCGGCTTCTACCCCTCATTCGATCCCTGCGAAACCCTACATTTCAGCAGGATAATGCACCACCGCATGTTGCAGTTTCTGCACGGGGCTTTCTGGACACAGAAAATGTTCGACTGCTGCCCTGGCCAGCACATTCTCCAGATCTCTCACCAATTGAAAACGTCTGGTCTATGGTGGCCGAGCAACTGGCTCGTCACAATACGCCAGTCACTACTCTTGATGAACTGTGGTATCGTGTTGAAGCTGCATGGGCAGCTGCACCTGTACACGCCATCCATGCTCTGTTTGATTCAATGCCAAGGCGTATCAAGGCCGTTATTACGGCCAGAGTTGCTTGTTCTGGGTACTGATTTCTCAGGATCTATGCACCCAAATTGCTTGAAAATGTAATCACATGTCAGTTCTAGAACAATATATTTGTCCAATGAATACCCGTTTATCATCTGCATTTCTTCTTTGTGTAGCAGTTTTAATGGCCAGTAGTGTATATTAACCCGGGACCTAGAAACGACAGAGGCTCCGTCCCCGCCGCAGCTGCAGTGGTCCACAACCCCATGACGACTACCGCAGTCCACTTCACCCCTCCACCGCCCTACAGCGAACCACTCTTTCAGGATTATTGTGCAGTTCGGTCCCCGGTGGACCCCCAGCCCGCATTCGCCGAGGCAGACTGAAACTGCGTAAAAACTATCCACAGAGTGGCCAGCTCACCAGATCTCGACGCAAGTCCGCCGGGCGGATTCGTGCCGGGGACCAGGCGCTCCTTCCCAGTCCGGAAAGCCGCGCGACAGACCGCACGGGTAACCGGGCGGGCCCCTCCTGGGGTTAGTAGATGCACTGGTAATGCCTTCTACGTCGTCCTTCAAGAGATAGCGAACGGCATAGCTACCAGCGCGCAAACTGTTTCTACCCTATAATAGGGAATGCTCGCAGCCAGAAGACTCTGCGTGATGCAAACGTGCGAATGAAGTCGGCAGCCATGCCCACGGAGACCCGCCCGTGCTCCCTACAGCCAACAGAACAAGTCTGATAAGGGTCACATCGTGACCTTCTGAATGACGGAATAGTCTTTTCGGAGAACTGCTACGCAAATTGTACGTGCTGCGTCAGTTTGCAACGATTCTAGTATTAGTGATCACGCGAATGTCATCACATCTGTAGAAGAACTTCTGGACATCTGGATCGTCGTTATCGTAAGGGCTGCAGTGGCAGTTCGTACAGCTACCACAGCACTGATAAGAGCGTGTGTGAGCCCAAACATGTCAACACGAGCTGCTGCAAACCAGTTATTAGCAGTTGGACTAAAGGCACGCACACATCCCATCTGTCGGCCACTCACACCCCAGCATCGACGTATACGGCTCGACTGGTGTCGTCAGAGGATCACTTGGATGATGGAATGGCGCGCCGTGGTCTTCAGAGATGGAAGCAGATTCTGCCTGTACACAAGTGATGGTCGTTTACACGTACGACTTAGAGCTGGCCAGCGTTATATCCTAGAGTGCATTCGTCCAAGAGACGCTGGTCCCACCCCAGGTCTTTTGGTCTGGGGAGAAATAAGCTACAACTTCCGTTCAATTCATTTGTTTCTGGAGGTGACGCTAACCAGTGCTCGGTACGTGAAGAACGTTGTTATACCTGTAGTTGCAACAGGAAGGTGATGTGTTGTTCCAACAGGATAACGCTCGCCCACACACTGCCCCTGAAACTCGACGTGCTCTGCAAGACGTGCAGTAACTTTCCCAGGACAGCATTCGCTATCTGTGCGATCGACTGGATGCCGCAGTCAGCGCTTGCGTAGGCGCCCGTCAAGGCTACGCCACGTACTGACATACGTGTTTCAGCATGGGTCGATACCTAGTGGCTCAGAACCGCTTGTGCTATTGATCTATAAATGTAATCATTGCATGTACTCCATATGCACTGTTGCAACAATAAATCTTGAATAAATTGGAAACACCTAAAAGCCCGTACTAATTTTTTTCCAGCAGTATATATAAAGCAGTAGCAATTAGACGTCAATTTCTTTTGTTTACATACATAACTCATGACACATATTATACAGGTTGTAAATTTTAAGTTGACAATTCGGAATAACTCGAAAAATAAGCTTCACACGAAAAAATGTGTGGAATCCAAAGTTGATTATTTTCGAGAGGGTCATCTGCTGGTGCTAAAATTAGCCCGCCACCCTAGCTCCTTGGGGGTGGAGCGGGAGGTAACTTTAAAATTTCAAATAGGAAGCCCCATTTTTTATTGCAGAATCAAATTCTACATAAAAAACTACGTACATCTTCTCTTAAACATTTGTTTTGATTCTTGGTAGTTGGCGCTGTAATTCAAGAAAATCGATGTTCTCATTTTTGCGTGGAAAATGGTTACGGATAAATACAAAATACTTATTTACTTCGTAAATTCTGATTCGCTAAAACTAAAACTCTCCCTCTCTCCCCATAGGGTGGGGTTTGAGAGAGAGGAATTAGTTTTACAAATGTTGATCCAATCCGAATCTGCGGAAAAAATTAATATTTGGTCAACATTTGTAAAACTGATTCCTCTCTCTCAAACCCCACCCTATGGGGAGAGAGGGAGAGTTTTAGTTTCAGCGAATCAGAATTTACGAAGTAAATAAGTATTTTGTATTTATCCGTAACCATTTTCCACGCAAAAATGAGAACATAGATTTTCTTGAATTACAGCACCAACTACCAAGAATCAAAACAAAAGTTTAAGAGAAAATGTACGAAGTTTTTTTATGTAGAATCTGATTCTGCAATAAAAAATGGGGGTTCCCATTTGAAATTTTAAAGTTGCCTCCTGCCCCACCCCCAAGGAGCTAGGGTGGCGCGCTAATTTTAGCACCAGCAGACGTCCCCCTCGAAAATAATCAACTTTGGATTCTACACATTTTTTCGTGTGAAGCTTATTTTTCGAGTTATTCTGGTTTGTCAACTTAAAATTTACATCCTGTATAACTCGGACACAAAGTATTCTACGTTTCTGCTGTGGCGATAATTACGCCTAAAATACTACGCTGAAAAACAAACATTTATACAGTTTTACACATGCCTGGTTTATTTTGTGAATGTACACAGGAGTTATTTTTCTTTTTTACAATTCTCAACACTACACTTAATTCCAGTCTGTTTACCTAAATAGTCTTCATTTTTTCTGTTTCAAGATTGTCTTTGTTGATTCGGTGGTTGTAGACTTAGAGAAAGCTTTTGACAATGTTGACTGGAATACTCTCTTTCAAATTCTGAAGATGGCAGGGGTAAAATACAGGGAGCGAAAGGCTATTTACAATTTGTACAGAAACCAGATAGCTGTTATAAGAGTCGAGGGGCATGAAAGGGAAGCAGTGGTTGGGAAGGGAATGAGACAGGGTTGTAGCCTCTCCCCGATGTTATTCAATCTGTATATTGAGCAAGCAGTAAAGGAACCAAAAGAAAAATTTGGAGTAGGTGTTAAAATCCAGGGAGAAGAAATAAAAACTTTAGGGGTTCGCCGATGACATTGTAATTCTGTCAGAGACAGCAAAGGACTTGGAAGAGCAGTTGAACGGAATGGACAGTGTCTTGAAAGGAGGGTATAAGATGAACATCAACAAAAGCAAAACGAGAAGAGAAATTTATTAACATCGAGTATAGATTTAAGTGTCAGGAAGTCGTTTCTGAAAGTATTTGTATGGAGTGTAGCCATGTATGGAAGTGAAACATGGACAAGAAGAGAATAGAAGCTTTCGAAATGTGGTGCTACAGAAGAATGTTGAAGATTAGGTGGATAGATCACGTAACTAATGAGAAGGTATTGAATAGGATTGGGGAGAAGAGAAGTTTGTGGCACAACTTGACTAGAAGAAGGGATCGGTTGGTAGGACATGTCCTGAGGCATCAAGGGATCACAAATTTAGCATTGGAGGGCAGCGTGGAGGGTAAAAATCGTAGAGGGAGACCAAGAGATGAATACACTAAGCAGATTCAGAAGGATATAGGTTGCAGTAGGTACTGGGGGATGGAGGAGCTTGCACAGGATAGATTAGCATTGATAGCTGCATCAAACCAGTCTCAGGACTGAAGACCACAACAACAACATGTACAGGGTGTTCAAAAACGATATTATCAGCGCTTTTAGTAAGTTCATTTCAAGCGAATATGGCAATAACGTTTAAAATTATGTTTCAGAATGTGAAATACATCCTCCACCCAATACATTCCGGGTGTATGAGCGGCGTCAGCATAGTAACTACGGTAGCAACTTGAACTAACAACTGCAAACAACAGATGTGCATTCGACCAATCAGTTGTGAGCAGGCAGTGTTAAGCAGTAAACGTGCGGCCACAGTGTGTTACCGTTGTTGTATTACAGTCACAATGGAGAAACGAACTGAACACCTCTAAACCAAGTGTTCGCGACATCCTCCACAATGTTTTAAAGACCACAAAAGTGTGCGCAAAGTTTGTCCCTTACACCATTACTCTCGAATAAACACAATGACGTGTCGATTCCCGCCACGATTTGACTGAGATAAAAAAGCGGACATTTTTGTTTCTTTTTCTAGAAAAAATTCATCGCTGATGACGAGACATGGTGTTATCATCACGAACTTATCACAAAAAAGTGCAGACTGGAATTCTGGTGGTTCGCCAAGGCCGAAGAAGGTGCGAACGCGACGCTCGAGTTGAACAGTATCCCGAAGACGAACTATTCTGACAGTTTCACATAGTTGTGTGAAAGTTGCGTGCGTTGTACTCAAACGTAGACAGACTATGTAGAACACACGAAGCATTAAAACCACTATCTTAATGTTTCTCTGTTTTTTGTTAATCCGGACTCGAAACTTTTTGCGCCGATTGGGTAAGATATATAAATCTCAAACTCTCTGTTCCATTTTACCTTATTTATGTGTCACACTTTTACACAAAGACACAAAATGCGTAACTCAGCCTTCATTTAGTTTATATTCATTTAGTTAATATTCATAGACTACAACTACACAATAGCAAAAGTAATGTAAGAGGGAAATGTTGATGGCTGATTACTGGGAAAAAATAACAAAAAATAGCCATTCTGAAAATACATTAATTTCTCTACCTAGCAATCCATACAGAGTGTCAGACATGACACTGGATCTTAAAACACGAACTGCAATTTACAAACAAATTTTTGATTCCCTTATACTTAATTTTCTATAGTATAGATGAAATTACCCAACTCCCGCACATTTCGTACTTTTTTTACAACTTGTCGTTCCTCTTTTTCTTCTTCTCTTTTTTGTTCTGTTGGTCTTTCTTTTAGATTGTTTTAGCATGCATAGTAATAACTGACCTAATCTCTTCATGCTGTCTTTATAATCCGCTTCTTTCACGACGCAGGTTACCGCGTTTTAAATTTCTGTGTAGCATGAATAAGTATAATGCATTTCTACTTCTTCTCCTCGTTTAGTTCTTGTGCTCAGATCTTCGGTGTGTATCGTTTTCTTCTCTTCTCTTTTCTTTCGTTCAGTCATGTGCGTTTAAAGCGTAACCTTTCCGTGAGACCCGATGCCGTCCTTCCCCGCGTCGTAATTTCAGCGTCATTGGCGCCAGACTGGCAATATAGCCTCCGTCGCTCCCATCTCTCGACGGCCCCCACTGGCACACCGTGAAAATTCACACCCCGCTGGGACTAGCTACTTTTTCGTCATTTCTGCTGAGAAAACACCCTAACCATTACCAGACGTCTGCGAGGTCGTCTCTCTCCCCCACCGCCTTTATTACATTTCTTTGTAACTCTTCCTCCTAAAAGCACGAGAAAATTTATATTCTAAGAGTTCTGGAACCCTCCTTGCTTACCAAATCAGTATACCAGCTCACAGTTCGGTGTTTCACTGTAGCAAAGAAGCAGTCTTTTCCTCGTCTGTCACTGCATTTGCTTACGTATACGTGACTTCTCGAAAGTAAACAATCTTTAGCGATAAAATAGTATTTCCTGCAAATGTTAGGTCGCGCATGTGCAATAGGCTGCAAAAATCGTCCGTGCGCGAGTAAACAAAATTCTTCACACCATTCTTGTTTTCCCTCTGTGTTACACCGAGCTGAAACGGCTCCGTGTGGTTATGCTCAGTGGTCATGCTTCGACTACTAAATGCAAAAGGGCATACGGCGAGTAATGTTTCTTAAATTACTCTAGAATCAAAATAGCTATGAATGTTAAGGTGTCAAGCAAATTCAAAGAAGCAGAAGGAGGTCATACAAACAGGTGCTGCGCGTAAAATCATGGCGACTATGTTTTGGAACCAACTAGGTATACGTTTGATGGACTAGATGGTGCCGGAAACATCAATAATGCTTGAAGTGTGCTCGCAAACAGTTTGGAACTGGAACTGTTTCGACACAAGGCAATGCAGATCCACGTATTTGAAAAAATGACTGTTACTTCATCCTAAACCTTAAAAATATTCTACTCTCAAACGTTGAAAATTACAGTGTTTGTGTTGTGGATTGGCAAGACAGCCAATCCACTATGACAGGAAGCCGAAAGGCACGCGTTTAAGCTCACGCAGGCTGGCGTGAGGTCTGGAACAGGACAAGGTATTTAGACTTCAGAAAAAAGGAGGTAACTGGTAGAATACTTAACTTTAATCCATAATTGGTGAACATCGCTCTTGACGGTACATGTTTTACAGCATCAATAGTAACTGGGAATGGCGCCTTGCTAGGTCGTAGCAAATGACGTAACTGAAGGCTATGCTAACTATCGTCTCGGCAAATGAGAGCGTAATTTGTCAGTGAACCATCGCTAGCAAAGTCGGCTGTACAACTGGGGCGAGTGCTAGGAAGTCTCTCTAGACCTGCCGTGTGGCGGCGCTCGGTCTGCAATCACTGATAGTGGCGACACGCGGGTCCGACGTATACTAAAGGACCGCGGCCGATTTAAAGGCTACCACCTAGCAAGTGTGGTGTCTGGCGGTGACACCACAGTTTGTCCTTAGCATAATTTAGGTTAAGTAGTGTGTAAGCTTAGGGACTGATGACCTTAGCAGTTAAGTCCCACAAGATTTCACACACACATTTGAAAATTACAAAATACTTAATCCCTCCACTCTTTACTGATTTAAATCAGAGGCCGTGAAATTCATTGGAAAATATTTTTTTAGTAAGTAAACCGAAGACTGCATGTCACGTTGTCTGTACGAGACTCAGAATCAAGGTTTGGTATAAACTAACAATTGGGTCGTTCTGTCTATCACCGTTGGTCATCTTCTATCGACTCACTCCCAAATGCAACTGAGAAGTTTAGAGGCTACCACAGTTTACTCGTACGTATGAGTACTGGGGTTATATCAGTATTAGCACGTTCTTCATTGTTGCTAGATTTACAATGATTTTGCTGCGCGGGATTAGCCGAGCGGTCTGCGGCGCTGCAGTCATGGACTGTGCGGCTGGTCCCGGCGGAGGTTCGAGTCCTCCCTCGGGCATGGGTGTGTGTGTTTGTCCTTAGGATAATTTAGGTTAAGTAGTGTGTAAGCTCAGGGACCGTAGCAATTAAGTCCCATAAGATTTCACACACATTTGAACATTTTACAATGATTTCATCAATCATGTAACATAGTGGCATCACGCAGTGTTGCCAGATATCACTCCCCCTCCCGCCCCCCCCCCCGCCCCCCATCCCACAGAAATCACGCTTCCAGATGGCGGACGTAGCCCAATTGTCCTTAGAATAAAATGGCGGGAAGCTAAAAAAGCAGCTGGAAATGCACAAATCTTCCTTTAAAATTTCAGGATGTTCGAAAGCCCATTTGCACTAAGTTTCAATTGGTTGTTGGCCAACTGTCTTAAGTGTAAAATGGTGGAAAATTAAAAAAATCCAAGATGTCCACTTCTCAGATCCAAACGGCCAATTGTCCTACTGGTTTTCCTCCCAGCCTATTACACACATGCCTGCTTAAGGGGTAGGAGCAGCTGTGAGCAGCCAACAAGCAAAGGTTCGCAGCTGCCACCGTCCAGCAGCTGGTCTAGTACTGATGTGTCACCTGCAGACTTGTCAGACGGCATGGCACTGAGGGCCACACCATTCGCCCAGTGAAGCCGCAATATTGTTTAAACAAGTAAGTAATCGTTCCTGCCCTATCCCAATGGTGGTGGTAATTGTTTAAACAAATAAAACGCTGACAAAACTGTGTATCCTATCGTGCTGCACATACTGTATGTGTTTAACGTGACTTAGCACAAGTGAGCTCTTAGCTGAAGTGACCTGGAAATTATGCAGCCATCGCTGCGTCTGATACTGTTATGGTTGTGTTAATAAACTATAATATCAAACCTAACAGACCTTGTATGTGAGTAAATAGCTGAGAATCGTCCCAGAACTATTACAGGCAGTGATATTGCATCAAATGTCATGGTAGCACGTGGAAACTACGTCTGATAAATGTAATATAGGAAGAATAGCTTAAGTTAGTTATATAGATACTGAACGGCGTTGAAAAAATCTTGTAATGTTATCTGAAGAAGACAAATGCTCTTGCCTTTTTGGATGCGGCCTACTGAACGAATCCGAAACTTTCCAAAAACATCGAAATTATGGATAATTATTTTTATTTGAAACTTTTTAAATCTTTAGTTGAGTAATATTTAACTAACAGAACACTGTTCGCTATATTGGATGGTGAACGTCTTACATCTCAATATACATAAACAATTTAGCTGATAGGATCAGTAGTACTATGACATTGTTCTAGGACAGGGCTCTTGCGTAGAGGAAAGTACCGTCGCTGAACAATAGTGAGGAAGTGCAAAGAACCAAGGACAAAATGTATGGTACTGGCTATAACACGGAGAAAGAACCTGAGAGTATCTAGTTGCAAGATTAGAGGAGCACATTGTACAAGTATTTAAGGGTAATACTCTTAAATGCGAAGACCAAGTAAAATCGTATTAGGAAAGGTGAATCGAAGTGTTCTGGGAAAATGCAATGGCCGGCCGGAGTGGCCGAGCGGTTCTAGGCGCTACAGTCTGGAACCGCGCGACCGCTACGGTCGCAGGTTCGAATCCTGCCTCGGGCATGGATGTGTGTGACGTCCTTAGATTAGTTAGGTTTAAGTAGTTCTAAGTTCTAGGGGACTGATGACCTCAGCTGTTAAGTCCCATAGTGTTCAGAGCCATTTGAACCATTTTTGAAAATGCAATGAAGGTGTAAACGAAATTGCTTACAGTATGCTGGTGCCATCAGTTCTAGAGTAATGTCAGTGTGTTTGGAGGTCTGATCAGGAAAGTACGACAACAGACATCAAATTCAGAGAGGTGCTCCAGGGATCTTGACAGGTCGATACAGCGTCATACGAAAGCGTAACACAAATACTCGATGTGGTGTCACCGCCAGACACCACACTTGCTAGGTGGTAGCTTTAAATCGGCCGCGGTCCATTAGTACATGTCGGACCCGCGTGTCGCCACTGTCAGTAATTGCAGACCGAGCGCCACCACACGGCAGGTCTAGAGAGACGTACTAGCACTCGCCCCAGTTGTACGACGACTTTGCTAGCGACTACACTGACGAAGCCTTTCTCTCATTTGCCGAGAGATAGTTAGAATAGCCTTCAGCTAAGTCCATGGCTACGACCTAGCAAGGCGCCATTAACCATTTCTAGAGAGAGTCTCACTTGTATCATCAAGAATGCTGTATACAAATGATGGATTAAAGTTAAGTATTCCAGAAGCTACGTACTTTTCTTTATAGCATTCATTACGTATCCTGTTTCAGACATAACGCCAGCCGGCGTGTGTAAAAGCGTGCCTTTCGGTTACCCGTCACTGTGGACTGGCTGTCTTGTCAGTCCACAACACTCGAGGAAACCAAATAGAAGAAAGAAGACATAGATCTCGAGAAACCAAGTTGGGTAAATTTTGAGAACGTGCGTTCAAAGAAGACTGCGCGTATATAGAGCTGCCACCATCGTGTATTTCCCATAGGGATAGTAAGAAAAGAGTCATTATGGCACGTGCATTGTTCCCTCCTTCAGTACACAAGTGGATTAGAGTGCGTTAAACTAATAAGTGACGTGAATATTACGTCTTCTCTGGAGGATAGTTTCTAATTACTGGTTAGATACAGACTTGGTCCTGTGACCGTTTGCAGCTGCCGCTGCATTTGCTACCGATATGACAACGTTAACAAACGGTAATATGGGACATATCGGACCTTGAACAAGAGGAAATCGTTAGTAAATAACAGACAGTTGCCAAGACGAAGTGATGGCCAGGCTTAGTATGCGTCAGTGAAAACAATAAGACAGGAACTCTGATTTCATTTGTATGCTTTGATAGTTTAGTTTTTTTAGTTTTTGCGTGTTAATTTAATATCTAATAGGTACAGTTCTCGTGTTTCCGTTTGCGTCGGAAAGTAAACTGATTTTGTGACATATTACAATTTCCTAATCAGTGGCGAATTATTCAGTCTTCGACAGTTCGGTTTTTGAATCTCTGTATTAATCTAATTTATTAGACACTGTTCTTTCGTTTTCGTCAGGGACTACAGCAGAGTTCCGTAGCGCGAATAGATAGCCGTTTGTTCGTTTGTTTTGAAAGCTAGTGACGGCTTGTTGGTGTTAGCCAGCCAGTGAGTAACCGATTTTGTGACTCTTACGAGTTCCTAAACAGGAGTGAATTTTATAATTTCATCTGTGTACTTTGATAGTTTAGTTTCTTGGGTTTTTGCATGTTAATTTAATATCTAATAGATATGGTTCTCGTGTTTTCGTTTGAGTCGGAAAGTAAACCGATTTTGTGACATAATACAAGTTCCTAACCAGGAACAAATTATTTAGTCTCTCCTGAGTGCTTCAGTAGTTCGGTTTTTGGATCTCTGCGTATTAATCTAATTTATTAGACACAATTCTTGCATTTTCGTCAAGATCTGTAGTAGAGTTCCACAGAACGTGTCGATAGTTCGTTTGTCTGCATAGTGTAGCTTTCCACAATCTTTAGTATGGATAGGGACTGTGACTGTTGTGTGCGATTGCCAGCCGAGTTGGTGACACTTCGCTCTCAGCTCCAGGCGGTGATGGCTTCGTTTACATAGCTTGAAGCTGCAGTGGGTGTGCATCACTGTTGTGAGCCGGGTGTGGAGAGCCAATGGATGTCCAGCGCATCCGAGTCCTCCAATCGACCCTCACTGGTGGACCAGTGGACAGCCCAGTAACTGCTCGCACTGAGGCTGACCCCTCACCTGTGGTCGAGTGGGAGGTCACCTCAGGGCTTGGCAGGCGGCGAAAGACTTCCCAGGTGCTGCACATAAGGCCTTCCCCTTTAGTCTGACAAACAGGTTCCAAGTGCTATTGCTTGTGGCTGACACTTTGGCTCAGCCACATGCAGTCGCCTGTCCTGTTTCAGAGGAAACTTCTCAGCCTGCAAGATCTGGGCAATCACAGAGGGTAGGATTATTCATAGTTGGGAGGTCCAACGTTAGGCGCATTATGGGGCCCCTTAGGAACATGACTGCCAAGAAGGGAAAAAAACCAATGTTCACTCCGTGTGTATACTGTGTGGAGTCATTCCAGATGTGGAACGGGTCCTCCCGGATCATGAAGAACACAGGGTGCATCCAAGTGCAGGTGGTGGCTCACGTCGGTACCAATGATGTGTCGCTTTGGATCGGAAGAGATTCTCTCTGGTTTCGAGTGGCTAACAGAATTGGTAAAGCCTGCTTGCGAGATGAAAGCAGAGCTCACCATTTGCAGCATAATCGACAGGACCGATTGCGGACCTCTGGTACGGAGCCGAGTGGAGGGTCTGAATCAGAAGCTCAGACAGTTCTGCGGGAGGCTGCAGATTCCTTGACTTACGCCATAGGGTGGTTGGATTTTGGATTCCGCTGAATAGGACAGGAGACATCTACATACAGGAGGGGGCTACATGTGTAGCGGTGGCTGTGTGACGTGGACTGGGCATTTTTTTTTTTTTGTTATATTGTCTCGGGAAATCACAAAAAGGGCTTCAGTCTCAAAGGGTGCGGGCCGAACACAGAAAGGACCTACATACAAGAACCATCGGTTCCTTGTTGTAAGTTTTCGTAGCTGTGTTGGGAAAGTACTAGAGCTCCAAGCGCTAATAGAAAGCACTGATTCTCAAATCGTTATAGGCACTGAAAGCTGGCTAAAGCCGGAGATAAGCTCAGCCGAAATTTTTGCGAAGAACCTAACGGTGTCCCGAAAGGATAGGTCAACCACAGATGGCGGTGGCGTGTTTGTTGCTGTTAGAAGTGGTGGGACATTGGATACACTGTGACGAATATGAGTTACCGCCCCGTAGACGAAACGTAGCCAAACTTGTAAGTCTGACCACATTTACAGGGGCCCATTGAAGTGTTTGTGCTGTGTAATGTGTGGGTAAATCTTTTCCTTTAGTGGCACGTGGGGGCTCCGAGCTGATATTGAACTTGTGAACAGTTTAGAACTTTGATTTTTGTCCAGTTGATGTGAGAGACTGTTTTTTATTTCGCCATCCACGCCACATGCACATTCCCATACAACACATAAGGACCCAAGTGGCGACCACGAATTGCATTAAATGGCTCAAATGGCTCTGAGCACTGTGGGACTCAACATCTGTGGTCATCAGTCGCCTAGAACTTAGAACTACTTAAATCTAACTAACATCCATGCCCGAGGCAGGATTCGAACCTGCGACCGTAGCGGTCATGCGGTTCCAGACTGAAGCGCCTAGAACCGCACGGCCACACCGGCCGGCCACGAGTTCCATTACAGAATGCATATTTGCGAAAGGTGTTCACAAACGTACGGTCGAAAAGTCGTCTCTCTCTTCTCTATTTTGTATCCTCTTTCTCAAGAGGTTATGGTTGTGAAGAGTATTGTCGCTCACGGACATTTCCTCCTCTGTTTTGGTTGGCGTTTGATGTACTGTTCTTTTGTTGCTTGCTTTTCTTCGTCAGAGTTTATCTCTATTTGTCTATTCTGCTACTGCAAGAATAGCGATTTGGGTCTTTTATGTTTGTCTCTTTCTTGGTCGTTTTGCCCAAGTGTGTTAATTAGTTCGTTCTGCGAATTCCGCGCCGTGGCATAGAACGTTTCTGCCAAGGTTCGGAAACGCATTGTTAGTGTTTCTATGTCTACAGCTTCGTGTGAGTCTGCCGTGGGGACGTGGAGAGTCCATCTTAGCGCTCTGTTTTGGACTTTTTGTAGCCGATCTACCGTCGATCTAGCTGCATAACCCCATACAGTGCACGCGTATTTCTGTATCGGTCGAATGAGACTTCGGTAGACCGCTACACCTTTTCCGGGGTCGACGGAACTGCTCTGGTTCAGGACAGGGTAGAGAACCTGCATCCTGGCGTGAGCTTTTCTTCGAAGTCCTCTATTTAACGCTTCCGTGTTAAGCGCCTAACTAGTGTGACACCGAGGTACTTCGCAGAGTTTCTTCATGGCAGGTTTAGGCCCTGCAATCGCAGCAGTTGGTAGGGCTGTTTTAGTGGGCGGCGTTTGCCGTAGCGCCTGGTGAGCAGCATAGCTTTACTCTTATCGGAGTTGATAGTTATGCGCCACTGCTTAGCCCAGTTTTCCGTCCCGTTTAGAGCGGTTTGCAGACGTCTGGTAACCATGTTCTTGTTGATCTAACAGGAGAATAATGCAGTGTCTTCGGCATATTGCGCAGTGTGTACATGCTGAGTCGTGGAGGCGTCAGCAGTGTAAACATTGTAGAGGACGGGCCCCAGGACCGAACCTTGCGCCACGCCTGCGCTGATTCTTCTGCTGCTTGACAGGGATCCATCGATCTTGACTGAGAAAGTCCTACTGGAGAGATAGTTCGTGGAATGTCCTCAGTGACTTCTGCTGCAACCATTACACTGGCAAGGACACCGAGCGAGGCACTCGCATTCGAGAGGACGACGGTTCAAACCTTTTTCCGTGATTTCCCTAAATCGCTTCAGGCAAATGCCGGTATGGTTCCTTTGAAAGGGCACAGCCCATTTTCTTCCCCACTCTCCCTTAATCCGATGGGACCGATGACCTCGCCGTTTCGTCCTTTCCCAAAATCAACCAACCAACTAACCAACTGGCAAGGAGATCATCCTGTGGCTCCACAGGAGCCTAGTAAACAATGCTCTTCATGTGGCCCCAGGGGTGTTAAATCGGACGAACGCAATGGCAACGAATCGGTCCACCGCGACCTATCCACCTGTCCCCGAATGTTTGGTGAAGATGCTGACGGCCGTCGAGTGAAAAGTGGACTGGCGTGCTACCATGCTGGAGCCATATCGTCCAACGGATATGCAGTGGCACATCCTCCAGAGGCTGCAACACTACACCTTACAGGGAGGGCAAGTAGCTGTGACACGTCAGACAGGGCGGTGGAACAAACGGGTCAATCAGACGATTTTGGGTAATACCAGCCCACACATTTTAATATCGGAACGATGTTGAAATCGACGAAGTTGTATCGCATGAGAGTTTTCCTCATCCCACATGAGGCCGTTGCGACGATTGAGCAGACCTCCGTTTGTGAAATGCGTTTCATCTGCGAAAACAATTGTCCGCGGAAAGTCTGTAAAGTCGACACGGTAGTGTGGGAACCGTGAGCAGTAGTCAGCCGGGCCCAATGCCTGCACCGTCCGAAGGTGGTCTGGGTGAAGCTGCTGTTCATAGAAAAACACGCCAGATGCAGCTGTGGTATACACCCACGGAACCTGTGATGTAGTCGTCAACGGGTTCTGGCCGGCCAGGTGAAAGACTTCTTCTTCAAAGTCAAGAGTGCGGCGCATCCGCACACGGCCACAACAGGCCCTATCAGCCTTGAAGGTGTCGGTTTTCAGAAGCCGTTGTTGTTTGTTTTGTTTTAGGGCGTAAAAACAGCTAGGGTTATACGCATCCACGTCAGATCTGTAGAACACGAAGACAAGGAAGAGCTAAGAACGACTACATGTTAATCCCAATCGACGGATGAGGAGACAGCTAAAAACAGGAACGAGGATAAAGGTCTATAAAATACGCCATTGTGAAACTGAGATCATGAACTAAAAATTAAACGGCCTTCGCCATACTGCTACGACGGATAAAAAGTAAAACGCAGTCGACAGCCCGCGTGTCGTTCGCTAAAACGACCGACAACTCAGACGGCAGACACAACCGAGAACGTAAGTGATTAAAATAGGACACGAGCGGTTCTAGGCGCTTCAGTCTGGAACCGCGCGACCGCTTCGGTCGCAGGTTCAAATCCTGCCTCGGGCATGGATGTGTGTGATGTCCTTAGGTTAGTTAGGTCTAAGTAGTTCTAAGTTCTAGGGGACTAATGACCTCAGATGTTAAGTCCTATAGTACTCAGAGCCATTTGAACCATTTGAAAAAAGGACATTCCGCCAGTAAATGGCGGACCGTCAAACGTTCAGCGCAATGAATACAAAGTGGTTTGGAAGCACCACTTAACAAATGGCGATGGCTAAAAAGACAGTACCTATACGCAACCTAGATAAAATTATCTGCTCACGGCGAGAGGGCTGAGAGGAGGTCGTCCAAGCCGCTAGGAGAGGTTTATTCCCCGGAGCTTGTTACCATCTACATCTACATCTACATCCACACTCCGCAAGCCACCTGACGGTGTGTGGCGGAGGGTACCTTGAGTACCTCTATCGGTTCTCCCTTCTATTCCAGTCTCGTATTGTTCGTGGAAAGAAGGATTGTCGGTATGCCTCTGTGTGCGCTCTAATCTCTCTGATTTTATCCTCATGGTCTCTTCGCGAGATATACGTAGGAGGGAGCAATATACTGCTTGACTTGAAGGTATGTTCTCGAAACTTCAACAAGAGCCCGTACCGAGCTACTGAGCGTCTCTCCTGCAGAGTCTTCCACTGGAGTTTATCTATCATCTCCGTAACGTTTCGCGATTACTAAATGATCCTGTAACGAAGCGCGCTGCTCTCCGTTGGATCTTCTCTATCTCTTCTATCAACCCTATCTGGTACGGATCCCACACTGCTGAGCAGTATTCAAGCAGTGGGCGAACAAGCGTACTGTAACCTACTTCCTTTGTTTTCGGATTGCATTTCCTTAGGATTCTTCCAATGAATCTCAGTCTGGCATCTGCTTTACCGACGATCAACATTATATGCTCATTCCATTTTAAATCACTCCTAATGCGTACTCCCAGATAATTTATGGTATTAACTGCTTCCACTTGCTGACCTGCTATTTTGTAGCTAAATGATAAAGGATATATCTTTCTGTGTATTCGCAGCACATTACACTTATCTACATTGAGATTCAGTTGCCATTCCCTGCACCATGCGTCAATTCGCTGCAGATCCTCCTGCATTTCAGTACCAGTGCCACCCGTTATGAACGTTTGAGTCTCCCAGTCTATATCCGGCAAATTAAAATCTCCACCCAGAACTATAACATGGTGGGGAAATCTACTCGAAATATTTTCCAAATTATCCTTCAGGTGCTCAGCCACAACAGCTGCTGAGCCGGGGGGCCTGTAGAGACATCCAATTACCATGTCTGAGCCTGCTTTAACCGTGACCTTCACCCAAATCATTTCACATTTCGGATCTCCGTCAATTTCCTTCGATACTATTGCACTTCTTATCGCTATAAACACGCCTCCCCCTTCACTGTCCAGCCTGTCTCTGCGGTATACAGACCATGAAGGGAGGACCCGTCGTGATGCCAAACTGACACCACCTGCTGACAGACGGCAACACAGAGGTCATCGGAGAGAATTTAAGAACTAGCGGGCCGAGGCACGAGGATTGCAGCCTTGGCAGCAGCGTCAGCGGCCTCGTTTTGTGTTAGACCAGCGTGACTACGGACCCACATAAACATCACAGTGGCTGATCAAGAGTGAGCGAGTGAGGACTCTCCTGGACTCGTTGCACTGAGGGGTGAACGGTGTACAGCACACAGAGGCTTTGAAGGGCACTGATTGAGTCGGAGCAGACGCAATCTAAAAGCCTGTGTCGCCGGATGTACTGCGTGGCCTGATACGGGGCGAAGAGCTCTGCTGTAAATACTGAGCAGTGTTGCGGAAACTGATACAGAGAAACGTCGGTGCTAATGACGAAGGCACACCCGACACCACGGTCAGTCCGAGAGCCATCAGTGTACACAAAGGTACTATCGCGAAGTTCCATGTGAAGGTCGTGAAGCTGAGGGTGATAGAGTGAGGCTGAAATAATGTTCTCAGGAAGCGAATCAAGACCAAGGTCAATACGGGGCCGCCACACGAAGCCAAGGTGGTAATGGCTTTACTCCCATCGGGAAAGTTGCGGGCAGCATGAAGTTAAGCTGCCGGGGCAGGGTTCCAGTTGGCCGGCCGCGGTGGTCTAGTGGTTCTGGCGCTGCAGTCCGGAACCGCGGGACTGCCACGGTCGCAGGTTCGAATCCTGCCTCGGGCATGGGTGTGTGTGATGTCCTTACGTTAGTTAGGTTTAAGTAGTTCTAAGTTCTAGGGGACTTATGACCTAAGATGTTGAGTCCCATAGTGCTCAGAGCCATTTAGGGTTCCAGTTGTGCAAACATGGCATGTGATGGATAGGCACGACCCGGAAATCGTTCGTAATATAAGCGTTGTGCTAATTGACCATTTCGTCCAGTTTCACCACAGATGAGCAGCATGTCGGTGTACTCGTAAAACGTGTACTCCGCCATTCTGTAATGCGCGATCTTTCTCGATCACTCAGTGACAGCTGATGCACACGCACTTCAGTTCGTTGTATTGTTCTCTGATGACACGTGACATGACATCACACAAGACATCACGTGTCACGAGACACCGATCTCTGTCTATGTGTATCGCCTTTCATCGTTCAACGCTAATATTCCAAACGGATAATTTGCGGACATACCAGATCCTGCTGTCCCGAGTCCCCTCCACAACATCTATAGATGTATAGCAGGAATTCTGAATCACCCTGTACTTACGGCAGGATACCTGTTTAGAGCATTATCTCTCTTGGTGTTCACGTTCCCTTTTTTTCACAACAATGAGATTTTTTAAGAAACTTTGCCAGGCAATAATAATTTTAATTGCATTTATTAATAGACCCGTTTCGAAGCTTTATATCTCCATCATGAACGCTCTACAAATAAAAGAAAATAATATTTTACGTCAGATATAATAAGGCACTAATTAAACACATAAATAATTTACAATAATATTTTCTTTATACACTCCTGGAAATTGAAATAAGAACACCGTGAATTCATTGTCCCAGGAAGGGGAAACTTTATTGACACATTCCTGAGGTCAGATACATCACATGATCACACTGACAGAACCACAGGCACATAGACACAGGCAACAGAGCATGCACAATGTCGGCACTAGTACAGTGTATATCCACCTTTCGCAGCAATGCAGGCTGCTATTCTCCCATGGAGACGATCGTAGAGATGCTGGATGTAGTCCTGTGGAACGGCTTGCCATGCCATTTCCACCTGGCGCCTCAGTTGGACCAGCGTTCGTGCCGGACGTGCAGACCGCGTGAGACGACGCTTCATCCAGTCCCAAACATGCTCAATGGGGGACAGATCCGGAGATCTTGCTGGCCAGGGTAGTTGACTTACACCTTCTAGAGCACGTTGGGTGGCACGGGATACATGCGGACGTGCATTGTCCTGTTGGAACAGCAAGTTCCCTTGCCGGTCTAGGAATGGTAGAACGATGGGTTCGATGACGGTTTGGATGTACCGTGCACTATTCAGTGTCCCCTCGACGATCACCAGTGGTGTACGGCCAGTGTAGGAGATCGCTCCCCACAATATGATGCCGGATGTTGGCCCTGTGTGCCTCGGTCGTATGCAGTCCTGATTGTGGCGCTCACCTGCACGGCGCCAAACACGCATACGACCATCATTGGCACCAAGGCAGAAGCGACTCTCATCGCTGAAGACGACACGTCTCCATTCGTCCCTCCATTCACGCCTGTCGCGACACCACTTGAGGCGGGCTGCACGATGTTGGGGCGTGAGCGGAAGACGGCCTAACGGTGTGCGGGACCGTAGCCCAGCTTCATGGAGACGGTTGCGAATGGTCCTCGCCGATACCCCAGGAGCAACAGTGTCCCTAATTTGCTGGGAAGTGGCGGTGCGGTCCCCTACGGCACTGCGTAGGATCCTACGGTCTTGGCGTGCATCCGTGCATCCGTGCTGCGGTCCGGTCCCAGGTCGACGGGCACGTGCACCTTCCGCCGACCACTGGCGACAACATCGATGTACTGTGGAGACCTCACGCCCCACGTGTTGAGCAATTCGGCGGTACGTCCACCCGGCCTCCCGCATGCCCACTATACGCCCTCGCTCAAAGTCCGTCAACTGCTCATACGGTTCACGTCCACGCTGTCGCGGCATGCTACCAGTGTTAAAGACTGCGATGGAGCTCCGTATGCCACGGCAAACTGGCTGACACTGACGGCGGCGGTGCACAAATGCTGCGCAGCTAGCGCCATTCGACGGCCAACACCGCGGTTCCTGGTGTGTCCGCTGTGCCGTGCGTGTGATCATTGCTTGTACAGCCCTCTCGCAGTGTCCGGAGCAAGTATGGTGGGTCTGACACACCGGTGTCAATGTGTTCTTTTTTCCATATCCAGGACTGTATTTGTACAATAAATACAAAGTTTTAGAATACACAAACTTCAACACTAAAATCGTTACAAAACTTTATGCGCATGGTGCACAAATGTAAAGAAGATGAAATAAATTGTGTCATAAATTGTCATAACTTACTTATATGTATGGTCCTCACCTTCTATTTTCTTTCGTTTGTCGAGCACTGATAATGGAGTTACGAAGTTATGAAACTGGCCTGCCAATAAAATTCACACAGACTATAGCTACTCTGGACACTTCCTTTATAAATTGAACTGCGCAGCAGTGGAGGCTCTACAAACAGCCACCACGTCGACACGGATCAAGACCACGGCGTCTGTAATAATCCCCTTTCTGGCAGACGCGCTCTCTTGACAAGATTGCTATTGTTCGGTGTACAGGCTGGGCGATCATTTACTAGACTGGCGCGGAAATGATCATTGTTTGTAAACAGGAGAACTCCCTGTGGCAGAACACGTTGAAAACCTTGATTTCGGTGCAGCAATCTGTTGCTGTCACATGTCAGCGCATGTGCATCTCCCACGTTCTCTGTACCAAGTACTTGACTGTGTCACTACGTTTGACAAAGTGAGAGCAACAGACGTGTTTAGTGACCAGTTGAATACGACACAAAAGATGCTCACCGTAAAACAGCGCGTGTTCTTTGACGATTGCTATGAAACGCATGATTCGTGGCTAACGTGTGTGGAACTATTTGCGAACGAATCTAAGACTTGAAGTGTTTTGGTAAGACCTACAGCAAAGTCTACAGTGGAAAACTTAGTGGACTCTGTGGCGAATAAAAACCGCAACTATGTGAAAAGAGATCGAACGCCAGGAAACGTTGAAAAACGATTACTGTTAAGGAAGTAAAAGATCGACGCAGTGGAGACCAAATGAGAAAGCTGCTCCTTCTGTTTCTGATGTAGACTGTCATAAAAATGAGAAGGAACCGTTAATCAGAACTCAGGGAGAATTTGTAGTCTAATTCACAATCGATTTATTGATCTTAAACAAGACAGGACAACAAAATTGTTAAGGAATCATCATACAAAAAATATTTATTTAAGAAAAGCCTTACTAAAATGGGATCTATGGTGGACAAAGTGATCTGCTAGGGATCGACAAACGACACTAATCAGAACACTACTCGCTTTATCTCACTTCATATACGTGAATCCAGGTTAAGGCGTCAAACTACGCCACCACCAAGCATCTATATTCTATCATACAAAAAAAAGGAAAAATATGGTTTGAAAGAACAGGGTGCTGAGAAATCGATATTATAGCCCTACTTTGCAGCAGCGAATACTTTACCATCCTGCTGGTCAAGGCGGCACACTACGATACGTTCGGTGACTGAAGTCATGGACGGCGGAAATTGTTATTAAATGCGCGTTCCCGAAAATGCAAGTACGCGGTCTCGCGTTCGGTTAATTCAGAACGCAGGTACTTCCCTGAGAGCCTCTGAAATCCCGACGGATTCCAGTGAGCAGGTGGACCCGTTTGCTGGTCTGCCAAACCAATTTGACTCCGTGCCACGACTGTGCGTGTCGGAATACGTCTAGTGTTTAGACGGCCGACTCAATACAAATAAGTACACCCACGCGTCACTCATTGTGACCATGATGATATAAGCAGTACCTCTGACGGTTCAGAAGGTGACTGGCGCATGCTCTAAGCCGCACCCTAGCAAAGGACACAATTCTCACCACTTAGGCAGCGAAGCGCCAGTACAAGAGACTTGTACCAGTGTGACGATCTCACTTTCTCTGTGTTGCCTCCTCCGCTCGGTTCCAAAAGCACATTTCTCTTTTTTGACTTCCCCCAATTTCGCACAAGCCAATCACGAGCTAGAGCCCGGCACTCTAAGCTTGGTGAATGGTCTTTGCACTGCAAACCTATTTGACCAATCACAGACTTAAAGTTAATTGGCAGAAAACGGAAAAAAATTCAGCTTCCCGGCCTGTTTCCCACACTTTTGCCATGTCTTTTGCTAACAAAATACAGAGTGGAAGCACAGTCCTCCATAAACAGCAAGTTATCTCCCCTGTCGCGTCAATTTCAAAATTTGCAAAGAACGGCCATAAACTCGCATTGACAAAAGATGTTTTGAAACAGAGGCTGCATGTCTGGGCGCCAGTTTCCCTGTCCCACAGACATTTGCAGAACGTTTACATTTCTCTTGGTGGCTTGCTCGCCAACAAGGCCTACAATGCGAAGTCAGCGACTTTTCGGCGCTAGGCCGTATAACTGGACGTATGGCACCAAAGCTTAATGTGTTTCTGCACAATGCCCGTCTGGAACTGTCTCCTCACCGTTCTCCAGAAAAAACGCGCTTTGTCGCCCCACCAATGCCGTGTTTTTACTGCAGTCGTTTAAGTTGGCACCTTGTTTCTTTGAACGCAGGTAAAGCTTACCGTATTTCTTTCCCTAGAGCACGAAAACAAGACCATAAGCTGCTGCACACCATTTCATCACAATGTATGAAGTCAAATCGCTTGTAGATCGTAATCCCTACACTGTTACTCGAATGAAGGAAAGCCTGGAACAAAGTCTGACCAAATCTCAACGTCTTTTTTCTGTGCAAATGGGAATTAAGAGATCGTCATCTGTATCTTAAAAATTTATTGTTGTCCACAAGTTTGTAACGTAGCGCGTATGTAGAGTTATGGCACAGAGTTAGTATGAGGTAAGATGAATTTGTTTGTACGTCTGAGCGCTAGCCGGTGGGCCCGGGGCCCAGGCGTGGTGTGCCCCGCTCACCCGTCATGACCAGTAGAAACGCGAATAGCAGTCTGATATTGTTATTAAGTCGCAATTCTGGCCAGTGCACAGACTGCCTGACCGCAGGATCACAGCTGCAGGTTATTATTTGCAGCGAGTTAGCTGCTGGGCACAAAGGCAGACGTGTATGCCTCGACCCTACAACTTCATCGAGCCATTCTTTTTAAACATAGCCGTGGATAGCTCAGTTACCTAAGATTCAAGTAACGGTAGCTTAGAGCATCCAGGCGAACTTTCACGTTCTATAGGCGGTTTCTAAGTGAAGTGGAATCGGGATTTTTGGATCCCTGGTTTGTCCTTTGAAGAAATGTGATCTGGTTCAGTCCATCAGGTTATGTGAACTCACAGAACATGCGCCCATCACGCGTCAGAAAATACCCCCCAGTACTTTGAAGAGCCGCTGCATAATCTCAAGATAGCTATTTGGTGCTCAGTGTCTGATGTAAGCACTCTAACAACATTCTTTCACCAAACTGTTGATGCTTACCGGTATGTCCAAAAACTGTTCAATGCGTATGTGGATCAGTTCACAAAACGTGGATATTTTCAGCAAGACAGAGCAATAGCATACATCGCCTTGACAACATTTTCAAGAGTGCTTGAGATGTACGATGAGGAGAGAGCAACAGCTATGACAATGCAGTCTCCCAGCCACTCCAACCATCTGATCTCTCTCCCAGTAAACTTTACCTGTGCGTCAGACTGAGGGGCCAGGTGAATCCAAATAATACTCAAACACCGCAAGAGCTACATCAGAACACTGAAATCGCTACTGCTGCTATCCTTCATGCAAAGCTGCTACAGGCGTCTCACAGTTTGAAAAATCGTACACTGAGCAGTAGCGACGTCAACAATGGCCAGTTCCAGCGTCTAATCTGATGTACATTACCAAGGGTCTACCCCGCGTAAGTCTTATTGTAAATGTTTTCTGGGCTTGTTTTATTTTGCACCCTAGCGTTAAGTACGACTGTTCCGTCACTCTGCACGAGATCTCTGCATCCACGTTAGTACTCCGCAGGTCACCCGACTGTGTGTGGCAGAAGGTTCTTCTAACTGACCCCTCCCTCCCAGTTCCATTCGCAATAGGCAGGTGGGAAGAAATAAAATTCGTAATCCTCTGCATCACTTCTAATTTCTCGAATTTCGTGGTACGTATGTGGGACGAAGTAATATGTTGTCCGGCTCTTCCCGAAAAGCACTGTCTCGAAATTTCAGTAGTATATGTCTCCGTGATGGGTAACGCCCCTCCTGTAGTGTCTTCCGCTGGAATTTGTCGAGCATTTCCTTAAAGTTCTCACGGCGACTAAACGATCCCGTCAGGAAGCGCGCCGCTCTTCGTTCGATCTACACTATGTCCCCTCGCAGTCCGACCTGGTAAGGCTCCAAGAATCGGTAGAATAAGCACCCTGTAAGCCACTTATGTCGCGGATGAGTTACATTTCCTTAGCATTCTTCCAATGAACCTCAGTCTGGCATCTGCTTTTCCTACTACTTGCTTTATGTTGTCATTCCACTTAAGGTAGCTCTGGATAGTTACTCCTAGATATTTTACGATAGATACAGTCTCCAGCAGTTTATTATCAACAGTGTAGTTGTACAGTATTGGATTCCTTTTCCTTTGTATGCGCAATACGTTACACTCGTTCAAGTTCACTTTCAACTGCCAGAGCCTGCACCATTCATCAATCCTCTGAAGGTCATTCTGCAAACTGATGATATCTTCTGGAGTTGTTACTTTCTTATAGACGAATGCCTCGACTGCAAACAGTCTGAAAGAGTTTCCGACGCTTTCTAATAGATAACTTATTTGCACTGTAAACAGTAACGATTCTGTCACAAATCCTTGGCGTTCTCTGAAATTATATTTACAAGAGTAGATTTTGTTCCGTTAACAGCGACGTGTTGAGTTCTACCCGCAAGGAAGTCTTGAATCTAGTAGCAAACATGCTCCCAGACTCGGTAAGCTCGTATTTCTTTCACCAAAAGGCAGTCCGAGACTGTGTCAAATGCCTCCCTGAAGTGAAGGACCACGGCATCAAACTGAGCGCCTTTGTTTACACCGCAAAGGATCTCGTGGAGGAATAGAACGAGCAGATAAGTAAATTGAAGGTTTAGAGGGATGAAAGGAAAGGAAAAGAAAAGAATCACTGCTGTCAGCTGCATTGGGACATTACGCGGAATTAGCGGCACAAATGAAAATGTGTACCGGACTGTGATTCGAACCCTGTATCTCCTACTTACTAGACAAGTGCGTTAATCATTGTAAGATCCAAGACACAGTGTTATCGCACCTCGCAGACTATTTGGGCACGCCTTATGTTCGATTCACACTCCCATCGAGCGCCATCTATACGCACTCTCTGTCCACTTCCTCCATATTCGCTCTCTGAGATTGCCACGGGGGGTCAAACGTATTTGTGCCTCCGCACTGAAGAAGGTGGATCCATTGCCCAGGGAGGCCAATCAAATTACAGGAATACATGGTGAAAGAAAAGACACGACGCATTCATATAATTTCATAGAACGAGCAGAGTTTCGTAAGATCTCTGTTTGCAAAATCCATGTTGACTTTTATAGAGGGGAGTTTCGTTCTCCAAAAAAACATAGTTTTTAACGTAAAACATGTTATATAATTCTACAACACATCGACGTCAACGATGTAGGCGTGTAATAAATTATAAGCATCAGTCCTATGACCCTTGTTGAAAACGGGGGTAATTTCCAAGAATGATTGCCTATCGAAGTCGCGGGGTCCAAACGATACATATCGAACGTGCAATTGTAATTCGATCATGCCACTGGTGGTGGGCGTTATGATCAATTATTTGTGATCGTCATTTTTATCTGTTTTCCGTCGTTCCCTTAGTCGCTCTAAGTTACATACCTCCTCGAATTATTTGTGAGCCGCCAGGAAAACCCAGACGATTTATGTCGGTAGTGAGTGGGATGTCTGGTGTTCTTGACGTTTCTTCGGCGAATTCTCTCACATGGAAAACTCTAATTCCATGTTAATACAGCGTAGAAAATTGTTTCACTTTTTTTCACAAATATGGAGTACTACCGGACGAGTGTAGGAGGGACCGCGTAGGCTGTGGTGGTGCGAAGTGTGTAAAACTTTGTAAGAAGAGTTTCGATAGGGAAATACCGTTACAATTTCATTGCGGACAGTGCGGAAAACGAACGAGTATCAGGAAGAATACATGGTTCGACTCTTCCAAATAATCCATCCAGACCATCGTAATTCTTCTATCTTGCTGGATTCGAGACTGCACCATGCAAGTAACAGCATCGGAAACTGACTTCTGCTACTTCCGTGTCCGACTATTTCGGGTTTTGTAGAGAAGTGCATTATGTGACAATGACGAACGACAAGGTACCTATTGGTGGACCGAGTAAAGTTGTTGAAGTGGACAATCTCACATAGCAAGAAGGAAAAGCAGAGAGGACGACCTTGACAGAGTGAAATCGATCATATTTGGGTATTCGGTGGAATAGAACGAGAGTCCCGGAAGTGTTTCGTTGTTACAGTATCGTCCACAGACAATGTCACTTTAGTGCGTCTGATAAAGCACTTCATATTGTCTGGCAGTTAAGTCATTACAGACGGGTTTCAGTCCCGTAAGACACTCAAAGCAGAAGGATTCAACCACGAGTTCGTCAACCACTCTGTAGAGTTCATTTCATGTCTTCGGATGATCCCAGTGTGCACACGCAAAACATCGAGCGGCTATGGAAATCTGTGAAGTCTTCCATTAAAAGAGAAGGGCGTCCAGGACTGAGAGACAAACTATACTTGTTTCAGTACCTCTATTTCCACAAGTTGCGTTTGCAGGGAAAAGTTAATGCAAGTGACACTCTACCCATATTTTTGCGTGATACTGGCAGAGTTTACCCAGGATATGACAAAAAGGGAATTGTTCCCGAAGCGTACACATCACATGGACTTTCACATGACGACAACACCTACGACGAATAAGGTAAGTCGTCTCCTTTGTAATTACAATTATTTTTGTAATGCTCTTCTTTTGTCGTTACTGTAGTGACCACCGTAAACATACTCATAACGCCCGCCACCAGAGTCGCATGATCGACAATACCACGTTAATCACATACGATAAGACTGATGTCAGGGATTCATAACGAAGAGTCGATGAGACAATGAGAACTACAATCGTATTTCTAATATCGGCTTACCTTATGCCTGGTTCTCTATGCTCTGCAACATCCTCGTAATACGTTGTCTTTTGGCGACTCGTTCTTAGTCCTGCAGCACGGGGATCACATTGTCCCTCATACTGTTGCCGGGCAACGGCACTGATTTACTACAAAACGTACTGCATTGTTGAAAATCTAAGCACGTTATTTCTGTGAGCATGTGTATCCTCTGTGCAGTAAGACGTACGTTACGAACGCATCGTAGCGACAAAACTACGTCGTGTTTGTACACTACTGGCCATTAAAATTGCTACACCACGAAGATGACGTGCTACAGACGCGAAATTTAACCGACAGGAAGAAGATGCTGTGATATGCAAATCATTAGCTTTTCAGAGCATTCACACAAGTGTGGCGCCGGTGACGACACCTACAACGTGCTGACATGAGGGAAGTTTCCAACCGATTTCTCATACACAGACAGCAGTTGACCGGCATTGCCTGGTGAAACGTTGTTGTGATGCCTCGTGTAAGGAGGAGAAATGCGTACCATCACGTTTCCGACTTTGATAAAGCTCGGATTGTAGCCTATCCAATGACTGTTAGCAGAATATGGAATCGATGGGTTCAGGAGGATAATACGGAACGCCTCGCTGGATCCCAACGGCCTCGTATCACTAGCAGTCGAGATGAAAGGCATCTTATCCGCATGGCTGTAACGGATCGTGCAGCCGCGTCTCGATCCCCAAGTCAACAGATGTGGACGTATGCAAGACACAACCATCTGCACGAACAGTTCGACGACGTTTGCAGCAGCATGGACTACCTGCTCGGAGACCATGGCTGCGGTTACCCTTGACGCTGCATCACAGACTGGAGCGACTGCGATGGTGTACTCAACGACCAACCTGGGTGCACGAATGGCAAAACGTCATTTTTTCGGATGAATCCAGGTTCTGTTTATAACATCATGATGGTCGCATCCGTGTTTGGCGACATCGCGGTGAACGCACATTGTAAGCGTGTATTCTTCAACACCATACTGGCGTATCACTCGGCATGATGGTATGGGGTGCCATTGGTTACACGTCTCGGTCACCTCTTGTTCGTATTGACGGCACTTTGAACAGTGGACGTTACATTTCAGATGCGTTACGACCCGTGGCTCTACCCGTCATTCAATCCCTGCGAAACCCTACATTTCAGCAGGATAATGCACGACCGCATGTTGCAGGTCCTGTACGGGACTTTCTGGATACAGAAAATGTTCGACTGCTGCCCTGGCCAGCACATTCTCCAGATATCTCACAAATTGAAAACATCTTGTCAATGGTGGCCGAGCAACTGGTTCGTCACAATACGCCAGTCGCTACTATTGATGAACTGTGGTATCGTGTTGAAGCTGCATAGACAGCTGTACCTGTATACGACATCCAAGCACTGTTTGACTCAATGCCCAGGCGTATCAAGGCCGTTATTACGGCCAGAGGTGGTTGTTCTGGGTACTGATTTCTCAGGATCTATGCACCCAAATTGCGTGAAAATGTAATCACATGTCAGTTCTAGTATAACATATTTGTCGAATGAATACCCGTTTATCATCTACATTTCTTCTTGGTGTAGCAATTTTAATAGCCAGTAGTGTAGATTCCTGACGTTGCTGATGTAATGGGTTAGAAAATTAAATACCATGTCGCTACTTTCCGTGAGCGATAATCGAAGATAGTTTTTCGCTGCATGAAAGATTCTGTAAAACTCTCGGGTCAATCTCCAGTAAGTAACTTCGTGTAAAGACAGCCACATAAAATGAATAAAAACGGAACGATAGATGGAATTAATGATGCACCTTAGTTCACCTGTATTTTCGTCCCACGTGATGACAATACAGCTACAGGCAATTTAAAAAGAAAGAAGTAAGTTTATTACATATATTTCCAGCCACTAATAACTTACAGGATAAGTTTTTGGAGAAACTCAATTTGCTATGATAATATTTTGAGGATATGGAAGCCTGAGATAAGAATTATATCCGTTGTCAGTTCTAGAAGATCCTATATAGGCCGCAACAAGAAACTCGATATTTTGAGAATTGTTTCACCAATATATGTTGATCAAATTCCTTATTCGCTACAAATATTTTTCTATTCTCATAAAATATTGCAAAGCGTGAATATAATACTAGGACCAAAACGTCTACAAAAATTTCGAGAGTTTAATATTAACACACAAAGATGTCAGATATATGGGCATGCACGTATCCAAAAACCAACAAGGGTATATTAAACGTCCTGCGGGTAATGCGGTGGTGCTTAAGATTGAATTAAAGAACTTTCTGCAGGGCCACATTTTGAGCTCTACACGAACTCGTTAAAGTATTTTTTAGTGTTTAATATTCATGGAAGTGAAATCTAACAACCAAACTCGCCTCGTTCATTTTCCCATTTACTTTAACACAATTTAGCCACATTCCTCCCAATAAATATTCCGGGTACTAGAAATCGGTTTCCAGTCTCCTTGACGGCGTCGTCAGGAAATCGAGAATCACGAAGAAATTTTCTTATAGGATCGGAAACACATTCCGCATGTGGACTGTATTCTAAAAGATGATCTGTATGGCGCGACACTGCTCGAGTGCAATCAGATCACTGCTGGCTTGTCGAATAGTACCAGTGATTCTGAATCCCTCATTTTGTAAGTATGAGCCGGCCGTGGTGCCAAGTAGTTAAAGGCGCTACAGTCTGGAACCGCGCGACCGCTACGGTCGCAGGTTCGAATCCTGCCTCGGGCATGGATGTGTGTGATGTCCTTAGGTTAGTTAGGTTTAAGTAGTTCTAAGTTCTAGGGGACTGATGACCTTAGAAGTTAAGTCCCATAGTGCTCAAAGCCTTGTAAGTATGAGTCTCTCCAGTAATTTCATATACACTTCATTTACCTCACCTACCTAAATAAAGGCTTAGGCCAATGTTTGTAACAGACTGTCTCTCAGGAACTATTACTGGTAATTTTTGTTGTCTACGTAATTACATTTCCGTTGCGCTCCATTTTCTTCTGCTAATGAATTGCCGGATTATCTTTCCTTTCCTCATATTCTGCGCAAAACTGTAATATCCTTCCGAGAAGTGCTCTGTAATTCCTTGCTTGAGCTAGTTTTTGATGTAATCTTATTGACTTCCCGCTATTCCGGGAACTTCTTGTAAGACGAATTGGCATTATTAGTCAGTATTTCTTTTATTTGCATTTCATTTCTACCCTATTAAAGTCTTCGCACTTGATAAGCCGAGATAATAACCCGCAATTTGGTTTGATGAGCGGCCACAGAATAAGAATATGCTTTGGCGCCAGACAACGGCACTTCGAAGTATGGAAGAAAAAGCGAAGCCAAGTTCCAGTTATTATGATACGATTGACATAATGAGGGAAACACTGTTAATGGAAATAAAACTAAATACAAAATCCACACATCACAATGACGTCACCTTCAGATCGGTGGATCTGAAACAAGACGATTTCTACTGTTCTCTGTAGCGGCTTCCGCCACAAGCGTGGCAATATTTGCGCCTGTGGCTTGCTAACTGAGAAGTCAGCACCTGTTAAAGTGACATAATGTTTGATGAGGTTTCTAAATGGCTATAGAGGCAGCCCATTCTTCCTCAAGAGCTCAAACGAGAAAAGATAGTGATGTTGGAGGGTGGGACTTGGAGCGAAGTCGAAATTGTAACTCATGCCAAGAGTGTGCTATTGGGTTCAGATCGGGACTATGGGCAGGTCATTCCATTTCAGAAATGTTTTTCTCTGTGAACCATTGTGTCATAAATGCTGCTTTACGATAGGGTGGATTGCGCTTTATTCTGAATGTCTTATCCGAAATTTTCTTCCGGAAGATAATGAGAGAACCAACTCTGAGAAGGAAACGTCTTAGATCTGCTAGCTAGAAATAGATCTGAACTTATCGTATCAGCTAACGTAGGGGAAGATATCAGTGATCATAAAGACTTAATAGCAATTATGACTACAAGTATTACAAAGAATGTTAAGGAAGGTAGGAAAATATCTTTGCTTAGCAAGAGAGTGACAGGATACAATTTGCAGAGTATCTGAGTAGTCAGCAACAAATATTCAGTACTGAGGACGAAGATGTGGAGCACAAATGGAAAAATTCTGTAGCATTGTTCAATGTCTTAGACAAGAATGTTACTAGCACAGTCTTAGGGGATGAGAAAGGCCCACCGTGGCTTAATAGCTGTGCTAGAAAACTGCTAAATAAACAAGGAGAGCGCCATCTCAGATTGAAGACAAATCAAAAATCTAGCTGAAAAACTAAAGGTGAAAGAAGCGAACTTGAGCCTAAGGAGAGCAATTACACAAGCGTTCAATGCATTTGAATGTAAAATTTTGTCAGGCGATCTGACTGAAAATCCCAACAGATTTCGGTTTTACGAAAAATCAGTAATCGGGTCGAAATCATCTATTCAGTCACTCAGTGACCATAAAGGCACCGAAATGGAAGATAACAGAGTGAAGACCGAAATATTGAATTCGCTCCTCCGCAATTGTTTCATCGCGAAAAATCGTAATATGGTCCCTCCTTACAACCATCGTACGAACGTCTAAACGGCACATATTGAGATAACCGATCGCTTGTAGTTGCCCTAGACAAGATCAGACATCAGTAAGATTCTATAACAATTATGAGAAAGAACTCGCTCCCCTTTTCACAGCAGTTTATCGTAGTTTGCTGCAACAACGAAGGGTACTTAACTACTGGAAAAAAGCGCAGATCATTCCCGTTTTCAAGAGGAATCGGTAGACGGTTTCACATAATCATAGGCCTATACGTCAAACTGTTGTAGAATTATGGAACATGTTGTACGCTAAAATATAGGGTGTCCCAAAATAATGTATACTCTCTTTGAAACTGAACATATATTTAATGATAGGGGTTAGAAATACAATTGTAGTGACGTTAGGTGCCTCATGGTCCGACTTAAGGTGGTAAATGTTCAAACTGGTGTCCGTTCGATGCATACACCGTTGACAACGACTTACGATTGAGCGACATGCAAACTTTATTGTCTCCAACGAAATAGCATTACAGGCTTGCTCACTTTGCTCTCGAAGATCATCCAATGTGAGTGGTCTCGCAGCGAAAACTGTGTTATTGAGAGTACCCATCAGAAAGAAGTCTAGAGGAGTTAAATCTGGAGATCGAGCGGGATACTCCACACTCCCTCTTCGTCCTATCCATCTGGTACGGAATGTACGATTGAGAAATGCCCTCACATCCAGGTGAAAGTGAGGTGGCGCCCCATCCTGTTGAAAGTAATAATCTTCGTTTCCAAACACAGCGCTAAGACCAGGAGTTATCATTTCCAACATTTCCAAGTACAAGTCGCTCGTGACAGTGTTGTCGAAGAGGAACGGCCCGATTAACCCTCCAGTAGACAGACCATACCAGACTGTTACTTCTGGTAGATTAACATTCCTTTTCTCGGTTAGGTATGATTCTCCCTGGCCCAGTACACGCAATTATGGCGGTTAATTGTTCCATAAAGTTTAAAAACGTCGCTTCATCTGACCAAAGAATTCGATCTTGGCAACGTTGCTCTTCTTCACATCTGTTAATAAACCACTCACAAATTTCCCTTCGCCTATCAGGATCATTCTCTTTAAGAGCATGGAGAAGTCTTGGAATGTAAGGCTCGAAGCTGTGAGACCGCAAAATTCTATGAACACTGCTTCCGCAGACTCCAGTCTCACGAGAGCATTTCTTCGGGCATCGTGTGTATGCCTGAATTACTGTATCAACACTCTTATTGTCTGTTAAACTTCTCTTTCGTTCGCTATGTCCCTTCTTCATATCGTGCACCGTTCCTTCGACTTCAAACTTATCTCTGATTCTTGTAATTGTTACTCTTGTCAGAGGAGGTGTTCCAAATTTAACTCTCCAACGTCGGCGTACCGCACTCACATTCTTTGTTTTCCAGTAACGCTTAAGCACCCATTTCCGTTGTTGAAACCATAACGCTATGTTTGCTGACAATCCTGAAACAAAAGAAAGCATTGTCATGTTTTTTACCGCATTCTAACTTATTACCCATAAAATATTGTATTTCTGTCTCCTATAATGAAAGAGATACTCTGTTTCAAAGAGTGTATACATTACTTTGGGACACCCTCTATTATGACGCTTTTGGAGGATGAAAATCTCCTCTATAAAGATCAACATGGATTACGCAGAGATCTTGCGAAAACTCACCTCCCTCCGTTCCTCCATGAGATCTATACCGCTGGAGACAACGGCTCTCAGGTTGATGGCGTGTTCGTGGACTCAGGAAAGGTATCTGACATCGTCTCGCACTGCCGTCTAGAGAAGAAAATACGAGCTTACAGAGTATCGGAGTAGATTTGCGACTGGATTCAGGACCGGAGCAAGATCTACAGATCTAAATGTAATTTCCAGCGTACCCCAAGGAATGTGATAGATCCGTAACTGTTTACAGTCCAATTAAATTATCTAGTAGAAAGCGTCGGAAGCTCTTTGAGACTCTTCGTAGTTGATGCGGGGTTGTCTATAAGAAAGTAGCAACACCAGAAGTCAGTATCGATTTGCAAAATGATCTACAGAGCATTGATGGCTGGTGCAGGCTCTGGCATTTGACTCTGAACGTAAATCAATGTAACATTTTGCACATACATAGGAGAAGAAATCCCCTACTGTACAGCTACACTACTGATAACAAATTACTAGAAACAATATCTACCGTAAAATATTTGGGAGTAACTATCCAGAGCGATCTTAAGTGGAACGAGTAGGTAAAACAAACAGTGGGAAAAGCAGATACCAGACTGATATTCATAGGAAGAATCTTGAGGAAATTTAAGTCATCCACGAAGAAAGTGGCTTACAAAATGCTTGTTCGACTCAGTTCTTGAATATTGTTCCTCACTCTGGGAGGCTTACCGGGTGGGACTGATAAAACAGATAGAGAAGGTCCGACGAAGAGCGGCACGGTTCGCCACGGGATCGTTGAGTCGGCGGGAGAGCATTACGCATACGTGCAACAAACTCCAGTGGCAGACGCTCCAAGAAAGGCGTTGTACATCTCTCAGACGTTTACTGTCAAAAATTCGAAACGATACTTCCCGGGAAGAGTCACACAATGTATTACTTCCTCCCACATTCTTCTCGCAAAACGCCGAGATGAAAAAATTCGAGAAATTAGACCTAATGCAGAAGCTTACAGCCAATCGTTCTTTCCACACGCCATTCGCGAGTGGAACAGGACAGGGGGATCAATTTGTGGTACCTGAAGTGCTCTCCGACGCAAACCGTCAGGTGGCTTCTGGAGTATTGATTACATCAAACTACAGACCGATTTCACTTTTGCCAGCCTTCTCAAAAATTTTAGAAAAAGTAATGTACAGGCAGCTTCTCAACCATCTGACCACAAATAAGATATTATCAAGAACACAGTTTGGATTTCTGAAGGGTTCTGATATCGAGAAGGCTATTTACACCTACAGTGAAAATGTACTTAATTCATTAAATAACAAATTACAAGCAGCAGGTATTTTCTGTGATTTGTCAAAGGCATTTGATTGTGTGAACCACAACATCCTTTTAAATAGATTAGAATTCTATGGTGTCACGGGCAGTGTTGTAAAATGGTCAAGTCATACCTCGCTAACAGGAAACATGGTGTCAGTGCAAGAGACTAGTGAATTAAGTCATTAGTCATCATCAGAGTGGGAAGAAATTACATGAGGTGTCCCACAAGGATCCATCTAAGGGCCATTGCTTTTTCTTGTATACATTAATGATCTCTCATCTGTTACACTGCCAGAAGCACAGTTCGTTTTGTTTGCAGATGACACAAGTACTGCAATAAATAGTATGTCAAGTGTAGTTCTAGATAGATCTGCTAATGATATTTTCATAGACATTAATAAATGGTTTAAAGCCATCTCACTAACATTAAACTTCGTAAAGACTCACTATATGCAATTCAGAACCTGTAAGAGGTTTCCACTCAGCATATGCATAAAGTATGAAGAAGAGCAGATAGAAGAGGTTGACAGTCTTAAATTCCTGGGATCACAGCTTGATAATAAATTCAGTTGGGAGGAGCACACCACAGAACTGCAGAAACGCCTTAACAAACCTGTATTTGCAATTCGAGTGTTAGCAGACATAGGTGACATAAAAATGAAAAAGCTTAAATACTTTGCCTACTTTCATTCTATAACATCATATGGTATAATATTTTGGGGTAACTCTTCAAGTCAAACAAAAGTTTTCAGAGTCCACAAGCGTGTAATACGTATTATTTGTGGAGTAAATTCACGGTCGTCCTGTAGAAACCTCTTCAAAGAACTGGGTATACTAACTACTGCCTCTCAGTATATTTACTCCTTAATGAAATTTCTTCTAAATAATATATCTCTTTTTCCAACAAACACCTCAGTTCATACATACAATACCAGGAACAAAAATGATCTGCACAAGGACTTAAAAGCACTTACTGTCCGCCGCTCGTGGTCTCGCGGTAGCGTTCTCGCTTCCCGAGCACGGGGTCCCGGGTTCGATTCCCGGCGGGGTCAGGGATTTTCACCTGCCTCGAGATGACTGGGTGTTTGTGTTGTCCTCATCATTTCATCATCATCCAGGAAAGTGGCGAAATTGGACTGAGCAAAGATTGGGTAATTGTACGGGCGCTGATAACCAAGCAGTTGAGCGCCCCACAAACCAAACATCATCATCATCATCATCAAAAGCACTTACTTTAGTTCAAAAAGGGGTCCACTACTCAGGAACACTCATCTTCAATAATTTGCCAGCAAACATAAAAAAATTAGTTACAAATAAAGATAAGTTTAAAAGGAGCTTGGAAGACTTACTGTGGCCAACTCCTTCTACTCCATTGACGAATTTTTTAATAGAAACCAATGATATATTGTATATATTCATACAATTAGTATTGTTATTTCAGCTATTAAAAAAAATTACCATGTTCCACATCCCGAGGATCCCCTCACCACGGATCTATGGAACGAAAAACTAATCTAATCAGCTGTAGACTGTCATGCTACCCTCTGCAATGCTGGACGGTCCCTGTCCTATCAGACAGCATCTGAAGGTTGCTTTGTTTTACCTTAGGTGTGCTTGTTCCTCCGTGTTTGCAGTTCACAATCGCATTACCAGTAGTCGATTTTGGTAGCCTTAGAACGATTGAAATGTCCCTGATGGATCTGCTACTCACGTCACATGCAGTGACTAGTTCACGTTCGAAGGCACTTAGCTCCAAAAAATGGTTCAAATGGCTCTGAATACTATGGGACTTAACATCTGAGGTCATCAGTTTCCTAGAACTTAGAACTACTTAAACCTAACTAACCTAAGGACATCACACACATCCATGCCCGAGGCAGGATTCGAACCTGCGACCGTTGCAGTCGCGCGGTTACAGACTGAAGCGCCTAGAACCGCTCGGCCAAACCGGCCGGCCTGCTTAGCTCCCCTGCTCAAACTATTGTGCTATTACTACATCTCTACTGACAACAGCGCAACTCAACACCAAATATTTGGCACCTGTACAACCTTGGACGGTGGTATATTTATGGTCCGTGTGTTATCGGTATGGCCTAACACTTTAGTGTTGCTTCTATGAACATCGGCAGCAGAAATCCCGGATTTTATACACTTATTTTGTTTTCTTTATTTTTATGATATTTTATTTCATTTATTTTATGTTTTTTGGCTCTTTCTATTGTTTTCTTTTATGCCAATCCATGACAAGTAACTTACGTCTCTTGCTTCGGAATTGCGAGGGTCCGTATTGACCAAGTCCGGTCATTAATTCCTTTCGAGAACTTTCAGCTTCTAGGTCGAACGACTTTGCTAGCACTTTGAATCTATCTACCAATTTCTCGACTCCTGCGTCTTTATGCAGAACGGCCGTCGGGAATTTGGGACATTCATGGAGTGCTATTTTTAGAATATTATTTTTAAAATGTTCAAATGTGTATGAAATCTTATGGGACTTAACTGCTAAGGTCATCAATCCCTAAGCTTACACACTACGTAACCTAAATTATCCTAAGGACAAACACACACACCTATGCTCGAGGAGGACTCGAACCTCCGCCGGGACCAGCCGCACAGTCCGCGACTGCAGCGTCCAAGACCGTTCGGCTAATCCCGCGTGGCTGTTATTTTGAACAGTTTGTAATATTTACAGGTGCGATTTTGTTACTTGTCCGCACGCAGGGCTCTCGTATTCTAATATGAATCGTATGAGAGTGCAGTACACTCTAATCCTGCTGTTAGCTTGCTGCTTCTGTTTAATATGGGGTAGGGTGTGCCCTGCCTCCCATTGTCTTTTTTCCTGAGGATTTCTATCTGGGTCTGCCGTGTGGGTCGTTTATCCGTACTAACTCCCAGGCAGTTTTCTGTTGACCTTCACTGCAGATTTCTCCCTTGGAATGCCAGTACTAGGGGTGGGCGACGCAGAAATATCGTTTCTCTAATTTTTTCGTTAAAAAGCTGGCCTGAGTTTTTTCAGCGTTCAACGTGACTCGCCATTTCTTGGTCCGTGTTTCAGTTTGGTTGATTATGCACTGCAGGCGTCGGGTGGCCACTTTACGATTCTCGCTGAGTGCTAAAACTGAGGTGTCGTCAGTGAATTACGTGTTGCTTACGAGTGGGGCCGTTGCTGCATCAGCTGCATGGAGATTATATAGGACGGGTTCTGTCACCGATCGCTGGGAGATTCCCGCACTTATGAGTCTTTTTGTGGCGTGTGCTGCTTGGACTTCAACTTTAAAGCTTTTTCAGCCGACTGTGAGTAGCCTTCCGTGTATACTCTGAGATGTCAAAAGCCATCAGATACCTCATAACATCGTGTCGGATCTCGTTTTGCTGTTGTAGTGCAGCAACCCAAATTGACATGCCTCAAAAAGTCATTGAAATTCTCCTGCAGAAATACTCAGCCATGCTGCCTCTGTAGCCGCCCATACTTGCGAAAGTGTTGCCGGTGCACAATGGCGTGCACGAACTGACCTCTTGATTATGTCACATAAATGTTCGATGGGATTCATGTCGGGCAGCCTGGGTGGCCAAATCACTCGCTCGAATTGTCCAGAATGTTCTTCGAACCAGTTGCGAACAATTGTGACCCGGTGACAATTTCATCGTTGTTGGGCAACGTGAAGTCCATTAACGGCTGCAAATGGTCTCCAAGTAGCTGAACATGACCATTTCCCGTGAATGATCGGTTCAGTTGGACCAGAGGACCCAGTACATTCATTGTAAACACAGCCCACACCATTATGCAGGCAACACTAGCTTGCACGGTGCCTTGTTGACAACTTGCATCCACTTCATCGTGGGGTCGGTGCCACAGTCGAACCCTACTATCAGCTCTTACTAATGTAAGTAGGCTGTTTATGTTTTCTCTATGTAAGTAGGCTGTTTATGTTTTCTTTATGTAAGTTTGCTGTTTATGTTTTTTTATTGGCAACATTACGTAGCACTCTGTATGAAAATCACTGGCTGTGCTGTGTGCAGTATGTGGCTAGTTTGCATTGTTGCCTGCCATTGTTGTCATGAACTGCTATAGCTGGATGTGAACAGCAGATAGCGTTGGGCAGTTGGAGGTGAGCCGCCAGCAGTGGTGGACGTGGGGAGAGAGATGGCGGAGTTATAATATTGTGTGTCAGGTTAAGCACAGGCTTGTATAATTGTTCTAAGTGGACGTTTCACATGTATAATTGTTCTAAGGGGACGTTTCACTAACTAAACTTGGGACTCATCTGACCAGGCCACGGTTTTCCACTCGTCTAGGGTCCAAAACATATGGTCACGAGCCAAAGAGATGCGCTGCAGGCAAAGGTATTCGCATAAGTCGTCTGCTGCTATAGCCAATTAACGCCAAATTTCGCCGTTCTGCCTTAACAGATATGTTCGTCGTAGTCCCGTATTAATTTCTGCGGTTATTTCACGTAGTATTGCTTGTTTGTTAGCACTGATAATTTTAGGCAAACACTGCTGCTCTCGGTCGTGAAGGCCGTCGGCCATTGTGTTGTCAGTGGTGAGAGGTAATGCCTGAAATCCGGTATTCTCGACACTGTCAAAAAGATGACAGTTCGCAGTAATGCAGTGGAAGTCATCTACTGAAACCAGTTATATCTGGGGTTGCCCAAAGCAGCGTGAGTGGCCCTCTTCTGTTCTTAATTTATATGAATAATTTAAGAGACGATCTCAACAGCCTTCTTAGGCTGTTTGTGGCTGATGCCGTAGTTTACTGTATTGTGAAGTCATTAGAACATCAAAACAAATTGCAAAATGATTTGGTCAAGATAATTGTATGGTGTGAAGAACGGCAATTGGCCATGAATAATAAGTGTTGGATCCACATAAGGTCATAAATAAGTTAAAGATCGGATACTCGATAAATTACACATGTTTGAGGGTTGCCGATCCAGCGAAACACCTGCGTATTACAAATGTGAACAATTTAAGTCGGAACAATTACATAGGAAGTATTGTGCGGAAGGCGAACCAAAGACTACATTTAGAACAGTTAGAGAGCGCAAAATATCTACGAAAGAGACTGCATACACTACGCTTGTCAGCCCTCTTGTAGACTATTCCTGCGCAGTATAGGATCCATTCCAGATACGATTGACGGAAGACATGAAAAAAGTTCAAAGGACAGTTGGTAAGGCGTTGATAAAACAAAGTTTTTCCATTAAGGGGAGATCGTTTCTCGAAATTTCAGCTACCAACTTCATTTTCAGAACTCCAAAATATTTATTTAACTGTTATAAAAGAATAAAAGAAATTGCAGTTGGTACGGAAAGATTTAGGTGCTCATTCTTCCCATGTGGTATTCAAAAGTGGAATGACAGAGTAATACGAGTAGTTTGAAAGTTGTTCTATGCATCACGTTGCAGGAGAAGGCATATCTGTGCAGGCGTACTGGAACGCAGTTTCATAGGGCGAGGCGATTGAATTACACGCCGCGTGGCATGGGAGGGAAAGGGACACATGCTGTCCCTTGCTGCTGCCAGAGGGCGTCTTCTGCTCTGCCGGAAGCCGTTACGGCCGCGGGGCCCCACGGTCACAACGAGGTGTCCGCGTGTTTTCAGACAAAGCGCGGACCACGTGCGGGAGTTTTCGCGATCCCTTGACGTCAGTGGCCAGTGGCCGTTGGAAAGCCTCGATACTTTGTTACAGTTTGCGCACGTGCAACGCAGACCGTACTATATACAGAACCACACGAAGTTTTATATGAAAGAGGGTTAAATTGAGCATACCATTGAGTGTTTTATGTAAAAAAGTTAGAGAGACAAATACATTTACTTATACATGATGCACCCTGTAATTTATAACATTTATTAATGTAATGCCGCCACCAAACAGGTTGAACCATAAACTGTTACTTTTGATGAGCGCATTGAATGAGAGATCAGAGTTTGGGAGTCGAAGAGGTGGGATTTGGACGGTGGTCTAGCCGCGACTTAGGTATGGTGTTTCAAGATATTTCGCATTTCGTGAGCACTCTGACGAATGATGTGCAGTATCTCGAATTAGGGTCTGGCACAGTCCCAGGACTTTCAATTATTGGGGGTCAGTTTGGAGCATAATTTGGAGTGTGCCACAGCTGTAAGTGGAAAATGTTACTTGAATTTAATATCTCATCGATCAGCAAGACAATATACCATTGATGGTTTGTTGGCTTTGAGTAAGGACATATTTTTACGTAATTTGCCGCTGAGAACAGTGTCTGGTGTTTTCCAGCTACTTTATTGTGTTCAAATGTGTGTGAAGTCTTATGGGACTTAACTTCTAAGGTCATCAGTCCCTAAGCTTACACACTACTGAACCTAAATTATCCTGACAAACACAGACACCCATGCCTGAGGAAGGACTCGAACCTCCGCTGGGACCGACCTCACAGTCCATGACTGCAGCTACTTTATTAATTTATTAAATTTACAGTGCATTGTTAGCTACCACTGGGAGCTCGAGTCATATCACTGATCGCTTCACCAGAAAAACAGAAGCAGGGTCCAGGTTTTAATTACGACGGGCGTTCAATAAGTAAGGCGACAATTTTTTCTTCTTAAAAAGCAGGCTGATTCTATTCAGTATGCCCGCACACCTCATTATTTCCCACTCTTTTGGCAATAAAATGCTATTTTTCATCATGGTCTCCTTTCAATGTGACAGCCTCTTGCAACCTTGCAGGAAGGGCCTGTATGCCCCCATGGTACCACCCTATTGGTCGACATCAGAGCCAACGTCTTGCTACATCAGTAACCTTCCCATCGACCACATATTGATTCCAGCGAAGTGCATCCTTCATTCGGACAAACAGATGGAAGTCGGAAGGTGCGAGATCCGGTCTGTAAGCTGCATGAGGAAGAACAGCCCAATGAAATTTTGTGGGCTTCACTCGGATGCCCAGATTTGTGTGACGGCATGCACTGTAATGGAGAAGCAGAAGTCGTTTGCATTTTTGTGGAGACGAACATGCTGAAGTCGTTTCTTGAGTTTTCTAAGAGTAGCACAGTACATTTCTGAGTTGATCGTTGCACCATGGAAGAAAATATCAAAAAGAATAACCCTTTCAGAATCTCCATGACTGCGCCAGCTGAGGATGCAGCTATGAACTTTCTCTTCGGTGGAAAGGTGCTGTGGTGCGATTCCATGGATTCCCGTTTTGTTTCCGGTTCGTAGTGATGAATCATGTTTCACCGCCTGTGATGATGTTCGACAAAAAACTGTCACAATCAGCCTCGTAACACGCAAGCCATTCCGTACAGACTGTCTGTTGCTCTTTATGGTGTCCTGTTAGGCGGCGAGGGTTCCAGTGAGAACACACCATTGGGTGCCTCTACTGGTGGACGAGTGAGTCAGCACAGACACGTCTAGTTGAGTAGCTAGGTGTATGATTGTGATCCGTCGATCACCTCGAATGAGGGTGTCTGCACGTTCCAACACCGCAGGAGTCGCAGCTGTCTGTGGCTGTCCAGCATGCGAAAGATCGGACACGTTTGCGCGACCTTGTTGCCAAGATGCCAGATGTCCCTCCCAACGACTCACAGAGCTTGTTCACTGGGCCCGCCGCGGTGGTCTAGCGGTTCTAGGCGCTCAGTCCGGAACCGCGCGACTGCTACGGTCGCAGGTTCGAATCCTGCCTCGGGCATGGATGTATGTGATGTCCTTAGGTTAGATAGGTTTAAGTAGTTCTAAGTTCTAGGGGACTGATGACCACAGATGTTAAGTCCCATAGTGCTCAGAGCCATTTGAACCATTTTCTGTTCACTGACAAGTCTCCGTCGACATTCTGTAAGCGCTTGTGAATATCTGCGATACACTGGTTTTCCGCCAAAAGAAACCCAATGACAGTGCTCTGCTTGGAAATCACCTCTACAGGTCATAACCAATAGATTGTGGTCAGAGTCCACATCTGCCCCTGGAAATGTCTTACAATTTAAAATCTGGTTCCTAAATCTCTGTCTTACCATTATATAATCTATCTGATACCTTTTAGTATCTCCAGGGTTCTTCCATGTATACAACCTTCTATCATGATTCTTAAACCAAGTGTTAGCTATGATTAAGTTGTGCTCTGTGCAAAATTCTACCAGGCGGCTTCCTCTTTCATTTCTTAGCCCCAATCCATATTCACCTACTACGTTTCCTTCTCTCCCTTTTCCTACACTCGAATTCCAGTCACCCATGACTATTAAATTTTCGTCTCCCTTCACTATCTGAATAATTTCTTTTATTTCATCACACATTTCTTCAATTTCTTCATCATCTGCAGAGCTAGTTGGCATATAAACTTGTACTACTGTAGTAGGTGTGGGCTTCGTATCTATCTTGGCCACAATAATGCGTTCACTATGCTGTTTGTAGTAGCTTACCCGCATTCCTATTTTCCTATTCATTATTAAACCCACTCCTGCATTACCCCTATTTGACTTTGTATTTATAACCCTGTGTCACCTGACCAAAAGTCTTGTTCCTCCTGCCACCGAACTTCACTAATTCCCACTATATCTAACTTTAACCTATCCATTTCCCCGTTTCGGTTATTGTTACAAGGCCAGATCAGTCAATCATCCAGACTGTTGCCCTTGCAACTACTGAAAAGGCTGCTGCCCCTATTCAGGAACCACACGTTTGTCTGGCCTCTCAACAGATACCCCTCCGTTGTGGTTGTTCCTACGGTACGGCTATCTGTATCGCTGAGGCACGCAAGCCTCCCCACCAACGGCAAGGTCCATGGTTCATGGGGGGGAGGAAGCATAGATGTAGATAAAAAAGATAAAAAATCCAGCTACCTACAGTCTAAGACATTCGCAAGCAATTGGATCAGTCCCCATCCTCTCACGACTGCCTCTAGGAGGGACCGGTATGAAGACACCAAATGCTATGGTTGCAACTAAACGCATTCCAATGATTCGCCTTCTCGGTATCTCCTGCAATTTTCCTGTTGCTTGAAACAATGTTGGAGACAGTCTATGTTCCTTGCGCGAAAAGATATATGACGTATGCGACCACATAAAACGTATGTAGTATGCTTTCAATCTGGGAGGAAGTGAGAATATTGTACGACCAGTAACAGCCTCCCAATTCAAAACATGAAGTAAGCGACGCCAATCCACCAAGAGCAATGGAGAGTGAAGCTTTGACAATGCCAGCCAGTCGTGCCGACAAAATGTTAGAAAAATTATCAAATAACGTCGGCTGAAGAAGCCGAGACAGAAGCTAACAAGCAATTTGTCAATACGTTTGTTGTTTTATAAACACTCAGGCAACCTATTGCCTCTCGGCTGATCCACTAAATCACCCATCCTTTAAATCATGTTTGGGAATATTTAGAATAGCAAGTGAAACGTGACAATCAGCACTGTCCCCAGCTTAGGCCCTGGTCATCAACGTGTGGTTCAGTTACAAGGACATTACTTTCCTCGCAGCACTGATGCCATTGTCGAGACTACAGGCTGTGTTACACTAGGCTGACCAAATTATTTTCGGTGAAAACCAGGACACATTCACCCAGGTGCCAATGGACACCTCATTCCACATGTACCCAGGTTTCTTAATTTTAAATATTAATGTTTTGTTGATACATTTTGTTAACCCAATTATTATAACTAATAAGAGGATACAAAAGATTGATATAATCTAGATTATCTGTATAATTAATGACATTTAATAAACGTATACAGTAATAAAGAAATGTATTACGATTTTACAAAATTTTACAGCCATTCAACTTGTAATCAATTAATATTAACATGAGCTTTAATATTACTGAGCACTTGTAGATGGAATTGACTGTCCTTGGAGAAAAGGGTATTTTTCACTGCCTCCAGCCTTCTTGATCATGTCTTCGTTCTTTGAGACACAGTGATAAAACTCGGCACAACCCATTTTGTACTTGTACAGGATCTGCAGGATTGCTTCAAGAGAGTACACCTCCATTCTGTTTCTTTCATCAGTCCACTGGATATTCATGAACGAAAATAATCTTTCCACATCGGCATGATAGAAGGTTGTATACATGGAAGAACCCTGCAGATACTAAAAGGTATCAGATAGTTTATATAATGGTAAGACAGAGATTTAGGAAGCAGGTTTTACATTGTAAGACATTTCCAGGGGCAGATGTGGACTCTGACCACAATCTATTGGTTGTGAACTGTAGATTAAAACTGAAGAAACTGCAAAAAGGTGGGAATTTAAGGAGATGGGACCTGGATAAACGGAAAGAACCAGAGGTTGTACAGAGTTTCAGAGAGAGCATAAGGGAACAATTGACAGGAATGGGGGAAAGAAATACAGTAGAAGAAGAATGAGTAGCTTTGAGGGATGAAATAGTGAAGGCAGCAGAGGCTCAAATAGGTAAAAAGACGAGGCCTAGTAGAAATCCTTGGGTAACAGAAGAAATAGTGAATTTAATGGACGAAAGGAGAAAATATAAAAATGCAGTAAATGAAGCAGGCAAAAAGGAATACAAACGTCTCAAAAATGAGATCGACAGGAAGTGGAAAATGGCTAAGCAGGGATGGCTAGACGACAAATGTAAGGATGTAGAGGCTTATCTCACTAGGGGTAAGATAGATACTGCCTACAGGAAAATTAAAGACACCTTTGGAGGTAAGAGAACCACTTGTATGAACATCAAGAGCTCAGATGGAAACCCAGTTCTAAGCAAAGAAGGGAAAGCAGAAAGGTGGAAGGAGTATATAGAGGGTCTATACAAGGGCGATGCACTTGAGGACAATATTATGGAAATGGAAGAGGATGTAGATGAAGATGAAACGGGAGATACGATACTGCGTGAAGAGTTTGACAGAGCACTGAAAGACCTGAGTCGAAACAAGGCCCCCGGAGTAGACAACATTCCATTGGAACTACTGACGGCCTTGGGAGAGCCAGTCCTGACAAAACTCTACCATCTGGTGAGCAAGATGTATGAAACAGGCGAAATACCCTCAGACTTCAAGAAGAATATAATAATTCCAATCCCAAAGAAAGCGGGTGTTGACAGATGTGAAAATTACCGAACAATCAGTTTAATAAGCCACAGCTGCAAAATACTAACACGAATTCTTTACAGACGAATGGAAAAACTAGTAGAAGCCGACCTCGGGGAAGATCAGTTTGGATTCCGTAGAAATACTGGAACACGTGAGGCAATACTGACCTTACGACTTATTTTAGAAGAAAGATTAAGGAAAGGCAAACCTACGTTTCTAGCATTTGTAGACTTAGAGAAAACTTTTGACAATGTTGACTGGAATACTCTCTTTCAAATTCTTAAGGTGGCAGGGGTAAAATACAAGGAGCGAAAGGCTATTTACAATTTGTACAGAAACCAGATGGCAGTTATAAGAGTTGAGGGACATGAAAGGGAAGCAGTGGTTGGGAAGGGAATAAGACAGGGTTGTAGCCTCTCCCCGATGTTATTCAATCTGTATATTGAGCAAGCAGTAAAGGAAACAAAAGAAAAATTCGGAGTAGGTATTAAAATCCATGGAGAAGAAATAAAAACGTTGAGGTTCGCCGATGACATTGTAATTCTGTCAGAGACAGCAAAGGACTTGGAAGAGCAGTTGAACGGAAGGGATGCTGTCTCGAAGGGAGGATATAAGATGAACATCAACAAAAGCAAAACGAGGATAATGGAATGTAGTCAAATTAAGTCGGGTGATGTTGAGGGTATTAGATTAGGAAATGAGACACTTAAAGTAGTAAAGGAGTTGGAGCAAAATAACTGATGATGGTCGAAGTAGAGAGGATATAAAATGTAGACTGGCAATGGCAAAGAAAACGATTCTGGAGAAGAGAAATTTGTGAACATCGAGTATAGATTTAAGTGTCAGGAAGTCATTTCTGAAAGTATTTGTATGGAGTGTAGCCATGTATGGAAGTGAAACATGGACGGTAAATAGTTTGGACAAGAAGAGAATAGAAGCTTTCGAAATGTGGTGCTACAGAAGAATGCTGAAGATTAGATGGGTAGATCACATAACTAATGAGGAAGTATTGAATAGGATTGGGGAGAAGAGAAGTTTGTGGCACAACTTGACCAGAAGAAGGGATCGGTTGGTAGGACATGTTCTGAGGCATCAAGGGATCACCAATTTAGTATTGGAGGGCAGCGTGGAGGGTAAAAATCGTAGGGGGAGACCAAGAGATGAATACAATAAGCAGATTCTGAAGGATGTAGGTTGCAGTAGGTACTGGGAGATGAAGAAGCTTGCACAGGATAGAGTAGCATGGAGAGCTGCATCAAACCAGTCTCAGGGCTGAAGACCACAACAACATTGGCATGATGAGCTGGGATTGCAAATAAATACCTTGCAATTATTACCAACTCAGTGTAATGCTGAATACAGTCACAGCTTTTAAAAAAACTCACCCACTTCTCATGACATTCCAATGGTGGTTTTTTTCATCATTCCACTTGTGAAGACTTTGTCTAACAAATTTTGTCAGTATGCCGAACTGATCAAAGAGAATGGAATCATCGATTTCAATCTCTTTACTCTTCCAATAAGAAACTGTCTTTTCAACACTTTCCCATTTTGGCACTCTCTTCAGTAACATCCAAGCAAACACCGGCGATGAGGGTAAATATGAGGCGCTCCACTTTCTGAGATATTCTACACAAGTGTCAGAAAACTTGTTAACTTCTTCTCTAAAACTCCTTTCCGTTGCTTCTGATACTTCTGCTTTTTTAAGGACAGATTTAAAAATAAAAGAAATGAACTGCTGTTCTCTCCTCTTAGTAACAGTTTCCAGAGTATTTTTCAAAACATCATTTACCTCTATTACACCTTTCGTGCTTCCCTCAATTTCCTTTATCCCATGCTGCAAAGTGCTAAGCTGACTGTGAATGAACCATAAGTAGGCTTCACTTAAAGGGTTACTGAAAAACTGAACCAATATTTTGGGGACTTTGTCTTCATTTAGGGAAAAAATCTTTTAACGGTTCAAACAGGTGGATTACTTTTTCAACTGCTGGAAACAGTGATAAGCAGCGAGTTTTCGAGTGACACATTACATTCATATATTCAGTTCCCACATAATCATAGAACTCCTTAAGCCTCTCTGTTCTAACAGCACATATGTAAAAGTGTGAGTATACCTTCATGACGATAGTTTCAACATCACAGCCTAAACTGTCAGCAGATGTCTGCACGCTATTGTGTAAAACATGTGCAGGGCACACTATGCCTTCAATGTTTTCATGCAATTTTACCTTTAATTTGGTAAATACGTTACATTTGCCTTGTCTTTTTAAACCAACAAAGTTTGTGTTGGTGTTGTCTCTACAAAACGCCACACATTTATTTTTCTCAAGATCAAACATTTCGATAGTATTCATACAAAATCTTGAAATTTCGTCAGATGTTTCATTAGGTAGGGAACTCTCCTTCAAAAGTTTGGTCTGAATTCCCTGATTAATATCGAAAAACTGAACAACAAACGGAAATATTTTAGTGGCCTTATGATTGCTTGCATCAGTGGATATCCCGTAGAAAGAAGACTTTTTGATGCATTCAAGGCTTCCCTTTACACTCTGGGGAGCAGTAACTCCTTTCACTAAGGCTGACACTTTAGTTCTTGCCGAACTAAACTTTTTTGCAATGGAAGAATCATCAAACAATGCTGTTAAGCTTATTAGTACAATCACTAGATCTATAAGTTTGGTGATGTTTTACCATGTGGTAGGCTAGTGTAAGCTCGGCTGCTCGAACTTTCGTCTCTTCACTTGACTGATGTTTCACAAAATAATTTTGTAGAGTTTTACTGCAGCTCGGTGTACTGTATCTGTTAATGTGTTTCTTTGATCTGATGTGATCAACTATGTCGAAACGTCCACCATGACTTATACTAATAAAACAGTTACATACGGAACACTCTGCTTCGTAATCAAAACGACCTTTCTTAATGAAATTCCATTCCTTGGAATAACAGTCACTGAACTTGCAGGTACGTTTCGGTATTGCGTTTCACAGTACTGCAGCAATAATACCACTAATATGAGAAAAAACTATTGCAGTTTGTCTGACAAAACATCAACTACTACACTGTTCTGACAATGAGTGTGTTAGTAAGTGGCGCGACAATCGGACGGTTTCATAGCTCTGTTACAATAATACAACTTACTACTTGGCCGAAGTACCGCTCAAAGTAAATTATTTCCTGAGTGTATCAATACTGATACTGTGATTACTAGTATGGGACAATGGAGGTTTCAGACAAATAAGCCAAAATATATTGATTTCTTGTGTTGTATTTCTTTTAATATAGCGAAAACCCAAAAATTTGAGAAAGTTTCACGAAATGTATTTAAAAATTGAATTCCGGTACTTTTGAGCGTCCCGAAACAAATTTTCGGGACACCGGAACATAGGGATGAAAACAGGGACAATCCCAGTTTTCCGGGACTTTTGGTCACCCTATGTTACACATTGTTAACTTGGTGTCAACTTTGGAGTGTCTCAGTTTCTGTGTGGTGAGATTATCATTCCTATGGCATAAAATTGCCAGAAACTGGTGTCCCAGTAGATATAGAAGAGGGAAAACTCAACAATTAGGAGAGGGATTTGCGTACGTGCACGCGTCACGCGTGGGAAGATATTGAACAGTAATTCGCAAGTAGGGAATGTAGTACAGATTGATGCATTCATGAAAATTGAAGTGCTGTTCGAATCTCATGACATTCAATAATACGTTCCTATAAAGGATATAATAAACAGGTGGTGAGATCTGAAGCCATTGTGCTTACTGAACTGCATCAAACCGATTTTCAAATAATGTTAAAGATGCAACAATCCATCATCGACAAGGAGAGGAGTAACTATCAGCGAACTGAGCAACGAAGATGGACCTCACAAAGGTCTGTCTAGCTGACATTCTCTATAGATGCACACTGGGCCCAGTCTTGTAACCAGATCGATGAAAGCCTGTAATTTGAGAGCACAATCAAATCTCACACACATTAATTACCCCATCAATACAACTCTCAGTATGCATTTTTACTAAATCTGAACGCAAATGTAACACTTTCGAGCTCTCTGTGAAGCAGAGATGTGCCATAATTCAAACCTGAGGCCTTTGCCCCAGTCCAATGAGTACAAATGAAATAGCGACCGGCAAAGTTAAAAAACTTAATTCACTTCAGCACACAGTCACTGCCATCACAGTTTCCACGCACGCGGTGGTCACCCGTTTATTGCCTTTTCGAGGCTATGAGAAACAATTCTCAGACAAGTACTCTATTTGCTTACACCACGCTTGTACGTCCTCTTGAGTATTGTTATGCGGTGAGGGATCCGCATCTTATGGGACTGACGAAGCACATCGGAAAAGCTGAAAGAAGGGCAAATCGTTTTGTATTATCACGAAATAGGGGAGAGAGTATTGAGGATATGATACGTGAATTGCGGTGCCAATCATAAACCAAATGCGTTTTTATCTGTGGCAGGATATTCTGATAAAATTGCAATCATCAGTTTTCTCCTCAGAGGGCGAAAATATTTTGTTGGGTCCCACCCACACAGGGAGTTGTGATCATCACAATGGAATAAGTGAACTCAGAGGTCGCACAGAGAGGTTTAAGTGCTCGTTTTTCTCGCGCGCCGTTCCAGAGTGGAACGGTAGAGAAAACAGCTTGAAAATGGTTCGATGAACCCTGTGCCAGGCACTTAATTGTGAATTGCAGAATAATAATGTAGATAGAGCTGTAAATACTTCAACAAGGCAACCACACAATCACATGGGCCTATGTTCCTTCTTCTGTACCTGCCTACTTAGTTTCGTATCAGTAGTGCGACTAGATTCGTGATTTCCTGTCAGAAAAGTGACAGTTCGCAGCAATTCAGTGGAAGTAATCTGCTGAAATCCGTTATATCTGGGGCTCCTCAAAGTAGCGTGAGTGGCCCTCTGCTGTTCTTTATTTATATGAATGACTTAAGAGACGATCTCAGCAGCCTTCTTAGGCTGTTTGTGACTGATGCCCTCGTTTACTGTATTGTGAAGTCATTAGAACATCAAAACGAATTACAAAATGATTTGGACATGATAACTGTATGGTGCGAAAAATGGTAGTTGACCATGAATAATAAAGTGCTGCGTCCACATTAAGTTCTAAAAAATACGTTAAATATCGGTTACTCGATAAATTACACGCGTTTAAAGGTTGCCGATTCAGCGAAATACGTGCTTATTACAAATAATAACAATTTAAGTCGGAACAATTACATAGAAAGTATTCGGGAGAAGGCGAACCAAAAACTGCATTTTAGTGACAGAACAGTGAGAAAGCGCAAAAATCTAGGAAAGAGACTGCATACACTACGCTTGTCAACCCTCTTGTAGAGTAATTCCTGTGCAGTATAGGATCCCTTCCAGATACGATTGACGGAAGACATGAAAAAAGTTCAAACGACAGTTTGTCTTCTATTATCACGAAACAGGAGAGAGAGTATCACAGGTATCACAAGAAAGTTGGTGTGGCGTTGATAAAACAAAGACTTTTCCATTAAGATGAGGTCGTTTCTCGAAATTTCTGTTACCATCTTTATTCTCAAAACGCCAAAACATTTATTTAAATATTGTAAAAAAAAAAAAAAGAGGAATTACAGTTTGTATGGAGAGATTTAGGTGCTCATTGGCACGTGGTATTCAAAAGTGGAATGACAGAGTAATACGAGTAGTCTGAAAGTTGTTCTATGCATCATGTAACATGAGAAGGCATATCTGTGTAGACGTATTGGAATGCAGTTTCATCGGGCGCGGCGTTTGAATTATTGAATTACACGCCCGCGTGGCACGTGAAGGAAGGAAGGGGGCACATGCTGCCTCTGGCTGCTGGCCGAGGGCGTCTTCTGCTCTGCCGGAAACCGTTAGCGGCACAGGGGCGCATGGTCACCACGTGTCCGCGTGGTGTCAGACAAAGCGCGGACCACGAGTGGGAGTTTTCGCGAGCCCGTGACGTCAGCGGACAGTGGCCGTTGGAAAGTCTCGATACTTTGTTACAGTTTGCGCACGTGCAGCGCAGACCGCACTATATGCAGAGCCGCACGAAGTTTTATATGAAAGACGGTTAAAATGTGCATCTAAAACATAAGATATCATCAGAAATTTGTCTGTCGTTCTGTTTCACTGTGATGTGGGGCAGGAATTCTTCGTTCGGTCTGCCGCCAGTTGTGTTAGATCATTTAGCGTTACTGCCCGTTCTCAGTAACATAGCCCCTCCTAACCTGCGCCGAGAACACGCTCTGGTTAGAGAATTTCAAAAAATCATGATCAACCCTCAATTACAAATCCATGAAGATAGTCACGACATCCAAGGAAACCGACTCCACTCTATGCATCCTCCACTAAAGACCGCACAGGCTCTGCACCAAACCAACTTTAAAATAAATGACCGATGGGAAGAGGAATGGGAGAGCAGAACAACAGTAAATTGCCACAGTATGCCATGCATCTTTAGTAAACCAAAAGGATTTGATTGCCCTCGCGAAGTTTGGTCAACTCTTAATCGCATCAGAACCAACTGTGGGAGATGCGCCGACTCCTTACACAGATGGGATAAACTTCCTTCGGGCGCTTGCGATTGTGGCGCTGAGAGACAGACGGTCAAACACATCGTGCAGGAATGCCCACTAAGGGCATATGAGGGTGACCCACAGGATTTCCTAATGGCGACGCAAGAGGCAATCGACAATATATTATCTAAGCTGGACGTCTGCTTGTGATTGCTCTTCTGTGAGTGTAAATTTACAATTGGTGGTGTCCTTATATACAAACTGTTATTTATTGTTCTGTTTATACATATGTGATTTTTTTTTAAATCGTGTTGTTTCTGTAATTTTGACTGTGATGTTATGAGCCATACGCTAAATAAATAAATAATCATCAGAAAGATCTATATAGAGAAGTTACAGAGACAAATAGATTTACTTACAACTGATGCACCCGATAATTTATAGCTTTTATTAACGCAATGAGGCCACCAAAGAGGTTGAGCAACAAACTGTTGCTTTTGACGAGCGCATTGCCTGAGAATATAATATGAGCCATGACTCTAATAATTAAGATGTACGATCAATTTATTGGAAATTAATTACACACAGCATACTTTGTATACGAAAACAGATACACTGACCACATGACAGTATGTGTTGGCAGCGTATACTAGCAATTATATACGCTATTTAGATTGTAAGATTAATATTTTTATTAGTAATTTTAATTTTTTAATGTTAAATACATATTTGTGCCCATAGTTTCAATTTCAACAAAGGTACGTAAGTCCTGAATACAGTAATGAGAAGAGGAGACAGAACATGATGAAAGTGATATATCGTTTGCAATTGTAAAGCGAATGTAAAAGATACCAAGAATATAAACAATTTTCGCCGTTGAAAGCTCAGATCGCGAACAATTAAACTTTGAATTATGGGCAAACTGATATTTAGAAATTATTATCAAACATGTTTCCAAGGTAGAATTTTAGCGCGCAGCTAAAGGTCCAATCCGAATTTCAATTCAGTGTATGTACAAAAAGATTTAACTTTGTACTGATGATCACATGAGGGACCTGTGTGACGTCATTGTGTGCAGTTTTCTCTGATGAGAGACGCTGAGAGTTATTTTTTGGAGGGAGGGACCGTGGCTTTAAAAGGTCTGCGGCTAGGTTCCTTGAGGCTAAAAACAAACGCGAAGTACCTCGGACTAAATGGGAACTCGGCATAATCCTGGGAACACCACATAGGCGATACTACAACAAAAGCCAGAAGACGACTTGGACTAATAAAAACTCATAAAACGCCGCATAAACGGAGCTTCGAACAACATGCTAGTGCACACATATAAAACACTTATCCGACCTTCTAGAATATGCAGCACCTGTATGGATGACAAACCCATACTAGACAAGCAGAATCCTTAGCACAGAATGAAAACTCCTACGAGTAGCTACAAGATCCAGCCTAAGAACACAAACAAAGCCATTTATGACGTAGCAGATATCACACCAATACAACATAGACTCACCAAGCTTACAAGCACTGGACAGCATAGACACAAATACACTAACTGCAGAACTCCTCAGGAATAACATCATCACCTACGATTTCTCGAAGTTCCAATATCCATACCCTCCGCACACGATATCACAACGCATCAGAGCCACAAAAGAAAATGGCAACCCAGCTGATTTACGGGGTCTACCAACAATATCAATCACCTACTAATCTAAGAAAGTATAAAAACAGAAACAGAAGTGCATTATATGATGATAGAGAAACTATTTGCTACAAAAAAAAACTAGAAAACAAGTAGATAAGCATCAACGAAAGAGCAACAACGGTCCTCAAGAAATCCTAGACTACAAATATAAAGAAACCCAGGTGAGGTTTTAGAGGGATTTGCTTTGACCATAAGGCAAATGACGGGATTATATTCTGCCCCTCAGACAAAGACAACAAACTGGTAGAGAAAATCAATCTAGATAAAGAATGAATCCAAAAGAAACAAGAAGGATCATGCAGAACATAACAAACCATAGAAGCAAGGAATAAAATAAAATATAAATATTACAAAAGAATCAAGCAAAATAGAAATATCTCCATTTACGAAAACAATAAATAAATTGTGCCAACACAGAGTAACCAAACCCTATGGCTGAAAAGGCAGTGAGGATGAAATAGTTTTAAAAAAATTGTCTTTCTGTCTGTCGGAACTTCGTGAGTTGGCGGTCAAAGTTTGGAAGTCGGCGACGTGTGGTTTGAAAGGTGATCTAACCGCAACTTAGGTGTTTGAAAATATTTCACATTCCGTGGAATTTTTTGCAGTATCTCGACTACGCTGCTGGCACAGTCGCAGGACTTAGAATTATTCGGGGTCGATTTGGAGCATAATTTTGTAGTGTGCCACAGCTGTTAGTGGGAAACGTTACTTTAATTCAATATCTAACCGACCTACAGGACAATATACCACTGGCGGTTAGGCTCATATATGGCTCTGAGCACTATGGGACTCAACATCTTAGGTCATAAGTCCCCTAGAACTTAGAACTACTTAAACCTAACTAACCTAAGGACATCACACACACCCATGCCCGAGGCAGGATTCGAACCTGCGACCGTAGCAGTCCCGCGGTTCCGGACTGCAGCGCCAGAACCGCTAGACCACCGCGGCCGGCGCACTGGCGGTTAGCTAGCTTGGACGAAGCACATGCTTTTTTTTGTAATTTGGGGCTGTCAACAGAGTCTTGTGTTTTCCAGCTAGTTTATTAATTTATTAAAATTATGGTGCGTTGTTATCCACCACTGGGGTCTCGAGTCATATCATTTATCGCTTCACAATAGCTTGTACTGATCACCAAAAACTGTAACATGTGTTGAGTGGACAATAAATTTGATCTGTGAAAACTAAATAACTTGTAGTTGCGTTAGTGATTTGCAAAACCCGCATCTATGTTTCAACCTAGCACCTAGTGGAATTGTATAGTATTATTTTAAATTAAAGTGAGCGTTTTAAGTAATAAAATCAGTCCCTAGATGAACAGAAGCAGGGTCCAGGTTTAAATTACGAGGAGCGTTCAATAAGTAAAGCAACAGTTTTTCCTTTTTAAAAAGCAGGTTGAGTCTATTCAGGATTTCCACACACCTTATTATTTGGCTACAAAATTATATTTTTCAACATAGTCTCCTTTCAACGCGACAGCCTGTATGCCCCCCATGGGACCACTCTATTGGTAGACGTCAGAACCAACGTGTTGCTGCATCAGTAACCTCCCAATCAACCACGTACTGCTCCCCGCGAAGTGCATCCTTCATTGGGACAAACAGATGGAAGTCGGAAGGTGCGAGATCCGTGCTGTAAGGTGGATGAGGAAGAACAGTCCAATGAAGTTTTGTGGGCTCCACTCGGGCTCCACTTGTGTGACGGCAAGCACTGTTATGGAGAAGGAGAAGTCGTTTGCATTTTTGTAGGGATGAACATGCTGAAGTCGTTTCTTCAGTTTTCTGAGCGTAGCACAGTACATTTCTGAGTTGATCGTTGCACCATGAAAAAAAAAAAAAACATCAAAAAGAACAGCCCTATCAGAATCGTCATGACAGCGCGAGGATGCGGCTATGAACTTTTTCTTCGGAGGAAAGTTGGTGTGGCGCGATTCCATGGATTTCCGTTTTATTTCCGGTTCATAGTGAGGAATCCAGTTTCATCGCCTGTGACCACTTTCGACCAAAAATCATCACGATTAGCCCCGTAACACGCAAGCCATTCCGTACAGATTGTCATTTGTTGGTCTTTGCGGTGTCCTGTTACGTGGCGAGACATCCAGTGAGCACACACCATTGGGTGCCTTTACTGGTAGACGAGTGTGTCTGTACTACCAACGGAGACGTCTAGTTGCGCAGCGAGGTGTTTAATTGCGATCCGTCGATCACCTCCAATGAGAGTGTCTGCACGTTCCAACAACGCAGGAGTCACAGCTGTGTGCGGCCGTCCTGCATGCGGGAGATCCGACAGGTTTGCGCGACTTCGTTGCAATGATGCCAGACGTACCGCCCAACGACTCACAGTGCTTTTGTTCACTGACAAGTCATGTTGTAAGCGCTTCTGGATACCTGCGATGCACTGGTTTTCCGCCAAAAGAAACTCCGTGACATCCTGTGGCATTGAAGATTAGTTAATTTGGTGATGATGGTGATGATGTTGTTGATCGTATGGCATTGTTGGCCGGGGGGCCCCATGCGGGGAACCTCGGCCGCCGTATTGCAAGCTCTTTTTAATTGATGCCACTTCGGCAACTTGCGTGCGTCAGTGATGATGAAGAACACACAACACCCAGTCATCACGAGGCAGAGAAAGTCCCAGACCCCGCCGGGAATCGAACGTGGGACCCCGTGCGCGGGAAGCGAGAACGCTACCGCAAGACCACGAGCTGCGGACAGTTAATTTGGTAGTGAACGGATATGTGAAGGGTTAAAATTTGTGGAGTGAAGTCAAAACTTGAATTCAGTAAGCAGGTTCAAAAAAAAAAAAAAAAAAAAAATATGGTTCAAATGGCTCTGAGCACTATGCGACTTACCTTCTGAGGTCATCAGCCGCCTAGAACTTAGAACTAATTAAACCTAACTAACCTAAGGACATCACACACATCCATGCCCGAGGCAGGATTCGAACCTGGACCGTAGCGGTCGCTCGGTGCCAGACTGCAGCGCCTAGAACCGCATGGCCACTGCGGCCGGCAATAAGCAGGTTCAAATGAAAGTTGTTGCCACAGATGTAGACACCTGCATAGGATACGTTAGAGTTGAGAGGTGTAACAAATCAATCTTCCTACAGAAAAAACCGCAAGAACACGCCCAGCATCGGCTTGTGGTACATAAAATAACTAAATGTGGTCCACGTGGGGTCTCGAAAAGGTAACCTTTCGGTCTTATTGCAGAGCATTTGGTAATCACGCCACATTCGGTAGTACCACACGTGCTGAGTGTCCGAGGCGCATTGTAACACTGACACGATTACTGAGCAAAGAAACGAAATGAGATACTGATTGGTCCCATTAGCTTCTGAGTCAGTTCTTGCGATGCTGAGACTGAACAAGTGCGAGTCGAAACACAGCCCCCTCCTCCGCGGATAGGGGCGCTAAGTATTTGTTCCTCGATTAGGACTGAACAATATAGAACAGTAATTTTTTCTTCACAGATTCTTCACGCAATCTAAGTCAAGTGAAAGTGTAAGTAGCGTGAATGTTCATTTACTCATGAGAGGACTTTGGATCTGGGTAGAAACTTATTCACGATAGTACTAGGTCTAGGATTTTCTCTGCCCGGGGACTGGATGTTTGTGTTGTCCTCATCATTTTATCATTATTCGGGAAGTGACGAGACTGGACAGTGGAAAGATTAGGTATATCTACAGGCGCTGCCAACCGCGTGTTTGGGTGCCCCACAAACCAAACATCATCATAATCATGATCGTAAGACTGAATAAATCCAGCCTTAATTATAAATTGTTTTATTTCACGTTCCTTCTTTCAACATAGTATGTTTATTGAGTTATTTATTTTTAAAAGTTGCAGTATCCGACTGAGGGAACATGCCTCACATGGTCATGGAAGTTATTGGTGATACGTGTTCCCACGAGAAATCTGTCTGAGAATACTGTCTACAGATAGCACGATACCGAGTCAATAAGACAGTAAACAGTAGCTCAACAGTCCTACTGAACCAGTGAAGAATTTTATAAAATTGTCGAATGACCGGGCAACTTACAAAGTACACTCCAGTGCTCACAGAACCTCCCCATAAAGATTCATCCGTTAACCAAAAGTTTAGTTAGAAGTGCAACACCTGGACATAATATGAATCAATTTTCTGTAAACCTTCGACGTAACACTAGAGATGGCGTATTGTAATCTAAGAAGTGCTGTCTGTCTACATATACGGCAGGTGTGTCATCCTCTCTCTCTCTCTCTCTCTCTGGCGGAACCGTTATCTCGCAGCATATCAGCGGACAATATAAGACGCTACATGGAACGTCGCGAGAAAAGCAGCTCGTCATTTTTATAGATAAGCAAGAGATATTGCGCACTTAGATACATACGTGCAAACCCCATCATCGTAAAGCATGCGGGTTCTTTTAGAAACTGAAGGTCACAACACAAAGGACGTCCAGGCCAATTGAATGAACGATCACCTAAGAACAACTGTTATAGGTTTTCACCACGTATTTACACAAGTTAAAGTGAATGCATTCCAGTGGTTGTCAAAGTGTAGCCCACAACCACTCTCATTCTAAGTGTTTGAGTATTATAAAACTTTCAGTGGTAACGAAAGGTGAAATAGTGGCCGGGATCCGAATAACATCGTCCATCATGGCGGTCTCCCACGGCGTGTGGAGTAGTACGAGGTGCATTCAAGTTCTAAGGCCTCCGATTTTTTTTTTCTAATTAACTACTCACCCGAAATCGATGAAAGTGGCGTTACTTCTCGACGTAATCGCCCTGCAGACGTACACATTTTTCACAACGCTGACGCCATGATTCCATGGCAGCGGCGAAGGCTTCTTTAGGAGTCTGTTTTGACCGCTGGAAAATCGCTGAGGCAATAGCAGCACGGCTGGTGAATGTGCGGCCACGGAGAGTGTCTTTCATTGTTGGGAAAAGCCAAAAGTCACTAGGAGCCAGGTCAGGTGAGTAGGGAGCATGAGAAATCACTTCAAAGTTGTTATCACGAAGAAACTGTTGCCTAACGTTAGCTCGATGTGCGGGTGCGTTGTCTTGGTGAAACAGCACACGCGCAGCCCTTCCTGGACGTTTTTGTTGCAGTGCAGGAAGGAATTTGTTCTTCAAAACATTTTCGTAGGATGCGCCTGTTACCGTAGAGCCCTTTGCAACGCAATGGGTAAGGATTACGCCCTCGCTGTCCCAGAACATCGACACCATCATTTTTTCAGCACTGGCGGTTACCCGAATTTTTTTTGGTGGCGGTGAATCTGTGCGGTTCCATTGAGCTGACTGGCGCTTTGTTTCTGGATTGAAAAATGGCATCCACGTCTCATCCATTGTCACAACCGACGAAAAGAAAGTCCCATTCATGCTGTCGTTGCACGTCAACATTGCTTGGCAACATGCCACACAAGCAGCCATGTGGTCGTCCGTCAGCATTCGTGGCACCCACCTGGATGACACTTTTCGCATTATCAGGTCGTCATGCAGGACTGTGTGCACAGAACCCACAGAAATAGCCGGCCGAAGTGGCCATGCGGTTAAAGGCGCTGCAGTCTGGAACAGCGAGACCGCTACGGTCGCAGGTTCGAATCCTGCCTGGGGCATGGATGTTTGTGATGTCCTTAGGTTCGTTAGGTTTAACTAGTTCTAAGTTCTAGGGGACTAATGACCTCAGCAGTTGAGTCCCATAGTGCTCAGAGCCATTTCAACCATTTTTTTTTTGAACCCACAGAAATGCCAACTCTGGAGGCGATCTGTTCAACAGTCATTCGGCGATCCCCCAAAACAATTCTCTCCACTTTCTCGATCATGTCGTCAGACCGGCTTGTGCGAGCCCGAGGTTGTTTTGGTTAGTTGTCACACGATGTTCTGCCTTCATTAAACTGTCACACCCACGAACGCACTTTCGACACATCCATAACTCCATCACCACATTTTCCTTCAACTGTCGATGAATTTCAATTGGTTTCACAACACGCAAATTCAGAAAATGAATGATTGCACGCTATTCAAGTAAGGAAAACGTCGCAATTTTAAATATTTAAAACATTTCTCATTCTCGCCACTGGTGGTAAAATTCCATCTTCCGTACGGTGCTGCCATCTCTGGGACGTATTGACAATGAACGTGGCCTCATTTTAAAACGATGCGCATGTTTCTATCTCTTTCCAGTCCGGAGAAAAAAAATCGGAGGCCTTAGAACTTGAATGCACCTCGTATATACTCAGCATAACAGACAATGCTTTTCAAATTTGCAGGTGTCACTGTAGTTCCTACAACCCTTGCTTCTCCGTTCCTTTCTATTCTTCACAGCACATGAATCAGGTGACGAGAAAGTTAAAGCCATCCTCAGACGGAACGTGAAAGCTGAAGAGGAAGGCCGGCCGAGGTGGCCGAGTGGTTCTAGGCGCTACAGTCTGGAACCGCGCGACCGCTACGGTCGCAGGTTCGAATCCTGCCTCGGGGATGGATGTGTGTGATGTCCTTAGGTTGGTTAGGTTTAAGTAGTTCTAAGTTCGAGGGGACTGATGATCTCAGCAGTTAAGTCACATAGCGCTCAGAGCCATTTGAACTACCTTTTTTTTTTCTTTCGTGGAGAGGAAGTGTGTGCGGCGGCGGGTAGAATAGAAATATTTAATTGTAATAATTGGAGGGAATTGGAATTATTGAAAATATTGTTGAATATTGTTCGCCGTCTTTTACGAGAGCCTGGCAACTATTTTTGCGGTGAGCCAGAAAGCGATGGACAACATACTGACCGTAGTTTCGAGTCTGCAAGTCCACATTCTTGTCCAGCCCACTGAATGAAATGTTTCTTTTCTCTGTTTTCTTTGCGGGATAAGGACTATGATTACAAATGAAGATTTAGAGTTCTCATTGATACACATATTTTTGGTAAAGTTTCACACGCACAACATTGTGCTGTTCATTATGTTCAAATTGACAGTGAATCTCTCTATTCTAAACAGCACTATGAGCAGCTCAGAGGCGACCTCTACGGTAAGTTCGTACCAAAACGTCTTTCGCTCTGACTACTGATACCCAAAATAAACGCTCTCCACAAAAGTGGAAAATAATTGTCACCGCTTGCCACGCGGGTTTGTAAATATCACGGGCGGCACACTGACAGTTGCTTCCACGAAACCTAAGCGATCCAGGACGGTGTACAGTCCTCGCGAGTTCACTATCTTTTATTACTGAAAATAAGCGTTTTATCAGAGCCTGTCTCTGACGTCATCCGGGGCAGTGCGCACTCTGGCGTTTTTACTGACCGACAGTGGCCGAGTGTGAAGTGAAACCTAGTGTTGCCTCTCGGGCTGTATTTATATACGTGGCACAGCGGACGACCAAGGGAACACCGGCTGTCATCCGCCCTATGCAAACGGCCGCTTTCTCGTACACACAATATTTAATAACAATGTTAAGAATTAACTTAGAATCTTCATAAGTTTTGCATGCATGTAGGTAAGTTGGTTGTAATCACAGAAATAGTTTCAGCTCGCTTGCATAAAAACTTTCCTTCTAGAATATTTCAGTACGGAACTGACAGTAGATCATTACCTCTCAACTATAATTTTAACATCACGGTCTTAAAACTTGTTATAGCTCTGTTATTTAATAGGTTTTTTATGTGGTGTAACCAAAATTTCCTAGCATAATATAACAGATACTTAATCTACTGCGGCCAGAGTGGCCATGCGGTTCTAGGTGCTACAGTCTGGAGCCGAGTGACCGCTATGGTCGCAGGTTCGAATCCTGCCTCGGGCATGGATGTGTGTGATGTCCTTAGGTTAGTTAGGTTTAATTAGTTCTACGTGTTAGGCGACTGGTGACCTCAGAAGTTAAGTCGCATAGTGCTCAGAGCTATTTGAACCATTTTGAACTTAATCTACTACGAAAATTATTAGAGGTAGCTTAATGGGGTCATGTAGTTCTCATTTTTACGTTGAACTGAAGAGTCATACAAATTTTCACATTTCTAAGTCTAATATTTAGCGCCTTCAATTTTTCTTAAAAACGTGGATTCTGACCACAATTTTTGTTTAATCACGTTGAAACTTGCACCAGTTAATTTTGACATACATCTGCACATTGTGACCAATTTATGACTTTTTAGCTTCATTATTTACCGCCACTTACTTTTTTTCCTTTAATCGATGTATTTAGGCGAAATATTGACCTAATTAATCTGAGACTTGACATTCAGAACATTATTACATTAAAGTATATGTTGACAAAGTTTGAAAAAAGCAACTTCAACTTCTAAATTTATTCTTAAATATGGTACAATACTTGTGCACTACGCAGAGACGCGTTATGGTGACGTGGCGCTACTAGCAGCGAACTGGGGATAAGTCCCGGCACGCTCGCCCGCCTCTGTATCTTTCAAACGATACAGCGCTTGTTTCGCAGCAATTGGACGCAGAACAGGAATAGCTTCTGGTGTGTTTGGTCTTAATTCACGGTAACGTCACACGGGACATGCTACATAACGTGATCTGCGTTCTCAGCGCTCTCCAGCAGCAGTTGTCGGCTATATTTGGCACGCCAAGCACAAATGTAGTGCTCAAAGTGCTCTGTGGTTCAAAAATGGTTCAAATGGCTCTGAGCACTATGGGACTCAACTGCTGCGGTCATAAGTCCCCTAGAACTTAGAACTACTTAAACCTAACTAACCTAAGGACAGCACACAACACCCAGCCATCACGAGGCAGAGAAAATCCCTGACCCCGCCGGGAATCGAACCCGGGAACCCGGGCGTGGGAAGCGAGAACGCTACCGCACGACCACGAGATGCGGGCAAAAGTGCTCTGTGAAAATGGATTAAGGAGTTAGTTGTGCTGGCTTTATTAGCGAGTTTTTAAGATGAATGGAGATCATGGACACGGCATCGAATTCAGTAGAGCAATATTGAGAAAGTAACAAAATACAGGTGAGAGGCACCCACATGCCTTGCTCATACTGTGGCATCAAGCAGTCAGGCCTGCAAGATGAGTGGTCTGCCAAGCGAGTGGATTCTTTCTTAATTTAACGAGTAACATGAACTCTAGTACTCACACTTCGTTACAAGTTATCCTCCTATATGATTACTACACAACGGAAACGCATATCTGACTATCAGTGATTTACAGAACTCTGACTGTACACTACGCACTGGCAGTACCACATTTTCTTTTTGTCTTTTATTTGTCGGCTTTTATTAACACGTGGCCATCCCACTGAATATGAATGGCGCACACATTATAAATTCGGGACATTTTGACAACATACAATTTGAAGGAGTAGTCTACCAATCTCTTTCTTTTCACTATCTGATTTATTCCGATAAATTCTCTAACCTAAACACACAAATTCTATAACCTACAACAATAACATATGAGAAATTCCGCCCAGTGGGCATGGCTTTACATTAGTGAATCTCTATATTATGGTCTCGTAATTTATTTAACGCTACAGTGCACTTTCTGGATAGGATGGTGGATCTTTTATTATCTCTCACACTTCGACTCTCACAATCATCATCACGAAACTTTCCTCCAGACCGAGCGGTACAGAAGGAACAAGCGTAACCCACTAATCTTTTGAAACTACTTCGCTACACACCCATGGAAACCACACATACCCAAATTACATGACATACACCACACAACAATATGAAATACTACACAGAGAATGGTTACAACATTATCACTTTCAGCTTTCCCACTTCAATTAATATTGATCCCAGTTTCACACGACACTGCCCCACTTTGTGATTCTACTTTCCTACTGTGAACTCTGGAGATAAATGCACGTCTTCCTGTGCAATGCAAGCCATGTGGCGTTGCTGGATAGACGGCCGACTCACCTTGCTTCTCTCAGTTTGAATCTAGCGTCACACGCAAAGTAATATTAATGTATTCATCACACACGCGAGTCCTCAACTGATACCATGGACGAGTACTTCTCTTTATCCTTTGTCTCATACACAGATTGAGACTCACACAGTACTCACCACGTGGAAGTACTCGTCTCTAATTTCAAGTCCTGCACACGCCATTTCTTAAATATTTCAACTTATGGTACACACGCTATCTCTTAAATATTTCAACTTATTGTACACACGCTAGTGATTCAGCTTAACTTAAGCACACGTTAGTATTTCAACTTATTGCTACACGTGGTTTCTTTGTGACCGTTGGTCACTTCCGAAGATTATTACAATCCCATTAATATTACCTGCCTGACATTTAATTCTCCCCACAAAAGTTCCTGAAATAGAGAAATTATTATTTCAAACTACTCTTAAATATTCCACATGCATACCATGTCTCCACTCTTTCCTCATTTCGGAGCACAACTAAAACAGGTCATCACAGCACAAGATCCAGCGGCAGAGTCCTGAAACATGGCCGTATTCAGGTTCTCTCGCACCTCTGTCGAAGTGGGAGAAGCACCTTGCTACCTTATTGGTCAGCCACATTTCAGGCGCTCAAAGCTCTGGTAAATTTCATGTCTTTGGTCCCACCAAAGGTGGCCAAAGGATCGACTCAAAGATGATCATATATTCACATTCACTATCTGTGGTTAGCAGACGACCATACATTCATTCATTTTTTTAAAAGATCTCACCAAACTGGATGTAGGGATTTATTTTGTGGGAGTGCACATATGATAAATTAAATAAATAAATTGTCATTCCTTCCCACACTGGTATCCGGCTTCGCTGTATTAATTGAAATTGAGTTATTTTACAAAAAAAAAAGTGTTGTTCTGACAAAAATACTGAAGTATGTTGTACCTATATTCAATGTCGGGTGGTACTGTACCCTTTCACAGGGTGTCCCTCCTAACAACCATCAGGCGCATTTTCTCACGTGTTTGAAATCTGCGTTTTTCACTATGTAGCTGGAGTCAGCTCAAACGAATACTGATCAATTCTTTCATGCAATGCCCAGCGTCGACGGATAGTGTCGGTTTGCTTCCCATTACCAATAAAACGATTTTTGAAAGCGGAATATTATGTACCCTTTCGACAGAGGAAATTATTCTAGTACGATATTTGTTTTATCCGTATGTGTTGACAGGGACAGTGAAAAACGAAGAGCAGGCAGTATTCTAGCAGTGACAGCAGGACGCTGGCCCGTGCTGACTGCTTCTGCCGTGCATCACGGCTGGTCATCCCCGGCTGTGCTACTGGTTACTCATCGTTTTTTACTGTCCCTGTTAATACATGTGGATAAAACAAATATCATACTAGAATAATTTGGAACCGCTCTGTGGAATGGGCACATCATATTCCGCTTTTAACTATCATTTTGTTTGTAATAGGAAGCAAACAGACGCTTTCTGTCGACACGAGGCGGCGCAATAAGGGACGTGGTGAGCAATATTCGTTTGGGCCGAGACCAGCTTCACACTGAAGAAACGAAACTGCCCGTATCTGCCGCAACAACAGAGAAAGTGCGCCTGACGACACTTAACGAGGGACAACCTGTGTATGGTGCACAACGAATCGCAGTCTTTGATTTGCTCTACCCACAACATTATCTACGTGATCGTTCCAATTAAGGTTATTTGTTATTGTAATATCTAAATCCAAATGTCCAAATGTGTGTGAAATCTTATGGGACTTAACTGCTTAGGTCATCAGTCCCTAAGCTTACACACTACTTAACCTAAATTATCCTCAGGACAAACACACACACCCATGCCCGAGGGAGGACTCGAACCTCCACCGGTATCAGCCGCACAGTCCATTACTGCAGTGCCTCAGACCTCTCGGCTAATCCCGAGCGCCAATATCTAAGTATTTAGTTGAATTTACAGCCGTCTGATTTGTGTGGCCTTTCGCGTAAACGAAATTTAGCGGATCTTTTAGTACTCATGTGAATAATTTCACACTTTTCTTTATTTAGTGTCAATTGCCACTTTTTTCACCACGTAGATATCTTACGTAAATCATTTTGCATCCAAGAACCATTTGAACCAAACCATTTTGCATTTCGTTTTTGTCATCTGATGACTTTACAAGACGCTAAATGACAGCATCATCTGCAAATGATCTAACAGGGCTACTCAGATTGTCTTTTGTGTCATTAACATAGATCAGGAACAATAGAGGGCCTATAAAATTTCCTTGGGACATTAGTCATATCACTCATTTTGATAAGTATACTTAAATTCAACTGAAACAGCCGGCCGTTGTGACCTAGCGGTTCTAGGCGCTTCAGTCCGGAACTGCGGGGCTGCTTCGGTCGCAGGTTCGAAGCCTGCCTCGGGCATGGATGTGTGTGATGTCCTTAGGTTGTTAGGTTTAAGTAGTTCTAAGTTCTAGGGGACTCATGACCTCAGATGTTAAGTCCCATATTGCTCAGAGCCATTTGAAGCATTTTTCAGCTGAAACATAAACAAAAGACAACAAAATAGGAGGAAGTATGGACTGGGTTCCCACTTCCCCATCGCAGCTGCCGGGGATTATGATCTTGGAATATACATCAAATATTACGACCCACAGCCGGTTACCTACATTATAAGGTTATTTCCACATCTGTGCCATGTCCTGCAGGTGTGGGTCAACTATAAACATCTGGAGCCTTTACTCTCCTACCAGAGCGTTTGTTGGTACTAAACGAGAGTGATTATGGGACTTTATGTTGCTGCTACTGTATTTTACACTGAATATGTTGTGTAGCTACCGTCAGTATAGCTACAGTTCCGATCTAACTTTAGAATACTGTAAGCTCAAGTGTTTAGTCTGCGCCAGTCGTTGAAAGCCACTACTTTTCTCCGTGAGCTAGGCAGCGCCGTATCTGTGTGTGCACAGATGGTTGAAAATAGTCTGTTCGTCGTTCGTGTGGACCGCTTTTACTTTGCCCAACACCGCGTTGCCTTGCCGTCACACCGGTTCATGCAAATTTTAAAACATGGCTCTGTACCTGCACGTTTCACCCATCAGCAATTTAGTGTAAATGAATGGAGCAGCTCTTCGTTACCTTTCGTTCGCCATAGTACTGACAGTGTTCACTGAATAGTAAATTTTGATTAGGAGCGATGGGTATGCCTATCACCTTTTAACGTCTTTCACTGCGGCTTTAGGTCGCGAAACCAGTTGTGTTTCAATAAACAACAATTTTATCAGTTGTTAGAGGAACTCTTCCTAAAATCATGCAGACGGCCTCTGTGGCCAAGCGGTTCTAGGCGCCTCAGACTGGAACCGCGCGACCGCTACGGTCATAGGTTCGAATCCTACCTCGGGCATGGATGTGTGTGACGTCCTTAGGTTAGTTAGGTTTAAGTAGTTCTAAGTTCTAGGGGACTCATGACCTCAGATGTTAAGTCCCATAGTGCCCACAGAACCATTTTAAAATCATGCCTTTCAACAGCTGCGGATGGTTTGTGATGGACTACAAATAGCGACTCGTGACTAACAAATAGTTCACAGAATGGTTGGAGTCAGACAGAAAAACTCGCAGCACTGAAGAAGTTGAGTTTGTCGGTTGTCGAAGTGACGTGCATAAAATGGAAACAACAACTAGCTTGAACACCCGGAAGCACACAGCCAATCAGTCACGCAAAGGAAATCTGAGAGATAGCAGGTACACTGCGATTGCATACTGGTTAAGGAAAGGAAATCTAGGGGACATGGAAGAGACGAGTGAAGAACTGAGAGTTATATGATGGAGGTATCGCAAGTAAAACGCTTGATATAGCATACCATGAGCAAGGCCGCATTTCCCGTGGCGCCAGAAACTAGTACTGTAGCTGAGTTCCACATGTCAGATGCCGTGTGTGAGTGGAGGCTGTGGCAATGGTAGTCTTCCAGCAGCAGGCGGCATATCTCTGGCCATTTCTTCGTACATTCAGCTTTCCGGGGCATCGCACTAACGTCCGAAGTATTATGCGGACAGTATATCGTAAACACACAAGAACGTTTGCTGACGAGGGGACGGGGTCGGTGCGGGAAAATAAGCACCGCCTCTGTATTAAGGGGCTGCCATCCAACGTCCGCTTTCTGTACTTCCACGATGTTTACTGCAGATGGCAGTGGTAGTTCAGGCCCGAACTCTACCGGTATCTTATGCAACCATAGTTCAAAACACTCGTAACGTCCCCTTAGAAAAATTACGAATGACTGTGCTGGTAAACCTCTACGTTACTTGTTTTTCAAACAGCTGAGCAAAACTGAACGTACTCAGACATTTCTCTCTTTACTTATTCTGAACAACACTAAAATGACAGACAATATTTTTGGCACAACGCAATCTGACTTTCAATAATCCCTACAAAAGAATGGCCCTGACTACCAATAACCTAAACCTTCCATGAATCACTTACCTCACTAAAATCTTCGTTACTCGAACTACTGCAATACAGCGAGCGCCAATACTGCCAGCTAAATAAAAGATTCTAACTACTGAAGGCACTAACTACTGATAGGCATAGTTAGCAAATGAAAGATTTTGATAGAGAACCGTGTACTTACCTTAATGATGTTCAAAAGTCATCATATGTATATCAGTTCATGACATCCAGTATTAAAAATTTACTCTTTCTGATCGACACATGTCCAGATCGTCCGCTCTCAAAATTCTTCCATCTCTCTCCCGAAATTCACCACTGCTGGCGGCTCACCTCCAACTGTCAACTCCACGCGCTGGTCACATCCAACTGCCAAGCACTACAACAGCAAATATTCCAACAATGCAAACCAGCCACAGACTGCACACAGCACAGTCGGCGATTTTCATACAGAGCGCTACATGGCGTTACCAACATAAAAACCTAAACAGCCTACTTACACACTCCCCACCTAAACTGCCTCAGTATAGTGTCCACATAATAATCGTCGCTCGTCTTCAACAGGGCGCGCTGTTCCTTTGCGCATCAGCTCAGGACGCCGCTAGCTGCCCACGCAGCCGCCGCCGGTTAGCCACAGCAGTGACTGCTATCCACCAACAGTTGTCACCCATTCTGTACACTTCCTCGGTTCTTCCACCGCGCATAAATCAGGAGTGTTGGGACGACAAACAGCGCTCTAATGGCCTCCGCCATAACATGCTGAAGTCTCCTGATGTGGTGTCGTGGATCCGAACGTCGACCACTAGATCTCGACCATTGGGTTCGAAGCCGGCCAACACTACACCGCTATCGTGTGTCTGTTTATCAGCGACCATCCTCCGTTGTTTCACCGCCGTCACAGACAGTGGAAAAATAAAGAAATGGCACTAAATTAAGGCTGCTCAGGGCGGCGCTCTGCATAATGTCTGCCTAATCATTGTTTCTCCTTCTACGCTCACACACTGCACTGTACCAACTAACACCGTCCTCAAACGGGACATGAAACAATTGGTGGCCGCTGAGCTAGTCGAATTCTTTGACGTCACAACGTGCAGTTTCACATTACAAGGCATACTGAAGCGTGAAAGACGTCACAGTTCTGCTTCATGCAGAGGAAAGTGGCCACTGAGATGTAGTATGGCGTCGTACGCCACAAGCAAAATGTGGGAGACGCCACAACGGATTACGTCATTTGCAATCGAGGTTCATATATTGTGGGTTTCGTATTATAACCTACGTCTTACGAATATGGGCCGTTTCAGATCACCAGCAGATTAACGATTTGTCTAAAATTCCTCGTTTTTTGTTTGATTTCAAGATTTGTTGTAATAAAATGGCAGAAAGCATTATACTGGTGATTAAAGGATTTTCATATTTTTTTTTCGTATTATAACCTCTGTGTACTATGAAAGAACGGCGTACAAGGCAGCGAGGCAATGAATGTTCAACAGAAACGTGTCGTTCTTGATACAATTTGTTACAACTGAATGCCAGTTAACGACATATTAGCGATTAAAGCCTTCAGGACACCCTAACATAAGTTACGTAGGCTTAAATAACGTTTGTTCGCTGTAATGGTTCAAATGGCTCTGAGCACTGTGGGACTTAACTTCTGAGGTCATCAGTCCCCTAGAACGTAGAACAACTTAAACCTAACTAACCTAAGGACATCACACATATTCATGCCGGAGGCAGGATTCGAACCTGCGACCGTAGCGGTCGCGCAGTTCCAGACTGTAGCGCCTAGAACCGCCACTCCGGCCGGCTTCGCTATAATGTGGTGGACTGAGAAGTAGGGTTCTGAATGCAAGTGAAATCTGTTTGTGCAGTGCTGTCTGCAAATATTTTTTTTTTTTACTCACTTTCACGTTTTCTAAACTATCAATTACAGGCATGAGCGCTCTCTTTCAGGAATAAGTTTGTTTTAGTTTCCATAATTGAATTGTAAGATTGCTTTCCACGTCACTCCCTGATTCGATTGCAATTTTGTATGTATGTATGTATTTATTTATTTATTTTTATTATCCAAAAAACTTCCCAGATTGTGCGACACATAATTTCACTCTAAATATTGTGACACATACACAGACACGCACTTACATGTACTACAGGAAATTTAATAGTAATACTACAGTAAATAAATGCTTTTCTCTATTTTATCTATAAGACAACTTTTACTACTTACAATAGGATGTTTTACACGTTCTTATTTCAAGTTTTGTATTACAAATTTTCTAAAAATTCTGATACTGAATGGAAGCAGTGATCTGGTAAGAATGACCAAAGAGTTTTACTAAAAAGCGAGCAACTGAAGTAATTTTTACCTGATACTGAAGACAACTTAAATTTGTGTCGCGCTGTTTGTAATTGAAGTTTTAAAAGCTGACGTCATTGCTGACTGGACATGAATCTTTCATTTTTGCCTTCTATCATGTTCAAAGACATTGAAGATTTTATTTATTTATGTTATAATCAGAACAACTTCACTAGCACATAGACAAGGGAGAATATCTGCTTTTTAATAGAGGTAACGTAGCAATTTTACGCACTTCCAGTTTCATAAACAAGCTGTGTGATTTGCGCGCCAGATACAGCCGGAAACTGCCCTTGGAGAGCGCTGCATTCGGAAATGACGATGAGGAACACCTGGAGTGTGCTGCACCACGTCGTTTCTAGGCGTGCACCAACTCGGAAATTACGTCGGGTGTGCTTCCCGATGAGAAACACGTCCGCTGTCGGGACGGCATCTGTCACTAGCCAACTAGCGAGCCAGGGACAACTGTGGCGCGGCTTAGCACAGCGGTAAGACACTCATACCGTATGTGAACTCACCTGGTATGCGACCTCTTTAAGTCATATGCACCCACAGGTTCGATAACGACCCCACTTGCGACCTGACAAGGTCAACATATTATTTCCATTGATCAGGTCAGAAGAGGATGTGCGCTATGGAAAAATAAAACTGTCAAAATGTGCCGCAAATGTGAGGTAAATGTGCATGACAAACGATTTGCAGAGTTTATGCATAATGATACTATGTTCCTCATCGACCTAATACAATTAGTTAATAATTCGTAAATTGTAACAATAAAGATTGATCATCAAATTCTGAATAATAAGCATTGATTAGCGTAAAATATGTTTTGTTTTGATTATTCCTGTTCCACAGTAGTACACGATCTTACAGGGTGTTTCAAAAATGACCGGTATATTTGAAACGGCAATAAAAACTAAACGAGCAGCGATAGAAATACACCGTTTGTTGCAATATGCTTGGGACAACAGTACATTTTCAGGCGGACAAACTTTCGAAATTACAGTAGTTACAATTTTCAACAACAGATGGCGCTGCAAGTGATGTGAAAGATATAGAAGACAACGCAGTCTGTGGGTGCGCCATTCTGTACGTCGTCTTTCTGCTGTAAGCGTGTGCTGTTCACAACGTGCACGTGTGCTGTAGACAACATGGTTTATTCCTTAGAACAGAGGATTTTTCTGGTGTTGGAATTCCACCGCCTAGAACACAGTGTTGTTGCAACAAGACGAAGTTTTCAACGGAGGTTTAATGTAACCAAAGGACCGAAAAGCGATACAATAAAGGATCTGTTTGAAAAATTTCAACGGACTGGGAACGTGACGGATGAACGTGCTGGAAAGGTAGGGCGACCGCGTACGGCAACCACAGAGGGCAACGCGCAGGTAGTGCAGCAGGTGATCCAACAGCGGCCTCGGGTTTCCGTTCGCCGTGTTGCAGCTGCGGTCCAAATGACGCCAACGTCCACGTATCGTCTCATGCGCCAGAGTTTACACCTCTATCCATACAAAATTCAAACGCGGCAACCCCTCAGCGCCGCTACCATTGCTGCACGAGAGACATTCGCTAACGATATAGTGCACAGGATTGATGACGGCGATATGCATGTGGGCAGCATTTGGTTTACTGACGAAGCTTATGTTTACCTGGACGGCTTCGTCAATAAACAGAACTGGCGCATATGGGGAACCGAAAAGCCCCATGTTGCAGTCCCATCGTCTCTGCATCCTCAAAAAGTACTGGTCTGGGCCGCTATTTCTTCCAAAGGAATCATTGGCCCATTTTTCAGATCCGAAACGATTACTGCATCATGCTATCTGGACATTCTTCGTGAATTTGTGGCGGTACAAACTGCCTTAGACGACACTGCGAACACCTCGTGGTTTATGCAAGATGGTGCCCGGCCACATCGCACGGCCGACGTCTTTAATTTCCTGAATGAATATTTCGATGATCGTGTGATTGCTTTGGGCTATCCGAAACATACAGGAGGCGGCGTGGATTGGCCTCCCTATTCGCCAGACATGAACCCCTGTGACTTCTTTCTGTGGGGACACTTGAAAGACCAGGTGTACCGCCAGAATCCAGAAACAATTGAACAGCTGAAGCAGTACATCTCATCTGCATGTGAAGCCATTCCGCCAGACACGTTGTCAAAGGTTTCGGGTAATTTCATTCAGAGACTACGCCATATTATTGCTACGCATGGTGGATATGTGGAAAATATCGTACTATAGAGTTTCCCAGACCGCAGCGCCATCTGTTGTTGACAATTGTAACTACTGTAATTTCGAAAGTTTGTCTGCCTGAAAATGTACTGTTGTCCCAAGCATATTGCAACAAACGGTGTATTTCTATCACTGCTCGTTTAGTTTTTATTGCCGTTTCAAATATACCGGTCATTTTTGAAACACCCTGTATATGCCGATGTGGTCATTCATGACCCAGTGAAAAAAACCTCCTTCCAGAACTCACAACTGCAAATTACTGTTACAGCTGTTGTCTATGAAACTAATAAGTGACTTATGTGAAAATCACAAAACTCCGTCTTGAAAACAGTGCTGGGCATATATGGGTTAAAGCGACTGCAGGGCGAACGGTTTCGTTACAATAGTATCTCCTGACACAGAAGTTATAGTGCTGATAAGCCCACAAAACAGAGTGGTTCCTTAAAAGCAAAAAATCGCTTCCTCACTGAACAGACGATGGTTCTTTGGCGAAAACTAGACTGAGAAATTAGGTAGATCATTTGCTGTTCAACTGTGCAATTAAACTGATTAATTTAACTTCGCGTTAATTAAGTGAATATTTCATTAATCAATTTCGTTAGAGAAAGAAACTACAAAAGTGGTTCAAATGGCTCGGAGCACTATGGTACTTAACATCTGATGTCATCAGTCCCCTAGAACTTAGAACTACTTAAACCTAACTAACCTAAGGAAAACACACACATCCACGCCCGAGGCAGGATTCGAACCTGCGACCATAGCGGTCACGCGGTTATTGACTGAAGCGCCTACAACCGCACGGCCACACAGACCGGGCAAACTACAAAAATAGAGATCAAAGGAAAATGAGAGTTCTCTACCAACACTTAAAATAAAAAATAAGGAGCTATTGGATTCATTCCTTTGGAATTCTGTAACAATATCGTAAAAAACACCAAAAATTATGTGCGTCACTCGCGTATTTATATTCTTCCTCAATACACCAAAGGCGTTTCTGTTTTTTCCCGTAGTGAATTTCCTTTTCTCTGTTACTTTCTTTCAATCTCAGACATCGCCAGCGCATTATTTAGTCGTACGTTTTGCAGAATTACGAACAAAACCATGGAAAATGAATAACTCCCACCTAAATACACGTACAAACTAATCCACTCAGCTGACAACCGCCCCATCCAGATGCGGGGAAGAACGTCTAATTTTTGTAGTATTCGTAAATGTGCAGCCAGCTACCTACAGTGCTAAACTTCGGTGACGTACCTCGCGGATACTGTGGGGTTACTTCCACACCTCAAATACTGAGGACTGATTCCATGTATCACCTGCAGCGAGATTAGGTTAGTAGCAGTTTTGCCGTACCTCTTAACAACGAACAACAGACACACACCTGTGACTACAGCTCAGTGGGACTGCTAGATCCCATGTGTTTCGTTGTGCTAAATACAGTATACTGTAATAACACACGCACACTTGAAGTACCAGCACCCAATGCAAACGCAGTTGGAAAACTGTAAGAATCTTTTTTTGTGCTGAGCCATTGTCCAGTCGGTTTTTGGGCGGGAAACAAAGTCTCTCGCTCCTCTTGTTTTGCCTGGTGTTAATATTGGTCGGCCGTTGTGGCCGAGCGCTTCTAGGCGTTACAGTGTGTTACCGCGCGACCGCTACGGTCGCAGGTTCGAATCCTGCCTCGAGCATGGATGTGCGTGATGTCCTTAGGTTAGTTAGGTTTAAGTAGTTCTAATTTCTAGGGGACTGATGACCTCAGAAGCTAAGTCCCATAGTGCTCAGAGCCATTTGAACCATTTTGTTAATATTGTTTGGGAACAGTGAACCAGGAGAAAAGCATCCACATCACCGAATAGTAATTTTCGGCCTCTTAGCAGGGGCTACTGAAACTATGAACGACACCTCCTTCCTTACTGTCCCACCTACTGTCGCGTCACAAGACATGTTCCGTACTCCGAATATAAAAGTGTGTCGCAAACGATACAGAGTACAGCACAATTCGGACTGTGATGAAATGAGTCAATCATTGCATCATATTTTGCAGTCATTGACTAATGTATCGAAATCGAATGACCCACACTTCACATATACGATGAACGTCGCGAATAAGCTCAGACAGTATGATGCTCAGACACTTGTGTACGGCAAAAGGGCCATTATGGACGTTTTGTTAGAAGATTATATGGAAAGAATCTCTTCATACCCTAATCACGTCGTATAGCGGTAACATGCAACCAAGTAGATGTATTACCATATGAGATATCTAGGCTTCTAGGTAACAGGTCTGACTCAGTCTTTCAACACTCATCGCAACCTGCACTGCAGTCTGTAGAAGTAGATGAACAACAATCAAAAGACGACAGCACACACAAATTACAAGCATATCATCCTCTTTTACAGTTTTGCAGGATGGAAATAATATTCTAACTTGTGTCATTAGACTTCCTTCAATTATTTTTGTTCTCATCAATTATTCCCACGAAATATTTGTTTAAACTTAATTTTCGTCGTTTTAGTTATATACGAGAAAATACACTGAAGAACCAAAGAAACTGGTACACCTGCTTTATGTGGTGTAGGGCCCCCTCGAGCAAGCAGAGGTGTCGCAACAAGACGTGGCAAGGACTCGACTAATGTCTGAAGTAGTGCTGGAGGGAATTGACACCATGAATCCTACAGGGCTGTCCATAAATCCATCAAAATACAAGGGGGTGGAGATCTCTTTTGAACAGCATATTGCAAGACATCTCAGATATGCTCAGTAATGTTCATGTCTGGGGAGTATGGTGGCCAGCAGAAGTGTTTAAAATTCAGAAGAGTGTTCCTGGAGCGACTCTGTAGCTATTCTGACGTGTGGGATGTCCGTCGGAATGGACAATGGACATGAATGGATGGAAGTGATCAGACAGGATGCTTACGTACGTGTCACCTGTCAGTCATAACTATACGTATCAGGGGTCCCATATCACTCCAGCTGCACACACCCCACCCATTACAGAGACTCCACTAGCTTGAACAGCCCCTGCTGATATGCAGGGTCCAGGGATTCACGAGGTTGTCTCCATACCTGTACACATCAATCCGCTCGATACAATTTGAAACGAGACTCGTCCGACGAGGCAACATGTTTCCAGTTATCAACAGTCCAATATCGGTGTTGACGGGGGACGAGGTGCAAAGCTTTGTGTCGTGCAGTCATCAAGGGTATACGAGTGGGCCTTCGGCTCCGAAAGCCCATGTCAATGAAATTTCGTTGAAAGTTCCGCACACTGACATTTGTTGATGGCCCCGCCTTGAAATCTGGAACAACTTGCGGAAGAGTTGCACTTCTGTTCTGCTGAGTCTGCAGTCGTCGTTGGTGCCGTTCTTGCAGGATCTTATTCCGGTCTAAGCGATGTCGGAGATTTGATGTTTTGCCGGAATCCTAATATTCACGGTACACTCGTGAAATAGTCGTATGGGAAAATGCCCACTTCATCGCTGTCTCGGAGATGCTGTTTCCCATCGCTCGTGTGCTGACGACAACACCACATTCAGACTCACTTAAATCTTGATAACCTGCCGTTGTAGCAGCAGTCACCGTCCTAACAACTTCGCCAGACACTTTTGTCTTATATAGGGGTTGCGTAGTATTCTGCCTGTTTACTTATCTCTCTAGTTGAATACTCATGCCTATACTAGTTTCTTTGGCGCTTCAGTGTGAAACGTCCCCTTAGAGCATTTATACACGACTGTGCTTAAACTGACACACAATATTTTTTTAGCGCAACGCAATCTGACTTTCAGAAATCCCTACAAAGGAATGGCCCTGACTAACATTAACCTATACGTTTCACAAATCAAGGCACTAACTACTGATAGGGATAGTTAGCAAAAAAAAGGAAAATATGTACAAAGGAAGGCATGAAACATCATTCATTAGCCATATGGCATTTCATAACGCAGTAAAAATTCCCTCAATTCTAGAGAAAGACGCTCGTCATAATCAGGTGTGCAGATGTAAGCGTGTCGTATTTGCGGTGCTTTCTACAAAGGTATGTCAAAAACGAGGATAATGGCCTCCCTTTTTTTTTCTTTTCTACCTGTGCCTCTGAAAGGCTTTTTTTCCGGGCGTCTGTTGCACAGCTGGGTGCCCACGACACATTTCGTTCAGGTGGTCACTTAACTTTCTTACGGAAATATTTACGACAGCAGTTTCCACTACAGTGACAGTCTCATATACAAAATTTTACGGGTCGAGAATTTGCGTTACAAATCTGTGGAAATAAAATGCTATTGATATAACAGTGTCCAAAAAATTTTCGTCGGCATTGTAATACATTCACGCATTTACATACATTTCATAACTCTTAAAGTACGTTTCTTGGTTTCCAACATCCTTTTCATAAATCAGAGTCCCTAACCACTATTCATTACTCCTTACCTTATTACACATATACATATTCGTAGACACTCTTCAATATTTCATCATAATAAATACATAGCATAATCAAATTCTTCATATAGCATCATCTCATTGATCATAAACATACCTCAACAGCATAATACACATCGTCGTCATAATAATAATATCATAACACCTCAGTCAACTCTCAAAATCGTCGTAGCTTCCTCCAATAATTAAAAAAAAAGTTTCTGCTCATGTCAAGAGTGTCATCTGCCTCAAACGTACTTTAAAAATCGTGATCCCATACCAAATATATCATTCAAAGCTCTCATAATATCACAATGGGTCCGAAAAAATATGAACAGTTCACAAAGTACAGACAAAATACTATTTCGTAAGTGTGAAGTTATCCAACAATGTAATTGACATGTGTCACTGACGTAATAAAAAAGTTTGTCTCTCTCAGTTAAATGATCAGATAGCTGTGTAATTTATGTATTAGAGAAATATGGTACCGATGTGTAAAGTTGTATAAGCAAATACCATATTAGCTAGGGCTCCTTGTGCTTGCCACACACATGGTACACAAAGTAGGCGTGTACCCCCCTGAGGATTAATGTAATTATACCCTCAGGTGTTACAGATTACAGCAATGGAATGAAATTTATCACAGAAAACCTTTGTAATTCAAAAATCTTTAAAAATAAATGTTTTAAGTACAAAATTAATCACTCAAATACGTGTCCTGTAGCACTAAATGTGCGTCTTGCTGTAAGATAATCTCTGTGGAAGTGTCGTAGTTATTGTCCTCCGAAAGCTAAGTTCTGCAGAAGTCAATGTACTTACCTCATGATAAACAAAAGTGAAATGCTTTGCGTATAGATATCTTAGTTATTACGCTTATTGTTGAGATGATGAAAGTACTGTGCTGTAACGTATTGTTGTGCTATGGAAAAGACTGTCTCCTAGTAGCTATACCACAAAAGTTACTACTAAAAAATGTTTTACTTTACAGAAGAATTCAGAAAAACTGTGCAGATATAAAACAGATACACCACAAAAGCAACATTGTAAATTGTCACTCATTAGTAACGTCGTGATATAATCGTGTAGCTGTCACATAAACCAACCACTGTGTCATCTGGTATCTCTCAGAAAGTACTTTAATTCAGAATCCACTCTCAAGCAAACCAAAATGTTGCATGAAAATCTCATTAGCAGTGCCGGTATATGTTCTAAGTATGTAAGCCGTATATTCGTTACATAATCGTGCAACTAACAAGGAAGAATGTATAAATAACAACACTGTGTCGTCTGTTCGCAATAACAATGCATTCGCAATTACTTGTCTAAGTTACCTATGTTCTTCACTGGATAGTTAGTTAGCTTTAAAACACAGTTGCATGTTAACAGTTTGTAAGTGTGACAAAGAGTACTAGTAATGTGAAGTGAAAAATTTTATAGCAAAGACTAAATTAAAAAATAGTTTATCTCTCAATAAACGGTTTTACATGTGAGATGTGGTGTAACCCTTTGCTCTTCTCAGTACGCAGAATTTCAACTTGAATGCAATTATCATGCGGTATTCGTCCGTAAAGAATACTGGAATTTTGCTCAAGGTTTGCGTCTATGTTATTTTTCCCTGAGCCAACGGGCGCACGCGGTGGCCTGCGGTGCGAGTCATTGTCTGTTCCTTTGTTGCCGCGCGTCGTTATTGGGATTAGGAGACCTAACTTCTACAAATTCACGTTGTCGAAAGTGCCCTGCTCTGTTTGAATCCCGCCAGTTCTGATGAAATTCAGGTCTGTCGTTATGATCACATCGTCTGTCGTCATGTCGGTAGATTCCATAGTTTCTTTCTTGTCGGTCACGTGGTGGAGAATTTCTCCCTGAATCGTAACTGCGCGCTGGACCAGTGCGTCTGAAGTTATTCTGTCTCCCGTGATAATAATTGTTCTGGTTGCCAAATTGTCTGTTTCTATGAGTGTCTCTGTCATATTGATTACTACGGAAATGCGATCTCTCTCTGTAACTATTACTCTGCCAGTGGTTGTCATACGGGTGGTGTCTCTTTTGGTCACGATTTACGTTGTAAGAATAGAATTGTCGTGTCCAGTTATTGTTTCTGTCGTCACAGAATTGTGACGGATGTGACCTGTAGCGATTGTTTTCCTGTTTTCGCATCCCGCGACTGTCTGTGTCAATTTCTAATTCTTGTAAGAGTCCCTGAAAAGCTTCAATGTCGTCTTTACAACGTCCTGCTAAAATAATATGTCGTAAATGTTCAGGCAGTTTGATTAAGCAAATGCGGATGAGTTCTGAGGGACTGTATGGGTTTGAAAGATACTGATTCTTATGCAACATGTCTTCAAAATATTTGACAAGACTGGAAAATTCAGATTGTTCAAAGTGTTTCATCATCATGATGCTATGTTTTACTCGGTCTTGTGTAGCTTGTGACCAATATGCTGAGAGGAACGCATGGTAAAATTCTCCTTCACTGTGACAATCGTGAATGACCGATCGCATTCTTACAGCTGGTTCATTCTCCAAGTAGCCACACATAAATTCTAACCTGTGCTCCAATGACCAGTTGGGAGGAAAACAATTAGAAAATTGATGAAGCCATGCTTGTGGATGAATGTCGTTGCCAGAATTCTTAAATGTTTTGAATTTACGTGTAGTAATGAACAGCTTATAGTCGAAATCATCGTGTCGGCGAGTAGCACATCGCTCATTGTTACTTCGTTTCGGCGGTTCCATCTCAAAATCCAATGCGCCTTGCCAATTTCTTTCATAATTTCCGAAGAGCCCTGAGTTATTATTTTGTGGCTGTACCGTATTTCTATGTCCCTCTTCCCGTATTGGAGCGCGAGTGGCCTCTGAAATACGTAATACTTGTATTACCTGTGTCAGCTGATCTTGTACTTCCCGGGTTTCTCTTTGGTGTTGCGTATTAATTTGATTCTGATTTTGTTTGAATTTCCTAATTTGTTCGCACTCTTCTGTGTCATTAAAGACTACTGATTTTGTGTCATTCAGATTATCATCTACCTTCGTAGATAAATTATTTAGCTGATCCGAAAGTTCAACTACTTTCTCTGATAATGAACTAATTTCCTCCATGTGTCTTTCTGAACCAATTTTCAGAGTATCTACTGTGTCCTTTAAGTTTTCTTGAGTTTTTGAAAGTTGCGTAACCAAATCGGTAGATACAACTGAGTCAATTTTAGCTTGCAAGGTCTCATGATTTTCATGAACAATAGTTTGCAGTTCTTTTATGGCTGCTTCGTGATTCTGTAATGCATTTTCATGACGCGAAGAAATAGGTTGAAAATGCTCACAAATTTGTGTTTTTACGTCATTACAGACTTTTTGACATTTCGATTCAATGTTATGTAACTCAGTAGTTAAATCTTCACGTGTTTGTTCAAGCTTATGTTCCACTGAATCTAACTTTTGAAGCTTTTGTTCCATTGTGTCTAACTGTTGCTGTGTTTGCCTCTGGTGTTGTTCCATTGTGTCTAACTGTTGCTGTGTTTGTCTCTGGTGTTGTTCCATTGTGTCTAACTTCTGAAGCTTTGGCTGTGTTTGTCTCTGATTTTGTTCCATTGTGTCTAACTTTTGAAGATTTTGTCCCATTTGTTGCATTAATTGTAATAACAATGCATTAGTGTCTGGAATCTGTTCCTCTACGCTTTTCGGCAGTGCATTTGCACCAGCAACATTCACATTTTGACAAGCAGAAAATGTGTCTTGACTCATTTGAGAAAACGGTGAGAACCCAAAACCTGAGTCTACAGTATTTGCAATATTGTGTTCTGTCATTCCCAATTCCTGAGGCGAGCTGTTGCCGACCGATCGATCGATAATGCTTCCCTGTTTACTACCTGTTTCACTGTCTACACCATTATTTGACGCCCGCTCCATTTCCCTATGCACAGTTACCAAATTACTACTTTGAGTATTAGTTAATTCATTACATGGTGGCGTTAACACACTGCTTTCGTCTTCACTGTCATTTCTCAGATTACTTTGGAGCCTAGTGTTACGTTTTTCACACGCCATTATTGTCACAATATTTCACACAACAACACAGAAAAACACAATTTGAAGAGCAAGAATAGGGGAACACATTAACATAGCACTGAAAATAATATCTAGTTAATTGCAAGCGTAGCTTCGAAATACTTAGTGCAAATCTACATGCATGCCACAACTGTTTTACTGTACAACAATGAAAGGCTGCAACTACAAAGGAGATTCTCTCTACAATTACGCGCTAGCAATAAACAATAGCTACACTGATTACACAAACTACAAGAAAAAAATCAGAAGATTCCAGTGAGGTATCCTCGGCTAAGGGTCGACATATGAAACGTCCCCTTAGAAAAATTATACAAGACTGTCCTTAAACTGACACACAATATTTTTTTAGCGCAACGCAATCTGACTTTCAGAAATCCCTACAAAGGAATGGCCCTGACTAACATTAACCTATACGTTTCACAAATCACTTACCTCACCAAAAATCTTCGTTACTCGAACTACTGCAATACAGCGAGCGCCACTACTGCCAGCTAAATAAAAGATTCAAACTACTGAAGGCACTAACTACTGATAGGGATAGTTAGCAAATGAAAGATTTTGATAGAGAACAAACAATGTATTTACCTTAATAATCATAATATATATGCCATCCAGTCTTACAAATTTCAAATCTCCGCCATTTCTCTCCCCACATCCACCACTGCTGGCGGCTCACCTCCAACTGCGCAATGCTACGCGCTGTTCACATCCAGCTGCCGCTGCCCAACACTACAATGGCAGACAAAAACGCAAACTAGCCACAGACTGCACACGGCACAGCCAGTGATTTTCATATAGAGCGCTACGTAACGTTGCCAATAAGAAAACATAAACAGCCTACTTACATAAAGAAAACATAAACAGCGTACTTACAAGTGTACTTACTTCACACTTACAACCCATTTTCCCCTTCTTAAATCATCACTATTCCCGAGGGTGAAATAGCACCCCAGCTTTTTACGCAATATGGAAATCCTGCCTATACCTCAGTCGTTGGTGATCTATTGATCTGATGGAATTACAGTTTCCTTTATCTTCGACAATGACAGAAGCTGAAAAAATTAATTAAAAGTTGTGCCACGACCGGGACTTAACCTAGGCACATTGGTTTGCACTGATTTGCCAATTACGTTCGAAGTTGGGTGCTATTCCAAGACCAGAGTGCTTCAGCAATAGAGACGATCTGAGAGGAAAAAATGGTCTGAAGGCGTGAACTGAAGTTTGTGTGAGCGAGGGCACTGGAGTAAAACAGTTACTTGACTCAGCTTAAAATATCTAAACTTTTTTTTTTTGTTTCAAGTCCGCTTCCTTAGCTTAGTGGTCAGCTTGCCTAACTGCCAGGTGGAGGACCCGGGTTCGGTTCCTGGTACTGACAGAGATTTTTTCTTGGTGGGAGGTCTGGAATGGGGCGCCCTCATCCTCGTGATGCCAGCTGCTCCAAAGTCTGCGAAGCTGTCGACGGCCGTGAGAGCGGTATCCTGACACCACGCCCCTCCAAACCAAACCAGAATGAGGCCATTGGTAGAGTATGATACGGCGGTCGGCCATTACTGAGTGGCTTGACAGGGCCAGTAGTCGTAAATTTAGCTTTAGCCTACATGTGCTGTAAAAACATGTCACGAAATATTGTTAAAGTACAAACGATATTTCTTCCCTTTACATAGTGTTAAAGCGCTTGAATCAGTGTCTCATCTACATCTATTTGGATACTCTGAAAATCGCATTTAAGTGCTTGGCAGAGGGTTGATCGAACCACCTTTACAATAATTCTCTATTATTCCACCCTCGAACAGCTCGAGGAAAAAACGAAGACCAATATCTTTCCGTGCGAGCTCTGATTTCCCTTATTTTATTATGATGATCGTTTCTCCCCATGTAGGTCGGCATCAACGAAATATTTTCGCGCAAGAGGAAAAAATTGTGATTGAAATTTCGTGAGAAGATTCCGTCGCACCGAAAAACGCCTTTGTTTTAGTGATGTCCTCCTCAAATCCTGTAACGTGTCCGTGACACTCTCTCCATATTTCTCGATAATACAAAACTTTCTTCTTTTCTTTGAACTTTCTCGGTGTGTTCCGTTAATCCTACCTAATGAGGATCCTGCACCGCGGAGCAGTACTCCAAAAGACGATGGACAGGCTTAGTGTAAGCCGTCTCTTTAGTAGATCTGTAGCATCTTCTAAGTGTTCTGCCAATAAGAAGCAGTCTGTGGTTCGCCTTCCCACAACATTTTTTATGTGTTCTTTCCAATTTAAGTTGCTAGTAGCCGGCCGGAGTGGCCGTGCGGTTCTAGGCGCTACAGTCTGGAGCCGAGCGACCGCTACGGTCGCAGGTTTGAATCCTGCCTCGGGCATGGATGTGTGAAAACTGATGTCCTTAGGTTAGTTAGGTTTAACTAATTCTAAGTTCTAGGCGACTGATGACCTCAGAAGTTAAGTCGCATAGTGCTCAGAGCCATTTGAACCATTTTTAAGTTGCTAGTAACTGTAATTCCTAGGTGTGTTGTTCAATTTACGTCTTTTAGATATGACTGACTCTTGTAACCAAAGTTTAACGGATTCCTTTTAGGACTCCTATGGATGACCTCACACTTTCTGTTATTTACGGTCAACTGCCAATTTTCACACCATACAGACAAACAAGGAGTATAAAAAAGAGCCATCCGATTATTTAAAAATCATAACTGTTATGTTATTTGAAATATGTGCGTGAACAACGTACTGCCGGAAAGAGTAAGCTCTCGAGTTTTACATGATTCCCACTAGGTAGCAGAAGCGTGCGCCCAATTCAGTTCTAGTAAAAATGGTGTCGGGACAACAGAAAGCGTTCTGTGTTCTATGTTTTGGGCAGTGCGGGTTAGTAATTACTGGCGTCCAAGGTCACCGTACCTGACTGTGTGTGATTATTTCTTGCTGGGATTTATAAAAGACTATGTTGATGTGCCTCCGTTACCAACAAGAATGAGAGAACTGAGACATCGCATAAGAACAGCTGTGGAAGTTGTAACTCAAGACATGCTCGCTACAGTGTGGGAACAATTCGAATACCGCATTGATATATGTCGTGCATCTCAAGGGGGCATATTGAGCACCTATGACAAGGTATGAAAAAAACTTTTTGAGTTTCCTGTTCATCAAAAAATAAAATTCATTGTATATGTTTATTAATTTCAGTAATATAAACGTGTCAAATCGAATGATTCTTTTTGATATGCCCTTTCTAACTTCCTAATAACGTGATCCTTCAAATTTCTAACAGATACTGTACGGTTGTGCATGAATCACGTGTCACAAGGAATGGCTGTGTCACAGTTCCGTATCCATCTTTACGAGTTTCGGACCGATCAAGTGGTACAAGATAAAATTTTCTCTGTTTTGGACTAAATTATTGTGGGTACTGGGCCGTGTTACTGCATACTTCTAAAACAACCGCCCTTAACGGGACCATGGCAAGTCGCTCGAAATGTCGGCAGTTAAGTTGTTTTAGTAGTTTACAATGGCGCGACCCAATATCCAAAATTATTTTATCCAAAATGGCATTGGCTGTGGAAGGCTACGACCTAAAATCCTCTCTAGTTACGTTCCTGATGGTATTTTCTATGGCTTCCACTGCCATTACCCTCATAAGCTGGTTCCCATATTGGCAATGCCGACAGAATAATTTCTTAGTCCACCAGCGGCGACCTCTTTCGCTTTCTCTTTTCAAATACAGCATCGTCATGACGGCGAACACGGTTGCATCAGCCGGAGGTTCGACAGAGCGTGTCCACGTGGTTGTGTCACCGAAAACTGATACCTTACCGATTCGCGGAATATTCCGTTCCGTGTAAATGAAAGGACGAGACAGTTATCTCGCGAAACAGCTTCGCGAGGCAAGTTTAAACGCACTTTAAGGCTCCCTGTCGCCTGTGGGTCTTACAAGAGGCACCGTGAAATCTGCATACGGCGATAAAAAAAGGGTTGTTTCGAGTCGTGAAAGACGACGGATTCGAGAGGAAGAAAGAAGGCGAAGGACTGGGCTGTGGCTGGTGACTGCTTTCGGAGGCCGCGACGGCGCAGAGCGGAGGCCGCAACGAGATAGGGGCGTGGCCCACGGGCTAAGCCGGCTTACCGCCGCTCCCGGCTGCGCAGCACTCGCTGTCGCCCCGTCGCTACGTTAGTCCACCGTGGTGCTCTCTTCTTACACAGTGTTTGTAACTCTTCTTTATAACTCGGTCTGTGTGTGTGTGTGTGTGTGTGTGTGTGTGTGTGTGTGTGTGTGTGTGAAGTGTAGAGTGTAAGTGCACGGAACTACGCTACTGGCCATTAAAATTGCTACACCACGAAGATGAGGTGCTACAGACGCGAAATTTAACAGACAGGAAGAAGATGCTGTGACATGCAAATGATTAGCTTCTCAGAGCATTCACACAAGGTTGGCGCCGGTGGCGACACCTACAACGTACTGACATGAGGAAAGTTTCCAGCCGATTTCTCATACACAGAGAGCAGTTGACCGGCGTTGCCTGGTGAAATGTTGTTGTGATGCCTCATGTAAGGAGGAGAAATGCGTACCATCACGTTTCCGACTTTGATAAAGGTGTATTGTAGCCTATCGCGATTGCGGTTTATCGTATCGCGACATTGCTGCTCGCGTTGGTCCAGATCCAATGACTGTTAGCAGAATATGGAATCGGTGGGTTCAGGGGGATAATACGGAACGCCGTGCTGGATCCCAACGGCCTCGTATCACTAGCAGTCGAGATGACACGCATCTTATCCGCATGGCTGTAACGGATCGTGCAGCCACGTCTCGATCCCTGAGTCAACAATTGGGGACGTTTGCAAGTCAACAACTACCTGCTCGAACAGTTGGACGACGTTCGCAGCAGCATCGACTATCAGCTCTGAGATCATGGCTGCGGTTACCTTTGACGCTGCATCACAGACACGAGAGCCTGCGATGGTGTACTCAACGACGAACCTGGGTGCACGAATGGCAAAACGTCATTTTTTCCAATGAATCCAAGTTCTGTTAACAGCATCATGATGGTCGCATCCGTGTTTGGCGACATCGCGGTGAACGCACATTGGAAGCCTGTATTCGCCATCGCCATACTGGCGTACCACCCGGCGTGATGATATGGGGTGCCACTGGTTACACGTCTCGGTCACCTCTTGTTCTCATTGCCGGCACTTTGAACAGTGGACGTTACACTTTAGATGTGTGGCGACCTGTGGCTCTACCCTTCATTCGATCCCTGCGTAGCCTTGCATTTCAGCAGGATAATCCACGAGTGCATGTTCCAGGTCCTGAACGGGTCTTTCTGGATACAGGAAATGTTCGACTGCAGCCCTGGCCAGCACATTGTCTAGATCTCTCATCAATTGAAAACGTCTGGTCAATGGTGGCTGAGCAACTGGCACGTCACAATACCGCAGTCACTACTCTTGATGAACTGTGGTATCGTATTGAAGCTGCATGGGCAGTTGTACCTGTACACGCCATCCAAGCTGTGTTTGACTCAATGCCCAGGCGTATCATGGCCGATATTACGGCAAGAGGTGGTTGTTCTGGGTACTGATTTCTCGGGATCTATGCACCCAAATTGCGTGAAAATGTAATCAAAAATGGCTCTGAGCACTATGCGTCCTAACTTCTGAGGTCACCAGTCGCCTAGAACTTAGAACTAATTAAACCTAACTAACCTAAGGACATCACACACATCCATGCCCGAGGCAGGATTCGAACCTGCGATCGTAGCGGTCGCTCGGCTCCAGACTGTAGCGCCTAGAACCGCACGGCCACTCCGACCGGCGAAATGTAATCACATGTCAGTTCTAGTATAATATATTTTTCCAATGAATACCCGTTTATCATCTGCATTTCTTCTTGGTGTAGCAATTTTAATGGCCAGTAGTGTAATTACTCAAAAACGTGATTTCTCAAGCCCTATATTGCGCAGTCGAGTTAACAGCGGTTCGTTAGCTGACGTCACAGTTGACAATATTCAACATTTCAAAAATACGCCAAAGTAAAACCAATAAAAATGTCGCATCAAATGAACTGTTAAATTTTGTCTCAATAAAATATCAGGATCATTTTAATAAAAGTCCATTGCCGATTCACCTGATTCAGGATACGAAAAATGTTTCATATAGAGATAAGCACACTGTTCACTGAAATGTACTTTGCACAGTAAGAAAATAACTTCAAAACTGAATATCAACTACCTGACCTAATAACCGATTAACTATGTAATGTATAGTGTAGCCATATGACTCTGGCCGTGAACTGTTCTTGCACTTACCCTCGGCAAAGTAAAAATTTTCTCTGGAAAGTGGAGCTCAGCAAGCAGCGCCGCAGTAAAGCTAAATTAAAAATGGTGAGCTAAAAATGATATTCAAACGTGTGTGTGCCGCCAAGTGCAATGCGGACAAGTGCAACACAGAATTTCCTGCATGGGAATATTTTTGGGTGCCAATATTCTACAAATGATTTTTCTAAAATAACTTTATAGCACAGAATTACTTTGTAACTTCACTTTTAAGATCATGACTAAGCGTAACTTTACACAAACATGACTCGTTTTAGAATCAATTCGAATTAATTGCTATTTTAAATTTTACTTTACACAAGAGATTAAGCTACTCACATTGATCTCTTTTTTTTTCACAAAATGTATGTCTTTGGGAGGAGAATTAACTTCTCTGGCTGTGAGCAAGCAATAAGATAAATGCTTCAACCAAATCTTGGTACGACGATTAAGTTTACAACAAAGTGCTAACTAGGCGGAAGCAGGCATAGCTGCAGATTTACCTTGAATATACCTCGAATAATAATAAAAGCTCTCTCTCTCTCCCTCTCTCTGTCTCTCTTTCTTCTGACCACACTTAGGCATACAGGGTGTAGCTTCACAACAGAAGATAGCGGTTCAACAATTTTTGCTGTCAGATATATGCATGCGACATATCAAAGTAATAAGTTAACTATTCTGTAATAGCCAATATGACATGCACATCTTACATGTTTCGCGACTAAAAAGGCGACAGGAAGAGCAGTTAAATCACGGATTTTGATGAGCCTTAGGTATGTTGTAGCGGGACTCGTCATGAGTACCCTTCTAGGGACTTTTCATGCAACGGCCACTGGTTTCGGAGAAAATCGACGTTGAAGTTTTATGCCTGTCTACTACACATGTTTCGACCAATCAAGTACAGCGCAGCGACTTAGGATAACGGCTACAACGCTGGGGGTAAGGATTTGCCAACCCTTTGATGTTTACTTTTACAGGCAGGTCATATTTTCCACTAAATAAATTCAAAATGCTCCCGACTTGCTATAGACTTATAGAGAAATCATGTTAAGGTTCAAATGGCTCTGAGCACTATGGGACTTAAACAGCTATGGTCATCAGTCCCCTAGAACTTAGAACTACTTAAACCTAACTAACCTAAGGACATCACACAACACCCAGTCATCACGATGCAGAGAAAATCCCTGACCCCGCCGGGAAGCGAACCCGGGAACCCGGGCGCGGGAAGCGAGAACGCTACCGCACGACCACGAGCTGCGGACAATCATGTCAAGGGAACATTCTATAAAAATACATTATTTAGCTCCGTATCGAATTACTACTCCTGCTTTCACAGAAATAATCAAATATGCATGGTTGACATCGACGTTGATCGAAGAAAGATCGATCATTTTGAATTGAAACGAAATGTGTTTTCCGGCATCGCTTCAGAAAAATCCGTGAGTCTACAGGGCAGAAGTTTCTAATAAATATGGCTGGTGCTCTACGATTTTGTGTTTCGATTGCTTCTGCGACAAACGCCATACGGAACGCTGTTCTAGCACAGCAAGCGATGGCGAGTAAGACGATTCTGTAGTCTATTATGTAACAAACGGGATATACATTAACTCAAGAAAGTTTCCTGTAATTACTGATTTATTAATGAAATTACTAAGGTGAAGGTGATTTTTTTGAATAATTTTGCATTACATATACTATTTGATGAAGTTTCAGTCCGACAGAACTGCAATTGGAAAAAAATAAAGTACACAAGCAGGGCAGGAGCTCCTACTGCCATATGGTTATCCATGAGTATTTACCACTGCTCCACGCTTGCTTAGCCGAGGCATAACTAACATTACCGTTATAGGAGGTAGAAATGAAATCTCAAGATTGATTTTCTCGTAAACTGGGGAAGGTCGTTACCTAGGTAACCAGCACAAGTACGTCTACAACACACTTAAGACTCATCAAAATGCGTGATTAACAAGTCTGACGATCCCCCTGTACGTTGGACAACGATCTTTCTTTACAGCATCCAAAACCTTATTTTCTCGTGTCAAATTATCAAACGTTTTATTTGTTATTCTGGCGATCGTTCATTAACGCAGACTCTTGTAATCTCCCAAAAACTGTTCTGTTTCGACTCCTCTAGCGGCGTGCTGCTGTACCGTGACCCGTGCATTTCAATGTGTACCAGCACTGCGGACGTATGCCTGCAAGCAAACAAAGCCTTAATGACGGAGAAGTAATGGCTACCTCAATTCTAACATATAACAGTGAATATTGGACATTAAATAAGAAATGCAACAGAATAGTACAGTTGGTTGAAATGCAATTTTTAAGGAAAGTTAAAATATGTATCATTAGATATCAGGTACAAAAGAATGTTATAAGGGACTTTCATGTTCGTGGCACCCTCCATCGGTAACGTTGGAATTTGATATGGTGTTGGCCCGCCCATAGCCTTGACGACACCTTCCACTCTCGCAGGCATACGTTCAATCAGGTGCTGGGAGGTTTCTTGGGGAATGGGAGCCCATTCTTCACGGAGTGCTGCACTGAGGAGAGGTATCGATGTCGATCGGTGAGGCCTAGCACGAAGTCGGCGTTCCAAAACATCCCAAAGGTGTTCGATAGAATTCAGGTCAGGACTCTGTGCAAGCCAGTCCATTACAGGGATGTTATTGTCGTGTAACCACTCCGCCACAGGCCGTGCATTATGAACAGGTGCACGATCGTGTCTAAAGATGCAATCGCCGTGCCCGAATTGCTTTTCAACAGTAGGGAACAAGAAGGTGCTCAAAACATCAATGTTGGCCTGTGCTGTGATAGTGCCAGGCAAAACAACAATGTTGGCATGTGCTTTGATAGTGCCACGCAAAACAAGTAGGGGTGCAAGGCCTCACCATGAAAAATACCACCACACCGTAACATCACCGCCTTAGAATTTTACTTTTGGCACTACACAAGCTGGCAGAAGAACTTCACCTGGCATTCGCCATACCCACACCCGGCCATCGGATTGCCACATTGTGTACGGTTATTCATAACTCCACACAACATATTTCCACTGTGAAATCTTCCAATGTTTACGCTCCATACAGCAAGCGAGGCGTCGTTTGGCATTTACCGGCGTGGTGTGGCTTATGAGCAGCCGCTCGACCATGAAATACAAGTTTTCTCACCTCCCGCCTGTCATAGTACTTGCAGTGTATCCAGATGCAGTTTGGAATTCTTGTGTGATGGTCTGGATAGATGTCTGCCCATTACACATTACGACCCTCTTCAACTGTCGACGGTCTCAGTCAACAGACGAGGTGGGCCTGTTCGCTTTTGTGCTGTACGTGTCCCTTCACGTTTCCATTTCACTATCACATCAGAAACTGTGGACCTAGGGATGTTTAGGAGTGTGGAAATCTCGCGTACAGACGTATGACACAAGTGACATGCAATCACCTGACCACGTTAGCAGTCCGTGAGTTCCGTGGAGCGCCGTATTCTGCTCTCTCACGATGCCTAATGACCACTAAGGTCGCTGATATGGAGTACCTGGCAGAAAGTGGCAGCACAATGCATCTAATATGAGAAACGTGTGTTTCTGGAGGTGTCCGGATACTTTTGATATTGTATACTACCTGATCGAAAGTATCTGGGCATCCCTAAGTAGTGCGGAGCTGACCACTAGATGCGAGATGCGGACCCGCCAGTATAAAAAGAAAAGGGTTGGGGAATACTGTATCGTCAGTAGAGGAACACTGACAGCAGCATGAGTCGGTCAGCAGTGCTGAGTGACATAGAACATGAACCACTCATTGGATGTCACCTGGGTGATAAATTCATCAGGCACATTTCAAGCCTTCTAAAACCGCCCAGGTCGACTGATGGTAATGTGACTGTGACGTAGAAACGCGAAGGAACAACCAGAGCTAAACCAAGACCCAACAGACATCGAGTACTGGAGGCTGATTTCGAAAAATCGCATGGAATAAGCGGAAGGGATCACTCGTGAGTTCCGAGGTGCTACCAGCAGTCCACCTGGCACAATGTCTGTGCGTAGGGAGTTTAAAAGAGTGTGATAGGCTCCTCATAAGCCGCACGTTTCTCCATTCAGTGCTAAGCGATGCGTGAGTCGGTGTAAAGATCGACGCCACGGAAATGTGAATCACTGGAAACGAGAAGTTTGGAGTGATGATTTACGCTATACCCTGTGGCACGGAAGGATTTGCATTTGGGAATGCCTGGAGAACGTTACCTGCCATTACATGTAGTGCCAACACTGGAGAGCGGAGAATATAGTGTGTTTTTCGTTGTTAGAGTGTGGCCCCCTCATTGCCCTTAAGAAACCGCTGAATGTGGACGGCTATGAATACATTTTACAGCATCTATACTGTGTACAGTTGAGGAACAGTAATGAAACTATGATTTTTGTATCAGCATGACAATGCACCCTCTCATAAAGGAGCATGTATGAGGCGATGGTTTGTAACTCATGCTCATAAATTAAGGATAATTGCAGAATGTGGTGGCACATAACGTAGCACTACACAAAACTGGCGCTAATGGCATAGACACATAGGGAACACACACGACACAGATCTGTAAGTCCACGATATTGGTGATAAGTTGAGAACACCGTCCTGAAACACATGTGCTACAAAACTCCACTGTTTCCTGCGCATCTACCCTGACATTAATATGTGATATGATCACCATACACACGTACACAGGCTGCACAATGGGTTGGCATACTCTGGATCAGGTGGTCGAGCAGCTGCTGGGGTATAGCCTCCCATTCTTGCACCAAGGCCAGTTGGAACTCCTGAAGTGTTCTAGGGCAGCGATACGTCGACACAGAGCATCCCAGACGTACTCGAGGATTTTAGGCCTGAAGAACAGGCACGCCACTCCATTCACCTGGTATCTTCTGTGGTGCAAAATGAGGTCCCAATACACCTGACCTGTTACAGTTCCTCTGTCAAGAACATGCAGGGGTGTACCTGCACCAATCACAATCCCACCCCACACCATGAAACCACGACCTCCATACAGGTCCCTTTCAAGGACATTAAGGGGTTGGTATCTGGTCCCTGGTTCACGCCAGATGAAAACCCGGCGAGAATCACTGTTCAGATATACCTGGACTCGTCCATGAACATAACCTGAGACCACTGTTCCAATCACCATGTACTGTGTTCTTGACACCAGGCATTACGGGCTCTCCTGTGACCAGAGGTCAGTGGAACGCATTTGCAGCTCTCCGGACGAATAAATCATGTCTGTTCAGTCGTCTATAGACTGTGTGTCTGGAGAAAACTGTTCCAGTGGCTCCAGTAAGGTCCTGAGCAAGCCTACCTGCAGTACTCCGTGGCCGTCTGCGGGCACTGAGGTGAGATATCGGTCTTCTTGTGGTGTTGTACACTGTGGACGTCCCGTACTGTAGCGCATGGACACGTTTTCTGTCTGTTGGAATCATTGCCATAATCTTGAGATCACACTCTGTGGCGCACAGAGGGCCCATGCTACGACCTGCTGTGTTTGACCAGCCTCCAGTCGCCCTAGTATTCTACCCCTCATAACGTCATCAATTGTGTTCTTTGAGCCATTTTCAACACACAGTTACCATTAGCACGTCTGAAAACGTATGCAAACTTACTCGCTGCACTGTACTCTGAAATGCACCAACACACCTCTGCGTATGTGGACTGCTGCCAGCGCCATCGAGCGACGACCGCAGGTCAAATGCACTGCATGGTCATACCCCGAGGTGATTTAAACCCGAAAACCGCCCACCAGAGCGTTGTTTCACCATGTATAAGCATTATCCTTAATTTATGAGCACGAGTATAGATTGGCCTGTCCAGTGTCCCAACCTGAACCCAATGGAACATCTTTGCTATGGGTCAGAACGTCAACTTCGTTCCAGACCACAGCGTCCAACTTCGCTACTTTCTCTGGGTTTGGCTCTTGAGGAAGAATAGGATGCGATTTCTCCACAGACATTGAAACACCTCTTTGAATGTGTCCCGAGCGGAGTTCAATCCGTCATAAAGGTGAAGCGTGGACACACGTCGTATTCCATCACTACAAATCGTTGCGTTCATTGTTGAGCGTCGTGATCTACCAGAGATCTTATTGATTTACTCTGTCCAACTGCTCACTGCTCGCTGCTCCTTGCTCTCCATCTCTTGCCCTCGATCTTCCCTTCCATGATTATTTTCCATAGTTTTTCTCCATCTCTTCTCACAAATCCCTAAAAAACTTGTAACTTTCTTTAATAATGATGTAATAAACTTTAGGATTGCGTTGAATGTCTGCCTGATCTTTGGAATGGGTACTGAACTCGAATTGTCATGTGGCGTGTTGTAACTGCAAGTGCTGTGCTTACTCTGAGTTATTGTTAGCAAACCGTACGAATCGATTGGGCAATGCAACTTCCAATACCAGTGACGAAGTACAGTCACTGCAAAATACATTCAGCTCCTTAGGCACTGAGCCGGCCGGTGTGGCTGAGCGGTTCTAGGCGCTGCAGTCCGGAACCGCGCGACCGCTACGGTCGCAGGTTCGAATCCTTCCTCGGGCATGGATGTGTGTGGTGTCCTTAGGGTAGTTAGGTTTAAGTAGTTCAAGTTCTACGGGACTGATGACCTCAGATGTTAAGTCCCATAGTGCTCAGAGCCAAAGCCTTAGGCACTGAATCATCTGGCCCTGTTCAAAACTGACAACTTTGGTCCCTGTGCACATAACAAATAAATGCCGGCCCCTGTGGCCGAGCGGTTCTAGACGCCTCAGTCTGGAACCGCGCGACCGCTACGGTCGCACGTTCGTATCCTGCATCGGGCATGGATGTGTGTGATGTCCTTAGGTTAGTAAGGTTTAAGTAGTTCTAAGTTCTAGGGGACTGATGACCTCAGATGTTAAGTCACATAGTGCTCAGAGCCATTTGAACCATTTAACAAATAAATGAAACTGTGTTACCTCTAGATGGTTCAAATGGCTCTGAGCACTACGAGACTTAACATCTGAGGTCATCAGTCCCCTAGAACCGAGAACTACTTAAACTTAACTAACCCAAGGACATCACACACACCCATGCCCGAGGCAGGATTCGAACCTGCGACCGTAGCGGTCGCGCGGTTCCAGACTGAAGCGCCTAGAACCGCTCGGCCACACCGGCCGACTCTTACCTCTAGTGCAGCAACGGTGGAACGCGATATATTCTGGTCTCTCACAAAAAATATAAATGTGCTAACTACAGGCTCAGCAGTGTGCAGAGCTGGCCATAATACTTGAAATGCACATGAAAGTCATTTGGCTCATAAACTAGAACATTTAAGAAAATCCAAATTCTTTGAAAAATATATGACCTGGACTGGGAGGCGGTTCTGATTATGGTGACTTACTAACACTCAGTTTGTTTTTGGCCAAATTATATTGCAAGTTAAGTTTGGCTTTTCAAAAACATCTGACAATTGAAGTTACATTATTCACAATTGATTCACAAATAATGAGATTTAAATAATAAGTATTATCTAACTTCATTAATCCAACATAAATGCAAATCATCAAATTACACATAGCTCTGTTAACAAATCTTAAAAGCATTACAAAAATGAAATATCTGATTAACCTTTTTTTTCAAAACCTTTAACGTACATTCTGGGGTTACTCAACAGTTACAAATTATCAATCAACTCATCTATACTAAATCAGTGGCAAAACCAGAAATCATAATTATTTAACATGTTTACCTTGGTTGCATGAGGACTTCTGCTTCCATGTTCAACAATATTGACATACTTACATTAATGTAACTCTTGGTGGCTTCTCACAGCACACCACAGAAACTGTCTACTCCGCCGTCTCTTCCTCAGAGACCGCTACCTGCAACTGTGAGGCAAGTGCTCTCTTACTCTAACCACAACAGCACAGTATGCAGCTCGTGCTCTTGCGGTAGCGTTCTCGCTTCCCGCGCGCGGGGTTCTGGGTTCGACTCACGGTGGGGACGCGGATTTTTTCTGCCTTGTGATGACTGGATGTTGTGTGTCTTTCATCATCATTGACTCGCAAGTCGTCGAAGTGGCGTCAACTAAAAATGACTTGCAATACGACGGCCGAACTTCCCCGCATGGGGCCTCACGGCCAACATTGCCATACGCTCATTTCATTTCACCAACAGTACAGTATCTTTGACTCTGAGGTCGCGCACAGTAAGCGATCCGCATTATCGAGCCTATCAGAGATATTCATCGTTTATAGTATACTAGTTTCATTTTAATTTATTAATATTCTTGTCTTATTCTGGTGCCACATCCAAGTGGACCCCAGCATACTCTTTTCAAACTAAAGAATTTTTTGACTGACACGAAAAAAATTGCAACTGGAGATACTGAGTTGCACAGTAATAGAATGCATTCGTTCTTCTTACAGTCCATTTTAAGTGCAGCATCTTGCGCCAGCACCAGGGCTGAAAGGCATCAATACGCTGCTCGTCTCTGGCCACAAGGATCCACGTTTCTCTACGATAAACTTACAGATGCTTACTAATAACATATACATCTACATCCATACTCCGCAAGCCACCTGACGGTGTGTGGCGGAGGGTACCTTGAGTACCTCTATCGGCTCTCCCATCTGTTCCAGTCTCGTATTGTTCGTGGAAAGAAAGATTGTCGGTATGCTTCTGTGTGGGCTGTAATCTCTCTGATTTTATCCTCATGGTCTCTTCGCGAGATATACGTAGGAGGGAGCAATATACTGCTTGACTCCTCGGTGAAGCTATCTTCTCGAAACTTCAACAAAAGCCCGTATCGAGCTACTGAGAGTCTCTCTTGCAGAGTCTTCCACTGGAGTTTATCTATCATCTCCGTAACGCTTCCGCGATTGCTAAATGATCCTGTAACGAAGCGTGGTGCTCTCCGTTGAATCTTCTCTATCTCTTCTATCAACCCTATCTGGTACGGATCCCACACCGGTGAGCAGTATTCAAGCAGTGGGCGAACAAGTAACCTACTTCCTTTGTTTTTGGACTGCATTTCCTAAGGATTCTTCCAATGAATCTCCGTATGGCATCTGCTTTACCGACGATTAATTTTATATGGTCATTCCATTTTAAATCACTCCTAATGCCCACTCCCAGATACTTTATGGAATTAACTGCTTCCAGTTGCTGACCTGCTATATCGTAGCTAAATGATAAAGAATCTTTCTTTCTATGTATTCACAGCACATTACACTTGTGTACATTGAGATTCAGTTGCCATTCCCTGCACCATGCGTCAATTCGTTGCATATCCTCCTGCATTTCAGTACAATTTTCCATTGTTACAACCTCTCGATGTACTACAGCATCATCCGCAAAAAGCCTCAGTGAACTTCCGATGTTATCCACAAGGTCATTTATATATATTGCGAATAGCAACGGTCCTAGGACACTCCCCTGCGGCACACCTGAAATCACTCTTACTTCGGAAGACTTCTCTCGATTGAGAATGACATGCTGCGTTCTGTTTTCTAGGATCTCTTCAATCCAAACCCACAATTGATCTGATAGTCCATATGCTCTTACTTTGTTCATTAAACGACTATGGGGAACTGTATCCAACGCCTTGAGGAAGTCAAGAAACACGGCATCTACCTGGGAACCCGTGTCTATGGCCCTCTGAGTCTCGTGGACGAATAGCGCGAGCTGGGTTTCACACGTTCGTCTTTTTCGAAACCCATGCTGTGTCCAGATACTTTTGATAGGATAGAGTATACTGACTAAACGAAAAAATAGAGCAATGATGCATGAAATGGGAACAACACGTCAACAGTACGGGGAGCGAGGGAGGGGGGACAGATTAGTTAAAGTAGCAATCACTTAGAAATCAACAAGAAAGAGCAGATGCCGTCAGTGAAGACAGAACGTGCTGTATGCCTACGTCATGAAGTGAAGAAGAAAAAGATTTCATTTTCTCGAAGTGATAATTAAAATAGTTACACCTTGCACATACTGTGTGTCTGACGTGGAAATGAAGAATCAAGCTGCCATTCACGCAAACGGCCATGCGAGACGAGTTACGAACCTTACGTGTTGTCTAATCCAGCACGTGGCTTCGATCCTGGCCTGGGTCACCTCCCAGGCTCGCATCTAGCTCACTGCGCGTTATGTTACACGGGCGGCTCTAATGGAGGTCAGGTTACTGCGTTAAAAGGTGATTAATTCAGAGACAGCACGAGGCTTTCAGTCGCCTTAATTGGAGGAGATGCATTTGTAGCAGCGAGGCAACCCGCGCAGAGGTAATGTCATCCGGGGCAAACAGAACAAAGGCAGGGTGCAGGTGGGGGAGAGCGCCGACACTTGCTGGAGGCTGGCAGGGGTGGAAAATTACGCCGCCCCCTCCACCCCCAGCGCCGGCGCCCTCGCCCACGGCCCGGCCAATTAGCGAGCGATGCCACCGCAGGCAGCAGGCAGCGGTAATTGCGCTCTTTGAGCCCGGCGCTGCAAGTGACGCGGGTCGCTCCCCACTATTTTAGTCTCAGGGGAGGCCTCTCCCAGCACCCCGCACGGTTATTGCAGCTAGGTGTCATCCCTAACTGGTTATCCACTGCAAGGGGGGGCAGGCTTGCCGTCACCAGTCTCTTCACCACTCCCCCCACTCCTCCAGCCATCCAATATTCTGCATCTAGTTCTGTCAGACACCAGTAGATGTCACTCGTATCCCGTTGACTTGTTCGAATACAGAGAAAGACGATGCAATGAATGTCCTGGGTGATTACAACTAAGTGACTTGTTTCATATGATGTATATGGGCTGTATACACTACTGGGCATTAAAATTGCAACCTAAGAAGAAATGCAGATGACAAACGGGTATTCATTGGACAAATATATTATACTAGTACTGACGCGTGAATTTGGGTGCGTACATCCTGAGATCAGTACCCAGAACAACCACCTCTGGCCGCAATAACGGCCTTGATACGCCTGGGCATTCAGTCAAACAGAGCGTGGATGGCATGTACAGGTACAGCTGCCCATGCAGCTTCAACACGTTACCACAGTTCACCAAGAGTAGTGACTGGCGTATTGGGACGAGCCAGTTGCTCGGCCACCATTGGCAAGACGTTTTCAATTGGTGAGAGATCTGGAGAATGTGCTGGCCAGGGCAGCGGTCGAACATTTTCTGTATCCAGAAAGGCCTGTACAGGACCTGCAACATGCAGTCGTGCATCATCCTGCTAAAATTTAGGATTTCGCAGGGATCAAATGAAGGGTAGAGCCACGGGTCGCAACACATCTGAAATGTAGCGTCCACTGTTCAAAGGGCCGTCAATGCGAACTTGAGGTGATCGAGACGTGTAACCAATGGCACCCCATACCATCCCACCGGGTGATACACCAGTATGGCGATGACGAATACACGCTTCCAATGTGCGTTCACTGCGTTGTCGCCAAACACGAATGTGACCATCATGATGCTGTTAACAGAACCTGGATTCATCCGAAAAAATGACGTTTTGCCATTCGTGCACCCAGGTTCGTCGTTGAGTGCACCATCGCAGGCGCTCCTGTCTGTGATGCAGCGTCAAGGGTAACCGCAGGCATGGTCTCCGAGCTGCTTCAAACGTCGTCGAACTGTTCGTGCAGATGGTTGTTGTCTTGCAAACGTCCCCATCTGTTGACTCAGGGATCGAGACGTGGCTGCACGATCCGCTACAGCCATGCAGATAACATGCCTGTCATTTCGACTGCTAGTGATACGAGGCCGTTGGGATCTAGCACGGCGTTCCGTTACAGCTTCCTGAACCCACCGATTCCATATTCTGCTAACAGTCATTGGATCTCGAACAACGCGAGCAGCAATGTCGCGATACGGTAAACCGTAATCGCGATAGGCTACAATCCGACCTTTATCAAAGACGTGATGGTACGCATTTCTCCTCCTTACACGAGGCATCACAACAACATTTCACCAGGCAACGCCGGTCAACTGCTGTTTGTGTATGAGAAATCGGTTGGAAACTTTCTTCATGTCAGCACGTTGTAGGTGTCGCCACCGGCGCCAACCTTGTGTGAATGCTCTGAAAAGCTAATCATTTGCATATCACAGCATCTTCTTCCTGTCGGTTAAATTTCGCGTCTGTAGCATGTCATCTTCATGGTGTAGCAATTTTAATGGCCAGTAGTGTACATCGCAGGATGCTGAAGCATCGAATATATGTTCATTAATCGGTGCGCTCGCGAAATATGCTGAAAAGAACAAGATTTCCACTTTCTGCCATCAGGCGAAAACATGGTGCTGTAAGCAGTCAACAAGTGAAATGTTTCAGTCAGTGTGCAGTTTGTCACTTAGACACGCATGTTGATTTCTTTTGAGAAGTACGTGCTGTTGCAACAAGTTACGAAGGTTTAAGTGTTCTGTACGAAACACAGTGGCTGTTGAGAAGAAAAATCGCGCATTGCAAGAAACACCTATGAAGGGGTTGCTTATGAATCGATGAGCTAAAGAATACAATCAAGAAATTTGAACAGACAGGTAAAATATCTGGTGCAGCAGCTAGAGGGAGGTGGCCAATTCCCAAGGCAGTTGTTGCTGAAGTTGCTGTAGTTATAGCTGACCAAGCAGCACATGCCTCAGTTTCTAAAGTCAGTGCTCAAGCTGTGTCACAGGAATTGTCTCTTCCTAGTCAACAGTTCAAAAGATTTTGCAGTGCATTTTACGCTGGTATCCCTACAAAATTCGGAATGTGCATCAAATGCAGCTCCAAAATAGGCTACAGTGTCGTGACTTTGTCCTTAATTTTTTTGGCGTGCATGGAAATGGATGACATGTGGTCAGCGAATATTCTTTGGATTGATTATTTTCACTTACTTATTTCTACTTCACCACATGTTTTACTGGGACATCCCTTGCACTCAGACTATGTGACTGTGTGGTATGGTTTCACAAACTCCTTCATCCCCAGTCAATTATTCTTCAACAAGAGGATTCCTCCATTTTATACTGTGCCTAATGTTTCTTATGATTCTTTGCTCATAAAATTTACATTGCATTATTCTGTCTCAGTGGTCTCTATGGAAGATAAGAAATCTCCAGCTGTCAGTTACATAACATGTCAAACCCATCCAACAGATAACTACCTGATACACTTATAAATACTTAACACCTTATGCCACTGCTTTCAAATTGTTCAGTATAACAGTACACCTGCCTGTAAGTGATGTTTCATTAGTTTACCTTGTATCTGATGGTACCTTGTAGAAGTTAGGTGTACAGTGACATCGGCCCATTATAAGGACCTCCTTGTGCAAGAACGCAACTGTGTCCACACCACTATTTTCATGCAAAATGAGGCAACAGCACATGTCGCTTGTCACGTGAAAGATTTGCTTTGAGAAACCTTTTGGTAATGATTGCATCATCACTAAGCAATTTCAAGATGTGCAGCTTTCCAGAGCCTCAACCAAAGTCCATGTTACTTCTGGTTGTCGAGATATATTAAAAAATAGTGTCTATCTGGGATCTATCTGGACTCTTGCCGTTTAGATGGGTAGCATATATTGACATATTCGTCTGTTTACACTGGATATGCTACGAGCAATTGTCGACCTTCCCATGTTACAGTTGTAGCATGTTCCTGAGTCAGGTAACCATAATGTAGAGACGTTGTGATCACATCCTAATAAACATGCCAGAACCATCATTATCACGTGTTTGATCGTTCCTCCCCTCTTCTTGCACCCACACTACACTCTGCTTAAAGTGCCACATTCTAACTTCGTGGCAGAAAGTAGGACTATTACTTTTTTTACCATACACTAGTGCACTGGCTAATGAACATACTGTTAGTAGTGGGGCAACAGGGGTGTTGGCACACGTTATTAGTGCAGGTTGCCTACATCAGAGGCAATCTTACATTTAGGGGCAAACCTATAGTTCTGCTCATGTCAGCCCTTAATCTATCTTTTGACTGACAGTTCCATAACCTATTATTATATGCCAATTTTGATATCAAATTGATAGGCAAATTAATTACATTTAACCTGTTGTTCTTCTAAGTGGTTTACAACTCCTTGGGGATATTCCATCCTTCCAAGAAAGCCTCTTGCCCCTCGCCCTCCACCTCCCCCACCCCACAGGAAAACGCCAAATTACCCCCTCCCCCTCACCAATACCAGCACACTTTGAGGTCTCAGTTATTCAAATAGCCCTCTCCAAGCCTATTAATTTGATTGCATCATTAATTAAATTGGACAATTAATTAACCCTCCTCTACCCCAGCTAATCACCCCCTTCATCCCCCATCTGGAAATTGATTGGCTATTTGGTTGGGAATCGATTCCAATATATGGAATATTGTTTAAGCAATTTCTGGTAGACAAGAGAATGTGTGGAATAATGTTTATTTAAACAATTTATGAGATACAAGGCAGTGTTTATTTATTTAAATAATTTGTTGGGAAATTGGCTGCAGTGTATTGAATACTGTTTATTTAAATATTTTTAGTACGATGAGACTGTATGACCGAGTGAGGTGGCACAGTGGTTAGCACACTGGACTTGCATTCAGGAGGACAAAAGTTCAATCCCACGTCCGGCCATCCTGATTTAGGTTTTCCGTGATTTCCCTCAATCACTCCAGGCAAATGCCGGGATGGTTCCTTTGAAAGGGCACTGCCGATTTCCTTCCCCGTCCTTCCCAAATCCAATGAGACTGATGACTTTGCTGTTTGGTCTCTTCCCCCAAACAAAATAAAGTAAAAAAATAAGACTGTATGGAATATTTAAACAACTGAGGCGCTTTTTTATTCTGATTGTGTAAGTGTTATGATCAATATATAATTATACAGTTAAAAAATCTTTTGCACCAACCACAGGACATTGGATGCCCTCAACCTGACAGCTTCGTTGGGCCAGCCAATTTGTGTATCCCACATATGTTGGCTGCACTACGTCTCCTCAGGCTCCATGACTACTGTCAGTCACAACATGTGCCAGCCACGTGGTGTGATGTGCAGACTGGATGTTGTGCCCCTAAGAAAGCATCAGGTGGTGGCAAAATTTTGATATTTGATACCCAAGAAATTGCTGTTGAAGCAAATCCTCTCCCTCTCTCAAGTGGCCACATCCTGCTGCATGCTGCTGACAGGCATGCATACACAACTGGTTGTGGTCTGACTGAGCCACAAACTAGGATACTAGGATTGGAATATTTGGTGGAATTCGATCCTGCAACCATTCAGTTTCTAAACTACTGGTCACTCCCCCCCCCCTTGCCCCCCCACCCCTCTGTCCTTGATTTCTGTTTGTGGACATCGACACAGATAGGTCATTCGGTAGGAAGTGCATTACATTGCAGGTAACTGAAAATTTCGAATTTCAGCTCAGTTGAATGCTATATCCTCTAAAAATCTATGGATGGTTGCACTGATGTGTGGGCGCATAATGCCGCTATGGAAAAGAATAAATTGATCAATCAGGTTTTTGATGCTGCAATTGAGTTTTTTAAAGTTCTATATAACTCCTAAGTTGGTCCTCTTAGCTACACCAAGACAAAGAATGATAAGAGAGAGGAGGAGGAGGAAAAAGGGTCTACCACATGATAGCGATAGTAACAACAATGAATACCACTGCCATATTTCTGCTGCAATAGAGGGTCCACTGGACTGTATAGAGAAGCAGTAACCACTGCACACCTTAACCTTGTTCCATTCCATAGTAGTAATCGTCATGGCTAGATTGTGGAGGTCACTGAGACGCTCATACATCCCATTCACTCATGTTCCAATGTCCACACGCAGTGCCCCAGGCGAGAGAGTCATGTAGGGCTGGTTGCCACAGTGGACACACGTCTCAGCGGTCGCATAAGGTCAGCAGTCAGACTCAGCTCGCTGGAGAGGTCTGCCTGGATGTGGAGGGCGTATAGGGATGACTGGAGTGGTAGGAATTAGGATGTTATTAGTAGTCAAGCGCCAACAACTGGCAGCGATCGATACTGAATAGCTCAATTTTCCAAGGAGAATACATGCAACACAGGCGATCACAGAGGCCATGCAGTGCATACTAAGTATTAGTTCACTATTCAGCTATCCAGAGGGCGCCACCATTGGAACATGCAGCTGAAGCTGTAGACAAGAACTGACTAACCGGCTGGTTGGAACTTTTTTTTGTACCCATCACTCTTGAGAGCCTCAAGCCAGAAATGCCCATTCGTTTTGGCCACAGGCTGCCTCTACCATGTGCCACACATGCCAAATGCCATCATCCTAGGAAACCAGCCACATATTTATCACTGAAGTTACAATTAAATATTACGATTTCACCACCAGTCTGATGACATTAGACAATGACTGAAGTATTAGAAGTAACTCCGGAAATTTCAATATCTACAAGATGTGTTCAAAAAGTAAGGTGACTTTATATTTTTAGGAAAAATTTAATCATCAATATTCATGTTGTCGCCTTCGAAGTACGCCCTCAGATACAATACAGTTGTGCCAATATTTCTTCCAATCCTCAAAGCACTTCTCATAAGCACTGTTTGGTACAGCCTTGAGTACTTCCAGTGATGCAGTTTTTATTTCCTCAGTCGTTGAAAATCTTCGTCCTTTCATAGGTCTCTTCAATTTTACAAACAGGAAAAAATCTCAGGGGGCCAAAAAAATGGAAATGAGCATACGGCATTGTGGGCCAGAAGCCCCCCCATTCAGGGAAGTTCAGCCGCCGATGCCACATTGGGCCACTTGTACGTCGGAGATGGGGATGAAATGATGATGAGGACAACACAACACCCAGTTCCTGAGCGGAGAAAATCTCCTGCCCCAGCCAGGAATCGAACCCGGGCCCCTTGGCGTAGCATTCCACTGTGCTGACCATTCAGCTAACGGGGCAGATGCAGGGGTCAAAATCCGGTGAACATGGTGGCTGAAGCATGATTCTCATGTTGTTTTTGGCCAAAAAGTCTCTCACAAGCAACGATGAATGAGCAGGTGCATTGTCATGACGCAAAATCCATGAACTGTTTTTCCACAATTGTGGCCGTTTTCTGCGTATTGCTTCTCACAAACGGCTCATAACGTCAGGGTAATACTCCTTATTGATCGTATGACCTTGAGTCAAAAATTCATGATGCACTACTCCACGGTAATTGAAAAATCGAACTTGGCGTGCTTTTTTCGGCCTTGGTTCTCCAGGATGCTTTCATTGAGACGGTTGGGCTTTGCTTTCGACGTCATAACCATAAACCCATGTTTCATCACCAGTTATGACCCTTTTGAGCATATCAGGATCATCATTGGCGTCATTCCAGAGCTCCTGAGCGATGCTCATGCGACGGTTCTTCTGATCAAAATTGAGAAGTTTTGGAACAAACTTCACTGACATACGTCTCATGCCCAAAACATCCGAAAAAATTGCATGACACGTGCCAATTGATATGCCAAAATCCTCAGTAATTTCTCTTACGGTAATTCGATTATTTTCTAAAACAATTTTCTTCACAGCTTCGACGTTATCATCTGTTGTTGATGTGCTGGGGCGTCCAAACTGAGGTTCGTCATTGGCAGCTTCTCTGCCATGTTGGATGAGCTTGTACCACTTGCAAACATTTTTTTTAGAGCAGACTCACTGTATGCCACTGTCAACGCTTCAACTGTTTTACAGCACTTGGTTCCATTTTTTACACAAAATTTAATGCAAATTCTTTGCTCCATTTTTATAATAATCTAAAATCACCGAGCACACTAAAACACGTCTTACATTTCTATCCGTCAAAAACAAACGAAGTGTGCTGTACACTTGAAACTGTGAACATATATTTGGGACATGTGTACCAACATAACAAAAAAAAAGATCAATAGTCAAATGTATGTTGCCCGCGCAATTTGAAAAGTCACCTCATTTTTGAACAGCCCTCGTATATCCCTCTTATGACTGGACATAAATTTATATGGTATATCCTTCAATGCTCTCACGGCTATAGGTGTGTTGAAATCACAATCTCCTACGTTAAATCCATATCTGCCTCATGGCAGCAGATATTCATTTTCATTGCACATGTCAGAATAATGACCAAAGTTAATTTGCACATCAACACAAAGCGAATCTATCTGCTAATCAAAGAGAATCTGTCAAACATCCCTTACTAAGTATAATACTACACCAATAACTGAATGTTAGTGGCACCAAACAACACTGAGCGAAAACCTGCCATGGATGGACATGCCTCTTTTCTTGCTAGTGGACCAGTGTGTCTTAGAAGGAGAGATGCAATCATCTTATAAGCGACCAGATGTTAAAAACCCAGTCACACGACCATGTTACTGTAACCCTGTACAAGAAGCGGTCTTGGTTGTACAGGCACACACAAGTATCATTAATGTTATCCATGTTAAAAACTATATGGTATAGTATTGCTTCTGAATGAAATAAGTCTTCCACATAAATACCACAACAATGAATATAGACTGTGTTCGTGGGGTGTGTATTAACAGACTGAAAGAGCGAGTGAACCTGAACAATGGTGTAAGCCTATAATAAAATCGCCCTCATCACCAAATTTTGAAAGTGATTCAGCTGAGGAACATGGTATTAAGCCAATATCTGCTACTCCCTCTTGCCGCTGCTTTACATTTCCAACGCTAACATACAGTATTTATAATGCATTCTATCTCGATACCACGTAGACAGTATTACAGAAGTTCTGCGATATATTAATGGGGTTATAGGTGAGGGAGGAGGATGGTTGATTGAGAAAGATCACAAGCAGTGTATGGTGTGCTATGTGAGGAATCACTTAAAAAAGGCAACACTAGATTGAAGCTGTAAGAAATTTACAAAATCTTATTACCAATACACTGGCTTCTCAGATCTATAGTGTACGCTTTCTGGTGGGAAAGCTGTCTGAAATTTGGAAATAAGTCTCTCCATTCAACCACACACTTGTGTTGGATCCCATGGAGATGTCTTTTAATGATTACAGCCACTGGTGAATCATATTCGTGGCACTCTCATAACTCGAAACGATTCACCTGTTTCAAAACTGTCTGCTAAGCACCCCCATACAGTAAAACTCCAGCTTGGCTTTAGACAGGCCCTTTGCGTCTTTTAACTCATCCTCAGTCTCTGCCCCACCCTCCCTGCAATTTTATCCATGTGATCGCTTTAATTTAAGTCAGAACTCAGGAGAAGTCAAAGAGCACTATATCTAAAACCCTTTGCATCCCATGGAGCAACAGAGTTTAGTCAATGTGATAGGACCATGTTTTAACCACTTAGTTGATATGGGATAATGTTGTCATTGCTCCACCAGCCATGTACTGTGTAGGGCCAGCGCCAGATGAAGCTTTCTCCTGCAACGTGAGTTTTAGAAAAGACAGTATGAACAGTTACAGTGGTGTTTCTTATCAGGAAAATGAGGAAGACTCCACATAATATGGGAACTGGAAGAAGTACGAGGATTTTGCTACTGCATTGTGATGCATCTCCAAACTACATATAGGTACTGCAGGCTGAAGCAGATCTGCATCCCTCAGGGTGCATTCATGTCTGTCACCCAAACATTGTCTCTGTTCTCTTCATTTTGTACCATCCAACAGAGAAAAATAATGAACTATCAAACTCCGCTAATGTCAAACAGTAGAGAACACAATAAGACATTCCCATATCACTCTTTTCCAATATATTGGTACAAATGCTGTCTATGTGCTGACATCGAACATATGTGGTGATCCTATTAAATATGAATGTATTAGTCCATTGGAGCAGGTGGCCAGTGATTGAAGTCTCTTGCATAGACTCGTATCGAGTTTCGTCACCCATACTGTAGGAAGACCATATCCCAGTCGCAAGAAAGGGTCTGCACATCGTTCTTTCATAAGCAGCTTGATACATTGTTTTCTTCTGCTGTAACACATCCAAGCAGTGTATGATTACAATTTTGAAGATTGCCGTATATTTTGTTTTTGCACTATGACTTCAAGGTCTGTGTCGGTTGCTAAACCCACATTAACGTCTATCGATCTGTCGGCTCTTACAGAAAGCTGGACATCGCATGGTGTAAATTATGCTGCTCCCACAACACACAGGTTGGTTGAAACAAAAGACAGAGACGGTGTTTCTTATTGATAAAAATGTGGAAGACACTGCAACATACAGAAACTGGCATTGTGAAGCGTTTCCAAACAGCTACCTGAAGGTGATGACCTCTGATCAAGAGCATTGATTCCTTATATTGTAGCCATGTATATGATCACTGTTTCGGCGCTGGTCAGCTCTGGAAGGTATTGCTCCCACCAAGACTCTCTCCATCTCAGACAAGTGGTGTCAGTCAATCATTATCTGGCAATCAACAACTTACGAGTGGATGGATGGGATGGATAAGACATTCTCAATACGGGACAATGAACTCTAATAAGCACCACAGTTGATAGTGTAATCAGTTTTAGCAATTTTATCTCTTTTTCCCTAATTTAAATGCTGACCAACGACATGACTGCGTGGTTTCCAATTTCTGTACCATCACTCGACCACCCCTCCACTACTTTGCATGTACCATATAATACATACTTCAAAAAAAGTTTTGCATCACCCAGGTTCCCAGAACTCCTGAAGACAGACCTTGACTGCGGATATTGTATCACAGACACAGTCCCTTTGACTGTTCAGAGATGTCACTAAACTGCCCAAAGATGTACACAACCATGCATGGGCAGCACCTATTAGACAGATTGATGTGCAACAACTGATCAATTCCAGTCATTCTACCAGGAAGGAGGTACATGGCTCATATTGTTTGTAGTTCAACCATGCCTAGATGGTCAATACCACCATTCGATCGGGTCCACATTGTTACTTTGTGCTAGGAAGGACTCTCAACAAGGGAAGTGTCCAGGCATCTTGGAGTGAACCAAAGTGATTTTTTTGGACATGGAGGAGATACGAAGAGACAGGAAGTGTCGATGACATACCTCACTCAGGCCGCCCAAGGGCTACCACTGCACAGGCTACAAGATTTTGCACTTAAACATGCTAGCATATTAAAACCATATGGTTTCTGAAGTGTTAGTCATGCAGAGTGCATCACTCTTAATACTCTAATGCAGGACATATATGTCCAACATGTGACATACATCCACCATGCAAGTTTCCGTCTCACTCACCATGGTGACAAACATTACGATGATAAAAGTACTTCCTTCTACATAAAAAAACATAGATAATTTGTGACACATGCACAGTATAGCTCTCTGGAGGTGTGTACCGCCTGCTGTGTGCACCCATAGTCTAGAGATAGCGTCTTTGATTAGTAAGCATAACGCCCTTGGTCCTAGTTTCGAAACCCACTACCTCTATAATTTCGATTAATAGTCAGCGTTTCAACAGTAAAAATATCATAACAATTGATATAAATTAAAGAATAGCCTCAGGGTCAGGATGTGTGTACTCATCAATCAGCCCACTCAAAAGTAAAGCTTTGTCAATCATCACAAAGATGAAGATATACAACACTATCATCTGCCCCATAGTACTGTACGGTTCAGAAAGCTGGACGCTTACAAAGAATGAAAGAGAAAAACTGAATGTTTTTGAAAGAAAAGTAATGAGACAAATCTGGGGACCTGTGTTGGAGAATGGCGTATGGTGAATTCAAAAGAACATTGGAATTTGTCAGTTAATGAAGCAACCCACTATAATTCAGAAATTAAAAAGTAGGAGACTCCAATGGGCTGGATATGTGGCCGGAATGGAAAACAACAGAACCACCAAGAAACCATTTGAAGGAACTCTTCAGGCAACAAGACCATTGGGCCAACCTCGTACAAGGTGGAGAGATGACATAAAGTAGGACATCGCAGCATTAGTATCTTCTGCAGGGTGGAGAGAGGCAGCGAGAGATAGAAGGCGGTGGAAGCAGATCGTTCATGCAGCGAGTGGTCTACATGGCCTGTGATCACTGAGAAGAGAGAAGAGAGAGAGTCAGCACTCGTGGCCAAGGACTTCTGGCATAAGAAGTCATCCTCATTCTGCCAACGGCCTTGTCAAAGAGGGCAGGAGAATGGACAATGGTTCAGGACACTCTTGTCCCAAAAGGCGGAAGAACCAGCAATGGTCAACGTCATGAGGATGTATGAGGCAATCGAAACCACTGCATTAAAGACAAATCATGTGTATCCACAGGAAATGTTGCCTGGAATTAAAAAAAAAAAAGGTCATAATGGTCTCTCCATTGGCAAAAGATTCTGGAATAGCTCCCCACGATGGGACTGCCAAAAGGGAAGTGACCATGAGAATAAGATTTGATAACGAACAAAAGGATGTTCTATGAGTCGGGGTGTGGAATATCAGAAGTTTTAATGTGGCAGGGAAGCTAGAAAATCTGAAAAGGGAAATTCAAAGGCTCAATCTAGATATTGTGGGAGCTCAGTGAAGTGAAATGGAAAGAAGACAAGGATTTCTGGACAGATGAGTACAGGGCAACATCAACAGCAGCAGAAAATGGTACAACGGGAGTTTCGTTATGAGTAAAAGGTAGGACAGAGAGCGTGTTACAGTGAACAGCTCAGTGACAGAGTTGTTCTTATCAGAATTGACAGCAAATCAACACTGACAATGATAATTCGGATATACATGCCGACATCGCATGTTGAAGATGAAGATATAGAGAAAGTATATGAGAATATTGAAAGAGTGATACAGTACGTTAAGGAAGATGAAAATCTAATAGCCATGGGAGACTGGAATGCAGTTGCAGGGGAAGGAGTAGAAGAAAAGGTTACACCAGAATTTGGGCTTGGGAGAAGGAATGAGGGAGAAGAAAGACTAATTGAGTGATGTAATAAATTTCAGCTAATAATAGTGAATACTCTGTACAGGAATCACAAGAGAAAGACGTATACTTGGAAAAGACAGGTTGATACATGAAGATTTCAATTATATTACATCGTGGTTAGACAGAGATTCCAACATCAGATATTGGATTGAAAGGCGTACCCAGGGGCAGATACAGTCTCAGATCATAATGTAGTATTGATGCAGAGTAGACTTAAGTTTAGAAGATAGTCAGGAGGAATCAATATGCAAAGAAGTGGGAAACAGAAGTACTAAGGAATGAAGAGATACGCTTGAAGTTCTCTAAGGCTATAGGTACAGCGGTAAGGAACAGCTCAGTATGCAGTACAGTTGAAGATGGACATGTCTAAAAAGGGTAGCCACAGAAGAAAATCACAGATACAAAGAAGGTAACTGCGAAGAAACTATAGGTAACAGAAGAAATACTGCAGATCATCGATGAAAGAAGAAAGTACAAAAATGTTCAGGGAAATTCAGAAATACGGAAATACAAGGCACTCAGAAATGAAGTAAATAGGAAGTGCAGGGAAGCGAAGACGAAATGGCTTCATGGAAAATGTGAAGAAATAGAAAGAGAAATGATTTTCAGGCGGACTGATGCAGCAAAGTCAAAGCAACATTCAGTTAAATTAAAAGTAAGAATGGGAATATTAAGAGTGCTACAGGTATTCAGCTGTTAAATTCAGAGGAGAGAGCGGATAGGTGGGAAGATTACATTGGAGTGGGAAAATTTGTCTGATGTGATAGAAGAAGAAACAGGAGTTGACTTAGAAGATGTGAGGGATCCAGTATTAGAATCAGAATTTAAAAGAGCTTTGGAGGACTTAAGATCAAGTAAGGCAGAAGGGACAGATAACATTCCATCAGAATTTCTAAAATCATTGGAAGGAGTGGCAACAAAACGACTATTCACATTGGTGTGTAGAATGGATGACCACAAATGAAGAGTAATCAATTTATATATGTCAGATCACAAGACCAAGTGACCCTAAAGTTATTGGCAACTACCTTGCAGAGTTTTATAAAGTGTCCTTAGCTAAAGAGCTTTATATTATCAGCTGGGGGACTACAATATACAACAACAGAATGGCTCATGTGTTTGACACTGTGAAAGACTGTTTAGGTGTTTTAAAACCTAACAAACAGTATTTACAATGTGCTTCTTTGTACTCTCCACCAATCACAGCCATGTCGTGTCAGTTTACAGAAAGCTGCTGTGTGGATTTTTTTAACAATATTCTACTATATGTCTATTGAGTTAATAGTGATACAGGCAAGTTCACTGCTGTCTTTGATGCTTTCCTGGAAATGAGAGCTATCTGCCCCTAAACCGACATGGATCTGCGTTAAAGGATGATATAAACTAGATGGAGTGATTGGTTGAAAAGGATTGCAATGATGTAAGATTTAATGGTAGGCTCATGATGCAGTCTAGAGACAAGGAGACGTTGCTGCATGTCATTTACCATGCGTTTAACCCTTTTTTGCGATGTTCTCTCAGCGTGCATCATTTGTGTTGTATAGCTTGCGCTCGACTTGTATACAATTCTATGTTCTGTGTGTGACTTAGAGCGCTATCTATCTGAAATTGTTAACAGCAAACTTCTCCATACCACAGTCAGCAGAGGGCTTCCAATGTATGTGTGATGAATCATGTCCATCGATGGAAAACTTATTTCAACACCCTCCTTTAGTCGAAAGAAGATGTATGCAAAGGACTGCAGTTCTTTGCCACATCTTGGACTTAAATCGAGTCTTCAGTTTCACAACGGCAGTGATTCTAAGTTAGTGACACTTGTTTGGGTCGTACTTCAAAGCGCATGTATACATTTGCTTCGCAGGCTTCCTGTTTATGGAGTTAGTGCAGCATTGCGTGTAATTTCACACGTCAAATACCACTGCTATGCGTTTGTGTTTCCTTGTAAAAGGCGTTTTCAGTTGCTGACGATCATTTTGTAGGACTGATGCAAGAATAGTAATATCTGATCCATAATTTGATGTGACAGTGCCTTTTTTTTGCCCTGTACAGCTACCTCTAGCACCCTAAAAGTTAATGCCTGGTGTCCTAACAGATGTCCCATCGTCCTGCCCCTTCTCCTTGTCAGTGTTTCTCACATACTCCTTTCCTCTCCGATTCTGCCCAGAACCTCCTCAGTCCTTACCTTATCAGTCCACTAATCTTCAACATGTGTCTGCAGCACCATGTCTCAAATGCTTCATTCTCTTCAGTTCCAGTTTTCCGACAGTCCATGTTTCACCACCATACAATGCTGTGCTCCAAAGATAAATTCTCAGAAATTTCTTCCTCAAATTAAGGTATATGTTCGATACCAACAGACTTCTCTTAGCCAGGAATGTCCTTTCTGCCAGTGCTAGTTTGCTTTTGATATTCTCCTTGTTCCATCTGTCGTTGGCTATTTTGCTGCCTAGGTAGTACAGTTCATCTACTTCGTGACCATCAGTTCTGTTCTCATTTCTGATTTCTGCTATTTCTCATTACTTTTGTCTTTATTCGATTTACTTCCAAACCATATTCTTTACTCATTAGACTGTTCCTTCCATTCACCAGATCATGTAATTCTTCTTCACTTTCACTGAGGATGGCAATGTCATCAGCGATTCGAATGATATCCTTTCACGTTGGATTTTAATTCCACTCCTGAAACTTTCTTTTATTTCCTTCATTGCTGAGGCGGTGATGATGTTTGGTTTGTGGGGCGCTCAACTCCGTGGTTATCAGCGCCCGTACAATTACCCAATCTTTGCTCAGTCCAATTTCGCCACTTTCCTGGATGATGATGAAATGATGAGGACAACACAAACACCCAGTCATCTCGAGGCAGGTGAAAATCCCTGACCCCGCCGGGAATCGAACCCGGGACCCCGTGCTCGGGAAGCGAGAACGCTACCGCGAGACCACGAGCGGCGGACAAACCTTCCTTCATTGCTTCTTCGATGTACTGATTAAACAGTAAGTGCAAAAGACTACATCCATATCTTACACCCTTTTTAATCAGAACATTTCATTCTTGGTTGTCCACTCTTACTATTCCCTCTTGGCGTACTTATTGTATATTACCCGTCTCTCCCTGTAGCGTACCCCTTTTTTTCTCTGAATTTCGACCATATTGCACCATTTTACATTGTCGAACGCTTTTAACAGGTCGGCAAATCCGATGAACGTGTCTTGGTTTTTCTTTAATCTTGCTTCCATTATCAACCGAAACATCAGAATTGCCTCTCTGGTGCCTTTCCTAAATCCAAACTGATTGTCATCTAACACAGCCTCAGTTTTCTCTTCCATTCTTCTATATATTGTTCTTGTCAGCAATTTGGAAGCATGAACTGGTAACCTGATTGTGTGATAATTCTCGCACTTGTCAGGTCTTGCATTCTTCGTAACTGTGTGGATGATATTTTTCCAAAAGTCAGATGGTACGTCACCAGACTCATTTTTGTACGTACAGAGCTCATTCACACACACACACACACACACACACACACACACACACACACACACACATGCAACCGTCAAGTCACTTCGCCACATTGACACCAAGTGTCCCATATTCCAGGCACACATAAAAATGACTATCTAAGCACAATAAATACGTACAAATTACTACCACAGAGAATCTATTTACAAAATGCGACATATTGTTAACAATCATCTACAGTTTTCGATACCGCTGCTGCCTTAGGTTACTCCACTGGACCACATACTCTCCCAGGCTGCGGACATTAAATATCCCAGCCTCGCGCTCGTCATCCTAAATTGCGCAGGCATTCGGTACTACTACCTGTCGCGTCGAGTATGGGCCCTTGTACATGTGGAAGAACTTTGCTACATTTTTCTTTTCGGCATCCGACGGCCTATGCATTCTCACCGGATTCGGTCTCCGATCTCGTACGTTTTCGCCATTTATCCCTGATCCTTCTCGATTCTTTCGTCGCCTTCTCCATCATGAACTCTCGGGCCCGATTCAAGTGTTGCTCGTGTGTCGCTGCCTCTTCTCCCATTTGAGGTTTGATAATCCTGTCAGCCGCGGAGTCTCCGGTTTCTGGAACTGTAAGTTTATTCGTCTGTATCCCGCACTGTAATTCACAGCGTCGTTTAAGCATCTCTCTATCTTCGGCATGTACCGGACCCAGGCATTATACCTATCAGAAACAAATATCCTAAAGAACATTCCCAGCTGGCGCATGTATCGTTCTATGGGACTACCGTGACGGTTTCTGATTGAGGAGAATGTCACTTTGATCCCTACCTTTTCTACTCCTGCCTGCCATCTGGGGGATGGGAAAATCGTAGCATAGTCTGATAGGACCCTCTTGGGCCTACCACATGTGCACACACAATCTTCCATCACAATTTTTACACGCCTTCTCGTTGTAGTGCAGTTTGTAGCGTAAATCCTCACTTTTTTAGTAAATGTGTCCACAGCAACGAAAATAAACCGTCGCCAGAACTTTCCCGTAATGACCAATACACAATAGGTATTTGGTGCTTCTGGTGTGATGGCATGCATTTCACCTCGTACAATAGCGTTCGAATGTTTTACATGCTAGCACACGTCTCATTTCCTAACCATCTCCGCAACTTTTCGAGTGCAGCGTGTTCCCAGTACTTGACGATTATGGCATACAAATCCGACGCGCCGCAGTGGTCAGGGTGCTGATGAAAGCGCTCGATTAAATCCTCCAAAAGTACGTCAGCGAGCCAAATTTTCCACCTTCGTTCTTTCACATGCAACATAACTTATGCTTCACCGTGCACAATAGGGCAGTATTTCCCATTCGCCCATCCTGTCCACCAACGCCGTATAAACAGAAAGCAGTTCGTCGTCGTCCTCCCGCGAAGGATTTCGGCTTAACCAGTAGGTAAATTTGTTATATTTGCCCCGGCAATAAGCGATTTCCAGATCGTATTTTCGAATCGCCAGGGACCATTTCATCACTCTGCTACACGTGTATGTGACGGTTCTTCGGAACGTTAGAACTAGGTGGTGTGTATATGATCGAGTTTTCCGGCTGAGCAGGTAAATCCTAAGCTGTTTTGTCGCATAAACAATGGCCAACATTTCTAATTAGGTAATGGAATACCGCGTCCAGTAGCTTCCGACTACGTGTGGACAAAGTGTGCATATTTCCATCCTTGCCTTCCTGTCTTGGGCATCCCCCAGTGCCTTGTGCACTTGCGTTTGTGAACATTTGGAAAGGTACCGAGAAGTGAGGATGCGCAACACAAATACTGTCACGGGACGCCATCTTCACCTCGAATGCATTATTGTCCTCGTTTCCTCAACTCCAATTCTTGCCCTTTTTCTACAGCGCGTTTAGAAGACTCAGCATCTGCGCGAAGTTGACTTGTAAAATGAAATCAACTCCAAGAACAGTCTTAATTCTCGTACTCTGGATGGCCTTTTCAGTTTCGAGATTTCGATAAATTTGCACTTTTCCGGGTTCTACTCCTGATTTACATAAATGATCTAGGTGATAATCTGAGCAGCCCCCTTAGATTGCTTGCAGGTGACGCTGTAATTTTCCGTCTAGTAAAATTATCAGACGGTCAATTCCAATTACAAAACGATCTAGAGAGAATTTCTGTATGGTGTGAAAAGTGGCAATTGGCACTAAACAAAGAAAAGTGCGTGGTCATCCACATGGGTACTAAAAGGAATCCGATAAATTTTGGGTATACGATAAATCGTACAAATCTGAGGGCTGTCAATTCGACTAAATACCTAAGAATTACAATTACGAGCAACTTAAATTGAAAGACCACATAGATAATATTGTGTGGAAGGCGAAACAAAGACTGCGCTTCGTTGGCAGAACACTTAGAAGATGCGAGAAACCCACTAAAGAGACAGCCTACATTACACTTATCCGTCCTCTGCTGGAATATTGCTGCTCGGTGTTGGATCCTTACCAGGTAGGATTGACGGAGAACATCAAGAAAGTGCAAAGAAGGGCAGCCCGCTTCGTACTATCGCGCAATAGGGGTGAGAGTGTCACTGATATGATACGTGAGTTGGGGTGGCAATCACTGAAACAAAGGCGGTTTTCTTTTCGGCGAGATGTATTTACGAAATTTCAATCACCAACTTTCTCTTCCGAATGAGAAAATATTTTGTTGACACCAACCTACGTAGAGAGGAATGATCATCATAATAAAATAAGAGAAATCAGAGCTCAAACGGAAAGATTTAGGTGTTCCTTTTTCCCACGTGCCATTTGAGAGTGGAATGGTAGAGAAGTGGTATGAAAATGGTTCGATGAACCCTCTGCCAGGCACTTAAGTGTGAACTGCAGAGTAACCATGTAGATGTAGATGTACTTTCCGGGGAGACTTCCATCCCGAGATATACCACTCTGTTGGCGAACAGGTTCACTTTCTCAGGCCTGCGCGGCACGCCGTATGTCTGGAGCACCGCTAACAGCTGATTTATGTGGCACATGTGTTCTTCAAATGTTGCAGACGCGAAAGTTATGTCGTAGTTGGAGGCAACACAAAACTTCCTCATTTCTGGTGTGATTACACCATTCAGGGCGCTCACAGACGCCGAACTTGGGTCCTTAAACCAGAATGGTACGCGGTTATACACATGCTGTTCCCCTTGTAAGTAGGCTGTTTAGGTTTTTATATTGGTAACGCCACGTAGCGCTCTGTATGAAAATCACTGGCTGTGCTGTGTGCGGTCTGTGGCTGGTTGGCATTGTTGAAATATTCGCTATTGTAGTGTTGGGTAGTTGGATGTGAACAGCGCGTAGCGTTGCGCAGTTGGTGGTGAGCCGCCAGCAGTGGTGAATGTGGGGAGTGAGATGGCGGAGTTTTGAGAGCGGATGATCTGGACGTTTGTCTATCAGAGAGAGTAAATTTGTAATACTGGATATCATGAACTGATATATATATATTATGACTTTTGAACATTATTAAGGTAAATACATTGTTTGTTCTCTATCAAAATCTTTCAATTGCTGACTATGCCTGTCAGTAGTTAGTGCCTTCAGTAGTTAGAATCTTTTATTTAGCTGGCAGTAGTGGCGCTCGCTGTATTGCAATAGTTCGAGCAACGAAGGTTTTTGTGAGGAAAGTGATTCATGAAAGGTATAGGTTATTGTTAGTCAGGGCCATTCTTTTGTAGGGATTTTTGAAAGTCAAATTGCGTTGCGCTAAAAATATTGTGTGTCAGTTCAGTGTTCATTACAATAAGTAAAGGGAGTAATGTCTGAGTACGTTCAGTTTTGCTCAGCTGTTTGAAAATCAAATAACGCAGAGGTTTATCAGCACAGTAATTCATTAATTTTTCTAAGGGGACGTTTCATAACCGCTGTAGGAAGGCAGTGTACTTCTGGCAGGATGGATCGAGCTCATTGATACCGGCTGTAATGTCAAAGGTTGACAGCCAAATTTTTTCCGGGAGCTGCGGCGTTGTTCCGTTTGCCTCAGTGTGATCATATATCACCCTCGCATCGAGGCTAGAGATGGGCAAACTGAAACACGTAATTCGATACGCTGTTTCCAAACAGTGAAACAGTTTGTGTTTTGTTATCTAATAAACCTACACATTTTATCATCTTGAATGTCTACTGTATAAGTTTGTCCATATAAACACAAATGAGGTGCGAGAGCGCTAATCATATCGCAGAAAGTATGAAACTATCACTTAGGCGTCTTGGCAGTTTCGTATTTCCTGCAGTAAATGCGCTGCTTTCGTGTCGTGTGACTTTCATACTTTTCAATTGGCTGAGGACAGCCATAGCCTAAGACAGAAGAACCGCCACGAACGGAACTGGAGGTGGGAGCAAACGGCAGACACAACGGATATGCTACGGGGATTCCCACTTTCCGTTAGTATGGGTAATATACCCATCCTGATAATTTCCATGCACACTAAGGGAATCATTGTGGATAATAGGCACAGTGACTATAGTCTCACAAATAATGCAAAATAATTCGAATAAATAACAAAATATAACAGAAAAAATTTTGTCTTTCAAGGTGTTTCCAACCGTTACTATAAATTCACCATGCTTGCCAGCCCTTCCCGTTCACCATTACACTATCAGTGATATGTCAAACAGATTGCTTGCAATTGTACCTACATCAAATTTATGTATATGTCTAATAACTGCTACTCTACGCCTTATTTTATTTCAAATGTTGTAGGCTTACTTGCGTTTCTTAATATGATTACTGTACATGAACAGAGAAGCGTATGTTATAAAAAAAGTGTAATTTAACTGAATGATTTTCACCTATTTATTATTTTGAATGTGAATAGTATGCATTGTTTTATTGTTTGGTTAGTGTTTATAAAGCAGATGTTACGCCATTTCGGCATAGGACAGTCAGCTAGAAACGAAGCTTTATTTTCGGATATCTTAAGCTTCATGCTCTTGCTTGTCAAAAAGATTTCGACACTCTTGAAAGTGTTTCACGAAGTGGTATGTTGTGTTTCAGTACCTGTGCCGAGCCCGAACCTCGCCCGACACAGAGCGGAATGAAACATCGCTGTTTCGATACAATTAGTCCGTTCCAAGCACAGGTGGACTGAAGCAGCCTTATTTTGAAACAACGATACAGTTTCTGTGTCTGGCTCGAGATCGAATCTGGTTCGGTTATCCGAGACAGGGGCGGAATGAAACACCACTGTTTCGAAACAGTGAACCACAGCCGTTCCGAAACACTGAAACAGTTCCACGTATCGATACACTGTATCGAAACATAGAAACAGTGGCCAAGTCTAATCGAGGCAACACAGGACGGATCCGACTTTCTTAGGCACAATCGCGAGTGGATTCGCGTATTCCGACGCGGCCCGCGATGTGACTCCGGCTGCCTCCATCGTCTGTATCGGTTCCGTGGCAGCTTTCTGGTGCTTCTAGGCCACTGAGCACACTCCCTTGATGGCGGCCGATCACACGTTATTCTAAACTTGTGGAACGATTGCCGAAATCTTCCCTGTAATAACGTGAATATGTCTCTGAATTCCATTGTTGTTTTCTCCACGTCTTGTCTCTGTTCCCGGCTCAACCATGGGTTATCTTAAACACTCCTTCTAAGTATTCCAATGAAATCAGCCTGTGTGTTCTCCGCACCCACTTTTGGCTAATCGTCTGTACACAGGGCGCCACCTACGGTGTCCCTTGTTTCTGAGTGAGACGTGATCAATTTAGCTCCCCACTTCGACGAGTGGAAACACCTGCGGTTCTCCAAAAACCGTCTGACTTGGGCACATTTTCCGACCGAGGACGTAACAAACTTAGCTTTTACTGGTGAAAGGTGGGAGTATACTGTACTCGTACTTTCGTGGCACATCTCACAGTGCTTCTCAGCCACTCTGCATTCCTCTTCTACCTCTCCGCTCTACATGAGATTCTCAGTTGTTGTAGGAGCTTCGCCTTCAACCTACTGCTTCAACCCACTGCTTGAATACTGCTCAGCAGTGTGGGAACCGTACCAGATAGGGTTGATAGAGAAGATCCAACGGAGAGCAGCGCGCTTCGTTACAGGATCATTTAGTAATCGCGAAAGCGTTACGGAGATGATAGATAAACTCCAGTGGAAGACTCTGCAGGAGAGACGCTCAGTAGCTCGGTACGGGCTTTTGTCAAAGTTTCGAGAACATACCTTCACCGAAGAGGCAAGCAGTATATTGCTCCCTCCTACGTACATCTCGCGAAGAGACCATGAGGATAAAATCAGAGAGATTAGAGCCCACACAGAGGCATACCGACAATCCTTCTTTCCACGAACAATACGAGACTGGAATAGAAGGGAGAACCGATAGAGGTACTCAAGGTACCCTCCGCCACACACTGTCAGGTGGCTTGCGGAGTATGGATGTAGATGTAGATGTAGATATCACTGTCTCTGCGCACCTGTCTTCGCGGCACCTGACTATGGTCTCTCTCTGAATATTATTATATTCTTTTTGAAGTGTCTTACGTACTCGCATGGTCGTTATGGTACGTCACGGGAGCGTATTCGTTAAAGGCCTCTATACTTCTAAATCCTAAAAGTATTTGTGTGAATGTCTCTAAGCCACGACCAGTGGCTGCAGCCAACAAAAGTAATAGGTCCTTGTAGCAACTCCTGTTGACCAGTCTCATTTGGTGTTATGGAAAATGTATCCACTGTCTTGTAGACTGGCATTCTGGTCCTCCTTGCATATCTTCTACGGCGGTACGGCATGGCTGTGTGTTCTGTGCGGCTGCCTCGAGTCGACTGAGCATGCTGCTGCCTCAGAACAGGATGTGCACTTCCTGCCCCCACTAGCACGCCCATTCAGTAAGCGAGCGTGACTCAGCATGTCGCAACCGGAAGTACTTGATTATAGCCCGCTCGGGGCCTAGTAATACTAGGGCCCCGAGCTCCAGGCTGCCTCGCTCTGCGGCTAAGTCCGCTTCAAGGTCACACGCCTATAAGGCGAAACACACAGCCCCGAGCGGGCTATAATCAAGTACTTCCGGTTGCGACATGCTGAGTCACGCTCGCTTACTGAATGGGCGTGCTAGTGGGGGCAGGAAGTGCACATCCTGTTCTGAGGCAGCAGCATGCTCAGTCGACTCGAGGCAGCCGCACAGAACACACAGCCATGCCGTACCGCCGTAGAAGATATGCAAGGAGGACCAGAATGCCAGTCTACAAGACAGTGGATACATTTTCCATAACACCAAATGAGACTGGTCAACAGGAGTTGCTACAAGGACCTATTACTTTTGTTGGCTGCAAGATTCAATTTTCTTGTACTACAACAGAAGTAGTCAGTGGCAGCCGCAGCATGCCCGTCAGATTCTCTTTCGTTGGCTGTGTGCTTAGAGTTCTCATCGTGGCATGCGGACGGCAAACCGACTTCATCTGGAACCCATGTTCCCTCCAGTAAATCACCTTTTAGCACCTGTCGTCCAACTATGAAAATTTCCTCTGAATTAATTGTGCCCTTAGTGCTCTGTTCACCCCATGCGACCGGATATTTGCACAAATTGACCACGGTTTTAGGGGGGAGGGATGGCAATCCATGATCACCGCTCTACTCGAGAATATGTCATTGCCGATTATTAAACCGAGCGTCATCTACGTATGAGGAGGGGGATGGCAATCCATGATCACCGCTCTACTCGAGAGTATTTCATTACCGATTATTAAACCGAGCGGCAATCCACATATGACAACTGCATTCACCTGCAAGCTACTTCCTCCGTCGCTACCTTTTTCCTTTTCGCCCCAAAAGCTGGAATTAGTGAGATTCCTTTTACGGGTATCTCAGCTGTTTTACTACCACTTTCCACTAGTTATGCGTAAAAAGACGTCGAACGTGCCGTCACTTCCGACTCAGAATCCAGACATGCTCTCATCTTAATTCCCTCCACGGTTATCTCAATAAGGGGACACCGATTGTCCGCTTTTTCCGGAAATTCTGGGTAATCACATTACTGGTCAATATCGTCTTACGCCTGCGATTGTCAGTACCGCACACTGCGTATGTGATGTCCCTTCTGTAGCGAGAAGTGCAAATTCTGTTCTTCGCCGAAATGAGGCCCTTACCAAGACTACAGACCGTGTTACGCGGTACTGACACGTTGTTTCATGAAGGTGACTAATTTGTGGTCTGTTGTGCTTATATCCTATTTATTCCTCAGTCTTGATTTCAACAGCCCTATCGTTTTCATTATAGTTAATAATCCTGGCATGCTGCCGATGCAGTGTCAATACATCCCACACATCCTACGCCTATATACCTCCGTGTCTTCATATTTCCCCGAAATCAACTCTCCCAATCTCCCCCATCGAGACAACGAAATCCACCATTAGGCATATCTTTCTTAATGGATTTAATCAGTTCCTCCCTATCTTTCCTCACATCAGGATTCCTCTCTCCTTTCTCAGTCCATCCTTTCTTTCCTCTCTACATATCATGGCTTCACCGCCATCCTAACTACCCACATCCCTGATCTTGATAAATGCAACAATTTCTTAAGACGAAAATCAGTATTTCGGCTTCTTTATGTAATCCATTGTTTTGGTGATAGTTATGATCACTGAGCAACTGAATAGGAAACTTCAAAGTTTTACCGACTTTACGATAGAATATAATTCTTAGGATTTTTCGTCTTTTTTTGTCACTCTTGAATTTAATGATGGTTACTCGCACTGCTCTTCTTACAGTCATCTACATTTACATCTATGTGACTACCATCAATTCACACTTAGGGTCTGGCACATCGAAGCTCTTTTTCCTATTCCTCCACAGCTCCAGTCTCGGACAGGACGCGGGAAAAACAAAGACTTAAATCGTCTGTGCTAGCTCTCATTTACGCCTATCTTATTTTATTACGATTACCATTTCTCCGTAAGTGGATGGGCGTCAAGTAAATATTTTCGCCTTCAGAGGAGAAAGTTGGAGATTGCAATTTCGTGAAAATATCTTGCCACATAGAAAAACGCTTTAGTTTAAGTGATTGCCACCTCAACTCGCGTAACACATCCGTGACACTCTCTCTCCTGTTTCGCGATAGTACAAAACGAGCTGACGCTCTTTGAACATTTTCGCTATATGGTGAGGACACCATACAGCGCAGCAGTACTTCAGAAGAGAACGAACAAGCGTGGTTAGACAGTCTCTTTAGTAGATTTGTTGCAACTTCTAAATGTTCCGTCAACAAAACGCTGACTTTGGTTCGCATTCCCCACAATATTATGTACGTGCTCGTTCCAAGTTAAGTTATTCGTAATTGTAATTCCTAAGTATTTAGCTAAATTCATAGCCTTTTTATTTGTGTGATGTATCGTGTAACCGAAATTTAAAGGGCTCCTGTTAGAACTCATGTGGCTGATCTCACACTTTTAATTTTGTACAGTGATTTTGACTTGGCTGTTCTTTTGTGTATTAACAAGTCTTTATCTTCATTTTAAGCTGTGATGATGAACTTTTTGCTTTAGTGGTCACTTTCGAACACTGGTTTTCATCATGCATAGTTTTCACATCCCTCACGTTCGAGCTTGGCACTTACCATTACTCCATGGGATGCCAGTATTCATTGAAATAGATGAAGGCGAAGGTTTTAGAAACTGCAAAAATGAGGTTATGATGTTACAGTCGTACTTTAAAAACATAACAATGTTCTTTAAAATCGATTTGACATCGAATCCGGGTACGATGTTTTTAAAGGAGGCTATATGAAGACCATCAACAAAAACAAAACGAGAATAATGGAATGTAGTCGAATTACATCAGGTGATACTGAGAGAAGTAGATTAGCAAATGAGACACCTAAAGTAGTAGATGAATTTTGCTATTTGGGCTGCAAAATAACTGATGATGGTCGAAGTAGAGAGGATATAAAATGTAGACTGACGATGGCAGGGAAAACGTTCCTGATGAAAAGCAACTTGTTAACATCAAGTATAGATTTATGCGTCAGGAAGTCTTTTCTGAAAGTATTTATATAGTGTGTAGTTATGTATGGAAGCGAAACATGGACGATAAATAGTTTATACAAGAAGAAAATAGGTTTTGAAATGTGATGACACAGAAGAATGCTGAAGATTAGATGGGTAGATTACGTAACTAAAGAGGAGGCACTGAATAGAATTGGGGAGAAGAGGAATTTGTGGCACAACTTGACTAGAGGAAGGGATCGGTTGGTAGGGCACGTTCTGAGGTATCAAGGGATGACCAATTTGGTACTGGAGGCAATCGTGAACGGTAAAAATCGTAGAGGGAGACCAAGAGATGAATACACTAGGCATATGCAGAAGGATGTAGCTTGCAGTAGTTACTCGGAGATGAAGAGGCTTGCATAGATAGAGTAGCAGGGAGAGCTCATCAAACCAGTGTTTGGTCTGAAGACCACAAGAAGAACACAAACCTCTTTATCTCTTATAATTCTATTCGTTAATTCATGTTAGATGTGATTGAAATGTAACATTTGCCAAGCTTTCTATTTCACTGAGCATAGAAACACTAAAAATTCACAGTGGCAGTGGGAATGAGTTGCTGCTCAGATGAACCACGCCTGACAACACCAACAGGAAAGACTGCCTCCGAACTGGCAACAACGCCAATACGACGGGCCGCGTATGACCGCACCACATGGATCCTCTATAATTTCATCAAATTTCCACTGTTCGTCACACACGTCGAATCCCTGCATTACTCGAAAACTCGACTCTAACAGCCCAGTTGTTGCCCCTCTAATTACTAACATTGGCATGCTGCCGCACCCGTGCAGTCATATTCGACCAGCACACATCTCCACACACTCACCACCACTTTCCAACGATACTTTCCCGATTCGCTCTCACAGACAATGAAATCCGCCCCCATATCTATCCCCCCTTTCAATCATACGCCACACCAGGGCTCTTCTCTACATATTTTTTCCTACGTCCATACTATGGCTTAGACCACACCCTAAACTCATAATTCATCTCTGTCTATTACCATCCGTCACTGAGAAAGAGGCGAGAATAAGAAGAGGTGTTCTCCAAGGCTGTACTCTCCCTTTATTCATTTGATGTATTTACAGAAACGGCAATACGAACATGAAAAGTAGTACCAAACTGATCAGAATTAATGGTAAAGGAATTTATTATATTTGCTGAGGTTATGGTAGTCTTATCACATTGTAAAACGGACATTAATTATTTGTTAATTATTTTTCCTGATGACTGGGACAACCACAAACTGAAAACAGACACAAACAGGACTAAAGTAAATGTCATGATTAAATGGAATAGACAAGTATGGACAAAATTAAGATCGGAAATAAAATACTAAGGGAGTAAATGAATGTTGCTACTTCATAAGTATAATAGTATATGACAACAGAAGTACGGGGCGCCGTAGATAAAAGTAGCTCGTGTAAGTATAAAGAAAATTCAGTGAAGTTACAGAAACGAAGAGCCGAAATTGGCTTACCATTTACACTCCTGGAAATGGAAAAAAGAACACATTGACACCGGTGTGTCAGACCCACCATAGCTCCGGACACTGCGAGAGGGCTGTACAAGCAATGATCACACGCACGGCACAGCGGACACCAGGAACCGCGGTGTTGGCCGTCGAATGGCGCTAGCTGCGCAGCATTTGTGCACCGCCGCCGTCAGTGTCAGCCAGTTTGCCTTGGCATACGGAGCTCCATCGCAGTCTTTAACACTGGTAGCATGCCGCGACAGCGTGGACGTGAACCGTATGTGCAGTTGACGGACTTTGAGCGAGGGCGTATAGTAGGCATGCGGGAGGCCGGGTGGACGTACCGCCGAATTGCTCAACACGTGGGGCGTGAGGTCTCCACAGTACATCGATGTTGTCGCCACACACCGTTGGGTGGCTTGCGGAGTATAAATGTAGTTGTAGATGTAGATGTAGTGGTCGGCGGAAGGTGCACGTGCCCGTCGACCTGGGACCGGACCGCAGCGACGCACGGATGCACGCCAAGACCGTAGAATCCTACGCAGTGCCGTAGGGGACCGCACCGCCACTTCCCAGCAAATTAGGGACACTGTTGCTCCTGGGGTATCGGCGAGGACCATTCGCAACCGTCTCCATGAAGCTGGGCTACGGTCCCGCACACCGTTAGGCCGTCTTCCGCTCACGCCCCAACATCGTGCAGCCCGCCTCCAGTGGTGTCGCGACAGGCGTGAATGGAGGGACGAATGGAGACGTGTCGTCTTCAGCGATGAGAGTCGCTTCTGCCTTGGTGCCAATGATGGTCGTATGCGTGTTTGGCGCCGTGCAGGTGAGCGCCACAATCAGGACTGCATACGACCGAGGCACACAGGGCCAACACCCGGCATCATGGTGTGGGGAGCGATCTCCTACACTGGCCGTACACCACTGGTGATCGTCGAGGGGACACTGAATAGTGCACGGTACATCCAAACCGTCATCGAACCCATCGTTCTACCATTCCTAGACTAGCAAGGGAACTTGCTGTTCCAACAGGACAATGCACGTCCGCATGTATCCCGTGCCACCCAACGTGCTCTAGAAGGTGTAAGTCAACTACCCTGGCCAGCAAGATCTCCGGATCTGTCCCCCATTGAGCATGTTTGGGACTGGATGAAGCGTCGTCTCACGCGGTCTGCACGTCCAGCACGAACGCTGGTCCAACTGAGGCGCCAGGTGGAAATGGCATGGCAAGTCGTTCCACAGGACTACATCCAGCATCTCTACGATCGTCTCCATGGGAGAATAGCAGCCTGCATTGCTGCGAAAGGTGGATATACACTGTACTAGTGCCGACATTGTGCATGCTCTGTTGCCTGTGTCTATGTGCCTGTGGTTCTGTCAGTGTGATCATGTGATGTATCTGACCCCAGGAATGTGTCAATAAAGTTTCCCCTTCCTGGGACAATGAATTCACGGTGTTCTTATTTCAATTTCCAGGAGTGTATTTACAATGAAAAATGCATTTACAGGAGACGATGGAAGTGACCCCTGGAACGTCAACACAGCTGTGCACGTCTAAGTATATTCAGATACACGGGGCATAATGTTTGGATATCGATGGCGGCAACTTCGCTACTAATGTTGTCTTTTACTCCCTGTATTTTATGTGGATTTGTATCACAGACTTTACCCATCAAATGTAACATTTGCCAGGCTTTATATTTCACTGAGCACAGAAACACTAAAAATTCACAGTGAAATAGTGGGAATAAATCACATGTTGTTAGATGCGGCGAACGTGGTGGCCATGCATGTTTGCTGACAGTTCGTTCCTCAGTGAAGGCGTCATAGACTCGTTCTACGGATAGCGTAGACGTGTGACATGTTGTCCCATCTTGCTGTAAGAAGCAGTATTGTCTTCCATATTCAGTGAGTTGAGCGCAAAATGAGTCAAAAATTTCGATACATGCAACTGTGTTGAGGCTGGTGTCAAAAAATATCGGCCCAATGATACGCGGTGCAGTTACACCACACCAAAAGCCTATTTTTTCATGATGGAGTGGTTGCTGACGCACAGTATTAGAGTACCCCGTTGCCCAGTACCTCGTGTTCTGAATTCAGATCACCGGAAAGATGAAGCCATGCTTCACTGCTCATAATGTAGTGGAAAGGGTCTAACAAACTATCGTTGATGTTAGTCAAAAGCCAAGTGCGGTAATCTAAACGTTTCTGATACTCGTCCACCCGTAATTGCTGCACAATCGTCGCACGATATGGCTTCAGATTAATGCTCTACAATGTCCGCTGGCAATTCGTACTAACATGCGCCAGGTGGGCCAATTTACGTGTAGGTTTCTTTGGGCTCCGAATACTTCGTCGGCGAACGTCTGCAATAATTTCTGGCGTTTAAACATATGGAATTCTTTTCCGTTTTATATTTTACACAGATGAGCAGGTGCAGCAATTTTTATACAAACTCTGTATTGGTCTCTTTGCTGATAATCCGTCATCCGGATACTTGACCCCGAAAATATTGCGAGTTTCCTTAAGCAAACCTGTTTCCACATATGCTTCAGCAGTTTCAATTCTTTCTTCTATCGAGGAAGTCATTCTGCAGACCGCAAAGAGAAATGTTTATCTTCACTGATGAAATAAACTGAAATGCTGACAGAAATAGGCTGACAATCGATTATTGCATAAAACTGTCCATTGCCGTAGCTTTTTGCTTTATTACGGAAAAAAATTCGAAATATTGCATTCGCATTCAAAAGGGGGGCGGATTACTTTTAACTGCGCCATTCCGTATTATGGATATTAAAGAAAGAACTGGAACGAGTAAACAAGCTTTCAGAAATAAGGGTAGTTTATTAACTAACAGCCACCTTAATATAGAAAAAAATTAAAAAATCATCAACATTTATTTGGACCATTTTAAGTTATGACTGTGAAAAATGGACTATGGGAAAGCAAGAAGAGAAATAATTAGAAGCACTAGAGATATGGATTGGTGAAGAGCCCCATAAATATCCTGGACTGAAAGAAAATCTAATGAACAGTACTAACAGAAATTAGAGAGAAAGGGACACCAATTAATAGCATACAGAGAAGTAAAACTAAAGTAACTAGATATCTAATTTGACTCAACAGCTTCATAAAAAAAGTCTTACAAGGAAAGTCCTGCGAAAATTCAAGACACAGGCAGTGCACACCCATATTACAAAATGTTATCAGTGGAATGAACTGCAGCAACTACAACTAATTGCTAAAGATGGCGAGGGACTGAGAAACACGCCTGTATCAACAATACGATGCCTGTATTGTCTAATGATGGTGACCATCAACACTAAAATGTAACCTCATCTCTACAGTTACAACCGAAGGAGCTCCTTTGTTTATTCCCACACTCTATACCTTACAGAACGACTACTCTTCCCTTTCCGAACCATCGTTTGGCAGTATAGGTTCCTTAACTTTCAGAGGATGTTCATGATGCATTTTTAAATATCTTCACCTCTAGCAACATTTTCGAAATTTTTAATTCTTTTTTTGTTTTCTTTAAATTTAAAACGGAAATTCCAATGCTTTATTTTTTCTTTTAGTATCGTCAGTGCAAATCATCTTTTTAATAGTTTTAGAAACATATGCAACTGTTTCATGTTCTCATTATATGGCCTGAATTTCTGTGCGCTTACATTCACTAGATTTAAGAGCAGGATGTTTGTATCGCTGACAGCTCTCACTCCGACCGTATGGCGTGAGGGAGATAAAATAATAGTAAAGAAAAAATATAATCATTTATCGTTTTAAACAAACTATGGGTTGATAACATCAACGCTCACTGCTGACACGAGGACTGTGCTCCAGGAAAAACGGAGTAGAGAGCGGGTTGGCGGCGCTGGAGGATCAGCCTCCAGAACGTGGGCGCGCTGGAGGTCGCGGGGGTGGGTAAGCCCGCAGGCGAGCGGATTACGGGGGATCACGCAAGTTTAATGACATTTCGGGGCGCAGTGGCGGCGTCTCGTTACGAAGATTACTCGTACAGCTAAGTTTTCTGTCGCCGACCGAGGGAATGGGAGGAGGCCGTGGTGTCGACCAGTTTTATAACTAAAAATGTAAATCAGGAAACGAAAAGACTACACAAACGGAATAACGGATATAGTTATTCAGAAATTTAAACTCAGCTCTAATTGCTGTTGTCGCCAGAAAAACACACCAAAACACACACACACACACACACACACACAGAGAGAGAGAGAGAGAGAGAGAGAGAGAGAGAGAGGGAGAGAGAGAAGAAAGCTGAAATGTGTACCTCACATCTTCTTGTGTTTTTTTTACATAATTGTCAAAACCTGTTTCTATCTCTCATCCTCTTCTAGAATTTTTTTACAGAATTTCAGTAGCTGTTTCCGTGTTGAGGATACAGAAGGAATTCAAATTTGGGACAATGAAATATAATCAGCAAAATGTGTAAACGTATTTTTCGAAGTCATCTCCCGTGCATAAGGGTATTTAAAAAACAGCCTCGTAGTCACACTGTTAACAACATCATAAAAATTACGTTGAAAACTTCGTAAGACCGAAATGTTTATTAGACACGCCGATTACGTTTATATGTAGTCGAGGTTAGTTACACTACTGGATATTAAAATTGCTACACCACGAAGATGACGTACTACAGACGCGAAATTTAACCGACGGGAAGAAGATGCTGTGATATGAAAATGATTAGCTTTTTAGAGTATTCACACAAGGTTGGCGCCGGTGGCGACACATACAACGTACTCACATGAGGAAAGTTTCTAACCTATTTCTCATACACAAACAGCAGTTTCCTGGTGAAACGTTGTTGTGATGCTTCGTGTGAGGAGGAGAAACGCGTAACATCACGTTTCCGACTTTGATAAAGGTCGGATTGTAGCCTATTGCGATTGCGGTTTATTGTATCGCGACATTGCTGCTCGCGTTGGTCGAGATCCAATGACTGTTAGCAGAATATGGAATCGGTGGGTTCAGGGGGGTAATACGGAACGCGTGCTGGATCCCAACGTCTTCATATCACAAGCAGTCGATGACGACAGGCATCTTAACCGCATGGCTGTAACGCATCGTGCAGCCACGTCTCGATCCCTGAGTCAACAGATGGTGACGTTCCCAAGACAACAGCCATCTGCACGAACTGTTCGACGACGTTTGCAGCAGCATGGACTATCAGCTCGGAGACCATGGCTGCGGTTACACTTGACGTTGCATCACAGACAGGAGCGCCTGCTATGGTGTACTCAACGACGAACCTGGGTGCACGAATGGCAAAACGTCATTTTTTCGGATGAATCCAGGTTCTGTTTACAGCATCATGATGGTTGCATCGGTGTTTGGCGACATCGCGGTGAACGCACATTGGAAGCGTGTATTCGTCATCGCCATACTGGCGTATCACCCGGCGTGATGCTATGGGGTGCCATTGGTTACACGTCTCTGTCACCTCTTGTTCTCATTGACGGCACTTTGAACAGTGGACGTTACATTTCAGATGTGCGACGACCCGTAGCTCTACCCAGCATTCGATCCCTGCGAAACCCTACATTTCAGCAGGATAATGCACGACCGCATGTTGCAGGTCCTGTACGGTCCTTTCTGGATACAGAAAATGTTCGACTGCTGCCGTGGCCAACACATTCTCCAGATCTCTCACCAACTGAAAACGTCTGGTCAATGGTGGCCGAGCAACTGGCTCGTCACAATACGCCAGTCACTACTCTTGATGAACTGTGGTATCGTGTTGAAGCTGCATGGGCAGTTGTACCTGTACATACCATCCAAGCTCTGTTTGACTCAATGCCCAGGCGTATCACTGCCGTTATTACGGCCAGAGGTAATTGTTGTGGGTACTGATTTCTCAGGATTTATGCAACCAAATTGCGTGAAAATGTAATCACATGTCAGTTCTAGTATAATATATTTGTCCAATGAATACCCGTTTATCATCTGCATTTCTTCTTGGTGTAGCAATTTTTGTGGCCTGTAGTGTACTTGTTATTTCACTGAAATATCACAGTAATACGCTTTTTGGTCGATTCTATTAACTCTTTCGTTTCTATGTGTACAAGTTTTTAAACTCGTTCCTACTATTCAACACTACGACATGCACTCAGTCTATTGGTACATTTTTTATTGTCTCTTGCAGCATAAGGATGAATGAATTACCGCTTTTGAAGATAAGCATTTGTGCGCTGGAGTAGCAGACCACAAGCACATCTTAAGATGATTTATCAGTCCGGAATGTGTCACATCCAGTCGGACAACATGTGTTTCCTAAAGTGGGCACCATTATATTTCATACCGTGGTTTGCAATAAGGGATGGCAGGCATAAGGGTACGCAGCTTCTTTTATACTCGACGACAATGAAATAACATTGCTTTTTTTAACAGTTTTAGCGGCATTTGAGATATCTTGGAAAGAAGTTTGTGGCAATATGACGACTGTGAGAGTTTCCCTTTCGCAAAACTAGCGACGAGACGAATTCCGACAAAGGGCAACCAGCCTTCGCAGCTCAGTTTTCACTCAGTGATGGAACGTAGAGTGGCTCTTATTTTTCAAGCCTGATTTGGTTCTATTCCACGAAAAATGAATGTGTTATTCTAGTTCCACAGGAAAAATAAAAGCTGCGGCCCTGGACCTCTACTTTTGAAAAGAAATAGAAAAGTCATATAAAAAAAGAAGAAGTAAATATTCCAAAATTCGAATCGAGAATAGCTGCCAACATGAGTAACGTAGCAATAAATATCCTCGGAGTAGTCAAGCAACTTAAATCACTTAATATAAGTAAGTCTTCTGGTCCAGACTGTATACCAATTAGGTTCTTTTCGGAGTATGCTGATGCATTAGCTCCATACTAAACAAACATATACAACTGTTCGCTCGACGAAAGATCCGTACCCAAAGACTGGAGAGTTGCACAGGTCACACCAATACTCAAGAAAGGTAGTAGGAGTAGTCCACTAAATTACAGGCCCATATCGTTAACGTCGATATGCAGCAGGATTTTGGAACATATATTGTGTTCGAATATTATGAATTACCTTGAAGAAAACTGTCTATTGACACACAGTCAACAATAGTTTAGAAAATATCGTTCCTGTGAACCACAACTAGCTCTTTAGTCACATGAGGTGTTGAGTGCTATTGACAAGGGATTTCAGATCAATTCCGAATTGTTGTTTTTCCGGAAGGTCTTTGACACTGTACCACACAAGCGGCTTGTAGTGAAATTGCGTGCTTGTGGAATATCGTCTCAGTTATGTGATTGGATTTGTGATTTCCTGTCAGAGAGGTAACAGTTCGTTGTAATTGACGGAAAGTCATCGAGTAAAACAGAAGTGACTTCCGGCGTTCCCCAAGGTAGTGTTATAGACCCTTTGCTGTTCCTTATCTATATAAACGATTTGGGAGACAATCTGAGCAGCCGTCTCAGGTTGTTTGCAGATGAAGCTGTCGTTTATCGACCAATAAAGTCATCACAAGATCAAAACAAATTGCAAAACGATTTAGGAAAGATATCTGAATGGTGCGAAAATTGGCAGTAGCCCTTAAATAAAGAAAAGTGTGAGGTCATCCACAAGTGTGCTAAAAGGAATTCGTTGAACTTCGGTTACACGACAAATCAGTCTAATCTAAAATCCGTAAATTCAACTTCATACGTAGGTATTACAATTACAAACAGCTTAAACTGGAAGTAACACATAGAATATGTTGTGGATAAAGCTAACCAAAGACTGCGTTTTATTGGCAGGACACTTAGAAAATGTAACAGATCTACTAAGGAGGCTGCGTACACAACGCTTGTCCGTCCTCTTTTAGAATACTGCTGCGCGGTGTAGGATCCTTACCAGATAGGACTGACGGAGCACATAGAAAAAGTTCAAAGAAGGGCAGCACGTTTTGTACTATCGCGAAATAAGGGAGAGAGTGTCACAGAAATGATGCAGGATTTGGGCTGGACATCATTAAAAGAAAGGCGCCTTTCGTTGCGACGGAATCTTCTCACGAAATTCCAATCACCAACTTTCTCCTCCGATTGCGAAAATATTTTGTTGACACCGCCGTACATAGGGAGAAACAATCACCACGATAAAATACGGGAAATCAGAGCTCATGCGGAAAGATATAGGTGTTCGTTCTTTCCTCGCGCTATACTAGATTGGAATAACAAATAATTGTGAATGTGGTTCGATGAACCCTCTGACAGATGTGATTTGCAGAGTATCAATGTAGATGTGGATGTAAAAATATCACTTACCTTATATCTCAAAAATATTACGCTGAAATAACTGACTAACGATATACTTTCAACTTAATTACTAAATTTTTTGTTTGAAATTTAATAATTCGATCTATAATACTGCTACGTACAATGTTTGCAAATTCACACTTTCTTTCACAAATCCTTATTCATGGATGAAGCCTCTTTTTATGCCCTGGAAAATTTACGTCGATAGCCGGATACTACTTGAAGCACATACTCGTTCCTACTCTCGTTTTTTGAAGATAATTTATTGTAGTCCTCCATGAACTTGACAGCTCTTTCTCCAGGATCGTTCAAACTTTCACTTTACTGAATAGCGTTGACAAAAGCTTCACTTTCATAATACTGATAAGAATCTGTCTTAAGAAACTCGTAACTCAAGTCAAATATGGTAAAAAGTAGCCTTATTTTATTAGAAGAAACAAGTTTTCAGGTCCCATTATTGACGATTCCTGAGATTTGATCGATACCTACGGTACTTCAACTCTTTTAAGAATCGTCTGATGCTTTCCTCTCATGATATAATGCATTTACCATATTCATTTGTGAAACAGGAGACAATTTACGATCAGAGAACGCAAAAGCGACACATTCTGCAGCAAAGTAGCATAAATAATTTTTCATCTTTTGTAAATCCGCATGAGAGATTCCGCTGTCAACAAACTCATGCTTATAAAAATTTTGAAACAATGGTGAAATCCACATATGGATACCTTATAATGCTCGCTGGTTTGATGTTCTCTGATACTATCTCGAAAATTGGGATACACTTGATACAAGTGTTCGTTGAGTTTTTCATAATGAGTTCCAGCTTGAAAATTACAAAAATCTATTACAGACCAAGCGTATCGGATTATTTTACGGACGGTTATAGTAAGACCTGTGTTTCTACAGTGCATCATTCCCTAAAAGCATTTTTCAGAATTATTTCATATAGCCTACGTGAGGCATATACATTTTTTACACTTACCGTAATGAGAAGAATCCGAGTGAAACAGGGCGAACACAAAACAGTTATACAGCAGACAAAGAGGGCCACATCGCACAGTAGTGTCACAAGGTAACGTTGGCTGCAACCGAAAACAAACCACTACCAGCTGAAGCCCTCGAATTTCTACCGACTTCTACCGATTCAGATATATGGAAACGATGAGCCAATTTACAGTGACCATATTGTACTAATAGTGCACCCCAAGAAGACACTAGGCGCAGTGGCTTGAGAAAGAAGCAGAATCAACAAATGCCGCAAGGCCGTGTACAACAGTGGACCGATACACAGTTGTTCGAATCGAAATGGTTGAAATGGCTCTGAGCACTATGGGAACATCTGAGGTCATCCGTCCCCTAGAACTTAGAACTACTTAAACCTAACTAACATAAGGACATCACACACATCCATGCCCGAGGCAGGATTCGAACCTGCAACCGTAGCAGTCGCGCGATTTGGGACTGAAGCGCCTAGAGCCACTCGCCCACAACGGCCGGCTGTTCCGAGTCTGTGTCAACACTAGCTCAGCCGCAGTGTCTCATCGCCATTCTGTGTTGTCTTTATTCTGCTCAGTTTTGTTTCGCGTTTCGTTTGCGCCGCGTGTCTAGTCATCTTTTGTACACGAAAGAAGACAATATGCTTTGCCCAAATCTGTCTGCCAGCGAAATCACATTCGGTTGGAAATTAGGAGAAGTGTTAGTGGCGGTCAAGTACCTTCAATTTTTATCAGTTCAGCTAATCGCCATAAGCGACAAGTGTCTTCAAAGAGAGGGTGAATAGTATTTCACTTGACGTTTGTGAATTGTTACATTGTGACTTAAATTTCCTTTCAGCCCCATGTGCAATCGGACTCTAAAGTCTACATACACCCCCATTTTATAGCATGTTGCGTACAGCCTGGATGTACAGAGGTGGACGTGCAACTCTGCGCCTGAGTCCATGTCCACAGTAACATATACCAACGTCTTCAGACCGGCATCGTGCACTGCAAGCGTGACAGATGCAACAGTGTTTGTTTACTGTGGTACGGAAGTCAACATCCACTTCGAGTTTGTCGTTAGTTGCAAGAGAGACGTTGTAGTGAACACAGTGCAAGTGGTGTGGTTTGTTTACATAATAGACGTGTATTGCAATACATAATTCGATCGCGTAACACGGATTCAACAAGAACCGAAATTCCAGTGGATGTGAGGAAAAATATTATTGAGTTTAGTAAAAAGAGCTTTTCACTGCGGAAAATTGGAGTAATTGTTAGAAGGAACCATGAAAGTGTCCAAACCGTAATACGAAATTACAGGGATCGAGGAAGTGTAGAAAACACAGCTAGATGCAGACGACCACCAAAATTATCTAACAGGGAGAGCCGACACATTACTAGAAAAGCGAATGCGAATCCCAGAATTACAGCTACGGAGTTGGCATTGTTGTTGTTGTGGTCTGCAATTCAGAAACTGGTTTGATGCAGCTCTCCATGCTACTCCATCCTGTGCAAGCTGCTTCATCTCCCAGTACCAACTGTAACCTACATCCTTCTGAATCTGTTTAGTGCATTCATCTCTTGGTCTCTCTCTACGATTTTTACCCTCCACGCTTCCCTCCAATACTACATTGGTGACCCCTTAATGCCTCAGAATATGTCCCACCAAGCGATCCCTTCTTCTAGTGAAGTCGTGCCAACAAATTTCTCTTCTCCCCAATTCTATTCACTACCTCCTCATTAGTTATGTGAACTAGCCATCTAATCTTCAGCATTCTTCTGTAGTAACTTATTTCGAAAGCTTCTATTCTCTTATTGTCTAAACTATTTATCGTACATGTTTCACTTCCATACATGGCTACACTCCATACAAATACTTTCAGAAACGACTACCTGGCACTTAAATCTATACTCGATGTTAACAAATTTCTCTTCTTCAGAAACTCTTTCCTTGCCATTGCCAGTCTACATTTTATATCCTCTCTACTTCGACCATCATCAGTTATTTTGCTCCCCAAACAGCGAAACTCATTTACTACTTTAAGTGTCTCATTTCCTAATCTAATTCCCTCAGCATCTCCCGATTTAATTCGACTACATTCCATTATCCTCGTTTTGGTTTTATAGATGTTCATCTTATATCCTCCTTTCAAGACATTGTCCATTCCGTTCAGCTGCTCTTCCAGGTCCTTTGTTGTCTCTGACAGAATTACAATGTCATCGGCGAACCTCAAAGTTTTTATTTCTTCTCCATAGATTTTAATTCCTACTCCGAAGTTTTCTTTTGTTTCCTTTACTGCTTACTCAATATACAGATTGAATAACATCGGGGATAAACTACAACCCTGTCTCACTCCCTTCCCAACCACTCCTTCCCTTTCATGCCCCTCGACTCTTATAAATGCCATCTGGTTTCTGTACAAATTGTAAATAGCGTTTCGCTCCCTGTATTTTACTCCTGCTACCTCCAGAATTTGAAAGAGAATATTCCAGTCAACATCGTCAAAAACTTTCTCTAAGTCTACTAATGCTAGAAACGTAGGTTTACCTTTCCTTAATCTATTTTATAAGATAATTCGTAGGGTCAGTATTGCCTCACATGTTCCAACATTTCTACGGAACCCAAACTGATCTTCCATTCGTCTGTAAAGAATTCGTGTGAGTATTTTCCAGCCGTGGTTTATTAAACTGATAGTGGCATTAGGTGCTGCAAATACTAGTGGAAATAATGTTCATCCCATAACAATACGAAGACTGCTGCACAATCATGGATTTGAAAGTAGAACAGCAAGGAAGAAACCGTTCATAAGCAGGGTATATGGACAGAAGCGCCTAGAATTTGCAACTCTGCACCGAAATAAAGATTCCACATTTTGGAATACAGTACTTTTCACGGATGAGAGTAAGTTTACAATCTTCCAGTGTGATGGAGAGCAAAAGGTGTGGCGAAAAAGGAATAAAAGTTGGAAGAAGAGAAATCTTGTCCCATCAGTGAAGTATGGTGATGGAAATATTCTTGTGTGGGGTGGCATGTGTGGAGCTGGAGTTGGGAATTTAGTATATATTGAAGGTATTATGGATAAATGGAAGTATATCACCATCTTAAAGGAGAATCTGAAGCAATCTGCGAAGAAACTGGGACTAAGAACAGACTGGGTGTTTCAGCAAGACAATGACCCCAAGCATACGGCCGTTGTCGTAAAATAATGGCTGCTTCACAATGTACCAAAACAGTTGTATCCGCCTTCACATTCACCAGACATTAACCCAATTGAACATCTTTGGGGAGAACTAAAACGAAGAATAAAAAAATACAACATCAAAAGCAAAGGTGATTTAAAAGCAGCCTTAGTGAAAGAATGGAATAAGTTTACACGTGTGTACACAAAAAAATTGGTGGAAGCTATACCTCGACGTTTGGAAGCTGTGATCGAAGCAGAAGGTGTCAATTCAAAATATTAAATTGGGCCTGAAAGTGAAGAACATCACATTGTATGTTTACTTTTGTGCCTGACCGCTGTTTTATTTGTATGCTCAAGATGTCAGTATGTGGAACTATTATTAATTATGCAGTGTATAGTTGTTTTCAGTTCGTAACATGTCTGTTTACGTCATAGAAAGTGAATACACAATATTTTCTTGATTGATTTTGACTTCGTCATTTTTAGGGTGTATGTAGACTGTAGTGTCCGACTGTATACTTCTCGTTGCAGGTTGCAGTTGCTGTTTACCACGCAGTGGCCGTTGTGGGGAAGTCAACGTAGCCTAGGAATTTACGTGTGAGACTCCATGACTTAAGCCACGTTCACATACGCAACAAAAGTAAGGCAACAGCTCGCATACTGCAGTGGCGTTGCCATTGAATGTGTGAACGCCTAATTATTGGTGGTGTCACTGTAGTGGTGCCACTTTCTGTCATGCCACTAATGTTAATGTCAGTTGTATTTTCTGACGCTCCTACCGATCCTCCGTGCCACTCGACTGGCCCCTTGTAGTTGTACTACAAAACACCATCATTCTGCCCTAGTTTTCGTGGAATAATTTTTGATGTGGTGCTTTCAATATCAAAGTGTTTTCATTAATTTTGTTTACAAAAGAAATGTCAGTAAGTGCCCTGCAGGTACAATTTCGTAGCTTCTTCTACTACAGGGAAATCGACTTACTTATGGAACAAAAAAAAAAAAAAAGAGAGTTATTCAGAGATGGTGGTTTGAGGGTTGGATGTCGAAAGTAACCCCACAATACCATTTGGCGGTTATGTTGTTGTGGTCTTCAGTCCAGAGACTGGTTTGATGCAGCTCTCCATGCTGTGCAAACTTTTTCATCTCCGAGTAACTGCTGCAACCTACATCCTTCTGAATCTGCTTAGTGTATTCATCTCTTCGTTTCCCTCTACGATTTTTACATTTTTACTCTCCACGCTTCCATCCAATACGAAATTGGTGATCGCTTGATGCCTCAGAACGTGTACTACCAACCGATCCCTTCTTGTAGTCAAGTTATGCCGCAAATTCCTTTTCTGCCCAACTCTATGCAGTACCTCATTAGTTACGTGATCTACCCATCTAATCTTCAGCGTTTTTATAGCACCACATTTCGAAAGCTTCTATTCTCTTCTTGTCTAAATTATTTTTCGTCCATGCTTCACTTTCATCATGGCTATCAACCGATCCCTTCTTGTAGTCAAGTTGTGCCGCAAATTCCTTTTCTGCCCAACTCTATGCAGTACCTCATTAGTTACGTGATCTACCCATCTAATCTTCAGCGTTTTTATAGCACCACATTTCGAAAGCTTCTATTCTCTTCTTGTCTAAATTATTTTTCGTCCATGCTTCACTTTCATCATGGCTCCACTCCATACCAATACTTTTAGAAAAGACTACCGGACACTTAAATCTATACTTGATGCTAATATATTTCTCTTCTTCAAAAAGGCTTTTCTTGCCAGAGCCAGTATACGTTTCATATCCTCTCTACTTCGACCATCATCAGTTATTTTGCTCCCTAGATAGTAAAACTCATCTGATACTTTAGATAAGAAGAACGACTGCCGGAAAGCCTCCGTGCGCGCTCGAATCTCTATAATTTTTACATTCGTGATCTCCTCGGGAGGTATAAGTTGGAGGAAGCAATACATTCGATACCTCATCCAGAAACGCACCCTCTCGAAACCTGGACAGCAAGCTACACCGCGATGCAGAGCACCTCTCTTGCAGAGTCTGCCACTTGAGTTTGCTAAACATCTCCGTAACGCTATCACGCTTACCAAATAACCCTGTGACGAAACGCGCCGCTCTTCTTTGGATCTTCTCTATCTCCTCCGTCAACCCGATCTGGTACGGATCCCACACTGATGAGCAATACTTAAGTATAGGTCAGACGAGTGTTTAGTAAGCCACCTCCTTTGTTGATGGGCTACATTTTCTAAGGACTCTCCCAGTGAATCTCAACCTGGTACCCGCCTTACCAACAATTAATTTTATATGATCATACCACTTCAAATCGTTCTGCACGCATACTCCCAGATATTTTACAGAAGTAACTGCTACCAGTGTTTGTTCCGCTATCATATAATCATACGATAAAGGATCCTTCTTCTGTGTATTCGCAATACATTACATTTGTCTATGTTAAGGGTCAGTTGCCACTCCCTGCACCAAGTGCCTATCCGCTGCAGATCTTCCTGCATTTCGCTACAATTTTCTAATGCTGCAACTTCTCTGTACACTACAGCATCATCCGCGAAAAGCCGCATGGAACTTCCGACACTATCTACTAGGTCATTTATATATATTGTGAAAAGCAATGGGTTCCGGGATAGTCTCCTACGTTACTAATATACGTAGATGTAATCGTCCTGTTGGAACGGTAGCTGAGGATGCCACTGGAGAACGACACCACTGTGGAGTCACTTCTGTCTACATTTGCATACATACTATGCAAATCAGTGTGAGCTGTATGGCAGATGGTACTTAGCATGGTACCTCATGCTAGGCTTTCTCTCTGTACCAGTCCCGTATGGAGTGTGGGACAACCACTGCTGAAAGATCAATGTGCGTGCCATAATTAGTATAAGTTTGTCCTCATTGTCCCGACTGCAGCGATACGTAGGGGCTGGACAATATCTCTAGATATTTCACTTAAAATCGGTTCCTGAAATTTTGTAAGTAGACTCTCGCGCGATAATTTGCGTCTGCCTTCTATAGTCCGCCAACTCATTTTTTTTCTTTCAGCGTTTCCGCTTCGCTATGCCATGAGTCGAACAAATCTGTAACCATTCGTGTCCTTCTCTGTGTATGTTCCATATCCCCTGTTAGTCATATGTGTTGTCGGTCCCACACACTTGAGCAATATTCTATGATATCAAGTTAACTTCCATTAGGAATGTGGGTGCAGTCAACGACTGTGATATGACTTTCAAATGATAGAGCACAACAATCAGTCGTCCTGTTCTTTCAGGTTTTATTAGGCAAATCTAGATTTCGGCGAGTGCTTAGCCGTTATCAATGCACTATTTCCTGATATCAGTGCATGTCTTGGACGTCGGTCTCCTGTTGTTCGGGCTTCTATCACAATTGGTTCAAGACTACTAGTCAAGACTAGTCTTGACTAGTTCTAAGATGTGTGCGAACGGGGATTTTCTCCTAAGGAGAAAGCAGTTCTAGGGGACTGATGACCTCAGATGTTAAGTCCCATAGTGCTCAGAGCCATTTGAACCATTTTTTTGCAAAACGGTTGCTTTCATAAAATGCGAGTGGTACTGCGAAAATTTGGGCTTCGGTTGTTTCTATGATAAGTTGGTTGATTTGTAGGGGCTGGAGGGACCAGACCTATGATAAGTAACACCCACAATATGTTCTGGCACATCGAGCAATGTGGACGATGAAAAATAAGATTTTGTAATATTGTATGACAGAAAAAAATTAATAACTGAATATATCCTTATAATTTCGCACACCTTACGCTGTTTGTCGATACACTTTGAAATAAAATTGAAAAATTCAGTCGATTTTGAAAAAAAAGTACACGAACAGGATTCGAACATCACAACATCACAACACACTACATCCAGTAGTGTTGAATCTTTATCGCTGCGTTGCGCTAACTTACTCGAGGCCAACGTATTGTAGCGGATTTACAAAGCACGCAAGGAACTTCAAAATCGATTATCTCAAAAACCAAGGCCCATCGCTAAAAAACCGGATAGCCAGGTACTCAGAGTAAGTAAATGCCTCTACAACATCAAAATCCGTGATTTACAGTATGGAGGGTCCCCTTGTGAGATGATATGCTGACCACAGCGACTTCCGAATTAGGATACGTCCAGGGAACGGTGTTGCAATTGTAGCAACGTGACCTCGTCTTCTAGAGAAAACTTTTCTAGAGAAAGCTTGTACGACAGCTGGCACAAGGCACAAGGCAGTGAAATTGCGGTGAGCGTATATCGGAGCATCGGCGAGTTAGGTCGTTCTCATTCCGCCCTTGTGGAATTCTGTACGATCGCCTGTCCGAGATTCATGGTGTATGAGTGGAATGTATGAACCATCCTATCAGTCACAAGCTTTCAGCCACAATTTTCCGTCAGGATTTAGCGAGTTCTGAAACTGAGTTTCAGCTCGCCTTTTCTGAGTTAGCATGATCTAATTTATTGTTCAGTCGAGTAAAATTGCTGTCGATATAATCATTGATCAGAACTATGATACAGATAGCATTAGTCGGTTTATACACTCCTTTTCATGAGCTACGACCATCTATGTTTTAGTGAATGAAGTAGAGTGTTTAACTGAGAAATTGTTTTTGCCAGGCACATTTGGGTATTATTGAACACTACTGGCCATTAATATTGCTACACCAAGAAGAAATGCAGATGATAAACGAGTATTCATTGGACAAATATATTATACTAGAACTGACATGTGATTACATTTTCACGCAATTTGGGTGCATAGGTCCTGAGAAATCAGTACCCAGAACAACCACCTCTGGCCGTAATAACGGCCTTGATACGCCTGGGCATTGAGTCAAACAGAGCTTGGATGGCGTGTACAGGTATAGCTGCCCATGCAGCTTCAACACGATACCACAGTTCATCAAGAGTAGTGACTGGCGTATTGTGACGACCCATTTGCTCGGCCACCATTAACCAGACGTTTTCAATTGGTGAGAGATCTGGAGAATGTGCTGGCCAGGGCAGCAGTCGAACATTTTCTGTATCCAGAAAGACCCCTACAGGACCTGCAACGTGCAGTCGTGCATTATCCTGCTAAAATGTAGGGTTTCGCAGGGATCGAATGAAGAGTAGAGCCACGGGTAGTAACACATCTGAAATGTAACGTTCACTGTTCAAAGCACCGTCAATGCGAACAAACAGGTGACCGAGACGTGTAACCAATGGCACCCCATACCATCACGCCGGGTGATAAGCCAGTATGGCGATGACGAATACACGCTTCCAATGTGCGTTCACCGCGATGTCGTCAAACACGGATGCGACCATCATGATGCTGTAAACAGAACCTGGATTCATCCGAAAAAATGACGTATTGCCATTCGTGCACCCAGGTTCGTCGTTGAGTACACCATCGCAGGTGCTCCTGCCTGTGATGTAGCGTCAAGGGTAACCGCAGCCATTGTCTCCGAGCTGATAGTCCATGCTGCTGACTGTTGACTCAGGGATCGAGACGTGGCTGCTCGATCCGTTACAGCCATGCGAATAAGATGCCTTTCATCTCTACTGCTAGTGAAACGAGGCCTTTGGGATCCAGCCACGTCGTTCCGTATTACCTTTCTGATTGTTGGGTTCAGGAGGGTAATACGGAACGCCGTGCTGGATACCAAAGGCGTCGTGTCAGTAGCAGTCGAGATGACAGGCATCTTATGTGCATGGCTGTAACGGATCGTGCAGCCACGTCTCGATCCCTGAGTCAACAGATGGGGACGTTCGTAAGACAACAACCATCTGCACGAACAGTTCGACGACGTTTGCAGCAGCATGGACTATCAGCTCGGAGACCGTGGCTGCGGTTACCCTTGACGCTCCATCACAGACAGGAGCGGCTGCCATGGTGTACTCAACGACGAACCTGGGTGCACGAATGGCAAAACGTAATTTTTTCGGATGAATCCAGGTTCTGTTTACAGCATCATGATGGTCACATCCGTGTTTGACGACATCGCGGTGAACGCACATTGGAAGCGTGTATTCGTCATCACCATACTGGCGTATTACCCGGCGCTATGGTATGAGGTGCCATGGTTACACGTCTCGGTCACTTACGACCCGCGGCTCTACCCATCAAATGGTTCAAATAGCTCTGAGCACTATGGGAATTAACATCTGTGGTCATCAGTCCCTTAGAACTTAGAACTACTTAAACGTAACTAACCTAAGGACATCACATGCCCGAGGCAGGATTGTTGCGCTGCGACCGTAGCGGTCACGCGGTTCCAGACTGAAGCGCCCAGACCCGCACGGCCACACCGGCCGGCCTCTACCCATCATTCGATCCCTGCGAAACCCTACATTTCAGCAGGATAATGCACGACAGCATGTTGGAGGTCCTGTACAGGCCTTTCTGGACACAGAAAATGTTCGACTGCTGTCTTGGCCAGCACATTCTCCAAATCTCTCACCAACTGAAAACGTCTGGTCAATGGTGGCCGAGCAACTGGCTCGTCACAATACGCCATTCACTACTCTTGACAAACTGTGGTATCGTGTTGAAGCTGCATGGGCAGCTGTTCCTGTACACGCCATCCAAGCTCTGTTCGACTCAAAGCCCAGGCGAATCAAGGCCGTTATTACGGCCAGAGTTGGTTGTTCTGGGTACTGATTTCTCAGGATCTATGCACCCAAATTGCGTGAAAATGTAATCACATGTCAGCTCTAGTATAATATATTTGTCTAATGAATACCCGTTTATCATCTACATTTCTTCTTTGTGTAGCAATTTTAATGCCCAGTTGTGTATCTAATGAGAGAGCTTCCAAGGGACACCACGGCAAAACGACCGGCACAGCTGTCGGCTGCAGCTCCGATTTCCTCTGCGGTGCCCGCAGCCGGACTGGACACCGGGTTCTCAGTTGGACACACTGTAGCGTGTCTGCATGTCGACGAGCCGGCACGTCGCCGCGTGCCGGGAGTCTCATTAGCCGCGTCTGAGCCAAAAGACGAGCTAGCTGTGGGTTTTCACAATGACTGCTGAACTCAGTACCGATTCAGAAGTTTTGACTGCGTTGATGGTAGGACAACCTCTCTTATGAAATAAGACAACCGAAGTAAATAAGGACAGACGACTGACTTTAGAAGCGTGGAAGGATGTATATGCACACCATAAATAAAATTTTCAAGCGCTGGGAAGTAAGGGAAAAAAGCGATGTCATGTCATCTCCTATTTATTTTGTTTAATGTTTAGTAATACACAGACACATTCTCTGTTTACTTACTGTGTTCTTCACATAATGTTTGAATCGGTCTACGTCAGGCGAACTTATACTGCCATGGTATTTATCGAGATTCAGAAACAAATTATTTCGAGAGCATATTTCTGATAGTATTCGTTGACACAGCACCTCATTCTGCTTGGGTACAGGGTAAATATCCTAACCCACAGTCCTCATCTATAGCCGTATCAGCACGTATAGCATAAGTTCTTCTTCGTTATGGATGAAACTGCGTAGGACAGTACACGCCTTCACTATTTCAGTCGAAAAATCCGTGGAGGCATTGAAATGTCGGTGAAAAATCACACATTTATTGACCATTATGCCGAATGCGCATTCCATAATTCGTCTTGCTTTACTTAAGCGATAATTAAAAATACGATTATTGAGGTCAAGTTGTCGGCTAACATTCCAGTGCAAACGCTTCATCTCCTGCGAATACGTAAAGCAGTTCTCCAGAATATTAGGGAGTGGCCTAGGAGGAGGTAAGTTCAGCGTGTTCCTCGGCAACCTTTTCCATAAAAACGTTTCCTTCAGTACACTTGAGTCACAGTCCTTAGCACAAGCATCAACGTCCAAAAAAATGTAGTTATAATTTGCATCCAGTACTGCCATCAGGACTAACGAATAGTAAGTTCTGTAACTGAAAAACATTGAACCACTTTCTTCTGGTTTCATAATTTTGATGTGTTTACCATCAACGGCTCCTATGCAGTTTCGAAAATCTGCAGTAATTTCAAACTGACACGCTGTATTGATCCAGTCTCGTTCTTCCAGAATAGGTGTATATATGCTGTACAATAACACCCACTTCTTCGTGCAAACTGCACATATAATTCTACTAATAATTTTTATTCCCAGTCTGAAACTGTAATAGAGATTGGTGAAAGAATTCCCTGTTGCAAGGTACCTCAAACAAGAAAATTAATACCATTTTGAGTTATTCAGGTTTTCTTTTCTTCTCAGGAAAGGTGGTAATAAAGAAAAGACCCATCTCAGAGATAATTGAATTAAATGCCACAGAAAATTAAATGGACAAAATAGGAATGGTGCTAGAGTAAACAACAACGGGAAACACTTGTTTTATGACCAACTACAATTTCAATTAAAGTAGCAGATAGATGAGAAAGTTCTCCAAATATGCCCTATAATAATGACACTGTAAACCATGCTGACACACAAACTGAGAAACAGTATCACCAACATCAAGATAACCTGCAGAAAAACAGGAGAGCTACAAAGAGATTGGACAGGAAAAAGGTAACCATCATTGACGCATATCTTGGGCAGGGTCAAAGTAGAGGAATGTCTTTCTTTAGAGGGATTGCACCAACTGTCAACAAATTTTACGATGAGGGTATCATCATTAGTAGGATAATGTCTGATCAGGGTAATTTGTTTGTGCAGCGTGCATAAATTCAGGGGAAATCATACATTCAGGGGCAAACTGCATTGCTTTATGGCCTTTCCACCTCCCCTTAACCAGATGTTATGTTAACTGATTTATGACCCCCTAGGATAATCCATCCTTATGATAAATTCCTCCAAACACCCCCTCCCCCTGTTCCCCACCCCTTTGGGAAATCCCCAAACCTTCCCCCTCACCAATACAAGCACACTTTTGATATAAAATTAATTGACTAATTAATTCAGTTGATCAATTAATTGCCCCTTTCCTCCTGTGGAATGGCTCAGCCCACCCCTCCACTCCCCCCCTTTCCCCCTCCCCACCAGAAAAGAATTGGCAGGAAAGTCGCTCAGTCTGTGCAGAGCTGTTGGTGTGGAATGTGCAAGTATTACCCTGTCCAGTAAATACATTTCCTAATAATGTAATTACACTGCTGCACATTAGAGTTACTGTCTTGTTGGAAAAGTTTCACATATGTGCTCAATTTCATGTGCAAGGATTGACTGAGGTAGTGCTCAATATCACCCCAATCCTTCCCAGGAAAATGGATGGGAAAAATCTCTGAGCTCCCCCCTCCCTCAGCTCTCCCCTCCACTCCCCCCCTTTCCCCCTCCCCACCAGAAAAGAATTGGCAGGAACGTCGCTCAGTCTGTGCAGAGCTGTTGGTGTGGAATGTGCAAGTATTACCCTGTCCAGTAAATACTGTCTGACAAAGCATCAGGTAGTGGCAACTCCTTGATATTGATACCTGTCAAATTCCTGTCAAACACATTCTGTCTCTCTGTCTGTCCCTCTCACTCTCTCAAGCAGCTATTTCCTACCCAGAGACGGTCTGTTGCATGCTACGGGATACCACACTAAACCCTCTTTTGTCCTGAACAAAGTAGCGGATTTCTGGTTAATTCCCACCCCTCCTCAAAATGTGGGACTGTAGATGTCTTGTAAATAGTCCATTTGCACCAGTCCCACTCAGTGAAATTGACTGACTAATTAATGACTGCAGTACCCCCTGTGTGAGAGAGTTTTTCCTTGCTTCCTACTGGTGGATTCTAGGACTGGCATATTTGGTGGGAAATTCCAAGATTTGATTCTGCAACCACCTGGTATCCAAACCCTACTCTTACCCATTCCAGATTTTTTCCTTACATCCTGTTGGTGAATACTGGCACAGGTAGGTCGTTTAGCAGAAAGTCCATTATGCTGGATGTAGTTGAAAATTTCAGATATCGGTTCAGTTGCATGCAATGTCCTTAAACAATTTATGGGAGCAGGGCATGGGATTGGACTGGTGTGTGTGTTCACAACACCACTTTCTCGAAATAATAAATTGATCACTCGAGAATTTGACGTTGCTATTGGTTTTTTAAAGCACTATATAATCCCTTTTGGTTCTGTGTTACGCCAGGGTGAACAGTGAGGTAGAGGAGGAGGAGAAAAGGTGTGTTATGATAGTAACAACAACGAATACCACTCCCGCGTTTCCACTGTAAGACAGAGTCCACTGAACTGTACTGAGAAGAAGTAAACACTACACACTTAAACATCGTTACATTCTGTAGTAGTAGTTGTCATGGTTAGGTGTCGGATGTTGCTGAAACACTTGTACATCCTATTCACTCATGTTCCAATGTCCACACACAGCGCTCCAGACCAGATGTCGCACAGCCGCAGTTGCCAACATGGCAGTGCATCTCAGCGATTGCGCCATGTGTGCAACCAGATTCGGCCTGCCAGAGAGAACCGCCTAGTGGTGGAGGGTGTCCAAGATGACCAGAGTGACAGGAATTCGGATGTTATCAGTACGTCCAGCACCAACACTTGCCATATTGAATCTTCATATATATAGTTAAGGCTCACCAGGCATTTGACCATCTTCTGTGCGGATGCACAAACAGTGGCCGAACTCTTACGGGAATCGGTAAAGTCGCGAGTAATATACGTGTAATGGGCAGGGGCGCTACGAATATAGTGCGGGACAATAATTTGGGAATGTGGGTCTCATGGGAGGCGTGCCAGAGATAAGTCCCTGCAGTTGCACTATCCTCTGTATCCTCGGTGGCTCAGATTGGTAGAGTGTCTGCCATGTAAGCAGGAGATCCCAGGTTCGAGTCCCGGTTGAGGCACACATTTTCAACTGTCCCCGTGACGTATGTCAACGCCTGCATGCAGCTAAGGGTATTAATTTCATTGTACTGATTTAATTGAAATTTCATGTTGAATCTTCTCACATATACACGTAAAAATTAGAGGATACTCGCAACACGCGCGATCACGACGGCTGCTCAACAAATATAGAGTATTAGTTCACTGTTCAGCCTCCCAGAGAGCGACACGGTTAGGTAAACTGCAACCTAGTAGTTGCCTAACCAGTTCAGGAGGCTCAGTGGAGGCTAGAGCCTTAACTCAGAATCGCCCATTCGTCCTGTCCACCAGCTGTCTCCGCCATGCACCCATACACCAAGTTGTCCTACGAAACCAGCCACACATTTATCAATGCAACTGCAGTTAAATATTACGAATGTAATGCCAATCTGATGACATTTGACAATGAGCGAAATATCGGAAATACCTCCTCCTCAAGACTGTGGCTCTAGAAATATCATTTCACCGACACCTATATCCTTCTGATGACTGGATGCAAGGATCCATCTTTCATACGCCTTAGAGCTATCGATGCATTAAAATCGCAGTTTTCCGTGTCAAATCTATGCTCCCCTTACGACCGGACACTGTCCTACCCACACCATTTTCATTGCACATGTCGAAACGCTGACCACAGTAGCTTTACACTCCAACTCATACACATTTGAGACAATCAGTGCGATTGTTGTTTATATGTGTGTAGTGTCTGAAAAAATTATGGTATGTCCTCACTCACACTGACTTGGTGTATCTATTCACCTCAGGTCTAGGAAATTGATTGACATTTAGGTCTTCTAGCCAATCGGATTGGAGAACAGACTGCAGGTATTTTCGGTCATCCCTACTGGAAGGTGCTGTACCCACCAGAACTCTCTCAAACAAGTGTTCTAAAGAACAGGCGTCAGGTACTATGCGATTATAAACTGCACTCCCGCGGATAAAGCCGCTGGAAAAACATCACTGATAGGGATTGACGTACTGTAATAAACATCGTAGTCAATAGTGCGACAACAAAATGTGGAATTCTGAGTAGGGGAGCTGACGAGAGGATGTTTTGTGTATCCATGATGTGACAATTGTATTGCCTGCCCTGTTTATTCACTACAGCAGATCTAGTTGAATCCTTGCATTGGTGTTAACGAAACGAATCTATCATCCCTTACAGTCGGATATAGTGATAACCCGCTGAAATCACAATTTGCCACACCAAATCAATTTTCCCCTAATGGCTAACATTTGTAAATTTTTACGCGAATAGCAGTCTGGTCAAATTCCACAAACATCGGGTGGTATGTCAGAACACTATCCACAGGAACGTTATACTCCAACAACATAACATACCTGACAAGTAGTGTGATTATCTTTTACAGGTGTACAGCGTCCGAAAACTTATGGTATGTCCACACTCACACACACACCAGCTTTGTGTCATTTTGCACGGCCTACCATAGCTTCCCAGTTGAAAACTTTCCCATCACATTGCCGTTTTCACATACACTCCTGGAAATGGAAAAAAGATCACATTGACACCGGTGTGAAAGACTCACCATACTTGCTCCGGACACTGCGAGAGGGCTGTACAAGCAATGATCACACGCACGGCACAGCGGACACACCAGGAACCGCAGTGTTGGCCGTCGAATGGCGCTAGCTGCGCAGCATTTGTGCACCGCCGCCGTCAGTGTCAGCCAGTTTACCGTGGCATACGGAGCTCCATCGCAGTCTTTAACACTGGTAGCATGCCGCGACAGCGTGGACGTGAACCGTATGTGCAGTTGACGGACTTTGAGCGAGGGCGTATAGTGGGCATGCGGGAGGCCGGGTGGACGTACCGCCGAATTGCTCAACACGTGGGGCGTGAGGTCTCCACAGTACATCGATGTTGTCGCCAGTGGTCGGCGGAAGGTGCACGTGCCCGTCGACCTGGGACCGGACCGCAGCGACGCACGGATGCACGCCAAGACCGTAGGATCCTACGCAGTGCCGTAGGGGACCGCACCGCCACTTCCCAGCAAATTAGGGACACTGTTGCTCCTGGGGTATCGGCGAGGACCATTCGCAACCGTCTCCATGAAGCTGGGCTACGGTTCCGCACACCGTTAGGCCGTCTTCCGCTCACGCCCCAACATCGTGCAGCCCGCCTCCAGTGGTGTCGCGACAGGCGTGAATGGAGGGACGAATGGAGACGTGTCGTCTTCAGCGATGAGAGTCGCTTCTGCCTTGGTGCCAATGATGGTCGTATGCGTGTTTGGCGCCGTGCAGGTTAGCGCCACAATCAGGACTGCATACGACCGAGGCACACAGGGCCAACACCCGGCATCATGGTGTGGGGAGCGATCTCCTACACTGGCCGTATACCACTGGTGATCGTCGAGGGGACACTGAATAGTGCACGGTACATCCAAACCGTCACCGAACCCATCGTTCTACCATTCCTAGACCGGCAAGGGAACTTGCTGTTCCAACAGGACAATGCACGTCCGCATGTATCCCGTGCCACCCAACGTGCTCTAGAAGGTGTAAGTCAACTACCCTGGCCAGCAAGATCTCCGGATCTGTCCCCCATTGAGCATGTTTGGGACTGGATGAAGCGTCGTCTCACGCGGTCTGCACGTCCAGCACGAACGCTGGTCCAACTGAGGCGCCAGGTGGAAATGGCATGGCAAGCCGTTCCACAGGACTACATCCAGCATCTCTACGATCGTCTCCATGGGAGAATAGCAGCCTGCATTGCTGCGAAAGGTGGATATACACTGTACTAGTGCCGACATTGTGCATGCTCTGTTGCCTGTGTCTATGTGCCTGTGGTTCTGTCAGTGTGATCATGTGATGTATCTGACCCCAGGAATGGGTCAATAAAGTTTCCCCTTCCTGGGACAATGAATTCACGGTGTTCTTATTTCAATTTCCAGGAGTGTATTTGTTGAATAAAGGGTGTAATTACGATTTAAAAGCCCTCGAAACTTTTAATTATTTTACTATCTCCTTGCACGATAATCGTCTTATGCCATATAAGGAAAAACTGACACACTCAATTTGGAAAGAATAACATAGAGGCGTCCAACTTTCTTCTACGAAAAGATCACCTCAGCCCTCCAGACGTTTTACCCCACGAGATGTCTCGATTTCGTCACTTCTACGAAATTATTTAATACATAAATGTTCCGGCCAATCGAAAACAGGCTGCAGGTACTCTGCTGTTGGGTTGTCGTAAATAAACGAATTGGTCTCCAGAATTCACCATGAGTGCAACGTCATCATACATTGATGTGATGGATAGTGGCTACTGGTATATTCCCACCCGCGCCATGTCCTTGCGGTATCGCTGGAAGGACCCACAGTTCAATGAGTGGTGTGTACGTTGGAGTCCAGTAAAACTGTGAACTCTGTCTACGATACTGTTGTCAGTGACGGATGGACAAACGACGGAGGTAGGAGCTCTACAAGAATAATTTTTGTCGTAATTTTCCTCAATTTTACGTACTTCCCATCAATTTCACAATTTTATCATGTTTGTCCGTACTTTCAAAGCAGTTTACCCGATGTCTCGCTTTCAAAATTACTGCTCTCGAGGATTTCTCACCTTCAACAGAACGTCTCTTCTCGTCTACCTCGTGATGCCATGAGCCAATGAAATTGCAGCATTGTTGACAATTTCTGTGTCATTGATAAACCGCCGTATTCAGTACTTTACGAGTGCTGTATACATGTGGATGTATCGTGAACCATGTTACATGGGCTGTATCACATGACGCAAATACTGTTTCGTACTGTGGGAGATAGCCAGCAGGAGAGAGGAGGTGCAAAAGGTACCTTCCTTAGTCAAAACGCTTTATAAATTCGGGAATATTTTCCAAGATGCTACTCCAGGCGTGTGTAAAATGAATGTGCGCAACGGAAAATACTGAACACGAATATGAAGATTTGGCCCTGTCTGACTACCCCCTAAGGCAGATCTTAGGATCTCTTAATGGTGACATTATCTCTTCCTTCTTGCCCTTTAACATATAAATTACAACATAAACATAAATGAATAATTAAGGGAACTAGTAACTACAAATGTTAAATGCTGTTTCTGCTTATACATTTATTGTGGATTAAAATTCATATATATATATATATATATATATATATATATATATATATATATATATATATATATATATATATATATATATCAATGTCCAGTGGACATAAAGAGATACAAACGGATTTCCTAGCTAATATGATTGATCAGTTGCCCTAATCGTCCCCTTTTTATGACTACGTGATCTAACATAAATAGCTTGAAATGACTGACATCACCTATGTACCAAACAGTAGAAGACACTACTTTCAAAGATGACCTACAGTGGTGTGCAACCTCATTGAAAATAAAATTTACGTTATCACAGCTGTTTAGCTTTATAGCCCTAATAAGCCGAAGCAATTAGCAATATAACCATAAGCACTGCCTCCTTTGCATCGGAGTGATGTTTCTCGTGCATGTCTGCGACAATGGGAGAAATCCAGCCACAAAATAAAAACTGTTTCAAACACTAAGACAGCAAAAGGCGGTCCTCTGACTAGTATGATCTAACATTGTCTTCTCCTCTCTGTGTTCTACAGACAAGAAACGCAAGCTCTGGACACCTGGCTGAAAATGACTTCAAGTTCGTGGCGCCCTCCATCGGTAATTCTGGAATTCAGTAAGATGTTGGCCCACCCTTAGCCTTGATGAAAGCTTCCGCTCTCGTAGGCATACGTTCAATCAGTTGCTGGAAGGTTTCTTGGGGAAGGGCAGCCCATTCTTCACGGAGTCCTGCACTGAGGAGAGGTGCCTATGTGGATCAATGAGGCCTGACACGAAGTCGTCGTTCCAAAACATCCCAGAGGTGTTCTATAGGATTCAGGTCAGTACTGCGTACAGGTTAGTCCATTACAGGGATGTTATTGTCGTGTAACCACTCCGCCACAGGCCGTGCATTATGAACAGGTGCTCGAGCGTGTTGAGAGATGCAATTGCTCTTTAACAGTAGGAAGCAAGGAGATGCTTAAAAGATTAATTTAGGCCTGTGCTGTGACAGTGCCACGCAAAACAACAAGGGTTGCAAGCCCCTCCATGAAAAACACGACCACACCATAACACCATCGCGCCGAATTTTACTGTTGGCACTACACACGCTGGCAGATGACGTTCACCGGGCATTCGCCATACCCACACCCTGATATCGGATCGCCAGAGTGTGTGCCGTGTTCGTCACTTCACACAACGTTTTTCCACTGTTCAATCGTCCAATGTTTACGCCCTTTACACCAAGCATGGCGTCGTTTGGCATTTACCGGCCTGATGTGTGGCTTACGATGAGCCGCTCGACCATGAAATCCCAGTATTCTCACCTCCAGACTGACTGTCACAGTACTTGCAGTGGATCCTGATGCAGCTTGGAATTCCTGTGTGATGGTCTGGATAGATGTCTGCCTATTACATATTACGACCCTCTTCAATTGTTGGCGGTTTCTGTCAGTCAACAGACGAGGTCGGCATGTTCGCTTTCGTGCTGTACGTGTCCCTTCACGTTTCCACTTCACTATCACATCGGAAACAGTGGACCGTTGGTATAGGAGTGTGGAAATCTCGCGTACATACGTATGACACAAGCGACACCCAATCACCTAACCACGTTCGAAGTCCGCGAGTTCTGCAGAGCGCCCCATTCTGCTCTCTCACCATGTCTAATGACTACCGAGGTCGCTGATATGGAGTACCTGACAGTAGGTGACAGCACAATTCACCTAATATGAAATACGTATGTTTATGGGGGTGTCCGGGTATCAGTTAGTGTATAAAAAATAATCGCACTGTATGTTTGTGTGTAAAGTTACTGTGGTCAGTGGTTCGGCATGTGCAATGAAAACGATGTCGGTAGGACTGTGTCTGGTCGTAAGGGGGGCACAGATTTGACATGGAAAACCGCAATTTCAATGCATCGATAGCTTTAAGGCGTATGTAAGATGGATAATTACGTCCTGTCATCAGAATGATATACACTCCTGGAAATTGAAATAAGAACACCGTGAATTAATTGTCCCAGGAAGGGGAAACTTTATTGACACATTCCTAGGGTCAGATACATCACATGATCACACTGACAGAACCACAGGCACATAGACACAGGCAACAGAGCATGCACAATGTCGGCACTAGTACAGTGTATATCCACCTTTCGCAGCAATGCAGGCTGCTATTCTCCCATGGAGACGATCGTAGAGATGCTGGATGTAGTCCTGTGGAACGGCTTGCCATGCCATTTCCACCTGGCGCCTCAGTTGGACCAGCGTTCGTGCTGGACGTGCAGACCGCGTGAGACGACGCTTCATCCAGTCCCAAACATGCTCAATGGGGGACAGATCCGGAGATCTTGCTGGCCAGGGTAGTTGACTTACACCTTCTAGAGCACGTTGGGTGGCACGGGATACATGCGGACGTGCATTGTCCTGTTGGAACAGCAAGTTCCCTTGCCGGTCTAGGAATGGTAGAACGATGGGTTCGATGACGGTTTGGATGTACCGTGCACTATTCAGTGTCCCCTCGACGATCACCAGTGGTGTACGGCCAGTGTAGGAGATCGCTCCCCACACCATGATGCCGGATGTTGGCCCTGTGTGCCTCGGTCGTATTGTGGCGCTCACCTGCACGGCGCCAAACACGCATACGACCATCATTGGCACCAAGGCAGAAGCGACTCTCATCGCTGAAGACGACACGTCTCCATTCGTCCCTCCATTCACGCCTGTCGCGACACCACTGGAGGCGGGCTGCACGATGTTGGGGCGTGAGCGGAAGACGGCCTAACGGTGTGCGGGACCGTAGCCCAGCTTCATGGAGACGGTTGCGAATGGTCCTCGCCGATACCCCAGGAGCAACAGTGTCCCTAATTTGCTGGGAAGTGGCGGTGCGGTCCCCTACGGCACTGCGTAGGATCCTACGGTCTTGGCGTGCATCCGTGCGTCGCTGCGGTCCGGTCCCAGGTCGACGGGCACGTGCACCTTCCGCCGACCACCGGCGACAACATCGATGTACTGTGGAGACCTCACGCCCCACGTGTTGAGCAATTCGGCGGTACGTCCACCCGGCCTCCCGCATGCCCACTATACGCCCTCGCTCAAAGTCCGTCAACTGCACATACGGTTCACGTCCACGCTGTCGCGGCATGCTACCAGTGTTAAAGACTGCGATGGAGCTCCGTATGCCACGGCAAACTGGCTGACACTGACGGCGGCGGTGCACAAATGCTGAGCAGCTAGCGCCATTCGACGGCCAACACCGCGGTTCCTGGTGTGTCCGCTGTGCCGTGCGTGTGATCATTGCTTGTACAGCCCTCTCGCAGTGTCCGGAGCAAGTATGGTGGGTCTGACACGCCGGTGTCAATGTGTTCTTTTTTCCATTTCCAGGAGTGTAGATTTAGGTGGAAAATTGATATTTCTAGAGCTATAGCCTTGAAGAGGACGTATTTCAGATATTTCGCTCTTTGTCCAAGCTGACCAGATTGGCTCTACAATCGTAATATTTAATTGTAGTTACATTATAAATATGTGACTGGTTTCCTAGGACGATTCTGCCTTGGCATCTGAGGAGATGGCAGAGGTAGCCGGTGCTCAGAAAAAAATGGGCATTTCCGACTTAAGACTTGAGCAGCCACTATGTCTTCCGAACTGGTCGGGGGCAGGGAACTAGGTCGGCAACTAGGGCTGCTCAACAATTGGACTGGGGTGCTGCGTGTGGACATTGGGACATGAGTGGGTGGGATATTCGAGTGTTTCTGCGATCTCTGACTCCTAATCATGACAACTACTACTACGGAATGGAATGAGTTTTAAGTGTGAGGTATTTACTGCTTCTCATACACAATCCAGTGGACTCTGTCTTGCAGCGGTAATGTGGAAGTGGTGTTCAATGTTATTACTGTCCTATCATGTGGTGGATACTTCCTTCGTCTCCTCCTACTCCTCCTCATTGTTCATCCTCGTGTAAACGGGAGACTCAACTTAGGAATTATATGGTGCTTTAAAAACCAGTAGCAACATTAAATTCTCGACTGATCAATTTATTTTTTTCTGAAAGTAGTATTGCGAGAACATGCACCAGTCCAGCCTGATGCTCTGTCTCTCGCAAATTGTTTAAGGACTGTGCATGGGACTGAGTTGAAACTTGAAATTTCTAGCTACTTCCAGCATTATGGACTTCCTGTGAAACGACATACCTGTGCCAGTAGCCACCAGAAGGATGGTTCAAATGGCTCTGAGCACTATGGGACTTAACATCTATGGTCATCAGTCCCCTAGAACTTAGAACTACTTAAACCTAACTAACCTAAGGACATCACACACACCCATGCCCGAGGCAGGATTCGAACATGCGACCGTAGCAGCAGCGCGGCTCCGGACTGGAGCGCCTAGAACCGCACGGCCACCGCGGCCGGCCACCAGAAGGATACGAGGAAAAAATCTGTATGGTGTAACAATAGGGTTTGGAAACTTGGCTGTTGAAGGATTGAGTCCCAGGATTGTTCACCAAATATGCCAGTCTAGCACCCACCAATAGGAAGCAAGGAAAAACTGTCCCACACACAGGTATCGATTTAATTAACTAGCCAGTAAATTTGATCGAATGTGGTAGTGGAAATGGACTTGTTCCAAGATATCAACAGTCCAGCATTTGGGGAGGCGGGGGGGGGGGGGGATTTACCAGAGAACCTCTACTTTGTTCAGGACAAAAAAGTGATTAGTGTCGTTTCCGGTAGCATATGACAAACACTCACTAGGTGGGAAGAAAAGAGAGAGAGAGAGCACGACAAGAAATTCCCAGGTATCAATATCAAAGAGTTGCTGCCACCTGATGCTTGGTGTGACAGGAAGTAACTGTTGGGTAAGGGGAGGAGAGGTTTGGAGTTGCTTCTCCCAGTGTCCCCTGCTGGTGGTGTTGTGAACTGAACCAGTAATATCTGCACAGCAGGGTGAGCAGGCAATACTTCCACTGACTTGGTATGAAAGTTGTGTTTGGGAGCAAGTGAGTCTGGTATCAAAGGGATCCCGGCACCTGATGCTTTTTTTGGGGATTAAGCAGCAGGTGACTAGAGGCTGATACTGACAGTGGCCGGGTACTCCTGCAGTCACTGCCGGGGCACGTGCGTCCAGCAACGATCCCATCACCGCTCCGTAGTCTGCGAACAGCATGTGGGTAGAAGCAATTGTGTGTTATCAGAAAGTTGTTTTTTTGCTGTACAAGTTTCAGTGCAATTTGCAGCAGGGTAATTATTTGCAGTGAGTTGTTTTTGTTGATTTCATGATTGTATTCCTTGCATGATTAGAAAAAAGCGACCTATTTGCGTATTTAATTACTTCTATCCGATGTGTTTTACAATTTCTTCGAAAATTAAAACAACAACAGAGAATGATGAGCTTTTCCTGCCAAATAAAAGAGATATCCAACCCCTGCAACATGAATTTTGTAAATATACCACATATTATTATATCCTCTGCATTTCCTGCTTGGGATCGATGATGTGATGATGGAGAGGGTTTTAAGGGCGCACGACGGCAAGGTCTTCAGCGCCCGCTCAGTAACAGATTGAGATTGGTCTCGTTCCAGTTCACCAGCTCAGCGACTTTTTCTGCCAATTTTTTTGTGGGAGGGATCGGGACGTAAGTGCCAAGGGGTGGAACGTCCTCTGCTGGTGGAATGGTGCACTAGGTCAGTCAATTCCTGTATGTCAAGGCGAGCACACATGCGATACTTTTCCATCAAGAGACTTTTCCAACAATTATGTAATTAGGACATGTAGTTGCTGGACAGAGTAAAATTTACAGCTTCCACACCTGCAGTCTGTACAGACGGAGCGATTTTCCTGCCAATTTTTTCTAGGAGGGAAGTGGGGAAGTGGAGAAGAGGGCTGGGGTATTTCCCAGGGGGAGGGGTAATTAATTGATCAATTGAATTAATTAGTCAATTAATTTTATGTCAAAAGTGTGCTTGTATCAGTGAGGGGGAAGGGTTGGGAATTTCCCAGAGGAGTGGGGAGGAGGATGGGTAGGGGAGGGGTGGGTGGGTTTCTTATAAGGATGGATTACCCCCAGGAATCATAAATAAATTAGCATAACAGTTGGTTAAGGGGAGAGGGAGAGGGGCATAAATCAATAAAGTTTGCCCCTGAATGTATGCAAACCTCACGAACAAACTGGCTCAGAACAGACATTACCCTATTGCTATCGTAGATTTCAAATACAAAGCCATGAAACTTTTTTATTTATGTCAAAATAACATAACCGAAGCATGCATCAGCGATCTCGCAACGTTGCCTGGAATGAGGCATCATACGAATACCAGTCTTTCGGCGGTACAGCAACATGCCAACTACCATGACGTAATCAACATACAGTAAGTATTCAATGTACACTCCTGTGAAACGCTCTCAAGTCTCAACTGCAACCGATGAAGACATATATTTGGAATGGTACGGAAATCCTGCTTCTACATTCTCTAGTACTTCAGATACTTTCGATTGCTGAAAAAACCAACAGTGATGTGTCATCTTAATATGAATCAGGTAACTTTATTCATTGAATTTCAACTTGGTCTAGAAACTGTTTTTTTTTTTTTTTTTTTCAATTGTGGTGTTCAAATCAAATGGTTCAGATGGCTCTGAGCACTATGGGACTTAACTTCTGAGGTCATCAGTCCCCTAGAACTTTGAACTACTTAAACCTAACTAACCTAAGGACAAAACACACATCCATGCCCGAGGCAGGATTCGAACCTGCCACCGTAGCGGTCGCGCGGTTCCAGACTGAAGCGCCTTTAACCGCTCGGCAATTGTGGTGTTCATTTAATATTTCGTAATAAGTCAATTTCGATTTATTGTGTATTTATCTCAGTTTCACTGCAATCATTTCAGGAGGGGAAAAAATAGTTTTGCATGTTGGTGCCTTCGCGTTGCAAATGAGGTCGTAAAAAAAAAATGGTTCAAATGGCTCTGAGCACTATGGGACTCAACTGCTGTGGTCATAAGTCCCCTAGAACTTAGAACTACTTAAACCTAACTAACCTAAGGACATCACACACATCCATGCCCGAGGCAGGATTCGAATCTGCGACCGTAGCGGTCGTGCGGTTCCAGACTGTAGCGCCTTTAACCGCTCGGTCACTCTGGCCGGCTGAGGTCGTAAAATTAAAAATAATTTGTCAAACGTAATTTTTGATGTCCTGAAATAATTAACACGCTTCTTTTCGTCCTCTTATAATTTTCGTATAGCGTACGGAAGGCACCAGATTTAAATTGTTCTCGTAACACAGTATGCACCCAACACTTCGTACATCGATGAGGTTTCTTTTTATAAAAATAATAGTGTGTCAAACGTAATTTTTAATGTCCTGAAATAATTAGTTGGTTCGTTTGTTTGGGGAAGGAGACCAGACAGCGAGGTCATCGGTCTCATTGGATTAGGAAAAGACGGGGAAGGAAGTCGGGCCTGCCCTTTCAAAGGGACCATCCCGGCATTTGCCTGGAGCGATTTAGGGAAATCACGGAAAACCTAAATCAGGATGGCCGGACGCGGGATTGAACCGTCGTCCTCCCGAATGCGAGTCCAGTGTGCTAGCCATTGCGCCACCTCCCTCGCTCTGAAATAGTTAACATGCTTTATTTCGTCCTCTTGTAATTTTCGTATAGCGTACGGAAGGCACCATATTTAAATTGTTCTTGTAACACTGTACGCACCCAACACTTCCTACGTCGACGAGGTTTCTTTTTATATAAATAATAGGGTGTAACGAGGGTGATAACATCCATATTATCCAGCCTGCCGCTCCCTTGCAAAGAGCTCGACTGCAGCTTTTGCGGCGCGCCTGCGGTCCCCGTGGACACGGCTGCTCTTTTTTTTACCTGCCGGCAGAAACACCGTCCCGGCAAAAATTCTTGTCGCGGGCGAGCGCCCACGCTCGGTGATTGCTGCCGCCGCTGGTGAGCTTACAGCTGTCGCTATCAGCCAGCAGGGGCCGCGCGCTGCCCCGGGGACCCGGCAGCCAGCCAGCCAGCCAGCCAGCCAGCCAGCACCTGTTGCTTGCCCCCCCCCCCCCCTAACGCTGCTCTGCTCGGCCGTGCTGACTGCCCCCCTGACGCGGCACCACGAGTCACTGCAGAAGAGGCCAATTCATCCGCACTCGCCCTAACTGCGGCCACCGCCTTCTCAATGGTAATACAGCCAGCTTCAGGGGGGAGGCGAGGCGTGGGCTCATCAGAATCTCAGTCAGCGAAGCTATGTCTCAAGAGGCCTACCATTGAAACTGATGTTAAAACAAAAATGAAACGCAGCTAACGTCTGCGTTGTTGGGTATCGCCGTCTACCCCCTGGGCCTGATGTGATTTTCCACTCAAAAGTTGGTGCGGTAATGATGGCAGCTGCAATCAGAAGTCCAACAAGAGTTTTTCTTCAGTAATACACTGATACGCCAAAGAAACTGATATAAGCATGCGTATTCAAATATAGAGATATGTGAACAGACAGAATACGGAGCTGCGATCGGCAACGCCTATACAGAGTGGTCCATTGATCCTGACCGGGCCAAATATCTCACGAAATAAGCGTCAAACGAAAAAACTACAAAGAACGAAACTTGTCTAGCTTGAAGGGGGAAACCAGATGACGCTATGGTTGGTTCAAAAATGGTTCAAATGGCTGCGAGCACTAAGGGACTTATCATCTGAGGTCATCAGTCCCCTAGAACTTAGAACTATTTAAACCTAACTAACCTAAAGACATCACACACATCCATGCCCCAGGCAGGATTCGAACCTGCGGTCGTAGCGGTCGCGCGGTTCCAGACTGACGCACCTAGAACCGCTCGGTCACATCGGCCGGCCGCTATGGTTGGCCAGCTGGATGGCGCTGCCATAGGTCAAACGGATATCAACTGCGGTTTTTGTTAAATAGGAACCCCCATTTTTATTACATATTCGTGTAGTACGTAAAGAAATATGAATGTTTTAGTTGGACCACATTTTTCGCTTTGCGATACACGACGCTGTAATAGTCACAAGCATATGGCTCACAATTTTAGACGAAAGTTGGTAACAGGTAGGTTTTTTAAAGTAAAATACAGAACGTAGGTAAATTTGAACATTTTATTTCGGTTGTTCCAATGTGATAAATGTACCCTTGTGAACTTATCATTTCTGAGAACGCATGCTGTTACAGCATGATTAACTGTAAATACCACATTAACGCAATAAATGCTCAAGATATTGTCCGTCAACCTCCATGCATTTGGCAATACGTGTAACGACATTCCACGCAACAGCAAGTAATTCGCCTTCCGTAATGTTCGCACATGCATTGACAATGCGCTGACACATGTTGTCAGGCGTTGTCGGTGGATCACGACAGCAAATATCCTACAACTTTCCCCACAGAAAGAAATCCGGGGACGTCAGATCCGGTGAACGTGCGGACCATGGTGCTTCGACGACTAATCCACCTGTCATGAAATATGCTATTCAGCACCGCTTCAATCGCACGCGAGCTATGTGCCGGACATCCATCATATTGGAAATACATCGCCATTCTGTCATGCAGTGAAACATCTTGTAGTAACATCGGTAGAACATTACGTAGGAAATCAGCCTACATTGCACCATTTAGATTGCCATAGATAAAATGGGGGCCAATTATCCTTCCTCCCATAATGCCGCACCATACACTAACACTCCAAGGTCGCTGATGTTCCTTTTGTCGCAGCCATCGTGGATTTCCGTTGCCCAATAGTGCATATTATGCCGGTTTACGTTACCGCTGTTGGTGAATGACGCTTCGTCCCTAAATAGAACGCGTGCAAAAAATCTGTCATCGTCCCGTAATTTCTCTTGTGCCCAGTGGCAGAACTGTACACGACGTTCAAATTCGTCGCCATGCAATTCCTGGTGCATAGAAATATGGTACTGGTGCAATCGATGTTGATGTAGCATTCTCAACACCGACGTTTTTGAGATTCCTGATTCTCGCGCAATTTGTCTGCTTTTGAAGAGCAGATTAGCCGCGACAGCAGCTAAAACACCTACTTGGGCATCATCATTTGTTGTAGGTCGTGGTTGACGTTTCACATGTGGCTGAACACTTTCTGTTTCCTTAAATAACGTTAAGTATCCGGCGAACGGTCCGGACACTTGGGTGATGTCGTCCCGGATACCGAGCAGCATACATGGCACACGCCTGTTGGGCATTTTAATCACAATAGCCATACATTAACAAGATATCGACCTTTTCCGCAATTGATAAACGGTCCATTTTAACACGGGTAATGTATTACGAAGCAAATACCGTCCGCACTGGCGGAATGTTACGTGATACCACGTACATATACGTTTGTGACTATTACAGCGCCATCTATCACAAAGTGAAAAAAGTGGTCCTACTAAAACATTCATATTTCTTTACGTACTACACGATTATTTAATAAAAAAGGGGGTTCCTATTTTAAAAAACGCAGTTGATATCCGTTTGACCTATGGCTGCGCCATCTAGCAGGCCAGCCATAGCACCATCTGGTTTCCCCCTTCAAGCTAGACGAGTTTGGTTCTTTGTAGTTTGTTCGTTTGTTGCTTATTTCGTGAGATATTTGGCCCGGTCAGTATCAATGGACCACCCTGTATAAGACAACAAGTGTCTGGTGCAGTTGTTAAATCAGTTACTGCTGTTACAATGGCAGGTTATCGAGATTTAAGTGAGTTTGAACGCGATGTTACAGTCGGCGCAGGACCGATGGGACACAGCATCTTAGAAGTAGCGATGAAGCGGAGATTTTCCCGTACGACCATTTCACGGTTCCGTGAATATCAGAAATCCGGTAAAACATCAAATCTCCGACATCACTGCGGCCGAAAAAAAATCCTGCAAGAACGGGACCACAGCGATTGAAGAGAAGTGCAACCCTTCCTCAAACTGCTGGGCTATCAACAAGTGTCAGAGTACGAACCATTCAACGAAATATCATCGATATGGGCTTTCTGAGCCCTTGATGACTGCGCAACACAAAGCTTTACGCCTCGCCTGGGCCTGTCAACACCAACATTGGACTGTTGATGACTGGAACATTCTGCTTGATTGGATGAGTCTCGTTCCAAATTGTATCGAGCGGATGGAAGTGTACGGGTGTGGATACAGTCTCATGAATCCATGGACCCTGCATGTCAGCAGGGGACTGTTGAAGCTGGTGGAGGCTCTGTAATGGTGTGGAGCGTGTGTAGTTGGAGTGATATGGGACCCCTGATACGAGGCGTGTTTTTGAAGTAAGTACCATTTTGAAATTTAAAAAAAAGACGTGCTAAGATAGCTCAATAATTTTATTTTTACATGAGAGCCTGTACCTTATTCTACTTTTCTACATAATTTCCGTCAATATTGAGGCACTTGTCATTGTACCAGTTTTTGAATACCCTCCTCATAGTAGTCTGCCGTCTGACTTGTTAACCACTGCATCACCACTGTTTTGACTTCGTCATCGTCTTGAAGACGCTGACCGCCCAGGTGTTTCTTCAAGTGCAGGAACAGATGGTAGTCACTGGGCGCAAGATCGGAACTGTACGGAGTTTCCTGTCGAAAAGATGTGATGAAATCTTTGGTCTGATTCGCCACATTTCCTATCGAAAAGATCTGATGAGGTCTTTGGTCTGATTCGCCACATGTGGACGGGCATTGTCTTGCAGCAAAACGCTGCCCTTGCTCAACTTCCATGGACTGTTGCTTTGATTCTGGTGTGACGTAGGCCACCCATTTTTCGTCACCCGTAACAATCTGGCTTCAGAAATCATCACCGTCGTTGTGGTACTGCTCAAGGAAAGTCAATGCACTGTCTAAACGTTTGGTTTTGCTCACATCCGTCAACATTTTCGGTACCCAACGTGCGCACAATTTTCGGTAATTCAAGTGCTCGGTCACAATGCCATACAAACACTACGAGAAACATTAGGAAAGTCATCCCGCAAGGAGGAAATCGTAAAGCGTCTGTTTTCTCTCACCTTATTGTCCACTTCCTGCACCAAACTTTCATTAACGACCGAACGACGCCCACTCCGTTGTTCATCATACACATTCGTGTGGCCATCTTTAAGTGCTCACTCCCACTTTCTTACCGTTCCATCAGTCATAATGTTTTCTCCGTAAACTGCACAGATCTCACTATGAATATCGATCGCTTTTAGGCCTTCAGCACTAAGAAATCTTGTAACAGCCCGCACTTCACAGTCGGCGGGACTCACGATTATTGGAGGCATCTTAAACACTCAGTACACAAGGTAAACAAGGAAGAGTCAGACTGTAATGGCGTCAGTGCGTAGATTAAGGTACAGGCTTTCATGTTAAAATAATATTATTGAGATATCTTAGCACGTCTTTTTTAAATTTCAAAACGGTACTTACTTAAAAATCACGCCTCGTACGTCTAGATACTACTCTGATGGGTGATTCGTATGTAAGCATCCTGTCTGATCTCCTGCATCCATTCATGTCCATTGCGCATTCCCACGGACTTGGGCAATTCCAGCAGGACAATGCGACATCCACACATCCAGTATTGCTACAGAGTGGCTCCAGGCACACTCTTCTGAATTTAAACACTTCCGCTGACCACCAAACTCCTCAGACATAAACATTATTGAGCGCATCTTGGATGCCTTGCGTCCTGCTGTACAGAAGAGAGCTCCACCCCCTCCTGCTCTTACGGATTTATGGACAGCACTGCAGGATTCATGGCGTCAATTACCCAGCAGTACTTCAGACATTAGTTTAGTCCATGCCACGTCCTGCTGTGGCACTTCTGCGTGCTCGCGGGGGCGCCACATGATATTACGGAGGTGTACCAGTTTCTTAGGCTCTTCAGTGTAATAAACACGCTCTACCAAAAAGGTGTACGTTTATTCGCTGCTCAACTGGATCCTGTAAACGTGTTCGACGGTGCGCCGTAAAATACGCCTTACAACTCGCATACAGCATGATTAGCGAACATAATCAGTAGGCCACATCAACAGTAAAAATTTGTATACTGATATGAAGTGCTGCAATATGTGTTAAATTAGGCAGAGGCTGCATGCTAACGGAGGTTTCTGCGTAACGATGTTAATAGTCATAGGCTACATTGCCGTGCCGTTACGGAAGCAGGGCAGCTATGCCACGACATAAGTTACGAATGCGGACACTTCTTTGTCACCTACTGTACACCATAGACAGAACAGCACCCTCGCTACTGCTGGATACACGATTTCGCACTCGACTCTATTCTAATTTTAGAACCATACCAGATCCTACAGTACTGCGTGACCATCACGAACCAAGTGCATTCATCATTGAGACTGCAATTTGTGCTCTGCGATCCCACCTCCATCGGCGTTCACTCAGTACCGTTGCGACGGCTATCTTTGGGGTATTGTGGCAAACAGGACATTCGAAAGAAGGGCCCCACTTAACAGGTGCTTACACAGATACATTATTATAGCCTTAATCAAGCACCAATTTTGGAACTGGACAGCGGCTTACTACGTCGGGAGGCGGTCAGGCCGAGCAGTCTGGAAGCAATTGGAGGCGGCCCACGCTAAGTGCTGAGGCAGGAATGGACACCGTAACATTCACTGCCCCTGACAGCACTGTCATTAGAAATTAGTGGGTTGGTCCATAGGTTTGTAGCGTTTGGTAACAGATACTTATAACAGAGACTTGAGTCATCGATAACGTAATATTTACAACAGTCTTCCAACGCTGGGGTAACTTTTCGATACCGCGACTGTAGAAATCACGTGGTTTTGAAGCAAAGAGATCGTCGAGCCATGATCGGAGCGAATTTTCATCTGGAAAGGAAGTTCGCTGGAGAGCGGAAAAGGTGAAAATCCGAGAGTGCGAATAACCTCGACGCGGAATGACTTCGCAACACAACTCTTGTATAGTGTTTTTTGTCAGTCTAGCAGAATGCGTGCGGGCTTTATCGTGGAGTAGCATCGCTTCACGCAATCTTCCTGGTCATTGTTCTGCAAGACATCTCAGGCGTTGACATTAAATGTCAGGACTGACGATTACATTTCAAGAAAGCAATTCGTTATTACATCCCAGCGTCGCTGTTCCTCCGGATGCATAAAACTATCTGTAGTGGATGCGCTTAGGTCTTTGTAGGGGGAGTTTATTTGGAAGACTGTTGTAAATATTACGTTATGGACGACTCAGGGCTCTGTGATACGTATTTGTTACCAAATGCTACAAACCTATGCACCAACCCACTAATTTCTAATGGCAGTGCTGTTTGGGGCAGTGAGTATGATGGTGCTTTGTTTGGGCTCAATCATTCCTTTATTTTTCTTATGTTAGCATATATAACGTACAACACTTATAATTTAGGTGATGACTCAGTTGAAATTACAATGCTAGTGTGTAACATGTAATCGGAAATTACGCTCCAAAGAAGGGGTCTACTGTGCCCATTTCTTGGATGATACTATGAGAAGTTGTACTAGAAAATCTATCTGATACACCTTTCGTTTCATGATCAAGCATATACTACTCGACTCTGAGAGTTCTCTACGTAATGCTTTACAATACACCGCAGTTACAGAGGAAGCACAATAAATTTGCGCAAATATGCAGTGAGCATCTTACCGGTCAGCCATCACTCCAGGGTGAATGGCGGACAGTGGTGGGCTCGCGCGTGCCTGGCCGAAAGGCGAAGGTGGGATCTGGCCGCGTGGCGGCTGCCTTACCCCTTTCCAACAGGTACGGGGTGCTTCCTAGTGGTGATGACATCGTTTCCGAGCCACCACAGGATGCCTCGCCTGTTGGGCCAGTGGCCGATTCTCCGGCAAGGTCCCGACAGTCACAGAGGGCGGGCCTATTAGTTATAGGGAGCTCCAACGTTAGGCGGGTTATGGAGCCCCTCAGGAAAATAGCGGGTAGGTCGGGGAAGAATGCCAGTGTGCACTCGGTGTGCTTGCCGGGGTGTCTCGTCCGTAATGTGGAGGAGGCCCTTCCGGCAGCTATTGAACGCACTGGGTGTGACCGGCTGCAGATAGTAGCACATGTCGGAACGAATGACGCCTGCCGCTTGGGTTCTGAGGCCATCCTTGGTTCCTTCCGGCGGCTGGCTGATTTGGTGAAGACAACCAGCATCGCACGCGGAGTGCAAGCTGAGCTTAATATCTGCAGCATAGTGCCCAGAGTCGATCGCGGTCCTCTGGTTTGGAGACGTGTAGAGGGTCTAAACCAGAGGCTCAGACGACTCTGCGACTATAATGGTTGCAAATTCATCGACCTCCGGTATTGGGTGGAGAACTGTAGGGCCCCCCTAGACAGGTCAGGCGTGCACTACACACCGGAAGCAGCTACTAGGGTAGCAGAGTACGTGTGGCGTGCACACGGGGGTTTTTTAGGTTAGAGGGACCCCCCCTTGGGCGAAACGATAAAATACCTGACGGCTTACCAGAGAGGACATTATCATCGTTGATAAAGAACGTCCGTCCTCAGAGACCAAAAACAGGAAAAGTTAACGTAATATTGGTAAACTGCAGGAGTATCCAGGGCAAGGTTCCTGAATTAGTATCTCTTATTGAAGGAAATAGTGCGCATATAGTATTAGGAACGGAAAGTTGGTTAAAACCGGAAGTGAACAGTAACGAAATCCTAGACACAGAATGGAATATATACCGCAAGGATAGGATAAACGCCAATGGTGGAGGAGTATTTATAGCAGTAAAGAATTCAATAATATCCAGTGAAGTTATTAGCGAATGCGAATGTGAAATAATCTGGGTTAAGCTAAGTATCAAAGGTGGGTCAGATATGATAGTCGGATGCTTCTATAGACCACCTGCATCAGCAACCGTAGTAGTTGAGCGCCTCAGAGAGAACCTGCAGAACGTCGTGAAGAAGTTTCGTGATCATACTATTGTAATAGGGGGAGACTTCAATCTACCAGGTATAGAATGGGATAGTCAGACAATCAGAACTGGAGCCAGGGACAGAGACTCTTGTGACATTATCCCGACTGCCTTGTCCGAGAATTACTTCGAGCAGATAGTTAGAGAACCAACTCGTGAAGCTAACGTTTTAGACCTCATAGCAACAAATAGACCGGAACTTTTCGACTCCGTGAATGTAGAAGAGGGTATCAGTGATCATAAGTCAGTGGTTGCATCAATGACTACAAGTGTAATAAGAAATGCCAAGAAAGGAAGGAAAATATATTTGCTTAACAAGAGTGATAGGGCACAAATCGCAGAATATCTGAGTGACCACCATCAAACGTTCATTTCTGAGGAAGAGGATGTGGAACAAAAATGGAAAAAATTCAGAAACATCGTCCAGTACGCCTTAGATAAGTTCGTACCGACTAAGGTCCAAAGCGAGGGGAAAGATCCACCGTGGTATAACAATCATGTACGAAAGGTACTACGGAAACAAAGAAAGCTTCATCATAGGTTTAAGAGTAGTCGAATCATAGCTGATAAGGAAAAACTGAACGAAGCGAAAAAGAGCGTAAAGAGAGCAATGAGAGAAGCATTCAACGAATTCGAACATAAAACATTGGCAAACAATCTAAACAAGAACCCTAAAAAGTTTTGGTCATATGTAAAATCGGTAAGCGGATCTAAATCCCCTATTCAGTCACTCGTTGACCACGATGGCACCGAAACAGAGGACGACCGAAGAAAGGCAGAAATACTGAATTCAGTGTTCCGAAACTGTTTCACTGCGGAAAATCGTAACACGGTCCCTGACTTCAGCCGTCGCACGGACGCCAAAATGGAAAATATTGAAATAAACGATATCGGAATTGAAAAACAACTGCTATCACTTAGGAGCGGAAAAGCATCCGGACCAGACGAGATACCCTTAAGATTCTACAGTGATTATGCTAAAGAACTTGCCCCCTTTCTATCAGCAATTTATTGTAGATCGCTGGAAGAACGTAAAGTACCTAGCGACTGGAAGAAAGCGCAGGTCGTTCCCATTTTCAAGAAGGGTCATAAATCAGATGCGAATAATTATAGGCCTATTTCGCTTACGTCAATCTGTTGTAGAATAATGGAACATGTTTTGTGTTCTCGTATTATGACGTTCTTAGATAATACAAATCTCCTTCATCATAACCAACATGGATTCCGCAAACAGAGATCATGTGAAACTCAGCTCGCCCTATTTGCCCAAGAAATTCACAGTGCCGTAGACACTGGCGAGCAGATTGATGCCGTATTCCTGGACTTCAGGAAGGCATTTGATACGGTTCCGCACTTACGTTTAGTGAAAAAAATACGAGCTTACGGAATATCGGACCAGGTTTGTGATTGGATTCAGGATTTCCTAGAAGAAAGAACACAACATGTCATTCTTAACGGTTCAAAATCTGCAGATGTAGAGGTAATTTCGGGAGTACCGCAAGGAAGCGTGATAGGACCTTTATTGTTTACAATATACATAAATGACTTAGTTGACAACATCGGTAGTTCCGTGAGGCTATTTGCAGATGACACGGTTGTCTACAAGAAAGTAGCAACATCAGAAGACTCGTACGTACTCCAGGAAGACCTGCAGAGGATTAATGCATGGTGCGACAGCTGGCAGCTTTCCCTAAACGTAGATAAATGTAATATAATGCGCATACATAGGGGCAGAAATCCATTCCAGTACGATTATGCCATAGGTGGTAAATCATTGGAAGCGGTAACGACCGTAAAATACTTAGGAGTTACTATCCGGAGCGATCTGAAGTGGAATGATCACATAAAACAAATAGTGGGAAAAGCAGGCGCCAGGTTGAGATTCATAGGAAGAATTCTAAGAAAATGTGACTCATCGACGAAAGAAGTAGCTTACAAAACGCTTGTTCGTCCGATTCTTGAGTATTGCTCATCAGTATGGGACCCTTACCAGGTTGGATTAATAGAAGAGATAGACATGATCCAGCGAAAAGCAGCGCGATTCGTCATGGGGACATTTAGTCAGCGCGAGAGCGTTACGGAGATGCTGAACAAGCTCCAGTGGCGGACACTTCAAGAAAGGCGTTACGCAATACGGAGAGGTTTATTATCGAAATTACGAGAGAGCACATTCCGGGAAGAGATGGGCAACATATTACTACCGCCCACATATATCTCGCGTAATGATCACAACGAAAAGATCCGAGAAATTAGAGCAAATACGGAGACTTACAAGCAGTCGTTCTTCCCACGCACAATTCGTGAATGGAATAGGGAAGGGGGGATCAGATAGTGGTACAATAAGTACCCTCCGCCACACACCGTAAGGTGGCTCGCGGAGTATAGATGTAGATGTAGATGTAAAATTATCTGTGTGTACTACACTGCAGTGGAGTCGTGTTTCACCCATGTGATGATCCCTGGTACAAGGCATAAAGCAGGAAACCCTAAGAACTGAGAGAGTCTCCTATTTTACACCAAGTATCAGGGATGTTCTATTTTAATTTAATTTTTCCTGTGTTATTCAAACTTGGTTCTCCGAAATTCCCTAGAATCTCTCTGCTATTGTACTTCCCTCTGGTACCTTGGGAGCTTCGATAACAAAATATACGTTTCGGGAGGAGAGAAAGCTAGCAGAAGGGTCCACCGTAGAGTGGTGACACCTAATTGGGCGTTTGGAACTGCTTCTAGTCAGTAGAGATGGGCAAAACTGTTTTTTTCAGAGATTGGATCAGAACTGTTCACTCCCTGAAATGAATTAGCTCTTTTTCATGACTCACCACTCATTTACAATAGAAAATAAATGGAAGGCACATTGCCCTTTAAACTTGGTTTATTCCAGTACTATACCTGTATTTTGATCTTATTTGATCCTATTTTGAAGTAACACAGATAATGAGTAAGAATTTTGTATTGTTTATTGAAATTTACACGATATGACAAAGTTTTTGATTATTGATTTATTTTGCACTATCGTGGTTTTTTGGGTGATTGGAAAATGTTGTAACTTGAGATTTACATTAACAATATATTTGGCTATAATGTATTAAAATTTCATTAACCTCATACAAATACATCGCAAGCCATATATTTTTAAAGTGAACGTTTCCTTTCGAAGACGCCTAAAATCGCAAAATCCGTACCAGAATAAGAAAAAAAAATATAAATTTGACTGTAAAACGAAAGTGCTGCATATAGCCTTACGCAGAATAAAACAAGGAAAATATTGGTGTATCACATTTTGCGATACGTTTATCGGTTCGCTCGTAATTAAAGCGTAAATTCGAGTGTCCATAATAAAAATCCTATAGTAAGAGGAGTCATCAGGAACCTAATCTAATCAGTTTAAACAAATAAAAATAAAATAAAAACAATTGATGTATACATAACATAATAATGTAATATACATAGCGGTATTACTACGAAGAACAATATCCAGTGGGGACGAACTCCGATGCAGAGGCGCTGAGTCGAGCAGGTCGAGCCGCGAGCTGTATTACTGCGTGAGCTGAGACCGCAGAGACCAGAGTGACACCTGAGTCACTTTGCTCAACGCTCTGGCTAGAGTCGAGACGGTGGGGAGAGCGTTGAGCGGGCGAGTTCCGTGGGTGGGGGGGAGCGGTGAACTCACCCGCTCCGAGACAAATCGTCTGTTCCCTTGCGAGCAGGTTTTTGCAAGTAGTTCCTATGTTATCCGCTAGGTGGCTCTCTGTCCTGTTGCTCGCATCAACTGCCCAGAGGGCAGGACGTGCGACTGAAACGATCGCCGACAGAGTGCGATGCGAAGTTAAGCTGCGCCAGACACTGCACAGTGCGCACGGCAGACGACGCACAGAGACGGCACGGCATATGTGAAACACAAAATCCAATGGGGCACTGCACAATGCAGGCAGCCAAGGTAGAAGCAGGGCAGAGGCCGGCGCTGGCTGTGTTGTGTGGCGTGCACTGTGCTCTGACCAGAGGCGCTGCTGATATGCTCCGTCTCTCTCTCTCTCTCTCTCTCTCTCTCTCTGCCGTGGGAAACGTTTGGAGCTACCGTTCTTTTTTTCTGAATCACTGATTGTTCACTCCTTTGAAAGATTGAACTCTATGAATTAGTTCAAGAGCGGATCCCCCATCTCTACTAGTCAGGCAGGTTGCATGCCCGCTGCACCACCACATGATATTGCTGGCGAGTATTATACCTGGTGCTACGGACTGTCCTCGACTCATGCCTGCTCGAAGTAAAATGGGACCACGCTGTCTGCCAGGGAGTTGGCATAGGAGTGCAAATGCCCAGAGCTTGCTTTGAACTGGGCAGCGTTTTTGGGTCCGTTACGAGGGGACAGGACACAGGACGACCAAAAGTGCTTGACCATAAAATATTAGGTTGACGCGTAAGTACGTGCCGTTTTTGTTTTGCGTGTTGGTTTGCCGGTTGCTATACGTTTATTTATTGATTGTCATTTTTTATTTGTAGTTCACTGTTGCTGTTTCAGTTCACATTTTGTCATTTGGAGATAGCGAGTAGAGTTGTGTACACTAGAAAATGGTGTCTGGCACTTCCGATAGAGGGTTGACAGCAGAGGAGGCAGCCAGAAACATTTGCGCCATGTAGGGTTAACGTCATTGGGCAGAGCACGGCAACAAAATGGTTTCCTAGTGGATCGTTTGACATTAGTGACTCACTACGTCCAGGAAGACCTTCAGGGTTTGATGCAGAGTGTTAAAACGCATTAATTCACAGTGATCTACGTCAGCGTGCCCGAGAACTGGCAAATGTGGATGAACTGTGATCATTTCACCATTGTGCGGCACTTGCCTGCAGTAGGGAAGGTTCAAAAACCGGATATTTGGGTACCGCATGCTCTAGGCCAAAATCACAAAAACAAGCACGTGGCCATGTGCGCATCTCTACTTGCTCTTCATCAATTGGATCGTGAGCAACACCGACTATTCCTATCCTGTACCGTTACTGATGACGAGAAATGATGTCTTTATGCTGACGTAAGGAAAAGAAGGTAATTGCTGAGCAGAAACAAAATAGCAACTTCCCGTTGCACGCATCCACAGACGATAATGTTATGTATCTGGTGGAACAGCGACGGTGTGGTAAACTACGAACTGCTTTCCCCAGGTGTAACCGTCACTGTTGACATTTATTGTCAACAACTGAGACCTCCTGCAGACTAAGTCCAGGATGTTTGCACGAAGCGATGCTTCTCCACGACAACGCCCGCCCGCATTCTGCTAGACTGACAAGAACCACTATACGAGGGGGACGCAAAAGTAACTGGAATCGTAATGCTGCACATCGTGTACTTGTAGTAGCAGGTTGCGCCACCAGAGGGCTGTAGTAAGAGCTCTGCTGAGTCATTCTGCCACGCGGCGTCACCCAACAGTGAGAAGTGTTGTTTCTTTGGTAGGTCTTTGAGTGCATGTACAGTGCAGACGTGACACGAGGAAATGGCTAGTTCTTACGAACAACGCGCGGCAGTGAAGTTTTGTTTCTTGCTCGGAAAGAACGCAGCAGAAACTGTTGCGATGATTCAGACAGCCTACAAAGACCATGCTCTTAGTAAAACGCAAGTGTACGAATGGTTTTCTCGGTTTAAAAAGGGAGAAATGGTGGTTGAAGATCAGCCCCGTTCCGGTCGACCTTCAACTGCTCGAAGCGAAGACAACATCGACAAAATCCATGATCTCACCAGTGAAGATCGACGCAGGACAATCGACCAACTCGAGAACTTATTCGGATTGTCCTGAAGCTCAATTCAGCGCATCTTGACCATCGATTTGGGGATGCGAAGACTGGCAGCAAAATTCGTGCCGAAGCTTCTTACCGGAAATCAAAGGGATCGTCGCGTTCAAGCCTGTCTCGAAATGGACTCTTTCAAAGATGATCCACATTTTTTCAACAAAATCATTACAGGTGATGAGTCACGGTGCTTTGGGTACGATCCAGAAAGTAAACAACAGTCATCACAATGGAAGTCACCTGGCTCACCTCGACCAAAGAAAGCTCGACAAGTGAAATCGAATGTGAAAACGATGTTCATCTGTTTTTTTGACATCAAACGGATCGTACACTCTGAATTTGTCCCTGAAAACCAGACAGTAAACCAACAATTCTATTTGGAGGTTATGAAATGGCTTCGCAGAAGTTTGTCGCGAAAACGTCTGGCTTTGTGGGATTCTGGCGTGTGGTTCCTGCATCACGACAATGCTCCCGCACACACGGCTCTGTGTTCGCCAGTTTTTGGCCTCAACGAAGACGACTACCTTGAACCACGCCTCCTATTCGCCGGATTGAGCACCCTCTGACTTCTTCTTATTCCCGAGGATGAAAAGAGACTTGAGAGGAAAGCGTTTTGCGGAAGTGGAAGACGTAAAACGCAATGTCATGAAAGTGCTAGTAGGTATCATAGAGGACGAATTTAAAAGGTGCTTCGAACATTGGAATGAACGTTTGGACAAGTGTATTAATGCTAATGGAGAGTGCTTCGAAGGATATTAAGGTTGTATTTGAAAACAATAAAGTATACGCTTTCTAGAAAGAAATTCCGGTTATTTTTGGGTCCCCCCTCGTACAGAAACTGGGTTTGGAAGTTATTCCGCACCCACATCATTCACCAGATTTTGCGCCCTCAGATTTCCACCATTTTCAGCTCTCTGTCGAACTATTTTCAAGGATCTTCCTTTTCTAATGAAAATGCCCACCGAACATGGCTCGATGAGCTCTTCGCCTCGAAACTACGTGATTTCCACAGTAGCTGAATCGGAAAGTAGCCTCAGCGATGGCAGACTTGTAAACAGTGAAGTGGAACACGTTATGCACGACTAACGTCTCTGTTACGTGTATCTGTTGTGTTTATTAAACTTATGGAAGGCGCTACGAACTTATGCACAAACCTAACATTTCATGGGATATATTAGGCTTCCTATACCAAAAACAATATAAGAATAGGGGACATACCGCGCACCGCCACTGGCGCGCAGCATTTTGCAGGAACGTGGGCGGACTACTCGGCACGCCGCTGTGGTCAGCACGCAGGTCGGCCACCGACTGCTGGTGCCAAGTAGCACTTCCTGTCCGCTGACGTCGCGGACACTTTGCGTCTGTGACGCGCGCACGAGGCACATACGGTTCAGATCCGCACCGGGCAGCGTTTCAAACCAGAATGTCCCGTGTCCCAGTTTCGTCTCTGTACTGTCTGACACACGCGCCTTACAGTCGCGAAGATTTGGTACAACGCCAGTCACAAGACAATATAATTTAATCAATTTTTCACGCGAGGCATTCGCAGGCATCGTTTCTCATGAAATGACTTTGGTCACGTGATTTCTGCTGCACACGCTTACTCCTCTTCCCCCTGCATATTCTTCTCTTTCTTCTTCTCATCTTCTCTTTCTTCTTCTTTTTTTCTTATCACTTTCACCTACTTTTTCTTCATCCTTTCAATCGAGGTAGCAAAACTGTTACGGAGCCGGACTCACATTTCAGAGGAACAGTGATCAAAAGCCGTGAAGAAACTGGACTCACATATCGGAGGAACGGAGATCAAAGGCCGTGCGGCCGTTTTCATTTAATTTTTCTGTGGAGCCCTGTTTTTTTTACAGACTATGGTCGCGATATATACGTTGATCAGTAATGTGAAGAGGAAAAGTGGATGGCTGTAAGCACTATGGGACTCAACATCTGAAGTCATCAGTCCCCTAGACTTAGAACTACGTAAACCTAACTAACCTAAGGACATCACACACATCCACGCCCGAGGCAAGATTCGAAGCTGCGACCGTAGCAGCAGCGCGGTTTCGGACCGAAGCGCCTAGAACCGCTCGGCCACAAGGGGCCGGCAATGTGAAGAGGAAATCTCTCATAATGTACGTGTGGAGGGCAGTACTGTACAGGAAGAAAAAACCGGAAAAGAAGAGAATTGAAGAGTGTAAGATGTGGTGCTATAAAAGGACATTTAAAAATAGATGGACTCATAAGATAATTGTAATTTTAATTCTGTCAGAGACAGCAAAGGACTTGGAAGAGCAGTTGAACGGAATGGACAGTGTCTTGATAGGAAGATGTAAGATGAACATCAACAAAAGCAAAACGAGGATAATGGAATGTAGTCGAATTAAGTCGGGTGATGCTGAGGGAATTAGATTAGGAAATGAGACACTTAATGTAGTGAAGGAGTTTTGCTATTGGGGAGCAAAATAACTGATGATGGTCGAAATAGAGAGGATATAAAATGTAGACTGGCAATGGCAAGGGAAGCGTTTCTGAAGAAGAGAAATTTGTTAACGTCGAGTATAGATTTAAGTGTCAGGAAGTCGTTTCTGAAAGTATTTGTATGGAGTGTAGCCATGTATGGAAGTGAAACATGAACGATAAATAGTTTAGACAAGAGGAGAATAAAAGCTTTCGAAATGTTGTGCTACAGAAGAATGCTGAAGATTAGATGGGTAGATCGCATAACTAATGAGGAAGTATTGAATAGAATTGGGGAGAAAAGGAGTTTGTGGCACAACTTGACTAGAAGAAGGGATCAGTTGATAGGACATGTTCTGAGGCATCAAGGGATCACCAATTTAGTACTGGAGGGCAGCGTGGAGGGTAAAAATCGTAGAGGGAGACCAAGAAATGAATACACTAAGATTCAGAAGGATGTAGGCTGCAGTAGATACTGGGAGATGAAGAAACTTGCACAGGATAGAGTAGCATGGAGAGCTCCATGAAACCAGATTCAGGACTGAAGACCACAACAACAACATCAGATAAGGAATGAGGAGATTCTCCACAGAGTCGGCGAGGAAACGAACAAGTCAAAAGTATTTACAAGGAGATGGGACAGGATGATAGGACATGTGTTAATACATCTAGAAGATATTTCCATACTTGAGAAAACTTTACAGGGCAAAAACTGTAGGTGAAGACAGAAGTTGGAATAAATCTAACAACTAATTGAGGACGTAGCGTGCAAGCGCTAGCGTGGAGATGAAGAGGTTGACACATGAGGTAAATTCGTGAAGCGCCGCATCAAACCGAACAAAAGAGTGAAGACCAATAAATAAATAAGTAAACTGAATAGACCCTTGTCTACACATGATCTTCCAGCCGTGAAACCACATTCTTCTTCTTGGGTTCTAAAATTTTTTTCCAGTTTTCTTTTAATTACTTTCGCAAAAATTCTCATTAATGTGTTTGCAATACAAATTCCAGTCTTATGGAGCAGGAATGTAATGAGCAGATCTAAAAAATTAATATATAACTCCATATTAGAGAGTGTGGTTCTGTATGGAACGGAGACCTGGACAATTAACCTGAAGAACATTAAAAAATTACAAGCTCTAGAGATGGACTTCTGGAGAAAATCGGCAAGAATCTCCAAGAAAGAGAAGATAAGGAACACCGAAATAATAAGGAAAATGGAAATAAAAGAAAGAATATATGACGTAATGGATAGGAAGAAATTACAGTGGTACGGGCATGTACAACGAATGAAGGATGCCAGAATACCAGAACATACTGGAGTGGGAACCGGAGGGGAGAAGAAGAAGAGGACGACCAATGACCACCTGGCTCCAGAATGTACAGCACACAGTGAGGAGAATGGGCGCAGGGGAAGAGGACACGCAAGATCGAAAAACCTGGAGGAATATTTCGAAAATATAGTTTAAGAACGTTTATTCTTTGTATAGTAATTTCCAAGTAAATTATTATGTTGGAGATAAGCCTCTGAGGGAAAGCTCAAAATTAAAAAAAAAAGAATATACCCTAGTGCATTCAGAGCTAAATTTCACGCAGCTCAATGATTTTCCGCCACGCAATTGTCTGCCACGCCTCTCGTTTTCTTCACATACAAGGCCATCTGACGCATTGTTCATTAGGCATAATTTTGGCCTGGTCTTCTTTCCATGAGAAATTGCTGTATTTGTTGTCGTGTTAGTATCCCGTTATATGGATCGTCTATCCTGTCATAGCCACTAATGACCATTTTCTTTTTTATTTTGGTGTCTTCACTCTTCTGTCTTGTTTGATTTAGGGCACCACGATTTCCTGAGTCATGCCAGTTTCACCATCTCAGGGAAGCACCTGTATCGAAATCCTCAATTTTTTTTTACTGTGTAGGTTACTCTGTGTCCTCCGCGACATTTTAGTGTCTTCTACGGCTGTCTCCACAACCATGGGCGCTAGTCCTTCATGTCTTACAACATGTCCTTTCATCTCTCCCCTTCTTATAATTAAGTAGTGTTTTCCATACATTCCATTCCTCCTCAGTTTTGCAGAGAAGCTACTCCTTTCTGATCTTATCAGTCCACTACATCTTCAGCATTGTTCTACAGCACCACATCTCAAACGCTTCGATTCTCTTTTTTCTGGTTTTCCCATAGTCGATTATTTCCTTCCATACAGTACTGTGCTGCAGACGACATTCTGAGAAAGTTCGGTCCCAAACTGAGACCTGTATGTAATACAAGCACACCTCTTTTGGTGAGTAATACTCACTTTGCCTGTGCCATTTTGCTTCCAGGGTGTCCTTGCTTCGTCCATCAAACATTATTTTGCTTCCGAGGCAATAAAATTCCCTGTACCACTATCACTAACATGCGAACAAACACAGTGGTACCTCGAGTCATGAACTCAATTTGCATTCAAATACAAATTCTGCTAAGCCGAGCCAATTTTTCCATTGAAATTATTATAAATTCAATTAACCATTTTCCTCGTTATGCATTTCAGTATGGAAAAAATATATGAAACAAAATGTAGAGTACAACTTTCCCAGTCCGGAACCACACGGCTGCTACGGTCGCAGATTCGAATCCTGCCTCAGGATTTGAACAATTTTCCTCTTTTGGTTAATAGCTGCTGGCGTAGGTTGGTGACAGAGGAAGATTTGTTTTTCACGGAGAGTGAGACAATTGCGCGAACATTTCTGATTTTTTTTCTCTTATTTGTGTCTTGGAAACTGGTTTTATTTTTGGCTCAGTAGTTGGTATATGTCTTCCAATTATCTTCCGAAAATGGAAAACATATAAACTTTAGCTGGAACAGGGTCCACTTGAAACTTTCCTTTCGCGCCGTGCGAAATCGCAGTCGCGGCCGCAGCTAGAGTCTATGTGCTCTTGGCGATGTACAGCGTGTGAGACAAATTACCTGACGTCCTGGTCCACTGATTTAATTGAAAACGTCTACTGGTGACCCCGGATTAATTTTCTGCACTGCTAAACATGTAAAATCAGTCTAACTCAGTGCCGCCAGCACGCTTTGATCCCCGAGACAGGATTAAACTTCTCACCATTCCAGAGTCAATAATTAAATGCCCTGTAGCAGTCCACCCACTTTCAGAAGATTCCGAGCTTAGACCACTGGACCGGAATACATTTACCGAAAACTGTTCAATAAACCGTCTCCAACTGGCTACTAACAACTTCCCACCGATAACTCCACGACAGCAAAACAAGAAAAGAGTTTAAAGTCGTTAGGGAAAAAGTTAGTCAAACTCAGCACACTCAAATTCGCACGTAAACAAAAAAAAATTATTGCTACTATTATGTCTAGCCAAGACCGTCACCTTCAGCCAGCTAATGTCTCCACGCTCTGCAAATGGTTTGTAACATCCCCTTAGAAAAATTTATAAATGACATTGCTGGAAAACCTCTTACGTTATTCGATTTTCAAACAGCTGAGCAAAACTGAACGTACTCACACATTTCTCTCTTTACTTATTCTGATCATCACTAAACTGATACACAATATTTGTTTAGCGCAACGCAATCTGACTTTCAATAATCCCTACAGAGGAATGGCCCTGACTAACAAGAACCCATACCTTTCACGAATCGCTTACCTCACAAAAATCTTCGTTACTTGAACTACTGCAAAACAGAGAGCGCCAATACTGCCAGCTAAATAACAGATTCTAACTACTGAAGGCAATTAGTTCATGACATCCAGTCTTACAAATTTCCTTTTTATGACGGACACACGTCCAGATCGTCCGCTCTCAAAACTCCGCCATCTCTCCCCCCACATCCACCACTGCTGGCGGCTCACCTCCAACTGCGCAACGCAGCGCGCTGCTCACATCCAACTGCCCAATACTACAATAGCAAATATTCCAACAATGCAAATCAGCGACAGACTGCACACAGTACAGTCAGAGATTTTCATACAGAGCGCTACGTGGCGTTACCAACATAAAAACCTAAACAGCCTACTTACAGGTTCAAATGTCTGTGAGCACTATGGGACTTAACAGCTAACGTCATCAGTCCCCTAGAACTTAGAACTACTTAAACCTAACTAACGTAAGGACATCGCACACTTCCATGCCCGAGGCAGGATTCGAACCTGCGACCGTAGCGGTCGCGCGGTCCGCGCTCTGCTATGCTTCTTTTTACGGAAGAAGTCCACAATCACTAATCTGCAACAGCAACACTCGCACAAAAAAAAAAAAAAGACACGAAAGTACCTAAATACACTACAAGACAAAGAAAGAAGACGCACCACGAAGGAAATTATCCGAATTGGAAACAAAGTAGTAGATGTGATGTACATGTACAGACAAACAAATGATTATAATTTCAGAAAAATTGGATGGTTTGTGCAAGAGAAAGAGCTTCGCAAGTTCAGCAAGTCCGTGTGGAATGGTCGCGCGGTTAGAGGCGCCATGTTACTGACTGCGCTGCCCCTCCCGCCGGGGGTTAGTACCCTCCCTCGGGCATGGGTGTGTGTTTTGTTCTTAGCATAAGTTAGTTTAAGTAGTGGCTAAGTCTAGGGACCTATGACCTCAGCAGTTTGGTTCCTTAGGAATTCACACACGTTTGAACATTTTTTGAATGACGAGTTGGTCCACCTCCAGCCCTCGGCTTGGCATCGATTGATCCCTCCTGAGGGATATCGCCCCAAATTCTGTCCAACTGACACGTTAGCACGACAGAATACCGAGCTGGTTGGCGGGTCCTGTCCATAATTGCCCATAATGGTCCAAACATTTTCAGTTGGCGAGAGATCCGGCAACCTTGTTGGCCAAGGTTGGCAAGCACGAAGACAAGTAATAGAAGCTCTCGCTGTGTGCTAGCGGACATTATCTTGCTGAAATGTAATCCCAGGATGGCCGAATTTTCAGTAATGAGTCCCACTTCAAATTTAGCACCGATGACCAGTGAAGGCGTGTCTGGTGACGCCCTGGACAGCGGTGGGGTACGAATCTGACTGTGCCCGCCATGCGGTACCCCTTTGGCTGTCAGCCGCGGGAGCCTTACAGCACAGCGTCCACGATATTCCACGCCCCGTTTTGTTGCCTTTCACGGTAAGCTATACCGGGCAAGATAAGGCCCGTCTGCACACGGTGAGAGTTTATACTGCGTGCTTGCGAAACCCTGTCTTGCCCAGTAAGGTCGCCGGGTCTCTCCCCAGCTGAGAACGTTCGCAGCATAATGGGAAGGGTCCTGCAAGCAGCTCGGGATTTTGACGATCTAACGCGCTAATCCATCAGGAGGACATCTAGCAAGTCTATCAAACAACAGAAGCCGGCCGTTGTGGCCGAGCGGTTCTAAGCGCTTCAGTCCGGAACCGAGCGCCTGCTACGGTCGCAGGTTCGAATCCTGCCTCGGGCATAGATGTGTGTGATGTCCTTAGGTTAGTTAAGTTTAAGTAGTTCAAAGTTCTAGGGGACTGATGACCTCAGATGTTAAGTCTCATAGTGCTCAGAACCATTTGAACCATTCGAAACAATACAAATCTTAATAACCGCTTGCATAAGGGCCAGAGGTGGACCAGCACATTACTGAAAAAATGGTTCAAATGGCTCTGAGCACTTTGGGACTCAACATCTGAGGTCATCAGTCCCCTAGAACGTAGATCTACTTAAACCTAAGTAACCTGAGGACATGACACACATCCACGCCCGAGGCAGGATTCGAACCTGCAACCGTAGCAGTCACGCGGTTCCGGACTGAAGCAACACGTTGCTGACTTTTTACAGCTGCGAAGCTCTTACTCTTGAATAAATCGTCCAATTTTTTCGGAAATTGTAATCATTTGTTTTTCTGTATGTGTACATCACATCCACTTATTTCCAACCCATTCGGATAATTGCTTCGTTATGTGCAGTTTATTTTTATTTTTTATTTTAGAGTGTAACATTCGACATCTGCTCACACGAGAATGTACCTTCGATTGCTTTGCAGGCTTTCCGTAGCAGAAAATTAACATCGTTGATCACAAACGATCGCGAAATCCAGACGTCCAAAGTTATAACCGCTTTAAAACAAGAATCTCAGCCCAGAGAGCCCACAACCTGCCACCTCAACCACAAGAACACGGCCAGCCAACTTCTCGATTTCTGCAACCCCAAACCGTTCCACGAAATCAACGTTTCGATCTTCCACACACTCTGAATCAGAAGAACAGTCTATGCATTTTCTTTGGCCTTTCCTGGTCCCGCTGACACCACTTCTGCTAGTTGCTCCTTCCTGCCACGACTTTCAGAAGTTTCTCTGCAACAGGTGTTGGAAAATACTGACCGTAGTGCGAAAATTACTCGTCTTTGAAATCCATTAAGTCGGCTCCAATGACTATCCATTTAGGTGGACTATGTAAAGATCAGCTGGTCACCTTCTGGCAGTAGAAAAAAAAACCTCCTCTTCTGCAACCATAGACAACAGGACGACCAGGAAGTGATGTAACACACACACACCAAAATTTTCTGATTGCTGAGTGAAAACTTATCTAATTGGTGTTTACTGCTGCCTAGTTCTGGATATGTAGGCTTTTTAAAATGATTGAGCAGTATTATCCTCACACATCTGTGTTACACTCAAAGCATTCTTCAACTCTCATAATGGTATAAAAAAGAGTTCCCTAATAACAGACAGACTCAAATTTAACCACGATTGTTCCCCTAAACATTTTCACAGGTTCCGTGTCATAGATACACCTCCCCATTCTCATGGAGAAGAAGAGGATGACGAGGATGCAGATCAGTTTTTTTCTATGCCTCAGATTACATGAAAGTACTGTAGTCCTTTTACAAGCACATGTGAAATTTGGTCATCGGTTGCCAATCTGCTTGACGGCTTTGTTAACAACACAGAACCACAGAATTCTCTACTTGATGTACACCTACAGGTTCACCGCTGCCACAGGTATCCACGTCTAAGGCCAATACATCACTATCAGCGGACTACACAACCGTTTTATACATTTGATTTTACAACGTGTGTATGTGCACAAACAAACAAATATTCTAACATTTATTTTGTATCAATACCTGCATATTTCACGTAAGTATGAGCTGGCTGTATGACGTAAGCTGAAGGCAAATAAATTCAGTTTAAATATAGCGCTAGACACATGACTAGTCACTAGGTTAGTTTTTTTTCCTTTATTGTATTTCAATGTCCCATCTGGGCAGCAGCATATGCGCTGCTCTTCAGCCGAAAGACATTAATCATACAATAGAAGACATTTAAAATAACAAAGAAGAGAATATGGTGGGAAACATCATGGAAGAGAACGAAAAAGGGGGGCGACTGTAAAGTGGAGATAAAAACCCTAAAAAATTAGCGCACACAAAACAAAACCGCACATTGGATCATAAAAGTATCGACGGACGGACGGTATAGCACAGAACAATCACTGACAATAACAGTATGTACAAGTCCTGCACACAATTAAAACCACAGCTCTTGACACACAGGAGAACAGCACCAAACACAATACTGACGTAGTACACTGATGACAGTGAGCAAAGAGAGAGCATCTGCCAGGGGTGTACAGATGAGGGAGGAGGGAAGAAGGAGGAGAGGAGAGGGGGAAGGAGAGAAGAAGCTAGGGAGGGGAGGAGAGGGAGGAAGAAGGGAGAAAGGGGAGGAGATGGAGGGGGGAGACGGGCGGGAGGCGCGCCGAAGAGGGTTGGGGAGGGAAAGATGTGGGAGGGAAGCAGTCGAGCAGGGGTTGCAGGGACTCAGGGAGGGAAGGAGAAATATCCGCTCTGGGAGAAGGAGGAGAGAGGAGAAAGGGGGCCCTGGGGAGGGGGCGGAGAACTAGTCCAGGTTACAGTTGGAAGGAAGGTAGATGTCATGGCGAAGTTCAACATCCAGGAGGGGGAGGTGCTGAAAATTGCCCTGATGAAGGAGATGGAGGGTGTGGAGGTCTGGGTTACTGTACTGCGCGTCCACTAGTACCCATCACTGCCACAAGATTTCCTCCTCTCTACATCTGTTTCTGAAATCACACTTGTTCCTTCAGTAATATACAGGGCGATTATAATTAAACTTTCAAAACGCTGTAGGAATAACACCATTCGTCAGAATGGCGTCAAATTGCAATAGAGTATTGTCAGAGAAGGGGGAAAAAATATGGGAGAAGAAAAAAAATAGCGTGAAAATTGATCAGTAGATGGCGCTGTATGTACCAGAATACGTAATTGGAAATACTTGTCTTGCGCACGGCCGGCCAGTGTGGCCGAGCGCTTCTAGGCGATTCAGTTTGGAACCCCGCGACCGCTGCTGTCGCAGGTTCGAATCCTGCCTCAGGCATGGATGTGTGTGATGTCCTTAGGTTGGTTAGGTTTAAGTAGTTCTACGTTCTATGGGACTGATGACCTCAGATGTTGAGTTCCATAGTGCTCAGAGCCATTTGAACCATTTTGAACCATCTTGCGCACGACCGACTGAAGTTGGTATAAACACGTCGGGTAAACGGTTTTCCTTCTTTCGCGTCTGCGACGTTCGCCATGACTGTCTCAATGCAGGATCGCGCTCTGCTTGTAAGGCTGTATTACAAGAATGATGACTGAGCACACCTCGCTCTGCAATAAGTTCCGGACACTGAAGGGTTTGAAAAAAGGCACTGATTCGATGACTGCCGTTGGTCTGGAGAGAATGATTCGGAAATTCGAAAAGATGGGTTCTTTTAGTGTGCAGCTTGGTAGAGGGAGGAAACGAATTGATTCGACGTCAGTGGAAGCAGTGGCGACAGCATTGCAGGAGGAGACGAATGGTGGTGCACAAATGTGTAGTGCACGGAGAACTGCCCAAACATTGGACATACCCGTGAGTACGGTGCGTAAAATCCCACGGAACATCCTGCTTTGCTATCCATCCAAAATTACGCACGTGCACGAGTTGCTTCCTGTTGACCTGCCAGCAAGAGAGACCTTTGCCTTAGAATTTCTCGCTCGCATGGAAGTGGACGATGATTAGCCGTGGAAGATTTTGTGGACAGACGAATCCCACTTCCATCTGACAGGATATGTCAATACACAGAATTGCCGAATATGGGGAACGGAAAATCCACACGCAAATCAACCAGTATCACTTCATCCTGAGAAGGTCACTGAGTGGTGCGGGTTTACGACATCATTTATCACAGGGCCATATTTTTTCGAAGCCACAGGTGCTTCCGGTCCTGTTACTTGTACCGTCACTGGTAAGCGCTATGAGTGTCTTTTGCGCAACCCCGTCATTCCGGCTCTCCAACAGCGTGGATGTGTGGATGGGATCATTTTCATTCAAGATGGCGCACCTCCGCACATTTCAAATCCAGTTCAGCAGCTGCTGAAGCGCCATTTCGGAAATGCTAGAATTATCAGCCGCCATTTCCCTGCAGCCCGGCCGTCCCGATCACCTGATCTTAATCCGTGTGACTTCCGGCTGTTCGGCTATCTTAGATGTTGTGTTCAGTATCCCAATTGCAAACTTAGCTGCATTGAAGCCACGTATTGTGCAACACATTCTAAACGTCACCCCGAAAACATTTTGATCAGTTGTGGAACATGCTGTTTCTCGGTTTCAACTTATTGCAGAAAATAGTATACAGCATATCGAACATGTTTTGCGCCAGTCACACGGACATTAATAATCCGATTTGATTTTGATTGATGCATTTTATGCGGTTTTCGGCCTCAAGACAATTAAAAACTGATGCGATTGACAATGTTTATGCAGTTTATGCCCTCAGGACAACTAAAAACCGATTTTTCCTATCCAATGTGATATGACCTTGTCGTGGTGGATGGCCTTACGTAACTAACAGTATCACATCTGTACATCCATGCACACTGTTACAGTTTGTTTAACGCCATAGGCAGTGTTGTATGATTCATTTGTCTTTCGTAGTCGACCACTATTATATTATGATGCTTAGAGAGACTCTATTGCTGTCGTAGTTGTTGTTGTGGTCTTCAGTCCTAAGACTGGTTTGATGCAGCTCTCCATGCTACTCTATCCTGTGCAAGTTTCTTCATCTCCCAGTAACTACTGAAACCTACATGCTTCTGAATCTGCTTAGTGTATTCATCTCTTGGTCTCCCACTACGATTTTTACCTTCCACGCTGCCCTCCAATACTAAGTTGGTAATCCCTTGATGCCTCAGAACATGTCCTACCAACCGGTCCCTTCTTCTAGTCAAGTTGTGCCATAAATTACTCTTCTTTCCAATTCTATTCAATACCTCCTCATTAGTTATGTGATCTACCCATCTACTCTTCAGCATTCTTCTGTAGTACCACATTTCGAAAGCTTCTATTCTCTTTTTGTCTAAACTATTTATCGTCCACGTTTCACTTCCATACATGGCTACACCCCATACAAATACTTTCAGAAACGACTTCCTGACACTTAAATCTATACTTGACGTTAACAAATTTCTCTTCTTCAGAAACGCTTTCCTTGCCATTGCCAGTCTACATTTTATATCCTCTCTACTTCGACCATCATCAGTTATTTTGCTCCCCAAATACCAAAACTCCTTTACTATTTTAAGTGTCTCATTTCCTAATCTAATTCCCTCAGCATCGCCCGACTTAGTTCGACTACATTCCATTATTCTCGTTTTGCTTTTGTTGATGTTCATCTTATATCCTCGTTTCAAGACACTATCAATTCCGTTCAACTGCTCTTACAAGTCCTTTGCTGTCTCTGACAGAATTAGAATGTCATCGGCGAACCTCAAAGTTTTTATTCCCTCTTCCTTGGATTTTAATACCTACTCCAAATTTTTCTTTTGTTTCCTTCACTGCTTGCTCAATATACAGATTGAATAACATCTGGGAGAGGCTACAACCCTGTCTCCCCTTCCCAACCACTGCTTCCCTTTCGTGTCCCTTGACTCTTATAACTGCCATCTGGTTTCTGTACAAATTGTAAATAGTCTTTCGCTCACTGTATTTTACCCCTGCCACCTTCAGAATTTGAAAGAGAGTATGCCAGTCAACATTGTCAAAAGCTTTCTCTAAGTCTACAAATGCTAGAAACGTAGGTTTGCCTTTCCTTAATCTAGCTTCTAAGATAAGCCGTAGGGTCAGTATTGCCTCGCGTGATCCAATATTTATACGAAATCCAAACTGATCTTCCCCGAGGTCGGCTTCTACCAGTTTTTCCATTCGGCTGTAAAGAATTCGCGATAGTACTTTGCAGCTGTGACTTATTAAACTGATAGTTCGGTAATTTTCACATGTGTCAACACCTGCTTTCTTTAGGATTGGAATTATTATATTCCTCCTGAAGTCTGAGGGAATTTCGCCTGTCTCATACATTTTGCTCACCAGATGGTAGAGTTTTGTCAGGACTGGCTCTCCCAAGGTTGTCAGTAGTTCTAATGGAATGTTGTCTACTCCTGGGGCCTTGTTTTGACACAGATCTTTGAGTGCTCTGTCAAACTCTTCACGCAGAATCATATCTCCCATTTCATCTTCATCTACATCCTCTTCCATTTCCATAATATTGCCCTCAAGTACATCGCCCTTGTATAGACCTTCTATATACTCCTTCCACCTTTCTGCTTTCCCTTCTTTGCTTTTAACTGGGTTTCCATCTGAGCTCTTTATATTTATACAAGTGGTTCTCTTTTCTCCAAAGGTCTCTTTAATTTTCCTGTAGGCAGTATCTATCTTACCTCTGGTGAGATATGTCTCTACATCCTTACATTTGTCCTCTAGCCATCCCTGCTTAGCCATTTGACACCTCCTGTCGATCTCATTTTTGAGACGTTTTTATTCCTTTCTGCCTGCTTCATTTACTGCATTTTTATATTTTCTCCTTTCATCAATTAAGTTCAATATTTCTCCTGTTACCCAAGGATTTCTAGTAGCCCTCGTCTTTTTACCTACTATATCCTGTGCTGCCTTTACTACTTCATCCCTCAAAGCTATCCATTCTTCTTCTACTGTATTTATTTCCCCCATTCCTGTCAGTTGATCCCTTATGCTCTCCCTGAAACTCTGAACAACCTCTGGTTTAATCAGTTTGCTACATTTTGTAATTATTTATTTTTCTTCTGCCATACGTTTTTCCCCTTCTCCGATAATATTCCGTTCCAATTTGACGTCATTCTGACCAGTGGTGTTATTTCTACAGAGGTTTGAAACTTTAACTTTATACTCATCCTGTATTACCATGTGGATGATAAAAGATTTGTTTGAAAACAGTTAACGATAGATCACATAATGTATTTTTTATCATTGGAATTGTTCGTTTTCCAAAAATCAAATGGAGCTACACTTTGATTTACAAAAGACCCGTTTGCCACAACACATAACGACTCTCTTCACATTGAAACTTCACGCATACTGCAACTGTCAAATAATTAAACTGTGAATCATCTCGACATGGTTGTCATTTTATCCCAGTTGCGCACGTCTAAACACGTCTGCATCCCAAGAACGCTGTCAAGCATCTGGGATGTGAGGCAAATATGATGCCCAGCGTGCGAGCAACACAAGCAACTATAATTCACCAACCATTGCCAGTAGGCAATAATTATTTTTACTGCTGGATACAGCTTAATCAACTGTTGCTGCACAACTATCGACGCTCAATATGCAGTCAAACTAAACAGTAAACTTATAAAATATCAAAAAACAGTAATTAATATGACGTGTGATGATACAGGATCTTCAACTCTGAACAAAGAGGACAGGCTGCTACAAGTAGGAACCCAAGAGCCCATCAAACTACTTACCGAGTCCCCAAAAGACTGCAGGTAATAATGGACAGCTAGACCTGGCCAGTTACAAGCCCCAACGCTAGATCCCTGGGGAAATGGTAAAACTGACAGAGAAATCAGTATTTGTTCTGCCTGTCACAATCTTGTTAGAGCCTTGCTTCTTACTGGAAACCTGGACTTGACTCCACTGCAAATTTCTTTGATCTCAGTTTGTGCGTAACAAGCAAGAGAACATGCAAATTTCGCAAGTGGTTTTTGAAGACCAGATATAAGATTACCTGTTGCACAAAACGACATAAGGAACATAAATACCCAACATACATCGCACGTAATAAACCTGATGTTAAATGAGAAAATGTTGCACTTGTGCTAATGGCACAGAAGAATACATTGGCATGAGAACTATTAAATTACCATTGTCAGAACTATATCCGAAAGCCAATACTGAAGAGCTGGCGGGATAGTCTTTCCCTCACAATGTGACTCTCGTTTCTAGGGTGCTTCATTGCCATCAACTTGTAATTTCTTTAAAGGTTTAGCATCCATGTTTGCAACTTTTTCTCTCTTTCACAGTCATCCTTCTTACTCTGATCCACAAAAGTGTCCGTTATTTAGGAACGCACATTTTCAATAATTTGTCAGCAGCCATAAACGGTTTAACTACAATGAAGCTCAGTTTAAAAGTAGCCTAAGAGATTTATTATTGGCCAACTCCTTCCCATCCATTGATGAACTTCTTAGCCAAATATGTGTTAATAACATAAATGTTAACAATATCAAATAATGTGAGTATTATGTACAACATCACTTGTGTACAAATTCAGTGCAGTTATGTGACTATTGTAAATAAGAGTTTTAAATTATTTTTTCTATTTGATGATGTGTGGCCATAATAGCCTAAGAATTATCACCTACACCTCAGTGTGTTGAAAATTCACTTGTTATGTGACAAGTTTGTTATGACCTTTTAGATGAAACTATGTTTAAGACTTTTGAGTCATTCCATATCCATCAAATCCATGACAACCACTTGTGATCTGTGGAAGGACTTTAATATATCTGTTCTTCTTTGTAAATATTTTTTGTGTATTCTTATTTTTCTGATATGTTCTACATCCTGGAGTATCTCCTCAACATCGATGTATTGGAACGAAAAATACATCTAATCTAATCTTTGCAACAAACATGTTCATAATCCAAAGTTATTATTTTCTGAACCATTTCAGTGACTTGTTGACGTTTTCAGCCTTTTGTTCCATATGACCGCAAGTTATTTCTGCTACCTTTCCAGATATTTCTTGCATTTGTAGATCTAGTTTTTCAGCTGAACGAAGTGGGTTGGTAGTAAGAAACTAGACTCATATTTGGGAGGCAAGTGCCTCAAATTCCTCTACAGTCATCCACATTTTGGTTGTTGTGATTTCCCTAAATCGCTTAATAAGAAAGCAGGACGATTTCTTTGAAAAGAACATGGCCAAATTCCTTTCTGTTGTTCCCCAATCGAAGCTTGTGCTCCATCTCTAATAACCTCATCTTCAATAAGATGTTAAATCCTACTCTTTCTTCCTTGCTTTGTGCTTTTTCATACCTTTTGTGTACACAGACTAGCCTTTCCAGTTGAGGTGATGGTGGTCAAGATATTGAATAGAACTGAAGAACTCATTACAAAACAGACCTTGCCTTCTTTGGGGTAGCGATAAAACACAGTAAATCGTTGTATAATACTCTGATCTCCATTGCATTTTATGTGTTGCTTAATACGTACACCTAAAACATACCCACAACATTATACTACCTTGTCTACTACCTAGTGACAAGCAAAACTTTTTAAATATACAGTCTGCACTGATGCATTCTTTTTTCAGAAAATTTAACTGAGATTAACAAGCTGAACTATTAAACTTTAATAACATTGTGGTACAGTAATGTACAATGTACAGAACAAAAGCTTAAGATAGCATCAGAAATTTCCATGACTAAATTCTGTTTGTTGAGGACGAAAAGAATGGTCTGTCATGGGAAAGAGGTAAGTTGCCCTGTTGAATACGTTCATGCTGTGCAATAGCATACAGATACATGCATGATATTCCAATAGTTGTTTGAGTGACTGCACAAGGAAAGTTACTGAACTTTTCTCTTATTTCTTTTGGATAGCTATTGTTAGAGTATGTTCTATAGCGCATAGTCAACCTCTGGAAATTGTATGCAAAGAATTTTTTACCCTGTACAGGAAAGTAGCTTTGTTGTAGCAGTATTAGCAGTCATTCAGACTTTATATTAAAATGGACATCATATGCAAAAGGGGTAGAAGACAGTAAACTTGGTCAATCATCACTACATATACTCCCACTCCACACACTTTTTTGCACAGCATGCTGTATTTCACATTATGAACCTTGATGAAACCAGCCAAATAATTTTGTCCTATTCCCTTCTAACAATTTCTTTAAACAAAATAAGCATGTTAATTATTGCAGAAATTTCAAAATTGAATTTAATATCTTAATAAAAATGTAGAATTATTACAACACCAAAATTAAAATAATGATATAAAATGTAATCTTAAAAGATAGCAAGTCCAAAGCTTATTGCTACATTCAAAATTTGTTAAATTATAGTCTGTCGCCCTTAGACCTTATCCCCTAAAGAATGACAGTTATTTTTATGTGAAAAATTAAATAATAGCAAGATTAAATATAAAAAATTACATTTTTCTTAAGAACTAGGTATCGCAGGAAATAATTAGGATTTCATTAATATTATGTTATATCAACTGTGAATTAATTGTAAATCAATCTAAGTCAAGATCAGTAAGAAAAAACAAAATTTTTTAGAAAAGCTCAGTCAAAAGGAACAATAAATTAAATTTACTTTATTAAAATTAAATATTTATTTCGTGATCAACACACATGATAAATAAACTACAGTAAAGAATCAGTACTACCATCTATAGCAAAATAATTAATTCAATAAAATTATTCCTACTAATGAGTAAAATAAACAAAAACAGATATAATCTAACCAATAATCAAGATATCCTTATTAGCACAACAGAGTTTTCAGTGAAAGTGAAATACTTAATTACTAAGTTTTTTCTTGAATCGCCTCCTAGACACTCTTTCTATTACAACTAATATGTTATGATTTGTCTCATTAGACTTGAACCTATCATATTAACAGAATTTAATATAATAATCAGTAATGCTAACCATGCTAAAAACCCTCCAAATGTAAACAGGAGAACCATTGGAAGCACTCATAGTAAGGGGTGACTAAATTTGAATTCTGTTCCATAGATCGTTGCTAGTTAAGTTAATACTTCAATTTGTGTTGGTATGGAAATACTTACTGTAGTTGATGGAAAGTTTGCTCAAGTATCTACAACTATTTTATCAAAAACATGTTGTTTGCTCATAAATAAATCTTATCAACTCAATTGATAATATAGTATATATCATTCCTATGCTCCAGACGATTCATTGCTTCACTTTCTTGACTTTTGTTATGCAAAATAACACAAAATTCTACTAAAATTGTAATGTAAATTTCTATGTAACTGAAGAATCAGAACATATGTTTTATAAAATAGAGTCATCACCTCCTGCAGGCTCAAAGAAAGATTCATTTAAGTTCTGCTTAGTTAATAGTACAGTAATAGTACCTACAAATTGCAAGTGATAAAAAAGAAGAAAAGCTGTAATAACAACTAATCATAGTAATGACAGTATTTGGCCTAAAGTAACACTTTCTGATAGTATATTATTTCCTGTTGTAATAAAATTTGCAACACCTAGGAGTGATGATACATCTGCTAAGTGTGATGAAAAAACAGCTAAATCTACTGAAGCTGCTCTGTGAATAATAGCACCTGACAGAGCAGGATAAGCTGTTCATTCTATAATAACATCGATATCTACTACAGAAGATGTAAGGACAAGTGTTAATGATGAAAGTACAGATCAAAATCTTATATTATTTATCCAAGAAAATACTATATCTGGTACTCCAATTAACAGTATAAGTCAATTACTTAACCCAATAATTATAAAAGTGTTGGTAGAATAACATTTGGGATAGGATGTCAAAGATGCAAGAAAGACATGAGTATTGTGAGTAACATTAATGAAACAACTGCAGAAGTTGTTTTAATGTTTAACAAAGCATTCAACTTGGTTTTTCAAGAGTTTACAAATAGCATTAGCTTTGCATGTTAATAGCTGATTTTGGGAACTGAAGTGATCATTAATACATTACAACTCAAAAAATGACTGTTGTGGATTTCTTTTTTAACTCAATTATCTTGCCTCAAAAATTCCTGCAACGAAAATTTACAGGGACATCACCATAATAAGAGCAATCCACTCAACCATTGTTTGCCGCCATGATGCATATCAAACAGAGCATGTTATTGGCATGCCCCAGCAATCATCACTTCAGGCATAGAAGACAGATTAAGACACACTAACAGAAAGGCTATAGGACGAAGTGCTCAAGAATAGATATAGGATGTTACAGCTTCTTTCAACTTTTCCTGTTACTGTAATATTGAATCATACAAAAATAAAACCAATATGCAAATAAAAAGTAAAAATTATATTTTTAGAATCATAAAAATAGCAAACAGTTCTTACACTACAGAATAAACATTCAAAAATGATGAAAATGATTACATACAAACAAATTTCAGTAATAACTTCAGATCTCAGTACTGCAGTTATAGTAAAAAAAAGTATGGGAGATTAAGGTTTAATGTCATTTAGACATTGTGATTATTACAGACAGAGCGCAATCTTAGAATATTTCAAGCACGGGGAAGAAAATCAGCCATTCCTTTTCAAAGGAACCATCCTGATATTTGTGTGGAGAAAATTAGGGAAATCGTTGAAAACATAAATCTGGATCACTGGACACAAATTTAAACCATCAGCCTCCCAAATGCAAGTCCAGTGTGCTAATGAATTTGCCACCTCACTTGATGCAGTTGTACACTGGCATGGAAAACTTAAGTAACTCACATGGTGTGTCACTGACAAGTAATATAGCTCAGCGAAACTTAGACCATACACAGAAAGAACTGCTTCAGCATTGTACAGAAGGTAACTGAAATAAATACACAATGAGACACAGAGAACTGACACTTTTATTCAAAGAAAATAATTGCACTGAAGTTGCTGCAATTTATGACAGTCCCCTGAACATTACAAAAGGCGAGACATGGTTCTTAGTAGGGCGTGTGATCGCCACACATGGCACTGCATGTTCTGCAATGTGCTCCCATGCTGGCCACAAGGTTGGCAAGGACTTCATGTGGTAAGACATTTCATTCCTCTGGAGTTTAAACTATGTGTGCAGCATCCTTCACTCACATTATTGTTTATTTTGCTACATTTTATTGATAATATAGTGTCAAATTAGATAAGTTGTAACATGGCAGATGTACTGGAAACTGTTTCTTTCAAAAGGTTCAAGTTATAACATATTACAAAAGCATTTTTCAGTTGCACTTAAAATTGTTCTGTGCAAATCAGTCTATTTTGATTATCGATTATATTTTATTTGTTTTTTGTTTCTCCCATTATTTAATTGAAATAATTAATTTCCATTAATTACATTTGATTTGTTGTTATAATTTGTTAGAAATATAACTGGATTATGAATTAAATATTGAAGTTCAGTAAAGTAAATTGTATTTATTGTACAATGTGTACCATCTATCTCTTTGCCTTGCCTTTTTGGATTTAGAAAGATTTTTTATTCAATTGGACACTCACCTGTGTTTGAGGCTCTAACACAATAAAGAACAGTGCAGGTGCAGGTCTATATTAAAGTCTTAAGTAATATATACGAAACTTATATAGCGTTTGTGAGTATTTCTGAAGAAACATATGAATTTCCCATTGTCAAGGGTGTAAAACAAAGTGACTATATCTCAGAAACTCTTTTGAGCAGCCCTAGAGAAACCAGTGTCCAAATTGCATTGCAAAACAAAGGCAATCCAAATTCTGGCTCTGAGCACTATGGGACTTAACATCTATGGTCATCAGTCCCCTAGAACTTAGAACTACTTAAACCTAACTAACCTAAGGACAGCACACAACACCCAGCCATCACAAGGCAGAGAAAATTCCTGACCCCGCCGGGAATCGAACCCGGGAACCCGGGCGTGGGAAGCGAGAACGCTACCGCACGACCACGAGATGCGGGCAATCCAAATTCTGGGAAAGATATTAAATAACCTGTGGTTTGCTGATGATGTTGTTTTATTTGCAAACTGTATAGAGAAACTTCAAATACTGATTAGTGAACTTTTGTTAGTTGGTCTAAAAATACTATGATAAAACCAACAAGATGATGAATGACTGAACACCAGATGGAAATATATACTGTTGGAAGCAGTTTCTCGGAATATGTCTATTGGGTCAACTTGTAAATATGAAAGGGGACTTAAAACCAGAAATATTAAATCAGGCTGGCAAGCTTTTGGCAGATATTCGTTAGTGAAGCATGGACATTAAATGAGTTCATTGTTAGAAAAGTAATAGTAACCCACAGAGGAATAGAAAGATCAATGTTAGGCTACACAAAGAAAAACAGGAAAGGAGCAGCTGTTATATGATGGATAACACGTGTCAGTGACATAATAAAAAGAGCGAACACCTTCAACTGCTCTTACGCTGGTCATGTCGCTCCAAGAAGGGATGATAGATGGTCAAAACAAGTACTAAAATGGAGCCCAAATTATAAGAAAAGAAGACCTAGGCGACGAGCACCAGACATATGGGTCGGAGACCTAAGAACAAAGCTTCAATATTGGCAGATATGGAAGAACCTGCAGATATCGTATGTTGTGTGCTGACTCAAAGAGGTCATATCACAAAGTAATCTAATTGGCTGATGATGATTATAATTCCATGGATCTCTGAAGAAAAATGTTCTCTCTGTTCACAAGTTGTAGACTGAAATCATCGTATTCTTTTTACTATCCAACCAATAGGAGCAGGTATTAGTTCACCTACATACGTCTTTGTCAAGAAGAACAGATGGAATAATTTACTGGCAGCGAACATGAAAGAACGGAACATGGAGAGGTGTTCCCATCATCCATGTTACAGATGACTATCTGTAACGCAGGTGATGGGAACACCTCTGACAACATAGTTGTCATATGCCTTGTCCATCGGGTTCTTCTTTTTTTATTACATTTTTCCATCTCTCTTGATGTCTATGGACATTGTCTTCGGAATTCACTTCAGAATAACAGACAATGATCATTAGGTGTCGCCTAGACTGGAAGATCTTAACAACAAATATTCAGGTTGCATTGTCACCTACTTTCGCTCAGAAATAGCCTTGTCAAATGACGAAGGCTGTTTTTGTCAGACTCGTTTCTGACAAGGATTACTTTCGTAGAACCGCTCTATCTTTGAATAGCTGTCGCTCAGGACGAGAGTTGATTCTGCCATATTTTATTAATGCGTATGGTGAACCTTGGGCATGGAATGCGCTGAAACCACGAAAATGACAAGGTCTGTTTTTGTAATCATCTCTCCAAGTTGTCCTTTCTCCTTTCTTTGAAATGTCCTTCAACAAACAGCAGCGGCTGAAAATATTTGTCAATCGCTCTATATGCTCCAATAATACTGTGCTTCTTGGTGTCTCTATAATCCCCAGAGACGACGAGTTTATACTAAAATACGTCGTGTCGAAGTAGCGCGTCCGCTGATAAGTTTTCTAAACTCTGTTTTTAAGTTCGCGGCTTCTTTCAGTGACGTAATGTCTGTGACCTCTCCTAGATGTCCTACTCATCTTCTAGTATCTCAGACAGACACACACACTGACCTCCTTTCTGAAGAAAAGATCAACCTCTGACAGATAGCTAATCACCTACTAAACGTAGATAGTAATGAATATATAGCGGGTTAAATTGCTGCTAACGTTGATGCGCACAAAGAATACCCTGCGAGACCATGAAATGCCACTGGTTTCACGCAGCTCAACCAACAGATGCCATCCTAAACAGAGGCACTCATTCAACTATTGTTACATCTAAACATGTCCGTCACAGGTTAAAATTTTGTCATTCAGCAACTAGCGTGTTCATTGTTTTCTACATTCCTGCTCCATGTGCATAATCTCAGCGACAGATTTGACTGTGCCATATTCGCCATTCTTGTCATTACCCTTCGTCGGAAGCTACTGTCTCCACTGCTGTTGCCTCTCGGCCGCTAACACACATCATCTCAGAACTACACCCACATCAGCTGACCACCAGCAGCGCCAGGAGTGAAGCCCTTATTACACCATCACCACCTCCACCAGTGACAGTGCAGACATTATTATCCGTGAAGAAATGTCGCAATATACGTCAAAAGCAGCAGCTTATAAAACCAACGCGTAATGACAGTGAAATATATGTTTCACGTCGTACATCACAACCATCTGTCTTAAATACAATCGGTCGGTATCTGCTACATTTTTGTTTGTTTTCTTATGACTGCTAGCCCGTTCCCAACCGGAACACAAACATCAGAACAGGAAAAAAAAAGAAGATATGCTTCTATATTATTTCGTCTGTCCTTAGCACTTAAAGGCGGAGATGTTAGTTTAGGAGAACAGGAGACGGTTTTCTGTGATTCATCACCAAAAGAAGATAAGTGTTAGGCGAAATAAATAAGTCGTCTTGCCCCAACAAAACTTTATTCCAAAAATATGAAAAAGAGAGTTATTTCAATTTAAAGATAGCCGACACGTCGTTTGATGAGTCCCTATCGCTGTGACGTTAGTCCGAAACGCAGCCAGACCTCATATCAGCCAGCAGCCATAAAGAATTTTCATCATCGGAATATCGGGCGCTGAGGGGACCTGAAGTAGTGGCTTGCAGATTCTGCTCACCACGCTCTGTGTCTCCAGCCTGTATTAAATTCCAGGCCAAGCGGTAGTGTTTTATGAAGTAAGAGAATGGAAGGAATGACATTATTGGCTAGGTGACCCTTCAGGGTCAGTCGCCAGCTGAACTGAAGCGGTCTTCTCCCACTTTCTCTCACTTTGTAAAGATGTGAGGAAGGGGTGTCAAAAGCAAATGGAGCAGATGCTCGTACTGATCGAGTGTACAGATTAATATGGTTAACATCGTGTTTCCGTTGTTAACGTACCATCACACTGCAACCGACGCTGGAAACAGGTTTCGGATTTAGCTTAGTGGTTCGTACATAGCTGAAGAACGGAAACAGTACGCTGTCAATATTCCTCTGTTGGTAAAACAAATTCGGAAGATAGGATATGTACCAAAAGAATTCAGCCGCCCACCTCCGGAACGTAGAGCGTAGTGTCTTTGGTGATAGTGGTTCGATCGTCAAATGAGGAAGTCAGACACGACAGCTTCCCTGTTAACCTTCGAGAGGAGTAGGCTATGCACTAGAATGCAGTGTCGGGATCTTTCTTTGTTAGATTAATGCCAAAAGTAACATGAGTACAGACAATGGAGCTCAGATTACCAAAAATCCTTCTTTCCTAATGAATCTCGCTTCTATTTGGACTAAAGTAATGGCTGGAGTTGCCTTAGATGCTAGGGCGGTGAAGAACAGTTCCAAGAATGTGTTCTTTAGTAACCTGCCACAGCAATACCATTACTTATTTATCTTGAATGCACCTACGAATTGTTGACACTCTAAACAAGGGTCACTGGATCAATGCAAGGGATGTGGTAGGGTACGAACTGAACACCGCTTCATTTCAGAGTGATCCGGAAATTGTACTGAAGAATTATGTACGTCCACATGTTTCATGAAACATTTGAGACGTCTTTCTTGCCTAGAAGATATTTACTTTTTGGACTGCCTCTTCATGCGACATATCGTCTGTTTCTCCAATTCATTAGAAGTGTAATTCAGCAAAAGTTCCTTCTTTAGTCTCATTTTTTCCAAATGTCGTTGCAAGTGCAGGAAAGAACTATGCATAATACTTAAACTATTAAATGGTAAATGTGGAATAGAAAAAATTTGTCTACAGCATCAAAAAACCGACACCATTCTCGTCCTTTTGTCCAAAAGATAAATATAATCTGTAAAATCAGAGAATGATAGGGAAGAAATGTAAGTAGTCTCTGTAAACACCTCTCAATACTCTGTCAGCAACTGATATCTGTATGGGCAAACGGCAAAGCCTTCTTTGAATAGGAACGTGATTCAAATGGAGAGTTGTCTCCAATGTGTCAAACATTAATAATTTGTGAGCAGCATGTAGCGTCCTGGACAAATTTTCAACGAAATTACACAACATACACATTGCTGGCTATTGAAATCGAAACCCAGGAAGGATAGAAAACAACGAAATTTAGCTTACGCGCCTACACAGTATAACAGGAAGAATAATAGTATACTAATAGTAGTAGTTATTGTTGTGAGTAGTTTATTGGTTCAAATGGCTCTGAGCACTATGAGACTTAACTTCTGAGGTCATCAGTCCCCTAGAACTTAAAACTACTTAAACCTAACTAACCTAAGGACACCACACACACAACCATGCCCGAGGCAGGATTCGAACCTGCGACCATAGCGGTAGCGCGGTTCCAGACTGTAGCGCCTAGAACCGCTCGGCCACTCCGGCCGGCAGTAGTTTATTAGTGCCACCTCAAACCCAGATAACAATCTTATCTCAAAGCCACTTCTCGTGCCATATTGCACTTGCAGTGACAGGTTCCACACTTGTGTGACTTACATACAACGTCACCACGACTCTTCTCCTCCTCGGGAATCACCAGCAATTGATCAAGGTCACCATTATCACATCCCTCCACATCTCCACCTCCTTGCCCTGAGCCATCAAGCTCGCTTTTGTCAAATTCTTTGCAGTGGTTTTCCTGCACCTTCTAACTTCTTGGGTAATTCGATTGTTCTCTAGGCATTTTCCCGGCAGAGGGTTCTTTGTGCAGTGAGCAGGAGGTTATTTGGGCTCATGCACATTGCTGTGTTTTTGCTTTGAGAGTAGTGTTGTGGTGACTCCCCAACAGGTGTCACGCGGAATGTGACAACAGGCACCAGGTCAGTTGGCTATAGCGTATCTAAGGTGTCTGTTACTTGTATAGTACTATGGTCTGGCGTGCCATTGCTAGAGGCTCTATTAGTATCCTGAACAGCAGATAAGGAGACCGTATGCTACTTTGGAACTCTGCGGAGCAGTCTCTTGTTGAGCCTGCAGTGAATTGGTGACACTGTGGCAGACTATTGTGGGAGTCTTGTAAATTAGTATTACTCTGGTATCCTTTCACCGTCACGTTAATTCTAGCTTCTCTAGAGAGCTAACCTATGTGCTGGTGGTTTTCTTCTACAAATACTCCAACCAGCAGCGAAAATGTTGTTACTGCTTATAACGTTCCCGTGCCCTGGTTACATCTAAAAGCCAAGATATATTTCTTCTCATGTCAACGTTTGAACAGTGTTGTGAGCTCAAGTTGGTCATGTTTTGCTAAGATTCAAATCAATAGCTATTCCACACAACAAGTGTATAAGTGCCATCCCGTATGTTTTATTTATGTTGTTTGCTTACGGTAACAAATTTATGTTGCAGGTATTTCTATCGGAATGTTCTTCTTTGTTAATGAATTGTAAAGGCCACCTTGATAACTGATGTTCTGTTAAAAACCCGGTAAGCAGCCATTTGACAGTGGACTGTTATTATTTAGAACCAGGCTCTGATATTATGTAATCTGGGTTTTAATTTGTCTTGTTGTAACCTAGTCAGTGTTTTAATTTGTCATGCTGTAAGCTAGTCTGTAGTAGTTATTGCTTGGTGTCAGTTGCAGAAATCATTGTTTAATTTTAAGCTGTCACTACCGTTATCTGGGAACTACCACTGTCACTAATGAGATGCATCACCTTCTGTAGGTAAATACTGTTGAAATCCTGTGTAACTGAGATTTACTTATTTGATGTTTGTGTAATTAATTTTTAAATTTTAAAGTGTTCACTTGCTGAAGTTACGTAAGTATTGTTGTTCTTTTTTAAAATCTGTTCACTGAAAAAAACTTTGCTATAACGTATTTTACAAGTTTTGGTAAGTTTTATGGTAGCTACAAGTTCAGTTTTTTGGAAACAAATTACGTCAAAATTTGTGAAAGCACAGCTAAGTTTCCTAATTCAGTCTTTAGCTTGTATAGTTGTTACCTAACTTCTGAAATTGATGTCACTTTTGAAACCTTCTTTTGCAGAGTCATTCAGTGTGTAAAATTTATAATTTAAGCTTGATTTCACGTGCGTTGCCGTCAAGCTGTTAAGCTGTTATTCTTGTAGAATGTTGTCGTTAGAAGTTTTAATATGAAGTAAGGGTACGTTACGTTTAATTGTGAAGGAAAACTAAGTTTAAGCATTAATATATAAACCCAATCTTTAAATAAAAAATTATTTTTGTGCAAAATGTGCAAAGCAATTTCGGCCAAGCACTTCACCACTTAATCCCCGCTCCTACCACTACAAACACACACACACACACACACACACACACACATACACACACACACACACCTTACACAGGACCAATACGGCTCAAGCACTCCCCCATCTTCATCTTTTACAAATGGCGAACTTGTGTGAATGCTTGATCCTGGAACTGTCCTCTATTAGGGAGATGATTAGAGTGTGGCTATTTGTTAATAAAAAATAAGTGTTATAGTAATTAGGATGAGTCACAACTCTCGATGTCTTGGGTATAGATATTGTTAACAACAAATTAAATTTAATAGCAGATGATTTTCGTCATTCAAGGCACAACCAGAGACAACACACAGGAAGATATGTAAGCATTCTCGGTTTTAGTATTTTCCACATATTACGTGTTTTTCCTTTTTTTTACAGTTTTTCGATGTAGTTGACAAATTTACGTATTTTTACATATTTCTACACTATATCGTATCAGGGATCCGGCAGTTTGTTGGTAGGTTTGTGGAGGTATGTGGTATTAGATTTCTACAAACCTGTTATGTAATTCGCGTAAATAACGAGCCGCTTATTTGCGTACGTGGTGATGGCGCCCGATACTGACCGAGATGGGTTACATAGGACTTACATTAGGCGAATTTAGTTGCCGAGACATCAACGTGAGTTCATTGTAATGCTCCTCAAACCTTTGCAGCACGGTTCTGGCTTCGTGACATGGACAATTAGACTGCTGGAAGATGACATCACCGCCGGAGAAGACATCAAGCATGAAGGGATGCAGGTGGTTCGCATCTGTTAGTGCACCTTCGTTTAGTACCACAGGTCCCATGCAAGCGCAGGTGAATGTCTCCCATAGCATAATGATCCTCCCACAGGCCTGCATCCGTGGCGCGCTTCGCGTTTCGAGCCGCCGTTCACCTCGATCGCGGCGTTTGTGGAGACGACCATCGACGTAGTGTAGCAAAAATGTGATTCGTACGAAGAGCAGACACGTTTCCAGTCTTCGACTGTCGAATCCCGTCAAGTGCTCTACCATCTGAGCTACCGAAGTACGACTCACGTCCGGTACTCACAGCTTTACTTCTGCCAGACGTAAGTCGTGTTTCGGTAGCTCAGATGGTAGAGCACTTGCCCGCGAAAGGCAAAGGCCCCGAGTTCGAGTCTCGGTCGGGCACACAGTTTTAATCTGCCAGGAAGTTTCATATCAGCGCACACTCCGCTGCAGAGTGAAAATCTCATTCTGGAGTGTTCATAATGTTTTGGCTTATCAGTGTGTATCTACTTACCAAGTCATCGACTCACACAGGTCACAACACCTCTGCTTCTTAGTGATAAAATGCGGCCGTGGAGAGCAGCAGCGTTCACGCGCTGTCTGTCGGTAAGCCTCTGAACAATTACGGACGTGGTGCTGCGCATCTCTGAAGGGGCTATAGCCGGTGGGTCCGCCCCCATCGGAATCTCGACGTCGGCCCCTATAGCCTCCAGCGCTGCGGACCTTCAACCAGCCCTGGAAATTCTGAGCAGGCCGCGACGACCTAGCACGTCTGCAATGGCACCTTTCGCATAAATGAAACGTCTAGCACTGGAGAATAACTGCCACGGCCTCAACGTGCAGACAATGGTTGACAGTAACGGTTGGAAAAGAACCTGCGCAAAACTCATAAAAGACGGTGACTCACCGGCCATTGTATCGCTTCAGGTAATGGTCAACAAATTACTTTCACCGGCCCCGAACAGACACACCAGTCGGCGTCAAATAAAGACGTACCTACGCCAAAATTTCGTGCGTACTGTGATACCAGGCCGTACTTCAAATGTTCCTTCGCACAGGAAAACTCAAGAATATTGCCTAGTTTAATGCTCGTACCGCTGAAAAGATGAGTGAAGAAATAGCTGAAATCGTTAAAACTGAACAAAGCTGGAGGGCCTGATGGTAAACCCTATACACTCACTCACTCACTGGTCACACCGGACTCGAGAGTCCATTACCGCAGCAACGTATTTTCGTCATCTGTCCCTGTCTTGAGCTATTTGCTTCCATTCACCTTCAATACCTAGGCTCCTCAAATCAGCCTTCACATTGTCCTCCCATCTACGCCTCGGTCTCCCCACAGGACGTTTTCCCTCTAAGTTGAAACGTCCCCTTTGAACAATTTATACAAGACTATGCCTCAACTGACACACAATATTTTTAGCGCAACGCAATCTGACTATCAAAGATCCCTGCAAAAGAATGGCCCTGAGTAACATTAAACTATACCTTTCACAAATAACTTACCTCACAAAAATCTTCATTACTCGAACTACTGCAATACAGCGAGCGCCACTACTGCCAGCTAAATAAAAGATTCAAACTACTGAAGGCACTAACTACTGATAGGGATAGTTAGCAAATGAAAGATTTTAATAGAGAACAAACACTGTATTTACCTTAATAATCATAATATATATAGCAGTTCAATTTCAAAACTTCCGCCATCTCTCTCCCCACATCCACCACTGCTGGCGGCTCACCTCCAACTGCCCAACGCTATGCGCTGTTCACATCCAGCTGCCGCTGCCCAACACTACAATGGCAGACAACAATGCAAACTAGCCACAGGCTGCACACAGCACAGCCAATGATTTTCATATAGAGCGCTACGTAACTTTGCCAATAAGAAAACATAAACAGCCTACTTACATAGCCCCCATGCTCCCCACAAAAAATTTTACAAAATATTTTTGGGCAGTGGCCAATAATGATTTGAAAAAATTTTTCATAATTACAATAACAAAGATATCAAATGCACACACTTATTTATACAATGTTGGTCAAAATCTAAAATTTTCTCACAGCCCATAAAGACAGTCCTGATCATTCATAACAGTGAAACTGCCGTTTCTTTTCTCAAAGTCGGAGCAGTAAAAGACAATGCACACGGAAGTAGTGGATTTCCATGCAGTCTTGAAGAAGTAGTGTTGTCCTTCCAACGGAAAGACAGTGCTGACTCTTCACATGCTGACAGGTAATGGGCCACAACAGAGCAAACCAAGCAGAGTCATTCGAAGTTGATGAATATTGGTAGGTAGGTCATCACAGAGTAGACCCACTGTAGTTCTGGTAGAGAGTATGGTATTGGTGGGTCATCAGAGATGCAGACCCACTGCAGTCGTTGTAGAAATTGTGGACAGGCCCACTGTAGTCCTGGTAGAGATTGTGGTATTGGTGGGTCATCAGAGGTGCAGACCCACTGTAGTCCTTGTAGAGATGGCCAGCAGCCATCTGTTGCGATTGTGCAGGTGCACATTCACCATCGAAGAGTCTTGCGGACAATTTTGCAAGTCCATAAACCACCACTTATGCACTCAAAAAAATTTTGGAATTGTCCTTAGAACCAGCAATGCTGTTATCCAGTCCCTTGCTGAATTATCAACACACGTGCAAACACTAACAGTCCCTACTTCTCACATATTGTGCATTACTATGACCAACAGAAATGTGTGCAGTGAAATGAATGCTTACAAGTTACTTAATTTGATGAACTGGTGTCAATTACTATATTAGAACATAAGAATACAATTACAAAGGTACAAAATACATCATTAAAAACATAATAATACAGATAGCATTTGTAGTACAGGCTTTACAAAAGAATCTAAATAACATATACATCAGTGTTACAGGAATTATAAGTACATACATAAAAGATCAGAATAACTTTCGAAACATCCACTTTACACAAGAGCAGTAAAACAAAACAGAATAAATAATGTCTAAGCATATTTACAAGGTAAATAACATATTATTAATGCCAATTATATTTGAGGATAACAGTATTCCTCATCATAGTGAATATAGCTTAGTATTAGAAGAAAAAAGTCTATGAAACTACACAGAGACAGGAAGAAAACAAATACACAAGGGTACACAAACACATAGTGGGATAACACAAAAGGAAAGGACAGGGTTTGTTTTACTGCAGTATTTTGCATGGAGATCTCCCTTAGTTCATCATTATTCCCAAAAGTCCTATCTAAGCCTGCCTTCTGTATTCTGTTCACATCCTCTGTCAAAAATAGTTTTTCTCCACTGTAAAGTATCCTTCTTTTTTTTTTTTATTTTGCCCAAACCATTTTCATATAGCTTCTCAATACATTTCTTCCAAGTCATTATAGTTAGTTTCTTATATAGTCTACCCCTCTTAAGCTAACTTAAATCTACTGAGCTCAGATATATATACCAAGGGACGAGGCAATGCAGCATCACATAAAACAATTAATATAAACAGTAATGAAAAAAACGCAGATTTGCGAAGCAAGCAGCATTAAGAAATTAGCAAAGCAATTGTAATATTACAACTAATATAAGGCAATGTGCAGCAAACAATAAAAATAAATCATTAGTAAAACTGGCTTAACAGAATAACACAAAGTCAAATTCAGTAACACTATGCCTGGCAAACAGCAGTAACTTACACCTAAACATGACATAGCTCAAGCAGAAAAAATATTACAGTAAAAACAACAATGCAGATAAGGAAAATGTATATTCACATCTTAATGTCTATGCAATTAAAGTGGTGCACCACAACAACTTATTGTAAAAAGAAATATTACCATGTACTTGAAAAGAAAATTATGTATGCAAGTCCTGTGAAGGGAAATGTCTTTTTGTGCTCCTTCGTTTTTTTTTAAGTTATTGTTTACTGGATCCTAATATCATCAAAATTCATAATATATGTAATTTCAAAACTCCGTCATCTCTCTCCTCACATCCACCACTGCTGGCGGCTCACCTCCAACTGCCCAACGCTATGCGCTGTTCACATCCAGCTGCCGCTGCCCAACACTACAATGGCAGACAACAATGCAAACTAGCCACAGGCTGCACACAGCACAGCCAGTGATTTTCATATAGAGCGCTACGTAACTTTGCCAATAAGAAAACATAAACAGCCTATTTACAAAGTGCCCTACCAGTACTCTGCGGACAGCAAATGCGAATGCGTTAATCAAGGCTAGAGAAGATGTAGGTCTAAGGATAAGTGAAGACAAAACTAAATACCTGGTCGCACTAGAATGCCAGCAGCAGTAGATCAGGAAATGTTAAGAGTTGGAGACATGCAGTTTGAAAAAGTGAACACATTTAAGTATCTAGGCGTGGACATCACTTCGAGAAATGAGATTGAATCCGAACTGAAGAAGAGATTACGGGCGGGAAATGCGTGCTACTTCTCACTGAATAGATTACTTTCATCCCGGATATTGTCTAGGAATTTAAAGATTAGAATATAAAAAACTATTATTCTACGAGTTATGCTGTATGGGTGTGAGACTTGGTCTCTCACTGTGCAAAATGAAAAGCCGTTTCGAGTATTTGAAAACAAAATTTTGAGGAAAAGTTTCGGAGCAAAAAGGGATGACATTAGCGGAGAGTGGCGAAAACTACATAACGAAGAGGTTCACGGCATATTCTATATTGAATTTAGTGAGTTAGCACCTCTTCTAACAATAGTCTATCGTAGATCTCTTGAACAAAAATCCGTGTCCAGTAGTTGGAAGAAAGCACAGGTAACACCCGCCTACGAGAAGGGTTATAGAAGTGACCCACAAATATACCATCAAATATCTTTGACACCGATTCGTTGTAGAATCTTACAGCGTATCCTGAGCTCAAACATAATGTGATATCTTGATCAGAATGCTCTCCATGCCAACCAGCATGGATTCCGAAAACATCAATCATGTGAAACTCAACTCGCACTTTTCTCACATGACATACTGAAAGCTTTGGATCAAGGCTGGCAGGTAGATGCAGTGTTTCTTGATTACCGAAAATGAAACACTGTCTGAAAGAAGCTACCTAAATATTCGGTCAGATATTGATAAGATCTCGGTCAGATATTGATAAGATCTGAAAGTGGTCCAAAGATTGGTAACTTGCTTTTAATGTTCAGACACGTAAAACTGTGCACTTCGCAAAAAGACTTTACTATCCTATGGCTATAATGTCAATCAGTTGAAATAGGCCAGGTCATACAAATAGCTGGTTGTAGCACTTTGTAAGGATATGGAGTGGAACAGTCAGATAGGCTCAGTTGTGAGTAAAGCAAGTAGTAAATATTGGTTTATTGACAGAATACTTGGTAAGCGCTCAGGCTATAAAGGCAATAATATTCTAGAATATTGCTCAAGTGTGTGGACCCATAACAAGTAGGACTAACAGAGGTTATTGAAAGTATACAAAGAAGGGCAGCACGAATGGTCACAAATTTGTTCGACCCATGGAAGGATGTCACAATGGAACTGAAGGAAATGAAGTGACAGCTGAAGACAGACGTACACTATCCCGAGAAAGGCTACTAAGTTTCAAGAACTGGCTTTAGATGATGATTCCAGGAACATACTACATCCCCCAAAGCATCGCTCACATATGGGTCATGAAGACAAGATGAGAATAATTACAGCACGCACGGAGGAATTCAAACAATCATTCTTGCTACACTTCAAATGTGAATGCATTGGGAAGAAACTCTAATAGATGTTGAAATAGTCACCACAGAAGCAGCGTGCTCGATACTGGATCGAAAACATCCTTTTTATTACATGTCGATCTAAATGTCGCCAATAATACCAGTAATGACATACTACTAACTGTAGCAGAGTTTTCCTGTGCAGCAGGAATTTATTAAGTCGATGGTACTAAGAATGTGTGATGTTGATTATGACGATAGGATCATAATATACATATTTTTTTCATGCGTTCAGTGATAAACTACGATCGATGTATCATCAGACAGGGTCACGAACTGCTTGCTATGAAGAAGAAGAAAACTAAGATCGAAATAAATATGTATTATAACGACAATGGGTGCACTCTGTAGCAGTGAAACTTTTGTTGCTTGCGTAGGTTCTCCTCACAAACTCAGTAGAAGACTTTCTCAAAAAACGATAACTTATGGTAGACATGTTGCTAACAGGTTCGATCAACACGCCTGTATTACATGAACTCAAAGTGGGCAACATTGTTTCCACGAAAAAACTATTGAGAACTGACATTCGTAGCCAACACGTATTTCGTGCAGAACAAGAGAAAAGAGTTAGGATTCCTAGAGAGGCGCAGACGTCATGGTCACGTTATCAACTTGTAAGTTTACCGTGACATAGAATTCAGACCAGCTTTGAATTACACGCTCAAGAGATTGCCTAAGGCGGAAGTGAAACGAAAAGAGATTTGGTATAGGAAGGCAATTGTAAGGGAATTCCACATTGGTCAAAAGGTGTTGGTTAAAAGTTTCTGCCTGTCTAACAAAAAGAAACAGCTGTGTCACAAATTCTACCCTATCTTAAAGGACCATCCTGAGTCCGCAAGGTCGCCCACATGAACTCACTGCGTCACGAGACACTGAAATGAAGGAAATCTCTTTGTATTCGCCATATCTATCATGTGGAACCATTTGTTGAATAGGGTAGTTCACTCAGGTCAGAATCAATTTGTACTACATAGAACTTCAGTGGATTGGCACACTCTAGGTGATATTGTGTAGCATAGTCTAGACTCTCCTTGTACTGAATTTCTGTATTTGATGAATTTGTAACTGACATTTATTAGCTTACCGTATGTCTCTTTGAGGAACGTGGTAAACTGAGTTCCATGGTTGTTACATCATCATATCAACGACCAGAATTTCTTTGCATTTTCTGCCAGATTTTGAGACAAGATTTCTTGTGGAAACTAATAAACATCTCGTACTGAAGTCCTCGCTAAACTTCGAGCTTCTGCAAAAGACCGCCAGTTTTTGCTTGATTGTCATTAATTGGCTCATGAACAACACTGGCCAATACTATCCCGCATCTTCACTGATGACAGAAATGGTGTTTTTATACTAACCTCAGGAAAAGAAAAGAATGGTTGAGCCCAAACAAAGGAGCAACAAAGATCTGCGCGCATCCACAAAAGATAATTTTATGCATCTGGTGGAACAGCGACGGTGTGGTGTACGATTACTGCGAATTCTTTCCCCGAGTCGTAACCATTACTGCTGACATTTATTGCCAACAACTGAGACGTCTGGCAGACGCAGTCCAAGAACAACGTCCAGTAAGACTGCGTGAAGTGATGCTACTCGACGAAACGTCCTTCCCCATTCTGCTAGACACGTACAGCACAAAAGCGTACCGGCCGACCTCTTCTGTTGACTGACAGAGACCGCCGACAGTTGAAGAGGGTCGTAATGTGTAATAAGCAGACATCTATCCAGACCATCACACAGGAATTACAAACTGCATCAGGATCTACTGCAAGTACTATGACAGTTAGGCGGGAGGTGAGAAAACTTGGATTTCATGGTCGAGCGGCCCCTCATAAGTCACACAACACGCCGGTAAATCCAAAACGACGTTTCGCTTGGTGTAAGAAATGTAAACATTTGACGATTTAACAGTGGAAAAACGTTGTGTGGAATGACGAATCACGGTACACAATGTGGCGATCCGATGGCAGGGTATGGGTATGGCGAATGCACGGTGAACGTTATCTGCCAGTGTGTGTAGTGCCAACAGTAAAATTCGGAGGCGGCGGTGTTACGGTGTGGTCGTGTTTTTCATAAATGGGGCTTGTACCTCTTGTTGTTTAGCATGGCACTATCACAGCACAGGTCTACACTGATGTTATAAGCACCTTCTTGCTTCCCACTGTTGAAGAACAATTCGGGCATGGGGATTTCATCTTTCAACATGATCGAGCATCTGTTCATAATGCACGGCCTGTGGCGGCGTGGTTACACGACAATAACATCCCTGTAATGGACTGGCCTGCACGGAGCCCTTACCTGAATCCTACAGAACACCTTTGGGATGTTTTGGAACGCCGACTTTCTGCCAGGCCTCACCGGTCGACATCGATACCTCTCCTCAGTGGAGCTCTCTGTGAATAATGGGCTGAGATTCCGCAAGAAACATTCCAGCACCTGACTGAATGTGTACCTGCGAGAATGGAAGCTGTCATCAAGGCTAAGGGTGGGCCGACACCATACTGAATTCCAGCATTACCAACGGAGGGCGTCACGAACCTGTAAGTCATTTTCAGCCAGGTGTCCGGATACTTTTGATCACAAAGTGTATTATTGTTGACTAGAATCTCTGTTACGTGTATCTGTCACGTTTATTAAACTTAGGCACCAATCCAATGTACGCTACTGGCCATTAAAATTGCTACACCACGAAGATGACGTGCTACAGACGCGAAATTTAACCGACAGGAAGAAGATGCTGTGATATGCGAATGATTAGCTTTTCAGAGCATTCACACAAGGTTGGCGCCGCTGGCGACACCTCCAACGTGCTGACATGAGGAAAGTTTCCAACCGATTTCTCATACACAAACGGCAGTTGACCGGCGTTGCCAGGTGAAACGTTGTTGTGATGCCTCGTGTGAGGAGGAGAAATGCGTACCATCCCGTTTCCGACTTTGATAAAGGTCGGATCGTAGCCTACCGCGAATGCGATTTATCATATCGCGACATTGCTGCTCGCGTTGCTCGAGATCCAATGACTGTTAGCATAATATGGAATCGGTGGGTTCAAGAGGGTAATACGGAACGCCGTGCTGGATCCCAACGACCTCGTATCACTAGCAGTCGAGATGACAGGCATCTTATCCGCATGGCTGTAACGGATCGTGCAGCCATGTCTCGATCCCTGAGTCAACAGATGGGGGCGTTTGCAAGACAACCATCTGCACGAACAGTTCGACTACGTTTGCAGCAGCATGGACTAACAGCTCGGAGACCACGGCTGCGGTTACTCTTGACGATGCACTTGCAGATTTACTTACACAAATATCACCCGGGGGGGGGGGGGCAGGGGCAAGAGTTTTACTATGTTAAATAGGCCCAGGCTTCTACGATCCCTGTGTCCCAGAGGGAGGTTCCACATAGCTGTCACCACTCTGCCAGCTATCTTACGTATGCAGAGCGAGGCCGCACCACACTGGATCGCACTCCAAAGATAACGCCAAACTGCCAAAGGGCCTACCATCCGACCGTCACACACAGCGCACCATGCAGTGCTGCAGAGAGGCTGCTTCCGAGGGTCTGCACCGGCAGTGCCGTGTCGTCAGTTAGGAATGTGGGTAGTTGTTTGTCACGTATTGCACTCTACTGATAGTGTACCTTTTCTTCGGCCGAGTACACTGTTTCGCACTTAAAGACTATAAAGCATCGTATTGTGCTTCATCCCATATCTCTGCTATCGTCGTCATCGCAGCCCCTTCATCACATTTTCGTCTCCGCCGGCATCCACCCATCACATTACGATCATGATGGCTTCCTTTAGCGTTTTGGGGCATACAAAACCGTTGAAAAATACAACTTCACCCCTAACCGCATTTTCGAGTGAAATATGGGCATTCATTTCGCGAAACATTAACGTGAAAATTTACGGAACATGTAGTTGCGATGATGCCGTAACACAAACTTACAATCCTTAGACCCAAATTTAATGTAAAATCAGCGAGACAGTACTACACAGATCTGTTGTAGACACACATATCCGAAAAAAACGTGAGATTTAATCTGATGTGATATTTCGAATTTTTTCTCATCTGATGACATCGTGGAACTGTATCAAACAATTTCTAGAAGTCAGGGAATACGGCACCAATTCTCTTTCCAACATGATCTCACGTAGCAGGTCCTTAAACAAACATATTCCTAAAACTACACGATTTTACGGTTAAACATAATATTGCAGAACAATACCGAGTCTTATCGTACTAGAGGAAAGCTTGAGGAGCTTAAATGGCGCTTTCCAGGATGCTATTCAGTTTTCAACCGGTACACGTTGGGTGCAAGCTAAATATAGTTATGTAAGCCTGCAGGCTTTCTAGGCCGTTGTCACTAAAGTTAAAACCATCTGGATTGTTACACCACGTGATATTTCTTCAAACAATCGACGTCACTGATCACATAAGCGGAATTCCAAGGAAAATGGTATTCAGATCACTTTCTTCCGTCAAAACAAAGACGTTTTCCGAAAGACAATAGATGCAACTGATTGGATCTAAACTCAGGGCGTCTATGAAATGACGTGTGCCTGCGGCAAAGTGTATACAGGCGAAACGACAAGGACTGTTAAAGAAAGTATTAAATAACAATAACGCCACACCTGGCTGAAACGTAGATTGAAATCGGCGGTAACGGAACATCACGAAAGTTGTGGCCTCGACATCGATTTCAATAACGTACCTATGCTGACTAAAGGAAACCAACATTTACATAACAAAAGCCCAAGAAATTAAAATTTCTAGGAAGGCATGTAACTTCAATAGAGAGCACGGCAATAAGCTTCTGGCATCGTGACTGCCCGCCATCAAGGAAGTGGCTACGTGGCCGCGGCGTGCAAACTACGCAAAAGACGCCATGGAAGTCACATCTGCACACAACAGCATTTCTTCCTGTCATACTCTGCCGGTATCGCTTCTAGCCAGTGATGTGGGCCAACGAATAGCACCAGGAGGAATTTTAGGCAATAACTGTTCTCCAGCATAAAAGCGAACAAAAATTACTTTCGGAGCAATGATGTTGGCCCACGAATGGTAGCCACATGAGTTTTAGCCAACAACCCCCTTCTACGGAGTAACAGAAGGAAAATTTCTGTTACTATCCATTGGCAGTCCAAGTTTTTTACCCAATAATCCCACTTCTCCAGCACAAGTGCAGGAAAACTCCCCTTTTCAAGACAAGGCGACACTGGTCTCTGACAGTGCGCAATCTACAGCGTACACCACAAGATCCTGCAGACGATCCCAGCACAGGGGTCGAAACGTCGATTGTTTGAAGAAATATGACGTGTCCTGAATATCCAGAAGAATTTAACTTCAGTAAATATAATTACTTGATGGTTTCAGCAGCCCCATAGTTGTGCAAGACATACTATAGAGCAGTTTACCATGTTTGATGGAATCAGGTGCAGGAAAATTTCTGTTACTGTTTAATGACAGCCCAACTTTTTTACCCAATAATGATACTTCTCTAGCACAAACGCTGGAATATTCGCCTTTATAAGACAAGGCGACACTGGTCTTTGACAGTGCTCAATCTACAGCGTACAACACAAGATCCTGCAGAAGATACCAGCAGAGGGGAAGAAACGTCGAGTGTTTGAAGAAATATGACGTGTCCTGAAAATCCAGAAGAATTTAACTTCAGTAAATATATTTACTTGATTGTTTGAGCAGACCCATAACTGCTCAATGTCATACTATAGTGCAGTTTGCCATGTTTGATGGAATCAGGTGCAGGAAAATTTCTGTTACTGTTTAATGACAGCCCAACATTTTTACCCAATAATCCCACTTCTCCAGCACAAGTGCAGGAAAACTCCCCTTTATAAGACAAGGTGACACTGGTCTTTGACAGTGCTCAATCTACAGCTTACACCACAAGATCCTGCAGAAGATACCACCAGAGGAATCGAAACGTCGATTGTTTGAAGAAATATGACATGTCTTGTAAATCCAGAAGAATTAAACTTCAGTAAATATAGTTACTTCATGGTTTCAGCAGACCCATAGCTGAACAATGACATACTATAGAGCAGTTTGCCATGTTGATGGAATCAGTTGCAGGAAAATTTCTGTTACTGTCCAATGACAGACCACGTTTTTTACCCAATAATCCCACTCCAGCACAAGCCCAGGAAAACTCCCCTTTATAAGACAAGGCGACATTGGTCTCTGACAGTGCTCAATCTACAGCGTACACCACAAGCTCCTGCAGAAGATACCAGCAGAAGGGTAGAAACGTCGATTGTTTGAAGAAATATGTCGTGTCCTGAAAATCCAGAAGAATTTAGCTTCAGTACATATAGTTACTTGATGGTTTCAGCAGACCCATGGCTGAACAATGACATACTATAGAGCAGTTTGCCATGTTTGATGTAATCAGGTGGAGGAAAATTTCTGTTACTGTCCAATGACAGACCACGTTTTTTACCCAATAATCCCACTCCAGCACAAGCACAGGAAAACACCCCTTTATAAGACAAGGCGACATTGGTCTCTGACAGTGCTCAATCTACAGCGTACACCACAAGCTCCTGCAGAAGATACCAGCAGAAGGGTAGAAACGTCGATTGTTTGAAGAAATATGTCGTGTCCTGTAAATCCAGAAGAATTTAACTTCAGTATATATACACTCATGGAAATGGAAAAAAGTACACATTGACACCGGTGTGTCAGACCCACCATACTTGCTCCGGACACTGCGAGAGGGCTGTACAAGCAATGATCACACGCACGGCACAGCGGACACACCAGGAACCGCGGTGTTGGCCGTCGAATGGCGCTAGCTGCGCAGCATTTGTGCACCGCCGCCGTCAGTGTCAGCCAGTTTGCTGTGGCATACGGAGCTCCATCGCAGTCTTTAACACTGGTAGCAATCCGCGACAGCGTGGACGTGAACCGTATGTGCAGTTGACGGACTTTGAGCGAGGGCGTATAGTGGGCATGCGGGAGGCCGGGTGGACGTACCGCCGAATTGCTCAACACGTGGGGCGTGAGGTCTCCACAGTACATCGATGTTATCGCCAGTGGTCGGCGGAAGGTGCACGTGCCCGTCGACCTGGGACCGGACCGCAGCGACGTACGGATGCACGCCAAGACCGTAGGATCCTACGCAGTGCCGTAGGGGCCGCACCGCCACTTCCCAGCAAATTAGGGACACTGTTGCTCCTGGGGTATCGGCGAGGACCATTCGCAACCGTCTCCATGAAGCTGGGCTACGGTCCCGCACACCGTTAGGCCGTCTTCCGCTCACGCCCCAACATCGTGCAGCCCGCCTCCAGTGGTGTCGCGACAGGCGTGAATGGAGGGACGAATGGAGACGTGTCGTCTTCAGCGATGAGAGTCGCTTCTGCCTTGGTGCCAATGATGGTCGTATGCGTGTTTGGCGCCGTGCAGGTGAGCGCCACAATCAGGACTGCATACGACCGAGGCACACAGGGCCAACACCCGGCATCATGGTGTGGGGAGCGATCTCCTACACTGGCCGTACACCACTGGTGATCGTCGAGGGGACACTGAATAGTGCACGGTACATCCAAACCGTCATCGAACCCATCGTTCTACCATTCCTAGACCGGCAAGGGAACTTGCTGTTCCAACAGGACAATGCACGTCCGCATGTATCCCGTGCCACCCAACGTGCTCTAGAAGGTGTAAGTCAACTACCCTGGCCAGCAAGATCTCCGGATCTGTCCCCCATTGAGCATGTTTGGGACTGGATGAAGCGTCGTCTCACGCGGTCTGCACGTCCAGCACGAACGCTGGTCCAACTGAGGCGCCAGGTGGAAATGGCATGGCAAGCCGTTCCACAGGACTACATCAAGCATCTCTACGATCGTCTCCATGGGAGAATAGCAGCCTGCATTGCTGCGAAAGGTGGATATACACTGTACTAGTGCCGACATTGTGCATGCTCTGTTGCCTGTGTCTATGTGCCTGTGGTTCTGTCAGTGTGATCATGTGATGTATCTGACCCCAGGAATGTGTCAATAAAGTTTCCCCTTCCTGGGACAATGAATTCCGGTGTTCTTATTTCAATTTCCAGGAATGTAGTTACTTGATGGTTTCAGCAGCCCTATAGCTGTACAATGACATACTAGATAGCAGTTTGGCATGTTTGATGGAATAAGGTGGAGGAAAATTTCTGTTACTGTCCAATGACAGCCCAAGTTTTTTACCCAATAATCCCACTCCAGCACAAGCCCAGGAAAACTCCCCTTTATGAGACAAGGCGACACTGGTCTCTGACAGTGCGCAATCTACAGCGTACACCACAAGTTCCTGCAGACGATACCAGCAGAGGTGTCGAAACGTCGATTGTTTGAAGAAGTATGACGTGTCTTGAAAATCCAGAAGAATTTAACTTCAGTAAATACAGTTACTTGATGGTTTCAGCAGACCCATAGCTGTACAATGACGTACTATAGAGCAGTTTGCCATGTTCGATGGAATCAGGTGCAGGAAAATTTCTGTTTCTGTCCAATGATAGCCCAAGTTTTTTACCCAATAATCCCACTCCAGCACAAGCCCAGGGAAACTCCCCATTATATGCTAAGGCGACACTGGTCTCTGACAGTGCTCAATCTACAGCGTACACCTCAAGATCCTGCAGAAGATACCAGCACAGGGGTCGAAACGTCGATTGTTTGAAGAAGTATGACGTGTCATGAAAATCCAGAAGAATTTAACTTAAGCAAAAATAGTTACTTGATTGTTTTTAGCAGACCTATAGCTGTACAATGACATACTATAGAGCAGTTTGCCATGTTGATGGAATCAGGTGCAGGAAAATTCCTGTTACTGTCCAATGGCGGCCCACGTTTTTTACCCAATAATGATACTTCTCTAGCACAAGCGCTGGAATATTCCCCTTTATAAGACAAGGCGACACTGGTCTTTGACAGTGCTCAATCTACAGCGTACAACACAAGATCCTGCAGAAGATTCCAGCAGAGGAATCGAAACGTCGATTGTTTGAAGAAAAATGACGTGTCCTGAAAATCCAGAAGAATTTAACTTCAGTACATATAGTTACTTGATGGTTTCAGCTGCCCCATAACTGTACAATGACATACTATAGAGCAGTTTGCCATGTTTGATGCAATCAGGTGCAGGAAAATTTCTGTTACTGTCCAATGACAGGCAAAGTATTTTACCCAATAATCCCACTTCTCCAGCACAAGCGCAGGAAAACTCCCCTTTATGAGACAAGGCGACACTGGTCTCTGACAGTGCTCAATCTACAGCGTACAGCACAAGATCCTGTAGAAGATACCAGCAGAGGGGTCGAAACGTCGATTGTTTGAAGAAATATGACGTGTCCTGAAAATCCAGAAGAATTTAACGTCAGTAAATATAGTTTCTTGATGGTTTCAGTAGCCCCATGGCTGTACAATGACATACTCTAGAGCAGTTTGCGATCTTTGATGGAATGAGGTTAACAATTCTTAAAGATTGTGTCTGATTCTGAGTTGATGAAAGTATACACCACCCTAGACAGATGTCAGTATTATTCGCCACTTTTTATTGCATGTATACGGTATGGATAGCTCAATAAAATCTGTTAAATAACGCATTGTCATACCTTTTACATCGATTACAGCAACAATTCGGTGTGGCACTGTTAACTCTCCGTGCAAAAACGACAGCGCGACAATATAGCACTTCGATCCCGCCATTGATGACTCGAGAAATGTATGCATAACGCTGACGGAATCTCACCACTTCCTGTCACTAACTCAGGATCGCCGGCCGGAGTGGCCGTGCGGTTCTAGGCGCTGCAGTCTTGAGCCGAACGTCCGCTACGGTCACAGGTTCGAATCCTGCCTCGGGCATGGATGTGTGTGATGTCCTTAGGTTAGTTAGGTTTAATTAGTTCCAATTTCTAGGCGATTGATGACCTCAGAAGTTAAGTCGCATAGTGCTCAGAGCCATTTGAACCATGTAACTCAGGATCGCTGCAGTATGAATATGATGGAAAAGATCCTTTTAGGAGTTTGACACAGATTTTCACAGTGGGGCATGCACTACAATCCACAGAACACAGCCCGTTATACTGGAGCGTGAAGGTCCGACCCCTCAATATACCGTCGTCAGGAAGAACAGAACAGAACATTAGATCACCACAACCTCTCTTTCACACACTGTAACTCTCGAGCACTTGGCTAGAGAAACTCGTGCATAGAGCTGACAGAACCTCAGGACCTCTTGTCACTAACTTAGAATCACTAACTTAGAATCGCCACAATTATGAAACAAAACGACTCGACTTATATCCAAGATGTGACACGGAAATGGTGTACTTCACGTCTCCGCGTCTGCGCCTTCATTTGATGAACTCTAGCGTCTACTGGGAATGCAACCTGATTTTTCAGTTTTGCGTCACAAACAAGGAATTTAAATTTGAAATTGGTTTTCCAGTGGTTTGCACATAACCTAAAGTAATTGCAGTCACCATAGTTGCTTTTCTAAGGTTTCAGTTTGTGGTTTAACAGAAGTAGCATAAACGTCTTGTGTATTGTGTGTACTGTGTATTGAACTGGGGACCTAGAAACGACACAGAGGCTTCCTCCCTCAGTGGTTCACAACCCCACAACAGGCTGCAGCAGTCCACCCACCCCACCGCCGCCCCACTCCGAACCCAGGGTTATTGTGCAGCTCGGCCGGCAGTGGACCCTCCGGGAACGTCTCATACCAGACGAGTGTAACACCAAATGTTTGCGTGGTAGAGTAATTGTGCTGTACGCCTACGTGGAGACAGTGTTTGCTTAGCATCACCGACATAGTGCAACTGAGGCGGAATAAGGTGAACCAGCCCGCATTCACCGAGACAGATGGAAAACCACCTTATAAACCATCCACAGGCTCGCCGGCACACCGGACCTCGACTCTAAACCGCCAGGTGGATTCGTGCCGGGGACCGGCACGGCTTCCCACTCAGGAAGAGGCGCGTGAGAGCGCGCGGCTAGCCTGGCAGGCAAAAGCCTTGTACTTGCTGCTGGTGCAAATAATTCTAGATGTGGCAGTGTAGCCATTTTGATTTGGACTGCGAATGTCCTATACCTTAATATGTCACCGACATACACATCAAACGTATCTGAAAGATTTATGAATGATTTCTGATGAACTGTAAGGGTGCGTTTAGGGGAGGATGTGCTACAGTAGTTCACACAGTTGGCAGAGTACTAGTGGATTCAGTATATCCAAGTAGGAGGTCCCATGGTGAATTCGGTAAGGTGGTAACAGCAGCCTCATACTACAGATTGCAATAGGTTCACAATTAGTTGTAGTAGTAGATTCATAATCTTTGATTCTCAGATAGGTGTAGCAGAGCAACCACACACTCTCTAATGGGTGACAGTGCTATTTTTTAACTAACTCTAATTTTTCGCTGTTAGTTCGCCTTGATATGATGGAAATTTGATTTTGATGTAGACAAAACAACATACTCCAACCATACATCCTATAAACAGAATGCAACTAAATGTACAGGGTAGCACTGCATTTTTAAGTGATTCTTTTTATGAATTATAGGTTTCTTACGTTGTTCCTACGACACCTAATATTTCCAGCAGATTTCTATCCACCACTCAACCCTAGTGTCGAGGCTTACTACTTGTCAAGAATATCTTGGAGTAGCACACAAAACTGTTTCCATACAGGCTTCGTGATACACTGGAGCAGGACATACACAGTAGTTTGCAGACTTTTAATTTCCACTATCCCCAATGTCTATGCCACTAGCACTGCATACTGCGCCATTCATTGAGTGTTACTCTCTGCAACCTCAAATGTGTTTTCATAGCATTCTCATTAGACCGAGAGTTCAATGTAGCTGCAATTTTAGAAAATGCACGATTTTCTGTAATAAAAGTAGTGTTGCCAGGTTATAATTGATACCAATTACATCAGAATCCAACACAAATACACTCCTGGAAATGGAAAAAAGAACACATTGACACCGGTGTGTCAGACCCACCATACTTGCTCCGGACACTGCGAGAGGGCTGTACAAGCAATGATCACATGCACGGCACAGCGGACACACCAGGAACCGCGGTGTTGGCCGTCGAATGGCGCTAGCAACGCAGCATTTGTGCACCGCCGCCGTCAGTGTCAGCCAGTTTGCTGTGGCATACGGAGCTCCATCGCAGTCTTTAACACTGGTAGCATGCCGCGACAGCGTGGACGTGAACCGTATGTGCAGTTGACGGACTTTGAGCGAGGGCATATAGTGGGCATGCGGGAGGCCGGGTGGACGTACCGCCGAATTGCTCAACACGTGGGGCGTGAGGTCTCCACAGTACATCGATGTTGTCGCCAGTGGTCGGCGGAAGGTGTACGTGCCCGTCGACCTGGGACCGGACCGCAGCGACGCACGGATGCACGCCAAGACCGTAGGATCCTACGCAGTGCCGTAGGGGACCGCACCGCCACTTCCCAGCAAATTAGGGACACTGTTGCTCCTGGGGTATCGGCGAGGACCATTCGCAACCGTCTCCATGAAGCTGGGCTACGGTCCCGCACACCGTTAGGCCGTCTTCTGCTCACGCCCCAACATCGTGCAGCCCGCCTCCAGTGGTGTCGCGACAGGCGTGAATGGAGAGACGAATGGAGACGTGTCGTCTTCAGCGATGAGAGTCGCTTCTGCCTTGGTGCCAATGATGGTCGTATGCGTGTTTGGCGCCGTGCAGGTGAGCGCCACAATCAGGACTGCATACGACCGAGGCACACAGGGCCAACACCCGGCATCATGGTGTGGGGAGCGATCTCCTACACTGGCCGTACACCACTGGTGATCGTCGAGGGGACACTGAATAGTGCACGATACATCCAAACCGTCATCGAACCCATCGATCTACCATTCCTAGACCGGCAAGGGAACTTGCTGTTCCAACAGGACAATGCACGTCCGCATGTATCCCGTGCCACCCAACGTGCTCTAGAAGGTGTAAGTCAACTACCCTGGCCAGCAAGATCTCCGGATCTGTCCCCCATTGAGCATGTTTGGGACTGGATGAAGCGTCGTCTCACGCGGTCTGCACGTCCAGCACGAACGCTGGTCCAACTGAGGCGCCAGGTGGAAATGGCATGGCAAGCCGTTCCACAGGACTACATCCAGCATCTCTACGATCGTCTCCATGGGAGAATAGCAGCCTGCATTGCTGCGAAAGGTGGATATACACTGTACTAGTGCCGACATTGTGCATGCTCTGTTGCCTGTGTCTATGTGCCTGTGGTTCTGTCAGTGTGATCATGTGATGTATCTGACCCCAAGAATGTGTCAATAAAGTTTGCCCTTCCTGGGACAATGAATTCACGGTGTTCTTATTTCAATTTCCAGGAGTGTAATTGCATTGTTCAACTCCCAAAAACTGACAACGTTACTGAATTACCATACGTACTCAAAATCATAAGCTATGTTCCACGATACACACGCATCGCGAACCTTCACCGGGAATACCGACTTGAGACTCCCACGGAGGTAATTCACAAACTCACCACAAGACTATACAGAAACTCCAGACATTCGCAGAACCCGTTCATTCTGAATCTGGGGAACTACGACCCCAACCATAGATGGAAACATAAAAGACCAAAAGACATACTTGTATGGACCTAACATCTATGGCCAAGCACACGCAGACACAACGGTACAGGTGAGCCCCTGCTAATCAGACGCCATTACTGGATTTCCAGCTGGAACACACTGCCGAATAACTGGGACCACGCAGGGAAGCCGTACCGTACACTGCATGCAGACAAGCTCCACACACCCCCCAAACAGTGAGATGATCTATGGCCGATCTCCCACTACTATATAACGATCTTGATTGTTCTAGGAATGCAGCGGCTGCAGCAAACCGGAATACATCGCCATCTCTTGCCACGGTAATGATGCATGATACACATACTAACAAACCCGACCTTGCATGAACTATCGCAGCTAGTTAGCCACTACTGCTCTTACTACCCATCCCACTGTCGCGGAGGTTTTTTCCTCACGGCACGAGCTTTGCCACTTTTTTCCCTCTGCTCTTCAAATTGCTACTCTCATTCGCGTTTCGTCCACTATCTATCACCTGATGGACCGTGTTAATGCGTAGTCTTACCCAGACGCACGGATAACATCACAGCCCAGCAGCCGGCCGCGGTGGTCTCGCGGTTCTAGGCGCGCAGTCCGGAATCGCGCGACTGCTACGGTCGCAGGTTCGAATCCTGCCTCGGGCATGGATGTGTGTGATGTCCTTAGGTTAGTTAGGTTTAAGTAGTTCTACGTTCTAGGGGACTGATGACCACAGCTGTTAAGTCCCATAGTGCTCAGAGCCATTTGAACAGCCCAGCATCCTGTGATCCACATATTAGATAACTAACATGTTGACGGAGGTGACAGTAGAACTTTCGGTCTGGTCACCACGTTGGTGCGGGCGTGGAGGGGCCCCATCTCTGTTTAAAGGATATGCGTAAGAATCACTCAAGCACAGTGAAAACAACGAGAATGTCACACAGTGCACTCCCATGCGGAAACCTGATGTATATCAGCAAAGCCAACGAGTGTGTGATATTCTAACTTGTACAGGTTTTATGGAAATGTCTGGTCACACCTTATAGAACTCATCCATCATAAAACTTTAGAACAAGTCTCTGCTATGAATTCCTAGCATGTTATTCACATGTGACATTCCAATAAAGTAAACCACTTTGTAGGATTTAAGTTCCACCAGTTACGCAAAACAACGTTTATTCCAAGTTCCCAAACACGTTTCAGCACCACTGTGCCATAATCAGTGGGTTTCCGTTTTATTTAATGTGTAATGTGAACGTTTTTACTAAATGATTACATAATTATGTGGATATTTAGTTCAAACAATAATTCGTCTCTTTTTGTTAATACTTTTACACTTCGTGTGCAATGTTTTTCAGAACCACTTGTGTATTATTTGTTACATATAGCTCGTCATCTGCAACCAAACGATGTTGCTGAGAAATTTTGTTGGGAGTTAACCTATCATCTAACCGTAATTTAGTTTGTCGCGAGTGTGATGGCGCAGTGGTGCTGAAACATGTTTGGGAACTTAGAAAAACGGTGTTTTGCGTAACTGGCGGAACTTACAGCCTACAATTTTAACTGCACGCATGGTAAACATAAGGAGCTGCAAATCCAAATGATGAACGAACTACTCTGACAAAGGATGCTGTTTCTGGTATACGTCCCCCTATAGCAACACCCTATAGCAGGTTTCACATTTCTCCCACCGCCACGCCACGCTGTCTGAGCGCGAACAGTGGGAAGAGGGGAAAACAACGAACGCGCCGCATTTAAATGGCAGTGCAGTCGCACTACATGCGACTTGGTTTTATATTTCACGTTCCTCAACAACACACAACACAAATAAAACAAGTTTTCAGAATTGATTGATTATTTTTGGCGCGCTGGAGACTAATATAATTTTTATCTGGTCAAACTATCGGTATAGGCACAGACACAGACAATTTTACAGAGCTTTGCACTCAGGTTGCCACGTAATCGTGACATATTTAGATTCGTAAAGGTTTTTCACAGCAATATGTCGATCGAAGTATTGCAGAACTTCCGCAGCCTCATTATGAAGACTTGGAAAATCTACCTGAGAGGAGCAATGTAGACGTCCTGGACATTTTTAACGTTAAGAGGTTTGTCACTGAAACTGGAATTACCTTACAGCTTAACCAGTTACATCTGCACGTGCACACAGCGCTTCCAGTTGAAACGGAAAACGGTCTCGAAAACAGCTCGAAAAGAGATGTAAGACTGGCAATGTCCTCAAAACCTTTATAAAACTATCATTTTAATTCTAGCAAGGCCACAATGAATTCTTAAACCTCGCGCTTCCTTTAAAGCCAGTGAGCTTGTATTTGTCAGAAAGTGTCCGTTCTACTAGTACAACGCGATTTTCTTTTTAATGCATCCCCGCCAAATCAGGAAGAAGTTGCCTTGCAATATTTTACTGTGGGCACTTTGTGGTCAAGTCCACTTAAAATACGAAGTCTGCAATCAATTCCGGATGTTGTAATTTACGTTGCTGCACTCATTTTTGCTTCATAAATTCAAGAATAACGAATTTTTAATTGAAAAATCGTTCCAGGCACGACCCTTGACTGAATCAATGTACTTTGCAGTAATATATGAAGTCTTCATACTCTTCGTTCATTTTCACTGGAGACTGTTGCAAGTGCAATGCAATAATGGATGCTACCTCAGGAATTTTACTCTTCGTACCACTAATTTCGTCAAGTGCTCCACGCCTGCAAATTGTCTTTTTTGATGTACATAACGATGACCCCGTCTGTCGTTCAATGTATATTTTTGCTCTTTCATTTTCATCTAAATGTTTAAACTCTCTCTGCATGGTATTGTAATGTCGTTTCATAGCAAATAAGCAGTACCCGTTACTTATGCGAACTGAGAATTCTCATCCCTCTCTTCTGTAATTCCCGTTCATAATAACGGACTGTGACGATAGATCGCTACACTGCCTCTTTTTGCGCAAACAGCCACTGGACCTGTGAACGTCCTTCATACCACGAGCAAACAGCGAAGGGTAAACAGCGCTCACACTACGATTCTGCTGAACTCAGAGAGTTGTGCCGACCGAAAAACTCCGCACCGCTATGCTAACTGAAATGTCGCTCTGTTCCGCGTACTTCCTAGAAGGACCGAGCAAACCCGAGTGACAGGCCGGGCCCACACACGCTGCATGCGTGAAGTTTTTCATGCCATGACTGACCCTGCCCTACTGGTAGTAACCAGCACGGACACGCGTACGTGGAGACAAGTGTTTGCGCAGCAATTGCCGACATAGTGTAACTAAGGGGGAATAAGGGGAACAAGCCCGCATTCGCCGAGGCAGATGGAAAACCGCCTAAAAACCATCCACAGACTGGCCGGCACACCGGACCTCGACACTAATCCTCCGGGCGGATTCGTGCCAGGGACCGGCACGCCTTACCGCCTTGAAAGCAGTGAGTTAGACCGCACGACTAACCGGGCAGGCATCTTGCAGATACTAACCAGAATAGTTCTAAGTGTAGAATTAAGGATAGCGATCCAAGATGATGACCTATGACATCATCGATAACATCAGCGATCCACAGTGATGTCAATGATTTCAGAATCCAAAATGGCGATCCAGTATGGCGACCTGGGGATTCGCGTGCCTTCCAAAATAGTTGTACCAATTTCTGTGGTGCTGCGGTCATCCACCCCACCACTCATCCTCAATGTTTAAGCTTACATACCGTCAAGTGGACCCTCCAGTTGTGCTCTGAACTCCATACACTTTCATCACCACAAGGCGTCACCAGGGATCTACTGTCTCCAGACAGAAAACATTGACTTGCACAGTATATTGTAAGTATTAAATCATGCCTCTCTTTCTCAGTGTTTATTGGCTCTGAGCACTATGGGACTTAACTTCTGAGGTCATCAGTCCCCTAGAACTTAGAACTACTTAAACCTAACTAACCTAAGGACATCACACACATCCATGCCCGAGGCAGGATTCGAACCTGCGACCGTAGCGGTCGCGCGGTTCTGGACTGTAGCGCCTAGAACCGCTCGGCCACTCCCGCCGGCTCAGTTTTTATTATTATTCATTATGTGTGTATGTATATTTCTGTTTTTCATGGTTTTCATTTATTAATTCCTCTGTACAATTACTCCCTGACATGGACAGTGCACTGCCCGGTACCTTCCACTTGTTCTCTGCACACTACAGTGAAAGGTTCATCATTATGAGGTGTCATCAGCGATCTACCACCTCCAGGCGGAAAACACCGACTTGTACAGTCGACTGTAAGTATTAAACCGTCTCTCTCTTTCTCTCTCTTTCAGTGTTTATTATTATTATTATTATTGACCAAGTGTGTATTGCTCCTTGTCATGGACAACGTAGTGCCTTATACATTCGAGCAATAGGAGAAATCAAGCCAGCACACAGACACGGTATCTGATGCAGCTCCTGACAGGTTCGAATGGAAGTAAAGTCAGCATACAGAACTGTTTCCGTACTTCAAGTTTCCACCATATCTATCGCCAACGTCACTAAGTCAGTACGCAGACAAGCTCTCTGATACAGAGCCTGATATATTGGAGTAGGAAACGGAACTGTTTCCAGAGTCTGAGTTCCCACTGTACACAGCACCTGCATCTCTCTTTCAGCCTCAGCTCAGCTACTTCAGAACGCTATTGTCAACACTAATTATAAGTTACGTGCCAAATGACCAAAGCTTTGCACCTGACATATATTTTGAAGTTATGGCAGAAACAGAAATGTGCGGTGGGCTACAAAGGTGCAGTTCAGTGCTATGGAGTGGCATAGACTGTGCAGCAAGCTGTAATACATTGAGCACTGCGTGACAATCGAGTAAAATCCATTCCCTCAGGACATCAATATCTTTGCCAGCAACAGCACATCCATAGTCAACATGTTTTGTGGTGAAATGATGAACTTAACAATCTAAGACCCAACACAGTCTGTATATTTAATGCGTCCCAGTGTCGCAAAACCTGCATGGCTTGTACAGTGCAATATAGATCACCTATGGCAAAGGTATGTTAAGCTGCAATTCAGTGATACTGTCAAGTATCTGTTGGAACATTAAGTTCACATTGATGAAGAGGAGTTGCAAGTGTATATACATATGAGTATGTGTGCTATACCTATGTCTGCTAGTATTACCCCTATAAGCAGAAAGTCCATACAAGCAGAATTTACAGATGGCATTCCTAAGTGCTCCAGTTTGATTGCATGAAATACACGCTGAATTTGAAGCATAAGAACAAAGTTATTTGGAAGTGGTTGCAGAATAATGAATAGGATTGTTGTAGAAAAAAGAGAATGACAATTTTTTTAATCATTATGATTTATTTGTTCACGAAGAACAAAATGTATATTAACAATGTATAAAAGTTGTATCAAAATACATATAACAATAAATTATATATACTGTTTAGGTGTTGCCATATGTTTTTTTTCTGTCACACACATATCCCACGAGACTTAACAGTTCAGATGTTGGCCAGACAGCTTTAGTGGGTCATACATTTGCAATGTCAGAGAGACTTTGCAGTTCAGTTGCTGCTATATCGAAGAGACTTAACACATTTATGAACTCCACAGTCACACGCTGTTCAGATAAGAATGCTTTATGACGACATGACTTCTACAGGGTACATCCAGTGTACATACGTTGCAAAATCTTGCACAGCTCTTCGATATGTCTGTACAAGCAGCTATGATCAAGGGCTGCCAGTTCTCATGGGCCAAGATGTGTAGCACAATAGGCAAAAGCCCATGCAGTTAATGTGTGAACTGATTCACATTTTTCTTAAACAAACTGCACTTTCGTGCTATTATTATTATTAAGCAAAGAAAACTGGGTATTATGATTTAAGGCCTCTTAGGTATACTCCAAAATCTGAGACGACATCACGTCTTACAGTAGATATGTACCCACCGGGTATATGCCTCATACCATGTGATATAATGAATCACAATCATATATACTTGTTATTACAAGTATATATGGAACAGATCGGAATTAAGATATGAACAGATGAACTACACAAGGTGTTGTAGGGGTGGAGGGCGATTGCCCCGTGTTGATACTGGTTCCCATCTGCAAAGTAGTGGTATAGGGAAATGTATACCAAAAACAGCATGATTTGTATAAGTGGTTTATTGTACTGAAATGTCACATGTCAATAAGATGGTATAAATTCGTAACACATACGCCTACAGAAGTTTTCTGATGGCTCTAGTATGCTTCGCAGGACAATTCTATAAAATCTGTATTCGTAAGTGATATTCTCGTTATTGGTGTATATTTTCATTATTCTTGTGTGATTCTTACACGTATGGTAATCGTCCGCCGCTCGTGGTCTCGCGGTAGCGTTCTCGCTTCCCGAGCACGGGGTCCCGGGTTCGATTCCCGGCGGGGTCAGGGATTTTCACCTGCCTCGAGATGACTGGGTGTTTGTGTTGTCCTCATCATTTCATCATCATCCAGGAAAGTGGCGAAATTGGACTGAGCAAAGGTTGGGAAATTGTACGGGCGCTGATAACCACGCAGTTGAGCGCCCCACAAACCAAACATCATCATCATCACGTATGGTAATCCAGTAAATTGTCGGAATTTGAGAGTTGAACATTGCAGTTATTTGTGCTGAATTCGATGTAATTGATATAAATCGTAATCCGACAATGCTACTTTCATGGCAGAAAGTCGTGGATTTTCATAAATTTACGCTACATTGAAAGCTCAGTCTGATGACAATCATACAACAAGACATTTACCGTTGCAGAGAGCAACGCCCCATTCATGTTGCACCAAACAACGCTAGTGACGTAGACGTTGGAAACAGCGGAAATTCGAAATGTGAAAACAATAGTGTGTATCCTATTCCTGTCTGGAAACAGTTCTACATACTACTGTAATATATTATTGACAGCTAGTAAGCCTGGACGCTAGGGTTGAATGGAGGACAGAAATCTGCTGGAAATGTTAGCTGTCCTATGAATACCGCAAAACACTTATAATTTATGTGAGGAATCACTTAAAATTAGGCCGGCCTGAGGGGCCGAGCGGTTCTAGGCGCTACAGTCTGGAGCCGCTCGACCGCTAATCCTGCCTCGGGCATGGATGTGTGTGATGTCCTTAGGTTAGTTAGGTTTAAGTAGTTCTGAGTTCTAGGGGACTGATGACCTCAGAAGTTAAGTTCAATAGTGCTCAGAGCCATTTGAACCATTTGAACTTAAAATTACATGAAATGTGCGTGTGGCTAGGGCCTCCCATAGGGTAGACCAGTCACCTGGTTCAAGGCCTCGTTTTTGAAGCTACTTCGGCGACTTACGTGTCAATGAGGATGACACGATGATGGAGACAACACAACACCCAGCCCCCGAGCAGAGAAAATCTCCGACCCGGCCGGAAATCGAGCCCGGGCCCTGGCATGCATTCTGCTGTGCCGATCAGTCACCTACGGAGGAGGACGAGGAATCACTTAAAACTGCAGTGCTAGCCTGGACATTTGATTGCATTTTGTTTGTAGGATGTATGGTGAGAGTTTAACTTTTGGTCAACATCGAACTCAAATTCCCATCACACCAAGGCGTACCTACAGCGAAAATCAGTGTTGGTTAAAAATGTAATACTGTGATCCATCAAAAGAGCGTGTGGTCGCTATGGTACTGCAAGCTGAGACCATGTTGAGCCAAAAGGCTACTCCACTACTACAACCACTAGTGTTCTACAATCGGCGCCACATCGACCACACGTCAGTATGAACGGTTACAGCACATTTTCCTGTACAAACACTTTTACAACTCATGAGAAGTGATTTAAAAATCCATTCAAAACATTTAATGTATGTGTCAATCGTTTACGAACAAGGGGCGATCAAAATGCTTCCATTTCAGGGCGTCGCTGCAGCGTATATGCAACATAGCGTGACTCCGACTTGAGTATACAAGCGCCAACGTGTGAGCAATAGATTACCGTAGCATTGGTGTCTTTTCGACATACATGCGGTAAATGTGTCCAAACACGACCAAATTGCTGTTATTCTTTTCTTGGCTATTCAAGGTCGATCACCGGTAGATATCCATCGGAGTTTCAAGAATATATGAAGGGCTTATTTCAATAGTGGTACAAGTCCATTTTTGTTCATTGTGAGATACAGAGCCCTAAAGCTAAATGAGCGCTGGAAAATCTGCAGTTGAGATACCTGAAATATTCAAGCATATGGCTTCTTGCTGGAGATGAACCTTTCTTTCTGTTTGTTTGGATCATTAATTTCAGAAGTATTATAGGCAGAAAAGTGGAGGTGATGGACTTGTACCACTGTTGAAATAAGCCCTTCATATGTGGAGCAGCATGTGCGTCCAATACCACCGGTGTCGAAGAGTACGCCAAGTTTCGTGTTGGTCGGGATTCGACACAAGACGTTGGTCGATCTGGGAGGCCAGCCTCATCCATTGTCTGGTATCCCCATCATTGGGAAACGGTGACTGCGCAGTGCTGGAGAAATCGCGGGAAAACTGCGACAAGGGCTGTTGGTGCTTCTTGATAACACACGTCCCCATATCGCAAATTTTGTACCGCAGAAGTTACGCCAACTCATATGGGAAACAGTCTAGCACCAGCCCTATACCATACAGTCCTGATCTCTCTCAACGCGATTATCATTCCTTCGGTATCTTAAAAAAAGACCTTGAAGGGCTGACGATCCCAGTCGAACGAGAATTTGCAGTGGGCAGTGACGGACTCCTTCACGTAGCAGGACACAGTATTTTCCAGGTGAGATTTTCACTCTGCAGCGGAGTGTGCGCTGATATGAAACTTCCTGGCTGATTAAAACTGTGCGCCGAACCGAGACTCTAACTCGGGACCTTTGCCTTTCGCGGGAAAGTGCTCTTGCCCGCGAAAGGCATAGGTCCCGAGTTCGAGTCTCGGTCCGGCACACACTTTTAATCTGCCACAAAGTTTCACACACTATTTTACCAAACTGGCATCTTCAATCTTGTTAATCGCTGGTGTTATTGCCTCAGCGCTAACGGCGATTTTAACCGATTGGCATACCGATTATGAACATTACGGCCTTCGAACGGAAACATTTTGATCGCCCCTTATGTATTGAGATACAGGACATTTGCGGTCCAAATCAAAGTAGCTATTCTACCATGTCTAGCACTATTTGCAACACTCGTAAATGCAAGACTCCCACGCTATTTCTGATAAGCTACAAACTGAAACCTTAGAAAAGCGACTGTGTTGACCGCGACTGCTTTAGGTTAGATACGAGGTCTACTCGGAAATTAAGGTCCGATGGGGTGCGAAATGAAGAAATCCGATGAAGATTTGCACACATGAGCGTCTCTAGAATGCCCATCGATCGCGTCACGCCACTCTTTTCAGTTCTGAGCGCACAGTGAACATGTAAAGATGCTTAGAACAATAATGTCTCCCGCCACATACGAGGGCCTGGTGTGAGATTTCGCCTGGTCTCATGCAGCCCACATAACATAGCTGTCACGCGTTTCCTTCTACATGACAACTCTCGGCCACACTCTGGAGGACAATGAAGATGCTCCTGCAGCGTCTTCGATGGGAAGTGTTTGATCACCAACAATAGAGGCCGTAATTGACTCTCCCTGAGTTTCATCCCTGCTCATATGAAACGCTAGCTATGAAGACAACGTTCTGGGTTGGGGGAGGAGACCAAACTGCGAGGTCATCGGTCTCATCGGAGTAGGGAAGGAAGCCGCCCGTGCCCTTTCAGAGGAACCATCCCGGCATTTTCCTGAAGTGATCTACGGAAATCACGGAAAACCTAAATCAGGATGGCCGGACGCGGGACTGAATCGTCGTTCTCCCAAGTGCGTGTCCAGTGTGCTAACCACCGAGCCACATCGCTCGGTACAAAGTTCTGGCACAGGCAACGAGTTGTAGACCAGCGTAGAGAATTGTCAGGAAGCACAGGCGGCTTTTTTCAATGACAAGTGTATTGGAAAGTTGGTACATCGCCACGTCATATGTCTAAATCGGAGCGGCGGCTACGTAGAGAAGTAGCTGGAAGGTGTAGCTAACTGTTGCAGATATTTTTTTTTGTTTTTGTTTTCGCAGGGATTTCCATATTGCGACCGATCGGACCTTACTTTCAGAATAGGCCTCGTACAAACCGCTGTAAAATCAATTTCAAATTAAGATTCCTTGTTCGTGACTCGATACACAAAAATCAAATTTCAGTTCCTCTAGACGTCAGAGTCCATCAAATGAAGAGGCATGTGGGATGATGTGAGGTACAACATTTTCATGTTACATCTTAGATATAAATAGAGTCGTTCTGTTCAATCGCCGTGGCGATGCTAAATTAGTTGTAGGATGTGCTGAGGTTCTGTCAGCTCTATTTATGTGTTCCTTCGGTCATATGCTTGACATTTACTGTGTATGAGAGCGAGGTTCGGTGATCTAGTGTTCTGTACTGTTCTTGTTCAAGATGTTAGTGCAGCATACTACTGAAATTCAGACGTCAAGATCTGATGCCTTGCTTTTGTCTGTTTGCACCAAGAAGCTCATTTTTCACGTTGGATAGTGGGTTGTGCGTCGATAATAGCCGGTTTTTTGGAAGTATAGCTGGCAACTAACTGTGAAAAAGCTGGTACTTTAATGAAGTCAATTGTTAAAACCAAAATCATGTCTGAAACACCTACCGCATTTTCCGGACTATGACGCACTTTTTTCTTCGAAAAAATGCATGCAAAATTCAGGTGTGTCTTATACTCGAACATAATATAAAAATGTCCAGTGTTTGGTTTAAAATTCCCGCCAGTCTTAAAAATGCCTGTATATACGATGCCGCGGGAAACCTTGGATTCAACTGGCAGTGGCAGTGCACCAATGAGACGAACAAGAGTTGTGGAGATTCACAAGCTTGCTGACACTGTCCCCCTCCAGCTCTGCCATCAACTGAAAGTGATTTTTTTTTCTATCTGTAACAGTGTAATACGAGGAATGTCCACAAAGTAAGTTCCGTTTGGTTATATAAAACAAACGTGTACAGATACAGAAAAAATATTTATTGTAAAAAAATTTACAATTGTTAAACTGGTTTTCTACATAGCTTCCGAAATTTTGTAGGCACTTGTAATTGCGTGGCACAAGTTTTTGTATGCCGTCTTCGTAGAAGGTTGCCGCCGATGTATTCAACCATGTGGTAACATGTTCTTTCAGCTCGCCATCATCGTTGAAATGATGAACACCAAGGACAGAGTTTAGGTGTAAGAAGAGATGAAAGTTGCTAGGAGCGAGGTCCGTGCTGCACGGAGGATGATCAAACGCGTCCCAGTGAAATGCCCGTAAGAGTTGTTTGCTCACATTTGTCGTATGAAGTCGGGCATTATCGAGGAAAAAAACAACACCTTTTGACAGTAATCCTCGGCGCTTGTTTTGTATTGCGCGGCGCAATTTCTTAATGGTCTCGCAGTAACCATGTGCTTTGATTGTTTGGCCTCGTGGTAAGAAATCAATCAGCAAAATGCCTTTTCTGTCCCAAAAAATGGTGCACTTGACTTTGACTGCCGTTTTGTTTCAGGGGCGTCGTACAATACCCAAGTTTCATCCCTCGTGATTATCCGAGAAAGAAAATCATCCCCTTCTTCATTGTAGCGTGTAAAAAACTGAAGTGCACTGCCCATCCGTTCTTTTTGTGTTGTTCAGTAAGGATATTGGGTTCCCAATTATGAGCAAAGTTTTCGAAATTTCAGTTTTTCAGTAACAATTTCATGAATTTGTGATAGTGAGATTAGCAGAACTTCCATAGCAAGGGCACTAAGTGTAAACTTATACGGTTGTGCTTAATCTTCTCTTCAACCAGTTCACCAGTGACCACAGACGGGCGTCCACTTCGTTCTTTATCGTGCACTTGATCATGTCCTTCATTCAACAGTCTGACCCATCTTCTAACCATTGAATCGCTCATAGCATTCTGTCCAAAAACCTCGCAGATTTCTGATGGATTTCCTTTGGTTTAAATTTCTTTTCATTTAGAAAACGGATCACAGAGCTGATTTCATTCGCGGCGGCGTTTTCAATCACGGCTGACACTACAAAGAAGTACTACAAAGCACACGTCGGCGGCACCGATTTGAAAATGGCGTATATGTCTTCTCCTTAAGTCAAATTAACTGCCGCGCATGCTCGGAACTGCGATCGTAGCGCTGCCGCGGATAGAAATAGATCCTCGTATTTTCGTTAGTAGCTAATTTCGTAATGGAAAAAATAAAAGATATTCATATGATGCGAGCTATAAACTGAAAGTAATAGCATATGCAGGAGAACATAGAAACAGAGCAGCTGAGTGGCATTCCAGCCCTCCAGCAACAGAAAAAGCCATTCGCGATTGGCGGGCTAGTAAAGAAGAACTGAAAAAAAGTAAGAAGACTAAATATGCAAACAGAGGACTGAATACAAAATGGCCAAAACTAGAAGATGACGTATTGAAATGGATTCAAAGACATTAGTCAAAATGGCACTGAAATTAATACAAAAATAATTCAAATACACGCTTGTAAGCTAGCGCAATAGTGGAGCTTAACGTATAGTTGGTTGGTGCTACAGGATTATGAAGCTTTATGAAACTTTATGAGCCAAAATATCTCAGAAAACGCCACAAGAGTATGAAGAGAAAATATTGTCTTCCCATCGCTTTATTATTCATCATCGAAAGAAAACCAGTCTGGAACTAAGCCACGTAGTCTATGGGACTTAACATCTGAGGTCATCAGTCCCCTACTTAAACCTAACTAACCTAAGGACATCACACACGCCCATGCCCGAGGCAGGATTCGAACCTGCGACCGTAGCAGCAGCGCGGTTCCGGACTGAAGCGCCTAGAACCGCTTGGCCACAGCGGCCGGCTTGGCATAAGTAACACTCTCGATGGCAGTGAAGACCATCTTATATACCAAAGGCACAATGATGACGACGAGAAGGAAATAGAAGAAGAAGAAAGTTCAGATGACAATTTTCAGAGATTTTGAAGATGCAGTTTAACATTATAAACTAAGAATTTTTAGTCTGGCTTTGCAATCTAATAATAAAAATGGTAAAAATGTTATTTTAAAACAATGCTAAAAAAATTTAAGGTACGTCTTGTAGTCCGTAGGTCCTTATAGTCCGTAAAATACGGATGTAGTTGAGATGAAGTAATATCCTCAATACTTAAGAGAACTGAAAGATATATTATCAATGAGTGTAGTGCTATTTGCAGCTCTCGTGTATGTACAAGACTTACATATTGCTTCTGGCGAGCTACAAACCTGTGATCTTAGACGGTTTTCATTACAAATGATTTAGAAGTCCCTCGGAAACGTTTTGATGAGTACGTATATCGTTTATGTATACGGAGATGTGGTACATTTGCGGCCCTGTTTAACAATATGTGTTCTATGAAATACAGTAAATGCCCCACTGTGAAAATCTGTATCGAGTTCCTAAAAGAATCTTCTTCGCCACATTTATACTGCTAGGCGATTTGGATTAATGAAGTTGTTGGGTTTCATAGCTTCGGCAGAATTAAAGTGCTACATTCTTGCACCATCGTGTCTTAACAGAGAGATAAAATGAGAATCATGTATGATCGTCAAACAGTCCTGAGAAGGGGCTTGTATCACGCTATTCATCAGTGTATTAAAAAAAAAAAAAATGTTCATATGTGTGTGAAATCTTATGGGACTTAACTGCTAAGGTCATCAGTCCCTAAGCTTACACACTACTTAACCTAAATTATCCTAAGAACAAACACACACACCCATGCCCGAGGGAGGACTCGAACATCCGCCGGGACCAGCCGCACAGTCCATGACTGCAGCACCTAAGACCGCAAGGCTAATCCCGCGCAGCAGTGTATTCGATGTAGGAGGTATGGCCATAATTTATTAAGCAGATCTTTACATGTGCTATCCACAGCGTCCACATACAATAAAAAGCGGCACAGTCAAAAGATTAAACAGAGATCTATCTTGGGTGGTGTATGCTTTCATCAACTTTTTCAGTCATAATCTATAAAAAATTGTTAACCAGATTCCAACAAAGATTGCAAACTGCGCTAGAGTATGTCGTTGTACAGCCATGGGGTGCTGAAACCATCAAGTGACTATAGTTATTTCGCATCAACTTGTATCGGTTGAAAACTGAATAGCAACTCCAGGGAGCCATGTATGCTGCTCCAGATATAGAATGTCAGAATCCTTACATCGCCTTCCTCTGGCACAGCAGACAGAGTCCTGATCTACAATTAGAGAATGTTTAAGCGTAAAATAGTGTAGTTTCAAGAAACACGTCTGTGTGAGGAGCTGCTACGTGGGGTTCTATATCGCAAATACATTAGGTACCGTATTCCGTGACTTCTAGACCGTATTTGATACAATACAGCAATGTCATCATAAGACCAAAAACTCGAAATACCATGTCAGATTAAATCTCTCAGCTTCACTATTTTCAAAAAATAGTACAAAGCAATCTGACCGAGGGTCTTAGCCATTATGTAGCGACTCTTTAGAAGGGGAGAATGAGTGTTGCTGCCATACATTCTGTATTCTCTGTCCCGTACGTTAGGCTATGTTGAGAGGAAACTGCTTGGTACCTACACAGTGCTAATGTACAGGGCTATTACAAATGATTGAAGCGATTTCATAAATTCACTGTAGCTCCATTCATTGACATATGGTCACGACACACTACAGATACGTAGAAAAACTCATAGAGTTTTGTTCGGCTGAAGCCGCAGTTCAGGTTTCTGCCGCCAGAGCGCTCGAGAGCGCAGTGAGACAAAATGGCGATAGGAGCCGAGAAAGCGTATGTCGTGCTTGAAATGCACTCACATCAGTCAGTCATAACAGTGCAACGACACTTCAGGACGAAGTTCAACAAAGATCCACCAACTGCTAACTCCATTCGGCGATGGTATGCGCAGTTTAAAGCTTCTGGATGCCTCTGTAAGGGGAAATCAACGGGTCGGCCTGCAGTGAGCGAAGAAACGGTTGAACACGTGTATCTGGACATGCTGGAAAATTGGCTCATGCCACAACTGGAGACCGACAGCGCCGACTTCATCTTTCAACAGGATGGTGCTCCACCGCACTTCCATCATGATGTTCGGCAATTCTTAAACAGGAGATTGGAAAACCGATGGATCGGTCGTGGTGGAGATCATGATCAGCAATTCATGTCATGGCCTCCACGCTCTCCCGAATTAACCCCATGCGATTTCTTTCTGTGGGGTTATGTGAAAGATTCAGTGTTTAAACCTCCTCTACCAAGAAACGTGCCAGAACTGCGAGCTCGCATCAACGATGCTTTCGAACTCATTGATGGGGACATGCTGCGCCGAGTGTGGGAGGAACTTGATTATCCGCTTGATGTCTGCCGAATCACTAAAGGGGCACATATCGAACATTTGTGAATGCCTAAAAAAACTTTTTGAGTTTTTGTATGTGTGTGCAAAGCATTGTGAAAATATCTCAAATAATAAAGTTATTGTAGAGCTCTGAAATCGCTTCAATCATTTGTAATAACCCTGTATGTGTGTCTCCAATAGATCAGTGTAGTACTGTCTGGCTGATTCTACATTAAATTTGAATCTAATAAGTGTACGTCTGTGTTAAATCATCGACGCAACTATACAGAATAAATTTCTTTTACTTCCATCTATCATCACAAAATTGTTTAGCCCTTGGACTACCGGTTTCGGTCAGCGGTGACCATCTTCAGATCTACAGCAAAACGTGCGAAAACTAAATCAACTAGCGGGCAGTATACACCTTACAACAATAAAATATGTCGTGATGAAAAGTATCACTTCTATACATTTTCCAAACATTCGCTTACAATCTGACGAGGTGTACTTGTTTTGAAACATGTCGTAATGTAATGAAGCCATAGTGGCGCCGTCAAAAAATGTACACAAGATCAGCTTATCGTTATTGCACATATTTGAAATATGGTGTACATTGGACCAGAGTACTGGCTGCATCATCAAGTTATCAGCGCCACTCCTCTTAACAAACTGCAGTACAGTATCCACAAAATACGTTTGTGTCGTATGTCGCTACTGTAAGTCTACACATGTTCGTCCATTGTAAACTTATACAGAACGCGGTGAAATGGGTCTATAGTAGACTTGTCAACTGTGTAAGTTATTAGTGATAAAAATTAATAAATTAAAACATGAATAAAGTTAAATTAAAAATCGTTAAAAAGGAAATGGTTAAGTTACGATATATGATTCTGAGACGCTCTTTTGGGTATTTTAGAGAAAAATGATAACGTACACAAACCGAGCGAGGTGGCTCAGTGGTCAGCATACTGGTCTCGGATTCTGGAGGACGGCGGTTCAAACCCGCGTCCAGCCGTCCTGATTTAGGTTTTCCGTTACTTCCCTATATCGCTTGAGGCAAATGCCGGAATGGTTCCTTCGAAAGGTCGACTTCCCTTTCCATTCTTCCCCAATCCGATGGCACTGATGACCTCGCTGTTTGGTCGCCTCCCCCAAACCAACCAACCATCCAACCTCTTACACAAGAACAAGTTTACTGAGGTAACAAAACAATATAAAATCGAGAACATAATTAGGAGAAGGACCATAATTAAAGGAAGCAGTCACCGCCTTCTGTTGGCTAGCCGCCAGAATGCGGCACAGGTGAAAAATGGTCGGAGGAAATTAATCGTCAGAGAGTCCCTCGTACCCTGCGATGCACAGTTCCAAGAAAATACTTATGAAACATTGTACCATCCACTTAATGAGATTATCTCGTTAGTAAAATTCATTACTTACACAGAGAAGGAAAAATTAGACACGAGAGTAAGGAAATGAGCAAATCTGTAATGCACTCTATACTACGTAACGACAAGGCAAGATGTATGTAAGAGAGGAGTTCTCTGATTAATGCAGGACATTGACATATAAAGCAATAGGTACTGGGTACAAAATCGCATTGCCCATTCAGCTGTCTCTTGTTTTCTGGCTTTATAATTTTCAAGCTCTTCTGACGAGTGTGGCAGTACGGCCTTTTTTGGTCTCTGTGGAAGATATACAAGCTATTCGCAAGCTTCGTATAGCAGGCATGGGTAACTCTTGATGACCCGTGTGCCCGATTCGCATAGTTACTTAAACTTGCCGGCCCCTCGACACGTAACGCGACTGCCGCGCTCATACCTCATAAAGTCAGAACTGTAGCGTCCGCGACGTTAATGTTTATTGTGTAACACACCGATGTGAATAGCATACTTTTCACGACACGCGACGCCAACAAGTCATGCCTCAAAACACGCGTTTTTGAGAGTACATTCATTTTTACGTTAGACTCATTCTCGAATGAAACTTCCTGGCAGATTAAAACTGTGTGCCCGACCGAGACTCGAACTCGGGACCTTTGCCTTTCACGGGCAAGTGCCCGCGAGAGGCAAAGGTCCCGAGTTTGAGTCTCGGTCGGGCACACAGTTTTAATCCGCCAGGAAGTTTCATATCAGCGCACACTCCGCTGCAGAGTGAAAATCTCATTCTGGATCATTCTCGAATGTTTGCATTACTTTACGCACTATGAACAATGTTTCTTTATTTACGACATTTCACACTGATAGCTTAAAAACTTCCGTTTCAAAATTCTGGTGCATTTCGTTATCCTACTCACGAATTTCTTCCGGGGGCCGCCAGTGTTCTATAGGAATACCAGTTTCTGATAGACTCAACCCCAAGGCAGTTGTGTTACGTGGCTGTGAATGCTTCTTAAATCTTGCATTAAAAGAGCGGCCGATTTGATCGATATATTATATGTATCACAGATATTACAATCCATCCTGTGTACTGGATAGGTATCAAATTTGTCATCCGTACATTTAAACTTAAGTTTTATACGAAGTTTTAAGGTGTAGTTTACTTGAAAACCACGTTCAACGCTAGACTTGCTGCAACATTTCTCTGGAACATATTGCCGTGAAATTTCATTGGAATGGTTCTCATTCTTTTTCCGTCAGTAACATTTTCTGCGTGGTGCGCGTCTGACAAGTATTTATTTTTTGTTTCTTCAGGCTCCCGGAAGGACGTATGATGACATCATTTACAGAAAAACCATTGGCTGTTACTATTTGCTTTTATATTCTACGTTCCTTCCGTACTTCACTGTCGGCCAAAGGTTGACGAAAAGAGCCGGCGAATCATTGAGGTACAGGAGGATCGTTTGTATCCGAATGGATGGCATGAACTGTGATTAATGAAACATCTGTACATCTACATCTACATGATTACTCTGATATTCACAATAAAGTGCCTGGCAGAGGGTTCAATGAACCACCTTCAAGCTGTCTACCATTCCACTCTCGAATGGCAAGCGGGAGAAACGAGCACTTAAATTTTTCTGTTCGAGCCCTGATTTCTCTTATTTTATCGAGACGATCATTTCTCCCTATGTAGGTAAGTGCCAATAGAATGATTTCGCAATCGGAGGAGAAAACTGATGATTGAAATTTCATGAGAATATTCCGTCGCAACGAAAACGCCTTTGTTTTAATGATTTCCACTTCAATTCACGTATCATGTCTGTGGCACTATCTCCCCTATTTCGTGATAATACAAAACGAGCTGCCCTTCTTTGAACATTTTCGGTCATTCGTCAGTCCCACCTGATGCGAATCCCACACTGCACAGCAATACTCCAGAATAGCGAGGACAAGCGTGGTATAAGCAGTCTCTTTAGTTGACCTGTTGCACCTTCTAAGTGTTCTGCCAATGAATCGCAGTCTTTGGTTTGCCCTACCCACAACATTATCTATGTATTCATTCCAATATACGTTATGAGTTATTGTAATCCTAAGTATTTAGTTGAATTTACAGCCTTCAGATTTGTGTGACTTAATCGCGTAATCTAAATTTTGCGGAATTCTTTTTGTACTCACGTGAATAACTCCGCACTTTTCATTATTCAGGGTCAATGTAGGTTTTCTGAAAACCGAGAAGTTATGCTTGTTGTCAACTTTTATAGTAGTAAGAGCGAGGCAGGTAAAGGCGTTCCCTTGTTCTACTTCCTTCTTTGAAGGATATAAGATCGATTGTAATAACTGTTATAAATATTACATCGGCCAAACCGGTCGCTCTTTTAATGTAAGGTTTAAGTAGTATTGACAGCCACGTAACAAAGCTGTCTTGATGTTGCATTTCTGAAACTGGTCATACTAGTGATGCCTTGAAAATAGCATGCTTATTGTCCAGAGGGGCCAGAAAGACGGTGCTTTCACAATTGTTAGAGAAACTTGAGAATCATAAAGCCAATAAACAGAGCGATTTTGTTCTTTCTGCTAACTTTGCTTTATTTGATAACGTTTTACATTAATCAGAGAACGCCTCTACAGGGTGAAAAGTATTTAAACCGACAAACTCTGGGAGGTTGTAGGGGGATATCAAAACAAATATTTTTCCCTAATGTCATTTTTTCCTATGAGGATTATTTTAACCGGTGGAGGCCGTATTACATTCTTCAATTGTTAGAGGCCGTATTACGATCTTCAGTTGTTAGAAGGCGTATTACGCTCTTCAGTTGTAGGCAACTGCTGTCCACCAGTGTAGCAGTGCATTGGCTCTGTTTAGTAATGGAGCGATACACCTGGAGTGAGTTCACTGATACGGTTGGTGCGTACTACGTAGCGCACCACAACGGACGAGCTGAACAGCGGGTTTATCAGCAACAATATCCTAATCGCCGTATCCCACCCTCTGCTGCTGTGTACCAACGTCTGCGTGAGACCGGGTCATTTAGCAGATTACCTGGACAGGGACGCCGTCGCACGGTAAGAGCGCTGCAATTTGTGAAGCTGTCTTGCAGCATGTGGAGCGGGATCCTTCAATCAGCACTCGTGCAATTGCACGTAACATGCGGACGAATCAGACGAATTCAAGAACAGTCCTTCGAGAGCAATTGTTACGTCCATTTCACTTACAGCGTGTCCACAACCTGGAATCAGTTAATTATCCACCCAGAGCACAGTTTTCGCATTGGTACCCGGAACAGTGTGAAATGCATCCCACATTTCCATCCTCTGTGTTGTTTACCGATGAAACAACGTTCGGGCGTGATGGGCCGTATCTGCTACCTAGGCCATTAAATGGCAGGCACTATTGCAATTTTCTCGATAGAGCATTCCCAGAATTGCTGGAAGACGTCCCGCTCCCTACAAGACAACGCATGTGGTTCCAACATGACGGGGCGCCGGCACATTTCAGTCGTCGTGTGCGTCGATTCCTGGACCGACGGTTCCCAGAAGCGTGGATTGGCAGAGGTGGTCCTGTACCATGGCCTGCTCGATCCCCAAATATGTCCCCTCTGGACTTTTTTATATGGGGAGAGATGCGCAACCTTGTTTACGCAACTCCTGTTGCATCAGAAGAGGATGTGGTTGCCCAGATAGTAGCAGCAGCAGCAACAATTCAGGATACTCCTGGGGTTTATGCCCGTGTCAGACGAAACATGATCCGACGGTGTAACATTTGTTTACGTGTCAACGGAGGCATTTTTGAAAATCTACTGTAATTGAAATTGGGTTGTGTTAATGTGTTGTCTGTTGGTCATAAAAAATGGAAAATTGTTTGTTGGTTTAATTAATTTGTCCAGAGAAATCTTCCTCTATCGGTTTAAATACTCCTCATAGGAAAAAAATGACATTAGGGAAAAATATTTGTTTTGATGTCCCCTACAACCTCCCAGAGTTTGTCGGTTTAAATACTTTTCACCCTGTATATTGCTCCATTTTCTTACACTGATCATACTACTCTGGTGATTAATTGTTTCTTTTCTGTTTATATAATACGTTTCATTGACTAAATAATCTCATCAAGTGTCTGGTACGATGTTCCATCACTGTTTTCTTGGTACGATGCGTCGCAGGGTACGGGAGGCCGTGTGGTTATCAAGTTCCTCCGACTTCTCGCCTGTGTTGCATTCTGGCAGCTACCCCTACAGAGGGTGCCGATTACTTACTTTAGTCTTTTGTTTCATCCATTAGGGCTCTTCCCCAAGTTATTTTATCGATTTTATATTATTATGTTCCCTCAGTAAACTTGTTCTTGTGTATGGTATTATTTTAAGATTAAGCTTATCCATTACGGTTATTTTAGAACCCGTGACTGTTAGCTGAGTGTAAATTACATAAAACTGCAACCAGTCGCTTTTTTAAATAGTTATTTATTATTCCATAAACAGGTTTTCGAACCTTTTCAGGTTTGTCTTAAGATGGTTTTCTGGAAGTTACGTCACTATTTCTAGCATAATGCTGAGTGCTGACTTGCCACAGTATGGGCGGCTTTTTTCTGTTAGTCTCTTGCTACTATTTTGATGGCCAGTTGGTGCATCACTTCACATACATTTACACAATCTGTATGCATTTATACTATGATAGCAAAATTAACATGTTGTTGTTTTTATCTAAAATGACCACAGAAGCGTCTCAGAATCATATATTGTCAGCAAACATTTTCATTGAAACGATTTTAAATTTAACTTTATTCCTGCTTGAATTTATTACTTTTTTATCACTAACTCATACAGGTGGTAAGTCCACTATATACTTCACCTATTGTATTCTCAATTTCCTTGCATTATGTACAATTTTGTAATTGACGAATATGTGTAGATTTAAAGTAGCGACACCTAACGAGCGTACGGCACAAAGTATCTGGTGACTACTGTATTGCAGTTTGTTAAGAGCAATAGCGCTGTTAATAGGGTGACTCAGACGGGCACTGTGGCCTAGGGTGCACAATATTTTAAAGTGCAACGTCGCGAAGCTGATCATGTGCAAATTGTTTGAGTGTAGACTATGGCTTCATTACATTACGACATGTTTCAAAACAAGTACGCCGCGCCAGATTGTAAGCGAATGTTTATCACACGTATGGAAGTCATTCTTTTGTTTATGACCATTTTATTGTTGTAAAATGTATACTGCCGACTAGTTCTATTTGGTTTTCCCATGTTTTACTGAAGATGGTCATCACTGACCGAATCCGGTAGTCAAACAACCAAACAATTTTGTAATCACAAGCGGAAACAAAAGAAATTTGTTCTGCACTCTCTGGATCACTGTTCTATTCGCGACTACGTCGCCGGCCGCTGTGACCGAGTGGTTCTAGGCGCTTCAGTACGGAACCGCGCTGCTGCTGCGGCCGCAGGTTCGAATTCTGCCTCGGGCATGCATGTGTGTGATGTCCTTAGGTTAGTTAGGTTTAAGTAGTTCTAAGCCTAGGGGACTGATGACCTCAGATGTTAAGTCCTATATTGCTTAGAGCCATTTGAACCATTTGAGCGACTACGTAGCAGATTGTGAAGTAGCAACTATATGTTCTGCATATTTTCACGTTAATGTTCGCGAAAAACGTCCACATTCCACTATTAAATGGAGCAAGGCGTGAAGGTGTGCTTTTGCACGGTTTTGTATGCCCCAGAAGCCAGAGAAAGATATCACATGGCCGGGTGAATGCGAGAGCAGATGCGTGCACGGTGACGTGCTGCAGTCGCGGATTAGCAGGCGAGGTTCTGCACGCAGCACAATACGGCGTCTTTCAGTTCTTAAGTGGGAAATGGTGTACTTGGCTGAGGCAGGGGTACACTACCTGTAGAGTACAATACGTGACAGACAACCGTCCACATTCCTAACGGCGCTGACCGGTCCAAACCCGCAGGTAGAAGCAGCCCGTCTCTAGCGGTGCATTGTGTGGTCAGTTCGACGTCAGCTGTGGAGCGCGATGTAGCGGGGTGCAGCCTCGCCCTGCACGGCGAACAATTTAACGCAGAGCCCCTGTGCTTTAACAGGGAAACCAGTTTTTGACAAAAATACAGCTTCATATTTGAATTTCGTGTAATATTATTCTTAGAATTTTTTCATCCAAACGTTATTTCGTCGATTAATTGAAGAATGTCTGTACGAGGAAATGCAGAGATCTCTTTGCACGGAAATTTCGTAGGAGACTGAATAATTTCTAGCTTAGCGATTTTCCTTTACTCATAAGATTTACAAGCTTCGTGCTTCTCCAAAGCAAACTGCCTTAGACAAACCTCGAAAAACGATCTAGATGACTCGTTTACAAAATCAAATTTCCCCGACCACAACTGCAGTGTTGAATATTTTCATACTCATTAATTAAGCATTCCAGTGAGAATTTGTCTTATCCGTCTACAGAAACGTGGAGTCGATCTGACGCCAGATGCTGGTTGCTGGCTTACCTTCTGACTGCTACCGTTACTCCGTGCTCTTCCTGTGTGTATTCCACGCTCTTCTCAAGATTTTGTTGCTTGAATATGGGCGCATTCATGTTGCTCGCCGATCGTCTCGTCTCAAACTGATACTAAGCAACGGCGTAAACTGCTTCAGAGACCTCTGCATTGTTGAGAACTGCGTCATGTCTAATATTCGGAAAATAGTCACCGCACAATTGAGAAAATTTTCCACTGACAACAGCAAGGGCGTTAATGGGCTGGAACGACTGGAGTCATGTACTCGAAGATAAGGTGCGACTAAAAAAAAAAGAGATAGGAAAGAGAAAGGAAAAATTTAAATGAGGAGGAAAAGTGAAAAAGTTATTAAAATCAGAGAAAGGAAATTATTCGCTATATTAAAATATTCAAAGAATTTTTTTGGAAATCATTCCGATGTTGTTGTTGTCGTTTCCAGTCCGAAAACTGTTTTGATACAGCTCTTCAAGGTACTGGGTCCTGTGCAAGCCCCTTCATATCCGAGTAACTACTGCAACATACATCCTTCTGAATCTGCTTACTGTATAAATCTCTTGGTCTCCCTTTATATTTTTGTCCATCGCACTTCCCTCCAGCACTACATTGGTGATCCATTGATGCCTCAGAATATGTCCTACCAACCGATCCCTTCTTCTAGTCAGATTGTGCCACACATTTCTTTGCTCCCCAATTCTACTCCGTACTTTCTCACTGGTTAAGTGATCCAACTACTAATCTTCAGCATTTTTCTGTAGCTCCACATTTCCGAAGCTTATATTCTCTTGTTGTATAAACTGTTTATCGCCCATTTTCCACTTCTGTGCGTGGCTACACTCCATACAAATATTTTCTGAAAATACTTCCTGACATTAAATCTCGGCTTGATGTTGACAAATTTCTCTTCTTCAGAAATACTTTTCTTGTCATTACCAGACTACATTTTATATCCTCTCTACTTCCGCCATAATCAGTTATTTTGCTACCCAAGTAGCGAAACTCACCTAATACTTTAAGTGTATCGTTTCCTACAATAAATCTCTCAGCATCACCTCATTTAATTCGACTACGTTCCGTTATGCTTGTTTTGTTTTTGTTGATGTTTATCTCATATCTTCTTTTCAAGACCCTGTCCATTCCGTTCAAATGCTCTTCCAAGTTCTTTACCGTCTCTGAGAGAACTTCTATATCATTACCAGACCTCAAAGTTTTTATTTCTTCACCCTGACTTTAATTCCTACTCCAGATTTTTCTTTTGTTTTCTTTACTGCTTGCCCAATCTGGTTGATGTTGTTGTTGTTGTCATGGGCTTCAGTCCAGATACTGGTTTGATGTAGCTCTCCATGCTACTCTATCCTGTGCAAACCTTTTCATCTCCGAGTAACTACTGCAACCTACATCCACTGTATTCCTCTCTTGGTCTCCCTCTATGATTTTTACCCCCCACGCTTCTCTCCAGTGGTAATCTCTTTGATACCTCAGAATGTCTCCTACCAACCGATCCCTTCTTTTAGTCAGGTTGTACCACAAATTTCCTCTCCCCAATTCTATTCGGTACCTCCTCATTATTTACGTGATCCACCCATCAGATCTCCAATATTCTACTGTAGCATCATATTTCAAAACCTTGTATTCTCTTCTTGTTTAAACTGTTTATTGCCTATGTTTCACTTCCATACATGGCTACACTCCATACAAATACTTTCAGAAAGGACTTCCAAGCACTTAGATCTACACTCGATGTTATCAAATTTCTCTTCATCAGAAATGCTTTTCTTGCCATTGACAATCTACGTTTTATATCCTCCCTACCTCGACCATCATCAGTTATGTTGCGTCCAAAATAGGAAAACTCATCTACTACTTTAAGAGTCTCGTTTCCTAATCTAATTCCCTCAGCATCACGTGATATATTTCGACTACGTTCCATTATCCTCGATTTGCTTTTGTTGATGTTCATCTTATATCCCCTTTTCAAGACACTGTCCATTCCGTTCAACTGCGCTCCGAAGTCCTTTGCTGTCACTGACAGAATTACAGTGGCATCAGGAAACTTCAAAATTTCTATTTCTTCTCCCTGGTCTTTAATTCTTATTCCAAATTTTTCTTTTGTTTCCTTTAATGCTTGCTCAATATACAGATTGAATAACATCACCCGATTTAATTCGACTGCATTCCATTCTCCTCGTTTTGCTTTTGTTGATGTTAATGTTATATCATCATTTCAAGACACCGTCGATTCCGTTCTATTGCTTTTCCAGGTCCTTTGCTGTCTCTGACAAAATTACAATGTCATCGGCAAACCTCAAAGTTTTTATTTCTTCTCCATGGATTTTAATTCCTACTCCGAATTTACTTTTGTTTCCTTTACTACTTGGTTAATATACAGACTGAATTACATCGCGGATCGGCTACAAGCCTGTCTCACTCCCTTCACAGTTTTCCTTTCATGCCCCATCGACTCGTATTAACTGACATCTGGTTTCTGTGCAAACTGTAAATAGCCTTTCGCTCCCTGTATTTTACCCCTGCCCACCTTCAGAATTTGAAAGAGAGTATTCCAGCGAACATTGTCACAAGCTCTAAGTCTGCAAATGCTATAAACGTAGTTTTGCAGTCGTGACTCATTAAGCTGAAAGGTCGGTAATTTTCACACTTGTCAGTACCTGCTTTCTTTGGAACTGAGATTATTATGTTCTTCTTGATGTCTGAGGGTATTTCGACTGTCTCACACATTTTGCTCACCAGATGGAAGAGTTCTGTCATGGCTGGATCTCACAAGGCTATCAGTAGCTCTAACGGAATGTTGTCCCTCCCGGGGCCTTGTTTCCACTGTCAGATTCTTCACGCAGTATCATTTTTCCCTTCTCATCTTCCTCTACGTCCTCTTCCATTTCCACAATACTGCTCTCAAGTACATTTCTCTTGTATAGACCCTCTATGTACTCCTTCCACCTATCTGCTTTCCCTTCTTTGCTTAGGACTGGTTTTCCATCTGAGGTCTTGATATTCACACAGGTGGTTCTCTTTTCTCCAAAGGTCTCTTTAATTTTCCTGTAGGGAGTGTCTATCTTACATCTGACCTATAGCCATTCCTGTCGATCTCATTTTTTAGACGTTTGTTTCCCTTTCGCCTGCTTCATTTATTGCACTTTTATATTTCCTCCTTTCATCGGTTAAATATATCTTGTGCTACCCAAGGATTTCTACTAGCCCTCGTCTTTTTACCTGTACAGATAGAGTAACGCAGGCTAAATCCTGTCTCACTCCCTTCTCAACCACTGCTTCCCTTTCATGCCCCTCGACTTTTATAACTGTCGTCTGGTTTCTGTACAAGTTGTAATCAATATTTTATCCCAGCTACCCTCAGAATTTCAAAGAGATTATTCCAGTCGACACTGTCAAAAGAGAAGTAAAGATATGCGAATCATTCACCTCTTTTACGCAGGTCAAAGATCAACCGGTATTAGCGCTCAAAAATCAGTTAATTGAATCTACAGGCTGAAAATTATTTAAAGAGACAAAGTCTGGTAGATTTCCCGAGACACCGAAATAAATATTTTTCTCTAATGTCGCGTTTTTCTGTGAGGATTTTTGAACCGGTGAAGGGAGTTTTCACTGGCTGAAAATTAATGAAACTAACAATATCTAGGAAGTTGCATTGATCAACGAAAACACTTTCTCTAAGTGTTATCCCGTGAGGACAAAAAGTAACACAATCAAGTATTAATTCTTTATTACCAAGATACAACAACATTAACACAACCCAGTTACTTCAATTACAGAAGAGATTCAAAAATGCCCAATTTACTTACAAAGAGAGGTTTCACCAGTGGGCATGTTCTATCTAATACAGCCAAAGACTGCAGTAATGTCCTTAATTTCCGTTGATGCTGCTGGTACTATCTGGGCAACCAGATCCTTTTGTAGACAGGGTTGCACATCTCTCGTCACACAAAGAAGTCCAGAGGGGTCAAATCAGGGAATCGTGTAGACCATGGTACAGGACTACCACTGCCAATCCACTTTTCTGGATAATATCTATTCAAGAATCGATGCAGAGAACGACTGAAATGTGCCGACGCCCCGTTATGCTGGAATCACTTGCGCTGTCTTGTAGCGACATTTCAGTCGTCGTGTGCGTCGATTCCTGGACCGACGGTTCCCAGAAATGTGGACTGGCAGAGGTCATCCAGGAACTCCTGGGCGGAGATTGTAACATTGCTTCTCACTCAATGGCCTTAATAGAAGGTATGGTTCAGTTAAGTTCAAAAGTGATTCAAATGGCCACCCCGGCCAGCTTCAGTTAAGTAGTCACCAATAACATCTGGTCAAACATTCAAGCAGAACCGTAATTGATGTGGGTTAACCTCACTCAAAACATGCGAACTGTTAATGTTGAAGATCCCATCATGAGATCATGCTCGAACGTTGCTTCATCTGTAAACAGCACAGAGGACGGAAATGTAGGATAGTGTTCCAGGTAGCAATGTGGAAATCTGTGCCCTGAGTGGATAACCAACTGGTTCCAGGTTGTGCAAACACCGTAAGTGAAATAGATTAACAATTGCTCATGAAAGGCGTTTTTTACATTCGTCTGATTTCTTCTCATGTTATGCGTAGTTACTCTGGTGCTGAGAGCTATTAAGCTCTTTAACAATGTAAGACGTCGTGGTCTCCTGACCTTCATTGCTTACATATTCCGCCCTCACAGTCACATTCCGCACATCAAGACGCTTCATTCAAACCCAAACTCGATAAGATAAAGTCATTGTTGTATGAATTCATGCAAACGATATGCAAATAACAAGTAAGCGCACTGTGGTTAAAATACTCGAGGTTGGCGTGCACACATACTTTCCAGACACGACGGTCGCAGGAGCTTTTAGTTTGAGAGAGGCAGACCGCATGCTGGGAGGCCGCTGGTCCCTTCAGGGGACAAGTCAACCTCAACCGCACATGGAGCGGACAGTGCTTGCGCGAGTGAAAGGGGGAACGAGCCCGTGTTCGGCTTAAAAGCAAATTCCGCTACATTGTGTGGGAGCGCCCAGCCTATGCATTCTTTAAAAACAGAGCACGCAGTTTCAGAGATTTTCACAGGGAGACAGCAAACGCCAAACGCCGATGCTACAGATTTCCGGATTGGTCGCCTTAAACGAAACGTCATTCTCCCATTTTAGAAGAGCAATGCTGATTGGCAGACGGTATTTCTGACGCCTTGAGCTGAAGGAGAATTGGAAGAGACTGAAAGATATACCCCTTCACGTCTGCCGTGGAGAGGGGCCCTTCTGTTGTCGCTCTTGGAGTGGGAACACGTAACGAGACCGTGCGCGCTCATATGTGTACTCAGAGAGTAGGAACAAGTCTGTCCTCAGTACTTCACTGGGAGAGCACCTCTGTCGAGAGTGAATCGGAGTGCGACTCTATATTGAGTCCTTGTGATTAAGCGTTGTCCACTGTGTTGGCCGCCACAGTTATTGTGCGGTGTGAATAGACAGAGTTACAGTTAAATGCCTGCGAGTGAATTTTTGAGTGGCATCACGGTGGTCTGGTTATCTGACCGGTGTACCACGCCAATAGTTAGACTAGGGGCGAATAGGAGTCCTTGACTTCATCAAGGCGTAGGGAGAGTTTGATTGGTGAAGATCAATCCAGATAGAACGAGAGTTATCTTATTTGTCAGCAGCGAGCAGCGCAGACAGCAGTCATCGCAGCTTATGGTATTGTGCGCTACAGCTCTTGCGAGCCCCATATTTCCTCCACAACAGTACACTTCACTGCATTTCACACGCGACAGCCTCGACCGTACCTAGCACCATTGTAACGGATAATTATTCAAATTGAGTAGCCGCAACTCTCAGCCATTCTGCCAAGTCAATAACAATCTTAAACTTTGTATAGAAATTTCATTAGCGAATCCTATCCTTAAGAGGAAACTTCACATTCCGAAAAGAACCCAGAAATAACTTGTTCAGTTCATACCTAAAAGTGCCATTGTGATTTCTCAGAATTTTTGCAGAATAAATAATAATTTTCGTCAGTTCCATGTTTTTCTTACACTAACTAGCACTACTCCAGTACCCAAGTATCCCACTAGTTACATAAGAAATTATGTTAATTTTTGTGTCATTTCCCTACAGCGGACGACTCCAGAAGATATTTATTTCTGAAAGTTTTTCAGGTATTTCTCTTTAGAACGTTAGGAGCGTCTGTCTGACTTCTGTAGTAGTGTGGGGGTGGAAATTGCATCTTGCAGGAGCCACAGGGTAAAGGATACATCTCAGATTAATCCATTGCGCAGAATGACAGAATAGCACCCACTCGCACACACCAGGTTAAAAAATGCTCACAGGTAATTATGGCATTAGAGAAAAAGGTTTCTCTGGTGTCCCGTACAACTTTCAATAGTTATTCGGTTTAAATTATTTTCATCCTGCATAGAACGGAAGGGACTAGCAGTGACCAAGTGTTCTGGTCAAGTCTGTGACGGGGTATTTTTCATGAGTTTCGTTTACGATGGTGTGCAAAAAAAGAATCAAATATTAATTTAGATTCATTTTTCTAAGGAGCTGTAAAGGTAAAATGACTAATCAAGGAAAAGTCCTATATTTCAAAACGATGGAGAACATGTCCTTTTTTGTCACAGTGTGCTACGGAAGCAGGTTTTAAAAATTTTTCCCGTTATTACTTTCAATGTGATGCCAGAGACACCAAACCCAACACGTCTGGCTGGCAGATAAGGAACAATCTATACACATCTAGAGAAATTCATTGGCGTTCTTAAGGCTCTGATAAACATAATTGATAAGAGTAAGAAATGTAGCAACAAGTCTTAAAAACATAATTTTGTCCTTTTAAGAATCAATGCAAACTACTAGAAAGAATGAATAAGTCACCAAAGATCCTGTAGTCTGAGAGTATGAATATGATTTGCTACGAAATGTGTTGTCAATAATAGAGGAATGATGCTTAAGATTTAACGTCCTGTCAACAACCAGGTCATCAGAGACGGAGTGCAAACTCGGGTACGTGAAGGATGACTGAGGGAAGAAAAGGTGTCCTTTTAAAACCAACCATCTCAGCATTTGCCTCAAGCGATTTGGGGAAAAACACAAAAAAAACTCATTCTGGATGGGTGGACGAGGATTTAAATCGCTGAACTCCTGAATGCGAGTTAAGTGCCGGTACTGCCCATGAAAATAATTGTGGCGTATGGACAATAGCTGTCTTATGCCCAAAAAGGATTGCATGTTTCTTAATATATTGTTTTACGGCTGAAGCTGTTGTTTACAATCCATATAGTCAGCAAGGGACAACATACATACCCACTATTAACTGCTAATGCATGAAGATGAATTTTCCTGTATGTATCGAGCTTTCGACTTTTTGAACAGCGCGTCTCGTAACCGTAATTCAGTATTCACCTTACAATCATTCAAATGGTCGTATTTGATACACAAATCCCTTACGAAGATACATGTTGTTGTTGTTGTGGTCTTCAGTCCTGAGACTGGTTTGATGCAGCTCTCCATGCTACTCTATCCTGTGCAAGCTACTTCATCTCCCAGTACCTACTGCAACCTACATCCTTCTGAATCTGCTTAGTGTATTCATCTCTTGGTCTCCCTCTACGATTTTTACCCTCCACGCTGCCCTCCAATACTAAATTGGTGATCCCTTGATGCCTCAGAACATGTCCTACCAACAGATCCCTTCTTCTGGTCAAGTTGTGCCACAAACTTCTCTTCTCCCCAATCCTATTCAATACTTCCTCATTAGTTATGTGATCTACCCATCTAATCTTCAGCATTCTTCTGTAGCACCACATTTCGAAAGCTTCTATTCTCTTCTTGTCCAAACTATTTATCGTCCATGTTTCACTTCCATACATGGCTACACTCCATACAAATACTTTCAGGAACGACTTCCTGACACTTAAATCTATACTCGATGCTAACAAATATCTCTTCTTCAGAAACGCTTTCCTTGCCATTGCCAGTCTACATTTTATATCCTCTCTACTTCGACCATCATCAGTTATTTTGCTCCCCAAATAGCAAAACTCCTTTACTACTTTAAGTGTCTCATTTCCTAATCTAATTCCCTCAGCATCACCCGGCTTCATTTGACTACATTCCATTATCCTCGTTTTGCTTTTGTTGATGTTCATCTTATAGCCTCCTTTCAAGACACTGTCCATTCCGTTCAACTCCTCTTCCAAGTCCTTTGCTGTCTCTGACAGAATTACAATGTCATCGGCGAACCTCAAAGTTTTTATTTCTTCCCCATGGACTTTAATACTTACTCCGAATTTTTCTTTTGTTTCCTTTACTGCTTGCTCAATATACAGATTGAATAACATCGGGGATAGGCTACAACCCTGTCTCACTCCCTTCCCAACCACTGCTTCCCTTTCATGTCCCTCGACTCTTATAACTGCCATCTAGTTTCTGTACAAATTGTAAATAGCCTTTCGCTCCCTGTATTTTACCCCTGCCACCTTTAGAATTTGAAAGAGAGTATTCCAGTCAACATTGTCAGAAGCTTTCTCCAAGTCTACAAATGCTAGAAACGTAGGTTTGCCTTTCCTTAATCTTTCTTCTAAGGTAAGTCGTAGGGTCAGTATTGCCTCACGTGTTCCAGTATTTCTACAGAATCCAAACTGATCTTCCCCGAGGTCGGCTTCTACTAGTTTTTCCATTCGTCTGTAAAGAATTCGTGTTAGTATTTTGCAGCTGTGGCTTATTAAACTGATTGTTCGGTAATTTTCACATCTGTCAACACCTGCTTTCTTTGGGATTGGAAGATACATGTACGATTATAATACCCTTTCATGTACTAGAATCGCAAGTGCTAGATACGGGACTACTTCTCTGCACAGACTCAGTTGTCTACATCTACATCAATATACCACAAGAGATCCTACTCTGTGTACCGAAGAGTACTTCAGGTAGCACTGTCTTTATCCTCACTTTCGCCTTCAATTTGCAATGGCGCGTGGGAAAAGCTTCGTATGGTAAGTATGATATCTAAGTCAACTAATTTGTTCGTCGTGATGATTTCACGATATATGTGTGTGAAAAAAATATGTTACACGACTTCTCTTGTAACGTTCGCTCTCGAAATTTCAGCAGTAAACCTCTCTGTGACGCACAACGCCTCTCTTGCAGCGTCTGCCAATGTAAATTGTTGTGTGTCTCCGTAACACTCACGCGCCAAGTAAACGATCCTGTGACGAAACTCGCCGCTCTTCGTTCGATCATCTCCATCTCTTCTATTAATCCTGCTTGGTAAGGGTCCCGCACTTACGAACAATAATCGAAGAATCGGTCGAGTGAGTGTTTCGTAAGTCAGTTGCATCTAGGATGATTTACGTGACTCCAGAGTGACGATTCTTCCAATATGTCATCTGTTTTTCCTACCATTAGTTTTAGCCTGGTCACTCCACTTTACATCACTCCAGATGGTTAACTCTAGTTAATTTACGGTAGTTAGTACCCCCTGTGCCTGTCATCAATAGTATAATCGAACAGTAGCGGACATCTTCGCCTCCTCATACGCAGTATGTTATATTTAGTTACTTTCACTATCAGCTGTCAATCCCTGCACCAGTAGTCGATCATCTGCAAGTCTTCCTGCATTTCACTACGATCTTGTCGTGTTGCAGCCTTCTTCTACATAACAGCATCGTCCACGAGAGCAACCTCACCGCCCCCCCCCCCCCCCAACGTTAGTTAGTCACTACATCATTAAAATAAATTGTAAACGGCAACGGGCCTATAATATTCTCTTGGGATACTCACGAAATTACCTTTACATGTGTCTATTTTGTTCTTTTAACAGCGACGTGTTGAGTTCTATCTGCCAGAAAGTTCTGAATCTATTCAAAAAATTGGTCTGGTACTCGGTAGTCTCGTATTCTGCTCGCTAACTGACATTACGGAATTGTATCGAATACAATGACGCAATACTGACCCTACGACTTATCTTAGAAAATAGATTAAGGAAAGGCAAACCTACATTTCTAGCATTTGTAGACTTAGAGAAAGCTTCTGACAATGTTGACTGGAATACTCTCTTTCAAATTCTAAAGGTGGCAGGGGTAAAATACAGGGAGCGAAAGGCTATTTACAATTTGTACAGAAACTAGATGGCAGTTATAAGAGTCGACGGACATGAAAGGGAAGCAGTGGTTGGGAAGGGAGTGAGACAGGGTTGTAGCCTATCCCCGATGTTATTCAATCTGTATATTGAGCAAGCAGTAAAGGAAACAAAAGAAAAATTCGGAGTAAGTATTAAAGTCCATGGAGAAGAAATAAAAACTTTCAGGTTCGCCGATGACATTGTAATTCTGTCAGAGACACCAAAGGACTTGGAAGAGGAGTTGAACGGAATGGACAGTGTCTTGAAAGGAGGCTATAAGATGAACATCAACAAAAGCAAAACGAGGATAATGGAATGTAGTCAAATGAAGCCGGGTGATGCTGAGGGAATTAGATTAGGAAATGAGACACTTAAAGTAGTAAAGGAGTTTTGCTATTTGGGGAGCAAAATAACTGATGATGGTCGAAGTAGAGAGGATATAAAATGTAGACTGGCAATGGCAAGGAAAGCGTTTCTGGAGAAGAGAAATTTGTTAACATCGAGTATAGATTTAAATGTCAGGAAGTCGTTTCTGAAAGTATTTGTATGGAGTGTAGCCATGTATGGAAGTGAAACATGGACGATAAATAGTTTGGACAAGAAGAGAATAGAAGCTTTCGAAATGTAGTGCTACAGAAGAATGCTGAAGATTAGATTGATAGATCACATAACTAATGAGGAGGTATTGAATAGAATTGGGGAGAAGAGGAGTTTGTGGCACAACTTGACAAGAAGAAGGGAGCGATTAATAGGACATGGTCTGAGGCATCAAGGGATCACAAATTTAGTGTTGGAGGGCAGCGTGGAGGGTAAAAATCGTAGAGGGAGACCAAGAGATGAATACACTAAGCAGATTCAGAAGGATGTAGGTTGCAGTAAGTATTGGGAGATGAAGAAGCTCGCACAGGATAGAGTAGCATGGAGAGCTGCATCAAACCAGTCTCAGGACTGAAGACAACAACAACATCGAATACTGTACGGAACTGTATCGACTACCTTCCGGAACTGTATCGAACACCTTCTCGAACTGTGTCGAGTACCTCCCGGAAATCAAGGAACACGACATCTTTGCCTACGGCGCTCTGGATCTCATGGCCTAACAGAGCGAGCAGAGTTTCGCAAGATCTCTGTTTGTTCGCCCACAATAAATAAATCAGTCCGCCCACCGGTTGCGGCCCCCTCAGAACTGCGTCACTGCAGCACCTGCTATCAGAGCGTCGTCTCGTACCTCGGTAGAGAATTAGACCAGGTAGCGACGAGCGCCCCGAGAATATCCCACGGTGTCGCTAATTAGAAGAGATGGGCAAGCGTTGTAGCGACTAACGCAAGGTCGAGGGCCCTGTAGCCTACGGGGAGTGAGTAAATCACAATTAACGTAACACAACACAGCCTACCTTGAGGCAGGCTCAGCTATTTCTGCCGCAGTAAATTATTCAATGTTTTTTTCTTTTTTAGTGTGAATTTAAGTTTCAGTAGTAACTTCGTCAAATGGTATATCTGACGCAGAGCAATGTTTTTTTCATGAAACTCTCTTTACTGCAGCGCAGATGCTGACCAAGTTACGTTTTCTTATGCAGTTACTCTACAGTTCATTGAGAACCTTGTCCTCTTCAACAATTACCCGCCAGATACCACGATCTAACACTGGAGCTTCCCAGCCCTTACAGCTTGTACTCCAGGACTCCATCTATCCATATCATCTGATTCTCGGTCGCCCCCGTCGTTTTTGATCCTCTGCATTTCCATGTAACATCCTTTTAGCCACCTCCGTATCGCTTATCCGCATTTTGTGACCCACCAATTACAACCTGGCTGGTTTCTCTATTCTTCTAACAGATGGATCTTTATATACAATGTACAGCTCGTCATTGTAACTCCTTCTCCAACTTCCTCTTTCAAAGGTAGGGTCAACGATTCTTTGAAGTACCTATCTCTCAATAGCATCTAGCACTCTCATAACTTTTTGTATTAAGAGCCACATTTCCGAATATGAAACACTATATATTTTGGTGATGTTACTTATGTGCTTCGAGGAAAATAGTTTTCATTAATTAAAAACAAGCTCTCTAGGCTGCTGTCAATCCCTGTTTAATTTCATGACAGATGTCATTTGAATGGGTGACTATTGATTCCAGATATTCAAATTGCTAAACTTTTTCAAAAGTATGGCTTCTTGCTCTCGGGTTCTGAGAGAATTGACTTCCCCGTGCCGATCTCATACTTTGCCTTTAAATGCTTCTAACCTGTGCTGCTTCCTGCCAATTATTTATGCTGATCCTGCCGCATATTGTCTTAATTTCATTTACCCATGTGCTCATGGGTCTCCCTCATGGCCTCTTACCAAATGACTTCTCCATCAATATTCTTTAAACTAATCGATCCTCTTTCATGCTCGACAGGTGGCCTGCCCATTTAAATCTTCTGGAATTTATCATGCTCATTATTGTTTATTGTTGCGATAGAATGTGGATTTATGTGTTGTGTCATCTCTTCCAGTTTTGCGATTCATTATCTCAGTATAGACCAAAGATTTTCCGATAAACTTTGTTTTCAAATACTTGTGACTGGTGTTCTTGGATTTTAGTTAAAGACCTTGTCTCTGCCTCTTAGGTTAAGACTGGTCTGAGGTAGTTTTATACGGTAGTTTCATTTTGGTTTTCCTTGTGAGTAATTTAGTCCCTAAAAGTTCTTATATGGAGTAGTAGGTTCTATTAGCATTATGCAGCCTCATTTTCATTTTTACTTATCTCTGTTTTGTTCATATATCATTGCGATCACAAATTTGAAGTGTTCAGTACGTTCTAACTTAAGTGTGCCATTGTTAGATGATACTGGTTGTCTTATTCATTTTTATATGCTTGAACTATCACTTTTTTCTGATTGTTTACTTTTAGGCCAAACTTGTATGCTTCTTCTACGAGATCCACAAATAACTGTCAAATCTCTATTTCACATTTTCCAATGAGCACTCTATAATTTGCATACACTAAAACCTTTCTTTGGAGGATCCCAGCAGCTATTAGTTTGAGTTTCGTCACAACCTTCTCCAAGGCTACATTAAAGACAAGAGGTGACACAGCATCTCCTCCCTTTCTCCACTTTTATTTTTAATGTGCTCAGGTTTTAACTCATTTAGCAAGTCCTTCTCATATTGTCCATGCACATCTTACAAAGATTTGTAAGTTAAATGGAAAATTCAAAGTCCCTCATTACATTCCACAGGCTTTGCCTGCGAATGTAGTGATGTGCTTTCATGAACTGAATGAACAAGTAATGTATTTTTTGTTTACATTCTCATGCTTTTTCATTTATTGTTTTGATTACAAAAGTATTCTCAGTAGTGGATATATTTCTGCGAAAGACATTTTGATAAACCTCGATTATACTGAAGAATTTTTTTCATTCTGCAGCGGAGTGTGCACTGATATGAAACTTCCTGGCAGATTAAAACTGTGTGCCGGACCGAGACTCGAACTCGGGACCTTTGCCTTTCGCGGGCAAGTGCTCTACCAACTGGTCTAGTCTCGGTCCGGCACACAGTTTTAACCTGCCAGGAAGTTTCCCGGTTATATTTTCTGAGCATGGGTGCAAGCGCTTCGGCTATAAACAAGAGAAAATCTTATGGGCTGTGTAGACTAATCAAATTCTTCTATAGTTTCTGAAGTCTTCCCTGTCTCTTTTTTTATGTATTGGACTATTAACGATTCTTCCAGTGCTCATGGTATGGTCTCAGTTTTTCAGAATAACTGTATCACCTAAAAGAAGCACCTATGCAGTCGCTTCTCCAGCACATTTTAGTATCTCAGCTGTAATTCCATTACTGCGAGTAACCTTGCCATTTTTTAGGCGTTCAACATGATCCAGCATCTCTTCATACATCTGTCCTGGAATTTGGTCATTATTAGTGCTGCTGCTGGAACTTGTAATTGTTGGTTATGGATCAGAACAGTTTAGTAGGTTGTCAGAATATTCCTTGGTTGTTGATAAAATTTTGCGTTGCTGAATAATCATATTGCCATCCTTATCCTTCAGCACCTTAGATTTGTAATTAAAACTTCTTTTAATTTGGTTGATTGTGCTCTAAATTTTCCGAATATTATTATTTTGATGATATTCGTCACTAGATTCAGTCTGTTCTTTTAGGTATTGTTTCGTCTTGTTACGGTTTATTTTCTTATGTTGGTTTTATGTCTGTTGACAAATAAGTTCTACTTCAGGATCCTTATTTGCCTGTAGTCATTTCCTGTAAAATTTCACAAATTTGTCGTTAGCTTCCTCACATTCTTCAGCAAACCATTTCTTCCTACCTTTCTTTACTCTCTATAGGCTATTACATGCAGCAATCCTTTTATTCTGTTCCGGCATTCATTACTGGTCATTTGATAATTTTCTCTCGTGCTACTCAGCCCTCAAACCGGTTTCAAATTTTGACTTTGTATTCTCGTACTTCTTCTGTTCCTATTAGCTTTTTCAGCACAAATTTGGTTGCGTTTTCAGATCTAATTTTCGTTTCAGATGCTACCTTCAACCTGATACTCATTGTACTTATTATTAGATTGTGGTCTGACCCGATTTCCGCTCCTCGGGAGAATGGTACATCTCTAATTGCCTTTCTATGTTATCAGTGATAACGTCTTAATTCGATTTACTGTTTTCGTTGTAGTTATCCCTTAACGCATCGTCTTTGTCATTAGCTAGTGTACGGCTATTCATTAGTGACAAGTTGAACCATTTGCATCTTACTCTAAGATAGCATAATCTTTCATCAGCTGGTGCAAAGGATTTTATTTCTTCATCAGGCTTCTGACTGGTTTGACGCGGCCTGCCACGAATTTCTCCCCTGTACCAATCTTGTCGTTTCAGAGTAGCACTTGCAACCTATGTCCTCAATTATTGACTGCATTTTTACAGTTTTACCCTCTACTAGCTTCCTCTACTACCATGCATGTTATTCCCTGCTGTCTTAAGACATGTTCTATCATCCTGGCTCTTCTTCTTGTCAGTGTTTTGCGTATGTTTCTTTCCTCGCTGACTCTGCGCAGAAAGTCCACCTAATTTTCAACATACTTTGTAGCACTACAGCTCAAATACTTCTAGTCGCTTTTGTTCCGGTTTTCCTACAGTCCATGTTTCACTACATACAACACTGTGGTCCAAACGTTCAGTCTCAGAAATTTCTTCCTCAAATTAAGGCTGATGTCTGATACTAGTAGACTTCTCTTGACCAGGAATGGCCTTTTTGCCAATGCTAATTTGCTTTTTATGTCCTCCTTGCTCCGTCCGTCATAGTTTATTTTGCTGCCTAGGTATCAGAATTCCTTAACTCCATCTACTTTTTCATTATCAATTCTGGAGTTCAGCTTCCCGCTGTTCTCATTCCTTGTGCTTCTCACTACTTTCTTCTTTGTTCGATTCACTCTCAATCCATATTCTATACTCATAAGGCTGTTCATTCCATTCAACAGTTCCTGTAATTCTTCTTCACTTTCACTCAGGATAGCAGTATCATCAGCGAATAATAACGCTGATATCCTTTCACCTTGAATTTTAATCGCACTCTTGAACCTTTCTTTTATTTCCGTCATTCTTCTTCGATGTATAGATTGAACAGAAGGGACCCCTTTTATCCGAGTACTTCGTTCTTGGTCTTCCATTCTTATTGTTCCCTCTTGATTTTCGTACATATTGTACACTACCAGCCAGACCTTCTCTATCACTCACCCATATTTTTCTCAGAATTTCGAACATCTTGTACCACTTTGCATTGTCGGAAGCTTTTTCCAGGCTGACAAGTCCTATGAATGTGTCTCGACTTTTCATCATTCTTGCTTCCATTAAGAACTGCTACGTCAGAACCGCCTCTCGGTGCCTTTACCTTTCCTAAAGCCAAACTGATCGTCATCTAACTGATTTTCAAAATCCTTTTCCATACGTCTGAATATAATTCTTTTCAGAAACTTGGATGCGTGAGCTGTAAAGCTGATTGTGCGCTATTTCTCACGCTCTTGCGATCTTCGAAATTTTGTGGATGATTTTTTTTCGAAAGTCTGATGGTATATGACCAGTGGCATACATTTTTTCTCGTTTCGCATTTTATTCGTTTCTTTGCCACGTCCCCCAATGATTTTAGAAATTCTGGTGGAATGTTAGCGAACCCTTCTGCCTTATTTGCTCTTAAACCTTCCAAAGTGCTTTTAAATTCTGATTCTAATCCTGGATCCCATATCTCCTCCATACCGACTCCTGTTTCTTCTTTTATCACGTAATCAGACAAGTCCACTATCTCATGGAACTCTTCAGTGTAGTCTTTCCACCTCTCTGGTTTCTCCTCTGCATTTATCAGTGGAATTCATATTGCACTCTTAATGTTACCACCCTTGCTTCTAATTGCACCAAAAGGCTGTTTTGACTTTTCTATATCCTGAGTCATTTCTTTTTCGATTCCTTCACAGTTTTCATGTGGCCATGTAGCTTCCCTGCGTTTCCCAGTTATTTCATTCCTAAGTGACTTGTAGTACTGTATTCCTGAATTTCCCTTAACATTTTTGTATTTCCTTTTTTCGTCGATCAACTGTAGTATTTCTTCTGTTACCCATGGTTTCTTCACAGTTATCTTCCTTGCACCTATGTTATTCTCTCCAGCTTCTGTGATTGCTGTTTTTAGAGATGTCCATTCCCCTTCAACTGAACTGTCTGCTGGGATCTTCATTATCGCAGCATCTATATTTTGTATACAGTCCTTTTTGCGGTTTGGTTGTTACTGTTACATTATAAATACCTAGTTGTTTACTGAGTCTTCGGAAGGATCCTGTTTTAAATGTACTCTGTGCATTCCATATTCACAATCTCAAGTCCGTTTACCAGCTAAATGTCGTCATACGAGAGCTGTTCAATAGAGAATGATCATAATTTTTTGATGGTCATAATGTCTGGCGCTAAAATTTAATCTCATGATATTCTGTTAGCTTAATGTGCAGCAAACACGCCGTAGTAGTTTCATTGTTGAGACTCATGGTTCCCGCGTGTGAGAGGCAGGCTAGGTCAGACATGTTCAGTATGCCTACCGTTGCAATGGAGTTAACACGCGAGGAACAATATGCGGCTTTGAAATTCAGCTTTCGTCTCAACAAATCTTCAGCTGAGGACTACACAATGTTACAGGAGGCCTATGGAGAGTCTGTTCTTCCCTACAACACAGCTCGAAGGTGGTTTAAAATGTTTAAAGAGGGGAGACAATTTCAAAGGAAGGTGGGCCCGGTGCTCCAGTTACTGCTCTTACGGGAGAAAATATCAACACTGCTGCCGTCATTGTGAGAGAGGATCGACGAATTACCTTAAGATCACTTTCTGAAATTCTGAACATTTCATTGGGTGCCACCCACACGTTGGTGACAGAAAAAATTACACATGACACGTGTTTGCGCGCGATAGGTTCCAACACTGTTGATTCCAGAACAAAAGGACATTCTCATCCACGTCTGCATGAAGGTAAAGTTACTGTTAGTGTAAGATCCAAAGTTTCTTGCAAATGTAATCACTGCTGATGAAACTTGGCTACATCATTTTTATCCTGAGAGCAAACAGCAAAGCTCAGCGTGGAAATCTCCTTCATCACCAACCCTCAAAAAAGCAAAAGTGGTTGATTCTGCTGGGAAAGTTATGGTCATCTCATTCTTTGATTTTGTGGAATGTTTTATCAGCATTTTGCATCTGCACACACATCAGTAACTGGACAACACTACGGGGATGTCCTGAAACATTACAAGTCTATATCAGGCGCAAAAGACCACATTTCCGTGAAGTAGAGTGGATGCTGCACCACAATAATGCGTGGCCGCATATTGCCAATGTTGTTTCTGAATATCTTGCAAAAATCACCGCGCGGGATTAGCCGAGCGGTCTGAGGCGCTGCAGTCATGGACTGTGCGGCTGGTCCCGACGGAGGTTCGAGTCCTCCCTCGGGCATGGGTGTGTGTGTTTGTCCTTAGGATAATTTAGATAAAGTAGTGTGTAAACTTACGGGCTGATGACCTTACCAGTTAAGTCCCATAAGATTTCACACACATTTGAACATTTTTTTTTAACCTATAGTCCGGATTTAGCCCCATGCGACTTTTTTTATATTCCCTAACATGAAGAAACGCCTTCATGGGAGGCATTATCAATTATCAGAAGCAGTGGTGTACGCTGCGGAGGTGATTTTGAAGGATCACTCAAAAAATTCCAGCATGTGTTTGCAGACTGTGAGAAGCACTGGGACAAGTGCATCGCATTCATGAGGGTCTACTTTGATAAGTACCATCAAAATTATGAGGATGAGTGAAGGTATGTTGTCAAAAAAAAGATTATGATCATTCTTAATTGAACAGCCGTTGTATTTTGACGAACATGTTTCATCCGAGGCATTTATGAGATTTTCGTAATCTTCGACTTCTTCCGTAGCCTGTTTATTAGCCTTGCATACAACCCCCAACCTGGAGGACTTGGTCCTTTTCTGTAGGATACCATTCCCTTAGCCTTTGTGTGAGGACAGTCAAATGAAAACGAGTCAGATTGAAAAACAGTAAGTAAACTGTTTATTATTTCAAAAGTAATTGCCATAACTGTTAACACATTTACCACTGTGAGACAAGACAGTCAATGTCTTCATGAAAAAATTTTTGTGGTTGTCTACAGAACGATGATTTCGCTTGCTAGCGAAACTTCTGGAGCCTAGTCGAAACAACCTTGGCGGTATGGTAACAGAGCTGATGGACCCACTTGCTGCCAAGGTGTTTCGACTACACTGCAGAAGCTTCGCTGGGAATCCCCTACACATAACCCATACACTCTTGACCTCTCATCCACTGCGATTTTCATATTTTTGGAGCCCTGAACAAAAACGTTCGTGGCCGTCGATTTGCTTCGGATGACGAGGCGCACGCCTGGGTTCAGTCATGGTTCTGTAGGCAATCGCAAACATTTTTCCACGAAGACATTAACCGTCTTTTCTCACTGCAGGATAAATGTGTTAACAGTTATAACGGATACTTTTTGAAATTATAAACAGTTTACTTACCCTTTTAGTTTGTTTCGTTCTTATTCGACTGCCCCTTATATATTCTTCAACGAACCGCACGGCAGCAGTGCCGGATTTGCTCCACCCTGAGTATTGCATTTCCTCAGTACCACTCACACCTGATGGGCATTATCCTATCCACCACTGCGATACCAGCAACTCCACAGAGGCCTACAGCACAACTCCTTAAAGTCACTGAGGGTGATACGCTCTCTTACATGCTTTCCGGGCAGCATTATATTTTGCTTTCTGCTGACTGGTATAGATTCCCATGTTCTTGCTGACCTGTTCTCTCCAATCAAGTCCAGTATTCTTACTTCTTGGAGCGGGGGCGTGTCCATTGCAGTCAGGATCCACATTCCTGGCGAGCAAGGAATTAGTCATGGCTCAGAAGCGGAACGAGACAGACGTATGTGTCGAAAAAAAAAAGTAATGTAAATCGAAAAATGAAGCCCAAAACCAAGTGCAATCTGCCTAGGAATTGGCAGAGTCTAAAGAACTGAACAACCCTAAGGCTACGCCTGCAAAAATAATGAAAACGTTACGGTTCTGTCGCAGACTGAGGCATCATTTGTGCCGAACAAGTAATTCATTCGTCTCTGTAATAAATCACTAATATCATCGATCGACTTATGTTCGTTGTTATGTAAAAAGAGAGTAGCAATCATTTCTTAGGTTCGCATTTATCAGCTAACTTACCATGTGTCTAAGGAATAATACAAGAACCGAAATATGTAATTTGCTCTAAGGAGCGGCTACGTCTACATTTTCGCGAAATTGTCAAGAACGTCATATTCGCCCCTACTGAGAGAACAATAATTTAATTTACAACCAGTTTCGTTCAGACAGATCATTATCAGGTGTCATGAAATGTGAAGCCAGCATACTTAGTAAATATTCTGCCGTCAATAATAAAACATATTGCTAATCTCATTCTTAATGTATTACTGGCGACGTAGTACTATCTATGTAAAGTGTGGTGGCTCCACAGTTCATAATAACATGTGCTGATGAAACAAGTACTAAATAAATGTTTGTTGACCCATTAGCTTGATTCGGTGAACGGACCGTTCTTTAAATATTTGCATAAGCGTCGTCTACATAAACTTTTTTAGATGAGAACCGGATGCCGTTTGTAGTCTAATGGTAGCCTAATAATTATGATAATTGTAGCATATACACACTGTTGTGGACTGACAAGACAGCCAGTCCACAGTGACGGGTAACCGAAAGGCACGCGTTTACACACGCCGGCTGACGTTATGTCTGAAACAGGATATGTAATGAATGCTATAAGAAAAGTACGTAGCTGCTGGAATACTTAACTTTAATCCATCATTTGTATACAGCAGTCTTGATGATACAAGTTAGACTCTCTCTAGAAATGGTTAATGGCGCCTTGCTAGGTCGTAGCCATGGACTTAGCTGAAGGCTATTCTAACTATCTCTCGGCAAATGAGAGAAAGGCTTCGTCAGTGTAGTCGCTAGCAAAGTCGTCCGTACAACTGGGGCGAGTGCTAGTACGTCTCTCAAGACCTGCCGTGTGGTGGCGCTCGGTCTGCGATCACTGACAGTGGCGACACGCGGGTCCGACATGTACTAATGGACCGCCGCCGATTTAAAGCTACCACCTAGCAAGTGTGGTGTCTGGCGGTGACACCACACACACATCATAAAAAGTTTTACATCAGCCCGTTTCTTAGAAATTCGGAAGATAGACGTTGACTGTGGATATTGTATCACAGTCACAGTCCCGTTGACTGTTCAGAGATATCACTAAAACCGTCCACACGACTCGTGTTGTCTGTAGTCCAACCATGCGTAGACGGTCAATACCGCGGTTCGATCGCGTCCGCCGTGTTCTTTGTGCCAGGAAGGGCACTCAACAAGGGCGTCTCAGAGTGAACCAAAGCGATGTTGTTCAGACATGGAGGAGATACAGAGAGACAGGAACTGTCGATGACATACCTCGCTCAGGCCACCCAAGGGCTACTGCTGCAGTTGTTGACCGCTACCTACAGATTGTGGTTCTGAGGAACCCTGACAGCAACGCCACCATTTTGAATAACGCTTTTCGTGCAGCCACAGAACGTCGTGTGACGACTCAAGCTGAGCGTAATAGGCTGCATGATGTGCAATTCCACTCCCGACGTACATGGCAAGGTTCATCTTCGCAACCACGACACCATGCAACGTGGACAGATGGGCCCAACAACATGCCGAATGGACCGCTCAGGCTTGGCATCATGTACTCTTCACCGATGAGTGTCGCATATGCCTACAACCAGACAATCGTAGGAGACGTGTTTGGAGGCAACCCATCAGGCTGAAAGCCTTTTACACACTGTCCAGCGAGTGCATCAAGGTGGAGGTTCCCTGCTGTTTTGTGGTGGCATTATGTAGGGCCGATGTACGCCGCTGGTGGTCATGGAAGGCGCCATAACGGCTGTACGATACGTGAATTCCATCCTCCGACCGATAGTGCAACCATATCGGCAGCATATTGGCGAGGCACTCGTCTTCATGGACGACAATTCGCGGCCCCATCGTGCACATCATGTGAATGACTTCCTTCAGGGTAACGACATCGCTCGACTAGAGTGGCCAGCATGTTCTCCAGACATCAATCCTATCGAACATGCCCGGGATAGATTGAAAAGGGCTGTTTATGTACGACGTGACCCATCAACCGCTCTGAGGGATCTACGCCGAATCGCCGTTGAGGAGTGGGACAATTTGGACCAACAGTGCCTTGATGAACTTGTGGATAGTACGACACGACGAATACAGGAATGCATAAATGCAAGAGGACGTGCTACTTGGTATTAGAGGTACCGCTGTGTACAGCAGTCTGGACCACCACCTCTGAAGGTCTCGCTGTGTGGTGGTACAACATGCAATGTGTGGTTTTCATGAGCAATAAAAGAGGCGGAAATGATGTTTATGTTGATCTCTAGTCCAATTTTCTGCACAGATTCCGGAACTCACGGAACCGAGGTGATGCATACATTTTTTTTTTTATGTTTGTAAATTTAGAAGTGATCCTCTACAATGAAGAAAATTTTTTAAATCACAAATGGTGCTTTTTGCTGATTTCTGACGACTCATAAGCAGTTTTCAGTAACTGAAAAAAGAATTCCATTCTGAATAGAGAGTAACATTTAATTTCCGATTACACTATGATTCACAAATAAAAGAAATAAAGAAAGGTTTCCTGGACTTTCCCACCGTGACGGTTCCGATTCTTTGGAAGCGGGGCAGATACCGTGGCAGTTCCGACCACCCAGTTTACGACCGTGGTATTTCCGACCGGAGGCTCCCAATAGACCCAACAGAACTCGTGTATTATGAACAAATATTGTCTATGAATCACCAATAAAACTATCGCGTATTGCGAATTTTCAGAACAAATTGATATTCCTACAGGGCGTCTGTTTGTAATAGCCTCCGTTCACTTGTCACCAACAAAGCAAGCAGCTTCAAAACTGAATTGTGACAGTCACTTTCTTGAAATCCATGAGAAAATTCTCTGCTATGATTTTTACTAGGCTCGGATAATTCAGGAAACGTCATAGCAAAAAGTCACAGTTTTATGTAAAGTTTAACGATTCAGTTTCTGGGTGTAAAGTGATGATAACTAAATTAAGTGGTTTTGAAGTCTAAATAGCGTCACGACGATATAAAACTATTTGTACTACGACAAGTCCGTTAGTGGAATTATTTTATTTTATTTCGTTCTTTTTAATAACCTTTCTTATTGAGAAAACAACATTGCAAATAAAATCATTTCTGTCATCCTCTAAGCACATGGTCCTTCTCTTGACAAGCTTCCTAATTCCGCAGTGCATCAAGCTTTGTGGCATCGTGCACATACACTCTTGCACAGACTCCACAACTACGTCATCCGATGAAAAGATGGATTCACCCAGATGCTCCTTCACCGCATCAAAATAGGCCGACACCGCTTGAAACTAGCTAGGACAGGGATGTACGGTGTGTGCTCTGGCTTTATTCTGAAGCAAAATCACATATTTTGAAAGATTCCATCTCCTCATCGTTTTGATTTTGGGTTCCAGGCCTCACAGTAGCTGCCTGCACTCACTGTTTGACCTTTGGGAATGTAATGAGTCAACAGTGTACTCCCAAAACACTTTCGTCCTCAACTTACCTGCAGAACCTTGGATTCTGAACATTTTTGCTGTTGGCGAAGACCATGCGCTGTCTATTACTCTGAGTTTTCATCGTAATGGGACACGATGTCAACAATGTCTACAATGAAACTTCCTGGCAGATTAAAACTGTGTGCCCGACCGAGACTCGAACTCGGGACCTTTGCCTTTCGCGGGCAAGTGCTGTACCATCTGAGCTACGGAAGCACGACTCACGGCTGGTACTCACAGCTTTACTTCTGCCAGTATCTCGTCTCCTACCTTCCAAACTTTACAGAAGCTCTTCTGCGAACCTTGCAGAACTAGCACTCTGTGGCTAAGCCATGTCTCCACAGTGTCCTTTCTTTCAGGAGTGCTAGTTCTGCAAGGTTCGCAGAAGAGCTTCTGTAAAGTTTGGAAGGTAGGAGACGAGATACTGGCAGAAGTAAAGCTGTGAGTACCGGCCGTGAGTCGTGCTTCGGTAGCTCAGATGGTACAGCACTTGCCCGCGAAAGGCAAAGGTCCCGAGTTCGAGTCTCGGTCGGGCACACAGTTTTAATCTGCCAGGAAGTTTTATATCAGCGCACACTCCGCTGCAGAGTGAAAATCTCATTCTGGAAATGTCAACAATGCTGCGGAGACAAATTCCGCTCTTTCTTCACAAACCACCTTAAACGTGATTTCGGAATTTCTAAGTGTATATGATTGTGCTTGTCTGTCAGTTAAAGTGGTAGCGAACGACCACAAACTTTGCGATATTTTGGAGATTCAAGTACGACGATCATCACCAATCATTTGCTCAATTTTCTGAATATGCCTATCAGTTTTCAAAGTGGAATGCTCACCCGAACGCTCTTCGCCACAGATAGACGCACGTTCATTTTCAAGGCGGTTTATTCACTCGTAATTTTTCTCGAAAGGTTTACTCTCTACATAGTACAGAAAGCCAGTCACTTCATCCCTACCTTCGCGGATTTGGACAACGGGGCACTTATATTAAAATAATCTGTAACCATTGAACTAATGCAACTAACGTACGAAACATTATGATTTGCCATTGATGAGACAATTCCAACGAACCCTCAAAATGACCTTGAGGTTATGGCGTGCCAATTGTTGAGACATTTCTGTCAAACTATAGAGCAGAAAGAAAACTGACATTACTCGTATTCTACGACCTTCCTGTGTGTGTGTGTGTGTGTGTGTGTGTGTGTGTGTGTGTGTGTCAGTTATGGATTAAACGTACAGTTGAATTCTGTTTGTCGTACAACACAGATCAGTAAATGGTTAATAAATGTCATGAAAAGTCACTCGTAATTCAATAAACAAAGTTATGATACATATGAGACTTCTTACGAATCATTTAACCTTATTGGATGGAAGAGAGGGGCTGAAGTATGAAACATTAAATGGATAGGCTGCTTTGGGAAGTATAATGCAGGACTTTCAGAACAACAGGAGCAGTTGTAGGGCTACGTCGAGCAGAAATTGTATCTTCTGAACCATATAATCTACGAATTACAAACAAAACTATAGCTCATACGAAATAGTGATCTTGATTCACTTTTTGTCAACACAGTAAGCAACTTCAAACTGAACTGTAACTGTCCATTTATTGCTGAGTACTATGAATTTCTCTTTATACATATAATTTAGGAAAAATAATAGCAAGAAGTTGCAGTTTTATGGCAAGCTTAATGGGGAGTTATATTGAGGTAAAGTGATAATAACCAAATGAAGTGGTTTTGAAGTCCAAATAGCGACTGGATGATAGTATACTCTATACGCAACACACAGCTAGCAGAGTCTTTCACTGTAGTAAGACGCTGCGACTTCGCCACTTAACTGGCCGCTGCCGTGGTGTTGTTTGTCCTAACAATTACCGCCCTTCCGAATGCGTCACGCCAACGGACAAAAAAACACAGCCGTCGCTTCGTCAGCAGCAAATAGCGATATCCCTAGCAGCACACTTGTAGTGCAGTCAGAGCCCATAGATTCAGTTCCGTCCCCAACTTTTTTATACTTGGAAATTAGATTTAAAAAATGAAGCTTCGAGAGAGGTATCAGTATTCGTGATGTGGATGCTCTTAGTAAATCTCCTGCTGCTGTGATCTGTGTTCTTCGCTGATTTCTTAGTGATTAGATTCCTCAATACCTCTCCTCGCATAGCAGCTTATCATAAGCCTCATTATCAGCAGCCATTTACCATCTGCGCAGTGGGGCCTCCTCCCCTGACTGCGTAGTGCGTTACTGTCTTGAGCCACAGGCACCAGTGTTTCTCCAGGATGTTTTATGATGTGATGTACCCACCTTTCTAATTGTTGATACATGAGTTCTTTCTTGCATCTTCGAATCCATCAAAGAACGACCTTGGTTTATCTTCCAGCCATTCGCATGGCTACTATTAGATACTTCCAGTCATTCCATAACTACAGTATAATGTCTGACACGTGCAGCATCTTGGGTGTCCCTACGCTTCCTCGATTGATCTACCAGCCATTCGCATGGCTACATGTCGGATACTTCCATTCATTCCACAACACATAATGTCTGATATGTCCGGCACCTTGGCTGTCGCTAGGCATCCTTGGTTGATCTGCCAGCCGTATCAGATACTTCGAATCATCCCATAAATATATGTGGTCTGATACGTGGAACATCTTGGCTGTCCCTATGCATACCTCTATATGTTTCTCCGTTGCCTTCATAATGTCATCCAACGTACGTGAAATAAACTATACAGCAACCTGTGTCTGATCTAAAACGCCTATTCAAGAGGAACTTAGAACTTTTCCTCTTATTACTGGTGTAGCTTTCCTCCTCATATATCCTAACTGCTTACCTCCTATACAACAGCCAATCAGCTTCCGTAGATCACATTTTTTCAGTTTGTTTATTTCTTTTCTGTCCATAAATTTTACTTAATTAGCACTCTGCAATCTATTCCCTATTATTTCTCACTTCTCACCAACCAATTAATTTGTTCTCTAGATTCTGTTCTTTTAGCGTTGCTGACCCGCATTTCCATTCTTGTACTTCCGTTCTTATTTGACACGAGCGTTAAGTTACGAAAAACGTGCTTAACAAAAGGTAAGCAGAACTTCAGTTGTAGCGAAGATGTTTTTCACTGTAAGTGTATTTATTAGTAATGTAGATATTACACTCCTGGAAATTGAAATAAGAACACCGTGAATTCATTGTCCCAGGAAGGGGAAACTTTATTGACACATTCCTGAGGTCAGATACATCACATGATCACACTGACAGAACCACAGGCACATAGACACAGACAACAGAGCATGCACAATGTCGGCACTAGTACAGTGTATATCCACCTTTCGCAGCAATGCAGGCTGCTATTCTCCCATGGAGACGATCGTAGAGATGCTGGATGTAGTCCTGTGGAACGGCTTGCCATGCCATTTCCACCTGGCGCCTCAGTTGGACCAGCGTTCGTGCTGGACGTGCAGACCGCGTGAGACGACGCTTCATCCAGTCCCAAACATGCTCAATGGGGGACAGATCCGGAGATCTTGCTGGCCAGGGTAGTTGACTTACACCTTCTAGAGCACGTTGGGTGGCACGGGATACATGCGGACGTGCATTGTCCTGTTGGAACAGCAAGTTCCCTTGCCGGTCTAGGAATGGTAGAACGATGGGTTCGATGACGGTTTGGATGTACCGTGCACTATTCAGTGTCCCCTCGACGATCACCAGTGGTGTACGGCCAGTGTAGGAGATCGCTCCCCACACCATGATGCCGGGTGTTGGCCCTGTGTGCCTCGGTCGTATGCAGTCCTGATTGTGGCGCTCACCTGCACGGCGCCAAACACGCATACGACCATCATTGGCACCAAGGCAGAAGCGACTCTCATCGCTGAAGACGACACGTCTCCATTCGTCCCTCCATTCACGCCTGTCGCGACACCACTGGAGGCGGGCTGCACGATGTTGGGGCGTGAGCGGAAGACGGCCTAACGGTGTGCGGGACCGTAGCCCAGCTTCATGGAGACGGTTGCGAATGGTCCTCGCCGATACCCCAGGAGCAACAGTGTCCCTAATTTGCTGGGAAGTGGCGGTGCGGTCCCCTACGGCACTGCGTAGGATCCTACAGTCTTGGCGTGCATCCGTGCGTCGCTGCGGTCCGGTCCCAGGTCGACGGGCACGTGCACCTTCCGCCGACCACTGGCGACAACATCGATGTACTGTGGAGACCTCACGCCCCACGTGTTGAGCAATTCGGCGGTACGTCCACCCGGCCTCCCGCATGCCCACTATACGCCCTCGCTGAAAGTCCGTCAACTACACATACGGTTCACATCCACGCTGTCGCGGCATGCTACCAGTGTTAAAGACTGCGATGGAGCTCCGTATGCCACGGCAAACTGGCTGACACTGACGGCGGCGGTGCACAAATGCTGCGCAGCTAGCGCCATTCGACGGCCAACACCGCGGTTCCTGGTGTGTCCGCTGTGCCGTGCGTGTGATCATTGCTTGTACAGCCCTCTCGCAGTGTCCGGAGCAAGTATGGTGGGTCTGACACACCGGTGTCAATGTGTTCTTTTTTCCATTTCCAGGAGTGTATTATGTGTTGCTCAATTTCTGTGTACAATGCAGTATCACGGTGAAGATGATCTGTAAATATTCATCATTAGATGAAAGAGAGGACCTGAAGGCTGTAATATATCTAGGCAAAGTAAATGTTAACATCAGAAAAAATAGTCAGTACCAGGGGACCACAGGACTCTAGCCAAATAATGGCCTCAATCAGCGAGGGGGAGAGTCTTGGAGATTTTTCAGGTGTGTCATATCCAAGTGAAGCCCCTCATCCATGACGAGATCCCATAGGGCAACCAATTTGTGGGGATATTGACTGCTAAGCTTCACATGTTTTTCAAATAACCCCTGATATTTTCTATGGGGTTCAGATCGGGTGATTTAGAGGGCCATTCTAGTTGCGATAGGATACCTCAGTGTTCGCCAAACCAAGAACGTATACACGCAGCGCTGTAAACACAACTGTTGTCTTCTTGGAAGGCGGAAGTGTGCACGGCATAGTCAGCATGTAGGTATAGAAGAAAGGGCGAAGGTCATCGAAATGATGAAATAAACTTCATGGTTCGTGTTCACCATAACCTGAATGAGTAAGACCAAGTACTGATACGAAAAACAGGCCCAAAACACGAAAGATCCACCTCCAGCCTGCACTATCCCCTACAAACACTGTGGTTTAAACATCACACTGGGTCCTCGTACTCATCGCGTCATTTGGAAAGAGGCAACATTGCGACCACACTATACGCCCCCAGTCAGCTGCTGTCCAGTTCCTGTGTTCTCTGGCCCACTGAAGACAAGATGCTTTATGGGCCGCTGTGAACAAGCATTGGCCTTTTACGAAGTAGTCGACTCAAATGTCCACTGGGTGCACTTCCCTTCGCATACTGCATTAGCTGTACCTACATTCACTGACGGCAACAATTTATGTCAGGTTTGAAGTTCATGGTCACTGATAAGACGTGACACTCATCTCCGATCTTCGTCCGGCAGGACCTTTTTACGCCTACTGTTCTTACGCCGAGTCTGGGAGCGGTATACTATTCCTTGTCAACACTTTGGACCGTCCACGTTGACACCCCAAGAAATCGGGCATCTCTGTACATAGTGTGGACATGGGCACTTCCGAATACCATAGCTCCTTTTCTGCCTTTCTGTCACGTCCTAACATCTGTCTGTCTTAGGGCGTTCATTCCATACAATCAACTGAAAAATATTCATCACTTCGCTGCTACGAGTGACGTTCGCAGTGACTGGTACGAGTTCTATTCCGTTTACGCCGCTATGAGTCGATCAGAGCGATCTGTTAAAGGTGTGCTAATATCTTGTTGGTTGCTTGGTTCGTTGGGGAGACGGGACCAAACAGCGAGGGAAGGATGGGGAAGGAAATAGGCAGTGCCCTTCCAAAGGAACCATCCCGGCATTTTCCTGCAGCGATTTAGGGAAATCACGGAAAACGATATCAGATATGGACACGGTTTTGAACTGTCGTCCCCCCGAATGGCAGTCCAGTGAAACTTTCACTCTACAGCGGAATGTTAACTGTTTTGAAACTTCCTGGCAGCTCAAAACGGTGTAGCGAAGTGGGACTTGAACGAGGAATCTTGCCTTTGATCAGCAGTGCTCGCACCAATTGAATTATGCACACTCGACTGACAACCCTCCATAACAGCATCGCCCCGCCAGTACCGTTCTTCTACTTTGTTTGCTAGTCCGGCAAAGTATGCAGGAGAGCCTCTGTGAATATTGGGAAGTGGGAGAGATGTACTGGCATAACTAAAGATGAGAGGACGGTTCGCGAGTAGTGCGTGAATGGCTCAGAGAAAAGGGTCAGTGCCTGGAAATAGCAAGATCGCTTTTATATACTGATTCTTCTCGAAAGAAAGAACAATAAATAACAAGGAAAATACACTCCTGGAAATTGAAATAAGAACACCGTGAATTCATTGTCCCAGGAAGGGGAAACTTTATTGACACATTCCTGGGGTCAGATACATCACATGATCACACTGACAGAACCACAGGCACATAGACACAGACAACAGAGCATGCACAATGTCGGCACTAGTACAGTGTATATCCACCTTTCGCAGCAATGCAGGCTGCTATTCTCCCATGGAGACGATCGTAGAGATGCTGGATGTAGTCCTGTGGAACGGCTTGCCATGCCATTTCCACCTGGCGCCTCAGTTGGACCAGCGTTCGTGCTGGACGTGCAGACCGCGTGAGACGACGCTTCATCCAGTCCCAAACATGCTCAATGGGGGACACATCCGGAGATCTTGCTGGCCAGGGTAGTTGACTTACACCTTCTAGAGCACGTTGGGTGGCACGGGATACATGTGGACGTGCATTGTCCTGTTGGAACAGCAAGTTCCCTTGCCGGTATAGGAATGGTAGAACGATGGGTTCGATGACGGTTTGGATGTACCGTGCACTATTCAGTGTCCCCTCGACGATCACCAGTGGTGTACGGCCAGTGTAGGAGATCGCTCCCCACACCATGATGCCGGGTGTTGGCCCTGTGTGCCTCGGTCGTATGCAGTCCTGATTGTGGCGCTCACCTGCACGGCGCCAAACACGCATACGACCATCATTGGCACCAAGGCAGAAGCGACTCTCATCGCTGAAGACGACACGTCTCCATTCGTCCCTCCATTCACGCCTGTCGCGACACCACTGGAGGCGGGCTGCACGATGTTGGGGCGTGAGCGGAAGACGGCCTAACGGTGTGCGGGACCGTAGCCCAGCTTCATGAAGACGGTTGCGAATGGTCCTCGCCGATACCCCAGGAGCAACAGTGTCCCTAATTTGCTGGGAAGTGGCGGTGCGGTCCCCTACGGCACTGCGTAGGATCCTACAGTCTTGGCGTGCATCCGTGCGTCGCTGCGGTCCGGTCCCAGGTCGACGGGCACGTGCACCTTCCGCCGACCACTGGCGACACTGACGGCGGCGGTGCACAAATGCTGCGCAGCTAGCGCCATTCGACGGCCAACACCGCGGTTCCTGGTGTGTCCGCTGTGCCGTGCGTGTGATCATTGCTTGTACAGCCCTCTCGCAGTGTCCGGAGCAAGTATGGTGGGTCTGACACACCGGTGTCAATGTGTTCTATTTTCCATTTCCAGGAGTGTACTTATTACTACGAAATAATCATATACACACCAACACTTAGAACAAGAAATGTTTTCCAAGTTGCCGTACACTACTGGATCCATCATTAGCGAGGTCACGAGACCAGCTGGAGTCCAAGTGAAGAGCAAAAGTCGCCGCCTTAGATCAGCGGAGTAGGATCACTATGATACCCATCTACGTACAAGCAGATCTCTGGCGAGCTATTTTTGTTACTTCCCATTCTCTGAATAGAGAGGGTTCTTCGAGTTCTGAATCACTGTAGAGTCAGGGCGTGGTTCATTAAGCCGGCAACGAACTCCGTATGGGGTAGACAAGTGTAGTGAAGTTGACCATCAATTATTCTACGTTTCGCCAGCTGCCCCACCAACGCCTTATACGAGATCTTCTCAGAAAATAGCCGTACGTTTTGAATTATGCGACAAGGCCGATATTTAGTGCCTTGCGCATAACCTCCTTTATAACCATGTCTTTCTAGGGTGTTGATATCTCGTTTGGTTTTCATGATACGCAGCGTCGATTTTTTAAATGAACGATTTTTTGGAGCAATGATGCAAAGTAAAATTTTGCGTGAAAGTGGATAAAAATTTTACAGAAACGTTTCGCCTTTCGAAACATCTTTACGGAGATGATGCACTGAGTCGTACGCGGTGTTACAAATGGTTTTTACGACTTAAAAGCGGTCGTCACTGAACTGAAGGTGAGCGTCGACCAGGAAGGCCTTCTACTTCTACTGACGACTCAAACGTTCAGAGAATCAACGATCTGGTGCATGCAAATAGCCCATTTACTGTCAGAGAAGCGGATAACATCTCAAATTGGTGATGCTAAGACATTTTGGCGCAAGAACTGAACATGTTTGGAGTCGCAGCAAAATTTGTTCATCGTTTGACTCGAGAACAACAAAAAGCAAATCGAGTGGAAGTTTGTCGGGTACTCCTGGAAAAAGCCAATGACGAAGAGAAGTTCGTGCAGAGGATCATAACGTGAGACGAAATGTGCGTTTGTGGCTTCGACGTTGAGACAGAAGTTCAACCACCACAATGGATTGGTAAATGATTCCCCTGCCTCACAATCCAGTGGCAAAGTGATGCTCACTCTTTTTTCGATTTTAATGGATTTATTCATTTTGAATTCCCGACTCTATGTGAAACAGTGAACTGTGTGCATTATCAATGTATTCTGCGATGGTTATGTGATAAAATCCAAAAAAAGAGATCAGAATTGTGGCGAGACTTGCATCACGCAATACGCTGGCACACTCAGCTTCGTCAGTTCCGCGTTTTTGTACCAAAAATCAGATGACTGTCTCCCCACAGCCTCCTTACTCGTCAGACCTGCCTCCTTGCGATTTCTTCTTATTTCTTAAATAAGTGCTGCTATTGATGACGTCAAAGCAAAATTCGTCACAGATATTTAAAGGCCATATCAGATGTAGCTATCCAGGAGTGCTTCGGAAAATGGTAACACAGCTCGGAAAAGTCTATGAATAGGGGAGGGGACTACTCTGAAGGGGAGAAGGGACAATACTGTGTAAACTCTACACTAATAATAAACCAGTAAAACCGCAGTGTCTGTTCGTTTGTGTTTGAACACTGTAATCTCAAAAACTAGTAGACGAATGTACCTGCGGTCTTCGCAGGTAAGTCCAGCATAGTTTTTTCACCAAAATCGAATGACGGAAAAAAAGATATCGTGATTTAAATTTTCAGTAAGACTTTCTTGTTTGTCTGTCTCAGCACCCTAACTCGAAAACTACTGTTGTTGTCGTTGTGGTCTTCAGTCCTGAGACTGGTTTGATGCAGTTCTCCATGCTACTCTATCCTGTGTAAGCTTCTTCATCTCCCAGTACTTACTGCAACCTACATCCTTCTGAATCTGCTTAGTCTCTCTTGGTCTCCCTCTACGATTTTTACGCGCCACGCTGCCCTCCAATGCTAAACTTGTGATCCCTTGATGCCTCAGAACATGTCCTACCAACAGGTCCCTTCTTCTTGTCAAGTTGTGCCACAAACTCCTCTTCTTCTCCTCAATTCTATTCAATACCTCCTCATTAGTTATGTGATCTACCCATCTAATCTTGAGCATTCTTCTGTAGCACCACATCTCGAAATCCTCTATTCTTTTCTTATCCAAACTATTTATCGTCCATGTTTCACTTCCATACATGGCTACACTCCATACAAATACTTTCAGAAACGACTTCCTGACATTTAAATCCATATTCGAAACAAATTTCTCTTCTTCAGAAACGCTTACCTTGCCATTACCAGTCTACATTTTATATCCTCTCTACTTCGACCATCATCAGTTATTTTGCTCCCCAAATAGCAAAACTCCTTTAAGTGTCTCATTTCCTAATCTAATTCCCTCAGCATCACCCGACTTAATTCGACTACATTCCATTATCCTCGTTTTGCTTTTGTTGACGTTCATCTTGTATCCTCCTTTCAAGATACTGTCCATTCCGTTCAACTGCTCTTCCAAGTCCTTTGCTGTCTCTGACAGAATTACAACGTCATCAGAAAAACCTCAAAGTTTTTATTTCTTCCCCATGGACTGTAATACCTACTCCGAATTTTTCTTTTATTTCCTTTACTGCTTGCTCAATATACAGATCGAATAACATCGGGGAGAGGCTACAATCCTGTCTCACTCCGTTCCCAACCACCACTTCCCTTTCATGTCGCTCGACTCTTATAACTGCCACCTGGTTTCTATACAAATTGTAAATAGCCTTTCGCTCCCTGTATTTTACCCTGCCACCTTTAGAATTTGAAAGAGAGTATTCCAGTCAACATTGACAGAAGCTTTCTCTAAGTCTACAAATGCTAGAAACTACGTTTGCATTTCCTTAATCTTTCTTCTGAGATAAGTCGTGAGGTCAGTATTGCCTCACGTGTTCCAACATTTCTACGGAATCCAAACTAATTTTCCCCGAGGTCAGCTTCTCCCAGTTTTTCCATTCGTCTGTAAAGAATTCGCGTTAGTATTTTGCAGCCGTGACTTATTGAACTGATAGATCGGTAATTTTCACGTCTGTCAACACCTGCTTTCTTTGGGATTGGAATTATTATATTCTTCTTGAAGTCTGAGGGTATTTCGCCTGTCTCATACATCTTGCTCACCAGATGGTAGAGTTATGTCATGACTGGCTCTCCCAAGACAGTCAGTAGTTCTAATGGAATGTTGTCTATTCCGGGGGCTTGTTTCGACTCAGGTCTTTCAGTGCTCTGTCAAACTCTACACGCAGTATCGTATCTCCCATTTCATCATCATCTACATCCTCTTCCATTTCCATAATATTGTCCTCAAGTACATCGCCCTTGTATAGACCCTCTATATACTCCTTCCATCTTTCTGCTTTCCCTTCTTTGCTTAGAGCTGGGTTTCCATCTGAGCTCTTGATGTTCATACAAGTGGTTCTCTTATCTCCAAAGGTCTCTTTAATTTTCCTGTAGGCAGTATCTATCTTACCCCTAGTGAGATAAGCCTCTACATCCTTACATTTGTCCTCTAGCCATCCCTGCTTACCCATTTTGCACTTCCTGTCGATATCATTTTTGAGACGTTTGTATTCCTTTTTGCCTGCTTCATTTACTACATTTTTATATTTTCTCCTTTCTTCAATTAAATTCAATATTTCTTCTGTTACCCAAGGATTTCTACTAGCCCTCGTCTTTTTACCTACTTGATCCTCTGCTGCCTTCAGTATTTCATCCCTCAGAGCTACCCATTCTTCTTCTACTGTATTTCTTTCCCCCATTCCTGTCAATTGTCCCTTATGCTCTCCCTGAAACTCTGTACAACCTCTGGCTTAGTAAGTTTATGCAGGTCCCATCTCCCACCTTTCTGCAGTTTCTTCAGTTTTAATCTATAGTTCAGATCCAATAGATTGTGGTCAGAGTCCACATCTGCCCCTGGAAATGTCTTACAACTTAAAACCTGGTTAATACATCTCTGTCTTACCATTATATAATCTATCTGATAGCTTTTAGTATCTCCAGGCTGCTTCCATGTATACAGCCTTGTTTTATGATTCTTGAACCAAGTGTTAGCTATGATTAAGTTATACCCCATGCAAGATTTTACCAGACGGCTTCCTCTTTCATTTCTTACCCCCAATCCATATTCACCTACTATGTTTCCTTCTCTCCCTCTTCCTACACTCGAATTCCAGTCACCCATGAGTATTGAATATTCGTCTCCCTTCATTACCTGAATAATTTCTTTTATCTCATCATACATTTTATCAATTTCTTCATCATCTGCAGAGCTAGTTGGCATATAAACTTGTACTACTGCAGCCGGTGTGGGCTTCGTGTCTATCTTGGCCACAATAATGCGTTCACTATGCTGTTTGTAGTAGCTTACCCGCACTCCTATTTTTTTATTCATTATTAAACCTACTCCTGCACTACCCCTATTTGATTTTGTGTTTATAACCCTGTATTCACCTGACCAAAAGTCTTGTTCCTCCTGCCACCGAACTTCACTAATTCCCACTATATCTAACTTTAACCTACCCATTTCCCTTTTTAAATTTTCTAACCTACCTGCCCGATTAAGGGATCTGACATTCCACGTTCCGATCCGTAGAACGCCAGTTCTCTTTCTCCTGATAACGGCATCCTCTTGAGTAGTCCCCGCCCAGCGATCCGAATGGGGGACTATTTTACCTCCGGAATATTTTACCCAAGAGGACGCCATCATCATTTAACCATACAGTATAGCTACATGCCCTTGGGAAAAATTACGACTGTAGTTTCCCCTTGCTTTCAGCCGTTCGCAGTACCAGCACAGCAAGGCCATTTTGGTTAGTGTTACAAGGCCAGATCAGTCAATCATCCAGACTGTTGCCCCTGCCACTACTGAAAAGGCTGCTGCCCCTCTTCAGGAACCACACGTTTGTCTGGCCTCTCAACAGATACCCCTCCATTGTGGTTGCACCTACGGTACGACCATCTGTATCGCTGAGACACGCAAGCCTCCCCACCAACGGCAAGGCCCATGGTTCATGGGGGGATAAAAATCGGTCTAGTAGTTCACTGGTAACTGCAGCGTATCTAGGGGACCATGGTAGACCAAACTTGTATTTACTGTCTAGAAAGAATTGCTGTGAGGTGCAGAACCTCCTATCTTTCAAAGAAGTGAGGGTGGGTTTGAAGACGGTATGTAGGTCATGATGCACGAATACCGAGATTTTATACATCCAGTAATTGAGAACGAGAGCACTTGATGACTTTTAACAGACTCTACATATAATTACAAACCTTTACGAAAGTTGTCCTCGCTGTCAATCGCCAGAGAATGATCAAAGGAAAAAAGTTTATCGTTTACTTCATCTTCGCTGCTCATGCAGTAAACGTGTCGCATCAGGAATGATGTTATGAACATGTCCACGTATGTTGCTGAATGTACCCGCAAGAGTTTATCGTTGTAGGATATATACACTGAAGAGCCAAAGAAACAGGTACACCTGCCCAATATCGTGGTTAGACCCCGCGAGCACGCAGAGGTGTTGCAACACGACATGGCATGGACTCGACTAATGTCTGAAGTAGTGCTGGAGGGAACTGACACCATGAATCCTGCAAGGCTGTCCATAAATCTGCAAGACTACGAGTGGGTGGAGATCTCTTCTGAACGACACGTTGCAAGGCATTCCAGATATGCTCAATAATGTTTATGTCTGGAGAGTTTGGTCGTCAACGGAAGTGTTTAAACTCAGTTCCTGGAGCCACTCTGTATCAATTGTGGACGTGTGGGGTGTCCCATTGTCCTGCTGGAATTGGCCAAGTCCGTATAAATGCACAATGGACATGAATGGAAGCAGGTGATCAGACGGGATGCTTACGTACATGTCACTCGTCAGAGTCGTATATAGACCTATCAGGGGCCCCATATCACTCCGGCTGCATACGCGCCACCCCTTTACAAAGCCTCCATCAAATTGAACGGTGCTCTGGTCACATGCAGGGTACATGGATTCATGACGTTGTCTCCATACCGGTACACGTCCATCCGCTCGATGCAATTTGAAACGAGATTTTTCCGACCACGCAACATGTTTTCAGCCATCAGCAGTCCAATGTCGGTGTTCACGGGTCCAGGCGACACGCAAAGCTTTGTGTGGTGCAGTCCTCAAGGGTACACGAGTTGGCCTCCTGTTCCGAAAGCCCATACCGATGATGTTTCGTTGAATGGTTCGTACGCTGACACTTGTTGATAGCCCAGTATTGAAATCTGCAACAATTTGCCGAAGGGTTGCACATCTGTCACGTTGAATGATTCTCTTCGGTCGTCGTTGATCCCTTTCCTGCAGGATATTTTTCTGGCCGCAACGATATCGGAGATTTGCTGTTTTGCCGGATTCACGATATTCATGGTACACTCGTGAAACAGTCGATCAGGAAAATCCCCACCTGATCGCTGCCTCTGAGATGGTGTGTCCCATCGCTGGTGTGCGGACTGTAACACCAAGTTCAAACTCATTTAAATCTTTATAAGCTGCCATTGTAGCAGCAGTAACCGATCTAAAAAGTGCGCCAGACACTTTTTGTATTACATAGTCGTTGCCGACCGCATGGCTGTATTCGGCCTGTTTATAAATGTCTGTATTTGAATACGCATGCCTATACCAGATTCTTTGGCGCTTCAGTGTAGTTCAAGAGATGTGAGGGGGGGGAGGAGATGGACAGAGAGGGGACAGGGGGTAAGAGGAGATGGAAAGAGGAAGGAAGAGGAGGAGACGAAGGGAAAGGAGGTAAGATGAGACGGACATAGAAAGGAAAGAGAAGGGGGTGCACGGAGAGAGGGGGAAAAGGAGTCAGAGAGAGGGAGGAAGAGGAGGAGATGAAGCGAGACGGGGACACAGAAAGGTAAGAGAAGATGGACAGAGGGAAGGGCAGGAGGTGATGGACAGAGAGAGGGGGTAGGTCGAGATGGACTATCACAACTGAAATAAGTAGATACCAGGGCAACGCCGGTTACTTGGCTACGTAATAATAAAGTACAAAAAATAAATGAGCCGTTCAGGGCTCGCGTTTATCCCATTTATTGTCTGTCATCTTCTCTTACGGTACTGCCGCCTCGTTTCCTTACTCCATTTACTGCCGTCACTAACTTCCTGCCTTACTTGCCCGTGAGCGGCAGCAGCAGCGCACATTGATAAGTGCACTGTCATACCATCTCTGGAGCGACCGATAGTATTTCCGGGTCGTCGTGTGTCTGGCAGTCAGTTCGGGACGGACCAGCAGTGCAGTCGGGACGCAGCAGCAGCAGTGAAGTCGGGGGACCTAGCGCCGGTGAGGCGCCGACAGCCAGTGTTTGCCGACCGCTGGCGACACACATGAACTGTCCGACGGAGGGAGATTGGAGCGCGACGACCGTTGGTCGGTCGGTCGATTGGTCGTCTCATTGGCCGACGTATATTTGGTCCTTTCACCGTTTCTGGGCCTGGACAGTTGGTCGGTTGGCGTGGAGCAGCGAGGAAATCTCCACCGCGCATAGTTTGGTCGGGCCCACTGGCAGCCTCTATGTAGTGCCAGAGTGTGTGGTGCTGTTCCCATTGCTACGAGGTTCGTGGCTCACCGGTCCTGGACATGAGAGTTGAGTTTTGACTTAATCTACCAGCAAGTCACGACTGTTCACATAGTGTCGTTTGGAGTTCGTCGTCGGCTCTTGGGGTATTCCAGCGTGCAACAACGTGTATTTTCAAGTTGGCAAATTTTAGCCGGCCTCCGGTGGAGATCAACTGTACTTGGTTATTTGAATCGAAGTGCACCAGGGGAATCTTCTGCCTTGTGGCCGTTAACGTTCCGGTTAGCTGCCCTGGCTTTTGACGTAAATTCAGGCAGTGTATTTTCCTCATCGTGTTGTCGCTGTCCAGCATGGTGTGTAGTTTGACAGGTCAATATATAATTGGTTGCGGGTGCCAATACTTTCTACGTTGTTCCATTGAACTCCCTGTTGTGTGCTGGCCGGGTGAAGTGGAGGTTAGCATGTCGGTTGGTCCATTGACTATCTGTCGGCTGGGTTTGCGTCGGACCGACAATGGTTAGGCTGACTGCCTGTCTCACCTAAGCGAGCGTTTGTGTTTGAATTCCAGGCCAAACCGTGGAACTTCTTAGTGCCCTTTGGTGTATTGTCTTGCCTTGTTTGTTCCTGTTATTTTTACTTGTATGGCTTCCAGCCGATTTTTAGATTAAGGTTGTTTTGCCCTTAAGGCGTCAGATGGTTTGGGTCTTCAGCCTAATTTAAGAACTGTTTCACATAAAGCCTTTGGCATTTTTAAAATTAATGTTATTGAGTCTTAAGTGTAGGATCTTCAGCCGATTTTGAATTAAAGTTGTTCTGCTCTTAAGGTGTTCGATGGTTTGGGCCTTCGGCCTAATTTAAGAACTGTTTTACATAAAGCCTTTGACATTTTTAAAATTAATGTTATTGAGTTGCAACGTACGGGGGGTTTATTGTACAATTATCGACATATTGAAAAATATTTATTGGTAGTCTTAGTCGACCTTGAGTTGCTATCTGACTTAAGTTGGCTCTGTTTAAACGCACGGTTAAGCCCCCAGTATCATATGCATCGAAATTGTCATTACACTTTAATTATTAAACAAAAATTTGGTGATTGCTAGCTACGAAATAAATAATGCGGTGATTAGCATATGATACCAAATTCAGATTTGTTCAGAACCCTAGCGGTTCTGGCGCTGCAGTCCGGAACCGCGGGACTGCTACGGTCGCAGGTTCGAATCCTGCCTCGGGCATGGGTGTGTGTGATGTCCTTAGGTTAGTTAGGTTTAAGTAGTTCTAAGTTCTAGGGGACTTATGACCTAAGATGTTGAGTCCCATAGTGCTCAGAGCCATTTGAACCATTTTTTTCAGAACAGGATGAGCAATATTTCTAGCATAACATGACAATACAATATACTCGCTGACCTAACTAGCCTATCATTGGCACAGTGTATCCTATTTTCCTAACTACTTAAGTCAACACTGAACCCGCAAGTGACTCTATTGCAGTTCTGCCTGAACGGACACAGAGAGCGCCAGTCAAAGAGCTAGCGGAATACGAACTCATTTAGAATTACAGTGCCCTACTTTGGCTGATGATTGCTAATATCACCGTAATTCTCCGTGATGATTACAACGGTCGGCCAGCCAACGTTGTGATGCCGTCTTTGCCGTGAGCGAGCTTGGCTTTAATCTCCAACGTGGACGTGGTTTGCGCCTGTAAACTCCTGTACGTAAGTGTTCAATTGCGGAGTACGTCACTAGTCAATACTCAAGCTACTCGCACATATGCCAAGAGTAGTTGGTCGACTCAAGTGCGCGGCAGCAAAGGTACACTTCAGATTGCGTATGAACACCACAAGTTAGTACAAATCTGTTTCTCTCCTCAGAGGAACCGATAATGCTACGTGTGTGGAGTCGTATGCTCTAAACTATTCAGACTTGGAGAGTAACCACTGGACTCAATGCCGGTAACTTCTCCAACCAACTTGTCTCCACGCTCTCCAAGCAGGGCAACCAGACACCGCGACTGCTCTAGTCCACAGCCAACCCCAGAGTCCTCCTTCAGAGTTTTTGCAAACTTGGCCGTTCTTCGCCGCATGTTTCCGTGCGCGTTGGTAGCCAATCACGACACAGACTTCCATGTATCCGTGCGCGTTTGTAGCCAACCACGACCCAGAATTCTCCCGCGGCTACTGTTGCCGCCAAACTTTTAACACGTATCTCTACGCGCTCTGCGCCAATCCTGTCACAGTCTTCCGCAAATTTTCCACTGTGGCGCGAAATCGTCTTTCTCTCTTTCGCATATAGCTCCTTCTCGCTTCTTGTTGTGATGGCCCAGCCTCTCCGAACGTCTTTGGTGGACTGAAGTGCCAGCCGACAAAGGGGTCCGGCCGCGGCCACCCCGTTAGTTAAAAGATGGTTCAAATGGCTCTGAGCACTATGGGACGTAACATCTGAGGTCATCAGTCCCCTAGAACTTAGAACTACTTAAACCTAACCAACCTAAGGACATCACACACACCCATGCTCGAGGCAGGATTCGAACCTGCGACCGTAGCAGTCACGCGGTTCCGGACTGAAGCGCCCAGAACCGCACGGCCACCGCGGCCGGCCCACCCGTTAGTTTGACATGACTTAAACGCCTTCCTTAGGGGTTCCAGCCGTGATCCAGCCTCTGAGCCCATCTCGTTAGTCTGAGATGACACACACAACTTCCTTTTCTGTGTCCATTCTCTCCTACCGGTGGGCCATTTATCAGTTACTATTCGGTGTATTAGTACTGATTTAGCATCATGTAAGGTGCAAAATCTGCTACCTTACCGAGTCTTAAGTGTAGGATCTTCAGCCGATTTTGAATTTAAGTTGTTTGCTCTTTAAGTGTCAGATTCTTTGGGCCTTCAGCCTAATTAAGGAACTGTTTTAAGATAAGGCTTTGCCTTTTAAATTTCTGATTTTGCTTGAGCTTTAAGTTATTGGCTTTCAGCCGTTTTTAAATTAAAGTGGTCTTGCCCTTAAGGCATGAGATTGTACGGCGCATTGAGCCGTTAATAAATTCCAAAACTAAAGCTGTGTTAAAAAGAAATTCCTGGCTCTTGTAATGCTATATCAAATAAAAGGTTGAATGTTCGAATGTAACTGAAAGCCGCTTATTCTGGCCCCTTTCCACAGCTTAAACTACCTGTCCTGTGGGTTTAGCAGGGCGTCTCAATAAAGTTTGGTCAATTTTTGAACAGACCTCGTATGAGATATCAGAGCGATCCCTGATGCTTAAAAAGTTAATACGTTTGTCTTCGAGTTCACTCTAGTAGATTAAAGCGTCGGATACAGCGAAGCGCCCAACGAGGGAGGACTGCAGCCGTAAGTCACTTGCTCATCAGCAGATTCGTTCCAGGAACTGCTGGCAAACACAGCCGTGTCTGGTGACGCGGCGAGCTGGAACGGTGCGCGCGCCGGACGGTTAGGAGCTGCGCGGGTTTGGCGAGTGCGACGGCGGCGGCAGCGGCGCTATTTCGGGAGCCGGCAGCGCGGAGTGGCGCGGCTCGGCGAGGCGAGGCGAGGCGAGGCTCTGCGCCCCGGGGCGGAGCAGCTCGAGCCCCGCGTCTGGCGGCTGCCGGCTGCCCGCCTGCCCTCGCGGCGATCAATAGCGCGGCGCGGCAGCGGCACTCCGACGCCACGGCGCGCCGTGGGGGAGGCTGGCCGGCTGGCTGGCTGGCTGGCTGGCTGGCTGGCTGCGCGCCTTCCGTCTGTCGCGACCCTCCTCTGCCAGACTCCTCTCCGCGACGCAGCCACGCTGACAGCAGTGCCGCGTGGCCGCTGCGCTGCCTCCCGCTGCCTCACGAGACCGACAGACACACACCTACGAGAGTAACAAAAAACTGAAAAACCGGGCAATCCAGGATACAATAACGATAATATTGTTATTTTTTCCCGACCACTTATTAAACACAGGGCACAAGCCCAAAAAAGTCCAAGATGTCAGTATCCTACATTCCGAGAACAAAGGTCTCAGACTCGACATCCCTGAAGAATTGGAAATTTCCGAACATCTCTCGCTTGAAGTCGGTTTTATTCTTCACGAACTTTTTTTCCCTTTCTTCTTCTTCTTTCGATTTCGGCCATCTTTGGACCACGTTCAACAATTCACTTGCCCGGCTTTTTGATCTTTTTTTCTCTCTTCCCAATATTTCCTCATCATTTTCGAGTGGTTCCTCCTCCGCTCTTCCGACCATTTCCTGTTATTATTCTTTAGTTTCGTTTCTTCTGGAAAACACTTAATTTCGTTCACTATTTGTCTAAACTTTTCCCTGTCCCTGATTGACTCACGGGTGACATTAAAATAGGCCAAATCCTTTTTCACCATCTGTATCCATTTATTGTTGGTTTTTTCGTTCCTGTTACTATGTTCAAACACTTTTCTTGTTAGTCTGTTTCCATCCATCCTCGACAGGTGACCATAAAACGTTAGTCTGCGTTTACGCATTGCCTCACTCACTTTCTCAATAGTTTTGTATATTTCCTTATTACTCTTTAGCTTGTACTCTTCTCCAATCTTTCTCGGTCCTAATATTTTTCTCAAAATTTTCCTTTCTTTCTTTTCCATGTTTTCTATTTCCCCCTTTTTGTTGTTTTTCCCTTTATTGTTATTTTAATACCTTTATAATAAAGGTAGGCCAGCAGCGACCTATCTACGCCACTCTTCAGCCACAGTGAACACATACAGGTAACAAAAAAATGTTCAAATGCGTCTGAAATCTTATGGGACTTAACTGTTAAGGCCAACAGTCCCTGAACTTACACACTACTTAACCTAAAGTATCCTAAGGACAAACACACACACCCATGCCCGAGGGAGGATTCCAACCTCCGCCGAGACCAGCCGCATAGTCCATGACTGCAGCGCCACAGACCGCTCGGCTAATCCCGCGCGGCATACAGAAAACAGTGAGACAGAAAAACAAACAAACATGGTGGACAAAAACGGGAGACAGACATAGTAAAATAAATGAAGCCGTTCACGGGTGCACTGTTGGGAGAAAAAACGTTCATCACTGTACACAAAGGGGAAGAACGAGTTTACACACGTGAACGGAGGCTCTCAAATGGCTCTGAGCACTATGGGACTTAACTTCTGAGGTCATCAGTCCCCTAGAACTTAGAACTACTTAAACCTAACTAACCTAAGGACATCACACAGATCCATGCTCGAGGCAGGATTCGAACCTGCGACCGTAGCGGTCGCGCGGTTCCAGACTGAAGCGCCTAGAACCGCTCGGCCAAACCAGGCAGCGTGAACGGAGGAGCTCAAACGGAGAGACACTTAGCACTGATACAAAGACACACACGAGCACTGGCGACCATCTCGAGTGCACAAAGAGGCAAGGAGGACCTGTCAAAAGGATGAGGTGTGGGTAGGAGGGAGAGGGGGAGGGTGTTGATGCCAGTGGGAGAGGAGAAGGGAACAGGAGGGGAGAGGGTAGGGGGGTTGTGGAAGCCCGGGGGGAGGATAGGGAGGGAGGAAGAGATGAGGAAGGGAAAGAGGGTGCCCTGGAGGAAAAACACAGGGGGAGGAAGGGGAGGATCAAAGTTGGTAGGAGGGGTAGATGGAGGGAATGAGGGCAGAATCAGGGAGGGGGGTTGGCGGAAGCCACCTTGGGAGAGGGTAAGGAGAGTGGAGAGATGGAGAGCGGGTGGGATGTGGGAGTACAGGTGCGGCAGTGGACGGGGGTGGGAAAGGTCAGGAGAGACAAGAGGATGAGGGGGATCAAGTTTGTGGGAGCTGTAAAGGATCCGTATCCATTGGAGGTGTGGGAACGGAATTAAGTCGTAGAGGATCCGCGCGGGGGAGGGGAGGCGGATGCGACAGGCGAGGCGGAGCGCATTTCATTCCACGATTTGAAGGGATTTGTAGAAGGTAGGAGGGGTGGCGATCCAGGCAGGATGGGCATAGCAGAGGATATGGCGGATCAGGGATTTATAGGTGTGGAGGACGTTGGAGGGGTCCAGACCTCATGTATGGCCAGAAAGGAGCTTGAGGAGGCAGAGTTGGGAGTGTGCCTTGGCTTGGATCGTCCGGAGATGGGGGTCCAGGAGTGGCGACGGTCGAGGGTGACGCCAAGGTAGTTGAGGGTGGGGGTGAGGTTGATAAGATGGCCGTAGATAGTGAGATAGAAATCGAGGAGACGGAAGGAAGGGGTGGTTTTGCCTACAATGATCGCCTGGGTCTTGGAAGGATTGACCTTGAGCAGCCACTAGTTACACCAAGTGGTGAACTGGTCAAGATGGGATTGGAGAAGGTGTTGGGAGCGCTGTAGGGTGGGGGCGAGGGCAAGGAAGGTGGTGTCATCGGCGTAACTTAACGAACAATTACACTTGCGTAATAAAAACTTCTTTCAAGGTTTACAGCCGTTACTTAGAATTGCCTGATTTTCGGATTTTTCCTCACAGTTGTGTCGGGAATGTCGGTTTCCCTTATCCAACAGTCATTCTCAGTTTTTTTTCTTTATTTAAAACTACCTGTAAAAAGGCTGAGTTACTATTTATGCAAACTTCCATACTGCCTATTATCTGGGTACTATGTCTGACCCCTGTCTACTGAAAGCCATGTAATTTTGCTCTTAACGCAGGTGTTTACAAGTTTGCCGTTTTGTTATTAGATGGCACTACTAATCCTCAAGCCCATCTCATGGCAGTGTCGGCTGATATGCCGTTTAGTTGGAAAGTTCTGGTGAGTTCCTATGGGACCAAACTGCTGAGGTCATCGGTCCCTAGGCTTACACACTACTTAATGCAACTTAAACTAACTTATACTAAGGACAACAGACACGCCCATGCCCAAGGGAGGACTCGAACCTCCGACGGGGGAAGCCGCGCGAACCGTGGTAAGGCGCCCTAGACCGCAAGGCTACCTCGCGTGGTTGCCGTTAAGTCTGATGCTTCTTGCGCTGTGCATGTACCAGTCATAGCCAGCTAGAGCAGTTCATTTGTGCCGCCACTTGCAAACATGGATACCCGACACGGTAGCTCAGCGTGTTCGGTTAGAGAGTTACCTGCCCTTTGTAATAAAAAACTGAGTGAACGGATAAACGATGAACATGAACGGGTGCCCTAGGACGCCCTCTCAGAACAAATACAACGAACGAAAACAGATTTTAAAAAAGAAAAAAGTGGCTAGAGTTGGTGTCTCCGGATCACGGGGTTCCCAGTCCGGTTGGGGATTTTCTCTGCCCGGGGACTAAGTGTTTGTGTTTTCCTCACATTTCATCCTCATCCTCATTATTCGCGTAAGGGTCACCCCTTAAATTAACCATGCCAAATCCACCGTAACCCTGCGACAACGTTGGACAAAGGCACAAGCAAAAGATTGTGAAAAGGATACACTGCTATACACCATATAGCGTAGATGCTGAGTCGCAGATAGGCGTAACAAGAAGGCTGTTAAACAGGTGTCACACACACACACACACACACACACACACACACACACACACACACACTGATGCGCCCGTACAAGCATTCACGCGAAGGACTGTGGTCATGTGCGTGTGATTTGTGCGTGAATGAGTGTGTGTGTGTGTGTGTGTGTATGTGTGTGTGTGTGTGTGCGCGCACGCGCGCGCGCGCGCGTGCGTGTGTGTGTGTGTGTGGGTCTCTGCGTGTTGTCTAGTTCCGATGAAGACCTTTTTAGCCGGCCACTGTGACCGAGCGGTTCTAACCGCGTCAGTCCGGAACCGTGCTGCTGCTACGGTCGAAGATTCGAATCCTGCCTCGGGCATGGATGTGTGTGTGATGTCCTTAGGTTAGTTAGGTTCGAGTAGTTCTAAGTCTAGGGGACTGATGACCTCAGATGTTAAGTCCCATAGTGCTTAGAGCCATATAAACCATTTTTGAAGACCTTTTTGGCCGATAGCTTAGCTGTTTGACAGTTTATCTGACTCCGACTCAGCATCTCCGCTATATGGTTGGAGCAACCTACCCTTTTCATAATATTGTCAGATCATTACAAAAACTATTGCGAGAGAGGTAAGGGCAACGCACTAAAGGTAACGTCTTGTTCATGCAGCCAAGGGCCGTACCTAGGGATGGCGGTTACCGCTGGACAATCGGTTTTCAGTTATATATTTTTCTTTTTTTTCCTCGTCCGTTTAAACTGAGTGTTGAAACGGCTGAAAATAACCGATATCTGAAATAATCGATTTTCGGTTTTTCACTCCTATTATTTCCTATAATATAATAAAAAATCGAACAAGAGTGAAAAATTTTGACTCCCTTAGTTTCAAGATACATACAATCAAATTATTAAACAGACAAATAAAAAATACTTAGTCCGTCCACCGATCGCTGCTTTTCTCCTACAGATCCTAATTCATTTTGTAATCCCAGATCATACCACTATTTGGGCATTACGAATATTCAGTGCTAAAGGTTGAAAACTGAGATTTAAATGCACTGTTTTCCTTGTTAATTTGTTCGTTTACAAGGGCTACAAGCAAATAAAGGTATATTATGTAGATACAGGAAGCAAATACGCTACTTTTTTATTTTATACTGTGAATGAATGCTCTTTTTTAATTTTTTAGTGTTATCACAATTCCCTTCGTCTTTTATTATTTCATAGGAATGGCAGACGAATCTTCGAAGTTTTAAAGCAAATGACTATGTCGCTTCATAAAAATATTTCCAGACTAGGGATGGCGCTATTCTGCAGTATGATGGTTGTCTGGCGACGACAACGAGGAACTACAGTATAGATGAGGTGGGAGCAAGTATTGCTCACAGCCTATAAATATGTACCTTAAGCCACGGCACACGGCAACAAGGGCACTATTGTCTCAGCAATACTGTATTAACTCTTACGCCATGTGTTCGTTGATCGTTTCTGTCGGCATTGTAATTAAAATAGCACGAATTGCTTTTCCCATTTTCTGTAACAACACAATGGCTCAAACCAACGTAAATTTTGCCAACAAAAATGTGTGTATGCACTGTAAATATACGTCACATATTTTTTTGATATCTTCGGAAATGCCATTTTCTACTTTGTCATGTTGATTTGAAAATGGGTCTCGGCTCCAAACTAGTCTTCGCATGAAAAATAAAATATTTTCAACTTGGACTGGTTTTTCGTTAACAAAGGTTCATTTAAATGTGTGCTCTGTACAAAAACTTTTAGAGGTACTGCTACGGCTAATTCATATTTCTGTTTTCTTACTCGGTTATTAGTAAAAAATTTAAAAAACACCTGTTATAAGCGAGACCAAACAAATACCGAAAACTGTCGGTTATTCAGCACTAAAATACTGGTATCGGTTTTAACCGGTTTGTTTTTCCCACACCTAGCCACACCGGGAGGATTGATATGTAACCTCCCGCCAAGCAGAGCCGTAAGGCCAACGCTGCAGAAGCGGGCGATGGCCGGCCGTGGTGGCCGAGCGGTTCTAGGCGCTACAGTCTGGAACCGCGCGACCGCAACTGTCGCAGGTTCGAATCCTGCCTCGGGCATGGATGTGTGTGATGTCCTTAGGTTAGTTAGGTTTACGTAGTTCTAAGTTCTAGGGGACTGATGACCTCAGATGTTAAGTCCCACAGTGCTCAGAGTCATTGTTTTAGAAGCGTGCGCTTGGGGCGCCGAGCTGTGGGGAGCGCCAGAGTCGCCAAGGTGCAAGATCCGCATACAGAGTGAAAAATAATTGCTAGTGAAAGCTGACACTAGCTTAACACGAAGTAAAATACTACTTCAGCACGTTACACGTTAGAAATTACTGAAGACTCGTACCTGGGTGAAAGCAGTGATTTCCAACATATGGATAAAAAATGGTTCAAATGGCTCTGAGCACTATGGGACTTAACATCTATGGTCATCAGTCCCCTAGAACTTAGAACTACTTAAACCTAACTAACCTAAGGACATCACACAATACCCAGTCATCACGAGGCCCAACATATGGATAATTACCCTTGAGGACTAAAATATAATTTTCTGAAGGTTAAAAACAAAGGATTTCATTTCCTTCGGTGACGAAAGTAAATTATTTTTAAAAGATCATTACCATTATCACTATTCCTTTAGACTATAAGACTGATTATATAACTTACTAAAATTAAATTTTTGTTCAAATACTAGGATTACTGCTTGGCACAATATGGTGGAGGTTATATCTTGTGTAACTAATTTATGCATCTCTTCCTCAAATAATCCACCCACTACAAACGTAATTTGCAGTTTGTACCATGCATATATGATAGTAAAATTGAGAGCTATACAGGGCGAAGAAAAAATGTCGCATTTGGCGCTCAGCAACCGATTCCTCTTCCCAGTTCAAGACAAAAATGTATCTAGCAAAACCTAGTCTCGCCAATAGCTTTAATAGAAATGCCTGTAAAAAAATGGGGGGGGGGGGCGCGGTTACGCTGTAACTGCATGGGCAAGAAAACATAGCGCGAAATCTCCACTGTGCCGGAGCTGAACCACTAGCTTAGTGAGACGAGGCAATGCCATCGGGGACAGATATACAGATATACAGATTGGCATTCGCATCAAACTTTTTTTTCAGTTAAAGCTTCAAATTCTATCCCAGTTTCACCTCCACAGTGCGGTATCTTGTGTATTTCTTACTTTACCTTTATTTAAACATTAAGACATAACACAGACTTCTTTCAGACGTAAAGTATCACTTTGTTTCGATCACGACACAAATAAAGCCATCAGAAAATAACAGTGGATGCGGTAACATCATCTGTATCCAGTGAGGTACAGAAAACACAATAGGTAGGCTACACTAGATTGTACATTGTGCTATGCACAATAATTCCGTTCTGTACGTTGACGTCCAAGCTTAATCTACACAGAGCCGATACATACACGCACGGGCAACGTTTTCTTTAGAGAGGATGTTCAAAGCGACCACCTTGCAGTTGCAAACAATTCAGCAGTCACTGGATGATACTTCCCTGGGCCCTACGCAACACACCTACATCCACCAATGCCGAAGCGGCATGTACGCGTGCTATTATGTGGTGTAAAATGTTCAAATGTGTGTCAAATCTTATGGGACTTAATTGCTGAGGTCATCAGTCCCTAAGCTTACACACTACTTTACCTAAATTATACTAAGGACAAACACAATACTCTGATGTGTGGTTCTAAATAGACAAGGCAGGTAGCGGACGCAACCACTTAGGTAGATGCTACATTTACGCACAATTCTTTTCTTTTCTTACTTATTGTAAAACATACTGAGGTGACAAAAGTCATAGGCTAGCGATATGCACATACACAGACGGCGTTAGCGTCGCGTACACAGGTTATAAAAGAGCCATGCATTGCCAGAGCTGTCATTGGTAGTCAGGTTGTTCATGTGAAAAGATTTCCGACATGATTATGGTCGCACGACGGGAATCAACAGACTGTGAACGCGAAATGCTAGTTGGAGCTAGACGCATGGGACATTCCACTTCGCAAATCGATAGGGAATTCAGTAATCCGAGATCGACAGTGTCAAGAGTGTGCCGAAAATACCACATTTCAGGTGTTACCCCTCACCATGGACAAACCGGCGGCAGCCGGCCTTCATTTAACGACCGAGAGAATCGGTGTTTACGTAGAGTTGTCAGTCCTAACAGACAAGAAACACTGCGAGAAATCACCGCAGAAATCAATATGTGGAGAAATTTGGCGTTAATGAGCTGTGGCAGCAGACGACCGACGCGAGTATCTTTGGTAAAAGCACGATATCGCCTGCAGCGGCTTCTTCTGGGATCGTGACCATATCGATTGGACTCCAGACGACTGGAAAAACATGAGCTGGTCAGACGAGTCCCGATTTCAGTTTATAAAAGCTGATAGTAGGGTTCGAGCATGGCGCAGAACCCACGAAGCTATCGATCCATGTTGACAACAAGGCACTGTGCACGCTGGTGGAGGCTCCATAATGGTGTGGGCTGTGTTGACATAGAATGGACTGGGTCCTTTGGTTAAACTAAACCGATCGTTGACTGGAAATGGCTATGTTCGGCTACTTGGAGACCATTAGCAGCCATTAATGGGCTTCATGTTCCCAAACAACAATGGAATTTTTATGGATGACAATGCTCCATGTCACCAGGACACAATTGTTCGCGATTATTCTGAATAACATTGTGGACAATTCGAGCGAATGATCTAGCCATCTACATGACGACATGAATGCCATCGAACATTTAAGGGACATTATGGAGAGGTCAGTTCGTGCATAAAATCCTGCACCGCAACGCTTCCGCAATTATGGACGGCTGTAGAGGCACCATGGGTCGTAATTTCTGCAGGGGACTTCTGACGACTTGTTGAGTCCATGCCACGTCTTTTTGCTGCACCATGCCGCGGAAAACGAGGTCCGACACGATATTAGGTGATGTGTCATGACTTTTGTCGCCTCAGTATATTAGATCGTACATATTTAGTTTCAGTTTGTTTTAGATCCAAAGATGATGGACAGTGATCGAAACATGTAATCTAATTAAAAATGTGTAACTGAAACCGAACAATAAATGAGAATTATGTTAAACCAAAATACAGCTTTGCTGCACAATATATGTATCGCATTAAAAAAAAAAGTAAAAGTCGGGCAAAGTAAGGAAATCGAGCCCAGTCATATGGGACTTAATGGAAAAGTTTACGTTATAAACAACATTTCGTCCTGAAGTCAATGACGACTCGTAACCACGCATTCGTGGTTATCGCGAGAACGGCTTGCGTGCGGACCCATCTTTACTTCTGTGGCCGTATACCTTCACTGTGTGTTTCATCTTTTTTTTTTTTTTTTTTCGCCGATAACTCTGATTCACCCTGTATGCACAATAATAATATGTTTTCGCTGGAAGTTATTAAAGATTTCAAGAACTCCTTTACATAGAAATGAACTGTCAAAGTGTCACTTTTCTTAATATTTAGTACTGTAATAACATTTAGCAAATTGTTCTCGTGCCAGAGGAATGTCTGTGTCACACTTTTTTTTAAAAAAACCACTTCAGTGATCATTATACACTCCTGGAAATTGAAATAAGAACACCGTGAATTCATTGTCCCAGGAAGGGGAAACTTTATTGACACATTCCTGGGGTCAGATACATCACATGATCACACTGACAGAACCACAGGCACATAGACACAGGCAACAGAGCATGCACAATGTCGGCACTAGTACAGTGTATATCCACCTTTCGCAGCAATGCAGGCTGCTATTCTCCCATGGAGACGATCGTAGAGATGCTGGATGTAGTCCTGTGGAACGGCTTGCCATGCCATTTCCACCTGGCGCCTCAGTTGGACCAGCGTTCGTGCTGGACGTGCAGACCGCGTGAGACGACGCTTCATCCAGTCCCAAACATGCTCAATGGGGGACAGATCCGGAGATCTTGCTGGCCAGGGTAGTTGACTTACACCTTCTAGAGCACGTTGGGTGGCACGGGATACATGCGGACGTGCATTGTCCTGTTGGAACAGCAAGTTCCCTTGCCGGTCTAGGAATGGTAGAACGATGGGTTCGATGACGGTTTGGATGTACCGTGCACTATTCAGTGTCCCCTCGACGATCACCAGTGGTGTACGGCCAGTGTAGGAGATCGCTCCCCACACCATGATGCCGGGTGTTGGCCCTGTGTGCCTCGGTCGTATGCAGTCCTGATTGTGGCGCTCACCTGCACGGCGCCAAACACGCATACGACCATCATTGGCACCAAGGCAGAAGCGACTCTCATCGCTGAAGACGACACGTCTCCATTCGTCCCTCCATTCACGCCTGTCGCGACACCACTGGAGGCGGGCTGCACAATGTTGGGGCGTGAGCGGAAGACGGCCTAACGGTGTGCGGGACTGTAGCCCAGCTTCATGGAGACGGTTGCGAATGGTCCTCGCCGACACCCCAGGAGCAACAGTGTCCCTAATTTGCTGGGAAGTGGCGGTGCGGTCCCCTACGGCACTGCGTAGGATCCTACGGTCTTGGCGTGCATCCGTGCGTCGCTGCGGTCCGGTCCCAGGTCGACGGGCACGTGCACCTTCCGCCGACCACTGGCGACAACATCGATGTACTGTGGAGACCTCACGCCCCACGTGTTGAGCAATTCGGCGGTACGTCCACCCGGCCTCCCGCATGCCCACTATACGCCCTCGCTCAAAGTCCGTCAACTGCACATACGGTTCACGTCCACGCTGTCGCGGCATGCTACCAGTGTTACAGACTGCGATGGAGCTCCGTATGCCACGGCAAACTGGCTGACACTGACGGCGGCGGTGCACAAATGCTGCGCAGCTAGCGCCATTCGACGGCCAACACCGCGGTTCCTGGTGTGTCCGCTGTGCCGTGCGTGTGATCATTGCTCGTACAGCCCTCTCGCAGTGTCCGGAGCAAGTATGGTGGGTCTGACACACCGGTGTCAATGTGTTCTGTTTTCCACTTCCAGGAGTGTATTTAGTTTCAGTTTGTTTTAGATCCAAAGATGATGGACAGTGATCGAAACATGTAATCTAATTAAAAATGTGTAACTGAAACCGAACAATAAATGAGAATTATGTTAAACCAAAATACAGCTTTGCTGCACAATATATGTATCGCATTAAAAAAAAAAGTAAAAGTCGGGCAAAGTAAGGAAATCGAGCCCAGTCATATGGGACTTAATGGAAAAGTTTACGTTATAAACAACATTTCGTCCTGAAGTCAATGACGACTCGTAACCACGCATTCGTGGTTATCGCGAGAACGGCTTGCGTGCGGACCCATCTTTACTTCTGTGGCCGTATACCTTCACTGTGTGTTTCTTCTTTTTTTTTTTTTTTTCGCCGATAACTCTGATTCACCCTGTATGCACAATAATAATATGTTTTCGCTGGAAGTTATTAAAGATTTCAAGAACTCCTTTACATAGAAATGAACTGTCAAAGTGTCACTTTTCTTAATATTTAGTACTGTAATAACATTTAGCAAATTGTTCTCGTGCCAGAGGAATGTCTGTGTCACACTTTAAAAAAAAAAACACTTCAGCGATCATTATATTTTGATTTATTTTTAAAAATCTTATCAAGAGACTAAGGAAAGGCAGCTGAAGGGAACGAGCATGGGGGGTTGCCAACTGCTATATCGTTTGTGGAGAAAAAAGACTTTTAAGAAGTAACCGGGAGAGGTACGTGAGTTCTCCTTATGCTTGTGCTCCTATCTTCTGTCTACGACAAAAATATCTTTCTGCGGTGTGTTTTGGTCCAAATAGCATCTTAAAGAAACGATTACTATCGAACAGATGTCTAACATGATTTATGTGGAAATACTGCGCTTGGCTCTCACAACGGCCTACACAGCTCGTTTATGTTCAACAATGGAGTAGATGGAACCCTACCAGAATTCCTTAAAATGTAGGACCAGTAGGAAGAAACTGGCTAGCAAAACTCATCTCTGAGTGCATCAAGCAGTATAAAATACCTACCATATGGAAAGAAGCCAAGGTAGTCGCTGTCCTGAAACCAGAGAAGAAGGGAAAATCCCAAAATTTTAGACCAGTTTCTCTTTTATGCACTGTGTATAAATTATTTGAGAACTCTGATGACCAGACTCTCTCCATATACAAAACTGTCCCTAGCGATGGAGAAAGCAGGTTTTAGGCCTAAAATAAATTGCTGTGCTCAAGTCCTTGCCCTCACAACCTTTATCGAAAATGGCTATCGGGATAAGAAGAAAACTGTCGTTGTCCTATTGGATCTAACCTCAGCATATGGTACAGTGTGGGATGGCCTACTTTATAAACTGATAGAAAAAACTGGGAGCAGCCAGACCTATAAACTTATGAAGAACATTTTAACTGGAAGAAAAATTAGAGCAACTCTTAATGGCAAAACTAGCAGATGCATAGCGCTCAACAACGGACTCCCACAGGGCTCGGTATTGGCCTCCTTATTGTTTAACTTGTACACTGCTGATATCCCAGAAACAACGTCCCTTAAGTTTATATACGCGGACGATATGGCAATAGTTTATCAAAGCAAAATCTTTTGAAAAAGTAGAGCAGAAGTTGAAAAAAGACCTAAACCTGTTGCACCTATACTACACCAAATGGCATCTACAACCAAATCCAGATAAGACAGTAAGTGTAAACTTGCACCTCATTAACAGAGAAACCAAATGAATGCTGAATACCTGCATGAATAAAAAGACCATTAAAAATGAAGATAATCATCGGTACCTTGGAGTAAAGCTCGACTGATCCTTGACATACAGAGCTCATCTAGAGGATACAAAACAAAAACTGAAATCTAGACGTGCCATTCTTGCCAAATTCACCGAAACCACCTGGGGATGTGATGCAAATACCTTGAAAACTTCAGCCTTGGCATTGGTATACAGCATGATCGAGTGCTGTGCACCTGAATAGGCCAGAAGTGTGCATATATCAAAAATCGATATCCAGCTTAGAGAAACAATGAGAATAGTATCTGGAGCACTTAGACCTACACCTATAGATTAGCTACCAGCACAACCTGAAAATAAAAGAAATCAGCTACCATCAAGAGAATATAGCAAAATACTGGCAAACCCCAACCTTTCCATACACCAGGAACTGACAGCAAAAAACCGCCTGAGTTCAAGGTCACGTCTGTGGCAAACAGATGAAGATGTGTATCTCTTCGACCCAGAAAATGAATGGAAAAGTTTATGGAGTCGAAACACAGTAAAGAAAAGAAAACTGGTTACTGACCAAAGCATACAAATAGAGGGCTTAAGCTTTCCAGAAGAGTGTGGACTACCCTGAACCGTGTGAGGACGGGTCCCTTCCAACATTCCGTCACGACGCCAAGTAGACACATCTTCCAACCTATCATTCCATCACAGGCTCTGCTTACATACAACCTACTGGCACCTTCACTGGCATTACTTACGTCGGATTTGGAGGGACAAATGACCACCAGGCACCACTTCCACACCAGCTACATTGCTCTAAAGTGAGCAGTGTCCTTTTCTAAAGGGGGTAACTAATATTTCGTCCGGTGAACTTACGTACCTTGTCAGGCTAACATAACAGACATACCACAGACTTTAGCAAAAGATGGTTCAAATGGCTCTGAGCACTATGGGACTTAACATCTGAGGTCATCAGTCCCCTAGACCTTAGAACTACTTAAACCTAACTAACCTAAGGACATCACACACATCCATGCCCGAGGCAGGATTCGAACCTGCGACCGTAGCGGTCGCGCGGTTCCAGACCGAACAGACTTTAGCAGTACGGATTGTAGAAATGTTTTACTTTCGTAAGCAAATTGTAGCTGTCCAGTAACCTAAGAATGAATGAAAGCCTGCCACTCCCTTTATCTAGAAATGAGCCCGTGATAGGTGTATACCAAAGCGCTACACTAGTGGTTAATCGTATAGTGTGATGGTTGTAAAAGGAAAGAAGGAAGATTGGATTTAACGTCCTGTCGAAATCGAGGTCGTTACAGAGTGAACACAAGCTCGGGTTGTGTCAAGGAAAGGGAAGGAAATGCGCCGGGCCCTTTCAAAGGACCAAAAAAAAAAAGTTCAAATGTGTGTGAAATCTCATGGGACTTAACTGCTAAGGTCATCACTCCCTAAGCTTACACACTACTTAGCCTAAATTATCCTAAGGACAAACACACACACCCATGCCCGAGGGAGGACTCAAACCTCCGCCGGGACCAGCCGCACAGTCCATGACTGCAGCGCCCCCAGACCGCTCGGCTAATGCCGCGCGGCTTTCAAACGATCCATCCAGGCATTTGCACAGAGCGATGCAGGGAAATCACGGAAAATCTAAATCAGGACAGCCGGACGGGGATTTGAACCGTCGCCCTCTTGAAGCGAGTCCAGTGAGATAACCACTGCGCCATCTCGCTCGGTATCACGGTTATGACTTAATCTTCAGTGAAAGGTTACTACGTATTTACTACTCGTCAACTGCACTTCATAATTCTTTACATTAAATACTACCAGCACATTCCGTTCTTCGCACCAGTCTGATATTTTATGAAGCTCTGTCTCTATGCTGCTTCAGTTATAATCAGTGTGTAGAAATTCATGCCGGTTTGATGGCCGAGAGGTTCTAGGCGCTACAGTCTGGAATCGCGCGACCGCTACGGTCGCAGGTTCGAATCCTGCCTCGGGCATGGATGTGTGTGATGTCCTTAGATTAGTTAGGTTTAAGTAGTTCTAAGTTCTAGGGGACTGATGACCTCAGAAGTTAAGTCTCATAGTGCTCAGAGCCATATGAACCATTTGTAGAAATTCATATTTTTGAGTAAACAGATTGCATGATCTACCATTTTTTTCCTTTATTGTATTTCAATGCCCCATCTGGGGAGGGCTGGCAGCAGCATATGCGCTGCTCTTCAGCCATGATCTACCTCAATTCGTAACTATGTAACTCACATCAAGACGAAATTGAGAAATAAAACGGCTCAGCGCGCTCTACAGCGATTCTTAAGCCATTTAGACGTGAACGACTTAACTTAATGTATGAAAATAATTCATCTACACTCATCTTAAATTATCCAAAGTACTCTACCGCGCCCGTCAGGACTTAGTTCTGCAAACCATTTGCTGCCCTTGCCGCCATCCGATTTATATCAACTAATCCTGTCTAGTCCCTCGGGAGAGCCTGTAACTCCTAGAGGGCGCGTCCCCAGGTGGCGGATCGGGGAACGCCTCCCAGATATGGGTGGTAGGAGGGAAATCAAATACCTCCCGCGGACCAACAGGCCGGACAGAGCAAGTTCGTTAGCTGAAGTGAAAGCAACTGCTCTAGGGGTAGGCATCCCCGAAATCAATACCCTGGTCCTCCAGGTTGGGGGTTGTGCTTAGGGCCAGCGACCCTATCACAGGATCCTGTAGGAGAAAATGGATTGCTACGAATCAGAATGACAAGAATGCTGGGCCACCAAACTTGATGACGAACTTGCAAAATTTAAAGGTTATGAATATGGGAACATGGAATGTATTAAGTCTCTATAGATCAGGATCACTGATAAATGTCATACAGGAACTTGAAAGGTATAAAATGGATTTAGTTGCAGTACAAGAAATCAGATGGACGGGTAATGGAAGTATAAACAAAAATAAGTATACAATAATGTATGGGGGAAATGATACACAAATACATGCACTAGGGACAGGATTTATAATAAACAACAAATTGTTACCTTTTATTAGGAAATTTGAGGCAGTGAATGAAAGGATATCTCACATTACGATTCAATGCAAATATAAGACTTTAAATGTTATAAATTGCCATGCTCCAACAGAGGATAAAGAGGACAATATTAAAGAAGAATTTTACAACAAATTGGAACAGGTATATGATACATTCTCGAAAAATTCAATTAAAATAATTCTAGGAGATTTCAATGCCAAGTTAGGACATGAAAATCATTATAAACCTACAATTGGACCTCATAGTCTACATCAGCAGAGTAATGAAAACGGAACAAAACTTATTAGCTTTGCCACTTCCAAAAACATGTTGATCAAAAGTACATATTTTGCACATAAAGATATACATAAACAAACATGGGCCTCAAGAGATGGCATCACAAAAAATCAAATTGATCATGTATTAATCGAAAAACAACATCATAAATGCATACATGATATCAGAAGTCAAAGGGGAGCAGACTGCGATTCGGATCACTTTCTTGTAAAAGCCAAGTTCAAGATCTCACTCTCAAGACATAAATGGTCTAAATTAAATGGTGTTCCTAGGTTTAATACAATGAAACTGAAAAACCCAAACATTCTCAACCAGTACATTAGAGAATTAGAAACACACAAACCTGAAGTGGAAAGTAAAATTAACAATGATGATACTAATCAAGCCTGGAACGCTCTGAAAGAAAATATCACACGAGCAACTACCTCAGTTTTGGGACATTTTACTACAACTAAGAACCCCTGGTTTGATGCCGAGTGCTCGAACGCTATCGAAGATAGAAAATTAGCAAGGGAAAAATTCCTACAAAAACCAATAACACAAAACAAACTTATTTTTGAAGAGAAACAGAAACATGCCAGGAAACTCATTAGGAAAAAGAAAAGGGATTTTATGAATTACAAATTAAAAAGAGCTGAGAATGACCGTACCACAGACTCCAGAGGATTTTTCAAGAGCATAAATATGTTTAAAAGTGGGAATATAAAAAATTATGGACAGTTCATAACAGACCCAGATGGCTCCTTGCTAACAGAAAGAAGTGACATTGCTAACAGATGGAAGGAATATTTTAATGAGTTACTAAATGCTCCAACTATAAGCGTCTCTCAGGAAGATGACAATGAATATCTTACTGCTGACCCATCGGACGAAGAGCCCAGCTTAGCAGAAATTAAAGAAAGCATCAAGAAGCTGAAGAGACATAAAGCTCCTGGAAGTGATGGTATAGACACAGATATATGGAAGCTCAGTAAATTTCCTTTTGTAAACTGCTTACACAAAATCATCACCAACATCTGGAAGCAGGAACAGGTCCCACATGATTGGAAAGAAGTAGTTGTGTGCCCTATATACAAGAAGGGGGACCCAACAAATTGTTCAAACTACAGAGGAATTGCGTTACTAAACACAACATATAAAATTCTGACAAATATACTGTTAGCAAGGATAAGCCCTTACGTTGAAGACTCCCTAGATGATGCCCAATGTGGATTTAGACCTAACAGATCGACTATTGACAATATATATGTCCTAAGGATGTTGGGTGAAAAGAAATATGAATTCAATCAAAATGTACATATGCTTTTCATTGATTTTAAAAAAGCTTTTGACAGTATCAACAGGGAATATTTATGGAAGTGCATGAGGCAGATTGGCATCCCTAACAAATTGATAAATTTAATAAAAGCTTGCACTTTAAACTCAAAATACAAAATAAAAGTAGCTGGCAAACTTTCTGAAGACTTTGAGGTTAAAACTGGAGTCAAACAAGGGGATTCACTCTCACCAGTTCTTTTTAACATAGTAATCAATAGAATAATCCAAAAAGTAAAGCTACTACAAATTGGAGCACAACTGGAAAGCAAAATTAACATTGTAGCATACGCCGATGACATTGCATTATTATCTGACAGTGAGAATGATTTGAAGCTTCTTACAGCACAATTAATTAAAGCCACAAATGGCACAGGCCTCCAGCTGAATACAGACAAAACAATGTACTTTATCTTATCCCGCTATCCATCAAATAATAATGTACTGCAAATTAATAACACAGCTTTCACAAAGACAAATGAATTTAATTACCTTGGTACAATAGTAACCTCTGACAACTCCATAAAAATTGAAATAGAATCACGAATTCAGAAGGCTAATAAATGCTACTATAGTCTCTTGACAGTTTTCAAAAGTAAGTTAATATCTAGGAACACCAAACTACAAGTATACAAATCATTGATTATACCAGTACTCACCTATGGATCTGAAACCTGGACTCTCACAAAAAAAGAGGAAAACAGATTAAGAGTATTTGAACGAAAAATTTTGAGAAAAATATTTGGACCCATAAGAGATAGGATCAGTGATGAATGGAGATTGCTAAATAACAATGAAATTTACAAATTATATAAAGACTCCGATATAGTGGCCAAAATTAAAGCCAAAAGACTGAAATGGATAGGGCATGTCATCAGAGCACCACCAAACAGGACCATCAAGAAAGTGACTGAAGAGATTCCCACCGGAAGACGACCTCTTGGACGCCCACGCATGAGATACTTGGACAATATTCAAGACGATCTCAGAAAACTAGGACATGACAGACAGTGGCAAATTACTTGTAAAGACAGAGCAAAGTGGTTCAACATTGTCCATTCTGCAGCAAAAAGCCTTCATGGATTGTAATGCTTAATAATAATAATAATAATCCTGTCTAGTCTGTCGTTGTGTGAGGCTTGCATATATGGCACTTGGAAGCTGCCATCTACCGAGGTGGAAAGACCAGCTCCTCCTACGGGACGGCAGATGGCGTGGGCAGTCAACAGAGTGCACGCAGTCACAGCGTGCAACGGGTCGGCGCATTCCAGAGCTAGCCATCACCTAGTGAGTCACTCCAAGAGTACGGTATCTCCGGCCTGGAACGGTGGCGGGCCGCGACTCGGCCGTTCGAGCGCCTCTCTATCTTGTGAACGAATACTGTCTTGGCATAGAGAATGGAAACGTGCTGTTGTTGTGGTCTCCTGTCCGAAGTCAGGTCTGAAGCAGCTCTCCACGCTACTTTATTCTGTGCAAGCCTCTTAATCTCCTAATAACTATTGCAACCCCCCCCCTTCTCCCTCCCTCCTCCCAAACACAAACTCCCCTCCAGTATTAAATTAACGATTCCTTCATGCCTACACTGCTTTCTTTATCCCCAAGGGTAGACCGGTCTATCTGAGATCTGGGCAATTACAGAGCTCGGTGCTTTGCAGCCGAATAGTGTGAGCTGGAATTGGGGGCTATCCAGCTGGAAATGTTTGGAATGGTATTACCGGTTCCGGCTTTTTACTTCCAACCAACGAAACCATCCTGAAAGTTTTAAAAGTAACGGGGGGGGGGGGGGAGGAGGGGGTTGCAATTATTTCAATTTTAATTCTGAGACGACACTTCCCAGGCAAAAATTTGAAGCGCTAGTGAGTGCAGTGCGGCTATGTGTATCTGTTACTGTGTGGAACTCAGTAAATTCGGTAAGTCGTCTTAAGGCGTCCACATTAGAGCCCATGTTTAGTGGGCATGTTTTTCTTTTTTCGGCCCATATTACTACATCTCAAAATACGGAAAGCAAAGAGATTGCAGTGGATGAGATTCGTTTCACAGTACCGAAGAAAATGAGGTGCTAATAGCTCTTAAGGCATGCATATTAGAGCCCATGTTTACTAGACGTTTTTGGTTCAAATTATCGTTCCTGTCATATCCCTGAATGTTGACCATTCCTTCTGGGACACCCTGTATACAGAGCGATGAAAGGAAACTCCTCCAGGTAGTATAAGCTACACTCCACTACACGTTGGAGGAATGGAGACACAGCTAAATATCCAACTAGAAAGCAGCAATAAAGAGAAGAATGGAAAAACAACTTGGAAAGACTGGATATGACGGATTAACTAAGTGAGACTACATGCAGTGTACGAGTAGGTCTCTCACTGGAGGAAGATGGATCGCAGGGTGGACCTCTTAGCCACAAACAATCCAGAGCTGATAGAGAGCATCATGACTTATACAGGGATTAGTGATCACAAGGTCGTTGTAGCTAGGCTCAATACCGTTTCTTCCAAATCCACCAGAAACAAACGCAAAATAATTTTATTTAAAAAAGCGGATAAAGTGTCACTAGAAGCCTTCCTAAGAGACAATCTCCATTCCTTCCGAACTGACTATGCAAATGTAGACGAGATGTGACTCAAATTCAAAGATATAGTAGCAACAGCAATTGAGAGATTCATACCTCATAAATTGGTAAGAGATGGAACTGATCCCCCATGGTACACAAAACAGGTCCGAACGCTGTTGCAGAGGCAACGGAAAAAGCATGCGAAGTTTAGAAGAACGCGAAATCCCGAAGGTTGGCAAAAATTTACAGACGCGCGAAATTTGGCACGGACGTCAATGCGAAATGCCTTTAATAGGTTCCACAACGAAACATTGTCTCGAAATTTGGTAGAAAATCCGAAGAAATTCTGGTCGTATGTAAAGTACACAAGCGGCAAGACGTAGTCAATACCATCGCTGCGCAGTGCCGATGGTACTGTTACTGACGACTGTGCCGCTAAAGCGGAGTTATTGAACGCAGTTTTCCGAAATTCCTTCACCAGGGAAGACGAATGGAATATTCCAGAATTTGAAACACGAACAACTGCTAGCATGAGTTTCTTAGAAGTAGATACCTTAGGCGTTGCGAAGCAACTCAAACCGCTTGATACGGGCAAGTCTTCAGGTCCAGATTGTATACCGGTTAGGTTCCTTTCAGATTACGCTGCTACAATAGCTCCCTACTTAGCAATCATATACAACCGCTCGCTCACCGATAGATCTGTACCTACAGATTGTAAAATTGCGCAGGTCGCACCAGTGTTTAAGACGGGTAGTAGGAGTAATCCATCGAACTACAGACCTATATCATTGACGTCGGTTTGCAGTAGGGTTTTGGAGCATATACTGTATTCAAACATTATGAATCACCTCAAAGGGAACGATCTATTGATACGTAATCAGCATGGTTTCAGAAAACATCGTTCTTGTGCAACGCAGCTAGCTCTTTATTCGCACGAAGTAATAGCCGCTATCGACAGGGGATCTCAAGTTGATTCCGTATTTCTAGATTTCCGGAAAACTTTTGTAGTTCGTAGCAATAGACGGCAAATCATCGAGTAAAACTGAAGTTATTGCAGGTGTTCCCCAGGGAAGCGACTTGGGACCTCTGCTGTTCCTAATCTATATAAATGACCTGGGTGACAATCTGGGCAGTTCTCTTAGGTTGTTCGCAGATGATGCTGTAATTTACCGTCTAGTAAGGTCATCAGAAGACCAGTATCAGTCGCAAAGCGATTTAGAAAAGATTGCTGTATGGTGTGGCAGATGGCAGTTGAGGCTAAATAACGAAAAGTGTGAGGTGATCCACATGAGTACCAAAAGAAATCCGTTGGAATTCGATTACTAGATAAATAGTACAATTCACCTAAGTTGAATAATTACGAACAACTTTAGTTGGAAAGACCACATAGATAATATTGTGGGGAAGGCGAGCCAAAGGTTGCGTTTCATTGGCAGGACACTTAGAAGATGCAACAAGTCCACTAAAGAGACACACTACACTCGTTCGTCCTCTGTTAGAATATTGCTGCACGGTGTGGGATCCTTACCAGGTGGGATTGACGGAGGACATCAAAAGGGTGCAAAAAAAGGGCAGCTCGTTTTGTATTATCACGTAATAGGGGAGAGAGTGTGGCAGATATGATACGCGAGTTGGGATGGAAGTCATTAAAGCAAAGACGTTTTTCGTTGCGGCGAGATCTATTTACGAAATTTTAGTCACCAAATATCTCTTCCGAATGCGAAAATATTTTGTTGAGCCCAACCTACATAGGTAGGAATGATCATCAAAATAAAATAAGAGAAATCAGAGCTTGAATAGAAAGGTTTAGATGTTCGTTTTTCCCGCGCGCTGTTCGGGAGTGGAATGGTAGAGAGATAGTATGGTTCAAATGGCTCTGAGCACTATGGGGCTCAACTTCTGAGGTCATCAGTCCCCTAGAACTTAGAACTAGTTAAACCTAAGTACCCTAAGGACATCACACACATCCATGCGCGAGGCAGGATTCGAACCTGCGACCGTAGCGGTCTCGCGGTTCCAGACTGCAGAGCCTAGAACCGCACGGCCACTTCGGCCGGCAGAGATAGTATGATTGTGGTTCGATGAACCCTCTGCCAAGCACTTAAATGTGAATTGCAGAGTAATCATGTAGATGTAGATGCAGAACAGGGGCAGGCGGCCTGTTTATTACTGAAGCATAGGAATAAGAAGAGGGAGAAGACGCCACTTATTCACCGTATTCTGCTGATACGACTTAGGGAGATGGAACGAATTCGAGTGAGAGTTAAATGTCCGGTCGGTGTTAACATCAAGTTCAGCCGGGAAAAGACAGAGGAAGATGTCGACCTTGGCCACACTGAGCGAATCATCATTTACTTGAAGAGATTTTGAAAAACGCGGGTAAAGCGTAAGCAAGACGACTGACCGGAGATTGTTATTAACCCGTCCCCGAAACGATTCAATTGTTTTTAATCATCGCTACACCACGCTCGGTGTTAACGAAGCATGGTTAAAGATCGAAGCAGCACGGATATGGTGCCTTATTTGGGCCTGTTTACATGGATTATACATTAGAAATAAGAAACTGAATGGGGAAAAGACAATTTGGATAATACAAAACACAGTGAGATGATGGCAGTGCCAGGAAAATAAAAAAAAGTAGTATTATTTGTTTTATGGATGCTGTTTCATGAGTATCGTTCGCAGGAATAGGAAAGAAATAGCAGTAAGTGGTGTACTCTGTTATTTGTCATTCGGCAGTTCTAATTACATTGAATACACATGACATTTACATCGATATATACATTAGCTCTCGTAATTGTGGATAGGAACAAATATAAATGGCACGTCAGAGTCAGCGTGAGAAATAGTGATTGTTAAATCCTAGTCTTGATTCAGTTCATGAATGTTGCATAAATCTTAGATTTCTTGCTGGACTGTGGGTTCTTAATTACTGGCTTCTTCCATACGATTCTGGACAAGTAAAATTCACATCGTAGTAAATACCGCCAAAGATAACATTCATAGGCAATACTACTATGTTCCTTAATAATGGCACAATTTTGCGTAAATTTTGTAGACGCGTAATGATGTGTTTAAACAAGAATTTTAATCTGTCTCAACTGATAGATACAATAACGCAGAAAGAGGATTACCAATTAATCAAAGAAAAGATAGTCACAAATGTGCTTATTATATCACAATTGACTACCCCGATGAAAAATCGTATATTTGTTAAAACAAGTAACTGAGGAATAAAACTCTCATTCGACTTGAATTCGGCTGACATTAAACCAAACAGTCTCTTTAAACTGTTATAAGAAAGAACAGGAAGAAAAGAGACTTGAAGCTGTTCTGGAAATGATCACATAGAATAAGAGAGATAAAAAGTTACTACAGGATGGTCTGACTCACGAAATTTGGACGCTCAAACTGTGATCTGTTTCCAGAATTATTAAAACACCCAACAAGTATCTACAGACTTGAAGGGATTCCTCTGAATTTGTACCAGCTCTGGTAAACGCGACAAATCAATACGCTTGCTTTCGTCAACGGTCTATGGATCTCTATGATACTAGAAATGTCAACTTGTGATGCAGCTGATGGCTTTCCCTACAAATCCTTCAATGTCTTTTCCTTCAGGTATTTATTTACTTCAGAAATTGCTTACGAAAAAACGCCACGTCACGTACTAGGATGATAGATACTCAAATAATTACTCTTAGTATCTGGACAAGTCCGTTTTTATAAACCATGAATGACAGAGCGATTGCCGCATTTACATTTTCGTATACAATTTTTTAAATTTACAAAATTTTGCTAATATTTAACGAAGTGGTTGATGGTGTACAACGTTCAAAATGGTCATCACAATGACGTCTCTCTTGTAACTTCTCCCACTGGAGTCTCCCCGTGAAGTTTTCGCTCTTATTAAGTTGACGTGTAACGCTGATCTTTGGATCTTCTCAAATTCCTCTGCCAATCCCATGTGGTCTGGAACCAAAAGGGTCGAAAAATATTAAAGAATTGCTCGAACGAGGTACCTTTTCTCTCTTTTACGATAACTCCTTCGTGGCTTCGGCCTTACCTGCGATTGGTTTTATTTAATCGTTTCACGTGAGATCGCTCCGTACGCATACTCCCACATATTTAATGGTGATACTGCTTTTAGTTATTGTTCTGAAATCGAGTAATCGTACAATAATGGGTTTCTGCCTCTTTATCTGCAATATATTACATTTGTGTATGTTGGACCACCAAAACGGCTGTATTCCAGAGAGCTCCACGTACCTCAAACGGCGAGAGGTGCGAAAAGGCAATGCACGCAGGAACATGGTCGAACATGACCCATTTGATGGACCATGCGTTACGGTGTAACGATGCATACTGTTGCATGGGAGTACTGACCTGCAAATCTTTGAACATGATCAACGCTATTGTGACACTGTACTGCTTCCCCATAAGCGCCTCTTCATGGGTGCTTTCCGCCCTGACGTCATTTTTATGGGTGACTGCGCCACCGCATCGCATAGCGTAGGTGGAAGAGCCCTTGGAACGAGACGATATTGTGCGAATGGCCTGGCCTACACTTCCAACCCATCCCCCACACTCCAACTTAAATCCCATCGAGCACGTCTGGGTTGCCTTGGGGAGACGTATTGCAGCGCGACCATGTGCACCAACCATCCAACTGTTGCCAACTGCGCTGGTGGAGGAATGGACCGCCCCACCACAAGGACTCCTTACCAACCTTGTGTCCAGCGTGGGAGCACGTTGCAGAGCATGCAGTGCCGTCCATGGTGATCACACATCTTATTGAGAACCAATCGCGCCTTTTGTAATGTCCAATGCATCATTATCAATCGCGGTGACTACAATGTAACTATCGTCTTTGAATTCATTTCGGTTCGTTTCATTGCGTATTTCTTTCAGTTACGTTCTGTACTGTACTGCACTGTACTGTAGCGGTTCTTTATATGCACAGTACAAGTTTCGTCGACTTTGGTATTTGGCAGTGACACATTATGACAAAGTTACTTGTGTCCTTAAGATTTGTACACCAGTGAATTTTACTAATATTAATTCAGCTAGTGTGTTTGGACTGCAGTTGTATATGTCAAACATGATCTTACAGCATCAACTGAATAAATCTTACTTTTTCAAAACGGTCTTTTAATTGAATTTGCATGTTACATAACCTTTTTTTGTTAATATGCATTACAATTTTGGAATTGGCCAAATGAGTTACCCCCTCCCCCCTTACCCTCTCCCCCCTTTATCCAATAAAACATATTCTCCTATCACTGTCTTCAGTTGTTATAGATCGTCATTTAATGGTAGTGACATATAGGATAATGTATTAAAGTGGTTTCAGCATTAGAAATTTTGGTTTCAGGGCAGTCCTTAAATAAAATTTCAGCAATGTTGTGCTGTTGTCATAAATATGTCTAATTGTGAGTGTGTGGGTTTTATTTTGTCAAGTTGCGCAATGGATTGATCCAACAAGTAGCCTTTGGCTCCTGCAAGAAACAATTTCCACCCCACACTACTACAGATGTCAGACAGACGCTCCTAATGTACTAACAAGAATTGCTTGAAAAACATTCAGCAACAAATATCTTCTGGAGTCGTCCGCTGTAAGGGAAAGACACAAAAATATTCTACATTCTTACATAACTAGTGGGATACTTGGCTACAGGAGTATTGCTAGTTAGTGTAAGAAAAACATGAAACGAACGAAAAATATTATTTATTACAAAAAATCCTGAGAAATCAAGTGAAACTTCTTGTTATAAAATAATAATAAAGTTCTGGGTATTTTCGGAACAGTAGATTGCCTCTTATAGATAGGAATGCTGTTATTTTACAAAGTATGGATAGGTTCTTTTCTCCTTTTTCTTTAAGAATGTTATTTACTCGGCAGAATGGCTGAGAGCCATGCCTACACAACTTGAATAACTTTTCTAGGTATGGTCACGGCTGTCACGTGAGAAATGTAGTGGAGTGTACTGTTATGGAGGACAGATGGGGCTCACATACGCTGTAGCGCATAATACCGTGAGTTGCGACGACTGCTGCCTGCGTCACTCGCTGCTGACAAATAACACAACTATCTCTTTCTATCTGGATTGACCTTCGCCAATCAAACTCTTCCTATGCCTTGATGACGTCAAGGACTCCTATCCACCCCTAGTCTAATTATTGGCGTGATACACCAGTCAGCTAACCAGTCCATCGCGATGCCACTCAATACTCGCTCGCAGGCGTTTAACTAGTGCTCTGTCCGTGTTCACACAGCACAATAAGTGTGGGAGCCAACACAGTGAACAATGCCTAATCGCGAGCGACTCAATATAGATTATCACTCCGATTCGCTAACAACAGAGGTGCTCTCCCAGTGAAGTACTGAGGAGAGACTTTGTTCCTCACTCTTTGTGTACACGTATGAGCGCACTCGCTCTCGTTACATGTTTCCTCTCCAAGAGTGACAACGGAAAGGCCCCTCTTTCTGGAAAAGTTGCAAGGGTATTTCATTTACTGCCTTCCCTCACTGGTCTGACTCTTTGTATCAGAAATATTCTGCCAATCAGGGTTGCTGTTTTAAATAGGAGAATGACATTTCGTTTAAGTCGACCAATGCGGAAATCTGTAGCATCTCCATTAGGCGTATACTGTCCTCCTGTGAGAACACCATCACTACGCAGTTGGTCCGTCAAAAAATGCATCTTCTCGGCGCTCCCACACAATGCAGCGGAATTTGCTTTTAAGTCGAACACAGGGGTCGTTATCCCTTCGCTCCGGCAAAAGCTGTCTTCTCTCTGGGCAGTCGCTTCGGACGAAGTAGGTATGTTGTTGACCCAGCCCTCTGAAGGGACGGTCTTCCCAGCAGGCTGGTTTCCTTTGCAGAACGAAAATTCCTGTGGCCGTCATGCTGTGTATGCCAGCCTTGACTTTTTTCTACCTCGGTGCTCACTTGCGATTTACTTATTAGATTTGCATATCGCTTACATGAATTCATACAAAATTGACTCTACCTTATCGAGTTTGGTTTCAAATGAAGCGTCTTGATGTGCAGAATACGATTGTGAGGACGGAATATGTAAGAAATGAAGGTCAGGAGACCACGCCACCTTACATTATGTACAACAAAACATGGAACTTAGTTAGTATAAATATTCGTTAATGTCAAATAATTTGTTGTTAATGTCATGATCGACTTTATTTCCATAATCGGTTATGAAATTATATTACAACTATGCAGACAAAACGAGGTCATGAATGTCAGTTCAGGGACAACATAAGTCCTAACACACTGACTTCAGCTATGTAGGTGCGTCCTTATGTATTCACCAATGCAATTTTTGTAAGACACAAAGGAATTAAAGACATCAGCTGCCACTGGGCATTGATCTAAATCAATGTAGAAAGTTGAAAAGTTGGGCTGCACTGGGATTTGAACAAGGGTCTCCTGTTTACTAGACAGATGCATTGCCCAATGCGCCACCTGGACACAGTGGTCATCCTAACTGTACTGACTACACTAAAACGCCTCCTGTCAGACCCAAATTCTCAGCTTATCGGCTTATCCACACACTATTTATGTTGTGCCCATCTCGCTGATTCCCATAAGAGTTCGAGCTAGATGTGCGTCTGCACTGATGGTATCATTGGCTGTCCTCACCTTAATTGCTGTCTGTGCTTTTGACGTTGGTGTATATCTGATCTGAAGTGATCATTGGCCATCCTCGCCCGATCTGGCACAATTTTTGAACTTTCCCCATTTATTTAAATCAATGCCCACTGGCAGCTAATGACTTTAATTCTTTTGTCTTGAATCGTACTGGCTGCAGGATCAAAGTGTTCTTTCAGACGTGTCCGAAAGAACAGACACACATGTGTAATTAAGACAAGGACGGACAATGATCCCTTCAGTGCAGATGCACACCAAGCTTGAACTCTTACTGGAATCGGCAAAATGCCGCGAGTAATAAGCATAATGGGCAAGGGGCACTACATCAGTAATGTGTGGATGGGCTGACAATTTGGGTCTGATGGGAGGTGTGCATTTGCACTGACCACTGTGGACCAGATAGTGTAGTGGTGTTTGGTCAGAGCTACTCTCTGTAATAAAAAAAAAAAAAAAAAAAAAAAAAAAAAACTGAGTTAATCGATCAACGATGAACCTGAACACGCATTATGGGACATCCCCCCCCCCCCCCCCCACACACACACACAAAAACGAACAGTAACGAACAAAATGAGATCGACAAGCAGAAATACACTACTGGCCATTAAAATTGCTACAACACGAAGATGACGTGCTACAGACGCGAAATTTAACCGACAGGAAGAAGATGCTGTCATATGCAAATGATTAGCTTTTCAGAGCATTCACACAAGGTTGGCGCCGGTGGCAACACCTACAACGTGCTGACATGAGGAAAGTTTCCAACCGATTTCTCATACACAAACAGCAGTTGACCGGCGTTGCCTGGTGAAACGTTGTTGTGATGCCTCGTGTAAGGAGGAGAAATGCGTACCATCACGTTTCCGACTTTGATAAAGGTCGGATTGTAGCCTATCGCGATTGCGGTTTATCGTATCGCGACATTGCTGCTCGCGTTGGTGGAGATTCAATGACTGTTAGCAGAATATGGAATCGGTGTGTTCAGGAGGGTAATACGGAACGCCGTGCTGGATCCCAACGGCCACGTATCACTAGCAGTCGAGATGACAAGCATCTTATCCGCATGGCTGTAACGGATCGTACAGCCACGTCTCGATCCCTGAGTCAACGGATGGGGACGTTTACAAGACAACAACCATCTGCACGAACAGTTCGACGACGTTTGCAGCAGCATAGACTATCAGCTGGAGGACCATGGCTGCGGTTACCCTTGACGCTGCATCACAGACAGGAGCGCCTGCGATGGTGTACTCAACGGCGAATCTGGGTGCACAAATGGCAAAACGTCATTTTTTCGTATGAATCCAGGTTCTGTTTACAGCATCATGATGGTCGCATCCGTGTTTGGCGACATCGCGGTGAACGCACATTGGAAGCGTGTATTCGTCATCGCCATACTGGCGTATCACCCGGCGTGATGGTATGGGGTGCTATTGGTTACACCTCTCGGTCACCTCTTGTTCGCACTGACAACACTTTGAACAGTGGACGTTACATTTCAGATGTGTTACGATGCGCAGCTTTACCCTTCATTCGATCCCTGCGAAACCCTACATTTGAGCAGGATAATGCACGACCGCATGTTGCAGGTCCTGTACGGGCCTTTCTGGGTAGAGAAATTTTTCGACCTCTGCCCTGGCCAGCACATTCTCCAAATCTCTCACCAATTGAAAACTTCTGGTCAATGGTGGCCAAGCAACTGATTCTTCACAATACGCCAGTCACTACTCTTGATGAATTGTGGTATCGTGTTGAAGCTGCATGGGCAGCTGTACCTGTACACGCCATCCAAGCTCTGTTTGACTCAATGGCCAGGCGTATCAAGGCCGTTATTACGGCCAGATGTGGTTGTTCTGGGTACTGATTTCTCAGGATCTACGCGCCCAAATTTCGTGAAAATCTAATCAATGTCAGTTCTAGTACTACATATTTGTCCAATGAATACCCGTTTATCATCTGCATTTCTTCTTGGTGCAGCAATTTTAATGGCCAGTAGAGTAAAATGTGGTGAGCACATCTATCTAGTAAGCAGGAGACCCTGGTTGGAATCCTGGTCATGCACAAATTTTGAATTTTTCCCACTGATTTAAATCAATGTCCCCTGGCAGCTAATGTATTTAATTCCTTTTTGTCTTGATTCATAGTGGCTACAGGATCAAAATGGTGTCTGTTCTAATTCGTGGAATAAGTTCTTTCTAATTTGGGTGTATAAAATCAGATCTATCATTACCTGTCAGAAAACATAAACAAAAAATTATGTACAGAATCTGTTGTCCAAGGCATTCATCGGGTAGGTATTGTGAGACACGGTAGCGTTCCGGCAGTGGTGGATTAATATTGCGCACCGAGCCGAAAGTCAAAGCTGTGCCTCACGCCATTAAACTAACGAGGAGCCTCCGGTGCGCTGCACTGCTTCAGTCGCTCATCCATTCCAGATAACTTTGCTGGAGCTCCGTTCCCCACACCTGGGTAAACATACCGTGTGCGTGTAAAGAGACTGTAGCATATGGAGGACATGGTATAGGTAAAGGGGATGGACATTAACACAGTCCACTCTCGTAAAATTTGACAGAAGCATAGGATCTCCTTTACGTTTTGGAAATTGTACCTCGTTTGATTTTTGTGATTGTAAGGAAGCGTAAGTACGGCAATTTCGTCTTACGCAAGTCACTATTAACTTTTTTCTGCACGTAAACATGTTTCTTCATATTACTGGGTTTCTCTGCGCGTTATTCCATTTATCGCCCAGGAAACTTTTCCTACGTATACCTGTTTCTAAAACACTCGTAAAATTAGGAACACAACAATATCTGCAAGACAGGAAATAACATTCAGTCTGCTAACAAGGGAACCTCCCCATCGCACCCCCCTCAGATTCAGTTATAAGTTGGCACAGTGGATAGGCCTTGAAAACCACTGAACACAGGTCAGTCGAGAAAACAGGAAGAAGTTGTGTGGAGTATGGATGTAGATGTAGATGTAGAGTGATAGAGTTTTGTTCTGTTGGGTTGTGAAAGAACTAAGGCGAAATTTTTTACCATCTGTGTGTAATGCCGTAAACGCTCTTACTTATTATACTGTATGTGGTTTCGTTCTTGCAGGCCATGAAAGTATTATGAGATCTTCCAGTATTCATTCAAACAGTTATTGCTTTGGTTGTGTGAGAGACTTGCCGTTATGTAAGCAGACAATGTTGTTACTGCAAAGAGCTCCTGTGGGGATTCGGCTTCTGCATTTGCAAGGGAAATCTGTGTAGCAAATTCATTGCGAAATTGAGGGCTTGTATGGAAACATTTCACCAGTGGATGTATACGTAAAACAAAGTGCAAAATGGCTTGGTTCAAATGACTCTGAGCACTATGGGACTTAACTACTGAGGTCATCAGTCCCCTAGAACTTAGAACCACTTAAACCCAATTAACCTAAGTTCATCACACACATCCACGCCCGAGGCAGGATTCGAACCTGCCACCGTAGCGGTCTCGCGGCTCCAGACTGTAGCGCGTACAACCGCTCGGCCACTCCGGCCGGCAAAGTGCAAAACTCCGTTCCAGTGTGGTCACGGGGAAACACAAAACCCGCATGTGGAGAGATCAGGACTGTATAAATGTGTGTGAGGGCTGCCAAATGAAACTTCTGCAGCATAGTCGAAACAGCCTTGGCAACACGTGAACCACATTCGTGGCCGTCGATTGCTTCGGACGAAGAGGTACACGGCTGGGTACATCGTGGTTCCGTAACCAACCGCAAACATTTTTTCCATGGATGTATTGACCGTCGTGTCTCACAGTCAGATAAATGTATTAACAGTTATGGCGATTACTTTTGAAATAACGAACAGCTTACTTACATCTTCCCATCTGTTTCTTTTTCATTCGACTGCACCTTACGCGTATCTGTTCACCACGATTAAAATCAATCCAAATTCTGCATCTGTGGAAGTTCCGTAAAGTTCAGTGAAATCCATTTAAAATTATCTACACTGTTACAAGTAAACTCATTCCCTCATGAAAACTGAAGTTCTAGATTTGAGTTGCTGGTAATGCTAAAACTCAAAAGTTCATGGTGGTTCAACACGCTGAAATAATGAATCTGAATATTGTAACTTAAAAGCGATTTTCAATAAATAAATATCAAATTAGGAAGCATAATGTGTCTCCGACCGTCCTTTACCTACGAACTTACAGACCTAAATAAATAAGCTTTTCTAGCGTTGAGAGACTCAATATGGTGGTATGTGGCCACCACATTACACGGGCAGCGAACCAGTTAGACCACACGTTGCCCACCATCCGACAGGTAAGCTGTTTTAACACAGGTATCGACCAGAATGCAACTTTCGGGGTGACTAACAGTGAACAATTGTTCTCTGTGGTAGGGCCGTAAACGTTTCCACGAAGTGTTCGCATGGCGATAAAAATTGTATGTTCCATCAGGATTCGAACGAGCTGCGTCACTGTCAATCTCCGCCACAGTGGCGTGACTTAACCATCTCGCTTATAGAATTTGAAACCTATAAACAGAACTTCAATTTGACAAACCTTATCCAAACGTTTGAAAGGTGGTGTTGTAGACACCTGTGTAAGTAACAATGGAATGACAAAAGATCTGATATGGATTGAACCGTGAAAAGTTACTTTCAAAATCTTTTCTTAAAGAATTTACTTTATTTACTAGCGATTCACCAAGAACATTAACACACTAAGTGAGCGTGGAAGTAACTGATGGAAACAAATTAAATTTCAACCAATGGAAATTTTATTCATAAAAGCCTTTTCAAAACAGATTTAAAATTTATAAGCAGAAAAGCACCCCCGAAATATCAAGTTACAATTACTCAGAGGCAGAATAAAAAAAAATTTTTGTTACAGTAGGAGCCTTCGGGCTGAGAAGCTTCCTCTCCCTTTCAACACGGCCGTAGTCACGCCCGCTCACAACGACCTCTGAAAAACTACACTGATGGAAATCTGCAACACACCAGATTACTTTAAACAAAAAATTTTAACTCACACAAACACATTAACTATGGAAATGGTACAAACACTCACACTAAGACATTATTTTCTACCAAAAGTGCAATTTGTTTTTAAAAGGGCTCTTACGGTGGAAGGGTGGCAACTTTATAAAAATAACTATTTAAATAAAACCAATGAAATTCAGACTTACATAAAGTGTACAACATGCTCTACATTACACATATACAGCCTTGCAAGATGATAGGCAAGATAGAAACATATTCCAGGAATTCGGCCTTTACCTTAATTCTGTAAATTCGTTAACACCGAATCCGATAAACATGACAGAGGCAGCTATTAACGTATGGCAGACCGACAGACACTAGCTGCCTAACAAATACGGACGAGAGACAAACGAGCAAGCTGGGGACGAGAGACTGACCAAGAAAACAAGTAGAATTTAACATGTAACTGAAACAACATATTTACAATCACTTAACTTCTAATAAACTGTGATGTCTGGCGAAGACCTGGCGCAGCACCCCCAAATCGCTCTCCCGAAGCGTCCGCTGCCAGCCGCTTCAGCGGACGCAGGAAGGCGCGCCGATCTCCCGTCTCACGGCGTCGCAGCTCGCCCCGGCCAGACCGATGTCGTGTCGGCCGCGAAGCCACTACCCCTCGTTATACGGCGTGGCCCACTGGACTGACGTGGCGACCTCACTCGCGCCGACGCTCAAGACGGACAAGTCATCTTGTGTCTCAGTGCGCGACCGACCAACCTATCGATCGATCTAACCGCCAATGCCCATTGCCTGAGGAAACTCGAGCAGACTGGCGGCTAAACACATACTAGCACTCCGGACGACAGACAGACACTGACTGCCCCACACTGACCCGGCTGGCCAACAGACCGCCTGACGAGTTTTTTCCTTTATTGATTTTCAATTCCCCCCCGAAGGGGGTGGGCTGGCAGCAGCTTAGTACGCTGCTCTACAGGCTACAGACTTTTATTTTAAAAAACGGAAGAAGAAAAGAAACAAGAAAAACAGGCGATAAAACTGTGACATAAAGTGTGAAATGGCGGAAAAATGCGGAAAGTTAAAACAGAAAGCAGAAGGGGTTGGCAATGTAAATAAAAGACACAGGAATCAGACAAGTAACATAGTACAAACACAATTAAAAAAAAAACACGGCGACAGTCTGGTTTTTGTTCGCAAGAGATAAAAAACACACCCAGCGACAGTATGATGGCTGTTCGCAACACTTCCCAAAAAAACTGCACGAAAAGGGCGGCACAAAGATGACACTCCCGAGCCAAAGGCAGATGGGGGCGGGACCTGGAGGAGGGGGAAGAACAAGGAGGGAGGAAGGAAAAAAACGAAAAGGGGGGGAACCAAGGAGGAAGAGGACTAATAAAGGGGGGGGGGAGGGGCAGGGCAGACGCGAGAGTTAATGAGAGGAGGCAGAGGAGGGAAATGCAAAAGGACTCGGGGGAGAGAAGGGGGCAGAGAGAGGGGAGGTGGGGAAAAAAGAGGATGGAAGCGGGGGGAGAGGGAGCCCGGGAAAAGGACAGAGGAAAGGAGAGGGAGTGAGGATCAGAGTTGATAGGAGGGATAAATGGAGGGAGAGAGGGCATCATCCGGGAGGGGGAGTAGATGGGAGCCACCTTGGGAAAGGAGATGAAGGGTGTAGAGATGGAGGGTAGGGGGGACACAACAGTGAAGATGTGGCAGGGGGCGGGGATGGAAGAGGAGAGGAGCAAGCAGGGGGTGAGGGGGATCAAGGCGGCGGGAGGTGTAGAGGATGCGGATATGTTCGAGGAATAGGAGCAGATGGGGGAAAGGAATGATGTCATAGAGGATCCGCGTGGGGGACGGGAGGCGTATACGGAAGGCGAGGCGGAGTGCATGGTGCCCAAGGATCTGGAGGGACTTATAGAATTTGGGGGGGGGGGGGACAGATTCCAGGCAGGACTGGCATAACAGAGGATGGGACGGATTAAGGATTTGTAGGTGTGGAGGATGGTAGAGGGATGCAACCACCATGTCTGACCAGAGAGGAGTTTGAGGAGTCGGAGGCGGTTGTGGGCTTTGGATTGCATGGAGCGGAGATGAGGGATCCAGGTGAGGTGACGGTCAATGGTGAGAACAAGGTAGGTGAGGGTGGGGGTGAGGGCCTGGCGAGCTCATAGCGCCCCTTAAATGTACGTGAACAGGCAACCTTTCCCACCAGAGGGAGACACCAAAGCTGCGATTGCCACAGCGGCGCCACCGCCAGAAACGGAGGGCAACTGCTTCACACTACGCGCTGCGGCGCGCTCTTCAGAGCAGCAATTCTTACCGTGGCCCATGGATGTTTCCCATAAAATTACAGGAAAAATGCTACAGCTGATATAAATAAATGAAAGAAGAGTCATCTACATTCAACACAAAATGTGTGACAACGTTCTTTATTGCGCTTTTATGAAATACAACAATGGAGGAACATAGACAGTGGGCAGGACAAATATTCGTTGACCAACTAAAGAAAGAGACTACAGGGAAATGCCACAGTAGAAAATGTAGCAGGTGACTGAATCAATGGAGAATGGTTACGTTTTAAAAGTAAATCTGTCGTCAACCAGCAGGTTATTTTGAATACCGCAGTGCTTTACCGGGCATGGTCCTGCTGGCAGTGGTATGCCGTTCTAGTCCTCTAACCTTTGACTGACATATCTAGCCACTCGTAGACAAGTAGCCATAAAGTCTTAGTTTTAACCTCGAAATACGAAGTTACTTTATCATTATTTGTAGGTAAGATTCTGCGGTCCTGGTTCACATACCCCTGTCACAATACGTAGCGTGCCACTTGGGGTAAAAGTTATCTTAATAAATAAAAAAAAAGATAAAGAATATTATGTGAACGTGTACCTGTCTGCTTTACTTCTGTATTGTCACTTTCCGAATGTACGGTCTCTTTATGAATGTAAGCTCTTACATACCAAAAAATTCCATTCATAGAAAAGATATATGTGCATAAGTTAACCTCACGTTTGCGGTTAAAAACTACATCTGTCTGCGAGAATGAGAAGCAAATCTGTCTGCAAGAATGTAAATGAAATATGCCCATTCTGAACCAACACTGTCTGCTACAAAAAAGTTGACTCTGAACTGTAATGAGAGCAATGGAAAGCAACAATGTTAACTGACCTTGTGAAACTGAAAACTCGTTTACCCTGAATCTGGATTATCTGTGGCGCAATGGAAAACGCTGTACCACTGCTCAAGTAGAAAAAGAAGCAAAGTCGTCTCTCAGTTTGTGAGCTGCTGCCTGCTACTAACTACAGAGAACAGCGCTAGTGCAAAAAATGGCTCTGAGCTCAATGGGACTTAACATCTAAGGTCATCAGTCCCCTAGAACTTAGAACTACTTAAACCTAACTAACCTAAGGACAATACGCACATCCATGCCCGAAGCAGGATTCGAACCTGCGACCGTAGCGGTCGCGTGGTTCCAGACTGAAGCGCCTAGAACGGCTCGGCCACACCGGCCGGCGCGCTAGTGCAATGCGATCTCTTAATTACATGCAATACAAACCTGATTGTCATAAAATTTCTCTCTCATAAAAAGGAATGTTTATTAGGTAATGGGAGTTGGATAATGACGTAGAACAATCTGAGTTACTCTCTAGGCGAAAATTCTACTCCAGAAACACTATTAAATAAATTTCTCGGCACTATTCCATTTACAAAATTTCATCGTTGAATGCTTAGCAAGTAATAGGAAAATATTTCATCAGAAATGGCAAATACATAAGATCAACACTGGAGAAATACAAATATATAACTCAAGATGAAAATTAATTCTAACACAAAAGTCCTCATACTAATGCTTAAACACTTTTCGTCTTTTGAAATCCTTTAAAATTGACTGTGACAAAAGTTTGTAATAATAACGAGAAATTCCTGATCTGGATGCTTGTGTTGAACCAAAGACGCCTAACTAAGTACTGACGCAATAAAGTATAACATATTCATTTGTAACCTTAAATCCCAATATTCTCAAAACAGCATCTATTTTAGTAAAGCCGTCTCGTTCAGTGCATAATGTTGACTCCTTTTGTAATAATAATATCGTCCATCGATTAATGAAATAATTCCCAAGAGCACCATGTCCTGCGACCTGCCTGTACCAGCTCACCGCCACGACTCCACGGCTACAGCTCCCAGTCTCCCCTTCTTGCGATCAACACTTGACACCCGCGTATCTTCGCAGAGCAAAGATAATTAGTCTCCAGGCACCGCAGCATCTCTGACGAGGTTCTACGCGTATAACTAATCGATACAAATATTACATGCGCGTCCTAAAACCTACAGATAGAAGATAATTACCCAAAAACTATACACATATACCTTTCAGGGGTACCAAAACCAAATGACACAACCCACGGATAAAATGCAGTAACGTGCACTGGTTCGTTTTCTGAATTTAAAGAAGATTAAAGCTGCATCAGTGCATGCCGACTTGGTGGAACAGTACTGGAACAGCGCATCATATGGGACGGTAATCTGGTGGCACAAAGTCTTCCTGGGTAGTCAACAAGTCCGAATGACGAAGAACGAAGTCGCAGACCATTTCTCTGTGAAGAACATGGAGTCGCAAGGGGAGGCCCTGGTGCTCGAAGATCGTTGTGTCTCAGACGAGACGACACTGCAAAAATCAGTCATGGATCTCTTTTCAACTCCTAGCACATTTTGAACATGACAAATGTTGCCGTCCGCTAGGTTCCCCGACTCCTCACAAACGATTCAAAGAGCCCGCCGAAACGAGGAAACAGTGGAAATGTGACAGCTGTGACAGATCAGTCCAGATGGAGCAAAGAAAGCAGTGGAACCATGTTGATTCGCCACCGCAGAAAAAGCGCAGATCCAAACGTCGTCGCCGGCCGGGGTGGCCGAGCGGTTCTAGGCGCTTCAGTCTGGAACCGCGCTACCGCTACGGTCGCAGTTTCGAATCCTGCCTCGGGCATGGATGTGTGTGGTGACCTTAGGTTAGTTAGGTTTAAGTAGTTCTACGTTCTAGGGGTCTGATGACCTCAGAAGTTAAGTCCCATAGTGCTCAGAGCCATTTGAACCATTTGAACCAAACGTCGTCGCTCAAGGTGAGTGGTTTTTAGGACTGCCCTGTGGTATGGTGCTACCAGATTATACCCATAAGGGGCAAATCGTCACAGGTGCATACTAAAAAAAATCTCTTGACGAGGTCAGCGGACGCTGTGGAGATGCGGTCCAAGGGGCTGTTTTTATCCCACAAACAACGCCGTGCCTCATTTTGCCAGGGGACAGTCATACGCGCCACTTCTTTGGACTATCACATTTCGACTCACTGCTGTATTGTTCTGACATGGCCGTCAGTGACTTTATCCTCTTTCCTCGTATGAATGCCCGTTTCCAGAATGACGACGAGGTGATTTTCGGCATAGTACGTATCCTAAAAGCCAGAATGCAGACTTCTACAACTGAAGTCTCGGCTAAGCCATTCACAGTTGGGAAAAATTTGTCGGCTGGTCAGTGAATGCCTAGAGAAGGACTGACTCCATCATCTAGGTTAATGATCGCAGATTGGCTTCTTAGAGGCAATAATCAAAACTTTTTTGTCTGTCCCCCCCAGAGAGACCCACAGTTTTACGTGGCGTGTGAACCACTGTGCTGCTTGACGTTTTTCATACTAACAAATTATTGCCGTACGTGTAACAAACGACACGTGACAGAAGAGAACTTAAGATGGCTGGGGATAGAACCCCGAGACTTTAGATTTGTTTATGACCTATAAGGTATTCACATGGTTCAAATGGCTGCAAATTTTATGGGGCTTAACATCTGAAGTCATCAGTCCCCTAGACTTAGAACTACTTAAACCTAACTAACCTAAGGACGTCACACACATCCATGCCCGAGGCAGGATTCGAACCTGCGGCCGTAGCAGCAGGTATTCATATGCCTGCCAAGTCACGCGAGAACAACAGGCCTAGTTTGGATAGGTCTAGTATGTACATCCTGACATAAATAGATTTCGTAAACTCTACTGCAGTCTTAGCCATTTCCATAGCAACAAAGTTCTTATTGAATATGGTGACCCGCTTAAAATTTGGACTGGCGATGCATTTTCTTACGCCCCAACGCCCATCCCATTCGGCTCTAATCAAAATTTCACCCTGTTCCCTCAAATTCTCCATCACTGTACCGAAAATTTAATTATTCATTAATTAATAAAAATCTTTCTTAAAGTCACACATCTCGCATTCTAATGAATATACTCCTTCAACCTAATGGACTGCTTGAAGGAGATAGCCCAGGTGATTCTAACCAGTTCCATCTCCAAGCTGAGACACTGCTGGTGATTACAACAATGAATGACAAATCTTCACTTATTTCGTAGCGTTTTCATCAATTCTGGGATGGAGGCTAATCGTGGAACTATTTGCTCTGGCCACAGTGGCAAATCAGCGTGCACATCATGCGGACTAATAGGGTATGTTATTTCTGCCTCCACCACATACCCCTCAGCAGAATCAGCCGCCAGCCCCCCATGATTTTTCCACGTAATCCCTTGCATTCGTCTTCAGGCAACCATTGTTCCCTGGAATGGCGTTATAAGTTATCCACACGGAAGTACATGATGTAACTCGAATTAAGGGATGTGTTGAACCTGTCACCCATCCGTGACATTTTTGGCATGCTCATGCTCTGTAACCGTTATGGCATTGCCTGTAAGGTTGCTGGAGAATGCAGCTATATGAGGTATCTTGGTTTCGTTGGGTTCTGCCATGCTACCCCCTTACTCATATGGGGAAACCGCATTCCTAGGCCGGCCGCGGTGGCGGAGCGGTTCTAGGCGCTTCAGTCAAGAACTGCACTGCTGCTACGGTCGCAGGTTCGAATCCTGCCTCGGGCATGGATGTGTAGATGTCCTTAGGTTAGTTAGGTTTAAGGAGTTCTAAGTTCTAGGGGACTGATGACCTCAGCAGTTAAGTCCCATAGTGCTCAGAACCATTTGAACCATTTGAACCATTTGAACCCATTCCTAGTCACAAGTTGAAACTTTTCCTCGTCGGGAAATGCAGCTCAAGTGAAATGCATATCCTACCGAGGTAGAGTTTCAACGAGTTTCTGGAGTGGCGCCTGCATAAAGTGTAGTGTGTCAAGAAAGTGGAGCGTGATTCTTGGCATCATTCGTTTGGTGAATAAAATATTTTTCTCAGCACTCTCAAGTAGGACACTGACCTGATATTTCTCCATGCCGTATTCAGCCAAGTGCGCAACAAGAATGTGAGCGCCATACCCATTTAAAGTATGGAAGAAAACGGGCATGCGCCTTGGTAGCTGGTACTTGAAATTGCATCTATTGTGAGCTGCGCCACAGAATTTCCCCGTACAAAGATAGTGAGAGGTTCCTACGAGGAGTTTCCACTTTCCTATCTAACAGCGACCCGCAAATATGACAGTCAACGGCATTATTGTACAAATCTTCATTCTCCTCTGATTTCGTCATGGGAACGTTGTCATTGTAAAGTTTATCAGCCTCCCACGAAACTTTCTTGAGCTCAGTGAGCTGCCAAACTGAGGATTATCCCTGACGTAACATTTGTAGCGGTTAAGATTTGAATTATAGGAGGACACAATTTGGTATCCTGCAGCATATGGTACATATTTTTCTGTAAAGTAGTATCTGAGGCTGTGGGGTCACCTTCGCAGTGGACCTCAAGAGCAAAGATGCGTTCAAAGCCGTCGTACACTACAAATGGGCATCGCTCCTGATGGTGAGCATTTTTGAACTTTATGAATTTTTGTTTCTCAGTAGGCATAATAATACGTACTGGCTCCTTGGGGGCACAATCTATTAGATGAGCTGCTAGTAACTTGTCCGAGGAAAAAGAATTCAGACATCTTCCGCAAACATGCTTTCTACACTTGTAGTTACTCAACTGAGATAACAGAATGATCTAAACATAACGATAGTTGCCTTTCTCCTCATTTTTCTCATCAGACGGTAAGTGTATGTTTGCATGTATCTTACGCTCACCGAGAGATTTTTTGGAGGGAGGGGCTGACGACTATACGCTTGTTCTGCCCATCTGACTTGCTTTTCTTCTCCAGGCCATAAACATGAACCGATACTCCGGTATTCTGAGCCTCAAATTTAGCTATGTCTTGGATCTTGACAGGGAACTCAATACCATCGAAGTTATAACATTTATGAACATCAGTACCTATGCTGTTTCGAGATATGTGCTGCAGATGATCTCTGTAATTTGTCTTGTAAGCCAGGACAGACCTATCAAAATAGGCCTGATGTTCTTTATTTTGAACATTAATGCATGCTTACTCGGCTGCTATATACACTCCTGGAAATTGAAATAAGAACACCGTGAATTCATTGTCCCAGGAAGGGGAAACTTTATTGACACATTCCTGGGGTCAGATACATCACATGATCACACTGACAGAACCACAGGCACATAGACACAGGCAACAGAGCATGCACAATGTCGGCACTAGTACAGTGTATATCCACCTTTCGCAGCAATGCAGGCTGCTATTCTCCCATGGAGACGATCGTAGAGATGCTGGATGTAGTCCTGTGGAACGGCTTGCCATGCCATTTCCACCTGGCGCCTCAGTTGGACCAGCGTTCGTGCTGGACGTGCAGACCACGTGAGACGACGCTTCATCCAGTCCCAAACATGCTCAATGGGGGACAGATCCGGAGATCTTGCTGGCCAGGGTAGTTGACTTACACCTTCTAGAGCACGTTGGGTGGCACGGGATACATGCGGACGTGCATTGTCCTGTTGGAACAGCAAGTTCCCTTGCCGTTCTAGGAATGGTAGAACGATGGGTTCGATGACGGTTTGGATGTACCGTGCACTATTCAGTGTCCCCTCGACGATCACCAGTGGTGTACGGCCAGTGTAGGAGATCGCTCCCCACACCATGATGCCGGGTGTTGGCCCTGTGTGCCTCGGTCGTATGCAGTCCTGATTGTGGCACTCACCTGCACGGCGCCAAACACACATACGACCATCATTGGCACCAAGGCAGAAGCGACTCTCATCGCTGAAGACGACACGTCTCCATTCGTCCCTCCATTCACGCCTGTCGCGACACCACTGGAGGCGGGCTGCACGATGTTGGGGCGTGAACGGAAGACGGCCTAACGGTGTGCGGGACCGTAGCCCAGCTTCATGGAGACGGTTGCGAATGGTCCTCGCCGATACCCCAGGAGCAACGGTGTCCCTAATTTTCTGGGAAGTGGCGGTGCGGTCCCCTACGGCACTGCGTAGGATCCTACGGTCTTGGCGTGCATCCGTGCGTCGCTGCGGTCCGGTCCCAGGTCGACGGGCACGTGCACCTTCCGCCGACCACTGGCGACAACATCGATGTACTGTGGAGACCTCACGCCCCACGTGTTGAGCAATTCGGCGGTACGTCCACCCGGCCTCCCGCATGCCCACTATACGCCCTCGCTCAAAGTCCGTCAACTTCACATACGGTTCACGTCCACGCTGTCGCGGCATGCTACCAGTGTTAAAGACTGCAATGGAGCTCTGTATGCTACGGCAAACTGGCTGACACTGACGGCGGCGGTGCACAAATGCTGCTCAGCTAGCGCCATTCGACGGCCAGCACCGCGGTTCCTGGTGTGTCCGCTGTGCCGTGCGTGTGATCATTGCTTGTACAGCCCTCTCGCAGTGTCCGGAGCAAGTATGGTGGGTCTGACACACCGGTGTCAATGTGTTCTTTTTTCCATTTCCAGGAGTGTATTTAGGTAGCTCTGTATAGCTTTACCCTTAATTTACCATATCACAGATGTGTGTATGGAGGTCTGTGTGTCTGTGTGTCAACAACTCGTTGATTGACGTGCTTCACGCTATCACGTCATTACCCCCCCCCCCCCCCCCGCCCAATAGATAATGAAGATTTATTTTTTGAGTGTTAGAGGCAAATTTGGGGAGGGGGGTGCGACAGTTCAATGCGCAGCACTGCATTTAATTGCGGGATAATTGACTACCTCGAGGAGCTTCGTTGCCACAACAGGGAGACATTCTTAGAAAGCCGACAGGGTCACGAACCGTGCCGGATTCTTGATCTCTGTGAACGAGATTCGCTCCTCAAACGCGTCCGCAATCACCGAGTATTCTGAGGTATGGTGTCACTTACCTGATGTCCTTTACTAAAAGGATGGGAGAGGGAACTGCCGCTACCCACAGGATCGTTGCTATTACTAATAACATAACTACAAGTAGATGAGAAAGCTGCTTGCAGAGATGTGTTGAGGGGTATGTGATGTACCTTGGGAGATCGGCGAGGACGAGAGAGTCGAGGAGGAGGAAGAGGTGGAGGGGGAAGACGAACTGCAGTATGAGGCTAGTGCCAGTACGCTGGTTGCTGCAGCCCTGACCTGCTTGCCACATACTGCATGGACGGTGGTGGTCTAGAGAAAGAGTAACGAACACAGTTAAGTACAACGTTCCAAACATCGCCAGCTGCTGCAAAGAAAGAAAGAATATTATTATTATTATTAGTAGTAGTAGTAGTAGTAGTAAGCAGAGTAAGTACTCATTTACCTATTTCGCTCCCTCAGGTCATCTGACATCTCGTCATGTCGACAAAGGTCTCTCTCCATCTACTCCACCCATGGTGGCATTTTGTCCTCACCTGAAGTGCGGAAGAACCATCTGTCCATCTCACCGATATCTTCTAAAACCGCACATTAACTTTTTAATAATAAAAGCATATACAGACACAAAAAAACTATGACAATATAAATTTTTAGGATCTGCATTAAAAGGGGATTTGAGACGGAAATTTTTGCCAAACAGCAGCATACTACATATAGAAGTACTACGAATAAGAAAAATAATGTACTACTTACAATGCCGCTGCTGCTGCTGTTGCTGGTTTTCAGCAGGCAGCTCCCCATTTATACATTGGCCATAATGTAACACAGTAAGATGACATGTATCCAGTATTATGAAATTCTTAGTGAAAAAAGTTACAGTTACCGATTTCGATTTTCGAAATCACCTGGAACAGCAAAATACTCATTGACTGACCACTAAACAACACCAGCATATTATGAGGAGGAAGAATATATATGCTACGTAAGATGCTTTTGCTGTTGCTGCTGCCTCTGATACATCTCAGCATTCATTTCGTCCACAATTTGGTGGATATATGCTGGAACAACAAGACAAAATGTATTTAATGCCACTGCTACGAAATTCTTAGTCAAAGAAAATGTTGCAGTTTTTGATATGAATATTAATTTAACAGGTAATTCCCATTGCCTCAGGCATTTGCCCCACTGGCATTGCTGCTCCTACTTGATGCCACTAATCGCTTCATTTTTCATTTCTTTCCAAATGGTGTGGTCGGCCACACACACAAACAAACAAACACACACAGACACACACACGCACACAAGCAAGAAGACAACCTGAGGCACTGGTGAACAATGGCACAATGAGTCCAGGAATGGAGTGGGTAGCATGTATATAGACAAGCTCTACCTGCAAATCTGGTGGGAACCAATCAGATTGCAGTACTTGGGGATAACTTGGTCGACAAGTTTGGGCAGGTTGATTCATACTCACAAACAGGAAGCAGCCACGACAGAGAAGAGAGAGAGAGAGAGAGAGAGAGAGAGAGAGAGAGAGAGAGAGGGCATGTGTTTCGACAGGAATTTCTTAAACAACAAATATCAAAGGGTTGCAGCCACCTGGCACACTGTATGAGGCAGCTCGTATGTGGTGCAGTCGACAGAAGTCATAGAGCTTCAGCGGGCGTAGTGTATCCTGGGCTTAAAGGAATATGCGAAGTTGTCGGCCCGACGAAACAGTCGGGGCGTGGGCATGCAATGCCCTGCAGCCGGTAAGAAAGACTTTTAACAGTGTAATTACGTGTAATGAGTGTTTCATGATGGTACTCCTTGCATGATCAGAGAAAGCGATCGATTTAATTACTTCCTTTTCGATGTATTTTACAAGACCTGCATCTTCCAATACAGCAGAGAAAGTGGGGGAGGGGAGGGAGAAGGCTGGGGGCTATTCGAATAACTCAGGCCTGAAAGTGTTCTTGTATCGGTGAGGGGGAGGAGAGGGGGATTGGAGACTGAGAGGCGGGCGGGGGGGGGGGGGTTTCTTGGAAGGACTGATTGGTTCAAATGGCTCTGAGCACTATGGGACTCAACTACTGTGGTCATAAGTCCCCTAGAACTTAGAACTACTTAAACCTAACTAACCTAAGGACAGCACACAACACCCAGCCATCACGAGGCAGAGAAAATCCCTGACCCCGCTGGGAATCGAACCCGGGAACCCGGGCGTGGGAAGCGAGAACGCTACCACACGACCACGAGATGCGGGCAAGGACTGATTGCCTCCAGGCAATCAATCCCAGGAAGTCACAAACCATTTAACAGAACAATAGGTTAAGGGGAGGGAGAGAGACTCATAAATCAATCAGCTGTCATAATTTAATTAATTTGCATATCAGTTTGACAACAAACTGGCCTCGTAGCCCTGATACCCCACTACTCAAGTAAACCTTACCCAGGTGAAGCCACTCATTGATCATTAGATCCCATATAGCTACTCAGCTGTGGCAGAGTTGGTTGCTACAGTTTTCTTAGCATTCAATTTTATCTCTCGCTCACTTCTCCGTCAGTTGTGCAGCGCAGGGGCATTCTTATTTGAGGCTCAGTAGCGAGCAGTCGTATTTTTTAGAGAAGGATACTTGATACATATGAATCTGAGAGAAATTATCTGGAGTACTTTATTATGGAGATGAAAATTTGTTTGTAAATATAAATGATTGTTTCTTTTATTGGGGAAGATTTTTATAGAAATTTTTCAAGGTAACTAATGCTTGCACAAGAATGAAATGTTTGTTCGTCAGAACTATTAATTCAAGGAAACCTTTGTCCCTCAGATAACTAATGACTCTCATAATTAGTGTTTATTTGATCTTTCTGTTTTTCATTATGTCACAAAAACCTTAACTAGCAGAAATGTTTGCAGTTTTTTCCTAATGGCAGAATTTTGTAATTGTTAGTCTCTTCTTATATTGTGACGTCATGTCATTTAGTCAGTACTCAGAGTTCGATTTCTCAGGAACGATTTTCTTTCAAGTAAATTCCATGATTCACGTAAAGTTCTAGATATTTTGTTGTGTGTGCGTTGCACCCTACGCCACACGAAATCGCGGATTGATTCTGGCAAGCAAAAAGAAAGAAATTAATAGTGACTCGATTATTTTTCTTTAGCTGTTGCGACTGCTGATATGTATTTGCCGTCTAGTGCATCAGTATACCGTACACAAAATAGAATATTGAGCGAGGGGTAAGTCACTTTTATTTCGGTACAGATGTCACCTTGTACTCTTGCGCAAACAGTGTGTAGTCGGGATTGTCCGTTGCAGTGCTAGCAAGCAGATTGTTGTCAGTGAACAGTGTTGGTAATTTCAGTTATTTTCTTCGGAGTAGAGCAATAATTTAGTTTTGTGGATATTCCATGTCAGACATCGCACTTCATATCATGCAACGTTTATAATGTACTTCGATACTGAATTTTAGATATATTATGAAATATCCCCTTTGAAAAATTATAAATACATGTGCTTAAACTGACACACAATATTTTTAGCGCAACGCAATCTTTCAAAAAACCCTACAAAAGAATGGCCCTGACTAACAATAACCTATACCTTTCATGAATCACTTACCTCACAAAAATCTTCGTACTCAAACTATTGCAATACAGCGTGCGCCAATACTGACAGCGGAATAAAAGATTCTAACTACTGAAGGCACTAAATATATATATATATATATATATATCAGTTAATGACATCCAGTCTTACAAATTTACTGTCTCTGATGGACATATGTCCAGATCATCCGCTCTCAAAACTCCGCCATCTCACCCCCCACGTCCACCACTGCTGGCGGTTCACCTCCAACTGCGCAATGCTACGCGCTGTTAACAGCCAACTTCCCGACACTACAATAGCAAATTCCAACAATGCAAACCAGCCACAGACTGCACACAGCACAGTCAGTGATTTTCATTCAGAGCACTACGTGACGTTACCAACATAAAAACCTAAACAGCCTACTTACAATATAGTTTTCACTGAGAACGCAAATACTTCCCTTTGGCATTTAAGGAGGTTCGTTTTCTGTATTTCAAATTTTGCTTTTCATGGAGTTTAAAATTTTATTTTACTGTTCACATGCGCAACAACGGCCAGCCAACAGTCAGTTTTGCTCAGCAGTTAAATGTGAGACGTAATGCACGCGTTACATGAAGAGAATTGCTCTGAGCATTATGGGACTTAACTGCTGAGGTCATCAGAACTTAGAACTACTTATACCTAACTAACCTAAGGACATCACACGCATCCATGCCCGAGGCAGGATTCGAACCTGCGACCGTAGCGGTCGCGCGGTTCCAGTCTGTAGCGCCTAGAACCGCTCGGCCACTCCGGCCGGCATGATGAGAATGTTTTTGAAATCAACATATTCGGTTTTTTTATAGACAACTTACAACATATTTTTAACCGACTGCGGGGCAAACAATACGTGAAGGAGAAGGGGTCCCACCAAACCTCGCCAGATTTCACCAAAGGGGGAGGGGTCTATAAAAAAAGGGTTAAAATGGCTGTAAGCACTATGGGACTTAACATATGAGGTTATCAGTCCCCTAGACTTACAACTACTTAAACCTAACTAACCTAAGGATATCGCACACATCCATGCCCGAGGCAGGATTCGAACCTGCGATCGTAGCAGCCGCGTGGTTCCGGACTGAAGCGCCTAGAAACGATCAGTCACAATGGCCGACAGGGGGATCAAAATTTTAAAGAAAACTCTTCACCTAATTAGAACACTAATTCCATTCAACATACACAAGACATTACCGCCTTGTGTTACGCCAGAGACGGATGTGACATCATTGCCTGGTGCCAATCCTACAACATCAACATCAATCCAAACCGAGCATTGTGCTCTTTTAAGATGGTGACCAACATTTCTTCCACTGAGCTAATAACACGTCGCTTTTCCCACCTTATCTGTGAGGATCTGAGATCTCCGAACGAAGGAACTAAACTAGGACTAGCGAAGAACTGCACTCGCGCCATAGTTGCCGCAGTGTACGGCAGCGTGTCGACGGCGGGAAATCGTGCGGAGCTGTCGCTGCGATATTGATCAGGGCAGCTGGCCGGCTGGCTGGAGCACGGGACAGGCGGCGGCTGTGAAGGCTGTGGCGGACGACCGCTGCCCGTGCGTCCGCAGCATGCACTCTGCCACACACGCCGATAGTGCGGCAGGAAATTCATTCGAACAGGCAGGAGTAAGTCACAGCGCCTCCTGTTCACGAGGCCGACTTATGCGCTCTGCAAATAAAGAGTCTCACAGGTAACGAGCGGAACTCTTGACGCTACGTCCACATAGGCATTACACACAGGTGACAAAAGTCATGGGAAACCTCCTAGTATCAAGCCAGACCTCATTCTGCCGGGCATATTGCCGCAACTCGACGTGGCATGCATTCAACAAGTCTTTAGAAAGTCCCCTGCAAAAATGTCGACCCATGTCTCTGTAGCTGTCCACAATCGCAAAAGTGTTGCCGGTGTAGGATGTTCTGCACGAACTGACCTCTCCATTATACCGTATAAACGTTCGATGGAATTCATGTCGGAAGATCTCGGTGGCCATATCATTCGCTTGAATTGTCCAGAAAATTCTTGAAAACAATCGCGAACAATTGCGGCCTACTGTCATGGCGCACCGTCATTCACAAAAATTTCATCGTTTTTTGGGAACGTGAAGTCGGTGAATGGCTGCATGTGGTCTCCAACTAGCCGAACATAACCATTCCCACTCAATGATCGCTTCAGTTTGACCAGAAGGCCCAGTCCATTCCATGTAAACACATCCGACACCATTATGGAGCCGCCACCAGCTTGCACAGTGCCTTGTTGACAACTTGGACTACCTCGAGATGACTGGGTGTTTGTGTTGTCCTCAGCATTTCATCATCATCCAGTAAAGTGGCGAAATTGGACTGAGCAAAGATTGGATAATTGTACGGGCGCTGATAACCACGCAGTTGAGCGCCCCACAACCCAAACATCATCATCATCATCAACTTGGATCCATGGCTACGTGGAGTCTGCGCCACATTCGCAACCTACCATCACCTATTACCATCTGAAATCTGGACTTACCTGGCCAGACATGGGTTTCCGGTCGTTCAGCGTCCAAACGACATGGTCACGAGCCGAGGACAAGCGTTCGTTGCACGCGATGTCGTGCTGTTAGCAAAAGCACTCGTGTCGTTCGCCTATTGCCATAGACCATTAACGCCAAATTTCGCCGCGCTGTCCTAACGGATTCGTTCGTCGTACGTCTCACATTGATTTCTGTGGTTATTTCATGCGACATTGCTTGTCGGTTAGCACTAACGACTATACGCAAACGCCGCTGCTTTCGGACGTTAAGTGAAGGCCGTCGATCACTGCACTGTCCATGGTAGGAAGTAATGCCTGAAAATAAGTGTTCTCGGAACGCTCTTGACACTGTAGATCTTGGAAATTGAATTCCCTACCGATTTCCGAAGAGGAATGTTCCACGCGTCTAGTTCCAACTAGCATTCCGCACACACACACACACACACACACACACACACACACACTCTAAACTCTGCAAAGACGCAGCATTTACACGCAAATAGGAATACCATATAAAAGACAACACACACAGCTAAGAAGCACACAGAAAACACACACACAGACGCGCACATACACACACACACACACACACACACACACACACACACACAAAGATAAAATGCAAAAAAAAATTAAAATTTGGCGCCGAACTCTGTGGTGAACAAATGAACACTGACTGGGCTGAGACACATAACAAACCACAATCTGTGTTCTGGTGTAGTGAAAAGTGTTTTACTACGTTATTTGTGGAAAATACTTGTTATAGTTACGTATGCATCACAATATCTCAGCATGATGTGCAGAATGGAAGTGCTTGCCACACGAAAACGTAAGTAAATACGAAAATAGGCGCGAAAACATATCGAAAAACTAAATTACATTCTATAAGATAGGTTAACTCCCAGCAAAAAACTTTTCTCATCAACATCGTTTGGTTGCAGATGACAAGCTACTTGTAATAATTAACACAGAAGTGATCCAGAAAATTCTTGCTCACCAAATGTAATGGTATTTACAATAAGAAACGATCTGTTGTTTGAACTAAAAATGCACATAATTTTATACTCATTTCACAAAAATGTTCACATTGCAGAATAAATAAAAACGAAAACCCACTGATTATGGCACAGTGGTGCCGAAACATGTTTGGGTAACTGGCGGGCCTCACATAAAAAAAATACTGTTAACTCGTCTTACGGTCATACTCGCGTCTGAAACCTTCTCACCTGAATGACATGAGTACAAATGACAGCTCCGCCAATGCACTGCCCTTTTATATCTTGTGCACGCGATGCCACTCCCAGTTGTATGTCTGCACAAGACTATTCCACGACTTTTGTCACTTCATTGTACATATTGCATATTACTCAAGATATAGTCAGTAGATGTTGCCCGTCAACACTGCTGGCAAGAGGAATTGCTGTCACATGTGGGCAACACCGCCAGCCACTGTTGCCCGGCAATATTTACGGGCCAGAAGCATTTCCACGCGCCACACTACTGCTACAAAACCGACGTTAATTGACTGGCGGCAGCGAGTGCAGCTCTCTTGCTTCTACATCACGCAAGGAATGAAGAAGAGTGGTGTGTTTTCTTACAGTTTCATTTAATAACCACGAAAGCGTCACAGAGATGATCAAACAACTCCAATGGCAGACGCTGCAGGAGAGATGTTGTGCATCACGGTTTGGTTTATTGTTAAAATTCCGAGAGCATGCGCTACTAGAACAGTCAACAAGTACACTGTCGCAAAAATTAGTACATACTTTAAGAGGTTTCCAATTCACTCAAGATTTATTGTTGCAACAAAAAAATGTAATTCTTCAGGCTTTCCCGGCGATCTATTGACATCTTGGGTTGTCGGGTGTTCTATCGGATATCAGTGTCGTACTTGCCCGATATTTCGGTAGCGTAACTTGTTACCTTCATCAAGGTAAGAGCAGCCGAGTGGTTCCAGACTGAAGCGCCTAGAACCTCTCGGCCACCGCAGCCGGCTTATTGTTGCAACAATGCATATCGAGTACATGAAATGATTACATTTACACGTCAATAGCACAAGCGGTTCTGAGGTATCAAGTATCGACCTGAAACCCCCATATTGCACTACTGGCCATTAAAATTGCTACACCAAGAAGAAATGCAGATGATAAACGGGTATTCATTGGACAAATATATTATAATAGAACTGATATGTGATTACATTTTCACGCAACTTGGCGGGAAAAAATCCTGAAAAATCAGTACCCAGAACAACCACCTCTGGCCGTAATAACGGCCTTGATACGCCTGGACGTTGAGTCAAACAGAGCTTGGATGGCGTGTACAGGTACAGTTGCCCATGCAGCTTCAACACGATACAACAGTTCATCAAGAGTAGTGACTGGTGTATTGTGACGAGCCAGTTGCTCGGCCACCATTGACCAGACGTTTTCAATTGGTGAGAGATCTGGAGAATGTGCTGGCCAGGGCAGCAGTCGAACATTTTCTGTATCCAGAAAGGCCTGTACAGGACCTGCAACATGCGTTCGTGCATTATCCTGCTGAAATGTAGGGTTTCGCAGGGTTCGAATGAAGGGTAGAGCCACGGGTCGTAACACATCTGAAATGTAACGTCCACTGTTCAAAGTGCCGTCAATACGAACAAGAGGTGACCGAGACGTGTAACCAATGGCACCTCATGCCATCACGCCGGGTGATACGCCAGTATGGCGATGACTAGTACAGGCTTCCAATGTGCGTACACCGTGATGTCGCCAAACACGGATGCGACCATCATGATGCTGTAAACAGGACCTGGATTCTTCCGAAAAAATGACGTTTTGCCATTCGTGCACCCAGGGTCGTCGTTGAGTACACCATCGCAGGTGCTCCTGTCTGTGATGCAGCGTCAAGGGTAACCGCAGCCATGGTCTCCGAGCTGATAGTCTATGCTGCTGCAAACTTCGTCGGACCGTTCGTACACATGGTTGTTCTCTTGCAAGCGTCCCCATCTGTTGACTCAGGTATCGAGACGTGGCTGCACGATCCGTTACAGCCATGCGGATAAGATGCGTGTCATCTCGACTGCTAGTGATACGAGGCCATTGGGATCCAGCACGGCGTTCCGTATTACCCTTCTGAACCCACCGATTCCGTATTCTGCTAACAGTCATTGGATCTCGACCAACGCGAGCAGCAATGTCGCGATACGATAAACCGCAATCGCGATATGCTACCATCCGACCTTTATCAAAGTCGGAAACGTGATGGTACGCATTTCTGCTCCTTACACGAGGCATCACAACAACGTTTCACCAGGCAACGCCGGTCAACTGCTGTTTGAGTATGAGAAATCGGTTGGAAACTTTCCTCATGTCAGCACATTGTAGGTGTCGTCACCAGCGTCAACCTTGTGTGAATGCTCTGAAAAGCTTATCATTTGCATATCACAGCATCTTCTTCCTGTCGGTTAAATTTCGGGTCTGTGGCACGTCATCTTTGTGATGTAGCAATTTTAAAGGGCAGTAGTGTAGTACGTAGTGTAGCCTCAATGGGCGGCAATGCAGGTTGAAAATGGTTCAAATGGCTCTGAGCACTATGGGACTTAACATCTGTGGTCATCAGTCCCCTAGAACTTAGAACTACTTAAACCTAAGTAACCTGACATCACACACATCCATGCCCGAGGCTGGATTCGAACCTTGCGACCGTAGCAGCCGCGCGGTTCCGGACTGCGCGCCTAGAACCGCTAGACCACCGCGGCCGGCGGCAATGCAGGCACTGACTCTGGCATCCGGTCGATCGTACAGATGGCGAATACTGTCCTGGGTTACGTTATACCATGTTTCCTTGAACTGATCACGTAGTCCTGTAAAGGTTGTTGATTGATGAGTCGTACAAATAACTTCTCATCCGATCACATCCCACACGTGCTCGAGTGGAGACAAGTCCGGAGATTGTGCTGGCCGGGGAAGTCGTTGCACTTCTTGCGGAGCACGTCGAGTTTGAGGTGCAGTGTGTGGGCGAGCATTATCCTCTTGGAACAACACATCACCTTCCTATTGCAAGAACGGCAAAATAACGGGTCTAACAACATTTTGCACGCACGGAGCGTCCCCACCCGAAACACCAATGGTGAACGAGAGCTGTAGCTTATGGTCTGAGGCAATATCAGTGTGTCTTGGACGAATGTACACTACGAGACAGTGCTCACCATGTCCACGTCATATGCACAAACAACCATCACCTGCGTGCAGGTAGAATCTGCTTTCATCGCTATTCCGTCTCCCGAGTGATTCACTGATTGCACCAGTCGAGCCGTGAATGTCGACGCTGAATGAAAGATGGTCTATACGCATGCGTGCCTGTATTGCCACTTCTTATAACCGGTTCGCAACAGTCCGTGTTGCACCTCTGGGCTCACAAGCCACCTTACCTGTGCTGTGGTAGCTCTGTGACCTGCTACTGCTGCCCTTGCAATACGACGATCCTGGCGGACGGCTGTGCTTTGTGGACGTACAGAACATCGTCTACGGTTGTGAGAATGTTCAGGTGACCACTGATGCCAGCATCGTTGCACAACTGACGCCTCACGTCCAACTCGTGTGGCAGTTCTCCGATAGGACCATCCCGCCACTCGGAAGGCCACAATTTGACCGCTTTCAAACTAGCCCTGATAGTTGTAGGAAGCATGTCCGTATCACGGTTGCTTCACACGTTTGCACCACACTGAGCCTTCTCGCTGGGAGTCTTCTCTATTAGAGGCTAAGCAGAGATGCGCTCTCGTAGTTATGTCACTATGCTACCTGTTGGCGGAAGACGTTGAAACGAGTATCAGTACATCTACTATACCCCAGGTGGCATATTCCGCCGTCGGATCAAAATCGACGTCGTCTTTCCAGGTGTACAAATTTTTTTCAGCATTGTATATTGCTTCTTCCTACGTATATCTCACGGAAGGACCATGAAGATAAAATTAGTGAGATTGGAGCCCATACAGAGGCTTAGCGATAAAAGTTCTTCCCGCGAACTAATCGCGACTGGAACAGGAAAGCGGGAAAGTGACAGTCGTATACAAAGGACCTTCCCCCACACACACAAGGATTGCTTGTGAAATATACATGTAGGTGGGTATGTAGAAGTTAGAAAGAACAAGAGAAACTAGTCTTTGTGAATGCGAAAATCTGAAAAATTAACGCGTGAACTGAATGCTTGATACAAACATCAAAATAAGCTTTGCATCACCCCAGTTCCCAGAACTCCTGAAGATAGACGTTGACTGTGGACATTGTATCACAGACGCAGTCCCTTTGACTGTTCAGAGATGTCACTAAAACCGCCCAAAGATGTGAGCAACCATGCATGAGCAGCGCCTATTAGACGGAGGGGGTCCGGTAGCCGGTCAGTTCCAGTCATTCCACCAGGAAGGAGGCACACGGCTCGTGAAGTCTGTAGTTCAGCCAAGCCTATACGGTCAATACCGCGGTTCGGTCGCGTCCGCATTGTTAGTTTGCGCCAGGAACGGCCCTCAACTAGGAAAGTGTCCAGGCGTCTCAGAGTGAACCACAGCGATGTTGTTCGGACATGGAGGAGATACAGAGACAGGAACTGTCATCGACGTATGCTTCGCTCAGGCCGCCCAAGGGCTGCTACTGCAGTGGATGCCCGCTACCTACAGATTATGGTTCTGAGGAACCCTGACAGCAACGCCACCATTTTGAATAATGCTTTTCGTGCAGCCACAGGACGTCGTGTTACGACTCAAACTGCGCGAAATAGGCATGATGCGCAATTTCACTCCCGACGTACCTGGCAAGGTTCGTCTTTGCAACCACGACACCATGCAGCGCGGACAGATGGGCCCAACAACATGCCGAATGGACCGCTCAGGTTTGGCCATGTACTCTTCACCGATGAGTGTCGCATATGCCTTCAACCAGACAATCGCCGGAAACTTGTTCGGAGGCAACCCGGTCAAGCCGAACGCCTTTTACAGACCAGCTAGTGCATCACGGTGGAGTTTCCCTGCTGTTTTGGGGTGGCATTATATGGGGCCGAAGTACGCCGCTGGTGGTCATGGAAGGCGCCGTAACGGCTGTACGATACGTGAATGCCATCCTCCGAACTATAGTCCAACCATATCGGCAGCATATTGGCGAGGCATTCGTCTTCATGGACAGTTCGCGGCCCCATCGTGCACTTCATGTGAATGACTCCCTTCAGGGCCCGCATCTCGTGGTCGTGCGGTAGCGTTCTCGCTTCCCACGCCCGGGTTCCCGGGTTCGATTTCCGGCGGGGTCAGGGATTTTCTCTGCCTCGTGATGGCTGGGTGTTGTGTGATGTCCTTAGGTTAGTTAGGTTTAAGTAGTTCTAAGTTCTAGGGGACTGATGACCATAGGTGTTAAGTCCCATAGTGCTCAGAGCCATTTGAACCATTTTTGAACTCCCTTCAGGATAGCGACATCGCTCGCCTAGAGTGGCCAGCATGTTCTCCAGACATCAACCCTATCGAACATGCCTGGAATAGATTGAAAAGGGCTGTTTATGAACGACGTGACCCACCACTCTGAGGGATCTACGCCGAATTGCCGTTGAGGAGTGGGTCAGTCTGGACCAACAGTGCCTTGATGAATTTGTACCGGTGTGTGCAGCAATCTGGACCACCACCTCTGAAGGTCTCGCTGCGTGGAGGTACAACATGCAATGTGTGGTTTTCACGAGCAATAAAAAGGGCGGAAATGATGTTTATGTTGATCTCTATTCCAATTTTCTGTACAGGTTCCGGAACTCTCAGAACCGACGTGATGCCAAACTTTTTTTGATGTGTGTACATACCCTTTTCAGAATTTTACCACAGTGCGAAGCATGAAGTAGTCAAGAAGGTTCTATGCGAACTGGTGATTGTTCCATAATGGTGTGGGCTGTGTTTACATGGTCCAACTGAACTGATCATTGACTAGAAATGGTTATCTTGAGCTACATGGAGACTATCTGCAGCCATCCATGGAATTCATGTCCTCAAATAACGATGGAACTTTAGAGGATTACAATTCACCATCTCAATGGGCCACATTTACTCGTGATTGGTATGAAGAACATTCTGGGCAATTCGAGCGACTGATTTGGCCACCCAGATCTCTCGACATGAATCCCATCGAACATTTATAGCACGTAATCGAGAGATCAGCTTGTACACAAACTCCTGTACTGGCAATACTCCATCTATTAAGAACGGCTAGACATGTAGCATGGCTCAATATTTTTACAGGGGACTCCAACGACTTGTTGAGTCCATGCCACGTCGAGTTGCTGCCGTGCGAAAGAAAGTCCGACACGATATTAGGAGGTATCCCATGACCTTTGTCACCTCAGTGTGTATAAGGAAAGTAATATTCAAGACAGCAGCAACTAGTCTTGTATGCAGATGCCATCTGAAAAGAAAGTGACACGTAGTAAGGTTTAGTAGCGTTGTGCTACGTCGATGTATTGTCCTCGCTACTGTCTAACGTATTGATGTTGATAAGTTTGTAAGTTCACTGAATCTGTGAGGCCGAAGCTCTGAGTGGCGCTCTGGCCAGTGAGAGTCGCAGTCCTGTGATTTTAGCGTCCTCCGACAGTGTGTATGCGTGGCGGCGCCCATCGGACGCAGCGAGCGGTGGAAGAGCGGGCTCGTTCGGCTGCGCGATTTACCACGCCTATGCAGAGCCGCCCACAACTCACCACACCATCACAGATCCGTAAAACTATCCGGAAGTTCGGAATAACGCGCCAGGCAACGACTTCATAAGCAACACCGATTTGAAACAGTTTCCCAGAAAATCAGCTGTGCTCCTTACCCGAATTTTCAACAGCTATCTCCTGCAGAGATATTTTCCTACGGCATGGAAGGCGGCTCGAATAGTTCCAATCCCAAAGGCGGGTAAAGACCTAGGACAGGTTATCCGTCGAACTTCAACTTCTACGTGTCACCGAACGGATACTAAAAGGATACAACAAGCAGCACTTTACGATTGGTGTATTCCTTGACATCGAAAAAACCTACGATAAAGTGTGACGGCCCAACCTTATAGTCAAACTACATCGCACTACCCCTATTGCGGATTGTTACATTGGACTGATAGACAACTTTCTACAGGACAGGAAACTGTATGTCCGAGTCGACAATAAAAACTCCGAAATGAAACTGATCTCCGAAGGAATTCCGCAGGGCTCTGTCATTTCGCCTCTGCTTTTCAACTTGTATATAAATGACATCCCAACAGTCCCACTTGTTACGGCGAGTTTTTATGCTGACGATACGTCCTTTCTGACGACTGGACGACTCTTGGACCAGCTAATAGCTAGGATGCAACGGTAACTTGCTGTAATGGAACGCTGGGCGCTGCAAAACAAAATAACGATCAACCCGACGAAGACGGCAGCTGTTATGTTCAAACGGAGGAAACCAGTTCTGAACGACAGACTCCAAATAGCTGATCAATTTATCCCATGGTCGCCGGGAGTGAAGTACCTCGGTGTCTACGTTGACAAAAAATTGCTCTTTACGCAGCATATTGACGACAAGAAGACGGCAGCCCAGAAGATGGCCAGGTCATTGATTCCGTTCCTGAAGAGTAAGGATCTCAATCCTAAGACTAAACTCCAGTTGTATAAGGCAACTGTGGAACCCGCAATGTTATATGGCTCCACCTCGTGGGGAACTACGTGCGTCTCCAACTACAACAAACTCCAAGTGCTGCAAAACATTTGCTACCGATGGATCACAGGAGCTCCATGGTGGACAAGAAACGTCAGCATCCGCACCGCACTCCACGAGACCACTATACAAGAGAATGTCCATGACAAGGCTCCACGAGTTTTTGACAAAATCGATGCCCTTAGGGACGAAGTTCGACAATTAGAATCAGTAGGAACGGTTAAACCCTGCAAGATGGCACAAGTATCGAGTACCGAAGTCAATAGCTTTTCACCCCCATAAGTGACCTGTCATAACACGAGGAATAAGTCACACATAACATCCTAGACACATCTCACCCTCCATAGGAGACAGCAGGCTAAAGGACCCATTGAGCGCCCAAGCCTAACTGAATGTGTAATAAATAAAGTGTTTTCCTTTTATCCTTACATCCCATCCTAGAAGAATAAGTCGTCAAGGCTGATCTCTTCAGTGCACACACAAAAAAAAAACCGCTCGCGCTTTCGTGAGGATCAACAGCGCCAACTCCTGTGGAGGGACAGCCCCAGGCATTTTGCTGGCCCGTGAGAAAATTTCATTCGCCGCCCCATCCCCCTCCTTACGTCGTCACTGCAATTTCAGAAATTGTCAACTTTTTTCACAGTGTCACTCAACCTTGACGTCTTATTTTCACATACCACAACTTTTTTTTTTCTTCATTGTTATTTTCAAACCTGTTAACAGGCAGGCCAGCAGCAGCATGCTACGCCGCTCTTTGGCCTCAGAGAAACACACAAGATACAAATGAAGACATCGACAGAAAAAACATGGTGGACATAGGAACGGAGACAATCACTTTTTTAAAATACATGGAGCCGTTCACGGGCGTAGAGTCCAAGATAAAATTTGTTCAGACACTTGGACAGAGACGAATATTGTCACACGTGAACGTAGGTGCACAAAAACGAATAACACTGAACCACTTAAGCACAAAACGACGACACACACAGAACACAAGGCGTTGATCTCAGGCGCGCGAATGTTCACTAACCGTGTACGAGTCTGGGGACCTGCCAAGAGAGGAGGAGGGGGGGTGGGAGAGGGAGAGGGGAGAGCAGATGCCACAGGCAGGGGAGGTAGGTGGAAGGGAGCAAGGGGGAAGGCAAGCCCGGGGGAAGAGGGGAGGAGGGAGGGGACGAGGGATAAGAAAAGAGAAGGGAAGGGAAGAGAAGGGATGGAGGGTGCCGAATGGAAAGGACACAGGAAGTGGGGGGGGGGGAGGATCAAAGTTGATAGGAGGGGTAGATGGAGGGGAGGAGGACAGCATCAGGGAGGGGGAGCTGGCGAAAGCCACCTTGGGAGAGGGTAAGGAGGGTGGAGAGATGGAGACCGGGTGGGACGTGGGAATACAGGCGCGGCAGAGGGCGGGGTTGGGAGAGGATGGGTGAGATAAGCGGATGAGGAGGATCGAGTTTACGGGAGATGTACAGGATCTGTATCCTCATACCACAACTACCCATATGCCTTTTTGAAGTGAACCGTCTACAAGACCAGAGGCATGTATGGGTCACGAGTCAGAGAAACAGAAGTGAACTGTGTACAGTGCAATATATTTTGAGTTGTAACTCCATAATTAATAATGGTAACCAAAGTTGAGTTATGTCACTTGCAGAGTATACAGGATGGTCCATTGATAGTGACCGGGCCAAATATCTCACGAAATAAGCAACAAACGAAAAAACTACAAAGAACGAAACTCGTCTAGCTTGAAGGGGGAAACCAGATGGCGCTATGGTTCGCCCGCTAGATGGCGCTGCCATAGGTCAAACGGATATCAACTGGGTTTTTTTAAAAATAGGAACCCCCATTTTTATTACACATTCGTGTAGTAGGTAAAGAAATATGAATGTTTTAGTTGGACCACTTTTTTCGCTTTGTGATAGATGGCGCTGTAATAGTCACAAACGTCTAAGTACGTGGTATCACGTAACATTTCGCCACTGCAGACGATATTTAATTCGTGATACATTACCCGTGTTAAAATTGATCGTTTACCAATTGTGGAAAAGGTCGATATCGTGTTGATGTATGGCTATTGTGATCAAAATGCCCAACGGGCGTGTGCTATGTATGCTGCTCGGTATCCTGGACGACATCATCCAAGTGACCGGACCGTTCGCCGGATAGTTACGTTATTTAAGGAAACAGGAAGTGTTCAGCCACATGTGAAATGTCAACCACGACCTGCAACAAATGATGATACCCAGGTAGGTGTTTTAGCTGCTGTTGTGACTAATCCGCACTTCAGTAGCAGACAAACTGCGCGAGAATCGGGAATCTCAAAAATGTCGGTGTTGAGAATGCTATATCAACATCGATTGCACCAATACCATATTTCTATGCACCAGGAATTGCATGGCGACGACTTTGAACTTCGTGTACAGTTCTGCCACTGGGCACAAGAGAAATTACGGGACGATGACAGACTTTTTGCACGCGTTCTATTTAGCGACGAAGCGTCGTTCACCAACAACGGTAACGTAAACCGGCAAAATATGAACTACTGGGCAACGGAAAATCCACGATGGCTGCGACAAGTGAGGGTTGGTGTATGGTGCGGCGTTATGGGAGGAAGGATAATTAGCCCCCATTTTATCTATGGCAATCTAAATGGTGCAATGTATGCTGATTTCCTACGTAATGTTCTACCGATGTTACTACAAGATGTTTCACTGCATGACAGTATGGCGATGTACTTCCAACATGATGTCCGGCACATAGCTCGCGTGCGGTTGAAGCGGTATTGAATAGCATAATTCATGACAGGTGGATTGCTCGTCGAAGCACCATACCATGGCCCGCACGTTCACCGCATCTGACGTCCCCGGATTCCTTTCTCTGAGGAAAGTTGAAGGATATTTGGTATCGTGATCGCCTGACAACATGCGTCAGTGCATTGTCAATGCATGTGCGAACATTACAGAAGGCGAACTACTCGCTGTTAAGAAGAATGTCGTTACACGTATTGCCAAATGCATTGAGGTTGACGGACATCATTTTGAGCATTTATTGCATTAATGTATTTACAGGTAATCACGCTGTAACAGCATGCGTTCTCAGAAATGATAAGTTCACAAAGGTACATGTATCACATTGGAACAAACGAAATAAAATGTTCAAACGTACCTATGTTCTATATTTTAATTTAAAAAACCTACCTGTTACCAACTGTTTGTCTAAAATTGTGAGCCATATGTTTGTGACTATTACAGCGCCATCTATCACAAAGCGAAAAAAGTGGTCCAACTAAGAGATTCATATTTCTTTACGTACTACACGAATATGTAATAAAAATGGGAGTTCCTATTTTAAAAAACGCAGTTGATATCCGTTTGACCTATGGCAGCGCCATCTAGCGGGCCAACCGTAGCGCCATCTGGTTTTCCCCCTTCAAGCTAGATAAGTTTCGTTCTTTGTAGTTTTATCGTTTGACGCTTATTTCGTGAGATATTTGGCTCGGTCACGATCAATGGACCACCCTGCATAGTCTATGTAAAATCTATTCACTTTTTTCGATCCCTGAGCAGAGTGGAGCTTGCGGTGTGGAGTGAGGAGCACCATTATTGCCGCAGGGAGACCAACAAGCGGGGATTAAAGGCAAGTAGAGTTCCCGCAGTACGAGTACTTCCAGCGTTCACAGTTTGCACTTCATATCCTTTGCCTATTGCGGTGTAAATGACACGCGGGAAAGACAGGTTTCGATAAAGCGCCTAGATACATAGGCGTTTATCTTCATACGTGATACACATACGTAGCACACCACCAAGACTAAGAAACTAACCCACAGCTGTTTACTACGCACTTAAGCGACTGTTCACTGGAGCGCTAAGCAATAGTGCACAAGTTGCAAAAGGCACGAAACGTTCCGAATTAAGACAATGAGTTCAGAGCAGAACCATGGATCCCAGAAAACAAGAATAAGTAAATGTGAAATAGCAACTGCAACAATTGGTTTTCAAAGATAGGTAATTTACTTCACCGTTAGAAAAAACATACGTATGTCTACCCTGCAACAAGCCTTGATTAAGTAAATGTACAAAAAAATGAGACTTACACAAATAAATGGGAACTAAAATTAATGATACACACACTGACGACAAATAAATCGCAACACAAAAAATAATTACTGCAGAGAAGCGAAATTGCGGGAACACATTTGGCTACTTAACATATTCAAGTGATTAACATTCCAAGATCACAGGTTAATGTAAACGCGAGATAAGCCATTGCAAATGTGAAATCATGGTACATTAATAACCGGCGCAAACACCAGAATGTCGAATGCAAGCATGCAAACGTGCGCGCATTGTGTTGCACAGATGCCGGATGTCATTTTGTGGTGTGCAGTTCCATGCCTGTTGCATGTGATTGATCCAAACTGGGACGATTAACGCTGGTTGTAGATAACACAGAAGGTGTCGTCCGTTGATGTCCCATATTTGCTCTATTGGACACAGGTCTGGAAATTGAGCAGGCCAAGGCAACATGTCGACACTCTGTAGAGCGTGTTGTGTTGTAACAACTTTTCAGGAGGAATAGCCTGATCTGCAGCAGTATGATTTTTTTGCGCATACCGAATATCTGGCAAAAGCAAGTTGTTTGACTAGCTACTGGCCAAAGCTGTGTTCATACCATAGTTATAGTTCTCTTACACCCATTTTCCCTCTCTTGCTTGCTGTGACGTAAACATTCCCTACTGCGCTTGCAAGATCTCGTACACCAGAAAGAATCGTAGGGGCCAGAGCACCTCCAGCTTCTCGCAGTACAATAAATAACTTTCCAGCCAATTTACCATCCAGATTAATAGTCGGCATAATTGTATACGAATGTGTTAAGTCACTGGTGTTAGTTGATCTTGATACGGCTCTGTTGGTACCTCTAATTTCTAGAGTTCCTTTCATTTGCATTTCCTCTTCAAATCCCGATTGGTGGGGGCTGAAAACAAATTCCTTACGGAACGGTGGTGTAAGTTTGTTTACCTCATCTATAAATTTTCGAGCCGATTCCACAGTTTGCTGTGCTACATTTAATTGACGCTTCGTTTGAAGTCTCGCTACCTTATGTCTTCCCAATTTTGTTGCGCTGTTTGGAGTTACGCAACCATCCACCGCTTCCCTTGAAATCACTGTAATATATGTCCGCCCCCGGTAGCTGAGTGGTAGCCATTTTTGTTACTGTTTTTGTGGAATAAAAAAAAGCGGTAAAAAAAGTGGTCAGCGCGACAGACTGCCAATCCTAAGGGCCTGGGTTCTATTCCCGGCTGGGTCGGAGATTTTCTCCGCTCAGGGACTGGGTGTTGTGTTGTCCTAATCCTCATCATATCATTACCATCGACGCGCAAGTCGCCGAAGTGGCGTCAATTCGAAAGACTTGCACCCGGCGAACGGTCTACCCGACGGGAGGCCCTAGTCACACGACATTTACATTTTACTGTAATCTATATAGCGCTCAATTCGATGTGTATAACCTAGTATGTCACTGTCATGCACATCCAGTAAATTGTATCGAGTTGTCATTAAAACGTGCAAACATCAGGTTTTGTAACAAGTGCGTGTTGCCCTCCCTTGAATATTCGTAGTTTCTCTTATGCGCTACACAGTCATATTGCTGCGGACTGTTTACAAAATCTGTTCATAACCGTTTTTTTAACTATGTTGCGGGTCATTTTCCATGCACGTAGTTATGTTCAGTACTCTCTCCTTGTACAATGGTTGTCCTTTACTACGTTTCACTGGAGACGAGATTTGTGGCTCCCTGTCCGGCACTTTTTTCAGTATCACTTTCACTTGTTAAGTACGTGTCGCCATCATTGCACTCCTCATGTACATTGTAAACACAGTCGAGCATATACGACAGTACACATTCCACCGACTCCTCTTACAGGAACGTTAATAGCATCTACCACTTCTTTCTCATACTGCAAAATTCCTTGGATTCCTTTCTGACGAAATGCCAACTTCGGCAATTGTTGTTATAGATACAATGCAATGTTTGCTTTGTTTATGGTTGCCGTTACTCTGCTTTGCATCAACACCACTAGCACTGTAGCACTGTCGTGAATTACTCGACCACTAAGTAGTTCAGCTACGACCCGTAACCTCATGCTGCACTCATCATTGGATACCTCCAGTCTCGCCCCTGTTGCCATTAGCAGCCAACATTGTGGCTGCATTGTAGTCAATACGTGGGACGTCGAATGCCGTAAGCATCATCGGCATTTTGCCACCTCGCACTTTGTAACTTTCAGAGGAGCGTCATGAGTGACGAATTATGAGTGAAGCCTATCTTTCCTTTGTTGTTGTGTTAAAATTTGCTTATTTTGCCACAACACAGCAAAGTTTTCACATGTCACTTCACTAACAGGTTGTGCAGACGCAATAGCGACAGAATCCCGAGGCAGTGGTTTATCAAGTTTAGTAAGTAAAGAAATGGGGACAAGTAAGATCACCAATTTATGAAAAAGCACATCCTTGATACAAAAATAAACGAGTACTGTCTTCACTTATCTTGTTCCAAAAGCCACAGCCTTTCGCATTACACCGGCTATCGACAGACCATAAAAATTACATTACTTCATCGACAAAGTCTGTAGTTAGTAAAATAACATGCTAGATAATGAAGTTTCGCATATTAAGCATGTGGAAAAATACATCTTCTTTACTTGGTGTCATTTGCCAAAATCTCCTTTCGATACCTGAAACCGTTTGTGAGATTTGAGGAATGTTATGGATATGTCATTCTGGCTTTGTGCCGGCACACGTAATTGCAAATGAGTGCACTACATAAAATCAGTTTTCTTGAAGTTGGTGATAGAGGGACCTCCATCCAAGACTACAAAAAAATTAAATATGTTAGCCAAATTTCATATGCAGCCGCATATGATGTAACATGAACCAAATGCAAAATCGTGGAGACCTCTGTTTTTGATTGCAAACTTTGTCGAATTTCCCACAATGTCTTACTTAAATGCAAATAACACAATAGCTATGGCGATTAGCGAAATGCGCACTTAATCATGAAGCTGACATATAAACCACGAGGCACATCCGCAAAGTAAGTTTCTCGATGTTGTTTCCTTTAAAATAGACATATTTAGCCGGGGAAATTGCGCATGCACAACAGCCTATGAAGTGATGAAGTGACAATCAAGTGCCGGCCGGACAGCCCCCCCCCCCCCCCCCCCCTTGTGCAAGTACCACGGCAGCAGTGCCCTGAAATTCGTTCTCCCGCCTCCTGCAAGGTTCGGTCAGTGATAAGGTTCCTCAATGCACAAAAGTGCACCAGTGGCACCAGTGGTCTAGGGGAAGCGTCTTTGATTTGTAATCAAAACGTCCTCGTCCCCGGGTCCGAAATCACGACTTCGCTTCAACTTTGACTAATAATCAGCACTGGCGGGCGAAGACTTACAGCATAAGAAGTCACCCTCATTCTGCCAAAGGCCATGTCAAAAAGGACGGAGGAGCGGACAGAGATTCAGGGCATTCTCTTGTCCTTGGGGTGGGAAACTGCCCCCAGAGGCGGAACAATCAGCAATAATCAACGGAATTAGAATGCAAAAGGCACTGGGAACCACTGTATTAAAGACACATAACGTGTATCCACAGGACGTGTGGCCTGTGACAGAAAAAGTCATGATGATCTCTCCATTGGCAAAAGATTCCAGAATAGTCCCCCATTCGGATCTCCAGGAGGGAACTGTCGAGGGCGAGGTGACTATGAGAAAAAAACTGAATAACCAACGAAAGGATAACGTTCTACGAGTCGGGGCGTGGAATGTCAGAAGCCTGAACGAGATAGGCAAATTAGAAAATCTGAAAAGGGAAATGCAAAGGTTCAATCTAGATACATATAGCAGCGGTCAGTGAAGTGAAATGGAAAGAAGAATTCTGGTCAGATGAGTAATATCAACAGAAGCAGAAGATGGTATAACGGGAATAGAATTCGTTATGAATAAGAAGGTAGGGCAGAAAGTGTGTTACTGTGAACAGTTCAGTGAGAGGGCTATTCTAACCAGAATCGACAGCAAACGATAGTTCAGGTATGCACGCCAACGTCGCAGGCAGAGGATGAAGATAAAGAGAAAGTATATGAGGATACTGAAAGGGTAATGTAGTACGTAAAGGGAGATGAAAGTCTGGTAGTCATGGGGCACTGGAATACAGTTGTAGGGGAACGAGCAGAAGAACAGATTACAGGACAATATGGGCTTGGGACAAGGGATGAGAGAGGAGAAAGACTCATTGAGTTCTGCAATAAATTTCAGTTAGTAATAGCGAATACTTTGTTCAAAAATCACAAGAGGAGGAGGTATACTTGGAAAAGGCCGGACGATGTAGGAAGATTTAAGTTAGGTTACATCATGCTTAGACAGAGATTCCGAAATCGATACTGGAATTAAGGCATACCCAACAGAGAAGTTTAAGACATTACTCAGGAAGAATCAATGTGCAAAGAAGTGGTATACGGAAGTACTAAGGATTGAAGCATACAGTTTAAATTCTCTACGACTATAGATATAGCAATAAGAAATAGCTCAATAGGCAGTACAGTTGAAGAGGAATCGACATCTCTAAAAAGTGCAATCACAAAAGTTGGAAAGAAAGACATAGGTACAAACAAGGTAACTGCGAAGAAATCATGGCTAACAGAAGTACTTTAGTTAATCGATAAAGGAAGAAAGTACAAAAAGTTCAGAGAAATTCAGGAATACAGAAATAAAAATTGCTGAGGAATTAAATAAATAGGAATTGCAGGAACGCTAAGAGGAAATGGCTACATGAAAACTGTGAAGAAATCAAAAAGAAATGATTGTCGGAAGAACTGACTCAGCATATAGGAAAGTGAAAACAACCCTCGGTGTAATTAAAAGCAAGGGTGGTAAAGTTAAGAATGCAACGGTAATTCCACTGTCAAATGCAGAGGAGAGAGTGGTGAAAGCCTCTATGAGGGGAAGAGTGTTTGATGTGACCGAAGATGAAACAGGAGTCGTTTAGAAGAGACAGGGGATCCAGTATTAGAATCAGAATTTAAAAGAGCTTTGGAGGACTTAAGATCAAATAAGGCAGAAGGTATAGATAGCATTCCATCAGAATTTCTAAAATCATTGGAGAAAATGGCAACAAAACGACTATTCATGTTGGTGTGTAGAATGTATGGGTCTGACGACATACCATCTGACTATCGGAAAAGTGTTATCCACACAATTCCGAAGACTGCAAGAGCTGACAAGTGCGAAAATTATCGAACAAACAGCTTAAGAGTTCATGCATCAAATTTACTTATAAGAATAACATACAGAAGAATGGAAAAGAAAATTAAGGATGTGTTAGATGACGATCAGTTTGGCTTTAGGAAAGGTAAAGGCACCAGAGAGGCAATTCTGACGTTCCGATTGATAATGGAAGAAAGACTAAAGAAAAATAAAAACACATTCATAGGATTTGTCGACCTGGATAAAGCGTTCGACAAAGTAAAATGGTGCAAGGCGTTCGAAATTCTGAGAAAAATGGAGTTAAGCTGAAGGGAAGGATGGGTAATATACAGGGTGAGTCACTAGCTATTGCCACCAAGAATAATTCCGAAAGTATGATAGGAGTTGAAAAGTTTGTGGGACAGAAGTTGACAACGGTGGCCATAATATGACGTTGGTTTTTTGTTGCTAGGTGGGGTCGCTTGAGAGTGATGGTCAACATTGTTTTTTTTTTCTTTTTTAGTTGGGTGCTATAGTTTGGTACTTACTTTCTGACAGCGGCTATCGAGACGAATCCAATGATGTGTAACAGTAAGGTCTTTGAAGGTCAACGAAGGTACCAAAGGTGGCATGAACGTCCATTTACAGAAAGTGTTCGAAGTGATGACCATTGGTATCAATGCAGTACTGCAGTCTTCTTATCATGGACTGAGTGGTATTCCTTATCACATCGGCACTTATTGGAGCACATGCTGTGACAGTTCTCTCTCGCATATCTTCAGGTGTAGTTGTAACGTCTTTACAAACAATGTCTATTACGAATCCCCACAAGAAAAACTCCAGAGGCGAACGAGCCCACCACGACACATTTCCTCCGCGTCCAATCCAACGATTTGGGAATTGTCTCCGTAACTCAATTCCAGCCATCAGCGGAAAATGTACCGGACACCCATCATGTTGATACCACATTCTGTTCCTTGTTCCTAAAGGTATTTCTTCCAACAACAGACCTAATGTTTCTTCCAGGAATGTGGTGCACTTCCTACCATTAAGAATTCCTTCCATAAAATAAGGGCCTATAATCCCGTCCTCCAGAATCCCACACCATACATTCACCGACCACGGTTTTTGGTGTGCAACTTGCCGCAGCCAACATGGATTTTCAGTTGCCCAGTAATTCATGTTATGCAAATCAACATTTCCATGGTCACTGAATGTAGCCTCGTCAGTAAATAAAATCGAATTAATAAATGTGTCATCCCTCTGAATCTGAAATTGAGCCCATCGGCAGAATTCATTGCGACGCATACAATCCATACCAGTTTAATTCTTGGTGGAGACTGATATGGTAAGGATGATATGGCGATGCAGAACACGAACAACACTACTCTGGCTCATGCCAAATTCCTTTGCGATTTGACGCGAACTAACACAAGGATCTCGAGCCACAGTGGCACGAGTACCAAAATCCGTTTCCTCGTTAGTAACTTTCCTTTGCCGGATATGTCTCCGATGCGTTAATGATCCACTTGTTCTCAATTTACCAAAGACATATTTAAATGTACGAAGTGTAGGGTGAGTACGTTGAGGATATCTTTCAGCGTATAAGTATTTAGCTCTCACTGAATTTCGTTGGCATTCTCCGTAAATGAGAAGCATATCAACTTGTTCTTCGAAGGAATACATCATTCGCATTCGCTTGATTCGACGATACTAGTCTTATCGTTCCTATTAGAGTTGTATTGCGGAACCGTTGGATGGTGTTCGCACGTCAATACCACTTTAGATGGACACGCCGTATTCGGCGAATACTTACGATTTGCACGATATACTAGAGAGAATTGTCAGAGCATGTGCTTCGATAAGTGACGAAGCGATAAGGAATACCACTCAATTCATGAAAAGATTGCAGCACTGCATTGATACCACTGGTCGTCACTTCGAACACCTTCTGTAAATGGACGTTCATGCCACCTTTTTGACTTTCGTTGACTTTCAAAGACCTTACTGTTACACATCATTGGATTCGTCTCGATAGTCTTTATCAGAAAATAAGTACCAAACTATAGCATTCCATTTAAAAAGACAAAGTTGGCCTTCATATCTCTAACGCGACCCCACCTAGCAACAAAAAACCAACGTCATATTAAGGCCCCCGTTGTTCCCTGCTACATTTGTACCACAAACTTTTCAGCTGCTATCATCCTTTCGGAGTTATTCTAGGCGGTAATAGTTAGTGACCCATCCTGTATAATGTGCACAAGAGTCAAGAGAGAATAGTAAGAGTGGACATCCAAGAACGAAGTGCTCTGATAAAAAAGGGTGTCAGACAGGGATGTAGAATTTTGCCCCTAATGTTCAATCTGTACGTTGAAGAAGCAATAGTGGAAATAAACGAAAGGTTCAGGAGTGGAATTAAAATTCGAGTTGAAAGGATATCAATGATACGATTCGCTAATGACATTGCTATCTTGAGTTAAAGTGAAGAGGAATTACTGGATCTCCTGACTGAAATGAACTGTCTAATGAGTACAGAGAATGTACTGAGAGTAAATCGAAGAAGACGAAGTTATGAGAATGAGCAGAAATGAGAACAACGAGAAACTTAACATCAGGATTGATGGCCACGAAGTAGATGAAGTTAAGAAATTCTGCTACCTAGGCAGCAAAATTACCAATGACGGACGGAGTAAGGAGGTCATCAAAAGCAGACTAGCTCTGGCAAAAAGTGCACTCCTGGCCAAGAGAAGTCTACTTACTGGTATCAAACATAGGCTTTAATTTGAGGAAGAAATTTCTGATAATATACGTTTGGAGCGCAGCATTGTATGATAGTGAAATATGGATTATGAGAAAACTGGAACAGAAGAGAATCGAAGCATTTCAGATGTGGTGCTAGAGAAGAATGTTGAAGATTAGGTGGACTGATAAGGTAAGGAACGAGGAGGTTCTGCGCAGAATCGGAGAGGAAAGGAATATGTGGAAAACACTGACAAGAAGAAGGGACAGGATGATAGCACTCTGTTAATACATCAGGGAAGACTTCCGTGGTACTAGAGGGAACTGCGGAGGGAAAAAACTGTAGAAGACAGAGATTGAAATACGTCTAGCAAATAATTGAGGACGTAGGTTGCAAGTGCTACAAGTGCTACTCTGAGCTGAAGAGGTTGGCACAGGAGTGGAATTCGTGGTGGGCCGCATCAAACCAGTCTGAAGACTGATGACTGAAACAGAAAAAAATGCAAAAAAACATAGCGCTAATCGAAATTTATCGTCAGCTCTGTCAGGTCTACTGGCAGTAAATTGTGGTGTCACCACCAGACACCACACTTGCTAGGTGGTAGCCTTTAAATCGGCCGCGGTCCGTTAGTATACGTAGGACCCGCGTGTCGCCACTATCAGTGATTGCAGACCGAGCGCCGCCACACGGCAGGTCTAGTCTAGAGGGACTCCCTAGCACTCGTCCCAGTTGTACAGCCGACTTTGCTAGCGATGGTTCACTGACTACATACACTGTCATTTGCAGAGACGACAGTTTAGCATAGCCTATGCAGGAAGATCTGCAGCGGATAGGCACTTGGTGCAGGGAGTGGCAACTGACCCTTAACATAGACAAATGTAATGTACTGCGAATACATAGAAAGAAGGATCCTTTATTGTATGATTATATGATAGCAGAACAAACACTGGTAGCAGTTACTTCTGTAAAATATCTGGGAGTATGCGCGCGGAACGATTTGAAGTGGAATGATCATATAAAATTAATTGTTGGTAAGGCGGGTACCAGGTTGAGATTCATTGGGAGAGTCCTTAGAAAATGTAGTCCATCAACAAAGGAGGTGGCTTACAAAACACTCGTTCGACCTATACTTGAGTATTGCGCATTAGTGTGGGATCCGTACCAGATCGGGTTGACGGAGGAGATAGAGAAGATCCAAAGAAGAGCGGCGCGTTTCGTCACAGGGTTATTTGGTAACCGTGATAGCGTTACGGAGATGTTTAACAAACTCAAGTGGCAGACTCCGCAAGAGAGGCGCTCTGAATCGCGGTGTAGCTTGCTCGCCAGGTTTCGAGAGGGTGCGTTTCTGGAGGAGGTATCGAATATATTGCTTCCCCTACTTATACCTCCCGAGGAGATCACGAATGTAAAATTAGAGAGATTAGAGCGCGCATGGAGGCTTTCAGACAGTCGTTCTTCCTGCGAACCATACGCGACTGGAACAGGAAAGGGAGGTAATGACAGTGGCACGTAAAGGGCCCTCCGCCACACACCGTTGGGTGGCTTGCGGAGTATAAATGTAGATTTAGATGTAGATGTACGTCATTTGCTACGACCTAGCAAAGCGCCATATTCAGTTACTATAATCTGAACAGATAATATTGTGAATCATGTACCGTCAAGAGCGACGTTCATCATTAATGGATTAAAGTTAAGTATCAAACTAATTACGTCCGCTTTCTGAATTCTAATTCCTTGTCATGTTCCAGACCTCACGTCAGTATAGTCCTTCCCTCCTCACGCCAGCCTGCGTGAGCTAAAACGCGTGCATTTCGGCCTCCACTAGTAACACGGTGTTGGCTCTTCTGCCAACTACAACATAAATCATGAGCAAACAGATGATGCGTCGCTGTTGTAGGCTTTTTTTTCGAAGGTCGTCAAAGTGTCCATGATGAAGAGCGCAGAGAGTGACCGCCCCTCCTCAATGATCACCTTGTCGAGCTTGTGGAGAACCGTCGCTTCACAATTACGAAGCTCGGCAGCCATTTCCAACAGATATCACAATCCTCGTTGCATGAAATCGTCACTAAGTACCTGCTGTTCAAGAAATTGTGTGCCAGATGGGTGCCGAAAAGCCTGACACCTGAGCATAAAACGAAAAGGTTTGGAGCACTCCTGACATTCCTGGAGCCTATCATGATCGCGGCGACGAGGTGCTCGATAGGATCGCCAAGGGCGATGAGGCACGGATTTCTCATCTGATCCCAGAAACCAAGCAACAGTCAACGCGTTGACGTCACAGTGGATCTCCGGTGAAGACGAAATTCGAACAAACAGCGTCGGTGCAGAAAGGGTTGTGCGCAACGTTCTGGGACAGGAAGATCATTCTGCTCATTACTTCCTGCCCAGAGGTGAAACAGTGAACGCTGACCATTACTGTGAAACAATGCGGAGACTGCGACGTGCCATTCAGAACAAAAGGCTTTGGATGATTTACTGCAGGTGTCGCCCTGCTCTACAACAATCCTCGTCCCCGTACGGCTCGGCACACAGCAACCTTTTTGCAGAAGTTCGTCTGGGAGCTGTTTGATCATCGTCCATACAGTCCTCATCTTGCTCCCAGAGACTTCTTTTCTTGCACCTCCAGAAATTCCTGTCCTCCAGCCAGCGTTTCGGCAACGATGAAGAGCTGAACATGACTGTCACACGCTGGCTCCATTCACAGGCGACAGACTTCTACAACATAGAAATAGTTGATCACACGATATGACAAGTGTCTCAATTCTTTTGGCTACTATGTCGAAAAATAGGTCAAACAATGCTGTGCCAGTTGCTAATAAAGTTGTTCATGTGACTATGTTGCCTTTGTTTTGAGAAAACAGGGAAATTTACTTTCTGGCTGCGCCTCGTATAAGTAATGAAAATTTTTTATGGAATAGTTTCTGCAAAATCTTTTGAGAAACACTGTAGGGCTTGCACCTCAGTTCTGTCAATGCAGCGCGTCCCTAACCACCGGAAAGTGGACAAACAATGCCAGCCTCCCCTTCCAAACAAAACTCGTCACTGTGCACAGGCCATCATGTACTGACTACTTTCAGTGCTTAGTGTCCGCCCCAGTAGCTGAGTGGTCAGCGTGACGGATTGCCGTCCTCCGGGCCCGGGTTCGATTCCCGGCTAGGTCGGAGATTTTCTCCGCTCAGGGACTGGGTGTTGTGTTGTGTTCATCATCATTTCATCCCCATCCGGCGTGCAGGTCGCCCAATGTGGCGCCGAATGTAATAAGACCTGCGCTAAGGCGGCCGGACCTGCCCCGCGAGGGGCCTCCCGGCCAATGACGCCAAACGCTCATTTCCATTTCCAGTGCTTAGTGCACCGGTCACCACATACTGACTAGTTTCAGGAAAGATGCCGAAGTCCTGCCACTGGACTGGAATACGTTCACCAATATCAGTTCAGTACACCACCTTCAACTGGCATTAGCAACTGCCGCCGATAACTACATCAACAAAACATGAGTACAGTTAACTTGGTATCAAATAACCCTAGCCTAGTTTGTCACTTTTTTCCAACACTATCACCAGCTACCTAATGGCTCACCACTCTGCTCCTTCATGTCTCTTTTTATCCAACAAGTCCACGCTCACTAATGTGTCACACTCGACCAGAAAGTGCCAAGTAGAGTTCCACGCCCACACCCACTTGTGGGTTCTCTTTCTCTTCCTTACCGCACTGAGTCGCTTGGTTAGTCATGAAGGCTCACCTGCTCCAGACTTTTGATATTCACAGTGAAGACAGCACTAGAGGGCATGCATCTTCTCCAGGATTACTGGGTAGCCAAGCCGATTTCGCGAGCTCTCGCCCGCTTCCGAAGTTAGGTTCGTTCGAGAAACCGCTGCAACCGTTGGAATTACGCGAATGGGTTCGACGCAGGCATTCTCCCAGTTCCTGTGGTTTGTGAGTGGGTGAAAGAATTTCGAGTGGTGGGCAATGGACTGTGCAACTAGTTTCCACTGGCCAGAAGAATTTCTGGTGAGTCCATCGTATTTCATAACTGTGCTGCAAAGAGATAATTTCGCGCTTGTGGAAAGCGTTGTGTGTGATGCGTCTCGTAGTCCTCTCGTTGAAGAAAGTAAGTATTATGTAATTATGTTCCTGCTGGTAAAAGCAAAAGGATCTCACTATCCTCTGTTAACTTTATCTTCAAAATGGATTCATTTTTCCTCTTCCATACAAGGGTCTGATCATAAAGCCGACAATCAAGGGTTACATACTACACTCTTCACTATAAGTGACAGTCCGCAGCTCGTGGTCGTGCGGTAGCGTTCTCGCTTCCCGCGCCCGGGTTCGATTCCCGGCGGGATCAGGGATTTTCTCTGCCTCGTGATGACTGGGTGTTGTGTGCTGTCCTTAGGTTAGTTAGGTTTAAGTAGTTCTAAGTTCTAGGGGACTGATGACCATAGATGTTAAGTCCCATAGTGCTCAGAGCCATTTGAACCACTTGTACTATAAATGACATGCACACATAAACTTGGTTCACTTTAGAGGGGAGATGACATAGGTAGCAATATGCGTGTTACATCGTTACACTTATATTAGTGCACTTAAGCTGCATGCCAGATTCATAACCATTGAATGCATTGCAGCCATTCGCTACCAACTAAACCAGTGATAATTTTTCTTCATATTAGATAATAATTACCAGCATTTGTAATGCTCGGGCATTTATTATATAATTGTTAGTTAATATTTGTACAGATAATTATCTGCAGTGCATTGTCGATCAAAACAAAATTTGTCTTACCAAAATCAATGGCACAAAGTAACCAAATTTTTTATCGTACGCTTATAATCAAAATACGTAAAAGAAAACAGAATGTTGAAGAGGAAAGTGGTAAGTGTCAGCAATAAGTCACAACTTCCTCAGTTAACATTTTGTAACACTGCTTCTTCAAGAAATGCCGATCAATGAGAACGTTTGACTTAATTTCATTCTTCATAATCAGTGTTTCTGGATAGCCTGCAACTGTTATCCATGATTTAAATAATGGTACACTGCACCATTTACATATTTTTTCATGCTTAGCATGACGCATTTCCAGAATTTCTCGTTGCTGCAATCAAATATATACATTTGTATTGTGTGTGATCTGCAGCCTCTGTTGCACTTACATCGTCTTATTAGGTTATAAGGTACTGTGCGACATCCATTATGCAGAAAATCTCACACATGCAAACCAACGCCCATACTGTTAGTGAAATTTCACACTGTGTGTCTGCGTGTGGTTTTCTGCATGATGGAAGACGCACACCGTCTTACAGCCTCATAAAAACGACACAGTTCATTGTACGAGAGGCACAACACACATGCAAAAATGTCACAAAATACTTGTATCAGTGTTTGCACTTAACAATGACAACTGATTCTATAAACGCGTAGTGCTAAGCATGAAGAAAACAGAATACGTACCAGTTGCAGTTTCGTTATTTAAATCAGAAACGTTTGAGCAACGTGAAGACAGCAAACATATCAACTAGCCCTGAGGATGGTCAAACAACGAAACAAGCGAAACATGCGTTCGAGAAACGCAAAGATTTCTAATGGACGAAACTATCCTGAAGTTGGGCATGCGCGTTAGAGACAATTTGAAAACTGTTACAGTTGCTTGTGATACCTGATAACTTGAACGAACCTACTGTCGCAAACCATACCCCTGCTCCTGCTTAGAGCGTTTCTGGCAGGACTTCCAAGAACTTTTTCTGTAACGGCCGTCGTCGGGAAATTATTCTCTCTGTTAGCCAGGCCAGTCGGCTCCAACCGGCACCCATTTCTAAGGATTAGGGAAAAACCAGCCCGTCTTCCCCAGGCTGAACAAAAAGCCCTCTCTCCTGGCCGCCGCAAACTGGCTGAGGCGACGACAGTGCCGAAACAGGGCTACAACACGTGGGCCGCTACGGAGTCATACATTACAGCACTCTCCCACACTATACTATAAAATTGTTGGACGATTCAAGGTTCATCATTAGTAACGTTAAGGACAATGCAGATAGACTTTGGTTTGTTTAATGGCTGGAAACATCTTCCGGCCAGTGTTCTTTAATGTCTTAATGCCCTTAATAAGAGAAGGAGCTGAGCCCCAGTGGAACAAAAAACAGATCAGAACATTGTTGCGGAAGCAACGTGAAAAGCATGCCAAATTTCAAAGAACGCAAAATCCTCAAGATGGCGAAGTTTTACAGTGCTCGAAACTTTGCGCGAATTTCAAAGCGACATGCTTTTAATAGTTTCCACAACGAAAAACTCGAAATCTGGCAGAAAATCCAAAGATATTCTGGTTGTACATAAAGTGCATCAGAGGAGAGCACAATCAATATCCTGACTGCGCGATAACAATGGTGTTGTTACGGGTGACAGTGCCACTAAAGAGTTACTGAACACAGTTTCCCAAAATTCCTAAATAGGAATTAAGAACAACCGCTAACATGAGTATCTTTGGTGTAGGTATCCTCGGTGTTGCGAAGCAGCTTAAACCACCTACTAAAGGCAAGGTCTCTGGTCAGAATATTTACGCTCCTTTCAGAGCGTTGCTGTTTTGTTGTGGTTTTCATTCCGAAGACTGATTTGATGCAGCACTTGGTGCTACTCTATCCTGTGCAAGCCTCTTAATCTCCGAGTAACTACTGCAGAAGACCTCCTCCTGAATATGCTTACTGTATTCATCTCTTGGTCAATACACTACGATTTTCACCCTCCACATTTCCCTCCAGTACTAAATTTTGTCTCAGAATGTGTCCTATCAGTCGATCCCTTCCTTTAGTCAGGTTGTAAAACAAATCTGTCTTCTCTTAAATTCTGTTCAGTACCTCCTCATTAGTTACCTGTTCTACCTACCTAATCTTCAGCATTCTTCTGTAGGATCACGTTTCAAAGGCTTCTATTCTCTTCTTATGTAAACTGTGTATCGTCGATGTTTCATTTCCAAACACAGTACACACTCAATACAATTACTTTCAGAAAAGATTTTCTGACGCTTAAATCTATAACCGACGTTAAAAAGTTTCTCTTCTTCAGAAACGCCTTCGTTGCCATTGCCAGTCTACATTTCTTATCCTCTCTACATTGTCCGTTATCATTAATGTTGCTGTCTAAATAGCAAAACTCATCTTCTACTTTGAGTGTCTCATTTTCTAATCTAATTCTCTCAGCATCACCTGATTTAATTCGACTACATTCCATTATCCTCTTTTTTTGTTGATGTTCATCTTATACCCCCCTTTCAAGACACTGTCCACTCTGTTCAACTGCTCTTCTAAGTCCTTTGCTATCTCTGACAGAACTGCAATTTCATTGGCAAACCTCAAAGTACTTATTTCTTCTTCCTGTACTTTAATTCCTATCCCAAATTTTTTGGTTAGCACACTGGACTCGCATTCGGGAGGACGACGGTTCAATCCCGTCTCCGGCCATCCTGATTTAGGTTTTCCGTGATTTCCCTAAATCGCTTCAGGCAAATGCCGGGATGGTTCCTGTGAAAGGGCACGGCCGATTTCCTTCCCCATCCTTTCCTCACCCGAGCCTGCGCTCCGTCTCTAATGACCTCGTTGTCGACGGGACGTTAAACACTAATCTCCTCCTCCTCCTCCCAAATTTTTCTTTTGTTTCCTTTACTGCTTGCTCAGTGTACAGGCTGAATAACGTTGGGAATGGGCCACAACTATATGTCGTTCATTCCCTTCTCAACCACTACTTCTCTTTCATGCACCATCTCGTTTCCGTTGTGAATAGCCTTTCGCTCCCTGTATTTTACCCCTGCTGCTCTCAGAATTTCCAAGAGAGTATTCCAGTCAACATAGCCAAAAGCATTCTCTAAGTCTAAAAATGTTATAAATGAATGTGCGGAATCCAAACTGATCTTCCTCGAAGTCGGCTTCTACCAGTTTTTCCATTTGTCTGTAAGGAATTCGTGTAAGTATTTTGCAACCGTGACTTATTAAACCGATAGTTCGGTAATTTTCTCACCTGTCAACACCTGTTTTCTCTAGGATTGGAATTATTATATTCCTCTTGAAGTCTGGGTATTTCGCCCGTCTCATACATCTTGCTCACCAAATGGAAGAGTTTTGTCATGGCTCGCTCACCCAAGGCCATCAATAGTTCTAATAGAATGTTGTCTACTCCAAGGGTCCTGTTTTGACTTAGGTCTTTCAGTGCTCTGTCAAACTCTTCATGCAGCATCATATCTCCCATCTCATCTTCACCTATGTCCTCTTCCATTTCTATAACATTGCTCTCAAGTACATCTCTCATGTATAGACCATCTATAAAGTCTTTCCACATTTCAGCTTTCCCTTCTTTATTTAAGACTAGTTTTCCATCTAAGTTCTCGATATTCATACAGAAGATTCTCTTTTCTCCAGAGACCTCTTTAATTTTCCTGTAGGCAGTATCTACCTTTCCCCTAGTCACATATGCTTCTGAACCCTTGCATTTCTCCTCTAGCCATTTTGCACTTCCTGTCAATCTCATTTCTATACATTGGTATTTCCTTTTCGCCTGCTTCATTTACTGCATTTTTATATTTCCTCTTTCCTTCAATTAAAATCAATATCTCTTCTGTTACCCGAGGATTTTTACAGTCCTTGACTTTTCACCTACTCGATCCTCTGCTGCCTTCACTATTTAATCTCTCAAAGCTACCCATTTTTCTTCTACTGTATTCCTTTCCCTTGTCTTGTCAATCGTTCCCTAATGCTCCCTCTGAAACTCTCAACAGCCTCTGGTTCTTTCAGTTTATCCAAGTCCCATCTCCTTAAAATCTTATCTTTTTGCAATTTCTTCAGTTTTAATCTACAGTTCATAAACATTAAATCGTGATCAGGGTCCACATCTGCACCCGGAAACATCTTAGAATTTAAAATCTGGTCCCACAATCTCCGCCTTAACATTACATTATCAACCTGAAACCTTCCGGTGTCTCCAGGTCTCCTCTGCGTATACAACCGTCTTTCATGATTCTTTAACTAAGTGTTAGCGACGATTAAATTATGCTTTGTGCAAAATTCCACCAGGCTGCTTCCTCTTTCATTTCTTTCCCCAAGTTCATATTCACCTACTATTCCTACTTCTCTTCCTTTTGCTACTATCGAACTCCAGTCCCCCATGACTATTAAATCGTTGTCTCCCTTAACTATCTGAATAATTTCTTTTGTCCCATCACACATTTCTTCAAACTCTTCATCATTTGCGGAGCTTTTAGTACTGAGATAGGTGTGGGCTTCGTGTCTATGTGGGCTACAATAATGCGTTCACTATTTTATCCATAGTAGCTTATCTGCGTTCCTGTGTTGATTCATTATTAAACCTATTCTCGTACTACTCAAGCTTTCAGAGCACTCACTGTTTCGGAGTACGCGGATACAATTGTTCCATAATTAGCAATCATATACAACAGTTCGCTCGTCGAATGATCCGTACCTAAAGAGTGGAAAGTTGCACAGCCACACCAGTAACCAAGAAAGGAAACGCGAGTAATCCGCTTATTACAGACTCACATCGCCAACGTCGATTTGCAATAGGATTTTGGAATGCAGTCTGTCCATACATTATGGGCTACCTCGAAGAAAACGATTTATTGACAGGCAACCGAAACGGATTCAGAAAATATCTTTCTTGTGAAACTCAACCAGCTCTTTATTCTAACGAGATTCAAATGGTTCAAATGGCTCTGAGCACTATGGGATTTGACTTCTGAGGTCATCAGTCTCCTAGAACTTAGAACTACTTAAACCTAACTAACCAAAGGACATCGCACACATCCACGCCCGAGGCAGGATTCGAACCGGTGAATGGAGCAGTCACGCGGTTCCGGACTGAAGCGCCTAGAACCGCCCGGCCAAATCAGCCGGCTCTAACGAGGTAATGAGTGCTATCGACAGCGGATGTCAGACTGATTCCATATTTTTAGATTTCCAGAACGCTTTCGATATCTTTCCCCAGAGGCGATTTCTAATCAAGTTGCGTTCCTACGGAGTATCGTCTCATTTGAGCGACTAGATTCGTGATTTCCTGTCAGAAAAGTCACAGTTCATAGTAATTGACAGAAAGTCATGAAGAAAAGCAGAAGTCTCCCAAAGAAGTGTTATAGGCCCTCTGCTCTTTCTGAACTACATAAAAGATTCAGGAGATAACCTGAGCAGCCCCCTTAGTCTGTTTGCAGACGATACTGTCATTTACCGTGTTTTAAAGTCACCAAATGATCAAAGCAAATTGCGAAACGATTTAGACAAGATGTCTTTATGGTGCGAAAAGTGGCAGCTGACTCTAAGCTATAAAGTTTGAAGCCATCCACAAGAGTATTAAAAGGATTCCACTAAATTTCGGTTACATGATAAAACACGCAAATTTAAAGAACGTAAAGTCAACTAAATACTTAGGGATTACACTTACGAATAACTTAAGTTGGAACGACCACAATGGGAATGTCATCGGGAAAGCAAACCACAGTGCCACCTACTGGCAGAACACTTCAAAAGCGCAACAGGTATGCTAAAGAGACTGCTTACACTACGCTTGTCCGCCCTCTTCTGGAGTATCGCTGTATGGTGTGGGATCCGCATCACTCAGGATTGACGGAGGTCATCGAAAAAGTTCAAAGAATGGCCGCTCGTTTTGTGTTATCGCGAAGTAGGGGAGAGCACGTAACAGATATGATAGGCGAATCGGGGTGGCAGTCATTGAAGAAAAGGCGATTTTCGTCGCGTCAGAATCTTATCTACATAGGGAGGAATGATCATCGTAATAAAATGGGAAGGAATGACTATCGTAATAAATATGAGAAATCAGAGCTCGTGCGGAAAGATTTAAGTGTTCGTTTTTCCCGCGCGCTGTTCGAGACTGGATCGGTGAAGAAATAGCTTGAAAGTGGTTCGATGAACCCTCTGCCAGGCACTCAACTATGAATGACGCAGTGATCGTGTAAATGTAGATGCAGAATGTCTCCAGAACCATTTTAAAGATCGTACTGTGTACGTATGAACGCCCAGATGTGTTCATACGCAAATTAAATAATTTTTGTGGAAAGCAAGCTTGTCCTGTATCCACAACATTCAGCTCGTGTTTCGGATTGTGGAATGACAACACTTCCCACCTTCTGTTGTACATATTACTAATTTTTCATTATTGACCAATTTCTGCGGTAGCTAGCGAGCATTAGCGCGAGCTACCACGCCATTCAGCCACCAGCATACAGTGAGAACAGCAATCAGTGTGAGTCAACTGACGTGAGATAAGCGGCCATAGAGGCATCGTCTAACAGGACTGCAGTCTTTGTGCTGAAAGGACCGGGAGCAACACGTTTTTGTGCACTCAGCTGCTTCTGCTGTTATCTGTTAGATTATTGCCGGTGCTTATTTTACGTGATGTGGCTCGTACTGGACGGTATAGGCCTTAAAGTGGTTTTACATCCATATTACACAAGGTTAATTGTCGTAAGTTTTATGTTGGAGACTAGATAGCTACCAGCCGGTGGTCATGCACATCAGCCCCCACTTGAAAATGGGATTATAGACGAAATTGACCAATGGTAGAAAATAAACCATAAGGAGGAAAATGTTGTCATTTCACAAATGTAATACGACTGTGTATCTGCTCGAAGAAAACTAATAGGACTGTGCAGTCTGCAACAGCGTTAGGTGACATAGGCATTCTATAGATAGATTCCCGTTACCACAGCCAACACGAATGTCGCCGTGTACACGGTTGAGTCACAACATTGCACCTGATGACGCGGTGCCGACATCCAAGAACTCCTTCACGTAATCGACAACGGCTGTGAATGTCTACATTCTTACGTATCGTTGCACTTGTTAGTTTCCAGATATCCGCCGACTGGATCTCTCACCTGGACGAAATAGAGTTGATTCAGTGACATAAGACCTGCAGAGAGTCGGCGCTCTGTACTGGGACTGGCAGTCGACCCTCAACACAAACAAACGTGGCGTATTTTGAATACATAGACAAAAAGATCCATTATAGTATGATTACACGTTTGCCGAACAATCACTGGAAGCATTTGTACCCATAAAATACCTGGAGTAAGCCTATGAAGCGATTTAAAATGGAGGAGGAGGAGGAGGAGATTCGCGTTTAACGTCCAGTCATTAGAGACGGAGAAAGAAATCGGCGGTGCCCTTTCGGAGGAACCATCCTGGCATTTGCCTTAATCGATTTAGGGAAATCACGGAAACCTAAATCAGAATCCCGAAAGTAAGACAGATGCCAGATGGATTTGTTGCAAGAAATTTCTGGAAGTGTAGTCGACACACGAAGGAGGTAGATTTCAAAGCCCTCGTTCGACCTATGCTTGAATATTACTCCTTACTTTGGCATCCAACCCATTGACAGAGCCAATAGAAAAGATCCAAAGCAGCACGATCCTTTCATCCACTAAAAGCGAAAGCGTCACGGAGATGGTTAACCGCTTCTAGTGAGAGACACTGCAACAGAGAAAAAAAACTATTAACCTAAAATAATAGACAGGAAATGGGAGTGGGGAGGGCGGGGGAGGAGGGGGAGTGACAGTGATATACGAACTACCCGTGCCACACACCCGTAAGAAAGTTGAAAGGGATGTAGCGGAGGATTCGTACAGAGCTAAAGCACGACAGTGGAGTTGGTAACAGAAATGTTCAGCTCTGTTAAGGTTCAGGGCATGTGGAGTCTAGCCAAGCACTCTGACGTCTTGATCGTCCTCTTCGTGCCATTCGTGAATTATTCTGACCAGGCACAGGGTACCTCGCTGAAGGACACTCCCCTCCCCCCCCCCCCTCCCCATTATATACTGGTGAACATGATTTCCAATCATAGATTCCTGAGAAAATAGGTAAGAGTTACTTCAACATGTATTACAAGTACTATATAACGACACTTTCGTATTTCCCAGACCATAACGCTTCACTGTTCTGTTTTTGTTTTTCTAGCAAACACGTTTACATCAAGCGCTTGAAATGTTTCATTTTAGTAACAGAATACGTAAATGTCAATTTCTAGGCGGAGATTCGAAATCCAGTCCTTCTGCACAGTAGCCTAGAGTCTAATTTGGTGTTGCAGTATTATATATTTCTCAGAAACCTCTCTTCCTGTCCTAAACGGTGTCCAAAACCAGTGACCGATATCCAATTTATTTCTAACAACCGCGCAGACTGCTTACTTCATTCTATGATTCTTTTCAGAGCGTGACTTTAGAAAAGTTTGTTTTCTGTTGCCAAACGACAGCAAGTGAATGATTATTCTGTCACTTCCAACCGCATTTTCCCCATTTCGTCAGTCACTGATAACTGCGAGGGAACCTTAATAGCTGAGCGTCGCGTTTATATTATACTGTAGGCAGCCGTGTGTATTTCTTGAACTCCGTTCACGCACTGCTCAGTGCTCCTAAGAGAATCCAGAGGCGTAGCCGTAGACTGCCGATCACGACCGCGAAACATTTCACTGCCTCCCACGTCATCCCCCGCACCGGAAATACCTCATGTGGCTTCTGTGGCACGACATGGATACGCGGGAGCGCTAGAACACCGCCATCTGCCTCTGAGAGCTAACTGCATAGCAGGCTTGACCGTCCCTGCATCTCGTGACACAGAGAAAAATAGACAGGTACTTGGGCAGCAAAAAAACCGACTAGAAATCTTCTCTGTAATTATGTGTATGAGTTGCATGCAAGTAATACTTTAATCTTAAACGGTACAGACAAGAAAAGAACAGAGGTTGGTCGAACATTTTTTTTTCTTTTTTAGCTAGAGTTTAGAATTTACCGTGTATGGACTTGCGTCGACCTATACTCTCGTACATAGTTAAGATTTTTATGCGTCAAAATTTAAAAATTTATTAACTTCAGTTAACCGTTGACTTCTAGTACGACTGCTGAGAGATAAAATGATTTCAACGCCAAAAAGTTCAATAGCATATGACTTTACACATCCGGATGTAAATATAAACAAGTGGCCAACATGAATATAAACAGTAATACGAGTGTTTACCAGCTGCCATATTTATTTACAACTTTTTCAGCAGCTCTTGGCCAGTCAGAAACAGGGCAATGATTATTGGAAGTCCGCGTGCATGCCGAGTAATGGCGGACATGAAATTTCATCACTTCTGGTATGGAAATAATTACTGTGCCGAAAATTATAATCTGATATTTTGTAAATGGTTTTAAGTAATTTAGAATAGTTGTGGGACTTATTACTCGCAAGATCAAATGAGTGACAGAGAAATAATGTTAATATGTCAAGGCAGGGACATTCCTTGTAGTTCATCTTAATTGGTTAATTGGTTACACCGTGGGGCAGCTAACGGAAGGGCTGCAAAGTTACGCCATCTATACATGACCGAAGTAACAATGCATCGTTCTTCTGAACAACAGAGGCACTGCAATATCGTATTTATTCGCCAACACCGGTCAATCCGTTATACAACTGATCGTTGTTCATAAACGCAACTGCGAATGCATTTCATATACAGTTATACTGTAGAACAAATTTTTTGTCAGAATGTATCTTCTACACTCGTATATAAATGGTACACAGCACGAAAATGTTCAACAGGACAACGTCTTTCCCATGATAGATAGTACTTTTTACCCAACGCTCAATATTTCTCCTTAATTTCGCATAAGACAAAATCAAGTCATTGCAGTTCACGATGACTGGGACGCAGTCAGTATTTCTTCTCGACGATATCCTGCGCCTTCAAGCATTTGCAAGACAGAACAGTCATTGATAAACAGGGTGAAAGAAGCTACTGACTGCTACTTCAAACCATCTTCATAGAAAAGTAAAAGTAGTAAGAATGTGTAAAATATAAACATGCAAGAGCTGCATGTCTTTGTGGGACAGTTATACAGGACTTTGCCGTACTGTTACAATTCGAAACAAAGTGAAGATCCATGTCAGCTGATTTTCAGTCAATTAGTTAATTTTATAATAAAGATTAAGAAGTCAAAAGCTCAACACTTCAAAGCTCTTTTTCCTTTCTTGATAAGTGAGAGGTAGGTTGTCAATATACGATTGCTCGTGGAGAGGAAGAAGATGGACCAAACCTGGATATCAATGAATCCGATGACAATAGCGAAGGAAACCAGTGAAATTTTGATTCGTTCAGTGCTATACATCTTTAACGTAACACAATTTTTTGTTCTATGATGCATTAGCTCTTGATGAGGTTCATAAAGTATAATTATTGCAGATATTGTATAATTCGTTCCTACTCCCAGCTGAACTTTCTCCCAAAATAGCCCGTGTCAGTGTAGACTGTACAATGACAAAAATTCTTTGCACGAGGGGCGTCCAATAAGTAATGAGACACTTTTTTTTTGACAGCAGGTCGGTTATATTCAGTACTCCCGTACATGATATTATTTCCCACTCGTTTGGCTACAAAACCCCATTTTTCAACAGAACCTCCGTTCAATGCGACGGTCTTTTGCCACCTTACTGGGAGGGCCTCTATGCCCGCATGTCGACGTCGGAACCAACGGCCTGCTGCATCAATAACCTTCTTATTATCCACATACTGCTTTCCGAGGAGTGCATTCTTCATTGGCCCTAACAGATGCAAGTGGAAAGGTGCGAGATATGGGCTGTACGGTGGATGAGAAAGAATGATCCAATGAAGTTTTGAGAGCTCCTCTCGGACGCGCAGACTTGCGTGAGGTGTTGCGTTATCATGGAAGAAGTTCGTTTGGATTTTTGTGGCATCTCGAATGAGAGCGTCCTCGAATTCCAACATTGTGGGACTCATGGCTGTAAGCGGCCGGCCGGCAGATCGCAGACATTCTGCAAGCGCCTACGAATACGTGTAATACTCCGGTCTGCCAGATTAAAACTGTGTGCCCGACCGAGACTCGAACTCGGGACCTTTGCCTTTCGCGGGCAAGTGCTCTACCATCTGAGCTACCGAAGCACGACTCACGCCCGGTACTCACAGCTTTACTTCTTCCTGTGAGTACTGTGCGCGAGTCGTGCTTCGGTAGCTCAGATGGTAGAGCACTTGCCCGCGAAAGGCAAAGGTCCCGAGTTCGAGTCTCGGTCGGGCACACAGTTTTAATCTGCCAGGAAGTTTCATATCAGCGCACACGCCGCTGCAGAGTGAAAATCTCATTCTTAAAAGAATCTCTATTACAGGTTTCTGCTTGGAACGCACCTGCGTTACAGACGCCATTTTGAATGGTACGAATAACGCCGCCACCTACCGGAACTACATGAAAGCGTAGAGGCGGAAGCGGGAATATTCCACGATGTCCCACAACAAAAAACATGTTCCATTACTTGTTGAATACCCCTCGTAGTTAGCCTGGAAGGTACGTTAGGGAAATTCACAGCAATGTTTTAGATATGCAATTTTGTCATATGATGACATGGTGGGAGACCAAGACTGTTATTTGAAGACAAATGTTGATGGTGTTGAGACAGCATCCAGCCACACATTTATTTTCAGTTCCTTTATTCAAAAGGTACCGTTACCGGTTTCGAATCATTACGATTCATCTTCAGACGGTTTTTATGCTTTCATTAAAACATGAGGTGCGTTTTTCTGCCGATTAATTGTGGTGAAATGTCGGTTTGGAGTGTTTGTTTTCACAGTTTTCGCCCGACAGATGTAAATACAATCTCACTGCATTCTTATCGTTGCACACGTAAATTTTTCTCACTAAACACTTAAAATTTGTCACAGAATATATTTCTAACATGCACCACATGTTGTTTGTAAGCACTTTGTATGTGTCAAAACATCATACCTCTCAACCAGTTTTAAAATACCCTCTACATAAAAACTTGAAGCCTGCTCCGATAACCAAGAATTAACTGTCGTTTTCACGTCGTCGTCATCACTGTAACGGTTGCCACTAAGGTGTTGTTTGAGGTGGAGGAACAGATGGTATTCGCTCGGCGCAAGAGCAGGACTGTAGGGTGGGTGGTCTAAAACTTCCCAGCCAAAACTGTCCAATAAATCGCGGGTATGAACTGCATTGTGAGGTCTTGCATTGTCATGGGGAAGGACAATTCCCTTTGTCAGTAAGCCGTATCTTTTGCTTTGAATCGCTCTGCGTAGCTTTCTCAGGGTTTGGCAGTTTGCTTCTGCATTGACAGTGGTTCCTCGTTGCATGAAGTCGACCAACAAAACATCAAGCCTCTCCCAAAACATCGACACCATGATTTTGCGCTGGGACAGAGTCTGTTTGGCCTTCATCTTTACAGGTGAGTGTGTGTGTCTCCATTCCATGCTCTGCTGCTTCGATTCGGGCGTGATACGCGAAACCCATGTTTCATCTCTAATTACGATATGACTCAAGAATCCGTCACCTTCTTCGTGATAACGAGTCAGGAACTTCATCGCACTCTCAAATCTTTGGTATTTGTGATCCTCTATTTGGAGTTTCGGGACCTAACGGGAGCACAGTTTCCTAAACTTTAGGTGTTCAGAAACAATATTGTAACGCACTGATCTCGACACGTCAGGAAATTCGTTTGAGAGACCTGTTATTGCGAAGTGCGTGTTCTCACGAATCCTCGCTTCAACTGAAGCCACCAAACCGTCTGTAATCAAAGAGGGGCGACCGGAGCGGTCCTCATCATGGACGTTGTCACGGACATCTTTGAATTCTGGTACTCACGCACTTTGCTTTACTCATAACAGTATCACCATACACTTCGCAAATCTGTCAATGAATTTCTGCAACAGACAGGTACCTTGGTGACAAAAACCGTATCACTGAGGGAACCTCACACGTGGCAGGCGAAAGCACAGAACAGGACCGTACAGGTTAGCTACAGAGCTGAAACTGAGCACAGTTGTTCCCGAGGCATGCCGGTACACGACGCACCCCCTCGTTGCAATATGCGCACGAAGTACTAGTGTCTACAACAAAATGGACTTTACTTAAAAAACACGTCTCGTGCAACACAAAGTGTGAGCTTGGCTAGCATCTGCATTTGAGGTATAAGCATGTACTTGCCGCAGTGTTTCATATTTTTCTTCAACCCCTGTACCTTGCTGCGTTGATTCCATACAAACGACGGAACGTGACTTACTCTAGCAGTGAAGGATCGCATGAGCACCTGCTTTCTACACTATCTGAAGCGCTCCCAAGCGACCGGTGTGTCCTTTTAAAGGAGTTGCGATGGCCTTAACATAACTAGTTTTTTTTACGTAGCAGGCAGGAAGAGGAGATGAACGCAGTTAAAGGGCGTGGCTAAGCCTTCCGAATCCTCGCTCCAGCTTGCTCCCCCCAGAACCCCTATCCGGGTCAGAAGGTCAAGTGTTAGCTGGAGGGTGAAACCAGCGCGCCACACATCCCAGACATAAAAGAAGCCTTTGCGCGCTCGTGAATGGCGAGAGAGCGGGCGGTGTAAACACGGGGGCGCGTTCCATTCTTACGGGAGCAATTAGCGCAGCTCTTGAAGGTCCCTCTCCCTTCTCCCTTTCAGGCTCGCGTCGCCTCGCTTCGCCGCACCTCACCTGTGGCGCTCCAGTGACGCGGCGCAGAAAATGAGTCAGCGCGGCTCAGCTGATACGCCTGCCCCCACCTCTTCCTCCCGTTGTGGTTCGCGCAACATTGGTGTCAGGTAGCAGTTGTGTTTTAGAGCCGCTGATCAGGCTCTAACACACACTTCTCGCGATGATGAAGTTGGCAACAACCTGAAGCTATGTTTCCACGGACCACAGAAATTGCGTTGCCGACAATATAGCCCAACAATGTAAGCCGGTAACATTGCCGACCACACGAATTGCAGCCAAATGTTCAGGAACACTACCGAACACTATTGCTCGGCAATAAATTTCCGAGCCTGAAATGTTTACATGGTTTGTACTAATTGGACGAAAGCGATTTGCAGCAAATGGATAAGGGTCTCCTAATTTTGCACCGGCCGGTGTGGCCGTGCGGTTCTAGACGCTTCCGTCTGTAACCGCGTGACCGGTACGGTCGCAGGTTCGAATCCTGCCTCGGGCATGGATGTGTGTGATGTACTTATGTTAGTTAGGTTTAAGTAGTTCTAAGTTCTAGGGGACTGATGACCACAGATGTTAAGTCCCATAGTGCTCAGAGCCATTTGAAACTAATTTTGCATTCCAAAAGGATGAAAATTAGCAAGAGAAAGAAACATCGGCATTGTGAATGCGTTCTCATTTAAAGTAAGCGAACTGTTTCCGAAACTTTAAGACGTGAAATAATGATCGATACGAATCTCTTATAGTACAATAGGAAATTCAATCGCAGCTGCGAATACGGACAACCGTCACCAATGTAATGAAATGACGACAATGAATATTTGTACCAAACCGGGACTCGAACCCGAATTTTCCGCCTGTCGTGATCGGTCGCCTTGCCATTAGGCACCATTAGACAGAAGACTAACGACTAGGCAACCGCTCATGATAGTGGGAAAATCGGGTTCGCGTCCCAGTCTGGCACAAATTTTCATAATCGTCATTCCATTATACCGTCGATGGTTCTCCATATTCGCAACTGCGAATACATTTCATGTATTTCATAACGCCTGTAGTCGCCGCAGTCGCAGGCATGACCGAAGGAACACTACATCGTACTTCTGAACAATACAGACGCTGCTCTCTCGTACTCTTGTAGGACGTTGAAACACGGTTTTGAAGCCACAGTTAAATACGTATTTAGTTATTTCTTTGTATTATGACTTCACTCTATTGCGAAGCGAATCAAAACACAGTCTTTGATGCTAATAAATTCATCTGTGGTGTACAACATACGTTGTTAGTTGTATGACGTTTATTTACAAGTACAATAGAGTTGTGACTGTCGGACTCACTGTTCCAAGGATATTACGAATAAGACATTTCACAGTGGAACATCATTCTTGGACTTGTAGTAAAACTTGAAGTTATTATATGTGGCCGTTACAGTAGTGAAACATAGTGCCAAATGACGATCGGCAGCCGCCTTCCACTGTAAATATTGCTGAACTAAGCATATTGTCGAAAGCATATGCCGAAAGCATATGCTAAACAACATTAAAATTAAATAGAGGCTGCCCGCACAGATACATGTAGAAAATGACGGTCGGCAGTCGCCTTCCACTGTAAACATTGCTGAACTAAGAACATTGCCGAAAGCATGCGGAAAACAATATTAAAATTAAAAGGAGTCTGCCCGAAAAATAAATAACTACTCCTCCAGTGAAGGTAAGTATTGCTAAAAAAGTAACGAAAAAAATATTTTTTTACTGGGGCCACAACTTTGCTTCCGCCGTTTTTTCTCAAAGTTCGATGCTTCATTGTGAGCATCTTAAAAAAAATTACGTTTCAAAATATTGTCCATCGCTGGCCATTGCTTTCTCCCATCTTTCGGGCAGCATACGAATCCCGCTGCGGAAGAACTGGGCGCCTTTCGAGAAGATCCATGCATCGGTCCAATTTTACAATTGTTCATGTGACAGGAAGCACTGGGCAACCAAGTCGTGTCCCATTGAACTAAAAAGTTGTTAGTCAAAGGGGAAAATGTCTGGAGAATACTGGGGGCGGGGTAGGACTTCCTATTCCAACGTTTCCAAGTATGTTTTGGAGGGTTTTGTGACATGGGTTCGAGCACTGTCACGCTGCAAAATCATCTTTTCATGTCTGTCGCTGTAGTGTGGCCGTTTATCTTCCAGTGCTCGGCTCAAACACATCAGTTACTGTCTATAACGATCTCCTGTTATTGTTCTCGTCGGATGCAGTAGCATCGAAAGCTTTCTCCCTTTCACAACCATGCCGGTCTTCAACGTCAAAATCATCGTTATTGAAGCATTGAAACCATTTTGTGCAAAGTTCTGTCACTATCAGGAGTCTCATCATAGGTCTCACCCAACTTTTTATGAGCTTCAGCCGCAGATTTCTTCATATGAAAGCAGAAAATTAAAACCTCCCGCAGATGACGAGAATTGGGCTCGTAAGTTGACATATTCAGCCGAGAATAACTTTAAGATGCAATCAAAAATCGACTAATATTCTGATGGCGTTATGTTCTCAAATACCTAAGCTTACTGTATGATACTTACGAGCTACGACTTGCACCACTCCTTTCCACTAATGCTGTCTACTGCAAAACGGCGGAAGCAAAGTTGTAGACCTAATATCATTGTTTCTACAGCTGAAAACCTTTACAGTGTGAAGATGACAATACAGCTGAAAAAGAATAACAACTGCTAAACAAAGGACTATGAGTAAAAATAATTATTTTGAATGTTTTTCAACAGATTCAAAGATATATGTAATACATAGTTCAGGCACACAATTCGTTTCGTCAATTCCTTATGTATCATTTATCTTTACATGACAGCAACGGGCAAACTAAAAACTGAGTTAATCAATCCAGCTAAAAATGCATTCCAAGACAAGAAGAAAGAACGACACACCACGAAGGAATCACCCGAATGGACGGAAGTCGGTAGATGTGACGTACGTGTTTGGGCAAACAAACGATTATAATTTCAGAAAAATTGGATGATTTATTCAAGAGAAAGAGCTTCACAAATTGAACAAATCAATAACACGTTGACCCACCTACGGCCCGTATGCTAACAGGTATTCGGCTTGGCGTTGATTGACATAGATGTTGGATGACCCTGAGGGATAGTGTGCCAAATTGTTAAATCTACATCTTCGTACATCCATATTTAAATTGGATTATGGTGGGACACAGCTGGTATAATTTTTATTAAATATGAAACGCCTCCAGCTGTACTTAAGATTTTATATTTATTTGGGTACTAGTTTCGACGTTGCGTCAACATCATCTTCAGGCCGGTACACTTTGATGAAATCAGTTGTGTGTGGCTGAGTACTAGACGTCCGCGGTGAGACCAATACGTGCTCTACATGGATCATGGATCATGAGAAATGTCTCTCCTGACCATCACTCCCGGTTGTCGGGCCGTATGGTGGGTGACAGCCACGTTGTGTCTCACCGCTGTCTGAGGCGTCTCAAGACATGTTTTCGTTATTTACTGGGGTCATTTCGAAGCGAGACTTATCACTGAAGACAATACCACTCCAGTCAATGAGGTTCGAGGCCAAAGACGTGTCTGGAGACGCCTCGGATAGTAGTGGACCAACGCGTTTTGACCTGCTCAAACTGAAAAGCTCTTTCTCTTGAATAAATCATCTAATTTTTATGAAATTGTAATAATTTCTTTTTCTGTACATGTACATCACATCTACCGATTTCCGTCCCATTTGGATAATTCATTCGTGGTGCCTAGTTTCTTTTGTCTTATTATGTACTCTAATGTTGTACGACGAAATGAAAATATTGTTTACTTACACTATACATGTCATGTAAAATCACAGTACCCAATGAAGATTAGATACGTTCATTAACTAAACAATCATTTGTTTTACATGAAAGATGGACTTCTTAGATAATTAATTATTTAAAAACATATTTGCAGAAATTGAAATTTGTCACTAATTTTCTTAAATAACATTAAATTTGTTTTACGCACGTATAATTACCACAAGACTTGATCTGATAACTATAGTAAAACTCTTAGTATTCCTTCTCTTGCCATGATATTTAAGACATCTTCTCCTGTAAAAAAAGAGGATATTAAGGCTAAACCGGTCAACCTTCATTGCCGATTGTGTGACGCAAGTGAGTCTTCACTCGTTTCATTGTGGAGGGGGAGGAGATTAGTGTTTAACGTCCCGTCGACAACGAGGTCATTAGAGACGGAGCGCAAGCTCGGGGTAGGGAAGGATGGGGAAGGAAATCGGCCGTGCCCTTTCAAAGGAACCATCCCGGCATTTGCCTGTAGCGATTTAGGGAAATCACGGAAAACCTAAATCAGGATGGCCGGAGACGGGATTGAACCGTCGTCCTCCCGAATGCGAGTCCAGTGTGCTAACCACTGCGCCACCTCGCTCGGTCATTTCATTGTGGAAAATGACCTCTCATCTTCACATGGTGATACTGGCAGAGATCCAAGCACACGCAAAAGATAAAAGATACCGTGTGTGTGGATAGAAGTTCTTATCGTAAGCATCAAAAATCAGCATAAGTTTATCAGGTAGGAGAGACTTTTCTTGATAACACCATTCCTCACTCCGTAATGTTATTCTGCTTCCAGTTTTGTTAGCGATACCCCATTCTCAAACTAACTTTCAGTTCAGATAGCTTGTCGAAATTTTCCTGAGGGCAGTTAATGGTAACGACTAGACTAAAGATAAGAAATCCATGCTTCGATGAAATTTCTTCTCCACATTTTAAATGAGTCCACCCTAGCTGTTAAAAGTACTGCTATTCTGTAATACACTTCAGCAGAGGTCGTGTGGATGGTTGTCTCTTTCAGTTTGTTTCTTTACCTGTCTAGGTACATCGATAACAGATTCAAGGTCTTCTTTATCTGAGATGGATGAATTTTATCAAATTTCTTTTGAAATAATTTTTTCTCCTGTGTTTTTGTCATTGAATCAACTGTTGATTTTAATGTTTACTTATTTGAATTGCAGCAATTGTGCTTAAATTCGCGAGTTATAGACGACTGCAAATAAATTTTGCGGTGTATCCTGCAATCAAAGTCTCTTTCGTTATGGTAACTTCTAAAATCAGGATCTCCATGAAAACGCCTGTTTTTATATACCTGGGTTATACTCTCAGACTCTGGTATTATTCATTTCCTCTCCTAATAATACCATATAATTGTAGTTTCTCCGTGCATGTTTGCATATTCTCACCTCATGGGAAGTAAATTCATGCATATTGCATATTTTGATTCTTTACGCTCAATATGACCATATAATGAGATGACGAAAGTCATGGGGTACCTTCTAATATCGTGTCGGAGCTCCTTTTGCCAGGCATAGCGCAGCAACTCGACGTGGCATGGACTCAAAAAGTCGTTGGAAGTCCCCTGCAGAAGTATTGAGTCATACTGCCTCTGTAACCGTCCGTAATTGGAAAAGTGTTGCCGGTGTATGATGTCCCGTAACTTTTCGACAGGATTCATGGCGAGCGATCTGGGTGGTTCGGTAACATGGCGCATCGTAAAAATTCCATCGTTGTTTGGAACATGAAGTCCATGAATGGCTACAAATGGTCTCCAAGAAGCCGAACATATTTCCAATCAATGATCGGGTCAGTTGGACCACTAAACACAGCCTATACCATTATAGAGGCACCACGAATTTGCACCGTGCCTTATACATCTTGGGTCCATGGCTTCGTGGGCTCTGAGCTGCACACGAACTCTACCATCAGCTCTTATCAACTGAAATTAGGATCATTCTGACCAGGCCACGCTTTTCCAGTCGTCTAGGGTACAACCGATATGGTCACGATCACAGGAGAGGCGCTGCAGGCGATGTCTTAACGTTAGCAAAGGCACTCGAGGCGGTTTTCTGCTACCACAGCCCATTAACGCCAAGTTTCGTCGCATTGTTCTGACGGATACATCCGTTGTACGGCCCACATTGATTTCTGCGGTTATTTCACGCAGTGCTGCTTGTCTGTTAGCACTGACAGCTCTACGCAAACGCCGCTGCATTCTATCGTTAAGTGAAAGCCGTCGGTCATTGCGTTGTCCGTGGTGTGAGGTCATGCCTGAAATTTGGTATTCCCAGCACACTCTTGATACTGTGGAGCTCGGAATATTGAATTCCCTAACGATTTCCGAAATGAGATGTCCCATGCGGCCGACCATGGTGGCCGAGCGGTTCTAGGCGCTTCAGCCCGGAACCGCGCGACTGCTACGGTCGCAGGTTCGAATACTGCCTCGGGCATGGATGTGTGTGATGTCCTTAGGTTTAAGTGATGGTAAGTTCTAGGAGACTTATGACCTCAGCTGTTGAGTCCCATAGTGCTCAGAGCTATTTGAACCAGTTTGTTGTCCCATGCGTCTAGCTCCAACTATCATTCCGCGTTCAAAGTCTGTTAATTCCCATCATCCGGCGATAACCACATCGGAAACCTTTCGCATGATTCACCTGACTATATGTCCGCCCCCCGGTAGGTGAGTGGTCAGCGCGACAGAATGTCAATCCCAAGGGCTCAGGTTCGATTCCCGGCTGGGTCGGAGTTTATCTACGCTCAGGAACTGGGTGTTGTGTTGTCCTAATCACCATTATTTCGTCCCCATCGACGCGCATGTCGCCGAAGTCGCGTCAAATCGAAAGACTTGCACCCACCGAACGGTCTACCCGACGGGAGGCCCTAGTCACACGACGTTTTACTACTTGAATACAAATAAAGCCTCCGCCACAGCCCTGTTGCATCTTGTGTACACGATACTACAGCCATCTGTATATTTGCGTATCACTGTGTCATGACTTCCGTCACCTCAATATATGTTACACATTAATCCTCCATATTAATCATCTTTTTCTACGTCCAGTGCGCATATACTACTCTATTGTGCAAAAATAATGCATTTTCTGGGTTTTGACCCATTAAACGTGGAATTCATAAAGAAGGATAAACCATTTTATTCGACAATGATGTAGGAGTTTTCATCAAGCAGAAATATAATATCGTTACTTAGGAGTGTTGTATTTTGGCAAACCAGTAAGAAGCCGTCATGCGCTCCAATCTCCCTTCACCCTCCAAAGCCATTGCACCTTCTTCTTTTCTCAATTTGGATTTGAGCGAAGAAGTGATCAGGAATGGTGAATGGGAATTTTTGGGACACCGATATTGTTACCGACAGAGCTCTTGGAATAAACTGGTCTGATATTGTTCTGTTCCACAGAAAAACTTTAAGTGTGCTTTTTTGGTCATTTGATGGTGCATGAACGAGTGCATATTTTAAGGTCTAATTGTCCGTGGAATTCCAGGCTTAGTTATTATAGTATTACAAGTTCGTAATTTGATTTAGGACGAAAGGGAGGGGGGGGGGGGGGGAATACAGTGCGCATTCGACCCGGACGAATTCAAGCAGCCAGCCGAAAAAAAGTCTTGTAGAAACGACCGAACTATAGAATGTCCTGTTATCACAAGCACATCCCCGTCGCTCCGTATCGGAACTGGTTTTCATAACTGAATACGACCACGGGCGATATTTTGCCATTTGGCTATTTGAGCTACAAATGACAGAATTTTGAGCATTTCTTTTTTTTTCTTTTTAAGAAATGCAACCACAGCCATTTGGTCGATAAGTTTGTTGATAGACGCCATTTTTTGGCGACACAGACAAATCGAAGTCTATTTTTTGGACGGACTTTAATTTAATGTTATTTCTAATTGTGTTTATCGCCCGCTGCCTACCCGAAAGTTCTACCAGTTTCTAAATAAAGACTCCAGTGCTAACAATAAACTGCTACAGATAGCTTGTAATGTTGTTGCTTAATTTGTTCTGAAAGCGGTGCTGATATTCAAGACAATAAAAGCGGGTTAAAAGTTGTGAGCTATCTGCGGAAGTTAACCTTGTATTACTGAGCAACTGTTTCAACAGGTATCCAGTCTAGCTTACCAAATTCCCAACCACACTAACATTAATTAGAATCTGTTAGTACTCATCTTACGATAACCGGTGAATATATATATATATATAAGACAATTTAAATAAAAAGAAATAAATCAGTTTATATTTGCACATTAATTTTTACATTGATCATTGTGCGGTTAAAATTTCAGCATATTAAACTTGATTCATAACTAAACTGGTGCCTTATTTAGGATTGTGGAAATGTGAGTTTGTAATCTTACGGAACACATCAAATATGGAGTCAAGATTGGGAGACTGCATACAACACTGCATTCATAAAATAACACATAAAGAACGTTGAAACATATGCAAGAGGAAATTAACCACAACCAACCGATTCAATTTTCTCCCAAAGAAGTTACGTTCGTAGCGCAATCCTGTCCGTCATGAAATTACCACACACTGGTATACTACATTCATACTAACTCTCTGTGAAATCTTCCCGAAAAGAATAGCTGAGGGCTACTTTGATGCTTACACCACATGCTTCGCGTGGTCAGCTTGGTTTACACAAAGAGTGTAACTCCACAATAATTTTGATAATTAAAATAAATTACATCGAAACACATTTTACAAAAGAAAAACCTCGAACTGGTTACTATCGTCTTACTGTTAACCTGATGGGTCAAAAAATTGTATAAGCACATGGTACTGGTCTCACGAAGTACACCCCACGTGGGTTGAAAATAAAGAAAAGTTGCTATATTGAAAAATATTGTCAAGACGAGACGTTGTAATCTCACTCACATTCGCATTTAAGATTTATGTTCTTAGTTAGAGTTACTGATCAACACGTGGTTCCACTTAACTCACAAAGTAGTGACAAAGCAACTACCGGAAGATATTCTAAACTTCACACTCAAATTACACTGCGTTGCAATTTAAGATAACATTAGATATTTTAGAGCTAAACCTGGAATAAAGGTGATTAAATTTTCAGTTAGGCTGAACTTAAGAAATCCATTGTCCTACGGACTTAGCAGACACGCGCTTAGCCGGAGATCTTACCACTTCAGACGCTCGCCGCAGACAGATTGACCTGCGCTCCTACCGAGCGTGCTTCCCAGATACAGACGGAAGTGACCAGAGAGGCAGCTTCCTATACCAACATGACAAGGGACGGACAGGACCATACTAAGAATAGAAACCTCTTTGCTTCTAGAAAGCGTAGCTACCTGTTCCGACGTTGGTCCTACTGTTCTCTAGCAGACAGGCTTGTCTGCTACCATCCAGCATGCAACTAGAAATACATTTGCTCATTCATCCTCTCACACTGAAGGGAAGGGGGATGACAGTATCTTATCATATACAGCATATAAAAGAAAGCGGATGTAGGTTTCGTATAAGACTGTGTGACATGAATTACATATAAACTGTGTTTTAAAGTGTAGTAGTGTGACAGATCGTTCTTGTTTATGTGTAAAAGTAACACGTTTCACGGCTCAGTCTCCTCCCAGATAGTCAGAAACACCACAGTAAATTTAGAAGAGGAATTTATGCCGTAAATGACAACAGATTTAAGAAATTAACATGAAAGGAATCCAACAGAGACCTTTCAAGCTGAATGGGCTGTTGTAGTACTGCGTGCATGTTTTTAACTACTGTAACGCTGGTAGACGAATCATAACCTGCATCCTTCTTCTTTCTTGTTACAAACTTATCGATAATTAGAAACTATCACACCAGCACACAGTACAAAAACAATAAGTGAAGCACATCTTACATTTAATTCGACTGCAAGTAAGTAACTGAACTGATCGATGGTCTTGTTGACTATCGAGAGTGCGTATCCCGTTTTCGTCGTATGACTGAAAATCAAAATATCTTTCAGTTTTGCTACATGGCAACTAGACCGTATGTAATTTCATCTGCGTGATAAGGGGGGTCATGACGCCCCACCCCCCACCCCCACCCCCCGTCCCTTTGGCTATGTTCTTGAGCAACTGATCTGAGAGGTGGAAAAACCAAGACTATACCAGTTACAACGAGGTTGGCGATCACCCTTCAGTTACTGATTATTCATACACAAGGTTGATGGCTCAAATGGCTCTGAGCACTATGGGACTTAACATCTGAGGTCATCAGTCCCGTAGAACTTAGAACTACTTAAACTTAACTAACCCAAGGCTATCACACAGGTAGGATTCGAACCAGCGACCATAGCGGTCGCACGGTTCCAGACTGAAGCTCCTAGAACCGCTCGGCCAAAACGGCAGGCACTCTTCAGAGTTGACATCTCGTCGATATGCCCCTTGATACCTGACGTTAGCAGCGTTATGGTGGAAGGGCCCTGTAAATTCATCAAGGTAGTTTTAAATAAAAATGAAATGTAAGTAAATAAACACAACTCGCGCATTGGGTCTTAGGCCTGTTCCGACTGACCAACTACTGCCTACAAGGCAGTACGCGGAGCGACCTATCACCGTGAGACATTTGACCTGCATGTCGCCAATCCCTGCAGCCGTTACTGGCAGTAGGTGAATCCCGGTGATGTTGCCGCGTCTTTATTCGAGCAGCTCCTTATTTGGCCTTACGAGGACTGAACAGACTCCGACCAGACGTCCCTACCTCAGAAAAAATCTGAAGCGGCACCGAGAATCGACCCCGGTCCCTCCCCACCGAAGACAGCAACCCTGACGATTCGCCTACAAAAGCGGTAAAAAAATTATTGTCAGCGGTAATATTCTAATGTGGTTCACAAGCACAGCGATATAACCAGGAATTTCATAAATGAGATAATCTACTATCAGAGTTACGGGACTTGAAACGTGTTGTGTATAAAGACCGCAGTGAAAAAAAAGGAAAGTTGGTTAAGTTCTGCCCATGATCACGGAAACACAAGTAACGAAGCCTTGAAAAACATTATAAGTCTTGTCGACCTATACAGAATAAAAACTAAAAACTAAACTTCTCCCGAACAGGCCATGAAAGCCCAACGGGCACCGACCGATCACCATGTCGTCCATAGGCGTCACTGGATGCGGATATGGAGGGGCACGTGGTCAGCACACCGCTCTCCAAGCCGTATGTCAGTTTACGAGACCGTAGCCGCTACTTCTCAATCAAGTAGCTTCACAGTTTGCCTCACAAGGGCCCCTTTGCAGAATACAACACACAGTTAGAATACAACACACAGTTACTGGTTGGTGCTGCAGACCTTCTTCTACTACAACGGTAGCAACTAGAATGTCGGGTTTCAGACTGTAACCTCTCTATGCAGGCTAAGCCAAAATTCGCCAGTCGGAGGCCTCAGTGCGGTTCCTTTGCCAGATAACGATAAAAATGTGTGGTACAAAAATGTTCGACAAGAATCGTCATTCAATAGTTACAGCGTCCGCCCACTTAGGGCAGTGGATAGAGTTTTGTGTTAAGGCCTCCGTACATCAGTTTGTCAATCTTTATCACGTTCGCCAAATATTTGACCTTGTACGGTGCTGTTTCACGTCTTTGTCGAAGATAGAGCGTGTCTGAGGTGTTTGAAAGAAATGTGACTGATAAAAAATTTTACAAGATGGTGGACGTTGTTTCTTTTGACATTTCGCCACATATGTTTGTGAAAAATTGTTTCTTTACCATTTACCTCGCTGTATCGTTGAGTTTTCACAATGAAAACTGCGGCTAAGGATAAAAACAAAATAGCATTGGCATTTACCGAAATGGTAGAGGTTCCGAGTTTTTCCCAAGCATATATTACGCAGGAAGAGCTTAAGAAGAAAATCAGTATTCTGCCCACGACATATAAGTGAGAGGACAATACAATTAAAGGACGATGTAGGCTATATGTTCCCTTGTTGTCGTGTTTTAATGAACTGACATCAGAGTATCACGTAGAAGAGAACAAATTTCCACGTCCTTGTGTCTTCTTTTTCAAGTGATGGCGAATTAACTCTAAACAAATTATTGAAAGTTTCACTGTGCATTCGGAGAATGTAAGCACCAGGTTCCGAGTGTAATACTTCCTTCAAAAGATTTTCATGTGTATATTTCTCTCTCATTTTAAGCCATTCCCTGGACCAGAGCCTCCATTTCTTCTACTCCTTCTTTAAGCATAGTGCCAGAGTCAACGTTAGAAATGATTTATCTGCGTTTGTAGCCATTACTCGTAGTGTTAAAATACAGCAAACACGAACAGCATCTGCTTCAAAAGTGATGTTAAACTGACAATCTTGTTCGTTCACGTATAGGCTTGCGTGACAAATCTCAGAATAGACAAGAGCGAGTTAACGAGTTCGATTCTGGATCTAGCTGCATTTCTTCTTATTTTCTACTTGTCGTCTGACCGATAATGCTATAGTGTGCACTGTTTATTGAACGATATGTATCCTACACTTCCATTTTTTAAAGCTGAACGATACAGTTCTTGATCAGACCCTTTTTTTAATATTCATGCATGAGACGAAATTTTGTTAGAGACATTTTTGTACTGTTTGTATGAGATAGTTCTTTCAGATCCCCCTCACATGTTTTTACTTTTCTAAACCGTTCTTTGGCTTTTGGCACTTGCTGAATATTTGCAGATATAATTAGACTCCCGGAAAGAAGTGTGACTCTAACGGCAGAGCACTATTTCGTGCCCCTCAGACAAAGGAGAACCTCAACGTAACTCATAGGCCTTCAAAGGAGGTTCTGCCATGGACGATCGCTTTTCAAACTTGTCAGTGGTCCGTCACCGCAGGATTTTAGTGTAATGCGCCTTAGCGGAAATCTTCTGATTAACGTCGGGGTTATGCCTCCTATAGATACAATGGCTCCAGCAGCAAGGAGAAAGCTTAGAAACTGACGAGGTTTCACGCCCACAAGCGACTTGCCTCTTGATTAATTAGTTAACGACTATGCCACTTGAATATAATTAACCAAGACCATCAGGTATACTCATATATGACGAACATTGTTTCTTATGACTATTCTGCGGCGCAAAATTTCTTTTAAATAACAGTTAGCTTCCGGTCAGCCTACAGACCATAGGATATATTCTTTTATGTTGTATTAATCATTGACGCTTAGATAACTGGTGACCCTTTTATTTCATCATTAATACAATCAAGCGGCAGCATACACAGTCCCCACACATCAATAGAGGTGTTTCAAATATAAAAGAAATAGTGCTGTAGCGTCCTAGTGGGCGAATTTCGATTTAGTCACTTATAATGTTCCACAGCTTAGGTCGTAAATGTACGAATCACGTTTATGAAATTAATGGTTCTCTCATCCACTTCGACATTCTTCAAGACAACAAACAAATCGAATCCCCCTTAAGTATGTGCACAACTTACGAAGTGAAGCGGAATAATATTGTTTCACAGCTCAGATTACATGAGTGGGCGCTGAAGCACCTTCGATGTGAAGAAGAGGAAGCCTGAGAATGAGTGGGAAGCATTTACAGACAATGACAGAAAAAAATGGCTCTGAGCACTATGGGACTTAACATCTGAGGTCATCAGTCCCCTAGAACTTAGAACTACTTAGACCTATCTAACCTAAGGGCATCACACACATCCATGCCCGAGGCAGGATTCGACCCTGCGACCGTAGTGGTCGCACAGTTCCAGACTGAAGCGCCTAGAACCGCTCGGCCACACCGGCCGGCACAGTGACAGAGATACATACCGCCCAGCCATATGAAATACTTTCCACTTGGTGGACAACACGAGCAACATCTCGGCCATACCTCGGGAACAGCCTGCTCCATTAGAAATTTTGCCGAGTCATACATATATGGTAATATCACCGTGTATTACAGTCACACTGCAGCAATGTTGACAGCAATGTTGACTGCTGCCACACATTTCCATAAAATATGACCATGTAAACTCACCTTTACACATGTCGTCCTACTGACTCCACTTCGATTTGACATCTTTCGGTTGGGAATAGATTGCTAATGCAGAGATGCCGTTGCCACTATTATATATATATATATATATATATATATATATATATATATATATATATATATAATTAATTTAAAAGTATCAACTCAAAAATTCAGTGTCTCTGTACTAGTGTAAAAGGCATTACAGTTGTGTAAATGAATATATGATCCGTTCCAAACATAGGACATCATCGTCAAATGTTACGATATATCATAGCATCTGTGATACTCATATGTTTGTAAGCTCTTTGTATGTATCAAAACATGTGGTGCGTGGTAGAAATCTTCTCAGTGACAAATCTAAAGTGTTCAGTGAGAACAATTTGCGTGTGCAACAATAAGAATGCAGTGGGAATGCATCTACATCTGTTGGACGAATGTTATGAAAACAAACACTCCAAACCGACGTTTCACCTAAGTCACATGCAACGAAAATCTGTAACGAATCCATCTATGTGTGGCGTGTTTATAATTATGTATTATTTATATTTTAGGACAATTAATCTGTAAAATACACACCACATGTCATAAAGAAAGCGTGTAAATCGTCTGAGGATGAATCACAACGATTGGAAACCGGTAACAGTACCCTTTGAATAAAGGAACTGAAAGTAAATTTGTGGCTGGTTGCTGTCCTAACGCCATCAACATTTGTCTTCAAACAACAGTCACGGTCTCCAACCATGTCATCATATGGCAAAATTGCAATAATAAAAGTGTTTTGCATCGAGGCGGACCCACAGGTTCCATATTGTTAATGCTTCTCTCAACTGGGGTGCAGGGGACGGACAAAAATGTGGAAACATTAAGAACGAAAACACATTACCATGCCTAATACGGTGCAGGAAACCATTGGCATTCAAAACAGCTGCTAGTGGTCTGAGAATAAACATGGTTTCAAGGGAATCTTATACAATTCTTCCTGTAAAATAGTGCCAAGTTCAGGTAACGATGATGCAGGTGGACAGTGGTCACTAACCCTTCTCTCCAAAGAAGACCACAAAGGCTCAATAATATTAAGATCTGGTGACTGTGGTGGGCAGCGGAGAAGAGACTCTCGGTCCCCGTGTTCACAAAACCAGTCCCAGACGATCCGAGCTGTGTGAACAGGCACTGTCGTCTTGGAACACTCGAGCACCACTGAAGAACGAACATTGCACCCTGGGATGGACCTCATCAGCCAAAATGGTCACATAATCCCTGACAGCAACGCGACCTTGCAGAGTAACCATGGAGTCCTTAGGATACCACGGTATGGTTGCGCAAATCATCACCGAATCGCCGCTGTGTTTCACTTTTGGAACGTAAACCCTGCCAGAAGTTGGAAACAGTGTGGTACGAGACTCATCCGACCAAATGACAGTCGCATCCCGTTACGGGCATTTGCATCAATGGTGAGCTGTTTTGGATTTCCAGCCTGCGCAGCAATTCCCAGCTTATGTGGCTCCCTTCAGGTTGTTTTGATGGTGACAGGTTTGACGAGTGCGACACTGAGTTGTGCGGTGGCTTTTGCAGCCGTCGCCCTCTTATTTTTCGTCACAGCTCTCCTCACTGACCGTCTGTAACGACCACTTTATACACATTTTTGTTCGCCTTGTGAATTGTACTGGTGCTACGGACAGTTTTTGGCAAGTTGCGGAATTCGGATGCTGAGCAGGGAAAAGTGTGAGCCATCAACACTAATCCGCCAAGGTCGTCATAGTAGGAATGATGACTACAGATATCGAAGGTTTTTCAGCCAATGCTTTTCTGCTTTCCCGCCTAAGGAACACCAGCACAAATAACGAGGTTTCCTATACCACATTGATCCAATTAAGAATCACACACTGTTCGCAGGTCGCCCTCATTTATTTCGTCATTCTTCTGATCGCTTAGAGTTTTACAAAATGGGCAGTATTTAACAGATAAGTTCATCTGTATTTGAATTCGTACAAGCGTCCCGGTATCTAAAACAGTCATAAGGTGACTCGAGCAGAATGATCTCCTCCATAGCATCCTGCATGGATTCCGACAACATAGCTCATGTGAAACCCAAATAGCTGCTGGCCTAGCTGATGACAGGAAATGCCGTGCCGTTGCTGCCTTCCACAGAGAATAATTGTGTGTGACATTTCTGGCCCTTATGAACGAACATAAAAGGTATAGATGCCACAGTGCTGCCCAGCCAACGTAACAAAGACGGTTGCTTTCGCTCAAAACTTTCGGTCATCCAGTCAACTTGAGTCACCCCAGGACAATAGTTGTCACGAAGAGGCTGACCAGTTAGGCAGACACTGCTCTACGCCAGCACCAATCTCGTGTTTCTTAATGTGCATTTTGTATTCAAAGAGTGTAAATTCTTGCCCCATTCTCCCAGTTTTTTTATGAAATAAGCGACGTTCTCGTCCGTCACATTGGCAACAACACTGAGTCGCCCCCTACACGTAGAGATTTTGAAAGCTGAGAGCTCAGGCTGGAGATACAATTTTCATGGGATTTGTGTTCCGGCCGACCTAGCGACTGGTGACCCGGCCACCGTCTGGTGCCGATGGGCACGTACATTGATGATTTTGGGAAATATAAGTTTCGAATTTCACGGCAGTGCGATCCATACTCTGAACCACTCCCTACTTAATTCTTCCGGCACCCAACTTGAGTTGCCCATTTGACTATACTTGGTGATTTTGTCTCATTAATGTTGAACTTGCAAACTATTCAGATATGGACTACTTGTTGCGTTTTCTCCATGCTGTCTTCGATATAATTTTGTGCCTCCCCGTAGTGTTAGCATCATTTTTGTGTAAATTCAACCCAAATTTTTAGAAAACTTAGCTCTCTGTTAACTATTTATATATTGTGTCCAACAGTTATAGCAAATAGAAATCTGTTATATGTAAACATGATTCAGATTAGAACATCCTTTAAATTGTCCTACAACTTTCCGTGATTAGCCGACTCACTAATAACAAAGCTTGTTTTTCTCACTATAACAATGTTATCGTTGTGCACAGCGACCAAACTCAACGACCATTCTCTTATTACTCGGTGAAGGTAACGACCACTAACTCGTTTGACTATAAGTCGGTTTATTGTCTAGGAAGAGCTGTGTTGATTTCTCGTAGGATTTTAGTTAGCCGTGTGCTTTTCATGACTACTTGGCTCACGACCTTGCCGTATTCAGACGTAATAAGCAACAGCGTTTTACAGCAAATTCTTGGCATAACGCAGGTCTAGGGTAAGCACGCACACAAATAGCAATAAACTTTAAAGCGTTTAACAAGTATTCTATCATTTGCACATAATACTGCGGCCCTGCACAATAGTGTCTGGAAAGTCGTACGGGAACAGTACCTACGCTCTTCCATTCACAGAATGTGGAAGCTTATACTCCTGCTTACGTCAAACTTCGAGTGGCATTGAGCCAATGAGTGTTGCAGCCGTTCGAGTCTCGTTCTCCTGCATATAGACAGTATTTCTCTCGGATGAAATCTTTTTCACCGGAGATGGAATATTGAGTAGTCGCAATAATCATGTATGGTACGTTGAGAATCCCCACCCTACGGTAGCACGTGAAATAGTGACACCTGAAGTGCACGCTTTAGATCATCACTCAGCCGCAACTAGCTTCTGTGGTGTGCTAAGATGTTGTGTCACGGAGAATACATACAGGAAATTTAGATAATTTTTAGTTCAACAACAGGCCGGTCAGAATGTTTTCAGCCTTCTAGGCTAAAGTCTGTTGTTGTTACGACCGAAAGTAGGAACTGACATAGGCGTCCTTAAGCATCGTTGCAAGTCTCGGAACGTTCTTAAAACTTTCAGGCTCATTTGCATCTTTTCAAGTGGACTTATCCCACATGCACAGAAAGTTTCAAAAATTATGAATGCGCGAATATGTTGCACGTTGAACGTTCCTGCCAGTGAATCCAAAGTTAACTTGGCGGTCTTCCCTTACAAAGTTGGCAACAGCTTTAATAGTGATCTCATTCAGTCAATGGCCGGTACACCTGCACCATTCTGATTTCAAGTCAGGCTGCGACTCTTATTAAACCATTCGATCGATCAAATTGATATTAAGCACAGGAAAATATCTTTACAATACCTCTATCACAATATTTCTTGGACTTGCATGGCAAGTGTCACTGGCGGAATTAAAATATCAAAGGCACATAATGACGAGCGCAAACTGACAACATTTTCGGTCTACATGTGTTTACTCTATACATCTGTGTTCAGAAATTCACTCCACACCAGTTCGCTTGAAAAGTTTTGCACCTAATATACGTGTTATATAAAATACTTTTCAAGCGAACTAGGCTACCGAAATTGGGATGACGTGTATAGAGAAACCACCTGAAATTGTGAAATTCTCTAATTTCTCAACATTGTTTGTATTTAACTTTGAAAAGACATTTCCAAAAGAAGCTACACCAATAGCAATATATTACAAAAACAAAAGGATAATATCAGGCATTAAGAAATACTCTCGACCACTTAAGTGTCTCAGCTCCATGAAATAGACTTATAGTAGGGCACTGACTGCTTCAAAAACCTTATTTGATACCGAGAGAATCTAGAATGAAGAGAACAAACGCAACCCCGTCTGTAATGATTATGATGATGTTTGGTTTGTGGGGCGCTCAACTGCGTGTTTATCAGCGCCCATACAAATTCCCAATCCTTACTCGGTCCAGTCTCGCCATTTTCACGAATGATGATGAAATGATGAGGACAACACAAACACCCAGTCCCCGAGCTACACGTTATACGACGTGTCGTAAAACTTTTGTAAGGCTTAATACCTGATACTCTGAATCATGTGATGTGGGGGTCTCCATGGACTTCGGGGTCAGAAAACTGCTGTGCATAAGGAAACACTATCAGTTGATAATATGAAAATTAATTTATTAGTTATGGTGGGAAGTAACGTAGCTACAATAGTATAAGTGATTTCAAAACCTTTAAATGGAAACTCGTGATCCAGAAACATACATTTAGTTATAAAAAAAGTCGCCATAAGCATCACGTATACCTGAAAGAAAATCTGTCTTGAACGTCTCAGTTGAAGAGAAGTCATAAATTTAATAATAGAAAGAAATTAGACATTTATTCATAATTAGTGGGGGACGGACCAGGGTCGAATTAAGGAAGGAAACCAGTACAGTTACTTCTCGTCTAACTCAATGACAGAAATTTAGTTAATCAAATGAGTGACGGCTTGGCTCTAATAAAACAAGAAAAGAAACATGAAAGATTAGCTCCACCTGCCTAAGTTATGTTCCCCACTCTACACATATCGCTGTTAATTTAGCCCCATGTTATCTAACTTGAATCCCATCTCTTTTTCCTTCTAACGTCTGTTTCCTTCTAACGTCTACTCAGTGCTTCGCGTTGAGCAGTATTTTTACTGTGGCTGACTCGTTGGTTACTGCAGCAGAGCTTTTCCAGAAAAGAAAAAAATAATAAAGGTAAGAAGGAGGAAAAGTATATAGCATGAAAGTACTATGCGAAATGATATTTTTTTTATTTTTACTGTCGTTATTATTATTTCTTTCTTTCACTTGCAACTGGGAACTACCTTTGCCTCAATCGCTCTCAGTCTAAAGGTTTGTAAGGGTACCAGACATGGATTATGCTCGGGATTCAGTCGGAAGATAGATTTGTTCTCCTACTTACTTTTCTGGATAACGTTATGAGGTGTCACAAATATGGATCAGGACAGTCAGGAGAATACAGCATAGGCTTGCGAAAAGCTTCCCAGCACCAAACTTATGTTTCTTATTAGGAGTACGATCTTACAGGGTATGAGACGAAATTTGTGGCAAAACTGAGAATTTCTTGATAGGGCGGAAGCAGCTTGCTATCGTGGATGAAGGGTCATCGACAGATGTAGAAGTAAGCTCAGGTGTGCTCAAGGGAAATGTGTCACTATCCTGGCTATTCGAGTTTTATGTTAATGACCTGGTAAATCATATACACTATTTGCCGATGATGCAATAATCTGCAGTGAGGTGCAATCTGAAAAAAGCTGCACAAATATTCGTATGTTTATAAGATTTCAAACTGATTAAAGATTGGCAACTGACATTAAATGTAAAACTGTGCGCTTCACAAAATTTAAAACGTAGTACCTTAGGGCTACAATGTCAATGAATCATAATATGAATAGCGAGATATAACAATTTGTGGGGACATGAAATCAAACTATGACGTAGACTCAATCGTAGATAAATCAGGTGCAGACTTCGTATCGTAAGTAGGATATAGGGATAGGACAATTAGTCCAAAGGAGATTTCTTGTGGGGCTCATCATATGTAACATTTCTCAAGTCATCCCTTTTTCTCAGCAAATACTAATCGTACAGGGATGAATGTTGTATCATTAGAAAGGTTTTTTAACCAGCTTTTGACATTGCATATCGATTTTGTGCTAAAACGTACTATTTGTGGAAAATTTTGACATAAAAGAGACTTTTAACTATTATTGGCTAAAGGGCATCATGGATGCCCACCTCCAAACACATATTTTACGGAGCTAACTCCATTTATTTTACAGCACTTATTAACTGAATAATTTGTATACATAATTATCATGTATAATAACCGCGACCACTGCGGTAGACCACCTCTGCCCATCGCCGAAGTCGACTTTTCTAAATGAATATACTTCCCGCTACTACTACTAAGGCCTAACGTACTTACTGTAACTGGATTTCGTATACAATTATGTGCATGTAAATATATATACAATGATGTACCATAAATTCACGATTATTACTTCACGTCGTTCGGTTCGTTGTTAAATATATTTCCTTTTCATTCCTACACCGAGCGAGGTGGCGCAGTGGCTAGCACACTGGACTCGCATTCGGGAGGATGACGGTTCAATCCCGCGTCCGGCCGTCCTGATTTAAGTTTTCCGTGATTTCCCTAAATCGCTCCAGGCAAATGCCGGGATGGTTCCTCTGAAAGGGCACGGCCGACTTCCTTCCCCGTCCCTCCCTAATCCGATGAGACCGATGTCGTCGCTGTCTGGTCTCCTCCCCCAAACAATCCAATCCAATCCATCCCCACAACTACCCTTATGCTAATGACACCACTTATTCCAAATACTGTCATTATTTACAACTATAAAAGTACGAAAGTTTCGCACGGGTCTCCTTGTCCTGGAACATTGCTGAAGTGGGAGCACGGTATGAAATAGGACTAAAAGTGGATATTGTACATATACTAAGAAGGCCATCAATTCAAGTGCTTGTCTTCGGGAAATGTAACCGCTATAGTTACTCCTTGGTGTCATGCATTCATAGCACCAACACAGCAAGGCCATGCTGGCTAATGTTACAAGACCAGATCGGTCAGTCATCCAGATTGTTGCCCCTACTATTGCTGAAAAGGCTGCTGGTCCTTTCCAGGAGCCATATGTTTGTTTTGCCATTCCACAGATACCCCTCCAATGTGGCTGCACCTACGGTACAGCTACCTGTGTCGCAGAAGTACGCAAACCACCCTCATCTCGACAAGGTCCATGGTTCGTGAGGTGGTTCATTGTGGTAAGTTGCTATGGGACCAAACAGCTGAGGTCATCGGTTCCAGGCTTACACACTTCTTAATCTAACTTAAACTAACTTACGCTAAGGACAACACACACCCATGCCCGAGGGAGGACTCGAATCTCCAACGGAGGAAAATCGCGCGAACCGTGGCAAGGCCCCTTTAGACCGCGCGGCTGTTTAATAAAGAATGATCATAATTTTTTATGGTCATAATTTCTCGCGCTAAAATTTAATCTTACGGTATTCTGCTAGCTAAATGTGCAACAAACACGCCGTAGTAGTTTCATTATTAGGACTCCTAGGCCCGCCTGTGAGAGGCAGGCAAGGTCAGAGCGTCAGACATGTTCAGCATCGTCTGCCGCTGCAGTGGAGGTACCACGCGAGGAACAATATGCGGCTTTGAAATGCTGCTTTCGTCTCAACAGATCTTCAGCCGAGGCCGAAGGTGGTTTAAAATGTTTAAAGAGGGGAGACAATCAATTTTTAAGGAAGGTGGACCCGGTGCTCCATTTATTGCTCTTACGGAAGAAAGCGTCAACACTGCTGCTGTCATTGCGAGAGAGGATCGAAGAATTACCTTAAGATCACTTTCTGAAATTTCATTGGGTGCCACCCACACGTTGGTGACAGAAAAATTACACATGACACGTGTTTGTGCGCGATGGGTTCCAAGATTGTTGATTCCCGAACAAAAGGGCATTTGCGTGCACGTCTGCATGCAGTTTAAAGTTGATGTTAGAGGAAGAACCAGAGTTTGTTTCAAATGTAATCACTGCTGATGAAACTTGGCTGAATCATTTTGATCCTGAGAGCAAACAGCAAAGCGCAATGTGGAAATCTCCTATTTCACCAACCCCCAAAAAGCAAAACTGATTGCTTCTGCTGAGAAAGTTACGGTCATCTCATTCTTTGATATTCATGGAATGGTTTATCAGCATGTTGTACCTGCACAGACATCAGTAACTGGACAATACTGCCGGCCGGGGTGGCCGAGCGGTTCTAGGCGCTACAGTCTGGAACCGCACGACCTCTACGGTCGAAGGTTCGAATCCTGCCTCGGGAATGGATGTGTGTCATGTCCTTAGGTTAGTTAGGTTTAAGTAGTTCTAAGTTCTAGGGGACTGATGACCTCAGAAGTTAAGTCCCATAGTGCTCAAAGCCATTTTTTGGTCAATACTACAGGGGTGACCTGAAAACATTGTAATCCATATCAGGCACAAAAGACCACATTTCCGGGAAGCAGGCTGGATGCTGCACCACGATAATGCGCGAAAGCATATTGCCAATGTTTTTGTTGAATATCTCAAAAAAATCAACGTGAAGTGCATCCCTCACCCTCCCTATAGTCCGGATTTAGCCCCCTGGACGTTTTTTCTATTCCCTAACATGAAGAAACGCCCTCGTGGACGGATTATCAATCTGGAGCAGTGGTGAAGGCTGCGGAGGCGATTTTGGACCTCTCAACAAATGATTTCCAGCATGTATTTGAAGACTGGCAGGAACGCTGGGACAGGTGCATCCCATTCATGGGAAACTACTTTGAGAAGGACCATCAAAATTATGAGGATGAGCAAAGGTACGTTGTCAAAAAAACATTTATGATCATTCTTTATTGAACAGACCTCGTACGTTTAATTTTACAATAAGGGTCCACTCTGCTGTCCTCAGTTTCCTTTCGTATTGCCAGCCGGCCGCGGTGGTCTAGCGGTTCTGGCGCTGCAGTCCGGAACCGCGGGACTGCTACGGTCGCAGGTTCGAATCCTGCCTCGGGCATGGGTGTGTGTGATGTCCTTAGGTTAGTTAGGTTTAAGTAGTTCTAAGTTCTAGGGGACTTATGACCTAAGATGTTGAGTCCCATAGTGCTCAGAGCCATTTGAACCATTTTCCTTTCGTATTGCCAGTCTCGTGTGACACGTTTTGTTCGCGATAAATGTTCCGCTGACAATTGTGCGCAGCATTAGCGAGAAAAAGAAATGGCCGTCGCAGTGTGCTGACTTGGCGCTACAAGAGAGGCGTGTCCGCGTGACCCAGTGCCTCGCTACCAGATAAGGCAGCAGCCGGCACGTACGGCAAAGGGCAGCGTCAGCGCAGACGGCGGCGTCGCCCACTGTGTCAGCGCGGCCGGCCGCCAGCGCGTCGCCCAGCCGCGGCCCGCGGCACGCCTCCACATAAGGCGCGCCCCGCCTCTGATTGGCGGCCGCCGCCGCTACGTCACCGCGAGTACTACAGCCGCGCGGACCCGCTCGCGAGCTGGCGGCAGCGGCCGCTCAATGAGCACCTGTCGCCGCAGAGCGCCAAATCGTGGCAAACCAACAGAAACGAGTGTAAAGCCGTCGCACGCGGACTGTGCATCTAAGCGCGGCGAGTTCCCGAGCCGTAGCGTGCCAAAGGCACCTCGGGTAGGCTTTCCGAACGTGCAGAGCAATATCTAGTATTTCAGCTATTCTGAACGCGTGTGTTAACGTAGGCCACTGTGATGGAAGAATGCCACCTAGGTCACATAACGCCACTTCTCTCCAGTACAGAGTCGCGAGATGTCATACTGGCTTACTGTTGAACCCTTCTGTACATATGCCGTTTCTATGAAGTCTAGCCTTGAAAACCCATCGTTAATTGTACAATTTGCAGTAATGAAATGACAGGAAACGTGATACCGGTGATTAAAGAATAGTCTATGAATAAAGCTTTCAGGAGATGGTAAACTACAAAGTATAGTCGCAAAACATTCATGGTCATTCTGGCGCGGACTCAGATTTATATAGACTACTGGCAATTATGATACACCAAGAAGAAATGCAGATGATAAACGGGTATTCATTGGACAAATATATATGTGATTACATTTTCACGGAGTTTGGGTGCATAGATCCTGAGAAATCAGTACCCAGAACAACCACCTTTGGCCGTAGTAACGGCCTTGATACGCCTGGGCATTGAGTCAAATAGAGCTTGGATGGCGTGTACAGGTACAGCTGCCCATGCAGCTTCAACACGATACCACAGTTCATCAAGAGTAGTGACAGGCGTATTGTGACGAGCCACTTGCTCGGCCACCATTGACCAGACGTTTTCAATTGGTGAGAGATCTGGAGAATGTGCTGGCTAGAGCAGCAGTCGAACATTTTCTGTATCCAGAAAAGCCCGTACAGGACCTGCACATGCGGTCGTGCTCTATCCCGCTGAAATGTAGGGTTTCGCAGGGATCGAATGAAGGGTAGAGCCGCGGGTCGTAACACATCTGAAATGTAACGTCCACTGTTCAAAGTGCCGTCAATGCGAACAAGAGGTGACCGAGACGTGTGACCAATGGCACCCCATACCAGCACGCCGGGTGATACGCCAGTATGGCGATGACGAATATACGCTTCCAATGTGCGTTCACCGCGATGTCGCCAAACACGGATGGGACCATCACGGTTCTGTGAACAGAACCTGGATTCATCCGAAAAAATGACGTTTTGCCATTCGTACACCCAGCTTCGTAGTTGAGCACACCATCGCAGGCGCTCCTGTCTGTGATGCACCGTCGAGGGTAACCGCAGCCATGGTCTCCGAGCTGCATGCTGCTGCAAACGTCGTCGAACTGTTCGTGCAGATGGTTATTGTCTTGCAAACGTCCCAATCTGTTGACTCAGGGATCTAGACGTGGCTGCACGATCCGTTACAGCCATGCGGATAAGATGGCTGTCATCTCGACTGCTAGTGATACGAGGCCATTGGGATCCAGCACGGCGTTCCGTATTACCCTCCTGAACGCACCGATTCCATATTCCGCTAACAGGCATTGGATATCGACCAACGCGAGCAGCAATGTCGCGATACGATAAACCGCAATCGCGATAGGTTACAATCCGACCTTATCAAAGTCGGAAACGTTATAGTACGCATTTCTCCTCCTTACATGAGGCATCACAACAACGTTTCACCAGGCAACGCCGGTCAACTGCTGTTTGTGTATGAGAAATCGGTTGGAAACTTTCCTCACGTCAGCACGTTGTAGGTGTCGCCACCGGCGCCAACCTTCTGTGAATGCTCTGAAAAGTTAATCATTTGCGTATCACAGAATCTTCTTCCTGTCGGTTAAATTTTGCGTCTGTAGCACGTCATCTTCATGGTGTAGTAATTTTAATGGCCAGTAGTGTAGTAGAAAGTGCCGTGTTCCTGGTTCGTGTTGCGCCGGATCCAAATATTTTTTATCAACCTTCCTTTTTCTGACAAGTTCTGATACTTTCTTATTAACTCAATAGGAGTATATTCTACAATATTTGCTGCTATGTAAATATAAGTGCGCTCTTTCTCGTAAGTGAGTTTGTTCCATTGGCTTTATCTAAATACTGCATGCACTACTTGCAATAAGATATTTCGGACTTTCATGTTTCAACATCTGTATTTCACATGTATAGATTCTGCTACAGAATATAAACAGTCATCAAGTAAGGATAACCTTAGGGTTTCACTAAAAAGTGAGAACTATGAAATAATTTTACCTTACGCGGAGAACTTCTGTATATTAGTAACACACTGTTTGTAATTGAACTTTTATAAGCCGATGTCCTTCTTTACAGACGAATGGAAAAACTGGTAGAAGCCGACCTCGGGGAAGATCAGTTTGGATTCCGCAAGTGTTGGAACACGTGAGGCAATACTAACCCTACGACATATCTTAGAAAATAGATTAATGAAAGGCAAACCTACGTTTTTAGCATTTGTAGAATTAGAGAAAGCTTTTCACAATGTTGACTGGAATACTCTCTTTCAAATTCTGAAGCTGACAGGGGTAAAATACAGGGAGCGAAAGGCTATTTATAATTTGTACAAAAGCCAGATGGCAGTTATAAGAGTTGAGGGGCATGAAATGGAAGCAGTGGTTGGGAAGGTAGTGAGACAGGGTTATAGCCTATCCCCGATGTTATTCAATCTGTATATTGAGCAAGCAGTAAAGGAAACAAAAGAAAAATTCGGAGTAGGAATTAAAATCCATGGAGAGGAAAGAAAAACTTTGAGGTTCGCCGATGACATTGTAATTCTCTCAGAGGCAGCAAAGGACCTGGAAGAGCAGCTGAACGGAATGGACAGTGTCTTGAAAGGAGGATATAAGATGAACATCAACAAAAGCAAAACGAAAATAATGGCTGGTTCAAATGGCTCTGAGAACTATGCGACTTAACTTCTGAGGTCATCAGTCGCCTAGAACTTAGAACTAATTAAACCTAACTAACCTAAGGACATCACAAACATCGATGCCCGAGGCAGGATTCGAACCTGCGACCGTAGGGGTCGCTCGGCTCCAGACTGTAGCGCCTAGAACCGCACGGCCACTCCGGCCGGCTCGAAAATAATGGAATGTAGTCGAATTAAATCGGGTGATGTGCGGGAATTAAGTAAATGAGTTTTGCTATTTGGGGAGCAAAATAACTGATGATGGTCGAAGTAGAGAGGATATAAAATGTAGACTGGCAATGGCAAGGAAAGCGTTTCTGAAGAAGAGAAATTTATTAACATCGAGTATAGATTTAAGTGTCAGGAAGTCGTTTCTGAAAGTATTTGTATGGAGTGTAGCCATGGATGGAAGTGAAACGTGGACGATAAATAGTTTAGGCAAGAAGAGAATAGAAGTTCTCGAAATGTGGTGCTAAAGAAGAATGCTGAGGATTAGATGGGTAGATCACATAACCAATGAGGAGGTATTCAAAAAGGTTCAAATGGCTCTGAGCACTATGGGACTTAACTTCTGAGGTCATCAGTCCCCTAGAACTTAGAACTACTTAAACATAACCAACCTAAAGACATCACACACATCCATGCCCGAGGCAGGATTCGAACCTGCGACCGTAGCGGTCGCGCGGCTCCAGACTGTAGCGCCTTAGAACCGCTCGGCCACTCTGGCCGGCGAGGAGGTATTGAATAGAATTGGGGAGAAGAGAAATTTGTAACACAGCTTGACTAGAAGTAGGGATCGGTTGGTAGGACATGTTCTGAGGCTTCAAGGGATCACCAATTTAGTATTGGCGGGCAGCGCAGAGGATAAAAATCGTAGAGGGAGACCAACAGATGAATACACTAAACAGAGTCAGAAGGATGTAGGTTGCAGTAGGTACTGGGAGATGAAGTAGCTTGCACAGGATGGAGTAGCATGGAGAGCTGCATCAAACCAGTCTTCGGATTGAAGACCGCAACAACAACGTGTTCATGGGCACTGAAGTTCTTATTTATATATACTACAGATGGAACAACGTGACTAGCGCATTGTCAAGCGAGGAAATGTGTGTTTTAATGGTGCTAACTTATGAATTTTGGGCCCGTCCATTTCGCAAACACCGTGATATGCGAGCGAGATACAGCCGAAACCCCCGCTGGAACGCGCTGCGATCGCGTAACCACGACGAGACACGCGTACCGAATGCATAAGTCGCATCGTTTCTGACTGTGCAGCAGCACGTTGGACTCGGCACGCTCAGCGTTGACGTTCGAAGGCACAGACCGTGTGCCGATGGCTCAAGGCATGGTTCCTGCTGAGGCGATAGGATATGCGGCAAGATACGCGATGCGACGAAGAAGCAACCCGCATCGGCGGAACCGACTTAATGCCCCATAAACGATCAAACACTTCGTCCAGTGTTACCGTGTTTGACAAGTATTTGATCGTGTACAACGCTGTTTGACGTGCTTGTCGAACATAGAACGTGCCTATCGTGCTTGTCTGAAATTCTAATTGACGGAAAATTTGACAAGATGGCGAACGTTATTTGTATTGATGTTTCGCTGCATATCTTTAGTGAAAAACAGTTTTATCATAATTTACCTCACTTTATCGTGAGTTTCTGTAAGTGTGGGAAGTACGATTAAGAATAAAAACAAAATAATACAGCCAATTACCAAAATGATAGAGGTGTTGCAATATCCTAGCCATAAAGGGTGTTTCAACTGCCCCTGTAGCTGTCGTTCTATGCAAACCGCAATGCTATAGCTGAGCATCATGAATCACGCACATAGTTTCATATTCTCTCCCTCGCTACACGCGAACTAATTTACCTGCGGTAAAAATGAACAGGAAATTCAGTGTAGTTCAAGTTTGCTCTGAGATATGTATACGCTAGTGTCTGTAGTTCTCGAGTTATTCAATAAAAAAGCACTAAAGTTACCCCTCACTCACACTCAATCCTCATCGATCAGGATTTCTACTGTGTTGTTCGGGGCACTCCCTCCTATCACTGTATTTGCAACTGTACGAATTATTTCTCACATTTGACCGTTTTTGCTAGTCACTGACTGGTCATATTACACCACCGACTTAGTCGATCAGTTATAAATTGTAAAACTGACGATCGTGTGGATTTTATCTAACTATTTTGTGAATTTTAACAGCGTAAAATCAAGAATTACAATGTTGTATTCGTCGGATCTTCTGATTACGAAACTACTATATTTATAAGGGTTAAGTTTGGATCGAATTATCAACGTAATTAATTGTAAAGTTTTTTCGCTCGTTAACTTCAATGACACGTTTAAATTAATTATTGTTAACAAAGTCACTGGCTATGCTGGTGGCGTAATAAACCAATCAATAGAGACCAAAAAATGTCCAATATCGGGAATTGTTCGTGTAGTTGGGAATTTTTGTACAGTGATAGGAGGGAGTGCCATGAACAACATACTACAAATCCTAACTGAGATATGAGTGTGGGGTGGAAGTGCGTTTAAAGATCGATTTTGCATGATATTCTCGAATAACTCGAAAACCGCGGCTTCCAGTGAAAACGCATCGCAGTACAAAAATTTGCTACACCAAATTTCCAACAAAAAGCTTCTGCTCATTCTTTCTGTAAGACCAATAGTTAGCGCGTAGCGAGCGAGAGAATGTGGAAATCTCGCGCATGCTTTATGAAAGCTAGCTGTAACGCTGCGGATTCCGCAAAACGACGGCGCTGATTCATGATTCATTCACCCTATCTATTACGCAGGAAGAGGTTAAGAAGAAAATCAATAGGACATGTTCTGAGGCATCAAGGGATCACCAATTTAGTATTGGAGGGCAGCGTGGAGGGTAAAAATCGTAGGGGGAGACCAAGAGATGAATACACTAAGCAGATTCAGAAGGATGTAGGTTGCAGTAGGTACTGGGAGATGAAGAAGCTTTCACAGGATAGAGTAGCATGGAGAGCTGCATCAAACCAGTCTCAGGACTGAAGACCACAACAACAACACAGAACATACAAGCAGGAGTGCAATAAAATAAAAATAAAAAAAATCGAAGTTCTCTGGTACCTCCACGGACGAGTAGACTGTATGTTCCCTCGATGGGGTATTTTAATGAGCAGTCATTTGAGAACCAAGTAGAAGAGAATAAATTTTCACACGCCTGTGTCTTCTTTTTCAGTGTGAGAGCGAAATAGCTCCAAACAAGTTATTGAAAGTTTCATTGTCCATTCGTAGAATGTTGATGTAATCTTCAGGTTCCAAGTGTAACATTTCCTTCAACAGATTTTCGTTGGTTTATTTCTCTCTCATTTTATACCATTTCTGGACCAACGTCTTGTTTTCTTCTTCTTTTTCTTCTTCTTTTAACACACTGCTAGAGTCAATGTTAGAAATGCTGTATATACATTGATAGCCAACTCATTTGGGTAGAAGTAGAGAGTACACGAACAGCGTCTGATACAAAGGTGAGGTTAAAATAACAAACTTCGTTGGTACGTGTATGGGTTTGTTTGACAAACCCGTGGCCAAGTAAGAGCAAATATGACAAACGAGTATGATCGTTTACGAGGGCCTCCTATCTGCTTCACACTGGGACGACATCGATATGACACTGACACGTATCTCTGCCGTATCGCCCGGCTCGGTACGGAGTGCTGGTCACTCCACGCAACTTTTGATCCTACGACACACGGTGAGGGGAGTTTTAACTCATCCATTTTATGTACATTAAGCAAAGCTGCATCTGCTTCCCCTAGATAGTTTCTCAGCAAAACATTCACTTTCGCATACGAAATTAAAAACCACTGTCTTGTGTTTCATGAATGTTCTCAATAAAGCAGTCTTTCTCGTCCGATTTTGAGAAAACTATTCGTCGAAAAAAACTGATTTCTCCACATCGCAAATTCTTGCATTACAACTTTCGTTATTGCCCATAGCTATTGTGATACTTCACAAATAACTATTGGACATACTTTGAAAAGTTTGCAGTGAAGAATGTAGTCGCTGCCCACTACACATTTGCTGAGTTTAACGTCATAGACTGCTACGTACGAAATATAGTTAACATGATGTTGTTGTGGTCTTCAGTCCGAAGACTGGTCTGACGCTGCTCTACCCTGTGCAAGCATCTTCATCTCCGAATAACAACTGCAACCTACATCGTTCTGAATCTGCTTACAATATTCATCTCTTGGCCACCCTCTACGATTTTTACCACCCACACTCATTTCAACACTAAGCTGGTGATCCCTTGATGTCTCAGAATGCGCCTTATCAACCGATCCCTTCTTCTAATCATGTTGTACCATAAATTTCTTTTCTCCCCAGTACCTCTTCCTTAGTTACGTATTCTACCAACCTAATCTCCAGCATTATTCTGTAGCACCGCATTTCAAAAGCTTCTACTCTCCTATTATCTGAACTGTTTATCGTCCACGTTTCACTTTAATACATGGCTACACTCCATACAGATACATTCAGAAAGACTGCCTAACACTTAAACTTACATTCGATGTTAACAAATTTCTCTTCTTTAGAAACGCTTTTCTTGCCATTGCCAGTCTACAACTTATATTCTCTCTACTTCGGCCATCATTCGTTAATTTACTCTCCAAATAGCAAAACTCTCTAGCACTTTAAGTGTCTCATTTCCTAATCTACTTTCCTCAGCATCACCTGATTTAATTCGACTACATTCCATTATCCTTGTTTTGCTTTTGTTGATGTTCATCTTATATCCACCTTTCGAGATACTCTCCATTCCGTTCAACTGCTCTTCAAAATCCTGTGCTGTCTCTGAAAGAATTATAGTGTCATTGGTAAACCTCAAAACTTTTATTCCTTTTCCCTGAACTTCAATTCCTCCTCCAATTTTTTTATTTGGTTTCCTTTAGTGTTTGTTAATATACATATTGAAAAATATTGGGGACAGGATACAACCCTGTCTCACTCCCTTCTCAATCATCGATTCCTCAAATACATTGTCTAACCTACAGAGATTACCATCCGCTTCTGCATCATCGATGGTGGCTGATTTTACTTCAAATCCAGCAAAGTTTATTCTAATGCACCTCAAGGTGAATTATATATTACTTTGCGAAACTAAACAGTAGTAGATATACTATCCTAGCTTTGCTAGCTTATAACCATTTTTTGCAGACACACACACACACACACACACACACACACACACACACCACATTGAATAAAATACCATACTAGGTGGTCTACGAAAAAAAACTTTTCATGGTGGCTTGTTCCGTCATCCACACACTTTCACTAACTTACCTTATCGTAAAGAGCACCTGGTCAGCAGGAGAAGAAGCAAGACGAAAACAGTCACAAGCATTCGCTGTCTTTACATGCTTTCCTTGTATTTTTTGCCTCAGCTGCAAGAAAACTCCACCAACTTCATCTTGCACCATGATCGTGCACCTTCTAACTTCCACTTGGTTGTACGGGAAAACCCAAAACACAGCTGCCTGGTCGATAGGTCGGCCTTGTGCAGGTGCTGCTGATATGTTGTGCAAATCCCCGCACCGATGTGGTGATTTTTCTTATGGGGTTATGTGAAAGACAAAGTTTTTGTCCTACCCTGCCACAATCCTTAGTACAGTTACAACAAATAATCGCAGCTGCGGTAGGGCCCATCGCCATCAACGTGTTGCACAAGGTTTGGTAAGAGTACGTAGGACTAACATCTCGACGTTCACGTGTGACTCGTGAAGCACATATCGAGTCTCTGTGACTTGTGAAAAAAATTCAAGAGACACTCTATTAACAGGATAAGATTTGAAACGAATAAGTTTTACCGCTTCGTTTGTACGAATTTTTGAAAATTTAAAGTTCTTCTGTGCTCATCGAACGATAATATTTCACACTGAAGTCGATGGTGGCTCGTAACCACACGTTCACAATCATACCCATAAACGGGTTGTTTGCGGAACTATGTTTACTGGAACGTTTTTGTTCTTTTATCTTATGCTTTCACGAGTGTCAGTTTTCGCTATTAATTATGTCCATTTGTTTTAGACATCATAGTTCTGTGGAGATAACAGCGATTAATTTACTCATAATAATTATTCAAAATGACAGTCACAATTGCATTATTTATTTTGCCGCCAACCGGTTTCAACCCGAGATGCGGTCATCTTAAGGGCAATTTACACTGTAAAGTTATAATATTAGTAAGTAATCATGTACGTAATCTACAAGCAATTGGTCAAAGTTACATAAATTAACAGATTTTTATACCCATTTGGTCGCTCGCAAGGAGTCGTCACCCTGCTTGTACGCGGTTAGTAACTATGCATGGTTGGCTCTCTACATGAGCTTAAATAACGGCCAACAACACGTGGGCAGACGGTAACGCGCTCCACGGTCACCAGCGGTAGTTACATTCTTAAGTAAGAAATCGTAAATTTTAAAGTTTCTTCCAGTTGTAATACAAAACATAAGAAATAATTAGAAAAATAATGGGTGCAATTAAAACTGCAGATGGTTGGAAAATAAGTAATGAGGAGATCTACAAAAATATAGAGAAAATATCTGAAGTAATGGCCAAACGAAGATTAACCTTTTTTGGACATCTCTACCGAATGGATGGAAATAGACTAACAAAACAAATACTCCTATATTTCTGGAAGAAGAAATCGACAATAGCATGGATTACAGAAGTAAGAAAAGATCTTGAAAGAAACAACATCAAAGAATCAGAAACAGCAGAAAGAAACCGCTTTAAATCCAAATTCCTAAATTTGGAAGGCTTTCAAAGCAGAAGAAATAAAAAATCGGGAACAACATGGACAGAAGAAAGAAATAGACTCCATGGGGAGAAAATGAGGGAATACTGGAAAAATAGGAAACAACAACAAAGGGAGAAGAGGAACTGAAGTTGTTAACGTGATCCTAGTTGGTCAATACGATTGTAAAAAAAAATAATTATTATTATTATAACTAATTAAATCTCGAGAAATTTACAATTATTTAAAATTCAGGTAACTGTTGTCCCATTCATTTTTCAATTAGCTATAATTATTATTTATTATGTTCTATATTACAACTGGAACAAACTTCAAAATTTACGATTTCTTACTTAAGAATGTAACTACTGTTGGTGACCGTGGAGGGCGTTACCGTCTGCCCACGTGTTGTTGGCCGTTATTTAAGCTCATGCAGAGAACCAACCATTCACAGTTACCAACCGTGCACAGGCAGGGTGACAACTCCTTGCACGCGACCAAATGGGTAGAAAAATCTGTTTATTTATGTAACTTTGACTAATTGCTTGTAGATTACGTACATGATCACTTACTAATATTATAACTTCGCGTACGCAAGTTGTAAAAGAGCAGTGCATTGGCGGAGCTGTCATTTGGGTGACTCATGTGAAAAGGTTTATAACGTGATTATGGTCACACGACGGGAATTCACAGCCGTTCAAACCGGAATGGTAGTTGAAGCTAGACGCATGGGACATTCCATTTCGCAAATTGTTAGGGAATTCAATATTCCGAACTCCACGGTATCAACAGTGTGCCGAGACACCACATTTCAGGCATTACCTCTCACCGCGGAAAACTCAACAACCGACGGGCTCCACTTTAAGAGCGAGAGCAGCGGCGTTTGTGTAGAGTTGTCACTGCTAACAGACAAGCAACACTGCGTGAAATAACCGCAGAAATCAGTATGGGACGTACGAAAAAACGTATCCGTTAGAAATGCGCGGCGAAATTTGACGTTAATGGACTATGGCAGCAGACGAGCGAGTGTCTTTATTAACAGCACGACATCGTCTGCTGCAGCGCCTGTCCTGGACTCGTGGTCATATTGGTTGGATCCTAGGCGACTGGAAAGTCGTGGCCTGGTTAGATGACTCCAAATTTCTGTTGGTAAGAGCTGATGGTAACGTTCGAGTGTGGTGTAGAAACCACGAAGGCTTGCAGGCCGGTGTGGCCGTGCGGTTCTAGGCGCTTCAGTCTGGAACCACGTGATCGCTACGGTCGCAGGTTCGAATCCTGCCTCGGGCATGGATGTTTGTGATGTCCTTAGTTAGGTTTAAGTAGTTTTAAGTTCTAGGGAACTCATGACCACATATGTTAAGTCCCATAGTGCTCAGAGCCATATGAACCATTTTCAACCACGAATGCTTGGATCCAAATTGTCAGCAAGGCACTGTGCAAGCTGGTGATGGGTCCATAATGGTGTGGGCTGTGGTTACATGGCACTGGACTGCATCCTCTGGTGCAACTGAACCGGTCTTTGACTGGAAATGGTTATGTTCAACTGCCATTCATGGACTTCATGTTCCCAAACAATTATGGAATTTATACGGATGACAATGCACCATGTCACTGGGCCACAACTGTTCACAATGGATTTGAAGAACATTCTGGACAGTTCAAATGGTTCAAATGGCTCTGAGCACTATGGGACTTAACATCTGAGGTCATCAGTCCCCTAGAACTTACAACTACTTAAACCTAACTAACCTAAGGACATCACACACATCCATGCCCGAGGCAGGATTCGAACATGCGACCGTAGCCGTCGCGCGGTTCCAGACTGAAGCGCCTAGAACCGCTCGGCCACACCGGCCGGCTGGACAGATCCAACGGATGACTTGGCCACCCACGTTGTCTGAGATGAATCCTATCGAACATTTATGAAAGATAATAGAGAGGTCAGTCCGTGCACAAAATTTGGCACCGGCAACACTTTCGCTATTATGGACGGCTATAGAGACATCATGGCTCAATATTTCTACAGGGTACTTCCAGCGACTTGTTAAGTCCATGCCACGTCGAGCTGCTGCACTACTACAGGCAGAGGGAGGTCCGACACGATATTAGGAGATATCCCACGACTTCTATCACCCCACGTCACCCCACAACAAACTCTAGGAAGAGAATTGTTTTAAAACTACTTGCAGAGAAAGAAACTTACAGATCCTGGTTTGTTTTGTCACCTTCGTCTGATCTTACTGAAATACTGCCATTTAATGAGGGTAATGCGAAAAATCGACAAACGTGAAACCAAATAAAGAATATCAAAAGTGCAGAAATGGCGTAAACGGTGTTAGAAGACAGAAAAACTACGAATGACAGATAGTCGTGTGGATCATGAAGTGGGTACTTAACTCTATCTCCAGGGAGGTATTTCAACGTACCAAAACGTCTCTGAGGAGAAAATTATTGGTTCAGAGGCAAGGTGCGATCCTTAATGGCGACGATATTCACTTTTTTTAAAGAATCTCTTGTGAACTCTTAAAGCTTCTTTTGTAAACGAAAAGGATAAAAAAAAACGGCCAGGTGCGCACTGAGGGTTCCACACAAACCTAATTACGTATATAGACAATCCATCAATTCCCGAAATCGAGAATCTGGACAATTTTACCTGTTGTCAGCGTTGATACTGGCACTATATCGGTCCCAGGTATTCCAAGACATTCAGGAAGGAATTAATTTCAAGACTGATGTCGGATAACAAATGACAAAAGAAAATTCTTTTTCGTGCGATATAATTACAAAACATCAATTTCAGGGTTTTTTCCTTTGGATGTATTGTGAAACTTTCCTCTTGTCCAATTTAATAATTAAAATATATTATTGGAGGTCAGCGTGGAGGGTAAAAATCGTTCAGGGAGACCAAGAGATGAATACACTAAGCAGATTCAGAAGGATGTAGGTTGCAATAGGTACTCGGAGATGAAGATGCTTGCACAGGATAGAGTAGCATGGAGAGCCGCACCAAACCAGTCTCTGGACTGAAGACCACAACAACAACACGTCAACGAAAATTTTTGATGAGTGAGTCAGCGAGTATCAAAATATGTGACATGAAATTTGCAGTTGTGAATGTGGACAACCATCAGCTGTATAACGGAATGACGAAAACGAAAATTCGTGCCCGATAGGGACTCAACACGGATTTCCCGTTTATCCTGCTTATTGGGAGCAATAGTCTTACCTTTTTTTTTCCAGAGCCAATAGGCCATCCGCGCACGACTCACGACCAGACCCAAGATTCCATATGTCGTAAACCATGTGTCTACAACCTGTACTCGGACATCCATTGTATATATTATATATTCCCTTATAGGGGAGACATTTTACTTGAAAGTTTCTTTCTCGGTGTCGGCGAATAAATAAGACAGTAGTGCCTGTGTTATTCCGAATTACGATGCAATGTTCTTTCGAATATCTAGGTTTCAATGAGTGAGTTTGCGAGTATCAAAATAGGTGACATGAATAGCCGTATCTTTCGAACGTACTGAATTAGAAGCTAACGTTTATTACAGTGCCATAGGCCATAGCATGTGGCATAAATTTCAAGCTGATGCATCTACCTGTTCGTGAGACTAAGGGTCTTAACAAACCAAGGGATGGGGAGACAGTCTGATAAAAATGATAAAAGCATTCTTTTTCGTGTGATATAGTTATAAAATACAAATTTTCGGATTTTTTTCCTTTGGATGTAATGTGAAACTTTGCTCTTGTCAAATTTAATAATTCTAGGTCAACGGAAAGCTTTGATGAACGAGTCGGCGAGTATCAAAATATGTGACATAAATGGCCGTATCTTCTGCTTACATTCACGTAGAAGCTTCAGTTTTTTACACCGCCAAGGGACTGTAGACCTTAGTAAGTGCTACCTCTGCTCGTTCCTGACACAAAGGGTTTTTAACATTTGGACTGACAGATAGACAACAAAGTGATCTATAATGGTTCCGTTTTTACCAATTGATGTACGGAGCCCTAAAAATGAGTACTGAAGTTTCGTACCGTTCATTTATAATTTGGTTTTATTTAATCAGCTACAAAATGCATCATAGAGCGCTTGTGGCCAATGTTGTCGGGTAGGAGAAGCCACAATTAAGGAAGCAGTGCTGACACAACAGCATTTGCCTCTGAGATACGTGACGTCACTTTTGGCTCTAAGGATAACAATCCACCCGGGATGCATATTAAGCAGCTCTCGACACCTGGCTACATACCCCAAGCAAAAGTACTTTCATTTGTAGGTTTACCTACGGTGTGGAAGAGAAAGCTTTTTTTACTGTCTCAAAATAGTCTTCTTCATGGGACTGGATGAAATTAAGAAACCATCACTGGCTATTGCAAGAAGCCAGAGAGGCAGATCAAGACAGACAGATGGGCAGCAGTTACGCCAGGGGCCTGATGTGGCATGACTGGCGAAGCGTCAGGTTGGTTACTTTCATGTCTTCGCCAAGTGAAGGGGGCAGGAGAGTAAGTAACATTGACACAGCAGAAAGACAAAGACGCCACAGTCTAGACGATCCGATTACTTCACGTTTGAGCTGCGAGCTTGTTGTCGCCCACGTGACCAGACCCGATGCTATAATTTGGGAGGAGTCTGGCCATCCACATTGAGATTTTCTGTGATTTTCTTAAATTAGTCCATGTCAATGCCGAATTGGTTCCCTTGGAAGGGCACGGCCGAATTCCTTCCCCAGCCGAATTCCTTCCCCATCCTTGACACTATCCGAGCTTGTGCTCCGTCTCTAATTACCTCGATGTCGACGGGTCGTTTATCTCAATCTCTCTTCCGATGCAGTAGCATAACAAACATGCACCAGGCTAGTATAAAAACCCTTAATTTTTGGTCGAAAGAATCTCAAACAGTCAGCCACCATATATGAGGAGAAGTCAGGGCCAGTCCACGAAGTGGCATGGCTCTACAAGCCACCACCACGAGACTTGGCCTCCACAAACTGCCAGCCCCAAGTCTGACGCTGCGGAATTTGCGCCTTCCAGTTGGTGAGCCATCTGAAAGACTACTTCCAGCAACTGCCAGCCATCTTCCCTAGATGACAGCTGTATGAGACCAGTGCAGTGCAGCTGCCCAACCACCTCAGCTTGGGCGGGCATACTGTCGCCGTATGCCGCTCGTCACAGGGATGGACAATCCTGCGAGGCCTGTCTTTCTCTAGAAGGACCATGGCAGGGGTCCGCTTCTTCTGGTGAGCCCTGCCCTGATATGCAAAGCTGCGCTCAGACGGCACACACTCTGCCACTCACACCTCACGTCGGCATTCCTACTTATAACACTTCCACCTGCTACCACTGTACCATAACCTCAATGCTAGAAACAGGTTGTGACATAAAACTATTTTGTAAAAGCAACTATGGCACAAAGCAACAGAGCAGTGTTACCCTCTGAGAGGAATTTTGTTATGTTGACCGTGTTGTTCCTAACGGAGGTGGCTTATCGGAAATGAAAGTCAGAATTACGTAAATATTTGAACAGTAACAAACAAAATTTTGCCTATCTGCACTGTTCAACGGATAAAGAAAACGGTCGCCAGCCTAACTAGGCAAGAGAATGATTAGCATTCTCGTTCAAGAAAGTAGGTATAAGTAACTATAACGGATAAACACAACCTATACTTTGTCACACGCGAGTGCAGTGAACTCTGACACATACATATGTTTACAGTAAGATTGAAACTAACAGAGCAGCAGAAACTATTTGCAAAATTATAAAAGACACCGAAACACACTATTTCTTTCAATGTAAGATACTGACTCACCTTCTACGATTTACAACAAGCAGTAATGTGATCATTTACTAAGCAAAACTTTATAAGCCTCAGTCATAAGAATTTTTAATTTGAAGTTGGTAACAACACATTAATAAGCAGTTTTACTAGGAAAATTATTTTCAGCAAGCATCATGAACTTTAACTCACTCTCTTGCCACATTAACTTTAACTTTCTTTTTACTATGTTCAAGAGGCATTAATTAGCAAAACTCTAGGCTTTAATTTCTTTTAGTAAGGACACTCGGATATCACTTAAGCTCAAATGGAGAGGAACCTGAGAGGTGTTATGATGAGGAGAAAAATCAAGGTAGGTACATAAATTCAGATACAAATTTCCTTATATTTGAGCACATTAGCACGTCCATTAAGCTGATCCTTCACTGTACATCATTATAGTATTACGTTGCAATGATTGTGCAATGTGGTGGCAACTGCATGTTGGTAGGTGGAATTGTAGGCAGAATTGCTGGACTCTGTCATTTCTTGGTGGCGATGATAGATACAAACTCCAGAATAGTTCCAGCTATTTATCCATCCATCCGATGCCTTGGAAAGAAGCAGGAAAAGCCTCTCTCGGAATCAGCACAATATGCATCTTTTACATGGCAGTGCACGGACTCGTAGCTCGTCTCCGACTCGTAGCTCGTCCCTGACTGACTATCAGTTCCACCTTTTCCACCTAGGCCAACCACAATTTGCGCGCGCTACGCAGTTCCGTTCCCGAGGGGAACCACTACACCATTACATACAAATTAACTAAGAGCCCTAAGTGAGGATTATCAATTTACATAACAGCAACCAAATACATTAAATAAAACAAAACATTTACACATATTGACATCTCTACAAAAAATTATTCACACAAAATTACAATTATATACAGTAAGTTTTGTTCCCTCCAAATGGGACAAAGAATTTTAAATTACAGATACACTACTTTGCATAGAATCAAATCACGACATCAAAGGTTTGACAAAGAAAAGAGTACACAATTTTATGTTATCGATTCAAACACATTTACAGAAGATCAACAATGTAACATTAAATAAAGCAAAAGCAAAATAAATTCATACAGCATAAGAGCTGTGGTGTTACATACTGAGCCATCACTTTACACCGGACCCCCTGCTGCATCAGCATCTTCCCAGTCGCTGCCTTTTGGACATGCTCCGGAGAGCATTGTCACTGCACAGCATCGCTATAGAGTGTTCCAGTTCGTTCTTCACTATAATGTGGACTATAAATGACGTTATTCTGATCAACCATAAGTCATTATCGTTACAACTACCCTCCACCTCAACTCAATCCTCTAACTGTAGAGGTCACCCACCCTGGACCTCTACAGACCTAATTATCTCTATATGTGACCCCTTAAGATTTAAAACTCCATCCTCAGATGTTTTATCTGACTTAATATGATATGCATCATCGTATTATGGCTTTGATGTAACCTGTGGCACTATCTAGCAGAAGAAGGTAGAACCAAATCACCATTTCAGTGCATAGCTCATAGCTTTCTGGGGTCTTTGATTGAAGGAATGAACGAACATATAAATGTAAAAGTTACCTCCATTTCGTATCACATCACATAGACTGTCACACTTTGTTCACATCGAACGGAGCGAAAATGACGTCTAGAATCTGATAAGTGGAAAGAATATAAAACAAAGCACTGTCTTGTAACAAATCTCAATGCATTATGGAGACATTTGGCTGCATAGATGAACAGGAGAGAGCCTTTTTTGTCACTTTTACGCAACTTAATAAATAAACTTTCCCATTTAATATTCACATAATGGTACTATAGATAAACTCCATCGGGAATATCGCTCTCAGTGTGCATATTAAACAGTTCTCCCGGGTTCCATCTTATGACGGGCGGTCAATAAGTACAACCAGAGGGTCGCATATATTCACAGGTGCTTCTAGAATGTCAACGGAGACCTGGAAGTGAAAAAAGCACGGTGAGTCTTTGGGCGAAGCGTCTGTCTTCATTAATACAAGCTCGCGCAAACCTGTCCGAACTCCCGCGTGGCGGGTGGCCGCGCACAGCTGTGACTGCTGCAGGATCGCGATGTGCGGACACTCTCATTCGAGGTGATCGGCGGGTGTTAGCCGAACACGTCGCTGCTCAACTCGTCCACCAGTTGAGGTACTAAAAGGTGTGTACCCTCCGGGTTCCTCGTCGCCTAGCAGAAAACAATAAGGCTGCGTTCACACTGCCGGCCGGGCCGGGCCGGGATGACGCGTACTGGCTCGGCTCGTGCCTAGCCAGCTCAGGCCGACGTGTAGTGCATTCACACTGCGCGCCGCGCCGAGCCGGGACGGCGAAATGGGGGAAAATCCACTTCTCCGATTTTCATGTTTTAAATATTCTTAGCGGTATATAAGACTTCGCCACATCGTTTTATGAACTTATTTTTTCCTTAAAAGCGTTACTTACGTCGTGAAAAAAGAAAAAGTCTACTTTTCGTTTCGCGTGGTTTCTTAGTTTCGTAACGCTTCCCAACCGATTTTGAAGAAAGTATGCTGCTAAAAAATCTGATTTTTGTACACGTGGTAGTGTAACATCTTAGCTTCGTATTGAATCACATATCTTTCCATATTTCTTAGCAGTCATTGTGAAATGATGCTATTTGTCAACGTTGTGCACTTGATTTACAAATCTTGTAGTGAAAAAGTTATGTAGCGGGTAGCTTACTGTTAGATCCGTTTTAGATCATACATTGTTGGGAATGAAATGTAGCTAAAAGTACCAAAAAGTTTTTGAAATGATAATGATACTGATATCTGTCTCTGGTCACAAGTAATGCGAGCTATTCACTGGCGTCAGTGACGCGTCCACAAGTTCGCGCGGTTACAGCTTGGTTTAGTGTAGTCATATAATGCAGGACAGAAAAAAGCTAATTACTAGTGATCAGCGCACACCTAGTGTCGGTCCCTCGTATTATTTTAATGGTCTGATTGTCTAGATAAAGTGTCTAGATAGAAGTGTCAATGACATAGGTCTGATAAAATATGATGTAAAACGAATCACAAAAACAAAATGGAGATTTGTGATACGTTTACTGCAGAAACTGAAGCGCAATTCTGTAGTATCGTTGTCTACTTTGACAGAAAAAATAATGGAGAGTTAATGAAACTACTGTAGATCGACACAGATGTGCGTTTCATTCTTCTTCATTGTTTTTTTTTTTCCTTCCCTGGCGGGCTGCGCTGCACTGTCAAGGTAATCCCCACTCTTTGGCGAAATGGCTGTTAGCTGCCGGAGGCCTAATAAATAAATAAAAAAAATTCCTACCCTTCGACAGCTGACAAGCAAGTCAGTAGAAAACGCAGCTGCAGTCAACAATTGCTCGCCTTTAGCTAGTCTGTGCTGTCTTGTAGAACAATGTCTTCACTCTTTTATTTAGAACAATGTCTTCACTCTTTTATTAGCATTGTTTTGACTCTGCAGTAACTCGTCGAGTTTTGAAGTACAGATGAACTAGGAGGTTATGGATTCATCCCATAAATAGCGACAGACATTTAGGAGAGTGTTTTTCTTTACATGAAGAACTTAAAAACTATCCTGAAAATTTTTATTCATATTACAGAATGAATCATAATACATTTTAGTATGTGCTGCAGAACATTCAAGACAAAATTTCGAAACAGAACACAAATTTTCACAGAAGCATAACAGAAGAAGAAAAATTGTGTACAACTATAAGGTAAGGTTCGTTAGTACACACTTTTTGGTTTACAGTAGAACATTGCACAGCATCACTACCCCAATTAATTGTAGTCATGCTTTTGTATTTTAAATTTCACAAACGCTACCTCTGAGGGGTAGAGAGTTTATGGGACTCCTGAGAATCATTAGGATGTAATTAGCTTCGTCATTTTGGGTAATGTCTTGCTGTGCCTTCAACGAAGAATCGCAAAAATACTTCTTCAGAATTTTCCAACTTTTTTCTTCTTTTTTCTTCATGATGCAGCGCTTGGCAGTGGTGATGGTTCATCATGTGGAGCCACTGATGACCTCACAAAATTCTTTTCATTACCTTGTAAGATAGACAGATTGATAGGCGAAGAGATTTGAGATAACGCCCTTTGACTCAGTGGTTCTATTTCCACTGATAAGGAACTGTGCATAGCTCTTGGAACTTAGGAAAATCATATGACAGAACAAAGCCCGAGTGGAATTGCATTTTAATAGACTATTCCCTGGATCACATGACCTTATTTGAATTGCATTTTAATATACTATTCCCTGGATCACATGACCTTATTTTGCCAAGTTACAAAAGTTATCCCTGTAACTGTTTCTCAGGTCTTTGCATTTCGATTTTATTATTTTAATTGAAAGAATATAGAAGTGTGCAAGAAAATGTCTCTTTAATTATTTATTGTTGTATAACAGTGAAATGACATGGACTAAGTAAATATCTGCTGTGCAAACAAAACTGTAAAAACTTCGCCCAACACCACACTTGAGTAACACATTTTACGAATTTTTTTCTCAGGTATCTGTCCACTGGCATCTACTTTCATGCACTAGCATCGTCATTCCGATTAGGAGTGTCCACCGTATCAGTGGTGGTGAAAGACGTTTGTATGGCCATATGGGAGTCACTTGCTCCCATTCATTTACCAACGCCAACTGTTTCTCGATTTAAAGAAATTGCCAGTGAAATGCATACGAGATGGGGATTTCCAAACTGTGTTGGATGTATAGACGGGAAACACATACGTGTCCAATGTCCTAAACTTTCTGGCAGCATGTTTTCCAATTACACACAGTATTATTCGATTGTACTCCAAGCAGTTGTTGATGCAAATTACAAATTTATAGCTGTAGATGTTGGTGCCTACGGTAAACAAGTCTGATGCAGGCGTGTTTAAAGAAAGTATGTTATATAAGAAACCAACAAGACTTGAAGGAATGTGTCAGGAAATACCGTACGTCATTTTGGGAGATGAAGCTTACCCCGTATTAGAGAATTTGATGAGACCTTTTCCTTCCAGAAATATGGACAACGAGAAGATTCTATACAATGATATGCATTCCAGAGCAAGAAAAGTTGTTGAATGTGCATTTGGTATAATGACCAATAAATGGAGATTACTGAGGAAGGAAACTGAAACATTCATTTACGTAGCTGATCACATAGTCAAGTGCATTTGTCTGCTTCATAATATTGTCATTGACAGAGAAGGATGCAATGTTGAAGCTGAAAAGTTTTGTAACAATGCTGATATGCAGACACCTGGTGCCACATTCAACAGAAATTCCACATTACGTTCGAAAACAGTCAGGAACACTTTTGTTGAATATTTCGTTAAAAATGCAACTTAAAATAATTAAAAACCTTTCAAAAATAAATTCTGGAATTGAAAGTACTTAGCTATTTACTGTATTTTTGTGTATCTCATTTCATTGTAAGTAAAACAAATAAAATTATAAAGGAAAATAATTTATATTTGTGTATACTATCTGAAACACATTCCTTGGTTACTTCGTACCATAATCTGGAAACTGCATCATTACTGTCATACTAGCCGAATTTCTGATACCAAATTGATGGACACAAGTTAATGTCATGTATATGTTATTCTGCATTCATTAAAGGAAAAACATCGCAAGAAGATGTCACAGACAACAGCTTATAGTAATGTGCCACAGCATGACTTTACAATGCATTGGCATATGGTAGGGACACATTTCCGTCCCTCAGTGACACTCGTATATGTCTCCGTTTACAAGTAAATGCGAACTATTCAGTGGCGGCAATGCCGCGATCGCTGGCAAGCTATTGTTGTAAATGCATGTAAATACGGTAGATTAAATAAATGAAATAAAAGTAATTTCGCATGTATCATTATAATAAACGTAATTTTTCCTCACTGATTGTGAAATGTGAGGTAACATCTTAAAATAAAATACGTGTGCAGTCACACTTGTGATGAAAGCAGAAGGGAGACGTGTGATATGTGTACTGCAGAAGCTGTAGTGCTGCTCCACAGGCTCGCGCCGGCAATATTAAACACTCGGGGTGTCGCCGGCTCGGCTCCTGGAGGCTCACGCCGTGTCGGCGCGGCCCGGCCGCCGGTGTGAACACCGCAATTCATACCACGTGTTTTGATATCAAAGCGCGCGGCGGCCCGGCCAGGCTCGGCTCGGCCCGGCCGGCAGTGTGAACGCAGCCTTTAAGGCGCGCCAGAGGACCACCAGTGCGGAATTGCTTGCGCTTTACGAGATTGATCGTGATAACTATTTGTCGAACATCGTCACAGGCGATGAAACATGGATCCATCACTTCAAACCGGAAACAAAGGCGCAATCCATGGAATGGCTTCACATCACCTCTCTTCCGAAGGAAAGATCAACTCAGAGGTGTATTGTGCTACTCTCAGGACACTGAAGAAATGACTAACGCGTGTTCGTCGCAACAAAAATGCAAACGAACTTCATCTACATCTACATACATACTCCGCAATCCACCATACGGTGCGTGGCGGAGGGTACCTCGTACCACAACTAGCATCTTCTCTCCCTGTTCCACTCCCAAACAGAACGAGGGAAAAATGAGTGCTTATATGCCTCTGTACGAGCCCTAATCTCTCTTATCTTATCTTTATGGTCTTTCCGCGAAATATAATTTGGCGGCAGTAAATTTGTAGTGCAGTCAGCCTCAAATGCTGGTTCTCTAAATTTCCTCAGTAGCGATTCACGAAAAGAACGCCTCCTTTCCTCCAGCGACTCCCACCCGAGTTCCTGAAGCATTTCCGTAACACTCGCGTGATGATCAAACCTACCAGTAACAAATCTAGCAGCCCGACTCTGAATTGCTTCTATGTCCTCCCTCAATCCGACCTGATAGGGTTCCCAAACGCTCGAGCAGTACTCAAGAATAGGTCGTATTAGCGTTTTATAAGCGGTCTCCTTTACAGATGAACCACATCTTCCCAAAATTCTACCAATGAACCGAAGACGACTATCCGCCTTCCCCACAACTGCCATTACATGCTTGTCCCACTTCACATCGCTCTGCAATGTTACGCCCAAATATTTAATCGACGTGACTATGTCAATCGCTACACTACTAATGGAGTGTTCAAACATTACGGGATTCTTTTTCCTATTCATCTGCATTAATTTACATTTATCTATATTAAGAGTTAGCTGCCATTCTTTACACCGATCTCAAATCCTGTCCAAGTCATCTTGTATCCTCCTAGAGTCACTCAACGACGACACCTTCCCGTACACCACACCATCATCAGCAAACAGCCGCACAATGCCATCCACCCTATCCAAAAGATCATTTATCTAGATATAAAACAACAGCGGACCTACCACACTTCCCTAGGGCACTCCAGATGATACCCTCACCTCCGATGAACACGCATCATCGAGGACAACGTACTGGGTTCTATTACTTAAGAAGTCTTCGAGCCACTCACATATTTGGGAACCAATCCCATATGCTCGTACCTTAGTTAGGAGTCTGCAGTGGGGCACCGAGTCAAACGCTTTCCGGAAGTCAAGGAATATGGCATCCGTCTGATACACTTCATCCATGGTTCGCAAGATATCATGTGAAAAACTCCTCGTTCTCCATGACAACGCAAGGCCTCACTCAAGTGTGCACACACGAGAAGAGCTCACAAAATTTCATTGCACTGTTCTTCCTCTTCCATCCTTCAGTCCGTACGTCGCACCTTCCGACTTCCATCTGCTTGGCCCAATGGAAGCTTGAAGCAGGAAGCAGTAAGTGGATGATTGGGAGGTTATTGATGCAGTAAGACATTGGCTCCGACGTCGACCTGTAGACTGGAACTACGCGAGAACACAGGCCCTCCCATTAAGGTGGGATAAGGCTGTCGCATTGAAGGGAGATTATGTTCAAATAGGGTTTTGTAGTCAAAAGAGTTAGGATTAATATGGTCTATTGAGTAGTAGCTTACACTTAATACAGCTGATGTCAAGGAATTGTCAGGCAGCGAAATAATTTCGAGGAAATGGGTAGGTAGAAGTTAGATGCTGTGGGAAGTGAGCAGTGGTAACGGGGAGAGCAGACCTTCAGATCAGGCCAGTGCACGATCATCAGAACAAAATCAAACAGCAATAATAGTACACCTAAAAACGAATATAAAAAAAAGGGTGAGCTACTTTGAACACCATGATGTAAGCATTGTAGTGACCAAGATAGACACAAAGCCAACATCCACCTCAGTAGTACATGTTCATGTGCCTACTAACACTGCAGATGACAAAGAGATCAACAGAATGTATGCTGAGATGACATGAATTATTCATGCAGTTAAGGAACATCAAAATTTGATTGTCACTGGGGCCTTAAATTCGTTAGTGGGAGGAGATGAACCGTGGGGAAAGGAACGAAAGGGGGAACCGGTCGGCAGAATTTAGCACACAGCACAATTTAATCATTTCTGACACTTGGTTTAACTGTCGTGAAAGGAGGTTATACACGTGGGAAAGACCAGTAGACGGTCAAATAGGTGCAAACACAAGAGCCAGGTGGCAAAATACAAGATACTGAATTTAATTGACGGAAGGAGATAATACAAAAATGCAGCAAATAAAAAAGCCAAAAGGAAATACTTAATGAGTAAAATATGTGGTTGGCGTAAAATGCAAAATGGCTAAGCGGGAATGGCTAGAGGAGAAAAGCAAAGCTGTAGAGGCATGCATGACTTTTGGAAAGATAGATGTCGGCTCTGGGAGCAACTGAATTAAAATCACAAGTCAGTACTCAGCAAAGAAGGAAAAGCTGAAATGTGGAGATAATATGTGTAAGGACTATACAAAAGAAACGAAACTGAAGACAATAATGTGAGAAGAGGAAATACACTCCTGGAAATTGAAATAAGAACACCGTGAATTCATTGTCCCAGGAAGGGGAAACTTTATTGACACATTCCTGGGGTCAGATACATCACATGATCACACTGACAGAACCACAGGCACATAGAGACAGGCAACAGAGCATGCACAATGTCGGCACTAGTACAGTGTATATCCACCTTTCGCAGCAATGCAGGCTGCTATTCTCCCATGGAGACGATCGTAGAGATGATGGATGTAGTCCTGTCGAACGGCTTGCCATGCCATTTCCACCTGGCGCCTCAGTTGGACCAGCGTTCGTGCTGGACGTGCAGACCGCGTGAGACGACGCTTCATCCAGTCCCAAACATGCTCAATGGGGGACAGATCCGGAGATCTTGCTGGCCAGGGTAGTTGACTTACACCTTCTAGAGCACGTTGGGTGGCACGGGATACATGCGGACGTGCATTGTCCTGTTGGAACAGCAAGTTCCCTTGCCGGTCTAGGAATGGTAGAACGATGGGTTCGATGACGGTTTGGATGTACCGTGCACTATTCAGTGTCCCCTCGACGATCACCAGTGGTGTACGGCCAGTGTAGGAGATCGCTCCCCACACCATGATGCCGGGTGTTGGCCCTGTGTGCCTCGGTCGTATGCAGTCCTGATTGTGGCGCTCACCTGCACGGCGCCAAACACGCATACGACCATCATTGGCACCAAGGCAGAAGCGACTCTCATCGCTGAAGACGACACGTCTCCATTCGTCCCTCCATTCACGCCTGTCGCGACACCACTGGAGGCGGGCTGCACGATGTTGGGGCGTGAGCGGAAGACGGCCTAACGGTGTGCGGGACCGTAGCCCAGCTTCATGGAGACGGTTGCGAATGGTCCTCGCCGATACCCCAGGAGCAACAGTGTCCCTAATTTGCTGGGAAGTGGCGGTGCGGTCCCCTACGGCACTACGTAGGATCCTACGGTCTTGGCGTGCATCCGTGCGTCGCTGCGGTCCGGTCCCAGGTCGAGGGGCACGTGCACCTTCCGCCGACCACTGGCGACAACATCGATGTACTGTGGAGACCTCACGCTCCACGTGTTGAGCAATTCGGCGGTACGTCCACCCGGCCTCCCGCATGCCCACTATACGCCCTCGCTCAAAGTCCGTCAACTGCGCATACGGTTCACGTCCACGCTGTCGCGGCATGCTACCAGTGTTAAAGACTGCGATGGAGCTCCGTATGCCACGGCAAACTGGCTGACACTGACGGCGGCGGTGCACAAATGCTGCGCAGCTAGCGCCATTCGACGGCCAACACCGCGGTTCCTGGTGTGTCCGCTGTGCCGTGCGTGTGATCATTGCTTGTACAGCCCTCTCGCAGTGTCCGGAGCAAGTATGGGGGGTCTGACACACCGGTGTCAATGTGTTCTTTTTTCCATTTCCAGGAGTGTAGCTAAGGATAAGACGGGAGAGATGATACTGCGAAAAGAATTTAACGGAACGCTGAAGGTCATAATTCGATGTGATGATGATGTTTGGTTTGTGGGGCTCTCAACAGCGTGGTTATCAGCGCCCGTACAATTACCCAATCTTTGCTCAGTCCAATTGCGCCACTTTCCTGGATGATGATGAAATGATGAGGACATCACAAACACCCAGTCATCTCGAGGCAGGTGAAAATCCCTGACCCCGCCGGGAATCGAACCCGGGACCCCGAGCTCGGGAAGCGAGAACGCTACCGCGAGACCACGAGCGGCGGACACATAATTCGAAACAAGGCACCTCGAGCAGATAGCATTCTCACACAATTATTGAAATCTTCGAGAGAACGCACCATGACAGAACTACTTGATATGAAAAATACACTGGTGTCCAAAATTAAAGCAACACACGGAAATTTTGCAAGTTTGCGTTTATTTTACCAGAAAATACTTTAAACAGGTGGTAGTAAGTAGAAACAATGTAAAGAATACAGAACGTAATCAACTGCAACATTCATTACGGCAGACAAAAATGTTCTTCGTCTTTTGCTAACTTAACAGGTTTACACACACATTCTGACAACTGGTTAATGTGCCCAGTATGAGGTGTGACCACCTATGGCACCAATACAGACCTGACAACGACGGGACTTGCTGTGAATGATGTTGAGGCAATAAGGCCCATTCTTCCTGCAGAGCTGTTCACAAGTCTTGGAGAGCGGTTGGTGGGTGCTGACGTCATCCAAACCGTCTTCCCAGTGCATCCCAGACATGCTCTATGGGATTCAAATCAGGAGAACTAGCAGGCCACGCCATGCGTGCAATACCTGCCATTTCCAAAAGAACATCAACTACTCGAGCATTATTGTCCATCAACACCGAATATGGGCCCACATCACCTCGCAACAACCGCGCGTAAGTTTCGAGATCCCCTTACGGTTCCTGACAGCAGTCAAATTTTGCTGCTTCACCCGTGCAATTTTGATACGATTTGCTTGAATTGTTGTTTAGTGATCCGAGAAACCAGGTTTCCTATGCACCCCATATTCGACGAGTAGGCAGGACACAACAAATTTCGTGAAGAGGTGTTCACGTGGTCAATATAACCTCTGCCACACCATTAGGGATCCTCCTCGATATCATTCTCTTTCCACAATGTTTGGGTCCTGAAATCGTGTTCCACGTGCTCTCCATATGCGGATCCATCGAGAATCACTCTCCAGACCACATCGCGTCTCACCTGTGAAAAGAACTTTGGCCCATCGTTCCAGGTAGCATGTTGACGGTTACATTCTAGACGTTCCCTTCTGTGAAGACACGCCAGAGATAAACAGACAGCAGGTCTTCAACAATAAAGACCACTCTCCTGAAGCCTTCTGTACACCGTTTGCCTCGATACAACACGTCCAGGAGATGCTGCGAGCTCAGATGCCAATTGTAGCGCAGTAATGTGGCGGTACCATCGTACCCTTACATCCAAATAACGGTACACTGTTTCTGATGTCGCACGTGGTCTCCCCCGTGACGGTCTCAGGGATAGTTTCGCTCTCTATACACTGTCGCCTCGTCCGACAAAGAACAGAACGATTCACATTAAGCTATCGGGCCACATCAGATTGTGACTCCCCTGCTTCCATTCTTCCTATGTCTCCCCACAGCAGAGACCCTGTAGGCGTCTTTTCTGTGCCATACAGCACCGTCTGTGACTGTGTACAAGCCGATAGTGGATGTGAGAGTACCCTGCAAACACAACCCGGTTTCATAGGTGCCCTACCGTCATTGCTGACGTGATTGTCCGTTGATCCGAATGCCATCTTTCGTGCAGAACACGATCGTTACGACATCTGTTGATAGGTCGTATAATTATATCGTGAATTAGACACACAATGGGGAAATAGCAGTTTCTTGCTTTAATTTTGGACACCAGTGTATAAGAGATTGCGAAATATCGTCATACATGAAGATAAATGGAGTAATTCCAATTCCAGGCGCAAATACTACAGAACCATTAGATACATAAGCCATGGTTGCAAAATATTGATATGAATTATTTACAGATGAATGGAAGGTCTGGTAAAAGCTGACCTCGGAGAAGATCAGTTTCGGTTGAGGAGGAATGTAAGAAAACGCGAGGAAATACTATCCCTATGACTTACTTAATAAGATAGATTGAAAAAAGGCAAAACCCATATTTGTAGCATTTGCACCTTTAGAGAAATACATTCTTTGAAATTTTGAACGTAGCATTGATAAAATACAGAGAAAGAAGTTAGTTACAACTTGTACAGAACTTATAAGAGTCGAATATCGTGAAAGTGAGGCAGAAGTTGTAACACCGGAAATGCATATCCTCCTATTTCCATCTATTGTACTATAAATTTTTTCTTTATTTTGTTACCTGAAGATATGACATTTCTGTGTTTATATTGTAATTGGTTTACTATTTGTATATATGTGTGTGTGTGCATTTATGTCGATGTATAATTGGTTTGTTTTGTAAATATTATTTGTATTTTTACGCTGGGTCTTGCCTAGGGAAAACTATGCTGTCGAACGATTACATCGATAGGTCGTGTGGAGAACCAAAGTGTTTAGGATTTTTGGTAGTGTGAACTCTGCAGCATGGAGCGCGGGCAGAGAGAGCCTGGCTGGAGTAGGGCGGTGGAGCAGGTGTGTTGTGTGACGCTCCCGCGAGTTGCCACGCTTTCAGGGTTTGGCAGCATGTAATTGCTATGATAGTTTCTGACAGGGTGTCGCGGACGGGAAGCATTAGCTGGCGCACATCAAGAGCCCGTTTCGCCTGGTGCCCGAGTCGAGAAGAAGGCGCGCCAACATCCAGCTTCTGCAACAGCGACGGCCGACAGTGAGTGGCTATCGCCACCTCCCCGATCGACGACTTCAAACCTTCAATCAACCAAAAAGGAAGGCTGGAAGCACGTAAAGTTTTAGAACTGTATGGCAGACCTCAGCTTTTAAAATTATTCCATTAGCAAAATACAGCAACTTAGCATGAACCTTTCTTGCTCATTGTCCCAATTGCATTACCAAGCAGGGTCCCTTCCTTTTCCGGAATGAACCCGAGTGATGTTGAAATTCAAAAGCCAACATTAAAGCAATATCTTTCCATTTCATTGCTTTAATTTCAAAGTTCAGTTAAAGTATTCATAGTTGGCTACAATATTTAGATTACACAAGCACAAATTAAGAGTGCGAGTTTTGTTACCATATTTCAGCTTACCTGTGACTGCAGCTCAGCTTGGTACGTACTAAATTTTACTTTTCTTAATCAGAATCATTTAATTCAAGTTCAAAGTTAAATCTCTTATTTCTAAATTGCGTAGATTCAAGTAGCTTTTGAAATGATTGTTGAGGTAGCCCAAGACTAACCTTATTTAATTTAATTTCGTAGTGCTTCAGAAACAGTGTTCACTATTAATTTCAGTCACTAAATTAACTTTCAATTTTCCTGTTTTATTAATTCTTTTGCTAAATTAAGTCAGAGTGTAGAGAAATTTATTACTTCTGACTAACATTCAGTTTTCACACAACACGTGTCAACCTTCAGTTGCCATGCTTTTAGTGCCAATTATATGTGCAATAACCTTTCTTTTTCAGTTATTATAGTAGTTGTCCATAGGACTGGCGACCGTAATTTTCCCCAAATCTCAAATATCTAATTTACGCCAGTTAATTGTTAATGTAATGACCGCACATTTACTTTCTTTATTAACTTTACTCTTTTTCAAAATTAATTTCAACCAGTTTCATTTGCATTTTTCCTTTCATTTATATGTAACCCTTTCCTCCATCTTTACCGACAGATTAACTTCGGTGACGATTGCTTTTCCCAAATTTCCATTAGGTACATGCGGTTTAATTTTTACTGTCAGTAAGGTCGATAAGTGAGGGGGAGGTTACAAAGTTGAGAAGAGAATGAGGAAATGTCGTAACATGTCCCCTAAGTTATTCAGCATACACATTTACCAGGCAGTAAACGACGCCAAAGAGAAATTTGGCAAGGAGTTAAAGTTTAGGAAGAATAAATAAAAACTTGGAATTTGCCGATGACCTTGTAATTCTGACAGGGACAGCAAAGGACTTGGAAGGTCGGCTGAGAAGGATGGCTAGTGTCTTGAAAAGAAGTTACAAAAGAAATATCAACAAAAGTAAAGTAAGGTAATGAAATGCAGCCGAATTAAGTCCAGGATCTCTGACGGAACTATATTAGGAAATGAGACACTAAATGTAGCATAGCGATTTCGACACCTAGGTGGCAAAATAACAGACAATGAACGAGGTAGAGAAGGTATGAAATGTACATTGGCAGTAGTAAGAGAAGCGTTTGTGGAAAAGGAAAATTTATTAATAACGAATATAAATTTAAAGGCCAGGAAGACTTTTCTGGAGATATTATTCTGGAATGTAGACTTGTGTGGAAGTGAAACGAGGACGATAAACATTTCACTCTTTCTAGAACGGAAACGATTGAATTGTGGTGGTAAAGAACACTGAAGATTAGTTGGCTACATCGGATAGCTAATGAAGATTTGGTGATCCGAATTGGGGATAGAAGACGTATAATGCAAAACTTGTCAGGAGGGAGCGATTGGTTGGTATGACACATAGTGATGAACGAAAGAATCGTCAATTAGGTAATGGAGGGGGATGATGGGCCGGGGGTGCGCTATTAAATACGAGTACTGTAGAGCAAATACGAGTTCTTAGAGAGAGAGGCCAGGGATTGGCCATAATTGTCAATATCCTTGCCATCACTCAAACGTTCAACGCTATCCAACTGACAAGGGAAAGGACTGCTGTTCCCACAATTCGCGCAGGTTAAGGATTTACGTTTAGACAATAACTAAAATTAGATTATTGTTAGAGTTTTAGTACCAGAAGGTATAGGATATCATCAATGTAAAATAGAATTGTAACCTATTTAAGTCACATGAGAGCCCTCAATCATTATTGACAATAGCCCTGTAGAAGAAGCAAGGGCTCTAGATTTTCAGAGAGACTGCATAGAAGTGTGGATAGTTATAGAAAGTAGGCAAGTAGCTGTAGGATGTAGTCTCGATGTACGCTCGAGGTAAGTGAGAAAAGTAACTGCAACCGGTCTGCCAATGCTATGGTGCTCTACTTGTGTAGACCGGTGTGTTCATCCATTCCGGATACTCAGTCCGAGTTTCAGCTACGTATGGCCTTCACGTGAGTTTTGAGAGCGTCATCAGCGAAGATGTGTTTTTTCGTGCGTTACGAAAATGAAACAGCGTATTTAGAGCCACGTTATGCCATAAAGTGCCAAGCTAAACTACAGGAATCCGCGAATGTAATCTTTAAAAAGTTGAAACTGGCCTACAGGGAATATTCCTCAACAAGAGCAAACGTTTTTCGCTGGCACAAATTATTTTTGGAAGGCTGAGTACACGTAGAAGATGAACCTCTCTCACGAGACCTTCAACTTCAAAAACCGATGAAAACCTCGGACCTGTGCGTGCTCTCATGAGATCAGACTGATATTTAACAATAAGGATGACGGGAGGCCAGTTAGACTTAAACACTTTCACCATACATCAAATTTGACCGACGTTTTGCACATGCGAAATGTTTGTGCCAAAAAAGTGCCGAAAAACCTTACAACTGAACAGAAGGGCAGTCGAAGAAACGTGTGAGTTGATGTTCCTCAAGACGGTTGCCAATGACCACCAATGGTTCAGTCACGTGATCACAGGATTTTTGAGTACGATCCCGAAACAAAGCGGCAAAGTGAGGAATGGCACAATGATACATCTCGATCGAAACAAGCTCGAATGAATAAATTCAAGATCAAAACATGCTTGCTTTTTTGACTGTAGGCGTATCGTGCATAAGGAATTTGTTCCTCTAGGACAAACTGTCAACCTAGCGTTTTACAGATATGTCCCTGAAATTCTTAGCAAAAAGGGCGCATAGAATGAGACCTTACACTGCAGAAGAGTGGATGCTGCATTCTGAGAACGCCCCATGTCACACGGCCACGTCCATCACCGAAATTGTGACCTCAAAAAGTACTCCTGTTGTTCCACAACCCCCTATTGACCCGATCCGGATTCTTGGGACTTTTTTCTTTTCCCTAAACTGAAAAATGTCATGAAAGGACAGTTGAAGCCTTTCAGCACTACTACCAAGACTAGGAACAACACCTCCGACAGGGTATAGCTGCCGAAGGCAACTACTTTGAAGAGGACGATATTGTTGTTTGAAAAATACAAAAACTTTCGTGGATAAAAGATCAATCTCATTTCTTTTCCCACACACCTACTATCGATCCCCGGCGCCTGCAATGATAACGTAATCCGTATTGGTTGCTGTTATATTTCTTTTCCCTTCCTACCTTTTAGATAATTTTCTTCGATGCTGTGCACAGTTTGTATTTTTTAAGTTAAGTATGAGGGTTAGAGCTTTAATAGTGGCAACTATTTATTTACAGCTCGGAGGTTGTGTTCCAAAAATGAACAGCATAAAGACAGAAGTGATGACTCTTTCTGCAGGACTTGACCATCATTTTGCAGGACAATGTTCAAGCACGTACAATGCACTGTTACTGATTTGTTTGACTGATGGGGCTGCTAAGTGCTATACCATCTACTACACTCCCCTGACTTAAGCCCTCGTGAGTTCAACTCGATTTCTAAACTGAAGGAAACACTTCACGGCATTCGCTTCAGAACTGCTACAAATTCGTCGGGCAATATACCGCGCCGCTCGAACTCTCAATATGTGATGATTATATATGATGTTATAAATTTGATATTATTATTGTAACTAAGATTTTTCATTGCGTCTTATTCCACATATTCATCTACATGACAACTCTGTAATTCACACTTTAGTTCCTGTCACTGAACCAGTTTCACTTTATTTCTCTATCGCTTCAGTTTCGAACAGCGAGCGGCAAAACGCACATTTAAATCCGTCGGCGCGAGCTCTGTTTTCTCTGATTTTATCACAATAATTATTTCTCTTTACGTAGGTGGGTGTTCACAAAATATTTTCGCATTCGGAGGGGAACATTGGAGTTGAAATTTGGAGAAAAGATCTCGCGCAGTAAAAAAAAGCCTTTGTTTTAATGATTACCACCCCAACCCGCATTTCAAATCCGTGATACTGCCTGCCCTATTTCCAGATAAACGTGCTGCCCCTCTTTGAATTTTCTAGATGTACTCCGTTAATCCTATCTGGTAAGAATCCCAAACCGTGCACCAGTACCCAAAAGAGGATGGACAAGCGTAGTGTAGGCAGTCCCTTCAGTGGACTTGCGTCTTCCAAGTGCTCTGCCAATAAAACGCAGTCTTTGGTTTCCCTCTCCCACAACATTATCTACGTGATGGTTCCAGTTTAAGTTTCCATAATGGTAATTCTACGGTATATAGTTGAACTGGCAGCCTTTAGGATTGTGTGATTTATCGTTAACCGAATTTAACCGATCCTTTTAGTATTCACGTGGATGACCTTACAATTTTTAATATTCAGGGTCAATTCCCATTTTTCGCACCGTACAGATATCTGTCTAAATCATTTTGGATTTGGTTTTGATCCGATGATTTTACTGGACGTTAAATGACAGCATCATCTGCAAACAATGTAAGATCTCTATATCTCTTAAATCATTTATATAGATTAGAAACACCAGAGTGTCTATAACACTTCCTTGGCGAACGTAAGATATCACTTCTGTTTTACTCGACGACTTTCCTCAGTTACAAAAAACTGTGACCTCTCTGACAGTAAATCATGAATGCAGTCGTAAGATAAGAGGATAATCCACACACACGCAGTTTGATTAGCAACGGCTTGTGAAGAACAGTATCAAAAGATGTTTGGAAATCTAGAAATGTGGAATCAATTTGAGATCCCCTGTCAATAACATTAATTACTTCGTGACAATAGACATCTAGTTGTGCTTCGCATGATCGACACTTTCTGTATCCGTGCTGACTGTGTTTCAACAGTCAGCACAGATTCAGAAATTAATAGAATGGACGATCGCTCATTGTATCTACACGGCGGATCATAAAGTTTTTACAGCAGAGAAATACAATTCCATTACTTGCATAAAAAGCTAAATAACTGGTGACTTCCAAGTCGTCATTGTTGAATACAAGAAACTGAAAATAAAGCCGTCAACAGTCTATGGTGATTTCGCAAATCCCACATAGCTCCGGGTTTTGCTCATCACTTTTCCCTCCGAAAATCTGATTATTTCTTTCTCCAATATGAAAAAAAAGATGACAACGAGTGTACATAGTCCGAAAAGTTATGTCTAACAAAATATGTTGCCCTTGGAAGGTACTCTACGGCACACTTTTACTAACCATGTCAATGACTTCAGTCTTCCATGAAATTCTGGCCACATTACGAGCTGCCATTTTGTCTTAAACACATTTTATCAAATAAAGCGTGGATATGATCTTCGCAAACTTATCTGTAGACGGGATTCCAACGCCTGACAATCAGCTCAAGATCTTAGGTTTTGGAGAGATATCGAAATCAAGTTCAGGAAATGCGATAAAAGTGTAGCCCACAATAAAGTACTTGTCGCAAAGAGTTGTGCTTGAGCGGGAACTTAACAGAGCCTATTGCATAATGCTGGATTATTCATTGATAAGATAATTTCCACGTAAAAATAGTATTAGTAAGAGAATTGTACAGTCGGATGATTAAATGTGTAAATATGCCAACAAAACGAAAATATAATTGCCAGTGTTACATAAGTTTATTAATTACTGTACAAACTGAATGAATGACACTTAAATCTCAGGATACTAATGTACTTTTGTCTTCTTAAAATGCGCTGGTTTGTAGCATGAATGAAACTTCTACTAAGGACTTTTCAATAAAGTTCACGAGCATCATGCCCACAACGAACAGAACATCTGCTTGTGAGCCTGTTCCATGTACTCTGAGTATGAGAAGCATACGAGAGGAGTTGGGGATAGAGCGAGACTATTCGGTTTGTTCAGTGAGCCAAGATTTTTTTCTTTCTTTATTGGATTTCAATCCCCCCCCAGAGAGAGGGGAGGGAGGCGGACTGGCAGCAGTGTAATATGCTGCTCTACAGCCTACAGAAAAGTTAAAAAACATAATGAGAATAGAAACAAACAAGAGAAACAGGCGATAAAACGGTGACATTGTAAAAAACTGTAAAATGGCGGAAAGTTGTGACGATGCGGATGAAGACACACAAGAAGTGAACAGGCACAATTAAAAAAACACGGCGACAGTCTGGTTTCTGTTCCCACAACATAAAAAACACAACTACCGACAAGACAGTATGATGGCTGTTCGCTGTTCGCAACACTGACAGGGGACGCACAACACTGAACACTCACTTACACTCACTTATAACAGCACTATACAGGTGTCACAGCAGCAGGTGGGGGGGGGGGGTGGAGGGAAGACCGGGGCGTATGAGGGGGGAAAAGAGGGGAGGAGAGGAAAACAAAAAGGGGGATCCGATGGAGGGAGGGGACATAGAAAAGGGGGGGGGGCTGGGTGGACGCGAGAAGGACTGGGAAAGGCAGTGGAGGGGAGAGCAGAAAGGACTCGGGGGAGAGAAGGTAGGCTGAGAGAGGGTAGGTGGGGAAAAAAACAGGATGGAAGGGGGGGGGGAAGAGGGAGCCGGGAGAAAGGATAGAGGAAAGGACGGAGAGGTGAGGATCAGAGTTGATAGGAGGGATAAATGGAGGGAGAGAGGGCATCATCTGGGAGGCGGAGTTGATGGAAGCCACCTTGGGAAAGGAGATGAAGGGTGTAGAGATGGAGGGTAGGGGGGTGATCCAACAAGGAGGAACGCACATTTAAGCCAATGTGACAAAGGCAGGGAAAGCGGTAACGACTAATTTCATTGGATGTTCCACTGCATATGTCATTAGTAAATACTGTCTAGTCAAATGTATCCGGACATCCCTATGTAAAGCGAAATTTACCACTAGATGTCACGAGAGACGACCCTGCCAGTATAAAAGAAGAGTACTGTGTTGGCAGTAGTGAAGCAGCAACAGCAGAACCTGTGGGTCACTAGAGCTAAGTGACTTCGAACGTGGACTAGTCACTGGATGTCACCTGACAAGGGAACTCCCCACCACACCTCCTCAGATTTAGTGGTAAAATGGCTCAGAGGATAGCCCGTCGAAAACTGAACGCAGATCAAGCATGAAAACACTCAGGAGGTGTACTGAACTGTGAAACAAGAAGAAAAATAGGAACAGTGAACGATCCACACACAGGATGTGTATCATTGATGGCATGCAAAAGCCACGGCGTTGTGGTTGCGTGGTCATGGTGTCTGACTGCAAAGCAGGAGATCCGAGTTGCCCCAATTTTCTTTTCTTTTCACAAAATTATGAACTTTCTGTCCGGTCATTTGAAGAGTCCGTTCTCCTCCTGTGGTCTTGGACATTATCATTCTATACATTGGTTTAGAATATGAGTCATGTGGTAAGAATGTATTACTGTCGCAAGTAAATGTTACAAACAGACCAGGTGAGATGCCGCATAGACCTCTCACAGAAATGAAAACGACAAATACCTGGGTGAGAAATATGTTGTTACAAAGGAATGAAACAGACAAGACTACCAAAACGGAATGCAAGAGTTATAACATGTGGTACTTGTGTAGAACAAATACCAGCCACGTGTGTCTGGAGGTCCCTTCCTTACACCTCGCTGTTGCAAACAGACGTTGCACCATAACAGAGACAAGACTTTCCAAAAGTCTTTTGATACTGTTCTTCACAAGCATTTTCTAATCAATCTGCACATATAAACTAATGTAGATAGAGAGGTACAAATTGACACACATGCTTCGAATGACATGGGGTTTTATTAGAACCAAAAAAATATAAAAGTTCAAAAAATGTCCAACAGATGGTGCTTCATCTGATCAGAATAGCAATAATTAGCATAACAAAGTAAGACAAAGCGAAAATGATGTTCTTTACAGGAAATGCTCAATATGTCCATCATCATTCCTCAACAAAAGCCCTAGTCGAGGAATAATGTTGTGAACAGCACTGTAAAGCATGTCCGGAGTTATGATGAGGCACTGGCGTCAGATGTTGTCTTTCAGCATCCCTAGAGATGTCGGTCGATCACGATACACTTGCGGCTTCAGGTAACCCCAAAGCCAATAACCGCACGGACTGAGGTCTGGGGACCTGGGAGGCCAAGCATGACGAAAGTGGCGGCTGAGCACACGATCATCACCAAACGACGCGCGCAAGAGATCTTTCACGCGTCTAGCAATATGGGATGGAGCGCCATCCTGCATAAACATCATACGTTCCAGCAGGTGTTTATAAGCCAGGCTGGGGATGATGCGATTCTGTAACATATCGACGTACCTCTCACCCGTCACGGTAGCAGTTACAAAAACAGAATCACGCCATCTGTCGAACATTTCGTGAACTTTTTTTTTTTTGTTCTAATAAAACCCCATGTTATTCCAAGCATGTGTGTCAATTTTTACCTCTCTATCTATATTATTCCGTGCTTTATTAAGTTTTCAAATTTATACTGACTTTTTGATCACCCAGTATATATACGATGAAGATTTCAAAGCGGGCCTTCCTCTTTGCAGTTTGCAGTCCAACACCATGACGCTACAACCAAGACGCAGTCACCTTCTTTCAACGTTGCACACCTTGAGCTTGGACTGATCACTGTTTTTTCACAGTTCAGTACACCTTCTTCCTGTTTTTATGTCTGATCTGTATTCAGTCTTTGATATGCTATCCACTGGCCCATCTTACCACTAAATTTGAGTGGTGTGCGATGAGGGGGTTTCCCTTGTAACAAATCCATAAGGGATATTTCAACCCTTCTAAAGCTGACCACATCGACTTTTGCTGATGAGACTGTGAAGTGAGAACGCGAAGGTACAACCGCAGCTAAGTACGGAGGAGGTGGTGTTGCGGTTGCCATGTTTTCCGTGGTTGCAGTGTGATCCCTTTATCGCGCTTACGAAAACGCGGAAGGATAGAATCACATTTTACGCCATTGTGTACTGTGTACCATAGAGTAACACTTCTGAGATGATGACTGATGGTCATTGGATCCTTTCACAAAGCAGCATCGGTAGGTGATCCAATGGTTTGTGGAGAACAACACTTCCGAAATGGACTGACCTGCCCAAAGTCCAGACCTGAACGCAACGGATCATATCTGGGGTGAGTTAGGACGTCGACTTCGCTCCAGATCCCTGCGTCCACCATCAGTACCTTCTCTGGTTTCGGCTCTTGAGGAATAATGGGCTGCCTTTCCCCACAGACATTCAGACACCTCACTGAAAGTGTCCCCAGCAGAGTTCCACCTGTCATAAAGACAAACAGTGGACACACTCCATATTAACATCCACTAACAGGTGTTAGTTGCTTTTTGCTGTTTCATTTGGGGGAGGGGATCAAACAGCGACGTCGTCGGTCCCATCGTATTAGGAAAGATTGGGGAAGAAAGCCCGCCGCGCCCTTTTCAGAGGAACCATTCCGACATTTGCCTGACATAAGCCTCAATCAGGATGACCGATGGCCAGACTCGAGTTTTAACCGTCATCCTCGCGCATGCGAGTCCAGTTCACAAATGGTTCAAATGACTCTGAGCACTATGGGACTTAACATCTGAGGTCATCAGTCCCCTAGAACTTAGAACTACTTAAACCTAACTAACCTAAGGACAGCACACACATCCATGCCCGAGGCAGGATTCGAGCCTGCGACCGTAGCGGTCGCACAGTTCCAGACTGAAACACCTAGAGCCGCTCGGCCACACCGGCCGGCGCGAGTCCAGTGTCACTAATAGATGTCCAAATAATTCTGATCAGATAGTGTACAGAGCGTCTGGGCTACAGGTAAACAAAAACAAATCCTCATAACTAAACAACTCGACATTTAATGTTGTTGGGTAAATGCGCAATCAACAGAGACACTTTCCAAGATGTGATCTTTATCATCTCATGAACAGCACTGAGTCGCATGGTGCATGCATGTCAACGGCAGGGGACACCTACTTCGAAATGTTGGCCAACTATCCCGATCCACGGATGCCTCTGTATGTCATTTTCCAACATGGTTGTTACCCCATTTCTCCATGAGATATTTCCAGAGCGTTGGATCGCAAGGAAGATTCAATGCCTGCCCTCCCTCCCCCCCCCCAACCCCTCCCCCGGTCACTCCGTCTCCAGCTCTGACCGCTGGATTTCGAAGCATAGGGCGTTTATCAGCAAGTGCCCATACTGAACTGTACGAACATGCATAAAAATGTTTGAGTTCCTGTGTACAGCATTGGCCAAATAAAGTTGTAAACCATAATAGGTACTGAAATATAAACAAATATTTTGTGTACCTTAAATCTGGACACCCTGTATAATCGTACAAAGGTAGATCGTCAAGACTGGTAAACTTCTACGAAAGACCGAGAAATTTTGCTAAATAGTGGCTATCGTGACATGAATGTAAGCGTCAATCCTTCAACGTATTTTGTTCAAAGTTTCCAAATGATAAAACATACAGTTTTTACTCACAATTTCGAGTTGTTACTGAACATTCTCATGCAATGTATTCTATAGCAGGACACATCAAAGCCGTATTGCATAACGTTTGTCCGGATTCAGAATTAATTTCTTTCTGGATTAATGAGATTAAGTGTGACAGAGCTGCATAAATCAAGGGCAGATCTATTTGTGTGCCGGCCGCTGTGGCCGAGCGGCTCTAGGCGCTTCAGTCCGGAACCGCGCTGCTGCTACGGTCGCAGGTTAGAATCCTGCCTCGGGCTTGGATGTGTGTGATGTCCTTAGAGTAGTTAGGTTTAAGTGGTTCTAAGTCTAGGGGACTGATGACCTCAGACGTTAAGCCTCATAGTGCTTAGAGCCATTTCGGTACTGGATGTTGACAGCATTGCATGGTCCAAGAAATCCCGATACCTTCTTCATCATGCTGATGGGAGGACGGAAATCCATCGTCTTTCATGGAACAGCTCCTTGACAGCTGTACTGTGGGATGGTGACAAGCTGGCAGCGGTTTCATTATGCTCTGGGGAACATTCACGTGGGTACCCAGGGCTGCAGTGGAGCTTGTGCAAGGTACTATGACGGCCAAGGAGTATCGTACACTGGTAGCAGACCAAGTACACCCTTTCGTGATGGCCATGTTTCCCCACAGCAGTGGCATTTTTCAGCAAGATAATGCGCCATGTCACAAGGCCAGGGAAGTGAATGAGTGGTTCGAGGAACAGAATGGCGAATTCCAATTGATGTGGTGGCCCCCCAACTCACCAGATCTGAACCCGATCGAACACATCTGGGATGTGATTGAGCACAGCGTCAGAGCTCATCGCCCCCTCCTCGGAGTTAACGGGAATTAGGTGACTTGTGTGTGCGGATGTGGTGCCATCTCCCTCCAACGCCCTACCAAGGCCTTATTGCTTCCATGTCACGACGCGTCTCACCTGTTATCCGTAGCAAAGATGGACATATCGGCTGTTAGAGAGGTAGTCATAATTTTCTGGCTGATCAGTGTATATGAGGATCGAAAAGAAAGGGAAGAAAATCAGAAAGAAAGAACTAATTCTCGCGTCGCAGCTGGGTAAAAAAAACGTATTTATAAATGAAAAGCACAAAAACTAGTCAACTAAGTAAAACAGTGGAATTGAAGATCCACATTTTTATGCTTTTAATTTATAAAAAAGAAAAAAAGGGCGTGAGACAGATATACGGCATCAGAACAACAATATTTATACTTCAGTCTGGATGTACCACGGAAATATGTAACCATACAAAAAAAATACATATGATATTAAGAAGGTTAACATGGCTTAAAAAAAAAAGAAAAAAAAGAAAAAAAGGGATACGCAAACGTAACTGAACTAGGAGAGTACACCCAGAGAGAGAGAGGAGGAAAGTCACATGAATGAACAGTAAATCGGCGACAGAACAAAATGTAGAGGCAAGTTTGGGAAGTGGGAAGGTTTCCAAGATAAAATAAAAATGATAGAATGTAAGGAATAAAACAGAAGAGTAGAAAGGACAAAGTGAATAGAATAATGTGTACTGATGTAAGTGTAAAGTTATCTTAATCAGTTAAAAGGATTTTATACATTGTCTGCAACACAACTGCTGGTACGGTTGTGTCGGATTTCGTATTCACTGTCGGTAGTACTGCTGATGGTACGCCGGTGTCAGTGTTTAATGTGTTTGATGCTACTGTTTACTTGTTGACTTCCTGGTATCCGTGGATTACGGGTCTGAAATTTTTTGTTAATTCTGGGTTGAATGAGATTTATGGTCCTAGTAGACACTTGTAGCGTTAGATTTTTCAGTATTGCCAGCACTGTTTGCAGCGATGAAAGTAGTAGCATCACGACTGAGCAACACAGCTGGGCAAGACTTTACAAGATATTTATCGGAGGATAAAGTTAATCGTTAACTCGTAATAGTAAACTTTGTGCTGTGTGTGAGTGAAATGAGCACGTGAGTAAAAAGTGCTACCGTTGCTTAAATACAAATGCTTTGGTTAGGGAAGTTAACAAAAACAGTTTAATCATTTAATAATTTACTTTTGTAAGTACTGGATTGTCTATGTTAAATCACGGGACACTCAAAATAAGGGAGATTGAGATGGTGTCTGACATAAGGCGCGTTATTTCTCTGCATAAACAAGTTTTCATCCGAGAGCGAGACTCGTTTAGAAGACAAAATGTCTTTGCCCACAGAAAAAAACGGTCGTTTGACTGCAGCACTGAAGGGTAAAGGGGTTTAAAGTTTTTTATTAGTGTCTCAAACGACTTCGATTCGACGACACGTAAGAGAATCACGTTCATAATAAAAACGTTTAGTGTTCATCGGTCCACACTGCCTTGAGACACACCGCTGCCAGTTGCTGCAATGCCAACAGATTCTCCATCGCTACTGTGTTGCATTCTTTTAATCGGATTACTGCTACTGGTTCCGCTGTCAATATCTGAATGCCCAAGATTAATTTTTCTTTTTGGCTTTCCTCGTACGGACCCTACATTCATCGTTCTTCAAACTGTTCAAAATCAAATGTTCAAATGTGTGTGAAATCTTATTAACTGCGAAGGTCATCAGTCCCTAAGCTTACAAAGGCTCGAAATATGAGTCCAAACTGTTGATTTTTTAGGCAAGCGCAGATTACTGCCGAAAAGTATTTCCTCTCCACATCTAGCTACAAACTTAATGTGGTCACTTAAAGTGCGTCCGCGGATTTTCCTCAATTCTAGAGGTAGAATCCGATTTCACGATTTAGTTCCCACAGTCAATCCACTAACAAAAAAAGGTAATACTTAACGCGAACCTAGTAAACAAACAGCTTTAAACAATCAACACCTAGTTATTCTCGCTCGTTCTCGATTTGTTTACATCAATCGCGAGCACCTCGACGTAGCCACACACCTACATAGCCCGAATTTCTCAGATCGTGACTCCAGCGGTGGTGCGTCTTGATTTTTGTCACGAATAGTAGATATCTAATTAACGATTAAAAGGCTCAAAGAAAGTTAACAGAAGTTAAAAAGTACGTTAATGCTTTTTTAAGTCAACTTAAAGTTGTTGTTGTTGTTGTGGTCTTTAGTCCTGAGACTGGTTTGATGCAGCTCTCCATGCTACTCTATCCCGTGCAAGCTTCTTCACCTCTCAGTACCTACTGCAACCTACATCCTTCTGAATTTGCTTAGTACATTCATCTCTTGGTCTCCCTCTACGATTTTTACCCTCCACGCTGCCCTCCAATACTAAATTGGTGATCCTTTGATGCCTCAGAACATGTCCTAACAACCGATCCCTTCTTCTAGTCAAGTTGTGCCACAAACTCCTCTTCTCCCCAATTCTATTCAATACCTCCTCATTAGTTATGTGGTCTACCCATGTAATCTTCAGCATTCTTCTGTAGCACCACATTTCGAAAGCTTCTATTCTCTTCTTGTCCAAACTATTAATCGACCATGTTTCACTTCCATACATGGCTACACTCCATACAAATACTTTCAGAAACGACTTCCTGACACTTAAATCTATACTCTATGTTCACAAATTTCTCTTCTTCAGAAACGCTTTCCTTGCCATTGCCAGTGAACATTTTATATCCTCTCTACTTCGACCATCATCAGTTATTTGGTCCCCAAATAGCAAAACTCCTTTACTACTTTAAGTGTCTCATTTACTAATCTAATTCCCTCAGCATCACCCGATTTAATTAGACTACATTCCATTATCCTCGTTTTGCTTTTGTTGATGTTCATCTTATATCTTCCTTTCAAGACACTGTCCAACCCGTTCAACTGCTCTTCCAGATCCTTTGCTGTCTCTGACAGAATTACAACGTCATCGGCAAACCTCAAAGTTTTTATTTCTTCTCCATGGATCTTAATACTGAAACGTCCCCTTAGAAAAATTAATGAATTACTGTGGTGGTAAACCTCTTGCATTATTTGATTTTCAAACAGCTGAGCAAAACTGAAAGTACTCAGACATTTCTCTCTTTACTTATTCTGATCATAACTAAACTGAGACACAATATTTTTAGCGTAACACAGTCTGACTTTCAATATTCCCTACGAAAGAATGGCCCTGACTAACAATAACCTATACATTTCATGAATCACTTACCTCACAAAAATCTTCGTTACTCGAACTACTGCAATACAGCGAGCGCCAATACTGCCAGCTAAATAAAGGATTCTAACAACTGAAGGCACTAACTACTGATAGGCATAGTTAGCAAATGAGGGATTTAGATAGAGAACAAACAATGTATTTACCTTAATAGTGTTCAAAAGTCAAAATATATATACTCAGTTCATGAAATCCAGTCTTACAAATTTACTCTCTCTGATGGACACACGTCCAGATCATCCGCTCTCAAAACTCCGCCATCTCTCTCCCCACATCCATCACTGCTGGTCGCTCACCTCCAACTGTACAACGCTACGCGCTGTTACCAGCCAACTGCCCAACACTACAATAGCGAAAATTCCAACGATGCCAACCAGCCACAGACTGCACACAGCACAGCCAGTGATTTTGATACAGAGCGCAACGTGACGTTACCAACATAAAAACCTAAACAGACTACTTACAATACCTACTCCGAATTCTTCTTTTATTTCCTTTACTGCTTGCTCAATATACAGATTGAATAACATAAATTAAAGGTTAACAATGCGTTACTCGAAAGGTTAACTTCGTCAATTAACGGTTAACGGTCTTGTGCCCAGCTATACCGAGCAGTAACCAGTATAACGCATTGGTTATATGTTTGTATCCAGATCTGGAGAAGAAATACAAGACGTGGTTGGAATATAAGTAATACTGCATACCAGAAAAGTTGATACCTGGAACTGCGGTGCTGTCAGAGCTTCCGTGAAACAGCATCGGCCTTGATTGCAGGGTCTACGCGCCGCCGACCGGTTCACGAGTCCAGGCCGGCAGCAAGGTTAGGCGCTCCATATGTCAACGACCAGCGCCGAGGGCAGCGAAGCTTGCCGCTACCGCTGCCGGTCACTCAGCCGGCCAACCGACCCCCGGAGCTTCGAGCCGAAAGTACGTCCCACCCCGAAGCAGTTCCTATGCCAGTGTTAAGTCGAAGAAGTACAGTACTAGCCGGCCGGTGTGGCCGTGCGGTTAAAGGCGCTTCAGTCTGGAACCGCGTGACCGCTAAGGTCGCAGGTTCGAATCCTGCCTCGAGCATGGATGTGTGTGATGTCCTTAGGTTAGTTAGGTTTAATTAGCTCTAAGTTCTAGGCGACTGATGACCTTAGAAGTTAAGTCGCATAGTGCTCAGAGCCATTTGAACCAAGTACAGTACTAGCCATTAAGACTTGCAACACAATGAAGAAAGCGTTTTGGTGGTCCGAGTGTTATTGTGTGGGGTGGCGTACTGACCTCTAAATCTTTGGACACGGTACTCTCACCGGTCAATGTTAACGTGACACTACACTCCTCCCCCATGCGCGATTTTTCAGGGCTGGAGTCTTTTTTTACATTGTTTTTTTTCATCCCAAAATGGTAAGGGGGACTGTCAGCGGAACAATATTCCACTCTTCAGCCAGAAGACTTAAAAATTGATTAAAAACTCGTTAAAAATAGTCTCTTTTGATCCACTGTGGCCGTAGGACAGCGGTGGTCAAACATTTAACAAAGAAATTTACCACACAGCTTCAATCAATTCCCTGCCCCAGAAAATGAGATCCGCAGGAAAGTGAAAAACTTATGATAAAAAACACTGAACCACTGCACTTTCACACGAAATCTGCGGGACTTGCACATGATGAGAAATACTGGCGGAGGAGTGAATATGTTTCGTAGGGTTGAGGGGTGTAGGTAAAAAGATAGGTGTGTGTTAGGTAGAAAAATTATGGAGATGATAGGTAGGAGTTGAGGTGGATAGTGGTAAATATAGTCTGTGGGAAAGAGGGAGAGTGAGGAGTAGTGTGGAGAGGGTAGTGGTTACAAGAGGAAAGGAATCAGGATGGATGGAGAGGGAAGCCCTGATGTGGAGTGGGATACAGTTGGGGTAGAGTTGAAGTTGGTAGGAGGGACGAATATTGCGCCGAATCTCATTTTCTGAGACAGGGCACTGATTGAAATTGTTTAGCGAATTTCTTTGTTACATATATGACCGCCGCTGTCCCACGTCCACGATGGATCAACAGAGACTATTTTTAACAATTTTCATATGCTGACATAAAGGTAGCCCTCTGCTTGGCTGGAGAGCTGTCGACTATCCTAGTCGGCAACACAAACAGTGTAACACACATTTTAAAATTCTGTAAAGTTCAGGCATCCTACTTAAGCCGGCCGGAGTGGCCGAGCGGTTCTAGGCGCTACAGTCTGGAACCGCGCGACCGCTACGGTCGCAGGTTCGAATCCTACCTCGGGCGTGGATGTGTGTGATGTCCTTAGGTTAGTTAGGTTTAAGTAGTTCTTAGTTCTAGGGGACTGATGACCACAGCAGTTAAGTCCCATAGTGCTTAGAGCCATTTGAACCATTTTTGAACCATCCTACTTAAAGTATTGGGGACAGGTTGTTAGTGAACTCAAAAGTGAATTTCTCGGCCATCCACGTATATTGGTGGTAAGTTCCTACGGGGCCAGACTGCTAAGGTCACCAGTTCCTTGGCTTACACGCTACTTAATCTAACTTTAACTTACGCTAAGGACAACACACACACACACCCATGCCCGAAGGAGGACTCGAGCCTCCGACGAGGGGTGCCGCGCGAGCCGTGGCAATGCGCCCTTAGACCGCACGGCTACCCCGCGCGGCATCCACGTAGAAAACTGTTAGATTTGATGTTCAGCTGATTCTTGTTCCATTAAGTAGCGTCTAATTTAAGGACCAATACAATTTTCTTCAATTACGAAGATAATAATTAATCACACGCCGCGGAAATACTGAGATGAGAATTATAAGTATCATAGTTTAGGGTGTCGTAAGGACATTTTTCCAAACGATTCATGGATTTTAATACGGGACAAGTTAACTAATCAATTGATTTTATCAGTGACGATCATATATTTGCGTCGATATGGCTAATATACAAAGGTGATTCAAATTAAAATCTAATTTTATTACATGCATAGCACACAAGCGTTTGATTAAATACGAAACACGTAACAGCTATAGGTAATCCCCTTCCAAAAATGGTCGACGTTAATTATTTACTATCACGCAAATGAGGTACTGCAGAAAATTTACAGTTATTTCATTTTTCGTCGTAGTCCCCATAACGCGCAATGCAGGCATTCCACCCTCCGCTGGATAAGTCGTCGGAAGAGTTCTTTTGGCTAATCGTGCACCTCGGTTTTCAGCTCTTCGCATCTTCTGAAATGCGTGCTTCTCAGCGCTTCTTTGAGCGTTCGAACTCATGAAAATCATTTTAAAAAAGTCATTGTTCAACGGCCAAGGTTTGCTAATAAATACGCTAGTGAGTAAAACTGGAGCAAAGTGACTTTCGCATGATACGTCACTGCCAAGTAATGTAGTAATGTACCTCGACGAAACGTGGACCATACATTAAAAAAAAACTGCTACAGTATAGTGCATGCTATGACGACGACGAATGAATCGTCGCAAAATGTGAATGACTGGCGGCCAATGCTAAACAGAAACATACAAATCTCTTCTTTGCATATACAGCAGGTTTGTCAGTGAAGTCGATAAGGAGCTGGCTGCATGGTCTGGGTCTACAACAACTAAAATAATTGGAAGTCGTTGGTAAAAAATAATATATTGTACTTAAGTGGTGGTACAAAAGTCTTCATACTCAGGAGGAATATAATTACAAACAGAGAGCTACAGACGCATCACATAGGCCATACTTTAACTAAACGCCTTGTTACAGCTGAAGGCTGTACTACTTTCCTACTTGACGTCCCAAGCAAGAGTGGCCGAGCGCACGCTAGAGAGTTGCAAGCCGCGGAGCGGCGCTAGTCTCGACTCGCGGGTCCAGCGATACTAGTACGGACCGCGGTCGGTAACTCCAACCCATAACAAGTGTGGTATCGAACGGAGATGAATAGATGTGACGCCTTTTTTCAAAGACAATAAATATTCTGAAGTCAACGCGATTTATGACTATTCCGTGGACACTACAGAAGTCAGGAAGGTTCTTAGTTGGGTATGTGACCACCACAGTCGGCAGTGCATCCTCTGCAACTTGCTGCCAAGCTGGCCGCAACGTCGGTAAGGAGTTCTTGTGGTAGGCCGTTCCATTCTTCCATCAGCGAGGTTGCTAACTGCTGAATGGCCAGTGCTTCAGGTGGACTTCCTGCAATATGTGCTCGAAGGGAATTGACCCTTTGAGTCCCAACAAATTAAAAAAAAAAAAAGCAATTTTAAATTTGTTCACAAAATTGACCTTTTATCATCATAGTAAGCAACGAATATAAGAAGAAAGTGCACTTCAGAAAATAATTGTAAAATTTTTCGCAAAATTAAATTTTATTATCATAGAAAACAATAAATACAGGGAGAAACTGGCAAAAATAAATAATCGCTTTAAAGTTGTGGTTTCACATTACACCATTGGGACATACAGTTTTCCACCACCCATCATTTCATGATCTGTATTTGAAAGAAATTTCGCACTTTTCCTAAACAGAGTTTCGCGTCTCGAAACTTCCATTATCTCATAATGCTCGAAAGAAATTGTAGTACTAAATAACAAGCAAAAATGGCCCTCAAATTTGTATCAGAATTACAAATTTAAAAGTATTTTATTTTATTTTCGCTACCAGTTCCAGCAAAGCAATATGCCATCTTCAGGCTCCATATGCACCTCTCAAAAATTATCGACATTGGCATACTTGGGTCATCTGTTTTTGGATGTCGTGAACTCCCAAGTGCTTCCTTCGAAGAGTTGACAGCAAATGCATTATGCCACTATCGATATTTTTTTAAAGCTGCATATGGGGCCTGAAGATGGCGTACTGAATTGCCGAAACTGGTAGCAAAAATAAAATAACTTCTAAATTTGCACGGCCGTTTAGCGAATATCCTTGTCCAATAATTGTTAAAAATATGTTGTACCGATAGTGGTATTCCACCAGTTTCACATACTGGTGGAAAATTCCTCGAGAAGAGGACAGTGAGTGTCCTTTTCGTGACCTGGAGAGCGTCATTTCCTCCACTGGCGTGGCTGGCATGAGGTTCGACACGTGTGAGTGGTCGATTTGATTGACAGCAGTTGGTAGTTTAAAGCCCCAGTCATTCGTCTTGACATTCACCCACGACTTTTCTGTCCGACAATGAGACAACAGAATTATTAAGTGAAACCGTAGACAGTAAGAAAACAAGAAAAGAATAAATGAGAGGTATTTGAAATGTAGAATAAAATTATATTGATAATGGCTTAAGTGGACAAATAAAGCACGAGAAGAAGATGCGTTAGAAGCACTAAACGAGTAAAGAAGAGTACGGAAAGTTTTTTAGAAGGACATTGTAGGAAAAACTGCGGGAGTAGACGAAGACTAGAAAGAGCTAAAGAGATTTTGGGGTATGTAAGGCCTAGAAGACATGAGGATGTACAAAGATTACCATAAGACAGGAAGAGGTGGATGGAATAAAACCGATCGAAAGATTGGTGACTTAAGAAAATGGGAATATGCTTTGTTAAAAGTCTTACGCCTTTGGAACTCCCAGCTTCGACGTCCACATTGCAGCTCGCTGTCAGTGTGGAACACAGGTGGTAAGCACTCTTACGGAAACGGCCCACGCTCTGCACTTCCTCGAACCCCAAACGCCAACTTCGAGTGGGAAGTGAGACATCCCTCCACAACGCTGGTATGGAGGAGTTTCCTCTGCAGGCCCACTACCTGATCGAACTGTCCTACATCAGGCACACGGTGTGTGTCAAGTGCCACTTCTTCAGGGTGGTATTCCATACTCAACGCCGAGGACCAGTTATTACGCCAAGGAGCCAGCTTTACGCAATCGAATGCTTTGTTTTAGTCAGAATATATGAGACAAATGCTACATCATACACCTTGAAAGAGCTGAAATCGTTAGATTTGCTAATATAGACGAAACAGCCACGATAACCAAGGGCAAAATCTCAGAAAGATGACGCAAAGTATTACAAAAAAGGCATGGAAGCTGTTGTCGACGTCGCTGTGAAGTGGCTTACGAGGCGTATTTGTTACATAACGTCGTAAAGAAATATAATGGGCATTTGAAAGTGGGAAGCGTGATAGTTGATACAAATCGACTGACCTAATGGCAGGGAAGTATAGTGGAAACTATGTTCGAATGTAATGGATATAAAAAAATGAAACGTTACGCTTAACCAACGTGGCTGCGAGATTTGCATCGTTGTGGGGGAATTTTATGGGCTAAAAGAAGTAAGGGTAGAGTCATGGTGTCGGCATTTTTTTCTTTGGGGGGAGAAAACGGAAACAAAACTTACAGTGAACTAGAAAATATGGAGGGATGCCGTGCGTGGAAGGCAACAGCGTAAACATTTTGAAGCAAAATAATACTTCAGCAGTGAAATAACAAGAAGCTATTAGTATTAAATAATTACACTTGTTTTGTGTGGGACCCGCGTTAATTGCTGTATAACGATTAAGAATCCTGCAGTCTATAAGATAAAAACAATTATGTCTACATCTGGGACTGAAACCTGGAACTCGACTATTCTAACGCAATACTGCGCAGAACAACTAAACAATACTGAATGACGTTACTTGTATTTGTAATCACAGTGTTTGCCGAATTGCATTTCTTCGACTGCCATTTTCTACCGAAAATAAGCACGGGATAAAATTTTGGTGCTGGCAAGGAATCACCCTGTGGCCCCGAGTGTCCGGGTTTTGGTTTACCCTGTTCATATATATTTCTGATACGTCCAGCTATGGATGCCGAGCGTTAAGAGTGCTTCAGGAATGAGTCACAGTCGGGCTTGATGAACGGTTGGACTTGTATTTCTCTGCGGCAGATGACTGAGTCGGGACTTGTAATTATCTGTATCAGTCGCAGTTGGGACTGGTGTTTATATCCTGCTGCAACGAACAGTCAAAACTTGTATTTATTTTTTGTTAACCGAACATTGCCTTAGAATTGAGGAACTTTGCAGTCTTTTATACATTGTACGGACGCTCACGACCTAGTCTAGGAACTAGGCTTGGTGCTGTTAATATCATTTCAGGCCGAGAAAGGCATCAGAGAACGCTATTAACCAATTTTATAAATTGTTGATGGTGTACAGCAACCAACCACGAACTGATTTTAGGCTATTTTATTCAAAAAGTGTTACTGTATTCAAAAAGTACCGTTACCGATTTACAATTTTTCACAATCCGTCATCAAACGTTTTTCATGCATTCATCAAAACAAACGATACATTGGTTTCTTGTTAGTTGCCCTTGGATAAACAATAATTCACAGTTACAAAGGCGCAACAAAAATGGTTGCGCTACACATTTGTGTTTTAATGAAACTAACGTGAAATGTCCATCTGGCGCATTTGTTTTTGTAGTTTTCTTACAATTAAATATATTCTCAACGATATTCATATTTTCACACTCACACACGTTGGTTTGCATTGTAAAACACTTTCGTTTGGTCATAAAATGAACTTTCAGTCTGCACAACATTTTTTTATTCAGAATATACGAAAACAAATACAGAGTTTACAAAGTACATAAGTGTCAAAGGTGTTGCAATATAATGATGCAAAGTTAAAACACTTTTGGAAAAGGAAGCGTAAATTACTGTTGTGTTAGATTGAAAAATTATTTGAGATTAATTTTAGCGCATTAAATACAGACAGGTAAAGATTAACATGTGGGATTATGTATACGAATTATAGCGTTGCAAACTTATTTTATACGAGACAGACAAACGAACGCGGACAATTAAGTGTGTGAAATCCTTATGTGCTATATGAACATTGATGATGATAATACATTAAAATTGGTCTACAAAGGAGCAGGAAAGTAGATACTCCTCCACTAAATATCACGAAAAGTTCACATTACCAAGACAAAGAATTAGGAGAGACTGATCGTGTTATTCATCTAAACATCACTCTGTTTAAGGTAAGCTGTGTTAGTTCTTTGGAGGACACAGATCATCGTCAGCTTGGGGAAAAGGGGTTCGATATTGGGGGTGGTTAATCAAAAGTGTAGTGCAACATGAAACTAGCTACACATACTCGACCGCACACGTTGTATGCAGTTCGTAACGTAAGAAAAACATAGTCAACGCGAGTGTGGAATCAGAACTAAAGGAAAGTGACAACTGTGGTGTCACTGCCGGACACCACACTTGCTAGGAGGTAGCTTTTAAATCGGCCGCGGTCCGCTAGTATACGACGGACCAGCGTGTCGCCACTGTCAGTAATTGCAGACCGAGCGCCACCACACGGCAAGTCTAGAGACACATACTAGCACTCGCGCCAGTTGTACAGCCGACGTTGCTAGCCATTGTTCACTGAGAATTACGCTCTCATTTGCCGAGACGATAGTTAGCATAGCCTTCAGCTACAGTTGCTACGACCTAGCAAGGCGCCGTATTCAATTGCTATAATACTTCTGTATCATCAAGAGCAATGTTCTACAAATGTGGATTAAAGTTAAGTATTCCATAAGCTACGTACTTTTCTTTATAGCATTCATTACGTATCCTGTTTCAGACCTCACGCCCGCCTGCGTGAGCTTATAGCGTGCATTTCGGCCTCCTCTAAAAACAGTGTTGGCAATTCTGCCGACACTTCAACAACATAGTGAGAAAAGGTCCTTGAGTGTATTGTGAATATGGAGTTGACACTGATATCCAATAATATTCCTTTTCGGTGACATAGGGAGGAAATCGTGAAATCAACAATGGAAACTTTTTAGCAGCAATCGAACTTCTCGCAAAGTACGATCCGGCATTACAACCTCTAATAAATAAACCAAAATATATGCAAAAGTACCTTAGCCCTTGAACTGAACATAAGTTAACAAACGTCCTATCCCTGCCAATTGAAAAACAAATTATTAATGACACTAAAGCTGCCGCTCTCTTGTCTATCAACACCGGACATTACAGAAAGATAGTTAACTCAAATATTTAGTTATGTTAGTTTCACAGGATGTCACTGGAAATCCTTGTCACGTGAAGATAAATGAAAATTTTTAGATTTTCGGGAAATAAAAGATCAAAGTCCATCAGGAATAGAAAAAGAAGTACTGTTTTCCAATACGTCACGCTTATAAAAAGGTATCAGAACGAGAATTCAACGAAGGAAAAGAATTGCAAAACATGTGTACTGGGCAACGCATAATTTAAGTCTAGTATTTGATGATCCTGCGTGTGGAATTCAAAAAGTTACGTACTTTTATCACACAATAAAAACCTTATTTCTTTTCTTCAGTCGTAGTATTTCGACAGACACTCTTGGTATCTTCTTGCACCTTAAACAAGCTTTCCCCAACACATTGGTCTTAGAGATACCAACTGTTAATGCCTTTCGTTATGCTCATGTCGATGCACTTAAGGCACCGAAAAAAAATAATATTCATATCTGACAAAATGGAAGACAGAGAACAAACTGCTGTTTTGAAAAATCACAGACAGAAATTTGAATTAGTTTTTCAGACAGCGCTGCAGTCTAGAATGTTCTAATTTAGCATTTCAAATTATGCTGCCGGAAAAATGTAAAGCTTCATAAAGCTCTCTTGTTCAGGATGCAGCTTATAAATTATCTTGGGATCGAAACAGTTTTGAAGAAGCTACGTCATCAGCAACTTTTGGCAAATAAATGGGGCATTCCATCACAATTTGAAAATAAAAGAATTCCAAAAGGCAAAAAAAAAGAACATTTTGATGAGTTGTGTCAGGACGAGCGGCTGATGGCTCAAAATATGAGTGGAGTATAGATAGAGAGATGCTGAATATAACTCATTTGGCTGTCAGGAGAGCAATGCGTCGAGTCTTCAGTGATTATCGTAGCAAAATACTGTCAAATGATTTTTTTAAAAACCCAAAATAAATCCTGGTCCTATGTAAAGGCTGTTGGTGGCACCAAAGCTAGGGTCCAGTACCTACCAAATGACATGGGAACTGAACTTGAGTGCAGCAAAGCAGAAGCTGAAATACTTAACTTAGTTTTAAAATGTCCTTTACAAAGGGAAACACTGGATTATTGCCTCAATTTAACCCTCGAACCTCAAAAAAGATGAGTGAAATAAGTATTAGTGTCAGTGGTCTTGAGAAACAGCTGAAATCGTTAAAATTGACCAAAGCTCCAGGGCACGATGGAATTACGGCTGAGTGGGCCACTCTTCTGACTATAATGTACCGTAGTTCCCTCGAACAGAAAGCTGTGCCCTCTAGTTGGAAGAAAGCACTGGTAACAGCCATTCACAAGAAGGGTGGTAGAAGCGAACCACAAAACTACCGTCCAATATCTTTGATTTGTTGTGGAATCTTAGAACATATTCTGAGCTCAAACGTAATGAGCTATCTTTAACAGAATGGGCTCCTCCATGTCAACCAACATGGATTCCGAAAACATCGATCACGAAAAATCCTACTCGAATTTTTCTCACTTGACATATTCAAAACCTTGGATCAAACCAGTCAGGTAGATGCAGTATCTCTTGATTTACGAAGAGCAGTTGACTCAGTACCACATCTACGCTTATTGTCAAAAGTTCGATATATTAACAGTAATGTCATACTTTTTGCAGATGGTGCAGTTATCCATAATGAAGTACTGTTTGAAAAAAGCTGCATACATATTCAGTCTGATCTTGATAAGACTTCAAAGTGGTGCAGATGTTGAAAACCTACTTTAAATGTTCAGAAATGTAACATCGTGCACTTCACAAAACGAAAAAACGTAGTATCCAATGACTATAATATCAGTGGGTCACAGTTGGAATTGGCCAAATCATACAAACCCCTGGTTGTAACACTTTGTAAGGATATGGAATGGAATGAGTACACAGGCTCAGTTGTGAGTAAAGCAAGTGGTAGACTTCGGTTTATTGGTAGAGTACTTGGGAAGGGCAACCAGTCTACAAAGGAGATTGTTTACAAATCACTCATGGGACCCATTCTAGAATATTGCACAAGTGTGCGGGACCGATACCAAATAGGACTAATACGGGATATAAAGTGAATACAGAGAAGGGCTGCACAAATGGTCGCAGGTTTGTTTGACCCATGCAAAAGTGTTACAATGATTCTGACGAAGCTGAATTTGCAGACTCTTGAAGGTAGACTTAAACTATCCCGAGAAAGCCTGCTAACGTAGTTTCAAGAACCGGCTTTAAAATAGGACTATAGGAACATACAAGAACCTCTACATATCGCTCACACAGGGATCGCAAGGACAAGATTAGAATAATCACAGCACGCATTCTTCATTCTTCCCGCGCTCCATAAGTCAATGGAACGGGAAGAGGCCCTAATAACTGGTACAATGGGACGTATTCTCTGCCATGCACGTCGTCGTTGTTTGCAGAGTGTAATATGAAAATTATCTCCAGATAAGAGATTCAGAGCTCTGCGCTCAGCAGGCAAGTTGATGCTCACCATCCTTTCGACATCCGAGGAACGATACTCACCGTATTCCTCGAGCACGAGAAAACCGTTTACAGTGACGTGTATTGTGAGACACTACGCAGCTTATGCAAGTCCATCAAGAGCAAACGGCTAGGGCTGCTCTCAGAGGGAGTCATTACGCCCCACGATAACTCTCGTGAAAAAAAAAACTCGGAGGGAAGCGCTTCAGCTCGGACGACGAACGGAAGAACATAGTGGAGAGCTGGCTCCTGTCACAGCCACAGGAATGATGGAGAGAGAGACTTCTTCGGCTCGTGAAAAAGTGGGATATTGTTTAGTACTTTTTCTGTTGAACACATCTGATATTTCAGAACCACTGTTCTTAATGGCTGGACATAATTGTAGCCCTTTAAAAAAAGAGGATTTGAGGGTATGCATAATGTTAATCATTTCTTCAAAATTATTTTCCCTAAATTACTAAATTATGCTTCTAATGAAGAGATTCACAATACAGTAGTAATGCTTCAAAATAAACGTGAGGAGGATTTATGAACTCCTAGACCAAATAATAAGTTTCAAATATTCTGAAAAAAGGCCTTATTAACCTCTGTAGTGGACTTAACAAAACTTTTAGTAATACAGAGCTCAGTCGTAGCTGCTAGTGTCCCAAATTTATGTACAGAATTTTGCCTGTTTAAATTGCTCCTGTTACTATTTCTTTGACTGAGCTTCGAAGCTCAGATCTATAAAGAACTATCTGTGGGACTCTATGACCCAAAACAGACTTACTCAACTCAGCTTGTTCAGTATCTAAAATGAGAGAGTTAGATGCATTGATGTGAGTGTAATCATTAATACCTTGGCATCGCTGTCCAGCTTCGTCGCAGACCAAGGTGAGTAGAATTCGCGCAGGGTAAGAGTGGCCACTGTGCACTGACTAATTTTCGTCCGCCGGCCAGGGTGGCCCAGCGGTTCTAGGCGCTACAGTCTGGAACCGCGCGACCGCTATGGTTGCAGGTTCGAATCCTGCCTCGGGCATGGATGTGTGTGATGTCCTTAGGTAGGTTTAAGTAGTTCTAAGTTCTAGGGGACTGATGACCTCAGATGTTAAGTCCCATAGTGCTCAGAGCCATTTGAACCATTGACATGGGAAATTGATACTTCCAGAGCTATAGTCATCACGGGGAGGTATTTCCGAGACTTTGCTCATAGTCTAATATCACCAGAGTGGTGCCACGATCATAATATTTAATTGTAATTACACTAATAGATATGTGGCTGGTTTCCTAGGACGACTCCACTTGGTGTACAAGTGCATGGCGGAGGTAGCTGGTGGCCAGATCGAATGTACGTTTCCGGCGCGAGCCACTGCTGTGCCTCCCAAACCCATCAGGTGAGATACAAGAATTCTGCTGAGCTAATCGTGCTGCCCTCTGGGCAGGAGAATAGCTAAGTCAGTATGTGTTGGGCAGCCTTCACGATCGTGTGTGTTGCGAGTGGTCTCTGATTTTTATGTGGAAATTTGAGAAGAATCAATATGGCAAGTGTTTGTGCTTGACAATTATCCCCTCTCCCCCCCCCCCCTCCATGTAAACCGACTGGTGGTCTGCTTGGAAGTCATCTCACCGACCTCTGAGCATCTAGTATGGCTGGAGATGTGCTTGTAATTGCCAGCGTGGCCGGCACGAGTGCAGGTCTCTCCCGGCCAACGCGGGTCTAGCTACCTGACCGTTGATGAACAGCACACGCTTTGTGGCAGATAATGCTTCCTACGAATGTACGTTTCCGGCGCGAGCCACTGCTGTGCCTCCCAAACCCATCAGGTAGTGTCTGTTCTTCAAAAAGGAGTGAGTTTCGCTATCATCCCGAGATCTACACCTATGGAGCACATCATTGCTAACACCGAGGCGGCCATTCGGACCCACAACCACAACCGCACAATGCTTTGTTTGGGGATTAGCAAGACCTCTGGTCTGTAGGCCACATTAGCCAACCCTATGTGCTATCCTCTCTCCCAAGCTGCACATGCAGGAATACATGAGGTGAGAGGCGTGATTGTGGTTCACAACACATCTGCCCTGCAGTCAGTGTGAGGATGTGATAAGAAGGTTTTTTTCGCCGAATATGGGCTGTGGTGGTGCAGGAGGATGATTGCGTAGTCACGCATTGGTGCATATAAGACCTCACATATATATTGCACATGCACTCCGTCTTCAGGCCACAAGTGGCCCATCGGGACCATCCGACCGCCGCATCATCCTCAGCAGAGGATGCAGATAAGAGGGGCGTGTGGTCAGCAGATCACGCTCCCAGTCGGTTTGATGGTTTTTTTTTTTTTTTTTTTTTTTTAAATCTGAGGCGCTACTATTCGGTCGAGTAGCTACTCAATTGCCACCACGAGGCTGAGTGCACCCCGAAAAATGGCAACAGCGCATGGCGGCCCGGATGGTCACCCATACAAATGCCGGCCACACGCGACAGCGCTTAACTTTGGTGATCTGACGGGAACCGGTGTATCCATTGCGGCAAGGCCATTGCCCATATATTGCACGTGGACAATCAATTTGATGAGGTACGTCCCTCCAAATATGCAGGTGATCAATCAAAAGTGACTCAATATTTCTGGGGAACCAGTGTGCTGTCGAACTGATGAAGTCAGGATTTTGACCTAACTCTACCAGTATCCATTAATGGGTGTGAGGTGATGTCAAAAGAGTGTAGGTACTGTAACAGAGTTATTCCCAACCAGAGAGGAGATTTGTCTCCATCAAACTGGTTAAATAAGGACTACGTAGTAGTATATTATTGACATTGATTGAATTTTTGTGTTGTGAGATACTTCCTCCCCAGCACAGACTGAGTCTTTTTCGTGCCAATTTCCAGGTGGGGGAGGGGGGGGGGTAGTGTGGTAGGGGAGGACTGGGAGATTTCCAAGGAGGGGGGAAAGTGGCTCAGAACTTAACAAATGCTCTCTCATCACAGTGGGACTGGGGAGGAGGAGGGAGAAGGGATTGGGGTGGCGGTTTTCTCTGAAAGACTGATTATCCCCTTCGGGTAATAAATCAATCCCTCATGAGCTCGTAATACACATAGCAGAACAATAGATTCAGGGGAGAGGGAGGGGGGTTTAATTGATCAATTTCGTTAATTAGCATATCAATTTGACATCAAAAGTGAAAGGCCATACCCGAACTTACTTTCTCTGATTTATTACTTCGCAGAGTGAACGACAATTGACCGAAGAGGTAGTGTCTGTTCTTCAAAAAGGAGTGAATTTCGCTATCATCCCGAGATCTACACCTATGGTGGACATCATTGCTAACACCGAGGCGGCCATTCGGACCCTTCCTTGTGAAAGGGCAGAGGAAATACGCACTGAAACAGCCAGGATATAGCGCCGAGCAAAACCACCAGCTTGCAACCTGAAGAAAGAGGAGCTACAAGCTATTAAGAATCTTAACGCCGACAAGAGTATATTGGTACTGCCTACCGATACGGGAAATGCGACCGTCGTAATGTAGACCGAAGATTATGAGCGAAAGATCCGAGACCTATTAGATCCGACGACGTAGCCAAAACTTAGCACAGATCCAACGCGGCGTATCACACGGAATACGAATCGGTTGATCAAGACATCTTCTCTGCCGGTGGTCATACAGAGTAACCTGCGCAACACAGAAGCCCTACCACCTACGCTGCATGGATTACCTAAAAACCATAAGAACAACTTTCTACGAACAGCTGGAAGCAATCGCCATGGATAGTCCTCTTAGTCTAGCGGTGGCCAACTTCTTCATGGAACATTTCGAAGCACAGACACTGGACTTGGCGACTTGTAAACCTAAGGTGTGGTACAGATACGTCGATGATACTTTCGTTGTGTGGAGCCATGGTGAAGAACAGCTCGGTGACTCCCTAAGACACTTGAAAAGCCGCCATGTCTACATAAAATTTACCATGGAACTAGAAAAGGACAAAAAACTGCCATTTCTAGACGTGCTGGTCACAAAGGATGGCGAACACCTGGAGGGACATAGCGTGTATAGAAAACCGACACACACTGACCGATATCTGCACAAACTATCAAACCACCACCCTAGCCAGAAAAGAGGCATCATTAATACGCTCATAACGCGAGCAGGATGAATATGTGAGCCGCAGCGCCACAGACGTGAAATGCAGCACCTGGAAAGTGTTATAAGAAGCAATGGGTACTCCACAAATTATATTACAAGTGTAACAGAGCCGAACTCTCTGCGAAATAAGAAATCAGAAAAAGAAAGGTCGGGTACGTCCTTTCTGCCATACATTCCCAGAATGACGTACAGAATTGGCTGTATATTGCGTAAACACAGAGTAAATACGATTTTCAAACCGACAAGGAAGATCAAAGAGTGTCTTAGATCGGCACAGGAGAATAGGGGCCCACTTCCAATGTAGGGAATATACCGCATACCAAGCACATGCGGAAAAGCTTATGTCGGAATGACTGGACGATCAATCAACACCAGGATCAAAGAACATAAGCGACATTGCAGTCTGGGGCAGGTGGAGAAAGAGCAAAGCCTTAAGGTAAACGGATCCTGGCTTCCCGTACTGCAGCGAACGACCGTTGTGGGTAGCAAAGAGGAGAACCGCATCGGAAATGACCGCGGAGAAGCAGCCCTCAGACGTTGGGGCGCCGGGTACATAATGTCTGCGGCCGCGAGCTCGACTCCAGTTCACGACCGGTAATGCAGGGCGAAGCGTTGACAATGCGAGCCACTCGTTCTGGCGAAACGTCAGTAAAATCATCAGGCGAAAGTCGGCCTAAGAACCCGAGACAGAAGCCAATAGGCAGTTTGTCAACAAGTGGCCACGAAAGCCTTAACAAATAAATGTTGAAACATTTGACTACTAGCTTCTGTCTGGCAACAGACATTCCTTCACTTTCAAGGACCTATGCACTGTCATAGACTGCAAGAGTCTTAAGATGTTTATACGAAAATTTTCATACATCTTCAAAGAATGAGAAGAAGAAGATAGCGATTTTAAATTAATTATCCTTTTTGTAAATTCAGTTCCATCATTATATAAAGTTCCTTACTCTGGTTCACTTTATGACTCACTTAGAAATATATGTTTCATATCACTTTAAGTCATTTTATCGATTTTTCAGGTGATTTTAGTGATAACTTTTCCAAGTATTTCAGGTCATAATAGTCCCTGTCATGCCATTAAAGCTCCTTTTCCATATTCTGAAAGTAAATGAATTCTGACTAGGATAGCTGCCCCCACTGGTCCACACTTGAAGGACGTCCCTGGGTCTGTCGCCACCATTATGTGATAATAACGAATGGCAGCTGCTCACGTTCACTTCAAATACACTCCTGGAAATTGAAATAAGAACACCGTGAATTCATTGTCCCAGGAAGGGGAAACTTTATTGACACATTCCTGAGGTCAGATACATCACATGATCACACTGACAGAACCACAGGCACATAGACACAGGCAACAGAGCATGCACAATGTCGGCACTAGTACAGTGTATATCCACCTTTCGCAGCAATGCAGGCTGCTATTCTCCCATGGAGACGATCGTAGAGATGCTGGATGTAGTCCTGTGGAACGGCTTGCCATGCCATTTCCACCTGGCGCCTCAGTTGGACCAGCGTTCGTGCTGGACGTGCAGACCGCGTGAGACGACGCTTCGTCCAGTCCCAAACATGCTCAATGGGGGACAGATCCGGAGATCTGGCTGGCCAGGGTAGTTGACTTACACCTTCTAGAGCACGTTGGGTGGCACGGGATACATGCGGACGTGCATTGTCCTGTTGGAACAGCAAGTTCCCTTGCCGGTCTAGGAACGGTGGGTTCGATGACGGTTTGGATGTACCGTGCACTATTCAGTGTCCCCTCGACGATCACCAGTGGTGTACGGCCAGTGTAGGAGATCGCTCCCCACACCATGATGCCGGGTGTTGGCCCTGTGTGCCTCGGTCGTATGCAGTCCTGATTGTGGCGCTCACCTGCACGGCGCCAAACACGCATACGACCATCATTGGCACCAAGGCAGAAGCGACTCTCATCGCTGACGACGACACGTCTCCATTCGTCCCTCCATTCACGCCTGTCGCGACACCACTGGAGGCGGGCTGCACGATGTTGGGGCGTGAGCGGAAGACGGCGTAACGGTGTGCGGGACCGTAGCCCAGCTTCATGGAGACGGTTGCGAATGGTCCTCGCCGATACCCCAGGAGCAACAGTGTCCCTAATTTGCTGGGAAGTGGCGGTGCGGTCCCCTACGGCACTGCGTAGGATCCTACGGTCTTGGCGTGCATCCGTGCGTCGCTGCGGTCCGGTCCCAGGTCGACGGGCACGTGCACCTTCCGCCGACCACTGGCGACAACATCGATGTACTGTGGAGACCTCACGCCCCACGTGTTGAGCAATTCGGCGGTACGTCCACCCGGCCTCCCGCATGCCCACTATACGCCCTCGCTCAAAGTCCGTCAACTGCACATACGGTTCACGTCCACGCTGTCGCGGCATGCTACCAGTGTTAAAGACTGCGATGGAGCTCCGTATGCCACGGCAAACTGGCTGACACTGACGGCGGCGGTGCACAAATGCTGCGCAGCTAGCGCCATTCGACGGCCAACACCGCGGTTCCTGGTGTGTCCGCTGTGCCGTGCGTGTGATCATTGCTTGTACAGCCCTCTCGCAGTGTCCGGAGCAAGTATGGTGGGTCTGACACACCGGTGTCAATGTGTTCTTTTTTCCATTTCCAGGAGTGTAGTTGCATTTAAGGAAGACATTTTTCCCATACTTCGAAGGGTAGCCATCTACCATGAACAAAGTGGCAGACGCATTGGACATTTCTCATGCTAATACGCGGAGACCTATCTGCAAACAAGAGCTACGTCCGTACAGCTACAGAAGGTCCAGACAATAATAGTGATCTCATGACAATCACAATAGTACCTACAGCATACTCCAGCAAAATTCCCGACTATGCTGCATTTTCACTTGAAACGGCTTACTGGACTAGCACAACACTCGCATTTGGATAGGGGAAAATCTGGCTGGAAGTTACCAATCCACGGACGGTGTGAACTTTGGGCTGGGATAATTTGTGATCAGATCATTGGGCCGCATCTAAAGCCAACCAGACTAACAAGACCGATCAACCTCATTTTGCTCAGAGATGATCTTTCTACTCTAATAGATGAGATGCTAGTATGGATTCATCAGACAATGTGGCTCCAAAAGACAGAGCTACAGCTCATTTTAATGGAAAGATTTGGCACCACCTGGACGCCACAGACTCAGATCAGTGGACTGGTAAAGGCCGACTTGTCCATGACCATGACAGTCACCAGATCTCAAACCAGTATCTTTTGTGGGGTACTATGGAGGAAAACAAAATTAATTTTTAAGTGTGGTTGCACGATTAAGTATAAAAATTATATTTCATTAATATTAACGTTAGTCATGTGTACATGTACCATAAACTAATTCCACATTATTCAATAAAACAATCATTCAAACGATGTACAGAACATATAAATAACTGTGATATACGCTACTCCTGTGACATCAAAGGAAGAGTTTATTGCTTGAATCCACACTGTGACTGAAATACTGAACGTACAGCTGCACTTATTTTATCATGTGCCCCTGTCCCTATCCCACCTATACATACTCTGCAGTCAAGTTGGAGGTCTCTGAACCCCTATGTAACATACTGCGCGGTGACACTAACACCAACCTATCACCATATTTGAGCCATTCCTAATGTTGTCGCTCCACAGCATCCACACCATGAATTTCAGGTTTGGGTTCTGAAAATGATCAGTTTATCATCCTGCTCAATATACTACGCATTCCACAGGTGCAATCTGCGCTTTCATTTTACACTGATTGATAATGGGATGCATAACTAATTTGGGATACAAGACACAGAGTCAAGAATTGCTGATTCTACCGTTATCAAACTTCGATGCCCATAGTGCCAAAATAAATTATTTCTGAACTTTGGTTCCCTGTCGAAAAATTACGTTTTTTATTTGCCTTGTGCACCCACATGCCTAAAAATGTAAGGGCACTTATTGTATCTAATTAGGGCTGTATATCTTTTCTTTTTTGTAGCTCTGCCTCGCCTGATCAGATCTACTACACAATTCAGGATTAGTCAAATTAGCGATTGAGGCTAATTAACACTGCAACTAATAATTGGGGATAATAAAGCCTGTAACTAAGATGCGAAGTGTGACAGTCTTATGGTTTCATTTTCCACACCAGTACGCCAAACAATACGAGTGCCAGTCCCGTTTGACGTTCTGTTGAGTTTATGTAGTGACGTGTGATTCTGCACATGGGTGAAACCTGAAGGACAGTAGAATAATGTATTTAAGACCATGAACGCAACACGTTTAAAAATTATGTGGGGGAGCAACTGGAAAACTGTGACCAGGGTACAGATCTAAACAGCATGTGGGTTCGGAGAACAGTAAAGAAAAAGAGCATAACTTCAATAGAGGTTTTTAGATTCGTTACATCCAGGTCTACAGGAAGTACCTAGCAGATTGGAACACGCTAAAAATACAGTGGCCAGTCACATTAATGTGACCAGCCACCAAAAGACTAAATACCCACACTTTGCAGAGTGAACCACTGTGATACGGATTGTAATGGAACCGTTGGGGTTCTGGAGGGTACCGACAGGGACGTGAAGCCATCGTGACCACAGTGCCATTGCCAGCTGTGCTAGGTTTCTTAGTAGATAATCCATGGCATGGACAACGCTATCAAGGTGATCCCACAAAAAAATGGTTCAAATGGCTCTCAGCACTATGGGATTTAACATCTGAGGTCATCAGTCCCCTAGACATAGAACTACTTAAACCTAACTAACCTAAATACAAGCACACACATCCATGCCCGAGGCAGGATTCGAACCTGCGACCGTAGCAGTAGCGCGGTTCCGGACTGAAGCGCCTAGAACCCCTCGGCCACAACGGCCAGCTGTGATCCCACACTGTCCTAGGTTTCTTGGCACAGGATCCATAGCATTAAAAACCCGATCGAAGTGATCCACAGATTCTCGATTTGGTTTAAATCCACGGAGTTTGGTGGCGAGGGAAGTACTATATTCATCCTGGTGCTCTTCAAACCACACGCGTACACTAAAGAGCTGTGTGGTAAATTGCTTTGCCCTGCTGGTAAATGCCACTGTACCAAGGAAAAGAACGCATATAAGGTTGGACATGATCCCCAAGGACAGACGCATTTTTTGTTGATCCACTGAGACTTTCAGAATGACGAGATCACACTGAGAATGCCATAAAAACATTCCCCAGACCATAACATTTCCTTCTCCAATCTGGACACTTCTGACGACTGTTGCAAGGTGTTTGCTCCCAGACATTTCAGGCCGTGCACGTCAACGGCCGTCTTGACCAATGGATTCATCTGAATAGGCCACCTGTCACCATTCAATGGATATCCAGTTGCAGTACTTCCATGTAAATTCCAGCCTTTGCCGTCGATGAACAATAGTCAGTGTGGATGCATGAACCAGGTGCCTGCTTTCGAGGCCCATAAGCAGCTAAGTTTGCCGTACAGTTGTTGTGGAGACATTGCTGGTAGCCTCTTGTCAGACTTAGGAGGCCAGCTACTCAACAACAACAAAATGGTTCAAATGGCTCTGAGCACTATGGGACTTAACTTCTAAGGTCATCAGTCCCCTAGAACTTAGAACTACTTAAACCTAACTAACCTAAGGACATCACACACATCCATGCCCGAGGCAGGATTTGAACCTGCGACCGTAGCGGTCACGCGGTTCCAGACTGTAATGCCTTTAACTGCTTCGCCACATTGGCCGGCTACTCAACAACAGTATGTCTATTCGTCCATACACATGTTCGCAGCCGTTGTTCATCCTTGTCATACATGGTCCGTAGTCACGGTGTATACTTGGACATGTAAAAAAAAAATTCCCAGGTAAAAATGCACTTTTTACAGGTGAAAATACGCTGTTTCCGTTTTAAGTGACAGTATACTTTCCCTCGGAACTGTAAAAGTTATCAACCCTTTGAATGGTTAAGATTTTATACAACGGCGCAGAACTTTCCGGCACTTCAGGAGAAAACGCGTTTTCGAAAGATCTTTGATGTCAGCAACATGTACTCTACATATTTTCTTAGTTAGTTACGCTGCATGTTTCCGCATTACGAAAGTATAAATTCAAATTCCACCAAACACAGCATGTTCGTTTCTGAAGCATTGAAATCGAGATTGCGATGCCATTTTGTAAGCCAAGCATAGCTTATGTCAAGTGATCTCGATAGCCAATGACAGCACATATTTACAGCATGAGGCTCGTGAAGTAGCCACCCAATAGTAATATCACTGTTAAGTAGCACGAACACACAGATAGGAAATGTTAATGGTTTAAATTAATATACATAACTCAGCTATAAGAAAAATTAAGCTTTCACGTATCATATTGGTCTCGAAGATCAATAAGCTACAAGAAATTCTAAGTTTTCACTTATAATATTGGTCTTCTTTGCGTGTGTTACGCTTTAAGGTACATCACTCAAATGTGCCAGTAAAACTTTAATAATGACATAAAGGTTTGGTTTTCTGGGCTCAAAATTCTTCCACGTCGCTTGTCCTCAAAGTGTTAGCCTCTAAATGAGAGTCAAACACTCTGTGGTTTAAGAAATTCATCGCATTTTGTCACGCGTTACATAGTTCATCTTGTGTAAAAGGAAAATTGCTTTGATAGTAACGCTTTTCAAACCACCATTCGTAGTATTTTCCTGCTACCTGTTAGAAATAGGTTCGTTTCAGCAGTTTCCAGAGAGCGCTAGAAAACAGTCGTTACTGCGCGTTTTCAGCTACAATGATGTAGGAAGCATTAAGAGATCTCACATTACGTCATAAAACAGGATAGTCCAACAGCATCGGAATTAAGTAAACCATATTTCGGCTTAAAGTTCACATTCGTATGCCCAGATTCACATTGAAGTAGGTCCCAAACTTTTATTAAGCTTTTCAGTGTAGTTTTCGGGTTGTAAATTTTCTTGGTATGCCACTACTGTATTACCTCATGTTTGATTCTTTATTGTGGCATAATGCGTATGTGCCTGAAGATGAAAACGTGCACTAGAAATTCAGCGAACAGTTGAAGCTACCCAATAGTGTGGAATGAAACACTTCGTTTCAAATAAATTGAAAAGACTAATACACGTCAAATTTCTTTAGCAAACCGATAAAAATAATTTCATTGTTCTGCAAGGCGATGAATGCCTGACTGCCAAAAACGAGCATATAAGAAAGCTGAAATTAGTAACATATTTTGGCCTTCTGTAACCATGTGAATGTATTTTAATTCATTTAATAGCTTCCGGACACAGAAATCCGTTTTGTTTTCATTTGTCATGAGAGCTGTAAACGAAGAGGAAACTGGAAAATCACTAAACGTAAACATGAGTCACGTGGAGAATACCCCCCGGGATCGAATAATATTAATAATGTGCACAGTTGTGTGTCACGCTCATCGGAAGCAGTTTGTTATTATGAAGTACTGCATAGCCTTCGTCCTAAAGCGTTTGACACATTTTGCTGTTGGCAGACGCTTGTGTGTGCACTGTGTTCTGTTGTAAATGTTGTATTTCCTTTGCTAGTTAAGTTTTATTTTGTTTTCTCTTTTTTTATTTTTTATTGCTGCAGTATTAGCCTGCAGTAGCAGGATACAGTAATATTCTTTGTTATAATATCAGTTCATACGCGTCAAAACTAAAAAAATTTAACTGAAAACTAAAACAATGAAAAATTCCCCGAATTCTTAAAAATTCCCGCGTTTTTTCCGGATGAAAAAATTCCCCAAGTTTTTCCCGGATTTTCCGCAGCGTATACACTCTGGTAGTGCACCACACTTGTCATCGCGCCGGTTTTAGAAAGCGCCATCTTGCCATGTACTGTGTACTTTGTACGCTTTAACCATAGCGGCACGCTAACATTTAAGAAAATTAGCTCATTCAGAAATGCTTCTATCCTTGAACCGGAAGCCAATGATAATGCCCTCTTGGACATCAGATAAATCATTTTGTTTCTGAATTGTGACAATAAGTGGCCCTTTTTCCACGTTCCCAAATACGCTTTATATACCCTCCACTGCTCGTGCTGACACCCGCCGTATACGTTGACGTCGAACATGGGCGTTGGCCACTTTAATGTGACTGGCCGTGTATGCTGTCTCAGGAAACCATCTCAACAGCGCAATGTTTTTGTTTCTGGTATGCTGTGGTAATTTCCCCTCTCTACTATTAGTACCTAACCAAACACGATGGCCTGTCAAAAAGTCAGAGTTAGTTTCATACAACAATTTCACTTCTTCAGAAGGCAGTGCGATAACACAATTTCATAGAAGAGCATGACGCTATATTCGGCCATTTGTGGACACCAGAATACTCCATAAGATAATCTATCTCTTACATCAACACACTGAAAAGCACAGTGAACTGCAAGGCAGAAGGAAATTACCACTCTACAAGTTATTAGGGCTTCTTCCCCATTCTATTCACGTACGGAGCGAGGGAAGAATAACCTTAAACGCTTCCGCATGAGCTGTAATTAATCTGATCTTCTCCTTGCAGCCTCTACGGAAGCGCTGTAAGTATATTCCTAGGTTCATCATTTCAAGTTGATTCTAGAATCTTTTTGAGTAGGTTTTCTTGGGATAGTTTGTGTCTATCTTTCAGTGTCTACCAATTCAGTGCCTTTAGCATCCCCGTGACACTCTCCCATAGGTCAAACGAAACTACGACAATTTGTACTGTCTTCTCTGTATATGTTCAACATCCCTTGTTAGTTCAATTTGGTATGGGTCCGATACCACTGAGCAAATGTTCTAAAATGGGTCGCACGAGAGTTTTTCAAGCAACCTCCTTTGTAGGCTGACTGCATTTCTCTAGTATGCATTTCGCAAGTATAATAAAACTAGCGATTGGATGCCTTCCGACTTCTATAGATTCCCAACATGGAAGCAGGGTGATAAAAAAACTCAGACAAATAATAGCGTGTAAAACACGAAATGATAATGTCTCAACACATAATGCAAAAGAAGACAGAAGACTGGAAAAAAGCCTTGTCACAAGAAAGGGAGACACTATTTGAAGCACTGAATTTAATTCGGCACAAAGACTACCGAAAAGGTGGAATAAATTACACTGGGTTTTCATTATAACATGAAGAAATGAAGACCTGGCTAGTAGGGTGGGGACGACAGATTTTTTTTTAAATCAAATTTTTAACAAACATAGTACATTGCACCTTCATCGCCGCTCTACTTCAGAACGGCTTTATACTAACAGTTAGTGAAGGAAGGGTTTACTGTACTGCCGACGTCAGTGTTACCATAAATTGGTAAACAATCATGACGGAACAACTCGGCCGTTCCTTTTTCGAAAAACCTGCACAGCATTTGCCCTAACCGGTTTAGAGAACCAGAATAATACAAGTCTGAGAACAGCGAAAAGTGCAATGGGAACCCCATTCCTCCGAAATGCGGCCCTTGCGCCAATCACTTAATGACCTTCTAACGTCCTCTCTTTGTGTCGCATCTAGATAATATGGAATCTGGCAAATCTCACAGGTAAACTGCATTGCTTCGAAATTGGTTCAGCTGGTGTTATAGTCTGTTAGTGATGAAAAATGAGAGTACATGTCTCCAGCCGATCAAGACATTGTACCGCATGACTATTAAAACTGTCGGGGAATGTAAACACTTTTCTGACGCCATGTTTCCGCGGTTCTTGTAGACTGGGGTCAATCTCAAGACTCGGCGGAATGTCCCAATAGACTGAGGTGTGACTTGGGTTGCCACGTCCAAAAACAGAGCAGTCGGATTGGCCTTTATGTTTAACCATATGTTTTGCCTTGAAAGCTGGACTGTGTATTTGAGATACAAATAGAGCAGCTGGGTGTTTTCAGTAGTTTATTAATAATCTATTACAGTCAGTTTTTTTTTTTTGTTAGATCAACCTTAAACTTAGAAAAAGCAATCAGTAAACAGCCTTACAATTTGGCAACTAATGATAACAATTAAGTACTCAGTCTTCTTAAATGCTTATCTTTCTCCCTTAGACAACACTGGGTAACAATGAAGAAATGGTACAAGATGTGATGTACTGAGTTCAGAAATGGCACTGGTGTTGGTCATTCTGGTCAGGCTTTTGAGTTATTGACTTTTCATGTATTATGACACATATAGCACAAACCTGAGCAAATATTAATTTATTATTCCACAATTTACATTGTTATATATTAACTCATTTTTTTATTTGCAGTCAATGCAATGGCTTCAGCATGCGGACATTGAAAAAATAATCCCGATATACTCTGCTATATCTGTGGGGAATGGCTCTGAGCACTACGGGACTTAACATCTATGGTCATCAATCCGCTAGAACTTAGAACTACTTAAACCTAACTAACCTAAGGACAGCACACAACACCCAGTCATCACGAGGCAGATAAACTCCCTGACCCCGCCGGGAATCGAACCCGGGAACCCAGGTGCGGGAAGCGAGAACGCTACCGCACGTCTGTGCGGAATACAACCTGGTTACTAAGAGGAATACAGTCACAAGTTCCATAAAGCGTGCATGCTTACCTAGTTTATTTTGGTATGCCGACTGGTGACCAACAAAAAGCTTTGGCACCACACATGGTATGCAAGACATGCACCAAATATTTGCGTCAGCGGATCAAGGGCAAGAAGAGTTCACTGAAATTTGAAATTCCCATGGTGTGGAAGGAGCTGACAAAGCATGCTGCAGACTTGATACTTCTGCACTGCTGATGTGACCTGGATTGCTAGAAGAACCGGAACAACCGCACGTATCCTAATCTTGCATCGGCACATCGTCCTACAACTCAATGCGAGGAAATTCCAAGAGAAACCACTTTTTAGAGAACTTTCTGACATTAATGACGACGATGTGAAGACGTGAAGAAAGAGAAGAAGATTATTGTTCGAATCACTTTCTATCGCAACAGACTTAAAGAGTTCCTCAACTTTCATTCAGAATAAAAGGACTTCGTGTACTGCACAAATATTGATGGGCTCGTGCACAAGTTAGGAGTGCCTAAGTATGAACCGAACGATTGGAGATTGTTTCTCGACAGCAGCAAGCGATCTCTGAAATGCGTATCGCTGCACGACGGCAGCCGGTACGCCTCTGTATGCCTTTTCCATTCGCTTACACTGCAGGAGAAGTACCAAGCGTAGAGCATGTGTTGGAGAAAATTTGTTACTATGCATCAACATGGGTGGTTGATTTGTGAAGACCTGAAGACGATGAACATTCTGTTGGGACAACAATCGGAATACACCAGGTACAAATGTTTTCTGTGCATGTGGGACAGAGCACAACGTTACCGAAAGGGCTAGGCTGTATGGAAGGATTTGGTGTTTGGCAGATCTCAGAATGTCAACAACAACCCTCAGGTAAAGAGAGATAAGATACTCTTCCCACTGTGGCACATCAAGCTTGGCTTGATGAAACAGTTCACCAAAGCTCTGGATACAAATTGGGGAGGCTTCACTTACTTGTGACAATTTTTTCCAGGAATTATCATGAAGAAGTCGAAAGGTGGTATCTTCCGCATCCGATATATGCAATTCGAAAAGTCTATGAACAAATTGGAAATGTAAGCATGGACTGTTTTTGTTCTGGTGCTGAAAAACTCTCTGGGAAACAAGAAGACGACGAAGTAGCTGCAACTTCTTACCAAAATCATGACCGCTTTCAGACAGCTTGGATACAACAAGAGTGTGAAAATGTATTGCTTATTCCGACATAAAGATTGGTTTCTCGCGAATGTGGGGCTATGAACGACGAGCAGGGCGAGCGATTCCGTCACGAGATGAAAGAGATGGAGACCAAGTATGTGGGACGCTAGGATGCAGCCACGGTGGCTGATTTCTGTTGGACTTCGATGAGAGAAATCCCTGCCGCTGATAATTCTAGATGTTGCAGAGAAAGTAAACGCAAGTCCTGAAGTTTGAACACTGATGGCTTCACATGAAATTGAAGTGTACTAATCTCTGCTACACAATGCACGCTGTTAAATCTTGTTTAATTGTATTTACTTAATAACTTGAATATCTCATATTGTCTTTTTTGTGTTTGTAAAAAGGTTTTTCCTCTGAAGAAGCGAATTTTGAGAAAAAATAATAACAAAGTAGATAGTCATGTCACAAAATTCAACACATGTCGTTGAAAGCCCGTAGTTTTTTTGAAAGCGAAACAGCACAAAAACCTGGAATGATGAAGTAAAACGGATATTTTCGAAATCAGGGGTGCAAAAATTGTTCAGAATATAGTTCTAAAATTTAAACAACTTCTGGAAGCTTTATGTTTGTTACCCAGCGTAATATTACGTCAAAATAAACTCCATTAAACAAAATAAACAATTATGTATTCTTCTCGCACGTGAAACGAATAGTTTCAATAACTTCGCTTATTTAAATTAGACTTACAAAAAATAACGATAATATGTAGTTAAGATTGATATTTCTCATTTGAATCCACTTTATCAAGAACGAGGCGGGTTGGCATCGCTGATCGTTACACTGTAATTGTACAGGGTGTTTCAAAAATGACCGGTATATTTGAAACGGCAATAAAAACTAAACGAGCAGCGATAGAAATACACCGTTTGTTGCAATATGCTTGGGACAACAGTACATTTTCAGGCAGACAAACTTTCGAAATTACAGTAGTTACAAGTTTCAACAACAGATGGCGCTGCGGTCTGGGAAACTCTATAGTACGATATTTTCCACATATCCACCATGCGTAGCAATAATATGGCGTAGTCTCTGAATGAAATTACCCGAAACCTTTGACAACGTGTCTGGCGGAATGGCTTCACATGCAGATGAGATGTACTGCTTCAGCTGTTCAATTGTTTCTGGTTTCTGGCGGTACACCTGGTCTTTCAAGTGTCCCCACAGAAAGAAGTCACATGGGTTCATGTCTGGCGAATAGGGAGGCCAATCCACGCCGCCTCCTGTATGTTTCGGATAGCCCAAAGCAATCACACGATCATCGAAATATTCATTCAGGAAATTAAAGACGTCGGCCGTGCGATGTGGCCGGGCACCATCTTGCATAACCACGAGGTGTTCGCAGTGTCGTCTAAGGCAGTTTGTACCGCCACAAATTCACGAAGAATGTCCAGATAGCGTGATGCAGTAATCGTTTCGGATCTGGAAAATGGGCCAATGATTCCTTTGGAAGAAATGGCGGCCCAGACCAATACTTTTTGAGGATGCAGGGATGATGGGACTGCAACATGGGGCTTTTCGGTTCCCCATATGCGCCAGTTCTGTTTATTGACGAAGCCGTTCAGGTAAAAATAAGCTTCGTCAGTAAACCAAATGCTGCCCACATGCATATCGCCGTCATCAATCCTGTGCACTGTATCGTTAGCGAATGTCTCTCGTGCAGCAATGGTAGCAGCGCTGAGGGGTTGCCGCATTTGAATTTTGTATGGATAGAGGTGTAAACTCTGGCGCATGAGACGATACGTGGACGTTGGCGTCATTTGGACCACAGCTGCAACACGGTGAACGGAAACCCGAGGCCGCTGTCGGATCACCTGCTGCACTAGCTGCGCGTTGCCCTCTGTGGTTGCCGTACGCGGTCGCCCTACCTTTCCAGCACGTTCATCCGTCACGTTCCCAGTCCGTTGAAATTTTTCAAACAGATCCTTTATTGTATCGCTTTTCGGTCCTTTGGTTACATTAAACCTCCGTTGAAAACTTCATCTTGTTGCAACAACACTGTGTTCTAGGCGGTGGAATTCCAACACCAGAAAAATCCTCTGTTCTAAGGAATAAACCATGTTGTCTACAGCACACTTGCACGTTGTGAACGGCACACGCTTACAGCAGAAAGACGACGTACAGAATGGCGCACCCACAGACTGCGTTGCCTTCTATATCTTTCACATCACTTGCAGCGCCATCTGTTGTTGAAAATTGTAACTACTGTAATTTCGAAAGTTTGTCCGCCTGAAAATGTACTGTTGTCCCAAGCATATTGCAACAAACGGTGTATTTCTATCGCTGCTCGTTTAGTTTTTATTGCCGTTTCAAATATACCGGTCATTTTTGAAACACCCTGTATGTTGGTTTGGCCTATGAAGAAAAACATACGACACAGAGATATGAATAGCAATGGTCGGCACAAATATATATCCTTACGGTATACCTCTTTACACTTTTTTCTCGCGCTATTAGTTTGGAACAGGCCATAATTGCGCATTCTTTTACGTCATCGTTAAAAATCCTAACAAAAGCCGGACTTGTATAAATTTAGCCGGACGATATCCTAAAACGCCGGACATGTCCGGCTAAAGCCACCTTACAACCCGAGGTGTGACCTCTCGACAGCAGTAGCATTCGTGAGATGTGGTAGCCTGCAGCTTCAAACGAGAAGCGAGAAAAAAAAGCAGTCATTCTATCTAAGCTATATCATTCGGTTTGGCTGAGTAAACGAGAGCTGTACTAAATACTTCTACTGCATACTGATGACAACGAAAAGGAAGTAATGGATCTTACATTTCAGGGTATCCCAGAAAATTTAATGCAATGTCGAAATCTGAAATACACCTAGCATGAAATATTTCTACTTTTATCGTGTTTGCAAGTTAACCTGTGCAGCTCAGGTTAACAATGACAAAATGTTACTCATTTTCTGTAGGTGAAGACGTTTTTTGGTTAGAGAGCACAGCTTATAATTTTGTCGGCATAAATACAGGGTGTTTCAAAAAGGGCTTAACAACTTCAAAAACTCAAATAAATTTTTTGAAGGAAGATGTAGAGCTGCGTTTAGCGTTATTTTGCAGGGAAGCACATCAAGTTTTTTTCCCTTAAACTAAAGATGCTGTATGTGGCTTCCATTGGTTATCCTGCACACATACCATCGGAAGTCAATTTCTTCCAAACTCGCTGCAGCATTGCAGGTGTAACTTGTTCAGTGGCGGCGTAAATTCTTGCTCTAAGTTCAGGAGAGAAGCCGGCACCAGGAGATACAAACAAGATAGCCTTGATGAATCCCCATTTAAAAAAAAAAAAAAGAGTGGTGTTAGGTCCGGGAACGTGGGGGCCATGCAATTGGCACATCACAGCCAATCCATTGACCTGGGAAGCGGTCACTGAGAAAATTATGGACGTCAGCCAGGTATTGGGGTGGTGCACCATTTTGCATGAAGTAAACATTTCGATCAGTGTCTTTTATTGCTTGTACGATCGTCAATCTGTACGATTTCAAATGCAAACGGTTTCTCAACACACACCATACAGCCGTATGTGGGATATGCAGTTCACGAGATGCACGTCGAGTCGATTTCGTTGGAGTGTTGATAAAATGTTGTCTCACTTTCTCAGCGACGTCGTCAGATATGCTTGGGCGACCTGATGATTTTCCATGTCTTACCAAGCACACTGTTTCTACATAACATTCATGCCACTCAAAGTTGTACGCCTACTAACAAGGGAACCTCCCCATCGCACCCCCCTCAGATTTAGTTATAAGTTGGCACAGTGGATAGGCCTTGAAAAACTGAACACAGATCAATCGAGAAAACAGGAAGAAGTTGTGTGGAACTATGAAAAAAATAAGCAAAATATACAAACTGAGTAGTCCATGCGCAAGATAAGGAACATAAAGGACTGTGTGAGCTCAGGAGCGCCCTGGTCCCGTTGTTAGCGTGAGCAGCTGAGGAACGAGAGGTCCTTGGTTCAAGTCTTCCCTCGACTGAAAAATTTACTTTCTTTATTTTCGCAAAGGTATGATCTGTTCGTTCGTTCATTGACGTCTCTATTCACTGTAATAAGTGAATTGCGACCGCACCGCAGAAATGGCTCTGAGCACTATGCGACTTAACTTCTGAGGTCATCAGTCGCCTAGAACTTAGAAGTAGTTAAACCTAGCTAACCTAAGGACATCACACACATTCATGCCCGAGGCAGGATTCGAACCTGCGACCGTAGCGTTCGCTCGCTTCCAGACTGTAGCGCCTAGAACCGCACGACCACTCCGGCCGGCCCGCACCGCAGAACCGTGCGATTGTTACTGAAGTCGCGAGCTATATTTGCTGGATTCATATTGCCCACGGAATTCATCTCACGTATTTAATGCGCTCTCGTCCAAAGTAGCGAACAGTCAACTGCCAGCCAGGGAGCATCGTTACCAGGAATACCCTCTCTTCCGTGCGCTGTAGTCGACTGACGTCGTGTGTTTCGATGTTTGTTTAGGTGTAGCGTCCCCATACTACGGCGCAGTTACCTCGCATCGGACAGACGGACGGACAGACAATAATTGTCTGAAAATAAAAAATTAAACTCTTCACTGTAGCGAACAGTCAACTGCCAGCCAGGGAGCATCGTTACCAGGAATACCCTCTCTTCCGTGCGCTGTAGTCGACTGACGTCGTGTGTTTCGATGTTTGTTTAGGTGTAGCGTCCCCATACTACGGCGCAGTTACCTCGCATCGGACAGACGGACGGACAGACAATAATTGTCTGAAAATAAAAAATTAAACTCTTCACACGAGGGAAGACTTGAACCAAGGACCTCTCGTTCCTCAGCTGCTCACGCTAACCACGGGACCACGGCGCTCCTGAGCTCACACAATCCTTGATGTTGCCTATCTTGCTCAGTTTGTATATTTTTTTTCATAGTTCCACACAACTTCTTCCTGTTTTCTCGATTGATCTGTGTTCAGTTTTTCAAGGCCTATCCACTGTGCCAACTTAAAACTAAATCTTAGGGGTGTGCGATCGGGAGGTTCCCTTGTAAGAGGATCTTTAGCGTACTTTGTACGGAAATTACGCCAAACTGTTGTCGCCGACTTTGATTCTTCAAACTAAAACTCACAGCTAGCACGCTCGGGTCCAGTGAAGGCAGCCATCTTTAACGCAACTGCCGCTAGGGCTCCTTACGGTGCAATTCGGATCTAGCGAACTACGCGACACCAAACTCCAAGTATTTCCCTACGAATTCATCTCTGTAGGTACTATGAATTAATTTATATGAATTTTCAAAGTTGTAAAGTGCTTCCTGAAACACCCTATATAGAGGTTGGGAAAAATAGAACAAATGCGTGCTTGAACATAAATGCAAATGCTAGCCAACCCTCTTGACGGCGCTGCTGTATTTGGCCACGAACGACACCTGTACGGTGTCTCAGTACCTTGCAAGCACCAGCCATAGAAGTGTTCCGCATAGTTCTGACTGAGTGCATTACGTCGGAGCTAAGTGAATTCGAACGCGGGCAAGTTGTTGGTACTCATGTGGTGGACGCTTCCGTATCCAAGGGAGCCGAAATGTTCGGTATTTCAAGAGACCCCGTGTCAAAGATTTATGCTGCACACTGGAAAAGCGGAAAAACAAATCACTGCAAAACTGAATGTCGCACTCATGAACCATCTCAGCACCAAAAGGGAACGCGATAAGCGGGGAAAACTAGAATTTCAAAACCACTCATCAGTGAAGCAAATGTCCGTAACAGGAAAACGTAGTACCGAAGCCATAAAACCTGGACTATGGCAGGACGAGTCTTATCCACATTTCCAACTTTTCGCCGAGGTTACGTCGCATGGCATGGGTTCAGCGAAGGAAGAGGAAGAGACTAGTGTTTAACATCCTGTCGACGACGGGGTCATTACTGACAGAACACAAGCTCGGATTAGGAAACGATCGATAAGAAAGGAAACCAGCCTTGCCCTTTCGAGGGGACCATCCTGGCATTTGATTAAAGCGATTTTTGGAAATCACAGAAAATTTAAACCAGAATGGCCTGACGCGGGTTTGAACCAACATCCTCTCGAATGCCGGTCCAGTCTGCGACCCACTGTGCCACCTCACTCAGTGGTGTTCCGTGAAGGTTTGGACAGCCATATCATGGTATTCCAAGGGCCCAATGGTTACTCTGCAAGATAGCATTAGTCAGTGATGATGTGACCATCCAATGGTACAGTGTTCGTCCTCCAGTGGTAATGCTTTGTTCCAAAACGACAGGGCCTGTTCAAACAGCTCACATCGTCCAGGACTGGTTTTTATGAGCACAATGAAGAATTGTTGCATCTCCCTGGGCCATCACATCTCAAATACACTCCTGGAAATTGAAATAAGAACACCGTGAATTCATTGTCCCAGGAAGGGGAAACTTTATTGACACATTCCTGGGGTCAGATACATCACATGATCACACTGACAGAACCACAGGCACATAGACACAGGCAACAGAGCATGCACAATGTCGGCACTAGTACAGTGTATATCCACCTTTCGCAGCAATGCAGGCTGCTATTCTCCCATGGAGACGATCGTAGAGATGCTGGATGTAGTCCTGTGGAACGGCTTGCCATGCCATTTCCACCTGGCGCCTCAGTTGGACCAGCGTTCGTGCTGGACGTGCAGACCGCGTGAGACGACGCTTCATCTAGTCCCAAACATGCTCAATGGGGGGACAGATCCGGAGATCTTGCTGGCCAGGGTAATTGACTTACACCTTCTAGAGCACGTTGGGTGGCACGGGATACATGCGGACGTGCATTGTCCTGTTGGAACAGCAAGTTCCCTTGCCGGTCTAGGAATGGTAGAACGATGGGTTCGATGACGGTTTGGATGTACCGTGCACTATTCAGTGTCCCCTCGACGATCACCAGTGGTGTACGGCCAGTGTAGGAGATCGCTCCCCACACCATAATGCCGGGTGTTGGCCCTGTGTGCCTCGGTCGTATGCAGTCCTGATTGTGGCGCTCACCTGCACGGCGCCAAACACACATACGACCATCATTGGCACCAAGGCAGAAGCGACTCTCATCGCTGACGACGACACGTCTCCATTCGTCCCTCCATTCACGCCTGTCGCGACACCACTGGAGGCGGGCTGCACGATGTTGGGGCGTGAGCGGAAGACGGCCTAACGGTGTGCGGGACCGTAGCCCAGCTTCATGGAGACGGTTGCGAATGGTCCTCGCCGATACCCCAGGAGCAACGGTGTCCCTAATTTGCTGGGAAGTGGCGGTGCGGTCCCCTACGGCACTGCGTAGGATCCTACGGTCTTGGCGTGCATCCGTGCGTCGCTGCGGTCCGGTCCCAGGTCGACGGGCACGTGCACCTTCCGCCGACCACTGGCGACAACATCGATGTACTGTGGAGACCTCACGCCCCACGTGTTGAGCAATTCGGCGGTACGTCCACCCGGCCTCCCGCATGCCCACTATACGCCCTCGCTCAAAGTCCGTCAACTGCACATACGGTTCACGTCCACGCTGTCGCGGCATGCTACCAGTGTTAAAGACTGCGATGGAGCTCCGTATGCCACGTCAAACTGGCTGACACTGACGGCGGCGGTGCACAAATGCTGCGCAGCTAGCGCCATTCGACGGCCAACACCGCGGTTCCTGGTGTGTCCGCTGTGCCGTGCGTGTGATCATTGCTTGTACAGCCCTCTCGCAGTGTCCGGAGCAAGTATGGTGGGTCTGACACACCGGTGTCAATGTGTTCTTTTTTCCATTTCCAGGAGTGTATTGTTGAGCCTTTGTGGTCTACTATGGAGAGAAGGGCTCATGACCCCTTATCAACATCCATAATTGTCTCTTGAACTTACCACTAGCAGGCAGAATGATGCAAGTATCCCTTAAAAATCATACAGGACCTGTATTTATGCATTCCAGTCTTTTGAATGCCAATGGGTTTTCTGCAGCATATTCAGTCATGGAAATGTGTCGACTTTCCACATTTTGTCACCCCTTTATATGATATAAAATTAGATAGTTTCTTTGTAGTAGACTTAGGTTTATACTTCTTTACTTACCTACCTCTGCTCTACACCCACTTAAACTAAGTGTAAAATATGGACTCAGTATATTCAGGCACCTAGATATCTTGGCTTAGGATTTGTTTAAAAGGACAAGCCACTACATTAACAAGAACATGTGCCAAAGATTGTTGTCAAAGTACAGTATATTTTTCTTACAAATAATTAGAAAAATTGCAGTGCATAAAATACAACAAAACAAAGCAGCATTATTAGAAGTCCACATATTCTGACACTCGAGATTTCTTAATACCTTTTAACGGTTCCTGTGATCAAATTCTAATGCCAACAAAACAGCATTCAATGAAGATTACGTATTAATTATTGTCACAGTTTCAACGTAGAGAGGGCACTGAAAATTCGAAATTGATTTGTTTGTAAAGGTAGGTATACAAAACTTTGGTGTACATAGTATCACATCAGCTACCATCAAGAACGACTTGTTTCTTCTTTGCACTCTTCAGAAACAGTCTAGTTGAATAAATTAGTTTCGGTACATCTACTGTTGATATTTTACCCCTCATACTTCTGGAAGTGGCTTCGTATCATTTTTATTTGCTTTTAACACAGGAATTAAAGATGCTCAAAGCCACAGTGGCTATTCCACACTTGTTCTAACCCAACAAGTATGATCCTGAGTAGTTTAAACAGAAACAGTACTTGATTTGCATACCTGGTCATAAGACCACTGGACATGAGACTTAAGAATTCAGTTATTTTCTTGACAATTTCAAATGAGACCAATCCCCATCCCTATGGTCTGGTGTACGGTATATAGCAGCATTATGTCTGTAAACAGTTACTTTCCAAATTTAATTTCAATTTTTTAATCCCTCATGTTAAATGGGAAAACTCTGAGAAAAAGACAGGCATACAAACCAGATACTCCACATTGTCAGCTACTGAAATTACAATCTAGCACATTGCAGTGGGAGGAATGTAGGGCTGTCTGATCACTACCATTAGCTTTGACAGGAGGTGGAAAGTTCAGCAGTAGATCTGAGAGCACATACTGCTAAATACAGTATACCCCACAACCCTAGCAATTGTCTTCATCACTTCAGTTTAGGATGGTGTATTAACCATCATGCAGCTTCACATGTGAACATTTTCCGTATCTCTTATAGAAGTTCGTGTCACAGAAATACACTGCAATATATGAGAGGCGTTCAGTAAGCAAGCAACATATTTTTTTTCTCAGCTAATTTCTCTCTGAAAAAATGTATTTGTTGTGGGGCAACATGGGATATTCCTGGCTTCAGCCTCTTTAGTTTCACAAAGGTCCAATAGGTGGCAACATAGTAAGTAGTCCTCAAAAGGGTGTCTGTAACAGAGTTGCACTTCAAGTAGAGAGCTAAAACTGAATTTCTTTTGGTGGAAAACAAGAGCTTTGCAGATATTGATAGGTACTTGCAGAATGCCTGTGGAGACCTGGCAGCAAACAAAAGCATGGGGAGTCATTGGGCAAAGTGTCTGTCACCATCACAAGGTCATGCAAACCTGTCCAGTCTCCTGTGTGCCGGCTGGTACCACACACTCCTGCAATGTTGGAACATGTGGACACAGTCAAGGTGGCTGACAGATCACTATCAAACATCTCACTGATCAACTGGACATCTCTGTTGGTAGTGCTGGCATTCATACACCAGTGTGTGCCCACTGGGTTCCCACTAACAGAAGACTATAAAGAACGAGAAAGGACCATCTCTGCAGGACTGCTTGCACGTTACAAGGCTGATCATGAGAATTGTTTGTCAAGCATCGTCACAGGCAATTTAACATGGGTTCATCACAGAACTGGAAACAAAATGGTGTAATACATGGAGTGGCACCATCCACACACAGCTCATGGTCTAGGGACTAGCATTGCTGCCACTGGATCACGAGGTCCTGGATTCAATTCCCAGCCGGGTTGGAGATTTTTCTCTGCCCTGGGACTGGGTGTTTGTGTTGTCCTTACTTCATCATTTGTGACTAGATTGGATTGTGAAAAGAAAATGGATTGTGTAAAAATTGGGATTGATACAGGTGCTGATGACCGTATATTTGAGTGCTCCACAAACCAACCACCACCACCACACCACTGCTCCTCAGAAGAAAAAGTTCAAAGTCACACCCTCAACTGATATAGTTACAGCAATGTCCTCTGGGGCTTTGAAGTGTTTGTTTAATGTCCTGCCTCATGGTGCAATGTTCAACTCTGAAGTGCATTGTGCTAGCCTCAGGAAATTGAAGAAAAAACTTCAGCATGTTTATTGCCACAGAAATACAAACTTCTCCTTCCCTAAGGCCTCACACAAGTCAACACATCCGAGAGCAGCTCAACAGCTGGGCTGTTATTTCTCATCCATCCTATAGTCCTGGTCTCACACTTTCTAATTTGTATGTTTGGCCCAATGAAGGCAGCACTCCACAGGAAGCAGTATGGGGATGAGGGAGAGCTTATTGTTGCAGCAAGACATTGGCTCAGACTTCGATAAGTTGTGTGGTACCAAGTCGGCATATAGTTCCTCCCTGTAAGGTGGTGTAAGGCTGTCGCACTGAACAGAGATTGTGTTGGAAAGTAATGCTTTGTATCCAAGAGTGTGTAATATGGTGTATTGCAATCATGAATAAAACCAACTTACTTTCAGAAAAGAATCTGATTGATTACTTATTACACACTCATCATACAGAACATTAACTCACTATTACTAAAGTGCATTTAAATTAAATGTCAGCAATAATTCCTGTAGTCATGGGTGACAAAGGATCAAATACATCTTTTTTGGCAATATGCCTCATTTTCAGCCACAAAAAGCTGTGCAATGAATTATTAACTACAGCAGAAGCACTGGTTAGTCATCTTAGATGAGCCACTATTGAAAGTACATTCGAAAAATCTGCTAACTAACATTTTGCTGGAAGTTAACAGGAAATGGTTGAAATGTTCTGCATTGTCCGCTGTCATCCTACCATCACAGTTTTCCTTCCTGTATCAAATTCTTTCCCGTAACATACAAACCGTTTCAATTATGCGCTATGGGGCATGGCCTATGTACGACTGTTGCAAGTGGTCAAGACAGGACATGTGGTAGGCCAGATAAATTATTCTACATAACGATGCACACAGTATTACTTTTTACAAAGGACACTGCAAGAAGCAATACAGTGTCATTCTGCACAACTGCAGTATGCAATGTTTTAGAAGACTTGGAAGCAGTCTATGGTTCTGTACCATGGGAAGTCTCCCATTTAGAAAAGAATATACAGTCATTCTCTAGAGGGGTACATATGTAACATGTTTATGACAAGGTCACCAGCAGCCACTTGCTCCACCCTAATACATCGTATCCTCAGATGGATTGTACAGCTGCAAAAAAAAAAAAAAACAAGTCCAAAATGATGATAGTTATGGTACCCAATTTCCTGTTCACCAGCTCTTCTGTGAAAATTTAATGTGCAATATGTAATACTATGCTAAACATAGTGGAGGATGTGGCAGATAATTGGTACACAGCATCAGGTGTGAACCTCTACTTTTCTCCACAGGCAGCCTTGTGCAGTCATTTGTTAAATAATCCAAACATGGTTAACATCTACTGACCAATGTGTTTCAATGTTCCCCATTCACAGCAGCATGTACACATTATGGTACCACCTGTACACTAACATATGATGCATTACCTGTCAGCCACACACAACAAACAGCTGTTGGTACAATTTTGTGTGACCCTTCCACAAGACATTTCAGAACAAGTAAGATCACATAACTTGTGATTTAGCATAACATTATCTTTAAGTGATACCTTATTTTAGAAGAATGGACTTTCAAAATAAAAGGTCACAATATTAATATAGTAGCCTAGGAAGTTTGAATGACAACCACCTCATAACATAACAATGTGAAGAGGCACCCAAGCATGCCATCTATACAAGTTACTTCATTTTTTGTAGTTTTACTCCAACTGTCATAACACCACATACAGTAGTACTATGATACATATTCAGATGAGAAATTTTGCAGCCCCTGTTAGCGTAACAAGAGGTCATGTAAAAAAAAGCCAGGTGCAGGATGGTCACCTTTCTTCCAGTTTACCTTAAGGTCTAAAGTTTTCCCACAAAAACCATCAACCGAAGATGATAAACACACAAAGAAATAACATCCATTGGAGATTATACACACTATTGGCAATTTCACCAGTTTGTTTACATGTCCAATTTTTGCCATTTTTTAGTCTTGTCACTGCCTCACCATGTATTTAGATGAACTCTAAATACATAGAAAGATCACTGCACATTAAAACATCACAAGCCAATGTTAAAGAGCACCATCTTGCAACAGCTCAGCAGCTGATTTTCCAAGTTTAACATAGAAACAATTCCACTTTAAATGCTGAAAAACCTAGTTTTCCATTACATCACATGCTATCAGCAGTATTGTGTGCTCTGAACTGGCCATAGCTTAGCCCAAACATGAAAAAATGCCTGCCAAAGAAGACCATCCTATCGACAATACCACCCAAACGTTAGCCCTTTTGATAATCATCTGGAGGTCCAGTGTCATTCATTATCATAAGTGTGCAACTTTGTGATTCAAGTTCTGCTGCTACCATCTTAGCAAAACTGATTCAACCCATTCAGAGTAAAAATGTTAGTGAGTGGCAAAAGTTTTCAGTGTAGTGTTAATGCATAGAATATTTCATCTTCAGAAATGAAATTAGTAAGAACTTCTCTTGGGAGATTTTATAAGACTTAAGCACAGAATTTAAACCCAGTAAATGTCTTCCACAACGAAGGGCTACTGAAGAGCCAGACTTTCAAGAAAGTTGCGAAAAGCAATTTCATGAAAAATTCAATATCTTCACGTTTGAAATTTATCTGTTCAGTTTTTACTTCACATAATTATTTACATATTCCCTTGTTTCTTTCAGAAAAGAAACTTCAAAATTATGTTCAGTAACAAAGTCAACTGATACTGGATATCCTGGCAGCTGAAAGATGGAAACAATGATCTTATTCACAAGGAAGATGTAAATTCAGCCTCAAAACTAAATTTCTGTTAACACTTCTTCCCCCTGCCCAACAGTGCTCGATGTAAAGGCATTGTGAATGGAGTGACATGTCCAAATTTCAGTGCAATTACTTAACATCCCACTGTTGAAATGAGTAACATGTATAATAGCAAATATTGGTCCGAGATCTAACAGGAGCAGAAGTTTCATAAGTTTACTGATATTAAAGTTCCACTGACAAATTATTAATATCCTGCTCACATTTACCAGTGCAAACACTAAATTAGTAACTGGGGTTCCCAGACAAGTGACCTAACATTCATGCAAAATTCTGAAAAGGCTCAGTCAATTCCAAACAATGTTTTTCATGTAAGAAACTCCATAAACCCAAATACCAGTTTCCTGTACAAATAATTAGACTAATGCATCCTGTAAAGTTCTGGTAATTTATGTACTTACGTAGGACCACTGTACAAGGACACTTTCCACTGAGGTCACTAGGTTTCCAAAGAATGTGTATGAGAGTACTCTGAACACCATTACACTCTTCCACAGAAAACTGCAGCAGTAAATTTATGAAAGTGTTCCAATTCAACTTTCTACCTTTTATAATGAACTTAGTGTTAACTTACACCATATCTACAAGTGTGAAACATTTTACACTTCATTTTTAATGTCAAACTATCATTTTTCCCAGATTGCCTGGTACCAATAACTGGAGACTACAGGTGAACAGGTTTCTCATAAGAAAAGGACCTTCTTTAAATTTTATACTTTTATTTACAAACACCACCTCTTTGAAATGTATTAATTTATGAAGTATAAACATCAATTTACTATGCATAGCAATATGTTACACTGAAGCAAAATTGGGTGGAGGTAGGGCAATTTTGAAAACATATGAAACATGTTTATATATGGGAACAAAGACTTCAGAATGGGAACACATCCACATCAAGATGACTTACACAAGCAATATGAAATCTACATTGTGCAAAAATAGGAAGCAAAATGTCACAGTATATGTTAACTTTCTCAGCAACTTATTTCTCAATTTTGTACCTCACTTATCTGAGCCTATATTCACTTTCCATAATAGCTGTATTTTCCTGCAGCACTGTAGGCTTAACTCAAACATGAGAACTAACAACCTTTTAGGCCCTGGAGTTAAAAGGCACATTCAGCATATTAAAAAATAAAATCCAAGTGCCATGTTTTTAAAGCAGCCCACCAAAAAAAATCTGCACAAGGCTAACAGGTCTTAGTCACTTCTCTCCTACTTTCCAGGGAATGCACACACTTCAACAGGAGGAGAAACAAGCATTACAACCAGCAATGTTATGGTGCATTGTCTCTTACAATTACATGTATTTAAGCAAACTTTCTAAGTGTTGCATAATCAAATATTTAAGCTATCCATTCACACTCCTGTTTTCAAATGTTGTCCATGTAGATAGTAAGCAATTTACTGCAAAAACTACTTTTAAATTAAAATTTCATGAAGAGGGCAGGCAGTAAAGTAGCAATCTGAAGCCAAACTATGAATTCCAATGGCAAACTATCATTCAAAACTGTTGGTCAAGATTAATGTAACATCTTTTCTAAACTGAAATGAAGGCAATAACTTGTTAACACCTCCGTTTTATTTAAGTTCTCACATGAACAAATTAAATATAAACAATTTAAAAAAGTGACAAAACTGATATTGGCAGATAAATTTAATTTTTATTGTAACTTAACGTTTTTAATTTTATGAACAGATGGCTATTTTTTAAAAAGGCATTTTATAAAAAGTGATGTAGTTTATACCTTACATTCTAGTATAAATAATAGGCTGCAATTTTATTTTATGATTTTTATTTCGCACATTGAGTTTTCAGTAATTTGGCTTGTTAAATGGATTGTTTCAATGCAATAATAAAACATTGTGAGTCTCTCCACAGCATGAGAAAGAGAAAAAATGCCATGACAAATCTGACAAGACAAAAATTACATACAAATTACAACTGCACTCTTACAGTATTTTTGTGGGTTACTTTGCTTCTGGAATGAAATCAGTTTCCACAACTAATATGCACTTTTCTACATCAATGTTAAGTGTCCTTGCAGCAAATTTAATCTTCTGCACTTTTCCACAATAAATATTTCAAAAACACAACTCCAAACATACATAATGTAGCCTATGAGAAACCAAAATTTTATTACTGCAAGATACTATGCTCTGATGTCATGTTCAGCTAGGAACACAACTCAGGTAGATTTCTTAAAACCATTCGCATGCTGCACTAGCATTTCTTTCAGAAACAGAGGGAAGCCACATACTGAAAGGCTTGTTCAAAATTCTTGTAAAGGTGAACGAACCTTTTCTTTGTAGACTGAAGACTGTGTTTGCACGTGTAGATGTGTGAATGTTTCCTTATAATAATAATATACCGATTTGACCAAAATCGAAGGGTAAAGGATCAGGATTTGGGAAGGACTGGAATGGAAGCAGGTACGAAGATAGGAAGGATTTCAATACAGTTACTTGGAACAGGGATTTGACGGTTCTCGCGGAGGGCCAGATCAGTTATCACCCCCTTCTTGAGGTTCATCCCCATCCCCTTGCGTGTCCGAGGTCCACAGAGTGAGGTTGTCCCTCAGCAGCTGCATTATGAGGGTAGAGTCTTTGTAGCTGTCTTCGTTTAGCGTATCCAGTTCAGCTATGGCATCGTCGAATGCCTGTTAAGAAGATTGTTATTAGTAAAACTACTTAAAAGTTCTTGTACATTTAACATGATCAGCATTTAAACTGTAAGTGAAAAGCGAACCCTCATTTCAGTATTAAAGAAGGCTGTTGATTCCACTATTTTTATGTGCACCATTCCTAAACCTTAAAACCACAGTTGTAGTAAGGCCATTATGGTGCAAAATTTAATTGTTAATTCAAGAGATATGTAAAACTATGCTCTGAATCTTTAACAAACAATTTCATGAAGAAATAGTATGAGATACTGTAATGGTCAGAAGGCTATTACACATCCAACATTTAACAGAACATTGCTACAATGTATTTGGATCACAACAAGGTTGTCATTTACACAGATCACTGTTTTACTGCTTTGTATTTAGAATGGAATAATCCTTGCAAATTGTTGAAAACTGTTAGTATTTAGTTGACTACACGAAGCAGCATAACTATTTTTGATGAAGGTAAATATTAAACAGGACATATTAGTGAAAACTTTACATTTATAAGGCAACTGTATAGATTAACTAATCATCAAGCAGCAACAGCAGAAAAAGGTTTTACTAATGCAAAACCTGTATTTGCGTTTCTTGCCACCACTAGAGCAGTTTATCTATCCAATTACACTATATAAAAAATTATTTGTTATTGAACTATAGAAAGTTTGTAATATTAGACAATGTAACACCAGTAATTTTATATAAATCGTTTCAAAACATTAGTGCAACACTGCTGTGCAGACTGGTTTGCTACTCTAAGGTTTTGTCTACACAATATTTTGTTCACTAACATCCATTATATTTTCATTCCACTATCAAATACATTTTAGTAAACTCCACAACTCAAGGAGTAATTCAGATAACATGCAAATCATGGAAGGGCCAGACAATTATTGCATAACACACAATATGTTAGCATTGGAGTCCTGATAGGGCATGCTGATTACATTAGTTAAGAGGTATCAGCAACTCTTCTTTCAACACAAACGGGAACCTCCGTAACCCAATCTTGGGCCTACCTGTTTTGCAAGATGACACGCTCTCGCTGGAGAATTGATAATTTCATAATAGAATACGGAGAAATTTAGTGCCAAGCCCAAACGTATTGGATGGGTTGGCTGCATTTTTGACTTTGCAATATCAAATGCTTCTTGATACGCTTTCTGCGAATCATCCACTACCGCTAATAAAAAGGCAAAAGAAAACATTTGACCATTACTTTTCGAAGATACCACACGGGAAATTAAACTTACTTAAATGTGCGATTAGATGCAGTTTATTTTCCCTGAACTGTGTCGCCCAGCAATTTTATTAACTTTTCTCACACATTTAAGTAGTTTTGTAACATGAAACTAAGCAACCAGTCTGCCATCAGCACTGCCTTCAACCTAGAAGAAAGTCCGTCACCTGAAGTCAAAGAAACCAACCTGTTTCGCCAACTGACACGCTTTGTCTGGCGAATTTAAGATTTCATAGTAAAACACGGAAAAGTTGAGTGCCAGCCCCAGCCTGATTGGATGGGTAGGCTGCATTTTGGCCTTGCTGATTTCAAAGGCATCCTGGTATGCCTTTTGAGAGTCATCCACAACAGCTGCAAGAAATAGTTTTCCACTTATCAAAGGGAAGTATTCCATATCAAATTTAAAAGAATTTTTAATTTGTTATGTCACAATTTCTGACCTATGTGAAAGTCATCAAAACCTCTTGGTTCTGTTGGAAAGAAAATTTGTAAAAATGGTGACAAGTATGTGACAAAAACTTGTCCAGTTTTAAGTCTTATTCACTGTGGCTACCATGCAGGTGGTAATGCTCAGTTATCTGGGAGAAGTTAAGACATTACAGAAGTACAATGAAAAAGCATATATTAACTGATGAAACTATGACATTTGCTTAAAGTAATGTTGAGAAATGATTGGAGCAAAATGAAAATAGGCTTATGAAACAGTTTCCTCAGAACTTTACCTTAGCTATACAGGTGACTTTCCAAGAACTGTACAAATTGCATATGCTTAAAATGTTTTCAAAGAAAAGCACGTGGTGCCTAAATTTTAATTTTGTTCCCTTACAAATATGTCCCTCTATTACTACCTAATAGTCCAACTCAAAGCTGGTGCAGATTTTTTTTAACACTATATGAAAGTTAAAAATCCTCAACATGCAGTGACAGAACTCTTAAACATGTTTACAAATGAAATCATGAACTGTGATAATGCATCTTGTCTGTTCACCTTGTATTCCAGTCTTGTAAACTAACATCACTACAGAAAATTGTGAAGACTAAACTTTGCAGAAATCAATTGTCACATTCATCAATTAACCATAAAAGGACCACGAAAGACTCCAAAATATAAAATTTTATAAATGTGCCTTAACTACTGCTCCAATAATTATATGTCTTTCATATTCCTCAAGAAAGTATTACTTACTATTCCTGTTTTCTCCTGTGGCAACTTCTGCAAGGTACCTGTAATAATCTCCCTTCATCTTCAGGTAAAATACTTTGCTTTCAGCATTACTTGCTTTTGGAATAAGGTACTTATCTAACAGGCCCTGTAAAAGAAATAAGTTTAAAAGTCTGTTCTGGGCAGTAAGCACAGGCAGTGTTACTAGAATCTTTCCTATGGATGAAATACAAACACTCATGAGGTAGAAGTAAAGCTTACACCACCAGAAGCTAGTGAGCTAACTGAATTGTACGAACTTAATACAAGTAAAATTGGTGCAATTTTATGCCCTACACACTCCAACGTAACGACGCAAAATTAAGTATTACCTAAATTAAGTAAATCATTGCACTGAACAGGGATGTAAATTTGTCATCTATTGACAATGCGCACGACTGCTGGGCGATCTGTTGCGCCGACTTCATCCGCCGTTGGTAGGACCATCAAAATAGATACACCAATTTAATAGGGCTGAATGAATGAGCTGAGACTGCTTGTTGCGGTACGCGAGTCACAGCTGGTATGGCTACGGCACAACGGAATGCAGCGCCGGCTGTCGCCCAGGTGGCACCTGGCAACAGTGCTGGTGACTCAGCGACAGCCCACTGCACGCGGCACACCCTGTCACAGCGTCGTTACCTCACGTTTCTGCGTTAACTTAACACGCATCTGACATACTTCCGATACCGTCTACTACACATGCCTTTCGTGTTCACGGATTGGCCCTGTCGTCGCGTCCTTGAACCCTCCGGGTTGAAAGTCCCAGAAGAATATTTAGAATGTTTTACGATTTTAAAATTTGTTTTGCAAGTCAAATTTAACAACAGGTTAGTTTACGCTATATTCAGTCCAGTCTAAAACCAGTGCGCTTTTACTTTATAAAATTTCGGAATTAATTTCCACCTGTCGTCAATTCCGTTAATTCTGCACGATGTTTCAAAAGTAAGGCACACAGTGACACTAAGGCCGAAACTTACGAGATGATGTTGCCTTAACAGCATACAACTAATGCGTAGTAAACAGGTCAATGCACGCATTTCGAGGGCGTGATTAACAGCCAAATTGCTTTTTCAATAGAACACAAAACCTAGTTCTAGATATTAAGAAAAAGCCTAAAACAGTACCCAAGTGCTGCATGGTACCAGGTATTTCTTCAAAGATCGATAAACGTATCTGTTTAAGATTGACGAAAACGTGCGTTGTGCTCACAAATCACTCTTGTCAGCAGCACGCTGCTAATGAATGAACACTTAAGCTGACGCAAGTTAAATCACTCTTTACGTCATGTCATATCAAGAGTCATTTGCCATCTCCGTAAAATTCATTTTACCATGTACTTACCCGTAAATAATCTGTACGGATGGCACCTGTAAGTTCGGAAATCTTACAGATATGAGCTACCCATTGTACTAAGTGCTTGTTCTCTAATGCTCAAGTCTTCACTGATTTCTGATGAAAGGCAAGCCGAAAATGGGAAATTAACGCAATCTGGTGATCACGGTCTGGGATACAGCGAACACCCCCCCCCCCCCCCCACACCTCACCGATGCGGATCGTCTTTAGCGTCATTTGAACAAGCCGGTTCTGGATAGACCGTTCTATCACTGCCCATTTGCAACCAAGAATATTGAGGCAGGTTGACTGGAACAAAATTTATACTGCGTATTCGTACATGTATGCGTTATAATTTTTCGGGTTAGATAATAGGTGGCAATTTACATCACACCTCAACGAAAGCAGCCAATATACATAACCACTAGTTATGCACTTTACTGTCAAAGGCAGTCTTATGTGACGAACAAAATCCAACATCAGATTGGCGAAGTTCGAATATGAAATATTTCCCCAAAACTGTAGATCGTAAATTTATAAAATTTTGGCGTTCACCGTCTAAGACAATGTTCACCTGGGGATGGAGAGGTTTCACCTACGTTGAAGTACCACTTAAAGGTTACGTACGACCAGTCCGTGCAGTGACTTTTCCCAAACGTATAAGCAAGCAAAATTTTTTGCAAGACATTCTCCCAATGTTATTTGGATGGTAGCCATATTTGTACCTTTTAAGTTTTATCGAGATTGTACTCTTCTACCTTAGGACAAAGTCAGCACTCAGTCTTCACGTTATTCAAGCATTCAATAAAGACAGGTGAAGCGGCGCACCCAAAGCGTGTAGGTAAATCCTGTAAGTTTTAACAATGGCTATACCAGCGCGAAATGCTGTGGCGGTTCGTAGAGCGATTCAGACATGCAAATAAGTTTTGATAGGCACTACCACCGGAAAAGGATAAATTATTTCAGATTAGGTAAGATACTTCCGCGGCGCACAAAAATAGTTAACTAACCATGATCACGCGAGCAAATCTGTCACTGCTTCGTGACAGATTGCCAGTCTTTCTGCAGTTAACCGACGCACACATTTTTTGCTAATACTTAGCAAATCCAACATCGGCCGCGTCGACCGTGAACTTTGCATACCGTATCAAGCACAAAATGTTCTTCGTAATCTATTGTCTGTCTGCTCTGTAGGCTTATTTGCTTCAAGCCCGTAACGACAGATCTAACTGCAAGCTTATTACGTCACTGATATGGGTGAAGCGAAACAAGTAAGTACTCATGGCCGCGACGATGAAACCATCCCAAATTTCAGGAATTTCATGACTACGGACCAATAATTTTAACGATCGTTTGCCCAAACACTGACAACGCCCATTAAACGTAAGTACTCGCCAAAACCCTTTGAGCGGTTAGTACAATATACCTAGCTCCTGCCTAGACGTAACTTCATGCAACTGAACACTGAATTAGGTTCCTCCAGACAGTACCGACGGAATAAAGATTTAACTATAGCAATACGAATCTATGTTGTCTACCTCACCACTATCGGCATTGCGTTTTCACATTGTTGCACTATCAAAACTGCAATTTTCGAAAGCATTTCTCTTCATTCGCAAAATTGGTCGGAAAACACTCTGAACTGCCCTGTAAAACTAAATTTTCCACAAAGAAACGAAAATGATGGTGAAGTGACGGGGACAATCTAAGCTGGACTCTTCGCAAGCTCCGTATTTAATTTAGTTGACGTAAGGAAAGGAAGTGTTTAGCCCATTTGCCTCAGATATTTTACCGAAGCTAGTGAAAAGAAAAAGCTGAAGCAGAGCCAAGCTCACAGCAACCTCTCCCGGTCGGAGCTTATTCCCAGATGATGACGTCAGAGTACATCTAATCCTGGAGAGTGCCTCACACTGCCAAAGACTCGTCAGAGACGTACCGTGCACTGACTCTTAGCTAAGAAGCGTGGGCCAGGTTAGAAGGTCTAAAATTTCAAGTGCGCATAATTTCTGATCTTTTAGACATAGAAACCATTTCTACAATTAAAGATTCCCACCAGAAGATAAAGAGTTTGAAACATACTAGAAGTCAGCCACATTTCTATGCATCTAAGGACGAAATGTTTTACCCAACAAAAAATCAAGAAGGTAAACTACTGCCTCTGCGCCACCAACAGGCTGTATTTTCGACACACGAAATTCTCCATTTTAAGAACCTCTAGGGGCATTTGTCGCGGCACGGACGCTGTAGAAATTCCTTTACCGCCCATGGCGTCACTGTTGATACAAGTGAAGGAACCAGAGGAAACAAGTGACGCAGCCTGAATACCTCACCCTGTTTCGCCATCGCCGCTTACGTCATCCGCAACGTGCGACCGACACGCGCCGAGACAAATAAGGAACCGCACGCGAAACCTACGGAGGAAATGCATCAAGTTATGGGAACAATTCTCTGGGTTGTTTTCTTCAGACCATTATCAGACAAAAATCGTTAAAGCTTTCCCAATACTTTAACTTAATTCCCTTGCAAATCTTTTATCATTAACGAACAGTCACGCTTAACTTACCTTTTTGATGACAATTACGTCAAGCTGAATCAGTATTTCATAACTTTTAGATCCTCAAACGGCACGAGAGCATTTTTAGCTGCAGCATTAAGCTATCCTATCACAAGCGCAACGTAAGACAGGACTGTAAAGTTTCAAAATAGTATGGATAAGTAAATGAAAGGCTGTACTTACGAGAACGTCGTAGCAGATTTCTCTCAATTCCTTCTCGACCTTTTCTCTGTACTCCTTTGCCATCTGCTGCTTCCTTTCTGAACCTTCCGTCTTCTGTTCAATTGACGATATAACTCGCCATGACGAACGCCGGGCACCCACAACATTCTTGTAGGCGACCGATAGAAGGTTCCTTTCCTCGTTGGAGAGCTCGACGCCTGTCTCCGTAACGGCCTTCATCGCAGCGGCCATGTCATCGTACCGCTCGGCCTGCTCGGCAAGCTTCGCTCGCTGAACCAACTCCTCTTTGTCCACAGACATTTGTGTAGGGTGGGTTTATCGGACTGCTGGATAGAAAGTAATGCATTAGCTGAAACCAGAGCAGGATGGCTACGGTGTCTTAAGCTACAAGCATTTTGTTCCAAACATGCAGTTCAGCTAAACGACAACCGCACTACAAACGCATAGTGTGCAATAGTAGACAGACAACGCGGTACCATCATTCGAAAATCTCTCTTTCAAAGCATGTTCTGAAATGACTTACTGAACGAAAATTCGCAATGACGCTGCGAGAAAGTCTTAATACTGGATATCACAGGCACTTGGATCCACTAAGTAATCAACGACCGTTCACACAACACAACAGCCTACATTTGTCCACCCGGTCTTGCAGCCTAGCCTGGAACTCGTCGCGACACCGAGTGGCGTAGAACACTACTGAAGAGCTGAGCGCCGCTGCCCGGGAGCTCTCGCCCTACGCGTGAACTGCGCCGGATCGATCGGGCGCGCCCGTCGCGTTGCGCACTCCCGCCAGGCGGCTCCACCGACCAGAGCGCCCCTCCCATCTACGCGCCGATCAATACTGCCAACTTACGCAATTATCAGCGCGCTACACAAAAATGCAACATTATACACTCCTCATTGACCTGCAGAGCCCAATCGACGCAAAAAAAAATTTTTTGCGTCACACACACACACACACACACACACACACACACACAGATAATAGCTAATAGAAAAATTATGAGATTCCCTCTCCTGTGAGTAATGGAAGCTACCCCATTAGCGTTCATTAGTAGTATTATTCCTTTACTACTTCTTCAAATGTACTCAATGTCATGGTATAACAATTTACAGGCCAGGCTAGAGCATAGTACACTTCCCCTCCCCAGGCAGGTTTTTGGGTCAAGTGATTTTTTGCTAATGCTAAGTATATATTGGAACAGTGAAATTTTGCTGACCACATTAATTGTGGACTGTAAGATACTTATCTGTATGATAGCCTTGTCTCGACATTTGCACAATGTTGACTGCATTTTCAAATATTTAATAAAGTTTGTTGTAAGTGAGACTTCTAAGATTCTTGGAACTATATCTTAATGGACCACTACTTTTGTACAGCCTCCAAAATATAATGATCTAGTTTTACAAAGAAGGACAATATTTGCAGATTGTTTTATTATAGGAACCACACCAGCATTTACTGGAATTCAGGGATGTGGTACAAAAATTTAGATCTGTCAGATAGGATTCTTGTGTAGGTCATGTCAACCAAAGTAAAATTATCAGGTAACACTAATTCTATAGTTATTTTTATCCTAACAGGTGAAAGTACAATGGCAACTTGCCAATTGTTTCAAGAGTAGCCTAATAATGGTATGTAACCACAGAGATACATATGTAACATTTGGTGCAAAAACTAAAATGAAATAGATACTCTGAATTGTTTCATATATTCTAACCAAAACAATTCTGTGAAATCTTCAGCATCAAAGTTTGAAACTTGATCACAGGAAACTCAGCCTCTGGACTTTATTCCAACTTAAGGGAATAATAAAGAATTTGTCCAATGAACTTCACAAGCCATACTTTATGATTACATCACAAAATACTACTTCTGTTCCATTTTTCAAAACAGCAAAATTATATTCCATTATTCAAACTGAACAAGAGCACAATGAATAAGAATGGATTGTTCTGAAGAATTTAATTCTGAAAGTAATATCAGCTGCCTGTTACCTACTTATCACAAATGTTACCCAAATCCTCTCCTTTGTGTTGAGGATGAATGTGAGATGTTTTGCAGCTTAAGTACTGCATTTACAGTGGCTGTACCTACATATGTATAAATTTAATGTCACTTCTTTAAGTACAAAGGAACTGGTTACTGCCAGCACACAGTTTTAGTTGACAACAGTTACAGAACAGCAATAGGAACTGCAAGTCTTCACAGAGAACCACTGTTTCTCTCAAGGACTACTAAAACATTTTTATCCCAAAATGGCAAGTGTGGAAGATTTAATTTGATGTAGAAAGTAAGCTACTGGAAACTTCACAAAACAAGCTGCCACTGCTAAAATAAAAAAGATCATACATGCCCATCTTATACATGCTGTCCATTTCAAATCCACAGTGGACCAGACAAATTATAGAAAATCACAATGGCACAAAATGTGCATTAATTTGTTTGAAATTTTTGTGAATTGAATTAGCGAACAATGTGATGATCATGCTGCCTTGGTTATCTCCCACATGAGCTGTCAAAGCCATACAATAAAGCTCAATTATCACATGACAGGACTAAGATGTCACCTTTCACAGGTGGTGTCACTCATCACTCCTTTCATCTCTGGTAATGTCTGTTTAACAACAGAGTTGGAATGTTTTGGATTCACATTAAACTTAGTACCTCTTTTAACTGGGTGGGTTAGTTCAAGCTCTTAGGAGTGTACCAATTCAATTAAAATCATGCCCAGTGTAGCACTAGTGTTCAAACAGCCTTCACTTTACCTTAAACACAGAACAATATGCGGGTATGTCAATCCAGTAATACAATGCACATGTAGCTGAAGTTTGGAAATCCAATTCCAAGCAGAATTATTTTCTGCTGCAATGTCGCATTCCAAGACATTAACCTACTCATTACAACTTAGGCAACTATAGCTTTCTTTAACACACATTAACAGATTTACCACTTGTTCATACAAAACAGCATTTCTGAGGATTGCAAACTAGCAACTGTAGTTATGTAATGCAAAGTTACAGTATTCATCCATCATACAAGACTATGATGGCTGCACGATCTTATCACAGGAAAAAATTCTTTACTGGACAGTAACTCATCAGAAACTGATGTTCCTTTGTGTGCAACTGGTCACTGCAATTTCGATCACTACACTTTAAGCCCTTTACATAAACTGTTCTCATTTTTATTATTTTGTCAAACTTAATATCCTGAGCTGGGTATACTCTGACAAGAATAGGCCTTCGAAAAACTAAAGCTTCACATTTTTTCAGTGCCAAATACATTCTCTTCCACTAAAGACTATACAGTCATACATTTGTAGCCTGGCTGTCATGTCTTGGTCGAGGTGGTTGCTACTAGGTATCTTTCTTGTGTGCATCTTTGGCTAATCTAATCACACACTCAGTCTATCCTGTATTAGATCATTAAGACAGTGCTTCCAATAAAGAATGACTGATGTTCCTGCATTTAACACTGAATTTAGCAGCTCAGCTAGTGAAGAATAATTTTATAGTGAAAAATGTTACTCGATTAGAGACAAGTTAATGACTTCTCAGTTGACTAGTGCTCACGTGTGGTACGAGATAAGCACTGTGCTCCCAGCACCAAGACTTCTTCCCACAAAAAAACTATTGTGAAATATATGGTTTTACCTCCTACCCACACAAATTACAAAGTTTAAGTATGTTTAATGGAAGTCCAAGGCTGATGACTTTTAAAAAATTAATAGTTTTCGCTTTAAAGAGCTACACATCCATAAAGGGTGTTCAGAAATTCCCACTACAAACTTGTAGGCCTTGTAGAGAGGAGTTGGTACATAATGTTTTGAATAGTAACAATGTACAGAAACTTCATCCAATAACACTACATAGTGTGAAAGTTATAGGTGCGGCACTTATAAATGTTATGTATACACATGGTGATTCTGTGATGTAGCGAACTGTGTAGAATGATGGAGGAGGATAAATGCATCAATTTGAGATAAGGGTCCCTATACCAGAAACTAGCTAGTAAAATACGCTTACTGGTTCTGCTGTTGGTTATACTACAATATGGGCAACTTTCGGAGGTGGTACTACGAAACAGTAAAAAAATCTCTTACACATGGGCTCAAATGCATACCTTCAGAATTATGGGCACTCTAGTAGAGATGGGTTTTCAAGTAGCAAAGGTGAACTGCATGCATTTTAAAACTGATGTTTACTGGACTACTACTCTTATCTTCCTTACTACTACCTCTTACCACACAATCTTTGCAACAACAGTACCAGTCTACATTCCCACTATCAGAGGGATTAGGACTGCTTTCTCTTGGAATTTTCGACTTGTTTCTTACCTCAAATTGATACATGTATCCTTGCCTATCCTAGAAAGTCTAGCATCACAGAATCACCTTGTATATTCATAAATTTACATGTTGGCACCTATAATTTACACACTGTACCGTCATTTACTGTTTCCCCGAGATGGATTCCTATTCAAAATGTTATGTACTCACTCCCCCCTGGAAGTCTGGAGTTTGTGAAACGTTACAACATAATATATTTCATAATAGCATTACACCCATAAAAAATATTTTTTTAACACCTCAAAAGTTCAGGGTTAAGCAGTACCAGCAATGGCTAATGCCACCACACTACTTCCAATGTTACCATTATGATTAAGTACTTCTGCAGATGTTCAGCCAACTTAAATTTTACAAATGAACAATTCTACCTGAAACTAATGCTAACCGTCCACTGTTACGAAGTATTTGTTTCCACTAATTTTCCCTTTGTTTACACCAAGGGTTACACTGGGGCCTTTGTGACTTGCAGAAAGGTCTTAGTCCCACAAAGGATCTGTTTTACAAAACTTCAGGAATTCTCCAAACTGCATAAGTTTCACCCTTAAAAAAAAAATAAAATACTGGCCATTCTCAGACAACAATGGTTTAACTTTAAGCAGTCTGCTAATCAAAATGAGCTGAGGTACAAATCTAGTCTCTATACTTAGCTAGTACACAATGTTTTCCGTGATCCTCCTCCTCCTCCTCCCCCACCCCTACTTCACCGTTAACTGAGTGCATAACCACAACCAATCACTTCTTAATTGCCAAATCTACCCAAAATCAGCAGTTAGAAGATCAATTACCTAGGAAGCTAAATTACCAAGGAAAGACTGTGGATATCAAACAGCCTATGTGACTATACACAACATTAAAATACACAAAGAAACAAATATTCTGTTATACGGTGACTGCAGTACCTGTTCTAAACATGGCTCTGAGCACTATGGGACTTAACATCTGAGGTTGTCAGTCCTCTAGACTACTTTTCCTAACTATCCTAAGGACATCACACACATCCATGCCCGAGGCAGAATTCGAACCTGTGACCGTAACAGTCACATCGTCCCGGACTGAAGCGCCTAGAAAGCCTAGGTTAGAAATAGCCAACATTTTAGCGATGTTCAGACAACTGAAAAATTCTGAGTGGCCAACGGTTTGATTAAGCTGAACAGTATTCCTAATGGAAACACCAGAAAATAATTGAGTATTTGTTGCAGTAAACGATAGAACAAAAAAGTAGAAAGGACATCTGGAACAAATGGAATAAAGAATGAAAGATTACTTCACAATACAAATTCAGAGGAAAGTGGGTCACAATAGAAAATTTTGAGAGGGAACTGAAGCCAGAACAGGTCCCTAGCCCTAAATGGTGAGAAGTAGAGGAACGAGGAAAAAATCTTTTCTGTTACCACTGAAAAAACTGAACAGTCAATACATGAGGAGTATCCTAATCTAATGATGATCCTGAGAAAAGCACATCATGGTACAGTTATGTTTGAGATTGCCCAAGAGCATTGCACAAAATGAACTTTCTTAAGCACTTAACTCAGAAATGGTCAATTGGAAACTTAGCATCTTATTCCCACATACACAAATACGCCTAGATATCATGCAGTCAGAAGAAATGACATTTCATGTGGCTAGGGCCTCCCGCCAGGTAGATCGTTCACCTGGTGCAAGTCTTGACGCCCCTTCGGCGACTTATGTGCCAATGAGGATGAGATAACACCCAATCCCTGAGTGGAGAAAATCTCCGACGCAGCCGGGAATCTAACCCAGGCCCTTAGCACGACATTGTGGTGCTGACCACTCAGCTATCAGGGTAGACATGCAGTCTGATTAACAGATGGACCAGGATTGACCAGAAAGAAATCACACACGAGACTCGAAAATTTCAGTCTAATAATACACAACTGAGTAAGCCACTCAATGGCCCCACCAATACCTTGCAGTGTAAACACATGCACACACTCATGACATTAACAACTGTCAAAATACATTTATTTGCCAATAGCATTTATGAATGTCACTAAAGCCAAGCTCACCTGTCCCACAGGCCAATATTATTTATATTATAAACTTATTGACCAGGGAGAAGGTGTGGACACAAGCAAACTAGTTTTGACACACACACACACACACACACACACACACACACACACACACACACGATAACCATGTACCACATTCTATATTCATTGGAAGCAGTAAGTGAACTAAGTTCACTGACAACTCCAGCATACATTCAAACAGATTTATAATTTTACATACAGCAACATTTTATAGCTACTATATTGCGTGCCAGTTTTAGAAGATTACTCTAGCTTTTATCTCTATTAAGGGATTACACAAATCAGTTTTTAGATTATAGCAACAGTTTTTAACTTAAAGTAAAAATCATTTCTCCATTGAAGAAATACTTTAAAAAAATTACCAAGTATTTACAGCCAGACTAATGCACCTACCCCACATTCTGAAACTTACCTCTATCCCATATACTTCAAGATTTAACTTTGAGGCAATTCCTAATCTTTTCAGTAATTATTACAAGCTGACACCCTAAATCAAAGTTAGTGACAAGTGTTAAACTCCTGTGCTAGATATTCCACAACTAAATCTCATGCAAATTTCATTGGCAAATTGTCAAATCTTACTAGTGCACATCAATCTCTGCAGCAGCTACTTGAAAATTTGTGTTTCCTCAAAACAAACCGGCAGACTAAACAATAAAACCACACACAAAATTACTCAAAGGCAGATAACTTGCCAAACACTTTCACTAACCTGGCACTATCAAACTGACTTATCATGGGCAACCCACTTGCCCCAAGTGAAACAGGTGACAAACCTGTCACACATCCAGAGTTCCCAAAACAGTATACACAATTTTGTTACACCATTAGGGAATACTATTACAAATAAAGGTCAACCTTAACTTATTTGATACCATCTAAAATGAAGTATCCTTCACAAACAGAAACTTACAAAAATGCTAAGTACTTCTGTCTGGGTAACTATTTCACAACTTTACAATCATTAAGAAGAATTAATCACTCTCACCCCCACCCCCACTCACCAAATGACAACTTTTACTACAGTGTACAGGCAGTGGGACGTAACTCCCTGTTGCTGTCCTAAAACCACTTAAAAACGGAATTTCTGTTGAACAGTGACAATTCCTCAGCTGTTTGATACTGAGCAGTTAAATATGCAAAAAGGAATTCCATTAGCTGACAAGAGCAAATTTTCCATTGTAGATACCGATTTCTCTTTATTCCACTAAAACCTGTAGTAGCCGATAGTAGATAAATTTCACAGAGCTGTTATCAGTTGATAAGTTGGACAAAAATGACCATGGGCAGATTCTTTAATTTTATACGAGCGTCGGAATAGTCTACCTCCTTCCCTCCCTCCATCCCAAACCACACAACAGCCTGAAATCTTACAACGCAGAAACATGCTACTGAATGTCATTTTTCCACTTTCAGACTTACGTGATGCTGTGAATATACTTACAGCAAAGAAAATTTTAAAAAACTTTACTTCACTGCCATTAGTAAATTTCAAATGCCACACTCATTAAATGCTCTTAGTAATCGTCTTTAAACAAGTGAAGGTCGAAGAAAACGAATCACGTGAAGTCTCGGTGCTTATTTGATAACGCGTGCATATTCACTGACAACATTCTCGCTTACGAGAAGCACACATACATAATTAGATAATAAAATTTGAGAGTGGAAGTCGCTTATTAAAATTACGCAAACATCGGACACACCACCGGTAAACTCGGCAAAATGGCGATTTACGGGATGGCACACCTTCAATGCGTCACACCGTATTTCCACAATTCTTTGCCCGAGAAACAATATGTATGCAAATCTTAGCCTTCCAATTCTATTCTAATTAAAAGATACATCAATTTGAGACTTACGGTTTGTAAAAAATACCCTTAACAACTACGCCCCTCTTACTACACACTCAATCTACACACTATTCCAATCCTCCACTTCTCGTCGGATTCCTCGATGAATAAGAGGGGGTCACAGGGCGGAACAGGACTAACCAACGAAGTCGTTTACGATATATATAACACAAAAGCACACAATATTTAAGAACAATGAGTAGTTTAAAATATACTATACATTTTAATATAAGACGAAAACTATAAACTGGCCAATTAACAAATCATTCCAGAAATATTTGGTTATATATAGATCAAAAACTGTGCCGGAACAAAGAGTACACGTGAAGACAAACCAACGACAAACACAACAGCCATCTAGCGGTAGGTAGCAAAAGTAGAAAAATGAATGGTCAGTTTCTGACAGTGATTACCGGATTCTCGCAACCAATTCATTAACAGCTTTCACATAGATACGAAAAATAAAGTATTATGAAAAACAGGGATCCATATAAACGAAAAATTCCCGAAAATGTTGCCAGCATACTTGAGAACGCTAAACGGTAATCAGGTGTTAAGAACAGTAGTTACTGTAGTCAGTAATAAGAAAAGTCTGCAAAAGAGCACGTGTTATAATTTTGAGAACATTTTTGATCTCTTTTCCTCAATATTTTCCCGGAACTTAACAGATGCAGTCGTTAACTTCTTAACAGCATTACCACAATCTTCCAATCAATCTGGCGAGTTTCTTTTAGGACGTACTGACATTTCGGTATAATCCGTTTTCCTTTTTTGGACGCTACCAAAATGCTTATGATACACTCGTACTTCAAATCTTTTTAATGAAAGGTCAGCTCTGACAACGTGGAACAAAAGTTACGATGTATGTCAATCCTTCTGAAACGTAAATATTGTTTACATATAAATAAAATGTGTAAACAGATATTAACAATCGCTCTCAGTGACCACAGGTTATGCACTTTCAGCATTTAATCTATCTTAATAAGGAAGGTTGTTTCGATCTTTACAAGAACAGTGTCCTTTCAATGTTAACATAGACTACAGAATGGCATTGTTATCAATTTTTAAGAGCTCATTTTCACCAAATTATTGTTCCGCTTTTTTTTTTTTTTTTTTTTTTTCGCTCAGGCTCCAGCTACAGTTATGAATACCAATTGAAACTACAAGTTAACTATAACCAGTCACAACTTATTTTTGTCTCCATTACGCATTTTAGACGTGAACCTCTATCATCGGGGGGAAATATCTCAATAAGACACGTATGTATTGTGTACTGGTACGACGTTCGTTTAACCTGTGGTAGCAGCAGATAAAAACCAAATAAAGGTTTTAATACAAGTCCAAAAGATTTCTTGTAGTTTCTGGTTGCAACGATGAACAATCATATAAATGTAAAATACCTTTAGATAGGAAAAATATTGTACTAAAATAGTGTTTATCTTTTTGTCTTCTATTGTGCCGCAGGTCACCCAGAAATCGTACAAACAACACATAGATGTCTTATTAATTGACATAAATCCACCTGATGACAGAAGTTTCAATTTCCGAAACATGTTGTGGGAAGAAAAATATATTTTGAGTTGTCACAATAAACTTGTAGTTTCAGTCGAAATGTTTGTGTTGTTGTCTAGCAGGATAGCTAATCGTCAGGTAACAAGGGCTTATATCTACAAACACCAACCTGCAGATCATTATTTTACTGATGAATATTAGTGACACCAGAGCACTAGCAGTGTGAATGTCTTACATACAAGCTAATGAAGGAGAAAGATAGGAAAGGAGAAAAAATATTATAAGGTAGAATGTCCCTGACATCAATAAAATGTCCACCATATAACACCGGATCTCGACTTTAGCATATCTCTCATAATTTGGTACAGATGATCTTATATAGATTGGAATAACAGATGTGAACTTGCTATAAAGACTTGTGTTCTGTGGAAATTGTGTACAAGCAAATTTTGAAATTCCTTCATGAGATGTTAATTTGAAATTATTTACAATGTTGAGCAAATGGAGCATTTGATGTCAATAACCTATTATTAGGCATGATTGAAGAAAGTGGGGGAAAACCTAAATCAAGCCGAATGAGGCAGATTACAACAATGAGATATTGTTGGAAAACTCAGTGTATCCTAAGTAAACTTTTAAATTCCTTCATAAGATGTTAATTTCAAATTACTTATTGTGGTGAGAAAATGGAGCATGTGACATTTATAACCTATTATTAGGCATGATCCGAAACAGTGGAGGAAAGCCTAAATACTGATGAATGAGATAGATAACAACACTAAGATCTCGTTGAAAATTCAGTGTATCATAAGTGTCACTCATTTTAGGAACGTTCATACTCAAAGGGATCTGTAGATAGGAAAACAGTCCTTCGAGAGAACAACTTTCAATTTGGTATTCAGGATGAATAGTTGTCACTGTCTCACCTTAACTCCTTCTGAAGCGTACTTAAAATTAAATAGGCAGAGTTATAAATCTTTTTAATGAAGGACAAGCAAGTGCATCACATACAAAGACTGTTTCTCTACCTTTGTGTACAGAGGAGAGGGCAAGTCCAGATCATGCAAAACAAATATACTGAGGAAGTATACATACTTCAACATATAAGTCTTTTTATAATTTGCAAGGAACTTTCCTTGAGAGGCATCACCCTTCCTTTTTTATTTATTTATTTATTTACATAGTTTACATCCACATTGGAGCCCTAAAATCAAACATAATACAACATAGTCTACAATGATTAAGTTTAGGTCTTAGCAGTCAGCAATTTCTTCGTTTCCCAAAACTTCTTCATTCACTGTGATCTGGCTGTTCGTTCTTCTGCAGATATGACATACTTCTTCCATTCTGATGGTTTGAATATCAGCCGTGTGTATTTGCTCTTCAGAAGCAGTTTCTATTCTCTGTGTTGAATTTGGTGTGTGGTGATGTTCAGTTTATACAGATCACTTTGTACTTCTTTAAACCAGATGTTTTTGGTTTTACTGTCCCAGAAGTAGTCAAAAAGTTGCTTCAGGAGTCTAGCATTTGGTAGGCGAGATATGTGGCCACATTGTATTAATAATGGATTCACTTTCTTTACACTACTGGATTGGGCAAAAGTCTCCACTGATCATAAACTTGGTGTTTCTTACTGATATTTGTTAGGAGTATTCTTCTATCAACTTTCTGCAATTTGTCAGTTGTTGCTTGACAATTGAGTCTGAATAATGTTTCACTTACATATGTTGCTTCTGGTTTAACAATGGAGGAGTAATGTCGAAATTAAGCATTTATTGAGAGAGATGGTTTTTTGTAGGTTGGCCACGAGGTTCTCTGCGCTCGCTGAAGTTTTAATGTTCTACTATCTACTGATGCTCTTTTATTAACATTCCAGGTTATAATCTCACAAGACATTTAAACTTTTTTACTACTTTAATTTTTTGATCATTATGGAGTATGATATGGGATGTGTCATCTGAGAAGCTAAGTACCATTTCTGTTTTCTCAAACGAAATTTGCAATCCAATCTTTGTCGCTAATTGTTCTAGTTGTTCTATATGAACCTTTGCTTCATCAATATTGTTTGCTAACAGCGTGAAATAATTTGCAAATGCAAGGCAGTTAAGTCCTATCTTTCTTCCTACCTTAACAGATGGTGGGCATATCTTGTTCCATTCATGCATGATTTTCTCCAGCACACAATAGGACAATAATGGAGACAATCCATTGCCTTGTCGAAGGCCAGCATGAATCTGAAAAGGTTGAGAGAATTCATTACTGAACCTTACTCTAACTTTAGTATTTCGAAGGGTGACTGCAATGAGGTTGACAAGTTTGTGATATAAACAAAATTCTTTAAGAATTGACAGTAGAGATTCACGATGTATACTATCATAGGTTTTTTTTTTAAAATCGACATATGTGATGACTATTTTCTTGTCCCTCACCCTTTGATGTTTCATTATCAATTTGAGACTAATAATTTGATCAGGACACCTTCGTCCTGGATGACAGCCTCCTTGATATTCGCCTAGTTCACTATCAAGTTGTTCATGAATTCTGAAATACAGAACCTTGGAAAAAAATTTGTAAGTAATATCCAGCAGAGATATACCCCCACGATTATTTGGATCCAATCTGTCTCCTTTTTTGTGTAGTGGATAGATCATTGCAACATTCCATTCCTCTGGTAATTTCTCAGTATTCCAAATGCCAGTAAGATCTTTGGGTAAGTTCAGAATAATTTGCACATTTTCATATTTCCAAAGATCTGCCACTGGTTGGTTCTCACCTGCTGCTTTAAAATTCCAAAGTGAGTTAATCGCTGCTTGTGCTTCATCTGGATGTGGTGGAATAACTTTTTCTAAATGCGTTTTGTTTCTTGGATGGGGGTCAAATTCCAAATGATATTCAGGTTCCGCACTATTTAGTCACTGTTTGAAATATTTAGCCAATATCATTGAATTGTCATAATTGTTATGTGCTACCTTTCTGTCTCTATCCTTCATAATAAGAGTAGGTGGAGTGTATTTCGAATGGTACTATTTGAATGTCTGATAGTCCTCTCTTGTCTTGTGGCGATTGAAAGCATCCTCAATAGATTTTAGCGAATCCTTATGAATTGCTTTTGACCCTTCTAATTTCTTTGGCGGTTGATCGTCTAGCAATTATTAATTTCTCCCTGGAGCTTTCATTTCTCTTTTGTTGGTCACTTAACCAGGCCTCATGTCTACATTGAATTGCTACATCACATTCCTCATTCCACCAAGCATGTTCCTTGTGTTTCCGTACCGGAGCTACTTCTTCAGCCAAGGCTTTCAATCGATTGACAGTGGCTTCTAAATTGTCAATTAAAGGTATTCTTAATCTCTTGTAATATATCTGATTACTAATAATATAACTAGGGTTATATGTTCTCTTCGTATCTAACTTTTGAAGTTTGTTTTTTCTTTTAGGTGTCAGTTTGATGTTAATTTTTGAAATTTAGTGGTCTGAATCAACATCGACGCCACACAGCACTTTAACATTATAGATTTCCTTATGGAATTTCTGATCCATGGGCATCATTCCTTTTATTATAATTATAAATCAACTAACTATATATGGATGACAAATCGATTCCAAGGGATTAATTATCTACTTTGTTTCATGTTTCATTAGATAAATTAGCTTTTGAGCTTACCCACTACACTAAGTACAAAGTAAATGATATACCTCAGGAATAGGGATGGGGCAATTAAGGAACCCTAAGGAAAGCACCAAATACAGGTATATATATATTGTTACATAACAGTGTGAAGCTTTATTTATACTGTGTAATGTGTGAGTTTCTTACCTACAAAAATCATTCAGTAATTTATTTTGCAATAAACAATTTTTCACAGAGTCAAAATATTTGTTAGCTTACAAGAGATACACAAGAACAGATTTTTTCATCTAAACTATATATTATTACATACAACAGAAAGTAATTAGCTTGGCAACTTATTAGCCATTCCTGAGGACAAACTGCCACTGTATTAATAATATGGAAGTACTGGAAACATTCTTTACTTGTGAAAGGTCACCCAATAAAGTTTTAATGAAAGAAAGTTTGACTTCAATACATCACAGATGTAGAGAGGGATAGATTAGCACTGTATATTTATGACTGCATGAAAAAACAACTGCCTCAAAGTATATCTGCCTCAAAGGGTATCTTACATGAGTAACGTAATCTATTACATTACTGGCCATTAAAACCGCTACACCACGAAGATGACGTGCTACAGACGCGAAATTCAACCGACAGGAAGAAGATGCTGTGAAATGCAAATGATTAGCTTTTCAAAGCATTCACACAAGGTGGGCGCCGGTGGCTACACTTACAACGTGCTGACATGAGGAAAGTTTCCACCGATTTCTCATACACAAACAGCAGTTGACCGGCGTTGCCTGGTGAAACGTTGTTGTGATGCCTCGTGTAAGGAGGAGAAATGCGTACCATCACGTTTCCGACTTTGATAAACGCCGCATTGCAGCCTATCGCGATTGCGGTTTATCGTCTCGCGACATAGCTGCTCACGTTGGTCGAGATCCAATAACCGTTAGCAGAATATGGAATCGGTGGGTTCAGGAGGGTAATACGGAACGCTGTGCTGGATCCCAACGGCCTCCTATCACTAACAGTCGAGATGACAGGCCTTTTATCCGCATGGCTGTAACGGATCGTGCAGCCACGTCTAGATCCCTGAGTCAACAGATGGGGATGTTTGCAAGACAACAACCATCTGCACGAACAGTTCGACGACGTTTCCAGCAGCATGGACTATCAGCTCGGAGACCAAGGTTGCGGTTACCCTTGACACTGCATCACAGACAGAAGCGCCTGTGATGGTGAACTCAACGACGAACCTGGGTGCACGAATGGCAAAACGTCATTTTTTCGGGTGAATCCAGGTTCTGTTTACAGCATCACGATGGTCGCATCCGTGTTTGGCGACATCGCAGTGAACGCACATTGGAAGCTAGTATTCGTCATCGCCATACATGCATATCACCCCAGGCGTGATGGTATGGTGTGCCATTGGTTACACGTCTCGGTCACCTCTTGTTCGCATTGACGGCACTTTGAACAGTGGACGTTACATTTCAGATGTGTTATGACCCGTGGCTCTACCCTTCATTCGATCCCTGCGAAACCCTACATTTCAGCAGGATAATGCACGAACGCATGTTGAAGGTCCTGTACGGACCTTTCTGGATAGAGAAAATGTTCGACTGCTGCCCTGGCCAGCACATTCTTCAGATCTCTCACCAATTGAAAACGTCTGGTCAACGGTGGCCGAGCAACTGGCTCGTCACAATATGCCAGTCACTACTCTTGATGAACTGTGGTATCATGTTGAAGCTGCATGGGAATGCCCTCCAAGCTCTGTTTGACTCAATGCCCAGGCGTATCAAGGCAATTATTACGGCCAGAGGTGGTTGTTCTGGATACTGATTTCTCAGGATCTATGCACCCAAACTGAGTGAAAATGTAATCACATGTCAATTCTAGTATAATATATTTGTGCAATGAATACCCATTTATCATCTGCATTTCTTCTTGGTGCAGCAATTTTAATGGCCAGTAGTGTATTAATGTAATGAGCAGAAATCGTAATTACCTTACTTTGTATCTGATCGGATTTTAAGAAAACTAATACTGCAGTGATTTCTTTGCTCTTTGACTAAAACTCAGCAATGAGCCTTGGCCCCCCCTTATAAATCGATTGTGTAATATATCTACTGGCTGATCAAAAAGTCAGTATAAATTTGAAAACTGAATAAATCACGGAATAATGTAGATAGAGAGGTACAAATTCACACACACACTTGGAATGGCATGGGGTTTTATTATAACCAAAAAAATACTAAAGCTCAAAAAATGTCCGACAGATGGCGCTTCATTTGATCAGAATAGCAATAATTAGCATAACAAAGTAAGACAAAGCACAGATGATGTTCTTTACAGGAAATGCTCAATATGTCCACCATCATTCCTCAACAATAGCTGTAGTCGAGGAATAGTGTTGAGAAGAGCACTGTAAAGCATGTCCGGAGTTATAGTGAGGCATTGGCGTCAGATGTTGTCTTTCAGCATCCCTAGAGATGTTGGCCGATCAAGATATGCTTGCGACTTCAGGTAACCCCATAGCCAATAATCACATGGACTGAGGTCTGGGGACCTGGCTGGCCAAGCATGACGAAAGTGGCGGCTGAGCACACGATCATCACCAAACGACGCGCGCAAGAGATCATTCGCGCATCTAGCAATATGGGGTGGAGCGCCATCCTGCATAAACATTGTATGTTCCAGCAGGTGTTTATCAGCCAGGCTGGGGATGATGTGATTCTGTAACATATGGGCGTACCTCTCACCCATCATGGTAGCAGTTAGAAAACCAGAATCACGCATTTCCTTGCAGAAAAAAGGCCCGATAACGGTAGATGTGGTAAATCCAACCCATACCGTGACTTTCTCATCGTGCAATGGAGCTTCCACAACAGTTCTAGGATTGTCGGTAGCTCAAAGTCTGCAGTTGTAATTCGTTGACAGACCCTCGGAGCGCGAAGTGAGCTTCATCGGTCCACAACACATTACTCAACCAATCGTCATCTTCCGCCATCTTTTGAAACGCCCACATCGCAAATGCCCTCTGCTTCACTACCACATCTGAGTCTCTCTCTCATTACAGCTCCTGTATTCAAGCCATGATGTGCCACTGTAATTTTTAACCCTCATACTTTCTTATATCACAGAATTGACAATCATTGACTTGATTGATCGACTGATTTTTATTTTGTTCCATTTGATAACATTAAGTACAAATTGTGTATTTGTAATATAGGACAAGTCAGTTCACCTTAATATCTTACAACATTTAGCCTATATATTGCAATATAAGACATCAAATTGGCAATAATGATAATAATGTTGCACACATTTTTCTCTTGATTAGTATTCAGTTTTTACATACTTCATGCCTCACGATATGTCCTATCAGTCAATCCCTTCTTTTATTCAAGTTGTTCCGTGAATATTTTACTACCTCATTTGATTCAATACCTCTTCATTAGTTATTTGATCTACTCATGTAATCTTCAGCATTCTTCTCTACCATCACATCACAAAATTCTCTTTTTCAGAACTTACCCTTTCTTCTTTTTTTTTTTGCTATTGCCAATCTGTATTTTATATTGTCCACTTCTGCCACTGGTAATTATTTTGCTGCCCAAATAGCAAAACTCATTTAGCACTTTTGGTGTCTTGTTTACAAGTTTAATTCCCTCAGTATCACATGATTTAATTTTACACAATCTTTTCAGTTTCTGGATCTTACTGTTATATTCACTCTCTAGTATGATGGTTGACAACATAGTGTATGTTTCAGGAAGAATTTTTAATTTTTTTAGTACAATTTAAACTGAAGCTTTATCAAAACTGCACATCATATCAGGAGTCAAATAAGATTTTTGGTTTATAGTGATCAAATCTTCTCATTTTTTAAACTTGTTTTGTGAAGTACACTAGTTCTACTGTGTAGAGTGCCTACTTTCTGTTCTAAAACTCTGTGAAGGATGTTTTGTGAGCATGTGTAATGATGCTCCTAGTTTGCATCTAATTTTCAGTGATTACAACAGTGGCAGAGTAAACTATTTCTCTGGAAGATGGATACAGCAATGTTACCCTTCATACACAGTAGCAAATACAAATACTAGATGAAAGCTATTGTCCACAATTTTAATAAGAATGTTTAACTGATGATCATTATAGAGAATCTGTAAGCTCTTAACAAAGAAACAATTAGTTCTTCATTTAATAACATTTAATAGTATGCAATGGTGTTGGTCACAATTATGGTGTAATATATTTGGTAACTGAGAAGGTGATTTTAATAAATGTATTTGATGTTGGTCTCAAAGAACAGATTAGTCATTGTTTATCACAGCATGAGACTACAAAAATGTAGGACAAGTAGTGAAAGGTCGTAACATGAATTACACTCAAAGATAGGTAAAGACAAGATCATTAACTGATTACACCAGGTGAAGTGTATTAGTTGAGAATCTACTGTCAATAAAGTTTATGTATGCCCTTCTGGATCTCATTGAACTGTAGACCTTAAGTGGATTTTTTAGTTTATATTTGAAATCTGACACCAGTAAGAAGATACAATGATTTCTTAATAGTCTATCAACAGCTGGTTGCTGTAGCATATTGCTCATCTTTATTTTTATTCATTTGAACTATGAGTTACTGAGACATTTAACAAAATAATGTCCAGAAATTTATAAAAGGAACAAAATATTGCAATGATAAAAGACAGAACCATGAAATTCCTAAATGAAAACTTCATTCAAAACAATAGTGATAATGTAGAAAATCCTACTTATCGGAACAGTTTTGCCACTAGCAGATAAAGATCATACAACTAAAAAGGGCTAAGTGTTAAATTTGTAGGAACTTTAGAGTACTGGAAATAGTTCAGCAAAATTTTGATGATTCCTGTTTTTTAAATGAAAAGACATAAAATATCCATGTAATGATCTGTTATTTAATAAAACAACTAAAAAGTACTATAGCCATTACTATTTAACTACTATTGTTGGAATATGTTACTGAAATGTAAGTGACTCTGCATTATTTCCACATTCAAATCACAAGTAGGAAGTTCGTTGTACTTAACAAAGTAAAAGTGTCCCATTAATAATATTCACCTTCCATATTACCTAAATTTTCATTACAAATGATATTTAGTTTTTATTATAAGATAATTGTTTGAAAATATTGGTAAATAAAATGTAACTAATATTAATTATTTCCAAAAATATTGTCACTTTTATATTTTAATATGTTAAATATACTATTATAGTATCTAAGTTTATGTGAATTATAAAATGAGGAACAAAGTTGTAGAGTGAAGAAGGCAATAGACCTGCATTTTGGAGGGAAAAAGGTTCAGATTAACATTTGGTGATCCAGAATTACATCATTTGGATTTTATAAACGAAGTAAAGCTTAAGATAGACTGGCTCCTTTGAAAAGGACACACTAATGTCTATTTGATTCCTTATCTTATGGTCTGTTTTTAATGAGCTGCTCATCAATAGTACAATAAATCTTACTTTTATTTTTTCCCCTCTCTGTTTACATAACATTCTGCTGTTTAAACTACAAGAAATGTCATCTATTAAACTTTTATTAAAATTTCCACTTTTCTACTAAAGATTTACATTAAAATATTGTTGTATATTTTACATATATTTTCACATTTACAATGAGTTCATAAAACATTTTTCATAATTTTAACAATGAGCAGATGGGAAATATGAATCAAATTATGTAAATTATAGGAACAGATACACATTTTGTAGTGCTAGAAGCGTCAATTTGTCTATTGGGTACTTGTTCCTTAAATCATTGTCTTAACACAAATAGAATTATTCCCATAGAAATTTAAATATTTATAACACTGAAATAGAAATGGCCATGAATTAACTGTGTTTATTGGTGATGGAACAAAGCTCTGTTGTTCTACAACCCAGCATAGATACAGTATGACCACTAAAATTGCTCACTGCTATGACAGGCAAAGTTTTATACATACAAGTCTAGCGAACTCGTTTAAATAATGCCATAAACAAAGATTATTTTCTAAGTACTTGAAGATGTTACCCATCCAGTGGCTGCAAAATGGACAGATGCTGAAACTGTTAGGCTTGTTGTCGTGCTCCTGAAAGTCATTGCTCATTGGCTTGCTCAGTACTTGACTGGGAATTGCAACAGTTTTTAACAGCAGAATCACAAATATAAAATAATCTTCTTGTCTTTGCCTGAGTTTGCGTCATCTATGTTCTGTCAATGTCGTTCCCATGCATTTCCTAGAGTAGGTAATGTCTTGAGATCACTGCAAGAAATTGGTTACCCTAACTGTCTTCTCTGCTATCTACATCTCCATCTACATTTACATGCATACATTAAAAGCACATGGCGAGGCACATTCAATTCATATATTGGTGAGGTTGAAGAGGATGTGCCTAATACTTTGTAAACTTCAGACATTCTATATCATCGACGAAACTGTAAGAAAAACAGTTATCATTGTTCAGAACAAGACATATAAACCCAGCTGATAAGGAATCTGTGCAAAGTGGGCACCCAACCTCAGTGCTAAGGGTAGTTAAACTTGAGGACGACTGAAGAAATGAGGAAGGAATGACATCAAAAACAACATAAAACTCGTTGAAGTCCAACAAGTCAATGTTGCAGATTAGATCAGTATTGCTGAAACATGGACTTTACGCCATGAAATCAATGCTAAGTACAAGAAATTGTGTGCAGATTCAATTAATAAATTGTCCTGGAAGGAGATAAGGACCAAGCAGAAACACAGTAAATTTTTGTACTTTGTGAAGGGGCTATCACAATGTTGTCATCGCTGTGATGTTGATAGCTTCCTTCGTTCTAAATTCTGTAAGACAGTATGGTACTGTACAGTAACCTTCTTAAAATCACAGTAACGTAATTAGACTTTAACAATCGATGATATGTTCACAAAAAAAACTTAGCAGTGGCTCTTCATATGTCCCATGAAGAAAACACTTTCTGTAAATTATTATTACGTTATGTCATACATTTTTCTCTTTCCTTGGTAATCTTGTCCATTTCTTTCTTTCTGTGGCTATCTCTGCATTATTACTATCATCTTCTACAAGCTGAGCCCAGTTTGGGAGGTAATAGTTGTAAGAAGTATAACGGAGGTTTCCTGAAGATGGATAGCTCTAAATTCATATCACAGTGTGCTGTAGGATTTTATTCTGTTAGAAAGAAAAGCTTCATAGCAAAGTATGTTCCCTTGAATTAGAAACTTTTATTTTGGAAGTAATACACTGACAGTGGATATGTGTGTGTGTGTGTGTGTGTGTGTGTGTGTGTGTGAGTGTGTGTATGTATACGGTTTATCCACTGTCAGTGTATTATTTCTGTTTCCAGGAAAGGTCCACTGCTATGAAGCTTTTCTAACAGAATAAAACCCTATAGTAGAATCTGACATGACTCTAGAGCTTCCCCTGTCTCAGGAAACTCTCGTCACACTTCTTGCTACTATGAGCTCCCAAACTGGGCTCAGCGTTTAGAAGATGATAATAAAAATGCATAGATAACCACAGAAAGAAAGAAATGGAAAAGAGTAACAAAGCAAAGAGAAAAATATATGAAATAATGTAATAATAATTTACAGAGAGTGTTTTGTACATATATTGGTTCATTGCACTCCGAGCAATATGAACCATTGATGAGATGCTGGACTTTCCTTGGGAGTGATGGCAGTTCAAATCACTGTCCAGCTATCCAGGTTTAGGTTTTTCGTTCTATCTCTAAAGTGCTTAAGAAAAGGACAGCAAACTCTAATATCTATCCTCTCTCCCTTCATTCGCCACACACACACACACACACAAACAAACACACACACAAACACACACACACACACACACACACACACACACACACACACACACACTAGTTCCCCAAATTTTTCATATTCTAGGACGTATTGACCCAGACAAAAGTTAAAATCAGGTCAGTACACCAGTTTCCTGCAAGGTTTTCAGTACAGTACTAAGGGAAATGATAGAACTTTTCACCTCCACCGCCAGATCGCTGAAATTTGTGTGAAAAGTATATACCGTGGGGTGGATCTCAAAAGATCCACAGCCTTTCAAATAAAAATTTTTCAAAAAGTGAAACATACTTCTCCATATTCATTCTGCCAGGAGCACTTATCCAGTATGGTGTGGAGGAGACCTTCTAAAGAGCTGGAAATGGGAGCAGAAACATACTGGTGGTTCGGAGCTTGAGGGGTGTCATTTTTCTGGGGTGGATAAGGAGCAGAGATACTGAGTTTATATGAATGTAAGCTCACGGGACAAAACTTAAGTCCCCCCCCCCCCTCTTTAAAACAGCACTCTAGGTGCTTTGGAGCGCTGTAGGTTGGGCAGAACCGGTACCAGGCAGCCATGTGACCTTCCACTGCGGACGTAAGACATTACAGGTTGGTTGGTTTGTTGTTTGGGAGAAGAGACCAAACACCGTGGTTATCGGTCTCGTAGGATTAGGGAAGGAAGTCGGCCGTGCCCTTTCAAAGGAACCACCCCGGCATTTGCCTGGAGCGATTTAGGGAAATCACGGAAAACCTAAATCAGGATGGCCGGACGTGGGATTGAACCGTCGTCCTTCCGAGACATTACAGTCAGCTAGTGTGTATTTGACAGTCGGTTAATGGAATCAGCGCCTAAAGACGGATAGACATGGAGACGAGACGGTATAGCAGAAAGAAGCTATCGTGTTCGGACATGCCAATGACGACACCGTGAACTGAGTTGTCCAATTTGGTGATGCACCAAAGCAGATTGTACAATGTGTGTACAAGAAATGGTGTAATACTTACACGCCTGAGAACAGAGGTTGTGAAAAGGTCCTAACCGACAGGGACTGGAGACGAGTGTCACATATTACGTATCGAGGACAGTCGGTTTCAAGCCTCACAGGAGCAGCGCCATTTCAATTAACTGCCGACGAACGCTGCAGAGGAATTGCATCCTATGTACACTCCTGGAAATGGAAAAAAGAACACATTGACACCGGTGTGTCAGACCCACCATACTTGCTCCGGACACTACGAGAGGGCTGTACAAGAAATGATCACACGCACGGCACAGCGGACACACCAGGAACCGCGGTGTTGGCCGTCGAATGGCGCTAGCTGCGCAGCATTTGTGCACCGCCGCCGTCAGTGTCGGCCAGTTTGCCGTGGCATACGGAGCTCCATCGCAGTCTTTAACACTGGTAGCATGCCGCGACAGCGTGGACGTGAACCGTATGTGCAGTTGACGGACTTAGAGCGAGGGCGTATAGTGGGCATGCGGGAGGCCGGGTGGACGTACCGCCGAATTGCTCAACACGTGGGGCGTGAGGTCTCCACAGTACATCGATGTTGTCGCCAGTGGTCGGCGGAAGGTGCACGTGCCCGTCGACCTGGGACCGGACCGCAGCGACGCACGGATGCACGCCAAGACCGTAGGATCCTACGCAGTGCCGTAGGGGACCGCACCGCCACTTCCCAGCAAATTAGGGACACTGTTGCTCCTGGGGTATCGGCGAGGACCATTCGCAACCGTCTCCATGAAGCTGGGCTACGGTCCCGCACACCGTTAGGCCGTCTTCCGCTCACGCCCCAACATCGTGCAGCCCGTCTCCAGTGGTGTCGCGATAGGCGTGAATGGAGGGACGAATGGAGACGTGTCGTCTTCAGCGATGAGAGTCGCTTCTGCCTTGGTGCCAATGATGGTCGTATGCGTGTTTGGCGCCGTGCAGGTGAGCGCCACAATCAGGACTGCATACGACCGAGGCACACAGGGCCAACACCCGGCATCATGGTGTGGGGAGCGATCTCCTACACTGGCCGTACACCACTGGTGATCGTCGAGGGGACACTGAATAGTGCACGGTACATCCAAACCGTCATCGAACCCATCGTTCTACCATTCCTAGACCGGCAAGGGAACTTGCTGTTCCAACAGGACAATGCACGTCCGCATGTATCCCGTGCCACCCAACGTGCTCTAGAAGGTGTAAGTCAACTACCCTGGCCAGCAAGATCTCCGGATCTGTCCCCCATTGAGCATGTTTGGGACTGGATGAAGCGTCGTCTCACGCGGTCTGCACGTCCAGCACGAACGCTGGTCCAACTGAGGCGCCAGGTGGAAATGGCTTGGCAAGCCATTCCACAGGACTACATCCAGCATCTCTACGATCGTCTCCATGGGAGAATAGCAGCCTGCATTGCTGGGAAAGGTGGATATACACTGTACTAGTGCCGACATTGTGCATGCTCTGTTGCCTGTGTCTATGTGCCTGTGGTTCTGTCAGTGTGATCATGTGATGTATCTGACCCCAGGAATGTGTCAATAAAGTTTCCCCTTCCTGGGACAATGAATTCACGGTGTTCTTATTTCAATTTCCAGGAGTGTACATTTGAAGTCAGGCATCTCACAAAAGTTCATTGCTCACAGCTACGCTTAAAGCTGTACGTCTGCAGTGCCCAAATAAAACAGCAGCTGACTGGATGCGTGTAGTGTGATCATGAATTTTCGGTAAGGTGTCGAGCAAACCGACAGTCCCATCGAGCGTTTAACCTGCAATGTGCAGACAGTATAATACGGGCCGAAGGTGGTTCTGTGATGTTTTGTGGATGTTTTTCGTGCCATGAGTTGGAACCAATCATACAGGTTACCTTGAACATGAACTAGGATGTTTATTGCGACATTCTCGGTGACCAAATGTTGGTTGACCTTTCTTTTACATCCTTGTGGCGAGTATACTGGAGACACTCCTGTCTTCCGAGATTGTGTTGCAAATGTTTCCTGGCTGTTTGCAAGGGCTGACTAACTTTTTGTAACATTCATCCAGAAACAGAGCTGCAGCTTAAATTTAAATGGCTTACGGGCACTCATCACTGAGGTTATCAGCACACTTACAGATATTTAAAGAGACAAATATGGGAAAAGTTACTAAAATTGTTGTCACAGAGGAGGTGGAAGCATACAAAATGATAATGATTCACTCACTCCCAGAGACTTATTTATGCCACTTGTTTGCATTACCCACAGATATATAACTCCCATATGTTCATACACAACCACTCTTGTTATACTTACTGTTAAATCATAGTCTGTCCAACTGATAAACTAAAACAGAACCGTGAAAACTGAATCTTAAAAAGTGGCGAACTTGATAACGAAGTGTTCCTCATTCAAATAGAAAGTAAACTACAAGTTTGTGTGGTAGTGAACATTGCCGCTGGGACTAACGGAGCCGTGATAGAATACTGAGAACGTTTCTGTACGTTAAAAACAAATAAATAAATGGATAAAATGTGAAAAAATGAGAACCAGTGACATGTGTGAATAAGTTTTGTCGTAGTAGAAACTTCTTTACAGTCATTCTTATAAGGGCAGTCAAACGAAAACGAGACAGACAGAAAAAATAAATTAACTGTTTATTATTGCAAAAGTAATCGCCAAAACTGTTAATACACATATCCCAATGTGAGACAAGACGGTCAATGCCTTCGGGGAAAAACGTTTGAGCTAGCCTACGGAACCGTGATTGTATTCAGACATGCACTTCTCCGTCCGTAGCAAATCGATGTTCTCGAATATCTTTCTTCAGGGCTCCAAAAATATGGCAGTCGCGTGGGGAGAGACCCGAACGGCATCGAGGGTGTGTAAGGGCTTCCCGGCAAAAACATGTGGGTACGCATTATGCTCCAACAGAATGATGCTATCCGTCAACTGTCCTGGGCGATTGGACTTGATGGCACGTTTCAATTTTTCCAAAGCGTCCACGTACCCACTAGCGTTAATTCTGTCGCCGTGTTTCAGAAAGTCCATTAGCAGCGGGCTCTTGCACTTCCGGAGCTGGCGAGCCTGTTGTTTCGGCTGCGCTGTAGAAGTTTCTCTAGCAAGCCCTTACACATCCTCCATGCAATCCTGATCTCTTCCCACGAGATTTTCATATTTTTGGAGCCCTGAAGAAGACATTCGCGGCCGTCAATTTACCTCGGACGAAGAGGTACACGCCCGGGTACCATCATATTTTTGTAGGCAACCGCAAACATTTTTCCATGAAGACAATGAATGACTGTCTTGTCTCACAGTGGGACACTTGCATTAACAGTTATAGCAATTACTTTTGAAATAATAAATAGTTTACTTAATTTTTTCGATCTGTCTCGTTTTCGTTGGACTGCTCCCTATAGTTACACTTAAACAAGAAACAGTGGAACCGAGGAACTATGAAAATTCGCGAAGATAACCGACCTTTCGAATGTACCGAAAGCACATTATCATAAATGGTAATAGTTTCCCAGCACCCGAATCACTTTTCACAAACATAGCTTGTTTGATTCCCAAATTGCACGCGGGAAAATGATATCAGTGATCATTTTACGGACATCTGTCTTAAATTCTGTGGTAGGTATCTCCCAGTGGGAACTCCTATGTTAATCAATTACTGAAGCTGACTTTGAGCGTCTTTTTTGTTCTTATTCGATACTGTGCTAGACACAATACGAGGGTTGGAACTTTAATAGCCGGCCGCTGTGGCCGAGCGGTTCTAGGCGCTTCAGTCCGGAACCGCGCTGCTGCTACGGTCGCAGGTTCGAATCCTGCCTCGGGCATGGATGTGTGTGGTGTCCCTAGGTTAGTGAGGTTTAAGTAGTTCTAAGTCTAGGTAGGGGACTGATGACCTAAGATGTTAAGTCCCATATTGCTTAGAGCCATTTGAACCATTTTGAACTTTAATAGTGGCAACTATTTATTTACATTTCTTAAAAGACACCATAGTCGCCGTTGACTGTATAAAATATTTATTGTTACTGTTGCAATTCTAGTCACACTCCAAAAGTTACCTAAACACGAAAATAGAAAAGTGAAGCACAGGGTGTATATTATGCAATCTTTAGTCTTCAGTAATTAGTGCAGTAATAAATATCCCATATGCCTGATTGCAATTTCGGCCTTGTGGTAATAGTAACAATAAATATTTTATATAGTCAATGGCGACTATGATGTCTTGTAAGAAATATCATATGACTGTGAATCCCAACAATGAGAAGTTAATCATATTTATTTACAGTTCGTACAAAATAGATACGTGTTTTTTAAAAAAAATGGCTCTGAGCACTATGGGACTTAACATCTGAGATCATCAGTCCCCTAGAACTTAGAACTACTTGAACCTAACTAACCTAAGGACATCACACACATCCACGCCCGAGGCAGGATTCGAACCTGCGACCGTAGCAGTCTCGCGGTTCCGGACTGAAGCGCCTAGAACCGCACGGCCACCGCGGCCGGCTCCTGTTTAAAGGTTTTACTGACCTTCATAGTGCTAAGTGATATACCACCTACTGCACTCCCCTGACTTAGGTCCTCGTAAGTTCAACTCGATTTCTAAACTGAAGGAAAGACTTCACGGCATTCACTTCAGAACTGCTACAAATTCGTCGGGCAATAGACCGCGCTGATCGAACTATCAACACAACTGGCACTGCTAAGAGTATCCTACGACTTCCACATCGCTGGCAACGGATCATACACAATGCTGGTGACTACTTTGAAGGTCAGTAAAATTTGAAACGCGTATCTACTTTGTACGAGCTGTAAATAAATAGTTGCCACTATTAAAGTTCCTATCCTCGTATATAGTGTTTTTCAATTCGTTGCTGAGTGTGTGATAAAAGGTGTGCGCAAGCGACTTTAAGTCCATGGGAATTAATTATTCCGTGGTAGTAGTTGAGCTTATAAGCGACGTTATATGGATTCGCCGATGTAAAGGGTGTACTGATCCATTGCTACTTGAGCCATTAGAGTAGGTATGGGAAAAACCGACCGGTAAAAACCGACCGGTAAAAACCGACCGGTAAAAACCGACCGGTAATAACCGGCATCGGTATTTTAGTTCTGAATAACCGGTTGGTCTTGGTTATAGCTGGTGTTTTTTTTATTTTTTACTAATAAACCAGTAGAAAAACAGAAATATCAAATAGCCATAGCAGCAGCGCTAAAATTTTTCTTTTTTTACGTCTACATCTATGTGATTACTCTGCAATTCACAATAAAGCGTCTGGCAGACGGTTCAATGAACCACCTTCATGATGTCCCTCTACCGTTCCACTCTTTAAAAAGGTGGTAAGTTTTATTTGTAAATTTTACATTGGTTGAATATTTAAAATGGGATAAGCGACCAGAACTATTTAAATAACAACGCCGAGAAAAAGTAGGAACTAGTACGTAGCAGAAGAATTACATTACTGGCCATTAAAATTGCTACACCACGAAGATGACGCGCTACAGACGCGAAATTTAGCCGACAGGAAGAAGATGCTGTGATATGCAAATGATTAGCTTTTCAGAGCAATCACACAAGGCTGGCGCAGGTGCCACTTACAACATGCTGACATGAAAGTTTCCAACCGATTTCTCATACACAAGCAGCAGCTGACCGGCGTTGCCAGGTGAAACGTTGTTGTGATGCCTCGTGTAAGGAGGAGTAATGCGTACCATCACGTTTCCGACTTTGATAAAGGTCGGATTGTAGCCTACTGCGATTGCGGTTTATCGTATCGCGACATTGTTGCTCGCGTTGGTCGAGATCCAATGACTGTTAGCAGAATATTGAATCGGTGGGTTCAGGAGGGTAATACGGAACGCCGTGCTGGATCCCAACGGCTTCGTATCACTAGCAGTCGAGATGACAGGCATCTTATTCGCATGGCTGTAACGGATCGCGCAGCCACGTCTAGATCCCTGAGTCAACAGATGGGGACGTTTGCAAGACAACAACCATCTGCACGAACAGTTCGACGACGTTTCCAGCAGCATGGACTATCAGCTCGGAAACCGTAGCTGCGGTTACCCTTGACGCTGCATCACAGACAGGAGCGCCTGCGATGGTGTACTCAACGACGAACCTGGGTGCACGAATGGCAAAACGTCATTTTTTCGGGTGAATCCAGGTTCTGTTTACAGCATCATGATGGTCGCATCCGTGTTTGGCGACATCGCAGTGAACGCACATTGGAAGCTAGTATTCGTCATCACCATACTGGCGTATCACCCAGCGTGATGGTATGGGGTGCCATTGGTTATACGTCTCGGTCACCTCTTGTTCCCATTGACGGCACTTTGAACAGTGGACATTACAATTCAGATGTGTTACGACCCGTGGCTCTACCCTTCATTCGCTCCCTGCGAAACTCTACATTTCAGCAGGATAATGTTGCAGGTTCTGTACGGGCCTTTCTGGATACAGAAAATATTCGACTGCTGCCTTGGCCAGCACGTTCTCCAGATCTCTCGCCAATTGAAAACGGCTGGTCAATGGTGGCCGAACAACTGGCTCGTCACAATACACCAGTCCACTACTCTTGATGAACTGTGGTATCGTGTTGAAGCTGCATGTGCAGCTGTACCTGTACACGCCATCCAAGCTCTGTTTGACTCAATGCGTATCAAGGCCGTTATTACGGGCAGAGGTGGTTGTTCTGGGTACTGGTTTCTCAGGATCTACGCACCCAAATTGTGTGAAAATGTAATCACATGTCAGGTCTATAATATATTTGTCCAATGAATACCCGTTTATCATCTGCATTTCTTCTTGGTGTAGCAATTTTAATGGCCAGTAGTGTAGTACGGCATTTCTGAGATATTGATGAGGTGTTGCCGTGTACCGTGGCTTAAGGTACGCGCGTACTGCAGTGTGCAAGACTTGGCGTCGCCTGGTCTATACGGTAATTTCTCGCTGTCGTCGTTGTATTGCAGAATGGTACCAACCCTAGCCTGAATACATGAAGCACAATGCTCCATTTACTTTAAAAGATTAAAGATTTGTCTGCCATTTCTATGAAATAAAAAAGAGACATCGAATTATTACAGCAACAGTAATGCAACAAGAATTCATTCAAAATATAAGGTAAAATAGAAAGTAGCTGATTTTCTGCCTGTATCTACATAACATGCCCTTATCTGCTCGTAGCCCTTCAAACCGGACGAATTAACACGAAAAACAGAGCTCTTCGACCCCAGTTTTCACCTTTTTGCTCTGACCGTTCGTAATGCCCAAATAGTGGTATGATACCAGATTGCAACATTATGTTTGAGCAGAGTTTTATAAAATCACAATCAATTCAAGAATACTTGTGACTTTTTGTGTTTAGCACCTTTCGAGAAAAGCAGCGAGTGGTGGTCGGACTAAGTTTACTTTTATTTGCCTATTTAACTTAATACTTCATTCTATGTGTCTTCAAACTGAGAAAGTCATAAATTTTCCGTATTCGTTGCATTTATACGTTTATTAGTGGAAATAGTATGAATAAATCTGAAAATTGGTTATTTCAGAGACTGGTTATTTTCAATGGTTTTAACACTCAGTTTAAACTGGTATGGGACAAAAAACCGATGTGATCGAAAAGTGGCTGTTTCAGTGATAACCGGCAACAGTGTAGGCGGAAAATTGTTTACCGTATGGATGCCCAACTTTACAGGAATGCTGATCAGACTGTGTGTTGCAGAATTTGCAGTGTTTTTTGATGGCTTGCCGTTACTGTTACGGCGAAATAGAGATGAAACACAAGCATCACTGTGTATTGCAGCTGCAGACAGTCAACACGGCTCTGGACCACGAGTGCACGGCCTTACTAGTAAAGCTGTTTTATCAAAACAAAAGAAAAGGTTCAAATGGCTCTGAGCACTATGGGACTTAAAATCTGAGGTCATCAGTCCCCTAGAACTTAGAACTACTTAAACCTAACTAACCTAAGGACATCACACACATCCATGCCCGAGGCAGGATTCGAACCTGCGACCGTAGCGATTGTGCGGTTCCAGACTAAAGCGCCTAGAACCGCTCGGCCACGACGGCCGGCTTATCAAAACAACAGCACCAGTCCGGTTGGTCTTCGACAGTATCGATGGATTAAATGGATACGGGGAGGCCCTCTTCCCACACCGGGGTTGAAGAACGTGATTCGAAAGTTCGAATTAATTGGCGATTTGGGGATTGCTCCCGGGAGAGGCCAACAGCCAATTGCTCCAGGAATTGTTGAAGAAGTTAGTGTTGTCATGGCTAACAATACCGAATGCAATGTGTTATCTTCAAGCAGTGCACGAGCTGCGTCACGACAGATGAACATTCCATGGTCCGCCGTTCGAAAAGCGCTGCGAACAATAAATTGTCAAATGGTATCTCTAGTGCGGTTCCAGGCTGCCGTAGCGACAGAAGGTAGTCAGTATGAGCAACACTTTTAATCTGGAACTCACACACGGTACGCTAAAAAGAAATGGTGCCCTCTCATGTCAAATTAAGATGTGTTTCTTTCAATGAGTTATTCGTTATTTCTCTTGCGCGCGTCCTTACAAATGTTTCCATAAAGTTTGATTATACTACGATGACTCGTTTTTCATGAGGGCCCGCTCAGGTAGCGACAGTTTAATTGTAACCATCGCGTACAGCGATACATTGCGCAATTCTGAAAGCAGCACATCCAAGGAATTCCTTTGCTGGAGGCGCCGCAGAAGTAAGCGTATAGCGATTTTGCGGTGCTCATGGAAGGTAGCCAAGAAACCACACCCAGACTGTCTGGCCAGCCAGACATTGGATCGATTTTGCTATGCGGATTCCGCTGGGTCGCACTGAGCGCCCCACTTGACGGCAAAATATTAAGCGCCGTACATCATTACAGCCGCTTCGTCCACATTCCTTCGTAATGAAGGAAATTTTGGGAAACAGTGCCAAAACCAACGCATCATGAGAATCCAGTTCGTCTATGAAGCTGTTTCGGTAAGTCAGATAAGTGTCAGTGAAACAACCGGAAACGTTTTTTAAAGTTCTTTGATTTGCTAATGTAATGTGTTTGGTAAATGATTCGAGTAGATGTCGCGTGCACTTATTCGCTGACAGTGATCTGTGACCGCCCGCTGTGGCCGAGCGGTTCTAGGCGCTTCAGTCCGGAACCGCGCTGCTGCTACGGTCGAAGGTTCGAATTCTGCCTCGGGCAGGTTTGTTAGGTTTACGTAGTTCTAAGTTTAGGGGACTGATGACCTCAGATGGTAAGTCCCATAGTGCTTAGAGCTATTTGAACCACTTTTTAGTGATCTGTGTCTGTTTAAGTAGGAGGGAAAAATAATATATTTTAAATAACAACTGCACGAGCTGCTGGTGCAATTTTCGTTATTTAAACCATGAATTACAAACAGTTGCAAACTTTCCTGAAACATCCAATATGATGAACGAAATTAAGACAAAATAATAGTTTCGTGTTATTATCAAACATTCTCATTGGCTGTGTAGTCGGACGTGCAGGTGAATTTTTTCAGTATGTAGCGGTGTGTGCGCTCTTTTGAACCTTCCAGTGAAATTAAACTGTGTGTCGGGCCGGGACTCGATCCCGGTACCTTACTTTTCCGAGATGGGTCGTGACTCGCGCCTACTAGGTTGCTCAGACGGCAAGAACAATGTCCGTGACAGGCAAGTCCAGCTGTCGTGGCATGGCACGCATTTTAAACCTACCAGCAAGTTTCCTGCCTAACGAGTATGATGCAGGTCGAAATGACCTACTTTTTAAAATAGTGACAACAGTCTTATTGTTCGGATTAACATTAAGAAACACTCTATATGTGATGTTCCGACACGTATACAAAACACACGAATGACTGGCAAATCATGTAACAGATTACGTTGCATGACAATTACAAAATTTAATTATATTGCATAAACTTAAAAATAAAACAGCTTTTATGATCTCCTTGAGGATTTTGCAAGACCGGTGGATAATCAGTAAAACATGTAGGATTTATAATGTATGACAAATGAAGGGCTTATTTCAATAGTGGTACAAGTCCACTACCTCCACTTCTCTGTCTATAATGTTTCTGAAATTAATGAGCCAAACAAAAAGAAAGAAAGGTTCGTCTCTAGCAAGAAGCCATATGCTTGAATATTTCTGGTATCTCAACTGCATATTTTTCAGCGCTCATTTAACTTTAGGACTCTGTATCTCAATATAAACAAAAATGGATTTGTACCACTATTGAAATAAGCCCATCAAATGTATATATAAGTTAGAACAAGAGGTGATTCAAACACTTTCTTCTCCCATAAAATTACTGTATACAATGTAGCAAAATGAAAAGGTTACCTTGTATCGATTCTCATTCACTTTGTGAGACTCGTACTTTACAGACACGTACCGTGCACACGACACACATGGATCTTTTGCAGGTACTTGCTCTTCCTATTCGGCGTATGATGGATGGATGCTCTTGAGAGTCATGAAGCACCAAAATATCACGATCAGTTCCATCAGAGACAGAGAGAGAATTTAGATCTTCGTGTCCTAATCTGAATGCACCTGCAAAATACAGCAGACCTGAAAAAGCTTTCATTTCTGTCACATGTACTTGATGAACTGCGTTGCTGTCGTTCTCTGAATAGTTCGCCTTTTCAAAATTAATTTTTTAATTTGTATGTCTTATTACTTGAATCACCATTCTACCAAAGGAAAAACTGCACCAAAATTTGATTTTTTCTATATTTTCAATATTCCTTGCAGCACCCCTCAAGCATGGAGATTTCTTGACCAAGTTACGTGCTGACGTTCTCAGGTGGGGCGCCGGAGGCTGCGATGACCATCTGAAGTTATTTCCTTTGTCAAAGAAATAAGAACTGTTACCTATATCTTGCCTTTTATTACTAGGAGACGATTCAGAACCTGAATCAGCTTCACAACCTTCATGTTTTGTCTCGTCAGTTTCACTTTCTTCTTCGCTACGAAAACTGCTTCGTTCAGGCTCAGACAAATACAACCCGTTTTGTCAATGCTAAGGTTTTATTGCACTGCTAGTAGTGAAAGCTTCTGCATTAACAATATTTTTAAGTAACTGGTATACCGCGAGTTATGATGACGAATCGGCTTTGGTCGTCTGATCCTGTGTTTTTTCCAAGAATGGAATTGTGCTTATTGTTGCACGTGTCTCATCTGACTGAAGAACCGCCCACGAAACAATCCGTGTGTGGTCAGAGTGTCACGAAGTTAACTTTTTCAGGGAAAACATTTCCACCTTAAACTGTTTAATTTCAACTGTCACATTTGTAATTTTAATATTATGACCATTTTCAAGCTTGCGATTTGGTGCCTGCGCGCGTATAATATTTTGTCATACACGAACAACTTCTGCTCTAGTAACACACGGTTCAAGCTGTGGAACTGACATGTTTTTGACTACGGCTCGAGATGATTACGTATACTACAAGATTTTTAAATTTTGTAAAATGTGCGTAGGCACGAAATGTTACATTTGAAGATAAGTTTCGTAGTTTCATTATGAAGACTGGTTTCACGTAGCTCTTTGCGCTAGTCGATCCTGTACAAACCTCTGCATCTCTGCATAATTATTCCGGCCTACATCCGTTTGAAAATGCTTACTACAGTCAAGACTTGGCCATAGTTGGTTGGTTGCGTGTTCCATTGATCAGTCGCACGGTACGAAAGCCGTTATGATGTGGAACGTGTCAAGTGCACAAGATATGCACATATGACACAAGATTTGTAAATATATACAGGGTGGTCCACTGATCGTGACCGGGCCAAATAACTCACGAAATAAGCGTCAAACGAAAAAACTACAAAGAACGAAACTCGTCTAGCTTGAAGGGGGAAACCAGATGGCGCTATGGTTGGCCCGCTGGATGACGCTGCCATCGGTCAAATGGATTTCAACTACGTTTTTTTAAATAGGAACCCCCAATTTTTATTACATATTCGTGTAGTACGTAAAGAAATATGAATGTTTTAATTGGACCACTTTTTTCGCTTTGTGATAGATGGCGCTGTAATAGTGAGAAACATATGGCTCACAATTTTAGACGAACAGTTGGTAACAGGTAGGTTTTTTAAATTAAGATACAGAACGTAGGTCCATTTGAACATTTTATTTCGGTTGTTCCAATGTGATACATGTATCTTTGTGAACTTATCATTTCTAAGAACGCATGCTGTTACAGCGTGATTACCTGTAAATACCACATTAATGCAATAAATGCTCAAAATTATGTCCGTCAACCTCAATGCATTTGGCAATACGTGTAACGACATTCCTCTCAACAGCGAGTAGTTCGCCTTCCGTAATGTTCGCACATGCATTGACAATGCGCTGACGCATGTTGTCAGGCGTCGTCGGTGGATCTCGATAGCAAATAACCCTCAACTTTCCCCACAGAAAGAAATCCGGGGGCGTCAGACCCGGTGAACGTGCAGGCCATGGTATGGTGTTTCGGCGACCAATCCACCTGTCATGAAATATGCTATTCAATAACGCTTCAACCGCAAGCGAGCTACATGCTGGACATCCATCATGTTGGAAGCACATCGCCATTCTGTCATGCAGTGAAACATCTTGTAGTAACATCGGTAGAACATTACGTAGGAAATCAGCATACATTCCACAATTTAGATTGCCATCGATAAAATGGGGGCTAATTATCCTTCCTCTCATGGTGCCGCACCGTACATTAACCCGCTAAGGTCGCTGATGTTCCATTTGTCGCAGCCATCGTGGATGTTCCGTTGCCCAATAGTGCATATTGTGCCGGTTTACGTTACCGCTATTGGTGAGTGACGCTTCGTCGCTAAATAGAACGCGTGCAAAAAATCTGTCATCGTCCCGTAATTTCTCTTGTGCCCAGTCGCAGAACTGTACACGACGTTCAAAGTCGTCGCCATGCAATTCCTGGTGCATAGAAATGTGGTATGGATGCAATCGATGTTGATGTAGCATTCTTAACACCGACGTTTTTGAGCTTCCCGATTCTCGCGCAATTTGTCTGCTACTGTTGTGGGGATTAGACACGACAGCAGCTAAAACACCAGCTTGGGCATCATCATTTGTTGTAGGTCGTGGCTGACGTTTCACATGTGGCTGAACATTTCCTGTTTCCTTAAATAACGTAAGTATCCGGCGAACGGTCCGGACGCTTGGATGATGTCGTCCAGGATACCGAGCAGCATACATAGCAGACGTCCGTTGGGCATTTTGATCACAATAGCCACACATCAACACGATATCGACCTTTTCCGCAATTGATAAACGGTCCATTTTAACACGGGTAATGTATCACGAAGGAGAAACTGTCCGCACTGGCGGAATGTAACGTGATACGACGTACTTCTACGTTTGTGACTATTACAGCGCCATCTATCACAATCCGAAAAATGTGGTCCAACTAAAACATTCATATTTATTTACGTACTACACGAATATGTAATAAAAATGGGGGTTCCTATTTAAAAAAACGCAGTTGACATCCGTTTGACTTATGGCAGCGCCATCTAGCGGGCCAACCATAGCGCCATCTGGTTTCCCCCTTCAAACTAGACGAGTTTCGTTCTTTGTAGTTTTTTCATTTGATGCTTATTTCGTGAGATATTTGGCCCGGTCACTATCAATGGACCACCATGGTTCAAATGGCTCTGAGCACTATGCGACTCAACTGCTGAGGTCATCAGTCGCCTAGAACTTAGAACTAATTAAACCTAACTAACCTAAGGACAGCACACAACACCCAGCCATCACGAGGCAGAGAAAATCCCTGACCCCGCCGGGAATCGAACCCGGGAACCCGGGCGTGGGAAGCGAGAACGCTACCGCACGACCACGAGATGCGGGCGACCACCATGGGATGCTCTCTGGGATGCTCAATATATGTCGAGCACAGTCTCTGATTGGCTGACGTGTTTTTGGCGCGTGATTCAAATGCGCGATTCAAATTGGTAAAAAGAATGAAACTTTCATTAAAGAAAAATTTAACCTCGCACCACAAAATAAAGTAGGTCCATGAATAAAAACAAACTGAGTAGTTTTACCAACTCCTCTAGTTTCATTCTTTTTACCCTTCCCAGAAGATGTGCCACTGAGGCACTGCTTTTTACAATGATGCGTAAACGTTGCTTTCGTCGCCGTCGGCGAATGCTTATTTACAAATCACTTGTCAATGTGGACGGCACTCTAGGTGTCTCGACATCTTCTGGGAAGGGTAAAAAAAATGAAACTAGAGACGTTGTAAGATAAATTCTGATTGTAGCATTCACTTATGGGTGAAGGCGAGTGGTCCTTCTTCTTTGGAAGATTGTCGCATTGTGGGTGATTGTACTTTATATAATCATTGAAAGTAGTAGTTCTCAATATACAGGGTGATTCAAAAATGCATGTAAATATTTCAAGGGTGTATTTGTGAGGTAAATATAAGACAAAAATGTTCTATACAATTTTTTCCATACTTGGCTTATTACAGAGTTATGAACAAAACAGGATAATACATTCAATACAACGTAAGGTATTTAATTCCCAGAGTTCACAGTTTAATTACAGTGCATTTGGACTAACAACGCAAACTGATAAATAAACGTGACGTAACAAACTGAAACAATTCCTCGCGAACACTGTATTAATTTAGGTCCTGTTGATTGAACTACAGCAATGCACAATAACTAAGGAAAATTGAAGCATTTTACAGACTGTACTGTACTGTACTGTACTGTATTTGCACAAATCTTAATGCAATGCATGTTCAAAATGCTGTCCCTGAACTTGCAGACAGACCCGTGCTCGTCGCATCAATGATCTCTGCACATTACACAGTCCGTTCAACTCTCCACGAATAATTTCACAACCACCTTCAATTCTTTGTTGTAGCACTTCTCTGTTCGGTACTGCAGAAGAATACACCAATGTCTTTAGTCGGCCCCATAAATAAAAGTCTAAAGGGTTCAGGTCAGGTGATCTGGCTGGCCAAGCAATTGGTCCTCCGCGACCTATCCATCGATGTGGATACGCAGAATTGAGGTACGCCCTTACGTTGCGGCTGTAATGGGCGGGAGCACCATCGTGCATAAACCACATGGTGGCTCGTGTTGCAAGAGGGACATCCTGTAACAATCCAGGCAATTCTCCCTCCACAAATTCGCAGTACGCGTGCCCATTCAGCCTTGGAGGCAGAACATGAGGTCCGAGTAAGTAATTCCCCACAATACCACACCAAATGTTTATGGAGAATTGATGTTGATATCCACGCACAATTCTCGCGCCAGGATTCTCGACAGCCCACTGGTGCATATTATGCGAATTGATTACACCCGCACGAGTAAACATGGCCTCATCTGTGAATAATATCCGCCGAATGAACATTGGATCATTCAAATGACGCTCTTGTAACCACTGGCAGAATTGCTGACGGCGAGGATAGTCTTCAGGTGTCAATTCGTGCACTTTTTGCAGGTGAAATGGATGCAACTGTTGTCTCCGAAGCAGCCGCCATACAGTAGATTGTGGAAGTCGTACAGCTGCACTAATTTGTCTCGTACTGATAGATGGATCTTGGTCTACCAGGTCCAAAACATGTTCCTCGACGTTCACTGCATGCTCAAGTGGTCGACCTGAATGCGGCCCAGGACGAATGCCATACTCCCGCATACGTCTGTCCACAGATACAAACGTCTGATGACTTGGTAACCGTCTTCCTGGAAACAGCTCACTGTACCTTCGTCTTGCTGCAAGTGCATTTCCATCTGCTGCACCATACACAAGGTGCATATCAGCATACTCACTGTTTGAGTACATCATGTGCACGAAACCTTTGGCCTTCCGACGATGAATGAACGACAGGACGTACTTTTCCGTTACCAACAACATCAGCGCCATCTTCCGTACAGTAGGAGTAAACATCACGTGCAAACAAAAACAAACACTATTCATGCAGTTTCGAATCAACTGTTGGGAGATACGTATGTGAATTACGTACCAGAATATGGCATCCTGCTGCTTGCACTGCCGTCGTTTTGATACGGACATGACTTTCGTATTTAACGATAACTCTGGAATTAAACGTTTATGGAAAAACATTTATAGAACATTTTTGTCTTATATTTACCTCACAAATACACCCTTAAAATATTTACATGCATTTTTGAATCACCCTGTATAATACAGTCTCTCTACATATTTTATCCCTCTACACTCCCGTTCATCGCCAAATTCACGATTTATGGAAATAATTGGAAGGTAGAAATTACAATCTTGCTGACTCATAACGAACAGAGAGTCGCATCTGAACCTATATTCCGTAAGAAGCGATTTACGTGAGAGTAATCGCTCATTTAAATATTTTGTAACAAGGAGTTTTCGCAGTACGAAGTGTTGCTAAAATACCAGCGGTAATGTCGGACGAAAATGATTCTCAGCTGAAATGCATAGAAATTTTTACAGTTTCCCTGACCCCATGTTTCCATGCATGCATAATAGCGGTAGTGTTTTTGACTGTATTCTGCAGATTGTCGTAAATTCCGAATTATGCCATCTTATTCTCGGTACCACACGGCACTGATGCATCTATAAAAACACACGAAAAATTGATTAAGAGTTTCAAAGAATAAGAAGATAAACAGAATGTAGTTATAACTCGCTCCTAGAGATCCCAATGATTAAGTAGCCCATTTCCCTATATGATACTTCAACGATTTCGGTCTTAAAAACAAAATTGAAAAAACACGTTTTCGAGAGCTCCTGCAGTTCGTCGAAGTTTATAAGATACATCTCATGAATGAAAATGCTTCGTATATGGTGCTACAGTCTAAAAATATTACGGCGGAGATCTTTCATCTCTGTTTACTGTTGTTGAGGATTCGATCGCAGATAAAGACTTGTGACAAGCAAGATTATGAAGATGTAATTTAAGTTGTGCTCTTAGATTCCTGTCTAGCCGCATACTCGGAAATCGCTACATATTCGGAAAAAATGGTGAATTATTTCTGACAAGAAAAAATATAAAGGTCATTGTCGGTTGTTTCACTCACAGCTATTTCATCTCCAACAATTTCATATTTCGTATTTTATACACACAGAAATGACGAAATCATTACTGTGGAACTGCGGTCTTACAAGTAAGTAATATTGCAGAAAAATCTTATCTTACACGAATAACGTGTTGCATATATGAAGAGGGAAAAAAATTTTTTGCATCCATCCGTGCGCGAACACGTGTTCTTACGTTTAGCAATCGCGCGCGCTAACCACTTTTTTTTTTTTTGCATTTTGTTCGTTTTTGGTCGTTGTGGATATCGCATGACATCAGTTCAAGTTCGTTGTTGATCCTTCCAGTCAGTTTTTTTATTACAGAGGCCAACCAGCTCTCTGGCCGAACACGCTGAGCTACCGTGCCGGCAACCACTTCGCTATGTTAAACATCTCCGCTGGCCGTCGGCTCAATTCAGTGTGCGATTCATCACTGAAGATAATTATATCCCAAACAGAGAGATTCCAGGCCTGAAGACGCCCCGGGGCAGTGGTGGGATACCAGTCTGACTGTCGCCGATCATACACCCTGACAACGAGGAGTGACAGGCCCGGGTGCCATTTCTTCTCATAACAGGACCTCTTTGGTTGTCGTACGCAGCACCCTTACGGCACAACGGTAGGTTGACGATATTATGCGCCCCATTTTGTTGTCCTTCATTGCAAGCCAAGCTTACATTTACCTCGAGATGACTGGGTGTTTGTGTTGTCCTCATCATTTCATCATCATCCAGGAAAGTGGCGCAATTGGACTGAGCAAAGATTGGGTAATTGTACGGGCGCTGATAACCACGCTGTTGAGCGCCCCACAAACCAAACATCATCATCATCAAGCTTACATTTCAGCAAGACAATGCCCGCCCGCACACGACGAAAGTTTCTACAGCGTCACAGAACTTCTGCTACTGCTTCTACTGCCTCACAAAAGAAGACGAAGTAAATATTCCAGAACTCGAATCGAGAACAGCTGCCAACATGAGTAACGTGTAAGTAAATATCCTCGGAGTAGTGAAGCAACTTAAATCACTTAATAAAAGCAAGTCTTCTGGTCTACACTATATACCAATTAGGTTCCTTTCCGAGTATGCTGATGCATTAGCTCCATACTTAACAATCATATACAACCGTTCGCTCGACGAAAGATCCGTATCCAAAGACTGGAAAGTTGCACAGGTCGCACCAACATTCAAGAAAGGTAGTAGGAATAAACCACTAAGTTACAGGCCCATATCGTTAACGTCGTTATGCAGCGGGATTTTAGAATATATATTATGTTCGAACATTATGAATTACCTCGAAGAAAACGGTCTATTGACACACAGTCAACATGTGTTTAGAAAACATCGTTTCTATGAAACACAACTATCACTTTATTCACATGAAGTGTTGAGTGCTATTGACAAGGGATTTGAGATCGATTCCGTATTTTTGGATTTCCGGAAGGCTTTGACACTGTACCACACAAGCAGCTCGTAGTGAAAGTGCGTACTTATGAAATATCGTCTCAGTTATGTGACTGGATTTATGATTTCCTGTCAGAGAGGTCACAGTCCGTAATAATGACGGAAAGTCATCGAGTAAAACATAAGTGATTTATGGCGTTCCCCAAGGTAGTGTTATAGGCCCTTTGCTGTTGCTTATGTATATAAACGATTTTGGATACAATCTGAGCAGCCGCCCTCGGTTGTTTGCAGATGACGCTGTCGTTTATCGACAAATAAAGTCATCAGATGACCAAAACAAACTGCAAAACGATTTAGAAAAGACATCTGAACGGTGTGAAAAGCGACAGTTCACCATAAATAACGAAAAGTGTGAGGTCGTCCACATGGGTGCTAAAAGGAACTCGTTAACCTTCGGTTACACGATAAATCAGTCTAATCTAAAGGCCGTAAATTCAACTAAATACCTAGGTATTACAACTACGAACAACTTAAATTGGAAAGAACACATAGAAAAAGTTGTGGGCAAAGCTAACCAAAGACTGCGTTTTATTGGCAGGACACTTAGAAAATGTAACAGACGTACTAAGGAGACTGCAAACACTACGCTTGTCCGTCCTCTTTTAGAATACTGCTGCGTGGTGTGGGATCCTTACCAGACAGGACTGACGGAGTACATCGAAAAAGTTCAAAGAAAGGCAGCACGTTTTGTATTATCGCAAAATATGGGAGAGAGTGTCACAGAATTGATAGAGGATTTAGGCTGGACATCATTAAAAAAAAAGGCGTTTTTCGTTGCGACTGAATCTTCTCAAGAAATTCCAATCACCATCATTCTCCTCCGAATGCGAAAATATTTTGTTGACACCGATCTACAAATAGTTACGAACGATCACCAAGCTAAAATAAGGGAAATCAGAGCTCGTACGGAAAGATACATGTGTTCATTCTTTCCGCTTGCTATACGAGATTGCAATAATGGAGAATTGTGAAAGTGGTTCGATGAACCCTCTGCCAGGCACTTAAATGTGATTTGCAGAGAATCCATGTAGATGTAGATGTTCCCTTCGTTCTTGGCAAACCTATCTTGGGCAGCAAAGTCGCCGGATCTCCCCCTATTTGAGAACGTTTGTAGCAGTGTGCGCAGGACGCTCCAACCAGCTCAGGATATTGACCATCTAACGCGCCAATTGGACAGAATTTGGCACGATATCTCTCAGGAGCACATCCAACAATTCTGTCAATCAGTGCCAAGCCTCATAGCTGCTTGCATAAGGACCAAACGAGAACCAATGCGTTATTAAGTCGCTCAATTTGTGAAGCTCTTTCTCTTGAATAAATCATACATTTTTTCTGAATTTTTAACCAATTATTTGTCTTCAAATGTACAGCACATCTACCGAATTGCTGCCCATCCGGAAAATTTCTTCGTTCCACATCTTTTTTTTATTTTTCTTAGAGTGTACATCGCATCACTTCGTGCTACTGGTGCACTTTATCTACGTTTATTTATACTCTCCAAGCCACCTTACGGTGTGTGGTGGAGGGTAGTCTGGTATCTTTTCCCTCCTTTCCTGCTCTATTCAAGAAAGACGCATCGAAGAATGATTATCGGTAAAGCAGATTTGGTTTGCTTTTCTCATCATGATTTTTCGCGAGACATATATGGGACTAAGTAAAATGTTACCCGTCTCTTCTTCGAACGTAGGCCCTCTAAATTTCAACAGTTAGTATCTCCGTTATGCACGACGCCTCTCCTGCAACGTCTGCCACTGTAGTTTGTTGAACACCTCCGTAATGCCTTCTCTCCGAGTAAACGAAACCGTGACGATATCCGACGCTCTTCGTTGGATCTTGTCTGACTCTTCCACTAACCCCTCTTGGTAAGATACTCATAATATTTTGCAAACCATTTTTTTCGTGAATGAATTACTTTTTTTTAAATTTTTTCCATGAATCTGAATCTGACACCTGATTTTTCTGCTATTTATTTTATGCTGTCATTCCAGAGTAGGTCGTTCCGGATGTTCAGGCCTATGTATTTTACTATACTGATAGTTACTGTTTCTAACGATTTTTCGACGATAGTGTAATCGAACAGTATTGTAGTGGGTCTCTTCGCCTATTTTTGCGCAGTGCGTTACATTTATTTTCGTACAGTGTCAACTGCCAGTACCTGTTTCAACTGCCGATCCCCTGCGGGTCTTACTGTATTTCGATAAAGTTTTCTGGCGTTGCAATCTTCCTATAGACAACAGCAACGTCCGCGAACAGCCTCATTCATCCCCGAGCGTTATACACTAGATAATTAATAGAAGTTGTGAATAGTAGTGGACCTACAGTGGTGGAAATGTTTATTGCATCACCATGAATTACTTTGTCTTTTTGTCTTTTGCATCAGGTTGCTCCAGGTTATACCAGTCCTATTGTTGCTAAACTTTTTGTTGACAAATTCTTGCATTAATAATCTGACTTCTTCATGCATTCAAAGATATAGTAGCAACAGCAATTGAGAGATTCGTACCTCATAAATTGGCAAGAGATGGAACTGATCCCCCATGGTACAAAAAAAAAAAAAACAGGTCCGAACGCTGTTGCAGAGGCAACGGAAAAAGCATGCGAAGTTCAGAAAAACGTGCAATCCAGAAGATTGGCTAAAATTTACATATACGCGCGAAATTTTTCACGGACTTCAATGCGAGATGCCTTTAATAGGTTCCACAACGAAACATTGTCTCGAAATTTGGTAGAAAATCCGAAGAAATTCTGGTCGTATGTACACAAGCGGCAAGACGCCGTCAATACCTTCGCTGCGCAATGCCGATGGTACTATTACCGACGACTGTGCCGCTAAAGCGGAGTTATTGAACGCAGTTTTCCGAAATTCCTTCACCAAGGAAGACGAATGGAATATTCCAGAATTTGAAACACGAACAGCTGCTAGCATGAGTTTCTTAGACGTAGATACCTTAGGGGTTGCGAAGCAAATCAAATCGCTTGATACAGGCAAGTCTTCAGGTCCAGATTGTATACCGATTAGGTTCCTTTCAGATTACGCTGATACAATAGCTCCCTACTTAGCAATCATATACAACCGCTCGCTCACCGATAGATCTGTACCTACAGACTGGAAAATTGCGCAGGTCGCACCAGTGTTTAAGAAGGGTAGTAGGAGTAATCCATCGAACTGCAGACCTATTTCATTGACGTCGGTTTGCAGTAGGGTTTTGGAGCGTATACTGTATTCAAACATTATGAATCACCTCGAAGGGAACGATCTATTGATACGTAATCAGCATGGTTTCAGAAAACATCGTTCGTGTGCAACGCAGCTAGCTCTTTATTCGAACGAAGTAATGGCCGCTATCGACAGGGGATCTCAAGTTGATTCCGTATTTCTAGATTTCCGGAAAGCTTTTGACCCGTTCCTCACAAGCGACTTCTAATCAAGTTGCGGGCCTATGGGGTATCGTCTTAGTTGTGCGACTAGATTCGTGATTTCCTGTCAGGAAGGTCGCAGTTCGTAGTAAGACGGCAAATCATCGAGTAAAACTTAAGTGATATCAGGTGTTCCCCAGGGAAGCGTCCTGGGACCTCTGCTGTTCCTGATCTATAAAATGACCTGGGTGACAATCTGAGCAGTTCTCTTAGGTTGTTCGCAGATGATGCTGTAATTTACCGTCTAGTAAGGTCATCCGAAGATCAGTATCAGTTGCAAAGCGATTTAGAAAGGATTGCTGTATGGTGTGGCAGGTGGCAGTTGACGCTAAATAACGAAAAGTGTGAGGTGATCCACATGAGTTCCAAAAGAAATCCGTTGGAATTGGATTACTCGATAAATAGTACAATTCTCAAGGCTGTCAATTCAACTAAGTACGTGGGTGTTAAAATTACGACCAAACTTCAGTTGGAAAGGCCACATAGATAATATTGAGGGGAAGGCGAGCCAAAGGTTGCGTTTCATTGGCAGGACACTTAGAAGACGCAAGTCCACTAAAGAGACAACTTACACTACACTCGTTCGTCCTCTGTTAGAATATTGCTGCGCGGTGTGGAGTCCTTACCAGGTGGGATTGACGGAGGACATCGAAAGGGTGCAAAAACGGGCAGCTCGTTTTGTATTATCACGTAATAGGGGAGAGAGTGTGGCAGATATGATACGCGAGTTGGGATGGAAGTCATTAAAGCAAAGACGTTTTTCGTCGCGGCGAGATCTACATTCCTGGAAATGGAAAAAAGAACACATTGACACCGGTGTGTCAGACCCACCATACTTGCTCCGGACACTGCGAGAGGGCTGTACAAGCAATGATCACACGCACGGCACAGCGGACACACCAGGAACCGCGGTGTTGGCCGTCGAATGGCGCTAGCTGCGCAGCATTTGTGCACCGCCGCCGTCAGTGTCAGCCAGTTTGCCGTGGCATACGGAGCTCCATCGCAGTCTTTAACACTGGTAGCATGCCGCGGCAGCGTGGACGTGAACCGTATGTGCAGTTGACGGACTTTGAGCGAGGGCGTATAGTGGGCATGCGGGAGGCCGGGTGGACGTACCGCCGAATTGCTCAACACGTGGGGCATGAGGTCTCCACAGTACATCTATGTTGTCGCCAGTGGTCGGCGGAAGGTGCACGTGCCCGTCGACCTGGGACCGGACCGCAGCGACGCACGGATGCACGCCAAGACCGTAGGATCCTACGCAGTGCCGTAGGGGACCGCACCGCCACTTCCCAGCAAATTAGGGACACTGTTGCTCCTGGGGTATCGGCGGGGACCATTCGCAACCGTCTCCATGAAGCTGGGCTACGGTCCCGCACACCGTTAGGCCGTCTTCCGCTCACGCCCCAACATCGTGCAGCCCGCCTCCAGTGGTGTCGCGACAGGCGTGAATGGAGGGACGAATGGAGACGTGTCGTCTTCAGCGATGAGAGTCGCTTCTGCCTTGGTGCCAATGATGGTCGTATGCGTGTTTGGCGCCGTGCAGGTGAGCGCCACAATCAGGACTGCATACGACCGAGGCACACAGGGCCAACACCCGGCATCATGGTGTGGGGAGCGATCTCCTACACTGGCCGTACACCACTGGTGATCGTCGAGGGGACACTGAATAGTGCACGGTACATCCAAACCGTCATCGAACCCATCGTTCTACCATTCCTAGACCGGCAAGGGAACTTGCTGTTCCAACAGGACAATGCACGTCCGCATGTATCCCGTGCCACCCAACGTACTCTAGAAGGTGTAAGTCAACTACCCTGGCCAGCAAGATCTCCGGATCTGTCCCCTATTGAGCATGTTTGGGACTGGATGAAGCGTCGTCTCACGCGGTCTGCACGTCCAGCACGAACGCTGGTTCAACTGAGGCGCCAGGTGGAAATGGCATGGCAAGCCGTTCCACAGGACTACATCCAGCATCTCTACGATCGTCTCCATGGGAGAATAGCAGCCTGCATTGCTGCGAAAGGTGGATATACACTGTACTAGTGCCGACATTGTGCATGCTCTGTTGCCTGTGTCTATGTGCCTGTGGTTCTGTCAGTGTGATCATGTGATGTATCTGACCCCAGGAATGTGTCAATAAAGTTTCCCCTTCCTGGGACAATGAATTCACGGTGTTCTTATTTCAATTTCCAGGAGTGTATTTATGAAATTTCAGTAACCAACTTTCTCTTCCGAATGCGAAAATATTTTGTTGAGCCCAAGCTACATAGGTAGGAATGATCATCAAAATAAAATAAGAGAAATCAGAGCTCGAACAGAAAGGTTTAGGTGTTCATTTTTCCAGCGCGCTGTTCGGGAGTGGAATGGTAGAGAGATTGTATGATTGTGGTTCGACGAACCCTCTGCCAAGCACTTAAATGGAATTGCAGAGTAATCATGTAGATGTAGATGTAGATGCATGTTTTCCAACAATACACAACTCTTTGTTGTTGTCGTTTGGTTTTACAAGGAAACCAGCGTTTATACTGCCATTTTGAGTTGAGACTTCGCAGTGAGAAGGTGGGCAGATCAGTTGAACTAACGCCAGAAAAGAAAGCTGCTATCCTTGCTTATTCGTCTGTTGGTCTCAGCACCAGAAAGGTAGCCTCTAAGACAGGATTTAATCAGTCTACGATTTCGAGGTTACTGAAAAAAAATTAGGGATAAAGGAAATGTGGATCGTGAGAAAGGAACAGGTCGGCAAACAGGACAGGTTATTGAAAAGGCTATCACTCAACGACAGTCGCCTGTCATCAACTGAACTAAAGCGAGACTGGGAAGAAATGTGCGACATCTCAGTAACCAGTAGAACTGTAAGAAATAGACTACTGGAGGCTGGACTCTCAGCCCGTCGTCCTAAAAGGAAGCCTTTATTGAACAAGATAATGCGACAACAGCGACTACAATGGGCAAAGGCACATGCGACATGGACACCAGAGATGTGGAACAAAGTAATCTTTTCAGATGAGTCCAAATTTAATATGCATGGCTCAGATGGAAAAGTGTTCGTGCATCGAAGAAAAAGTGAAGAATTTTTGCCATCATGCGTAACACATACAGTCAAACACCCACAAGGACAGATGGTCTGGGGGTGCATTTCCAGTCACGGAGCAGGTCGTCTGGACTTCATCAGTGGCACTGTCAGCGCAGATTCCTACATAAGCGTCCTTGAATGGAAGCTTATGGCAACCATTAGATACCAGTTTGGACATGTTTCCAAGTGCATTTTTCTGGATGACTCCGCTCCTTGCCATAGAGCATTGAAGGTGAGTCCTATGACTAATATTTGTACCAAACACGAAGCAGATTACTTTCTTGGTTAATTATCACGTACTTCTACATTTCAGGTAAAATCTTTCCTTCGACAAAATGGGGTTCGAGTATTAGAGCGGCCTGGAAACAGCCCTGGTTTCAATCCTATTGAGAACTGTTGGAAGGTTATGGGAGATGCTATCACCAAAATGAAGCCACGAAAAACGGGAACTGTTGGAGACCCTTGTGCGTGTGTGGTTTCATGGACTGAGTGAGGAGTACATTAAAAAGTTAATTCTTTCAATGCCAAGCGGTGATTAAGGCGAGTGGTCGAGCAACAAAGTGTTAAATGCAACAGTGTGTTCATATGAGGCAATACAAACACTAAAATCCATCAGTGTTATGTTACAACATTAATATGCAGTGTTTCTTTCAACATCAGTATTCATATTTCAGAATAGCAAACAGAATAGCTGACGTATCCACTTACACTCATTTTTCAAGAAAGTGTTAAATTATTTAAAAACATTTCTATAGAAACAAAAATTAAGAATAGAAACAAATTGACAAAAATTATTCTGTATATTCATTTCTGATAGAAATCACGAGAAATCAGGCAAATTTAGCTCAGTTATTCAACGATTGTAACAAAAATTGTTAATTGTAAGAGGTGGTGCAATAAATATTTCCACCACTGCATGACACACCGTTGAGATACTCCCGAAATAACCTTTACATTTGTCGATTTCGTTCCGTTAATATCGACATGTTGAGTTCTGCCTGCAAGTTAGTCCTAAATCGAGTCACAAATTTCGTCCGATGCTCGGCAAGCTTGTATTTTCTTTGTTAAACGACAGCGGGGAATTGAATCAAGTGCTTTCCGAAAATCAAAAACCACGGTGTCAGCCAGAGCGCCTTTGTCTACGACGCTCTGAATCTCATGGACGATAAGAGAGTGCTGGTTTTTGCAATCTCTCCGTTTTCCGAATCCATGTTGATTTAAATTGGAGTTTTTCGTTCTTCAGAAACATAATAACGTGTGAGCTTAAAATACGTTCCATAATTCTGCAAAAGAATCATATAGGGTGTCTCCAATAAACACATAACAATACACTATAAAAAGTAATCACTTGAAAATTAATTGACGTTTTTATTGACGGTATTTTTCTACAAGTATGACAACTCAAAATGTTTTTTTTACACACCTGAAACACCTCGATATGCGCATCATTAGTGGCGACAGTACCTTTCTGCAAGTACGGCAACTCAATTTTTTTTACATTCACATGTAATACACCTCGATATACGCATCGTTAGTGGCGCAAAGACATCTAATCGGCATTCAACTTTTCTCCAAGTGGTTTGTAGCACTGACGTCGTAACATTTGTGATAACTGCACGAATGCGATGGTGCAGATCTGGTATATCACGAACTCGTGTCTGGTACGAACTCGTGTCTGGCACACTTGATTCTTGCTAAACCCCCACAGAAAAAAATCAAGTGACCTAATGTCAGGGCTTCTCGGGGGCCAAGCAATCGATGGACTACCTCTCCCAGTCCAATGATCTGGGAACTCATGAACCAAGAAATCCCTCACATTGTTCACAAAGTCACATGATGTGTCGTCTTGTAGAAAGATCATGTCATAAGGAAGTTGTGGCACAGCATACAGCCCCACCATGTCTACGTATTATGTTGCATTAGCTGTTGGCTCTGTGAAGAAGAAAGGGCCTATAACCCTGCCTTTCAACAGTCCACACCTCACATTCACATATGCACTCTAACATTACGTGGGGAATTCAGTTTCCCATACGCGGCAATTGTGCGTCTTTAACGTGCCGGAAGTGTGCAATGTAACCTCGTCTGAGAAACATACGAAATCGAGAAATGCCTCGTTTTCATACTCTTTTGACAGAATTCTCTCCGTGTATGTCTTCAGTGGCGGCCTGTCCTCAGGCTTCATTTTGTGACGACGCTTCAATATGTATATCCCTAAGCGCAACTTCTTACGGAAGACAGCGTGTACTGTCGAACGAAGTAACTGTAATTACCTACTTGCTTGTCTAACTGACTTACGAGTGCTTCGCTGGAGGGACGTACGGGTTAATTCAACAGCAGCGTCTGAAAATGGGTGCTTAGCTTGATGGCCCGACATACGTGCTCTCAGTTTCCTGCATGTACATGTCCCAGTTCTTGATTGTTATGTAAGTGGCAACATCTTCAGTTGGTCACAGACTGTAATCACGTCGAAAACGACGTTGTAACAGAGTAGCTCCGCAAGAGAAAGCATGCAAAACACATTCTGCTGTAAGAGTCTGTATGGCTACTGACGCGCATGCGCACGAGGTAACAACTGCCGCAAGCAAATACAGAAAATAAATTTTTTGAGTTTCCCTACTTGTAGAAGCAAACCCACAATAAATCTCTCAATTACGTCTCAAGTTATTGCATTTCATATTATTATATGTTTAACTTGGACACCCAATACAGTGATATAGGCCCAGAGTTATGCCTGTATATCAGAGGACGCATCTTGAAAACGGGAATGACATGCGCTTTTATCCGATCGTTAGATGCTCTTCGTTGCTCCGGTGACCTAACATAAACTACTACTAGTAATAGATCTTACGCATAGTATCTTTAGTAACTCGCAGGCGTCTCATTTGGTCCAAGACTTTGCGCTGTTGTTTTTGTTCATTTGATATCTGACACATACTGGTGTGATTAATAAGAGTAGTAGTGAACTCAGGTATACGGAAGTCGTTAGATAACACGGCATGAGATCACTGAAAGAATTGCGACAAAGCGACGTGCGTACTTTGTTACAACACCGATCGAGGTGTAGAGGTGTTTAAAGCTGTGGACGAGCTGCGTTCAAATATCTGTCTGACCATCCAGACTGACGTTTTCCATGAGTTCCCTAAATCGATTAAGGCTAATGCTGAGAGTGTTCCTTTGAAATTCCCGCTACCTATTTGCTTCTCCTTTCTTTTCCTATCCGAATTTGTGCTCCGTATCTTGAGACCTCGAAACATTAAACCCTCACCTGCTTTCTTCGTCTAATTTGCTCTGGTTCACTGCTTGGCATACCATGGTTTCTATCCTTACTGTAATTGAGATGAACGTTAGAGACTGATTATACGGAGACAACTGCTTCAGATACTCAAATCGATAATGACGGTATGATTTCGTTCACTCCAGAAAACATAAATAAATTGTAGGGAGCTATGATAGGAATGTGGGATGTGCGAAAAACTTTAAGGACCCGAGACACTTCAAGCAGAGGTTCGCTTACCACTGTGCAATGTGGTTAGTGTGCTATCATGATGGAGTAAGGTCCCTTGTAAACTTCATTGTGGACGTTTTTCCCTGATGCATTCCAAGCATTCGGCTATGCAGACTGTAGGATATCAACTTGAAGTTACGCTTTTCCCTTTCTCCATCCACAATGGTGGTGGCAATGTAGTAACTTACCAAAAAAATGTTTCAAACGGCTCTAAGCACTATGGGACTTAACATCTGAGGTCATCAGTCCCATAGACTTAGAACTACTTAGACCTAACTAACCTAAGGACATCACACACATCCATGCCCGATTTTCTTTTTTTCTATAGGATGGGGCCCTTCCACGCCCACACCAACGGGGTGACCAAACCAAAATTTCTACTGTCACCTCCGTATAACATGTTAGTTTTTAAATCAGGAGTCACAGGATGCGGGCTGTGATGTTATCCATGCGTCTGGGTAAGATTACTCATTAACATGGTCCATCAGGAGATAGAAAGTGGACGAAAGCGATCGAAGGGTGGCGGTTGTAAGAGCAGAGGAAAAAAAGTGCCAAGGCAAGCGCCAAGGGAAAAAAACCTCTGCGACAGTAGGACGGGTAGTAAGGGCAGTAGCGGCTTGCTATCTGCGACAGTGCATGCAAGGTGTGGTCATGTTAGTGCGAGGTATCGTGCATCGTTACCTTTGTCGTTGTTGGAGCTCGTTGCGGTGCTTGCTGCAGTTGCTGCGTCCCTGCAACAGTTCAAGGTCGTTGTACATTAGTGGGCGATCGGTCATAGATCGGCTCACAGACGGTGTAGGGGGTGTGTGTGGTTGGTTTGCGTGCTGTGTACAGTACGGTTTCCCTGTGGTTGCCTGTTTTTCGGCTGGTCAAACATCTGGTGTTGCCAGTTATAACTGTGTTGCAGGGGCTCGCCAGTACTGTCGTGTTAGCGTTCTATGGACCATAGATGTTTAGTTCCTAGCCAGTAGTGTCTTTGGTCTGTTATGCTTCCATCTGTGGTTGTGGTATCCACGCCCGAGGCAGGATTCGAACCTGCGACCGTAACAGCAGCGCGGTTCCGGACTGAAGCGCCTAGAACCGCTCGGTCGCAGCTGCCGGCAGTAACTTCTCACAAAGCATGTCCGCAGCATCACTTTTCCCACAGTCTGCGCTCGTTTCACTGTTGTTGATTGTAGAAGGAGTGACTGATGAAGTATTTATGTGTGGATTTTAAGCTTCCTGCATGATGTTTTAACTGGCAGTCTTTTGTAGACTTTTGCGCCTTAGAGAGTGATGCATACTCTACATGGCAACATTTCTTCTTATACTTTTGTGGTCGTGAATTGCTCAGTACATCTTAAATTCACTCTTTGAGACGATACTTTTAGGGTGTTCATTAATCAGCACGTGAGTGTAAGAATCCCTAGGCTCCTGTACATGGTCCTGTGTGGTTATTAACTTTGTATAGAATTATTCTGTAAAATAAATGCCTTTTCATCTTAGCTGCGATGCTCCAGAAGATTATGCCACAGGACAGAACAGAGTGAAAGTATGCAAAAGATGTTAGCAATCCAGTCTGCAGGTCAAAAAAGTGCGTTAAGAGCAAAGCATGTATAATTTACGTACTTTTTACTTAATTTATTCAAACGATGGTGCCGACTTAGTTTATCCACATAGGTGCTGAGGAACTTCACACATGGAGACTCATCCAGTGTCTTCGCATTGATCTCTACTTCTGGTGTCAATAACTTATGTTTTGGCACTGCATAACATGAGTTTTTGTAAGATTAAGGGTTAAGCTGTTAACTGTGAATCAGTTGTAAACATGTTCTATTATTCTCCTGGCTACACATGGTAAGAAAGAAAGAATTGTCCCATGAGCAAACATTGAAGTTTTAAGAAAGCCCCGGATTTCTGGGCAAATCACAAGAACATGAATGAACCAAGCATGAAGCCTTGAGGAACACTTTTTAATATTTCCCCACTGTGACATCAATTAATACCATTAAATCATCTGTTAATGAGACCCTCTGTTTTCTATTGCCAAGATTTGATTCCATCCATGCAAGGAGAAGACCTTTAATGCCATACCATTTTAGTTTCTCTAACAGAATTTTGTGACGTATACAATCAAAAGTCTTAGCAAAATCACAAAAAACTGGCTACTTTGTATTGTTTCGTTCTTCAAGAATTAGTTTTGTGAGAGTATATGTTGCTTTCTCAGTTGAGAAGCCTTTGTAGAAGCAAACTGAACTGTTGTTAAAAGATTATTCTCGAGCACGCAGGGAGGCTTTCAGACAGTCGTTCTTCCCGCGAACCATACGCGACTGGAACAGAAAATGGAGGTAATGACAGTGGCACGTAAAGTGCCCTCCGCCACACACCGTTGGGTGGCTTGCGGAGTATAAATGTAGATGTAGATGTAAACATGGTTCTGTTCTGTCTACCTTCTCAAACATTTGTAAGAGCGTGGTGTGGAGGGAGACTAGTCTACATTTAGAAGCCAGTGATTCCCTCGGCTCATTTCATGCGAATTTTTACAACCACCCTGCCCGACAGTCCCTGTCCCTCAGCACATGATGTCTGCCTGGTCTTGTTCGACTGTGGTTGTTCTTTCGCGGTTCCATTTTGCGAGCAATTCACCATCAGTCGACTTGGGCAGCTTTAGAAGGGTCGATATATCCCTCATGGGTTTGTTACTCAGGTGACATCCAATGAGCAGTCGACGTTCGAAGACACTGAGCTCTCCTACCGGCCGCTGTGGCCGAGCGGTTCTAGGCGCTTCAGACCGGAACCGCACTACAGCTGCGGTCGCAGGTTCGAATCCTGCCTCGGGATGTGTGTGATGTCCTTAGGTTAGTTAGGTTTAAGTAGTTGTAAGTCTAGGGGACTGATGACCTCAGATGTTAAGTCCCATAGTGCTCAGAGCCATTTGAACCATTTTGAGCTCTCCTAACCGACCCATTCCGGTGTTACCGTTTCTCTGCTGACAACACAGTACCCCCTGCCTACTTTCATGACATTTAGTGGCAATTCCGCATTACGTGGGGATGTCTGCATGCTTTTTATCGGACTGTGTAGTCATTCAGTGTGTCATCCAGTTGAAATTTTTGTTTTGTGTTAAATATTTAATAGAATATTTTGATAATAGTACGTATTACATATTTTCTTACAGATTTGACTCAAGTTCATAACATAAACATGTAGATATTTTGCGTTTTGATATTTATAAAAAAGCTGCTCAAAAAATCTAAGAACCGTGCTTTACCTCATTCGCTGCCCTGTTATTGTTTATTACAGCTCCATGCAAACTTATCCCAAGGAAGGGAACAGGAAACTTCTCCCCTCGGAACTTCTACCACACTTCTACCACAGAGGAACGCCTTCACTGACCCGAACATTCTGGCTGAAGGCAAGGAAGAAGATCAGAGTCATTAGAGACGGAAGACAAATTCAGAATGTTTCAAGAATACCTAAATCTGGATGAGCAGACGGGAGTATGGACCGTCGACCTCCCGAATGCGGGTCCAGTGTGCTAGCCACTGTACCACCTCGCTCAGTCGTTATGGTTGAGTATGTGGATGAATCATACCAAGAGAAACGTACACTATGTGATCAAAAGTATCCGCACACGTGGCTGAAAATGACCTACAAATTCGCGGAGCCCTCCATCGGTAATGCAGGAATTCATAATGGTGTTGGCCCACCCTTAGCCTTGCTGACAGCTTCCACTCCCGAAGGCATAAGTTCAGTCAGGTGCTGGAAGGTTTCTTGAGAAATGGCAGCCCTTCTTCACTGAGTGCTGCGCTGAAGAGAAGTATCGATGTCGGTCGGTGAGGCCTGGCACGAAGTCGGCATTTCAAAACATCCCAAAGGTGTTCTATGGGATTCAGGACTGGACTCTGTAAAGGCCAGTCCATTACGAGGATGTTACTGTCGTGTAACCACTCCATCACAGGCCTTGCATTATGAACAGGTGCTCGATCGTGTTGAAAGATGCAATCGTCATCCCCGAAAACTCTTCAACAGGGAAGCAAGAAGGTGCTTAAAACATCAGTGTAGACTTGTGCTGTAACAAACAACAAAGTATGGAAGCTCCCTCCATGAAAAATAGAACACCATAACACCACCGTCTCCGAATTTTACTGTTGGCACTATACGCGCTGGCAATGACGTTCACCGGGCAGTCGCAATACCCGCACCCTGACATCGGGTTGCCACACTTTGCACCGTGAATCGTCACTCCACACAACGTTTTTCCACTGTTCAATCGTCCAATGTTTACACTCCTTACGCCAAGAGAGGCGTCGTTTGGCATTTACCGGTGTGATGTGTGGCTTATGAGCAGCCGCACGACCATGAAATCCAAGTTTTCTCACCTACCGCCTAACCAGCATAGTACGTTCAGTCGATCCTGATGCAGTCTGGAATTCCTTTGTGATGGTCTGGATAGATGTGTGCCTATTACACATTACGACCCTCTTCAACTGTCGGCGGCCTCTTATCAGTCAACAGACGAGGTCGGCGTGTACGCTTTTGTGGTGTACATGTCTCTTCACGTTTCCACATCACTATCACACCGGAAACAGTGAACCTAGGGATGTTTAGGAGTATGGAAATCTCGCGTAAAGACGTGTGACTCACGTGACACCCAATCAGCTGACCACATTCGAAGTCAGTGATTCCCGCGGAGCACCCCTTTCTGCTCTCTCACAATGTTAATGACTACTGAGGTCGCTGATATGGAGTACCTGGCAGTAGGTGGCAGCACAATGCACCTAATATGAGAAACGTATGTTTCTGGAGGTGTCCGGATACTTTTTATCGCATAGTGTATTTCCTGCTCATTTTTGGTTATAAAACTGTATTATCCATAACATCAACTTTCTTCCTGGTAGGCTGCTAAAGTATATAAAAGTCCCTGTACACGATGAAACAATTTATGGGGGATGGGTTGCACCCCCCCCCCCCCCCCCCCCGCCACTCACCCCACTTCTCCGCTTGCCTTCTGGTACGGGCGCCCTTGGATGTCGCATCTTTCCCAGCCATACATTATACAGGAATAGTTAAAGAAGAAAAACAGTATTCTATACATAACATACAAGCGGGAATTATATAACATTAAAAAAGTGAAGTTCATCGGTTGTTTCACTGACGATGTTTTGCATGTTATAATATTTTAAAGAACTGTCATTACGGGACCAAGTAGATGAGTATGAATTTTGGTATACTTGTCTCTTCTTTTTCAGTATGAGGGCGAAGTAACTCTAAACACGTTATTAGATGTTTCACTGTTCATCCGTAGAAAGCTGATGAAATCTGACTGTAACATTTCCTTTATCAAGTTTGCATGTGGATACTTCTCTCTCATTTTAAACCATTCCCTGGACCACCGTCTTGTTTTCTTCTCCTTCTTTAAACACAGTGCCAGAACTGCTTTGTTTGCATTAGTGTCCATTCTCACTATTGTCAGAATACTCACAAGTTTGTAATGAGAGTTAGCAAGGTAAAGGCAACAAATCACATTCTCAACTGTCAAGGAAATTTTGATCAGTCCAGGAAGAATAATCCTCATGAGTATTTTTGTTATCAACTGACAGTCACTATGCACCCACATGTAGAAAGCTAAAGCAATTCCCCTTTTCTAATGTATCACTTCACACGAAAAGCGCAGCATTTGACTCACTGTGGCGCTAAGTGCGGCTTTCGAAGTGTATCGACGCTACTCACTTTTCACAGATTCAGATGGGAACCCCTAGGCGCGAGGCAGCGAGCAGTTTGCCGCCAGTCGCGTGCGTCATTGCTTGTTGCCCTTTGCCCCACGTCAGCAGCGCTTATATTGTTTCTGCCCACTGTTGATCATTACAATACGGCACAATAAAGGTATTATGTTCGTGTCTGACAATGGAGGAAATTGTGACTGTTCTCGGAGCGGAGTGTGTCGTTCCAGAAGCGCACAGCAGGCTCGTTCTGTGCAACAGATCCGTAATCGGTAACTCCAATAATTTGGAAAAGTCCAAAACTCGAAATGAAATTAGTAGAATAAAGAACAGGGATTTTGAGATCTGGTCGCCATAAGGAAAGAAAATCATAGATAAATTATCGTAATTTTTTATAAATCTGCAACAAGATTTTTATCGTTAAAACATGTATGACTAATGCAAGGCCGACCGGAGTGGCCGAGCGGTTCTAGGCGCTACAGTCTGGAACCGCGCGACCGCTACGGTCGCAGGTTCGAATCCTGCCTCGGGCATGGATGTGTGTGATGTCCTTATGTTAGTTAGGTTTAAGTAGTTCTAAGTTCTAGGTGACTGATGACCTCAGAAGTTTAGTCTCGTAGTGCTCAGAGCCATTTCAACTATTTGAACTAATGCACGCTAAAGCAATTCTTTCCGTGGTAAGTGACGACAGGTTGTAAGTATTTTTCTTGATTTGTTCAATGTTAAGGCTTAAATACGAGAGTACTGTCATTCGCTTTCTCCATTACTGCTGAGGAAATAATCTACTAAATTATCGCGATTTCCTGTAAGTCTGCAGGCTTTCGTGGCCACTGTCACTATGTCACTAAAGTTAAAAGCAAATGGCTCTGAGCACTATGGGACTTAACATCTGTGGTCATCAGTCCCCTAGAACTTAGAACTACTTAAACCTAACTAACCTAAGGACATCACACACATCCATGCCCGAGGCAGGATTCGAACCTGCGACCGTAACGGTCACGCGGTTCCAGACTGAAGCGCCTAGAAGCGCACGCCACACCGGCCGGCAAAGTTAAAATCTACCGGGTTATTAAGCTGCGCCATATTTGCTCTAAAACAATCGATGTTTCGACCCCTCTGCTGGGATCCTCTTCAGGATGTTCCGGTGTCCACTGCTCTAGTGTTCTAGCAATAGTAGATACCGAAACATCCTGAAAAAGATCCCAGCAGAGTGGTCGAAACATTGATTGTTTAGTGGAAATATGATGCGGCCTAATAACCCAGAAGATTTTAACTTTACTGCGAATTCGTTTCTGGGTACTCGATCCAGATTCTGTATCTTTAAAGCCATAGTATTGCAAAGCATCTTCAAATTTTGCTCCGTCCTGAAAGCGGACAAAACTGTGCCGCGCAGCGCAACATTTTATGATGCCTACTAAAATCAAAGGACAAATGTAAGGATGTAGAGGCTTATCTCACTAGGGGTAAGATAGATACTGCCTACAGGAAAATTAAAGAGACCTTTGGAGATAAGAGAACCACTTGTATGAACATCAAGAGCTCAGATGGAAACCCAGTTCTAAGCAAAGAAGGGAAAGCAGAAAGGTGGAAGGAGTATATAGAGGGTCTATACAAGGGCGATGCACTTGAGGACAATATTATGGAAATGGAAGAGGATGTAGATGAAGATGCAATGGGAGATGGGATACTGCGTGAAGAGTTTGACAGAGCACTGAAAGACCTGAGTCGAAACAAGGCCCCCGGAGTAGACAACATTCCATTGGAACTACTGACGGCCTTGGGAGAGCCAGTCCTGACAAAACTCTACCATCTGGTGAGCAAGATGTATGAAACAGGTGAAATACCCTCAGACTTCAAGAAGAATATAATAATTCCAATCCCAAAGAAAGCAGGTGTTGACAGATGTGAAAATTACCGGACAATCAGCTTAATAAGCCACAGCTGCAAAGTACTAACACGAATTCTTTACAGACGAATGGAAAAACTAGTAGCAGCCGACCTCGGGGAAGATCAGTTTGGATTCCGTAGAAATACTGGAACACGTGAGGCAATACTGACCTTACGACTAATCTTAGAAGAAAGATTAAGGAAAGGCAAACCTACGTTTCTAGCATTTGTAGACGTAGAGAAAGCTTTTGACAATGTTGACTGGAATACTCTATTTCAAATTCTAAAGGTGGCAGTGGTAAAATACAGGGAGCGAAAGGCTATATACAATTTGTACAGAAACCAGATGGCAGTTATAAGAGTCGAGGGACATGAAAGGGAAGCAGTGGTTGGGAAGGGAGTAAGACAGGGTTGTAGCCTCTCCCCGATGTTATTCAATCTGTATATTGAGCAAGCAGTAAAGGAAACAAAAGAAAAATTTGGTGTAGGTATTAAAATCCATGGAGAAGAAATAAAAACTTTGAGGTTCGCCGATGACATTGTAATTCTGTCAGAGACAGCAAAGGACTTGGAAGAGCAGTTGAAAGGAATGGATGGTGTCTTGAAGGGAGGATATAAGATGAACATCAACAAAAGCAAAACGAGGATAATGGAATGTAGTCGAATTAAGTCGGGTGATGCTGAGGGAATTAGATTAGAAAATGAGACACTTAAAGTAGTAAAGGAGTTTTGCTATTTGGGGAGCAAAATAACTGATGATGGTCGAAGTAGAGAGGATATAAAATGTAGACTGGCAATGGCAAGGAAAGCGTTTCTGAAGAAGAGAAATTTGTTAACATCGAGTATAGATTTAAGTGTCAGGAAGTCATTTCTGAAAGTATTTGTATGGAGTGTAGCCATGTATGGAAGTGAAACATGGACGGTAAATAGTTTGGACAAGAAGAGAATAGAAGCTTTCGAAATGTGGTGCTACAGAAGAATGCTGAAGATTAGATGGGTAGATCACATAACTAATGAGGAGGTATTGAATAGGATTGGGGAGAAGAGGAGTTTGTGGCACAACTTGACAAGAAGAAGGGACCGTTTGGTAGGACATGTTCTGAGGCACCAAGGGATCACAAATTTAGTATTGGAGGGGAGCGTGGAGGGTAAAAATCGTAGGGGGAGACCAAGAGATGAATACACTAAGCAGATTCAGAAGGATGTAGGTTGCAGTAGGTACTGGGAGATGAAGAAGCTTGCACAGGATAGAGTAGCATGGAGAGCTGCATCAAACCAGTCTCAGGACTGAAGACCACAACAACAACAACAACTAAAATCCCGTGGAAGACATTCAAAGGTCGGTAAAAAATTCAATACTTATTGGATCCTATTCCAAATAGGTATGCATTCAGTAATCTTGCTCTACACAGACGATAATTAAACGCACTCTCTTCCAAAGATCTTCGGAGGGGCAGGGGCGCTGAGAGTGAGGACATAGCCCGGGGCGAGATGTGTGATTGGGCCCTTATGTCCACATATAGCAACTCAGTTTTACCGTTATTTCAAAGCATGTTTGAAATTATTTAAACATAATGCAATTCCGGGAACATTGGAGATACACAAAAAAACATTCATTGGGATGAATATAATTTCTCATTAAACACTAGACACGTCTTCACAAATGTGGCCAGTTTTTGCACGACAGTGCATGGCACCATTATGTTAGAATAAGCCGCGCGAAAATGCGATTTTCAGGGCTTCTGTTGATCACCAGATAAGGGATAACCCTCGGCCTAGCGATCATGTGTATACTTATAGGCAGAACTGGCATGCTGTAGCTATTCTACAACACAGTGTCAAAATTTGAACACACACTTTCTCTAGTCCATGCAAATCGAGCAAATTGGTTGGTTCTTTTGCATTAGGTGTGGTCCAGGGTGGACCTTAGGCGGCTTATAAAAGCACTATTTGTTCATTGCCGATTCCTGAGAAAACCCAGAAGATCCACGATTCTTGAGTACGGGAAGTACCAATTGTGGGGACAGCCACTTCTATAATTTCTGTTGATGGCAGATCATCCACAGTTTTACCATATGTTTTTAAGATGATATTCTTGGGGAACTTGAGAAACTTTTTTCGATATCATCATCCGTTACGAAGTTCCAGAGGTTCAAAGTTGTCGTACTTATGCAGTAGAATATGCAAGTAATATGCGCTCTAAAACGTAAATGTAATTTTAACTGACGTTGTGAGTACATGGTAAGGGTTGTAGCGTCATCGCAAGAGTTCAGAGGTCACGAAACTATGTTTTGAGTCAACATTTTTCCACCAGTAGAACTTTATGACGCATTGTCTCTGTACAGTGGGCACTTCATGCCTATACAAATATTCCCAAAACAGTGCTGCAGCACAACAAATGCCGGAAGAGAACTTAAAGTGACTGTCAAAAATTACGTACAACTGGAAAGACTGCAAATTCACTAAAATATTTCTCGTAACATTTTCCCTCGTTTTTGATACAAACATAAGCTGGGTATTTTCGATGAATTGTGATCAACGAGCAAAGTATTTCGAAAAAACGTAAAGCAAACAATTTTGTGTTAAACTTATATTACGTGTCCTTATTTGTCGTTTATATGTGTCTAAGTATACAAATTATATATATTCACTGACCTATAGGATTCCTTTTGAATAAGCTGCACACACACACACACACACACACATACACACTCCTCCTCCCTATTATTGTGGCCAAGACAGACACGAAGCCCACGTCTACTACAGTAGTACAAGTTTATAAGCCAACTATCTCTGCAGATGACGAAGAAATTGATGAAATGTACGATTAGGTAAAAGAAATTATTCAAGTAGTGAAGGGAGACGAAAATTTAATAGTCATGGGTGACTGGAATTCGAGAGTAGGAAAAGGGAGAAAAGGAAACATAGTAGGTGAATATAGATTGGGGCTAAGAAATGAAAGGGGAAGCCGCCTGGTAGAATTTTGCGCAGAGCATAACTTAATCATAGCTAACACTTGGTTCAAGAATCGTGAAAGAAGGTTGTATACATGGAAGAACCCTGGAGATACTAAAAGGTATCAGATAGATTATATAATGGTAAGACAGAGATTTAGGAACCAGGTTTTAAATTGTAAGACATTTCCAGGGGCAGATGTGGACTCTGACCACAATCTATTGGTTGTGAACTGTAGATTAAAACTGAAGAAACTGCAAAAAGGTGGGAATTTAAGGAGATGGGACCTGGATAAACGGAAAGAACCAGAGGTTGTACAGAGTTTTAGAGAGAGCATAAGGGAACAATTGACAGGAATGGGGGAAAGAAATACAGTAGAAGAAGAATGAGTAGCTTTGAGGGATGAAATAGTGAAGGCAGCAGAGGCTCAAATAGGTAAAAAGACGAGGGCTAGTAGAAACCCTTGGGTAACAGAAGAAATATTGAATTTAATTGATGAAAGGAGCAAATATAAAAATGCAGTAAATGAAGCAGGCAAATAGGAATACAAACGTCTCAAAAATGATATTGACAGGAAGTGGAAAATGGCTAAGCAGGGATGGCTAGAGGACAAATGTAACGATGAAGAGGCTTATCTCACTAGGGGTAAAATAGATACTGCCTACAGGAAAAGAGCTTTGACAGAAACCCAGTTCTAAGCAAAGAAGGGAAAGCAGAAAGGTGGGAGTATATAGAGGGTCTATACAAGGGCGATGTACTTGAGGACAATATTATGGAAATGGAAGAGGATGTAGATGAAGATGAAATGGGAGATATGATACTGCGTGAAGAGTTTGACAGAGCACTGAAAGACCTGAGTCGAAACAAGGCCCCCGAAGTAGACAACATTCCATTAGAACTACTGACAGCCTTGGGAGAGCCAGTCCTGACAAAATTCTACCATCTGGTGAGCAAGATGTATGAGACAGGCGAAATTCCCTCAGACTTCAAGAAGAATATAATAATTCCAATCCCAAAGAAAGTAGGTATCGACAGATGTGAAAATTACCGAACTATCAGTTTAATAAGTCACAGTTGCAAAAATTCTAACGTGAATTCTTTACAGACGAATGGAAAAACTGATAGAAGCTGACCTCGGGGAAGATCAGTTTGGATTCCGTAGAAATGTTGGAACACGTGAGGCAATACTAAATCTACGATTTATTTTAGAAAATAAATTAATGTAAGGCAAACCTACGTTCCTAGCATTTGTAGACTTAGAGAAAGCTTTTGACAATGTTAATTGGAATACTTTCTTTCAAATTCTGAAGGTGGCAGGGGTAAAATATAGGGAGCGAAAGGCTATTTACAATTTGTACAGAAACCAGATGGCAGTTATAAAGAGTCGAGGAGTATTAAGAGGGAAGCAGCGGTTGGGAAGGGAGTGAGACAGGGTTGTAGTCTATCCCCGATGTTATTCAATCTGTATATTAAGCAAGCAATAAAGGAAACAAAAGAAAAGTTCGGAGTAGGTATTAAAATCCATGGAGAAGAAATAAAAACTTTGAGGCTCGCCGATGACATTGTAATTCTGTCGGAGACAACAAAGGACTTGTAAGAGCAGTTGAACGGAATGGACAGTGTTCTTGAAAGGAGGGTATAAGATGAACATCAACAAAAGCAAAACGAGGATAATGGAATGTGGTCGAATTAAGTCGGGTGATGCTGAGGGAATTAGGTTAAGAAATGAGATACTTAAAGTAGTAAAGGAGTTTTGCTATTTAGGGAGCAAAATAACTGATGATGGACGAAGTAGAGAGGATATAAAATGTAGACTGGCAATGGCAAGGAGAGCGTTTCTGAAGAAGAAAACTTTGTTAACATCGAGTATAGATTTAAATGCCGGGAAGTCGTTTCTGAAAGTATTTGTATGGAGTGTAGCCATATATGGAAGTGAAACGTGGACGATAAATAGTTTGGACAAGAAGAGAATAGAAGCTTTCAAAATGTGGTGTTACAGAAGAATGCTGAAGATTAGATGGGTAGATCACATGACTAATGAGGAGGTATTGAATAGAATTTGGGAGAAGAGGAGCTCGTGGCACAACTTGACAAGAAGAAGGGATCGGTTGGTAGGACATGTTCTGTGGCATCGAGAGATCACCAATTTAGTATTGGAGGGCAGCGTGGAGGGTAAAAATCGTAGAGGGAGACCAAGAGATGAATACAGTAAGCAGATTCAGAAGGATGTAGGCTGCAGTAGGTTCTGTGAGATGAAGAAGCTTGCACAGGTTAGAGTAGCATGGAGAGCTGCATCAAACCAGTCTCAGGACTGAAGACCGCAACAACAACAACAAGCTGCACACATTGTTGTAGCAGGAAAAAGAAACGAATCAAGGGAAAAAATTATCCTGTAGGAGTAAAAAAAGGAGAGTATGTTCCTCTTGAAAAGACAGTGACATGCCGCCTTCCCCTCCAAAAATTTTGGAATGCAGACATATTCGCGCTTTTTTGTGCTGAAAGAGAATGGCAGATATATATATATATATATATATATATATATATATATATATATATATATATATGGCCAGCGAGAGACAGTGGCAGTAAAACAGAAAGGGAGAGGCATGGAGTTAGAAGCAGTGGGACGAAAAGTGGGGGAAGACAGTGGAAATAAAAAAGAGAGATAAGTGGATATCATATGTTGGCTTGAGGAGTCTGGACACTTCCAGACCAGTGAACCTTAACACCTAAATATATGGGAGGTTGCCTCTTGGACCGGAATTTTAAATACGTGGTTATAGGGAGATAAAAGCTAGTTAAATCAAAAAATATGCCTAGCGTTCGAAAGCTTTTGTTTAACCCATCCAGTACCACACATAGAAAGAGAATTTTCAGTTGTTAAATGACTTCTAAAGCCAAACTATACATTTGATGGCAAATCGTGTGATATAAAATGATCAATTATCCTTACATACACAGCCTTTTCAATAACTTTAGCAAACACTGGTGGCATAGAAATAGGTCTAAAATTGTGTACACTATCCCTTTCTCCCTTTTTATAAAACGGCTTTACTACTGAGTACTTTAATCGTTCAGGATACTGACCATTCCTAAACGAGAAATTACAAATATGTCTAAATACAGGGCTAACATGTGCAGCACAGTAATATTCTGCTAGGCACTCCATCATAACCATGAGAGTCCTTAGCCTTTAGTGATTTAATTTTTGCCTCAATCTTCCCCTTATCTGTATCACAGAGGAGTATTTCAGACATCAATCTCGGAAAGGTATTTGCCAAGAAAGTTATATGATTCCCTGTAGAAACTAATTTTTTATTTAATTCACCCACAATGCTCAGAAAATGATTGTTAAATACTGTGCATGTATCTGATTTATCAGTAACAGAAATATTTTTACTATGAACTGACTTTATATTGTTGACCTTGTGCTGCTGACCAGACACTTCCTTCACAACTGAAAAAATGGTTTTAATTTTGTCCTGTGAATTGGCTATTCTGTTTGCATACCACATACTCCTTGCCTTCCTAATAACATTTTTAAGCACCTTACAAACTGTTTGTAATGGGATGCTGGAGCTTGATTGTGACTACTTCTAACATTTTGATATAATTCCCGCTTTGTTCTATATGATACCCTTATCCCACTAATCAGCCACCTGGGCTGCCTATTACTGCTAGTTTAGAACATTCTAATGAAAAGCAACTTTCATAGAGCATGAGAAATGTGTTAAGGAAAACATTATATTTATAATCTATGTTATCGGCACTATAAACATCCCGAAATTCTTGTTCCTTGACAAGCTTTAAAACACTCTTTATATCTGTTCAGTACGGTGCCATGATACATCTATGGACTCAAATGGAATACTGTTATTTACGTACATGGGCATTCCCCCACCCCACAAGAAACTCCTTGAAAAACAGCCAGCCAATCTGTATCCTGCTAAAGGAAGCCTCTGAATTCTCAAATTATTTAAGTGGTGCTCCGACATACCAATAATTTAAGAGTCAAAATCTATAAGCAATTCACTACGGTAACTTTATTTCTAATACCTCTTATATTATGATGAAATATGAGAATTCCTTCTCTGCTTGGAAACATGACATTCTCTGAAGGTGAGCCCTTAGTTAGAGGGACTTCCTTTAAGCAGGTATACCTATCAGCTGAGTTCAATCTAAAAAATGTTGCAGCTCTTAATACCAACTACTACAGGAATTTTTCCGTGAGTTATCCTACCACTACCCACTACACTGTCAGGTATAAGCTTTGCCAGCCTCCCCTTCCCATACCTATTGAGGTGCAGGCCATGCCTAGTGAAACCCAATCTACTGATAGACCCAATTGGCACCACTCAAAATGTGACCAATGCCTTCTAACATCACCGCCCTCTCCAGCCCTATGTTAACGCGCCTAACAGCCTCATTAAGATGAGGCCGATCATGATGCTGAAACAGTTGCATGAAATGCGCATTAGTGCCACCCATTTGAGTAGTTATCTTTACCAGGTCAGCACCTACACCATATTCCCTGTCCCCATCAAGACTGTTCCCTGCTCCACCCATTAACACCACCTGATCCTCCTTCGTAAAATTCTTACATAATTCCCCTATACTGTCAGTCACCTGAGCCAACCCTACACTAGGCTTCACAATGCTGGTGACCTGGTACTCACTAACCAACACTTCCTGCAACTGCTGGCCCACACCTCTACCGTGCGAACTACCTACCAGCAGAACCTTCTTGTTTCCGTTAGACTTTGCAACTGGTCTAGACGTCGTAACTGCTGAGGACTGTTGCATGTTCCCTACATCTACGGCTACAAATCTATGGTAGAAAAGTGAGACATTGGAAAAGACACATAGTGGCGATGAAGGAGATGCTGAGTGTCGAAGGATTTAGAATGTTCTGTGGTAAAAGAGCGCGAGTTTGTTCGCATGCCAAAATTATTGGCGAGGAAGGCGAAATGAGGAGTGATGCAGTTGGTTCCCCACTTTCCTTTCAGAGTATTTTCAAAACGAACATATTTGTCTTTTTGTGCTCCAATAGGGGCATTTTTCCGTTGCTTTATACTACAGTACTATACGTCGCATGACATATTTCCGGTGGAATTGTTCATGGTGCCATAGGTTGAACCAGAGCTTGCGGTAGTATACATACGTGTATCATCGAGCCACGAGTAACAGTACTAACTTCGGTTGCATGTTGGATGCAGTGCTATTCTGTGTTACAGAACATGTAAACATCCGAGGAAATTGTACAGACTGTGACACGTAGTTACACTTTATTTAGAAAGCTGATGCCCCAGAAGAAAAAGCGTGAAGTATTCTGACACAGAGCAGTAAGTTTATATAAAGTTGTATCACAGCAACTGCTACTAATTTCCGTAGTCGTAGAGGGCAAAAATGTAAACATTACTTATAATAATACATTTTCTGCAAATGCTTCATTTTCTGTTCAAAAGCCCAGCTTCAACTGCTGTTCTTATCACAAAAAGGATGATCTACTGAAGCTAGTTTGTTACTATTTATCATAGAATGTCTCCTATGAAATTTACTTACTTAGTTTCAGGTGCTAAAATATGTAACATTGTTTTTCTACGAGAGTGGAAAAGACAGGCTTCATAATTACAGAACTAACACTGAAAGTTAAATTTGCTACCTCCAGTAAGTAATTTCTTTGAACAAGTTTTCTGCATTCACATTTACGATTTCCACACACATTTTCAATCAGAACCAGAGCAGATTCCGGTAGCTAAAAATTTAAATAATGTTTATAAATATATTTACAATTTTTATTGTATTTAACTCAAGTAAAATATCTGGGGCACGCTATAGCATGCGTGGCCTACAGATCTATTCTCGTCTTACAGGCGCAGTTCAGTATTATCCGATACCACGAACAACTAAGCAGGTAGAGTCATTTGTTGGCCTCTGTAATTATTAAAATAGTCGGAGCTTTGAATAAGTTACTGAAGCAGGGGTCGAAATACCATTGGTCGCAGGAATGTCAGGAACTATTTAACAAATTGAAAGAAATATTAGTTTCAGATCCAGTATTGTTTTTTTTTTTCGGATTTCGTGAAAGACTTTATTATCCTTTCGTGTGATGTTTCAAATGAGGCAATCGGTTGTGTTTTGGGACAGATAGTTGATGGTCAGGAACATCCGATAGCCTACACTTCAACACAACTACTTAACAACGGAGAAACAGATGTTGGCGGTCTCATATGGTATTACATATTTTCTGTGTTATCTGTATCGTAAGAAGTTAAAGGTCGTGACAGATCATGCCTCATTCAAATGTTTGCTTGTTTGAAAGCTCCATTTAGTACATTAACTCGATGGGCACTTAAGCTTAGCGAATTCGAGTACGAGATAATCCATAAACCAGGGAGATCACATGCAAATGCAGATTTGTGAAGCCACTGGGAAGCAATGTTAAGTACGCTAGGGGAGAGCATTGAAGAATGGCAGCAGGCACAGGCAAGGGATAAGGAGTATCAAGCATTTAAGTCACAGCCACTTTTTGTTATGAACGAGGGTTTGTTGTTAGAATACCAAAGTGTGGCCACATGTGGTGGTTCCAGAGGATTTCCGAAAGGAATTTTTGCAGCAAGCTCACAACCATATTTTGTCAGGTCACGGCGGGTGACGTGCAACGGACAGATGTGTACCAGAGCGTTTTGGTGGAGGAACAGGAAGCGTGACGTCGAGCAGTATGTTAAGGACTGTGTGCCACGCCCGCAGACGGCCGACATTACGCATCAGAAAGTGCCGTTGTAAAGGTTAGGAGAGGCGTCCAATCCATGTTCTATGTTGGTGATGGATGTCCTCGAGGCATTTAACAAAACACCTGAGGGAAATAGGTATGTTCTCACGATCTTTTCTCGATGTTTGCCAATCGTGTCAATGACAGACCAACGGGATAGTACTGCAGCACAGGTAAAAAACTGGAAATTAAAGACTGATGTGCCTGAAACCATAATTACAGACCAAGGTACGAATTTGGCTTGGATTTAATGAAGCAGCTATACCACATGTTGCGTACAAGGAAGTTATGGACGAGTCCGTTTCATCCTCAAACCAATGGGAGAACGGAATGCGTGCACAAGACAGTTGCACGTAAAGTGGTTGCATACTTCGAAGGTTCATACTGCAATGGGCTTGTTGCCATTTGAGGGATGTACGGCAGGAAAATGCCATCTGTCTTTGATGTTTTGATTCCTAAATTAGGACCGGATGGTCAATCTGTGAGGAAGCTTGCCAGAAGAATTGGGGAAGTTCGGAAGAATTTCCAAAGGCAAACGCGAAGGCTCTAGAACGCCAGGAACAACCAAACATACGCATGGGCAAATTGCCACAATACCGTGTGGGGCAATGGGTGAAAGTCACTAGTCACTATATGTCAAAGGAGTAAACGAAGAAATTTTTAGCAAAATGACTTCACCAGTATTGGGGTAAGGGTGATTATACTCCAAAGTACCGTTATCCAAGATGGCGGCGATTACGTCATCCAATATGGCGGCTATGACGTCACCCAAGATGGCGGCTTTTGGCGGGAAGTTTTAGTTTGGCAGGAAGATAGGTCAATTGGGATACCTCCACTAACCCAACCCCACTCCCCTCCCCTCCTACAGAAAAATGGCCGGAAGTTCCAATTCCAACAGGATACTGCATCACACCATGGTTATCTATACTAATCTAAGAAAATTGCAGGAAGATAGGTCACTTGGGCTACCTCCACTAATCTAAGTCACCTGACTGCCACCTCTTCTTAGGGACTGGTGGGAAAAGGACTCAGCCTGCACTGGGCTGGTGAAGAGAGGAAGAGTGTACTTTATTTATTTTGGAACAGTTTATTTATGGATGGAGTATATTTATCACAGTGATACAGAACACATGCTCTGACGTGCCACACAATATACAGACCTGCAAACTACTCAAAATAATTCATGTATAATGCTCTACACATGCACTTGCTAATTGTAAACTGTCAAAATAATGCATTGCACAGCCTACAGACATGCAAACCACTCTTAAATAATGCAAAACATTTATGTCCAGAGAGCCAAACAACTCGTCAATTGTCAAAATAATAATCCATCTAAAAGACTCTAAAAACATGCTTGCTAATTGTCAGCTGTCGAAATTATGGACCAGCCTTTATTAAGCAATTAGAGACAACACCACCATCCAGTGTGTTCGCCAGGAGGTCTGCACTGCAACTGACCTAGTACACAGTACCACCACCAGAGGACACTGTCGTCCATTCCATGATGTAATCCAAGATGGCAGTCATGACGCCAGCTGATAACACAAGTACCATTATCCAAGATGGAGGCAAACAGTGAATTCACCATGAGGTCTGGACCTAGTACACACCACCACCACCAGACAACACTGTCATTCATCTTGTGACATAATCCAATATGGTGGGAGGAAATGGGGGGAAAATGACTCTGCCTGTGCTGGATGTAAGTTTTTATTTTTCATGCAATGTCTCCACTGCGATATCTAGACTCCAAAAACCTAGTACACAATACTCCCACCAGAGGGTGCTGTCATCCATTTTGTGACGTAATCCAAGATGGTGGTCTGGGGTGGGGGGAAATGGCATAAAAATGACTCAGCCTGCACTGGGCTGCTGGAGAGACTAAGAAAGGAGTGTACTTTATTTATTTTGGAACAATTTATTTAGGTATGGAGCATATTTATCACTCTGACATAAAACACATGCTTGGGGTCCCACCACACAGCCCACAGACCTGTAAACTACTCCTGAGTAATGCACTGCAGACACACAAACTGCTCCTAAGTTACCAAAATAATTTCAGTACAGACATGCAAACTGCTCCTAAATAATGCAGTACACAGATGTGCAGACACGAAATCAACTCGTAAACTGTCCAAATAGCGCATAGCACAGCCTACAGGCCCGCTTGCAAAATAATGCAGCAGACACACAATCAACGCACGCAAGCACCGTCCACCACTCTCTGTCACTAGACTGCACAGGAGGTTAGCGATAGGCCCTGTGAAGTGACACAGCCATCTGCTGTCAAACCACGCACAGATGCCCTCATGCATGAGGTGGAGACATCCCTTTCATACTTGACACCTGAGGAATTCCTCTCGAAATACGTGTTCACCTAGACATTGTTGCTGATGCGACCGGACAGGACTGCAGACTCTCCAGGGGCACAAGCCCCAATGCAGCCACGGGCCGCCACTGGACGCAGGTGAAAGTTGCCTCTATTTTCGGGTATACAGTCAGTGTTATACTGACATCACAGAACTCCAAGGCACGCTCATACAGCTCCGATATGCAAGACGCCACCAGGCAGCACGTGTCGTTACCACTGATGACGGAGTAGCACAGGGCGCATTGTTCTTAGCGCAACATGAGAGATACCTCTAACCTTACTTAACTGCCCAGTGTGAGTGAGGCAACGCTGCATGTAGCTATATATCATCACAAATGCATTTAGCAATGTTCTCAATTTTATACTGATGTCACATGACTATGTAAAAATAAGAACCAAGTCGACCTGACAGAAATTGTATAGTGTCCTGAAAATACTTAACGCTCGGTCTCTTGATGTCTCAGCTTTTATGCATGGAAATTCTTACCCTAACACATCCTGTTAACGAAATTAGCGCAGAATAACGTCGAATGCCGACTTTCTCGTGGACCTAACGTGCTACCCCATCCATCACGTGTTACCCTTCCTGCTTTCAACACACACAAACGTTCCCCCCGCTATGTAGAGGCTCCAGCACAAAAGGATATGAATGAAACGATCATTATGATTAGCTCTTATCGAATTTACCCGCCGAATTACTGATGCTGCCCATATTGAAGCACTTTCAGCGGTTATTTTATACCGGTCACCACATTGCACTGGCAATTAAATCTTACAAACTACCGTACATATCGTCAAATACAGAAAGACTCTTTGATATACTTCTCGATATCAAGCACTAGGCAGGATTCTACCGGTCCCTAGCGCAACATAATTCCCAAGATACAGACTGGAAATTATTTCTCTGCAAACCCGAAACCTTAGCTAAGTTGGGCTAGCTGTAAACCAATTACGACTTAGAAACTATAGAATCTCCACTAACTTCATCCGATATAGAACTCACATATGCACCATTGATCGTGCAATGACACAAAGCTGCAGTATACCATTAGGAATGCTTGGAGGACTGCATGCTGCGCTATTCTGGATAGCATTGAAAAATCTCCCTCTCCGCACTGGAGCTCCACCGCAGCTTTTCGTCATCGTGCAACCAATGGTACATAGATGAGTTCTATATCAGATGAAGTTAGTGGAGCTTCTATCATTCTTAATTTTTCTCTGTTTGGGGGTAGAGATTAACGATGATAGCATGTTGGGCTGATAGATTTGAATGGACACAGATCTGTAGTACTTGATGTAGTTTGGGGATGTACAACATTATGTGCATTTCCACCGAATGGTCAAAACATGCTCCTGTTGCACTAACTCACTAACTGTTTCTACACGGGTTGCAGAAGGTTTTGGATATAGTTTTCTCCAACTTCTGCTCAGTTCTGACTTAATATGGAACGATCACATGTGCAAAGCTGTAGAAATGGGAGCAGTTGCAAGATGCGTAGGGACTGACTAAAACCAGGTTGTAATTTTACTGTAGCCGGCAGATTCAAGGAAGGTGACTCGTTGTGAGATATGAGAGTGCCAGAAATATGATTCACTTGTGGTTGCAATCCAGTGCAGGTACATGGTTGAATGGGAGGACTTGATTCCAAATCGCAAACAGCATTTCTAGCGGATAGCGTAACACTAGAGATCTGAAAAGCTATTGTACATTTCTTACGAATGAAATAGGCATACAATTTACTACTGTTTGTGATCCTTCTCAGTCATTGCCTATAACTCATCAAGACAGACTACATTACACATACTAGATAAATATCTAGCGGTGTGAGGACGTCACAAGTACCTGTTTCATATCATGTTCCTTAGCTAAATAACTTTCAAAATTCAGCGATTTTATCACAAGGTTGCATTGTGGGCTATGTGTAAGTGTGCTGCTGGTCTGATAATATACACTCCAGCGATCACTGTCTTGGTATTTGTCCAAATAGAAAAACCACCTCATTCAGCGGTAATGTCGTACCTCGATTTATAAAGCCAGTATAGTTTTTAACATGGATGTGTGCACCTGTAGAACCATGACTGCTTGTGACAGTAACATACAGTAGTTGTTGGGACCGAGTTTTTTTAACATCTGGATGATTATGTCTCTCTTTCTAGGGCATGGTGATGGCACTCGCAAGAAAAACTTATGAGACATGTCCACCCATGGGTGATTTTCTCTTGGTATTATTTCGTATCGCCAACGGTCAGTTATTGACGAAGTATTAGAAGTAGGGGGTGTGTGATATGTTCTCGTTGAGCATCAGGCTTATAAAGTATGTGTTTGTGCAAAGGAAATGACTATGTCCAGTCATAAGGAAGGTATGGATTTGACATGGAGTACTGTGATAGCATGGGAAGAGTATGTCAAGTCATAAGAGTGGCATGTCTAGAGCATTATACATAAATTATTTAGGAGTAGTTCGCAGGCCGGTATGTTGTGTGGCATGTCAGAGCATGTGTTCTGTATCACTGTGACAGATATACTCCATCCCTAAATAAATTGTTCCAAAATAAATAAAGTACACTCTTCCTCTCTCCACCAGCCCAGTGCAGGCTGAGTCCTTTTCCCAACAATCCCAAGGAAGAGATGGTGGTTGGGTGACTTAGATTAGTGGAGGTAGCCCAAGTGACCTATCTTCCTGCGATTTTCTTAGGTTGGCAGAGAAATCCCAAGTGACATTTCTTTACTGTCAAAATTAAAACTTGGCGCCAGTTCCTAGGAGGAAGTGGTGGTTGGATGACTTAGGTTAGAGGAGGTAGCTCAAGTGACCTATCTTCGCACAATTTTCTTAGGTTAGTAGAGATAACCTTGGTGTGATGCATTATCCTGTTGGAATTTGAACTTCCCCCCATTTTTCTGGAGGAGGGGAGGGGAGGGGGATTGGCATAGTGGAGGTAGTCCAATTGACCTATCTTCCCGCCAAACTAAAACTTCCCGCCAAAAGCCGCCATCTTGGATGACTTCATAGCCGCCATCTTGGATGACTTAATCGCCGCCATCTTGGATAACGGTACTTTGGCATAGAATCACTCTTGCCTCAATACTCTCACTGTTCAACGTGAAGACTCAGTTCTCCACTAAAATGTGTGTTATACATGTCAGTCACACAAAACCGTTTAAAGGAATGGTAGTTGGACTATCGCTGTTATTGGCTGCCAATTAGGAATTGAAAGCTACAAAGGGCTTCTCATCCAAATGCACACACAATGCAATTGTGGTACTGCAGTGCATAGTAACAAGTTATTGTTGTCCGCTATCTTGAACTTTGGTGAAAAATACGATGACAGTGTAACACCACTATCTAGCACCACGTCAAAGAATCTTTGTCAAAGAAATTTGATGAATATTTGATCACATGTCTTTGTCAAAGAAATATGGTAGTGTAATAATGGCATTAACGCATGCAGGGGCAACTTAGCCAGACGTGAGTAGGTTTGCAATGTCCGCAAGGCTGGGCAATAGAAAGCTGTTGCTGCAGATTCCAGCTGACCCACGCACGCTGCATGGCACCATCGCCGAGTACAGCATAAGGCTGGCTGCTTATCTTTGATGTAATAAAGTCAATGACACACTTGCCTGTGTTTCTCTGCACGCTTCGACGTGATTCACCTCTCTCCCCCAAACCATACCTCTGGGGTGTTCTGGCACAACCAGGGGGTTGTAACAATAATAATTTCATAGAAAGAAGAGAGTTAATAACACACCTGCGTGATGTGCTCTTGCTAGGATCGTTGTCTAAATTTCACATCAATTGTGACATTATAGCGATGAAATGACTACTCAGGAAATAACGAAAATCCGCCTGCAAATACAAAACCGTTGTATTTTTTAATTGTGCAAAGGAAATTTTTCTCATAATTATTGTCTGGTTTCTATGACTCCTCAAAGTTGACACTCGCCAAAAAATGCTGGAAAAAGCATGCTCTCTTAAAATATTACCACAAGTATGACCACTTTTTCAGCTGAAATGTAATATTCATATATCAGGTAAAAGTAGACATTTCCACAATTCTGTCAAGATGTAACACATTGATGTTTGTCATGTGATATAACCAGAATGTGAGCTCAATGTCAGGGGTCAATCATTATGAAATGGATAATAAACACTTGAATGATGTCACACAATCCAAAATACCCTATAACACAGAACATGCTTCAGCTAAAAAATTTAACTTAATAAGAGTTTCAACAGCAACACATACACACACACACACTACATGGGAGTGCCCATGGAAGTTTGCTATTCTATGGATCTTATCCAAGTAAGCTGCAGTTTGTATTGCAGCGCTAGACAGAGCACTCCAATGGTTATCAGACATGGAATAACAAGGAATTCCAACACATTGTTTCAGAATTTCCCATCACTGTGGACTGAGACTGAAAAGGTGAAAAAAGTATCTGCTTCATGACAACTCTCAGCTGCATGTACTCCACATAAGATTATGACAAGCACACAAAAAAAAAAAAAAAAAATTGCAAAAGGGTTTCACTGAGAAAATGTGTCAGGGCTCCTTTATAAGACCATCTAATATTATTTCCGTTATCACCACCTTGTTTGAGGCATTCACTGGTAGGTTCTAAGCATTTCACAAGTGCTGATGAAATTAAATGTGCAACAGCAACTTCCTTTTTCTAACAACAATCTACGAATTACAAAAGCCATTTGTTTATGTCATATGTATCAATTTCCCTCTTGACGTAAATATATTGCAGGATGGATGTTGTTTGTTCAATATGATTTGAATTAGGAGTTGCATCAACAATAATTCAATAATCTCATTTTCTATCATTCCCTTTCATGATGGGCACAACTATAAATAAATTCATTTTGAGTATCACTTGACAGACAGTGCACCTGCAAATGCTTTCCACCTCCTTGTTGGTCTCTGATGAGGCTAATGTGGTTTGGAAGAATTGGATCATAGTGCCTCAAGTGGTCTGATATGTATGTGCACTGCAGAAGCTTTCATTCATTCATCATTTTTCATAGAGATATTACACTGAAGAACGTTCAGGATTGTGTATACATTAATACAGACTTATCTGTCAGAGACAAACAGTACATACTTTATTTAAACAAATTATTACTAACACTGTATTTTAATTCTTGTTACACACATAAGTGTCCACAAGGGGATACTTGCCCCCTGTAGTATACATTGTACAAAGACAAAAAATATAAATATATGAAAAATTATGAATTAAATATCTCAGCTTAAATAGTAATCTTTCAATTTGTGATCCATTTAAATGATTTCAGGTGAAAACTAACTGCAAGTCCTCTTGAACATTGGCTAAATACCAATGCCTTTGCTGAGTGGCATGCTTTCACGACAGATATTGTGCTCCACCTTAGAATGTGTAAACTGTCCTACATAACATACTCTAAAGAACATTACACAAGAATAGCAAATGAGTGAGTGCTTAAATAATGTTCATGGTTTCTACTACTAGGAAATGAGTATGCTGAAGTGGAGAATGACTTCCTTACCTTAATGTTGTTATTTATCTTCAAAATAACAGTCTACAGTGTACCATTTGTTGTGATCTATATATTAGTATATTCACCAATACTACAGTACTGAGCAAACTAGTCAAGCAATGGTTTTTAATTGCAACCAGCTTGCTCAATGGCTGATCAGAGAAGAAGTACAGATGGATGAAATTTAATCATAGTGTTTCTCTGTAAGTGTTTACTGTCTCTGCTAATAACTACAGTGCTCAATGTAAATATTAGCTGTGTTTAATCAAAACACTGCATCCTTCCCGGGATCTGGGTGAAGGGGGGAGGAGGGGGGGGGGAGGTGAGGGAGGGTAGGATAGACATTTTTATTGATTACAGAAAAATTTTTAGTGGTGATTGTCTATGACTCTATTAAACTGCAGATTTAACAATGCCAAGTGTGATTTCAAACAGTGTGACTTTAGCAATCACTACGTATCTTGTAGTTTTTCGTTTGTCACCCTGTTCACAAGAAATTATGCCAATTTGTTGTTGCAGCAGCAGTTTTGATCCTATTCAGCAGTCAAGATGGATGTGAACCCCAATGGAAGAGTGCCAAAATAGTGTCCTCAATCTTTTCTCTGTCTCTCACTACCACAGCCCTTGCTGTCCTGAAGGAAGGGACCAATCCAGTATCTTGATGCACATATTCCTAACACAACAGAAACATGGCAGCAGTATATATGTGCCTATCATTTGTCCCCATTTCTCAGAAGAATGCCCTCTTCTCTTCTTGCTGCCCAGTAGGCACTACAGTAGTTTACTATTTTACTACAGACAAAAAGGACTCATACTGATTTGGTGGTTCTACATTCAATTATACACAGAAAAACTGTTTTAATAGACTTTGAAGAATTCATATGTACATCTTTACTTAACCTATGGGACCAAATACATTAGATGCAGAAACACAGTTTTCTGCAATAAAAGAAGGGGAAAAATTGTCAAATTTCAAGGTCAAAAAGACATCTTCCCCAGGAATTTGGACATTTTCAGCTCAGTAGTCCTAATCCTATACTGGCTTCAGGTACACTTTACTTAACCAACCCCAAAAGACTAGATTTCAAAATACATTTTGTTCACCTATAGCTATTGCTGTCAACATTAAAAAAATAAAAACTCATAAGTATGCAGTAAGTCCATTAAGACATGAAGTACTCTAAGCAAACAAAGTGTTGTAATTGGAATTAAGGTAGAATAAGACCTTCCAAAGTTTATTTCCTGTTTTGCCACTGCAAAGAGTATTTGCAAGGCTATGTCAGTTATTTTTGTTGGTATTCAGCTAGATTTTCTCCAAAGTTCTGATTTCTCTTTTCTGTATCCTAATGTTACTGGATATTGTAGGAAAGAACTGTTGCCAAGAACGGTCACCTGGTGGCATGACATGCAGGTGAGCACAACATGCCTAGTTTCAATGGCTGTTCCACAAACCAGGTCATCTGGATCCTTCCCTCCACCACTAGTTTCTCTGAAATATGCAGATTGGAGTTATCCTTACAACATATCCTCCACTACAGTAATTTTCCTGGCCTCAATCTGAGGTAACCCACTGTCCCTGCTCCCTCCATCCAACAGTTTCCCATTCCTCCGTTCTGTTACCCTCTCCCAATTCATGTCCCCAGTGTGTGTCACTCTCTACTGGCACCCACAATCATGCATTACTTGCCTAGCCCATATATCTGTCACCACTCCCTCTCGCATTCCTAGCCAGCAAACTGACCAACCCCCTCCAAGGTACTAGCTAGTCCCCTCTAATCTCTCTCCTGGCCTCTCACCTCCCTCTACCCACCCCACACCTACCTTACACTACCCCACCACAACCAGTCCACCTGCCGAGAAACAAAGCATTGGCATTGTTAGTCCAGCCAGCACCATTAGGGGCAGAGGCATGTACATGCACGGCAAAAGTATTAATATTATTGGAATGTGAATTACTTTTTGTGAATGCTTTCAAGCTTTATGTCCCACAGATTGTTAGAAGTCTTGGATTTAATCATATGAATACATAATTTTAAACTGTTGAATAAAAAATTGTGACATCCACATCCACCTTAATAATATACGAGGTGCTTTGGACATACTATATAAATTTGTTTACCATATAGGCATCAGCCTGGCTTAAAAGTGCTAAGTGGATAACTATCACTTGTTTAACTTTAAATAAGTTTTGTGTTCTTCTTATCGAATTTAGTTCTTGGGGTGTTACACATTGTCTGTCTTATTGAATCAATTATGTGAAAAATTGCAATTTTGGAATCTTGCTTCCTCTTGGAAAAATCTGTGTACTGTCTCTTGATTAAGCATGCTATAAATGAACAGAATGAAATTAGCAGAATAGCTACTATTCTGAAAAGCCTGCTGCCTCCTAGTCATACTAAGCAGCTGCTGATTATATACTAAAGCTTGAGTGATATTTATGTGGGCACACTGACAATGAACAACGAATTATGGTACATTTATATACAAGCTTATTGAGGCCAATTTACAATGAACATTGTTACCTGCATCATCAATATGTGTTTCCAGTTCTTAAATCTAGATAATATGGTAATTTATGGAAAGAGTAGGTGACAAGACACATTTTTCATTATTATATGTATTAGCAGTTTCTTGTACTTTTTCTGCAAGCTGTTTGCAAACATCTTTGTACGCAGTACTTCATGACCATCACTGGACAAGGAGACTATGTCTGCAAGGCAATAGTTTTTGTGGAATGTGTTGCAATTATGTACATTGTAGTTAACAGTGATGTTATATTGATACAAATCCAATTTTTTTCTCCTCAAAGAATACAAGAAACTCAAAATTCAAATGAATGAAAGATTACTAATTAATTATTTGGAGTGGAATCCTTTCTTGATCTGTGAGCCACTTTTAACACAGCAAAAGCTGGTGTACGTATGCAGACAAATAAATAATTACAATTTCAGAAAAAAATTATGATTTATTCAAGAGAAAGAGCTTCACAAACTGAGCAAGTCAATAATGTGTTGATCCTCCTCTGGTCCTTATGTAAGCAGTTATTCAGCTTGGCACTGATGGATGGAATTGTTGGACGTCGTGCTAAATACTGCCCAGTTGGTGCATTAGATTGTCCAATTCCTGAGCTGGTTGGAGGGCCCTGCCCATAATGCTCCAAATGGTAGCAGTTGGGGAGAGATCTGGCAACCTTGCTGACCAAGGTAGGGTTTGACAAACATGAAGGCATGCAATAGAAACTCGCCATGCATGAAAAGGCAACAGAACAGGGTATAGAATATTGGTGATGTACACTGTGTACATGTGCTATGGATTACAACCAAAGGGGTCCTGCTATGAAAAGAAATGGCACCCCAGACCATCACGCCTGGTTGTCGGGCCGTATGGCAGGTGACAATCAAGTTGGTTTCCCACCACAGTCTGGGACATCACCAGACATATCTTTGCTTGTCATCGGGTTTCAGTTCAAAATGGAACTCAGCACTGAAGACAGTTCTACTCTAATCAATGAGATTCCAGGCTGAAGACGTGTTTGGAGATGCCCCAGACAGTGGTGGGATACCAACCTGACTATTGCCCACTATTTAGCCTAACAACCAGGAGTGATAGTTTGGGGTACCATTTCTTTTCATAGCAGTACGCCTTTGGTTGTCATCCATGACATCCTTCCACCACAATGGTATGTCGAGGATATTATATGCTCTATTTTGTTGCCCTTCGTGTCCAGCCATCCTGGGCTTACATTTCAGCAAGATAATGCCCAACCTCACACAGTGAGAATTTCCACTGTTTGTCTTCATGCTTGCAAAGCTGTACCTTGGCCAGAAAGGTCACTGGATCTGTACCTAATTGAGAATATTTGGGGCATTAGGGGAATGGCCTTCCAACTAGCTCAGGACTTTGATGATCTACCATGTCAATTGTACAGAATATGGCTTGACATCCCCCAGGAGGACATCCAATAACACAATGCCAAGCCAAATAATTGCTTGAATAAGGGCCAGAGCAGGACCAATGTGTTGTTGACTTCCTCAATTAGTGAAGCTCTTACTCCTGAATAAATCATCCAATTTTTTAAAACTGTAATCATTTTTTGTATGTAGACATACATTAAGTTTACCAATTTCTGTCCCATTTGGATAATTCCTTTGTGGTGCATCTTATTTTTTGGTCTTAAAGTATATTTAAAGACACTGACAGTCCTAGTCAGAAATCTAACATTCATCTCCTTCTGCAACTACAATAAATCACTCTTCTTAATCATGAATGCATCACATACCTTGGATATTCTTCAAATGTGATATGTGTTTTTGCTTTTTGTCTAAAATTTATACAGAGGTCATAGGAATGTTTCCTGTTTGGACACACTTCGTCACTAAGTATCAATAATTAACTATAAAAATACCTCAAAATGGTGCAAATTATGTAACATGAAACTTGACTGCAAACACAAAAGATGTATTATACTTAAAGAGTTAATTTAATATTCACATAAAGGACAGACCAAGTTCAAAAAGCAGCAGTATTATTTCAAGTGAAAGTGTTCCAACTATAGCTTATGTAATTTCAAATCTTTCTTATTCCTCAGCTTTAAATGCTGACATTGGGCTTCAGTTTCAACTATTCATATTAATATTGGGCAATGCAGCATACTGTGTGGAAAACATTTGTTTTAAGGATGTAGCTGCATGTGTCTTTAAAAGCATAAAGTTTTTATTAATAAGGTGTTTTTCCTATTTATTACTTACTATTTCCTCCCACAATTTAACCCTAGCCTTGTCTTTACAATTGGAACTTTACCTTTAAATTGCAACAATAAGAACTTTGGAAGCAAACTGAGCTCTCTTCATATGCAGCTACTGAGACAGCTCAGCCTTTGGATTCAGTTATAATTGATAGCCAGACTAATAAAGTGTTTTTGGTCCTATTTTGAACTATTAAAGCAGTACCAGTTAGTTTCTTTGTGCTTGGGCTGAAAGTCAAGTATCTAGTCCAATGATTTTGTAAATATTTGTTCCATCTGTTTGTATACACTGCAAATGTAGAACTGTGAAAATACGCAAAGAATTCTCACTCTCCTACAGAAATTCACACATATGAGTGTGTGATTCACCAGAAACAGTGTTATACTATAAAAAATAACAGTAGAAGTAATCTGGATGAATGGAAATGTTGTCAGAAGTATTCAAAAACTTTTTATTCAGTTAGCAAATTTCTCATACTCAAGCAGTAGCACCAGGATAAACAAGCTGTGTATTTTGGTGAGCTCAAAAAAATGTGAGTTCATAGATGAGCTGCCATGTTCCATTTCTTGTTTATGTTCTTATATACCGTTCACTCAACAGCTCCACTATATATGTGGTGACTGGTTAGCCTTATTCTTTTCACTGAAAATTTCCCCAATTATTAAATTTAGAAATATCCTTCTGAAAGTAACAGTTTTGTCATTGATCACTAACATGTTTTCATGATGCATTAAATATCTCCTAAATTTTTCACATTTTGCATTTTGTAACTAAACTGTTGTTATGTGCTGGTTCAGTGCAACCAAGCATGATTTGTTTCTTACACTGAAGCTAGATATTAATTCATTCTTGCATTATTCTTTAGAACACAATTTTAAATGCATTTTAGTTAACTTTAACTGTTATTTCATTTTTTAATGATTTCAAGTTTAAGTTATTTTAACAAAATTGGTGCTTCATTTGTTTGTGCATGGGGACTACAGTAGCTACAATATTGAGCAGTTAGTGTGTTCTTGTGCTGTTTAGTATATCCCTCCCCAACATATATACATACAATGGTGAGCCAAAATACTATACCATTCCCCATCACGAGACTGAATGCCACCTGGCGGTCATTCATTTCTGTGTCTGGTCAGCATTTCCAAAAAATAGCAGCTGCGATGGATTTGTCTTTTCCTTCGTAAACATCTTGTATTGTGCACGAGTTGTCCAGGAGGGGGCATACAAGTAGGTGGCTTAGATTTACTTCAGCCCTGCAGTCGCAAGAGGTGTCTGCGCTCACTGGAAGGATTCCCAATTTCTTCAGGTTGGTCTTGCATTGGGGGATGTCCACTCTTAGACAGTTGAGGGACCTCCACACAGGGTATTTGTAGGTCTGCGCCAGGAGCTAGTTCTTATTTTGGTGATTCGTCTTCCATGTTGCAAGACGAATTGCGTCTGGTGCTCCCTCCAGTGGTGCAGTCCTAGCAAGGTAACTGTTGCAGGATTTAAGGTGGGATCTTGCTGCCTGATGACCATACAGAGGATGTCAGCAGTCATTCTCCTGCTTTGTTCTCTCACTGTCTGCAGCAGTGGCCCTCCGGATATTGGGTGGGGCTATTCCAACAATCGGATACAATTTCTGCACTGGTGTTAGCTTCAAGTATCCTGAGATGATGCTTGCAGTATTGTTGACCGCCATATAAACTTGCTTAGCATGAGCTGAAGTGTTCTACACAGGAACAGCATACTCAGCAGCTGATACACAAAGCGCAAGTGCAGAAGTCCTTAAGAGGTGCAGGTTGGCTCCCCAGCTGCTGCCAATCAGCTTCTTAAGTATTCCATTGAAAGCAGTGACTTTCTGTTTCACATTTAGACATTGCTGCCTGTATGTTAGAGTCCTGTCCAGTATGACACCTAGATAGACTGGTGTTGGGCAATGTTTCAGTTGCTCTCCTTGCCATGTGATGTCCATCTTTTGCTGTGCTTCCCTGTTTCTAAAATTGAAGGCACTCACTTGAGTTTTACTGGGATTGGGCTTCAGGTGGTTGGCATCATAGTACTTGGAGAGTTCATCCATTGCTAGAGACAGTTTCCCTCTACTTCTTTAAATGTTGGCCCCTGAACAGCTACTGCTGTGTCATCAGCACAGATCAAGAGCCTAGTACTTGCTGGTATTGGCTGATCATTTGTGTAGATATTGTACAGTGCTAGAGCAAGCACACTGCCTAGGGGGAGACCGTCCTTCTGCATTCACCATCCACTCCTCTTACCCTGTAATGAAACTTGGAATCTTCTGTTCTGAAGAAACGTCGTAATAAGTGATGTTAGCTGGTAGCCCTTAGTAAGGTCATACACTTTCTTTAACTGTTTCCTATGATTCATGGTGTTGTATGTAGCTGTTAGATCAACAAAAGTGACTCCAGTAATCTCACCACACTCAAAACTGTCCTCGATGCGCTGGGTCAGATTCAAGATCTGGCTACAGCATGATCTGCCAGCCCGAAAGCCTGCTTGTTGTGGGATAAACTTTGCTTCAGGGGTGGCCCTGGTAAAGTACCAGCTGTTCTAATATATTGAACATGTGGCATAAAAGGAAGACAGATCAAACATTTTTTGGATCACTTGGTTCCTTCCCAGGCTTAAGTATTGCAATGACTGTGCCACATTCTGGGGATGTGTAGCCTGGCGACACATGTGTTAATTAGGGTTAGTAGCCACTCCATTGTTTTACAGTCAAAGTTCTTTATCTGTTCAACTCTAAGGTCATTGACACCTGCAGCCTTATGCATCTTCAGACTGCAGATGACAGCTTTGAGTTCAGCCATGGAGAAGGGATTCCTAAGAAAATAAAGCTCTGTTTCTGGTTTGCACGGAGAGCTTTTTGGGTGTCTTTCCTTTTATTTTGCTATTCTGTACTGGGTTGCCACTTTATCAGGAGTCACACTCAGGTTTTTAAGCAGTTTCCAGGCTTGTCTACCGTTCAGCTTCATGTCGAGATTCTCTACCAGGTTACTCCAATTGGCCTTCCGAGTTGCTGAAATGGTGTTGCAGCAATATTCCACCAACTTGAATCGTTTCTTCTGCAGATTGATCCTCTTCATAGAGTGTTTGGTATCTTTCTAACAACAGTTTGTCATCACTGGACATGCTAGGAACATACTGACTTTTGCATCCTCTCAGAATAGTTTTGCTCGAAACTTGTTGGACACATTTGATGAACATTTCATACATTTCAGGTTGAGGTGGGATGTTTATCACTTTTGAATCAAACTTGTTGCTGAACTTCTGCCATTCAGCTTTCTTCAAGTTAAACCTCCTCTTGAATGGTACCTCTTCAGGTGCTACTACAGGATTCACAGTGCATATAACAGGTCTGTGTTGGGTATGGGAGATGGGCTCTCCTACAGTCTTCATACATCATACAGCTACCTTTGAAGAAACAAAGATGTTGTCAGGGTTGTAGCCTCTTTTCCACCTGCCACTATTAAAAGAATGTGGGAGCTTCAGCTCATGGATCAGATGTAGGTCATGAGCCTCAGCCCATGTTTCTAGACTTGTTCCATTTGTGTCGGTATCTGGGTATCCCCATGATGTGCTTCTACAATTGAAATCACTTATGGCAAAGTTCACATCCTGATCATTGAAGTTGGCTGGTGTTTTAATGCTGAAATTGGCATTGGGTGGTTTGTAGACAGATGTTACACAGAAGAATGGGGTTCACACTAGGAGGAGCTCGACGTTGTTGTCTTCAGTTCGTGAGGCTGATGTGATATTCACTTTAGGTCTGGTAAAGATGGCACTGTCATATTTGTTATGTGTCCTTTCCAGTATTAATTCCATACCAGCAATTCTTGGACAGTTTTTTTTGTACTTCCCCTGTGTGTTTCCAGGACTAACAGAATGTCACGTATATTTTTGACATAAATTTACTACTAAAACTTCTTTCTCTTGGGAAAATCCCTTGATGTTAATGGAAATAAAAACAAATAGTCTTGAGAAAGACCAGTCGAAATGCAGTCCATTTGAATGGAGACCAGTTGTGAAAGGATCTGCTGTCAGTGCACTTCATAGCATCTTCTTACATTACCCAGAGTATACCCGACTGCTACTCATTTCTTGTTCTTCTCATATTGCAATATTCATAGACGTTCCTTTCATGTACCCCTGGTGGTGTTTCAGGCACATGATGTCATAATTGATTCAGCAGTTGGAAGAAGGAAATAACTCCATAAACCTGTTTGTTGGGAAATTAAAAAAATTAAAAAAGAACTGTATAACTTATGCATTTTTCATTGAATGAGAAATTATATTTTATTGCACATACAGAACAACATTTCCATCCGTTTGCAGTGTTCAGACAATTTCCAGGTATTTTGCTTTGGCTTGTAAAATTAAAAAAAATTGATGGATTTGTTTCCTTCTTCCAACTGATTGAAAATGTGACTAAAAGTAAAGAAGTAAGTCAATAATGCCTTTCAAATTTTATTCAAAATTGTAAAAACATAACACTATAGGTTATTGAAAAAATGTATATAGTTGAAAAGTTTAAAAGGGCATCAATTATTTGACCCCAAGAATGCGCAGAAAGTTTTACGGAAAAAACTCGGACACAAAAATCACTCATCATCATGATCAGCTGGATTTGAGATGGTAGGCCAGGTCATTAAGTCCTCGTAGAAGTCCTTCTTTTCTGTAGGTATGTGGGTGATTATCTTCTCTACATCTTACATTTTTTTCTCATTTATGGGCATTTTTCCTGTGTATGCTGTCTTTGTAGGAAGCGTTATTTCATCCAATAACTTTGGTTTTTGAAGGATGAATCTTGTCTGAATGATGCCATCAATGAATTCAGAGGCTATTACAGAACCCTTTGAATCAGTTGAATATTGAAGGTGTCGATGTTTAGAAATACAAAAGTTTGAGTGTTTGTCAGTACTTTTCGTTGATTTCTTGAAGAACTTTGGCCACCAATCCTTACAGTTCATGATTTGGTCTGAAGTCACCTTTTTCACAGAATATCCAGATTCTCTCGCTGTTTGTATCAACTCACAGTACTCATCCAGAGTGTATATTCTGTCCATTTTCATAATTTTATGCTTGGTGGTACCAAAGATCCTATCACACTGCAGGAACAAATGTCCACAAACAGGAAAATATTGGTGAATTGTAGCAAAACGGCAAAGTGTTACCAAGGCAAGTAGAACCCGATGACAGTATTATTTTGGTTTTGTCCACTGCAAGCGTTGCTAAAAGTGTGAAGTTCTTTAACAGTTGGACTTATGTCCTGAATCATCAACCAAAGTAGGTTACATACCTCATCAAGGCCTCTTTTAGCCACACCTTCTGGATATGCGTAGAAATTTGCTCATCCTGTTTTCACATCATGGATACAGAGAACGTACAACCAAAGCTTTCTTAGATAGAATGTCTCTTGGACCAAAATTTTTGGCAGTGGAAGATTTTGTATGTAGTCAAAGACGAGGCGCCCTACTTCTTCTTGTACATTGCACAGTTGCAACAATTCTTTTTGTCTGGAGTAAAATTTCTTGGCTCGATGTAAATGGACCATCTTTTCAGTGACTGGGACACATTTTGCAGGGTCGTAGAGAACTGGTGATTCGATCTTCATTTCCAATTCCTCACATGTGCTACAGACATCAATTTGGAGCCTCCAAAATCTATATCCATGGTTCTCATTATAATATTTCCAATAAAAATCGTATTTGACACTAAATGTGTAATGCGGATATTTCTAACAAAACAGGCGGTGCAAAAACTTTATGTCCAGCTCAGCACTTAGATATTTAATTTCCTTACTGCAGTAATGAGAATGGTGTATTGGGAACTCATTTACATGATCATCAATAGCACCTAGTATTTGTGGAGGTAACACATTACCCTGGTTCATATGTTTACCACGCATATCAACTGCAGATTTTCCAGAATGTTTCTTAGGGTTTTTGTTATCCGAACAGTGGCATTTTGGATCACATCATATTATCAGACCCATTAGGAATGTATCTTGTTCATTTTTGTTTTGTCCGTCATATAAATAATCTAGAAAATATTTCTTCTCTTGAGGATGGAAGTAGTCTGTACATTTCAACTTGCAAGAAAACGAAATGTTGGTGTTTGATTTTGCAGGACGTACTCACATATTGTTGACCAAGAAGATGCTGCCTCTTCTGTACTTCATGTTTATAGCAGTGAAATTTACGAACTCCATTTTTCCGCTTGTTTCTGAACAATGAAGCCACTTCAGAATCACTCTCAGAAATCGATGGCATTATATAAGTATGTTGTAGTATGAAGAAATTAGTGATTAGTAAAAGCTCTACATGAACATGTAATAACATTAACCAACTGTTTACAAACTAACTAGTTAAAAAGATATCCAGCAGATTGAGCAATAACGAACTTGTTCCATGCCCTGCTGCCGTGTCTTGGCCACATGTGGCAGTAGTTGGAAGACAGAAATAAATCCAGTCTTTGTTTCCTTCTTCCAACTTATGGAATATTCAGACCTGGTTTCCAAGGCTTGATGGGTTAATTTTCATTCCTTTCTTGTATTGTATAGTTGTGTGTAGCCTTTCATGACTCGAATTCAGCAAAATCTCGATTTATTATTTTCAGTGTTTATTCCCTTCTTCCAACTACTGATTCAATTAAAGTATATAAGTGGAGCAGAAATGAGTGAAGAATCATTCTAGCAATAACATAAGCCACAACTCAGGAAATCCACTGTCATAACTGACTTTGACAAAGGCCAGACTGTCATGGCCCAGAATCTGGGGATGAGAATCTCAGAAACAGTGAAGCTGGTCAGCTGTCATGTGCTAGTGTTGTAAGCATTTATGGAAAGCATTTCAAGGACACTGAAGCCATGAGTAGGTGACAAGGTGTTGAATGTACCCTCCTTATTACAGAGGTTTACCTGTACTGAATTGCAGAGTAGGTGGCAATCTGTGGTAGGTCTGATGACAGAGTACAATGCTGGTGAAGGAACAAGTGTTTTAGAGAAGACCATTCAGTGCACATTGTTGAACATGGAGGTCCACAGCAGATGACACACAGGTGTTACCACATTCACCCAATGGTGTCATCAATTTTTACAAGTGCAGTGGGTACTGGATCACTGAATTTAGGTCACAGATCAATGGAAACATGTTGCCTGGTCAGAATAATCATGTTTCTTGTCACACTAGGTTAATAGCCACATCCGGATATGGTAAGATCTAGGTGAACGGCTCAAATTACCCACTGTGCCATGGATGCAGGCCCTTGGTGGCACTATCATTCTATGAGAACATTCACCAGGTCTTCCAGGGGACATGTGATAGCAATCAAAGGTTGTGTACAACATGAACATTATTATGGTCCAACTGCAGCCCTTCATGTTTGATGTCTATCCCAACAGTAATGGCATCTTCCAGCAGGATAACTGTCCATATCACAAAGTCATATTCATGCTAGAGTGGTTTGAGAAACATGATAATGAATTCAAATTGATGTCTTGGTCACCAGGTTCACCTGAGTTGAACTTGAAACACATCTGGGATGCTATGGGGCACAACAAACTTTCAGCTCATAGTTCGAACGCATTGCGTAACCTAGGCATTGACAGCTAGTACCACATACCTATGGATACTTACCAAACACTTGTTGAATCCACACCATGCAGAATCAATACTATATTGCATTCCATGTTATTAAGCAGTTAGTCATAATGTTTTTGTCTCATCACAGAGAATTACTATTGTGTGATCCTTTAGCTTATCCATTCATGTGTGCATCAATTGCAGCCTCCATGCTTGCCCACATATTTCTGTCTGCCTGATGTCTGCTCTAATTATATCTCTGTTTTATTTGCACAACATGTATTTATGAAGAGCAGAATATTCTTAGAATGAATATTAAAGTTATGGTCAAAGAAATTTTGGGCTTGCAGCTGGCTGTTGTTAAATACACTCCATGATATTTTGACAGGGCATCTGCCAGTCATCATCAGGTGAGCCAAGAAAGACTGACAAAGATGTTCCCTATTCACAATTTATTAGTGCGCTGCATGTATTCTGCAGATGTGTCAAGATTGCATTGAAGGACTGACCAAAATACCTGGCAGCAGCATCCTTAGTTGTAGAAATGCATAACTCAGCTGGCCCCATGTTTGCAGCTTGCTGCTGCCATTGGCATATTATGTCATCTCCAATTAGAGCAAACCATGGAGATGATAGGGTTCCATGTGTTATGCAACTGGTAGCCACTATCACAGCTCAAATTTTCTGCCATGCAGATTTATATGGATTATTTAATAATACAGTCCCAAAAAGATGTTGTTGTGGCCAAAATTGCTTGGCTGTAAAATGCAAGCATGGTATTGATGTTTAGTGCAGCTTTCTTCCGTAGTGCGTGTGGTGTGGCCTATAGAAACCATGCTTCACTGGCAAGATATCCCCCATAAATTCCATCGTTCTGCTGTATTAAATTGTCCTTCACTGTTCCCAGAAGATAGGTGATCATAGATAGTAGGCAGAAAAACTCTTTCACCTGAAGCTTATGGAGAACGCTTACTATCTTATTCGAAATATTGCCAACAAAGGGAAGAAAAACTAGAGATTTTACAGGTATTCTCTACTCTTTATCCACTTTCTAGTTCTTAGTTTTAACTGATAGTGGCCTTTTAAGCTACTGGGCAGAAGATCCATGTCCCTTAATACTGTCTTTATGTGAGCAAGTTCTTGAGGCATATTATCAGGATGTGGGATTGTGTGAGCTCTGTGTGCAAATGTTTTAAGGATACTCATAGGTTGCAACAGGCGATGACAACTCAACAATTGTAAATACAAATAATTTTGCCTGGGTTTATAATAAACTGAATGCACCAGAGAGCCATCATTCTTCCATCTAACTAAAACATCCAGGAAAGGCAGACAACTGTCTTTGTCTATTTCCATAGTAAACCAGATGTTCTTATAAAAGGAACTGAGGTGATGAAATAAAACCTCCATTAATTTGCCTTCTCCATGAGGCCACATTATGAAAGCATTGTCCACACACCTCCAAAATACAATTGGTTTAAGGGCCACTGAGTCCAGGGCTCTGCTCTTAAAGTCCCCCATAACAAAGTTGGCCACCAGGGGAGACAGAGGGTCACCCATAGCATTGCATCAATCAGCTGAAAATATTCTTGGTTGAACATAAAATAGATTGAGAAAAGACCATGCTAAAACAAAGTGCTGGTGGCCTCCTGAAACTTATTACCAATTAGTACCAAAGAATCTACAGGAGGGACCTATGTAAAAACTGATACTATGTCAAAGTTCAAACTGCTTAGATGGAGAGTCCCCAATCTGTTGGTAAAATCAACTGAGTTACATGTATGATGTGAGCATTTGTCAGAAAGGAAGCAATGTGTTTGGCAAAATCATATGTACAAACACTAGTGTTGCTTACTGTTAGCTGTAAAGGCAGGCCTTCCTTGTGATTTTTAGGAAGGCCATGCAATCTTTGAAGTAAGCAACCATACGGTCTTAACCTGTTGATGGTCTGTTGAGGTAATGCAGACGAACTCAAGAGTGCAGAGGTTTTCTGTTCCTCGTGTCATGGGAGTCATAATCAATAATCCTATAGGCAGAATCATTTAGTAAATCATGCATCTTATCATCATACAACTACAAGATAACAGGACATTTTTTCTGCACATACAGTATTCAAATTGAATGTATGAATCAAATAAAATGATACACCACCTTAATTCCACAGCAAAATAACATTACAATAACAGTTGCCTAAAACTTCAGTAGTAGTTATTGCTATACTCAGGAAAGATTTGAAAAAAAAGTTGCATTGTACCTTTCCTAGCATAAGAGTATAATATTATGTCCAATATGTAATCACCAGCTGTCTCACAACATCTTCTTTGATTCAGTATTTGATATTTTGTTGTTCCCCCCACCAGAATTTCACTTGGTTTACTATAATTTTAATAACAGACAATAATTTATTATTAAATCAGAATAACATTTCATTTATGTTATATTCAACTGGACTACACTACGTAACTGATAGGTTCTTATTTTTTTAACAACAGTGCAGAGAATAAAAGTGTTTAAGATCAGACTAATTGTACACTTGGAGTGAGTTTAAAATAATTTTTAGATGGAAAACACAGAACATCAGTTTTTAATTTCACATTTAAATTACAATATACTGTTACAATTGAAACACATTTTCATACACAGGAAATAACAAAGAAGGCAGAATCTGTAACATTTATTATGCAGACAGCACTACAAACTGAAACTACAACCCTGTTTTCTCTGTTCAAAGATGAACAGCTTTTTCTTTTATTATTAATGTCTGTTCTTTTATTTTACTTTTATGGCTCTTATACATCACATACTTTGTCCTTTTATGTAATGTTCTGATACACAAAGAAATCTGAATGGAAAATGTAAGGGACTGAATAGCATAAAAAATACACACTGGGGTCCACTCAGTTTGGCACATACATTCAAACTCCAAGGTTTAGTTCAATGTTCACTCATAAAACATACGAAAATTTACAAGGCTATGCACAGACCTGAAAATGCAATTAATCTACATTAATATTCAATTAATACTCATAAAAATTAGTATACAAATTTTGAATGTTGTTTGATAATGTTGCTATGTTACATAATCTTGTGTGAAATGGGTGCAAGTTAAATTTTTAATTACAGTTTTAAAAAATTGAAAATGTAAAATATGTACAGCATAAATTTTAAAAAGCTGTAGTGTTTTGTCCAAAATAAATCATGCACAATGGAAGATTTTTGATAAAGCTGTGCAAAATGCATGTAAGTAGAGCATTACATTTCCTATTAGTTCATCTTATTTTGATTAAGAACAAGCAAACTGGTAGACTGATAAAGATAGAGTATAAAATATTTAAAAAAACTCCAGCCAAATGTTATGCAGCTTAAAAGGAAAAACTCCTGAGTGCAAATAAGCAATGGAAAAGTCTTATTGTGTTACTTTTTAGGTTTTGAAGTAGGTTTTGCAGGTTTAGGTTGTGGCTTGCTAGCACCTTCACCAGAAGCTGCAGCTTTTGCTGCTTTTCGTTTTGGAGGCACAGGAGCAGGTGATGCCTGCTCTGTGGAAGCTGTAGCTGCAGGTGGAGCTGCTTCTGCTCCTGCTGATTCCTTCACTGGAACTGCCGGACTTTTCTCAGCAGGTGCTTGAGGCTTGGGAGTTGCCACCTTAGCAGAAGCTGCTTCCTTTCCAGCTGACTGATCTTTCTCAGATGTCTTAGCTGGTGCTGTCTTACCCACATCAGGGGATTGTGGAACCAAGCTTGCAGTAGGAGATAAGGGAGGTGAAACAGTCTTTGAAGATGAATCCTGCTGCGTTGTTTCTTTTGTAGCAGCTTCCTTTGCTATCTTTTTAACAACTTTAGTTTTTGGTTTCGTGACTGAGGGTGCTGCTTCAGCTTCTGGTGATACAGATTCAGTTGCAGGTGCAGCAGCTGGTTTGGCTGGTGTTGGCGTTGTCACATCACCAGGTTTAACAGGTGCAGTTTCAGACTTTGTAGGAGCGTCTGGTGCCTTAGGCTTTGTCTGCTTTGCCTGTTTTGAGGTGGTTTTGGCAGTGGATTTTTCATGTGCAGCTTGACTGTCTGTGCCTTGTTCAGTGTCTTTCACTTTCTTAGTTGTCTTGCTGTCTGTTTCTGCTGTCTGAGTTGTAGGTAGCTTTTCTAAATTACCTGAGTCTTTCTCTTGTTTCGTTGTTGTCTGCTGTTTTCCAGATTTCTTTTCACTTTTCTCAGGTGATTCTTCAGCTTTAGCTCCCTTTAATTCTGGAGTAGTGGTAGCACCAGTGGCAGTAGTAGTAGTAGTAGTAGTAGTAGCAGCAGCAGCAGCAGCAGTAGCAGGTTTTGGAATCTGCTGCTCTGTCACAGGAGAGACCACAAGGGCTGCTGATGGGGATTGCACTGCAGATGGCGATTCTGGAGCTGGCATTGGAATAGGAGGTTTTGGTGGCTCTGGCATTTTTGTTGGTGCTTTCTGTTTTGTTTTTGGCACAGATACCAGAGCAGTGGACATTGGTCTTGTCAGAGTATCAATGGGAGAAGATGGAGGAGATGCCAGAGGGGGCAATTCAGCTGGTTTTTCTGCTGCTGCAGTTGGAGCAGAAATTGGTAATGGTGTAGAAGGCATTGTTGTGGTTGGTGGAATTGGTGGTGATGGAATGTGTGCACCTACAACTGGTTCTGTAGGAACTGATGGTGGCACAGCTCCTGCTGCTGGAGGTGATGTTACTGGGGAAGGCTGTGTCAGAGTTGGTGTCACTGGAGTTTGTGGACTTGCAGCTACTGGGACAGCTGGTGCTGGGGCAGACTTTGTTGTCTCTGTTTGGGGGACTGCAGGAACTGATGACTTTTCAGTAAGTTGGGGTACTTCTGTAGGGACTGCTGCTTCGGGGACTGCTTCAGGCACTGGTGCTGAGGGTTTTTGAGTTATGACTTGCTCTGGTGGAGTTGGAGTTTTTGGAACAGGTGAAGTTGTAGGTTGTGTTCTGGCTGTAGGGGCTCCTCCAACCACTGGTTCTGGAAGTTTCTCAGTCATAACTTGTTCAAGCGGAGTTGGAGCTGTCGAAACAGGTGAAGCTGGAGGTTGTGTTCCAGCTGTAGGGGCTGCTCCAACCACCTGTGCTGGAGGTTTTTGAGCTATGACTTGCTGTGGTGGAGCTGTAGCTGTAGGAACAGGTGGAGTCAGAGGTGGCATTGCAACTGCAGGGGTTGCTTCAACTGCTGGCATTGGAGGTTGCTTGGTCATGACTTGCTCAGGTGGAGTTGGAGCTGGAGCTGTTGGCATGGGTGAAGCTGCAGGTGGTGTAGAAGAAAGTATTTTATCTTGAGGTGGTGCACCACTCACAGGTGCTGGTAGAGGGGCAACTGGGGGACCTGTTGGAGGTGGAACAGGTGGTGGAGCAGTTTGTGGCTGAGTGATAGTTGGCTGAGGTTCTGTAGGATGCACAGTGGGCTCTACTGTTGCAGGAACAAACTGGCTTCCTTGTGTGGCACTTACTTCAACTGGTGGCTTTGCTGCCAATGGTTGTGCTGGAGTTGGCAATATAGTTTGCTTTGCCTCTGAAGGAAGGAGTTCTGGGCCCACTGGCTCTGCAGTGGGAGCTGTAGGAGATGTTGGTGTAAGAGGGGACAATTCCTCGACCTGCTGCACTGGTGCAAGATCAGGTTGGGGGGCCATTGCCACAGAAGGTGATTTTGCTGGTGTTGTTGTCAAAGGTTCCTTTGTGGAAAGGTCTTTATTGTCAGGAGCTATCACTGCCTGAAGAACAGATAATGCTGGAGGGGGGGTAGCTTCTGCTACAGAAGGCACTGTAGGAATAGCAGGAGTTGGTGATCCTGGAACTGCAGGAACAGTGGCACCAAGGGGAGAGCCAGCAGCCATTTCTGCACTTAATGAAAACTGAGCTGATGGTGCTTGAGCACTAGTCACAGCTGCTGTTGGAGTGATTGTGGAAGTGTCGCTCAGTGTCTCAGGAGGCACAGGGGGACCATGTTGTTCTTGTTGTGCTGGTGGTACAACTTCCTGGTGTTCTTCTTCTGTAAAAAAAAAAGAGTAATATTATGCATGGTGATTAAAAAAATACTTTTACATACATAAGGAAGAGTTGGATTTAGCATCTCATCAGTGATAAAGTAATTGGAGGTACAGGACAAGCTCAGATTGAAAAAAGACAGAAGAAAAATTCCTTTTCAGAGAAATCATTCTAACATCCACCTTAATTGGTTTAGTGCAACCACAAATAACCTAAAACTGATTTTGCATACACAATGGTTTTTATTCTGTGGTTTCATATCAAAAGAAGTATGGGTGAAAGTTAAAGAATTTAAAAAAATGAACAATTAATGGTAAATATTTTATGATAATATCAAAATTAATTCTTTCTTTCTTTTCCCTTTCCCTTGTCTCATTTTTCTATGGGTTCAGCATTAGTATACATCATTTTTGGGAATGTTAGTGGTGTTTGATGGCTGGATGCTCTTCCTAATACCACCACTCTCTTAGGGAAGGAATCTGTGTAATCCATCTGTTTATATCTAGTGCAGATCTCACGTTCAAGTCTGATACTGTTTTCTGAGTGTTGCTGTACTGTGTGTTTGAGGTGAGACATGAATACCAGTCTGCTATTTATGTAGTTGGATGTGGGAAACCATTTACAACCCACATCCCAGCTGGCTTGGTCCACAGCCTCAATTGTTAATCCCCAAGACAAATCAATCTGGGGCTCGTTCACATACCCATGTTTCAGAAGCATGTGCTTTAGTGCTCTTGGCTATCCAGGTGGATTCAGTATAGAAATTGGTGTTTCAGTTTATTTCATGTGTTATGCCAAAAAACTTTATCTCTAAAACCAAAAGTTTGTTAATATGTCCCATAACATTTTTGTGCAGACTAATAGTATTAATTTTTCTCCTTTGGAAAAGTATACCTTTTTAGCTCCTGACCTGTGGCTTTAACCTTCTTAGAAATGTTTGCAAGTTTTTTAGACAAAGTATGTCCACACAGTTTCTCGTAATTAAAATAACCAAGTTGAAATAATGAAGGGAATTTCTTTCACACTTAAAAATTAATTATTTATATATCCAAAATAATTTTTTTTGGCACATCTCATATTAAAATTATATATGCAGTCACATCACATGGAGTCTGAGTCTCTGTCTTCAGATTACAGAACAACAGCAACCATATCTCTTTACTTTTTATATCATAGTCAAAAAGAAAAAGAAAGAAGTAAATGATGTTAACCAACTCTTTTGGATATAATTAGAATGTATTTTTACCTGTGCAGCTGATGCAAAATTAAATCTTAAAAATTCTAGATAATTCTCTTCTTATTGACAATCACTTTAATCTTTAGATGTTTTATTGCAATGATCCTATTTATAGAGAATAATTGTAATGTGAAATTGCTACTATAGCAGAGCACTTATTGAAGGAAACAGCAAAAACATTAATTATCTGCAAACAAAGAGCAGTTACAAATTTTTTCATAGGTTCAGATAATAGCTGTGGTATTTTATTTCACAGTGAAATTTTTGCTGCCTTTAAACCTGTGTAACAAATGCAACTTAACCTGACCTCATTCTCCAATGTAGTGCTTGTTATCATATTGTTTGCAATAAATATCTTTCATTGAAAAATATTTATTAACAAGGTGTTTAACTGTATCAAAGGAAAATTCTATAGAGAAAATTAATAAATATAGGATAGAACTGCTGGCCATAAAAAACAGGCAATGAAGCAAGAAAAAATTAGCCTGCTGGCATTTGCAGTGATTTTAACAAGGTCTTTAATTACTTAGATTGAAAAATTCCACAATGGAAACTAGAAAGTTATACTATTAATTGCATTCCCCTTATATGCTTAACAACATAAGTAATGGGTCTCCCAAAGGACACTGAAAGATTATTCAAAAACTTTGATGTTTGCCAGTGATACAAATTTGCTGATAAAGGACATTAACACATCCATGTCAGACATAAGCAGAAAAATGGAGTAGGTTTGTGGGAACTTGACTAATAAAACTGCTGCCATTAGGCAAAAATAACTTTATGGTTCCAGGCAGCAGAGTATTCTGTTCTCTGACATTGAGTGTGACAGTCACATTTATGTAAGCTGTTATACATGGTAATAAATCACTGTTCACACCAACTGTATGTGTACAGATTATGTTCTTTTCCCACTGCCATAGCGAGGAACTACAGGTTTATCATTGGTTCGCAGCAAACAGCTTAACACTTAATCATACGGAAGCTTATATTATGTAATTTCAAACAAATAAAATTTACCTTCAGGTACCAGAACTAGAGATTAATTGACAAGGACTAAATGAAACATCATGTGTGGAATTCCTAGGTATCCAGATGGATAAAAAACTGAGAAGTTAATTGAAAGGCTTAGTTCTGCCTCTTTTAGAAATCTCTTTTCTTTGTGTTGACCTGCAGATGGAACTGGTAGCATACTTTCACTCAGTACTGTCCCACTGCATAATCATCTGGGTCAAAAGGTGAAGAAGTATTTGTTCTACAAATATATGCAGTAAGAATTTTATGACAAATTACTAAAAGGACATCTTGTAGAAGCCTCTTCCAAGACCTTGAGACTGTTACACTCATATGGCATTTTATTTACTTCACAAAGGTATTTGTTGTTAATAATAAAGATTGAATTTAGGATTAACTATGAAATTCATCACTACAATACTAGAAATAAAAATAATTTTCATCTAGGTTATGGAGCCCTGTATTGCACTCAGAATAGTTTTATATTCTGGTGCAAGGTCTTTAACAGGTTCCAATAGGCATCAGGCAGGCAACTGGGAATCTCCTAACATTGAAAATCAAGTAAAAGGGTACCTTATTAGCCTTTTCTTGTATAATTTATCAGAGTATTTTGACTCAGGAATCTAAATACTGGCTAACATTAATGTTCACAATATACAGATTTTTAACTTTTCCAGCATATACATGATTAATAGAAAATAGTTGATAGAAACATCATCTGAATGGCATCAGAGGCAGAGCAATGGCTAGTGTCAGAAGCTCTCAGAGCAATGTGGAAGCTGAGAAAATGGTCCAGACATTCAAACAGCAATAGGTCAGATAATGGAGGTTGACGGCAGGGTGGCAGGGGGGCATCCTCAGATGCCACTCAGACCTTTCTCCCCAGCGTGTGTCACACCAAACCAGTTAACAGAAGGAGATTGACCAAGGTGTTGTATGGGTGGCAACCCAGAACTCCTCTGTCTGCTGCTCTCAGACCCAAACACATACTACTCCATTCATATCACCTGTTTCCGATTAGATCGTCTCCTACATGTATGTAGTTTCAGGATAGTGGCCCCATGGGCTCTTGCCATGATGGAGTTCATTAATGGCCACCTGATGTGGCTACCTGAGATGATGTCCATTGATGCCACTATCTCTACCACCTTCAGTTCAACTAGAGCTTCTTTCACAAAAACTGGATCAAGAACCACCACCCTGGGTCCTGCTTGGTCTTTGAACATTGTCACTGTGTATAGCCAACCAGATGACTGTTTCATACTGCCCTCCATCCTCTAATCTCTTCCAAGATTTGGCAATACAGGGCAAGTGTTGCATATAAGACCAGATCCCTGCCACCCATGACCATGTAACTAAAACTGAGGATGCATTTAACGCCACCAGTGCTGTCCTGCCAGACTCCACCCTCTTGCTAACTCAGACAACACGGGAAGGGTCATTTTTTGTCCCTGTGCGTTGAAATGGGGGGGGGGGGTTAAAGCAAGTAATATAAATATTCAGTTTCCAAAGACGTTGATACAACTAGGAGTGATAACTCACCAGAGATAAGTGCAATGAAAGGCAGCCACATGTAATTCCATGCTCCATCTCCTTGGAATGTGCACTGACAACCAAGTATGGATAAATAATCAGCACCAAAACTAACATTTAACTTGTTTGGTTGCCACATCAGTGCTGCCTTGATTCTGCAAACAAACTCTCTTTGGATTATTTGTATATTTGTGCTGCTTACTTGTCTTTTCTGTTGACTGGATTTTAGATGTTACTTCAATGTTGTTGCATGGACTTGTACACTGGTGCTCACTATCAGAGTATTCAGTGTGTTCTTGTGATGTCATTCTGTATAATTTTAAACAATCAATAAATAGCAGCTTAGCACTGACAGAACAATTCTGTAGTGTAGGGCTACAGTTTATTTACATCTAAAATTAACTGAAGCCTTTGAGTGCCCACATTATGCACAGAGGCCACCTTATAAGGCATTAGGGTAATCATTTGGCCGCCACAATAGACTGAGTCACTAGCCAGCCCTCCAAGGGTGCCTAACAGTACTATCTACCACGGTGAGGGAGAGGGCAGTAGTGAATGGAGACTGGGTCGGTTGGTTGTCATAGCTCGTGACCTGTGCACCTTGTATGCTAAATGCTGAATATGTATTTTTTCATTTGTTGATGTTAACTTAACTGTAAATAATAAGTGATTAACAAACACCTGTTGACATTCATAACAATCTAAATGTATCCAAAGCATTATTTAGTCCTTTTAAATTCTGTCCCTCTGGTAATATTACAATTAACATTTTGGTCCTTCCAGGTTGGACTGAGGTGGGTTCAATGAAGTAATGTGCAGTGGTAGCCATCCATTGGTGAAATGGCAGTGGCAAGTTGCAGCAAAGCAGTTGGAGACACAGCCAGCAGCATCAACATATGCCTGGTCTGGCCATTCCACTACCTGAATTCCCACTTATTGTAATTGCTGCTTCTGCTGTTACTTGCCACCTCTAACTTTTCAAGCTGGATGGAGGAACTACACACTTGGCTGTGAAAGCAAGCCTCACATAGTTGTTAAAGTTTGCAAACAAATTCGACATAACAGGCAAATTGGACACTTTGGATAGTATTGTCATGATAGAAGAATTGTCAAAGATCATGGAGAAGTATGAGGATGTGCAGTCACAGGTTTAATTGTTTGAAGATGTAGAAGAACATGCTGATGATAGAAATATCTTTGAAAATATGGTTTTTGAGGTTTTGAAAAAGATGGGAGCAATCCAGAAGAATCTTGCCAATGCAGCTGACAGGGTTTCGTCAGATGCTGGATTAGCATCAAGTGCATCAAAATGTAGTTTCAAGCTGCCCACCACAAAACTGCCATCATTTAATAACGACGTAATGCAGTTCAGGCATTTTTACAATACGTTTGTGAGTCTCATCATAAATAATGAGGAGTTAGAGGACGTTGCTAAGTAACATATTTGCTTAGTTCACCTAACAACTCATCTTCCAGTCACTAACACCAACCTTAAGGTAGGTTTCGGTTTGGTCTGTAACAGATAAAACAATCCTTGACTGACTGCATTGGCACATTTGAAGAGAATGTTAATGCTACCATGCACAAGTGAACTTCCTGCAGTGCTGAATAAGGATTCTAGAAACATGTACGCATTGATGGCATTACAGCTAGATGTCTCGCTGCAAGATATCATTATATCACAGTTTCTTCTAGAAAGGGTTGAACCATCTACAAGAACATAATTTGAAGGCACCTGAGTTCAAACAGGTTTCTGGCATTCAAAGAAATGTGTGTTTTTCTCAAAAACAAGTGCAAATCATTAGAAATCATCAAGACTACAGTACCATAATGTCACATTGTATCTAGTAATAAAGAATGGAGTGCCTCCAATGGCCGGCAGTTTGAGTCTTCGAGACAAATTTACGTCACTTTTAGTGCTGCATGTGTTATGTGCAACCAGCCTTTTGCATCGCATGAGTGCAACAAATGCAGGCAAACTGCATGTAGTGAATGCAAAGCTGCCTGTGACGCACAATGGCGTGTGTTACAATTGACTGAAGAGTGATCACAGGGTTTCTAACTGCAAACCCATTAATTGTCATAGTAGTAGAAAACAACACAACACATTACTGCATGCAGAATCGCAGCACACACAAGATGGAAGAAGGGAGGATTCTCCAAGTGGCATGCAACATGAGCAAAATGACAAACATCAGTCAAGTACATCGAGTTATTGTTCACTGAAGATCAGCCCAGGCAAACAACTATTCCTTGTGACAATGAGAATAAGTTGCAAGATGGCAGACCTTTCATATTCTATTAGACTCTGGGTTGCAGTCATGCTCCAAATCAGAAACAGGTGCACAATGCCTCAGAATTCAAAGGTGGCACAGCCAAGCACTGATTCAAGGAATAGGTGCAACCCTCTCAGAAACATAACATCACTCTCTGTACAAGTGGGCCCCTCCATAAGCAACTTTTTCCTGTAAAATATTTAATTTTGCTGGAGGGAACTGACATTTTGCTAGAACAAATAAATGATGCCAGCACATGGAACCTGCCAAATATACAACTCACTGATCCAGAGGTTTGGTTCACTGGCATAATTGATGTATTGTAAGGTGCAGAATTTTGTCCGTACATTCAAAGGCCATGAACCATCTCCATAGGAACTGATCATCTCACACTTCAGGGAACATGACTAGGTTGGGTCCTATCAGGCCATTATCAAAGGTACAGTCCACCAGTTCATCCACAGTGGTTCCTCACATCAGGCAGTGTAAAATCCAGCACTGACATTCAAACATATTCAATTCTGGAAGACAGGAGAATTAAATGAAGTTGTAATGATGAAAGAAGAGAAAAAGTAAGAAACACACATTGTGGAATACATGACTGAAGATTCCAAAGGCAAATTTGCTGTCCAATTCCAACTCATGAAGAGCCAAGTCAGTTAGGGAATTCTTTCCACAATGCATCAATTGGTTTTCTTAGACTGAACGGAGAAAATCAAGACAACCTAAGTTTATGGAAAGCTGCTGAGTTCATGAAGCAATTTGAAGATGTTTATGAGGAACAGTGTGTCAGAGATACAGAACATTTCATCAGCTGTGGTATGGAACCCTGTACTTAAAATGGAGAATCCAGCTCATATAACATCATGACAAGTGTCGCCTGCACACCTAGAAGAAAACAGCCTGTGGAAAGAGGTGCCAGCCTTACTTAAGACATCATTTCATAGCTTCTGTCAGATACCTCCAATGTTTCTGTATTTGACAAGATGCCAGAAGAAAGAGCTAAAATCCTCTGTCACTTTAGCAGAACAATTCAAGGCAAAGAAGGCATCAGTTCTCACTTCAGCATCACCACATTTTGGTGAATATGGGAAGCAGAATTGACACCCTCCAAACACAACTTGTGGCAAATGATGGGAACAGTGTGTGCAACATTCGATGTGCTGACAACTCTGACAGCCCAAATTGAGGCTTGCTTGAACTCTCATGCCACTATGTTGCAGTCCTACTGATCCCCAAGTCTTCACCCCAAGTCATTTCCTGAGTGGAACCACAATCACAAGTATCCCTCAGCCAGATCTTTGTGCAGCCAGACTGCAATTGCTCACAAGATGGAAACTACAGCAGCAAGGATTCCAGGTCTTACAAAAACACTGGTCATCTGGCTACCTACATCATGTGCAGTCATAGTAAGAGATGACAACCTGCCCTCCTTGTACTGGAAGCTGGACATCATTGAAGGCATGGTGGAATGCTGCAAGTGACTATTCACACACCACAAGAGGTTTTCAAAAGATCCATCTGCAAGCAATTTTCTTTGCCGAGTGTAGACTACCTGCCATCCTTATGCTCAAAACTGCGCTGCGCATGATCACTATTCACACAATGCAAGCTATGCCCTTTACCAGGTGTAGTGATACAAATGTGAACAATATATTAGTTGTTTCATTTTTTTTTTTTATTTTTTTACCTTTAAATTTTTCTTTGTTCTGTGTGACTCAGACTCAGTGTATTTCATCATTGTTTTATATTTCAGTGTATATAATTTTTTTTTGAGTGTGTGTGTGTGTGTGTGTGTGTGTGTGTGTGTGTGAGAGAGAGAGAGAGAGAGAGAGAGAGAGAGAGACAGAGAGAGAGAGAGAGATCATGATTTTCAGGAACCAAACACTATTATCAACAGTACCTAGTTGAAAGACACAATGTTTTGTGTATTTACTTGTGTTCTTTTCTGCGCTTTTGTAGGCTTTGTGCTACTTGCATTACTTTGGAAAAAAGTCAATATTCCTTTGGTGACCAGTATGTTTGGTCACTATATTGGGCTGTCACTAGGGAACACTGTCCTCTCTGAAAGTATTTGTACCCGAGAGACAATGACAGGAGGCTACCCTTCCAAGGGTGCCTAATGGTACTATTGCCACTGTGAGGGAGGGAATGATAATGAATGGAGACTCGGTTGGTCGGATGCCATAGTGCATGGCCTGGGCACCTAATTGTGAAAAATAATTGATTAACTAATACCTGTAGATGTTCATTACAGTCTGAATGGATCCAAATTATTATGGAATCCTATTACATTCTTCGTCTTCTGGTAACATCACAGTTTACATCTTTGTCTCTGGATGCAAACAGTCATGACTACCCATATCTAAAGCAACCATATTCCAAATGGCATCAAATAGAACACTTAGTAAATAACCATGAAATGTTGTATTGATAGGGCCTCCCATGGTCACCTGGGCAAGTCTTTTTAGTTGATGCCACTTCCATGACTTGTATGTTGATGAGGATCATATGATGATGAAGATAATACAACACCCAGTCCCTGAGTGGAGAAAATCTCTGACCCAGACAGGAATTGAACCCAGGCTCCTCACATGGGATTCTGCTGTGCTGAGCATTTGCCTATGGAGGTGGATAGTAAATAACTGTGATCTGTCTGTTCTCAAGCTTTTTCTATTCACATACTGCAACATATTCAAAGCTTTTGATGTCTTACCTTCAAGTTTTTCGGGTGATGCACAATTGTAAGTTTTTCCAACAAATATAGAGTGCTAGCAGATATAGAGCTCAGAGGACCGATCATGAGTCGCGTTCAGATAGCTCTGTTCCCTGTTGGTAGAGCATTTGCCCATGAAAGGCAAAGGTCCAAAACACAGTTTTAATCTGCCAGAATGTTTCATATCAGCATACACCATTCCACAGAGTGAAAATTCATTCTGGAAACAATAGCCCAGGCTGTGGCAAAGCCATGTCTTCACAATATCCTTTATTCCAATACTTCTAGTCCCGCAAGTCATACAGGAGAACTTCTGTTTTGGTAGGAAGACAGAAGATGAGGTACTGGAAGAAGTAAAGCTTTATGGATGGGCTGTGAAGTAACCAAACTTTATAATCATATGATGTTGGAAAAAGTAACAGGTTTTCCCTTTGAAACAAATTGCCTAAGTAAATTCTGGGCAGAAACAGTGTCTGCTACAGTCTATCTAATCACAACTGCTCTCCAGCTAAATCACTCAAAAGTATGAAACAAACTTAAACAGACAAGAGGTTTCATATTCAACACCTTAAAATAGTTGGAAGTAAAGCCTATATTTACATTTCAGGAGCAGCAGATGAAAATGGAATAAAAAAGTATAGTATCTTAGTTCAATACTGTGAAGTATTTTTAAGCTATACTCAAATTATTCAAAACCCATTGAGAATAGGTATTTTCTCACAGCTAAATGTTATGCAAAAATCAAAAATACTGCACCCTTTGCTATGATTAAGGAAGCCTCTAACTCATTGTAAATCACATGCTGATCATTCAAACATGTCAAACACAGCATCAATGATTTTTGAAATAACAATTGAATTTGATCAACGTTCATGAAATTCACCACTGTATGACCATGACAAAATTTTGCAAACCAATTTCAGACACCTCTCTGATGGGGGCTGATTACCAAAACTTTAGCAAAACAATTCAGAGCGTTGTTGCTGAGTTAGACCTTTACAAAAATTGTAAAAAATCATCTAATGAACACCTTCATGTGAAAATTATGTTTTTTCACTAAACTGTCTTCATTGAACTCTCATTATAAACTAAGTCCTCAATCAAATTCTGAGCTGCCATTGTTCAAACAATAACAAATTTTAGAACATTAGTAGTCTCACATCTCTATAGTAGTTGTTTGTAAAGACTTGAAGAGGTGACCCTCAAATTCATCATCTTTTTATGCTATTTTTTCTTTTCTTTATTATTATTAAGGAACCCACTAAAACACAATCAATTTTCGTTGCATATTTTTCTGTCTCTTTCTTTTTCCTTCTCCAAAAGCTTCTCATATATTCACTGTTTCTTCTTCCTCCCTCCTGTCCAAGTTTTTCCTATTTTCTTCTCTTTTGGTGTTTGCTGAAATTTCTGTTTTCTGATTTTCTCTCTATTTTGTCCTGTCTGTCATAGCTTCTGTGGAGACGTTAGTTTCTTGAGATCTTTCTTGGTTTCCTTTACCCAGGTGGTTTTTCACTGTATTAGTGATCACTATGTTAAAAATCTTCTTGGTCAAGTCTGTTTTCATTCATCATATGTGTGTCTGTAGAACTTGGTCCTTACTTCCTGATAATGTTTGTAATCATGTCTGCCCATTCATACAGTTCTTTTGTTGGTCTTTTTATCCAGATATCCTATTTTGGAACCAGCTCATAGATCTTTCTCAATGCTTTCGCCTTTTGTTTTTCCATTTCCTCGATTTTGATTCTTCTCTCAATTACTGTTGTTTCTGAGATAAGACTACTGTACTATAGTGTCTAAATTTGACATTGATGGAGAATTTCTTTTGTTGCAGGGGTTTCATGCAAGTCTGTCTGCTTTTTGTAGTATTGTGATCCTTTCTTCATTGAATGTCAAGTTCAGTCCATTTTTCTGTATAATCTATCCCAGCTTTTTGAAACAGATTTGTAGTCCTGGTTTGGCTGAGATTTCATTTAGCGTCTCTAGAGATTCTTTTCTGTTACTTGTTGTGATGGCTACATCATCAGCAAAGATCAGACATTTTATGTTGACAGTTCTATTCTTGGGTCTCCACATCTTTACCCGTTTACTTCTTTGTCACATTTCTTGATTATTTTCTCCAAAACTGAGTTAAAAAGAATGGGTGACAGGTCATCTCCTGTCTTGATTTTGAATTGTTCCAATATCTCTCCTATGAACTTCACTTTGGAAGGTGTATTTGTTAATGTGTCCTGGATTAGCATTCTCGTCTTGTCCACCTTCATTTCTTCCAGAGTGTTGAAGAGTGTTTCTTTATCTATGGAGTCATATGCCATCTTGATGTTTACAGATATTCTGTTTCACTTTTTTCTTTATTATTTTGAATTTCAGCCTACTGTTTTTTCACTACAAGGTTTTGACCTGAATTTACATTTACATTTGCATACACTGTACAGTTTACTAATGTTTGTAAATGGAATATTATGATGTAGTTCAACTGATATTTCCCATGTATAATTTCTTCCTTTGTGATTTTCAAAGAAGGTCCTTGTTACAATCAGCTGAAATATATAACATGACTGTGAAAGCTTCTTTTGCCTTTACTTTGTCCCCAAATCACAAATTCTCCAGTAATACAGCCATTATTTTTCTCTTCTACTATAACATTCCAGTTGTCTAGGTCTATCAGATTTTCTTTGTGCTGAATCATCAGCTTTTGACATGAGCATATATAACTGTTGAGTGTTGTTTCATGTGGGCTTTCTTTCAGCCCTTGGAAACATAATTTGGACACAATGTTGCTCATCACAACTCTCTCCATTTCATATTCCATGTTTTTAAAGTGGCAACATGTTGCATCAGCCACTAATGGTGTTGTTCTTCTTGTTGTTGTTAGCTTATAATTACCTTAATATAAATCTTTTTCCATTTCATTTCACTGACCCCTGTTCTTCATTGTCCTGATAAGTAACACCTGAGATGTCTCCAAACAGAGATCCAAATATGGATTTAGTTTCTGTCTGTGATTTCTTTTGTTAATTTCGTGGTTTTTATGAGAATTTTGTACTATATAGAAAATTTTATGAAGAAACTTCTGTGTATTTAATGTGGTGGTTTCATTTTTCCTTCTCCATCTGCATCTACATGCCCTTGTTCATTGCTGGTATTTTCACTTTTAGGGACAGATCTAATCAGAAACTCAGTTCACCTTGTTTGTGTTTTGATGTGCAGACAAAAATTCTAATATGTTATGCATACTTCCCACCCTTATTATCATTCAGGATATTTTGCTGGGTAAAACAGCAAGAAAGAGTAAGTATTTATTCTGAGCAGAGCAGTGAGAATATGGTGAAGTCAATGGCAGTAAATCACACAGGTGCCTGTCACTCTTGTGCCATTACATGACCACATTAAAGCATCTACAACCAAGTATCTGGTGAAATGTGATGAATGTAACCGCTACATAACACGTAAAATAATATTCATTGACACTTTGTATCTTCTCAGTGACTTAGAGGGATGTTTGATTATTCTTTCGTCACAATTACAAATAAAGGAGACAACTCATCGAAAGGCAGAAGCACTGCATCATCGATAGGCACACAAACTAAAGGTATGGAGCTTGGCTAGCTTTTGGAATGTACTTACTTTTTCTAGCTGTAGAAAAAACATGCACACAACACACAGTCATTCACATGCACATGCACGTCTCCCTATATTGTGCTCAGTTGACTGCCAGCTCTTTACTGGCCCACAGTGGGTGGACTGGGGTGAGGTGGGGGTTTGGGGTGGGGTGAAGAATGGAGAGAGAGATAGAGGGGAGGCAGAGTAGGGGTTGGGAGGGGGGAGTGTCTAGTGGCTCATGGGAGAGTGGGGAGCCATCTGTGGACTAGCCAGGGTGCAGGTAGGATGTGCAGTAAGGATTGCTCCCATCTGCGTAGCTCAGAAAAGCTGCTGGTGGTGGGGAGGATCCAGATCACACAGGTAGTGAAGCAGCTATTGAAATTTTGCATGTTGTGCTATGCTAAATGTTGTTCCACTGGGTCATCCACCTTGTTTTTGGCAACAGTTTGGCATTGACCACTCATTCTAGGTAAACAGCTGGCTGGTTGTCATACCAATGTAAAATGCTGTGCGGTGTTTGAAGCAGAGCATGGCTGCTTTCACAGGTGGCTCTGACTCTGATGGGCCATGATAAGCCTCTGACGGGACTGGAGTAGGTATTGTGTTGGTGGATTGGGCAGGTCTTGCATCTGGGTCTTCCACAGAGATATGACACCTGTGGCAGGAGAATGGCATAGGGATGGACTAGGATGTGGAGGTTGGGTGGTTGGCGGATCACCACTCTGGGAGGGGTTGGGAGTGTCTATGGTAGGATTTCCCTTGTTTCAGGGCTTGATGATAGACAGACAAAGCCCTGACAAAGGACGTGGTTCAATCATTCCAGTCCAGGATGGTACTGGGTGTCAAGGTGGGGCACTCCTTTGCAACTGGTTCCTAGGATGGATGGAGGATCAGGTATGTGTGAGGATATGGCCCAGGAAATCTGTTTGTAAGCTAGGTCTGGAGGGTATTGCCTGTCTGTGAAGGCCTTTGTGAGGCCTTCAGCATACTGGATGAGAGAGTTGTCATCACTGCAGAAACCTCTACCATGGGTTGTCAGGCTGATGGCAGAGATTTTTTGGTGAGGAAAGGGTGGCAGCTGTCAAAGTGCAGGTACTGCTGGTGATTGGTGGGTCTGATGTGGGCTGAGGTGTGGATGGAGCCATCTGAAAGGAGATCGATAACAAGGAAGGTGGACCAGTTGGTGGAGGAGGGCCAGGTGAAGTGAATGGGAAAGAAGATGTTGACATTGTGGAGTAATGAGGATAAGATGTCCTGGCCTTGGATACAGATTATAAAGAAGTCATCAATAAACTTGAACCAGACCAGGGGTTTGGGCTTTTGGGAAGCTAGGAATGTTTCCTCTAGGTGGCCTATGATGAGGTTTGCAGAGCAGGGTGCCATGCAGTGGCCACGACTGTGCCACATATTTGTTTGTATACTTTTCCTTTAAAGGTGAAACAGTTAGGGGTTAGAATGTAGTTAGTTAGGTGTACAAGGAATGAAGTGATGTGTTTGGGAATCTGAAGGGTGTTGGGGGAGGTAGTGTTCAATCCCTGCAAGGCCATGGGCATGAGGGATGTTGTTGTATAGGGAGGTTGCATCAGCAGTGATGAGAAAGGATCCAAGAGGTAAGGGTGTGGGGATGGTGGAGAGCCAGTGCAGGAAATGGTTGGCATCTTTATTGCAGGAGACTAGATTTTGGCCAATTGGTTGGAGATGTTGATCAAAAAGGGGCACTGTAACCGACCACAATAGGGTGGAGAGAGATTCTGGGGAGGGCCAAAGGATTTCAGCAGGGATTGGAGGTTATGTTGGACTTCTGGGATGGGGTAACCCCGGTAGAGCTTGTAGGTGGAAGTATCAGGCAACTGGCCGCTGCCAGGCAGTCACTCTGGTTCATAACAACAGTGGCGGAACCTTTGTCTGCTGGGAGGATGATGAGATCAGGATCCATTTTCTGGTTATGTAGGGCAGTCCTTACTTCTTAGGGGGGCCTTGGGAAGGATGATGAGGTCAGGCTGGAAGTTAGGAATTTGTGGAAGGTGACCAGGAGATGGTTGGGTGGGAGTATGGGAGGGTCACGGTTAGATGGTGGTATGAATTGGAACAGGCAGGGTTTGATGTTGGGACTGGATTGGTTTTGGTTGGAGGGGTTCATGACAAAGAAGTATTCAATGGCTACTTCACAACCTGTGCTATCTGGGTCCTCTCCACCATCACCTGTTTTCTGAGCTGCACAGATGGTACTATCCTTGCAGCATCTCCTTTGCACACACACACACACACACACACACACACACACACACACGCACGCACACACACACACACACACCCATCCCTTGCCCCAGTACCCTTGACAAATGTGTGTCCCACATCAGCTAACTGTGTGCTGTTATCTCATGCCTTAGTCTATGAATCTGCGTGCCCAACTGTCTACCATCTGGGAGCCAGGCACATGCATGTGAGTGAGAGTGAGAGTGAGAGTGTGTGTGTGTGTGTGTGTGTGTGTGTGTGTGTGTGTGTGTGTGTGACTGTGTGTGTGTGTGTGTGCATGTTTTTGCTACAGCTAGAAAGAGGAAGTGCATTTCGAAAGCTAGCCAAGCTCTGCAACTATTGTTTGTGTGCCTATCGATGATGCAGTGCTTCTGCCTTTCAGCAAGTTGTCTCCTTTATTCCTAAATAATTTGTAATTTTCAACCAGAACTTTGGTCAGAATTTTTATAAAACTGTGTGTAAACATCAAGTACGAAACTGAAACTCCACAGAAACTCACAAATAAATTACCTTTCCGACAAAACAACATGATATTGGTTTCTGCATTTGCAAATCTCAGTGGATATTTTAAGGAATAATACTCCTTGAGAAATTAACGTGCTTTCATACAGCAAAGTATTTTCTTTGACAAAACACCGGGTGATCAAAAAGTCAGTATAAATTTGAAACCTTAATAAACCATGGAATAATGTAGATAGAGAGGTAAAAATTGACACACATGCTTGGAATGACATGGGGTTCTATCAGAACCAAAAAAAACGTAGTATTGCTAGACGCTCTTGCGCACGTCGTTTGGTGATGATCGTGTGCTCAGCCGCCACTTTCGTCATGCTTGGGCTCCTAGGTCCCCAGACCTCAGTCCATGTGATTATTGGCTTTGGGGTTACCTGAAGTCGCAAGTGTATCATGATCGACTGACATCTCTAGGGATGCTGAAAGACAACATCCAATGCCAATGCCTCACCATAACTCCAGACATGCTTTACTGTGCTGTTCACAACATTATTCCTCAACTGCAGCTGTTGTTGAGGAATGATGGTGGACATATTGAGCATTTCCTGTAAAGAACATAATCTTTGCTTTGTCTTACTTTGTTATGCTAATTATTGCTATTCTGCTCAGATGAAGCACCATCTGTTGGACATTTTTTGAACTTTTGTATTTTTTAGGTTCTAAAAAAACCCCATGTCATTCCAAGCAAATGTGTCAATTTGTTCCTCCCTATCTACATTATTCCATGATTTATTCAGGTTTCAAATTTGTACTGACTTTTCGATCGCCAGATACATAGTTTAATGACAATAAGACAAATAATAAATAGCTGACAGTGTGTTTCATTCAAAGTAAAACTTTAATAATACAATGATAAATCAACAGATGGAGAGACTTGACAGTTGCTAACAGTGGTGCTCTCAGTTTGAATACTAGGTAGCAGATCGCAACATAAATCAGGAATACTAAATGAAGATGGCCACTCCATAGGTGAAGATTAACAGCAGCGGTAAACGACTCTGCAGTACCTTTTTTACTATTATTATTGTTACATAGTGTAGAAGCTCTTAAGACATGGAAGCAGGCAAACTTGGATCAAATCTATACATTGGGTTAATGACCTTTTTACTGGTACTTAAGTTGGCTTGGCTGGAGTTTTTAAGCAGTTTTCCATAGTCTGTAGACATACGACAGGTTAGCTTTTGATCTCTGCTTCAGAAGCACGAAGTACAAACATTTCAAATATGACTATATAGGAACTACACTCCTGGAAATGGAAAAAAGAACACATTGACACCGGTGTGTCAGACCCACCATACTTGCTCCGGACACTGCGAGAGGGCTGTACAAGCAATGATCACACGCACGGCACAGCGGACACACCAGGAACCGCAGTGTTGGCCGTCGAATGGCGCTAGCTGCGTAGCATTTGTGCACCACCACCGTCAGTGTCAGCCAGTTTGCCGTGGCATACGGAGCTCCATCGCAGTCTTTAACACTGGTAGCATGCCGCGTCAGCGTGGACGTGAACCGTATGTGCAGTTGACGGACTTTGAGTGAGGGCGTATAGTGGGCATGCGGGAGGCCGGGTGGACATACCGCCGAATTGCTCAACACGTGGGGCGTGAGGTTTCCACAGTACATCGATGTTGTCGCCAGTGGTCGGCGGAAGGTGCACGTGCCCGTCGACCTGGGACCGGACCGCAGCGACGCATGGATGCACGCCAAGACCGTAGGATCCTACGCAGTGCCGTAGGGGACCGCACCACCACTTCCCAGCAAATTAGGGACACTGTTGCTCCTGGGGTATCGGCGAGGACCATTCGCAACCGTCTCCATGAAGCTGGGCTACGGTCCCGCACACCGTTAGGCCGTCTTCCGCTCACGCCCCAACATCGTGCAGCCCGCCTCCAGTGGTGTCGCGACAGGCGTGAATGGAGGGACGAATGGAGACGTGTCGTCTTCAGCGATGAGAGTCGCTTCTGCCTTGGTGCCAATGATGGTCGTATGCGTGTTTGGCGCCGTGCAGGTGAGCGCCACAATCAGGACTGCATACGACCGAGGCACACAGGGCCAACACCCGGCATCATGGTGTGGGGAGCGATATCCTACACTGGCCGTACACCACTGGTTATCGTCGAGGGGACAGTGAATAGTGCACGGTACATCCAAACCGTCATCGAACCCATCGTTCTACCATTCCTAGACCGGCAAGGGAACTTGCACGTCCGCATGTATCCTGTGCCACCCAACGTGCTCTAGAAGGTGTAAGTCAACTACCCTGGCCAGCAAGATCTCCGGATCTGTCCCCCATTGAGCATGTTTGGGACTGGATGAAGTGTCGTCTCACGCGGTCTGCACGTCCAGCACGAACGCTGGTCCAACTGAGGTGCCAGGTGGAAATGGCATGACAAGCCGTTCCACAGGACTACATCCAGCATCTCTACGATCGTCTCCATGGGAGAATAGCAGCCTGCATTGCTGCGAAAGGTGGATATACACTGTACTAGTGCCGACATTGTGCATGCTCTGTTGCCTGTGTCTATGTGCCTGTGGTTCTGTCAGTGTGATCATGTGATGTATCTGACCCCAGGAATGTGTCAATAAAGTTTCCCCTTCCTGGGACAATGACTTCACGGTGTTCTTATTTCAATTTCCAGGAGTGTATTATATTACCATCCACAGACAGACAGTGCACACAACTTTCCTCCCTTATAATAACTAATGTCTCTGGCAACAAGAAGAATATCCAGGCACAAAATAGAAATAAAAGTGATAGCCATATCACAGATGGGTAACTGTTTATCTTAAATGGATCCTGCAGTAGATAGAACATGTTCCAAGGATAAGAAAAAAATGCAGCTTATCCCTGCAACAGATTTAGGAAGTTTAAAGATGTCATCCATTTTGCTTGGGCTATGAGCAGGCCACAGAAACGCGTTGTCAAAGTTATGTGAGCAGGTATTGCTTTGAAGGAAATAAACAATGAATATGAGTGTGTAGGTGTCAGTTCAATATATTACATTCTCCAAGATGTTCTGCAGTCCCACAAAAGTTCTGAGATTTGTAGTACAGCAATTGACTGTACAACTTCAGGACAGACCACTAAAGATATGAAATGTGCCTTTCACATCTGGTCCATTTGATAGACCTTAATTCCACTGAATTTTCATGCCATTGAAAGATTCTTGAGGAAAGTATTCCTTCTCCAATGAAGAGAGGGAAAACACAATGGAGAAGACTCTTCCAAGAAGTGAGTGCACATTCGAAGCATAGGTGCATTACAGCTTACTGAGGGAGATAATGTAACTGAATTACTTCAGTGTGTTAACAGTTATTACAATTAAGGTTCTCAATTGAACAATCAAAATATAACCAGTAATGATATTATGAAAAGGATAGTTACTACTCACCATATAGCGAAGATGCTGAGTCGCAGATAGGCACAACAAAGAGACTGTCAGAAAATGAGCTTTCTGCCAACAAGACCTGCGTTAGAGATAGAAAAAGAAAAAAAACACACACACACACACACACACACACACACACACACACAAAAAAAAAAATAAGCATGTGTGGGGAAATGCAACTCACACACTCATGGCTGCAGTCTCTGGCTGCTGTGGCGTAAAGTTTACTTAGATACTATAAGAATAAATCATCATCATACATTTGATATCCATTATTGGATAAACACCTCTTCTGACTTTCCTACGCATTTCAGCTAAACACATCCGTGTTATTCCTTCATGTTTTCTAATATTGTTTATTGACCTTCCATTAGGTCATTGTCTCCATCATTTCTTATCTATTTGAATTCAGTAAGAAACTACCTTGCTCCATCCACTATCCATCTGCCAGTCTTCATGTCCAGCATACCTGGATTTCCATTTCCATTGCACTCATAGTTATGTATTGCAGTCCTTTCAGTTAACTGTTCCATTTGTTTGCTTCCATTTCTCTCCTACTGACTCCAAGAGAACATAAAGCAAAATGCTTTTGATTGATATCATAAGAGCAAAGTTAATGCTAATTAAAAGTCAGTTTAGCTCCTGGTGAACATTTACTTAGTGCACTCATAAATATAGGTGTTTTCTCATGGAAAAACAATTTATTAAGATAATATTGTAGCTTAAATAAGTAAATTAGTATCTATTGGCTTAATTAAGTAAATTAGTATCTATTGTGACGTGAATATTGAAGGTTTTGCTTTTACTTGTGTAGTTTTCGAGAAAAGATAACTGTTGTAAAGTGCAAGCCTTTGGCGTGGGTTTGTTTTCGTTATTGACCGCAGTAAGTTATGTTATTATTCAATAATTTCTGGGTAGTGTGTGTAGCTTTATTGTGAAGAGTATCATGGGTGTGTAGTTTGCATTCGATTCTTGTTTTCTGTGTTTCTATACTTCCGTACAGTTAATTTTCCATATTGTGCAGTAAAGTCATTAAGTGGTGTTTCTGTTTCCATTAGCGTATTTATACATAATTCAGTGATAGCACCTGATCAAATTTATCATTAGAAAATATTGAGCCTCTTCAGTTTCTTGCTCGTTTCATGATTCCCGCCACTATAACCTACGCCAGCAATTAACTTCACGCTGTTTACATTCGCCTGCTGCTACATTCGCCTGACGTCCATAAGTTCTATGCTCATCTCACCGCAAGTAAGTTACTTTCTGCTAATTATTAATTGGTGTAGAGGAATTGCTTGTAGTGCAATTTGTATTGTTTGTATTTATGTTGTTTGTTTGTAGTGTAATTTGTATTGTTTAATCTGCCGTCATGTGTGACAAATGTGTATGTTGTCATAGATTAGTGAGCACAGGAATGAAATGTCAGGATTGTGGAAGGTGTTTCACTAGGGAGATTGTAGCGGGGAAGCTGTTATAGTGTCAGATGAGGCTCGCCAGTGGAGTTGTAGATTATGTAGCCGTGACAAGAAAATCGTGGAACAGGGGAAAAAATTTGTGCCCTTCAGGCTGAACTAGAAATTACTTTGAATTAGACAGGTTGAAGGGGGAAAGGGACAATGGGAGCTGGGAACAGGTAACTAAGTCGTAGTCAGAAGGAGAAAACCTCAGAAATCACTTTTCAGATTCCAGTGAGCAATCAGTTTGATTTGTTACCTGAAGTAGAAGAGCCTCAATAGCTTTTGAGCAAAGTAGGGTGGAGCAGACTTGTAGTAACAATTGTAATGCTAGGTCGGGAGTAAAGTCAAACAGAAAGAAAAAAAAAAGAGTTCTGCTGTTATGTAGCAGTCACAGGAGAGGTGTAGGCCAGTTGCTACAGGATAGGCTAGGAGTCGAGTACCAGGTCACAAGCATTGTGAAATCTAGTGCTAAGCTTAGCCAGGTTACAGAAAACCTAGGGGCCTTGTGCAAATATTTTGATGGTGAGGACCATGTTCTTATAATAGGAGGAGCAGGAAACAGCCTGGCTAGAAATTTGGACTTAGTATTAGGTGTGACCTGGATGTAATATGTGCACCAACAGCTCACACTCGTGTGGGGTTTGTGGATGTTTTGCAGTGCAATGACCAGCCCTGAGTTAATACAGCTGTCAACTGTGTTAACAGAGAGCTGGGGGGGGGGGGGGGGGGTACTGTTGGCAGAAACTAAATCTCGTATCTGTGCTGTGCCTGTTGATGAAATTGGGAGGTGGGGTTACACTAGTCATGGCCTGCACCTGAATAATAGGAGAGGGAAGGATAGATTAGTTGATCTTCTGGCAGAAAATGTAAGGGGGGCCACATGCACACAAGACAAAATGCCTGTGTTTACTGGAGTCAAAGGGACATATTTTTTAGGTTAGAGTCAGGTTACAGATAGAGAGTATTGAAAGAGATTAATGTCTGTAGCAGTATCCACAGAAATAAAATTTGTGTTTCATCAGAACATTAGAGGACTGAAAAATAAGATGGATGAGCTTCTTGTACGCCTAGAAAATGGGGTAAATTCTGAAGGTATAGATGTTTTGTGTCTCTCTGAACACCATGTAATCTCAGGGATGGAGAAGTTAAATTTAAGGGGGTTACAGATTAGCATTTTATTCATGTACAGTCAACCTGGAAAAAGGAGGAGTTGCTATTTGTATAAAAACTGGACACAAAGTCAAAAATATTGAAACAAATAGCTTTTGTGTGGATCAGATGCTTGAAGCATGTGCTTGTGAGTTGCTACTGCAATATACTTCTACAGTAATTGTAACAATCTACAGATCCCCTCAAGGTAACTTTCAGCTATTCATGAAAAATCCTGAGGCATTATTGAGCTACCTGTCAGACAAAAAGAAGCAGTTAGTGGTTTGTGGTGATTTTAATGTAGATTTCTTAAAGGATACAGATAGGAAAAAAGAGCTAGAATCTTTGTTTGGTTGTTTCAATCTAGTATCTGTTGTAAATTTTCCTACTCGTATGCACCAGGATAGGAGGTCACTTATCGATAACATTTTCATAGACAGCGCTCAGGCAGGAACAATTAATGTGTACCCAGTTATTAATGGGCTATCTGATAGTGATGCACAGTTAATGGAAATAACACATATAGCACCCTACAGGATTCAGACAGGTTCATACAAGGCAGGGAGGCTTATTAATGCGAACAGGATATAGAGCTTTAAGTGTAGTCTAGAAGAGGTAGAATGGGATGAAGTATACACAGAAAATGATGCTGATGCCAAATTCAATTTATTCCACCGTAAATTTGTCTCAGTATTTGAGAGTTGCTTTCCTGAAATGTTATCCAAAAAAGCCATTACAAAGTCAAGTAAGCCATGGATTACTAAGGGAATTAAGATATCGTGTGAGAAGAAGAGGGAAATATATGGACAGGCCAGAATAAGTCAGGATCCGACATTACTTGCTTACTACAAAAGATACTGTAATATTTTAAGGAAAGTCATTAAGAAGTCGAGAAATGTGTTCTGACAGAAATTAATAGTGGGGATAGTAAGATTAAAACTATATGGAACATTGTCAAATGGGAGACGGGGCAGCCTGACAGTGCACAGCCTACCATAGCAATAAAGCTAAATGATGATGTTGTGAGTGATAATTCACAAGTTGCAAGTATTTTTAACAATCACTTTCTGAATGTAGAAGCAAAAATAGGGTTAAAGGGTTCAGTTGAAGAAGCAAAAAGTAGTTAAAAATGTCATTCCCCAGGACTTTAGGCCTTTAGAAATAGCACCAACATCCCCCACTGAAATTAAGGGAATTATAAATATACTGAAAAACAAGAGCTCATGTGTTGTTGATGGAGTTTCTAATAGAATTTTGAAGTGTTGTTCTAATTTAATAAGTGGAGTCCTTAGTGATATATGTAATGCTTCGCTGGCACAGGGATTTTTTCCAGACAGATTGAAATACGCAATTGTCAAACCTCTTCATAAGAAAGAAGACAAGAGTGTCTTAAATAATTATAGACCAATCTCATTGCTGACTTCATTTTCTAAAATTTTCGAAAAAGTTCTGTATTCAAGTGTAGTCTCACATTTAAGTGAAAATAATTTACTCAGTATGTCACAGTTCGGATTCCAGAAGGGTTACTCAACTGAGAATGCTATCTACACATTTACCCATCAAACAGTACAAACCATAAATAACAAATTATCTCCAGTTGGTATTTTTTGTGACCTCTCGAAGGCATTTGACTGTGTGGATCATGTCACATCTTAGAAAAACTCAGCTTTTATTGAATTAAAGGCTATACATACAGCTGGTTTGAATCATACTTAATGAACAGAAAGCAAAGCGTTGTGCTGAGTAGTACAAATAATGTTGGGAGGGTGGAAAATTCTAGTGAATTTGGAGTCATCACAAAGGGAGTCCACAGGGTTCAATTTTAGGTCCTCTGCTGTTCCTCATTCATGTGAACGACCTCCCACTTAATGTTCGGCAAGTGGAACTAGTACTTTTTGCAGATGACACGAGTGTTATACTAAAATCCCATTCCAAAAAAAGCAGCTGAAGATATTGTTAAGGATGTCTTTCAAAGAATTATTAAGTGGTTCTCAGAAAATGGACTCTCCCTTAATTTTGAAAAAACTCACTATATCCAGGTCTGTACACCGAACAGAGTCATACCGACAATTGATGTAGCATATGAACAGGGTAGATTTCTCCAAATTTTTGGGTGTTCACATTGATGACAACTTAAACTGGAAGAAGCATATTACTAAGCTTCTCAAACAACTAATTTCAGCTTCTTTCGCTCTTCGTATAATCACTAGTCTTGGTAATAAACAGATCAGTCTCCTCACGTACTTTGCATATTTCCACTCAATAATGTTTTATGGGATAGTTTTCTGGGATAACTCACCACTTGGATAGAAAGTATTGATTGCACGAAAGAGAGCAGTGAGAATAATTAGTGGTGTTCACCCAAGGATGTCATGTAGGCACCTTTTCAAGGAGTTAGGTATTTTAACAGCACCATCAGAGTACATACATTCACTAATGAAACTCGTTACAAATAATCCATCTCAATTTGCGAAGAACAGTGATGTTCATACGTACAACATGTAAGAACAACGACACTGTACTATTGTACATATAAGTAATTTTTTTTCCTTCTGATTTTTCGATAAACTTGTGTAATTAATGTTCTGATTTCATTTCTTTTTTGTTTCATGCCATTGTGTTAAGAAAACTGTAAACAAGTTTCAATGTGAATATTAATGTTTATGTCAAATGTCAAGCAATATTGTAATAGAATTGAAATGTAACAAATGTTGAAACTGTTGTAAGATGTTTAAAATTATAATTGTGCATCTGGTCCATACGTAGGCAATGTGTTAGGATATGTAGAATGCAAAACCTTGGGTGAATACACTGTCTGTATGGGAGCGGTAAAAGGTGGATGGCAGGCGAGCGTGGGAAAATGCACGCGGGCACTGCACGGCACAAAGGGCTCAGCAGTAGTAGTTGGAGTCTGGCACTGGTTTGAGCAACACCTTCTAGAGCGAGGAGGCTCTCCTGGAAGGCGTAGTTTCACTGAGCCTCGGGTATGCCGTTCCAAATCCCACACAGCATGGCAAAATTCCATAGGCACTAAATGGAAAAGTATTGCGACGCTATGAAGAATTAAAGTGCCGATACATCAAGAGCCATAGCTGTGGTTGTATGTGTGCTCTGTGCCTCGCCATCTCACCGCCCGCCAACCGGCGCATCGATACAAGCAGGTTGAAACTTTTAGTACTGTATTCGTATGGACCATAGAGTGAGCTGTTCAGTAATAACCTAAATTTTACCAGAACTTTCAGTCATTTAATTATCCTCACAACTAACCTAGACCGGGTCCTTTCCAAATGTTGTGCAATCCGAGTGTCTCGAAATGAAAAATTAAATTGTGTGTTAATAATAATTACTTGCAGACCTAGCTATGTTAGAATGGTGTTTAAAGAACTGTTTTGTTAATGAACCAGTAAATGAATAACGAAGGTCTAACGAAGTTGAAAGATAATTTTAATATTGATATAGTAATGAAGTTTAATTATTTCGAGACAGATATAAAGGTATTTAAATGAGCAATAAATAAGATGAAAAGAGTAGTAACTTATATACTGGAAATCTTGAACACATAATAATTTCAGTAATAAATTTTTTTAATATAGTGATCATAACAGTTTCAGGGTCCCCCACCCTTTTTTTTTATTCATTTTAATTCTGAAGTGTTCTAAATTGGTTTGACCAGCAAAAGTTAAAGTCAATATATAAGTCAAAATTTATCAGTGTTTTATCTTTATCAAAATTGACATTTTGTGTGTGTCACGAAAGTGCTATTGCTAGGGTAACCTATGCCCGATTTTAATCAGAGACAGATCAAGAGGGAACCATAGATGGTTCTAAAATGCTTGAACATTAGCAGATATTGACGAATATTAGTATCAGATTTATTTTGATGATAATGACCCATTGAGTATCAAAACTTAATAGACAGTATGAAGTTTTGTAGTATACATTATAGTGTAGTGTTATGTATTCATGGTTTTTCCATATCACTACAGAACGTGAAACTATCAGTTCAATAGATTTTCTGGTTCTAAAATTCTACTATATTATGCAGTGTTACTACTTGTTGTTTTGCATGAATATTGACCAGCAAAAGTTAAAGTCAATATATAAGTCAAAATTTATCAGTGTTTTATCTTTATCAAAATTGACATTTTGTGTGTGTCACGAAAGTGCTATTGCTAGGGTAACCTATGCCCGATTTTAATCAGAGACAGATCAAGAGGGAACCATAGATGGTTCTAAAATGCTTGAACATTAGCAGATATTGATGAATATTAGTATCAGATTTATTTTGATGATAATGACCCATTGAGCATCAAAACTTAATAGACAGTATGAAGTTTTGTAGTATACATTATAGTGTAGTGTTATGTATTCATGGTTTTTCCATATCAGTACAGAATGTGAAACTATCAGTTCAATAGATTTTCTGGTTCTAAAATTCTACTATATTATGCAGTGTTACTACTTGTTGTTTTGCATGAATATCTACCAACTTGTACAGGGAAGAAACTCAGTTAATGCCTAATTAGGCTGGCGACCGTATTATTATTAAATTGGTAGCATCTTCGGTGCTGCTTTTGGTCCATCCTGCATTTCGGACTTGCGTGATGGATCATTGTTATTACAGAGTGTGTGTAAGTCTGATTTGCCACTATTCAGGTACACGCGGTCGATATCTGTAAGAAAATCCTCTCTCATAAGGTGAATTCCACTCACTTACTATAGAACAGGCTTTAATGAGTATTGTGTGCCCCACGCGCACGTTACAAACACTAGAGGGAAAAATAACCTTTCCTATCCATTACTGAAGCTGTCACTTGCTCAAAAAGGAGTACATTATTCAGCAGCTAAAATCTTTGATCATTTGCCCAACAACATAAAGTGTCTGGCAGGTAGCAGATCAAGTTTTAAATCTAGCTTAAAATAATTTCTTTTGGACAACTACTCCTACTCTATGGACGAGTTTCTGTTTCAGAACTGTACCTCTAACTGTAGTTGCATGTGTAGAACTAAAAATTTGAGTAATATTAATATTAGCACTATTCATGTGTGTGCATGTTAATCTGACTTGTTCTACATCATATTGATAAAACAATCTGGAAAATGATCTACAGAAAATGACATAACTAAAACTAAACTAAACTTACTATCAATTCATTCCTTGGTCCATTACATGTCCCTGAATGTTTCAGTCCATACTGGATTTTACAAAATGATATCGGAGTGAGAGAATATGCTTTACAGAGTAAGCGAAGTGGAATAAAAGAGACACCAAGTGAGGCTAAAAAGGATCAGCTAAGACAACAAACGCAGAAATAGATTTACCCTCCACAGTGACTCTGGTTGAAACAAAAAAATTATAAATTTATTGATTTATCATCTTCCTCAGTTCTATCACAGTTTCAATGTATTGTAAGAAGAGGCCCATTAGTGTGAGATGTCTTGAAGTTCACACTATTCATTATCGATATCATTAGAATAACTGCTGTTGCCACAAGGAATTGGCTAGATGGGTGAATGAATGAATGCACTGCATGTAGGATGGGTGGCAAACATGTTTGCTTTTCAAAACAGTTTTCCTCCTTTCTAACATACTACACACCAGATGGAGGGAGATAAAGATAAACAAATTAGAACTTTCGATGAAGGACAAGAAAGATTATGTAGGAGTAAAATTTTTTATGCCAAATAATTCGAGAAAGAAGCAATCAATGGACAATACCTCTTTGTTATTTTACCTGTTTTCTCTCTTCAAATTTATGACTGCCTTAATCTTGATTTCTATATTACTATTCTCTCTCATCAAGTCTCAAACCACAAACGCATTTCATTATAAGAGACAGATCAAGAGGGAACCATAGATGGTTCTAAAATGCTTGAGCATTAGCAGATATTGACGAATATTAGTATCAGATTTATTTTGATGATAATGACCCATTGAGTATCAAAACTTTCAGAAACTATTTTATTTCCTGAAGAAATATTCGAAAATGATTGAGCGTGTGTGCATGCATGCACATGAGCACACACGAGCACGCGCACACTTCACTCTCTCAGCTGAATACATGGCATTTTCTGGATGTGTATTAATTCCAGTCTCCTAATAGTCCATCTCCTCCTTCCCTCTCACTATCCATCTCCTCCTGTTCCCTTTATGTCAATTTCCTCCTCCTCCCTTCTTCTCCATGTTATAATCTGCACCCCAATACAAGGTTGTTGATTTACACCCCATAGTAGTTCTTTTCAGATGGTGACTAATTTGTGTACCCAGTTTGGTTGAAATTGATCCAGGTATTTAGGAGGACCTCCTTACCTGTGGTTTTCCCCATGTACACACAGATCACATATATTCGGTTTATTTGTATACATACTTCATCTGTATCTCCAGCAAATTTCCCCTTGCTGTTCTGTTCACACACAGCTTGATGTTTATGAGGTCACATCTCCTGAAAGGGGTGTCCTACAATGGCATATTTTTGCAAATACATTCAGTGGTATATGTGAATACTGTGTACAAAATTTGTCACAAATAGAGTTAGTAGTAAAGCAGTAATAAATTAAAGGGTCATGCCTGATCTGGCAGTTTTACTGCATGAGCAGTATAAATGTAGCAAGCGAAAAACTTTTTGGGAGGGGGGTGTCAGTGAGAAAAAGTCTTGTAAATGTTTGCAATTATGCGTAAATTTACTTGCAAGTCACTAAGTGCTCTCATTCTCAAATACTGGATGAAGAAAGTCTAGCTACGCATGTGTTATGAGCTAGACTTCTTTGTCATGTCCACCCGTTTTGAGAGGTAGGTGGTTCTTACCCCCACAGTGGTTTAGGAATAGATGCGGAACATACACGTACTTTTTATGTATATGAAAAGCAATTTACCTTAGTTTACTCATGTTTACCCATATTTACAGAAAACTGCAGTTACAATCTTCTTATCTCACCGTCATTTACACAGTTTCTATATCATGTATTGGTCAGGACACTGCAACTTGTGTATGCTGTTCAGTCTGTAAACTACAACAATGATCCAAATAAGTTAAAAGATTCTGCTGACAATACACTTGCCCAAGCATCATATTGGTTAAGGTCAAATGGGTTTGTCCTGAATAAGAACACCACAAAAAATGGTATTTAGTCTAAAGGACAAAAGTCCTTTTAATGATCCCTTTTTATATAAAGTTCTTGGGGGTATACCTAGATGGCAAATTGTTCTGGGATCAACACATAAAATACATTAGTGTTAAATTATCCAGAGTTATTTACTTATTAAGATGTCTTATGAAATGTGTACCAGAACCTTATGTTAAAACATGTTATTTTGCACTGTTTCAAGTACCATGTTACATGGACTTATTCTCTGGGAAAACTCAAGCCACATTCAAAACATATTACATCTGCAGAATAAATCAATCTAAGTTATCACAAGTTCTCAGCATAAATCACATTGTAAGCCTTTGTTCCCTGAATGTAAAATAATGACTGTTATAAATCTGGATATATACCAAGCGTTAACCCATAAAACAAAAGAAAAAAAATACATGAAATAAAACATAGAAACAATATTCATGGGTACAACACAAGAAATAATAGTTCCATACATATGTCATACCACAGATTATCAAAGTCAATCAATAGCAATGAGCTAGTGGGCCATAAACTATTTAATAAGCTTCCGCAGAGGGTACAAGTGTGAATTTAGGAAAACATTAAATAAATGGCTTGTTGCCAATGCCTTCTACGAATTGAAGGAATTTTTTGACTGCAACATGGAACTGTAAGCTAACAACTGACATGGCCAAACAGTTCTATTTGCTAATGTAATGATTATGTTACACATATAAAAAAAATTGTCTATTGCTGTAAAGGCCTAATGACAATAATATTATCTTGTCTTATCTTGTAATCATGTTGTGAAATATCATTTCAACCTGAGACAGTACATCCACAGTCGCTTTACAGCAAGAAGGATTGTCGGCATGAGAAGTTGCCCACTGAAATGGCATGCACCCCAGCGAGTTCATTAGAACATTCAACTGCTATCGTGACCCACAAAATTTTGAAGATCTACTTTGCAGGGGGTTGCCTGCAGTTAGTGACACCAGTTACAACCACTACCTACAATTTATTGCTTATAGGTATCTTGAGGAAGACAGGAAAAAATAAACAAATAAATAAAATAAACTATTTGGGTATTGGTGTAACCCACTGGGATGACTTTGACGACTCAACATGTACTTAACCATTTCAACAAAATGAATTTGGGTACAAATCCCAACAGCACTTCAGCATGCAGAAAAGATGGGCATGAAAACATGTGGAATAGAAACTGTGTTAGTGATGTCATGTTCTCATCGTTGTTGGATTCAGGAATTGTCCAACTTCTGTTTGTCATATAAAGAGTTTAGGACAGCCAGGCACCAATGTATGCCACAGGTATGCTTTTCCATGGGTTTGACAGGGACATGGCTCAATCATGTTTTGGGGCTGGTATCATGTATGAGAGTCATACAGCTCTCATTAAATCAAGGGTAAGTGAAGTATTGGGACAATCTTGCAATCTATTTTCCAGCCCTACACTTCAATGGTGAGTGTCCCTTTCAAGATGGTAATGAATGAGCATGGTGCACTCGTCTCTCATATGCATTCCTCCAAGAGGCAGGAATCAACTGAATGTAATGGTTTGCAGTATCTGTTGACATGAACCCAACTGAGCATATTTCTGGATGGTTGAGACACTCAGTCCCTTGTCATAAATACCCTCCTAGCACACAGGATGACCTCCGGAGGCTGGAAGAGGCTTAAGCAGCAATGACTTCACCAATTTGTGAAAAATGTATGGAGGAGGATCTAAGCATTTTGCAGTGCACAGGTTGAAGTAAACAATTTAATTTTCCCAAAAGTAGATTTTTATTTTGAAGATTTGTACTTTGAAATGACTGTTTTATTTCACTTACAGTTTTGGTTTTATTTTACTGTAATGTACTTTTTCTTTTAGTTTCACAAGTCTTATTCTTTGATTTCTCACAACCCCTGAATCTAACCAAGACCACACACACATTGATAGATTTGCTGGGGAACCAAATAATCATCATCATCATCATCATCATCATCATCATCATCATCATCATCATCATCATCATATTTATTTATCAGATTATTTTATAGTTTACATTTTGAAAATTTTCCCACCTCATTATGTAAACTATATCAGTCAAAACAAGTTCTTTAATTGTTTTATAACAGTATACATATTTATTTGCATATGTCTGAGTATTTGATGTGTATTGCTTATCGATAATCTTTCATAAACTTGTAAAATTAATGAAAAGACCAGCTGTATAACAACTTGCTTGTTCCATATTTTTATAAAGAGTGCCATGCCTCTATTTTCACAACGATGTATGTTACTAAATGCTGTTAAAATATCCTGCTATTTCTGGAATGATGATTTTATTTTAATACCAATTTTCAGTGTTAGACACATAACACTATGCATTTTGTTAAAGCATTATCAGTTGTGATATTAAAGCTTCAGCAATACACCTCAATTTTCTGAAAATAATTTATTATGGCAATATTAATTTCAAATAAAAAAATAATAATGTTATTGTGCGAAATACATTATGTTCTAACAGCCATACAAACTACACTTTAAAAGTACAGTTCAAAAAAACAAAAAAAACAACATGCAAGTTCTTGGTAAATTTTTATTAAAATAACAAAGCAATTCTTACAGAAAATTGCTCCAAATTTTACATTTTTAGAGAATGTTACAACACACACATCTGACTGCAGAAGAAAGAAGAAAGTTTCACACGAGGCAGTCAAAACACAATGGCAGTATTGCATAAAATATGAAAAACTTTAATTTTTTATCATCTTCCTTGTAACAGTATTTATGAAATACAAATACTACTTCTATTTTCACACAGAAGTATTTAAGAACACTGCCATATATTGCTTATCAGACAAAAGCATAAATAAAAAGTATCACAAACTGAGTTATAATGTAACAAGTCAGGTCTTAGATTGACCTGGATGTGGTAAAGACAGAAGAAAGGAAGGTAAAAGATAACAGATCTTTCAGTTAATATCATTCATTCATAGTAACAAAAGCTGTAAGTTGCTGCACCTAGATGAACTGCTTACCTATCTGTCTTAATTCAAACTGAAATCATTGCAGCACTACTGATCACACAACAAAATTTGAGTTTGCAGCAATTCATTACACACTGCTTTTGTTTTAAACAACTGGAAAGCAGAAATCAAACTAAAATTTTCATTTGTGCTGTGATGGTAACTACGATTTTGCCTTTGGAAAAACAGCTGAATTACCGGTGCATACAACAGCCTTTTTTTTCCTTTTCTTTTTGTCCAAAAAATATATTGATAGCCACTGTAATATAACTTTCTCAATATTAAAAGAAAGTTCCAGCACAGTACTCAGAGCATTGTATTTGAAGAAATGCTATGTAAGATTGAAGTCTCTATCAAAATGCTCACAAATTAACTTGTCTTAAAGCTGTTGTTCAACAAATGACAGCAGATTGATACTGTTAAGCCATTTCAGGTGGCAATGCTTTATACAGAATACTCATCCTCCAGCGATGCATTTTTCTACGATGAATGTTGCTACCATGTTTCTTTGAGTACTTTTCAAAATAAATCTAGCTTCCATATGATTCTGAAATACAAATTTGGAACATATACAAATTCTCAGAGAAATACAGTAGTGGACAATGGAGCTGAAAGAACTAAATTTCTCAATTTAGGTCTTTTTCTAGGTATTGAGTGTTGTCTACATTGAGAAGCTGCCCAGATAGAAGTCTGCTGCCCTGTAGTTCAAAGATCACTTCCTGGATCCTGCAACATGCCTTCACGCATCCATTCACAAACATACAAAATTAAATTTAAATATTACATAGCCTTCTTGATAGAGTTCTTGCAGAACTATTCAGTGCATAGAAAATGAGTATAAAGAGTTAATTCTCTCAAAATAAAGCATAAATATATTAGAAAAGAGACAGCACTTTCAAGAGAATACAGAACAATAGTAATTAGCTGTCAGTCTTTAGTATTTCACAAAATTCAACTGCAGAACATTAGGCTTTTAGTCTTCATTCTATAGTCTGAACCTCAACCACATCTATCAACTGTCTTAACAGAAATTGAACTGGGAAGAATATAAAACAAATGAATTTTTGATATGACCAAAGACACACCAGAAAGAATTATACAAATATAATGCATCATTGCTGTATCAAAATATAGCATGTCTGTAGTATACAAACACTATTTTTTCTATTATGACATTCTTTAAGTATCGATAAACAGAAACTACAAAAAGCATTCTTGGGATTATGTTAATTTTCTACACTTCTTGTGAGGTTTAGACTATTCAGTTTTGCATCCTTTGCATGTTAAAAGTGTATACATGCACAACACACACAGAAAACTTATTACTGCTGTGTGGTGGAAGTCAACTCCTGACCTTTACTTTCAGGCTTTGTAGCCAATGTTTCACTTATCCTCTGCCATATATTGTCAAAGGCATCAGCGCCCATGTAATCAAATCTGCCTTCTTCCCATGCCTGCCGGCGCACATGTTCATCATATGCGATTTGAGCTGCTGTTCGAGGTGCTCCCAGTGTCAGCTGTGCAAATGCTCCAGCAAGGCCAGCCTGTGATAAGTTAAACACAAAGTAAAAATTTTACTACTGTACATTAAATACTTTAAAAAATGAACAAAAGAGTCCAAAGACTAGGATTAATTTCATTTTAATTATATTCTTATATTTAATGGTTAATCCATGGAGAGAGAAGTAAGTTATCACTGAATGTACACCAAGTTATGATTAGAGAGACAGTAAATGAAGTGAAAAATGACCCCCTACGTAACAAAATCAAAATTTTCTTTTCTGCTTGCTCATCATATAAAATGTTTGGTCAATAATTGACATCTCAGTCACAAATCAGTTACAACTTGTCAATTATTACAACACACCAAGCAATGTGTCTAGGTACATGCTTAAATGTTCTTTCAGATTATCTAAGAATTGTGATCCAACTTGGGTGCAGTTTTTCCATTCACCAGTATTATTAATGGCCAACATCACACATTATTAAGGGTTTTGACCATTTGTATTCACAATAAAATATACTCTGTTAGCCTCCAAATTCACATTGTAATACAGTCCTGACAATAGAATGAATTTATTTATAATAGGTATTGAACAAAATAAAACTACAGATGAAAATTTATTTAATCAGCAGTGTAAGGAACCAAAAAACAAGTAATCAGAATTTGTGTGAAAAATCTGATAAAAGGGCTGTATAGAAAATGTATACAATATGACAAATAACAATGTAATGTGTAAATTGTGATACTGCTCTCACAACTATTAATAATTTACTTTTGCAATTTTTTATTATTAATTGTTGCAGAAAAGGTCAACAATGCTGGAAGAATATTTAGTACTTGTTGCCACCAACTGAACCTTGATTACCATCTAGCAAACACAGAGGCTGCTCATATTTGGCACTGATATCAAAATGTGATTTAAGCAGTTACTTGTTTCATGAACTATTTACATGTATGAAATTCACTGTCTGATTCAACTCCCATTCAAGTAACACAGCATACGATACACAATCTCAGGTAACTTCTATCATACTGGAACACATAACAGCTATAATTCCTAAGTGATAAGTTTGGAAGCAAATTAATTCATTAGCCATCAACTTCCATTGGAACTTCTTTTGGTAGGAGGAGGACTGGCAGTCTTTATTAAAATACAATGTTTCCAAGAGCCTCCAGACAATATCACTACATATGCTCTAAACACACATTAGGCTATGCACCGTGGGTCATTGAGGAAGGCTTTACAGATGTGGATGATGATGATGATGATGATGATGATGATGATGATGATGATATTGGTTTTAGGACTTTCAACAGCATGATTATCAGCATATTTTATGAACATTAATGTATGCAGTTTCTGAAATGAGCAAAGAAATCTGTCAATACAAAAATAAATTTACTGTGATGTACTATGAAAATACATTAGCAGCATTTTTGAAAATGTGTGACAATGTTGGTGTGAAATGATGTAACATAACACCAATCTGCAGACTCCATCACTGCCAACACTGATTGACCAAATTTGATTGAGTAGTAAAGGCTCCCAGATAAAACATCCACATAAAACCATTAGGCAGGCAATGACATGGTCACTCAGCAATGCACAAACCTATGGGCATGATCACTGAGTTACTTAGGAGGAAATACTGTGTGATGAAATTATGATTAGCTGGATAGACTATTTTTTCCCCAGATACACATGACTGGCTGATCACCAACATAATAGATGGCCAGCCACTCAATTTTTAAATATTCTCCTTAATAGCTTAGGGAGCATTCCTGACTAGGATGAACTTGACTGACAGTTAGGTAAAATGTAAACATACTAAGAAAGTGTAGCAATACTACAGCATGCTTCAGTAAGAATGGAAACACCACATTTAACATATTAGCACTTGACAGATAGCCTTCCTCTGTGTTTAAATACAGACATAAACTGAGAGAGATAGCCTGTGTGCTCTTATTGAATGGTTTGCATCTTTGGAATGAATAACGATGGGTGTCTGAACACTTTTGGGAAACTGTACATGTAAGTTCCAAATTATTTCTCCATTAACAGTGAAACTATCTTCCTTAGCTCTACAACAGAAATTTTTCAGGGTCAGAAAGCTCATGAATCCATTAACATTTTGAAAATATTGTCATCTTACTTCCAGAGATTATTGTGATAAGTTGGACAATTTTGCTCCTCCCATTATGTCACCTCACTCCGGCTTGAGACAGTTGGAATCTAGAACTGCCTAAGGCATACCTTTTAATAATAATGGAGCTAAGAATGAAAAAATAATCAGTTATTTGCTTGGATGGATTTGTAAAGCCACAAAAACTGAAATAATTGAAAATGCATGCTTACTTACTTCTGTTATTTGCTGTACTCTGTCTGCTGCAGGTCCAGTATTGATATAGTCACATTCACTCTCTATACTACTGTCCACATTATGATCACTGTGGACCTCATTTACCTGGCCAGTGTTAAGAGGATTAGGGAAGTTTAAGGCTTGTGTAGTATTAGGAAAATGGGACACTTGCTTGCTGTCTTTGTTCTCTATGACCGGTACACTTAATTCACTGTTCTGATTCTCGTCCAAATGCTTGTCTTCAGAAGTGCTTTCAGTCCGTGAGACATCTTCAGAACCAGTTCCAGACTGGTGAAAACAGTTATGCCGAACTTCGTCCTCAATAATACAATCTACTACCACAGGTAATAATGTTGACCTATCTTCAGAAGATTCTAAATTCTGCTGCCAATAAATGTTGTCATCGTGCAATGCTTTATTGATGGCATCAGTAATTTTAACTTCAGAATCTTTATCACAGTCTAAATGGACTGAACTACTAGCTGTAATTTCACTTTCTGGGGAAGAATCACCTTCCTCAGTTTCATATACTATGCTAATGGTTTTATCTTCCACAACTGAAGGTGCAAAAGCAGGCAATGATTTTATACAATTGTTATTATAGTGTTCCTGACTTTCCACATGTTTTGCATCACTGGAGTGTTCTGGATGACATGTTTCATTGTGCTCTTCCCATGGATCAGTGAAATAGCTACTCACATCGGGGCTACTGTACACAGTTTCAGCAAGATTAGAGTTCTGTTTATTAGAGAAATTGGATGCAAAGTTTGTATCAGCTGTTACACGTGCAGGATGTACATCAGTACGTGCAGTAGAATGTGCAGTAAGCGGTGCCACATAAGAACTTCGATGTTTCTATCAGAGCAAATCATGCAAAACAAAGAAGAAATTAAAAAAGTTAGTCAAAATCAATGCTATAATAACTGGATGAGTAAGAAAGCAATAAAATGAAGTACTACACAGGAAACCATCACCATTCTGTTAGAATTTTAGTGAACTTTTAACAACAAAGTAAGATTCAAAATGGCTCTGAGCACTATGGGACTTAACTGCTGTGGTCCTCAGTCCCCTAGAACTAAGAACTACTTAAACCTAAAGACATCACACACATCCATGCCCGAGGCAGGATTCGAACCTGCGACCGTAGCGGTCGCAGGGTTCCAAGACTGTAGCGCCTAGAAATGCTCGGCCACTCCGGCCAGCAACAAAGTAAGATTTTTCTACATTTCACCTCTTACTAGAAAGTAATAACAAATTCTACCAGAATGGTGATAGAATTTAAAAAAAATTGTAAAACAAAAATATACTTTTTTAAAAAGAAATAGCTACATTTTACAAAATTATGATTTAACATCAACAAATACAGTAACACAAACACACACATTTATTTGCTTTTGTTTATTTCACACACTTTTTCACCTCTACATGTCTACACTAGAAAGCTGAAATGTGGTTGTTTAATTAAATCTTTATAACAAATTTTATGTGCTGAAGCATAATTCTTATATGTAGTAATAGTCACGATTTAGAACACTAACTTTAGTTAGAAAAAAATCTTCAGTATTTAGTAAGTATAAAATGACATGCACGGCTCAAACTCTACTCTCCAGAGGAGATCTGTGAGGCAATTTAATTTGTGATTCTTTTATGCGTATCATACAGAACTCTTGAGTAGGTGGTTCAATTACTGGATTGACTGAGCTTAAATCTTTGTGATTAAGAAAAAGCCCTTTGTATTAAATCAGAACATGGCTGGTTTCTTACAGCTCACTTCTATTCATGAATAATTTTATGTAAAAAAGATAGTTTTGCTGTATTGTGTTTTTGTGGGAACCAAGAGCATACACAGCAAGAAATGATCAATTTTTCTTGGAAATGGGCGAGAGAGAATACAGAATTGCCAGTTAACATTCATTCTACCCTTTGTGAACAACTGGTTACACAAACAACAGAAATTCACACATTTTTACCTTAACTACATAAAGGAGAAAAATTGGTCAAAGGTAAGAATATTTTGAAAGAATTGGAAATGCCTTTACAGATTTTCAATAGTCTCCCTAAAGTAAACTAAAAGCACAGAAGAAAAATGTCCTGCAATATGGTCTGTACATTGTGAACTGTATTATTCAGAAGAATGGAATAAAGTATAATTCTTAATACGTAAATTGTTAGGAAAAAGATAGGCAAGATGCCAATGGGGGCAGAATTTTATTACGATTAAGATATCTTATATCTAGTAAGGTTATTACAGATTCTGAATATGATTAATTTGAGTGAAAAATCATCCAAGATGGGGGTCAAGCATGCTACGGTAGCTTGCTTGGCTTAATAGATGTAGTGCCAAAAATCTTCAGTGGAAACTGTGAATGTCACGTGTAAATTTCCTGATTATGTTACGATAATTCGAAATATTTCAATTACAGCTAAAAACTGGGTGACTTATATGATTAGAACAGGTTTCAGGGACAGGAATTAATGTGGTATTGGTCTTAACCGCTTACGCAACAATTACCTTGTGCAATTAGAGAACCAACTCATAGCTACACCCTAGGAACATACAGATCTGAACTTATTGATTCGGTTAACATAGAAGAGAGACAGTGCCCATAAGGTTTCTATAGAGTCATTGACCAAAGGGTATCAAAAGGAATTTTAAGAATAGGAAAATATTTCTTTTCTTCTCACCCCTTCTGGTAAGACTTCACTGACAAAAGGTTCTGGGTAACTTTTTTTAACAATAACCTTCTTCTAAACCTCACCAGTCCTTTTCCTTCACCCTCTTCCCTCCCCTTGAACAAGCTTGCATACATCAAACATTTCTTTATATGTGTGTTCTCCAACTGCCACTTGTTGAGTAGATTTTTTTTATCTATGCAGTTAAATTATATTTCTGATTAGGAAGTGTGACAAGAAACAGATTACAGAAGACTGAGCAATTTTCACTGAAAATTCACCTCTGGGGATGAATATAATGAGTAACATTGGATGCAATTCAATGCTGAGAACAGTTGTGAAGGGTGGAAAAGACCCACTGTGATTCATTAGCCATGTTGCAATGTTGTTACAGAAGCAAAGGGCTTCATCACAAATTTAAATGAATCTGATACATTGTTGACGAACAAAAGATGAATAAAGGAGAAACATTAACCATTCCACAAAATTTAAGACAACATTCCATTGCTGACACAATGAAATATCTTAATAAGTTCTGATCTTACATAAAGTCAGTAAAAATGTCAGTCATGCACATATTCAGTTATATTGACAAAGGCACAGAGGATGACATGAGGCTAAAATACTGAATTTTATCTTCCACAATTGTTTCACTAAGAAAGATTGCATTATAGTTTCTCCTATCACTTACTGCACAAATACCAAATTAATCTAAGTTTATTGTTGGTCACCTGAACATCAAATTGTTGCAAGTGTTTAGAAAAAAAAAGTGCAGGCTATTTCAATTTTCAAGGTAGATCATTTTTGTAAAATAGGGGAACACTTTTTAAGCACAAGAAAATATGATCTTTTTGGACATCATAAACACTGTGTGACTGAACATGGAGCCTTAACAGTAACCTTGTTACACTCTGTTTGTTCTATTAGTTCACAAATCATGACAGCAGTACATACAAGCACACAGTTTATGTCATTTTATTTGACTTTTAGGAAGCAATTTCTACACTGTCACCTAGTTGACAAAATACAAGCTTATGGAATTTCAATTTGAAGTTTCATTATGCTGTTTACTTAGAGGCTGTCATCAAGGAAAGTATTATACCAGAACACGGAAATGAAATGTATGTAGGCCCGCGGAGAGTCACTGCATGGTGTAGGAATTGGCAGATGATCTTCAACAGAAGCAAATGCAAAGCACTGAGCACAAAATGATATAAGGGTCACATGAGATTCTTCAGAAGAACTTTAAGGAAATGCAATTCACTCACAAGACAGATTAGCTTACAAAAAATCCTTGTTTGGCTGATTCTTTAATACTGCTCATCAATTTGGGACCTTTACAGTGTAGTATAAAGAGAAGATTGAAAGAGCAGCAGCAAATTTTGTAACAAGTTTGTTTAACAAGAATGAGATTTTCACAGGAATGCTTGCCACAATACAACAGCGTGTCTGCGGTCAACTGTCGCTAAGTTGATTGACACAGAATCAGGAATCAATCCAAGATAAAAAGTGTTGGCACTACTGCGCCATGAGAATGCTTCAGTAACATAATACATCGCCTCCTCTTTTTTAGATCTCGTGTGGTAAAGAAAAGGTTACAATTCCATATTATTAGATTTTTTATTTTGGGCAAATAATTTAGAAGCATGGCTTTTTATATAAATATACAGGCTTATCCATGCAGACTGACAAATGCCCATGCTTAAAAGAAAGAGAGAGAGAGAGAGAGAGAGAGAGAGAGAGAGAGAGAGAGAGAGAGAGAGAGAACACAATACTTACTTTTGAAACACAGATTCACACTAAACACTGCAAACTCTGCTGCATTTACTACAAAGTTAATGAGCTATGCTTGAATTCCTACATACAGTAATCCACACATATTATAAAAAATGTATGTATGTTCCACATCTCCTCCTAAACCACTGGACCTATTTCAAACGAACTTGGTACACATATAACTTACTATCTGGCAGAGAAATACTGTGGGGGTAAGAACCAGCAACATCTGATTGAGGTTTAAGTGATAACAAGGAGAGAGAAGAGGTGAGGAGGAAATGGACTAATAGAGGTAGAATAAATACATACCTGGGCAACATCAGGTACTCTGCTAGTATTTATTATAAAATTTAAGACAAATATTCTCTTCACATTGTAGCACCTTATGGGGAACTCACCACTTATGTAACTACTGGCACAAGAGTCTTTTTTATTCCAGTAGAGTTACCATGTTGGAATTATCAATTTGTCATAATTTTGTGCATCTTTCCCACCTATAAAATGGAGTTTTAATTTCAGCTTTGTAATGCAACTTTGTGAATAATGCTGTGTGGCACATCAGTTTCTGTTTTGGTTCACTTCTGTGTCAATAGTGTATAACAACTATTCATCTAAAATGCTTAATCAGTTGTTAGAGCAGAACTTAACTGATACATTATCACACTTTTCAGAAATGTGGTAGCAACATACAATACAATCCATTGTAGCATGTTTCGACAATCTGTGACTAAAAGGTAGGTCTTTGGTCTTGCTATTGTGATAGTCATCTGTTGTCACACAAAAAGTTGAAATGTGTGCAATAATGTGCACAATTTTAAAGAATTCACTAGTGTGAAACAATGCCTTGAGTGATACATCTCAAATTTATGGATTCTTCTCCTCCCAGTCACTGTCATTCATTAGTTCAACAACGTAAAAAAACAACAACGGAATTCCTCCCAAAAACTGAAGCCAATCTCAGTATAAAATAAAAGCCACTACCATGTCCTCCTGAGACAGTGAATGCTAAAAGTACCTACTGCACCTATCTGCAGAGTCAGTGTGATCTTTTGTAATTCAATTGACTGCTGTCTCTCAGATTGTACACAATAGTTTATGTGAGGCAAACTTATTTCACAAATACTACATCATTTAACTGCAAATAGGAAGCACCATAATTTAAGTTCCATACATAAATACTAAATATGTTTAACTACAGCCGGTCAGTACTGATATTCAAAATTTTGAAAGATAATAGCTACCACCATACAATATTCACAAATATTCACAATTAAACCTAAAACTGAACGTTCTGTTTCAAGAAATTTAGGAGGAAAAAGTCTAAACTCAGGTTTTCTACGGTATGTAGGGAATCTTTCTTCCAAAATAGGTCAAATCTTCAAAAGAGGTGGAGTAATCCTTCACCTGCCACCATACATACCACTCATTGGCTCTGTAAAGGATGTCTGATCCTTTGCACGGCAAAGTTGTACAAGATCCGAAGTGAATGGTGCGAACTGTTCAATAACAGTACAATGAACACTTATGATGCTACCACCTGACAAATTTGTGGTGAATGAACACTGCACTGCAATGGATCACTCGTGACCAAGATTACAGTCCTTGTGCAGTGCCATGTTGCCTCACACGTGTTTATTTACATCGTGGCTGTCAAAGCATTTTTCGAGCCAGCTGTCTGAGTTGCTGTTTTATTTCTATTGAGAATGTACTTATTATTGCACTTATTTATTGTTTTTCAGAGATATATTCCTGAGTTACTTAGTTACACACTACATTAAGAGTTATTCTTGTATCTTGAGAGAATATTCTACACGTTTGCTGAACTTCTCCAAAACTGCTGATTCTTAATAAGTTTCTTATTTTCTGTGCCATGCAATAAAACTTATTTGTTCCCTGCACAAGTGTGTATATTTCATACACCAGCCAGGCTAGATCTCCACAAGTGTAACTTCAAAGGTCAGATGCCACATCAAGCAGCCAGCCTGACAACTGTATGGTTTTACAATTATGTCCAAATTTTGGCATTTGCTTTGTCCTCTGGAAATTGAGCATCAAGAAAGCTATTGAAATAATGTGGCAAAGGACTGACTTAATCATGTTAGTGGCTTCAATTTCGAGAGAGAATGAAATCCAGCACTTGCAGCAGTTGGCTCTTAACAACAATAGTACAGCACCCATGTTGATAATGCATAATTATTGTGTGCCAAAGTTACTACAGTGTTAATTACAAATGACGTGCAATTAGGATATATCTCTGCCTCATGAGTGACATTTCATGAGCTGTTAGTGCTTGTGGTTGTATGCACATCAGCACAATACATCAGCTTGCTTAATGTCAGTCTGAAGACAGCTGGACATCTTGTAGCAAAAATATCAGAAGATTAAAGGTATTGGTTATGGAAATGGCTTCATTAGGCATGAAAATATGAAGATACATAATGAACAATGGAGATTCCAGGTTGCGCACACACACACACACACACACACACACACACACACACACACACACACACACACACACACACACACACACACACACACACACGTGTGCCTGCATTCATTCACACATGACAGCCATCTCCAGAAGGCTTTGGTCAAAAGCTAAATCTGTAACAGTATTTTCAATGAGCCTGGCCACAACTTGACACATTTTTACAGTTAGTAGCAACCTATCTTTTTTGGTAAGATGTACGTTGAGCATCATGTACGGCAACAGACTGGTTTTTATTTTTTTTATTTTTTGGGGGTTTAAGGGCGCTCAACTACTGAGGTCATTAGCACCCAGTCACAATTGTTAGAGTAGATGGCAGAGACAGGACAACACGAGATTGACTAAAACGGGGACACAACAATAAAACATGGCGCACTGTTAATGCATGACCACAAGGGCACTGCGGGGCTGGGTCACCGGAGAGCAGGTAGCGGTGGCTAAACCAGCAATGCCCAATCCGCAACCTGGTCAGAAGGACCTCTTCTCGCCGAGATGGTCGGGAGGAGGTTGTCCAAGCAGTTGGGAACAGTTTTACTGCCCGGAGCTTGTTTCCTTGAAGTGATGACCAAGTATCCCACCAAAAGACACAAGCCTCTTACAAACAACCCCACTAACGTCAGATGACGGGACACAATGGGAGGCTGGCCGAGGCAGGAGGACTGCAGCCTTGGCTGCAGCATCAGCAGCCTCATTCCCAGGCACTCCTACATGGCCGGGAACCCACAGAAAGCTGACAGGAGAGCCATCATCAGCAAAAGAAAAGATCTGTTGCACCCGGGATGGATGGGATATGGAGCTCCAAGGCTCTGAAGAGCACTGAGTGAATCAGAGCAGAGTACATACGATGAATGGCGGTGGCGGTGGGCATACTGAACGGCCTGATGGAGAGCAAAAAGCTCGGCCGTAAAGCTGGAACACTGGTTGAGGAGCCGGTATTTAAAGGTGACGGCCCCGATGACAAAGGCACAGCCGACACCATCATCAGTTTTGGAGCCATCAGTGTAAATAAAGGTGTGACTGGCAAGTCGCGCACGAAGTTCGACAAACCGTGAGCAATACACTGCAGCCGGAGTACCCTCCTTCGGGAGCGAGCTGAGGTCGAGATAAATATGAACCGGAGCCTGGAGCCAAGGTGGTGTCGGGCTCTCACCCTCTCTGAAGGTGGTAGGGAGGGCAAAATCCAATTGTCGAAGCAGGCGACGAAAGCGGACTCCAGGGGGCAGCAGGGCAGACACATACAACCCATACTGACGGTCGAGAGAATCAGCGAAGAAGGACTGATAAGAGTGGTGGTCGGGCATTGACAACAGCCAGCAGGCATACCGACAAAGCAGTACATCGCGCTGGTAGGTCAATGGTAATTCGGCAGCTTCAGCATAAAGACTCTCGACGGGACTAGTGTAGAATGCTACGGTCGCAAGACGTAACGCCCTATGGTGGATGGAGTTGAGACGGCGTAAGAGGGATGGCCGAGCAGACGAGGCTCCCATAATCCAGCTTTGATCGGACTATGCACCGATACAAGCGAAGCAGGGCAGTGCGATCCACTCCCCAAGATGAACCACTAAGAACTGAGGACATTAAGGGAACGTGTACAACGGGCAGCCAAATAAGAGACGTACGGAGACCAACAAAGTTTCCTGTCCAGCGTGAGCCCTAGAAACTTAGTTGTTTCTATGAATGGGATAACAATGAGACCGAGATGTAAGGATGGCGGAAGGCCAAAAGTTGATGCAAACCGTCTTCTCTTCAGAGAACCGGAAGCCATTTGCCACACTCCATGAGTATAGGCTGTCTAGACAACGCTGAAGGCAGCGCTCCAGGAGGCATGTTCTCTGGGCACTGAAGTAGATCGCGAAGTCATCGACAAAAAGAGAGCCTGAGAGATTAGGTGTAATGCAATCCATAATTGGAATTATCGCTATGGCAAAAAGGGCTACGCCCAAGACGGAGCCCTGAGGCACTCCGTTCTCCTGGAGGAAGATGTTGGACAATACGGAACCCACACGTACCCTAAACTTTCGATCTGTTAAAAAGGATTCAATAAAAAGGGGCAGGCGACCGCGTAGACCCCACCTGTGCATAGTGCGGAGGATATCTCTTCTCCAACAGGTATCATAAGCCTTCTCCAAATCGAAGAACACGGCTACTGTTTGGCACTTTCGCAAAAAGTTGTCCATGATGAATGTCGACAAGGTCACAAGGTGGTCAACAGCGGAGCGGCGGCGACGAAAGCCGCATTGAACACTGGTAAGTAGTCGTCGAGATTCAAAAATCCAAACTAACCGAGCGTTAACCATGCGCTCCATCACCTTACAGACACAGCTTGTAAGAGAAATGGGGCGGTAACTAGAAGGAAGGTGTCTATCCTTCCCGGGTTTGGGTATAGGAACAACGATGGCGTCACGCCAACGCATGGGGACCTGACCTTCGGTCCAGACGTGATTGTAGGTACGAAGAAGGAAGCTTTTGCCTGCCGGAGAAAGGTGTGCCAGCATCTGAACGTGAATGGCATCTGGCCCCGGAGCAGAGGACCGGGACAGTGCAAGTGCACGTTCGAGTTCCTGCATAGTAAAGGGGGCATTATAATTTTCCAGATTCAGCGAGTGGAACGAAGGTCGCCGAGCCTCTTCTGCCTCTTTCCTGGGAAGGAAGGCAGGATGGTAATGGGCGGAGCTTGAAACCTCCGCGAAAAAGCGGCCGAAGGCGTTGGAGACATCCACAGGATCAGCAAGGACCTCATTACCTGAAGTCAGGCCAGGTACCGAGGAGAGGGCCTTAATGCCCGACAGCTGGCGCAGGCCACCCCAGATGACAGAAGAGGGAGTAAAACTGTTAAAGGAGCTGGTGAAAGAGGCCCAACAAGCTTTTTTGCTGTCTTTGATGACTCTACGGCATTGCGCAAGGAGTCATTTGTATCCAATACAATTCGCCAACGTAGGATGGCGGCGAAAGGTGTGTAAAGCACGTCGTCGAGCACGGATAGCGTCTCTACAAGCCTCATTCCACCAGGGGACGGAAACGAGACGTGAAGAAGAGATAGTACGAGGAATGGAACGTTCGGCAGCTTTGATGATAACAGCCGGGAGGTATTCGACCTGACTGTCACAACTGAGAAAATCGTGGCCCGGAAAGGTCGCCAGAGAGGAGTAAAGTCCCCAGTCAGCTTTCGGTATGTTCCAGCTCGAAGGACATGGGAATGGGGTATGGTGCAGGAGACGAACGACACAGATGAAGTGGTCGCTCGAATAGGTGTCAGAAAGGACATACCACTCGAACCGACGGGCAAGAGTGGTAGAACAGATCGAGAGGTCCAAGTGGGAGTAGGTATGAGTAGAGTCCAAGAAGAAGGTCGGGGCACCAGTATTGAGGCAGACAAGATTGAGATGGTTGAAGACATCCGCCAAGAGGGAGCCTCTCTGACATGATGCAGGAGAGCCCCAAAGGGGATGATGGGCATTGAAGTTGCCAAACAATAAAAACGGCGGAGGAAGCTGAACAATCAGGTGCATCATGTCAGCCCAACTAACTGCGGATGACGATGGAGTGTAGACGGTACAAACAGAAAAAGTAAAGGCAGAAAAAGTAATACGGACAGCTATTGCTTGGAGTGGGGTGGTCAATGGGATGGGATGGTAATAGACATCGTCCCGAACGAGCAACATGACCCCACCATGAGCTGGAATACCGTCCACAGGGGTGAGGTCAGACCGCTCCGAAGTATAGTGGGTAAAAGCAATACGGTCAGTTGGGCGCAACTTTATTTCCTGGAGACCACGGACAAGCGGACAGTGCAGGTGGAGGAGCAGTTTTAATTCCTCCCGATTAGATCGAATACCTCTTATGTTCCAATGTAACAAAGCCATCGCTAGTCAGAAAAAAAGGGGGAACAAAACGGGTGAAGAGCTGGTCACCTCGACGGCCGCGGAGGGCCAGGTTTCGAGGGAACAACGCTACAACCAGCGGGAGGCGGATCCTGTTCCATAGAGTCGTCGCCAGCTGCGGCCGCTTTCCCGGGTTGCGTAGGAGGGGCAGCATCATTTGCCGATGAGAGGCCAGCTGAGCGCCTGGCAGCAGAGCGTCCCGGCGAAACTGAGGACGGCCGGGAGCAGCGACTCACAGATGGAGCGTCAGACGAAACGCGCCGGGGTGGAGAGGGGGATAAAGACTTCTTCTTGGAGGCCTTCTTGGAAGTCCAATGAGGCACGGGGATGGTGGGCTGGACCCGAAGAAGGTCCTCACGCGCGGGGTCCGTTTTGGAACGCCGGACCTCGGAAGCCAGGGTCCGGAACGTTTCCCCGATGGACGCCTGAGAAGAGGATCGCTTCTCAGGCGGCGGAGGGGGGGGAGGAGGAAGGGTGGCCCCTGGGGCAGAGGGGGCAGGGGCCGCGAGGGAGGAGGATTTGGAAGGGAGGGATTTGGGAGGCGGAGGCATAGACCCCGGATGGGGTGAGGAGGTGGAGGGGGGACAGGATAGGGTTGAGGATACTGTGGAAGGAGTGGACATGACTGAGGCAAACGAAGTTGTCAACATCACTGGATGGAGGCGGTCATACTTCTTCCTGGCCTCAGAATAAGAGAGACGATCCAAAGTTTTTAATTCTTGAATCTTCTTCTACATCTGATACGCGGGGCAGTCTAAAGACCTAGGCGAGTGGATGTCAGGACAATTGACGCACCGAGGTGGTGGGGTGCATGTATGGTCCTCACGAAGAGGACGTCCACAATCGCCACAAAGGGGCTCAGCCTCACACCATGACGACATGTGCCCAAAGCACAAACACTGAAAGCAGCGCATAGGAGGCGGGACGTAAGGTCACACGTCGCACCAGTAGCACATCACCTTTACCTTCTCCGGGAGAACGTCACCCTCGAAGGCGAGGATAAAGGCCCCGGTGTCGATGCAACTGTCTTTGGGGCCGCACTAGACTCGCCGGACGAAATGCACGCCTCGGCGCTCCAGGTTGGCCCTGAGCTCCTCATCAGATTGCAGCAGGAGGTCCCGATGAAAAATAACCCCCCTGCGTCCTATTCAGTGCCAGATGCGGGACAATGGACACTGGGATGTCCCCTAGTCAGTCGCACGCCTGGAGCGCCGCCGACTGTGTGGCGGAGGTGGTCTTTATAAGAACGGACCCCGAACGCATTTTACTGAGAGCCTCGATTTCCCTGAAGATGTCCTCGATGTGCTGGACAAAGAACATGGGCTTGGAGGTGGCGAACGTCCACCCATCGGTCCGAGAACAGACTAAATAGCGGGGGAAGTACTTCGCCCCAAGCCGGCGGGCCTGTCCTTCCTCCCAGGGAGTGGCCAAGGGGGAAAGGGTAGGAGAACCAGAACCAGAGACAGTACCTTTCTTTTTAAAAGACTCGGCCGCAGATCGACCTGATACATGTTGACGTTTCATCTGCGAAACGTCCGCCCCGATACCACCCATTCTGACTAGGGGCTCTCCCCACGGGCGCCACCCAGCCTCAGCAAGGGCCACCTGGCAGGATGACCGTTGCCGGGAGTCCTGATGCCCCAAGGAGACTGGCAGTATCGGCAGTACGATCCCTGTGTTGTCAGGGGGCTACAACCTAGAGGGTACATGACGACCCCACCACAACGGGCTGGCTACCGTGCTGGATTTCGGGTGCCATGGAAAGTCCATCATGATCGTAGGTGCAGATGGGGACGCACTATGGGCATAACTTGTGCAACCCATCCGGCATTTAGGCCCAATTTGAGGAATAATGGGTGTGGTTACAACGCCGTTACAATGCTGAGTGCCAAGGTCTTAGTGCACTGACGACCAGTGATACACCATGTAAGGCGTCCTTCCCCAAAAGGCTCGTACTTCTGTAGAATTTTTAAAAAAGGAGGTCAAACCCCAAGTGGGACCATCACATGAAAGGCCGAAACGGTTGAAACTCCTTTTAGTCGCCTCTTACGACAGGCAGGAATACCTCGGACCTATTCTTACCCCGGACCCGCAGGGGGGCCGAGGAAGTTTGGCTGCCGAGTGCAAGTCTTATTTCAGTTGATGCCACACTGGACGACTTGCATGCCAGTGATGAGGATGAAATGATGATGACAACGCAACACCCAGTCCACGAGCGGAGAAAATCTCCATCCCAGCTGGGAACTGAACCCAGGCCCACTTCATGGGAGGCAATCACTTTACCACTCAGCTAAGCAGGCAGATAGGACCAGATGAGATACCTGTAAAATGCTACAAAGATTATGCAAAAGAACTTGCTCTCCTAGAAGCAATTCATTATAGTTCACTGGAGAAACGAAAGGTACCTAGCGAATGGAAGAAAGTGCAGGTCATTCCCATTTTCACGAAGGATTGTAGGAAGGTGCACATGATTATAGGCTTACACTGTTGACTTCCATCTGTTGTAGAATTATGGAACATATTACATGCTCAAGAATTACAACATTTTTAGAGAATGAAACTCTGCTCTATAAAAATCAACATGGATTCTATAAACATAGATCCTGCAAAACTCAGCTCACTCTGTTCCTTCATGAGACCAACAGTGCTGTAGACAATGGTGGCATTCAGGTTGATTCAGTGTTTCTTGACTTCAGGAAGGCATTTTACATCGTCCCTCACTATCATCTAGTAAAAAAAAATTACAAACTTATTGAGTACCGTGACCGATTTTTGACTGGATTCAAGATTTCTTTGCAGATAAAAAGTAACACATTGCTCTTTATGGATCACAAATGAGAGACGTAAAGGTAATTTCTGGAGTACCCCAGGGAAATGTGACAGGACTGTTACTTTTTACAATGTATGTAAATGATCTAGAAGAACACGTTGGAAGCTTTTAAAACTGTTTGTAGGTGATGTTATTGTCTGTAAGACAGTAGCAATGCCCCAAGACCATATCGATGTGCAGACTGACCTACAGAAGACTGATGAATGGTGAGGGCTCTGGCAGTTGATCATGAACATTAATAAACGTAACATATTGTGCATACATACAAGAAATCCACTGTTATATGAGTACTGTTGATGACTAATTGCTTTGAGTAACATCTATTGTAAAATATCTAGAAATAACTATCCAGACTGACCTTGAGTGGAATGAACACACAAAACAAATAGTAGGAAAGGTATGTGCCAGGCACCTTCATAGAAACAATCATAAGGAAATGTAACTCATCCATGAAAGAAGTGGCTTACAAGGTGCTTGTTAGACTGATTCTTAAGTACTGTTACAAAGATGCTCTAGACACTCCAATAGCAGACCTTACGTTGTGCATCACAAAGAAGTTTACTATTGAAATTTCTAAGAGTAGTTTATGGGTAGTCCGATAACACATTACTTCCTGCTATATACATCTCGCAAAATGATCATAATGAGAAAATTCGAGAAATTAGAGCTAATATAGAGGCTTACCAACAATCATTCTTCCCACATGCCATTTGCAAGTGGAACAGGGAAGGAGGTCAATTAGTGGTACCAAAAGTACACTCGGCCACACACCATCAGATGGCATGTGAAGTATTGATGTAGAAGTTGTAACTACAGACTGACTCAGAGGAGTCAGCTTTCCATAGCTGTATTTAAGAAACTCTGAGTCAGCTTTCCATAGCTGTATTTAAGAAACTAATAGAAGTTCTCAGACTGAGATTTGCTCTGCTACAACAAGATCTGCACCTGGGCGCAAAATAAACGTTTCTCAAGGAATCCACTTCCCTGCTCACCGCAGTGCCCCCATCTGATCTCACACAAGACCTGTGAGTGAGTGAGAGAGAGAGAGAGAGAGAGAGAGAAAGAAAAAGTGATTTTGTGTGTGTGTGTGTGTGTGTGTGTGTGTGTGTGTGTGTGTGTGTGTGTGTGTGTGTGTGTGTTGGGGGGGGGGGGGGGGGGGGGAGAAACCATTGTGGGCGTTATTTGAAATGTTCCTGATAAAATAGGTATGTTAGGCAAGGTTTTGGGGTCGACACTACGTCACACAATTTCCAAGAATAGGTTTCAGACCTATGTGAAGGTTTATTTCTAGATAAGCAGAAATTTGCATTGCTTCTACAGAATATTCAGTGTGCTTTTTATACTTGAAAAGGAACACCATTTTGTTGAAGGATACGAGTACAGTGATAAATTACTGTTACCTACATTTATCTTTTACAGTGTTCTATTTTACAAACATAGCTGTTTTAACTTTTATATAAAATACTTTGGTTAAGGTTACTATGTCTGTGGACTAATTCTTGTTGCTCATACAGTCTGCTCTTGTAAAGCTTACTTTACGATCAGATTCTTCTGCTATCTCCAAATTAAAGGTGCTTTCTATCATGTGTTCGATTCAACCAAGGTGTAGAAAAAAAATTGCATTTTTCATAAGAGATTTATTTATTTTCCATTTCTGATGTAGAATTTCTGTATCCATTATTGATTGTATCCAGTTTAATCCACATATCACAGATCTTTCATCAAGTACCACACTTATCAAATTTTCATAGCTCATGTACATATTAACTTATCCAAGAGGATCATTTGCGTATGAGACATGGAAGTATGCAGTAACTGAAATACAATGTACGATTTGTAATTTATAGAGAACCACTTAAAATGGCTTAAGGCCTAAATTAGCCAATCATGAATATAAAAATATACATTTGCTAACAAATATAGCAACGTGACAGTGAAAATTTCAATCCAGTAACTGCTGCAACATGGCAGACTTTGTATTCAGATTTAGTGTACATATGAGTTGCATCTCTGTTGCCTCTCCAAGAGCATTTGGGAAAAAATTCCAAACTCTTTGAGCGTTCTGCCTGATGAGAGTGATGGCTTTATGAAGCACTTAAAACACTTTCCATATAGGAAATATAGTTGCAAAGTTTGGAAAATAAATTCTGTTGTCTTGGGTTTGTTACAAAACATTCCTTCATCAATTTATTGATTCAAGAGGTTCTTTCAGAATGATTTCTTGCATTCTCCAACACAATCACAAAATCTAGGCACATTTGTGTATTAGACATGCATTAATATGAAACTTCCTGGTGCACTGAAACAGAGTGCCAGCTGGAGAGACTTGCTTGGGACCTTTGCCTCTTGCAGGCAAGTGCTTTACTGACTGACGTACCCAAGCACGACTCACAACCTGTCCCATAGCTTGACTTCCACCCGTATCTCATCTCCTACCTTTCAAACTGCACTTGTCCGCATAAGGCAAAGATTCCGAGTCTGAGTTGCCAGCACACTGTTTTAATCTGCCAGAATGTTTCACAGTAGTTACGCATTACACAACACAACCTAATCATTTTGTTCAGTTCCTCTTAAAAGGTACTAAGCAAAATCAAAGCTGCATGAATCTGTATTTTCTGTGAATTAGACTGCTTTCCATACCCAAGAGAGAGAGAGAAAAAAAAAATGTAAACCACTGCAGCTATTTACATTTATCGAATATAAATTAAATTGAAACAGAACAAAAAAATTTGTAAAGATTGAAGGAAGTAAGAGACATAAGGAAATAATGAGGTGTATGAATGAGCTATTTGTACTAGGACTGTATTAATGGTGAAAATGTTAGAAAATTTAAAGTAAAAACACACATTCAAACATTTAAACGGAAATGTAAGACAGTTAACTATGAGTGAGCTGTTTAGTAAATAAGTCTTCTACATAAAATATTTAAACACACACCATAATAATCAGTTGACCACAATCCACTTTGAAGAACAACACATAGGCACATTGAACAGTAATGTCACCATATCTTAATAGTGTGTAGTGGGCACACAAGCCTCAGTAGCAGCTGATATTCACTGCTTATTTCTGGCTGTTAGGAGATACCATTACCCGATCACTCGTGCCTTGCAAACCTGAGCAGGTTGGCTGATGTGACATCTGACAAATTTTTCAAAACTGTCCAGAGATTTTCAATGAAGTTCAGAGGGCAGGACTTTTGAAGCTAGTACGAAAGTGAGATTTCTCCAGAATGCTCCTTTTAAATGAGAGACAATCACAGTTTTAGCCTGATGAATGCAAAATTGTCATCTTGAAAAACATGGTTGGAAATTTATGATCCTTATTCAAGTGACAGGCAAACAACAAAATTTGATTGCACACCAGTTGAATGAAGCATTTTTTTTTTAATTATCTGTAGGTGATTCAAAGAATCCATTCTTGAGTAGCTGTAAAAGATTATAGAAATCCCTCCAGTTACTAACATTTTTAAATTTCGGTCTTTAGAGGCGTCCTAAAGTCTATTGTGAACATGACATCATGTATCATTTAGATACAAAAACAGGGTTTGACCAGATAACATTACTCTAGTCCTCCACAGTCCAATGTTTGTTATCTCTATACCAAATGTAATCATGCAAGTTTGTGAGCAGCTATGATGAAAGGCCTCTTGCATGGAACTCCATCCCAACATCCATTTGACAGCACTTTTCTTTGAATTATTTATTCCAAAAAAGTCCAGATGTACCACTTTTACCCTGCAGAAATTATTGCTGCCTTGGGAAGTAATCTTATTTGTCACAAACCAAGGAAACATCTCATTCTGTGTTTTTGTCGAGCTATCTTTGTATCCCGTGTTACACACTGTATACAAGAAGACAGTCAACTGTCCTGTCCCATCTCCATGGATCCTAACAGACCTATACACTTCACATACAATTGTCCACACCCCCCCCCCCCTTTCACCTTATTCCATACCATAACTTACTGCAAATTTAATATGCAGGTCCCTTTTTCGTGTCCTTTGTGCTTACATTTTTAAGCTTCCATGGTTTTGCAAACAGATGTTCATCTATAACCAAAATTACAGTGGCCGCTTTTGTTTCTTGGTGCATCACTGTCTCACTAGTTTCACAACAGTACTGCGTGTGATATTTCCATCCAATTCTGGCACAAATGTGGAATTTTCTAACCGTTATTTTCAATTTTTTGGAATATTGTTTCATGAAACAGCAATCTAATAATACCATAATTTTTTAGTAAACCCAGTCGTGGTTGCATACTGTTGTTACCTGCTATTTGTAGATAACCTATTTCAATTTACTACAGAGATCATCATCAGATCTACATTCCTTCGTGATAGTACAGTGTCCTCAACGCCAGCACGGATGAGCCTGCCCCACATCAGTGATTCCTACTGTTCCCAAGGAATGCAAATCTGATGATAATCTCTGTAGTAGATTGAAACCTGTCATCTACCAATAAAAAGTAACAGCAACCATGACTGTTTTTACTAAAAAAACTTTGCTCTTTAGTTTTAATACTGATTTTAACTTTATCACAAACTACAGATTTTATCTACCAACATCTAACTCAGCAACAACATAGAAACTTTTTTTATGCTCTGCTCCTAAAATGCTCTCCTCACACTGCACTTACCTTGTTTTCTTCCACATTAAGCTTGAAAATGAAACAACAAAAATTACTAAGAAAATCTTTTGTTAATGTACAACATCCAGCAGTGATTTACAACTGGAGATTAATAGCAATTCTCACAAGGCAATAAGTAGCAAAATGTTTCCACAACAGAATTTAACACAGAACTGAATGAAAGCTTACAAAAAAATGACTCACCATGTCCGTACTCAGGCCAGAATGCACCCGATTACAAAATATGTCCCACCATAATTGAAGAAGTGGCTGCAAGTGTTCAGAATTGGGTGGAGCTTTTACTCTCTTTGTCTCAGAGTCAAAGTACTGCATCCAGGGTTTGCATGTACCAATGAAATGAACTATTTTAACTTTGTCACCATACCTAAAAACAATTATTTAGTAAAATGCATCTCATTACCAATTTCAATTCAAATTCAGTTCTAAAGAGCACATAGAATAAATTGAAATAAAACATCAAGTAATACTAGAAGACATAGCAAACAAATGTTTAAACCATGATATAGAAATGGCATTCAAATAACTCATCCCACACAGTGTAATGAATTGAATTACATCATAGCTTTATTTTAAGAAAAATCATTTTGTCACAAACAGATTCCTTTCTGTTTGAAAGTGCCATCGTTTGTTTATGAAGAGCCTAAACAACAGCAAAGAGAATTAAATATTAAACAAAACAAAATTATTTGAAGCTATTCAAAATAAGAAATATTTATGAATTTATTATCAAGTAAATCTTGAAAAACTTACTGTTTCAGAGCTGGGAGGTAAGAATAAAATGCTGAAGAAACCATATTGTAAATGAAAGGCAAATGGCGACTAATGTCTTTTGTTGACCAATCAGAAAAGTATGAATTGAGAAGTCCTTGGTCCCCACCTGTTTCAAATTAACAATCTTTTAACTCTAGTACAATAATGATTAAGAAATCAATTACATCTAACACTAAGAGAAACATATACTGATAAAAATACAATTTTTCCCCTAGGATAAGAGAAACTGATCCCCTTAACATCATCATCATGATAAAAGGATCATTTGCTTTCCTCAAGCTATCTGTGGCAATCAAGCACATTTATTATGCACAACATACTCCTGGCTTCCCTCTTTACAGCATAGTATCATTTTGCATAAATTTATAAAAAAGAAAAAAAACAAGCCAAGTCTGGAAACTTGTCTTAGAAAGGAATAGAACAGATAATGAAAGAGTAGATCTATTTTAAAATAGAAATTTTATAAATGAGGTTTTACAAACATAGGAGTAACATAATATTTTTGTCAGAAATCAATGAGAATATTGCAAATTAGAAAAGAGAAAGAAAGAAAGAAAGAAGAGACATGACTAAGATGACTATGGATTCTGAAACAACAGAAGACCAGAGACCTCATTGAAAGCATCAAGGAAGCAGAATAAATCAGGGAAATTTTTCTATTCTACTGACTTTCCATTAAATATAAACAAGTTAAGAGAGATATCAAAATTGCAACACATTTTTGCCAAATTCGACAATTAGAATGTAAGGATGACGTACCATCAAAACTTCCATGTGTCACAGCAAACTGGACGAGTGACTGGTACGTTTCCTCTGAAGGCTTGAACACAAACACACCAGAGTTAAAGCAATCAGGCCACCCTGCATCTGGGGCCGCAGAGAATTCTTCTCTCTCAAATAGCTCATCACAGTTCTTCAGAACCTGTCATAAAAAATAATTACTAAAACATAATTCTAGAAACTATCAGATGCCTTTGCACAAAAGCAAATGGGCATATCTTCATACATACATAAAAATTTCTACAGGGCACTGCTCACCAGAGTATCGGCATCCAAGAATACAGCTTTTGAAAACTCTGTTAAACGCCAACAATGCAGCTTGGTGAATGTAATGCCAAGATCTGGTCTTGCCAACAAAGCCAAATTGGCTTTGTCCTGAGAATCCAAAACATTTACTTCTTTCACATTGTTGAACACAGTTGACAACTGAGCCCTGGGAACACATTTATAGTGCATAACACAATAGCAAATGTTTAAGGACTGATTGGCTGTAATATTTCAAATAGTCTAATTACCTCATCGGTTTTGTAACACCATGTGTGACAAGGACTGTCAGTTGATGAATTGTGCCAACATTCCGGAGAGAATGCCCCAAAACAAGTGCTCCCAAGGCATATGAGTCATTTGTGGCTAATGTTACCCAGGATGTTGCTAAAAAGGAACAAATAACACTTTTAATGACATAACAAATATAATAGAGAACATTCATTATGAAATGGGAATTGTTAATAATGTTGTGTGATTTATGATAAAGTACTGACAACACTTTCACAGGATGAAGTATTTATGTATTCATTGTAGAGCAGGAACCATTCGGTAAATTTTAATATTCATAATGCAAATACTCCTTTCACAGTTGCCATACAGTCTTCAATTAAATGCATGAAGTACCAATTTTAAGCAATGGAAAGGGACATGCAAGTTATGACCTCCTACTATTCCCACTTTATCTCAAATCACTCAGAAACAGGAAAAATACACAAGGCTAGCTCAGAATATTCAACAGTAGTGATTCATATTTCTGAGTGCATATCTTTAACAAATGTCTTATGAAACAGCATTGTTTCAGTGCATATACAGGGTGTTTCAAAAATGACCGGTATATTTGAAACGGCAATACAAACTAAACGAGCAGCGATAGAAATACACCGTTTGTTGCAGTATGCTTGGGACAACAGTACATTTTCAGGCAGACAAACTTTCGAAATTACAGTAGTTACAATTGTCAACAACAGATGGCGCTGCGGTCTGGGAAACTCTATAGTACGATATTTTCCACATATCCACCATGCGTAGCAATAATATGGCGTAGTCTCTGAATGAAATTACCCGAAACCTTTGACAACGTGTCTGGTGGAATGGCTTCACATGCAGATGAGATGTACTGCTTCAGCTGTTCAATTGTTTCTGGATTCTGGCGGTACACCTGGTCTTTCACGTGTCCCCACAGAAAGAAGTCACAGGGGTTCATGTCTGGCGAATAGGGAGGCCAATCCACGCCGCCTCCTGTATGTTTCGGATAGCCCAAAGCAATCACACGATCATCGAAATATTCATTCAGGAAATTAAAGACATCGGCCGTGCGATGTGGCCGGGCACCATCCTGCATAAACCACAAGGTGTTCGCAGTGTCGTCTAAGGCAGTTTGTACCGCCACAAATTCACGAATAATGTCCAGATAGCGAGATGCAGTAATAATTTCGGATCTGAAAAATGGGCCAATGATTCCTTTGGAAGAAATGGCGGCCCAGACCAGTACTTTGAGGATGCAGGGACGATGGGACTGCAACATGGGGCTTTTCGGTTCCCCATATGTGCCAGTTCTGTTTATTGACGAAGCCGTCCAGGTAAAAATAAGCTTCGTCAGTAAACCAAATGCTGCCCACATGCATATCACCGTCATCAATCCTGTGCACTATATTGTTAGCGAATGTCTCTCGTGCAGCAATGGTAGCGGCGCTGAGGGGTAGGCCCCGTTTGAATTTTGTATGGATAGAGGTGTAAACTCTGGCGCATGAGACGATACGTGGACGTTGGCGTCATTTGGACTGCAGCTGCAACACGGCGAATGGAAACCCGAGGCCGCTGTTGGATCACCTGCTGCACTAGCTGCGCGTTGCCCTCTGTGGTTGTCGTACGCGGTCGCCCTACCTTTCCAGCACGTTCATCCATCACGTTCCCAGTCCGTTGAAATTTTTCAAACAGATCCTTTATTGTATCGCTTTTCGGTCCTTTGGTTACATTAAAACTCCGTTGAAAACTTCATCTTGTTGCAACAACACTGTGTTCTAGGCGGTGGAATTCCAACACCAGAAAAATCCTCTGTTCTAAGGAATAAACCATGTTGTCCACAGCACACTTGCACGTTGTGAACAGCACCCGCTTACAGCAGAAAGACGACGTACAGAATGGCGCACCCACAGACTGCGTTGTCTTCTATATCTTTCGCATCACTTGCAGCGCCATCTGTTGTTGAAAATTGTAACTACTGTAATTTCGAAAGTTTGTCCGCCTGAAAATGTACTGTTGTCCCAAGCATATTGCAACAAACGGTGTATTTCTATCGCTGCTCGTTTAGTTTTTATTGCCGTTTCAAATATACCGGTCATTTTTGAAACACCCTGTAAGTTTTGCACAGATGAACTAGAAACAACAGCCCTGACATTAAGAAAGTCAATGTAAATCCTTGATCTAAAACCCCAAGGCACTGCACACACACACACACACACACACACACACACACACACACACACACACACACACACACTGCTTATGAAATTTTACTTTAACTTATTTCATTTGCCTTGCTTTACTGATCCTTTCTTAACCTCCCCTCACCTCCCTACTTTTTTTAAACTTGTAAATCTTCTACAGTTATACAGTCAGATTCTGCGAGTCACTATGAAACACATGGAAGAGGGAGATCCCCATTGTACCACAAATTAGGGTGTCTTACCTACAACTCACATAAGGGGTATGGAAAGCCTGCATAAATGCCACTGTGTGCACTGTTGTTGGCCTAATTTTGCCTGTGCAGTACCTAGTGGGGCAATGCAGAAGAGGCTGTAAATGTTTCTTGAAACTTTGTAAGCACACTTCTGCAGGCTAGTTGGCATCAGTCTTCATGTGTCTGTCAGTTCTGGTTAATCAGTATTTTCGTTGCACTCTCCCATGGGTCAAATAAATCTATCATAATCCACACTGCCCTTTTCTGCATACTTCCAGGACCCCAGGTTAAGTCTATTTGATATGCGTCCCACACATAAGCGATATTCTAGGATGAGTCGCACAAGTTTCGTGTGCCATCTTCCTTGCAAATGGACTGTTTTCCCAATACGCTACCATTCACATTACTTGCAGTATGATACTTCCATTTCAAATCCCCACAAATTGTTACACATTGGTATTCATATGAATTGTCTGATTCCATTTGTGATCCATTTGTATTGTAGTCATAGGATATCACAATTTTACATTTTTCAAAATGCAAAATATTACATTTCTGTGTCTTGGATGCAAACTGTCTGTCTTTATGCCATTTTGAAATCTTATCCAGATTTGACTGAATATTTGTGCAAGTTTTTTCAGATACTATTTCATTAAACCTAACTGCATCATCTACAAAAAGTCAGATGTCATCTGTGCTAATGTTCTTTCCGGGGGCACACCTGAAGTTACTTCTGCATCTGCTGGTGACTCTCCGTCCGAGATAAGATGTTGCATCCTGCCTACCAAGAAATCCTCAATCCAGTAATAAATTTAATTTGTTAACCCATATGATTGTACACTCATTAATAGGCACTGGTGTAGTACTGAGTCAGATGCTTTTTGGGAGTCAAGAAATGCTGCATCTATCTGTCATGATCCATGGCATTCAAAATGGCATGTGAGAAAAGTGTGAGATGACTTTCTTATGACCAATTTTTCGAACCCGTAATATGGGTGTAATAATCTGCATCATCGGGGTGTCTATGATACTGGACCATAGATTAGTGGATCACTTCTGCTACCATTCTTGCAGATAGGTGTGAGCTATATTTTCTTCCCACTGCTAGTCACAGATTTTGGTCTAGGGATGTATCATATACTGTAGCAGAAAATATGTACCTTTGCAGTGAGGTAAGAATTAAGATGCGGTGGAACTCTTGGATTTTACTTCATTAAGGAACATTAGAAAATGTTCAGTACTACTGCTGTTGCTTTACTACTGTCAATTTCTGTGCCATCCACAAGTGTCAGACCACTCATTTTTGTGCCACAGACAGCCTTTACATATCACAAGAATGTGTTATTTTGTGAGAGGTTTTTCAATATAATTCTGCTAAGATAATCACCAAAGGCTTCATGCTTAGTCATTCTGAGGCCACATGTGTTTCACTAACATCCGTCCATCTATAGGACTATGATTTGCTTTAGATCTATTTTGCAGTAGCTGCTGTTTCTTCATGTATACCATGGAGGTTAAATACCATCAGAAACTGTTTCACTACGTATGTATCTATCCAGTGCTTGATAATCATTCTTCTGAAGTTTGGTCGCACTTCCTCCACATGCTCATGACCAGCAGTGAAGGTTTCAAGTTCTTCCTTGACATCTGACACAGCTGCATAGTTTACAGAACATATAGATCTTTCTACTTGTACTAATTGCTCTTTGCACTGTGATAATAATTACTGCAACAACAGATTCATAGTCGCTGATACCAGTTTCAACATAGGCATTCTCAAAGAAGCTAATTTTATTTGTTGCCTCTACATCAAATATATTTCCATTGCGATTGAATTACGAAGTACCATTGCTATGTAACTTTCATAGAAGGCATTTAGTACTATCTCACAGGATATCTTGTGCCATGCCAACCACATGTAAAACTGTAACTGTCCCAACAAATTGTTGAATCACTGAAGTCTCCTCCAGTGATTATAGTGTGAGTGGGGAGCATACATATCAGTGAGCTGAGATTTTCATTTAAGTTTTGAGTTACATCTGGGGGTGAATCAGGTGCTTGGTAGAAAGACTCAATGGTAGTTTTATGCCCACCCTTGATACTGAGCCTTGCCCAAACAGCCTTTCACGGTGATTCATTTTGTATCTTAGTAGAGGTGATTCCTTGGTAAGTTGACAAATTCACCACCTCCATTTCCTATTAGCCTTTCCTTTCAATCTCCACCTGGGTTTACTCCAGAATTTCACTGCTGTTGATTTCAGGTTTTAGCTAGCTTTTCTGCCTAGCACTGTGTTAGTCCATTTTGCTACAGATTAATTTCTAAATATGATAAACCACAACAACAGAAATTGCTGTTGCACTCAATAGATTGCTGTTTGAGGTCTTCCACCCCCCCCCCCCCCTCCCCACACACACACATTCTTTTTTGTACTTAACACCACAGTTTTCATGGAGATTATGGTGATGCCGTTGTCACAAAAATAGTAGAGATATATTACTGTTGCCAGAGCTTTTATTTTGACATATCTACTAAATCAATTTGAGATTTTTTAAGATGTACACATTGTGTGTATATGTCACATTGCTAATGTTGTGCTTAATGAAATAGTGAATTTTATGTTGTTAGAATCACAAGCAAAAATGCTTAGGAGACAGCCAAATTAAATTGTGTGAAACTGAGTAAAGATGGAAACCTGGCCATGTGAAGAGCAAAAATAGTTAACACTATACAGGTAAAATCCCCCCAAAAAAGTGTTTTGTATGTAACATAATGGAAAACCTATTCAGACATTTTATTCCATTGGTGTACAAACTCTTCAGCATAATCTGAGTGATATAAAGAAATGCACAGTCACAACCACGTGACTGACTGAATGGCAATCATCTTACAAAACTTTGTATGACATTCTTTTTCACTATCCTTCCAGCTACAGAAAATAAATACAAGAAAAAAATTACCATGATCAATAGCAGCTTAAGTTTAGAGTGGGAAATATAACAAAAATTGTCCATTTTGAAATATCCATGTGTGGAAGCAAAGTGATGTCAGAGAAAAGTTAATTCAATTCTCCTGGGAAAAAAATAAAAAAAAAAGAGAAAGAAAGAACAATGTAGGGTTTACTACTACATGATTCTGGCAACTAAAGCCAAGGCTCTGCATCTGCCCATCACTGGGCTGGGAAAACCAGATTTTATCTGTTCTGCATCAGGAGCAGTGAAGTAGAGTTCTAAGGGTGTAGCTTCAAGACCAGGTAAGTAGTTTAATTACAGAGCAAAGCTCAAGTTGTAGGGATAATTTCAATTTAACCATTTAGATGGAATCTGTAACAAAACTATTTTGCAGAAGTAGTTGACAACTGATTTACATCTTTGCACAATATGCTAAAGGGGTTGGGGAATGTGGAAGGGATTCTAATATAAACACTGTTGCTGCACCACACCTCGAATATACCATTTTATGATATTTCCTTAACAGATACAAGCTTAAGAGGGAAAGAATCTGATGAAAACAATAAGACCACATCTCAAGAATAGTACTGGAGACATTTCTGAATGATGTCAGCTTTGATCTTACTTCTGTGTGTATTAATACTGATTACAACTAAAATGGGATACATTGTTAGGACACAGAGGCATTTTCTTAAGGGCAATCATTTACATCATCCCCAATTACAGTGCAGAAAACTTTATTATTTTAGCAATATTCTTTGCCCTTCTCAGTTTAGCTGGAGGAGCATCCTCTTGGCAGTATGGTGTGATGGATGGCTTGCATGTTTTATGCCATTTTGCTGCATACAATCAGAACAAACAAAATTACTTTGTTGATTACATCTCATTTTCTCCAAGACATTTACAACTGCATAAAGCTTTGTGTCGCAGATCGTTAATTTACTTGGAAGTTGAATCCTACAGTTGTTTCTTGGAGGAACTTGCTAAGCAGCAGACAGTCTGTCCCTGCTTATACCCATCAGTGTAAATAACTACCTTGTTAACATTTGATACTTGTCTAATAATTCATATAAGGTCTGTTTGAAAGTGGTATACATGCTATTTTGTAGTTTATCAAATTAAAAAGAGCCTGAGCCTCACTGCAAATCAGAGAGGATATTTACTGTGTTAAAACATTCAGATTCACCACACCAAGCTCTGCAAGTTACTCTTATTGGTCTGATACAATTCATATACACATGTTTTGCTGTTGGCTGGATAAGAATATTAAATGCTGGACACAGAGAGTGAATGAACCTTATACGCATGTCACAACATGAATTATTACCAGATCGTTGAAGGTTGTTCCCCAGCCTCAGCACTGATGCTGGGTATGGGGCTCGCTTTCAAGGTTATTGTCACTGGTTTAACACCCTCATTGTTATGCAGAACTATATACAGGATGGCCAGGGTTCAGCTGCACCTTAACAAATTTGCTGTAAAATGCTCTGAACCTAAAATACGACGATGAAAGATTTTCAAATATTGAAAAGATAACCATAGAAACCTAATTCATACAGGTGTTGGATGATGATGTATGGCCATATGATGTCATAGACATTTTCAATATGAGAAAATGTTCTTTAGTGCAGCGTACACAAAAAGATCTCCTTTTACCACTGCTTCTAGGCTTATCAGACTGTTGAGTGTAGAATAGTAAATACAGAAATCACACGGAGGATAACTGACATTCCCACGAGTTCCCTATGAGACTGATAAGCACTCAACCGCAATAACTTACTGAAGTGGTGTTGTACTACCCAGGTTACAGGAGGCAAATCATTCTTCTCTCCTAAAATTACGGTATTGTCCCTCAAACCAGATTTTGTTGAAAAGCACAAGGAGGCAGTTGTTCTAATCAGTATTCAACTGCCACAACATGTGTAAATACACATGCTTTAACATCTCCATACTAAAGGGGCAGTTTGTACTCTTCAACATTACTGGAGTCAATGTCCAATGGATATTCCTAGTCTACACTGGAACTGACATCTTTACTTTATTGCCACTGGATATTATTTGTTGAAAGTATTTCACCATTAGCTGTCCTTTATAGAAATGCATTGAATATGTTACCATTACAGATGATGTGAAACAGTTAATGGATTTTAAGAATTCTTGTGATGACAGCTTTTTGCTCTTTCAGATACACCAGGCTTTTATCTAAGCACTACAAAAGACTAAGATCATTAGCAAATAGACTGCGGTGGAATTTTCACATTACCACCTGCCTTTCCCCCAGGTCTACCCAACACTCCTTGCTCCACCATGGAACTTAATATCTGCCAGGTTTAACACATGACATCAGGAGAAAGATGTTACCAGCCCTGTGAATGACTGCAGTGATGTGATCTACCATGTCCTGGATATCGATATGGTGACTGAACACAGCCAAGTTGCTATAAAGTGTCCAGTTGACCCTGTTCAACAATCATTTCGATGGACTGATGTCAGGTGTTGATGTATCTAGCAAATGGGTTCATATGGAAAAGTGGCTACTGAAGCAAACGTCCTCTGCCACTTTCTAAATGAAAACATCAGATAGCATAGGAGAACAAAGTGATAGGTCAGTGGCTGAGGATGATCTGTTTACAGTATTGAAGAATTCTGCTTTTTCCATATTCAGGAGACACACATAATTCTAGAAGAGGAACATCTCCAATACCCAACTTGTGGGTATGTAGAGCCCAACTGCATGTAATTAATGATGAAACCTCCAGAGGAGAAAGAGACGGAGGACTCTGTGGATAAGATCTATAAGGCATTATCATGTTCATAAGGTGGGAGGTACAGGGACCTAACAGTTATTCTTAATAATGTGTAAACTGAAACAGATACTGCTTGAAGGTGGATTATGAGGGTAATGCATACCATGTATGAATACTGTCACTCCATTCTTAAATCCCTCATCTGTATCGTCCTTCCTGCGAGCGGTATAGCCTTCAAACAAAGAGGTGGCTGAAGATTTGAAAACCCTCGTATGCGTAGCCATAAAGACCTATCCTGTGTTAAAAAGTTTTACTTCCTCTCCATGAGTATGTAAAGCCACTAAAATTCCACCGGAGATAGAAACCATTCATCAGAAGGGGTCTGTTTTTCTTTTTTTGGTGACATGTTGGGCAGCGAGTGATGAAAAATGAATGGATAATCATTTCATCTGTGTATATATATTTCCAGTTTCATTTCAGAATAATCTTCATTAGTACTGACCTCCATCTATCTGATGTTTGCATGTCCAGTTTCGTTGAGTTTTACCAGTTTTTCAAAATGGATTTTGCTTGGTTGTTACTGTGAAGCAAGTACTTTCCACAATTTGCTAGTGACCTCTGCTGGAACTGGTTTAGAAACAGCTGTAAACTTATTAGTTAGAGCATTGTTACACCTACCTTTACATACACGTATTTGTGCAAATGCCTACTGCTTTTTGTTACAGTACTGACTTTTACTACAACTGACTCACCAACAGCTCAGGAACCCCAGGTTCACTACAGCTGTACAAAAGTATCACTGGTTGAGTACTAGGGAGAATATATCAGCAGACAGTCAAGGGTTAGAGTAAGCACAGAAAGGCTAAGGGACTTACTTGCCAATTGTGCTCACAAAAGAGTTGTAAGCACTGGGGACGGGAGATGGAGGCATTGGAAATAACTGGCAGAGTATGGATCCTGTTTTGGTCCGACTTGCTGTTTCTGGCAATTAATTTAGCAAGTTGAGCAATTAAACTATTACCAGAAGCATTCAGTTGCAAGATGGAGTTTTAGGGATGTGGCAATGACTTATGTGTAAACAGCCCTCTTCCCATGTACCGGTCCAAGCTTTTCATTAAAACATTCCACAAAACACAGCAATCAAGGCTAGTCATACCATTCAAATAATGAAATGATCATGTTATCAAGCATATTATTCTCAGATGTGTCACTGATGTGACCTCAGTTACACAGGGTGGGTCAAAAAGGACTCGCCAACTTTGGAATGATACAGAAATTTACTGTGATAACTAACAGAATCGGCAGATGTGTCTTTTGTAGGAAACTTCCTCGAGTTTCATATAAAAGTGTCAAGTGTAATTTTGGTTTGATGTAACTACCATTTGTAGCGCGGCAAACATCCCACTGGTATTCTTTCCACACTCATTGCAGCATACCTGCCATAACTTGTGCAACAGCAGCATAGATTCAATTTTTCAGACTGGTTAAATTGTTTGGTAGGGGAGGAACATACACACAGTCTTTAATGACATCCCAGAGAAATAAATCTAGTGTGGCGAGTCTGGACAGCGAGGTGGTCACGCAATTGCCCCTTCATGGTCAGTCCACTGAACTGGGAAGAAATTATCAAGGAAACCTCAAACTTCCATGAGGAAATGAGATGGTGGACGTGCTTGCTAGTACTGAACCATCCCATCTGTCATCTTCACTGATTTGTGGAACTAAAAAGTTTTTGAGCATATCCAGATATACAATACCAATGATGCTTTTCCCCATGAAGAAGAGGATGTCATACACTTTCGATTTGCTAATGGCACAAAACACATTAAGTTTAGAGTTGTCACAAATATATTCCAGGTTTGCACGTGAATTTTCACTGCCCCTCAGTCTGCAGTTGTGGGTGTTCACTAAGTCACTAATATGTTGGCTCACTGCTAAAGATTATTGTGTTTGGATTAGTACTCACCAAACAGTCTTTTGTGTAATGTCAGTCTCACAAGAGACACATCGCACTGATTTTTGTGGACTGCGGCAAAGCTCTTCCCAACCTGTTCGACATAATCAACAACACACAGGCAACCTGATGATTTATCACATCGCACTGAACAACCTGTCTCAAAGTTCTTGTCCCGAGAGTAAATAGTAGGCATATCTGGTGTGAAATTTACACTAAACAGTTGTTGCACAGTTCATTTCACGACAACAAAACACACATTCTGCACCAGTGAAAGTAACCATTTTAACTGGCCACTATGGACCGTTAAATGGGGTACTGATGCACTATGTGAATCAAACATGAGGTTGATTGTTATGAAGTGACAGATCTGCCAAGTCAGTAAGTTATCTCAATAAAATTCTATATCATACCGAAGTTGTAAAGTCCTTTTTGACTCACCACATATAGTTCACATTAACTATTATTGCACCTGCAACTAAACAACCATGACCTTTACCAAGATCTTCCTCTAACAAGCCTGAATCACAGGCAATCATGCTCTGCATTACATTTGTCTTGAAAATACTTTGTAATCACCACCTAAAAGAATCAAGGAGGACACAATGCCAAAAAGTTTAAAATGGGGTAGTCTACAAAGGCATTTATTTACTCTAAAAGCCACTTTCAAATTGTAAAGAACAAATGCATAGAACTGCTACCATTTTATAGACATTGGATGTAGTGACAATTCCATTCATTCATTATGTTCCGTACATGCCATCAAGAAGGAGAACATTCAGGGATACGGAACAAGTTAAAAAAGGGCAGGGGTGGGGCAGGGGGGGGGGGAGGGGGAGCAACAGATATACCTAGAGACCCATTTATTTTTACATGAGCTTACTCTTGGCAAAGGAACTTGTACCCTACCAGCACGAGGAATACCAGACATACATGACTGCATGAGTTGTGACGAGTTTTATCGTGCTTACAATGTATAGACTGAAGAATGATACAACACAAATCTTCAGTTCACTTGTCCTCTCTCTATGTTTTACATATATGACAGTTCCTGCACTTATGCTCGCCTCTGTGCTCCATTACAGCAGAGGCATGCAGAACTTACCCTTTGTACTGTAGAGTGAAGAGATCATTCTGGATAGTACTAATTGCTCACTCAAACAAGAGTTACAGTGCAGTGGCTTCGATAAAATTGGAAAGGCTTCAGTCAATGCTAAAAGATTTTTCAACGCAGCCAATCTCGTCAACCATAGTTAGTTAACGACAGTGTTCTACATGTCTATCTACTCTTCAGCAAAAGCAAACACCACCACAAAGCTACAGATCACAAAATGTCATAAGTAATTAAATTTTAAATAATTTGAATTTACTGATATGTTCAATGACAATATTCTCTGCACACTGTATTGAAAGCTAAGGTAGGTAGCAATCAGAAACAAGTGAATATCGATTCATAATCCTAATCTTTCTACCAAGTTACATCAAACCAGCTACACTTGTCAGCCATTGTGCTATAAATCCTTTTCGAGTAAACAATTAACATAGTTGCTCAGATATTGATTTCTATCTTTGATAGTGATAAAGGAGGATCACCATTGTTGCCAACATCATTGTCAGAAAACTACAAAAATTGTTAACCTTAATTGTTTCCATAATTTTTTTTTACTTCCTTTTCATCTAAAATGAATGTAAACATATTTCTTCATAATAACACGCACTGCCTTGCAAGTAATGAAAGGTCCAATTCTTGTGTTTCAAACTCATTATCTTCATATTATAACAGGCAGTGTCGACGTTTTATGTTGTCTCTCTCTTTCCATCTGGACTGGGAATTTGTGGTGATAATGGGTATGTACTTAGGGGGCTTTCACATTCCATCATGCACACATAAATTACAATATCCCTTACGATTTGATATCACTGCTGGACAGACGTAATGGTCTTTTACTAATTGGCTTATGACCTATTTTTTTCTTTGTTTTTATCTTTCCTTCAAGTTTCTTCTTTGGTGAATATAGGTGCAGGTGGTGGAATACTGCTCTTCGAAGATTTTTTCTGTAATACTGCTATGTATTGATTAATGGATTTTGCAACAAGTGACATTTTTGTTTGTTCTGGCAAGTTCTGTCTTTCACCATTATCTTCAACACTGATGAAGACATTGCAAATATTGGTAGCCATTACCACCTACACCTTTTTTGCCACATTCAAATACATCTGTTCTATTACATTAAACTACCTGAATATTTTTCTGCTCTGCTTCAGGCAATGAATGCAAACTAATGTCAAAGAGAATTACGGACCAGCTTCATATGTAGCCTTGTTGTAGTAACCCAAAGTTGGTCGCCCTTCACAGGCCACAGCAAAATGACAAAACTTGTGATAGTTCTACTTTAAGCATTTCACCATTTTTGGAATAAATGTCGACACTTGCCAATTAATCAAACTATAGTGAACCCTTGCGGAAGTGCAAAACTGCTGCCTGTTATAATTTTTTTACCATTCTGGATGCCTTCTTTCTCCTGCTATTGTAATATCTGTAAGGTTTCTGAACAATCATTAATCTAATGGTGGTGATGTGCATATCATTTTATTGGAATATTCCACTAAAATATTACTTTTCATCAGTTCGCTGATTTGACTGCAAGTAAATATCTCCAAGAGAATAGTTCCATTACACAAATGCTTTGTGGACTTGAAAACTCTTCTACACCCTTTATGTACAAGAGACGTATACTTCCTGAACAGCATTCTTCTTGATAAAATGGGTCTTGAATACTCTCTCATGGTCAACCCAAATCACTGGAAGTATTTGCAGACGGATCATGAATTTCCTACAGGTAACCAGTAAAATAAATATCAACTTAGATAATGTTGTATGAACCTAATACTATTCTGTAGGCCAGTCAACGAAAGTAAACAAAGGTTGACTGAGGAAAAAAAAAAAAAAAAATCATGTGGTCGCAATTTTTTGTATATTAGTGGGGAAGGGTGGGGGGGAGGGAGTGTCTTTAACAACAAGCTAAAACTCTTAGTCAGTGGGGTGTGTGCATGGGGTGGAGCGGGGATCTCTGGGAATCCTTTTTTATGTTTTTCTTGGAAATCTTTATGACTGTGGCTTCCAATGAAAATGTTTCTCAGTGCAAACCTAAACTACATTAAATTTTAAACAAAAAAAGATTATTCACATTTTGTCTAGGACTAAGTTTCCATGTTACAGAGGATGGAAAACAAATGTGTCAAGAACTATTATTTAATGTTTGCGCCATTTCTAAGTTCACTGAAACTTATTTTGAGATAATCTCTATTCCAGGTGGGGAAGGGGTGCATGTGGAGTGTAGACGGGTGACTGAAGGCAAGTTGCCAGATTCAGACACTCCCCTCCTTCGCAGGGCTGTTAACTGAAGAGCAAGCAAATGAGTCCCCCTCTCTCTAACCCACTACATTACGAAAAGCAACCACATGGTATTTCAACAATATTATGAAAAGGATAGCTGCTACTCACCATATACTGAGATGCTGGCTCACACATAGGCACAACAAAAATGCTGTCACAAAACGAACTTTTGGCTAACAAGGCCTTCAGCAGGGTTAAAACACGCGCCTGCACGCACACAAACTGCAGTCTCTGGCTACTGAGGCCACACAGAGCAACTGCACATGATGGGAGATGCAGCCAGGTGGTGGGTGCCTATCTGCAACATGTCATCTCCGCTGTATGGTGAGTAGCAACTAACCTTTCCATAACGTTTTTACATTCCACCTTGCAGTTTCCATTGTGATAAATACACAGTATTTCACAAAGTTACACCGATCCTTCCGGAGATTGCCTTATCAGTCGATGACAACAAAGCACATAGATCCCCCTAGGGCACTTTATTTTCCACATAAATCTCTGCACACTATTCTACATTGCTAGAGGGGAAATATATTCTTAGTCATCCTCTACAGCAGCTGCAACATTCTTCTCGAAAGGCAACTTCCCCACCAGCACTGTTCGCTTTTCAGTTTGCAGACAGGCTACAGCTCCCCCTCATTTTTTGGTCCAGTTCTCTTATGTAATGTAATAGGGCTTTATAGACACACGTGTAGTTTCATAGGACCAAATTGAGCAGCAAATCTCCAAGGTCATAGAACATGCCAGTACATGAAATTACAACATAAAAGTAATAATAGCTAGATAAATTAAAGTGTTTATGAGCCCAATAACGACAAGCCATAAGTTTATGTAAATGCAATCGACAATGAAATTTGGTTAATTTTTTCAAGGAACTGCTCGACAATAGGAGGAGTGACCCATGAAGAAACTTTTTGCTTTAGATTTGAAAGCATGTCGATTACTGCCAAGATTTTTGACTTCTTGTGGTAGCTTATTGAAAATGGATGCAGCAGTATACTTTATGGCTTTCTACACAAGAGTCAGTCCAAATAAAGATTGAATTTCTTCTGATATTCTTAACAAGAAATGACAGTAAAGGAGATATATATATTGAGAGGTCAAAGTCAGAACACCCAGATAACGAACAGGTATTGACAAGAGGTTCGCAAACTTACGCCACTTATTGCCAGAACTACCCATTCCTGAGCCCAAAATATCCTTTGAGAATGGGAAGAGTTACCCCCAAAATATAATATCATATGTCATAAGTGAATGGAAATAAAGCAAAGTAGACTACTTGGCTGAACAGTGCTTAATTTGTAAGGGTGGTACCAATGATGTACATAGTGTTGGTGAGAAAGGGATTGGACTGATAAATATGGCATTTTGCTACTGTCTGGCATTGACAGCATACTGGAAAAACACACAGCCTTGTTGCAATCATTTGATGTTGAATTACTGATTGACCAGAAAGTTACTGCATTTCTCTCACCTTTAATTGTGGTACTTGTACACAGATATATCTCACATTCAGGAATTTCAGTCTATGTACAGTGGGCTGCACTGAATGGAGCCACTTACCACACATCCACAGCATATGTTGCAGGGAGGCTTGCAAGGATTGATCATGTTAAAATCTAGAACAGCAATCTGCCGTAATGCATTACTTGACTATGTTTAAATATCTGAATTTAAAGAACATTCAGGTGAGCTACTTCTGTCAAGACAGAGCAGGTATAAGCCTCTGGATCTTTTCAAATGCTGGGAGAGCTGAGGCAGAGCTGATGCACTTAACACCACTCATGCTGTAAAAAGTCACTCCTATGCTATTTAATTTTTAATTTTGAGAGTGTTAAATATTACTTTTAACTTATTAGATTTTGTTTGAGTTTTTATTACTATATCTGGCAGTCATAGTTTAAAAATACATATTTAATAATATCAGGCTTATTTTCAGGAGCCACTTTCACTTTTACTCAACAAAAATTGAAAGATTTCTGTCTCCTATGTACTGTTAGAAGAACTACAGTCATGTCTGGGACAGTTCAGGGACATCTCAACAGCAAATGCAACAGATACATTAATACAGTTTTGTTTCTCCCTTTCTCTCACCCATACACAGGCAGTGTAACGATCAACTGGGCTATTTTGAGCCACTCACAGGCATTGTGCCAGGCACAGGCATTTCTTGGAGGAACAACATGTTTCACTGGTGCGGATGGTACCTAAAATGTAGGTAAATAGTAATCAAATTGAACATATCTTGTCATACAATATGTTATTTACAAGGTATACCATGCTCTTTCAGTCCTTTTTTGTGAAGGCCATGTGAATGGATATTTTGCAAATAAAAAACCTCATATATTTGAAACAACAAAAAATAAAACTGTGGCCCATTCTATTTTATTAGCATTACTGTTACACCTGAAGCATCAGTTATTACCCATATAAAGAAAGATAATTACAGTACATTTGCTTATTCCATTTTCAAGATACACTTAGATCGTGACTTATGTTCTGCACACACATCACTAATTCGAAATTTTCATTCTGGTTGTGGATGTTTGATTTACAATAAATATTTCTTACGTATTGCGTGACAAATTACCTAAAAATATTGTAAATATTCAAACTAAAAAGGACTGTTACTCATGTCTAAAATGTGTGTTTCTACCTTTTAAAACACCAAAAGTTACAGTCATCATCTTGTCTCTAAGATCATATGCGGGGACTATAAAGTGTGTTGACTTGTGCAACATCAGCTTCCTTCACATCACACACAAATCATAACAGCCTGTGCTGTGATCCAGAGAAACAGTGCGATAGATTTTGGAAGTGCATTATTAACAATTTCTCCACTGAAGATGTAAACAATTTTCATCCAAGGCTAGTAACAACTGTTACATTTGCAAAGAATGCAATGAAATTTTACCTTCTCCTAAAACGAGAGTTGATCCTAGAAGCTGAAACGCTGACAAACAGAAATTCTACAGTTACCATGGAATAAAAAAAACTAGGTACTTTCACATGAATGACGCCAGTGCACTTTCAATAACAGAGTATGACACACACTGCTACTTGCAAATAATGTTCTACATTATATCTATTCAGCAGTCACTAAAAATTCTACAATACTGGCACCTCAGTTCTTACCATTAAACACCAGGTGCTACCAAAGAACTATCTGAACGACTAGCAAACATTACTTGCAAGCCGTAGTTCCATTTGTTCGCCTATAAGATTCAGTCAGTTTTCTCAAGAACACGGATTAGCGTAATTAATTGCCAGATTAATCGGTACACATATGAGATTATTTTCTAACAACTAGATGAGAGAAATGTGACAGGTCGACTTATTCCATCCTCACAATGAAATAATAGTTTTTAAATAACAAAACATCGGACAGTTTGGCCACGCTAAGAAAATAATTCCCAGTTTAAGTCTATAAACAAAAATACATTTAAACTAGACTGACAATAAAAAAGGTCCCTTTGAAGATCCCTATGTCATACATAATACTGGAGTGAACAGTTTTTTTGCATTTACGCGGTTAAATAAGTGAGAGGGAGAAAAGTAAACAGAATTCTATTTTCTACTATATTTACTTTTTTAAAACAGCAATTGATATTTGTAGACAGAATCAGTAAATCTAACTACTTCGTTCTCCAAGCTCTCTCGTACAGGAAAACCATCAATGCATCAGCAAGGTCAAAATGCAAATTGACCTCTGCGTTTAAGAATGACCTTCATATGACTTAATTCCATAAACAGGCCAGCAGATGTATACCTGTTTCTCAGCGATGTCCTAGAAATTCTTTTTCGGAATACAGGTTTTGGTCTGCAACACTATCCACAAGATAGGAAATAAATTGGACAGTATAATACAGAACACTCACCACTCATTTTCTACAGAGCTTTCGTAGTATCTGTGTTGTATTGACGGCAGAATAATCCGTCACAACTCGTTTCAATGTTTCTAACACTTGTACACAGCTGACACTACACTCGCTCACGATGACACTTTACACTCGCACCTCCTACAACTGATTCGTTCAACACATGTGTTGCGAGTAAACTCGAGTCCCTCCACCCCCTTTCCCCACTACTTGTTCCAAGCAGTGTCGCCAACGACTGAAAAATGAACATCCCAAGGGGACGAGCACACTGCAGCTCAGAGCAATTTCGATCCTCTGGCTCCGAGAATCGCCTTCCGAAATATATATGAGAGCATAAACAGTTTGGTCATAGATACAAACATCAGATTTAGCCTTACATAAACTATGGATTTATTGCTTATCAATAGCTTATACTTCATTCTGGTAACACACTAATTCGTTCTTTAAGTATGTGTATGTGTATGTGTGTGTGTGTGTGTGTGTGTGTGTGTATGTCGATGCCAATACTCCACGTCGTCGAATTGAGCGAATGTTGTCTCTAGTAATCTCACCACCAACAGACACAACATTCGAACAATCAACGCCGCATATACTCTCAGGCCCTTCCCACGATTACCTGTCAATCGGGTAAGTATAAATACAGGAACTAGGTTGGCTTACATCGCTCTGAATAGTAATGTTGTTCTGTCTTGCAATTTAGCAAAGTATGTTCATCTATCGACTATAGAAATTTATGCAAAATAGTCGGAGCGTTGGCCAACAACAACGAAGCATGAGCTCGCTCTCCAAGTGATGGAAATGCGTATACCTGAATGGTCACTTGGACTTCTCCGACTTGACTACGCAAAAAATGTCGACGTTCGACGGCGACTTGGAGTTGCACCCATCTCACTTATCAGACAAATTATAAAAAAGTAGGTTAAGATGGTACGTACGCGTCATGCACAATGAAGCAGACTCGATGGCAAGAACAGCTATGCACCTGGACATGAATGGCCGACGACCTCATGGCAGAACCAAGACACGATGGATATCAAGAAGGATATGGAATTCATCGATGCCACCTATGAAGATGCCTTTGACAGACGCAAATGGAGGCACGTGAGTCAATAAGTGGACCCTACTAGCGTGGAATACAGAAGAAGAAATGGAGAAACAGAAAGATTGGTTGGTTGATTTGGGGAAGGGGACCAAAAAGCGAGGTCGTCGGTCCCATCGGGTTAGGGAAGGAAGTTGGCCGTGCCCTTTCAAAAGGAACAATCCCGGCATTTGCCTGAAGTGATTTAGGGAAATAACGGAAAGCATAAATCAGGATGGCCGGACGCGGGTTTGAATCGTCGCCCTCCCGAATGCGAGTCCAGTGTGCTAACCACTGCGCCGTCTCGCTCGGTGAACGCAAAGAAGAAATCGATGTAGGCATGTGTTAGTAACTGAATAAAATAGCATTTACAAGAGATTCAAACAGCTCATGGAACCCAACGGATAGCGTTCACGTAGTTGACATTTACAAGTATTTATCGTACTAAGATCTAAAATCGAAAACGCATCTATTGGTATATTATTTCGACGACAAACATACTACGATGAGCCAAAACCTTATGGCTAATGAACACTGCGAGACTGAACTTCTGACGTCGGGGGCGCGTGACGCATAAGGGAAGTGTATACACGCGGACGCGGACGACGGGAAGAGGGGGGGGGGGGGGGGGGGGGGGGAAGGACGGCGGTAAGGGTCCGCAAAAGGGGAATCCATCGACATAAGAGGCTTTGACATAGGGCGGCTTGTTATGAACGGCGCTTGCGAACAATCATCTCGTAGCTTCTCGACTATTCACGTGCCGCCAACGCGAGCATTTATGTAAAGCACGAGCTCTTCACCAGGCCGTGAACGCCCAAGGGATGTCTCCCGGCCGCCGTGTCATCCTCTGCCTTGTGGCGTCATGCGGATGCGGCATGGAGGGGCGTTTGTCAGCACACCACTCCACGGCCGTTTTGCAGACTTTCCAGACTGTGGAGACGCAAATGCTGTGACAAGCAGCTCCTCTGTTGGTGTCACGAGGTTTGAGTGTGCTCTGTACTAGTCCCCTCACAAAGGAAAAAAAAAATCATTTGTAGTACCGGGAATCGAACCCGGATCTACCGCATGGCAACCATCTACGCTGACTTTTTTTTTTTTTTAAATCTCATTTTGTTCTACACTCCTGGAAATGGGAAAAAGAACACATGGACACCGGTGTGTCAGACCCACCATACTTGCTCCGGACACTGCGAGAGGGCTGTACAAGCAATGATCACACGCACGGCACAGCGGACACACCAGGAACCGCGGTGTTGGCCGTCGAATGGCGCTAGCTGCGCAGCATTTGTGCACCGCCGCCGTCAGTGTCAGCCAGTTTGCCGTGGCATACGGAGCTCCATCGCAGTCTTTAACACTGGTAGCATGCCGCGACAGCGTGGACGTGAACCGTATGTGCAATTGACGGACTTTGAGCGAGGGCGTATAGTGGGCACGCGGGAGGCCGGGTGGACGTACCGCCGAATTGCTCAACACGTGGGGCGTGAGGTCTCCACAGTACATCGATGTTGTCGCCAGTGGTCGGCGGAAGGTGCACGTGCCCGTCGACCTGGGACCGGACCGCAGCGACGCACGGATGCACGCCAAGACCGTAGGATCCTACGCAGTGCCGTAGGGGACCGCACCGCCACTTCCCAGCAAATTAGGGACACTGTTGCTCCTGGGGTATCGGCGAGGACCATTCGCAACCGTCTCCATGAAACTGGGCTACGGTCCCGCACACCGTTAGGCCGTCTTCCGCTCACGCCCCAACATCGTGCAGCCCGCCTCCAGTGGTGTCGCGACAGGCGTGAATGGAGGGACGAATGGAGAAGTGTCGTCTTCAGCGATGAGAGTCGCTTCTGCCTTGGTGCCAATGATGGTCGTATGCGTGTTTGGCGCCGTGCAGGTGAGCGCCACAATCAGGACTGCATACGACCGAGGCACACAGGGCCAACACCCGGCATCATGGTGTGGGGAGCGATCTCCTACACTGGCCGTACACCACTGGTGATCGTCGAGGGGACACTGAATACTGCACGGTACATCCAAACCGTCATCGAACCCGTCGTTCTACCATTCCTAGACCGGCAAGGGAACTTGCTGTTCCAACAGGACAGTGCACGTCCGCATGTATCCCGTGCCACCCAACGTGCTCTAGAAGGTGTAAGTCAACTACCCTGGCCAGCAAGATCTCCGGATCTGTCCCCCATTGAGCATGTTTGGGACTGGATGAAGCGTCGTCTCACGCGGTCTGCACGTCCAGCACGAACGCTTGTCCAACTGAGGCGCCAGGTGGAAATGGCATGGCAAGCTGTTCCACAGGACTACATCCAGCATCTCTACGATCGTCTCCATGGGAGAATAGCAGCCTGCATTGCTGCGAAAGGTGGATATACACTGTACTAGTGCCGACATTGTGCATGCTCTGTTGCCTGTGTCTATGTGCCTGTGGTTCTGTCAGTGTGATCATGTGATGTATCTGACCCCAGGAATGTGTCAACAAAGTTTCCCCTTCCTGGGACAATGAATTCACGGTGTTCTTATTTCAATTTCCAGGAGTGTATAGTGTTCGTTGACTTTGTTCGTTGCGGACGTCCGATGACACTCGTTTTGGTTGTTCGTTGATCCGTTCACGCAGTTTTTTTTAATACAGAAGGTAGCTAAACCCTCTGACCGAACACGCTGAGCTACCGTGCCGGCCTTGTAAGCTGCGGAGGTAGGCTTATTTACGGAAAGTGGTTGGCTGAATGATGGTGAACCAACGAATAGGCGACAACGTGTTGGACGTTCATGCATCATAAAAAGTGGATGTTGGAGGCTTACCAATTCTGAAAAGCACGCAGCACTCAGTGGCAGACCTTACGACAGGGTACAATACTTGTGCAGGCACAAGTGTTCCGGAGCATACCATTCAGTGTACATTGTTGAACACGGGGCTCTACAGCAGATGATCCCTGCATCTTGCCACGTTGACACAACGACATCGTCAATTGCGACTCTAGTGGGGACTTATCGAGATTGGACCGTGGATCAATCGAAATTCGTCGTCCGGTCGATTGCATCACGTTTTTTGTAACGGTCGTGACCGGATAGTCCGTCACGAAAGTCAGCGGCTCCTCGAAACGTGCACCACGCCGCACACAAAGAATGGTAGGGGCAGTATTATACTATGGGGACATTCATGTGGTCTCCCATCGACCGTAGAGTAGTAATCGAAAGCACCCTGACAGCTACGGAGTATGTGGACATTATTGCAGGCCACCTGTACCCTTCATGCTGGATGTTTTCTCGACAGTAGTTGTATCTTCCAGCTGGATAACCACCCGTATCACAAGGCCAGAATCGTGTTACGGCGGTTTGAGGAGCATGGTGATGAACAAGTGTTGATATCGTGACAGTAAAATTCCTCTGATCTGACCCAAATGGAACATATCTGGAAGCTATCGGGGGTTAGCTTTGCATCCTACACCACCCGCCCGTAATTTACTGAAAGTGAAGGATCTGTGCACAGACATCCGTCACCTCATACTTTCACAAACGTATCAAGTGCTTGTCAAATCAATGCCACACCGTATCGCTACAGCACTGAGTTTCAAATGTGGACTAAAATGCCATTAAGCAGATGGCAATAAAATTTTGTTAGTTTCCCCATGTGCTGATTGTTTAATTAATGAAAAGGCCGCTCCAGTTGTTCTATAGAATTTTACTGAGTCCACTATCGGTTAAGGCTTTTTTGTTAAGACATTCTCAGTAAGTTTTATGATCTATCTGTACATAAAAATACTTAAGCTATGTTTTTTTTCGTCTTCAGTTATGTACAGGCATACAACTATCGTATGTACTGCAGTTTCAGTCCTACAGAGCAACAGTAGCGACCTTTTCATCAGTAATTAAATAATGTTTTGGCTCATAAGTCTATAAACAAGTTTGTCTTCTGTTAATTATGAAATCAAATATAAATTACTTTTTAGTACTTCAAGTTTTTCTTTTGACATGAAGATATTATATTCATACTTCTTCTGTCTCAATATTGGACGGACTTTAGTATTTAAAAATGGAGTTCGTTAAAGAAACAAATGACAAAGAGGCTTATTAGAATTGATATCCCTTTGATGGTAATATTTTATTTAAATTTGACTGGACGTCTGTGTCACTGACATATCAGAATAAATGGATTCAGTAAACAAGCCTTCATCCTCTTCACATTGACAGCTTTCGACCCTCCCAATGACTTTTAGTGACTTACAGCTATAGTAATACAGTCATGCAATTAATCTCTCGTTTATGAATACCTGGTACCGTAATATTGTCAGTTATTTCAATTATTTCATTGGTCTCTTCGAACTTTAAATCTCTAAAACAATTATTGCATCACAAGTTTGATATAAGAAAAACATTCCATTTGATGTAAAAATCTGCGGATTGTGACTAAAAGCCTTGCATGTAGGATACAGGGAGTTGCTCTGATTTTTTTTACGGTAGTAGCAGCATAAAAGCTGGGAATTATACAAAACAGAGCAGAACTCCGTTGGACTTAGAAAGGCAATCGGCTACAGCGTGCAGAACAAACTGACGTAGCATTTTCCCGAAGTTATTTTGTGAAACTACAAAAAGATTTAAAATCGCTGGTTAATAACCGTGTGGAAGTATGAACGCAGCGCCACAGTAATGCGAGCTCAATGCTTTTAACTACTGTTCCACCTCAATCGATCATTCAATGGCAGACAGTTATCTCGCATTACCAGAATTCATTTACGCCGATGATAATTTATGACGGGTTTTCGATATTATCTAGTAATTTTACCGTTTGAAACACAACATGAGGTCTAGAAGTGGTAAAGGTAGTTTATTCTGCTGCACAATAGCACTTTTATCACGCCACTACGTTCCATGTAATAGGGAAACAAGCTGAGCACCAAGGCCTTGCGCCAAAATTCTGCTGTGTTGGCAGCCGTGCAGAGACTGTTTTGGAATGCAATGCTAGTGGCGCCGCCCGTGAAAAGCGGTAGCGAGACTCACTGGACGCAGAGTGTTTACTGTTTAGCCAGTGCAGACAGACAGCGCGGATGGTCAACCCGAACGCTTGTTAATGCCCAACTGCACAGTTGTGTTATGCACTTTGAATGTCTTGCACTAACACAGCGCAGATCAATATGACTCTTGAATAACGCAAGCGAATTGAAGCCTTTTGTCTTAGGGCTTACAAACACTTTTTACCGTCGAAAACGAAGGACTCGTAGCCGGCTAACAGTATGGTCTACAACTCTGCGCCTGATTTCTAGAAATTAAACGAACATTAAATTTCCTTATATTGACCCATGACCTAGAAGACATTTACCGACTGTTTTTTCACTCAAACGGAACGTACATAACGGATATCGCTGTCAAGTGCTTTCCTTACAGGCAAAGCAATGGGGCAAGAATACAATTCTCTCGACTGTTTCCTATGCCGATGCGATGTCAGAACAGCTAATCTTTAGTAGCCCCAATTCTAATCTTGTTTTTATTTTTATTTTTTACGTTACGGCGTGCTCAAGCACCCGGGAAGAACAGTGACGAGAAAAAAAAGGAACGCAAGATTTAATGTGATATAAATGTCGACGACACTAGATATGAAGCAGTAGTCCAGTTGGAAACGGATGAGGGAGGAAGTAGGGCTTGATTTGTATAAACTACCTGTTGTATTGTTGTTGTGGTCTTCAGTCTAGAGACTTGTTTGATGCAGATGCTACTCTATCCTGTGCAAGCTTCTTCATCCCCCAGTACCTACTGCAACCTACATCCGTCTGCGTCTGCTTAGTGTATTCATCTCTTGGTCTCCCTCTACGATTTTTACCCTCCACACTGCCTTCCAATACGAAATTGATGATCCCTTGATTTCTCTGAACATGTCCTACCTTCTTCTAGTCAAGTTGTACCACAAATTTCTCTTCTCCCCAATTCTACTCAATACCTCCTCATTAGTTATGTGATCTACCCATCTAATCTTCAGCGTTCTTCTGTAACACCGCATTTCGAAAGCTTCTATTCTTTTCTTGTCCAAACTATTTATCGTCCATGTTTCACTTCCATACATGGCTACACTCCATGCAAATACTTGCAGAAAAGACTTCCTGATACTTAAATTTTAAACTCGATGTTAACAAATTTCTCTTCTTCAGAAACGCTTTCCTTGCCATTGCCAGTCTTACATTTTATATCCTCCCTACTTCGACCATCATTAGTTATTTTGCTCTCCGAATAGCGAAACTCATTTACTACTTTAAGTGTCTCATTTTCTAATCTAATTCCCTCAGCATCACCCGATTGAATTCGACTACATTCCATTAACCTTGTTTTGCTTTTGTTGATGTTCATCTTATATCCTCCTTTCAAGACACTGTCCATTCCATTCAACTGCTCTTCCAAGTCCCTTGCTGTCTCTGACAGAATCACTATGTCATCGGCAAACCTCAAAGTTTTTATTTCTTCCCCATGGATTTTAATTCCTACTCCGAATTCTTCTTTTGTTTCCTTTACTGCATGCTCAATATAAAGATTGAATAACATCGAGGATAGGCTACAACCCTGTCTCACTCCATTCCCAACCACTGCTTCCTTTTCATGCTCCTTGACTCTTGTAACTGCCATCTGGTTTCTGTACAAATTGTAAATAATTTTACGCTTCCTGTATTTGACCTCTGCCGCCTTCAGAATTTGAAAGAGAGTATTCCAGTCAACATTGTCAAAAGCTTTCTCTGCCAACAAATGTTAGAAACGTAGGTTTGCCTTTCCTTAATCTATCTTCTAAGATAAGTCGTAGGGTCAGTATTGCCTCATGTGTTTCAACATTTCTTCGGAATCCAAACTGATCTTCCCTGAGGTCGGCTTCTACCAGTTTTTTCATTCGTCTGTAAAGAATTCATGTTAGTATTTTCCAGCCATGACTTATTAAACTGACAGTTCGGTAATTTTCACATCTACCAACAACGGCTTTCTTTGGGATTGGAATTATTCAAAAAATGGTTCAAATGGCTCTGAGCACTATGCGACTTAACTGCTGAGGTCATCAGTCGCCTAAAACTTAGAACTAATTAAACCTAAATAACCTAAGGACATCACACACATCCATGCCCGAGGCAGGATTCGAACCTGCGACCGTAGCGGTCGCTCGGTTCCAGACTGTAGCGCCTACAACCGCACGGCCACTCCGGCCGGCGATTGAATTTATTATATTCTTCTTGAAGTCTGAGGGTATTTTGCCTGTCTCATACATCGTGCTCACCAGGTGGTAGAGTTTTGTCAGGGCTGGCTCTCCCAAGGCTATCAGTAGTTCTGACAGAATGTTGTCTACTCCCGGGGCCTTGTTCTGACTTAGGGCTTTCAGTGCTCTGTCAAGCTCTTCACGTAGTATCATATCTCCCATTTCATGTTCATCTACATCCTCTTCCATTTCCATAATATTGTCCTCAAGTACATCGCCCTTGTATAGACCCTCTATATGCTCCTAACACCTTTCTGCTTTCCCTTCTTTGCTTAGAACTCGGTTTCCATCTGAGCTCTTGATATTCATACAAGTGATTCTCTTTTCCCTAAAGGTCTTTTTAATTTTCCTGTAGGCAGTATCTATCTTACACCTAGTGATATATGCCTCTACATTCTTACATTTGTCCTCCAGCCATCCCTGTTTAGCCATTTTGCACTTCCTGTCGATCTCATTTTTGAGACGTTTGTATGCCTTTCTACCCGCTCATTTAGTGCATTTTTATGTTTTCTCCTTTCATCAATTAAATTCAATATATCTTCTGTTACCAAAGGATTTCTACTAGCCCTCGTCTTTTTACCTACTTGATCCACTGCTGGCTTCACTATTTCATCTCTCAAAGCTACCCATTCTTCTTCTACTGTATTTCTTTCCCCCATTCTTGTCAGTCGTTACCTAATGCTCTCCCTGAAACTCTGTACAACCTCTGGTTTAGTCAGTTTATCCAGGTCCCATCTCCTTAAATTCCCACCTTTTTGCAGTTTCTTCAGTTTTAAACTACAGTTCATAACCAATAGATTGTGGTCAGAGTCCACATCTGCTCCTGGAAACGTCTTACAATTTAAAACCTGGTTCCTAAATCTTTGTCTTACCATTATATAAACTGTCTGAAACCTTGCAATATCTCCAGACCACTTCCATGTATGTAACCTTCTTTCATGATTCTTGAGCCAAATGTTAGATGATTAAGTTATGCTCTGTGCAAAATTCTACCAGGCGACTTCCTCTTTCATTCCTTACCCCCATTCCATATTCACCTACCACTTTTCCTTCTCGTGCTTTTCCTGCCTGCTATCGAATACCAGTCACCCATGACTATTAAATTTTCGTCTCTCTTCACTATCAGAATAATTTCTTTTATCTCATCATACATTTCATCAATCTGTTCGTCATCTCTGGAGCTAGTTGGCTTATAAACTTATACTAATGTGGTAGGCGTGGGCTTCGTATCTACCTATTGCAGCATACAGAAAAGTAAATCATTATGGCTGGGCAAGTCTCTATAAATCACTAAGCTCTTCCCGAATGTCCATCCAGAGACCAAACAACGCCATGTTTCTAGGTGAAAAAATCGAACAAGATGTCTTAATTACAATATGTTCATGAAATAACAGCAGTTGCAAAATAAGTAGTAGGAACAAGTTCCTTTGTGACGGCTAACTGATTACAGACTAGCCCTTATCGCTGTAATGTGACGTGCGTTAATACAACTTATTTGTTCAACATAAGCGTTTAATTACAACACATAATCTTTAACCTCATTTATAATCGTTAGAGGGTAACACTCATGGGTAATGCCTGTTACACAATAATTGCCGCTAACGTGACGTCTTTTGACGTCACGCTTAATATCGACGACCGCATGATCGGCTATCGACTTTGTGACAAGAAAGAATATGAATATTGCTCTTCTATTCATTCGCAGCAATTTAATCTGTCCTCTTAAATTCCTGCCCAATTACACACTCGGAAATCGTTACGTATTCGGAAATAAAGAGACAAATATTTGTGAGAAGAAAAAATACAAATTTTATTGCAGCTCGTTTTAGTCACAGCTTTTGAAGTTGTACTGTTAGATTCCAGAATAACCACACACTCGGAAATCGCTACATATTCGGGAATAAAGAGACAAATATTAGTGAAAAGGCAGAATATGAACTTTACTGCCGCTCGTTTCAGTCGCAGCAATTAAAGCTGTACTCTTAGGTTCCTTCCTAACAGCACACACGGAAAAGACACATATTCGGAAACAAAAGAGTCAAATGTTTGTGAAAAGGAAGAACATGTATTTTATTGCTGTCCGTGTCAGTCGCAAAAATTAAAGCCGTTGTCTTTGGTTTCTGTCAACTCACAATTCGGAAATCGCCACATATTCGCAAATAAATAGTCACATATTGCAAGGAGCATCTATATCTATCATATTTTGTTTGTTGTTCAGTGACAGTGCGAAGAATCAGAGTTTACACTGCACGCATGAAATGTAGCAGACAATTCATTGTCGACATCAGTCACCCCAACCCTTCCAAGTATCAACAGTATTTGAGGTTAAAATGTAAGCGGGACCCTAACGAGTTGTGACTTGAGGTTCACTGGGAGGCACAGGCTGTGGCCGTGAAAGACTGGGTGTGTGTCCGGTGTGCTCGAGGTGTTCCCTGGTGTGTCTGTACCGCTGTCTCAGCTGGGCTATAGGCTGCATGCTGTGACGGAGGAGCCACTGGTACCAACATCGAATGTTTTGGCGTGGCGTGCCAGCACCGTGTATGGGCCATCATATGACGGTTGCAGAGGCTTTCGAATAGCATCGTGTTGGACGAAAACCAGTTCGCAGGACTATAATTCGTAGAAAACGAATGTTCACTGGGTGGAATGTTCAATTTGAAACCGTATGACTGAGCTTGCGAATCTGCGAGCGAAGATGTTGCGCCAAGTCAAAGGCTTCAATAATATTGTTTGATATGACAGGAAGGCTTCAATAATATTGTTTGATATGACAGGAAGGAACTCTCCTCCTAGTCGCAGTAGTCAGTTACATGTTCCACAGGTCATCTGAACGATTCTTTTATCGAAATGATGCAGAACGAGTCAGTTTACAGGATATACACACATCAAGAAAAGTTTTGTACCACCCCGGTTCCCAGAACTCCTGAAGATAGACGTTGATTGTGGATATTGTATCACAGACACAGACCATTTGACTGTTCAGAGATGTCACTAAACTCGCCCATAGATGTAAACAAACATGCATGAGCAGCGTCTATTAGACGGGGGGTCCGACAGCCGATTAGTCCCAGTCATTCCACCACGAACGAGGTACACGGCTATGTTGTCTGTAATTCAACCATGCCTAGACGGTCTATACCGCGGTTCGATCGCGTCCGTATTGTTACTTTGTGCCAGGAAGGACTCTCAACAAGGGAAGTGTCCAGGCGTCTCGGAGTGAACCAAAGCGATATTGTTCGGACATGGTGGAGATACAGAGATACAGGAAGTGTCGATGACATGCTTCGCTCAGGCCGCCCAAGGGCTACTACTGTAGTGGATGACTGCTACCTACGGTTGCAGAGGCTTTCGAAGCAACACCACCATGTTGAATAGTGCTTTTTGTGCAGCCACAGAACGTCGTGTTACGACTCAAACAGTGCGCAATAGGCTGCGTGATGCGCAACTTCACTCCCGACGTTCATGGCGATGTCTATCTTTGCAACCACGATACAATGCAGCGCAGTTCAGATGGGCCCAACAACATTGCCGAATGGACTGCTTAGGATTGACATCACGTTCTCTTCACCGATGAGTGTCGCATATGCCCTTCAACCAGACAATCGTCGGAGACGTGTTTGGAGGCAACCCGGTCAAGTCGAACGCCTTAGACACACTGTTCAGTGAGTGCATCACGGTGGAGGTTCCCTGCTGTTTTGGGTTGGCATTCTGTGCGGCCGACGTACGCCGCTGTTGGTCATGGAAGGCGCCGTAACGGCTGTACGATACGTGAATGCCATCCTCCGACCGATAGTGCAACCATATCGATATCATATTGGCGAGGTATTCGACTTCATGGACAACAATTCGCGCCCCCCTCGTGCACATCTTGTGAATGACTTCCTTCAGGATAACGACATCTCTCGACTAGAGCGGCCAGCATCTTCTCCAGACATGAACCCTATCGAACACGCCTGGGATAGATTGAGAAGGGCTGTTTATGGGCGACGTGATTCACCAAACACTCTGAGGGATCTACGCCAAATCGCCGTTGACGAGTGGAACAATCTGAACCAACTGTGCCTTGATGAACTTGTGGATAATATGCCACGACGAATATAGGCATGTATCAGTGCAAGAGGACGTGCTACTGGGTATTAGAGGTACCGGTGTGTACAGCAATCTGGACCACCACATCTGAAGGTCTCGCTGTATGGTGGTACAACATGTAATGTGTGGTTTTCATGAGCAATAAAAAGGGCGGAAATGATGTTTATGTTGATCTCTATTCCAAGGTTCCGCAACTCTCGGAACCGAGGTGATGCAAAACTTTTTTTTTGATGTGTGTAGTACTGAAATTTCAATTCCTGAATATTTCGTTCCATTTCCACTCCTAAGTGTAATAAAAGTAATAACTGGCAAAAACTTGCACGGTGTCACGCACTTTCTTGTACCATGTTCCCTCATATTATTTATTCCTGCAGCATTTTATTCCGTTTTATACAATTACTATGCCGGGAATGTTTGTGTAGTACATCGTGAAGGCCGTCTGCCGTCTGCCACTGATTTTGTATTCTTTGATTTATGGTGTTTGTTGACAAGTGGTCGCAAAGGAGTAACATTCACGAAAGTTGTCAAGCTATTTCTGTACCGTTTCACCCTCGAACAGCGCGGGGGAAAAAACAAACTCTTAAATGTTTATGTACGAGCTCTGACTACTCTTATTTTATTGTGATGCTCTTCCTCCCTATGTAGGCGGGCACCAACAACATATTTTCAGGCTACTGGCCAATGATCTTCTTCAGTGCTGATGCACTCACATTGCTCAAACTCTTACAGGAATCGGTAGATTGACTGCCGCGAGTAATGAGTATAGTGGGCAGGGGCACTACAAATGTAGTGTGTGGACAGTAAGTTGGACATGTGGGTCTCACGGTAAGCGTGCCAGAGATACGTCCGTGCAGTCGCGCTATCCCCTGTGTCCTCGATGGCTCCGTCGGATAGAGCGTCTTCCATAGAAGCAGGAGATCCTGCGTTCGAGGCCCGGTCGGAGCGCACATTTTTCAATTGTCCCCTTTGATATTTATAAACGCCTGTAAGCAGCTAAAGGTCTGGATTTCATTATGATTTCATTATTCGAGGTTGCGAGATCACCAATGGCGTATGTACAGATACCAACTTCATACGAATTGTTACAGGTTTGTCTGATCTGGCCAGCCGGAGTGGCCGAGCAGTTCTAGGCGCTTCAGTCTGGAACCGCGCGACTGCTACGGTCGCAGGTTCGAATCCTGCCTCGGGCATGGATGTGTGTGACGTCCTTAGGTTAGTTAAGTTTAAGTAGTTCTAAGTTCTAGGGGACTGATGACCTCAGATGTTAAGTCCCATAGTGTTCAGAGCCATTTGAACCATTTTTGTCTGATCTGTGGGAGAGTGTCACAGAGATACTGAAGGAACTGAACTGGAAGAGTCTTGAATATAGACGTAAACTATCCTGCGAAGGTCCATTAACAAAGGTTCAAGAGCTGGCTTTAAATAATGACTCTAGAAATCATCATTCTTCCCGTGCTCCATATGTGAATGGAACGGGAAGAAACCCTAATAGCTGGTATAGCCCTCTGCCATGCACCTCACGGTGATTTGCAGAATATAATGTAGATGTAGAAAACAATGTGCCACAATGGGACTCGAACTTATACCGCTACACTCACAGCATTTTAGCTATCCAAACACGACTCATGTATCAACTCACAGCTTCTATCGGTCAATAACGGCCAGGTAGTTTCCCAACTTTCCAGAACATCTCTTCTTCATACTTTATTGGAGTAACACCCCTGGAAAAAAGTGTCTCTCGTCCACAGCCGCACTCCACAAGTAGTGCGGTGTGAGGCGAAGCGTGCGTCGTGTGTCAGATTATACGCTCTCCCTTTCCTCTCCACCCCAGTCCATTTTCTCTGGCAGACTGGACGAAAAGTACAGTATCCGTACCCCTATGCACAAGCCTTGTTTTTTTTTTCTAATTTTGCTACTGAGGTGACAGCGGCTATGTTTGTGAGAGTAACTGAGGGGGAGATCGTCATGACCTTTTTTCAGTTATAGGCTGCAATCACCTTAAAAAGTGTGTAAGACAGGGGTGCAGTCTTTCGTCCTTACTATTCAATCAATACATCGAAAATGCTATGACGAAAATGACAGAAATGTTCGAGTGGCATTAAAATTTGGGGAGAAAGTACATCTATGATAAGATTCGCTGATGATATTGTTAACCTCAGCGAAGGCGAAGAAGACGAACAAGATCTGTTGAATGGAATAAACGGTCTAGTGAGTACAGAATATGGACTGAGCTTAAACCGAAGAGAGACTAAAGTAATGAGAAGAAGCAGAAAGGAGAACAGTGACGAATACACCATAAAATTGGTATCCTTAAGTAGACGAAGTTAAGGAATTCTGCTAGCTTGGAAGCGAAGTAAAGCACGATGGAAGAAACAAGGAGGGCATAAGAAGCATTCTAGCAAAGGCAAACGGGTATTCCTGGCCAAGAGAAGTGTGCTTGTATCAAACATAGACCTTAATTTGAGGAAGCAATTCCTGAGAACGTGTGTTTGGTACACGGCGTTGAATGTTAGTGAATCATGTACTGTTGGAAAACGGGAACAGAAGACAATCGAAGTATTTGAGATGTGTTGCTACAGAAGAACGTTGAAAATCAGGTGGACTGATAAAGTAAGTTCTCTGGGGATGCGCTGCTGGAGCTGGCGCAGCGCCTCTCTGAGGATGTCGTCACTCATCTGATACCAGGAAAACTTTCCTGATGACACAGTGGTCATCGCTCGCTGAGAGGAAGGAAACAATTTCATTTCTAAAACACAGTGGACTGGATAATATAATATGAGACAAAGTAAGAAAGAAGTAGACCGACGGTAGTAATATAATATGTCGTCATACTGAGTAGCTATAAGTTGCAGTTGTTTCAAAGAAAATGCCTTTTTTGCATGCTGCACATCGAAATTTTTATTTATATTTATGCACCCAGACGCGTTACACCATTTTTACAAGGCTTCTTCAGTGGGTGTCCTGGAATATTACATGAATTAACCATTTTTACACATAGGTTATGGTTTCACATCTACGTTAAACCCATGTGTAAAAATTAATAAATCATGTAATATTTCAGGACACACACTCAAGATGCCTTGTAAAAAAGGCGAAACGCGTCTGGGTACATAAATAAAAATTTCGATGTGCAGCATGCAAAAAAGGCATTTTCTTTGAAACAACTGCAATTTATATACAGCTTCTGCGAAAATGGTCAATACAAGAAACGTGAGTAGTGATACTTCGTTTTTCTTGAACGCTGGAGCGCCAGTTGCTTCAAGAATCCAGGTCGTAATTCCTAGACGAGATGACACATCCACTCAAAGTGACATAAACCTGATATTTTTTGAGATGTTAATTTGTGGGTTCTCAGAGATTATTCTAGCTGTTGTTGTTGTGGTCTTCAGTCCAGAGACTGGTTTGATGCAGGTCTCCATGCTAGTCAATCCTGTGCAAGCTTCTCCATCTCCCAGTACCTACTGCAACCTACATCCTTTTGAATCTGTTTAATGCATTCATCTCTTGGTCTCCCTCTACGATTTTTACCCTCCACGCTGCCCTCCAGTACTAAATTGGTGATCCCTTGATGCCTCAGAACATGTCCTATCAACCGATCCCTTCTTCTAGTCAAGTTGTGCCACAAATCTCTCTTCTCCCCAATTCTATTCAAAACCTCCACATTAGTTATATGATCTACCCATGTAATCTTCAGCATTCTTCTGTAGCACCACATTTCGAAAGCTTCTATTCTCTTCTTGTCCAAACTATTTATCGTCCATGTTTCACTTCCATACACGGCTACACTCCATACAAATACTTTCAGAAACGACTTCCTGACACTTAAATCTAAACTCGATGTTAACAAATTTCTCTTCTTCAGAAACGCTTTCCTTGCCATTTCCAGTCTACATTTTATATCCTCTCTACTTCGACCATCATCAGTTATTTTGCTCCCCAAATAGCAAAACTCATTTACTACTTTAAGTGTCTCATTCTAGCTGTAGCAAACTTATTCAGCACTGTATAACTGGACCAATGCGTATTTTAATATGTGCCACAATTGCAGTTTGTGTTACATAACCCCATGAGGTAACGATATTGCAAGTTTGGTTCACAGCAGTAATAAATAAATAAATGTTGAGATCACAGCGTCAGTTGTTAAGTTGGAGGGAGTAATACGTGGCCGGCCTGTGTGGTCGAGCGGTTCTAGGCGCTTCAGTCTGGAACCGCTCGACCGCTACGGTCACAGGTTCGAATCCTGCCTCGGGCATGGATGTATGTGATGTCCTTAGGTTAGTTAGGTTTATGTAGTTCTAAGTTCTAGGGGACTGATGACCTCAGATGTTAAGTCCCATAGTTCTCAGAGCCATTTGAGTAATACGTTTCTTGTTCCATACTGGGAAGTCGGAATATTGACAATAAGGCTCTCTGCAATGCACAGCAACTTCCTTAGAGCGTGTCCCGTTGCAATTTTTAGAGCATTTACGTGACGCTTCCGTGTTGTTGAAACAGACTCTGTACAGTTCTTCACTGTCCACGTTAACTGATTCTTACATCGCTTCTTAGTAAAACATCTTCCGAAAAGCACAGTATTGTGGATGTTCTACAGTATTAATTTATTTTGTTGTCTTCGACTTATTAGGCCATCATCGGGCCTTAAATATCGTTTGCACAGGTGGTATAACATTCATGAACAACATCGAAAAAATTGTATACATCGATAGTAAGATATGAACATAGGGTAAATTTCATCTTTGATAGTGCAGTGGTAATGCCTTTAAAATATTAAACAATAAATACATATAAATGGGTTAAAGCAGTAATACATTAACGACAAATTCGAAAAAAAACAATGTCTTTCAAACAGGTTAAGTTAACAAGGTAAGGGAAATCAAGACATCAGGCACTGAAATAAATTCAGTGGTGGAAGTTTAAAATCTGTGTCGAACTAGGACTGGAACCCAGATCTACTGCTTACCGCAAGTGGTTGCCGTAAGTGCCTCGGCTATCCAGGTACGTATATACACTGGTGTCCAAATTTAAAGCAGCAAACGGAAATTTTGCAAGGCTGCGTTTATTTTACCACAAAACTGTGTAAACAGGTGAAAGTAAAGTAGAAACAATGTACAGAGTACAGAACGTAAATAACTGCAATATGCGTAAGGGTAGACAAAAATGTTCTTCTTTATTTTCTACTTATCGGATTTGTATACATATTCCGACAACTGATTAATGTGCTCAGTGTGGTGTCACCGCCAGACACCACACTTGCTAGGTGGTAGCTTTAAATCGGCCGCGGTCCATTAGTACATGTCGGACCCGCGTGTCGCCACTGTCAGTGATCGCAGACCGAGCGCCACCACACGGCAGGTCTAGAGAGACTGACTAGCACTCGCCCAGTTGTACGGACGACTTTGCTAGCGACTACACTGACGAAGCCTTTCTCTCATTTGCCGAGAGATAGTTAGAATAGCTTTCAGCTAAGTCCATGGCTACGACCTAGCAAGGCGCCATTAACCATTTCTTGAGAGAGTCTCACTTGTATCATCAAGAATGCTGTATACAAATGATTGATTAAAGTTAAGTATTCCAGGAGCTACGTACTTTTCTTTATAGCATTCATTACGTATCCTGTTTCAGACCTAAGCACCTGCGTGAGTTGACGCGTGCATTTCGGCCTCCTCTAACTACAAGGTGTTGGCACATCTGCCAACACATCACTCAGTATGGGATGTAACCACTTCTGGTTGTAACACAGGCCTGACATCGACGGGATACGCAGTGAACGATGCCATCAATCTCATGTTGGGGCAATAACGCCCATTCTTTCAGCAGAGCTGCTCGCAAATGTTGGGGAGTGGTTGGTGGATGCTGACGTATTACAACCCGTATCCCAAGTGCATCCCAGACAGATCAGAAGAGCGAGCAGGCCACGCCATGCATGCAATATCTTTCATTCCCAAGAAAACATCAACCACTCGTGCTCTCCCTGAGGTCGAGCATTATTGTCCATCAATACAAAGTGTGGGCCTACAGCACCTCGCAACAATCGCACATGGGTCCTGAGATCTCGTCGCGATACCTGACAGCAGTTAAACCTCACCCGTACAAATTCATGAAGAGCTGTTCGAGTGGTTAGCATAATCCCTGCCCACACCATTAGGGATACTTCTCGTATCGGACTTTTTCCACAATTTTTGTGTTCCGAAATCGTGTTCCACGTTTCCTCCAGAGGCGAATCCGTCGAGAATCGCTCTTCAGATCAAATCGGGACTCATCTGTGAGTAGAACATTGGCCTACTGTTGGATTGTCCAGGTGGCATGTTGATGACTCCACTCTAGACGTTCCCTTCTGTGAAGACGCTTCAGAGGTACACATACAGCAAATCTCCGACAGTAAAGGCCCCTCTGCCGAAGCCTTCTCTACACCGTTTACCTAGATACAATACCTCCAGTGGATGTTGTGAGGTCAGATGCCAGTTGCCTTGCAGTACTGAGGCGGTACCGTTGTACCCTTAGTACCAAATTGTAAGTAGGCTGTTTATGTTTTCTTTATGTAAGTTTGCTGTTTATGTTTTCTTATTGGCAACGTTACGTAGCGCTCTCTGTATGAAAATCACTGGCTGTGCTGTGTGCAGTATGTGGCTAGTTTGCATTGTTGCCTGCCATTGTTGTCATGAACTGCTATAGCTGGATGTGAACAGCAGATTGCGTTGCGCAGTTGGAGGTGAGCCGCCAGCAGTGGTGGATGTGGGGAGAGAGATGGCGGAGTTTTGATAATCTGTAAGACTGAATGTCAATTATGAATATTAAGGTAAATACATTGTTTGTTCTCTATTAATATCTTTCATTTGCTAACTATCCCTATCAGTAGTTAGTACCTTCAGTGGTTTGAATCTTTTATTTAGCTGGCAGTAGTGGCGCTCGCTGTTTTGCAGTAGCTTGAGTAGCGAAGATTTTTGTGAGGTAAGTGATTTGTAAAAGGTATAGATTAAAGTTAGTCAGGGCCATTGTTTTGTAGGGGTTATTGAAAGTCAGATTGCGTTGCGCTAAATAATATTGTGTGTCAGGTTAAGCACAGGCTTGTATAATTGTTCTAAGTGGACGTTTCACATGTAAAATTGTTCAAAGGGGACGTTTCAAAATAACGGTCTTCTCTTTCCTATGTCACACATTTTCCGCCCTGTCCTGGTCTTTGGGATACAGTTTCGGTCTCTATAAACTATCGCCACATCCGTGAAACAACAGAACGATTCATTTTAAGCCATTGGGCCACACCAGCTTGCGACTGTCCTGCTTCCATTCCTCGTACGCCATTCCACAGCAGAGAGTCTGACAGGGGTTCCATACTGCACCGTCTACGACTGTGTAAACGGCGATTGTGGATGTGGGAGTACCCGACAAATACACTCCTGGAAATGGAAAAAAGAACACATTGACACCGGTGTGTCAGACCCACCATACTTGCTCCGGACACTGCGAGAGGGCTGTACAAGCAATGATCACACGCACGGCACAGCGGACACACCAGGAACCGCGGTGTTGGCCGTCGAATGGCGCTAGCTGCGCAGCATTTGTGCACCGCCGCCGTCAGTGTCAGCCAGTTTGCCGTGGCATACGGAGCTCCATCGCAGTCTTTAACACTGGTAGCATGCCGCGACAGCGTGGACGTGAACCGTATGTGCAGTTGACGGACTTTGAGCGAGGGCGTACAGTGGGCATGCGGGAGGCCGGGTGGACGTACCGCCGAATTGCTCAACACGTGGGGCGTGAGGTCTCCACAGTACATCGATGTTGTCGCCAGTGGTCGGCGGAAGGTGCACGTGCCCGTCGACCTGGGACCGGACCGCAGCGACGCACGGATGCACGCCAAGACCGTAGGATCCTACGCAGTGCCGTAGGGGACCGCACCGCCACTTCCCAGCAAATTAGGGACACTGTTGCTCCTGGGGTATCGGCGAGGACCATTCGCAACCGTCTCCATGAAGCTGGGCTACGGTCCCGCACACCGTTAGGCCGTCTTCCGCTCACACCCCAACATCGTGCAGCCCGCCTCCAGTGGTGTCGCGACAGGCGTGAATGGAGGGACGAATGGAGACGTGTCGTCTTCAGCGATGAGAGTCGCTTCTGCCTTGGTGCCAATGATGGTCGTATGCGTGTTTGGCGCCGTGCAGGTGAGCGCCACAATCAGGACTGCATACGACCGAGGCACACAGGGCCAACCCCCGGCATTATGGTGTGGGGAGCGATCTCCTACACTGGCCGTACACCACTGGTGATCGTCGAGGGGACACTGAATAGTGCACGGTACATCCAAACCGTCATCGAACCCATCGTTCTACCATTCCTAGACCGGCAAGGGAACTTGCTGTTCCAATAGGACAATGCACGTCCGCATGTATCCCGTGCCACCCAACGTGCTCTAGAAGGTGTAAGTCAACTACGCTGGCCAGCAAGATCTCCGGATCTGTCCCCCATTGAGCATGTTTGGGACTGGATGAAGCGTCGTCTCACGCGGTCTGCACGTCCAGCACGAACGCTGGTCCAACTGAGGCGCCAGGTGGAAATGGCATGGCAAGTCGTTCCACAGGACTAAATCCAGCATCTCTACGATCGTCTCCATGGGAGAATAGCAGCCTGCATTGCTGCGAAAGGTGGATATACACTGTACTAGTGCCGACATTGTGCATGCTCTGTTGCCTGTGTCTGTGTGCCTGTGGTTCTGTCAGTGTGATCATGTGATGTATCTGACCCCAGGAATGTTTCAATAAAGTTTCCCCTTCCTGGGACAATGAATTAACGGTGTTCTTATTTCAATTTCCAGGAGTGTACTACCCGCTTTGACGGGTGCCCTGCCGTCATCGCTGACGTGGTTATCCACTGACCTGAAAGCCACCTTCCGTGCAGAACAAAATCGTACGAACATCTGTTAACATTTGGTATGATTATACCATCACTTAGACATAGGACAGGGAATAGCGGTTTGTTGCTTTAAGTTTGGACACCAGTGTAGTAATGAGCGAAGATGACTCCTGATGCACACTGCGTCTGAACTATTGCAGGAATACACATCATGCTGTGAGCGATGGTGTTAACGTATATAGACGGTGTTAGCATGTGACAGGCTGAGAATCTGGGTCACTCATTGAGCGTGTCCAGACGACTGAGACGGCAGTCTGTCATCGGCAGCACAGTGGTATGGACGTCTTGTTTGCGTCCTCACCACACAGATCACTCACAGTGTTGTTTACGTCAGTCAGCTGCCATTGCGAGCTGTATTTTTTAGAGGCAGAATGGCTTATGCCCACCGAAAATCGGTATTGAATATCAGGTTTTCGACTGGATGCGCACGACCGAAAATACTTGAAATTGAGTAGTTTATCAGAGATGAAATGTAGATTGATCATAAAGATCTTGTTGACATCCACCTGTCCATGGCCAGCAGTGGGATGTAAGTGAAACTGATGAATGAAGGAGTGTGTGGATGTTCTGCAGAGGTATGGCAGCTGATTCAGTAAATGCTTGTCTTTCTTGTATACACAGCTCATGTCTTCGCACTGAAGTCACATCTCTTCCCAGATGAAACTTATTCCCCACCTATGAAGACCAACCCGGGAATTGGATAAAGGGCCTATAGATCTCTTACTTGCTTCATTAAGGAGATAAGAGCTTTCTTGATTTGTAGGCATTCCTGCCAGATCGTTTTACTTTTCACTTGCACAATTCGAGATAACGTCAATACTATACTAACTTTGTCAGCAGTGCCTTCTTGGGCACCCCCCCCCCCTCCCCTCTACTTTCAACTAGGGTGTCCTGAGTATGAGTTGGTGATTTCATTGTGAGCGTGCAATGCCAAGAGTCGGAAACGTGTACCAGCAACATCGAATATGCCTGACTGATTTGGGATTCTAAGTGCATCTACCTACAAGCTGGCGGCGTGTGGATGCCATTTTGTTTGTTGCGCTGGGAGGTCGTTCGTACCTTGACTTTTTTAAATTATTGATGACAACTGCACATCGTTATTTTTGCCACGACAGTGATCTATTTGATCATAATTGTTCGTTATTTTGGTGATGATGATACATAATATAATAATGTATGAACCTTCTGTATCTTTTCCCCCATACATTTCATTTTGTAAAAAAAATAAAAAATTAAAAATTAATTGGATCGAGTGCCGCTCATATTTTTTTGTAATTTATTTTTCTTTTGAACATTAGTCTTATTATTTCGTAAAAATTACATTTGAAAGGTAATATGATGAAAAGACATATGTATTTGCAAGAACGTTTAACGAATATCCGGTTATTTGGATTTTCACTAACTTTATTTTACAAGAGATATTATGCGAATTTTATTTCTGTGGGCAAGTTAAAAACTTCATCACTCGCCTTCTCGTGAAGATCGCCAATCTTCCGCACCGATATTTATGAAAATCCAGAATGAGATTTTCACTCTGCAGGAGACGAGATACTGGCAGAAGTGAAGCTGTGAGAGCGGGTGTGAGTCGTGCTTCGGTAGCTCAGATGGTAGAGCGCTTGCCCGCGAACGGCAAAGGTCCCGAGTTCGAGTCTCGGTCGGGCATACAGTTTTAATCAGCCCGGAAGTTTCATTTATGAAAATGTTACATTACGCTTGATTTGCATCCAAGTTGTCGGAAGAAGAATTTTTCAAAAGTCAACGAGCTTCTTTCTTTTCTTTTTAATTTATTTCAAAGCCCGTTTGTGGCTGATGTCTTGATTTCCTTACTGTCTGACAGAACAGAAAGCATACATACATAATAATTTAAATTAAATTAACAATCCTAATGAAATAAAATTAGTATTTGACATGGGCACTGAAGAATAACCTGAAGACGTTTTACTAATACCGTAGGCGGTACAGATACGGAGTAAAAGATAGATATTTGAAACAACAGAATATATGGAACAGACAATCACAACAACTAAGAGGATTAACTGACGTTTGGAGGAGGGGACATATTTAGCTGTGATTGGTCTTTCGAAATTAAATGAGGACCGGGTGGGTCAGATGTTTATTGATTTTCAGGGCTTCTAATAAGTCGAGTCTTTGGCCTTTGTTTGCTGAGTGAAACATGTGAGGCTGTGGATGGTAGCTGTGGCCGTCACTCAGTACTTGCTCTGCAGAAGTGGAGTCATAATTCTGCAACCTCCAGTTGCGATCATGTTCAGTCAGCCTAGCTGCTGTCAGCCAGAAAAACGTATGCAGCTGGAGGTCGCCGAATTATTGTGGATGCACTTCTGCAGAGCATGCACTGAGTGGGGGATACAGCTGCCAGTCATGGTCCCACGTCCTCCACCCAGAAAATAAAGGCCTAAAACTTAATCTGTGGGAATCAGTGAAAATCAATAAACATCTGGTCTACAGTCCTCATTTAATATTAAATGACCAAACGCAGCTCATTACGTCCTCTCTTCTAAAGTCTAAGTCTAAGAAGACTTAGATGGCCGACTTTTCCCACACTGTCTGTTGTATTCTGTTCCTCGCTTTATCCTTTATTTATTTATTTTATCGTGATTATTTACTCCTTATATTCTGCTGTGAAAAATGTCTAGCTTTTACACTGTTTCTGTATAGCCTTCGATACACAATACCTCTTAAAACAAGTCTTCAGTACTCTTGTCACATACTAATTTTATTTTATTGGCATTATTAATTTAATTTAAATTGTTTTATATGGACTGTTTTTCGAGTATTATGTTAATGTGTTTCTGGTTTGTTCTCCTTATTGTTATTTACTGTTGAACTGTAACGTTTTTAATTGCATTACCACTGCACTTTCAAAGATGACATTTACCCTGTTTTCTTATCTCTCTCTCTCGGTGTGTGATATCTTTTTCAGTGTTGTTGTAGCTTCTTTGACGACGATAGTCAGTTAAAGCCTGATGATAGCCTAGTAAGCCGAAAACAGGTCGATAAAATAGATTAATACTGTAGAACAATACAAAATTTTTCTCTATTCTTCCCTTCCGCCAGTTGGTAAGAGACCCTGATAGACGGCATGCACACAAGAAGTAATTCCCACCAGAAAAAATTGGAAATTTGTGGTAAGGTTTCGAAAAAGACGGTCATGTGAAACCCAGCTCGCGCTATTCGTCCACGAGACTCAGAGGGCCATAGACACGGGTTCACAGGTAGATGCCGTGTTTCTTGACTTCCGCAAGGCGTTCGATACAGTTCCCCACAGTCGTTTATTGAACAAAGTAAGAGCATATGGACTATCAGACCAATTGTGTGATTGGATTGAGGAGTTCCTAGATAACAGGACGCAGCATGTTATTCTCAATGGAGAGAAGTCTTCCGAAGTAAGAGTAATTTCAGGTGTGCCGCAGGGGAGTGTCATAGGACCGTTGCTATTCACAATATACATAAATGACCTGGTGGATGACATCGGAAGTTCACTGAGGCTTTTTGCAGATGATGCTGTGGTGTATCGAGAGGTTGTAACAATGGAAAATTGTACTGAAATGCAGGAGGATCTGCAGCGAATTGACGCATGGTGCAGGGAATGGCAACTGAATCTCAATGTAGACAAGTGTAATGTGCTGCGAATACACAGAAAGATAGATCCTTTATCATTTAGCTACAAAATAGCAGGTCAGCAACTGGAAGCAGTTAATACCATAAATTATCTGGGAGTACGCATTAGGAGTGATTTAAAATGGAATGATCATATAATGTTGATTGTCGGTAAAGCAGATGCCAGACTGAGATTCATTGGAAGAATCCTAAGGAAATGCAATCCGAAAACAAAGGAAGTAGGTTACAGTACGCTTGTTCGCCCACTGCTTGAATACTGCTCAGCAGTGTGGGATCCGTACCAGATAGGGTTGATACAAGACATAGAGAAGATCCAACGGAGAGCAGCGCGCTTCGTTACAGGATCATTTAGTAATCGCGAAAGCGTTACGGAGATGATAGATAAACTCCAGTGGAAGACTCTGCAGGAGAGACGCTCAGTAGCTCGGTACGGGCTTTTGTCAAAGTTTCGAGAACATACCTTCACCGAAGAGTCAAGCAGTATATTGCTCCCTCCTACGTATATCTCGCGAAGAGACCATGAGGATAAAATCAGAGAGATTAGAGTCCACACAGAGGCATACCGACAATCCTTCTTTCCACGAACAATACAAAGGGAGAACCGATAGAGGTACTGAAGGTACCCTCCGCCACACACCGTCAGGTGGCTTGCGGAGTATGGATGTAGATGTAGATGTAGATGTAGAGACCAAACTGCTGAGGTCATCGGTCCATAAGCTTACACACTAGTTAATCTAACTTAAACTAACTTACGCGAAGGACAATACACACACACCCATGCCCGAGGGAGGACTCGAACCTCCGACGGGGGGAGCTGTGCGGACCGTGACAAGGCGCCCTAAACCGCTCGTCTACTCCGCGCAATTCCCACCAGATTTGCTGCTTTATGCATTTTTCTGTGTCTTATGGTCGATTATTTAAAGTGCAATGTTCTGATTTTGTTACGTAGCTTATAACTACACAATAAAGCTTGATTCTTCTTCTTCACCCTAGCACAGTCCCGTTACACATGTCGACTTCCATAATCTTGAGGCACCATTTACTTTGTTAGCATGCATCTTGTTTCATCAGTCCCATCTTTGCACGCCGTTTTGGACAACTGTCAGCCAGATGATCCCCTTTCTGTAGCGATAGAAGACCTTTCCTTCACGACGTAGTCATCTGCTCTGAGAAAGATGCGGTCGTATCATACCAGTCTCCATTCTGTAATCTTAACTGTAATAGCTGCTATTTTCAAACAACCTCTTTTAAGAGACTTGAATTTATCGCAGCGTATGCGATGTTCAAATAACTTACGGAAATGCAGCCGAATGACGTCTCGACAACCTCCGATATTTCGGCAGGTGACCACTCTGCCATTTCAAGGCGCTGTCGACGACGTCACCCGGCTGAACTCGAGCAAGTTATTTCCACCCACTCGTATTAAGTACGCATCCTGCGCTTGAGGGTAAATGCACACGATTACTCCACGTGATAAGTGCAACTCGTGCATCTCCGTGGGATGCAGTTTTTGATCATTTGTCTTCGTGGCACGCCCGTACCTTACTGCCATAGATCACTGCTGATGTAATGGTGGTTTTGTGCATTATCCCTCTGGTTTGATGATGTCTTTTTCTGTCAAACTAGACTCCTCAGAGCCTGTGCCAATTGTTTCAAGATGTGGTTTTTCAGAACAAGACTTCATTTCCAATAGACTTTTGTTAAAAAGAAGTATTTTATTCCGCAGTACCGACTTTCTCGTGAATATTTGTCTAACGTATGTGGCTGGACTGAAAAACGTGTAAGCGTAGTTTCTGGGTGGATGGATAGGTGACTTTTGATGTATACTTACTGGGATGTTGTAACCAGGTACATTTGTGCACTTCAAAATGGGCTGAAGCTCGAAACTGGCCAGTAGTTTGAATATCTATATTTATATAAATACCCTGATGAAATAATGTCTTTCTTTGAATTTATTGAGCTGTGGTGCACACACACAGAATAAATCAGTACACTAATCCGATGAGTAACATCTGCGTCTATAGCTCCACCATTGCTGACACTAGATATATGAATCTGTTAACCTTTTATAATTTGGGTGCACTGAATTGGACATCGTTATCGAATAGTCCGACCTGACCTGTTGTCTGGGCTGGAAATGGCTGTTCACATCCGAATTAATGTTTACATTACATTGAGATACATAGTCTCCTCTATGAGGCAACTACATTAATGATCGAGGTATGCTCTCAAAAGCTTTCTCTAGATCAAAAAATACCTGACACAGATCCTGTTCGCTTTTGCGAACCTTTTCCCTTACATTTGCTATTACATTTCTTACAGCATGAATTGCATATGTGGTGCATTTTCTGAGGTAAAACCAAGCAGTTTTGAGGTAATATTAATAGTACGAGAGAATGCTCATTTGTGATTTTTTCCCAGGTTCTTAGTGTATGTGAAGTGTTACTTCTCTACAGAATCCACAATGGTACTCTTCTCATTTGCCGGCCGCTGTGGTCGAGCGTTCTAGGCTCTTCAGTACGGAACCGCGCTGCTGCTAGGGTCGCAGGTTCGAATCCTGCCTCGGGCATGGATGTGTGTGATGTCCTTAGGTTAGTTAGGTTTAAGTTGTTCTAAGTCTAGGGGACTGATGACCTCGGATGTTAAGTACCATAGCGCTTAGGGCTTAGAGACATTTGAACTATCTTCATTTGCTTTCATAGATAGGTACGTGTGTATTTTCCTTCCATGCATCTAGCATCACTCACTATTTCACGACCTTACTGAAGAATTCTTTGATCCGTGTGACGTCATCTACCGTACGTACACGACGTCAGATTTTAGGTGTTTCACGAACTTGTCCAATTGGGAATTCTTGGATGAGTAGTTGTTTGTGATATTTGTACCACCGCTTAGATATGAAAGGCTTATTTCAATAGTGGTACATGTCCATTTTTGTTCATTCTCAGATACAGAGTCCAAAAGTTAAATGAGCGCTGAAAAATTTGCTGTTGAGATACCAGAAATATTCAAGTATATATACGTGAATATTTGTGGTATCTCAACTGCAGATTTTTCAGCGCTCATTTAACTTTAGGACTCTGAACCTCAGAGTGGACAAAAATGGACTTGTACCACTAATGTAATAAGCCCTTCATATAATTACATCCAATGTGGTATCCTCCTCCTTCTTTAGTCAGTAAGCTGTTCTAAAATCTTTGCTACCGTTATTTCTAGATTTTGCGATTATGTGTATTTCGTTATCATTGCAATGAAGTTTGAGTCATGTAAGGTGTCAGGCAAATCCAACACCTTCCATGAAAACCCTGACATGATAGCAAATCCGACAGTATGTCACCTAGTTCCGAATAAATCATGACATTAAATTAACCAAAGTAATATGATCAACGAGTGAGCAAATGGAATACCACAGGCTAACACAAATGCATGTCATACCTTCCCACCGTGAAACAGACGCATTTCTGAGGGGAGGAACGAGAACAGAAGCCGAGAGCAGAATCGTGTAGGCTAGGAGTCCCTACGATAAGGGACGGACACCCACGTCTCCAGCCGACCGCCAAAACCACCCCCCCCCCCCCCCAGCCCATGTTAAAAGATAGAGCCCTCCAGAAGAACGGTATAGATCTTACGATAACACTAAAAGGGCCACACCAGCTGCAAGTTTCAGCGTGAGACTTTTTCACGTCTCTGTGACGTAGCAAACATTAAAAACATTGGCCCACCACGAAAAGCATAACGTTTCTCATTGGATAGACAGAAGTTTTGTAGGCGGAGCTTAAGGTTAACACTGAGACCCTGGTTGGTCAGTTGAAAACACAGCCAGATAGCTTTTCTAAAACCAACTTCGGTAAATTGTAGTAAGGAGAAGTTAGGAGGAGTTGCTTCCGAGATGGCGAGGTGCGTGGAGCTGTGCCGCCTGCCACCCCCTGATGCTGCCTAATCACCGACAAGGTAATGAACGCACGCGATGCCGCATTTTTGAGTGCATAAGGCTTCACTCAGAATTGCAGAAGTCTCATCTGTTACATCCCCTTTTTACGTAATACTAGTGTCGATCGTCAATTAAATCTCATGGTTTTCACATTTGCTACTTGAAGTAAAAATCTGAAATGCGATGATTTTTCTGTTATATAATTATTGAAAAGCCACATCAGCCACTGTAATTTACGATAAGTTAGATAAGTAATTAAAGATGATTGAGGGTCACTGTAGACCATTTTGATACTTTTCTCTTTTATGAAACTAAACTTAAATCTAGATTATAGATGTTATATGGCATAGGTGATCCTTCGATCCATTGTAGAACTTGGAAACCCATTCAGGGAATATTCGTTCACATTTTTGTTGAACGAAGTTGGTTTTTATCATCCTGAATTAAAATATTTCCTTTTATCAATAGTGCAATTTATAAACAATGTTTTGTGAGTAGAATAAAATTTCCAATGGTAAACTTAACTGCTTTTTCGACGTTATTTTACCAGCTAACTAAAAATAGGAAAGCCTTGAATGCTTTCCACTAAATTTAGTTAGTATTAAGATTCTTTTACGGGGAGTGCAGTGGAGCTGACGCTGAAATCATTAAGTATTTGATTATCGCTAGTCTCACTGAACTCTTCTGAACTCTAAATGTCATGTGTGATCTGGCGTCTCCTTACCAGCAACAGGTCCCAAATTCAAACTAGTCAATTCCCTAAAAAACACGCTCAGAGTGTCGTTGCGCGAAAGTGGTAGGGAGACACGACTTAGAACAAACAGACACCACGCAGAATGTTAGAGTCATACAAAAAAGGGTTAACAAAGCTGTTAACGATAATAAGGACATAGAGGTTCGAACCTTGGAATGGCACAGATGGTCATTTGTCACGATATATCCTTTGCCATTTGCGCTGTAGTGTGCCTTGTAGTTGAGTAAGAGCACCTTTTTTTTAACAGCATATCAGGAAACTATTCAGATTTGCTCCATTTCACTCTTCACGCTTACGAAGCACAGCGGTGGGGGGGGGGGGGGGGGGGGGGAGGGCAGACGTGGGAGTGAGGGACGCACCTGCCTTAGTTTCTGTGTCACCCTGGTGTGGACGGAGGCGAGGTCCCTATTTGCGCCGCGCATACTCACCATGCGCACCTGGGAAGACCTCCTCCACTCTCCGCTGACTCACGTCGCTGGCAGGAAGACAACGCCTTGGCGCGAGTCTCTGCTCCCACGCCTGGGGAGCCAGGTGGCCCTCTCCCCCTGCAGCTTTGTTCATTTCTTGTCATGATCACATGCGTGATGATACGCTATAATGTGAAACGGGTCAATAAGCAACTTTCCATTTTTCCATGGCGCCAATTCAACAATCAAGTCACTATGCCCTTGGAAGAATCCTGTCATTAGACAGTAACACACAATGTCTTATAATTACATATTTTTTCTGTAAGCACACCATCTTTAAGTATGTCACCAAGGAATCATCTTTCGGGGTCCCACACTCAAAAGATAGACACAGTCTTCAAACTACAGAAAAGGGCCACTAGATTAATAATTAAAAATAGTAACCGAGTTTCCTGTAAGGATCTGTTTAAACGGTTGGGGGTTCTAACTGCACCATGTGAGCACATCTAGTATTCTGTCATGCACAGAAAGAAGGACATTAGTAATAATCTCCCAAACAGGAGTATTCCATCCCACTACTGTGCTAAATTTTAGACATGCAGCGTTAGATATGATAAGACAGATGTCTGCTCCCTTTTCTGTCAGTTGTATGCAAGATAAAATGAATTTTCTTTTCATTTACATTCACTGTAGTGTTTGTACATATAGCCTACAGTATGGTTAACAACTATATAACATTTTTATCCCCGATGAGAACATATGTCGTGTATTACCTAGACATTGTGTAAAAAAAATGTGCTGTTCTCGTTATACACAGAGATGACAAAAATTCATACGATAGCGCTTTGCACATACACAGATGGCGTTAGTATCGCGCACACATGGTATAAGAGGGCAGTGCATTGGCGGAGCTCTCATTTGTACTCAGGTGATTCATGTGAAAAGATTTCCACTTGATTATGGCCGCACGCCGGGAATTAATAGATACTGAAACGTGGAATGGTAGTTGGAGCTAGATGCAAAAGACATTCTATTTCAGAAATTGTTAGGGAATTCAATGTCCCGAGATCCATGGTGTCAAGAGTGTACCGAGAATACCGAAGTTTAGGCATCACCTCCCACCATCGGCAACGCAGCGGCCGACGGTCCTCACTTAAAGACCGAGAGCAGCGGTGTTTGTGTTGACAGCAACACTGCATGAAATAACCGCAAAAATCAATGTGGGACGTACGACGAATATATCTGTTAGGACAGTGGGGCCAAATTTGACAATAATGGGCTACGGCAGCAGACCACCGACGCGGGGGCCTTTGTTAACAGCACGACATCGCCTGCAGCGCCTCTCCTGGGCTCGTGACCACATCAGTTGGGCCCTACACGATTGGAAAACCATGGTCTGGTCAGATGAGTCCCTATCTCATCAGTAAGAATTGATGGCAGGCTTCGAGAGAGGCGCAAATCTCACAAGGCCACGGACACAGGTTGTCAACAAGGCACTGTGCAAGGTGGTGGTGTCTCCATAATGGAGTGGGCTGCGTTTACGTGGAATGGACTGGGTCCTCTAGTCCAACTGAAGCAATCATTGAGTAGAATGGGTTATGTTCGGCTGCTTCGAGTCCATCTGCAGCCTTTCATGGACTTCATGTTCCCCAAAACTATGGAATTTTTATGAATAACAATGCACCGTGTCACCAGGCCACAATTTTTCGCGATTGCTTGGAAGAACATTCTTGACGATTCGAGCGAATGATTGCCGACCCTGATCGCCCAATATGAATCCCATTGAACATTTATGGGACACAATCGAGAGGTCAGTACGAGCACAAAATCCTACACTGGCAACATTTTCGCTATTATGGACGGCTGAAGTAGTATGGCTCAATATTTCTGCAGGGGACTGCCAGCGACTTGGTCTGACCACGCCTCGTCGAGTTGCTGCATTACACTGGGCAGGAGGTCCGACAGGATATCGGGGGGCATCCCATGACTTTTGTCACCTCAGTGTATGGCCTGGCAGTAATTATTTTCCTGTCGTCTAATGCTACTACTCTCACATTCCTTATTTGTTATCTACACTTATATGCTGTTCTATGTTTTTTTTTATTTTTCACATATTTACAATACAGGTTCTGAGATACACTATGTGATCAAAAGTATCCGGACACCTGGCTGAAAATGACTTACAAGTTCGTGGCACCCTCCATCGGTAATGCTGGAATTCAATATGGTCTCGACCCACCTTTAGTCTTGATGACAGCTTCCACTCTCACAGGCATACTTTCAGTCAGGTGTCCGCCCCTGGTAGCTGAGTGGTCAACGCGACGGAATGTCATACCTAAGGGCCCGGGTTCGATTCCCGGCTGGTTATGTAGATTTTCTCTGCTCAGGGACTGGGTGTTGTATTGTCATCATCATCATTTCATCCCCATCGACACGCAAGTAGCCGAAGTGGCGTCAACTCGAAAGACTTGCACCAGGCGAACGGTCTACCCGACGGGAGGCCCTAGCCAGACGGCATTTCCATTCAATCAGGTGCTGGAAGGTTTCTTGGGGAATGTCGGCCCATTCTCCTCGGACTGCTGCACTGAGCAGAGGTATTGATGTCAGTCGGTGAGGCCTTGTAGAATGTCGGCATTCCAAAACACGCCAAAGATGATCTATAGGATTAAGATCAGGTCTCTGAGCAGGCCAGTCCATTACAGGGATGTTATTGTCCTGTGACCACTCCGCCACAGTCCGTGCATTATGAACAGGTGATCGATCGCCATCCCCGAATTGCTCTTCAACAGTGGGAAGCAAGAACGTGCATAAACCATCAATGTAGAGCTGTGCTGTAATAATGCCACACAAAACAACAAGAGCTGCAAGCCACCTCCACGAAAAACACGACCACACCATAACACCACCGCCTCCGAATTTCACTGTTGGCACTACATACGCTGGCAGATGACTTTCACCGCGCAGTCGCCATACCCACACCCTGCCATCGGGTCGCCACATTGTGCACCGTGATTCGTCACTCCACACTACGTTTGTCCACTGTTCAATCGTCCAATGTTTACACTCCTTACACCAAGCGAGGCGTCGTTTGGCATTTACCGGTGTAATGTGTGGCTTATGAGCAGCCGCTCGACCATGAAATCCGTTTTCTCACCTCCTGCCTAACTGTCATAGTACTTGCAGCGGATACTGATACAGTTTGGAATTCATGAGTGACGGTCTGGGCAGATGTTTGCCTATTACACATTACGACCCTCTTCAACTGTCGGCGGTCTCTGTCAGTCAACAGACGAGGTCGGCCTGTACCCCTTCGTGCTGTACGTGTCCCTTCACGTTTCCACTTCACTGTCGCATCGGAAACCTAGGGATGTTTAGGACTGTGGAAATCTCGCGTACAGACGTATGACACAAGTGACACCCAATCACCTGACCACGTTCGAAGTCCGCGAGTTACGCGGAGCGCCCCATTCTGCTCTCTCACGATGTCTAATGATTACTGAGGTCGCTGATATGGAGTACCTGGCAGCAGGTGGCAGCACAATGCACCTAATATGAAAAACGTATGTTTTGGGTGTGTCCGGATACTTCAGATCTCGTAGTGTATTACCTCTTTTTCTTTTTTCGTTATACTCTAGTACAATTGATTTGTACTTTCATAAAAAAACTTATGTTCTTTTGTGTAGCGTCAATGTTTTTCGTAACATGCTTTAATACTGAAAGCAAGAAGCAGCATTAGTTACATTTTCTCTTTGGTTTGTTCTTAATGACAAAAACTATGGTTGGATGCTCTTTGTATGTTTTCGATTAGCTGATGATCAGTTATAAGTGACATTTCAAATTGGACACACCATTTCTTGTGCAACGATATCTGTTTGTGTGGTTCTGCAGATGCTGAGCAGTTCAGATTGATTGCCGTACTAATGTATACTACGACATGTGATTAATATTTGATCTGTTGTAAATATTAATTTATATCACATAATGAATTGGATTATATGCACTTATAGGTATTGCATGCTTTGTTTTGATTTATGCAGATACCATGTTGATAGTGTGAAACTGAAACGGTAGTTATCATAAATGAGAATTATTAAACAGCAGCGTGTCATGCGTTTAAAAGGTAGAGTACCAGATATTGGCAATCACTTCCAAAAATATTCCCTCATTCTTAAGATAAGGAATCTTCGAGCTTCACAAAAAAACATCGAGGCATGTTGACACTGCGCAGATTAAACTGTGGCGTGCCAATACCATACTGCTTAGTGTGCCTGCTACAGCTTACAAGCACTTTTCTGATTTCATGATGCATGCTTTTGGCTTATAGGTTTGAGCTAAAGAGGAACGGAACAGTTCAATGAACACATTTGGGAGATATTAGGGAAGATTAATATTTCCAGAATATTTCTCATTCTGGAAACCTGCCCCAGGCTGTGGCTAAGCCATGTCTCCGCAATATCCTTTCTTTCAGGAGTGCTAGTTCTGCAAGTTTCGCAGGAGAGCTTCTGTCAAGTTTGGAAGGTAGGAGACGAGATACTGGCAGAAGTAAAGCTGTGAGTACCGGGCGTGAGTCGTGCTTCGGTAGCTCAGATGGTAGAGCGCTTGCCCGCGAAAGGCAAAGGTCCCGAGTTCGAGTCTCGGTCGGGCACACAGTTTTAATCTGCCAGGAAGTTTCAAGATTAATATTGCCTACAAAGTCATTTCACGGATGTGGTGAAGATTCCAGGAGGGAGGAAACATTCAGTGGCAGTACGGGTTTGTTTGATTGCGTGCTACAACCCTACTTCAGGATAGTTGCCTTGCTAAAATGTCCAAATAAATCCAACAAGTATCGCCCCTGCCCTGCCTAGAAATATCATTGCGGGTTCTGGGTCACACATCTCTGTCAGACTGGTGTTCTACCTACAGAGGTTGTACACAGGAACGATTGTGTCCACTTCAAGCATGAATCGTGAGTTAACCTGGAGACTGGTTCAGTTATTCTGACGTGCCTCCACATGCCCACACCCTGCTAATAGTGTTGTGAGCCACGTATTTAGCGTCGTTTGTTTGGACCGGCATCATGTTAAGAGAGATCGTATGGCCTTGTTCGTGTGTCTTAAGGGTTTTGTGATGGCGGTAGAAAGTATAAATGATACACTGCAGCAGCAATTGCGCCTTTATCATGGTGTACGAGGACTTGGTTCTATCTGATGGATTTTAATACCTGACCTCAAAGGGTTGACCTGGCAGACGAATACCTGCAGCAATGAAATCATGTTCTTTAATATTCCTAGATCCCTACTAGACTTATATCCTATTGACTGCATGGGACGCTAGGTGGAAGAAAGCAGTCCGAATACCGCCACAACGGACTTATCAATGGCGCTTGTCCAACAATGGCAGGCGATAGTCCAGTGCAGGACACGATGGAGAACCAAATCCTAAGTATGGGGAGCTGTGGTACCATACAAGTGTATCGCATCTCGTGTTGAAATTCTTTTCACCACAAGCGGGGCGCCGGCCGCTGTGGCCGAGCGGTTCTAGGCGCTTCAGTCCGGAACAACGCTGCTGCTACGGTCGCAGGTTCGAATCCTGCCTCGGGCTTGGATGTGTGTGATGTCCTTAGGTTAGTTAGGTTTAAGTAGTTCTAAGTCTAGGGGACTGATGACCTGAGATGTTAAGTACCATAGTGCTTAGAGCCATTTGAACCATTCTGAACTAGCGGGGCAACACCATATATGGCGAAACCCATTCATGGCCCACAAGCACTTTTCAGTATACTTTGTATCCAACCAAATCACTGTGTCGCGGTTCACACATTCGTCACAGTACCTTCCATTGATCGAGTGAGGTGGCGCAAAGGTAGGGCACTGGGCTTGTAATATTTAAGGATGACTGATCTCGTGAAAACTGTAACGTTTTGTAACACGGTTTAAATCGTTCTATTTCACAGCTTATTGCGTCTTGATCACGAGCTAAGTGAGGGTGTCCACGAGACGACTGTAATCTCACCTCGCACTGGTTGCTCACAGCGTGGCCTTACGTGGTAGAGCTGCCTTTTCTGGCCTCTGATTGGCCAGAACTTTCAGAACTAAGAGGCAGAGATTCCTCTGCAGCTTGACAACAGTTCAGTGGCGTCAGTTGCCGGTAGCAGTCTATAGTGAGGAGCTGCTGGGTAGAATCTCTAGCAGGAAGTTCGTGGCCTCAGCAGAAGTGCTTTCACTGAAAAGGATATTTACTTTTAATACAGTTTTATTCAACTTTAACTGCATTTCAGTGATTTAATGACTTGTGTCCAGAATATATGATCGAACGAACCAATAATATACAGGGTGATTCAAAAAGAATACCACAACTTTAGGAATTTAAAACTCTGCAACGACAAAAGGCAGAGCTAAGCACTATCTGTCGGCGAATTAAGGGAGCTATAAAGTTTCATTTAGTTGTACATTTGTTCGCTTGAGGCGCTGTTGACTAGGCGTCAGCGTCAGTTGATGCTAAGATGGCGACCGCTCAACAGAAAGCTTTTTGTGTTATTGAGTCAACCGTCACAATGTCTGTATATGGGGCACTGAGAATCCGCGGGAAACAACTCAGTATGAACGTGACTCGCCTAAGGTGAACGTTTTCTGTGCCATTTCAGCCAATAAAGTTTTTGGTCCCTTTTTCTTCGAAGGTGCTACTGTAACTGGACTACAGTATCTGGAGATGTTAGAGAATTGGCTGTTCCCTCAGCTCGAACAAGAAGCACAACAATTCATATTTCAGCAGGATGGAGCGCCACCACATTGGCACTTATCTGTCCGTAACTACCTGAACGTCAACTACCCGAGGCGATGGATCGGCCGCTAGGCAGCCCGTGACAGAGCACTTCATCACTGGCCTCCAAGAAGTCCTGATCTTACCCCCTGCGATTTTTTCTTATGGGGGTATGTTAAGGATATGGTGTTTCGGCCACCTCTCCCAGTCACCATTGATGATTTGAAACGAGAAATAACAGCAGCTATCCAAACTGTTACACCTGATATGCTACAGAGAGTGTGGAACGAGTTGGAGTATCGGGTTGATATTGCTCAAGTGTCTGGAGGGGGCCATATTGAACATCTCTGAACATGTTTTTGAGTGAAAAAAACCTTTTTAAATACTCTTTGTAATGATGTATAACAGAAGGTTATATTATGTTTCTTTCATTAAATACACATTTTTAAAGTTGTGGTATTCTTTTTGAATCACCCTGTATGTCAATGTATACTGATCAGCCAGAACGTTATGACCACCGACATATTGTCGATATAAACCCGTACAGGCGATAGCTTAGTCACCTGGCGAGGAATGACTGCTAGACATTCACAGTTACGTTGCATGTAGCATGAGCGAGCATGCTGTCCATGTGTAGAATGGGGAAGGCACATGATCTGTCTAAGTTTGACCGAGGCAGATTGTGATGGCCGATAGGTGCGGCACGAAGATTTTGTGATGTCTTCAACATGAGGCGAAACCAAGGTGAAACCACTCCCAGATGTCTTGGGGTCGGGTGTCCACCCCACATTACACAGGGTGTTACAAAAAGGTACGGCCAAACTTTCAGGAAACATTCCTCACACACAAATAAAGAAAAGATGTTATGTGGACATGTGTCCGGAAACGCTTAATTTCCATGTTAGAGCTCATTTTAGTTTCGTCGTCCACCTACGCTCAATGGAGCACGTTATCATGATTTCATACGGGATACTGTACCTGTGCTGCTAGAACATGTGCCTTTACAAGTACGACACAACATGTGGTTCATGCACGATGGTGCTCCTGCACATTTCAGTCGAAGAGTTCGTACGCTTCTCAACAACAGATTCGGTGACCGATGGATTGGTAGAGGCGGTTCAATTCCATGGCCTCCACGCTCTCCTGACCTCAACCCTCTTGACTTTCAGTTATGGGGGCATTTGAAAGCTCTTGTTTACGCAACCCCGGTACCAAATGTAGAGACTCTTCGTGCTCGTATTGTGGACGGTTGTGATACAATACGCCATTCTCCAGGGCTGCATCAGCGCATCAGGGATTCCATGCGACGGGGGGTGGATGCATGTATCCTCGCTAACGGAGGACATTTTGAACATCTCCTGTAACAAAGTGTTTGAAGTCACGCTGGTACGTTCTGTTGCTGTGTGTTTCCATTCCATGATTAATGTGATTTGAAGAGAAGTAAAAAAATGAGCTCTAACATGGACAGTAAGCGTTTCCGGACACATGTTCACATAACATATTTTCTTTCTTTGTATGTGAGGAATGTTTCCTGAAAATTTGGTCGTACCTTTTAGTAACACCCTGTAGATGTCGGACATGGTAGGTTGGGCACACTGGTAAAGCAGGACTGTGGCGGAGCTAACATCAGACTTTAATGCTGGGCAGAGTACAAGTGTGTCTGAACACACAGTGCACCGAACACTCCTAACAATGGGCGCCACAGCCAAAACCCTTGCATGCGCCAATGTTAACACCACTACATCAGCAATTATGACAGAAAGGGGCACGTAACCTTTGGCACTGGACGTTGGAGCAGTGGCAGAGCATTGCATGGTCTGATGAGTCCCGATACCTTCTTCCTCATGCCAATGGGAGGGCGCGAATCCGTCGTCTTCCAAGTGGACAGCGACTAGATACCTGTACTGCAGGACGGAAACAAGCTGTCAGCGGCTCCATTGTGCACTGTGGAACATTCATGTGCGTGTCCATGGGTCAAAAGGAGTCCTCGTAAGGCACCATGACGGCCAAGGGGTACAGTACACTGGTTGTAGACCATGTACGCCTCTTCATGACGAGATCATGTTTCCCAATGGCAGTGGCCTTTTTCAACAAGATAATCCGCCATGTCAGAAGTGCACGAGTGTGATGGAGTGGTTTGAAGAACACAGTGGCGAGTTTCAATTGACGTGCTGGCCCCCAGCTCTCCACATCTGAACACGATCTGGAATGCGATCGAACGTGGTGTCAGAGCTCATCGCTCCCCTGCCCGGAACTTATGGGTATTATGTGACTTGTGTGTGCAGATGTGGCGTCATCTCCCTCCAGTGACCTTCCAAGGCCTCATTGCTTCCATGCCACGAAGTGTTGCCGCTGTTATCTGTGGCAAAGATGGACATGCCAGCCATTAGGTAGGTGGTCATAATGTTCTGACTGATCAGTGTATAACATTGTACAATAGTTCACTTTCAGTAATTTGAAAGCATATAGCAGGATGTGTCTGCTGGTTGTGGTCTCACAGTAGCGTTCTCGCTTCCCGAGCACGGGGTCCCGGGTTCGGTTCCTGGCGGGGACAGGAATTTTCACCTGCTCCGAGATGACTGGGTGTTGCTGTGTCGTCTTCATCATTATCATTCATCCCTATTACAGTCGGAGGAAGGCAACGGAGAACCACCTCCATTAAGACCTTGCCTAATATGGCGGTGTGGGTCTCCCGCATCGTTCGCCTACACTCGGTCAAGAAGCATGGGACTTTATTTCCATTTCATAGCAGGATGTAATTGTGACACATCACATTGCGTCATTGCAATGTGGAATACATTTCTGGTCTCCCTTAGAAAAATACATACCCACTACTGTAAAGCAATGCTGCACCCTCCTACAGCAGGTCACAATGCCAGATCATCAACGGAGCCACAACCATGAGGAATCTACCTATATGTTTACATACATACTTCTCCATGGCAGAGAGCACTACTAATCGTTTTCATTCCTGTTCCAGTCGCATATTGTCCGATGGAAAAACAGCTGTCTCAATTTCTTATCATCGTGCTTCTTACGCGAAATGTACATTGACAACAGTAGAAATTTTATACAGTCACCTACAAACGCCGGCCCTCTAAATTTTCTCAATAGTGTTTGACAAAAAGAATATCGTCCTCTCTCTAGGGATTCCCTTTTGAGCTTGCGAAGCATCTCTGTATCACTCGCGCGTTGATATGATAGCCTCCCCCTGAAATACTTTGATGTCTTCCTTTAATCGAACCAAGTGGGGATTCCAAAGACTCGAGCAGTACTCACGAATGTGTCGTGCTAGTTTTCTATACACATCAAAATAAGTTTTTCATCACCTCGATTCCGAGAGTTCCAGAACCTGTCCAGAAAATTGGAGTAGAGATCAACATAAACATCATTTACGCCCATACAGAGAAACCTTTAGAGGTAGTGGGCTGTACATACCGGTACCTCTAATACGCAGTAGCACGTGCTCTTACATTGATGCATGCCTGTATTCGTCGTGGCATACTATCCGCAAGTTCATCAAGACACTGTTGGTCCAGATTGTCTCACTCGTCAATGGCGATTCGGCATAGATCCCTCAGAGTGGTTGGTGGGTCACGTCGTCCATAAACAGCCCTTTTCAATCTATCCTAGGCATGTTCGATAGGGCTCATTTCTGGAGAATAGGCTGGTCACTCTAGTCGAGCGATGTCGTTGTCCTGAAGGAAGTCATTCACAAGATGTGCACGATGGGACCATGAAGACGGATGCCTCGCCAATATGCTGCCGATATGGTTGCACTATCGGTCGGAGGATTGCATTCATGTATGGTACAGCCGTTACGGCGCCCTGCATGACCACTAGCGTCGTACGTCGGTCCCACATAATGCGACCCCAAAACAGCAGGGAACCTCCACCTTGCTGAACTTGCTGGACAATGTGTCTAAGGCGTTCAGCCTGACTGGGTTGCCTCCAAACATGTCTCTGACGATTGTCTGGTAGTAGGCATATGCGACACTTATCGGCGAAGAGAATGTGATGCCAATCCTGAGCGGTCCATTCGGCATGTTGTTGGGCCCATTTGTACTGTGCTGCATGGTGTCATGGTTGCAAAGGTGGACCTCGCCATGAACGGCGGGAGTGAAGTAGCGCTTCATGCAGCTTATTGCACACAGTTTACGTCGTAACACTAAGACCTGTGGCTGCACAAAAAGCATTATTGAACATGGTGGTGTTGCTGTCAGGGTTCCTCCGAGCCACAATCCGTAGGTAGCGTTCATCCACTGCAGTAGAAGCCCTTGGGCGACCTGGGCGAGGCATGTCGTCGACAGTTCCTGCCTCTCTGTATCTCCTCCATGTCTGAACAACATCGCTTTGGTTCACTCCAAGACGCCTGGACACTTTCCTTGTTGAGAGCCCTTCCTGTCACAAAGTATATAAGGCGGACGCGATCGAACCGCTGTATTGATTGTCTAGGCATGGTTGAACTACAGACCATATGAGCCGTCTACCTCCTTCCTGGTGACTGCAACTGATCGTCTGTCGGACCCCCTCCTTCTAATAGGCGCTGCTCATGCATAGCTGTTTACATCTTTGGGCATGTTTAGTGACATCTCATAACAGTCAAATGGACTGTGTATGTGATACAGTATCCGCAGTCAACGTCTATCTTCAGGAGTTTTGGAAACCGGAGTGATGCAAAACTTGTTTTGGTGTGTGTATACGTGGTCCCCTTTACAGATGAACCGCACTTTTCTAAAATTCTCCCAATAAACCGAAGTCGACCTTCCGCCTTCCCTATTACCGCCCTTGCGTCCTCATTCCATTTTATGTCGCTTTGCATATATTTAATCGACATGATTGTATCGAGCAGCACACTACTGATGCTGTGTTTGAACATTAAAGGATTGTTTTACAGATCTTCTACGAGAGTCAGGAGACGCAAAGTGAGAAAACAGAACTTCAGGGACGTGTACCTAATGTGTACACGAAATGAAACGATCGTATGGCATTATTATGTGAGAGCCCCGGTTTGGGGTGGTCTGTCCCCCTAGTGCATGTCTTTCTACATGGCGCCACCTCGGCGACGTGTGCGTCCGTGGTGATGAGATGAAATAATGAATTGAATACAAACACCCAATCGCCGAGCCCAGAAAATCCCCAACCCTGAAGGGGAATTGAAGCCAGGACCCCAGGATCTAGAGAAAGCAACGCTAATTAGCAGACTGCGACCTGTGTACTGATGAGTACATCCCAGCTGCAACTTCCATGTGAACTGTTAGGCTGTTATAACCAGCCATACACTCACATGCTTGAGATGTTGCAAACTGATATTCGGGACGAGCACGGATTCTAGAATACACGGTGAAACACGTATGTAACATAGCAGCGATGGCGAGGCATTGTAGCATCTGTGACCAGAGAGTATGCGCTTGACCGCGCGAGTGTTGCGAGCGGTTCTCAGTCTGTCAGTCAGTCGTTGCGAGTGTGTAGCTCTGTCTAGTTGCGGGCAGTACTCAGTCAGTAGTCGTTGAGAGCAGTTCTGTAGTAGTCGTCATGCAGAGCAGTCGGTCAGTAGTAGCAGCCCAGTGCGGTTGTGTGATGTAGTCTGTCGGCAACACTGGTCAAGATGCTGAATGAGGTATATTGTTAATTAAGGTAATCATCAGATAATTTAAAGTTCATTTATTGTAATTAATTTCCAACAAGTGCCCCAATAATAATTTTGATTTCAAAAGCAATTGTATTAAAAAAATAATTTTATTTTAACGATTTCGTTCCACTTCCCTTAAACCAAAGTTCAGTTGAATTACAAAAAAAGGAATATTATTATCTGCAATGCAGTTCCTCCAAGCTGTGCGCAAGAATAAGAGCAGAAATTTGACTAGCAGTTACAATGAGGTAAGAATTTAATTCTGATTTGCACAGGGCCAAAGACCGATATTTCGGTTTAATTGAATTTTCATTATCACTGAGATTTTCTTATCACTGAATGGACTTTCATCTTTTGTAAGTAGCTTATACTTGGGTCAGATTGCTAATTTTTGTCTAATGGTCGTTGTCATTGAATTTATTTGCTGGGAGATTACGTTAGGTTGTTTTCTTGTTAACATTTAAATTATAGTCTTTCAACATTTTGTGGGAAAGTTTTACTTGGCTCCATTTTATTAAATATTTATGTCCTTTCTTTTAAATTTTTGTGGGGAGGTTACACTTGGCGACCCTGCCAGGATCGTATTTCGTTGAGAGTCTTTTGAACAACAGTCAGATATCTGCTCTTATTTGCTTAAATATAATTAGGATTTAGCGCAACGCTTTTACTAATCTTGTGACTTTCTTTCTACAGGTCAACGGCAATTCGTTGCTCTATTGTATTTGTGTGTTGCTTTTGCATTTGTGCCTATTGTTTTGTGAATAATTGTGACTATTGTAAAAATGCCGCGAAAGACTGTGAATAGTGTATCGCGAGGTATTATGAACGAAATTACTGACTTAAACAACGTGACCGATAGGACATGTGACACGCAGTGTAATGATGTCAATCCTGCGTTCACTGACAATCAATGCGTTCCAACCATTAATAATGATGTAGACCTTAATGATGAACAAATGAACTCGATTGTGTCTTGTGTTGATTTGACGACAATTGATGACGATGGGCGCACTATTGTAATGAACGCTGCCCAGCTTAATACAACCGGTTTACTAAATTCACGTGACGAGCAGTCAAATTTGTCTAATGAAAATGAACAGGATACACAAAGTACGCCGGAGTTATTTAATTCCGAAATAGTGAATGAGAGTGTACATTTGACAGGGACAGCTTTTTGTGAACCAAAGAATGACCAAATGGTCACACAAAACGTGACAATTGCATGTACTCCATCACAGAGTACTGGGAATGCAACAGCTACTTTAGGTTTGGATCAATTTATGACAATAATGCTACAGTTTAAGAACCAACTTAGTGTAGATATCAAACAACTAGATAAAAAACAAGACAATCTTAGTGAGCAGAATAAACAGTTAAACGAAAAATTAGACGACAATTCCAGACAGCTTAGTGAACAAATTAGAGCTGTTGCCGCGCAGTGTCATGACACTAAGGAACAGTTGCGCGTGGAAATTGAGGCTAGTTCAAAGAAAAGCAGCGAAGAAATTAGGTCTGTTGCTCAGGAATTAAGGGAAATGCAAACAGCCACAACAGAAACACTTAGAGCGGAAATTAGTACAGTCGCTAAACAATGCTCTGAAAAAGCTACACAATTACGCGACGAGTTTAAAGCAATAACAGCAGAACTTTCGCGCACAATGGATGAAAAGATCGACGCGAAATTCGAACAACAGAACACTCAGATTGACGAACGCTTTAATCAGCACATACAGAACAGTGATACGCGTTTTCGCAAATTTATTCAAGATCAAAATAAAGTCAAACGTCAAGTCATGGAAACAATCACTGCACAAAGACAAGAAGACAAACGCAAAATGTTCGCGAAAGCAAAGACGTATGTAGACAATAATATTGCCTCAGTGTCCGACGAAATTAATTCCATCAAACAGTTGAACACAGAATTACGCGACGAAATTTCCAATCTTAAATCAAAAACAGATACACACACAGTAGATATTCAAACAGTGACAGACAGATTCGAACAATTAGAACTGACGCAGGATTGCGATGTCATCAAAGCTGATGTTAAAAAACTGAGCGAAACTACGCGTAAGTTGCAAAAACAGATTAATGCGTCCGATTCCAAAACCGATGATCAGGCAAAAATACTGACTGAAAAATATGATGAATTAGCCAGTCGTATTGATGCTATTGAAAGTAGTAATGACAATAAATCAGACGACACTACACCGATTTCATTTAACCAAACACCTGAATTTCAAAATTTACAGCAGACAATTAATGAGATTGACTCGTCTAACAACACGTTGCGTAGAAAACTGTCGAGTTTACAGCAAGAAGTAACGGAGATTAAAAATATTTCAGTTAATAACACATCACAAAGGGCGCCACTTTTCGAACATTTGCCAGACTCACGCAGTGCGTATAATTTGAGTAATCTACAGAGAGTACGGGACTTAGATTCCGAACAACCACAGTTCAATAGATACTCTTACGATCCTGAACCTGTTGCATCACACAGAGACGATAATTTCGATTACAAACATTTTCTGTCAGTGAGAAAATTTAAAGTTTTTAAAAACGATAGAACGCAGATTCACCCACTGGACTGGATTCAACAATTTAGCTTTGCTCTTCCACCGACTTGGCCAGTAACGCATAAACTTGAATTTATTTGCAGCTTTTTGGAAGGCGAACCGGCAACTCGTATGAGACCGATCGCGAGACAGTGTTACTCGGTAGAGGAATTTCAGAATGCTTTTCTGTCAGCGTACTGGTCGAAGACGACACAGCGCGGAATTAAAGATCAGTTAATTAGTTTGCCAAATTATGAGAACTCCAATTTTCCCAGTGTCACGCAATTTTTTGAGCACATGGTACAACAAAACCAATACCTGAGTGAACCGTACAGTGAATCCGCACTTATACAATTATGCATTTCCAAATTACCACGGTCATTACGAGTGTCACTGCTAACGGGCCAGCAAAAAGAAAACATTTCAGCATTCAGGGATCTTTTGCAGCTTTTAGAAGTACAACAATCCGATTATTCTTTTGTAAACAAAAATTTTTCTTATAATAACCAAGGTCAACAAAAGTACAGCAATTATGATCAGACACGTAATTTCAATAGGAAAGATAACAGACGCTTTAGGAACGACAACTACCAAAACTCTAATAACAGCCAAAATTCTAATTATCAATATCGTCAAAATTTTCAGCAACAGGAACCACACTTTAGTAACAATAGAGGTGTTTCACAACAACAACATCAAAACCAGCCGGTTAGCATACCTAACCAACAATGGAATGCACAAGGTCAACCAGGCTTTAATGTTTCGCCGCGTGCACGTATAGTCCCTGATACAAGAAATAGTAACGTACGACAGCAAGGAAATAACTATGTACAGAGAAGACAGTATTACAATTCCTATCGCAATGCACCGTATAGGAATGACTATCACGACAGGCGTAAAAATAATGAGAACAATTTTCAGCGTACATCTAACAACAGTCGGACATACCAACAGCAAAATTTTACACAAGAACCTATTCTCATGAACGAACCCGACAGTAGGTATCATCCAGAGCGTAACACGTCTGGAAGAAGTAATAGAACGGTTCAAATAGTAGAAATGCCACAGAATCCTACTAATAATAATAACACGTCAGATAGAATCTGACTAGATAATGTACAGATCGCATCTTCCAATAACACAAGCACTACGTTTGACACGCAAAATGTTGTTCACGAAAATGTAATTACTTTTGACGATATCAGAGACACTCTCTTGCAGGAAAGACCATTTGTTCAGAAAACTAATTCACATCCTGTCATCGAAATTAAAATTGGTTCATCAAAATTCTCAGCAGTAATTGATTCCGGATCACCTATATCAGTAATAAATGAGGAGACTTTTAATGAGTGCAACAAAGAGAATACTTATCCGACATTACCTTTAGGCAAAACAAAAGTGAAAGGAGCAGTATCGAGTAAAGGAGTAGACGTTAAATTACAGACGCATTTATCATTTTGTATTGGAGGTCATACTTTCCACTCTAATTTTTGGATTGTTCCTTTATTGACAACAGACGTAATTTTAGGTACGAATTTTCTGGTACAACACGACGCAGTTATTGATTTTCAGAATTCTTATTTAATGCTAAAGGATGAAAACGCACAACTTGCTTTAGAATTTCAGCACTCATTATCTGCGGAAGAACAAACAATTAACCGCACAGAGGTCATTTCCGTGTCACGTAGCATAGACTGTAATCCCACATTGTTCACGGATACCTACGTACATAACTATAATACTCCAGACGAAGTTGACTACGACGTAATGCAAATGATTTCCGATAAAGTTAGACAAAGCAGTGCAAATACAGACGACGAACGCACGCAACTACACAAAATTCTTTTACAACAAGCTCCAGTTTTTGACAACATTCCTGGTACTATGTCCGGCTTTATGTATGAATTTCAAGTGAAACAGCACGACACATTTAAAGCAAAGCATTATCCCATTCCATATATTCACAGAGAACAAGTTAAAAAAGAATTGCAGGATATGCTTGATCAAGGAATTATAGAACCAGCAGTTAGTCCGTACATAAACCCGCTACATATTGTTAAGAAAAAAGATGGCTCACTTCGACTCGTACTTGATTCACGTCACATTAATGACATTATTATTAATGAAACAGATCGACCACAGACACTAGAGGAACTTTTACAGAAATTTCACGGTACTGCTATTTATTCTACATTAGATTTGAAATCGGGATTTTGGCAAATTCAACTTCATCCAAATTGCAGAAAATATACAGCTTTTCTCTGTTTTGGCGACTGTTATCAATTTTGTAAATTACCATTCGGCTTAACTATTTCTTCTGCGGCTTTTATTCGCGGTTTGAACACAATACTTCCGACAGAACTTAAAGACAGAATTACGACGTACGTAGATGACATTCTTATCGCAGAAGCTAATTGGTCTGAACACAATCTGATTTTAGAACGACTGTTGCAAACTTTCCATGCACAAGGACTCACAGTTAATCTTAGTAAATCGCACTTTGGCAAAACTTCTATAAAATTTCTTGGACACGTAATTTCAGCAGAAGGCATTGCGCCTGATCCGGAAAAACTTCAAGCTTTACGTGACATTACTGTTCCTACGACGAAGAAACAATTACGCAGCTTTTTGGGCTTAATTAACTTTTTTCGTAAATTTATTCATCACTCCGCTTTAGACACACCCAGGTTGTGCCAATTAACAGGTAAAAACAGTATTTGGTCTTGGGATAAGCAAGCACATTCTGAATTTGTGAAACTGAGAGAAGCCTTGTTGAATGCTCCACTTTTATCGCACCCAGATCTTACCAAAAATTTTTCCATTGCCACCGACAGTTCCAACACAGCTTTAGGCGTACATATTTTTCAGGAAATTGAAGAAGATGGTTCTACAGTAATTAAAAACATCGCATTTGCAAGCCGCATTCTGTCACCTGCTGAACGAAATTATTCCGTTACTGAACTTGAAACATTATGTGTTGTTTGGGCTTTTACGAGATTTCGGCACTTTCTTTATGGAAGACACACTACAGTTTACACAGACCACAGAGCGATACAATTTTTACTTTCAGCTAAATTCACTCACGACAGGTTAAGCAGATGGAGACTTTACTTGCAGGAATTTAATTTCACAATTGTTCACATTCCCGGCACACAAAATGTTGTAGCAGACGCATTATCCCGTTCTCTTTGCAACAATCAGCAAGACATCGCAACCAACTTCTGCAAAACAAATTTCAGTGTCATGTACATTCAACAAGTAGCATTTGAAAATTTTATTTCATCGTCATTACAGGACATAGCACAAGAACAAAATAAAGACAATGTGTGGAAAGAAATTAAACAGCTTTGGCAAGATAAGAATAATGTTACGATTAGGAACCACTACACTGTACGCAATGACATTCTGTTTCGCCGTTCTCATCCAGACAGCAACAATTGGTTATTATGCATTCCCGACGAACTGGTTAACAAACTAATCTGGTATACTCATTTAAGCTACGCACATTACGGAGCACGAAAATGTTTTCTTATACTGAGACAGAACTGTTATTTTAACAACATGGAGAAACGTATACGACGAGTTTTAGCGTCTTGTAAAATTTGCCAGAAAGCTAAATCAGACACCACTTCACATATTCCTCCTTTATATCCCATTGTACCTGTTAAATTAAGACACATGGCCGCAGTAGATATTTTTGGTCCGATTCCGAGAACTAACAGAGGTTTTTGCTACATCTTTGTCGCTGTTGAGCTCACTTCAAAATTTGTTACTTTCACTCCGTTACGCAAAGCTACTGCTAAAACTGTTTCGAAAGCATTTGTAAAGCATTTTCTATTTCATGTAGGGCATGTGATGAGAGTAATTTCTGACAATGGATCTCAATTTCGTAGTAGCGTATGGACACGTATGTTACGAGCTAGAAACATTTCTCCGATCTATATATCGAAGTACCATGCTTCTTCGAATCCTTGTGAACGATTAATGAAAGAAATTGGTAAACTGTGTAGAATATACTGCCACAAAAGACATATTGATTGGGACACACACATACTCTCATTCCAAGATGTAATTAATTCAATTCCAAATGAATCCACTATGCTATCTCCGTCTGTTATACTGAAAAACGTTGAACCACCAAACAAAATTAGAGAATTAGTCAACTTTCCTACCTGTCGTCGACTAAGACACCACGAAATAATTGACATTGCGCTGAACAACATCAAACGTGCCGCAGAGCGCCGGAGAAGACAGCAAAAACAGGTTTGTACACGCCGCGACTTTCACGTTGGACAGAAAATATTAGTACGTACACACCATTTATCCAGCAAATTAAAAGGTAAGTGCAGTAAATTTGAACTTCTATACGCAGGTCCATATCGGATTCGCAGCATCCCTCACCCCAATGTTGTACACGTCGAAACTTTGAGAACCAGAAAATCGAAAGGCAATCACCATATCTCAAACATTAAACCGTTTATTGAATGAAATCACTTTATGATGTAACATGCTATGATGCCATTTACTAATGCAATTATTTCACCTGACTAATTACTGATGACTGTCGTATTTTTTTTCTTGGCAAGTGCCCGGCGAGGTAAGGTTAGCAGGTCGCTCTTCTTGTCGTTACACATAAGACCGTGCATATTTTTCCAGATGAATTTACACACTTTATGACCATTTATGCAATTATATTTATATGATTACCTACTGATGACTGTCGTATTTTTTTTCTTGGCAAGTGCCCGGCGAGGTAAGGTTAGCAGGTCGCTTTTCTTGTCGTTATACACCTCAGACCGTGCATATTTGCCATTTTTTGTATGTATGATTGTTTTTCTGTTTTGTTAGTATGCATTATGAAATAGTTAAGATATAACACACACCAGTTGACTTTGACATTTTTGCCTTACATTTTTTGCCTTTGAACACTGTCTGTGCTTTCGACATATTACGTTTTCTGTCATGTTATGCTGTATGCTTAATTATATTACCGTTAATCAGTAATTACTTAGTGGGTATATGATTTAAATGCAAGACGTTATTCTCTATTCATCAATTTCAGAAAGAAATGATGCGTGTAAGAAATAAATTCAACAGAAATGGGAATTTCACCTACGGAATAAACGATAGAAGATGCAATAACTTTATGAGGAAGAGTAAATGGATCAGGATTAACAAGCATTAACAAGAATATACTATACTCATCGTAGAATAGCAGTCTTAACTAATTTTTTCTTTCAGAATACAAGGTGATTGATGCAGGCTGTCAGACAGAACTACACATCTTAGTTTTAGTGATGAAATATGCTAGAGATAAGGAATAGTTGTATAATGAGTAATGAAGTGATTTTTTGCAGATGATAATGAGTGATGATGAATAATGATGAAGAGTGTGCTACTATGGATAATGAAGTTTTTCTTTACAGGTGATGATAATAATGAAGTTATGATAATATGGATAATGAAGTGATTGATAATGAAGTTTTTTCTTTACAGATGAGGATAATGTTGAAGTCATGTATTTATGCTACATAGTTATTTAAGTATTTGTTGCAGTTTGTTTTGACAGCAGGTGTTATATTGCATAGTAGGATGACGGAAAGTTTTGGAAAGGACAGCTATGGAACACATTTTATACACATTTCACTACTTGTTAATTCGAAGTTCACTACTTTTCAGCATAGTGTGCGTTTCTTCTTTCAGGTCAATAATCCATTTTGTATTTTTTCCAGGAGAAGCTTTTCATGATACTAAACATGTTACTTATTATATGTGTTCTAGTACTTGCATTTATTTTTTTTACCCATTTGTGTCTATCATTTATACATGTGATCACATTACTGCCTTGTTTCACAATCTTGCTACAGCTGACACATGACGAATGACGTTACACATTTTTCATTTACAGGAACAACCCACTACCAATTATTTTTTTTCTCTCTTTTTCTCTTCTGGCTTTCTCTTATAATTACCAAACGCAATGCATTGCTAACAAAAAAATGTATTACCAGTCCCAAATAGTGATACCAGTTTGAGAAAGTTCTGAATAATACTGATCAACTCTGAATAGTATGTCACTTCAGTAATGATACAAAAAAAATATATATAAAATAATGCTTTGTAACTGGCTAATAACTGCCACTGTTTATTGTAATGAGACTACTTATAATGCCCATGATTATTAATGCTATGACTGTAATTAGCTGATTTTTAATAATGACTTCATAATGATCTGAATGTCACTCAATGAATTGTTATTACTTCTTAATGATCTGAATAATACTGAATGATGAACAATGTTTTATTCTATTCAATACTTGATGGCCACTGAGTGCCAATAATTAATGACAATGAATTAGGTTATTAATTATGCCATTAATTAGCTCTTGTTTTCAATGTTGATACTTTGTAACTGGAAAAGAATATGATTCTTACTATATTGAAATGACAAATGATTAATTAACTATGCTGTACTTTGTAACTGGAAAAGAATGTGACTGTTTAATAATACTTTGTAATTAGGAGAAGGCTAATGATTATTACTATATTGGAATGACACATAATTAATTAACTATGCTATACTTTGTAACTGGAAAAGAATGCGATTATTTAATAACGCTTTGTAACTAGGAAAAGAAGGTTACTGATTCTATGTAAAACAATTAATGAACATTTTCTGTAATACTACATTCATGGTACAGAAATGTTCAACACTGGGCTATGAATGCCGCAAATGAAAACTGTAATTGTCAATATTATGTGACTTAATGTCCTTCACCTCATGAGCTAACTACCCTGAATTACTGCAATGTCCATTTGTCCTGTCTATCCTAGTGATCATGGAGCACTACCTTTGGGTTTGCACTACTTCTACGTTGGTGTGCCTTGTAAAAGCGTGGTGTTGACACGACATGCTGTCCACCACCATGAGCGATGAAGACATTATTATGGTCCCACTATTTGGTGTACCTAATGTACTGCCAAAATGAGAACATGAAATATTACTACGAGAGTTCAGTGTCTTGGCTACACTGATGAATTCTGATGGGAAAAGAACTGCAAATTGTGTCACTTGGTGTTGTACTTCTGTGGAAAGATATGGACTTTCAGAACAGCTGTGTGCAATCTAAAGTGCTACAACCATGATGCAATCCTTCCCTTTCCGATCCTAATTCTTGTCACATAGTGAAAATAATTTTTTTGCTAACATTATTTATGTTCATGACTATACATTTTTTTTGATTCGCTGAACTCCAGTACGAGTACAGTTATGTCACTTGTCGATATGATTTTTGCCATTATGTTTATTTATTGCAAAAATACCTAAGACTTTTTTTCGATTTGTTCTCAAGTACAGTATGTGCACTCTTGTCTTTTATATTGTATATACAATTTTTTAGTATTTTATTTTAATGATATGTTCTGAACTACAGTGCATGTGCACTTATGTTGTGTATTAATATGTTTTCTACTGAACTCCAGTGCCTGTGCACTTTTCTCATTTTTCAATATGATTTGTACTATTCTGTATATTCAATACTTCAATGCGTATGCACTTATGTCATTTGTTACTAATTGTATATACATTTCATCATTTACTGATATGTTCTCAACTGCAGTGCATGTGCACTCATGTCACTTGTCAACATAATATTTTTTGCCAGTCTGTTTATTTGTTCTGAATATGCTAAAGAATTTTTTCAGTGCCTGTGCACTTTGTTATCTGTCAAATAATTTGTATATACATTTTTCTGATTGCTACTATGTTTTGTACTCACATTTTGTCTTTGTCTGATATATTTTGTACTTAGTGCGTGTGCACAACATTTAATTCATGTACTACATCTAAATATTCTGTAAGTTGTAGAAGTTTGTTAATTAAAGAAAAATTTTGCCGCGCTTGGCAAGTCCAAATGACTCACCATCGCTGCCAAATTTTTGCCCCCCCAGTGGAGGATTATGAAACACGTATGTAACATAGCAGCGATGGCGAGGCATTGTAGCATCTGTGACCAGAGAGTATGCGCTTGACCGCGCGAGTGTTGCGAGCGGTTCTCAGTCTGTCAGTCAGTCGTTGCGAGTGTGTAGCTCTGTCTAGTTGCGGGCAGTACTCAGTCAGTAGTCGTTGAGAGCAGTTCTGTAGTAGTCGTCATGCAGAGCAGTCGGTCAGTAGTAGCAGCCCAGTGCGGTTGTGTGATGTAGTCTGTCGGCAACACTGGTCAAGATGCTGAATGAGGTATATTGTTAATTAAGGTAATCATCAGATAATTTAAAGTTCATTTATTGTAATTAATTTCCAACAAGTGCCCCAATAATAATTTTGATTTCAAAAGCAATTGTATTAAAAAAATAATTTTATTTTAACGATTTCGTTCCACTTCCCTTAAACCAAAGTTCAGTTGAATTACAAAAAAAGGAATATTATTATCTGCAATGCAGTTCCTCCAAGCTGTGCGCAAGAATAAGAGCAGAAATTTGACTAGCAGTTACAATGAGGTAAGAATTTAATTCTGATTTGCACAGGGCCAAAGACCGATATTTCGGTTTAATTGAATTTTCATTATCACTGAGATTTTCTTATCACTGAATGGACTTTCATCTTTTGTAAGTAGCTTATACTTGGGTCAGATTGCTAATTTTTGTCTAATGGTCGTTGTCATTGAATTTATTTGCTGGGAGATTACGTTAGGTTGTTTTCTTGTTAACATTTAAATTATAGTCTTTCAACATTTTGTGGGAAAGTTTTACTTGGCTCCATTTTATTAAATATTTATGTCCTTTCTTTTAAATTTTTGTGGGGAGGTTACAACGGTATGGGTCGCTATTATATAATTCTGTACGGTACATGGCATAACACCATTGATAAATATAGACTATGAACATAAGTCAGTTGCTAAGTCAGAATATTCAGAATTTCTGGGTGTGTGCATTGACGAGAAATTGAACTGGAAAAACACATCGATGATTTGCTGGAACGCTTAGGTGCAGCTACTTATGCTATTAGGCTTATTGCAAATTTTGGTCATAAACATATCTGTAAATTAGCCTACTATGCCTATTTTCATTCACTGCTTTCATATGGCATCATATTTTGGGGCAATTCGTCATTAAGAGAGAAAGTATTAATTGCACAAAAGCGTGCAATCAGAATAATAGCTGGAGCCCACCCAAGATCACCTTGCAGATATTTATTTAAGGAACTCGGAATATTCACAGTACCTTCGCGATACATATATTCACTTATGAAATTTGTTATTAATAACCCATCCCAATTAAAAACTAACAGCGAAGTGCATAGCTACAACACTAGACGAAAGGATGATCTCCACTATTCTGGATTAAATCTCACTTTGGCACAGAAAGAGGTGAATTATGCTGCCACAAAACTCTTTCGTCATTTGCCAAATAGCATTAAAAGTCTGACTGATAGCCAACCAGCATTTAAATTTCTGAACGACAATTCCTTCTGCTCGATAGATGAATTTTTAGATGTGAAGTAGTAACTGTAAAAAAAGCAAAAAAATTAATTAGTTATTTCGTGTAAAAAAATTATGTTCAAGTGAGACGTTCCACATCATTACGAAATGTAGTATTCATGATCTATGGAACAAGGATTAATGCATGTATGGGCTATGAGCTGTGACGTCACCTTGAAACTCTCACCACGCCGCACTGCCTCGAAGCTTATACGCACACGGCACACAGGTGTTCAGCTCATACGCAGGTGTGAATTTAATCGAGATTTTCCATATTTTAGTGTATTTATTGTTATTATTATTAAGCTCTACATTTACTAGACTATTTTCTCCTATGGTCGGTGAAATGCTAATATAAGGACCTCAAACACTTTCACCATCTCGGAGACCACTGCTTTTTCTTCCGGGAGGAGAGGCTCACACAGGCCTAGACCTCGTAGACCTGCAGTGCAGAGAAACCACCTATAATGTCACTTGAAGCTCTTTAACTTTATTAACGTGTTTTCTTGTTCGACTCTCGAAACTTATGTTGCAACTTTCTTTCATTTTTTGCTGTTTTTTGTCTTTGTTCAATCTCAGTTCACTTACTACCTTCGCATTTTCCACCTTGTTGATACCTGTCATTTGGATAAAAGTATGTGTCCTTACGAAACACAACACAGTAAAATCCCGACAAAAAATAATGCTTTATAAAATAGGCAACGCACAGTCGCAACCTTTGCAATATCTTTAGATGACCAGTTAGTACATCATTGTTTCGTAACCACTTGTCAGAATAACAGCCCTGAATCACTATTGGAATATGCTCTAATATCAGTAACTCAGCGCTAGATCGAGACAGTAAATCTGCAATATTCTGCCTGTCTTTCATTTCTGTTTCCAAAATTTTGTAACTGTTGGTTTAAGCACACATTGTAACATTCAGAGCAGTGTTCCTTTTCATATTTACCTGTATAATATCTTCGACTTCTTTACGGTAGCTTCGTTTTTATGCCCGAATATTTCTCTCATTATTAGGTTCATTACTACACCCTAATTCAGCACTGAGAGGGTGGTAGATTTAGAGCTGGAACGGCTCCAGTCTTCAATTTGTGTCACGAAGAAATAGTCCACAGTTCTGTTTTCAAATCCCTTTCATAATCCGAATCAGTACTACGTGTTGAGCAGACACAAGCATTTTCAACTGAAAACGAATCCGCATATTTACAACTATTTATCCATTCTACTTTCGTTTCACTGTTTTTAGCGAAGTATGAAACTTAATTCCTAACCTACTTCCTTGTCTGCTGTGGTTAGTGCAACTGGCGATCGCGCAGCAAACCATTATTTTTCACTTAAAAATTTACTTTAAAAAGTACCCTCAATACACTGCTAATTACTGTGTAGCTCTGTCTTCAATCGTCAGTTATTAATAAAAATTCACCGCCGTAAAAGACATCGTTTTCACTCATAAACGCAATTAACACGCAATACGTTACGACAACTGAGGGCTACTGAGGGCTAGTTGGGTTCACTTTGACATCAGCGACGCGGCTTGCTACTGAACTTGCTGCGAAAGCAAAGAGAGCTTCACTCCAAGTTTAAACGCAGCCAAAACCTCTCAGACAAACAGAAGCTAAACGATGTCAAAGTTAGCGTAAGGAGGGCTATGCGTGAAGCATTCAGTGAATTCGAAAGTAAAATTCTATGTACCGACTTGACAGAAAATCCTAGGAAGTTCTGGTCTTACGTTAAATCAGTAAGTGGATCGAAACAGCATGTCCAGACACTCCGGGATGATGATGGCATTGAAACAGAGGATGACAAGCGTAAAGCTGAAATACTAAACACCTTTTTCCAAAGCTGTTTCACAGAGGAAGACCGCACTGCAGTTCCTTCTCTAAATCCTCGCACAAACGAAAAAATGGCTGACATCGAAATAAGTGTCCAAGGAATAGAAAAGCAACTGGAATCACTCAACAGAGGAAAGTCCACTGGACCTGACGGGATACCAATTCGATTCTACACAGAGTACGCGAAAGAACTTGCCCCCCTTCTAACAGCCGTGTACCGCAAGTCTCTAGAGGAACGGAAGGTTCCAAATGATTGGAAAAGAGCACAGGTAGTCCCAGTCTTCAAGAAGGGTCGTCGAGCAGATGCGCAAAACTATAGACATATATCTCTGACGTCGATCTGTTGTAGAATTTTAGAACATGTTTTTTGCTCGAGTATCATGTCGTTTTTGGAAACTGAGAATCTACTATGTAGGAATCAACATGAATTCCGGAAACAGCGATCGTGTGAGACCCAACTCGCTTTATTTGTTCATGAGACCCAGAAAATATTAGATACAGGCTCCCAGGTAGATGCTATTTTTCTTGACTTCCGGAAGGCGTTCGATACAGTTCCGCACTGTCGCCTGATAAACAAAGTAAGAGCCTACGGAATATCAGACCTGCTGTGTGGCTGGATTGAAGAGTTTTTAGCAAACAGAACACAGCATGTTGTTATCAACGGAGAGACGTCTACAGACGTTAAAGTAACCTCTGGCGTGCCACAGGGGAGTGTTATGGGACCATTTCTTTTCACAATATATATAAATGACCTAGTAGATAGTGTCGGAAGTTCCATGCGGCTTTTCGCGGATGATGCTGTAGTATACAGAGAAGTTGCAGCATTAGAAAATTGTAGCGAAATGCAGGAAGATCTGCAGCGGATAGGCACTTGGTGCAGGGAGTGGCAACTGACCCTTAACATAGGCAAATGTAATGTATTGCGAATACATAGAAAGAAGGATCCTTTATTGTATGATTATATGATAGCGGAACAAACACTGGTAGCAGTTACTTCTGTAAAATATCTGGGAGTTTGTGTGCGGAACGATTTGAAGTGGAATGATCATATAAAATTAATTGTTGGTAAGGCGGGTACCAGGTTGAGATTCATTGGGAGAGTCCTTAGAAAATGTAGTCCATCAACAAAGGAGGTGGCTTACAAAACACTCTTTCGACCTATACTTGAGTATTGCTCATCAGTGTGGGATCCGTACCAGATCGGGTTGACGGAGGAGATAGAGAAGATCCAAAGGAGAGCGGCGCGTTTCGTCACAGGGTTATTTGGTAACCGTGATAGCGTTACGGAGATGTTTAACAAACTCAAGTGGCAGACTCTGCAAGAGAGGCGCTCTGCATCGCGGTGTAGCTTGCTCGTCAGGTTTCGAGAGGGTGCGTTTCTGGATGAGGTATCGAATATATTGCTTCCCCCTACTTATACCTCCGGAGGAGATCACGAATGTAAAATTAGAGAGATTAGAGCGCGCACAGAGGCTTTCAGACAGTCGTTCTTCCCGCGAACCATACGCGACTGGAACAGGAAAGGGAGGTAATGACAGTGGCACGTAAAGTGCCCTCCGCCACACACCGTTGGGTGGCTTGCGGAGTATAAATGTAGATGTAGATGTAGAACATACGCCTCGTGATCCCTACCGTGTATTATATTACAAATGCTAATACAAATGCTTTATTTCACCTCTGAGCATATTTACATGCAATGATGTCGTCAAAGTTAACACAAAAATAATGGCCGGCCAGAGTGGCCGATTGGTTCTAGGCGCTAAAGTCTGGAACCGCGCGACCGCTACAGTCGCAGTCTCGAATCGTGCCTCGGGCATGGATGTGTGTGATGTCCTTAGGTTAGTTAGGTTTAAGTAGTTCTGAGTTCTAGGGGACTCATGACCTCAGAAGTTAAGACCCATAGTGCTCAGAGCCATTGTTGAACAAAAATAATAACAATAATAGTAATATAAGTATGGCATATGTCATTAACTATAAGAAAATAGTCCAAGATAGATACACTACGTATTTAAATAAATGCCAATAACAAAAAGTTTCCTAACGGAGCAGTTACAAGATTAATGAACTACATAGTTAAGTGAATGAAAAAGACACTGAGTAATCAGAGAGATAATTAACGATAAGTATGTGAAACAGTAACAAAATAGTTTCATTGTGCGTCATATGTAAAGTTTGTAATTAATTTATTGTTTATTCTCAAAAGAACCGCAAGCCATTTGACATACACTCAGGAAACTCTTGAGCAGAGTAAATTGCTTTATTTTTCATTCATCTCAAAAGATTAGTTTTAAATTTATTCGCTGCCTCTGCATAGACGTTTTAGGTAATTTGTTGTAGTAGACAGGACCAAGATATTTGTAACCGTTATGAGTCTTTGCAAGTCTAGCAGATGTCATATTAACTGTATGTTCACTTCTTGTGTTATGGTCATGAACTGTCCTCTTTAGGTCAAAATTACATTCATTCACTTTGGGTTAGGCATTGTCATTATATATATACCCAGTGAGGTGGCGCAGTGGTTAGTACACTGGACTCGCATTTGGGAGGACGACGGTTCAAACCCACGTCCAGTCAGCCTGATTGAGGTTTTCCGTGATTTCCCTAAATCGCTCCAGGGAAATGCTGCGATGGTTCCTTTGAAAGGGCATGGCCGACTTCCTTCCCCACCCTCTCCTAATCCGTTGGGACTGATGACCTCGCTGTTTCGTGCCCTCCCCCAAATCAACAAACCACTGTCATTATATTTACTCGTAGTTTCTTAAAATAATCTCAACATGATTCGTGTGGGTTAAGTCCTGCTATGCCTCTTATAGATTTCTTTTGCCATTTAAATAATAATTTTGAGCTTACAGAATTGACTTATAACAGTACATCATAGCTCAGGTGGGAATGGAAGAATGCAAAATATGCATATAATAGAAGTTCTTTACTGACATTGCTCCTCAGCTTGTACAGCAGATAGATGAAACGTGCCAGTCTGCCACGTAATCACCCTGTGTGGTTATCCCAGATGAATTTTTGATATATGTGAAATGCTAGTATTTGGTTGTTTTGTTATCATGACTGGGAGCATTCAGACCGAATACAAGTTTTGCTACCATTCTTCTGCAGTAAGTTTGCCTCAAACTAAGTAGTTTATCTCTCGATTGCTACTGCTGTGCTGCGTTCCACATTTTCTAGGTTGATACCACATGTGATGAGTGTTTCGTCATCTGCATGTATCATTGCATCACATGGTACAACTGTGAATAAATCGTTTATGTAAATAATGAAAAGGAAATGTTCAAGAATAGACCCTTGAGGTAGACCCTTTACAGTTGCAAGATATTCTGATGTTTGATTTTTTTACCATAACTGTTTTCTATTGTCCAAGAAAGACTGCATTAGGCATAGAGCATTCTCTCTCACTCCATAGTTGTAGAGTTTTTTATGAAAATGTTGTGGGAGACCATAGAGAAAGCTTTCCTGAGGTCCAACGTTATTGCACAAACAAAATATTTATTTTCAAAACAATTGTATAATTTCTTATCATGCTCTCAACTGCTTTGACTATAGATGATGATGATGATGTTTGGTTTGTGGGGCGCTCAATTGCGTGGTTATCAGCGCCCGTACAATTATCCAATCTTTGCTCAGTCCAATTTCGCCACTTTCCTGGATGATGATGAAATGATGAGGACAACACAAACACTTGACTATAGAAAAGCTGGGTCTGAAACCATACTGTGAGGAGGTAAGCATATCATCATGTTCAAAATATTGACTCACCTGTTTACGCATGCAGTAGTCTATTATTTTTTGTATTATGGTGTAAGTGATATAGGTCGATAGTTACATGGAGATGCTACATCCCCTATCTTATGAACCAGTGTAACTACAGATATTTTTAAACATTCCCGATAAATACTTTCATTGAAAATTTTATTATTTATTTTAGTCAATAGCAGTACAATTTGATTTATGATATATTTAACAACATAATTTGAGGGGCCATAGTAATCTTCTTCTCTAGAATTAATGAACTTTGCTATTGATTCATTGACTGTCTTATCAGTTACACTAATCCAGCGAAAGTTGGCTGTCTACTTACTGTTCATTTCTGCAGCAGTGCCCCTGCTTAACTCACATCCTCCATGATGCTGTCATCTGACTGAGCACTGATAAAATGTGCATTTAGAATATCAGGTGGAATTGGTATCTGGTATACTTTATCATCTTAGTTTATTTCTTTTTTGTATAATTTCCCATACAGGTTTGAACTTATTCACTGGGTTTAGTATGTATGTATCATTTGCTTTGCACTTTGCTGCCTTGATTTCAGACCTGTAAATCTTTCTCACCTTCATATAAATATCCTTGTCAGTATTATTTTGCTTAGACTTAACGTGATAGAGTAGCATTATAATTCTTATTGTTCTTGGATGTGAGGTGTACTAGTTGTTTAGATTTTGCAATTTGGTGCAGAGATTCTACTTCGATATTTTCTTGTAGCGTTTAGCACAAGAGTCAAAATGTTCAGTTAACAGTTCTGAAAATTTGTTTGTAGATTCAGTGATTATTATTTTATCCCATCATGTTAAATTCATTTTACTTATGAACTCGTTTAGCTTCGATTCATCAATTGGTCTTAAAATTTTTCTAAGTTTAGTGGAAATTACAATTATTTTACTGTTAAGAATTTGTCTGAATCGTAGTCTCTCATTATCAGAAATGCATTGTCTGATTGTGTCAAATTCCGTTTTGTTTGGGTGGAAATTACATATTATATTATGTAGATATGCTTCCTGCTTTGTACATTTATAATTTATGCAACAGAAGTTAAAGGATCTTAATATATTTAGCAAATGAACACATTTCTATTCTTAAACCTAATGTCTATATTAATGTAACCAGGTGTTAGTATTCTGTAATCTTTGAATCTGAGTAGCAAGACTATTAGTTTCTTCAAAGTTCCACAGGCAGGCCTACATTGTATTTTGGGGGCGATATACTGAGGCTACTACAATTTCCTGTTATGGTAACATTATGGCTGCGGCTTCAAATTTTGCTTTTAGGGACCGTCCATTTACAGCTATATCTTCGTAGATTAGATTTACACTGTTTTTAACACATACAGATACACCAACATGCTTAGCACTTGTTTTGCAGTAGCTGGTTGCCAGTTCATATCCAAATAGCACACTTAATTTTAATTCTTCATTGCTAAGCCAGTGTTCATTTATTGAAATCAAAGTGCAGTGTAAGTTTTCCAACCATTACTGAAGTTCATTAAGTTTATTCTTTAGTGTACTCTCATTTTCCGTTCTAATATACGAAACTGCATCACACTTATATTTTAACGCGTTTTTCTTCTGTTAGTGCCATCATAATTTCGTATTTAGAGTCCTTCGTAAGTCTACTGTTCAATTCATTTTGGTCACATTTCACACACAACAATATTTTCCATTTTGAAGTGCGTTTGCAGACTGAAATGGAATATTGTTTTGCATTTCATACAATAATACTTTTATGAGGTCGCTTTTCACAGTAGCAATATCCGGAATCGAGAAACATGTCCATATTATTTCTGAAGGACGTAATTGCTCGACAAGCAATTTATTATCGTGTATTTCTACGTCCTTTGCTTTTATTTCGGTTATTTCTCCGGTAATATGACACACCAAGCATTTATAATCACTGTAAACACTGTATTGTGTGCGCTTTTTCTCCCAATTGTTTTGTTTACTGACGGGAATATTATACTCGCGATTTACACTAGCCGCCAGCTTTACTTTAGTATCCGTGGAGACGACGACGACTAAATTCCCCGTCGAACCAGCTCTATTTACTTTTTTCCGTGTTTTCCTCAAATCGCATAAGGCAAATATCGGAATGGTGCCTTTGTGAAGGACTTAGTTGACTTCCTAATCCCACTCTGAGTAAGTGCTCCTAACATTTAATGCTCCTTTGTTTCATCGCTTACGGTATCGCCGTGACTCATGTTTTATGAATTTCGAATGTCCTTTGCGTCATGGTTGTGAATGAGTGTGACAATTAAGGAACTGGTTACTGATATTGTTGTACGAGTTGCATTCAAGTTCTAAAGCCTCCGATTTTTTTTTCTCCGGGCTGGAAAGAGATAGAAACATGCACATTGATTTAAAATGAGGCCGCGTTCATTGTCAATACGTCCCAGAGATGGCAGTACCGTACGGCAGATGGAATTTTGCCGCCAGCGGCGAGAATGAGAACTGTTTTAAATACTTAAAATGGCGACGTTTTCCTTACTTGAAAAGCATGCAATCATTCGTTTTCTGAATTTGCGTGGTGTGAAACCAATTGAAATTCATCGACAGTTGAAGGAGACATGTGGTGATGGAGTTATGGATGTGTCAAAAGTGTGTTCGTGGGTGCGACAGTTTAATGAAGGCAGAACATCGTGTGACAACAAACCGAAACAACCTCGGGCTCGCACAAGCCGGTCTGAAGACATGATCGAGAAAGTGGAGAGAATTGTTTTGGGGGATCACCAAATGACTGTTGAACAGATCGCCTCCAGAGTTGGCATTTCTGTGGGTTCTGTGCACACAATCCTGCATGACGACCTGAAAATGCGAAAAGTGTCATCCAGGTGGGTGCCACGAATGCTGACGGACGACCACATGGCTGCCCGTGTGGCATGTTGCCAAGCAATGTTAACGCGCAACAACAGCATGAATGGGACTTTCTTTTCGTCGGTTGTGACAATGGATGAGACGTGGATGCCATTTTTCAATCCAGAAACAAAGCGCCAGTCAGCTCAATGGAAGCACACAGATTCACCGCCACCAAAAAAATTCGGGTAACTGCCAGTGCTGAAAAAATGATGGTGTCCGTGTTCTGGGACAGCAAGGGCGTAATCCTTACCCATTGCGTTCCAAAGGGCACTACAGTAACAGGTGCATCCTACGAAAATGTTTTGAAGAACAAATTCCTTCCTGCACTGCAACAAAAACGTCCAGGAAGGGCTGCGCGTATGCTGTTTCACCAAGACAACGCACCCGCACATCGAGCTAACGTTACGCAACAGTTTCTTCGTGATAACAACTTTGAAGTGATTCCTCATGCTCCCTCCTCACCTGACCTGGCTCCTAGTGACTTTTGGCTTTTTCCAACAATGAAAGACACTCTCCGTGGCCGCACATTCACCAGCCGTGCTGCTATTGCCTCAGCGATTTTCCAGTGGCCAAAACAGACTCCTAAAGAAGCCTTCGCCGCTGCCATGGAATCACGGCGTCAGCGTTGTGAAAAATGTGTACGTCTGCAGGGCGATTACGTCGAGAAGTAACGCCAGTTTCATCGATTTCGGGTGAGTAGTTAATTAGAAAAAAAAATCGGAGGCCTTAGAACTTGAATGCACCTCGTATGACTGTGCTGGAACTACGCAGTACGCTGCCACTCAGAAAGGTTCTTACATAGTACGCTCTATGTCCCGTTATAAAAAGGTCAAGCAAGATATGTAGTTGTCTTTCGGAGCTGAATGTTGCGTTTCACACAAATGTATGTTGTTTGTTACGCTGTTCAGTGTGAATGGATATAGGGGCAGTCGTGTAGTACCGGATAGCGGATTATATTGGACAAAATCTGTTTCTGAACTCTAGCCCTAGAGGAAACAACAAATGCACCACTGTAGAGGATAAAAACCGCTCCAAAGAGTTTGAACCAAAACAACAATACGTTTTGAAGTGGCAACAAGTTGGCTTTTTCTAGTGACCTCTTAGCTGTACAAATAAGTGTTCACGTCTGTTTGCACGAACGAGGATTCGTTCGACTTGTTGTATCGAACAAAGCAGTTTCGAATTGTACCGGACAAAACAGATGTCATAAAAATTTTAATTTTTACAGGTTTTTCTTTAACAGGGAAATATGGAACAGTCACAACGTAGATGGAATGAAAATAATTGAAGGGAGCCGTAGAAAAAGGCAGACGTCTTGAAATGACAATCAGGGAAGCGAGTGAGAAATGTTCAGTTCTGAGAAGTACATTAAGTGATAGACTTAAGGCTTTGCCGGAAAATGAGATGTGGCCATGGAACCTATTTTAGGTAATAACAATGATGAAGACATGTTATTGTGTGGACAGTGAAACCCTTCGACAAAGACTATTCAGTGCCTTATTTGTGAGGGTTGAACCAACGTGATGGTTCAAATGGCTCTAAACTCTATGGGACTTAACATCTGAGGTCATCAGTCCCCTAGACTTAGAACTACTTAAACCTAACTAACCTAAGGACACCACACACACATCCATGCCCGAGGCAGGATTCGAACCTGCGACCGTAGAAGCAGCGCGGTTCCGGACTGAAGCGCCTACAACCTCTCGGCCACAGCGGCCGGCGAACCAATGTGAATTATGTGCATAGGCATCGGAACAGTTTTTACTATAAGTGTGATGAATGTGTTGCTAAATTTCATTCTAATATTATCATTTAGGCCTGTTCTTTTAATAATTTTAACTTAGTAAGTTTATTATGAATTTTTGTTTATTTGTGTCAAAGTTCTCCTGTCATGGAAACTTATTACTAAGGTGTACAACTAGTGCGGTTTATAACTAGGTAGGGCCAAATTAAAACACGTTTGTAACAAACATGACATTTTTCAAATTACAATTTCATTTACGATACAGCCCTCGAAAAAATTTATACCATCAAATTGCAAAGACGGAAAAAAGTGAAAAACGTCTTTTCTTATGAGACAGAGTTTTATAATTGTCCAACTAACATAAGGGGGTTGAAAGAAAATATGGAAGCAGCGCCAGAAATGCATGCTTGAACCTGAATGCAGATGCTAGCCTATCCTGCTGATTGCGCTCTGGTGTTTGACCACTATCGACAAATGTGCAGTGTCCTCAATACGTTGCATGTGTTAGTCGCGGTTATGTTGGAGCTAAGTGAATTCTAACGTGTGCAGATTGTTGGTGCCCGTAAGGTCGTTGCTTCCGCAACGAAGGGAGCCAAAGTGTTTGTTGTTTCAAGAGGCACGAATCGAAGATTTATACCGCGTTCAAGGAGAGCGGAAAAATATCATCCACGAAGTCACAACGCGGGCAAAAATATGTATCGACTGATAAAGACAAACGGTCACGGAGGAGAACTGTGACGAAAAATAATTGAATGACTGCTGCAAAATTCACTGTTCTAAGACGACAGGGCTCCTGCTACTCTCGCATCGTCCTGAATAGGTTTTGTGAGCAAAAGGATGCAGCATCGAATCTTCCCTGGCCGCAACAGTCGCTAGATCTCAGTATTACTGAGCCTTTATGATCTGCTGTGGTGAGCAGGATGCGGGTCGCTATCCATCTCCGTTACCTCAACTTGGCACTGCTTTGCAGGAAGAATGGTGTAAGACTCGCTTGAAAAACATAGAGAACCTGTATTCATCCATTCCGAGACAATTGGAAGCTGTTTTGAATGCTAACCGTTTTCCTACATCGTATGACGCATGGTAACGTGTTGCGTTTTTAGTGTATTCATACTTTTGTACACGCCCAGTATAGCAGTAATAATTTCTTTATGTGCTGATTCAGTTATTGGTTTTCTATGTTCCAATACAACCTACAGAAAAAGTAACAATTTCGAAAGAGCTTACGTGCCCGATGCTACCTATCTTTGCCCTACGTCACCATTTGTGAGAATTCGTTCTACACTACTGGCCATTAAAATTGCTACACCACGAAGATGACGTGCTACAGACGCGAAATTTAGACGACGGGAAGAAGATGCTGTGATATGCAAATGATTAGCTTTTCAGAGCATTCACACAAGGTTGGCGACGGTGGGGACACCTACAACGTGATGACATGAGGGAAGTTTCCTACCGATTTCTCATACACAAGCAGCAGTTGACCGGCGTCGCCTGGTGAAATGTTGTTGTGATGCCTCGTGTAAGGAGGAGAAATGCGTACCATCACGTTTCCGACTTTGATCAAGGTCGGATTGTAGCCTATCAAGATTGCGGTTTATCGTATAGCGACATTGCTGCTCGCGTTGGTCGAGATCCAATGACTTTTAGCAGAATATGGAATCGGTGGGTTCAGGAGGATAATACGGAACGCCGTGCTGGATCACAACGGCCTCGTATCACTAGCAGTCGAGATGACAGGCATCTTATACGCATGGCTGTAACGGATCGTGCAGACACGTCTCGAACCCTGAGTCAACAGATTGGGACGTTTGCAAGACAACAACCATCTGCACGAACAGTTCGACGACGTTTGCAGCAGCATGGACTATCAGCTCGGCGACCGTGACTGCGGTTACCCTTGACGCTGCATCACAGACAGGAGCGTCTACGATGGTGTACTCAACGACGAACGAACCTGGGTGCACGAATGTCAAAACGTCATATTTTCGGATGAATCCAGGTTCTGTTTACAGCATCATGATGGTCGCATCCGTGTTTGGCGACATCGTGGTGAACGCACATTGGAAGCGCGTATTCGTCATCGCCATACTGTCGCATCACCCGGAGTGATGGTATGAGGTGCCATTGGTTACACGTCTCGGTCACCCCTTGTTCGCATTGACTGCACTTTGAACAGTGGACGTTACATTTCAGATGTGTTACGACTCGTGGCTCTACCCTTCATTCGATCCCTGCGAAAGCCTACATTTCAGCAGCATAATGCACGACCGCATGTTGCAGGTCCTGTACGGGCCTATATGGACACAGAAAATGTTCGACTGCTGCCCTCGCCAGTACATTCTCCAGATCTCTCGCCAATTGAAAACGTCCGGTCAATGGTAGCCGAGCAACCGGCTCGTCACAATACGCCAGTCACTACTCTTGATGAACTGTGGTATCGTGTTAAGCTGCATGGGCAGCTGTACCTGTACACGCCCTCCAAACTCCGTTTGACTCAATGCCCAGGCGTATCAAGGCCGTTATTACGGCCAGAGGTGGTTGTTCTGGGTACCGATTTCTCAGGATCTATGCACCCAAATTGCGTGAAAATGTAATCACATGTCAGTTCTAGTATAATATATTCGTCCAATGAATACCCGTTTATCGTCTGCATTTCTTCTTGGTGTAGCAACTTTAATGGCCAGTAATGTATTTTAGTTGTGACTTCGATTTGCAGTACGTTGTCCGTTTGACAGAGGCTGAGCCTTGAAAAGCCGTAAAGAATGGAGTGAAGCTGCAAGGGTAAGAACCGAAACGTAGGAGAAGCGTATCTCCGAGTGGGAGAATGCACCAGTGCCTGGTCCCGGGGTCTCGGTTGTGCCTTGGCAGCTTGCCACGCGTTCGGAATGCAGGGAGAGACGGCCCGGCCTGTCAACGGAGCATTAGCCCTTCGCCGCTGGCTCTCATTAACATTCCCAACCGTACTGGCCCCAACTCACCGGAAACCGTTGTGCCTCGCACTCGCTCACCTCTGCCTTCTCGCGTTCTTCACACGAGGTATCTTTGAAGAGATGACTCGAGGTAACCAGGTGGATTCTGTGTTTCTTAACTCGATTTCGTGTTGTTATTCTTCCTATTTTTTTTTCTTCAACGCACCGCCTTGTGTCTACGATGCTTCATGAACTACACAAAAATGGCTCAAATGGCGCTGAGCACTATGGAACTTTACTTCTGAGGTCATCAGTCGCCTAGAACTTAGAACTAATTAAACCTAACTAATCTAAGGACATCACACACATCCATGCCCGAGGCAGGATTCGAACCTGCGACCGTAGCGGTCGCTAGGTTCCAGACTAGCGCCTAGAACAGCTCGGTCACCTCGGCCGGCGAACTACACATAATATGAAATAGAGGAGATAGAGAAGATCTATCGAAGGGCGTCGTCGTCTAGGAAGCGCTAGAGCATTATGGGGATGCTCGACAAACTCCAGTGGCAGGCGCTACAACGGAGGTGTTGCGTCACGGTGAGGTTTGCTGTTGACATTCCGTTTGCGTACGTTCCAAGGAGAGTTGGGAAACATACTCGTATTACTTCCTCGCACACGTAACAGAAATCAGATAAATTAGTAGGGAAAAACGGGCGTAATGGACAGTGGCGGCGTAATAGCCATTTGAATTTGTGAGTCCATACCATGTTACTACCATATGGAAACTGTATAAAGGTGTCAGTTACGTGTAGTCATCTGGAGGAGCCAGGATATCGCGTTGTCTCGCAGTCCCGTTTTGTATGATTGAGAGTCCAGCTGATCTAAGATAAGTAAGTAGGTTGTTTATGTTTTCTTATTGGCAACGTTACGTAGCGCTCTGTATGAAAATCACTGGCTGTGCTGTGTGCAGTCTGCAGCTAGTTTGCATTGTTGTCTGCCATTGTAGTGTTGGGCTGCTGGATGTGAACAGCGCGTAGCGTTGCGCAGTTGGAGGTGAGCCGCCAGCAGTGGTGGATGTGGGGAGAGAAATGGCGGAGTTTTGAAATTTGTAAGACTGGATGTCATGAACTGCTATGTATATTATGATTTTTCAACACTATTAAGGTAAATACATTGTTTGTTCTCTATCAAAATCTTTCATTTGCTAACTATGCCTATCAGTAGTTAGTGCCTTCAGTAGTTTGAATCTTTTATTTAGCTGGCAGTAGTGGCGCTCGCTGTATTGCAGTAGTTCGAGTAACGAAGATTTTTGGTGAGGTAAGTGATTTGTGAAAGGTATAGGTTAATGTTAGTCAGGGCCATTCTTTTGTAGGGATTTTTGAAAGTCAGATTGCGTTGCGCAAAAAATATTGTGTGTCAGTTTAAACACAGTCATGTATAATTGTTCTAAGGGGACGTTACAACTTCAAGGATTTATTAAAAATTTACATAACAAGTTACGATTTTCTAACATTATTGTGCTCGAAGAATGGTTACTTAGCGACAAATTCCCATGTCGACAATTGCTCCGTCGGAGGCCGCCGTCAATTAAAATTAACTTTTGTGGAATGTTATCTAGCAGGTCACAGTGACCAGACTGTGGCCGTCCGCCATGGCCGTGCGGTTCTAGGCGCTGCAGTCCGGAATCGCGGGACTGCTACGGTCGCAGGTTCGAATCCTGCCTCGGGCATGGATGTGTGTGATGTCCTTAGGTTAGTTAGGTTTAAGTAGTTCTAGGGGACTGGTGACCTAATATGTTAAGTCCCATAGTGCTCAGAATCTAGTGCTCAGAGCCTCGAATCGTGCCTCGGGCATCGATGTGTGTGATGTCCTTAGGTTAGTTAGGTTTAAGTAGTTCAACAACAAGTCTAGGGGACTGATGACCTCAGATGTTAAGTGCTTAGAGCCATTTGAACCAGACAGTGGCCAATACATGCGTACTGAATTAAAATTTTCTCTTCCGCTTTTACTGTTAATTGTGTCAACACATATTGAATACCGAGAACAAGGCGGTAATTGAAACGTTTCACTCACATTTACATCAGACTAAGAAAACAAATTCATGAGTGTCTGCTGTTGTTGGATAGAAGATTTTTCGGCATGACAGAGATCTGCTATACGTACCGTTTGAACTGTCCGAGAGAAATAATCGTGCATATAATTTTAATAAGAAGACCAAAATGGCTGAAAAGAAATGGATTGCTAGTTTCCGTTAAAGGTTTCCAACTTCGTAACTGTCATCAGGTGCCCAGGACATGCAACCTGGGTCCACGAATAGAACACGGCTGTTAGTGAGGACGAAAATTACTACAAAAACTGTGTATAATTTTTTAAACCACTTTACTGTTTATCGGTAGTAATAACGACTCTTTCTCAGAAAAAATAAATAATAATTGTATTAAGTAATTACTTTTTTCTCTCCGCATGTAATTTGTACTTTAAATAACGTCATTTTTCTCTTAATACACTCTTTCGAGGTCAAAACTGGTTTTCTCGGTCGATTTAGCCCTATTGAGTCATGTGGCCATTATGCCCTTTACTGTTGGGCACTATCGGCCGTTGAGGTACTTTTCAGATTATTGATTATTTAAATTCTTTCTTTTTGTAAAAACGTGAATGAAAAAAGAAATCAGATAAGCAGAAGGATAGTCTAACTGCACACCTTGTGATTTTAGAGTATCTACATTGATGGTAACTTACCTACAAAAATCTCCAAATCTTAGAGTGGTTGCTATGTCTGTCCTCACCAATCATACAGAATTTTATCTACAGTCATTTTTCCCACACACTATTTGCTAATGGATCAGCGCAGCGGGGACATGGTAGTGATACTACAACTACCCTTCCTCATCCACAGTAATGTATTTTGTGGAGTTCTGATGTAGACATAGGTGTAAATTTAGAACCTGGTACATTATTAATTTATTTTCTACCACACTTCCTAGCAGCTCTAGAAGCAAAATAAACATGACAGGAAATCCAATTAAGAACAAAATACCTTAAAAACTGTTCTGGAGTAGACGTGCATATCATGATACTGAGAGTAGAACATGACGAGAAAGAGATGGGACTAGAGGAAATATAAGTTGATTCCCTCACTTACCAAACTGGGGATCCGACAGTCCCAATATCATTTCATCATGAAAAGGTCTTAGTAACGGCTAAATTTGGAAAACGCTGTAAAAGTATGGCAGCTGGACAAAACTACTGAAACACCAAAAATACAACACATTATCATGGCTAATACGGTATAGGAAATCCGTTGGCATTCAAACCAGCTTCCAGTCAAATCGGAGTGGGTAAATACAGGTCCTGTATGGTTCTACATCTACAACTACATCCATACTCCGCAAGCCCCTTACGGTGTGTGGCGGAGGGTACCTTGAGTACCTCTATCGGTTCTCCCTTCTATTCCAGTCTCGTATTGTTCGTGGAAAGAAGGATTGTCGGTATGCTTCTGTGTGGGCTCTGACCTCTCTGATTTTATCCTCATGGTCTCTTCGCGAGATATACGTAGGAGGGAGCAATATACTGCTTGAATCTTCGGTGAAGGTATGTTCTCGAAACTTCAACAAAAGCCCGAACCGAGCTACTGAGCGTCCCTCCTGCAGAGTCTTCCACTGGAGTTTATCCATCATCTCCGTAACGCTTTCGCGATTACTAAATGATCCTGTAACGAAGCGCGCTGCTCTCCGTTGGATCTTCCCTATCTCTTCTATCAACCCTATCTGGTACGGATCCCACACTGCTGAGCAGTATTCAAGCAGTGGGCGAACAAGCCTACTGTAACCTACTTCCTATGTGGAATGTAGACGTAGACGTAGATGTAAATTTATAACTTGGTACATTATTAACTAATTTTCTACCACACTTCCCAGCAGCTCTAGAAGCAAAATAAACATGGCAGGTCCTGTATGTATTTCAAAGGGATCTTATACCTTTCGTCCTGTAAAGCGGTGGCAAATTCAGGTAACGATGATGGAGTTGGATAGCGATCATGCGCCCTTCTCTCCAAAGTAGACTACAAAGGCTCCGTAATATTGACGTCTGGTGACTGTGATGCCCAGGTGATACGCGATAGCCGGTCGGAGTGGCCGAGCGGTTCTAGGCGCTACAGTCTGGAGCTGCGCGACCGCTACGGTCACAGGTTCGAATCCTGCCTCGTGCATGGATGTGTGTGATGTCCTTAGGTTAGTTAGGTTTAACTAGTTCTAAGTTCTAGGGGACTGATGACCTCAGAAGTTAAGTCCCATAGAGCTCAGAGCCATTTGAACCATTTTTTTGATATGCGACAATTCATCATCGTGCACGCCAGTCCTGGACGAAGTGAGCTGTGTGAACAGGGGTCTTGTTGTCTTGGAACACAGCAACACCATAGGGAAGAAACGTAATACCCTGGGGAGGAACTGATCAACCAAAATGGTCACATAATTCTTAATAATAACGAGATCTTGCAGAATAACCGTGGACCTCACGGAATACCACGATATGGCCGCCCATTCATCACCGTATCCCCGCTATGTTCCATTCTTGGACGTAAACTCGACCAAAAATCGGACACAATCTGAAAGAAGACTCATCCGACCACATGACTTTCTTCCATCGATCCATAGTCAAGTTTTTATGGCATCGGCTCCACGTTACCGGCATTTATTTGCGTAACTGATAAGTGGTATCGGGCTTTCAGCTCGTCGAGAAATACCGTGTCTCTGGAGCTCCCTTCGTGTTATTTTGGTGCTGCTCGGTTTCGCGAGTGCGACATTCAGTTCTGCAGTGATTTTGCAGCTGTCGTGCTCTTATTTTTCATCATTCTTCGATGACAGTCCATTACGATCACTCCACACAATTTTTTCTCCGAGTGTGACTTAGCCATTAAAATTGCTACACCAAGAATAAATGCAGATGATAAACGGGTATTCATTGGACGAATATATTATACTAGAACTGACATGTGATTACATTTTCACGCAATTTGGGTGCACAGATCCTGAGAAATCAATGGCCAGAAGAACCACTTCTGGCCGTAATAACGGCCTTGATACGCATGGGCATTGAGTCAAACAGAGCTTGGATGGCGTGTACAGGTACAGCTCCCCATGCAGCTTCAACACGATACCTCAGTTCATCAGGAGTAGTGACTGGCATATTGTGACGTACCAGTTGCTCGACCACCATTGACCAGACGTTTTCAATTGGTGAGAGGTCTGGAGAATGTGCTAGCCAGGGCAGCAGTCGAACATTTTCTGTATCTAATAAGGCCCGTACAGGACCTGCAACAGGCGATCGTGCATTATCCTGCTGAAATGTAGGGTTTCGCAGGGATCGAATGAAGGGTAGAGCCACGGGTCGTAACACATCTGAAATGTAACGTCCATTGTTCAAAGTGTCGTCAATGAGAACAAGAGGTGATCGAGACTTGTAACCAATGGCACCCCACACCATCACGCCGGGTGATACGCCAGTATGGCGATGACGAATACACGCTTGCAATGTGCGTTCACCGCGATGTTGCCAAACACGATTGCGACCGTCATGATGCTGTAAACAGAACCTGGATTCATCCGAAAAAATGACATTTTGACATTCGTGCACCCAGGTTCGTCGTTGAGTACACCATCGAAGGCACTCCTGTCTGTGATGCAGCGTCAAGGGTAACCGCAGCCATGGTCTTCGAGCTGATAGTCCACGCTGCTGCAAACGTCGTCGAACTATTCGTGCAGATGGTTGTTGTCTTGTAAACGTCCCCATCTGCTGACTCAGGGATCGAGACGTGGCTGCACAATCCTTTACAGCCATGCGGATAAGATGCCTGTCATCTCGACTGCCAGTGTTACGTTCCCTCCTGAACCCACCAATTCTGTATTCCGCTAACAGTCATTGGATCTCGACCAACGCGAGCAGCAATGTCGCGATACGATAAACCGCAATCGCGATAGGCTACAATCTGACCTTTATCAAAGTCGGAAACGTGATGGTACGCATTTCTCCACCTTACACTAGGCATCACATCAACGTTTCACCAGGCAGCGCCGGTCAACTGCTGTTTGTGTATGAGGAATCGGTTGGCAACTTTCGTCATGTCAGCACGTTGTAGGTGTCGCCACCGGCGCCAGCCTTGTGTGAATGCTCTGAAAAACTAATCATTTGCATATCACAGCATCTTCTTCCTGTCGGTTAAATTTCGCGCCTGTAGCACGTCACCTTCGTGGTGTAGCAGTTTTAATGTTGAGTAGTGTATGTTTTTCCGCTTTTCCTGTACGCTGCAGATATTTCCGATATGGAGTCTCTTGAAACACAAAATCCTTTGCCTACCTTGGTTACGGAAACACCCATCACATGAGCAGCAACAGTTTGCCCATGTTCGAATTCACTGAGCTCCTACATGATGTACTCACAACTGCACTTTCTGACCACTGCTGACACCCGCAACGTATTGAGGACATTCCACAGGTGCCCGTTCGTGGTCACATACAACAGCGCAACCTGCAGGCTGGACTAGCATCTGCATTTATGTTCAAGCATGCATTTCTCGCTGTGTTTTCATATTTTTGGCAAGCTCCTTCATCTTCGCAGGGCAGGTTAATGAACGAGTGTCCTCAACTGTCGTGAACTGTAGAGTAACAACTGGATCATTTCTAGTGTCAAAATGAAGCGATCTGTGTAGCGCAACTGACTACCCTGGCCTTTTCCACCAAAAGGGGACAAAACTGCCATCTATCGATACTACAAAAGCAACACAAGCGCAGTGAACATTATTCGAAGCAGGTATAGCGCGGTATGATTTCACTGCCATAAGCGCTAGAATTTATCGATTAATACGTGTTCATTTCTTCATGATTCCTTATTACACCGCGATTTTACTTCGCCAAGGATGAAGCATTATGATTATCAAGCTTATTATTGCTCCTTTCTAAAGAAACATGGTTCGTGTAGTAATACAAGTATTCAATAGAAGATTAGCAAAATCTTTAGCCGCATGCGGTCATCCCTGTTTGACGGCTGGTGCTATCGTATGGTATTCAGCAGACTCGTAAAGCTTTGAAACTCCCCAAAACGCTGAAGCTTTGCAGAAACGCATCTTATTACCAGTAGAGTAACGTTTGTTGCAACTAAGTATGTACTAAAATCGTGCGGAAGATGAGCAAAATGGGTGACCCGTTCAGTGTATGCTTCCCATGTGAGTAATGAGTGCTATACAGCTGCACCCAGTATTTCGTTATTAGGTCTATAAGATTGTTAGTCACCGGAAACGAAGCAGCATCAGCCCGAAGTCTTCTGACTACTACCAGTTCAGAAGTAGAGAGCCCAGAGATCAAGAAAAAGGATTAATTGAAGCCTTCGATACCGCTACTTCAGTTCACAACGAAACTGTCACCTTTGAACCTAACCTATATCTCGGACTACGCTGTATATCGGTTTGTCACCACAACCTATATCCCAAAAAAATTATATAGACACAAAAAAATGTTTATAGTGTTCTGTTCTTTTCCTATTTGCGCATGTATGACGTCGCACGCCTCACGTCGCGAAACTAACGGTTGGTATCGATTGATTCAGATGACACAAGAAAACTTCGTCGAATTTGTGTGTGCATCGTAGAGAGAATGAGAACTTCGGGCTCTAAGGTGACGTTGTGATATTAAATTTTATTAAATTTACTGCACAATCTTACATAAATAGCAATAGCCTTCTTTTTAAAATAATAATAACTGATTTTAAAAAAAATTCCGAAAACTAATTTGCAATTTTGAACTTTTATTGCATGTTTCAGTACTTACGTGTTTCAATATTTACTTGAGTTTCAGCTGAGTTTGAGCCTGTGGTGTCATGATCCGTGAATATATTGTGAGGTATGCGTATTACTTTGGTCACTGTAAATTCTGCTTCTTACGTAAAGAGCGATATGCATAGCCCACACAGAACATGTAGCTGAGTAAGCTTTGACTATTGCTACAGTAACTTTGTGTTGCTACAGTCTCTCTGCCTGAGAGCGCTATCACAGTCACAAGCATTCTAAGCTGAGCAGTGTTGATTAGCGGACGACTTTGAACAATGGTCAGGAAATTGGAGTATGAATATTTTTGATGCAATTATGGAGAGTTTTTCTGGAATGTTGAAAGATTGACGTAAGCACGCAAGTGCGTTGCGTTTTTTTGCGTAACTGAGACTGTAGTAACGAAGCTCAGACAGTAGGACTGTTATATGGATTGCTCTGATAGCTAGATGAGATTCCCTATGCTTAAAGTTATTTCTTGAAGTCGTGTTATGTAAATACTATTGTGAACATTCAGTTGATTTTTAAAGCATTATTTCTGAATATAGAGTTACATTTAAATTTTGTCAGAAGTCATTTCTTACCAGTTAAAATTCCCACTCTTCATTCAGTTTATTGTTTATGTACGCACATTGCACTTAGTGGTACATAATTTTCAGTCGTAGTTTTTTAATGTTGCTTTGTTCCTGAATGGTGATTTCGAGAAATCTTCAAAACTGTTTCTCAAGACACAAGATAAATGAAAATACAATTTAGGATCAGGAATTTCTTTTTAAGTTCGGCTGGGCTGCGCATGTATTTCAGAAGTCAGATTACATTCAGGGTAGCATTGCATTTTTATAGAAACAGTTATCTTCAATTCGTAGACACTGTTGAGAAAATCATGAGCAAATCATATTAAGACTTTTGTATAATTCATTGTAGTCAGAGTTTAAGTTACGAATTAGTTTGTCTGGTAATCATTTTTGAGAAGTTTTGGTAGATAGGTTTAGGAACATTCACTCAGGCAGAGAGAAGCATACATGCGGTTAACTTACAATGTGACAGCTAAGCGAACAGGAAAGCGTGGAAAGAGCGTAAAATAATAAGGGAGCATTTGCGGCTAGGAAAGAGCCATGTGTTGAAATGGTAGAGACGGTTGACTCGCAATCTGAAGGAGCGCGGTTCAAATCCCCGTTGGCCACTCAGGTATAGCATTTACTTTATTTCCCTACACCGCTTAAAGCGAATGTTGAAATGCCTTGTTTAAAACGTATACAATCGGTTGTCTTCCCCATTTCACTCTATTCCTTTCGCGTCTTCGTACCCGCGGGGCATTAAACAATAACCTAGCTTCCTTCCAGTTCTATCACTAGAGAAAACGTTGTTTCACGCTGAAGAACCACAATCCCTGGACCCCAAATGAACAAGCTGTGCGTAACTGTACTTACCCGTCTCCGCAAGAGTAAGGAAATCCAGTGCTGCGAGCTACTCTGGCGAGGCTTTTCTGAGCGCTGCGTATCGTATTCGTAGGCCGGCGGCGTGGCGGCGACGGCGTAACCAGTAACCCGTGGCCCAGTGGCGGCTTAAAACCCGCTGTCGCGCTGCACATTCTCCCCAGACGGGTACTGTTTCCTGCCCGTCTCGATTTCAGAAAGCCGAGATGCTGTGAGTCGTTAAAATATGCACCACACCTGACATATATAGCATTGAAATTCCCTGTACATGTACAACGCTAGTCCGCTAGGCACGGGGTAGGCCTGGAACCACTATCATTCTGCTCTACCCTGTCCCACGGTGCACTGGAAGAAGGACTAGCGGTAACATTGCGTACGAGCTCTGATTTTTCTCGCCGTAGACATTTCGTGAGATGATGTACGAAGAGGCAATATTTCGTCCGACTCTTCTCCATGACGCACAAAACCAACCGTTTACCGTCTGGCATTGGAGTTTGTTGTCCGTTTTCATTAAACTCTAGGGTTTACCATGCCACTTCCTTTCGGGTCTCCTCTCTCTCCTCTACATACACTACTAGCCGTTAAAATTGCTACACCAACAAGAAATGCAGATAATAAGCGGATATTCATTGGATAAATATATTATACTAGAACTAACATATGATTACATTTTGCGCAATTTGTGTGCATAGATCCTGAGAAATCAGTACTCAGAACAACCACCTCTGGCCGTAATAACGGCCTAGATACGCCTGGGCATTGAGTCAAACAGAGCTTGGATGGCGTGTACAGGTACAGCTGCCCATGCAGCTTCAACACCATACCACAGTTCATCAAGAGTAGTGACTGGTGGATTGTGACGAGCCAGTTGCTTCCCCACCACAGATCAGACGTTTTCAATTGGTGAGAGATCTGGAGAATGTGCTGGCCAGGGCAGCAGTTGAACATTTTCTGTATCCAGAAAGGCCCGTACAGGACCTGCAACATGCGGTCGTTCATTATCCTGCTGAAATGTAGGGTTTCGCAGGGATCGAATGAAGGGTAGAGCCACGAGTCGTAACACATCTGAAATGTAAAGTCCACTGTTCAAAGTGCCGTCAATGCGAACAAGAGGTGACCGAGACGTGTAACCAATGGCACCCCATACCATTACACCGCGTGATACGCCAGTATGGCGATGACGAATACACGCTTCCAATGTGCGTTCACCACAATGTCGCCAAACACAGATGCGACCATCATGATGCTGTAAACAGCACCTGGATTCATCCGAAAAAATGACATTTTGACATTCGTGCACCCAGGTTCGTCGTTGAGTACACCATCGCAGGCGCTCCTGTCTGTGATGCAGCTGCAAGGGTAACCGCAACCACAGGCTCCGAGCCCATGTTGTCGAAGTGTTCGTGCAGATGGTTGTTGTCTTGCGAACGTCCCCATCTGTTGACTCAGGGATCGAGACGTGGCTGCACGATCCGTTACAGCCATGCGGATGAGATGCCTGTCATCTCGACTGCTAGTGATACGAGGCCGTTGGGATCCAGCACGGCGTTCCGTATTACCCTCCTGAACCCACCGGTTCCATATTCTGCTAACATCTCGATCAACGCGAGCAGCAATGTCGCGATACGATAAACCGCAATCGCGATAGGCTACAATCCGACCTTTAACAAAGTCGGAAACGCGATGGTACGCATTTCTCCTCCTTACACGAGGCATCACAACAACGTTTCACCAGGCGACGCTGGTCAACCGCTGTTTGTGTATGAGAAATCGGTTGGAAACTTTCCTCATTTCAGCACGTTGTAGGTATCGCCACCGGCGCCAACCTTGTGTAAATGCTCTAAAAAGCTAATCATTTGCATATCACAGCATATTATTCCTGTCGGTTAAATTTCGCGTCTGTAGCACGTCATCTCCGTGGTGTAGCAATTTTAATGGCCAGTTGTGTATATCAACAAAAGTTTTGCATCATCCCGATATGCCGGGTAGTATGCTATTGTGACTGCTCCTGTAGTGATCGGAAAGTCACCATGATGCTGTTAGTAAACATACGTACAGCTATCCTGAGCGCTACCTACGAGTAGAACGGCGCGCTCGAATGGACTGTAGGGTTTCAGCTGAAATTAACGCACCAGTACGGATTCATTAGAGGGGTCTGTGGAGCAGTATAGTGGACGTCCATCATACCATGAAGTAGTACACCTACTTAGCTGAGTGGTAACATGCTTGCCTCTTATGCAGCGGGCCCGGGTTCGATTCCCGGACGGGTTGGAGATTTTCTCCGCCCGTGGACTAGGCGTTGTGTTGTACTCATCATCTTCTCATCATCATCGACGCGCAAGTCGCCCAATGTGACGTCACATGAAATAAGACTTGCGATAAGGCGACCGGATGCCAAAGGGACCTCCCGGCAAACAATGCCATACGATCATTTCATTTCATACTATGAAGGACAATCGCGGCCAGTGATCGGCTGCGCATCGTAACGTTACGCTCAGAAGGCTTGACGACTAGGGAAGTTGCTCGACATGTACACCGGAGTCGAAGTGATGTGGTGCGGACATGGAATCGGTTGCAACTGACAGGCAGTGTTGAGGACTTCCAACGCACAGGCCACGATCGCTCGACACACGCACAGGATGATTGATATCTTCGACTTTTGAGTCAAAGAAGGCTGAGTGCTCGAGAACTGAATTCAGAATTCGAAGTGGCTACAGGAGGTCATGTCTCGCATCAAACTGTTAGGAGACGTTTACATGATGCGAATCTCTATTTCCGACGACCATGGCGAGAACCACGTCGTACACTGCAACACTACAGGCTGCGTTACAGACGAGCCAGAAATCATCCTGTATGGACGCCTCAGGATTGGCGACAGGTGTTGTTTATGGGCGAAAACCGGATCTGTTCGATCCCTGATAATCGCACATAGCGCTGGTTCAAATGGCTCTGAGCACTATGGGGCTTAACATCTGAGGTCACGAGTCCCCTAGACTTAGAAACTACTTAAAGCTAACTAACCTAAGGACATCACACATATCCATACCCGAGTCAGGATTCGAACCTGCGACCGTAGCAGTCGCGCCGTTCCGGACTGAAGCGCCTAGAACCGCTCTGCCACCGCGTCCGGCGCACATAGCGTGTTGGGAGACAACCGGTAATAACGAACATGTCTAATACTGCGTCCAACATGTGGGGTGATGTTCTGAGCTAGTGAGTGTTACATGGTGCCACTGCACACCTCTAGTGGTTTCTGAAGGCAGTCTCACTGCTCTACGGTGCTGGGGCGAGATTTTGCAGTCAGTAGTAAGATCGTATCGCCAACATTTTGGTGACAATTTCATCTTGTCATACGCCCTCACTTCTTGAGACACGATGGTGAGGTTAAGAATTTAATTCAGGACATTGGAGCTGACGTTGGAACTGCAATCACCATCGGTCACAGACTGAATAAGCGAAGAAAGGACAGAGAGATTATATAACATCATGTGCTATGACGTACCTAAATAGAAATGTGATTTATTACGTAAATTGAAGGTGGAGAGAGGAGAAAGGAAAGAGAAAGGAAGGAACTAATGATAACAGCTGCATTGTGACTTTATGCAGAATGACTGCCGGCCAGTAAAAATTTTTGCCAGACCGAGACTCGAGCACAGAATCTCCTGCTTACGAGACAGTTGCGTCAACCACTGAGCTACCCGAAAACAGTATCTATCGCAAATGCGCAGACTGCCTCGGCACGCCCCCGGCCGACTCACATTCTCACCTAGCGCCGCCTATTCACAGTCTCCGTCCATTTACTCCATGCTCACTAATTTTAGATTCCCACTGGAGGTCGAACGTACATGTGCATCCACACTGAAGATTGTGGATTCGTTGCCCAACGAGGCGAACCTATTTATATGAATGTGTGGTGTCTGTTCTTTTCTACATGTCCGAAAGGACAGACAAAAAATGGTTCAAATGGCTCTGAGCACTATGGGACTTAACATCTGAGGTCATCAGTCCCTTAGAACTACTTAAACCTAACTAACCTAAGGACATCACGCACATCCATGCCAGAGGCAGGATTCGAACCTGCGACAGTAGCAGTCGCGCGGTTCCAGACTGAAGCGCCTAGAACCGCTCGGCCACCGAAGCCGGCAAAGAACAGACACCACACATTCATATATCAAATGTGACGTTTGATGCAGATATAGCTATATTTTAAAAACGAAGTTGGCTGTAACTAAGATTGTGAGATGGTTGTGCTACTGACACTGTGATATTGAAAATGAACTGACAATGTTCTCCGTTAGTGGATACGATCGTATTAGAGCCATATTTAGTATCCATACTCCCGGAATGAACCGGAGGTGTGGGCTGAAAAACAGCCATTTTAGAACAATTTTCGAACTAAAAGGCTGTAACTCAGCATTCCAGGTTTATTATTTAATTGCGTAAAATTTTTCTAAAAGCTTACAATTTCATAATTCTGAGATTTTAAAAAAATTAGAGAAACGGTCCGTTAAGGCATTCAATTAATTTATTAATACGTTTGCAGAAAATCAATACTGCGTTGTCTTGGGATTTAATAATATTGTTACGAAAATCTACATTTTTTGTAAAAAGGGAGCAAAATATTACTGTTCTTTACAATAAAAAAATAGTATTTCAGTTTTAAAAACAACATATTATAACTACAAGCAAGCATGTTTAGTAATAAAATGCGACATAACAAAAGAAATGTAACAACCACGCAAATTTTACTAATATTTAATTCAAATACAGTCCTTTCCCGAAGAATCACTCTGAAAATGACAGTTTCAAACAACCGTATTGGCTAAACTGTTTGCACCTATATTTGCTATTAGTTATGGTAATTAGAATGTCTCGATAACGTCTTAAAATATCAGAATACTGAGCGAAGCCGGAATTTCCCGCTAAAACACTGACGATGGTCGCTTGACCTTTCTATAACCTAACGAGTCGGTGAGCTATCGATCAGACACTATGAATCTTAAACATCTCGTACGTTGCCGGCAGCATCTCATTAACGAATCTAGTTGTATCAAAATGGTTTTCCTCAACATGACTTGCATCTGGCTGCGGGAAATAGAAACGAATTGTGAGTCCTGGTTTGGATGAAATGGCTTATGAAAGAAATTGCTACACGAAGAAAAAATGCAGATGATAAACGGGTATTCATTGGACAAATATATTATGCTAGAACTGACATGTGATTACATTTTCACGCAACTTGGGTGCATAGATCCTGAGAAATCAGTACCCAGAACAACCACCTGTGGCCGTAATAACGGCCTTGATACGCATGGGCATTGAGTCAAACAGAGCTTGGATGGCGTGTACAGGTACAGCTGCCCATGCAGCTTCAACCCGATACCACAGTTTATCAAGAGTAGTGACTGGCGTATTGTGACGAGCCAGTTGCTTGGCTACCATTGACCAGACGTTTTCAATTGGCGAGAGATCTGGAGAATGTGCTGGCCAGGGCAGCAGTCGAACATTTTCTGTATCCATAAAGGCCCGTACAGGACCTGCAACATGAGGTCGTGCATTATCCTGCTGAAATGTAGGGTTTCGCAGGGATCGAATGAAGGGTAGAGCCACGAGTCGTAACACATCTGAAATGTAACGTCCACTGTTCAAAGTGCAGTCAATGCGAACAAGGGGTGACCGAGACGTGTAACCAATGGCACCTCATACCATCACTCCGGGTGATGCGACAGTATGGCGATGACGAATACGCGCTTCCAATGTGCGTTCACCACGATGTCGCCAAACACGGATGCGACCATCATGATGCTGTAAACAGCACCTGGATTCATCCGAAAAAATGTCGTTTTGCCATTCGTGCACCCAGGTTCGTCGTTGAGTACACCATCGCAGGCGCTCCTGTCTGTGATGCAGCGTCAATGGTAACCGCAGCCATGGTATCCGAGCTGATAATACATGCTGCTGCAAACGTCGTCGAACTGTTCGTGCAATGGTTGTTGTCTTGCAAACGTCCTCATCTGTTGACTCAGGGAGCGAGACGTGGCTGCACGATCCGTTACAGCCATGCGGATAAGATGCCTGTCATCTCGACTGCTAGTGATACGAGGCCGTTGTGATCCAGCGCGACGTTCGGTATTACCCTCCTGAACCCACCGATTCCATTTTCTGCTAATAGTCATTGGATCTCGACCAACGCGAGCAGCAATGTTGCGAAAAGATAAACAGCAATCGCGATAGTCTACAATCCGACCTTTATCAAAGTGAAGTAGGTTGCGAGTCACTAAGTTCTCCCATTATCAAATATAGAATGTATCAAGTCTGGGCATTCGCGCCTCGTGGACTATTCTTCTTCATCCCTACCCCTTTCATAGGTAGGCGGTTCTTACTTTCACAGAGATGCTTTCCAGATGGTAAGTGATTTATGTACCATGTTTGGTTGAAAATGGTCAAGTGGTTTAGAAATAGACATGGAGCGTACATATACATGTACGTACTAATACATTTTTGTAAAATGATGGATTCTTGAGATGCAGGTCCCTAACCCGTATCGTATTTGCACGCGCATAAATGCGGCCCTGCATCGCATAATTGAGGAAGGCCTCAAAGAGAGCGGCGGTGAGCGAGTTTTCCCAGTGGCCGGGCGGCCTCCGCCTGCAGCCTGTGTTACTGGGCTCTGATCCAACGAGGCGCTTGTGCGTAGCAGCCCTCGGTACGCACAGCCACGCAACACCTTACGCAACCGCGTCTGCACGCCACTGCTTTATGCTCTCCAGAGACTAATTCCGTCCTTAGCCGACGTTAATTACGAAATGTAAACCTCTCATAAGCTATGGTCGTATTGAAAACATCAGTGCTTAAATAGGAGCGTCCAGAGGCTATGACGTCACACTGCTCCCGGTATTTTATTAAAGTAATTCTAGTAAACTTAGATTCTGGAGTACTCTGCTGGCCCTTAAAATTGCAATTTCACGAAGCCGGCCCACGACTAGCAGCCTAGTCAATGAAGATCAAAAAATTCGACTGGGTGGGTGGGGGTGGGGAGGGGGGGGGGGGACGTTTTGCATATTGGCAAATTTTTGTACAGTTGTAGGGGAAAGTATTATGAACAAACTCCTGACCATTGTGTTGTGATCGTGAGAGTGGGGGTGGGAGGGGGGGGGGGAACATGTAAAGGTTTTTTCAGTTTTTCATGAATATCTCGAAAACCGCGACTTCTATCCGAACTGTTTCCCAGAACAAAAATACCACAGTACATTTACTTCAAAAAAGGGCATATACATTTTTTCTTTACGACTAGTAGTTTCTATGTTAAAGGGGATGGAAAAACCACAATTATTAAAAATAGTGTTTTAATGGTATAAAATTGATGTTCATTTTTAAATGAAGTGGGTTAAGAGCCAATATTAAAAGTGCTGTAGTATAACGTTACTAGTGGAAAGGTAGGGATGGAAGTTAGAAGCGTGTACACAGATATCGTGCAACTATGTGGTATCGACAAGACGAATCCACATCCATAAGTTCAACGGCTGATACCAGTGCATCCGACCTGATGACACTTTCGCATTTAAACATTTAAGAGAAAACTGTGACCATGTCCAGAAAGCAGTGACCGAAGTACTGAATTCTCAGTTAGAGACGAAAGACGGTCAGCTCTGTGGCGCTAGGCAAAGCAGCTCGAAAAGTTTGAGAGTATTCTTTATATGTTTGCCGCTACTGAAGTGTTTGGACTATGCGACGATCTCTACAGAATCAACATGTTATGGAGGGAGAATCAAAAGTTCTACAGACTTTCTTAAAGCAGCTCATGCGAATCTTAGGAGGGCGGAAGCGTTTGATACGCTGTTAGAGAAAGCCGAAGACTGTTCTAAATTAGGAAAATACACACATCTCACGGTCAAGACAAATATCTGTGACACTGAAACACACAACCATGTCGTCTTTTTCTGAAGAATTTTCTCATCAACTAAGATTTAAGAAGAGCGTGTTTGAAATTCTTAAACACTTTCTGAATGAGATTGGTCGACGACTCAACCAGAGGACCTACAGAGACTATCTAATTTTGAACAGATACTTGTTATCTCCTTCGAATCAAATTCACCGTCTACACGACGTTTGGAAGAGGTTTTTGAAGTCCTGTTGGTTCTTCATGCACAGCTCGCAATGCTGCAAACCATTACGACTGGTGTACAAGTATGCGATGTATCCTCTCTTGGAGCACAACAGATTGTTGAACGTGATAAGGTTAAAGAACTATTTGAGGACGTTATTCATCTGATCATTCTGATTATGCCAGTTCCAGGATCGTCAGCGACCTCAGAGAGGTCATTCACAACGAGTTCAAATTTCCGTACATCCATCCAGATTTGGGTTTTCCTAAATGACTCCAGATGAATGCCGAGAGTATTCTTTTGGAAAGGACGCATCCGATTTCTTGCACCATTTTCTCCATTATTATCTTGCTCTCCGACGCACTGTCAAACTCTGAGCTTTTATTCCCTTTCCTATTTCACCATTCTTCCTATGTTGAAGAGAGCTCCTGTAGAGGAGGCCTTTCTCCCTTGACACTGATAAAGACTTCTAATTATACACTCCAGGAGGAAAGTCTCAGGACCTATTGGCATTCGAGCAAGAGCGCCCAGTGTGTATCCTCATACGTCCTGCCTCGTCTTGTCTTCCACCTAAATTATATTCCAAGTACTTGGTTAGTTCATGGTATCACAATTTTCATACATGTAAGTATATACATATTGTTTCATCGTATGTATATCCCTCGAAAAGACAACGAAGACAAAAGTAATGAGATTCGAGCTCCCACGGGGGCTACTAACAATCATTCCTCCCGCGAAACATTCGCGACCAGAAAGTACCCTCCGCTACACACGATAGAACTACTTGTCTTTAACATGTCATTCACTTTCGGCAGTATTCTGCGAACGCGAGGAGTACCAAAAAACCGTACTCCGGTTTCTACAGCTAACTGTTGGTCACCATCAGAGATAGCTGTGTGAGCCAGCTCTTATGTCAGAGGAAGCAAGAGAATATCCCCCCCCCCCCTCCAACCCGTCTCTCCCTACCCCTTTCCTTCCACAACAGGACCCTAAATTCTGCAGGACTATGGTATGACGCTTGAAGTCCAATGAAGACGATGGACCATCAGTCAAGGTACACAGCCGGAAGCGTGAAAAAAACTTCGACGCTACGGCTTTGCCTATATTTAGAGATAATTTCAATGCGTTTTTGTTCTACAAAGTCAACGGAAGTAATAGATGTACACCAAACACTCACCAATTTCCCCTCTTCCCCCCCCTCCCCCCCCCCCCCCCCCCCACAAAAAAAAACAAAATCACCACGAAGAAATTATCCTAATGGAGCGGAAATCGGTAGATGCGATGAACATGTACAGACAAAACAGATCATTACAATTTCAGAAAAATTGGATGATTTATTCAAAAGAAAGAGGTTCACAAACTGAGAAAGTCAATAACCTGTTGGTTCACGTCTGGTCCTTATGCAAGCACTTATTCGGTTTGCCATTGATTGACAGAGTTGTTGGACGTCCTCCTATGGGATATCGAGCCAAATTCTGTACAATTGGCGCATTAGATAGTCAAAATCCCGAGCTGGTTGGAGGGCCCTAGACATAATGCTCCAAATGTCCTCATTTAGGGAGAGATCCAGCGACCTTGCTGGCCAAGGAAGGGGTTTAGCAAACAGTAGAAACTCTTGTCATGCGTAGGAGGGCATTCTATCTATCTATCTATATCCGAATCCCGCTCCAGCTACTGCCGGGTCTGGGTGCTGACGAGTCCTCTCCATTTGGCTCGGTCCTCCCACCACTTTTCTTCCTCCACTTGCTGCCAGGTCACACCTCTCCTTTCAACAGATATTCTCACTCCCATTTTCCACCGTGTTCTTGGGCGCCCTCTAGGTCGTTTCCCATCCATCTTTAGTTCTTCCATAATTTTGGGGAGTCTCTGCCCATGCATCCTCTTAACATGCCCATACCATCTTAATCTCTTTCTTTCAATTTCTTCTCTCATACCTTCTTGATTGAGGTCCTTTCTAATCTCTACATTCCTTACTCTGTCCATTCTTGTTTTTCCCTTAACTGCTCTGAGAAATTTCATTTCCCCTGCTTGCAGTCTGCTCCAGTCCCTTTCTTTCATTGTCCATGTTTCTCCACCATAGGTGACAATAGGGAAGTAATAATTCTTATACATCAGGAGTTTTGCTGTTTCTGAAACTTCATTATTCCAAATCAGATGTTTTATTGTTTGGTAGAAATTGCCTCCCTTCTGTAACCTCCTATTAATTTCGTTAGTTATTCTTCCATCCCTAGATATTTCACTCCCTAAATAAGTGAAACTTTCTACCACTTTGAGGGGTTCTCCATTCAAGATAATATTTCCATTGATTCCTTTCTCTCTTCCAAATACCATTACTTCACTCTTATCTTTATTTATTCTTAATCCATACCTTTTCATTATTTCCTTCCACACATCAAGCTGTAACTGTACATCTACCTCTTTATCACCCCATATTACCATATCATCTGCAAAAATCATCTTTTTGTCTTTTTCTTTTACTATATCTTTAACTGTCCTATTCATTCCCTCCATCACAACATTAAAAAGCGCAGGAGATAGAATACTTCCTTGCTTAAGTCCTTGTCTTATTTCGAAGTATTCAGAGTTCCCCAATGGTGTTCTAATTCTACAATTGTGGCCTCTGTACATTGTCTTTATAACATTGATGTATCCATCTTCTATATCTATCTTCTTCAGTTCTTCCCAGAGTCTTTCCCTGTCAACTGAGTCATATGCCTTTTCTATGTCTATAAAAACCATTATCACCCTTTTGTTATACTCCCAACTTTTTTCCATCAGTTGACGGATAGAAAATATCAGGTCGATTGTGCTCCTTCCTTTCCTAAACCCATGCTGTTCTTCACTCAGCTCCTTTTCTATCTTTTCACTTATTCGATTTAGTAAAATTCTTTCAAAAATCTTGGCTGTATGACTCATGAGGGTTATTCCTCTGTAGGAGGGCATTATCTTGCTAAAATGTAAGCCATTGGTGGCTTACCATGATGGGCAACAAAATGGGGGTAAAATATCGTCGACATACCGCTATGCTGTAAAGGTGTCGTGGATGACAACCAGCGGGGTCCTGCTAGGGAATGAAACGGCACCCCAGACCATCACGCCTGGTTGTCGGGCCATATGATGGGCGACAGTCAGGTTGCTATCTCATCACTGTCCGGGGCTCCTCGAGACAAGTCTTCGTTGGTCATCGGGGCTCAGTTCAAAGCGGGACTCATCTATGAAGACAGTTCTGTTCTAGTCAATAAGATTCCAGGCCGAAGACGTGTCTGGAGACACCACGACCCAGTACCACACACTTTTATTAGGTACCAGACATTTTTGATTTTCACTAACGTTCTAAAATTCTTCGTACCGATTTAGGCGTCCAAAACTCCGTCTTGCTTCAACAAAACACGACAACTTCGATGTTGTTTTTCTCCTCATTCTTCATCCGTTTATTTTCCATTGTTCCTATCAGTGCTGCCTTCTTTCATTTGGTCGATTAACGCAATGTTGTGTTACCAGTTTTTTCTATTACTACCTTGTAAGAGGCCCATGACTAAAAGATTTATTGCTAGCGCACTCGAGCAGATGTAATTTCGATGGACTGCTCACGCGCTGCCTGCGATATGTAAGCTATAAGAGAATCTCAGACCAGACAGCAGTGTTGTATGCAGTAGGAACTGTGTAGCAGTAGGAGTAAGTAGTTGCTATCTGTCGTGTGTATGAAGTTGGCTGGGCCGGTAGTGGGGAGCGATGGCGGTGCCTGAGCGTCGTAGTATAAGGTAAAAGCAGCCTCGCGCATATGTACTATTGTTATTTCAAGTCCCATGTAAAGTGATTTTTTAAAAAAATCTCTTAATAATAATCTTTCTTATAAAAATTAACTTTTGATAATCATTCATCTCAATTTAAAGAATTTACTAATTTCTCCGATCCATGGTCATCCCGATTATTGTAAAGAAAAATCATTTGTTTCTTTTTATACATGACAAATTGTAAGTAGGCTGTTTAGGTTTTCTTATTGGTAACGCCACGTGGCGCTCTGTATGAAAATCACTGGCTGTGCTGTGTGCAGTCTGTGGCTAGTTTGCATTGTTGTGTGCCATTGTAGTGCTGGGCAGCTGGATGTTAACAGCGCGTAGCGTTGCGCAGTTGGAGGTGAGTCGCCAGCAATGGTGGATGTGGGGAGAGAGATGGCGGAGTTTGGAAATTTCTAAGACTGGATGTCATGATCTGTTATGTATATTATGATTTTTCAACACTATTAAGGTAAATACAGTGTTTTTTTTCTATTAAAATCTTTCATTTGCTAACTATGCCTATCAGTAGTTAGTGCCTTCCTTAGTTTGAATCTTTTATTTAGCTGGCAGTAGTGGCGCTCGCTGTATTGCAGTAGTTCGAGTAATGAAGATTTTTGTGAGGTAAGTGATTTGTGAAAGGTATAGGTTAATGTTAGTCAGGGCCATTCTTTTGTAGCGATTTTTGAAAGTCAGATTACGTTGCGCTAAAAATATTGTGTGTCAGTTTAAGCACAGTCTTGTATAATTGTTCTAAGGGGACGTTTAAAAATCTATCGGCCAGCATTGCACTGGGCTGTGCAAGAAAAATTTCTTATAGGAGCAGATATATACGCGTTATCCGGTGACTTCATTGAGGTAAGAATTTTCAGTTTATTCAGAATGATCTTTCAAGGCCATGACGCAGCACTGCTGACGTCCAAAATTTACCAGTTTAGATTCACAGTCAGCTAATTATTGAAAGGTTATATATGAGCCACAATTTTATTGAGAGGTTAGTCACGTTATTATTGTGAGGTTACGAATAATAAACTGTTGTAGGCTACGAAATTTATGTGTTGCGAGGTTATACCAAATGTGAATGTTATATAATTATTTTTTATTGGGAGGTTACGCTAAATGTCAATTATATACTTATTACTGTTGGGAGGTATATTTTTTATCTGTTGGGGGTTACAACCATTTCAAACATAATATCCATTTCATGTACATATAACAGAAAATCCTTACGGAGCTTGTCTTACAAGGAAAGTGAATGATATCGAAAGCTCAAAACCGCTTGAAAATGTGCTTAGAACGTAAATCGCTCATCCCAAAAACAGTGATATGCCCCATTCGCATGCAAAACTGCGAATCTTACCATGAGGACATTTGAACGATCACCTATTCAAGATCTGAAAGTGAGACAGGAACTTTCGTAATACTTAGAAACAAAATATCGATATAATAGGACCAAAAACACACATATTTAAGTGTCGTGACTTATAATTACGCTACCTGAGCAACCAGTTTTTCTACCCACTTGCTAGAGTTGCACCGCTATTCAGTTTTCAAAGAGCCGGTTTCGAAATTAACGGAAGTGGTCAAAGCAAAGTGGAACAGAACTATGTGTACATTTGACTAAAGCCACTTTTCGATTCGCCACATGCTTGTGATGTTTCTCTTGTTTATGCTAGCGCTAAATCGTTATCCACTGTGCACTGTTACTCTACACCACGAAGCATGGGTGTGTCGTGTGAATGTCCATAACGAATGTTTCAATAAAGTGAAACCTTCTGCTTAATGGAAAATATACGTGACGTTATGCTATTGCTTGTCCGCATGCACCTCGTAAATTGCTTAATCACAATTGCAGTATACCTGTGGAGTAGTCAATGAATTGTTTAAATAACTATTGTGAACCCTATTCTTTACCTACAGCCAGCGTTACTGAAATAACTCAGTTGCGCTTTAACTATCAACAGCGAGAGAATTCTGCTGTTTAAAATAGGACATGCCACTTCAAATTGTTTGCAGATGTGGATCGTGGATAACCACCATGGTGCTCTGTCATACGTAATTTAAAGTTGAGTATATGTCATATCATCATTTATCAGCTTTTCCTTCGTTGCTTCAAAATTCGTGGAAATGTATTCCGTCTATGCGACTAACTAAAGGCAGTTTGTTTATTGCCATACACGTTTCACTTTTTTATCTGTGAAGCATCTTCAGTGGCCTGTAAAACATGTTTCCTTTTATGCATACAATAAACGTATTATTCTGTAGTTACAGTATGTTGCTATGTTACATTTGTTGTGTTTTTCTCTTGTTTTTTTTCGGTTAGAATCAACTTTTGTAGCACAAATTTCGTGATGTGAAACTATCGTTCGGTGTTACTTACGATTACCGACACTGTTAGCCCATTCGTATGGTCTGCGGAATGTGTTCATTAGTCACCATGCTCCAGATGGCCGATTTCTGGCGACCTTTCACCCACATATAATTTCGCACATCCCATACATCATTTGTACTTTACATTTTGTGTTGTGTTTCCGGTGTGTAGTATTGCTAGCTGTCGCTGTACGTTTATCATTGTTCTTTTTGTGTGTGTGTGTGTGGTTCTTTTTAGAGAGTGTAATTTTTTGTAATGGATATTTGTGTGTGTGTGTGTGTGTGTGTGTGTGTGTGTGTGTGAGTGAAAGAGAGAGAGAGAGAGAAGGAAGGGAGAAGGAAGATTCATCAACACACAATGAAAATATCGCAGCACATACACAACACAAACAAAAGACGAATGCTATACACACAGCGACAGTTGAAAACTCTAACTGAAAACACAACACGAAATGAGAAGTGCAAGTAATATATGCGATGTCTTGAGTCAAATGTGGGTGAAAGACCGCCGGATATCAACCAACTGGAGCATGGAGAGTGGTGATCACATTTCCAGGACCACACATATGGGCTAACAGCAGGAAATCGTAGCACCTAACGATAATTTCACATCACGAAATTTGTGCCTAAAAAAACAACAGAAAACACGACAAAATGTAACATAGCAACATATTGTAACTACAAGATAATACGTTTATTGCATGTATTAAAGGAAACATGTGTTACAGGCCACTGAAGATGCTTCACAAATAAAAGAAGCGAAACGCGTATAGTGACAAACAAACTGCCATCAATTAGTTGCATGGACGGAACAAATTTCCACGAATTTTGAAGCAACCAAGGAAAGATGGAAAAAGTGATCGTAATACAGCCATGTCAGGCATTTCCCTTCAAGTTATACAACAGTTTCAAGAATATCCATCTCAGACCCCAAAGAATATCCAACACATTAAATTCAGTCAGACCTACAAAATAAACAACATAATTCTGAGTTATATTAATGTTAAGGTCAGAAACAACTCTTTGGTAGCACAAAGAATGAACTCATTTGCACAAATAACTTGGTTAAAAAATGAAATCAAAACACTTTATACAAAGAAATTCATACTTAATAGAATGTTATATGACATACATCTTGAGTTATCAACATTTGTCAACAACCCAATAGTGATGACAACATAATACAAAAAGGTGAACGCATCACAGCAAGAACGCTGCTACATACACAGAACAAACACAAAAGAAAAATCAGAACACTCGCTAACACGTGATGACTGGGTGTTGTGTGATGTCCTTAGGTTAGTTAGGTTTAAGTAGTTCTAAGTTCTAGGGGACTGATGACCATCGATGTTAAGTCCCATAGTGCTCAGAGCCATTTGAACCATTTTTTTTGAACTAGCTAACAAAAATAACCAGAAAGAAAGCACAACCAAGTACAACACACCCACCACCACAAATTTCACCCAAATCTTATAATTCTCACAGATACAAAATTATCAGAGAAAGAAACACAGCTATTAGAAAAAGGGCTCAAACACAAGATCAGTACAATGACAGATAAACACTACATAGAAAATCTGATTTTAGAAACTGAAAGCATCCTGACAAAGGAAAAGAAACAAGAAAATAATGCTACAAACGTTGGGCCAGTATTAGAACTAGTGAAGAAAGAAATAAACAACATAATCACCATGTCGAAGAAAGAGAGAAAGGGAACAGCACAGTACTAATCAATAAAGAACAATGTACACAGAAAATTAAAGATTTCATCTCCTCTAACAATATAACAAAACTGAAATCTGATCCAACAGCACGTTTCCAGACATGCATAAAAAACAATGTCAAAGACATCAGAAACATACCTACAGATAAACAAAAACAACATATCACACAGAAGAACCAAAAAGCACCAACATTCAGAAGCCAACCCTATGTCCACAAACATATGTATATATATATCCTGGAGATATGTGTGTGTGTGCTCCTTCTTATCGTCTCTTCCACCACTACTTAAACCTATAGCTCATTTGCACTATTAAGCATAGTGGCTGTACAATTGTAAATTATGTAGCAGCATCCTCTAAATTGTTCGCTGTCACTTAAGTTTAAAAAAGTAATGGTCGTGGAGCATAAGTGGGGGACTCTATTATGCCTAAGCTTGTTTTCATAGTTTGCAAGAACCAAATGCACTCAAACCCTGATTAATTTGATGTTGATGTACTGCAAAAGTCCAGCATTGTGCCCAAACGGTGTGTTGATATTCATGACGAAATTTAAGAAAATTAAGCGTGATGGTGCAGTAGTCCATTTACGTTATTACTCAAATTGTTTAAATGCTGGAGATGCAGACCCTACAGTCCAGTAGTACTATGACGCCAGTCCAGTTGCCTAGCCCTGTCGTTGCAGTTGTTTAAGATGTGTGCAATTAGCCATGTGCTGCCATGTCGGGTAATGGTGTTGGCAGTAGTGGCATTTGGTGACAATGGCAGAGTCGGCTGGAGGTTAATTGTGTAAACACTCTGTTGAAACTTTCAGAAAACAGAAGTATATTAATAAAGTTAAACACGACAGGATTGGAACCCAGAACCTGACTTAGACATTAAACACAAGTGGACTAGTGGGAGAACAGGGGGTAACTGATGTCTCGAGGGGGGCGGGGAAGGGCGGGAAGAGAAATGGTGGATTGATGTGATAGAGGTGGGAGAGAAGTATTGACATAACTAGGACTGCACCAGTTTCTGCCGATCCCCACTACTAACGAATTTTGCTACCTTGGAAGCAAAATAATACATGATGGACGAAGCGAGTAGGACATAGAAACCAGACGAACAAAGAAGCCTTTCTGGCCAAAAGAGCTTCACTAGTCTTAAATATCGGCCTTAATTTAAGGAAGAAATTTCTAAGAATTTAGTTTTGGAGCACAGTTTTGTATGGAAGTAAATCATGTGCCGTGGAAACACCGAAAAAGAAGAGAATCGTAGCGTTTGAGATATGGTGCTATACAAGGATGTTAAACATTAGGTGGTTCCATAAAAATTTAATTACGTACATAGACACATCATCCGTTCTGCGAATAGAAGATTTCTACTGTTTTTGCCTGATGTTGTGGTCTTCGGTCCAGAGACTGGTTTGATGCAGCTCTCCATGCTACTCTATCCTGTACAAGCTTCTTCAACTCCCAGTACCTACTGAAACCTACATCCTTCTGAATCTGTTTAGTGTATTCATCTCTTGGTCTCCCTCTTCGATTTTTACAGTCCACGCTGCCCTCCAATACTAAATTGGTGATCCCTCGATGCCTCAGAATACGTCCTACCCACAGATCCCTTCTTCTAGTCAAGTTGTGCCACAAATCTCTCTTCTCACCAATTCTGTTCAATACCTCCTCATTAGTTATGTGATCTACCCATCAAATCTTCAGCATTCTTCTACACCACCTCATTTCGAAAGCTTCTATTCTCTTCTTGTCTAAACTATTTATCGTCCACGTTTCACTTCCATACAAATACTTTCAGAAACGATTCCTGACACTTAAATCCATACTCGATGTTAACGAATTTATCTTCTTCAGAAACGCTTTCCTTGCCATTGCCAGTCTACATTTTATATCCTCGCTACTTCGACCATCATCAGTTATTTTACTCCCCAAATAGCAAAAGTCATTTACTACTTTAAGCGTCTCATTTCCCAATGTAATTCCCTCAGCATCAACCGATTTAATTTGACTACATTCCATTATCCTTGTTTTGCTTTTGGTGATGTTCGTCTTATATCCTCCTTTCAAGACACTGTCCATTCCGTTCAGCTGCTCTTCCAGGTCTTTGCTGTCTCTGACAGAATTACAGTGTCATCGGCGAACCTCAAAGTTTTTATTTCATCGCTATGGACTTTAATTCCTACTCTAAATTTTTCTTTTGTTTCCTTTAATGCTTGCTCAGTATACAGATTGAATAATATAGGGGATAGGCTACAACCCTGTCTCACTCCGTTCCCAACCACTACTTCCCTTTCATGCCCTTTGACTCTTAAACTGCCGTCGGGTTTCTGTACAAATTAAAATAACCTTTCGCTCCCTGTATTTTACCCCTGCCACCTTCAGAATTCCAAAGAGAGTATTCCAGTCAACATTGTTCAAAGCCTTCTCTAAGGCTACAAATGCTAGAAACGTAGGTTTGCCTTTCCTTAATCTTTCTTCTAAGATAAGTCGTAGTGTCAGTATTGCCTCACGTGTTCCAACATTTCTACGGAATCCAATCTGATCTTCCCTGAGGTCGGCTTCTATCAGTTTTTCCATTCGTCTGTAAAGAATTCGTGTTAGTATTTTGCAGCCGTGGCTTATTAAACTGATAGTTCGGTAATTTTCACTTCTGTTAACACCTGCTTTCTTTGGGATTGGAATTATTGTATTCTTCTTGAAGTCTGAGGGTATTTCGCCTGTCTCATACATCTCGCTCACCAGATGGTAGAGTTTTGTCAGGGCTGGCTCTCCCAAGCTGTCAATATTTCTAATGTAATGTTGTTTCGACTTAGCTCTTTCAGTGCTCTGTCAAACTCTTCGCGCAGTATCATATCTCCCATTTCATCTTCATCTACATCCTCTTCCATTTCCATAATATTGTCCTCAAGAACATCGCCTTTGTATAGACCCTCTATACACTCCTTCCACCTTTCTGCTTTCCCTTCTTTGCTTAGAACTGGGTTTCCATCTGAACTCTTGATATTCGTACAAGTAGTTCTCTTTTCTCTAAAGGTCCCTTTAATTTTCCTGTAGGCAGTATCTATCTTACCCCTAGTGATATGTGCCTCTACATCCTTACATTTGTCCTCTAGCCATCCCTGCTTAGCAATTTTGCATTTCCTGTCTATCTCACTTTTGAGAAGTTTGTATGCCTGTTTGCATGCTTCATTTACTGCATTTTTGTATTTTCTCCTTTCATCAATTAAATTCAATATCTCTTCTGTTACCCAAGGAGTTTTACTAACCCTCGTGTTTTTACCTACTTGATCCTCTGCTGCCTTCAATATTTCATCTCTCAAAGCTAGCCATTCTTCTTCTACTGTATTTCTTTCCCCCATTCTTGTCAATCGTTCCCTAATGCTCTCCCTGAAACTATCTGCAACCTCTGGTTCTGTCAGTTCATCCAGGTCCCATCACCTTCAATTCCCACCTTCTTGCAGTTTCTTCAGTTTTAATCTACAGTTTATAGCCAATAGATTGTGGTCAGAGTCCACATCTGTCCCTGGAAATGGCTTACAATTTAAAACCTGGTTCCTAAATCTCTGTCTTACCATTATATAATCTATCTGATACCTTCCAGTATCTCCAGGCTTCTTCCATGTATACAACTTTCTTTCATGATTCTTGAGCCAAGTGTTAGCTATGATTAAATTATGCTCTGTGCAAAATTCTACCAGCGCGGCTTCCTCTTTCATTCTTTGCCTCCATTCCATATTAACCTACTACGTTTCCTTCTCTTCCTTGTCTACTATTGAATTCCAGTCACCCATGACTATTAAATTTTCGTCTCCCTTCAGTATCTGAATAATTTCTTTTATCTCATCATACATTTCATCAATCTCTTCGTCATCTGCGGAACTAGTGGGCATATAAACTTGTACTACTGTGTTAGGCGTGGGCTTCGTATCTGTCTTGGCCACATTAATGCGTTCACTATGCTGTTTGTAGTAGCTTATCCGAATTCCTATTTTTTTATTCATTATTAAAGCTACTCCTGCATTACCCATATTTGATTTTATATTTATAACACTGTATTCACCTGACCAGAATTCTTGTTGCTCCTGCCACCGAACTTCACTAATTCCCACTATGTATAACTTTAACCTATCCATTTCCCTTTTTAAATTTTCTAACTTACCTGCCCGATTAAGGGATCTGAATTCCACGCCCCGACCCGTAGAACGCCAGGTTTTTTCTCCTGATAACAACGTCCTCCTGAGTAGTCCCCGCCCGGAGATTCGAATGGGGGACTATTTTACCTCCGAAATATTTTACCCAAGACGACGCCATCGTCATTTAACCATACAGTAAAGTGATCCTATGAGGGTTCCTTTTTTACCGATTGAGGTATGGAATCCTAATAAGAAGGTTCTCCGCAGAATCTGGTGGAGAGGAAAACATGGAAAACATCGACAAGAAGAAGAGAGAGAGGATGATAGGTTATGTGTTAAGACAGCGAAGAACAACTTCATTGGTGCTTGAGGGAGCTGTAGTGGGGTGAATACTAGAGGGAACTAGGCGAAGACAGAGTTTGGAATATAGGAAGCAAGATGGGTGCAAGATGTACTCTGTGATGAGAGTTTGACACGAACCACATCAAACTAGATGGTTCGTTGTAGTTCAGTACCGAACTGGAGAGCGATTAACGGAACTCTGTTGTCGTGTGTAGGCTGTTAAGAATTCAGAGTAAGAGACAGGAATGCCGCAGATAACGAGACATGGAGACATGCGGAAGATTTGCGGACATCACCTCTGCCACGTAGTTTGGGCAACAGTCCCTTCCTCGAGCTGGTGGTGTCCGGGAAATTCCGTTTTCAAGCCATCGTGTCCTCATTTTACCCGACATCGCCAGTACATATGGGGGTTCCACACGTTCAATATTTATCATCAATGCCATATTGTTAGTCGTACTGAAGCTACCATCAAGTCAGCAATAGTTGTTTCCGTACTTTTATTTGGAAACGCGATTTAAAGTAGTCAAGCTGTCGTAGAACGAATAGCCGTTTGTTGCTGTCAAAAAACACAAGAACAAAAGAAAAAATGGATACGTTAATGGTTCAGAATTAAGAATTACATATTGTACGTGAAATCCGATGTCTCTTGCAGCTCACGGAAAACCGTTGATGAAGTCACAGGACAGAATAGAAAAGAAAGTATGGTATTTAGTGAGGAAATTACTGTTGAAAAATATTTAGGAGTAACTGAAATTTCTGACGACAGGAAGATCATTTGAATAATTTTTGCTGTTGTAATATCAGCAAACGCTAGCAATATAACTATCATGAAAAAGTGCGAAGTAACCACACCTGCCGTGCAATACCGTTTTAGTTAATGAAAGAAAAGTAAAGAAACATTTATTTGTGTTTTGTGATTATTATTTCGTGCAGCATGAAGGTCAGTGCTACTAGAGAGTAACACGTAAATGTAAACCAATAGCGATAGAAGATTTAAAACTTACAGATTTCAATTTTGACCAGTACGTAAAAGTACTGCTGCAACTGCATTTCTAGACTCCTTACCATTTGTGATGATTTCGTAACACTGAAACGCACTTCAAAGACTAACAGTTATTGTACAAGGTGTTGCATGAGGAATGACCAGCATTCGGGGATATGATAGGAACGATCATTCGAAGCAAAAAGTGTAATAAACATGGACACTAAAATGGATATACTTTAAGAGCTGTGAGTATCTGTCCAGTGGAAGAGATGTGTTCCACAGCGGCGAAGGGGAACATGTGCTCATAACTCATAAGGTATGCATTTCAGAGCTCATGTTTACAGGACATTTTTGCTTCCTGACGTACCCATGAATACTGACCATTCCTGTTAGGACACCCAGTATAAACGTTCGACCTGGAGACAGTTTTCTGTGCCTGTAATGTGGACAATGTGTGTTAGTAATTAAAGTGAAAGTAATGTCGCAGAGAATCATTTATGAAACGCATCCAGTAACGTTGAATATAATTATTATTGCATAAACTTATGCTATTAAAGAATTTTTTACTAAAATACTATTCAATAAAATTCAGTCCGAGGCATTAGGTTTTTGTTTAGTATTAAAGGTGTGGTGGGAAGACATACATCGACGTATTTACTGCTATTTCAGGCACATTCTGAGGCCAATCAACCCTTTCTGCTTGTTTACAGCCTAGAAAACATGGGCTATTATTTGAACAATTAGCCTTTGTCATGATAAAGATCACCATGTGCTGCCCTTGCTTCATAAGCAAAGTAATCATGGGGTTTGTTTTACCACTAATGCAACGTTCAAACAGCTCTTGATGGGTGAGGAAGGGAGGGGGCAGGAGAAGTACTGCCCATGAGAGGGGGAGAACAAGGGTACCCATACCTCCTGACGAAGTAATTCCTTCTGAGAACCCGTTGTTTCCACAAATCTTGGCTACGGCTTCCCTGAAACGAAATACAAGCGATACTTTCTTGATACGGTGGCACATGTAAATAACGATTCCCATACGACCGCAGAGGTGGAGCGTTCAATGCGTGAGGCGCTGGTATTCCTACCGGATCAAATGCACTGAAGAGGGCTTTGCACCCACTCTGCACTTGGTCGATCGCCCCGACGCGACAGGTCATCTGTCTCGCCCAACTACTTCATTCTCTGTGGCGAAAGGAGCTTCCTTTAATCATCAGCTCTAATTTCACAACTAGCGATTCATTAGCTCAAGAAATCAATTTCCAGATACAATATCCAACTTGTTCTCGAACACGTAACCAAACACATAAATTGTCTCGTAACGAACCGTTATGGATTGCTCTCCCTTATCCAAAAGATCTAATGATTTGTGCTCGAATATAGCAGATTTTGAGCCAAAAACTTCATCTTCTCAATAGCAACTATAACTAGGGCATATATGTGTCATGGTGTGTCATAATTAATAGTGGAAACTGAAGCGCATGAAAACATCCTTAAGCGAAAACGACGCATTAAATATGGGTGGGCAAACGAGCCATTTGCGAGATATTTCTCAATGAGTGGTTACCAATCGTCACTGAGTTCAGTAAGTACAATCCTCCGTACAAACTATATAACACATTTTTGTTGGTATATTGCTTGACTTCCTCCAAAATATGCTGGATTATCGACAATAGCCGGGCGGAACCACTAGTTTGTGTACATAAAAATGTATGTCTTAGTAGCAAAAGAATTTGCTGGTATCACTTTCTTAGCTCGTTGTCAGCTGTTTTCATTGTTGCTGTTTTATTTGGGAAATATTTTTCCTTACTACAAATAAGTCTTCTTAGCTCAACGACACAGAAAGAAATCATTTGTTCAGATTATTATAAACTGTTTCAACGGAGAAAGCCAGTGACAACAATGTCTCAGGACAAAAATTAAGCAGATGCCTAACTGATCGAACATAACTCTCGACGATAACCAAATAAATTATAATAAAAGGATAACAATTCGAGGGTGGATTGATAAGTCTGATAAAAAGTAAGAAAAAATGTCTGCTCCGTAAATAATTTACCTTACTTCTCGACATAGTGACCTCTGAGGGATGTGCACTTGGTCCCGAGACCCTCCCTCCAACTTTTTCAGTCCATCGTAAAATAGGTTCTGTCAAACTCTATAAAATACTCTTTGACTGCAATTATCGTTTCTTCATTTGATAAAAATTTCTTACCAATAAGCAAAAGTTTCAAGTAAGGGGACAGGAAGAAGTCACTTGGGGCTGTGTCTGGTGAATAGGATGGATGAGAAACCAATTCAAAGCCCAATTCATGCACTTTCGCCACTATTGTCGCTGATATGTGCAATGATGCATCATCTTGTTGAAAGAGTGTTTTTCTGCGTGCCATGCTTAGGTCTTTCTTCAGTCCATGCAAGTTTCCAACGATCCAACAATGAAGCGTAAGAGTGCTCAGTTATGGTTCTGTCTTTTCCAAGGTAATCCATGAGGGTTAGTCCTTGGTAATCCCAAAAAACAGTGTCCCTCTCCTTACAAGCTGACAAAATAGTCTTTGCCTTCTTCGGTACACATTCACCAGCCTTTGTGCATTGTTGTGACTATCTGTTGTGTAATGATGGATCCATGTCTCATCAATAGTCATAAATTCTTGCGGACTGCGATTAAACAAAGGCAAGCATTGCGTTGAAATGTTGTGCCTGATGCGCTTCTAGTCGACTGTGAGCAATAGCGGACCAACTACGCACACAGGTTCTTCATAGCCCGTTCTTCGTGCAGGATATTACGCTCTTACTCGTTTGAGAGGCCTACAGTCTCAGCACTCTCAAGAATTTTTATTCGGCGGTCTTGCATTACCATACCAAGGAGTTTGTCAATATTTCCTTTGTGGTGGGTGACCTCAATTGGACGGTCGGAGCGCGCTTCGTCTTCTGCGCTTGTCCGACCACGTTTAAAGTCATTAATCCAAAAGTTAATGGTCTTCACTGAGGGTGTAGAGTGTGAACTTTGTCCATCTCTGTTTTGATTTGTACGGCGGTCCAACCCTTCAAATGAAAATATTTTAACAACGAGAAACTCGGGTTTATCCATTGTCAATCGCAATCGACACACACTGACCGATTCAGATGGCTGTGAACAATGAACTGTAAGCTGTACATTGCTGAAATTCTTTATACCATCCTAATCAAGCTTACGAACCATGAAGGCTCAAGAAAAATGTTCCATTCATTTACCAGACTTACCAAACAACCCTAGTAAAAAATAATAACCGATTATTGCACCTGAGTGGGAGGATGGGGGGCGGCGTGAGTAAGATAAACTAGATGTATTTGAAGTGTAAAATTTTAAGTTACATTCTGATCTAATTTTCCCCGTGGCCTACCTTAGCAAGAAATACAATATTTCCGTACGTTACATTAGACGATTTACTGTACAATCGTATCTGTTTATGGACGTGTTCCACTTTCCGTCCTCGCATTTGGATGCAGTACTGCATCCATCTCTGGAGTGAGTTACGAATTCTTTCAAGCTCCGCCGGATCAACTTGTATCTTGAGAAGATTGTACAAGTCGCTGCCTCGTTACTTCAACGTATCAACAGCTTGTTGCGCAGTTCACTTTTGAGGTGACTCCATACAGAAAAATCTAGAGGACTGAGATCAGGTGATGTTGGAGGACAAGGTACAGCCCTACCCAATGTATCTAGATTGGGCCTTATTGTAGCGTTAAATGTTGTCTTCCGTCCGCAGCAAAATGTGCTCCATCACACATGTAACACCTTCGTCAACCATGGACCATGAATGAAATTTTAGCTCTCTTAAATGAGAACTTGATCGTAAAGATTACACTTCAAAGACGTTTCTACTAACTAGGGCAATGTTTCATATGCAGTCAGGAGCGAATCGTAACCACAGATCCGGAATTACCTAGCCAATGGCTCGCATACGGACCCTTTATATTGGAAAGTTTTTGTTCTTACGACCGCACACTTTGCCCCGTTTCAGTTTTCGCTATTAATTATGACAAACATAGCATAATTTTTTTTGAAATACCGTTGACAGATCTGTCAGGCTACATTCAGCAAGAGTTTGAGGTTGCTACACTAATCTCTGTTCACTCATTGTACCACGAAACACATCTAAGTTAGTTAGTTAGTTTCATGTTCCATGGATCATTTGTACGATAAATCATTGTGATATGGAACGCAACACAGCACATATTAATTTGTAAATATGGACACTTGCTGAGCATTTATAATTTTTCTATATACAGATGTGAGTTACGAATTCTTATCCACCGTCTTTTCGATATTACAGTAGCAGAAATTCTTCTATGTAATGGAAAGAATTGGCAAGAAGAAACTTTTTCAGTTTGTTTTCAACTTTTACTTTATGTCTGTCAGAGATGTTACATCACTGGGTAAGTGATCAAAAAGTGTAGTTGCAGCATTTTGAACCACTTTGTTACTGATGAAAACCTGAATGTGGAATAATGAATGTCATCTTTCTTCTGGCGTTGTAATTATACCCATTATTGTTTCTTTTGAAGTGCACTGATTTATTTACAACAAACTTCAAGGAGGAATATATGTGTACTATGAAGCAATAGTTAAATTTTCTTACAGCACGTTTTCGAGCAATGAACACTTTCTTTCTTAAAGATGAGTTAACGTAGAACACTATTCCATATGACATAATTGCACGAAAAAATGCAAAATATGTCAACTTACGTATTTGTCTTTCCCCGTATTTGCAATGATTCTAAGTCCAAATGTGGCTGAGTTAAGTTGTTTTAGGAGTTCGAAAATGTGCTTTATCCAGTTTAATTTCTCATCAATATGGACATCTAAATATTTTGAAGTTTCCACTGTATTTATTACTTCCTCACTATGTTACGCTTGGCGTAATACCTGGAGACGTGCAGAAATGAATACGCTGTGCTTTTTTAAAATTGAAGGTAAGACCATTCACAGAAAACCAGTCAATGACGCTTTTATGAACGTTGTTTACCATTTTTCTGTTGGTGCCTGAGTGTTTGGATTAATTACGACGCTAGTGTCATCCGCAAAAAGAAGTAATTCTGCTTGTTGTGTATTAGATGGAAGATCGTTTACATAGATGCAGAAGAAAGATGGACGAAACACTGTGCCTTACGTGATTTCTCCCTAGTGAGAAGACTCTCCTGTGAGTGCATTGGTTGAATTACTAAGTACAATTTTCTGCATTCTTTTGGCTAGATATCACATTATCCATTGTTTGACAATACCATCAATGCCATAAAACCTCAGCTCATATAGTCAAGTGCCTTACATAGATTACAGAAAATACGAATCGCTGCTACTTTGTTATTTAATACTTGTAAACTTTACTATGTCCGTATAAACATAAGGATGCATAGCTCATAGTTACGCTATGTGATCAAAAGTATCCGGACACCTGGCTGAAAATGACTTACAAGTTCGTGACAACCTCCATCGGCAATGCTGGAATTCATTATGATACTGGCCCAAGCTTAGCCTTGATGACAGCTTCCACTCTCGCAGGCATAGTTTCAGTCAGGTTCTGGAAGGTTTCTTGGTGAATGGCAGCCTATTCTTCACGGAGTGCTGCAATGAGGAGAGGTAGCGATGTCGGTCGGTGTGGCCTGGCACGAAGTCGGCGTTCCAAAACATCCCAAAGGTGTTCTATAGGATTCAGGTCAGGACTTTGTGCAGACCAGTTCATTATAGGGATATTATTGCCATGTAACCACTCCGCCACAGGAGTGAAAGATATAATCGCCATCCCTGAACTGCTCTTCAACAATGGGAAACAAGAAGGTGCTTAAAACATCAATGCAGGCCTGTGCTGTGATAGTGCTGATAGTGCCACGCAAAAACAACAAGGGGTGTAAGCCCACTTCATGAAAAACACCACCACACCATAATACCACCGCCACCGAATTTCACTATTGGCCTTACTCACGTTGGCAGATGACGTTCACAGGCAATCCGCCATACCCAAGCCCTGCCATCGGATCACCACATTGTGTACCGTGATTCGCCACTCTACACAACGTTTTTCAACTATTCAATAGTCCAACGTTTACACTCCTTACACCAAGCGAGGCGTCGTTTGGCATTTACCGATGTGATGTGTGGCTTATGAGCAGCCGCTCGCCCATGATATCCAAGTTTTCTTACCTCCCGCCTAACTGTCATAGTACTTACAATGAATCCTGATACAGTTTGGAATTACTGTGTGATGGTCTGGATAGAGGTCTGCCTATTACACATTACAATCCTCTTCAACTAACGGCAGTCTCTGTCAGTCAACAGACGAGGTCGGCCCCTGTACGCTTTTGTGCTGTACGTGTTCCTTCACGTTTGCACTTCACTATCACATCGGAAACAGTGGACCTAGGGATGTCTAGGAGTGTGGGAATCTAACGTACAGACATATGACGCAAGTGACACACAATCACCTGACCACGTTCGAAGTCCGTGAGTTCCGCGGAGCACATCATTCTGCTCTCTCACGATGTCTAATGACTACTGAGGTCGCTGATATGGAGCACTTAGCAGCAGGTGGCAGCGCAATGCACCTAATATGAAAAAGTATGTTTTTTGGGGTGTCCGGATACTTTTGATCACATGATGTATTTAATTGGTTTCAGTATTACTTTTGGACATGTAGTGCACGTTGTGATTAGACCGAACAACTTAAATTGGAAAGAACACACAGAAAATGTTGTGGGGAAGGCTAACCAAAGGCTGCGGTTTATTGGCAGGACACTCAGAAATTGTAACAGACCTACTAAGGAGACTGCCTACACTACGCTTGTCCGTCCTCTTTTAGAATACTGCGGCACGGTGTGGGATCCTTACCAGGTAGGACTGACAGAGTACATCGAAAAAGTTCAAAGAAAGGCAGCACGTTTTGTATTATCGCAAAATATGGCAGAGAGTGTCACAGAAATGATACAGGATTTGGGCTGGAAATCATTAAAAGAAAGGCCTTTTTCGTTGTGACGGAATCTTTTCACGAAATTCCAATCACCAACTTTCTCCTCCGAATGAGAAAATATTTTGTTGACACCGACCTACACAGGGCGGGACAGCCACCACGATAAGGGAAATCAGAGCTCGTACGGAAAGGTATACGTGTTCATTCTTTCCGCGTGCTATACGAGATTGGAATAGTAGAGAATTGTGAAGGTAGTTCGATGAAACCTCTGCCAGGCACTTGAATGTGATTTGCAGCGTATCCATGTAGATGTAGATGTACACTCCTGGAAATTGAAATAAGAACACCGCGAATTCATTGTCCCAGGAAGGGGAAACTTTATTGACACATTCCTGGGGTCAGATACATCACATGATCACACTGACAGAACCACACGCACATAGACACAGGCAACAGAGCATGCACAATATCGGCACTAGTACAGTGTATATCCACCTTTCGCAACAATGCAGGCTGCTATTCTCCCATGGAGACGATCGTAGAGATGCTGGATGTAGTCCTGTGGAACGGCTTGCCATGCCATTTCCACCTGGCGCCTCAGTTGGACCAGCGTTCGTGCTGGACGTGCATACCGCGTGAGACGACGCTTCATCCAGTCCCAAACATGCTCAATGGGGGACAGATCCGGAGATCTTGCTGGCCAGGGTAGTTGACTTACACCTTCTAGAGCACGTTGGGTGGCACGGGATACATGCGGACGTGCATTGTCCTGTTGGAACAGCAAGTTCCCTTGCCGGTCTAGGAATGGTAGAACGATGGGTTCGATGACGGTTTGGATGTACCGTGCACTATTCAGTGTCCCCTCGACGATCACCAGTGGTGTACGGCCAGTGTAGGAGATCGCTCCCCACACCATGATGCCGGGTGTTGGCCCTGTGTGCCTCGGTCGTATGCAGTCCTGATTGTGGCGCTCACCTGCACGGCGCCAAACACGCATACGACCATCATTGGCACCAAGGCATAAGCGACTCTCATCGCTGAAGACGACACGTCTCCATTCGCCCCTCCATTCACGCCTGTCGCGACACCACTGGAGGCGGGCTGCACTATGTTGGGGCGTGAGCGGAAGACGGCCTAACGGTGTGCGGGACCGTAGCCCAGCTTCATGGAGACGGTTGCGAATGGTCCTCGCCGATACCCCAGGAGCAACAGTGTCCCTAATTTGCTGGGAAGTGGCGGTGCGGTCCCCTACGGCACCGCGTAGGATCCTACGGTCTTGGCGTGCATCCGTGCGTCGCTGCGGTCCGGTCCCAGGTCGACGGGCACGTGCACCTTCCGCCGACCACTGGCGACAACATCGATGTACTGCGGAGACCTCACGCCCCACGTGTTGAGCAATTCGGCGGTACGTCCACCCGGCCTCCCGCATGCCCACTATACGCCCTCGCTCAAAGTCCGTCAACTGCACATATGGTTCACGTCCACGCTGTCGCGGCATGCTACCAGTGTTAAAGACTGCGATGGAGCTCCGTATGCCACGGCAAACTGGCTGACACTGACGGCGGCGGTGCACAAATGCTGCGCAGCTAGCGCCATTCGACGGCCAACACCGCGGTTCCTGGTGTGTCCGCTGTGCCGTGCGTGTGATCATTGCTTGTACAGCCCTCTCGCAGTGTCCAGGAGTGTATATGTAGACGAAACCAATTTTTCCGGGCCTAACTGTGGGTTCCTTGATTGCTCAGGAAGAATGCTCATCAAACTATAACACATGAAATACTACTTGACTTTATTACATAAAAGAATAAAAGATTTACTTAACTGTGACACACTTCTTTGCCACACGACTGTTATATCATTTAAAACTGTCACTGACTAACAAAGCATCACTTCATGTACTTATTAACAAACTGTTAGCTTACGGTACAACATATATCATTTATGAAAGTACATTTCATCAGAAACTTTGAATCATTCATTGGTCCTACACTATGATGCTGACTTCTTCAGATGAGGTCACGAACTGGGCAGAACTCTTGCACGCTCCACACCATATTGACCTCAGCGTAAGGGCGCTGCTATGCTGAGAGGGAGACGTGGTATTTTGGAGCTCCTCGCATTGGGTGTTGCTGATTGCGGCGAGCCCTCAGTAATGTCTGTGGTATCAATTCGCGTTGCCGAATTTCGTGTGGTACCGCGATCTCTGGCCGAAACCACATGCTTCATACATTTCCTTCTCTGTTTTCTTTTTTATCCTTTCTTCGGAAGTGCAAATTGGTCGTTCTGTAGACAGAGTCAAAAGCAAAACTAAATTAGAAAAATTTGACTTCATTAACTCCATCACCCGATTCTCAGATACTGTATCTTCAATGGAACGGAAAACGAGATAGTGTTTCTCACATTTATCAAAACCGTGAAGCATCTCGGACAGAGGTGGGAGACACCCATCATTTACCAAATCAGGAAACTTTGTGAACTCTGCAACGGGACGGCTCTGTACCGAAGGTCTCTGCCAAACATTGTTATCCTTAACAGAAAGTATTTATCACCTTTTAAATTTCAACCACCACGAATAGCTTGTCAGATCCACGTTGCTGAACATTTAAGCGAGTTTGCGCCGAGACGAGGTGAAGTGACGTTCCTGTACGTATCCTCACACGAGCGAATAGCGGCGAGAACGGATGGTGGGCGTGTGCAGGCGAGTTCTATTCTTAGGGTAATGCGCGCTTGCGCCAAAGTTCACGTTTCGCTAAGCGGTGCACGGGCGCCGTGCGCCAATTCCGCCGTTTAATTGTAGCTCTGTTTAGCGCGCGCACTCGTGATTCATCGCAGCCGGTGCGGCCGCAGACGCAGAAATAACGCTGTTTTCGCACAATCGCGCCCTGTCCCCTGTTACACAAATATTTTGTTAAGCAGCCGCGACTAATGTGTTCTGTACAAACTGCGTCCGCTCCTGTTGACGTGTGCATCCAGACGTTATTTTCTAGAGCTCGGCATGACAAAAATCACGTGTTTAGTAGATGCACATGGAAATGATTAATCACATGAATCTTCCTTTAATTCTTCTCGTTAACACAGTGCCCAATGCTGTGCAGCGCAAGCTTTGGATTATAAAATCAAAGAGCGAAAGGGTATTTACTATCCGCTGATATTATGTACGCTACGACTGTTTTTAGGGTTTTGTACCTCAGTCGTTAAAAACGGAATCCTTACATATGCACTTTGTTGTCCATCTGTCTGTCCGTCTATTAACACCCCTTTTTCTCAGAAACGGGTACATACATCAAGCTGAAATTTGCGTCAAATACTGACGTCTACAGTCTCTTGGCGGCGTAAAAAATTTATGCTTGCAAGTCAATGCAATCAAAAGTACGGCCATTTATGTCACAGATCATGATAATTGCAAACTCACTCATTATAAGATGTAGATGAACTATCTACGTATATAATTAAGTGTGTAAGGACCCCCAGACGGCGTGTCCTAATCACATTTGCCCAGTTCTTCCTGCATATGAACCTACACTGTGCAGTATGTGATGTACGTCTGTATGTGAGAGACCTATAAAAGGTAAACCGTTATCAGAGGTAAGGGAAGTGGCTTCTCTGAGATCAAAAAAAGGACAACTATCGCAATGATCCACTTTCTGGTGAAGAAGAATATATTTCCGAAACGGAAATTACTGATCTAGTCGCTCTCGTTTGTGGTAACTCTGTGTTGTGGATTGAGTTGAGAGACGATACGCTATCTTTAGGTACAGCAAAAAGAAGTTACATTTTATGTGTTATTTTTTCTAAATTTGCTGTTGTTTTTGCCAAATTTGTTGCTTTGTCAAATTGGGTGTTATTTTTTCAAATTGGTTTCTATTTTTTGGTCAATTGTGTGTCAAATTTTTGCCAAATTTGGAGGTTTTTGTTGCCAAATTTCGTGTTTTTGTTTTGCTATGTTTGGAGCTTCTTGCTAAATTTGTTGCTTTTTGCCAACGTCTGCTTTTTTGCCAATATCGTGTTGTTTTTTAACAAGTTCGGTGTTTTTGCGAAATTCGTTGTTTTGCCAAAGTGGGTATTATTTTTTGCCATATTCTGTATTTTTTGACAAATTTGGAGTTGCTTTTTTGCCAAATTCCGTGATTTATCCCAAATTCAGCGTTGTTTTTCCAACTGGGTGTTGTTTCTTCCAGATTCAATTTTGTTTTTTGCCAAATTCTAATTTTATTTTTATTTTTGCAAAATTCTGTGTCAGTTTTGTCAGATTCAATGTTATTTCCAGCCAAAGACAACTTTTTTGCCAAGTTCATTGTTGCTGTTCTGCCAAATCCATTTTTGCAAATCCAATGTTTTTGCCAAATCCGTTGCTTTGGTTGCCGAATTCGACATCTCTTTTTTTTTCAAACGCGATGATATTCTCTTCGTCGCTTCAATGTTCGTTAAGCAGGAAATGAACTTTCATTTTCATATTATATGTAAACCTGAGCCTTGAGAAGACTAGAAGTCAAAATAGTTTTAACATTCAATAAATATTAATTACGAATATTAATAAACAGCCATCCTCAGATGTATAAAATTGTTATACGGCAGAACGGCAAATTTCGCGCTGTCTCTTAAAAATCACCGATTTCGCACTATTTTGCCGAAAAGCGCTAATTGCGCGTTATTTTTCGAGTTTCGGTTTTCATGAAAATTTCCTGTCTCTCACTATCTGTTTTCATCTTTATGATCTCGTTGTCGACGGGAGCTTAAAAGCTAATCTGCATTTTCTCTATAATACTTTTGCGAGTGTAAAAGAAAAGATACCGAAGCCCGTTACCACCCTCCACCCTATTAAAGCATGACACAATTAAATGTACGAACTTGAGAAATGCCTTTAATTAATATTATTATTATTTATAATTATAATTGTTTAAATCAAGTGCACAAAAAAACAAGTGCACGTTTTTGCATTTACAACGCATTGCAATGCAGACAAGACGAAAGAAACGTCGCAGAATAAAAATGTTGGCACTCATCTGTTTCTTGTGGCTTCTAGATGAAAGGTGGCTCGTTGAAAGAATAATTTACGTCAGGTTTTGATGTCAGATAAGAAAACCATGTGGTTAAAATGCATTCATCTGTTGAATTTTTGCATTCAGTTCACATATAGAATTTTCGTGTTTGCGCACTGTCTTTAGAACTTCTTCATTACAGTGTAACAGCTGGAAAGATTGCAAATTCAGTAAAATATTTCTAGTAATTTTTCCACTCGTTTATGATACAAATAATAAACCGGGTGTTTTCGATGAATTGCGATGTACGAGTAACGTATTGAGAAAAACGCAAAGCAAACGATTTTGTATCAGTGTAATATTATACGCACTTATTTTTTATTTATAATCCGTATCAACGCATATAAATGTGTCAAAGTATATAAATAAACTGTCAAAACTTTACTGATCTATACAATTCGTTTTATATAAGCTGCATTACGCTGCTGTAGCAGCGGAAAAATACTCCTGCTGGAGCACAAAACAGTGAGTGTATTCCTCTTGAAAAGAATCTGACAGCTAAGTGGGGAACCAGTTGCCTCAATCCTCATTCCATCTTCCTCACCAAAAATTTCAGCAAGCGAAAATATTCGCGCTTTTTTGTGCTGAAAGAGAATAGCAGAGAGGCAGTGACATTTGAACAGGGAGGAGACAGTACCAGAGGGAAAGAAAGACAGAGGAGACAGAGATGGTAGTACAGAGAAAAAGAGTGAAAGAGAAAAAGAGACAGGTAAAGACAACAGCAGTGACAGCCAAAGAGACAGGAGACGCTGATGGTCACTGAGAGACAGAGGTAGTAAAAGATAAAGAGAGATGCATGGAGATAGGAGTGGGAGGAAAAGAGAGAAAAGACAGTGGAAATCAAAAAGAAAAATGAGTTGACACGATACCTAGGCTTGGGGGGCATGGACCCTTCTAGACCGGCGAACTTTAACACGCAGATAATGGGGAGTGTGCATTCTGGACCTACATTTTAAGCATGTGGGTACAGGCGAAAAGATAAGTTGGGCCCTTCGCCCGCCCCCTCCCCCACCCCCAGAATTTTTGTGCTATCAAGGGAAGGTGAAGGAAGACAGTGGCAGCGGCAAAAAGAGACAGTCTAGTAAAAGAGGAGACAGTGGCAGTTGCGTGGCAGAAAACTGATATGACTTACAAACCCATACGTTCGGCTTCGGGCGCTACTCAGTAATGAACTACTGCAAAATGTATTTATTCTCCATTTAATTTTTTTAAAATTGGTTTCATTAACTTTCACGTCACTTTAAAATAAAAGGCAGAGTACTTTACTGAAATGTACATTGACGAGAGGTCTGGTACCAGCAACGCTGCAATATGGAGTGTTCTGTCGCCTCTCGTTCCATGGTGTGCCCACACATTTCATTACACAGACATCAGCGCGCTCTCATGGAAACCGTCGTGACTGGTGCAATGCGGAGCATATTACAACCTACTTGCTTACGGCACTGTCAATTGCACTTTGCGAACCTTTCGTTCAGGAAATGTCATCAAAGTCTAGTTGCCTTGTCAAATTACATCCATTTTCCAAGGTTCCCAAATCTGTCAAATGCTGTTGATGCATAGTTGACCTGATACAACTTCTAATACGAGCCAGAGTGCTAAAGACCTTTCTGCTTCAACTACAGTCAACAGAAGAGTGTAAAAGAGGCGCATACGTACACATACATTCGATAACAACTTTACAAATTTTAGGCAACTTGCTCAGAAGTTCCAATCTTCCAAAGTAACATATTCGAAGTCTGAAGTATAAGTTGTTTTCAGATTTTTAATTTCTCCTTCTACATATCTTGTGACTTCATAATATTATTCATTGATAAATAAATTAATGCCTCAGCGCCCTAATGGTCAGTCACCTTTAAATATTTCCATAAAATCCAAATGTTTCATCTAAAATCTTCACTATTTCTGATCAGGTTTCTAGTTAAATGCTAGATTGTCAACAAAACATAAAATACATTCATCATGAATATATTTTCTGAATTCACATCTGCCACTTCATTTCTGGCTTCGATACGAAGTGATTTCCTCTTCTTATAGCGCACCTCTGGAAATTCAAGATCGATATTAATTGCACTGGAAACAACTTTAGATCAGGAAGAATGGCCTCCCAATTTTCGCCAAGATATTTTAAATCATTTAATAAACTCTCAAAGTGTCTTACTCCATCATCATTGGTACTATTTCTAGCTTTGTTTATGTAGTCAATTGGTACCAATAACATTACCTAATTGATGCCATGATTAAACACTTGAATAATTTCTCATAATCCAAAACATCCTGTACTACATAACGTGTTACAGCTGACAAATTTAACTAACTGAGAGTTTCAACAGCAATGACAATCTTATCCAAATGAGATGCAGTTGGTGTTGCAGCGCCAACCCGAGCACCCCAGCAGGTTTCAGACATGGAATACAAAGACCTTTCAACACACAGTTTCAGAATTTAACGTCGTTGTGGACTGCTAATGAACGGGTTATAAAGAAATTGAATCACTCCGGAAACTGTATCTGCTTTATGACAACTCTCGGCTGCATGTACTCCACAGAAGACAATGACAATCACACACAGAAAATTTTGCAAAACGATTTCACTGAAAAAAAAAATGTTTCTGAGCTCCTATATGACACCGTCTGCTATTACTTCGATTATCATAAACTTGTGTGCGGGATTCTCTGATTGGAAGTGAGTGCTTCACAAGTATTGATCGAATTAAATGTGCAATAGTAACTCTCGTTTTCTGATTAAGATTTACGAATGCTAAAAACCGCTCATTTCTTTCATATTCATCAATTTTATTCTTGAAGTAAATATAACGCAGAATTAGTGTTGTTGGACAATATTACTTGAATCAGGAGTTGCATCAACAATAATCGAATAGTACTTTTCATTTTCTCACATTTACAAGATAGCACCCCTGTCATGATGGGCACAACTAGAAATAAATTAATTTTGAGTATCACTTGACAGATGTTGCACTTGTAAACGCTTTCCAGATCTTGCCGGTCTCTGTCCTTGCTAACGTATTTTGCAAGAGCTGGATCATAGTGACACAAATCTCTAATATTACGAGGAAATTTTTCTTATTTGGATCTCCAATTTTCTGAGATGAATCTCTGCTGACTGAGTCGCTTTGACCAAAAAATAACGTTACATCAAGTCACATTAGAATACCCATATAAGTTGGTTACTCTATGGACAAACAAAGGAAGAAGATTACCGATACCTCTTTACTTCCGAGCATCAGCATGGCCAATGTACATCTTTTTTATCATTTCATTTCTTCAGTTACACGATTCTTTCAGGAGAACTATTTACAAATATCGTGTTTACCCTTGAATGTAAAATATTTTCTGTATACCCATTTTTTGTATAAAGTAACTTTTTGATGGAATCGGACATATCTTATATTTGAATGTTGTTGGCAAACCTATCGAATTATAACGACTTTCACAGCGGTTTCTGTGTCCATTTGTTGGGAAAATGTTTTCGTAGAATTTCCAACAACATTTAAAGAAAACTTATTTTCGAATACATCACACCATAGTTTTAGTGCACGATGTCTGAAGAACATATTGTGCATTCAAGATTAAACATGAATAGAATTCTATACAATTCACCTGTAGACTCCTAAAACTGAAGTGAAAAGAAAGAACTACATTGGTTATGCTGGCGCTGGGGCAAAGTTGTTTTATTTATAATATGATAAAAGGTTATTTTACACTAGCAGGTTGATTTTTGCCAACTTAGCACTTTGGGGGATCCGAACCCTTGAGAGACTTGGGCCCCCATTAGGCCTGGGCCCCAAGGATTCCCTCCCCCCATCCTCCTTTCCTCCTTCGTCGGGCCCTGCCAAACGAGAGTACACTGACAATTGTGGAAATTTTGTTAAGTCGCATCATTTCAGTTAAGACTGATCCTTGAAGAGATTTCTTGCAGCATCTCAAGTAGATGAGACGTTCGGTTGTTACTTGGCATCCATCTTAAGTGACTAATGTGGCGTAGACGACGGGGTAAAACTAAATCTGCCCTGTTATTAAGTATTTTCGTTAGAAGGATCCAACTGACGCAGAGACTGGATTAAATCTTTGAATAACACAGGTCTCCGACATAAAAATGGTTTCAAATTTATTAAGTGATTTTTAGAGTGTTTTCAACACTGATTTCTGGAAAAATAGTGAAAAATTCCATCACGTACAATTATTTCACAAACTGCTTGTCTAGTTTTAGCTTTTTTTGATATTTCACCACTCTAATGGCTCAGCAAGGTGATAGTGAAGAAGACAGAGATTGCTACGATCCTGGCACAGCCGATCCCATTCCATTCTCACACACTCAACTGAACGATTTAGTTAGAGACATTGGCCTTTCTAAAGAATCGGCAGAGGTTTTAGGATCTAGATTGAAAGATAAACATATGTTGGCTCTGGGTACATCCTTTTCTTGGTATCGATCGAGGTGACCTAGTGTTTTGCAGTTATGTTTCTGGATATGGCACGTTTCAGAATACAATATGCTCCTGATAAGTCGAGACTTTTTATTGATTCTTCAAAAAGAAGCCTTAAAGGAGTACTTCTACACAATGGCAATAAGTATGCTTCTATACCAGTCGGGCACTTGGTTCACTTAGAAAAGAATGTTACGAAAACGTTGACCTGGTTTTAAGCAAACTCGGCTATTCAGACCACAAATTGACACTATGTGGTGACTTAAAAGTAATTTCAATGCTGCTTGATCAACAAAGTGGCTATACAAAGTTCCCTTGCTTTCTCTGTGAATGGGATAGTAGAGTCAGAAAGCAACACTACATAAAAAAAACGCTTGGCCCTTGAGAAAAACCTTACAGGTAGAGGTTAAAAATGTTGAGAGGGAAAGCCTTGTGGATCCCAAAAAGGTGTTACTTCCACCACTTCACATTAAGTTGGGGCTGATGAAACAATTTGTTAAGGCATTGCCAAAAGAAGGTGAGTGTTTCAGATATCTTTGTGGACAGTTTCCTGGTTTATCCGAGGCAAAGCTAAAGGAAGGAATCTTTGTCGGACCAGACATTAGAAAACTAATGACAGATCCCAACTTTGTGAACAAAATGGAAACAGAGGAAAAGGCAGCATGGACATCTTTTAAATTAGTTGTTACCAGTTTCCTAGGAAACAAAAGAGATCCAAAAAGACAATCGTCGCGGACATGCTCGAAAACTTTAAGAAGCTGGGCTGTAACATGAGCATTAAAGTTCATATTCTCCAATCACATCTTGACTACTTCCCTGCAAACCTTGATGTAAGTGAAGAGCAGGGTGAAAGATTCCACCAAGACATCAAATAAATGGAAAGAAGATATGGAGGAAGTTGGAACGTCAACATGATAGCGGACTACTGCTGGATGATAAAAAGAGGTGAAACTTGCCTGGCAGATTAAAACTGTGTACCAGACCGAGACTAGAACTCGGAACCTTTGCCTTTCACGGGCAAGTGCTCCACCATCTGAGCTACCCAAGCACGACACAATCCCCGTCTTCACAGCTTTACTTCTGCCAATACCTCGTCTCCTACCTTCCAAACTTTACAGAAGGTTCGCAGGAGAACTTGTTAAGTTTGGAAGGTAGAAGACGAGGTACTGGTAGAAGAAGTAAAGCTGTGAGGACGGGCCGTGAGTCGTGCTTGGGTAGATCAGACGTTAGAGAACTTGCCCGCGAAAGGCAAAGGTCCCGAGTTTGAGTCTCGGTCCGGCACACAGTTTTAATCTGTCAGGAAGTTTCATATCAGCGCACACTCCGCTGCAGAGAGAAAATCTCATTCTGATAAGAAGAGACGATCCTCAACGAGTCCACAGCCGGAAAAGCAATAAAAGAAGCTTCGACAGAAAGCGAAAGCCTTATTATAAGGACTTATGAGCTTAAAGAGAAATGGAAGTGTACTGGAAATGTAGTTTAGAACATGATTAAAAATAAAATAAAATTTTATAACGTTGGGAAAAATGTGATAAATTGCTTAAATTTTGTTATTATACCCATAAATACTCCCTTTTTTGTGAGAAAACCTGACTTGATAAAAAAAATGGATTGCATTTCTGAAATCAGTACTGAAAATTACATAAAATTCAGTTATCAAATTTCAAACGACTTCCAAAAAAATATTATTTTTGCAGACCTGTGTAATCTGCACTAACATTTGAGACTGTTTACTCCTAGATGAATACATATTTTTCATCGCTTGGTAATGAAATGTCGTCTTAACTTATTGAGTTGGCTTTATGGTTAGAGTAGCGGACTCGCATTTGGTAGGAACGAGGTTTTTCTGTGGTTTTCCTAAATCACTTCAGCCGAATACCGGGATGGTTCCTGCGAGCAGACCACAACCGATTTCATTGCACATCCTTGTCCAGCTGCGACAGTGCTTCGTCTCTATTCACCATGAACTCGACGCTAACCAATATCCTTCCACCATTCATCAGTTTCACATTCCAAATCTGTCCTTGTAATTATTGGCCTAATATTATTTGACAACTAAATGTAACTATTGTTCCTGTCACTTGAATATTGTTGCTACTGTCACTGTTCGTAGTATTATTGTCACTATCCCTGTTCTCAACATTGGCACTAACAGTCTAAGGATGATATTTAATATTTTAGTTAATCTCATTACAGTTTCTACCATTTGTATTTACCAGTGTCTACCGTTATATTTCGTAGCAGAAAAATAATTTTCCAATTGTGTTTGGTTAGGCGTAAGAGCTTAAGTACGTCACATAATACTTTAAAAAAAACCATTGCGCCTTTATACGAGAGAAATGTTTGAGTCAGGTAAGAAAGTAGTTCTCTGTGACAATGACAGCTTGTTACCATTTAGAGAGCGTGCCGAGAGCAAGCAAAGTGCAGATTGCTCTAATTAGTTTCTCGGGACGCTGAAAACTCGTCAGAATAGCGAGCAGTGGTTGCTTGGCACGAGAAAATCAAGCGTTAGGAAAGAGATTGTTTTTCAAGTTACATTTTTTAGCTTCGTTGACAGGTTCGACCGCCATGTAATAACTGAACTGAAAAAGCGAAAAATTACACACATGCCAACACTACCGCGAGAGAACAAAGAAAGGGGGAAATTCAAAATTTCGAGATAGACAGTGTCAAAAGTGTGGCGAGAATACCACATTTCAGGCGTTACTTCTCACCATCAATAACGCAGTGACCGACGCCTTCACTTAAAACACCGAGAGCAGCGGCGTTTGCGTAGACAATGCGTGAAATAATGGCAAAAATCGATGTGGGACGTAAGGCGAACATATGTGATACGACAGTGCGGCGAAATCTGGCAACAACGGGCTATGGCAGCAGAAGATCGACGCGAGTCAATTTGCTAAAAGCACATCGGCTGCAGCTGCACCGCCCCTCCTGGGCTCCTGACCATAGCGGTTGGACCAGATGAGTCCCGACTTGTGTTGGTAAGACCTGATGGTAGGGTTCGAGTGTAGCGCAGATCCCACGAAAACGTGGGTCCAAGTTGTTAATAAGGCACTGTGCGAGCTGGTGGTGGCTCCATAATGTAGGAATGTGTTTACTTGAAACGTACTGAGTCCTCTGGTCCAACTGAACCGATCATTAACAAGAAATGATTATGTTCGGGTATTCGGAGACGACAAGCTGCAATTGATGGACTTTCTGCCCCCAAAAACAATAGAATTTTTGTGGATCAATGCGCCACGCCACCGGGCCACAGCTGTTTCCGATTGATTTGAAGAACATTCTGGACTACTCGATCTGGCCACCTAGATCGCCCGACATGAATGCCATCGAACAGTTGTGGGATATAATCGGGAGGTAAGTTCGTGCACAAAATTATGCACCGGCAACACTTTCGCTGTTATGGACGGTTATAGAGGAATCATGGTTCAATATTTCTGCAGTGGACTTAAAACGATTTGCCATGTCGCTGCACTACGCCGGGCAAGAGAAGATCCGACGCAAAATTAGAAGGTATGCTATGAGTTATGTCACCTCATTGTAAACAGTAAGGCTGCGAAGCTCTTACAGAAGAGTAGTCTGTAATATTTAACCGTGTGAGACGGGGAGGTGAGCCTCATCCGTGTCGATTCCGTGCGGCGGATTACTGACCACTGGTATGAATACACTCATGAGGGACGATTGTTCGCCCGAGTGGGGTGATGCACTTCCCACCTTGATAGGTTTGCAAACTCAAGACTCCAATACATTACAAAAGTAACTATAGAATGTTCCACAAAGCTATGCCAATCCTTTCCACAGCTCGCCTTATGAATCACTGGCGACGCAGTGTACAGAAATTTCTGGGGGAGTGTTTGTTTATTTTCCACATTATAGTGAATGCAGACATGAGTTGCTAACTGGAGTTATACTATCGCAAGAAAAACATATGGACAGATTCTACACAAATCTCTGCATACTGTTCGACAGTGTTAGAGAGAAAGTCGGTAAGCATGCGACATCATGCGTGCCTAATGTTTTCCAAACCGCCTCGCCAAAAAATGGGATTTTCCGTTGCTCGTTTCTCGGCTACTATTGGTGATAAAAAGGTAAGGTTAAGAGTCTGGATAGCCTTTAGCCTTTGGGCTATTTGTATGCCCAACAAAACGCTCGTCTTAGTGTCACTATCCTTCAGTAAAGAGTCTAAGTATGTACATTACTCACTACTTAGGTAAATAGAGTAACTTTGTTGGCTATTTTTGCATTTGGTGCGGCCTACGGTGGACTTGACTGACTTGTGGAGGCACTGTTAGGTAGTTCGTGGGCGGTTCCTCGGGAAACTCATCCCAGCGGACCTAAACCCTGCCGAGGATTCCAAGACGGTATTTTTTACGTCGTATTCATAAGATACCGATCTCGAACAATCTTCAAAATTTTGTTCATATCTTTATTCGTTTCCGAGGTACAGAGGTACAAAGTTTCCCTACTTGCAGACATAAAATACGCACATAAAATCCGGAAACTGGAAATTTGTGATAAGTTCCCATGGAACCAAACTGCCGTGGTCATCAGTCCCTAGGCTTACACACTACTTAATCTAACATAACTAACTTACGCTAAGGACAACCCACACACTCATGCCCGAGGGAGGACTCGAACCTTCGACGGGGGGAGCCGCGCGAACCGTGGCAAGGCGCCCAAGACCGCGGGGCTCACCTGCGCGGCTGAAATCCGGTATGAGGCGAAAACGTAGCTTATAAAGTGACGCAGCAGAGACAAATTTGCTGCAAAGTGTCTCAGTTATCACCTGGGAGCCCCATGTTGTAACACTGAACTAAATGAGTTGTTTTCTCCACATAGAATCCGGTCTGAGGTGTAAAATTAGTTTTGCATCATTTCGATTTCACTTAAGTGAATTATCTAAATTTTACTTACCAGTACATTTCTTTTCATATGAGTTACATGCCCTGCTGAAGCAGGGGAACATAGGAACAAGCTCAAAAATGCTCCTATCGGAGTGCAAAAAATTACAATGTTTCTGTTTGTTTAAAAGTAACTGACAGAAAAGTGAAGTACCAGCTACCGCATTCTACCTTCCTCGACACCTTCAAAAATTTTGGAATGTGAACTTATTCGCGCTTTTTTATGCTTGGAGAGGAGAAGACAGTGGCAGTGGCAAAGGGACGGAAAAGTTGTAAATATTGGAAGATAGAAGATAGTGGTTATGTTATAGAAAGAGCGAAGGTGACAATGGCAGTATGGGAGAAAGAGAGGGACACAGTGGCGATTTATTTTATTTATTTAATACACTCCTGGAAATGGAAAAAAGAACACATTGACACCGGTGTGTCAGACCCACCATACTTGCTCCGGACACTGCGAGAGGGCTGTACAAGCAATGATCACACACACGGCACAGCGGACACACCAGGAACCGCGGTGTTGGCCGTCGAATGGCGCTAGCTGCGCAGCATTTGTGCACCGCCGCCGTCAGTGTCAGCCAGTTTGCCGTGGCATACGGAGCTCCATCGCAGTCTTTTAACACTGGTAGCATGCCGCGACAGCGTGGACGTGAACCGTATGTGCAGTTGACGGACTTTGAGCAAGGGCGTATAGTGGGCATGCGGGAGGCCGGGTGGACGTACCGCCGAATTGCTCAACACGTGGGGCGTGAGGTCTCCACAGTACATCGATGTTGTCGCCAGTGGTCGGCGGAAGGTGCACGTGCCCGTCGACCTGGGACCGGACCGCAGCGACGCACGGATGCACGCCAAGACCGTAGGATCCTACGCAGTGCCGTAGGGGACCGCACCGCCACTTCCCAGCAAATTAGGGACACTGTTGCTCCTGGGGTATCGGCGAGGACCATTCGCAACCGTCTCCATGAAGCTGGGCTACGGTCCCGCACACCGTTAGGCCGTCTTCCGCTCACGCCCCAACATCGTGCAGCCCGCCTCCAGTGGTGTCGCGACAGGCGTGAATGGAGGGACGAATGGAGACGTGTCGTCTTCAGCGATGAGAGTCGCTTCTGCCTTGGTGCCAATGATGGTCGTATGCGTGTTTGGCGCCGTGCAGGTGAGCGCCACAATCAGGACTGCATACGACCGAGGCACACAGGGCCAACACCCGGCATCATGGTGTGGGGAGCGATCTCCTACACTGGCCGTACACCACTGGTGATCGTCGAGGGGACACTGAATAGTGCACGGTACATCCAAACCGTCATCGAACCCATCGTTCTACCATTCCTAGACCGGCAAGGGAACTTGCTGTTCCAACAGGACAATGCACGTCCGCATGTATCCCGTGCCACCCAACGTGCTCTAGAAGGTGTAAGTCAACTACCCTGGCCAGCAAGATCTCCGGATCTGTCCCCCATTGAGCATGTTTGGGACTGGATGAAGCGTCGTCTCACGCGGTCTGCACGTCCAGCACGAACGCTGGTCCAACTGAGGCGCCAGGTGGAAATGGCATGGCAAGCCGTTCCACAGGACTACATCCAGCATCTCTACGATCGTCTCCATGGGAGAATAGCAGCCTGCATTGCTGCGAAAGGTGGATATACACTGTACTAGTGCCGACATTGTGCATGCTCTGTTGCCTGTGTCTATGTGCCTGTGGTTCTGTCAGTGTGATCATGTGATGTATCTGACCCCAGGAATGTGTCAATAAAGTTTCCCCTTCCTGGGACAATGAATTCACGGTGTTCTTATTTCAATTTCCAGGAGTGTAGTATGGCTAGGGCCCCCGGTTGTGCAGACCGTTCGCCGGGTGCCGGACTTTCAATCTGACGCCACTTCGGCGACCTGCAGTCGTTGAGGATGATAGGATGATTATGAGGACAGCACAACACCCAGTCCCTGGGCGGAGAAAATTCCACCACCCAGCCGGGAATCGAGCCCGGGCCCCGAGGACTGACAATCCGTCACGCTCACCATTCAGCTACCGGGGACGAACACAGTGGCGATGCAACATAGTGATTAGTGATAGAACAGTGTTAGGAAAAGAGTAAAGGAGACAGTAAAAGGGCCGTCCGCTGTGGCCGAGCGGTTCTTGGCGCTTCAGTCCGGAACCACGCTGCTGCTACGGTCGAAGGTTCGAATGCTGCCTCGGGCACGAGTGTGTGTGATGTCCTTAGGTAGGTTAGGTCTAAGTATTCCTAGTCTAGGGGACTGATGACCTCAGATGTTAAGTCCCATAGTGCTTAGAGCCATTTGAACCATTTTTTGGACAGTACAAGGGGAGGGAGGATAGGAACAAAGAGAAAGAGGTCGAGAGCCAGTGATAATGAGAGACAGAGTATGTGGCAGTGACAAGGAAGAAGAGAGAGATAGTGATAGTGAGAAGAGACAGCAGCAGTAGGTAGGAAGGAAGAGATTTAGCAGTAAGGGAGAGCAATTGGGAAACCTTGAGAGCGAGAGGTGACTGTAGCAACAGGACAGAACTAAGGAGACTGTGGCTGTGACACAGGAGACAATGACAGAGAGACGCAAAGAGATAATGACAGTGAGTTGGGCTGACTAAGTGAGTGAGAAAGGGCAACTGCGAGTGGTTGGGTATGAGCGGCTTATGGCAACGGACTGGTGGGTGTGAGTGAGTTACAATTAGGGGAGCTTGTGGGAGTTTGATGTGTGTTGCATTAAAAAAGAAAAGCACGGATATGTTCGTAAGCCAAAATTGTTGGGAAAATTTTTGAAGGTGCTGAGGAAATTAGAATGAGGCAGCTGGTGACTCACTTTCCAGTCAGAGTTTTTTAAATATACGGGAAAATGTTCGCATTTTTTGTGGCTCGACTGGAGAATTTTCCCCCTGGTTGATTATTAGTCATCCTGTTTGGCAGCTGCAGCGTTCTTCCGAGAAAGGCAACTTCCCCCACCCCGACCACTGCTCGTTTTTCAGTTTGGGTTGTTTGGGGGAGGAGACCAGACAGCGAGGCCATCGGTCTCATCGGATTATGGAAGGTTGGGGAAGGAAGTCGGCCGTACTCTTTCAAAGGAACTATCCCGACATTTTCCTGGAGCGATTTAGGGAAATCACGGAAAACCTAAATCAGGATGCCGCGCGGGATTAGCCGAGCGGTCTGGGGCGCTGCAATCATGGATTGTGCGGCTGGTCCCGGCGGAGGTTCGAGTCCTCCCTCGGGCATGGGTGTGTGTGTTTGTCCTTAGGATAATTTAGGTTAAGTAGTGTGTAAGCTTAGGCACTGATGACCTTAGCAGCTAAGTCCCATAAGATTTCAAACACATTTGAACATAAATCAGGATGGCCGGACGCGGGATTGAACCGTCGTCCTCCCGAATGCGACTCCAGTGTGCTAGCCACTGCGCCATCTCGCTCGGTGTTTTTCAGTTTGCAGGCAGACTATACATCCCCAGCATTTGTTGTCCTATTCTCTTACGAGAGTAGAGAAAATTTACTGAGATCATCTTTAAATAGTGGACTTATTTGCCGGCCGGAGTGGCCGAGCGGTTAAAGGCGCTACAGTCTGGAACCGCACCTAAGTTCTAGGGGACTTATGACCACAGCAGTTGAGTCCCATAGTGCTCAGAGCCATTTGAACCATTTGGACTTATTTTCAGTTTTCTAAGTGAGTGTTATTTGCAGTTGTTAATTGAATTATTATGTAAAAACCTCAACAGCGGGAGCTGTGAATTGTCTACCACACTGAAGAACCTGCCCCAAGTGCCATGTTTCCTGTTAATAAAATATAATTAATTTGTTGATGAGTAATGATCGTTTCTTCCTGGATTATCCTCGTGCATCGCAAGCACAGCAGAGCCAAGTTAGGATAGGGTACCTACCAACTAGAGTCCGGGGATCTGGCACTGCATTGTATGCACGAGAGTTCTTCAGCCGCTCGCTAAGAATCACGAGGAGTTAAATGCAGCTTTTCAGCGATGCGGTGCGGTGCATCTCCAAACAAATTTGTGACGGCGGCGGTTGCCAACATGAGAGGTGGGCCTCGTTTAACGTGTCTCTTAACAGCTAGAGCTAAGGAGCAGAAATCTGGTAGCAGCCGGATGTAGAGATCACCATGTGCAGAGTTGGCGTAGCTCAGTATGAAGTGACTTTGTGCTTCTTTCTGCCCCTTTTCGTAACAAATATACCAGCTAGGGCTGCCGCGGCTGCCAGCAAGGCGGACCTCTTCAACATTGCAACAGTTCATAAATCATTCATCCTTCTTCTGGGGAGAATGGAACGGTGCACGTGTACGTGGCACGGAAAAGACAGGCGCACAGTGGCTGGTCCGAAGAACTTTCGACTTTCGTGGCGACCCATGATGACGCCATTCGCTGGATTAGCGTTTCAGTTTTGGCTCGTACGATGTGGCCCATGTCTCATCCTGTGTTACGACACGGCATAAGAAAGCCTCTCCTTCGCGCTCATAACGCTCCAAGTGCGTCTGAGCAGCGTCGCAACGCATCTATTTCTGCCTTCCCGTCAAGTTAATATTGTTAACCCACGAATGATGGATAGATTTCCGTTTGTGGGGAAATTATAGTGTCAGTTGGCTAAGTCACGACGTTCGTGTAGCCTTTCCACCGCCTAATGAAGTGCAGATCTCTTACGTGAATAATAAGCCGCCTACTGGAGATTGATATGCGCCCTCTGACATTTACGAACTGAAATGCAATGTATGCCATAAATTCTATCTTGGTGAAACTGGAAGGATGTTTACAGCGAGCTTTAGCGAGCAATTGTTAACCAAAAAAAGATCAAATAAAGCAGCAAGATGTATGAAACAGGCGAAATACCCTCAGACTTCAAGAAGAATATAATAATTCCAATCCCAAAGAAAGCAGGTGTTGACAGATGTGAAAATTACCGAACTATCAGTGTAATAAGTCACAGCTGCAAAATACTAACACGAATTCTTTACAGACGAATGGAAAAACTGGTAGAAGCCGACCTTGGGAAAGATCAGTTTGGATTCCGTAGAAAGGTTGGAACACGTTAGGCAATACTGACCGTACGACTTATCTTAGAAGACAGATTAAGGAAAGGCAAACCTACGTTTGTAGCATTTGTAGACTTAGAGAAAGCTTTTGACAATGCTGACTAGAACACTCTCTTTCAAATTCTGAAGGTGGCAGGGATAAAATGCAGAGATCGAAAAGCTATTTACAATTTGTTCAGAAACCAGATGGCAGTTATAACAGTCGAGGGGCGCGAAAGGGAAGCAGTGGTTGAGAAGGGAGTGAGACAAGTTTGTAGCTTATCCCCGATGTTACTCAATCTGTAGACTGAGCAAGCAGTATTGTGTTGTATTGTATTGCATGGAACTGGGGACCTAGAAACGACGGAGAGGCTTCGTCCCCGCCGTAGCCCTCAGTGATACACAACCCCAAAACAGGCTTCAGCAGGGTACTCAACCCATCGCCACCCCACACCGAACCCAGGTTTATTGTGTGGTTCGGCCCCCAGTGGACCCCCATGGGAACGTCTCACACTAGACGAGTGTAACCCCAAATGTTTTCGTGGTAGAGTAATTATTGTGTACGCGTACGAGGAGAAAGTGTTTGCACAACAATCGCCGACATAGTGTAGCTGAGGCGGAATAAGGGGAACCAGCCCACATTGTCCGAGGCAGATGGAAAACGGCCTTAAAAGCCCTCCACAGACTGGCCGGCACACCGGACCTCGACACTAATCCGCCGGGCGGATTCGTGCCGGGGACCGGCACGCCTTCCCGCCCGGAGAGCAGTGTGTTAGACTGCACGGCTAACCGGGCGGGTCGAGCAAGCAGTAAAGGAAACAAAAGAAAAATTTCGAGTAGGAATTAAAATCCATGGAGAAGAAATAAAAACTTTGAGGTTTTCCGATGACATTTTAATTCTGTCACAGACAGCAAAGGACCTGGAAGAGCCGTTGAACGGAATGGATGGTGTCTTGAAAGGAGGATATATGATGACCATCAACAAAAACAAAACGAGGATAATGGAATGTAGTCGAATTAAATCAGGTGATACTGAGAGGAGCAGATAAGGAAATGAGACACTTAAAGTAGTAGATGAGCTTTGCTACTTGGGCAGCAAAATAACTGATGATAGTTGAAGTAGAGAGGATATAAAATAATGCTGGCTCCGTCAAGGAAAGTGTTTTTGAAGAAGAGACATTTTTCGCATTGATTGTAGATTTAAGTGTCTGGACGCTTTTCTGAAAATATTTGTATGGAGAGTAGCTATGTATGGAAGTGAAAAATGGATCATAAATAGTTTAGACAACAAGAGAATAGAAGCCTTTGAAATGCGGTTCTGCAGATGAATGCTGAAGATTAGATGGGTAGATCAAGTAAATAATAAGGAGGTACTGAATAGAATTGGAGAGAAGAGGAATTTGCGGCACAACTTGACTAGAAGAAGGGATCGGTTGACAGGACACATTCTGAGGCATCAAGGGATAACCTATTGGAGGGAAGCGTGGAGGGTATACATAGCAGAGGGAGGCCAAGAGATGAATACTCTAAGCAGACTGAGAAGGACGTAGGTCGCAGTAGTTACTCGGAGATGAAGAGGCTTGCACAGGACAGAGCAACATGGAGAGCTGCATCAAACCAGTCTTTGGACTGAAGACCACAACAAGAACAATTTTGCTATAGTGATTCAAGAGGTTTTTTGTAAGCATTAAATATGCTGATTATCATATAAGTGTTTTGGGCGCCACCTATGTGGGTACTCTGCAATCACTGCATGCGTGCCTCATTCCATTGGTCGCCCGTATGGCCGCTTGACGCTCCTGCCGTGCAGTTGCGGCGGCATGTCTTTGTATTATATTTAAATACGTATACTTTTGTGAGTTTGGTCCTACCACTGAACAGTTCTGACCTGCTAGGAAGACTTTATTAAGGTATATTTCGTTCAATTTGATCATTTATTTAACATTTTATACCGCGGTTGTACGATATTATGACGGCCGTTGTGGCCGAGCGGTTCTAGGCGCTTCAGTCTGGAACCGCGCTACCGCTACGGTCGCAGGTTCGAATCCTGCCTCGGGCATGGATGTGTGTGATGTCCTTAGGTTAGTTAGGTTTAAGTAGTTCTAAGTTCTAGGGGACTGGTGACCACAGATGTTAAGTCCCATAGTGCTCAGAGCCATTTGTACGATATTACATTACTTGTTTTTGATAAGTCTGTGCGGGTTCATCCAATTCGACGCGTGCTTCATTGTAACACAGAGCCGTGTTATGGTTTTTAAAATACTGTAGAAAGAAAATGTTAAGGTCAATAACCTTTTCTTTTTCACATTTAGAATCTTGCATGCTAGGATCATACACTAAATTTTCTTATTTTGTTATCCCTGTAGATAATCTGAAGGTGCCGCACGGAGGCGTTTTTAATAAATGAATAGATTGCAACCAAGACCGTTTTTAATTAAAATATTCTGTATAAAACTGCTATACCAGAGGGCCTAATGGAATGGGAGATATTTTACATTAACATAGGGTGTGTCTACCCTCCGCCTTTACGACGTTTTGAACTCCACTGGGGACACTTTCAATGAGATGTCTGAATGACTGTGGAAGAATAGCAGCCTCAAGAGCCGAAACCACATAAGGTAATTTTGGTGTCCCCGCCCATGGATATCGGGATGGATGCATATGACCGGCCATGGGATCGCAGCGGAGTAGGACAGAAAATTGCCACGAGGGCATGCACGAGGTGTTTCATGGGTGGAGCCGCTGATCCTGGTGTTTATCTGTCATTGGTAACAGGTCTGACAAACGTAGCCATCGCTTCACACCGTGTTCCGTTTTCCATGTGCTTAGTTTATTCCGTCGCTCGTGCTCCATGCTCCTCGCTACTCAGTGTTCGGACGATCTGATTCCCTGTAGATTGGCTAGCATGTCAAGTTTCGTTCCCTTTTCCCGGGTTCAGATCCACAGACAGGTAGCCGAGCCACTGTCGGTTAGTGCACTAATATTTTGTGCCGACTTTGACGGTGTCGCGGCGTTGTCACGTCTGTGCACATGCAAAAACAGCGGTGTTGGACGCTGGGGGCTGAGGCGAAGTCGATGTTTTGGCTCATACCTCTCCAGGCTGTTCCTCTAGTGTAAGCAGAACACAGTGCTGTAAAATATTTTCATATGCTTCCGCATTTAGCATTTTCATATGTGCAATATGGAGACCACAGTCTAACAACGACGAACACTCCGCACCATAACCATCTCTTCCGTACTTCACTGTTGGGACCACAGACGATGACAGGTGAAGTTCTCCAAGCATTCACCAAACCCAAACCCTTCCTTCGGATTCCCGCAGGATAGCTATAGCGTGCTTCATAACTCGAAATCACTCGCTTCCTATCTTCCAATTTTCAGTGGCGTCGCTCTTTACACCAGTTCAGGAGGAGCTAGTCGACCCTTGTACCCAATTCTTTCCAATTCCCTGTGCACAGTCATTGCCCTACGCACAGCCAATGTGCAAGTTGGACAGGTGGTAGTGCTTTGGAACTCAGAGTAATTTCTCCTGTCGCTATAGGCGTTGCTCTGACGGGTACGTGACAATCCACTGCTGGCTGTGGTCATCCGGTAGATTATTGACTTGTTGTCTGAATCCTGGTAGTCAAGGAAGGCAGGATTCGATTACGATTGTGGACGTGGCCGTCATCAGTTACTGTTGGTTCCCTTTTGCAACTACACACGTTTATTTTAAAACGGTAATTCCAGACTCAGCAATAAATAAAGATATCACACGTTATTAATGAAGGACTAAACAACTGCGTAATTAATAGTGCTTTCAGTGCATTACAATTTACCAAATGAGCATAAAATACAGACACAGTGTAACGTTGTCGCATTAATTTGCTATGTAAGCGGTGCTGATTTTCAAGACCATAAAAGTGGGTTAAAAGCTGTGAGCTGTCTGGGGAAGTTAATCTTGCATTACTGCGCAACTGTTTCACCAGGTATCCTGTCTAGCTTACCAAATTCCCAACCAGACTAACATTAATTATAATCTTTTAATAGTCATACGACAGCCGGTGATATATATATAAAAAAGAGAATTTAAATAAAAAGAAATAAATCAGTTTATATTTGGAAATTTATTTTAACATTGATCATTGAAATTTCAGCATATTAAACGTGAGTCATAGCTAAGCTGGTGCCTTATTTAGGACTGTGAAAATGTGAGTTTGTAATCTTACGGAACACATCAAATATGGAGCCAAGATTGGGAGACAGCATACAACACTGCATTCATAAAATAACACACGAAGAACGCTGAAACATATGCAAGAGGAAATTAACCACAACCAACCGATTCAATTTTCACCCAAAGAAATTACGTTCGTAGCACAATCCTGTCCGTCATGTAATTACCACACACTGGTATACTAAATTCATACTAACTCCCTGTGAAATCTTCCCGAAGAGAGTAGCTGAGGGCTACTTTGATGATTACACCACATGCTTCACGTGGTCAACTTGGTTTACACAGAGAGTGTAACTCCACAATAAATTTCGATAATTAAAATAAATTAGATCGAAAAGCAATTTACAAAAGAAAAACCTCAAACTGGTTACAATCGTCTTACTATTAACCTGATGGGTCAAACAACTGTATAAGCACGTGGTACTGGTCTCACAAAGTACACCCCACGTGGGTTGAACATAAAGAAAAGTTGCTATATTGAAAAATATTGTCAAGACGAGACGTTATAATCTCACGCACATTCGCATTGAAGATTGATGATGTTAGTTAGAGTTACTGATCAACACGTGGTTCCACTTTACTCATAAAGTAGTGACAAAGCAACTACCGGAATATATTCTGAACTTCACACTCGAATTACACTGCGTTGCAATTTAAGTGGCCAGAGGGCAGACATTAAAAGGGACGGACAGGACCATACTAAGAATAGCAACCTCTCTGCTTTTAAAAAGCGTAGCTACCTGTTCCGACGTTGGTCCTACTGTTCTCTAGCAGGCAGGCTTGTCTGCTACCCTCAAGCATGCAACTAGAAATACATTTGCTCATTCATCCTCTCACACAGAAGGGAAGGGGGATGACAGTATCTTCTCATATACAGTATATAAAATAAAGCGGATGTAGGTTCCGTATGAGACTGTGTGACATGAATTACATATAAACTGTATTTTAAAGTGTAGTAGTGTGACAGATCGTTCTTGTTTATGTGTAAAAGTAACACGTTCCACTACTCAGTCTCCTCCCAGATAGTCAGAAACGCCACAGTAAATTTAGAAGAGGAATTTATGCCGTAAATGACAACATATTTAAGAAATTAACATGAAAGGAATCCAGCAGAGACCTTTCAACAGTAAATAACGTTTTAAAAACAAGCCAATGTGATCCCATTTAGAATTTTAAGGCAAGTAACCACAGTCACGACTGAAGGCCTTTAACGCCAAGAACGGCAATTACAAAAAAATTTAACGTACATACTGTAAAACAGTAATGCAATAGGAAGGTTAATTTAAAAAGACAGGCAACTGATCACCTAACGGGTGAGATACAATTATGGTAAACTTGGTAGCACAATCATTTAAACTTGGTGTAATGCCAAGAATGGCAATTATATAAAAAAATCTAGAAACATACGGTAAAACAGTAAATACAATAATAAAACACAAGGGTTAGTCACAGATGGTGCACCAGGAATCGACCTCTAAGTAGGTCCGGAAAAAAACAAACAAATGTTTTGCGAGTGATGAGATAAGCAGCCAAGAGTTACATTCACTTCACAAGATGGTTACTCAGACTAGTGGCACTCTAACGAATGACTAATGATAATCTTGCTGAGGTTACCCCCAGGGCAGGTAACTGGGGCGTTAGCGGCCACAAGGCAGGAAAAATACCGCTGATTGAACTTCAAAAATAGTAACAAACTGAATGCGATAAATAGTAATTAGAAGTCCAGGAAAGCTAATCAGATCCGCCTTTCCCAAGCAATCCACTCGCTGCTCTTTGCCTCGGCAACGCTACGAGCAGCAACACGAACCCAAGTCACTGGAGAATCGCAAGATCTCACAATGGTGGAGGTTTCTCTACTTGAATCAAAATGCACTCAACTTAATACTTCCATGATCCGGTTTACGACGAAGTAGTGCACCCTCGCGATCATAGGCCTTCCATCCGGCAGTCCATGTGCGCCGCCAGCGGTCCCAGCCTGTTCTCGCACTGCACGGGCCTGGCCCCTCTGCAGTCCCCAACTGAACTGCCCACTCACACGACGTCGCCCCGAAGATAGGGCCACAGTTACTACATATCGATAACCGCTGCTGCTGCCACTAGCAGACAGGCAACGCTTGCGAAACCAAGTGGCGCCAGTCAACACGAGAACAAGACAAACAACCGCAACCATGTCAACTAAACGATACGATCTGGCCTCCAACAGACTACAGAAACCTACCAACAGCACCGACGCAGGCCACAGCGTGGCTCATTGTCAGCCATTATAACTTCGACGTTCATACTTTTCTTATCACTGCTCTTTCTTCTCTTCCTTACCTTTTTTGTCGTTTACTTTTCTTGTCTGATGGAGAACTGTGCCCATTTGAGCAACAAAATTTCTAATACGTTTGATGAAAAATGCACTGTCGTGAGCAGAAGACCTGTTCGTTACCTTATAGGCATTGCGCGAGGCAACATCTGTCTGCAGTAAGATTATCGCTGAAAACTGAGATGGCTATATGTCCTATGGCAGGGATACCTGTGTTGGAGTCGGCAAATTGAGGAAATCTTCTCAAAAAAGAGAAACCCAAGGAAGCAACAATGAAGTTCAGTAGCTACGTATTTCCTGACTTTGAGCATAAGCAACTGTTCAAGAAGCATGTTGGCGGTTTGAAAGTACTGAGAAAAAATTCAAGTCCTACAATACCTCTAACAATGCCAATTCGACACACCTACAACCGACATTTTTTATTTGCTATTTTCTTTAGGTCTTTTATTTAGATACAACATAAACCAGACGTTGTATATGAATTGGCATGAATATAGTACATAATTTTCAAAATTACTGCAAATATTTTACTATAACTAAGCATTATGGTGATAAAGGAGTAAAATCCATATAAAATATTTTCATAAAGATATTAATTTGGTGGGAATTTAAGGAGAGGGGACCTGGATAAACTGACTAAACCAGAGGTTCTACAGAGTTTCAGGGAAAGCATAAGGGAACAATTCACAGCAATGGGGGAAAGAAGTACAGTAGAAGAAGAATGGGTAGCTCTGAGGGATGAAGTAGTGAGCAGCAGAGGATCAAGTAGGTAAAAAGACGAGGGCTAGTAGAAATCCTTGGGTAACAGAAGAAATATTGAATTTAATTGTTGAAAGGAGAAAATATAAAAATGCAGCAAACGAAGAAGGCAAAAAGGAATACAAACGTCTCAAAAATGAGATCGACAGGAAGTGCAAAATGGCTAAGCAGGGTTGGCTAGAGGACAAATGTAAGGATGTAGAGGCTTTTATCACTAGGGGTAAGATAGACACTGCCTACAGGAAAATTAAAGAGACCTTTGGAGAAAAGAGAACCACTTGTACGAATATCAAGAGCTCAGATGGAAACCCAGTTCTAAGCGGCGATGTACCTGAGAACAGTATTATGGAAATGGAAGAAGATGTAGATGAAGATGAAATGGGAGATACGATACTGCGTGAAGAGTTTGACAGAGCACTGAAAGACCTAAGTCGAAACAAGGCCCCGGGAATAGAAATCATTCCATTAGAACTACTGACGGCCTTGGGAGAGCCAGTCCTGACAAAACTCTACCATCTGGTGAGCAAGATGTATGAGACAGGCGAAATACCCTCAGACTTCAAGAAGAATATAGTAATTCCAATCCCAAAGAAAGCAGGTGTTGACAGATGTGAAAATTACCGAATTATCAGTTTAATAAGTCACAGCTGCAAAATACTAACACGAATGGAAAAACTGGTAGAAGCCGACCTTGGGAAAGATCAGTTTGGATTCCGTAGAAATGTTGGAACACGTGAGGCAAATTTCCCCACCATGTTATAGTTCTGGGTGGAGATTTTAATTTGCCGGATATAGACTGGGAGACTCAGACGTTCATAACGGGTGGCAGGGACAAAGAATCCAGTGAAATTTTTTTAAGTGCTTTATCTGAAAACTACCTTGAGCAGTTAAACAGAGAACCGACTCGTGGCGATAACATATTAGACCTTCTGGTGACAAACAGACCCGAACTATTTGAAAAAGTTAACGCAGAACAGGGAATCAGTGATCATAAAGCGGTTACGGCATCGATGATTTCAGCCGTAAATAGGAATATTAAAAAGGGTAGGAAGATTTTTCTGTTTAGAAAAAGTGACAAAAAGCAGATTTCAGAGTACCTGTTGGCTCAACACAAAAGTTTTGTCTCAAGTACTGATAGTGTTGAGGATCAGTGGACAAAGTTCAAAACCATCGTACAATATGCGTTAGATGAGTATGTGCCAAGCAAGATCGTAAGAGATGGAAAAGAGCCACCGTGGTTCAACAACCGAGTTAGAAAACTGCTGCGGAAGCAAAGGGAACTTCACAGCAAACATAAACATAGCCAAAGCCTTGCAGAGAAACAAAAATTACGCGAAGCGAAATGTAGTGTGAAGAGAGCTATGCGAGAGGCGTTCAATGAATTCGAAAGTAAAGTTCTATGTACTGACTTGGCAGAAAATCCTAAGAAATTTTGGTCTTATGTCAAAGCGGTAGGTGGATCAAAACAAAATGTCCAGACACTCTGTGACCAAAATGGTACTGAAACAGAGGATGACAGACTAAAGGCCGAAATACTAAATGTCTTTTTCCAAAGTTGTTTCACAGAGGAAGATTGCACTGTAGTTCCTTCTCTAGATTGTCGCACAGATGACAAAATGGTAGATATCGAAATAGACGACAGAGGGATAGAGAAACAATTAAAATCGCTCAAAAGAGGAAAGGCCTCTGGACCTGATGGGATACCAGTTCAATTTTACACAGAGTACGCGAAGGAACTTGCCCCCCTTCTTGCACCGGTGTACCGTAGGTCTCTAGAAGAGCGTAGCGTTCCAAATGATTGGAAAAGGGCACAGGTCATCCCCGTTTTCAAGAAGGGACGTCGAACAGATGTGCAGAACTATAGACCTATATCTCTAACGTCGATCAGTTGTAGAATTTTGGAACACGTATTGTGTTCGAGTATAATGACTTTTCTGGAGACTAGAAATCTACTCTGTAGGAATCAGCATGGGTTTCGAAAAAGACGGTCATGTGATACCCAGCTCGCGCTATTCGTCCACGAGACTCAGAGGGCCATAGACACGGGTTCCCAGGTAGATGCCGTGTTTCTTGACTTCCGCAAGGCGTTCGATACAGTTCCCCACAGTCGTTTATTGAACAAAGTAAGAGCATATGGACTATCAGACCAATTGTGTGATTGGATTGAGGAGTTCCTAGATAACAGGACGCAGCATGTTATTCTCAATGGAGAGAAGTCTTCCGAAGTAAGAGTAATTTCAGGTGTGCCGCAGGGGAGTGTCATAGGACCGTTGCTATTCACAATATACATAAATGACCTGGTGGATGACATCGGAAGTTCACTGAGGCTTTTTGCAGATGATGCTGTGGTGTATCGAGAGGTTGTAACAATGGAAAATTGTACTGAAATGCAGGAGGATCTGCAGCGAATTGACGCATGGTGCAGGGAATGGCAACTGAATCTCAATGTAGACAAGTGTAATGTGCTGCGAATACACAGAAAGATAGATCCTTTATCATTTAGCTACAAAATAGCAGGTCAGCAACTGGAAGCAGTTAATACCATAAATTATCTGGGAGTACGCATTAGGAGTGATTTAAAATGGAATGATCATATAATGTTGATTGTCGGTAAAGCAGATGCCAGACTGAGATTCATTGGAAGAATCCTAAGGAAATGCAATCCGAAAACAAAGGAAGTAGGTTACAGTACGCTTGTTCGCCCACTGCTTGAATACTGCTCAGCAGTGTGGGATCCGTACCAGATAGGGTTGATACAAGACATAGAGAAGATCCAACGGAGAGCAGCGCGCTTCGTTACAGGATCATTTAGTAATCGCGAAAGCGTTACGGAGATGATAGATAAACTCCAGTGGAAGAGTCTGCAGGAGAGACGCTCAGTAGCTCGGTACGGGCTTTTGTCAAAGTTTCGAGAACATACCTTCGCCGAAGAGTCAAGCAGTATATTGCTCCCTCCTACGTATATCTCGCGAAGAGACCATGAGGATAAAATCAGAGAGATTAGAGCCCACACAGAGGCATACCGACAATCCTTCTTTCCACGAACAATACGAGACTGGAATAGAAGGGAGAACCCATAGAGGTACTGAAGGTACCCTCCGCCACACACCGTCAGGTGTCTTGCGGAGTATGGATGTAGATGTAGATGTAGATGTAGACCTTACGACTTATCTTAGAAGACAGATTAAAATGCTACGTTTCTAGCATTTGTAGACTTAGGGAAAGCTTTTGACAATGTTGACTGGAATACTTTCTTTCAAATTCTAAAGGTGCCAAGGGTAAAATACAGGGAGCGAAAGGCTATTTACAATTTGTACAGAAACCAGATGGCAGTTATAAGGGTCGAGGGGCATGAAAGGGAAGCAGTGGTTGGGAAGGGGGTGAGACAGGGTTGTAGCCTCTCCCCAATGTTATTCAATCTGTATATTGAGCAAGCAGTGAAGGAAACAAAAGAAAAATTCGGAGTAGGTATTAAAATCCATGGAGAAGAAATAAAAACTTTGAGGTTCGCCGATGACATTGCAATTCTGTCAAGAACAGCAAAGGACTTGGAAGAGCAGTTGAACGGAATGGACAGTGTCTTGAAAGGAGGAAATAAGATGAACATCAACAAAAGCAAAACGGGGATAGTGGAATCTAGTCGAATTAAGTCGGGCGATGCTGAGAGAATTAGATTAGGAAATGAGACACTTAAAGTAGTAAAGGAGTTTTGCTATTTGGGGAGCAAAATAACTGATGACGGTCGAAGTAGAGAAGATATAAAATGTAGACTGACAATGGCAAGGATAGCGTTTCTGAAGAAGGGAAATTTGTTAACATCGAGTATTGATTTAAGTGTCAGGAAGTCGTTTCTGAAAGTATTCGTATGGAGCGTAGCCATGTATGGAAGTGAAACATGGACTATAAATAGTTTGGACAGGAAGAGAATAGAAGCTTTCGAAATGTGGTGCTACAGAAGAATGCTGAAGATTAGATGGGTAGATCACATAAGTAATGAGGAGGTATTGAATAGAATTGGGGAGAAGAGGAATTTGTGGCACAACTTGACTAGAAGAAGGGACCGGTTGGTAGGACATGTTCTGAGGCGTCAAGGGATCACAAATTTAGCATTGGAGGGCAGCGTGGAGGGTAAAAATCGTAGAGGGAGACCAAGAGATCAATACACTAAGCAGATTCAGAAGGATGTAGGTTGCAGTAGGTACTGGGAGATGAAGAAACTTGCATAGGATAGGGTAGCAAGGAGAGCTGCATCAAACCAGTCTCAGGACTGAAGACCACAACAACTAACAACAACATCAATTTTTAAAAGGAAGAAAAAAATTCTGCCTACTACGCTTTGGACATGTGGCGGATAGATATACAGTATGGTCATCCGGAATCCAGAAGGCACATGCAATTGCTCTACTGTACTATGTTGCATTGCTGGATCACAAATTTTGTAGTATGTAATTCGGGACTATACTACTATTGTTGCGCCACGAATAAGTATAGGCACGGATTTGAGGAGTTATTGAAAATTTTGTACAGCTATGGCCAGAAGGTAGAAGTTAAGGGGCCAATGGAAACATTGCGTAGCAGGCACTGGCAATGTTGTTATTAAGCAAACGGTTCTGCGAGACAAGTTTACGACAGTGTTCGCACGTGAGGAAGCATAGCCTGATGGGCACAATAAACAAATGGGGAGATGGGTGTGGAGCAATTAAATGCAATAGTTGCTTCATAGGGCACTTGTAAAACCGGTACGCTACTGTTACAACAGCGCCTAGCAACCTGTCTGTGGGGGCCAAACTGTGATAGAAAAAGGTGACGATAGAATTATTAAGGAACAGTCCACATGTACCCTCCAGAGGGACTGCGTCAGAGGCGTAAGAAGAGGAGTATAAATATGGGGGCCCAGAGGCTCATGGCAGGCACTCATGTCGCCATTCTTCCTCCTCCTGGAATTGAAATGACAGTTGTTTAAGTAGCAAGCCAACCATGACGACCATCTGGTGATGAAGTTCGGTGCCGACAGGCCCACTGAATCAACCGCCAAGCTCTGCTGCACGGACGCTTCAAGTCCGTGGTCAGGCTAGTTCAAAACTTGGAGCTGCGCTGGTGCGGGGAGCAGGGGAATGGCCAGCCTCCGCTCTCTGGGTGACATCGCCTAACGCACTACGAACTGCCGTCTGCTAGGGCGGAGCCGGGATGCACTCTCGTCGTCTTTCTGGTCCGAGGCTGTCCTCAAGTCACCGACCGAGCCTGCCTGGGCGGGTAACTGGAGCTGCTGAGGCTCTACTACGATGGCCGCGCCGGCCATGGTGGCCGAGCGGTTCTAGGCGCTACAGTCTGGAACCGCGCGACCGCTACATTCGCAGGTTCGAATCCTGTCTCGGGCATGGATGTGTGTGATGTCCTTAGGTTAGTTAGGTTTAAGTAGTTCTAGGTTCTAGGGGACTGATGACCTCAGAAGTTAAGTCCCATAGTGCTCAGAGCCATTTGAACCTTACAATGGCCGCTGGCTGTTACCCTTCGACGCTCTACATGGCGACCACGAGAAGCGCTTGAGGGAATAGGCAGCCATCCAAAACATCGCAGTACCAACATCCTGCGGCCCCTCACTTTAGTGAACACTAACCCTTATGCAGAGATGGCAGTAGACCTTCTGTGTTGGCTATCATGCCAGTGTGGGCTTGAGGGGCTCCACCTCTTTTTTTAAGAAAAATGCGTTCCGGAGGGCAGGTGCGGGGCTCGCGGCTCGGCCGACACACACTGCCGGCCGAACCGCCCGGGCAGAGACAGAGTCGTTACGTCACGAGGACAGAGGGACCAGCTGGTGTAGCAGTTTTCTGGCACTGGCGTTTGCACTGACACATACACGTGTCGAGACGCCATTATCTAGACCAGCAGAGGCACTGTGTATTCTTTGGTGGAATAAAAGTCAACGCTAAACTTGTCTGTGTATTTCTGCTCATCCTGGTGTGATTCATCCCTCTCTCCCAACCATATCTGTCAGTCATCCTGGTGCATTACGATCCCTGAGGATTTGATCGTTTCGCTTCCCACTACAAAGAGTTGTGTTGGAAAAGGCTCGTCCACGTCCACATTGCGGCTGGGTGAGAGAGTTGGTTTTGGTGTGTGGTGAGTGAGGCAGTAGCACTTGACAAGGGTCCAGTGGTATCAGCTCAGTACAATGTAGTACAGTGACTCTAGTTTTATTTGTTATTTTTGATATTTACTCTTGGTGTCAGAGTTAATTGTGAGAGCTACAGTATGCGAGGTAATTTAGTGCCAGTAAGGTGCCCATTTCGTAATTTGTCTGGGAACGATTTGCCGTTTACCAGAGCTATAGCAGCTACTTATTCTGTGTGTAGGCAGATTGGTCATCTGGCTAGTAACTGTACTGCATGTAGATGGGCGTTGATTCACCAGAAGAATTAATTTGTGGCTACAGTTTTGTGTGTGTATTTGTGTGTGGAGCGGGGGGGGGGGGGGGGAGGGTTTAACGGGAGTTTGTGTTTCTTATAAACAGTTGAACTGAGAAGTACAGTACGCAAAATGGTGGAAACACGTGCTACTACTACTATTGCGGATGTAGTTGCTGCTTTAAATCAGCGAGTGCATGTGTTAACACAAGCACTGTAGCACGAAAGACAGAGAAATTTCGAACTTAATCGTGGGTTAGAAGCGGGGAAAGCAATTCAGGTTCAGCTGCAGCTGGAATCAGACGAAAGCAAGTCTTCCTGAGAGTCCCTTCTGTTCCATGTGAGACGGCAGTGGTTGCATTCTCTGGGAAGGCAAAGGAGGATTTTTATTAAGGGTGTTATGGATGCTGTGGAAGGGCATGGGTGGTAATACGAAATAAGACTGCATGCTGCTGGTATGCGTTTGTCAGGGGACGCCAAAGTATATGTTGTGTACCGTGAGACCTTGAGTAAAACACAAACATTTCAGGAGTGGGCTGCTGGACTGTGCCAGCGGTACCATAAACAAAATAGTTCGAGGTTTTTTCGGGAGAAAAATTGTCAATGCAGAGCAACGAATCTACGGAGGCGTTCTCGGACAGAATCTGTAAACTGAATCCAAGTACAGACCCAGAATGCAAAAGGTAATAGATTGTTACTGCAAGAGGCAAGAAATAGAGCATTGGACTTTTTCTGCTTGGTGTACCCGCAGAGATGTCACGGGGGGTACATATGGAAAATCCGGAGGGTTTACCTTCAGCTCTTAGGAATACAACAAATATGGAGGAGGTCGATATTGCAACATCACAGAGGATACATACGAAAAATCGGGAGGGTTTAGCGTCAGCTCTTAGGAACACAACAAATATGGAGGAGGTCGATATTGCAACAAAGCAACGAGTAGGCCACTAGGTGTTCGCTTCTGAAATTAGGTACTATAGGTGTGGTCAGACTGCAATGCGTGTGGAGCAGAGGGGGCACTGCGCATCTGATTGCAGAAGTAGGAAAGGTGGGGAGCCTGAGCAAGAGAAGCGCCTATTAAAAGCAAACAGGAATGTTTCAACCATCGGAAAACAGTTCCGATAGGCCGTAACACTGCACAAGTTAGTGCACAGATGGAATGCTGCTTAGTGGCGTTGATGAGTAGCAGAGAACAGAGATTTTTGGTAGACACAGGGAAGCATGTGTCTGTTATCAGTCTGGTGCTCATGGGAAAGAGCAGATGGGGACCACCACAGGATAAGTTATTTCAAGTTGTTGATAATAGTGTCGAATCATTGGATTTGGCAGTACTGGAGTTTCCTTTAATTTACGTCTATGGTCACAATCTTTTTGTTTAACAGATTACCGGTTTCGGTCTTTAATGACCATCATCAGATCTGTTTCATAAAAAAAGTCCTAATGTACTGCAGCCATAGTGGCATCGTCAAATGTTAAATGTGGAATCAGCACCAGCATCGTTATATATATCTGAACTATCGTTGTGGTTTGCTGTCGATTCATATAAAAACAATTCTGTCACTGAACTGATCACAGTAACACACTCTCTCCCCTACCTTTCTATTCATAACGAATTCTACTCCTATTATACCATTTTCTGCTGCTGTTGACATTACCCTATACTCATCGATCAGAAATCCTTGTCTTCTTTCCATTTCATTTCACTGACCCCCTACTATATCAAGACTGAGCCTTTGCATTTCTCTTTTCAGATTTTCTAGCTTCCCTACCACGTTCAAGCTTCTGACATTCCACGCCCCGACTCGTAAAGCGTTATCCTTTCCTTGGTTATTCAATCTTTTTCTAATGTTCACCTCCCCTTTGGCAATCCCATCTCGGAGATCCGAATGGAGAACTATTGTGGAATCTTTTGCCAATGGAGAGGTCATCATGACACTTTTTCAATTACAGCCCACATGCCCTGTGGATACACGTTATGCATCTTTAACGCAGCGGTATCCATTGCCTTCTGCGTCCTCATGCCGTTGATCATTGCTGATTCTTCCGCCTTTAGGGGAAGTTTCCCACCCCAAGGACAACAGCACAACAGAATGCCCTGAACTTCTGTCCGCTCCTCCGTTCTCTTTGACAAGGCCGTTGGCAGAATGACGGTGACTTCTTATGCCGGAAGTCTTCAGCCGCCAATGACGGTTATCAATCAAAGTGTAAGCGGTGGCGGGTTACGAAACGGGGACCGACGACGTTTTGATTACTGATCAAAGACGATACCCGCAGATCACGGGTGTGTTACCCGAAGAGCATAGCTATTCTCGATACTGTGGAAAATGATCTTTTGCTGCCTGTTCTTAAAGTAAGAGGTGCACCAGTCGTGAGCTACTTCCTGTATTCAAAATGGTTCAAATGGCTCTGAGCACTATGGGACTTAACTTCTGAGGTCATCAGTCCCCTAGAACTTAGAACTACTTAAACCTAACTAAGGACACCACACACATCCATGCCCGAGGCAGGATTCGAACCTGCGACCGTGGCGGTCGCGAGGCTCCAGACTGTAGCGCCTAGAACCGCTCGGCCACTCCGGCCGGCTTCCTGTATTCCATAATGGTCCAACTTCTGGAACAATATTTTGTGATCAACAGAATTAAAACGCCGTGATTAAATAGAAAAGATACATAGCGTTCGAAATCTCTTGTTTAGTCTACCCAGTACCTCAGAGAGAAAAGAGAATATAGCGTTTTCACTTGTCAAACTACTTCTAAAACCAAACTGTACATTTGACAGCAAATTATGTGAAACGAAATGATCAGTTATCATTACATGCACAGCCTTTTAAATAACTGTACCAAATACTTATGGCATAGAAATAGACCTAAATTGTCTACATTATTCCTTTCTCCCTTTTCATAAAGCGGCTTTGCTCAAAAAAATGTGAAATCTTATGGCACTTAACTGCTAAGGTCATCATTCCCTAAGCTTACACACTACTTAACCTAAATTATCCTAAGGACAAACACACACATCCATGCCCAAGGGAGGACTCGAACCTCCGCCGGGACCAGCCGCACAGTCTATGACTGCAGCGCCCAAGACCGCACGGCTAATCCCGCGCGGCGCGGCTCTGCTATTAAATACTTTAATCGTTCAGGAAACTGGCCATTCCTAAAGGAAAAAGTATAGATACAGCCAAGTACAGGGCTATCATGTGCAGTAAAATGTTCTAGTATTCTGCTAGATATTTCATCATATCCATGAGAGATCTTAGTCTTCAGTGATTTAATTATTGACTCACTCTCGCGCTTTTCGGGATAACGAAGGAGTATTTCAGATATCAGTCTCGAAAAGCCAGCCGGCCGCTGTGACCGAGCGGTTCTAGGCGCTTCAGTCCGCAGCCGTACGACTGCTACGGGCGCAGGTTCGAATCCTGCTTCGTGCATTGATGTGTGTGATGTCCTTAGGTTAATTAGGTTTAAGTAGTTCTAAGTTCTAGGGGACTGATGACCTCAGATGTTAAGTCCCATAGTGCTCAGAGCCATTTGAACCACTTTTCGAAAAGCCATTTTCCAAGAGAGTATTATGATACCCTGTAAAAACTATGTTCTTATTTAATTCACCAGCTAAGTTCAGAAAGAGACTGTTAAATAATGACTAATCAGTAACAGAAACATTTTTATTACGTAATGACTTTATATCCTCGACCTTGTGCTACTGACCAGACATTTCCTTCACGACTGACCATACGGTTTTAATTTTATCCTGTGAATTAGCTATTGTATTTGTGTACCACGTATTTTTTGCCTTCCTAATAACATTTTTAAGCACCTTACAGTACTGTTTGTAATGGGCTACTGTAGATCGACTGTAACTACTTCTAACATTTTGACATAATTCCCACTTTGTTCTGCACGATATCCTTACCCCACTTGGCAGCCATGCAGGTTGCCTTTTACTGCTAATACCCTGTTTTGAAAGTTTCAATGGAAAGCAACTTTCAAAGAGCGTGAGAAATGTGTTAAGGAAAACATTATATTTGTTCAAATGGTCCAAATGGCTCTGAGCACTATGGGACTTAACATCTGTGGTCATCAGTCCCCTAGAACTTAGAACTACTTAAACCTAACTAACCTAAGGACATCACACACATCCATGCCCGAGGCAGGATTCGAACCTGCGACCGTAGCAGTCGCGCGGTTCCAGACTGCGCGCCTAGAACCGCTAGACCACCGCGGCCGGCCATTATATTTGTCATCTTTGTTATCAGCACTATAAACATCCTGTCATCTTTGTTCCTTAAAAAGGTTTACAAAAATCTCTATTGCCGTTGGATTAGCTTTTTTATAGTTTGTAATTATAAAAAGGCATAAATGGCCTTTTCTTTTGATTGCATTGACTTAGGAGCTTAAATTTTTCACACCGCCAAGGAACCATAGACTTTAGTACCTGACATAAGTTTCAACTTGATACACATAGCTATTGCTGAGAGAAAGGTATCTTAACGGTCGGGCCAGCAGGCAGACAGACATACAGACGGATAACATACTGATCCCTTAAGGATTTCGTTTTCACCAGTTAAGGTACAGAACCCTAAGAACGAACAAAGTTAGCGGCAGATTAACGAAGAGCCGCAGGACAAAGTGAAATTGGAGAGCGTCTATTTGATACTGCAGTAAGACAGGTATAATGAAGAGAAAGAAGATTATCTGACTATATTCAAATGGGGAGCTTTGTAACGATTATATGGCTGAACTATGGTAAATAATATTTTTCTTCTTATGTTTGTTAATCGTATATGTCATGACCGTAAACGTAAACAATCGCCCATCCATTTTTGGACATTTACTTTATTTTGATTCTGCGGCCGAATGACAATCGCGTCGCCAAAGTCAGCAGTTATTTGTGTTTCTTACATCTACATCTACATGATTACTCTGCAATTCACATTTAAGTGCTTGGCAGAGGGTTCATCGAACCACAATCACACTATCTCCCTACCATTCCACTCCCGAACAGCGCGTGGGAAAAATGAACACCTAAACCTTTCTGTTTGAGCTCTGATTTCTCTTATTTTATTTTGATGATCATTCCTACCTATGTAGGTAGGGCTCAACAAAATATTTTCGCATTCGGAAGGGAAAGTTGGTAACTGAAATTTCGTAAATAGATCTCGCCGCGACGAAAAACATCTTTGCTTTATTGTCTTCCACCCCAACTCGCGTATCATATCTGCCACACTCTCTCCCCTATTACGTGAAAATACAAAACGAGCTGCCCTTTTTTGCACCCTTTCGATGTCCTCCGTCAATCCCACCTGGTAAGGATCCCTCACCGCCGGCCGGTGTGGCCGAGCGGTTCTAGGCGGTTCAGACCGGAACCGCGCGACCGCTACGGTCGCAGGCTCGAATCCTGCCTCGGGCATGGATGTGTGTGGAGTCCTTAGGTTGGTTAGGTTTAAGTAGTTCTAAGTTCTAGGGGACTGATGACCTCAGCTGTTAAGTCCCATAGTGCTCAGAGCTATTTTTTTGATGCCACACCGCGCAGCAATATTCTAACAGAGGACGAACGAGTGTAGTGTAAGCTGTCTCTTTAGTGGACTTGTTGCATCGTAGTCGGTTGTATCTTAGTCGGTAAGGGGCGTCTAACATGACGATTACCTAGACGAATGTGGAAAGGAAGCTAAAACCCACAGTAACTCACATAAATTGTAGGAAAAATCAGAAGTAAACAATGTAAGTTAGTGGATGTTACTGTTTCGTCCTACAACTGTCTGAAGTGAGAACAGAAAGACGTTACGAGACACATCACTGGAACCTGGGGGCGGTTGTATCGCAAACAGCTTCAACGGCGACAAAGAACATCCGGAAAGACGCGGGCAGAAACTGCGTCTCTGTCGGCCCGGGAGCTGGCCTCGCCAGATTTCCGCGTCTCCCAAAAAAATCGCAGACGTCAGCGTGGGTGCGACTGACAGCCGGTCTTGGCGCCGATTTTTGGCAGCCGCAGCCCGGGCAGTAGTGGCAGCTGGCAGCTGCCCGCAGCACGGAAACATTCCCTTCGAGACGAAGCGACGGCCGCCAGGATGCGGCGAGGGAAATGTGCCACTTTGTCTGTCCCGATACACAAGCCTGGGTCACTAGGGCCCGAATATCGCGCTGGAAGCGGGGGCTTAGCTGCGATAAGATAGTACTCTAGTACGTCAAATATCTTGTTTACAGCTTTCCCAGTCTCCACCATTCACACTAAAACACATCTCATAGGCGAATGACTTTGTTCGGTCCCTTGGACAGTAATTCCCTCGAATGTTTCTTTTAATTTTGTTGGTGTACATGTTAATCTCAAAAAGTGAATTACAGGGCATTCAAAAAATGACGACCATATGACTCTTTAGGGCAGCGGTGCAGTCCGCGGGCCGCATCTCCAATCAAGTCATCCTGCTGCCCGCGGTTCTCATCAGTATTTTATAATAATATGCATCCAGCAACTAACAGCCGAATGCAAACATGTTAACTAGTATTAAGAGCCTCTTTAAGAGTGTAGTTTTTCTGCTCAGTAACAAGCAAAAATACTTACAGAGAAAATAAGCTGTGCTTAATTTTGACTGACATTGGCGAATTCAACCATTAGCTACATCTACATATACAGGGTGTAAATTTTAAGTTGACTAACCAGAATAACTCGAAAAGTAAGCTTCACACGAGAAAATGTGAAGAATCCAAAGTTGATTACTTTCGACGGGGACATCTGCTGGTGCTAAAATTAGCCCGCCACCCCAGGAGCCTGGGGGTGGGGCGGGAGGCAACTTTAAAATTTCAAATGGGAACCCCCATTTTTTATTGGAGAATCAGATTCTATATGAAAAACTACATAAATTTTGTCTTAAACATTTCTTTTGATTCCTGGCAGTTGGCGCTGTAATTCAAGAAAATCCATGTTCTTATTTTTGCGTGGAAAATGGTTAAGGAGAATTAAAAAGTAGCATGTTTGGTTAGTTAGCTAGTCAGATGATTTGTTTGATAATTAAAAGTTGTGTGGCCTCATGACCACGAAACAACCAAAACTTATCCGAATCTGCGGAAAAAATTAATAATTTGGGTCAACATTTGTAAAACTCCAGTTCCTCTCTCTCAAACCCCACCCTATGGGGAGAGATTGAGAGTCTTAGTTTTAGCGAATCAAAATTTACGAAGTAAGTATTTTTTATTTATCCGTAAACATATTCCACGTAAAAATGAGAACATGGATTTTCTTGAATTACAGGGCCAACTACCAAGAGTCAAAACAAATGTGTAACACAAAATGTACGTAGTTTTTTTAATGAAGAATCGGATTCTACAATAAAAATGGGGGTTCCCATTTGAAATTTTAAAGTTGCCTCCCGCCCCACCAAATGGCTCTGAGCACTATGCGCCTTAACTTTTGAGGTCATCAGTCGCTTAGAACTTAGAACTAATTAAACCTAACTAACCTAAGGACATCACACACATCCATGCCCGAGGCAGGATTCGAACCTGCGACCGTATCGGTCGCCCGGCCCCGCCCCACCCCCACGGGGCTGGGGTGGCGGGCTGATTTTAGCACCAGCAGATGTCCCCTTCGAAAATAATCAACTTTGGATTCTACACATTTTTTCGTGTGAAGATTATTTTTCGAGTTATTCTGGTTTGTCAACTTAAAATTTACACCCTGTATACTCCTCAGACCACCGTGAGGTGCATGGCAGATGATACGTCCCATTGTACCAGTTATTAGGGTTTATTCCTGTTCCATTTACATATGGGTCACGGGAAGAATGATTGTTTGAGTGCCTCTGTGGGTACAGTGGTTATTCTAATCTTATGTGAGCGATACTTAAGGCATTGTAGTATATTCCTAGAGTCATCACTTAAGACGATTCTTGAAATATTGTTAATAGACTTTCTCGGGATAGTTTACATCCGTCTTCAAAAGTCTTCCAGTTGAGTTCCTTCAATATCTCTGTGACATTCTCCCATCGATCAAGCAAACCCATGACCATTCGCATTGCCATTCTCTGTATACTTTCAATATCCCCTGTTAGTCCTCTCTGGTACGGGTCCCACACCCTTGAGCAATATTCTATAATCGGCCATACAAGTAGTCTCCTTTGTAGACTGACTGCACTTCCCCAATATTCTTCCAATAAACCGAAGTCTGACACCTGCTTTACCCACGACTGAACCTATGTGATTATTCCATTTCATAACGCTACAAAGTGAAACACCCCTGTATTTGTGTAAGTAGGCCGGTTCCAACAGTGACTCATTGATATCACAGTCATAGGATACTACGTTTTTTCGTTTTGTGAAGTGCAAAATTTTACATTTCTGAACATTTAGAGCAAGCTGCCAATCTCTGCGCCACTTTGAAACCTTATCGAGATCTGATTCAATATTTATGCATCTTCTTTCAGACAGTATTTCATTATAGGTAACTGCTTCATTTGCAAAAAGCCTGATTTTACTATTATTAATATTGCCTGCAAAGTCATTAATATAGAACACGAGCAGGAACGGTCCCAACACACTTCCATGGCCAACACCCCGAACTTACTGAGCTAAGTTGAAATGGACGCTTAGCTCAGGAGCTAAGCAGTAAGTAGCGTGGCCACAGTGGTGTTAAGAGGCTGTGAGAGGTGGAATGTTTTCCTCTTTGTCTCCCAGTGCTGACAACTCATTGGCGTATCTGTCTCACGCCTATTAGATGTTATGGTATTAAGTTCAAACGGAACTAACATGTATTCATGTATTCGTGAATGTGCATTATAAGACGTTCGTCTTTAAATAACATCAATATTTCTACCAAGGAATATGAAATTAAATGAAGGCTATTCTTTGACATTATCAATGTGCGAGATATGCGATCTGTTGATTTAAAACATGTGTAGTTAAAGATCCTACGCCAAGATCGCGAATTTTCTTTCCTGGCTACTAATTTCGGCTGGTTACCGAGCCATCTTCAGATAAGTCTAAAATGTTGTTCAGTGAGTCACACTCATTACAAATCGACATTTTTTTTAAAAAAAGCTAAGTCACTATAGCTAAACAAAAATTCTAAAGCGAAAATCTTTGTTTGTTATGTAAACTGACAACGTTAATCAATAATCAGACGTTGTTACAGTGCCCATGTACAAACGATAGACAGCAATGATAGTTGTATCGCCCACGAGTGGATGTAAACAATATATCATGTCTAACATCCACATCAAGAACAAAGAAGAAGGAGGAAGGAAGCTCTCACATATACACTTCCTTGATCCTGTTATTGAAATTATACCGTGTCTACATCCACACGTGGGCGATGCAATTATCATTGCTGTCGATCGTTTGCACATATGTGTGGCAAAATGGATAATGTAACAACATTTGGTTAGTGCCAAGATTTTCGCTTTACGATTTCTTATTTAATTATGGCACTTAGCTCTAAATAAATATACGATGTGTAATTAGTGTCACACACTGAATAACGTTTTAGATTGATCTGGAGATGTCTCGATAATGAACCGAAACCACTAATCGGAAAAGAAATGGTTGAAATGGCTCTAAGCACTATGGGACTTAACATCTGAGGTCATCAGTCCCCTTGACTTAGAACTACTTCAACCTAACTAACCTATGGAGATCACACACATTCATGCCCAAGGCAGGATTCGAAAATGCGACCGAAGCAGCAGCGCGGTTCCGGACTCAGAAAAGAACATTTGTGATCTTGACGTAGGATTTTTATCCACACACGTTTTAAATTAAGACTGTTGTAATACAATGTAATGAGCAGAAGGAAAATGACATTCACAACATTGGGTAAACATTTGTCATCGCGTCCCATGTTCCATAACGCATTTATACAGGGTGAGTCACCTAACGTTACCGCTGGATATATTTCGTAAACCACATCAAATACTGACGAACCGATTCCACAGACCGAACGTGAGGAGAGGGGCTAGTGTAATTGTTTAATACAAACCATACAAAAATGCACGGAAGCATGTTTTTTAACACAAACCTACGTTTTTTTAAATGGAACCCCGTTAGTTTTGTTAGCACATCTGAACATATAAACAAATACGTCATCAGTGCCGTTTGTTGCATTGTAAAATGTTGATTACATCCGGAGATATTGTAACCTAAAGTTGACGCTTGAGTACCACTCCTCCGCTGTTCGATCGTGTGTATCGGAGAGCACTGCAACATACATCGCGTTTCTACAGAATGATCTGCCAACGTTGCTCGAAAATGTCCCACTAGAAACGCGTCGACGTATGTGGTACCAGAATGACGGTGCACCTGCACATTCCGCAATTAACACTAGGCTGACCCTTGACAGGATGTTCGACGGGCGTTTCATAGGACGTGGAGGACGCATAAATTGGCCAGCCCGTTCTCCTGATCTTACACCTCTGGACTTCTTTCTGTGGGGTACATTAAAGGAGAATGTGTACCGTGATTTGCCTACAACCCCAGAGGATATGAAACAACGTATTGTGGCAGCCTGCGGCGACATTACACCAGATGTACTACGGCGTGTACGACATTCATTACGCCAGAGATTGCAATTGTGTGCAGCAAATGATGGCCGCCACATTGAACATCTATTGGCTGACATGTCGGGACACTATTCCACTCCGTAATTGAAAACGGAAACCACGTGTGTACGTGTACCTCACCCCTCATGATAATGTACATGTGCGTCAGTGAAAAAGACCAATAAAAATGTGTTAGCATGTGGACGTAATGTGCTGTTCCAGTCTCTTCTGTACCTAAGGTCCATCACCGTTCCCTTTGGATCCCTACGTAATTCGGTGCTCTCCGATACACACGATCGAACAGTGGAGCTTTAAAAATCTCTTTGTAGTTCTTTAGTAACCTTTCACCCACTATTTTAGCCTATTAGTGGTTGAGTTTCCAAAAATGCTGAAACAAGTATTTTTTATTTTCTGACTGAGAAACCAGATACCATTTTTCGTAGTTCTAGCTTCAAAATTCTCTTAAGAGCCACATACCTTGGAAAAGCCTTTCATCCCATATTTAACCCCTTAGAAGTAGGATTTCGGACAATCTGTTCTTAAAGGAAGACTACGGAATAAGATCCACACCCTCTCCAAACTTCAAGTTCCTATCCATAGCGTTTTGGGCTGGTTTGTGGTGAGTCGGTGAATCAGTCTGACTCTGTCTCAGCCCCTTAGCGGTTGAATTTCCAAAGATTTAGCTTTAAAATGCTTCCACTATAAAATATTTTCATAAAATCATCCCCTATTTCACTCCCTTAGGGGGTATTTTTAATTGTATTTTTTGTTTGTATTTTTCAATAACAAAGGCAAGGAATCTCATTGACGTGAGAAGAATTGTCTTCGAATTGAGCCCCGATTTCCAGCGAAGACGTGTCTGGAGACGTTCCGGACAGTTGCGGGATACCAACCTGGCTGTCACCCGCTTTACAGTCCTACAGCTAGGAGTAATGGCCTGGGGTGCCATTTCTTTTCTTAGCAGGATCACTTTGGTTGTCGTCCGCGGCACCTTTACAGTACAGCAGTACGTCGACGATATTCTATGCCCCGTTTTCCTGCCCATCATGGTAAACCAACCTGGGCTTACATTTTAGTAATATAATGCCCGCCCAAACACGGCGAGAGTTCCCACCGCTTGTCTTCAAGCTTGCCAAACACTGCCTTGGCCAGCAAGGTCACCGAATCTTGCCCCAATTGAGAACCTTTGGAGCACTGTGGGCACGTCTCTCCAACCAGCTTGGGATTTTGAAAACCTAACGCGTCACTTGGACAGAATTTGGCACGATATCGCTTACAAGAACATTCAGTAACTATCAGTCACTGACTGGCTGGATGACTGTTTGCATAACGGCCAGAGGTGGACCAATGCATTATTGACTTGCTCAATTTATACGGCTCTTTCTCTTGAATAAATCATCCAATTTTTCTGAAATTGTAACCATTTGCCTGTACTTGTACATCACATCTACCGAATGGTGTCCCATCCGGATAACTTCTTCGTGGTATGTCGTATTTTTTTGCCTTAGAGAGTGATTAAAATAGGTGCTCAAAATGGCTGCTCCCAGCCTCGCAACATGCCTGACATTTGTGTATCATTGATGACAGCACTCGCCCAAAGATACCGGGCATGATGTGAACATCACACGCTGCATGTAGCCTCGTCACTAGGACTTCTGCTGACTCCACTGGGTTTTCGTGCATTACATTCTTCTCCCACAGAAACAAGTCCAGCAGTTGCTGTCAGGTGAATAAGGCAGCCATATTACAGGGCCACCTCGATTAATCCATCGATCCCGGTATCATTAATGGCAAGCTCTGCTGAGGGGTGTGCGTGCGTGTGTGTGTGTGTGTGTGTGTGTGTGTGTGTGTGTGTGTGTGTGTGTGCCCCATGGTGCAGGAACCACAAGTCGTATAGGTGTACATGGGCTGCAAGTGGCTAATCCAGATGTAATTCTGGCAGAATTTCGCAGATGAACGTTGTCTAGTTGGTCGCCTGTGAGTTGAGGGGAAAGCATGTAGGATTCAGTCAAGTAATCGTGGATCATGCCAGTCCATACATTGATGGTGGACTTTTCCTGATTACCTTGTTCGTGTGAGTCGTGGGGGTTAACCTCTGCCCACACACGGCAGTTGGCTGAAGGACACCTTGGCCGTGACAAAACATACGAAGCATAATATGTATAAAGCTGCAGGAGCCACTGCCCGAACTTCACATGCAAAGCAAAATCGTGAGCCAACAACGACTGTATCTTCTAAAGATGGAATTGATGTCTTCCCTCCTCATGCAGCACCCACCAAACTGCTGAGGGGGAGATTTACATTACGTGTGTCACAGTACAGATGCTTGCGACTGGTCTGCTTTGAACCTCTATAGTACAACCTTCGCTAATCGTGGTCTGTGTACGCTTCGTAAGCGACCTCTGACGCTTCTACAATCTGTGAAACCACACGTTTCACCCAGACGCTGATGGATGGCCTCAAAGGTGGAGAAGCTCGCTGATGTCTATTGCTACATCGTTGCCATAGATGTGTAATGCTGGATGCCCACTGCCTCTCGTCTCACTATAAGGGAAATATACACTACTGGCCATTAAAATTGTTACATCACGAAGATGACGTCCTACAGACGCGAAATTTAACCGACAGGAAGAAGATGCTGTGATATGCAAATGATTAGCTTTTCAGAGCATTCACACAAGGTTGGCGCCGGTGGCGACACCTACAACGTGCTGACATGAGGAAATTTTCCAACCAGTTTCTCATACACAAACAGCAGTTGACCGGCGTTGCCTGGTGATGCCTCGTGTAAGGAGGAGGAATGCGTACCATCACATTTCCGACTTTGATAAAGGTCGGATTATGGCCTATCGCGATTGCGGTTTATCGTATCGCGACATTTCTGCTCGCGTTGGTCGAGATCCAATGACTGTTAGCAGAATATTGAATCTGTGAGTCATGAGGGTAATACGGAACGCCGTGCTGGATCCCAACGGCCTCGTATCACTAGCAGTCGAGATGACAGGTATCTTATCCGCATGGCTGTAAGGGATCGTGCAGCCACGTCTCGACCCCTGAGTCAACAGATGGGGACGTTTGCAAGACAACAACCATCTGCACGAACAGTTCGACGACGTTTGCAGTAGCATGGACTATCAGCTCGGAGACCATGGCTGCGGTTACCCTTGACGCTGCATCACAGACAGGAGCGCCTGCGATGGTGTACACAACGGCGAACCTGGGTGCACGAATGGCAAAACGTCATTTTTGCGGATGAATCCAGGTTCTGTTTACAGCATCATGATGGTCACATCCGTGTTTGGCGACATCGCGATGAACGCACATTGGAAGCGTGTATTCGTCATCGCCATACTGGCGTATCACCCGGCGTGATGATATGGGGTGCCACTGGTTACACATCTCGGTCATCTTTTGTTCACATTGACGGCACTTTGAACAGTGAACGTTGCATTTCAGATGTGTTAAGACCCGTGGCTCTACCCTTCATTCGATCCCTGCGAAACCCTACATTTCAGCAGGATAATGCACGACCGCATGTTGCAGGTCCTGTACGGGCCTTTCTGGAAAATGTTCGACTGCTGCCCTGGCCAGCACATTCTCCAGACCTCTCACCAACTGAAAACGCCTGGTCAATGGTGGCCGTTCTCGCTTCCCACGCCCGGGTTCCCGGGTTCGATTCCCGGCGGGGTCAGGGATTTTCTTTGCCTCGTGATGGCTGGGTGTTGTGTGCTGTCCTTAGGTTAGTTAGGTTTAAGTAGTTCTAAGTTCTAGGGGACTGATGACCATAGATGTTAAGTCCCATAGTGCTCAGAGCCATTTGAACCGTGGTGGCCGAGCAACTGGCCCGTCACAATAAGCCAGTCACTACTCTTGATGAATTGTGGTATCGTGTTGAAGCTGCATGGGCAGCTCTGTTTGACTCAATGCCCAGGCGTATCAAGGCCGTTATTACGGCCAGAGGTGTTTGTTCGGGGTACTGATTTCTCAGGACCTAAGCACCCAAATTGCGTGAAAATGTAATCACATGTCAGTTCTAGTATAATATATTTGTCCAATGAATACCCGTATATCATCTGCATTTCTTCTTGGTGTAGCAATTTTAATGGCCAGTAGTGTATGTCACGCTGCTTGGCCCAGCTGAACGTCTCCATGACCTGGCATACTACGACTGAGCGCTGTGTTTCTGTTGCTCATATTTGTCGTTCCTCTGGTCCTTTACCTTTGTTAGCAGTCTCTACAGTGTTGGTGTGACAGGTGTGGCCACGTTAAGCGCCATCTTGATCGCTGTCAGATTGCTGTCACATAAATTACGAGACGATCTGCCTGCGATACGTTTGCATACAATGTTACGTCTACTGCCAGAGGGGAGGCCGAGCGGCAGGTGCCATCGCCTACAATCGCGATGCTCTGCAGCGTCGATTGGATAAAGTTTCTGGACATGGGTTCCTATCTCCATTTCGATCTTCAAAACCCCTCTAACTTTTCTGGAGTAATTTTGAAACACCATGCATGTGGTAAAAAAGGTATTTACACCATTATATAACACTGAAGAGCCAAAGAAACTGGTATAGCTGCCTAATATCGTGTATGCCCCCGCGAGCACGCAGAAGGCCCGCAGCACGACGTGGCATGGACTCGACTTATGTCTGAAGTAAAGCTGGGGGAACTGACATCATGAATCCTGCAGGGCTGTCCATAAATCAGTAAGAGTATCTTTTGAACAGCACATTGCAAGACATCCCACCTATACACAATAATGTTTATGTCTGGGAAGTCTGGTGGCCAGCGGAAGTGCTTAAACTCAGAAGAGTATTCCTGGAGCAACTCTGTAGCAATTCTGGACGTGTGGGGTGTTGCTTTGTCCCGCTGGAATTGCCCAAGTCCGTCGCAGTGCACAATGGACATAAATGGATGCAGATGATCAGACAGGATGCTTAAACATGTCACCTGTCAGAGTCGTAGCTTGTCGTATCAAGAGTCCCGTATCACTCCAACTGCATACGCGCCACACCATTACAGATCCTCCACCAGCTTGAATAGTCTCCTGCTGACATGCAGGGTCCATGGATTCATGAGGTTGTATCCATACCCGTACACGTCCTCCCGCTCGATACAATTTCAAACAAGACTCGTCCGACCAGGCAACATGTTTCCAGTCATCAACAGTCCAATGTTGGTGTTGACAGGCCCATGCGAGTTGTAAAGGTTTGTGTCGTACAATCATCAGGGGTATGCTTGAAGAATGAGATGGATCTCTCAAACTGCATGCATGCGAAGTTAGAGAGGAATCTTGAGGGAAAAAGAAGTAGAAAAAAGACTTGAAGCTGGACGACAGGACAGAGAGAACCGCAAAGTATAATGAACAAACTGGCAATATTAGATCCTGCTTGAAAGCCGTTGCCCAAATTCAAAAACTGGACTAAAAATTGTTAAAAAGTTGTGTGTTAAAAAGCTATAAAGGCCACTGCGTCCTCGTAGATTATTAAGTTAAAATTATTAAGTATATTGAAACAGCATTATTGGCGCTAATATTAAGTTATAGTTATAAATAAATTGCACTTTAGTTCCTGGATAAAAATGATGAAGTCTATTTAGGCTGATTTTAAACACGCTAAGATGGTAAACGATCATTTATCATTTTGACAGTCCAAAGACTGAGCGAAGTGTAAGGTGAATCAGCCTTAAAGAGTGTTTCAGGCCTCATAACAATGTCCGTAAATAGCTCAATGATGGAACTAACTGGACTCAGCTCGGCTCACTAGTGTTTAATCAATAACCAGTGGGACTCGGCTTAGCAAAGCCAACATTTAATATCGCCCAAATGAGCCTCCCGTCATCAGGAATTACAGTTGCATTCAACTTTTTTCAGCTGTACTTTCCTGTTTAGTGTCCGTAGTTTCTTCCCCTGTATTGAATGTTGTCCCGCGACAAATTATTAATTAACGTTTGCCCGCAAGGGATATCGGATCGTAGTGAAGAAATTAACATGGCGTATGTCATTTTTCTTTTCATCCATTCCTATCCCATTGCTTACTACCTTTCTTTTTGGACTGTTGGTCAAAGTAACTGAAACAGCCACAGTGTTCAAAGTAATTAGCGAACAGTCGCATTCTTTTTACATCGCTCCTTTCATGTTCCGCCTATGGCGATAGGCTGTTTCTATCGCAGCCAGTAAGTGAGGAAAGAAGCTACCGCACAAACGCAGGAAGGATGGGGCTATATTTATGCTTGGAAAAACTAATTACATATTGGCACAGTCGCTTTCATTTCCCAAAAGTTTTAAGTATTTCGATTTCTGGATAAGGAAAAGAAGCTCTATAGTTGGAAATATGTCGGTATTAGATGCAACTAAATTCCATCTATGTAGTGTTATATCAGTATTTTCATTTGGTAACGTGATTTCAAAAAGCCAGATATCTACGCAGGAGGCCCCTTACGTACTGACTGTGTAGGGTAGGGCGTAATTTCCAACATCCTTGATAACGCGCGATGTCTTACTAAAAAATGTAATATTTTTTATGTTGAGACTTTGCTGTTACAAAGAATGGCGATGTTGTTACAACGCTCAAACATATGTGGAGGTAGATTTGCGAGGAGCACTCCTCTTGCTAAGTGGTCCGAAAAATCTGTTACAGGATACATTTCCGATTCTCCGAGAATGAGACTCGGGGAAAGAGGTTAGCAATGTTGCGTGGTTGGAAAATCTCACGAATGTTTATGATCCGTTGCATGTTCTTCTTATATTCCAAATTGCTAAAAAGAGAGCCACTGTGAAAATTAAAAATTCCGCCAATGCTTGCTTTGCATGGTCTCCTCTGGCTTATGAGAAAAATTTTGTTACAAGTGTACATGTACAAATAAATTGTACACGAATGATATTCACTATAGTATTGGCTTCCCCATCAAACTTCAGGACATTGCAGAATTTGACAGGCAGAATTGCGGCCTGAAGCAGAAAACCAAGTCTGATTTGTACAGAAAGAAGAAAGTCGAGCATAAGGTTGTCGGACACTTCCGCGATTCCCCTTTCTCAGGTCAATGCGAAAAGCATGCCGGTTTGTTGCTCATCTCTGATGACATTGAGCAACCCTACAGGTCGACAAAATACATGTTCCTCCTTACTTTCTCTCAACTGACCGCACATAAGCGAGCATCATGTATTTGTTTTAGGCGTCAGAATACATTTCATAAACTGATCAACTGATGGGGTATAAGGCGGACTGATCTGCCCAACATCTGGTACATGCAGAGGTGACCATTCAGGCGAAATAGTTATACAAGTATAAGAATTTTACACGCAAGTAGAGTGTACTTTTCTTAGTGTATGCGGGATTCAAATGTCTTCTCTTTCCTATGGTGGGCTGTGAGGATGACATCACTGCTCACAGAACGACAATTACCATTTGCTGCAGTGTATCATGCCGTATGTTCAAATGACTCGAATCACAATTGAAAGATTATCATTTTCAAGGGGCTAAGCGCCAGTTTTGCATAAATTGTGTTTTTTACTTCGTTAAGTAGTATGTGAACAGGGCTTTTACACACTAAAAGGGCTGTCTCCAGTTATGGCTGGTGCAGGTGTTACGAAGGCCAGTAGATGGCGTGATAGATAACTCTTACGACTTTTTCATGCTAAATGGGGTAAGTGCAGAATGTACAGGGTAGGGAAGTGGCCTGGAGAAAAGAGTTCCAGGGTACAAAGAAACACAGCAGAGGAAAGGAAATACAGTACTAACCTGACTTTAGCAGATGCTGAAAGTGACCACGATTCATCTCATAGCAATGTTGGACCCTGGGTAGCAAGTTGCTGAAGGCGGATCGAAGCTGGACTACTGTAATTGCTGCAATCTCATCCGAACTGTTCTGCTACAATTCTTGAAAACTATGAGGGTTGTTGCGATACACTGTACACTGAGGGTCCCACACAAAGCAACCGCACAATGACAGATCAAGTGACTGGGTGGTCAGCTAGAGCCGCAACCAGACTGACCTCTGCTAACAACTCTGTCAGGTGTGAATATTGCGTAAATGTGCTCCAGGGTTCGGCCGGCTATATGGGCAGATCCTGTTGGATGTAGCATAGGTCTTTATCTCTTCCGTTAATGCTGCCCCAAATTCACGTCCAATAATACGCACGCGTTCAGGCCCTGTATTAGACGAGTTAGCAATACAGGACATGGAAATTATACACTACCGCTTGCTCCTGCCGTTTTATAGCCTGCCTCTTTCGTGTATCCATTGGCGTACAAAGCAACATGAATAACTCAGCAATGGATCAGAAAAACTGATAACACTAAAAGAAAACGTAAGCATGATTTAAGAATGAGTGGTAAACTAACTCATACACAGTGTGCATACGTACGTACATACACACAAATTATATCATACACAGTCTGGAAAAGAAATAATCGCGAAGATTAAATCAAAGAATGGGGTAGATTCTGAGGTTATCTTATTTGTTTTCTGGTTCTACGCTTCTGCTAGTGTTTACATCTGTAATTGTCATATTTATTTAACACAGCTCAGGTTAATATAAGTTTTGCATCATGGATTACAATCACCACGCCAGGGATAATAAAGATAAAAAGGACATTTTGTGAAACAGAGGGATGAGAAATGACAAGAGTGTTGAAAAAAGGGTAGCGAAGTCGAGATTTCAAAACGATCATATTCAGTGAGTTCAATTTCACAGTGAATTGTGCCAAGACTGAACAGTAAAATGATTACTAAAGGTAGAAGTACTACGAAACTGTTTGGTGGTCGGACCTGAATTCCAAGCCCCACATCACATAACTGAGTTTTTCCACAACTTGGGCAGGAACGATGCTCACTTCATTATTGAGCACTTGGTTAGTTTTGGTCCGCCCAACAACACGGAGAAATATATTATTTATTCGAGGAGAGTTACGAAGCAGGTAACAGTGCATTTCCTCAACTGATTAAGATTTATGCAAACATCGCTTCAGAAACCCGCTGAAACTATACGTCAGGAGGATATGCATCTCTCACAAGTTGTACATTCTGATGACGCTGAGTTCTAGCTCGTTACGAGGAAAGGGATCTTCCCATACAAATATGTGGATTTGGTGCAAATACTCTGCAAAACTTCACTACCTGATATATCTACATTCTCCAATAAACTTACAACCAAAGCCATAATGTATGCAGAATATCGCTATGCGATTTGTGTTTGGCAGGAATTTAATATCTCTAGCTTAGGGGAATATGCAAGACTTAATATATACGCAGATGTGCGCCTCCTTGCAGACGTATTCAAACAATTCTGGAGTATGTGCTTGGTGACGGACAGTATGGAACCTACCCACTACCGCACGACACCTGGCCTTTCGTGGGACACAATGCACACAGAACCACACGTGTCGAAATCGATCTTTTAACCGATGTCGGTATGTTACTGTTCTTTGAGTGTGGGATTCGTGCGGGACTTTGGTAACGTATTTATAGTCACACCGAAGAAAATTATCAACGAGTGGCTGAATTGCTCAGTAACACCATCGATCAAGTTACATCATATACTTAATGTTAACAATTCATACGGGTTTGCCACACAATAATTCCTGGAGGGTTCCAGTAGTTGCCTCGTTATGAAATAGATGGAATTGATTTCCCGATTGTGTTAGGTGATTCTGGTGTAGTATATCTCTTGGAGGTAGACTTGGCCTATCGTAATAGTTTACATGACAAGTGTAGCAATTTTCCAATGTGTCCAGAGCATGATTCCCACCCCAATGTGATGACAATGCTGGAGGATAAAAAGAGATATTTTATACATTATAGCAGTGTTTTTCAATCCTTCGGAATACGCGACCCCTTTCCAAGTAAAAATATTCTGGCGACCCCCAGAACCATATTAAAAGTACGTCAGCGATTTCAAATGCAACGTATTTAAATTTATTTCTATTGATACTACAATGATCGAGAAATAAAGTGCAATATGAAAAGAGGTCGTAGTCGCGCGTTTTCGGTCACTACAATAAGTTGACTGAGTACGCCAGCAAGTACAGACGTGATTATTGTCTTCGCGCTTTGCTCTGAGCGAGCTTAAAATGGACAAGTATCTTAAAAGATCTGTGCAGCCCTCCAAGTCTGGTACAAGTGGCAGTGGCGGAAGTGAATAAGAATTAAAAAAAAAAAAACAGACTTTATGACGACAGTTATCTGAAGTATGGTTTTACTGTCATGAACAATAAACCTCAATGTGTAATTTGCGGCTAATTGGTGTAATGTGAGAGTATGAAACCATCAAAGATTCTGCGTCACCTCTCAACTATGCATTCCAAGGAAGCTGATAAACCGTTGGATTTCTTCGACAGGAAACTTAAAACACTTAACCAGCAGCAAACTACTATGATCCAGCTAATAAAATAGTAATGTTATTTGTTGATTTAAAATAGTATTAATGATTATGATTTTTATTCGTTTTTCTGATTTAACAATAATTTTTATCTGATTTTAGGTATCCAACGTCAACGATAAAGCGTTACTAGCTAGCTACCGAGTCGCTAAAGCAGGGAAAACGCATACAGATGCAGCCAATCTTATTTTGCCAGCAGCGCTGGATATGGTTGAAATTTTATTAGGTAAGCAAGAGGAAAACAAGCTAAAAACATACCACTTTCTGATAATACTACTGAACGCAGAATAAACGATATGGCCAGTGTCAATCGAGCACAGTTAGTCGAAAAATTAAAGAAGAACCGACTTTTGCTTTGCAGTTTGATGAATCTACTAATGTTTCAGATTGTGCTCAATTTATAGTACTTATATTTGTGCGCTTTAAGGCAGATGAAAGTATCATGGAAGACATTTTATTTTGCAGAGCACTCCCTGCGAACACTACTGGCCACTGTTTGTATGACATGTTTTTAGAAAGCACTTGCAATTGCGAGATTGATTGGACAAAATTTATCGCCATTCGTAGTGAGGTGCTAAAGCTGTGACTGGGAGTAACAGTGGGCTCGTCGTGAAATTAAAATCAATAATGCCAGTGAATTTATTTCAGTTCCTTTATTTCTTCTGAATAAAGGAACTGAAAATAAATTTGTGGCTAGTTGCTGTCTCAACACCATCAACATTTGTCTTCAAATAACAGCCATGGCCTCCAATCATGTCATCATATGACAAAATTGCAACAATGCCAAATTTTTCGTGGACACACTGCTTTCTTCATCGACAAGCTCTGGTAGCTACGATTTTAACTTCTGATTTAAGTGATGTGCTTAAAGAGGTATTGCAACTGCTTTCTCCTGCAACCGCGACCCCCTGATCAAGGCTTTGCGACCCCCCAGGGTGTCCCGAACCACAGGTTGAAAAACACTGTATTATAGGAACCTCCAACATTGTGTCAGTTTGGGTATGGAAGTGATTAGAATCACCCATGTTATCCAGTTCAACCAGATCTCGTTACAAAATAGGCTTCGCGATCAGCTCTCTCACTCACTGCGTCCGTGCCAACGAATGACCAATTTAATGTCACATTGTTTTCGAATATTTTCCATTGTTTTTCAAAAAATTTGCTTCGTTCATACATTTATAAAAATCTTTCTTAACATTTTCACGACGCAGCCTGAGTATCACTCGGACACTGGTAACGGTCAGTGTGCGAGCGAGGCTCAGGATCTGTCCCGAAAAGGTTAAATTGACACGACACGGACAATCTTTTTCCAACGTTTTCATCTGTTTACCCCTCTTTGACGGACTATCAGACGTAAAATATGTTTCACTGCTTCTGTGTGTCATTTGAAACTATTATGGAATCGTTAAAAAACAATGCTTTTTAAGAGAAAAGATCTCATAAGAACAAAAATTGTTGTTGGTAAGGAAGTATTAGAACAAATTTCAGCTCTTAATTAATTAGACTTTCAGATTACGTATGTATATGATTAGGATATAGAGGAAAAACTTAACAAATTCATAAATATAGGCTTCACGTTAAATAAGTGCCTTAAATACTCAACACACACGGATACCTAATTGATCTTTTATAAGACGTTAGCTATTTCTAGATTACTATGTGAAAACTGATCATGTGTCAAAAGTAAACAAGCAGAAATTAGGATTTATTTAGCAGAAATAATATTTCTCAGTGTGGTAAAGTAAAAGGTTGTTATATAAGAAACTATCAGCCTCGATTGCGGTAATGAAACCAACCTTTACCTAGGTTTCAGCACAAGTAATTGAGCCTTCTTCAGAAGATGAACCTGATTCTATAATATGTCTACGAGGGCATGGTCTAGAAATAAAACTAAAATAACCACAATAGGCGTAGTCACATTTTAAAAATGCAGTACGTAGGTAATAAGTCACCACCAAGACCTACATATGTACCGCATTTTTAAAATGTGACTACGCCTATTGAGGCTGTTTTAGTTTTGTTTCTAGACCATGCCCTCGTAGACATATTATAGAATCAGGTTTATCTTCTGAAGAAGGCTCAATTACTTGGGCTGAAACCTAGGTAAAGGTTGATTTCATTACCGCAATCAACGCTGATAGTTTCTTATATATTATATTACCACGATTGCTGACTGGGCTGCAATGTTGAAAGTACTAAAAGGTTGTTCATGAGACAGAATTAAGAACGGCGACAACGGTAATGAAATACACATTTGTAGATTAGGAATCAAAGATTACTAAAACAGAATAAAATTAAATGAAAGCATAAATTGAGTGAATAGTCAAAGAATGGCCATGAAGTTTCCGAGATATAACCTGGAAGGGAGAAGAAGTCAGCAATTCTCGAGGAAACAACGTAATAGACAAACATCTAATGCTTGAAGAACAGAATAATAACTAAAAAAATAATGATGTACTTTGTAAGATATTTAGTTCAAATTACTAATAATGAGTAAGGGATGGCGAAGATATCAGCCACTGTTCACCGGTACGAACTATGGGATAAGTAGGTTAGAAGAACCAAATCATTTAAAAGTACTGACATGTCTATACATGTAAATTCTACACGGATCGTGTTTCTTGCTCCTGGACAGTAACAGTAAATATTCGTTAGTATACCTATTTTTATTAAGGGGAAGTTATTCTTTTCTACGACGTTCTACGGAACATTAGGTTACTAATCATAAAACATAAGATCCTCCCTAAAGTACCGCTATTTTTTCGTCATCATAGTTACAATTTTCCGTAACAAAGCAGAAGAATGTCAGTTTTCTTTGTATAAAGCACCATTAATCGAGAAAGAAAGAACTGTTTGTCTCTTTTATGGTCCCTGTAGCGTCAGTATATAAGTACCAGAAACGAAACAAAGATTGGGCAGCACAAATGATTCTAGTATGAAGAAAATCGTTATGATAGTCTTTACTTTCCAATTGGTCTGCTTCCGTTTTCTCTCTTCTGTCCAACAGGAAGTGCTGCGACCACAGTTTCTTTGCCACACGACCTGTAACTTTTTTACTATTACCAGACGATGTTTTCTCTTATCCACTAGTCATATTTTTCTCTCTTTGTGCTGACCCTCACCCCGTGTGTAGCCTTGTCGTCTTGTCTCGCACGATAACTCTCAGTAGCTCCATTTTGCCAGAACACACTTTTCATATTCTGTTTCCGTTAGCCCCAGATAATCTTTAAAAACAGTAACATTTCTGAACGCCGAAATTGTTTTACTGCTCATTTTTACCTCTTGGTTTTTACTTGGGAAACTGCTAATTCTGCTTGAACTTCGTGGGAATTGTAATATATCACTTTCAGTATTCCCAATTTATCCGACGCCACACAACTTATCGTTCATTACCGCAACCTGTTACACTCACAAGACGCTTAGATGGAAGATACATGCTGCACTAGGAACGTTTCTAAACCTTACTGAAAAAAGAGAGCAAATGGTCGTCTGAAATGTAACAGGGTCGCAGGATTTAGCTGCAGAAGTTCTTTACCTTTCGAAACCATTTCATAGATTATATTAGATTAGATTAATATTTGTTCCATATATCATGAATGCGACATTTCGTAATAATGTGGAACGTGTCAGTTTAACAATAGGTTTCTTTACATGCCGTAATTCAGGTTCTTTTTTTGTTGTTGTTGTAAGATTACTAATTTATATCTAAAAATTCATCTATTGGGTAGAAGGAGTTGTCACTCAGAAATATTTTTAACTTGTTTTTAAAAGTTGGTTGGCTATCTGTCAGACTTTGGAAAATGACCAAAGATTTTTGTAGCAGCATAATTCGCCCCTTTCTGTGTCAGAGCTAGATTTAATCCTAAGTAGTGAAGATCTGCCTTTCTCCTAGTACATTGCTATTGCTTTTGAATTGGGATGGGTTATTAATAACAAATTACATAAGTGAATAAGTGTATTGTTAAGATACTGTGGATATTCCTAGTTCCTTAAATAAATGTCTGAAAGATGATTTTGGCTGGGCTCCAGCTATTATTCTGATAACACGCTTTTATGCAATGGATACTTTTTCCTTAGTGACGGTTTACCGCAAAATATGATGCCATACGAAAGCAGTGAATGAAAATAGGCGTAGTAAGCTAATTTTCTTGTACGTTTATAACCAAAATCTGCAATAACCCTAACTTCACAAGTAGCTGAACTTAAATGTTTCATATCATCAGTGCGTTTCTTCCAATTCAATCTATCATCAATGGACGCATGCAAAATTTGAAATATTCTGCAGACTTCAGATCAAATTCCATATTTATTAATGGTGCCGTGCCATTTACAGCACAGATCTGTTTATACTGTGTTTTGTGAAAATTTAATGTGAGTCCTTTTAATTATTTTCTGAAAGACATTATTTACAATTTCTTCAGCTAGTTCTTGTTTGTTGGGTGTGATTACTATATTTTTATCATAAGAAGAAAGAAATAGCTTTGCATCTTCGTGAATATAGAGTGGCACATCATTAATATACGTTAAGAGCAATAAGGGATCCATGACTGAACCTCATGAGACCCCATTAGACTCCTCCTCAGTTTGAGGAATCTATTGATTTTTGCACATTATATGAACTATTTATTTCAGCCTTCTGTATTCTTCCAATTAAATATGAATGAAACCATTTCTGCACTGTCCCACTCATACCACAATACTTAAGCTTAGCATAAGATTTACACAATCAAAAGCCTTTGAGAGATCACAGAAAATCCCAATTAGTGATGTTTGGTTGTTCAGAGCATTTAATATTTGGTAGTAAAAGCATATATAGCATTTTCTCTTAAAAAGTCTTTTGGAAAACTAAACTGGCCTTCTGTTAGTACTTTATTTTTACAAGTACGTGAAGCTACTCTTGAATATATTACTTTTTCAAGACTTCTGGACAAAGCTATCAGAAGTAAGACTGGGTGGTAGTTGGTGGCATCAGGCCTCTCTCCACTTTTATACAATGCTAACAATAGAATATTTCAATGTATCAGGAAAAGTGCCCTGTTTCAATGAGCTGTTACATATGTGCCTGAGAATCCTACTTATCTGTAACAAACAAGTTTTTAGTACTCTGTTGGAGATGCCATCAATTCCTAGTGAGTTTTTACTTTTGAGTGAGTTTATTACTTTCCTAACTTCAGAAGGAGAGGTGGGTAGAAATTCAATTTTTACAAATTGCGTAGTCTCTTCCATACATAGCTTTGCCTTTTCTAATGAACATCTGGCTCCTATTTTTCCACGACATTTAAAAAATGATAGATAAATTTTGTTAGTAAACTTTTCATTTGGTTTGATGTAATAAAGTCTTCCTGTGGTCTTGGTTACCCTGTTTCCCTTTCAACTATATTCCAAACTGTTTTAATTTTATTGTCAGATCTGCTGGTCTCAGATATAATACACATTTTTTGGACTTTTTAATAACTTTCCTTAATAAAGTATAGTAGTTTTATAATATTTGACTGTTTCTGGGTCAATATTCTTTTTTGCTATAATATACATTTCCCTTTTCTGGTTACAAGATATTTTTATTACTTTCGCAAGCAATGGTTTTTTTACAATTATATTTCATGTTTTCTCAGAGAAACTGTTTTCAAAAATATTCACAAGCATATCATGAAATAAATTATAAAGTATTTGAAATTAACGTCAGGTCCCCAGCACACCTCATCCAAGTCTAATTGCTGCAAGCTTTCCCTAAAATTTGTCGTCTTTAAATTGTTAATTGAACCCCACCATTGTTGAGGACTGTTCGGCATTACTTTATGGAACTGTGTCCTATACTGTAACTATCCGTGCATCGTGATCAGAAAGACCATTCTTAATAGGATAAATATTTACTTGATTAAAATTATCGTGGTCTATGAAAATATTATCTATCAGTGTGCATGACAGATATATAAGCTACAGACTCATCTATTTGCAACACGTTTTAAGAATCAAGTGTTATCCTGAAATAAATACACGTATATTCAAGTAAACATGAACAAAACCTCCATCTTGCTCCTGATGACGAGTACGTAAGAAAAGTAAAAAACGTTGTGTCGCTGGACCAATACTGGGCGAGAGAATGCATAGGAACCATCATACAAGTGCAGTTACGAAAAACGTAAGTAATAAGCTTCCATTCGTTGACAATGGACTGGGGAAACTGCATTTTGACAAGGACAGATATATATACTGATGAAATATTCTCGCGTTTTCAGCCGGAATGACAGCGTCGACTTGAAGCATTATTTCAAAGAGTTTCCTGTTCGTCATCTTAGAAGATAACGTATATTGAAACGTTGCTTCCAGAAGACTCTGTTCGCTGGAGAGGTCTGCTTTCTCTTACAAGAGATACATTGTTTGTAGAACGCTTTTACGACTTTTATAGAAGTAATAATAATGTGTAACGTGAACTGATGGGGTTGGAATAAAAATGAACAGCGAATAAATAAAAAAATGGCTTCACTAATTATAATTTCGACTGATTCACAGGATAAAGAAATTAAAAAAGGGTAACCTCGTGATCAAGCCCTGCAGACCACACGATTATCGACCGACCGCCGCGTCATTCTCAGCTATTTACCGTCGGATGCGGTATGGAGGGGCTGGGGTCAGCACACTGCACTCGCAACCATTGTCGATATTTCGATCATGGAGCCGCTACCTCTGAATTTGGTATATGCTCAGCTGCCATCATGACGCTGAGCGCACCCTGGTCCAGCCTTCCAACCATGGAAAAATCCTCGGCGGTACAGGGAATCGAACCCTTGTCCCCGAGGTGGGAGTCTGTCACGTTGACCACTCGCGTACAGAGTTGTATGAAAATGGACGAAGTAAATGATTGGAGAAACCAGTAATGACTGGAGAAACCAATACAGTATTCAGCTGTAATGACATAGTTTTTCCCGAAAACGCCAAATTAGGATGGCCGGACTGATATTTGAATCCTAAACCATCTAGCTGAACAAGGGCCCAAGTTTCAACCTCAATTGAGAGCTATCAAGACCTGTTTGAAAAAAATAAATAAATAGAACAAGCAATCGTGCATTAAAGCAAATGGCCTACATGATTAGACTCTATGTGACGAGAGAGGAGGGTCTGAGAAGAACAAATGAAAGTTGATATTGCAGGAAAAAATTTAAGTTAATGAAATCCATTGTGCACTCGACGGTTTGCAGCATTCGTAAAGAGGGAAAATCGCGACTTGTCGAATCACACTATAGTCAGCTACAGTCCAGTTTCTGTGTTGTTTGGCCCACTGAGGACATGGTACTTCACGAACCGCTACGAGCAACGGCCTTTACCGAGGTGCCCCTCTCCAAATGCCCATCGGATGCCATTCTCTTCGCAATGTTCGCTCAGAAGCTGGTTGACATGGAACTTCATTCACCTACAGCAGGATTTCCTGTCAGACTTTAAACAGTTTATCACTGACAATGAGTGGTACCCGTCTCCGTTCCCTGTCGATTGCAACTGTCATTTACTGCGCTGATTACGTACAACCGGCTGGAACACACACTCCGCTTCACTACCTTGCCCAACGGCAGCAACGGAGGGTGGCATAAGAGCCTGATTCAAGTTCTGCGCCATCTACAGCACTCCAAAGTGACCAGCGTCAATTTTTAAGGCCGTGAAAAGCATTTCCACACCCTCTTCTCTGAATGGAACGGGTAAAAGTGAGAACAGATGTTGCCTGTTGGACAGTGACTTGCAGGGTACGGAGAGAGATATAGTAGACTACGGGCACGCTCCAGCTCCCTGTGTCCCCCTTCCGGCGCCGCCGTCTGACCCTTGACCTGCCCCAATACGACGCTATCAGCCACGGCCTTGGCTCGCTAAGCCACAAGGACACGTCTGTCGCCAAGCTCTGACGTCACCAGAACCTCCGCGGGGACGCATGTCTGGAACGCGCACTTCGCTATCGACATAGGAGCACTGAGTTCAAAATGGTTCAAATGGCTCTGAGCACTATGGGACTTAACATCTGAGGTCATCAGTCCCCTAGAACTTAGAACTAAGTAAACCTAACTAACCTAAGGACATCACACACGTCCATGCCCGAGGCAGGATTCGAACCTGTGACCGTAGCAGTCGCGCGGTTCCGGACTGAAGCGTCTAGAACCGCTCGGTCACCGCTGCCAGCGAGCACTGAGTATTGAATGATACCTTAGGCAGCAGTCGTTCTTGAAGGTATAAAGTTGGAGGTCTAATACCACAGAGAATCCTGGAAGAATTGGCGGGAGCGTAATAAAAAGCTTTCGTAGATGGAGAATACGTTGTTGGCTAATTTACTAATTATGTGAACTAAGTGCGCAAGCTTCTGCGGCCAGAGTTGCATAGCAAAGATTTTCACTGTTTAGAGCTGCTTCGTACAGTACAACTGCCGTTAAATGAAAAGTTCGGCACGCCTAAAGTGGCCTTCATTAGAGTCTGGAGTCTAGGAAGTCACTGTAATCGTTACCGAAGCGTTGGTTTTATTCGGTGACAGTTATTTTGCAGTGTCGCGAGGCAACGCACCAAGAAAACGTTTTTAATAATTTCCTATTTACACTGTCTGACAAAAAATGGCTCTGAGCACTATGGGACTTAACATCTGAGGTCATCAGTCCCCCAGAACTTAGAATTACTTAAACCTAACTAAACTAAGGACATCACACACATCTATGCCTGAGGCAGAATTCGAACCTGCGATCGTAGCGGTCGCGCGGTTCCAGACTGTAGCGCCTAGAACCGCTCGGCTACCGTTGCCGGCAATGCGTTAGTGACTTCCTCAATTTATGAAGCTGTTTTTCTCGAATAAATCATCCCATTTTTCTGAAATTATAATAATTTGTTTTTCTGTATTTGTACATCCCATCTACCTTCTTCACTTCCATTCGGATAACTCCTCCATGGTGCGCAGTTTCTTTGTCTCAGATTGTATTTTGGCACCACGCTGCAGTATTTCTTTTAAAGGTTGCAGGCACCGCTCTAGGTGGCGGCCGGATGTTACCATCTATGAATTGAAACCAAGGAGCTATACTCTCACTTGAAAGCGAAAAAACACACAACCGCTCCAAAATAAATAATTAAATAATTAAAAATATAGCTCTATCTGCCGCCTTTAATGCAGTACACATAGGAATGATGGAACGTTCACGGCACTTGGCAATAAGTACAGTGTAAATTAGGACAACTTGTCTCTGATGACTTCACAATGATCCCCCGACAAATTCTGTAAATATCGTATAAAAATCAGATCTGTCGTTGGAGATCAGAATTACTTCATCTTCGTTAGCTTGATGTCCTCCAAGGAGTTGGCGGCTGACGGGCGCGGCTCTCGCGCCAGCCCTGGCTCTCGAGCGTGAATTCCGCTGAGAACTGCGCGCTGTTCTTTTTTTAATGACGCGGAGGTCGGCTGTTGGCACTGTCTCTGCTACAAGCGCGTATATTTAACGCCAACTGGCTGTTTCGCGTGTCCGCTCACGTCACAAAACCACCACGTCGGTTCCTGACCGTCTTCAGGAGAAGGCAGTCAGACGTGCAGTTGTACACCTACTGTAAACCTCAGGCGCAACAATTTTCGTTGGATCATGTCTTAATGCTCACAAGAGCTCCAATTTTGTTACATAACTGTTTAATAAATGGGAACGCAGGCTCCTGATGAAGGTCACACGCAACGACGGCCGAACAGTGGTCCACATTATAATGTGATGCGATCATTTGAACCGTCCACTAGTCGAAGATTGGTTTGAACATCGCAGTTGTTTCTTTACTATGCATAGTCCTCTTGGTGGTGGTGTTCCCCGCCTTCCTCCGACCACTAAACCGATTTTTCCAACCAGTTGCAGGGGGAACTGCTTTTTAATATGAACTCCTAACCATGGTCCAACTAGGTTCTTTTTACATTGACAAATCGTTGCCAGAGGTGACAGGAATGATACATGACAGAAAATAAAATCCCCGCACCTGTTGGGGACAGGTCGATGAAGAGTCTGACTTTCAATTGAGTGACGAGTTAGTGTTTCGAAGAGGAAAAGTATATGCTGAGACAGAAATGAAGAGAAGCAAAAGTACCGTACCGTTTGCACACAGTTTGAACAACACACTAAAGAAAATATTTCGGAAGTCTATTATTCCGTATGGTGAAATTGGTCAGCGTTCAGCAATATTTAATCAGTAGGCACAACGTTTTCATAGCGGTTCATGTGAGCTGGTCTTCGCTAATACTGAAAGGTGGAAAGACGGAAGACCAAATATATACGTCTCTAAAAAGTTCGATTATATAGCTTGTAAAAATGTGTGAAACATTTTGAATTTCATGTCTGACTGCGTGTAAAAACCTAAATAAAAGCTGAAAGGCCTAGAACATAGCATTTTTATGATATCTGAAGAAAGGTAGAAATGGAAACGCCAGGCCTACAATTATGCAGTTAAGGTGTATATGAATACTGGATCAAGCAAGGAACAACGAATAATGTGAAAACTTACTGGCTTCTTGAAAGTAATTCTCAAAATACCAGAATTAGTCAAATTGTGGTAGATAACGCTAGGTAATTAGAAATTATCCTGGTAACTCATTATCAGCACTATAAAAACAGGTGCGCTTGAAACGTGACTAAGAGATCACATGTACGCTGTTGAAATCTGTGTGTTATAATGTTTTTTTTAAGGAATAGCGGAGTAGTATTCGTTGGGTATAGGAAGGTAGGGCAGAGAGTGAGTTACTGCGAATATCTCAGTGATAGCGTTGCTCTCATCAGAATCAACAGCAAATCAACGCCAACAGCAATAGTTCAGTTATACTGTATTTTCTAATGTAACAAGCAAAAGATGAAGAGATATGGTAAGTATGAGAAGATACTGAACAGGTAATTCCGTACGTAAAGAGAGGCGATAATCTAATAACCATGGGAGATTGGAACGCAGTTGTAGGGAAGGGAATAGAAGTCAGAGTTACGGGAGAATATGGGCTCGGTGACAGGAAAGAGACAGGAGAAAGACCAACTGAGTTCTACAAATTTCAGCTAGTAATAGAGAAAACACTATTCAAGAATCGCAAGAGGAGGTCGTATACTTGCGAAAGACCTGGAGACAAGAGAACATTCCTGTTGGATTACATCATTATCAGAAAGAGAGTCCGAAATTAGATACTGGATTGTAAGGCGTACACAGCAATAGATACAGTCTCGGATTACAACTTAGAAATTATGAACAGGCCTACGTTTAAGAGAACTGTCCGAAAGAATCAATGTGGATGGAAGAGGGATAGTGAAGAAATGAGGAATGATGCAGTGTGTTTGAAGTTCTCTAAGGCTGTAGATGCTGCGATAGCAACAGCGGGCAGTTTAGTTGAAGAGGAATGGCCATCTCTAAAAAGAGAAGTCACAAAAGTTAGACAAACAAGTGTAGTGAAAATGAAGGTAACTACGGAGAAACGTTGGGCTAATGAAGAAATATTTCAGTTGATACACAAAAGAAGAAAAACAAATATTTTCAGGAAAAGACAGAGATACAGTGATATAAGACAGTTAGGAATGAAATAATTAGTAAATGTGCGGAAGCCAAGGCGAAACGATTGCAGGAAATATGTGAAGAAATAGAAAAATAAATGATCGTCGGAAGGACTGATTCAGCATAATAGAAAAGTCAAAACTACCTTCTGTGAAATGAAAAGCAAGTGCGTGCTCTTTACAACTGCAAAGGGAATTACACTGTTAAAAGGAGATGATGTAATATAGTGCAAGGTGTTCGAAATTCTGAAAAAAGTAGGGGTAAGCTGCAGGGAAAAACGGGTAGTATACAAAATGTACAAGAACCAAGAGGGAACAGCAAGAATGGAAGAACAAGATGAAGTGCTTCGATTAATAGTGGTGTAAGACAGGAATACAGTCTTTTGCCCCTACTGTTCAGTCTATTCGTCAAAGAATCAATGACTGAAGTAAAAAAGAAAAAAATATTGAGAGCGGAATTAAAATTGAGGGTGAAAGGAGTTTTCAGTGTTAAGTCGCTGATGAAATTGCTACCCTCAGTGAACGTGATAAGAATTACGTGACCTGCTGAATGAAATGAACCGTCTAAGGACTACAGAACATGGGTCGAGAGTAATCGAAGGAAAACTAAAGTAATAAGCAGTAGGTCAAATGAGATTAACAACGAACTGAACATTCATATTTGCAACCAGGAAGAGACGAAGTGAAGGAATTCTGCTAAGTTGAAAATAAAATAACGCACTACGGTCGAAGCAAGAAGGACATAAAAAGCAGCCTAGCAAAGTCAGGGAGGGAGGTCCTGCCGAAAAGAAGTGTAATAGTCTCAGACAGAGCCCCTAATGTGAGGAAGAAATTTCTGAGGATGCACGTTTGGAGCACGGCATTTTATGAAAGCGAATCAAGGACGGTAAAATAAGAAAGAAGAAGCGTTGAGATGCGGTACTATAGAAGGAAGTTAACAATTACACGGATTGATAATACAGGGAAAGAGCAGGTTCTCCGCAGAACTGACGGAGAAAGGAAGTATGGAAAACACTGACAAGGAGAGACAGGATGGCAGGCTATGAGTTAAGGCATCAGGGTCTATCTTTCATGGTAACAGAGGGAACTGTTAGGGTAAAATTGTAGGGTCAGAACTGACTATAGCAACTGCTGCATTGTAGCTTTAAATATTATTGAAATAGTCTTTGACTTCTCATTAATTGTTCGATCATTAGAAATACGTCCTTGAGGCAGTGCGTCGAAAAATTGTGTTAACAGCGCAAATTAACCATCACTTTATGACAACACTATGAGAATACTGTTGTATCACGTAAAGCAACCTCAGATGCTAAATATTTTGCTATACAAAATCTACACTGTGAATTTAACAAACCGCAATTATAACTCTCAAAATCATTTGGAATTACGTTCAATACTTATTTAAATGTATCCTTTAGAATAACAATAGAAGTATCGCAATCAACGTCCACAGTACTCATGTTACATTGTCCACGGAAAAGTTGTTATATTAGTGATTTGTCTGTTTCTTTCTTATGTGTCTGTATTGCCATACGATAAATAAAATAAGTGTAGGGGGAGATACAAACCAGAACACTTCTAACAAATAATTGAGGAAGTATGTGCAATTGCTATTTTGAGATGAAGAGTTTGGCACAGAAGAGGATATTGTTGCGGACTGCAGCAAACCAGACAGGAGACTGATGTCTGAAGAAAAGAACAAAGAAGGGGAGGGTTGGACAGGGGGAGAATGCGATTTAGTTCTGTTGTGTATAGATCCCTATATTTGTTCTTGTGACTGAGTATCGATTATTCCATTTAGACGTATTCGTGTCGTGGGATTCAGTGCTTATTGTTCTCGATTATTTCTTAAGCACTGCAATATTCGAAGTTATTGGTGTACTATGCAGTAAGTTTGGAGTTAAAATGAATAGGTGAGGAAAAATTAAAACAATGTGCAAGGAAAGCATGCACTGCTGGTAGCCACGATAATCCATAGGAAGCAGGACAGCGTTATCTCGCTGATGGGAAGAGAGGATGGTGTGTCTGCTGAATTCGTATTCAAAGGTGACACGCAGGTACGGACCCTACCCTAGTCATATGACTGATGACTTGGCTGTAAGCTTCGACACCCACTTGCGTTCCGCCCCTGCTCACAGAGAAAAAGGTGCACATGTGCGCAGGGGAAACTGTTGTTGATGTAAGAGTTGAATGCTCATCGTGCCTCAGACATCCAGTATTCAGTATTATACTGAAGCAAGCCGCACTGGTATTAATCAGGTCCCCTCGATCAATCTGCCAATAGACCAAAATAGCTTGTTCAAAATGTGATATCATAGGAGTTCCCAACTAACCCTAAAATGATATCAAGCCATAGTATGTTCGTAATGTTTCGCTTAAAAAATTACGAGCGCGTTCTCAAAACGTCCGTAAGCATGAATATATAAATTCAGTTATAGCAGATAGAATGATTTCAATAAAGGCGTCATCATCGCCACTAATAAATCTTACTCTGTGTGCTGCTGTGGGGATAACAATAATAACAAACAGTACATCAACATTACACGTACCGTTATGCGTAACGTTTGGTGACCAGAATTTTTTCTGGTATGAGGAAGCACACAAGTACTCTCGATATGCCGGCCGGTGTGGCCGAGCGGTTCTAGGAGCTTCAGTCTGGAACCGCGCCACCGCTACGGTCGCAGGTTCGAATCCTGCTCGGGCATGGATGTGTGTGATGTCCTTAGGTTAGTTAGGTTTAAGTAGTTCTAAGTTCTAGGAGACTGATGACCTCAGATGTTAAGTCCCATAGTGCTCAGAGCCATTTGAACCATTTTGAACTCTCGATATTGGGCAACTGCTTACTGGACTTGGTTTTAATATTATCGGAAGTTGTAAATTACAACAAACCTTTAATTAATTTCTCGTGCAGTTGTATTTCAGTTTAAAATTTTAATTCCTTGCAGAACAAAGAACGGAAGAGGTATATGAGACATTTTGTACTAAATATGAAGCTCTGATGTATTTAGGGTTTTGTAACTTTTCAACATTTTATCTGTAATCTAATTTTGAATTGTATTAAAAGAGCGATACATGAGCAATATGTCTTCCGCGTAAAATTTTGTTTGAAATTTTAGAGTCAGAACTGACCATAGCAACTGCTGCATTGTAGCTTTAAATATTATTGAAATAGTCTTTGCCCGCATCTCGTGGTCGTGCGGTAGCGTTCTCGCTTCCCATGCCCGGGTTCCCGCGTTCGATTCCCGGCGGGGTCAGGGATTTTCTCTGCCTCGTGCTGGCTGGGTGTTGTGTGCTGTCCTTAGGTTAGTTAGGTTTAAGTAGTTCTAAGTTCTACGGGACTGATGACCATAGATGTTAAGTCCCATAGTGCTCAGAGCCATTTTTGAAATAGTCTTTGACTTCTCATTAATTGTTCGATCATTAGAAATAAGTCCTTGAGGCAGTGCGACGAAAAATTGTGTTAACGGTGGCAAATTAACCATCACTTTATGACAACACTATGAGAATACTGTTGTATCACGTAAAGCAACCTCAGATGCTAAATATTTCGCTATACAAAATCTACACTGTGAATTTTACAAACACGGAGCAGACCCACTGTAGCCCTGGTAGAGATTATGATATTGGTGGGCCACCAGAGGTGCAGACCCACTGCAGTCCTTGTAGAAATAATTGTATTGGTGGGCCATCAAAGATGCAGACCCACTGTAGTCCTTGTAGAGACGGCCAGCAACCATCTGTTGCGACTGTGCAGGTGCACAATCACCATCAAAGGGTCTTGTGGACAATATAGCAAGTCCATGAGCCACCACTTGTGCACTCCCAAAAAATTTTTTTGATATGTCCTTAGAACCAGCAGTGCTGTTATCCAGTCCCTTGCTGAATTATTAACACACGCGCAAACACTAACAGTCCCAACTTCTCATATATTGTGCATTACTATGACCAACAGAAATGTGTGCAGTGAAATGTAACTTAATTTGAAGAACTGGTGTCTATACAATTATGAATTTACAACATAAGAATACAATTACAAAGGTACAAAATACATCATCAAAGAACATAATAGTACAGATAACATTTGTAGTAATACAGGCTTTACAAAAGAATAGACATAAACATATACATCAGTGTTACAGCAATTATGACGTAAGTAAATAAATAAAATAATGAGAATGATTTTTGAAACATGTATTTCACACATGAGTACTGAAACAGAACAGAATTAATAATGTCTAAACATCTTTACAAAGTAAATAACATATTATTAATGCAAATTATATTTGAGGATAACAGTATTCCTCATCATGGTGAACGTAGCTGAGTATTAGAAAAATTCTACAACGTAAGTCTTATCAGATAAACACATAAAGACAGGAAGAACACAAATACACAAGGTACACAGACACATAGTGGAATAACACAAAAGGACAGGACAGGGTTTGTTTTACTGCAGTATTGTGCAAACAAAACTTTTACTTCTTGGAGATCTCCTTTCATTCATCATTATTCCCAAAAAGTCCTATCTATACCTGTTGTCCCTATACCCTACTGTTTTGTTCATATCCTCTTTCTAAATAAATTTTTCTCGTTGTACAATACTCATTTTTGCCGAAATCTTTTTCATATAACTTCTCAATGCATTCTTTCCCTATTCTTCATAGTTTCTTATATAGTCTATCTCCTCTTAAGCTAACTTAAATCTACTGAGCTCAGATATATATACTAAGGTATGAGGCAATGCAGCAGCATTGTCTCCGGCGTTTGTCATCCTCCATTCTTCGAAGTTCCAGCTCAAAGTTTTGAAGAGCATTTGAGGTGACTGAGCGCCAGCGACTTCGGTCTTCTGCTATTGTGGACCAGTTACTCGGATCGATGTTCAAGTTTTTCAGATTTGTCTTGTACTGATCCTTATAACGTTTGAGTGGGGCACCTCGTGGCCTTTTACCTGTGCTCACTTCGCTGTACTGTATTTGGCGTGGAAGTCTGTCATTTTTCATCCGCTGGACATGTCTGACCCATCTGAGTTGATGCCCAATGATAAGAGCTTCCATGCTATACATTTTTGCTTTTTCAAGAACAGCCGTGTTGGATATGAAGTCATCCCCTTTCAGGTTCATGATATATCTTAGCTTTTGTTGGTTGAAGCGTTCTAGTTCCTTCAGATCACAGCGATGTAAAGTCCAGGTTTCGCAACCATATAGCAGGGTGGAAATGACTACAGCTTTGTACACCATCAGTTGGGTGCACAGTGTTAGGTCTTTATTCAGGAAGACACGCTTTGTAAGACGTCCAAATGCTAGATGGGCAGCACGTAATCTATTCTCCACATCTTTTCCAGATGAGCAGTTAGATGACAGTATGCTTCCCAGGGTGTTTGCTCTAAGGGTGTATCATAAATGGATACGCTGAAGTCAGGAACGGAGGACCCAGGAGTTGGCTGCGCCATCACCTTTGTCTTTGGAATATTGATGGAGAGACCAAATCGTTCGTACGCCCTGCTGAAGGAATCAACTGACAGCTGCAACTCTGCAGGTGAATGAGCTGGAGAAGCATTGTCATCAGCATACTGCAGCTGTGTCACACGAGTGGCACTGGTGAACCTTTTTGAATGGAGTCTGGACTGGTTGAATAATTCTCCATCAAACCTGTATTTTAGTTCTATTCCTGCATTGTTTACGGTTGTCTCGTAAAGCATAGCTGCCAGATACAATGCAAATAATGTTGGTGCAAGAACGCATCCTTGTTTAAGCCCACTTGTTATTGGGAATTCACCAGTCGTTTCACTCTGGCAGAGGACCTGTCCTGTCATATCATCGTGGAGAGCTTCAATCAGGTCAACAAAATGTCCAGGGCAGCCGAAGCGTTTTAAGACCATCCACATCGCTTCTCTGGGAACTGTATCAAAGGCCTTTTCTAGATCGTAGAAAACAAATAGTAAAGGCTTTTGCTGTTCTCTGCACTTCTCCTGTAGTTGTCGTGCACAGAAAATCATGTCAATTGTCCCTCTTGAAGGTCGAAACCCGTATTGAGACTCAGGTAGTATAGTCTCTGAAAGTGTCTGGAGGCGATTTAAAAGGATTCTTGCAAAAATTTTGCCAGTGACAGAGAGTAGAGATATTCCCCGGTAGTTACCACAGACGCTTCTGTCGCCCTTCTTGAAGATGGTGACAATTGTGGAGTTCTTCAAGTCAGCTGGTACTTGCGGGTTTCCCACATTAACTGAATGAGTGAGAAGAGTCTAGTTTTTAGAGGCAAGCCGCCACCCTCAATAAGCTCCATCGGGATGCTGTCAGGTCTAGGAGCCTTCCCAGGTTTCACACTCTTGAGTGCCTTGCAGAATTCTTGAAAAGTTGGAGGATCAGCCATCCAGGGTTTTGGAGGGTACTGTGGGACATTTTTGAGAAAATCTCTAGCGGCAGTAGAAGGGCGGTTTAACAGTGAGCTGAAGTGCTCTTTCCAACGATTTAAGATGTCCTGACTTTCAATAAGAATGGTAGAGTTGTCAGCAGCTTTCAGTGTTCCTGATGAGGAGCGGATAGGTCCATACAGCTCTTTAATACCAGCGTAGAAGCCACGCAGGTTCCTTGCATCGGAAAGATTTTGGAGTTCTTTGGCTTTCTGTTGCCACCATTTGTTCTTGATTACTCATATTTCACTTTGACATTTCTGCTTGAGTTCTTGAAAGTGTGCTTTCTTTTCTGCGCAGGACGGATCTTGAGCAAGGGATAGGTAAGCATCCGCATTGATGATGGCTTGGATTTCTCCATGGTTGTCATCAAACCAGTCACTTCTTTTCCGTGTACTAAAACCAACAACATTCTCAGCAGTTTCTTTGATGATGTTCTTTAATGTGGTCCATTCTTGTTCGGCGTCATCTGTGGTTGCTGGAGCTTTGTTAAGTTGTTCAGACAGTACGTCTTGGAAGTGTGAGCGAACGTTTTTGTTGTTCAGGTTGCTTATGTTGAATTTTCTGCGCGGTGGGTTTGAAAAGTGGGATCGTGGCTTGTGATACTTTGGTACTCTCAAACGGCTGACTAAAAGTCTATGGTCAGTCCAGCACTCATCGATGTTTAGTGCTGCTTTTGTGATGAGAATGTCTTTCTTGTCACGCTGTCGCTTAATAACGTAGTCTATAAGATGCCAATGTTTGGAGCGTGAGTGCATCCATGTGGTCTTATAGCGGTTACGCAAACGGAATTTGGTATTGGAGATGAAAAGCTCGTGCTCAGCACATAGACCAAGAAGTAACAACCCATTTGCATTTCAGTTTCCCACCCCTTGTTTACCCATGACCTCTCTCCAAAAACGGTTGTCCCTTCCCACTCTGGCATTGAAATCACCAAGTAAAATTAATTTATCTTGAATGGGTATTTTAGAGAGAGTACTGTTCAGTTGGTGGTAGAACTGATTCTTTGTGTCTTCATCACTGTCTAAAGTAGGAGCATATGCAGAGACGAAGGTGATGAATCTGTCTGAACCAATGGGTACTCTAAGAGTCATCATTAATTGAGACAGGTGTAAGTCGAAGATCTTTCACTATTTTCGTTTTTACGGCAAATCCTGCACCATGGATGCGTGGTTCTCCTGCATCCTTTCCCTTCCAGAAGATGGAGTACCCTGAACGTACTTCACTAATGTGTCCCTCACCTGAGAGTCTTGTCTCACTCAAGGCAGCTATGTCTATATCTAGCCGGGCTAGTTCTTGGGTGATAAGAGCGGTTCTTCTCTCTGGCCTGTAATTGTTCACGTCTAGGAGGGTCCTGACATTCCATGTCCCTATTGTCATAATCATTTCATTCTTCTTTTGTTTACGTCCGCAGTATGAGGAGTGACCTACTGGGTGCGGATTCCCAGCCCGGTTAAAGTGTGACTTCCGATGTTTAGCCCACATTTTCTAGGGCCTTCCTCATTCAGGGTGGGCAGCGGTCATCCTAAATAGGCCTGCTCAGTCGCAGATGCAGGACCGGATTCCCGAGTAGTCACACGGGTTCTCAGGAAGGCGACCATCACACACCTGCCGCCAATGTGCAGGTCCAGACTAGTAGCTTCCAGCCTCACTCGGAGCCTGCTACCATCGTTGCTTGCACTGTACGTGCTTGAGCATTCTCTTGGATAATGATGGTCAGGTCCTGCAGAAAGTGTCATCACTTCTGTCTCTAAGCTGGTCGTAGGCTGTGTTCCAGAAATGAACAATACAGAGACAGAAGTGATGACACTTTCTGCAGGACCTGACCGTCATTTTACAGGACAGTGTGTGGATGCAAGCTGTTACTGATTTGTTTGACTGATGGGGCTGCTAAGTGCTATACCACCTACTACACTCCCCTGACTTAAGCCCTCGTGAGTTCAACTCGATTTCTAAACTGAAGGAAACACTACACGGCATTCGCTTCAGAGCTGCTACAAATTCGTCGGGCAATAGACCGCGCCACTCGAACTGTCAACACAACTGGCACTGCTAAGAGTATCCTACGACTTCCACATCGCTGGCAACGGGTTATACACAATGCTGGTGATTACTTTGAAGGTCAGTAAAACTTTGAAACATGTATCTATTTTTTACGAGCAGTAAATAAATAGTTGCCACTATTAAAGTTCCAACCTTTGTATCTGTTTTTAATAACTTCATCAAAATGTACCCTTAAACTGAAACTTCCTGGCAGGTTAAAACTGTGTGCCGGACCGTGACTCGAACTCGGGACCTTTGCCTTTCGCGGGCAAGTGCTCTACCAACTGAGCTACCCAAGCACGACTCACGCACCGTACTCACAGCTTTACTTCTGCCAGTATCTCGTCTCCTACCTTCCAAACTTTACAGACGCTCTCCTGCGAACCTTGCAGAGGAGCTTCTGCAAAGTTTGGAAGGTAGAAGACGAGATACTGGCAGAAGTAAAGCTGTGAGGACGGGGCGTGAGTCGTGCTTGGGTAGCTCAGTTGGTAGAGCACTTGCCCGCGAAAGGCAAAGGTCCCGAGTTCGAGTCTCGGTCCGGCACACAGTTTTAATCTGCCAGGAAGTTTCATATCAGCGCACACTCCGCTGCAGAGTGAAAATCTCATTCTGGATACCCTTAAACTGTCTGTACTGTGTTGTCAGTTCGGAAGCAGTAACAGCAGAGTAGATCGGGCAGAAGAGCTTAGTAACTTCGAACGTGGACTTGTCATTGGCTGCCACCTGAATAACAAAACGTCAGTGACATTTCAACCCTTCTAAAGCTGTTCACGTCGATTGTTGGTGACATAACTGTGAAATGAAAACGCGAGGGAGCAACTGCAGGTAAATCAAGACCAGACAGACATGTACTGGAACACAGAGACCGTCGAGCACTGCGGAGGGTGTCTGGAAAAAAAATCTCATTAAATCAGCGGACGAAATCAGTACTACGTTCCAAAGAGTTACCAGCAGTCCAGCGAGCACAATGAGTAGCGTGTTAAGAAGAATGGGGTAAATGGTCGACGAGATCCTCATAAGCGAATGCTAAATGACGCTTGAACGTGTGTAAAAAGCTGTCCCCATGGACAGTGGATGACTGGAAACGAGTGATTTGGAGTGAAGAATCACTGTGGCCTTCCGATGGAACGGCTTGCATTTGGCGAATGCTTAGAGAACCTTACCTGCCATTACGTGTAGTTCGAACGCGTTGTATCAAATGGCTCTGAGCACTATGGGGCCGGCCGCGGTGGCCGTGCGGTTCTGGCGCTGCAGTCCGGAACCGCGGGACTGCTACGGTCGCAGGTTCGAATCCTGCCTCGGGCAAGGGTGTGTGTGATGTCCTTAGGTTAGTTAGGTTTAAGTAGTTCTAAGTTCTAGGGGACTTATGACCTAAGATGTTGAGTCCCATAGTGCTCAGAGCCATTTGAACCATTTTTTAGCACTATGGGACTTAACTTCTGAGGTCCCCTAGAACTTAGAACTACGTAAACCTAACTAACCTAAGGACATCACACGCATCCAAGCCCAAGGCAGGATTCGAACCTGCGACCATAGCGATCGCGCGGTTCCAGACTGTAGCGCCTAGAACCGTTCGGCCACCCCGGCCGGCCTAATGCGTTGTATCGTCGACTTCGCTGCAGACCCCCCGTGTCTTGCGTAACTACCATCTTTGGTTTAAGACCGTGATAATTACAAGGCTGTCATTTCTCCACAGACAATCAGTCACCTCTTAGATAGCGTTCGCAGCAGAGTTGAAGCCATCATAAAGCTGCAGATGGAGACACCCCATATTAGTTTGCACTAATAGCTGGCCGGTTATTTTTGATCATATTCTGTGTAATTCCGTATACAGATATCGATGTCACTGTCGAATCAATCGCCTAAGGAAACCGTGCCACACACACTGTACGTTACTTATACATGCATGTGAACGTCAAAGAATTCCATATGGCAAATAAAATTGAATGTCGCAAAGTTTCTCCGGGAAATATTAAGTCTACTTAAATTGACACACAATTAACGGTTGACGCTGTGGGATCCTGACCAGATGGTATTGACGGGTTACATCGAGAAAGAAGGGCAGCTCGGTTTGTATTATCGCGAAATAGGGGAGAGAGTGTATAATCTACCCCCTACTTCCTAGATACTGCTATTGTTCACCAATGTGCAAAGCTTTTTCTGAAGATTTGACAGGAGAAAGATTACAATAAACTTTTCAATTTACTTATCGTTTCTTACAGAGTTGGCTCCAGTTGTTCTCGTCTATGAGTCTAATTCTTGAAGCTGAAATTCTCACATTTAGGTTATCATGATTCAAGTGATCTCAATAATTTTGAAGAATGTCGTTGCAAAATTTTTGTTTTTTATGTTAACTTATTTTGTCACATTTTAATACATCACATAGTCTTTTGAATTTTCACATTGTTCGCCCAAAAATACAAAAATACGTACGATCACATCAGAAATGGATCAAATGGCTCTGAGCACTATGGGACTTAACATCTGAGGTCATTAGTCCCCTAGACTTAAAACTAATGAAACCTAACTAACCTAAGGACACCACACACATCCATGCCCGAGGCAGGATTCGAACCTGCGACCGTAGCGGTCGCGCGGTTCCAGACAGAAGCGGCTGCAACCGCTCGGCCACACCGACCGGCGATCACATCAGAGGCATGCTTACTACTACTTCACTCTGCAGTAATAAGAACATTCAGAAAGGTTTACAATTATTCTTGACAAATGAATTTCTATTAAGTTCGGATATTATTTCATAAATGAATCCAGAAATAAACATAATAAACAGTACTAGATTGCGTAATTGATAATAGAAATTATAAGTGTGAAAAAATATATCGTAATGTCAAATCTTTCTAAAAAACAATTTTAGCTGTACATTCGGATCTAGCACATATAGACTACAAAACCGAAAATAAAGTAATTTCTTTTCATAAATTTTAGCTTGAAATATAGCATAATGTGTACAAAATTATATGAAATTTTTCAGAAAATCAGCTGAGATAATACTGACCTGCCCAAAATTCGCAAAATATTACTGGTATCCGCTACTACCATTAAGGAAAAGTATTTCTAGAGGAGGATATCCCTTTACAAGTGTCACTGAAATGATACAGGATTTGGGGTGGACATCATGAAAACAAAGGAGTTTTCCGTTGCGGAGGAATCCTTTCACGAAATTTCAATCAACAGTTTTCTCCTCCGAATGAAAAAATATTTTGTTGACGCCGACCTACACAGGGAGAAACGATCGTCATAATAAAATAAGGGAAATCAAAGCTCGTACGGAAAGACGTAGGTGTTCTTTTTTTCCGCGGGCTGTACGATTTTGGAATAACAGAGAATTATTGTGAAAGTTGTTCGATGAACCCTCTGCCAACACTTAAATGTGACTTGCGGAGTATCCATGTAGATGTAGATGATGTGACGACCCAACATTTCAACAAGTGTGGCATACATTTCCAATCGATGTCGCTGCGCAGTACAGGAATCTACCATTTTCCAATCATGTTTTACTCCATAAAGTATAAATACACTACTGGCCATTAAAATTGCTACACCAAGAAGAAATGCACATGATAAACGGGTATTCATTGGACAAATATATTATACTAGAAGTGACATGTGATTACATTTTCACGCAATTTGGGTGCATAGATCCTGAGAAATCAGTACCCGGAACAACCACCTCTGGCCGTAATAACGGCCTTGATACGCCTGGGCATTGAGTACAACAGTTCAAAGTGCCGTTAATGCGAACAAGAGGTGACCGAGACGTGTAACCAATGGCACCCCATACCATCACGCCGGGTGATACGCCAGTATGGTGATGACGAATACACGCTTCCAATGTGCGTTCACCGCGATGTCGCCAAACACGGATGCGACCATCATGATGCTGTAAACAGAACTTGGATTCATCCGAAAAAATGACGTTTTGCCATTCGTGCACCCAGATTCGTCGTTGAGTACACGATCGCAGGCGCTCCTGTCTGTGATGCAGTGTCAAGGGTAACCGCAGCCACGGCCTCCGAGCTGATAGTCCATGCTGTAAACGTCGTCGAACTGTTCGTGCAGATGGTGGTTGTCTTGCAAACGTCCCCATCGGTTCACTCAGGGATCGAGACGTGGCTGTACGATCCGTTACAGCCATGCGGATAAGATGCCTGTCATCTCGACTGTTAGTGATACGAGGCCGTTGGGATCTAGCACGGCGTTCCGTATTACCCTCCTGAACCCACCGATTCCATATTCTGTTAACAGTCATTGGACCTCGACCAACGCGAGCAGCAATGTCGCGATACGATAAACCGTAATCGCGACAGGCTACAATCCGACTTTTATCAAAGTCGGAAACGTGACGGTACGCATTTCTCCTCCTTACACGAGGCATCACAACAACGTTTCACCAGGCAACGCCAATCAACTGCTGTTTGTGTATGAGAAATCGGTTGGAAACTTTCCTCATGTCAGCACGTTGTAGGTGTCGCCACCGGCGCCAACGTTGTGTGAATGCTCTGCAAAGCTAATCATTTGCATATCACAGCATGTTCTTCCTGTCGGTTAAATTTCGCGTCTGTAGCACGTCATCCTCGTGGTTGTAGCAATTTTAATGGCCAATAGTGTATTTCTCGACTGACTTTATTTCATCGGGACTGAAAGGAAAAAAAGTCCGATTCCATCTTAAAAAATCAGTGTGTGTGTGTGTGTGTGTGTGTGTGTGTGTGTGTGTGTGTGTGCGCGCGCGCGCGCGCGCTTGAGCAGGAACATTAGCCAGTTAGCTCGCCTTTCCTGGCACCTGCAGAAAACGCAGCGGCCTGCGGTACCATAACCGTCAGCCAGGTCGCTTCTTTGGTGCTAGTCCCCGGTCCGTGTAAGGGAGTGAGACGCTGTCCGTGCAGAGAGAGTTGGCTGGCAGGCGCTCCTCTGTCTGACGCAGTTCCGCATCCGGCAGTCTCAGTAAGCCTGCGTTGTTCAAAGCTGAGATGGCACGAAGAAGCCGAACGTACACTGGCAGAAAAAAAATCCCGACACCAAAACTGATTAATGTAGAGCAATGTAATTTCGGGAATACATTTTTCTAGGTAACATATTTCAGTGATTAACGCTACAAGTCCACTGATTAATGTAAACGCGAGAAAAGCCATTGCAAATGTGAAATGCCGGAATATTGATAACTTGTGTAACCGTCATAATGCTGAATGCAAGGGTACAAACGTTTATGCATTGTATCGTACAGGTGCTGGATGTAAGTGATGGGATGGAATTCAATGGCTGTTGCACTTGGTCGATCAATACAGGGACGGTTAATGCTGGTTGTGGATGAAGTTGGGGTTGTCGTTCGATGATGTCCCATACGTGCTCGGTTGGAGACAGATTTGGTGATCGAGCTGGCAAAGGCAAGATGTCGACACTCTGTTGAGAATATGAAAATGGTATCTGTTCTTTCAGACATTTTCCGAATATTGGATAGGTCAGTACTATCTCAGCTGATTTTTCTGAAAAATTTCAGAGATGTCCGAAAGAACAGATACCATTGGTGATCTTGCAGCTCTCGAATAATGAAATTACAGTGAAATCCAGACCATTAGCTTCTTACAGGCGTTGATAAATATCAACAGGGACAGTTGAAAATGTGTACCCCGGCCAGGACTCGAACCCAGGATCTGGTGCTTACATGTCAAACACACTATCCGACTGAGCCATCGGAGACACAGAGCAACTGCAGGGACTTATCTCTGACACGCACATTTCCAACTTATTGTCCACGCACTACATTTGTAGTGCCCCTGCGCACTATACTCGTCACATGCGGCAGTCAATCTATCGATTCCCGTAAGAGTTTGAGCAACCTAAGTGCATCCGCGCTGAAGAAGATCATTGGCCGGTAAGCCTTATCTATATGAACATAGCATCTGTTGTTTCGGTAAGCATGATCTAAATGAAAATGGTATCTGTTCTTTCGGACATGTCCGAGTTTAATATTCCAAGGAAATCCTAGATCGAAAAGGAAAACCGGTTCTGTTTCACAAAATGCAACGGGTCCAGGCTTCTGTTTGGGTTTAGCCAATGAGGAACTAGTTGTCCACTATATAAACAAAATGCAAGCCCTCGGGTTTCCTGTCCATCGCGAACCCCTTGGAAATGTTGTGCTACTTACAAATGACCATGTTTCACACTCTAGCTCTGTACAGTTGTTGGAGTCTGCTGAGATGAACAATACCATTTTAGTTTGCCTCCCCAGTAACATTACACGTCACCTGCAACCGGTGGATCGGTTGTTTTTAAATCCGTAAAACATTATTTTTACAGTACCGCAGCAAAATGGAAAAGCAATCATCCAGATCGCCAATTCTTTCAGCCATTATTGCCATTTGATGAACCATGGAAATGACTCTGCTTCTTTTTTCTTAAGCAGCTCCTCATTGACTTTATGAGGCCGAGTGGTCTCCGTTCCAGACCTACCAAACCTCAGAAAAATCGGAGGAGGTAACGGGAATCGAACCTGGGTCCTTGCATGTCAAAAGCAGCGACCCTAACCAATCTGCTACAGAGTCGGTCTACTTTTAACGAACAGAATTAAAATATGAGCAGGCGCCAGAATTTTCTCAAATCCGAATTTTGCTTGCAAATTGCCAAGAGTACACTAAGTGTCTCCCCATACACCATTCTTCAATGAGGCAAATGGTTGCGGGCTCATTGGTTTGGTGAAAATAATTCGATTGTTGTGTTTCCGTGGATTTGCGTATTTGGGATGGGTGACCTGGAAGAGCACTGTGACTGAACAAAATATTGTTTTAAACTGGAGGAAATCAAACGTTCAAGCGAGACAGCACTGTATTTAAAAAATGGTTCAAATGGCTCTAAGCACTATGGGACTTAACATCTGAGGTCATCAGTCCCCTAGAGTTAGAACTACTTAAACCCAACTAACCTAAGGACATCACACACATCCTTGCCCGAGACAGGATTCGAACCTTCGACCTAGCAGCAGCGCGGTTCCGGACTGAAGCGCCTAGAGCCGCTCGGCCACAGCGGCCCGCAGCACTTTATACCAACACGGATTTACGACTAGTGTAAGTGTTGCAGAAACGGGCAACACCGACTGATGTACAAGGCCATTCCAGCCGGCCGTAAATTGGCATCCCCCCGAAAATGTTCAGAACGTGGGTGGGTGGGAGGGGGGGGGGCTGTCTATAAAAGGCCGTAGACACATACCATTAAAGACATCTGCAACTTATAGTACATATTCAGAAGAAATGAAAATGGGGACGATTGCGACGGAGTTCGTCCCACGACTGCTTCAAGACGATCAGAAGCAGCAGCACTCGGAAATATGTAGGGAATTCAACTGCTTCAAGACGATCCAAAATTTCTTTTTACAGATGGTCACTGCTGGCGAACGTCAGATCTATAGTTATGATCCTGCAGCTTGTATAAGGAATCGCCTCCGATCCTGTAACTCGTGTGGCGGTTAATAAATGAACGGGAGGCACGATCGACTCAAAAGGATCGAGTAAAAATGATACAACAAAGAAATAATGGAATCCCATTGATGGTATATTTACGAAGGTGACAAGTGGACCTGCTGCTCTAAGCAAAATTTTCTCAGATAACTATTTACTTTTCTTGAAAGGTCTTCCTGTCTCCTTGACCGTGGCAGGATCGGAGATAGGAATCTACATCAGTTGTTGCAGCCAGAAAGTGCTTCAAGAATTAGGTAGAGGGGGGCCCCTGAGAGTTCTAAACGAATACAAAGCACATCAAACTACTGTCAGAAAGAGAAGGGAGACTGTTTGGCCATGAGAGTAGTCGACATCCCTGCAAAGGACGGTTTAGGTGGTAAGTTTACTGAAACTGCATCAGAGTGCTGTTTGCGGTTGGCTCCCAGCACAGACTGCGGGCGCGCGTGGTCATTGCATTCGTGATAATCGAGTGCACTCTTCTCGCAGTGCGATCGAACTGTTATCACATTTAAACTCAGCACGTCTGACTGCAGGATGATGGAGGTCTGAACATGCTGTAATCTGACATGGCTGCAGAATTCTGAGACAATCTTCAGGAACGAGCAATATCAAGCGGAAGAAACGACAGAACATGTAAACCCATCCTCTCACGAGACGTGAAAACGCATGTGGACGAGGAGCTGGTGACGTCACAGCGTGGAATTCCAAGTTCCAGTATACTGCGGAGCGTGAAATAAAGGATCCGGTATGTCAGATTTTTGCCTCGTGATGAGGAACATGGCTAATGAACTGTGACATCATTTTACTTCACAAGCAGAACCTACATAGGAGCCGCCATATTGTGTGGCGCTGAACATCGTATTTGCTAGATTTTCTCTTTAATGCAGAATATACAGGGGATAGGCCCCCATTTGCTCGTAATACAGCTGCGATTCTTCTTATAATACTGGCATATAATGATTATATACTCTCCAGTGAAATGTTATGTCACTCTTCGATCAGAACCTCTTCAAACTCCTGTAGTGACGAGGGAGGCGGAAATCTGCTCCGGAGTCTGCACTCCAATACCGCCCACAAGGATTCTATAACAAGATATCAAATTAAAAATCTTTCAGCCGTCTAATTTAATTTGACATCCTGCATCGAACAGTCGACTCCCGCAACCATCTCCAAGGAGATGGACATACAGAGGGTTCGATAATGTTCAAGTCCGGGACCGTGCTGACCAGGGAAGACGCTGCAGTTCAGTTGCATGCTCCTTATGCCACAGGTGTACTATCCTGGCTGTATGAATGGGTGCACTGTCGTCCTGAAAGATGGCATCACTGTTGAGGAACAACATTTGAACCTTAGGGTGCACTTGATCACCTAAAATGTTCATATAATCGTTGGTTGGAACACGGCCTTTGAGAGTAATGATGGGACCAGCAGAATGCCATGATATGGCTGCCCACACCATCACACTTCCATCTCCATGCTTAACCGTTGGAATCATGCAATCACGCATAGCTTCTTTTGGCGTTCTCCAGACGTAAACCAGGCCCGATGTTGGAAATAACGAAAACATTGACTCATCGGACCATATGAAGTGTTTCCACTCATCAGCCGTCCAGGATCTATGCCCCTGACACCATGTTTTACGCTTCTTTGCGTTGGTTGTCTTCACTAATGGTTTTGGCATAGCAGTTCATTTATGAATATTCGATTTATGGAGTTCTCGGCGGACAGTGTCGATAGATACGGGGTTTCGAAGATGGGTATTGAGCTCTGCAGTGACTTTAGCCGGCGTTGTTTTGTGTTTTGGTACAATTCGTGTTTGCGTACGACGATCTCTGTCATTTAGTTTTGATTTGCAGAGACTGTTACGTTTACACGATGAAGTCTTTCCATGTTTTATGTAGGCTGTTATGACTGTTGAAACAGTTCCTCTTCAAACATTCGCCGGCCGCTGTGGTTGAGCGGTTCTAGACGCTTCTTTCCGGAACCACGCGGCTGCTCAGGTTGCAGCTTCGAATCCTACCTCGGGAAGTCTAGGGGACTAATGACCTCAGATATTAGGTCCCATAGTGCTTAGAGTCACTTGAACCATTTTCGTCAAACATTCAATAAATTGGTTGTCTTGGTTACTGACGCTCCAACTAATCGGGCCCCCACAATCTGCCCTCTTTGGACCTCTGTTAGGTCTTACATTGCACGTCGACCTCGGCCTCTGAGTGCAAATACGAAGTGTGCACTACTCGTAAACAATCTGCGCTGATGCCTAGTCCGTACTGAACACGCACAGTCCAGCGTGACACGTGTCTTACCTGCGTGGTTGACCGTCACACACAACCATCCCAATACTACCACTGTTCACATTATTTTGCCTATCCCCTGTAAGCAGTCTGAAGGCATCTACAAATTGAGGATCTGTCACAAACGCGTCATTTTAACTGCGATTTGCTGTAATAAAATTACAGGAAACTAAATATTGTAAGATAAAAGCTTCCTCTTGTTGTTGTTTAAAGGCTTCCAGCACTTGTTTTTAGTGTTACAACTTGTGTGCTATGAAAGTACACCGTTTCAGTGCTACAGCACAATGATGATCTACCAAAAGCGCGTATTTTTGGTACAATTTGCAAATTAATTACCGAATGATGAGATTTGTAGATAGTCTAGGCAATGAATGTCATATACGGAGGCCCAGTTCCAGTGTCGAATTTGTAGCGTCGTTGTTAGCGTCGTGAGCGATTGAAGCACGAAGGAAAAAGTAGTAGCATCGTGTCCACGTACTTAGATATTATTTTTTAATCTTTCGTTATCTTAAAGATTCTGGGTCTTTCTTATTCGCTCAATAGGAGTATTATCTGGAAAGGCGATGTTATTTATCATAAATAATGTACTTGCTGAAATTCTAGATGCAAAGGCAAACGACTGGAATGTTTTCCCAGTGGCCAGAACTCTTTAACATGACTACAGTCTTAAAGTAAACGCAAGTTACACACCGGAAGCTTTTGCTATTATAAAATTACTTTTACCGGGGTTTATAGACTGGCTTAGGTTTGTATCTTGCCGGTAAATGACTTTTTCAACTATGGTGAGCAACTGCGAAAAAATTCCCTCTTTCATCCGAATGAAATTACGAAACGAATTCCGATCTTGAAATCTATGTGATGCATGTTATTTCAGAGTGTTGGTAGCCAATGCAACATCGAGAATATGAATATTATGCATGCGCAAACTGATATTAGACATTACACCTTAACTGCATTCAGCTTCAAATCGCAAATTGGATGAAAATTCAATTGAGGCAAGGAATAACTTCCACTAGTATGTACCTCAGAATTTTGTACAGAATTATGTAGTGTTTTTCTATCAACAATTCGCTGTTCAAACCATCGACGAGTCAAGAATCTCCCTTGTGATTTTCTCCGCTCTTTTTCGACAATCGCTAACAGAGTTAACGCATCTATTTTACTCGCGTCTATTTTCGTATACAAATGGTGTGGTCTGCGAGGCAAATAAAGCCGACAACGGCCGCTAGAGAGCTCTGAGAGCGGAAATCACGTTAACCAGCTCGTCCCCTGTGCGTACGGCGCTGTGTCTCGTGATGTGGAATGTCACGTCCGTGACCACGTCAACGTTAGCTGCCTCGTCCCGTGTGATGACGGCTAAAAAGTGGGCTGGAGAGCGTGCCTCTGCTATAGTCCACTCACCGAGAGCTGGGACGAAACGTAAACACTTTCATGTTAAGGGAACGTTAAAACTAATTTCATTCAGTCGAATTCGAACTGTTTTCATTGATCAGGTTACCTTCCATTCAGAAGGCTGTTGCATGCAGCGACTGTTATATTGACTTGTAAATAATAGATTTCAGCTATCAGTCGTCCTTTTTAAATTTTATTGGCAGATCTAGATTTCAGCTAGAAACTAGCCATTCTCAATGCACTATCACTTTTTATCAAAGCGTATAATGCCTGTTAGTCGGTCTTCATCTGCAGTTCATTGAATGATAGTGCATTGAGAGTGGCTAGTTTCTAGCTGAAATCTAGGTCTGCCAATAAAATTTAAAATGGACGACTGATAGCTGAAATCTATTATTTACAAGTGTTTTCATTTAGGTTTATAACAAAACGCTCTTCTCTCTCCTCTACAATGCAGTCTAATTTTCACATTTGAGTTTCAACTTTTCACCACATGGACAACACATTTGTTCCACTCTTCTGCAGTCACTGTTCTTACTGCTTGTTCTAATAGTTTTTTTAACTTCCGGCATTTTGTATGTACTCTTTTTGCTGCAACACAACCTTCGATTTGGCTCAAACTAACTCGATGGGGTTCAGTTCGCAGTGGTACGGAGGATTTCGAAGAACAGTTTTCCCTACATTTTTAGCCATTTCATCTAATGCGTATACGCTGTATGTCGCTCTGTTTTCTTATCGATTTTCAGTAGTTCTTTCTTCAACATACTGTCTACAAAGGCGATATTTTTAGATTTTCGCCATTGTGATATAGTTGGCTTATTGAAATTCACATTAGCAATTTTTTCTTTTCGACGAGAACGGTACGGCGCGTTATCGAGAACAATAATTGCATTTTCCTAAAGCCGAAGAAGAACATCTTTAAACTACTCGAACGTGTCCGCGCACATCTCCACATGATAACCTTCACTCTTGTTGGATTCTAAAATCTACAAACAGCCGCTGACAAAGCCTGCTTTATTGCCAATGTGTCTAATAATGAGGCGTTTACCTTTACCTGGTTTCCGGTGGATAATACGGACAGAGACGCTTGTTTAGAGGATTTTATGACGTTATCTCCCCAGACGTTACTTCAGGTACGTCCTATATTGAACCAAGTCTCGTCCAAATAGTAAATGGGTCTTTCTTCATCTCTCAACAATTTAGTGATTCGTAGATATCTCCGCCTCCATAAAATGATGTCATCTCTGTCTATTAGCATGCTATCTCGTCCACACCGAACATATTTAAAATTCATTTCTTTTTATAATTTATGAAACGTAGTTCTCCGAAAATGTCCCAAATCTGTATATTCGTTCGCCTGCCGGTGTGGCCGTGCGGTTCTAGGCGCTTCAGTCTGGAACCGCGTGACCGCAACGGTCGCAGGTTCGAATCCTGCCTCGGGCATGGATGTGTGTGATGTCCTTAGTTAGGTTTCAGTAGTTCTAAGTTCTAGGGGACTGATGGCCACAGCTGTTAAGTCCCATAGTGCTCAGAGCCATTTGAACCATTTATTGTATATTCGTTCACGGCAATAGGACTTTCAATCGGTGGCAAAAAATAGTTCATGTACTTTCCTTCGTATTGCATTTCTATCGAAGTCATCCACACTTTCTGAAAGCTTCTGTCATGATTTTTTCTTTCGTGGGAGACCTCAAAGTGTGTGAAGCCTTGTAGTCACTTACACGATACGCTGAAGAACGGCTATCACCTGTAGATGCGGTGCTTTCGAAGCAATATCAGTCAATGACTCCTCTAGATACAGTATCTCCGTTTTATACACATTAAGAAACATATGTTTCTCTGCAGAACTTAATGATTTCTTCTTTGGCCGCATCTTGGATAAACACAAAACTGTCATATAGACACCGCTCGCTGTATGCGCGGAGGACGACAGAACGAGTTTCATTATAAGTGGAGACCCTCCAACACTTAAAATATAGCCCAGGGAGCCAACATTACAGAAGAGAGTGCGATGATCTCTCCCGCTGCTTCTTTGCAGTGGCGCGAGGGTGTCTTCCAAGCTCTTAAGCTGGCTACTCCGCTGAATGCCAACTTGGAAACACAGCTTTTCGGGTTTCACAAATTTATTCTGACCTTATTTTCAGATTATACTACACTTTTACAACACATCGGTGGGTCCAGAATTCCGAGCGAAATTGATTTAACACGGGAAATTAACCGATTATGGCTTTCAACAAATTTAAAACAAATGGTTCAAATGGCTCTGAGCACTATGGGACTCAACATCTTAGGTCATAAGTCCCCTATAACTTAGAACGACTTAAACCTAACTAACCTAAGGACATCACACACACCCATGCCCGAGGCAGGATTCGAACCTGCGACCGTAGCAGTCTCGCGGTTCCGGACTGCAGCGCCAGAACCGCTAGACCACCGCGGCCGGCAACAAATTTAATATGCACGCAATCAACCCTTTTTTGTCGAGGTAATTGGACTCGTAATTTCCTATTCTATCTGAATCTGCGAATGGACTATAAATTAATTTATTAAATCTGTACTCTCTCTTCGCACGGACTGGACGTAACGGCTGCTAGCGCCTTTTTACGTGTGTGGGATTCGCCCTGGTAGGGTCAGGTAGTGCAAAATAGCTAAGCAGGGATGGCTAGAGGACAAATGTAAGGATGTAGAGGCGTATATCACTAGGGTTAAGACAGACACCGCCTACAGGAAAATTAAAGAGACCTTTGGAGAAAAGAGAACCACTTGCATATATATCAAGAGCTCAGATGGAAACCCAGTTCTAAGCAAAGAAGGGAAAGCAGAAAGGCGGAAAGAGTATATAGAGGGTCTATACAAGGACGATGTACTTGAGAACAGTATTATGGAAATGGAAGAGAATGTAGATGAAGATGAAATGGGAGATATGACACTGCGTGAAGAGTTTGACAGAGCACTGAAAGACCTGAGTCTAAACGAGGCCCCGGGAGTAGACAACATTCCATTAGAACTACTGACGGCCTTGGGAGAGCCAGTCCTGACAGGCGAAATACCCTCAGTCTTCAAGAAGACTATAATAATTCCAATCCCAAAGAAAGCAGGTGTTGACAGATGTGAAAATTACCGGACTATCAGTTTAATAAGTCACAGCTGCAAAATACTAACGCGAATTCTTTACAGACGAATGGAAAAACTGGTAGAAGCCGACCTCGGGGAAGATCAATTTGGATTCCGTAGAAATATTGGAACACGTGAGGCATACTGACCTTAAAACTTATCTTAGAAGAAAGATTAAGGAAAGGCAAACCTACGTTTCTAGCATTTGTAGACTTAGAGAAAGCTTTTGACAATGTTGACTGGAATACTCTCTTTCAAATTCTGAAGGTGGCAGGGGTAAAATACAGGGAGCGAAAGGCTATTTACAGTTTGTACAGAAACCAGTGGCAGTTATAAGAGACGAGGGGCATGAAAGGGAAGCAGTGGACGGGAAGGGAGTGAGACAAGGTTGTAGCCTCTCCCTGATGTTATTCAATCTGTATATTAAGCAAGCAGTAAAGGAAAAAAGAAAAGAAAAATTCGGAGTAGGAATTAAAATCCATGGAGAAGAAATAAAAACTTTGAGGTTCGCCGATGACATCGTAATTCTGTCAGAGAACGCAAAGGACCTGGAAGAGCAGCTGAACGACATGGACAGTGTCTTGAAGGAAGGATATAAGATGAACATCAACAAAAGCAAAACGAGGATAATGGAATGTAGTCGAATTAAATCGGGTGATGCTTTGGGTATTAGATTAGGAAATGAGACGCTTAAAGTAGTAAATGAGTTTTGCAATTTGGGGAGCAAAATAACTGATGATGGTCGAAGTAGAGAGGATATAAAATGTAGACTGACAATGGCAAGGAAAGCGTTTCTGAGGAAGAGAAATTTGTTAACATCGAGTATAGATTTAAGTGTCAGGAAGTCATTTCTGAAAGTATTTGTATGGCGTGTAGCCATGTATGGAAGTGAAACGTGGACAATAAATAGTTTGGACAAGAAGAGAATAGAAGCTTTCGCAATGTGGTGCTACAGAAGAATGCTGGAGGTTAGATAGGTTGATCACATAACAAATGAGGCGGTATTGAATAGAATTGGGGAGAAGTGAAATTTGTGGCACACCTTGACTAGAAGAAGGAATAGGTTGGTAGAACATATTCTGAGGCATCAAGGGATCACCAATTTAGTACTGGAGGTCAGCGTGGAGGGTAAAAATCGTAGAGGGAGACCAGGAGATGAATACACTAAGCAGATTCAGAAGGATGTAGGCTGCAGTAGGTATTGGGAGATAAAGAAGCTTGCACAGGATAGAGTAGCACGGAGAGCTGTATCAAACCAGTCTCTGAACTGAAGACCACAACAACAACAACAACAGTCTATGGTTTATAACTCCGAAACTACGCAGCAGACGTCGCAATGAAAGAGCTTTCCTTCACCTTAGCCAAATAAAGCTTGTCGACGTTTGAGGATGTGATGAGGAAACGTCTGCAGATGTCGTGTACGAACTACTGTACCCTGACAATATAAGACCGCAGGAGGCGATTGAAGCGGAATTGCAGAGTTTACGTCACAGCCCAACAAAGAAAGACTCCACTAGGTATTCCAAAAGCGATAAAACGCTGGGACCGATGTATGCGCTCCCAGGGGGACTGCAGAAGAAGATCTAGGCAAGGTTTGATAAATTTTAATTAATAGTTTTTGGTAACTAGTAGATACCAACCAATTCGTACATCAATCTGTTGGTGTTCTAAAAACATTATCATGTGACTAGGTGGTCAACCGGCACAAATATTTATTTTTGGATAACTTTGTCAATATGTACCGTTATAGACTCTGGGATACAGACCGAACAGCATGGAAATATGGTACGCTTATCTGTTATTGTCATTCGAGCTCAGCTCTGCCTCTTTTTTTCTTTTGGAAAAATAGACCTGACGCTGTTTAATTAAATACCCCTTTCTCCATTTCTTTCTTCGTTTATGGAAATTGGGACAACAATCCACCGCGTAATTTCCAGGCAGTCTTGTTTTCGTTCCGTTCCAGCATTTGACCAAAAAACAAAAATAGTCGTGCAAGCAATTATTCTTGTCATGCTCCATTCACTAAAGAAACAGGAGGAAACTTTAATATACGGAAAAATAAGCTAGTAGCAAGGAGAGTAACTGCCTCTCTTTGTAACCACATTTGGAATATAAATAATTGTAGAAAGAAGCAAAAAACTTACAATGAAATATAAATATCTTCCTCAGTGCTTGAACAAATTACGCGTACAGTATACTGGTAGAAATAAGATTGAAGAGGAATTTCGCTGCGTAGTACGCAGAGAAAGAGAACACATGCCATTCTTACTGATCGTAAAGCGATAGAGTGGAGGCAGTTAAGCTCGCAGCAGGATATACGATGGTGCGCCGTTTCGCGTTTTTGGTCTGGCTCCAAAACTCCTCGGGCAAACGTGCCCCCAGAGTAGTTATTCTTGTTACCAGTTCAAGCGCGTCAGTTTCAAATGAAAACATCACCGCCCTGCGCAGAACAGTTGTTCTCGATGCCATGAAACCTCGTCTCGTCTTTAGGCTTATCTTAAAATCTGAGTATTGCATATAGATACAAAACTCATATTCTGCATGCAAATGCCATCAAAGAGAAAGTCGTGCGGAAATGTTTGTTCAATTTTGTACATAAATGGCTCTGAGCACTATGGGATTTAACATCTGTGGTCATCAGTCCCCTAGAACTTAGAACTACTTAAACCTAACTAACCTAAGGACATCACACACATCCATGCCCGAGGCAGGATTCGAACCTGCGACCGTAGCAGTCGCGCGGTTCCGGACTGAGCGCCTAGAACCGCGAGACCACCGCGGCCGGCTGTACATAAATGTAACGCATATTTAAAGAATTGCCTGTCCACACGCCATAACCGTATCACACCTGTAACAAGTGGGGTAAGATGGCAGGATGTACGGTGATGTATCAAACTTCACTTCAGCGAACTTCTTACTTCATGGAACTTGGCACCGCGACAAATTTTTCCACGTATTCCTACATAAATCTACATGTACATGATTACTTTGCAATTCACAATTAAATGCATGGCAGTGGGCTCATCGAACGGCCTTTAAGCTACTACTCTACCGTTCCATGCTTGAACAGCGCGCGGGTAAAAAAATGGTTCAAATGGCTCTAAGCACTATGGGACTTAACATCTGAAGTCATCAGTCCCCTAGACTTACAACTACTTAAACCTAACTAACCTAAGGACATCACACACATCCATTCCCGAGGCAGGATTCGAACCTGCGACCGTAGCAGCAGCGCGGTTCCGGACTGAAGCGCCTAGTACCGCTAGGTTACAGAGGCCGGCGCGCGGGTAAAACGAACACTTAAATCTTCCCGTGCGAGCTCTGAATTGTCTTATTTTATTACTATAATAATGTCACCCAATTTAGGAGGGCGCAAACAAAATATCTTCACACTCTGAAGAGAAAGCTGGTGACTGAAATTTCATGAGAAAGTCCTGCCGCAGCGAAAAACGCCTTTATTTTAATGATTGCCACCCAAATTCCTATAAATTATCATATCCGAGGCACTCTCTGCCTTATTTCGTGACAGTACAAAACGAGCTGCCCTTCTTTGAACTTTTTCGGTATCCTACGTCATGCGGGTCCCATACTGCACAGCAATACGTCAGAAGAGGGCGAACATGCGTAGTGTAAGCAGTCTCTTTAGAAAACCTGTTAAATTTTCTTAGCCTTCCGCCAGTAAATCGCAGTGTTTGGTTTGCCTTCCCCACAAATTATCTGTGTGATCGTTCCAATTTAAGTTATTCGTAATCGTAATCCCTAAGTATTTCGTTGAGTTTACAGCCTTTAGATTTGTGTGATTCATCGTGTAACTGAAATTTCAGGGTTCCTTTTAGTGCTCATGTAGATGACTTCGTACTTTTCATTATTCATAGTCAATTACCGCTTTTTTCACCATACAAATATGTTGTCTAAATCATTTTGTAATTCGTTTTGATCATCTGATGACTTTACATGACGGTAGATGAATGCATCATATGTAAACAATCTAAGACGGCTGCTCAGATTGTCTCTTGAATTGTTTATGTAAAAGAGAAACAACAGAACGCTTATGACACTTCCTTGGTGAGCTCCAGATATTACTTTTGTTTTATTACGAACTGTCACCTTAAATTTCCAAAAAAAGAAAAAGAAATAAAAAGACGACGGAGAAGATTATGTACAATTTATCACCATTATGTAAATGCAGATCGGAGCGAAGTAAGCTGCATGTAAGCTGCATATTGTATCGTCGTTTCTACCTGTACATTATGTTCTTTTAAACAACGTTATTACAAAAAATAGTGGTGTGCTAAATGATGCGTTATTTTGAGTATTATTTACGTTGTTTTGAAAACATAAAACTGCGAAATATTGCACAATACTCTCTCGCTTCCGTGAATTTCGGTTGTTCTGTATAAGTGGGATTCGAAATAGGACTTTGATTGTACGTCAGTATTTGCATATAAATAAGTGTCGCTTTCACGTCCTATGTTGTCTTCTGTCGAGAAAGATAACAAAGCCGAATACCAATGAGAATAGACATCAGAATGGAAATAAATCCAGAATAACATGGAGTAGACTGAAGCCATCACGGGGTTAGGTCAGCACAAAGGGCAAATCCAGAACAAGTCCTAACTACCAACATACCGTTTCTCTAAAGAATCGTCACAAAGTCTCACCCACTCTCCAACTCAGCGATGCAGAGCTTCCAGAACGTTGAAATTTTGTTTATATGGATATGGTGTCTGTCCTTTTGGACATGTCCGAAAGAACAGACACCATTGATGACCTGCGCCCTTCTAGAACGCAATTAGAATTACATTAATACCTTCAGCTGTTAACGGGCGTTGATATCTATCAACTGAGACGGGTGAAAATGTGTGCACCGATCGGAACTCGAACCCGGGATCTCCTGCTTACATGGCAGACGCTCTATCCATCTGAGCCACCGAGGGCACAGAGGATAGCGCGACTGCAGGGACTATCTCGCGCACGCCTCCCGCGACGCCCACATTCTCACCTTGTATGTCCACACACTACATTTGTAGTGTCCCACCCCAACACACTCATTACTCGTGGAAGACATTCTTACCAAGTCTCGTAAGAGTTCAGGGAATATGTGTGCAACCACGCAGGTGAATAGAGCGTCTGCCAGGTAAGCAGGGTATCCCGGGCTCGAGTCCCGGTCGGGGTACACATTTTTACCTGTCCCCGTTGATTTATATCAATGCTCGTTAGCAGCTGAAGGTATTAATATAATTCTAATTTTGAAATTTTGTTGCTATGTCTTATATCATTGGCTGATGATATACCCAGAACCGAATCGACAACATTTTTCTACACAGATGACTTATAATTTGGTGTTCCCCCCCTCCCCTGTCCTCCCCTGTCCTCCCCCTGATCTCCCTTTTCCCTTGTACACTTTCACGTGTGTCACTTTTCACTACTAATTGTGAAATACACTGTACGTAAATCCTGCATTTGGGCGCCCCTCGTATCCACGTAAACTTAGCGCCCCTAACGGCCGCTACTAATAATTGTGCTACGTCATGTATGGAAATCTTATAGTGATATGGCGTCGCTTGGGCCTTAAACTGACCTCGTATATATCAGTGCCTACCAATAGACGGTTTCTTCCGCTGATTCGACGCTCCAGGAAGCCACCTTTCCCTTGTTCTGGAACTTTCACAAACACTCGTCCAACAGGCGGCCTTGCGGTCTTGTCACGCAGGATGATGGTGGCTTCAGGATGGTCGCATACCGTCAAGGTTTTAAAAAATGTTCAGATGTGTGTGAAATCTTATGGGACTTAACTACTAAGGTCATCAGTCCCTAAGCTTACACACTACTTAATCTAAATTATCCTAAGGACAAAAACATACACCCATGCCCGAGGGAGGATTCGAACCTCCGCCGGGACCAGCCGCACAGTCCATGACTGCATCGCCCAAGAAGGTTAGCTCCTCCGTCATGTTTCTCACCGAGGCGCACGTTTCGCGAAAGAATGTGCTTTCCTAGAACAAAAGGGCGGCTGTCGATGAGCCCCCATTTTCGGTGATAAGCCACCTACAGTAAGGTCTCTCCAGTGTGAAACAGTGCTCTCCTCAGCAATTCCGCATTGCGTGCATTTCGACAATGGGTTTCCACAGATCATTAACAAGCGCATAGCTGTTCCTTTTGTGCGTAAAACTGGTGCATTCAGGTTACACGCTCTCAGACTTAGGCACGCATTACAGTAAATTACTCTGTGATGCTGGACCTCAGTATCCATTTGTACATGAGTAGCCATTTTGAAAAATTTGAATCTCTCTGATGAGCAGATTGTAAACTGATTCAGGAGAAACACATATTAGCTATATAGTGTCTTAGGTAATAATATCATACATTCAGTCAACAACTGTTTCATATTTGCTGACTCAGTGGATTAGATTGTAATATACCCTTTCTGTGAGCCGCAGTTTCAGTGTTTTATCCATGTAATATAAAGTTAATTTGTCTTATTTCATCAATTGAAAAATAAGCACATGCTAAATATAATTCATATAAAAATAGAAAAGGTATGGATTACACATATCTCTTACACATTTTGGTATTTTTCTTTCTTCTACGTATCTTGTGCTGAAAAGGACGTATTAATCGGCACAAAGAGTGATCCTAAACAAATATTCCAGGCTGTACACCTGCTTTATAGCGTGGAACGCAATACAGCAACTTTTCTGCGCTACATGCATTGACAAGACCTTGGTAGGTTTCTGGAGATATGTGGAACCGGATATACAATAGTGAAGATCACTATAAAGGCATGTGTATTTGTAGGGAAGTAGTATGAGATCCAGTATACTGAAGAAAGCGTTCAAATGGTATCGCATTTGATGTCGGTAGTACAGTATGTGTAACAAGACGTCAACGATTCATGTCGTGGAGGGTGGAACTCAGGGAACTCAGTATAAAGGCAGTAGTCAGTGTTAGAGTGTGCACAAGTGTCTTTACTGCCGATAGGAAACAGACACTACCAGGAAAAGTGCGTATTATCTACATACAACACGACTGTGACAATGCCGCGCAGAAAACAGTTATAATAAGATTAAAAAGCAAAAATCGGTAAGTATAAGGAAACGTGACTCTCTGATTGGCAAACCGCCAAGAAGGTCACCCGTTCAAGTACAGTGACATAATTTCGTTAGACTGGGCGCAACGATATGGACAGAAGGGAAAATATGGGCTAGGTCGAAAATCACCTGAGGCATCAAAGGGTTCCTTCTGGCAAAGCAAGGGCCACAAACCGTTATTCTTCTCAATTTATTGCTGATTTACAGTTGTCAGTAACTTCGAGACGTGTATGACAAATTTGGTCAAATGACAAACATCTTGAGTTCAAGAAACGACTGCAGAAACCTGTTCTAACACCCAAACATAAATAGGCTAGATTTTGCTGAAAAAGATATGTCATGGACTTCCTAATGGGATAAAGTGATCTTCAGTGATGAGAAGTTTAATTTATATGGGCCGGATGGATTTCGATATTATTGGTATGATCTGAGAAAAAGGGCACCAGGTAAGAATAAACAGAAGTTTTAGTGGTGGAATTGTTATGGTTTGGGCAGTCATCTGCACTGGAGGTAATTCACGCATTTCTTCACTGAACACTACAGTGAACTCTAACCTGCACACTGAAATGGTAGTGACAGACTTGATTAGAATGTATGTGGACCTAGAGAACGAAAGTCTAATGTTTCAACAAGATAATGCATCTTTGCATGTTTCTGCTACAACTAAAAGTGGTTTTAAGATAAAGATATCCAAGTCTTGCCCTGGCTGCACGTAGCCCAGATATGAAGCCCGTGAAAACCGTTGGGGAGGACTTGCAAAGCGTGTTATCGGCATGAAAGGCAACTTGAGATCGTATGTGAGCTGAAAAGTGCTATATGAGAAGCGTGGGCGAAAATTTCACTCTAAGAACTACAAACCCTAACAAAATCACTACCGAAGGGAATTTTATAAGTAATTAGGAAGAACAGAGGTTGGACAAAGTACTAAAGATGCAGTATTAATTTCCACCCAGGGAACGCAAACGCCTCGTTTTGTTACTCATGTTATGAAAGAAACTATACAATTTCATCATGATTGTTTATGTCTTACATGTATCTACTACTTTCATAATAAATTGGATACAATATACTTCGGACATTGTACTGTTACTTCCGTAGAAACCCTTAATTTATACTGATTTCCATTTTTGTTCATCCACAGATCGCGCAATTCCCCTAAACGACGTGCCCGTTGTTTGTGGGCGCGGATCTTGCGCCCGATAGCGTCCCAGCGGATTCACATCAGGCGAGTCTGGTGGCCAACACAACAACGTGAGTTTAATACACTACTGGCCATTAAAATTGCTACGCCAAGAAGAAATGCAGATGATAAACGGGTATTCATTGGACAAATATATTATACTAGAACTGACATGTGATTACATTTTCACGCAGTTTGGGTGCATAGATCCTGAGAAATCAGTACCCAGAACAACCACCTTTGGCCGCAATAACGGCCTTGATACGCATGGGCATTGAGTCAAACAGAGCTTGGATGGCGCGTACAGGTACAGCTGTCCATGCAGCTTCAACACGATACCACAGTTCATCAAGAGTAGTGATTGGCGTATTGTGATGAGCCAGTTGCTCGGCCACCATTGACCAGACGTTTTCAATTGGGGAGAGATCTGGAGAATGTGCTGGCCAGGGCAGCAGTCGAACATTTTCTGTATCCAGAAAGGCCCGTACAGGACCTGCAACATGCGGTCGTGCATTATCCTGCTGAAACGTAGGGTTCCGCAGGGATGGAGTAAAGGATAGAGCCACGGGTCGTAACACATCTGAAATGTAACGTCCACTGTTCAAAGTGCCGTCAATGCGAACAAGACGTGACCGAGACGTGTAACCAATGGCACCCCATACCATCACGCCGGGTGATACGACAGTATGGCGGTGACGAATACACGCTTCCAATGTGCGTTCACCACGGTGTCGCCAAACACGGATGCGACCACCATGATGCTGTAGCAGAACCTGGATTGATCCGAAAAAATGACGTTTTGCCATTCGTGCACCCAGGTTCGTTGTCGAGTACACCATCGCAGGCGCTCCTGTCTGTGATGCAGCGTCAGGGTAACCGCAGCCATGGTCTCCGAGCAGATAGTCCATGCTGCTGCAAACGTTGTCGAACTGTTCGTGCAGATGGTTGTTTTCTTGCAAACGTCCCCCTCTGACTCAGGGATCGAGACGTGGCTGCACGATCCGTTACAGCCATGCGGATAAGATGCCTGTCATCTCGACTGCTAGTGATACTGAAAGGTACAGTACCGCCCGACATTGAAAATAGGTACAACATTCTTCGTTATTCCTGTCATAACATATTTTTTCTAACAATAACTCCAATTCAATTAATACAGCGAAGCTGGATACCAGTGTAGGAAAGAATGACAATTTATTTATTTAATTGATCACATGTGCACTCCCACAAAATAAATCCCTACATCCAATTTGGTGAGATCTGCGAAATGAATGAATGTATGGTCGTCTGCTAACCGCATATAGTGAATGTGCTATATATGCTCATCTTTGAGACGGTCCTTTGGTCACCTTTGGTGGAACCAAAGAGATGAAATTTACCTGAGCTTTGAGCACCTGAAATGTGGCTGACCAATGGGTAGCATGGTCTTCACCCACCTCGACAGAGGTGCGAGATGACCTGAAGAATGGCCATGTTTTCGGCACTCTGCCGCTGGGTCTTGTGTTGGTAAGACCTGTCTTAGGTGTACTCCGTAAAGACAAAAAGAGTGGAGACATGGTATGCATGTGAAATACTTAAGAGTAGTTTGGAATGATAATTAGCCCGCATCTCGTGGTCGTACGGTAGCATTCTCGCTTCCCACGCCCGGGTTCCCGGGTTCGATTCCCGGCGGGGTAAGGGATTTTCTCTGCCTCGTGATGGCTGGGTGTTGTGTGCTGTCCTTAGGTTAGTTAGGTTTAAGTAGTTCTAAGTTCTAGAGGACTGATGACCATAGATGTTAAGTCCCATAGTGCTCAGAGCCATTTGAACCATTTTGAATAATAATTTCTCTATGTCAGGAACTTTTGTGGGGAGAATTAAATGTCAGGCAGGTAATATTAAGGGGATCGTAGTAATCTTCGGAAGTGACCAACGGTCACAATGAAACCACGTGTAGCAATAAGTTGAAATACTTCCGAGTGCTGAATTACTGGCGTGTGTACTATAAGTTGGAAATATTTAAGAAATGGCATGTGCAGGACTTGAAATTAGAGACGAGTACTTCCACGTGGTGAGTACTGTGTGAGTCTCAATCTGTGTATGAGGCAAAGGATAGAGAGAAGTACTCGTCCATGGTATCAGTTGAGGACTCGCGTGTGTGATGAATATGTTCTTAATATTACTTTGCGTGTTATGTTTCCGTGTGGCGCTTGATTCTAACTATAATACTCAGAGAGATGCAAGGTGAGTCAGCCGTCTATCCAGGAACGCCACTTGGCTTGCATTGCACAGGAAGACGTGCATATATCCTCCAGAGTTCATAGTAGGAAAGAAAAGTTACGAAGTGGGGCAGTGTCGTGTGAAAATGGGATGAATACTAATTGAAGTGGGAAAGCTGAAAGTGATGTGATTATAACGTTGTGACTATTCCTTGTCTTGTATTCCATGTTGCAGGGTGGTGTATGTCATGTAATTTAAGTATGTGTGGTTTGCATGGGAGAGTAGCAAGATAGTTTCAGAGGCATTGGGTTATGCATGTTCCTTTTTTGTACCGCTCGGTCTGGAGGACATTTTCGTGATGATGGGTGTGAGATTCGAAGTGTGAGATATAGCAAAAAGATCCACCATCCTATCCAGAAAGTGCACTGTAGTGTTAGATAATTACGAGACCATAAGATAGAGAATCACCAATGCTGCTTGTGTGTGAGAAATCGGTTGGAAACTTTCCTCATGTCAGCACGTTGTAGGTGTCGCCACCGGCGCCAACCTTGCGTGAATGCTCTGAAAAGCCATGCCCACTGGGCGGAGTTTCTCATGTGCAATTGTTGCAGAAAATGTAATGGTGTGTTTAGGTTATAGAATTTATCGGAATAAAAAAGATAGTGAAAAGAAAACGATTGGTGGCCTTTTCCTTCGAATTGTATGTTGTCATGATATCCAGAATTTATAATGTGTGCGCCATTCATATTCAGTGCGATGACCACGAGTTGATCAAAGCCGTTGGGTAAGAAAGAAAATGTGGTATTTCCAGTACGTAGTGAACAGTCAGAGTTGCGTAATATTCAAACAGGAGAATAATTTGTAACTCAATTGTGAGTACTAGAGCTCATGTTACTTGATAAATAAGAATGAATCCTCTCGCTTGGCAGACCACTCATCTTGCAGGCCTGACTGCTTGATGCCACAGTATGAGCAAGGCATGTGGGTGCCTCTCAATACGAGGCCGTTGGGGTCCAGCATGGCGTTCCGTATTACCCTCCTGAACCCACCGACTCCATATTCTGCTAACAGTAATTGGACCACGACAAACGCGAGCAGCAATGTCGCGATACGATAAACTGCAATCGCGATAGGCTACAATCCGACCTTTATCAAAGTCGGAAACGTGATGGTACGCATTTCTCCTCCTTACACGAGGCATCACAACAACGTTTCACCAGGCGACGCCGGTCAACTGCTGCTTGTGTGTGAGAAATCGGTTGGAAACTTTCCTCATGTCAGCACGTTGTAGGTGTCGCCACCGGCGCCAACCTTGCGTGAATGCTCTGAAAAGCCTATCATTTGCATATCACAGCATCTTCTTCCTGTCCATTAAATTTCGCGTCTGTAGCACGTCATCTAAGTTGTGTAGCAATTTTAATGGCCAATAGTGTATTGTCCCCCTTACATCACTGTAGCACGAACTGAAACTTGTGACATGGATAGTTACATTGCTGAAAGATTTCATGGCCGTCGAGCAGGTATGGATGAACCTAGTTGGTCGATAACACAAGTAATGAACAAGTAATCTACAGGGGTCATGGTCCCGTGGAAGCCCAGGCGAATGAATCTCATAACGTAAAACTGCCATCACCGGCTAGCGCCCGTGGCGCGTTACATGTTTCGAAGAGCCGTTCGTCTGGGTGACGGTGTATCCGGACACGGTCATGGATGTGGTGTACGTGAGTGATCCGAAGAGGCGACATGTTTTCATTGGCCTCCAAGGGCACTTCAATACGCAGAACTGGAGAATGTGGGCAAAGGAAAATCCGCACGCGTATCAGACGGTACCAGTTCATTTGCAAAGGTGGCTGTGTGGTGTGGGTTTTCGTCATCCTTTGTCTTGCGGCCGTATTTCCTCGAGTAGGTAAGCCCTGCGGGTCCTGTTACCTCTACCGCCGCTAGTAAACCGTACGAGTTTCAGCTTCTGGTAGAGAACGGCGGACAACATATCGAACATATCTTGCGCTATTCACAACAATTTCATGCGGTTTTTGATCTTAGGACAATTAAAAACCGCTGTCATTTTGTTTTTTATGTGGTTTTTGGACTCAGGGTAATCAAAAACTTATTTTTCTCATCCGATATGGTACGACCATGCTGTGGTGGATGGGCTTACCTAACTAACTCTAATGACTTGCAGACTTGTGCAGGCATGTAGATTTAACAGTATGTAGCCGACCACATTTACATTAAAGAAGCTTACAGAGCCATTGCTGCTATTGTGATGTAATGTGAGGGGAGCCCTGAAATTTTCCCGCCTCGCAGAAAAGTTTCCTGAACGCAGGCGATGTCTGCTTTTGTTTCTTCTAAGAGCCTACCTGGTTCCATGTTTACTAGGGTACTGCCCTGGCAATTTAGTTGTATTACTTTCAGAAGGGATATCTAGTGAAGGAAAAACACTTGGGTGTGGTTTCTTTAAAATCTAGAAACACACGTGCATGTGCTCTCACGAAGTCCTTGTATACTTTCTCTAGGTTTAGGCCCTCTCCCCTTCGCGCACATGCCTCCCCTAAAAGCTTACATAGCTCTTTGGGGTTCGTTGGCAAATTTTCGACTCTTAGGATCATCCTGCCAGTTTGTTCTGTAGTTGGAAAACAGATTTTATCCCCGTTTTCATGCTTAGTTCGTATTAAAGAGCGAAGAGCTGTTTGAAATATGTCCTTGTTTTCTAGTCTGATAAGCCGTAGGTTAACTTCTAAGTTTTCGTAGTTTACGTAATTAATGGTATTTAGCTTGGGGTCCTTGGTTGTGTCTGGTTGATATTCTTGACTGTTTGTTTGTTGCTCCGATTTCGAGTAATTTGGTAGTGCAGCACGTCTTTCCTGCTTTATGGTTTCTGGTAGTATGGAGTTTGATGTGTTTTCTCTGAGTATTTCCCCTGATAGTGACTTGTTTTTTATCTATTGCTAAAACATTGGTATTCTTTTCTCTTTTCCTTTGACGTTTCTCTTTGCGTCAGTAACATACTGTGCAACTTTACTGTCATTCTGAGCAGTGTTTCTGTTTCTTCAGCGTTTTCAAACTGGAATATTAATTGTGGACATCCTGTGCATTTGTTGCCGCGTCATGTGGCCATAACGCCAACAATCGGCATTCTATCTCATGGTGGTCGGTAATCAGGAGGCGAGCCAGCCTCGGATGCAATCCACATGGGGGATTAACGACTGTGGTATGGTACACTGGTCAGCGTGACTATGGTTCTCAGGCGGTTTACCACGGTGGTTTCGGCAGAGTCTGGGCTGTTCCTCAAATTCCGCCTCAGAAAAAACAAAACACGACCATCTAAAATACGATGCAACACACAGACGAAGTTTACCCGATTCGCTAGCAGGTGGTGACACGACTTCCTTTACTTAGGTTACTTCGACTGTGACGTCAAAAAGGGCATCCAACCACAAAGTTAAATAATAAAATAAAGTCTGTCAAAATATATAAAGCTAAGGACCCACTAGACGAGATACACACAAATTACGTTCTTTGATTTCATGTCAAGTGGCACGTAATTGTTTGTGTTATTGTAATTCTTGATTAGAGTAAATCAATGCCTGTTAAATTATTACGAATTGAAGCTATGTGTACGTGGTCGGCAGGCTTCAATGTTGCGCGACGAAGTACAGTGCGCGCGTCGTGAGCCGGCAGACATCCGACCCCCGCCTAAGCCTGGCCTGGCTGCAGACGGCTGCTCCGTTAAGACAAGCGGAAGCCGCGCCGACAGCAGGCTGTAGGGTGGAGGCGGATGGCTGGGGGGGGGGGGGGGGGGCGCTGTCGAAGCCTGCCGCCGCCCTGGCTAAGCTGGCATCCACGCTACGGTGCTCACGGCAGTCTTTGGCCGCATCTTCGACAGCAGAGGAGCATCGAATCATACTGTCAAATGACTGACGCCACCACCATCCCACAGAGTGCAGTTAATAGTTTTATTAGACAACAAAAAGATAATAGAAAAACAGCACAGCTTAAGGAAATTAGGTGTGAAGAACCCAAGAAGTTCAGACTCCTGCTGGCAGTGCACCATGTGTCAACACATTTAACTGACCAGGAATTCTTAGAAGAGCTCTACGAAATAAACCTGAGTGAACACATTACTAAAGACGAGGTCGATAACGAGGTTAAAATAAATTTTAAATCGGGACCGAAGGGCAAAGGACAGTAAACAATATTCTAGAAGTGTCGCCAAGAGTACGCTTACTGCTGCTCAAAAATTGAATCTTTGTACATCAACGACTTTGTTGCTGTACAAAAATGTTTTAACTGTTGGGGCTTCGGTCACCCATCGAAGCGTTGCGACAAAGATCCAGTATGTGGAAGATGTGCAAAACCGGGACACAAAAAGTCAGAACGCAGGTGGGAGAATCCTGTTGGCTGTATACCATGCAAACACAGAAACAGAACATGCGATAAGGCAGGGTGGCCAGACTGCCCTACATATAAACAGCTCCACGAAAGACAGAGCGCACCGAATACGATGGTCTGTACAACGTTCATTAATAAGGAGTGCTACCATAACTGTCAGAAACCCACCCCTCTAACACACGCAGAGACAGACGTAACTAGGCAAAGGTACAAATCGCCGTCGACTAGGATGAGAGGCTGGCTGCGAGCCGTTGCCTGGCGGCAAAACATGGGTAGATTACAACCCCCAAATGCAGATACCGATACTAATGTAATGCCTCCGTTCTGGAAGACAATATAGTGTAGGTACTTCAGCGTTACAGACTACATAGACGACACGTGCATGCAGCGTGCAATTGAATATGAAGTTGCCAGGCACCTCAAACATCATATGCTTGGTTGGACCATCTTCCAGGCTGGCCTCCTTTTACGAGTTGACGAACTGGAAGACGAAATACTGCGAGACAGTACAGAGAAATATAATGATGTCCTTGAACATCCTAAGAATGAAGATGTCACTGAGTTCACAAGCAATGCAACACCACAGGCAAACACAAACAAAGACAATTGCACACTATCCGCGCAACAAGTAGAATATGATAAACCAAATGTAGACCCTATATTACACCAGTTCGTTTTGTCTATGGGGGTAGCGTATACAGTTACCACGAAAAACAAAACGGTAATGTAGCTGCACAGGAAGACACAATCATGCACCGGCACAACACCAGACACAACCACCCCAGAAACGGACATACAACAGACACATTTTACGAACTAGTCCCCGGTAGAGATAAAAAACAAGTCACTATCAGGGGAAATACTCAGAGAAAACACATCAAACTCCATACTACCAGAAACCATAAAGCAGGAAAGACGTGCTGCACTACCAAATTACTCGAAATCGGAGCAACAAACAAACAGTCAAGAATATCAACCAGACACAACCAAGGACCCCAAGCTAAATACCATTAATTACGTAAACTACGAAAACTTAGAAGTTAACCTACGGCTTATCAGACTAGAAAACAAGGACATATTTCAAACAGCTCTTCGCTCTTTAATACGAACTAAGCATGAAAACGGGGATAAAATCTGTTTTCCAATTACAGAACAAACTGACAGGATGATCCTAAGAGTCGAAAATTTGCCAACGAACCCCAAAGAGCTATGTTTTTTATCTATTGCTAAAACATTGGTATTCTTTTCTCTTTTCCTTTGACGTTTCTCTTTGCGTCAGTAACATACTGTGCAACTTTACTGTCATTCTGAGCAGTGTTTCTGTTTCTTCAGCGTTTTCAAACTGGAATATTAATTGTGGACATCCTGTGCATTTGTTGCCGCGTCATGTGGCCATAACGCCAACAATCGGCATTCTATCTCATGGTGGTCGGTAATCAGGAGGCGAGCCAGCCTCGGATGCAATCCACATGGGGGATTAACGACTGTGGTATGGTACACTGGTCAGCGTGACTATGGTTCTCAGGCGGTTTACCACGGTGGTTTCGGCAGAGTCTGGGCTGTTCCTCAAATTCCGCCTCAGAAAAAACAAAACACGACCATCTAAAATACGATGCAACACACAGACGAAGTTTACCCGATTCGCTAGCAGGTGGTGACACGACTTCCTTTACTTAGGTTACTTCGACTGTGACGTCAAAAAGGGCATCCAACCACAAAGTTAAATAATAAAATAAAGTCTGTCAAAATATATAAAGCTAAGGACCCACTAGACGAGATACACACAAATTACGTTCTTTGATTTCATGTCAAGTGGCACGTAATTGTTTGTGTTATTGTAATTCTTGATTAGAGTAAATCAATGCCTGTTAAATTATTACGAATTGAAGCTATGTGTACGTGGTCGGCAGGCTTCAATGTTGCGCGACGAAGTACAGTGCGCGCGTCGTGAGCCGGCAGACATCCGACCCCCGCCTAAGCCTGGCCTGGCTGCAGACGGCTGCTCCGTTAAGACAAGCGGAAGCCGCGCCGACAGCAGGCTGTAGGGTGGAGGCGGATGGCTGGGGGGGGGGGGGGCGCTGTCGAAGCCTGCCGCCGCCCTGGCTAAGCTGGCATCCACGCTACGGTGCTCACGGCAGTCTTTGGCCGCATCTTCGACAGCAGAGGAGCATCGAATCATACTGTCAAATGACTGACGCCACCACCATCCCACAGAGTGCAGTTAATAGTTTTATTAGACAACAAAAAGATAATAGAAAAACAGCACAGCTTAAGGAAATTAGGTGTGAAGAACCCAAGAAGTTCAGACTCCTGCTGGCAGTGCACCATGTGTCAACACATTTAACTGACCAGGAATTCTTAGAAGAGCTCTACGAAATAAACCTGAGTGAACACATTACTAAAGACGAGGTCGATAACGAGGTTAAAATAAATTTTAAATCGGGACCGAAGGGCAAAGGACAGTAAACAATATTCTAGAAGTGTCGCCAAGAGTACGCTTACTGCTGCTCAAAAATTGAATCTTTGTACATCAACGACTTTGTTGCTGTACAAAAATGTTTTAACTGTTGGGGCTTCGGTCACCCATCGAAGCGTTGCGACAAAGATCCAGTATGTGGAAGATGTGCAAAACCGGGACACAAAAAGTCAGAACGCAGGTGGGAGAATCCTGTTGGCTGTATACCATGCAAACACAGAAACAGAACATGCGATAAGGCAGGGTGGCCAGACTGCCCTACATATAAACAGCTCCACGAAAGACAGAGCGCACCGAATACGATGGTCTGTACAACGTTCATTAATAAGGAGTGCTACCATAACTGTCAGAAACCCACCCCTCTAACACACGCAGAGACAGACGTAACTAGGCAAAGGTACAAATCGCCGTCGACTAGGATGAGAGGCTTGCTGCGAGCCGTTGCCTGGCGGCAAAACATGGGTAGATTACAACCCCCAAATGCAGATACCGATACTAATGTAATGCCTCCGTTCTGGAAGACAATATAGTGTAGGTACTTCAGCGTTACAGACTACATAGACGACACGTGCATGCAGCGTGCAATTGAATATGAAGTTGCCAGGCACCTCAAACATCATATGCTTGGTTGGACCATCTTCCAGGCTGGCCTCCTTTTACGAGTTGACGAACTGGAAGACGAAATACTGCGAGACAGTACAGAGAAATATAATGATGTCCTTGAACATCCTAAGAATGAAGATGTCACTGAGTTCACAAGCAATGCAACACCACAGGCAAACACAAACAAAGACAATTGCACACTATCCGCGCAACAAGTAGAATATGATAAACCAAATGTAGACCCTATATTACACCAGTTCGTTTTGTCTATGGGGGTAGCGTATACAGTTACCACGAAAAACAAAACGGTAATGTAGCTGCACAGGAAGACACAATCATGCACCGGCACAACACCAGACACAACCACCCCAGAAACGGACATACAACAGACACATTTTACGAACTAGTCCCCGGTAGAGATAAAAAACAAGTCACTATCAGGGGAAATACTCAGAGAAAACACATCAAACTCCATACTACCAGAAACCATAAAGCAGGAAAGACGTGCTGCACTACCAAATTACTCGAAATCGGAGCAACAAACAAACAGTCAAGAATATCAACCAGACACAACCAAGGACCCCAAGCTAAATACCATTAATTACGTAAACTACGAAAACTTAGAAGTTAACCTACGGCTTATCAGACTAGAAAACAAGGACATATTTCAAACAGCTCTTCGCTCTTTAATACGAACTAAGCATGAAAACGGGGATAAAATCTGTTTTCCAACTACAGAACAAACTGGCAGGATGATCCTAAGAGTCGAAAATTTGCCAACGAACCCCAAAGAGCTATGTAAGCTTTTAGGGGAGGCATGTGCGCGAAGGGGAGAGGGCCTAAACCTAGAGAAAGTATACAAGGATTTCGTTAGAGCACATGCACGTGTGTTTCTGGATTTTAAAGAAACCACAGCCAAGTGTTTTTCCTTCACTAGATATCCCTTCTGAAGGTAATACAACTAAATTGCCAGGGCAGTACCCTAGTAAACATGGAACCAGGTAGGCTCTTAGAAGAAACAATAGCAGACATCGCCTGCGTTCAGGAAACTTTTCTGCGAGGCGGGAAAATTTCAGGGCTCCCCTCACATTACATCACAATAGCAGGAACACCAAACGCGAAAGCGCGATAATAGAAATTACCGTAATAAAACCTCATAGTAACACAGATCACGCAGTTTTGCTCTGAACACATTGCCACAGCAAAAATAACAAATGGTTCAAATGGCTCTGAGCACTATGGGACTTAACATATGAGGTCATCAGTCCCCGAGAACTTAGAACTACTTAAACCTAACTAACCTAAGGACATCACACACATCCATGCCCGAGGCAGGATTCGACCCTGCGACCGTAGCGGTCGCTCGGTTCCAGACTGTAGCGCTTAGAACCGCACGGCCACTCCGGCTGGCAAGAGAAATAACAGAGGACAAGATGTATGGCTCATGTCGTTGAAACGTCCCCTTTCAACAATTATACATGACTGTGCTTAAACTGACACACAATATTTTTTAGCGCAACGCAATCTGACTTTCAGAAATCCCTACAAAGGAATGGCCCTGACTAACATTAACCTGTACCTTTCACAAATCACTTACCTCACGAAAATCTTCGTTACTCAAGCTATGCAATACAGCGAGCGCCACTACTGCCAGCTAAATAAAAGATTCAAACTACAGAAGGCACTAACTACTGATAGGCATAGTTAGCAATTGAAAGATGTTAATAGAGAACAAACAATGTATTTACCTTAACAGTCATAATATATATAGTAGTTCATGACATCCAGTGTTACAAATTTCAAAACTCCGCCATCTCTCTCCCCACATCCACCACTGCTGGCGGCTCACCTCCAACTGCGCAACGCTACGCGCTGTTCACATCCAGCTGCCCAACACTACAATGGCAGACAACAATGCAAACAAGCCACAGACTGCACACAGCACAGCCAGTGATTTTCATACAGAGCGCTACGTAACGTTGCCAATAAGAAAACATAAACAGCCTACTTACATAGCCCCCATGCTCCCCACAAAAAATTTTACAAATTGTTTTGGGCAGTGGCCAACAATGATTTGATAAAATTTTTCATAATTACGATTACAAAGATATCAAATGCACACACTAATTGAAACAATGTTGGTCAAAAGCTAAAATTTTCTCACAGTCCATAAAGACAGTCCCGATCATTCATCATAATAGTAATTACAGTTTTTTTTACAAAGTCTCATTAGTAAAAGAAATTGCACACAGAAGTAGTGGATTTCCATGTAGTCTTGAAGAAGTAGTGTTGTCCTTCCAACGGAAAGACAGTGCGGACTCTTGACATGCTGACAGGTAATGGGCCACAACAGAGAAAACCCACAGCAGAGTCATTCAAAGTTTTGAAGAATATTGGTAGGTAGGTCATCACAGAGCAGACCACTGTAGTCCTGGTAGAGATTACGGTATTGGTGGGCCACCAGAGGTGCAGACCCACTGCAGTCCTTGTAGAAATAATGGTACTGGTGAGTGAGCAAAGGTGTAGACCCACTGTAGTCCTTGTAGAAATAATGGTATTGTTGGTCATCAAAGATGCAGACCCACTGTAGTCCTTGTAGAGATGGCCAGCAGCCATCTGCTGCGACTGTGCAGGTGCACAATCACCATCGAAGAGTCTTGCAGAGAAGATAGCAAGTCCATAAACCACCACTGGTGCACACAAAAAGTTTTTGGAATTGTCCTTAGAAGTCTTGCAGACAATATAGCAAGTCCATAAACCACCACTTGTACACTCACGAAGTTTTTGGAATTGTCCTTAGAACCAACGATGCTGTTATCCAGTCCCTTGCTGAATTAGTAACACACGTGCAAACACTAACAGTCCCAACTTCTCACATATTGTGCATTACTATGACCAACATAAATGTGTGCAGTGAAATGAATGCTTACAAGTTACTTAATTTGATGAACTGGTGTCAATTACAATATTATAACATGAGAATACAATTACAAAGGTACAAAATACATCATTAAAACATAACAATACACATAACATTTGTAGTGCAGGCTTTACAAAATAATAGAAATAAACATATACATCAGTGTTACAGGAATTATGAGATAAGTAAATACATAAAAGACCAGAATAACTTTTGAAACATCAACTTCACACATGAGCATTAAAACAGAACAGAATACATAATGTCTAAACATTTTTACAAAGAAAATAACATATTATCAGAAAAATTCTACAACATAACACTTATTAGCTAAACACATAAAGACAGGAAAAACACAAATATACAAGAGTACACAAACACATAGGGGGATAACATAATGGAAATGATAGGGTTCGTTTTCAGTGTAACATTTGGTACTGCAGTCCAACCCAAAACCTTATTCCATAGATCTTTCGTCTTATTTCGATATTTGCTCCAGCCAAAAAAAATCCTATCCAAGCATGCTTTCTGTATTTTTCTCGTATAACCTCTCAGTGCATTTCTTCAAATTCAACGCAACTCATTCTCTTATAGGCTACCCCCTCTTAAGCTAACTTAAATCTACTGAGCTCAGATATATATACCAAGGGACGAGGCAATGCAGCAGCACATAACAAATTAACACAAACAGCAAGGACAAAAAAAATACAAATCGGCAAAGTAAGCAACAATATTACAACTAATATAAGGCAATGAGCAGCAAACCAGAAAAATAAATCAGTAGTAAACTGGCTTAGCAGAGTAACACAAAGTCAAATTCAGTAACACTATGCCTGGCAAACAGCAGCAGCAAATGAAATAACTTATATCTAAACATGACATAGCTCAAGCAAAAAAAAACATTACACTAAAGACAACAATGCAGACAAGGGAAATGTATATTCACATCTTAATGTCTATGTAATTAAAGTGGTGCACCACAAGAAGTTATTCTGCAAAAAAAATTACCAAGTAGTTGAAAAGAAAATTCCATATGCAATTCCTGTGAAGGGAAATGTCTTTGTGCTTCCCCATTTTTGGGAAATGTATTACAAAATTAGTATTGACTGGATCTGTAGACAGAAAATATTTATATTAGTACATCTATAAAATTCTATTTTAACCAATGCTGCAGTGCAGCTAGAAACTAGATATTAAAAAAAATGAAAATATGTACAAAGGAAGGCATGAAACATCATTCATTAGCCATATGGCATTTCATAAGGTAGTAAAAAATCTCTCAACTATAAAGACAGTAGTCATAATCAGGTGTATAGACATAAAATATTTCTCGTCATTTCATTAGGCATTTCAGTAAATCATAAATGAAGAGCTCCACAGTGTAATTATATGTTTTCAAGTTTGAGCATGTCGTATTTGGGATGCTTTCTACAAAGGAATGTCAATACCGAGGATAAGGGCCTCCTTTTTTTTTTACCTATGCCTCTGAAAACGCACACACTAATGGCTTTTTCTCCAGACGTCTGACGCAGCTGGGTGCCCACGACGCATTACATGCAGGTGGTCACTTAACTTTCTTACGGAAATATTTATGACAGCAGTGTCCGCTACAGTGACAGACTCATATAAAAAATTTCACGGGTCGAGAATTTGCGTTGCAAATGTGTAGAAACAAAATCTTATGAATATAACAGTGTCCAAAAAAGTTTCGCCGGCATTGTGATACAGTCACGCATTTACACACATTTCATAACTCTTAAAGTACGATTCTTGGTTTCCAACATCCTTTTTCACAAACCAGAGTCCCTAAACACTACTCATTATTCCTTAACTTATTCGTCGACACTTCTTCAAAATTTCATCATAACAGCTACGTAGCATAATCAAATAACAACATCATAACACCTCAGTCAACTCTCAAAATTGTCGTATCTTCCTCCAATAATTAAAAAAAATTTCTCTGCTCATCTCAAAAGTGTCATCTGCCTCAAGCGCACTTTAAAAATCGTGATCCCATACCAAATATATCATTCAAAGCTCTCATAATATCACAATGGGTCCAAAAAAATATGAACAGTTCACAAAGTACAGACAAAATACAATTTCGTAAGTGTGAAGTTATCCAACAGTGTAATTACGTAAACATCTGTCACTGCCATAGTAAAAAAGTTTGTCTCTCAGTTAAATGATCAGATAGCTGTGTGATTTATGTATTAGAGAAATATGGTACCGATGTGTAAAGTTGTATAAGCAAATACCATAGTAGCTAGGGCTCCTTGTGCTTGCCAAACACATGGTACAGAAAGTAAGCATGTACCCCCTGAGGATTAATGTAATTATACCCTCAGGTGTTACAGATTACAAGAATGGAATGAAATGTATTACGGAAAACCTTTGTATCATTGTACTTCAAATATCTTTAAAAATAAATGATTTAAGTACAAAATTAATCACTCAAATACGTGTCCTGTAGGGCTAAATGTGCGTCTTGCTGTAAGATAATCTCTGTGGAAGTGTCGTAGTTATTGTCCTCCGAAAGCTAAGTTCTGCAGAAGTCAATGTACTTACCTCATGATAAACAAAAGTGAAATGCTTTGCGTATAGATATCTTACTTACTACGCTTATTGCCGTGATGAACAAAGTACTGTGCTGTAACATATTGTTGTGCTATGGAAAAGGCTGTCTCATTGTAGCTATACCACAAAAGTTACTACTAAAACATGTCTCACTTTACAGAAGAATTCAGAAAAAACTGTGCAGATATAAAACAGATACACCGCAAAAGCAACATTGTAAATTGTCACTCATTAGCAGCGTCGTGATAAAATCGTGTAGCTGTCACACAAACCAACCACTGTGTCATCTGGCATTTCTCAGAAAGCACCTCAAATCCAGAATCCACTCTCAAGCAAACCAAAATGTTGCATGAAAATCTCATTAGCAGTGCCGGTATATGTTCCAAGTATGTGAGCCTCATAGTTGTTACGCGATCGTGCAACTAACAAGCAAGAATGTACAAACAACAACACTGCATCGTCCATTCACTATAACAATGCATTCGTAATTTCTGTTTAAATAAGTTCTCTTGGTTCTTGACTGGATATTTAACTTCAAACACTGTTGCATGTTAACAGATTCTAAGTCTGACAAAGCATACTAGCAATGTAAAGTGAAAAGTTATGGCGAAGACAAAGTTAAAAAGCAGATTATCTTTCAATAAACGGTTTTACATGTGAAATGTGGTGTAAACCTTTGCTCTTCTTAGTATGCAGAGTTTCAACTTTAACGGAACTATCATGTGGTATACGTCGGTAAGGAATGCTAAAATTTGCTCAAGGTTAGCGTCTATGTTATTTTTCTCTGAGCCAGCCGGCGCACGCGGCTGCCTGCGGCGTACGCGGCTGCCTGCGGTGCGAGTCATTGTCTGTCTCTTTGTTGGCGTGTGTCGTTATTGGGATTAGGAGACCTAACTTCTACAAATTCACCTTGACGAGAATACCCTGCTCTGTTTGAATCTCGCCAGTTCTGATGCACTTCAAGTCTGTCATTACGATTATATCGTCTGTCGTCATGTCGGTAGTTTCTGTAGCTTCTTTCTTGTCGGTTAAGTGGTGGAGAATTTCTCCCTGAATTATCACTGCACGGTGGACCATTGCGTCTGAAGTTATTCTGTCTCCCGTGATAATAATAGTTCTGGTTGCCATATTGTCTGTTTCTATGATTGTCTCTGTCATATTCATTACTACGGAAATGTGATCTTTCTCTGTAACTATAACTCTGCCAGTGGTTGTCATATGGGTGGTGTCTGTTTTGGTCACGATTTGCGTTGTAAGAATAGACTTGTCGTGTCCAGTTATTGTTTCTGTCGTCATGGAATTGTGACGGATGTGACCTGTAGTGATTGTTTTCCCGTTTTTGCATCCCGTGACTGTCTGTGTCAATTTCTAATTCTTGTAAGAGTCCCTGAAAAGCTTTTTGCAACGCCCTGCCAAAATAATATTTCTTAAATGTTCAGGCAATTTCATTAAGCAAATGCAGATGAGTTCTGAAGGGCTGTATGGGTTTGACAGGTACTGATTCTTGTGCAACATGTCTTCAAAATATTTCACAAGACTGGAAAATTCAGATTGTTCGAAATGTTTCATCATTATGATGCCATGTTTTACTCGGTCTTGTGTGGCTTGAGACCAATATGCTGAGAGGAAGGCATGATAAAATTCTCCTTCACTGTGGCAATCGTGAATGACCGATCGCATTCTTACAGCTGGTTCATTCTCTAAGTAGCCACACATAAATTCTAATCTGTGCTCTAATGACCAGTTGGGAGGAAAACAATTAGAGAATTGATGGAGCCACGCTTGTGGGTGAATGTCGTTGGCAGAATTCTTAAACGTTTTGAATTTACGTGTAGTAATGAACAGCTTGTAGTCAAAATCATCATGTCGGCGAGTCGCATATCGGTCATTGTTACGTCGTTTCGGCGGTTCCATTTCAAAATTCGGTGCACCTTGCCAATTTCTTTCATAATTTCCGAAATGCGCTGTGTTGTTATTTTGTGGTTGTTCCGTATTTCTATGTCCCTCTTCCCGTACTGGAGCGCGAGTGTCCTCTGAAATACGTAATTCTTGTATTACCTGTGTCAGCTGATCTAGTACTTCCCGTATTTCTCTTTGGTGTTGCGTATTAATTTGATTCTGATTTTGTTTGAATTTCCTAACTTGTTCGCACTCTTCTGTGTCAGTGATGGCTACAGGTCTTGTGTCATTCAGATCATCATCTACCTTTGCAGATAAGTTAGTGAACTGATCCGAAAGTTCGGCTACTTTGTCCGATAGTATACTTATTTCCTCAGTGTGTTTTTCTGAACCAAGTTTCAGAGTGTCCATTTGTGTTGAAATCGTATTTACTGTGTCCTTTAAGTTTTCTTGAGTTTTTGCAAGTTGCGTAACCGAATCGGTAGATACAACTGAGTCAATTTTAGCTTGCAAGGTGTCGTGATTTTCATGAACAATAGTTTGCAATTCTTTTATGGCTGCTTCGTGATTCTGTAATGCATTTTCATGACGCAAAAAAATAGGTTGGAAATGCTCACAAATTTGTGTTTTTACGTCATTACAGACTTTTTGACATTTCGATTCAATGTTATGTAACTCAGTAGTTAAATCTTCACGTGTTTGTTCAAGTGTGGTGTCTAACTTCCGAAGATTTTGTTCCATTGTGTCTAACTTTTGAAGATTTTGTTCCATTCTGTCTAACTTTTGAGCCTTTGCTGTGTTTGTCTCTGATTTTGTTCCATTGTGTCTAACTTTTGAAGATTTTGTCCCATTTGTCTCTGATTTTGTTCCATTTGTTGCATTAATTGCAATAATAATGTATTCTGTGTCTGGAATCTGTTTCTCTATGCTTTTTGGCAGTGCATTTTCACCGGCAACGTTCACATTTTGACAAGCAGAAAATGTGTCTTGACTCATTTGAGAAAACGGTGAGGACCCAATACCTAAGTCTACAGTATTTGCAATATTGTGTTCTGTCATTTCGGATTCATGAGGCGAGCTGTTGCCGACCGATCGATCGATAATGCTTCCTTGTTCACTACCAGTTTCACTACACCATTATTTGCCGCCCGCTCCATTTCCCTATGCACAATTACCAAATTACTACTTCGAATGTCTGTTAATTCACTACACAGTGGTGCTGATAAGCTACGCTCGTCGTCACTATTATTTCTCAGTTTACTTTGAAGCCTAGTGTTACGTTTTTCACACGCCATTATTGTCACAATATTTCACACGATAACACAGAAAAGCAGAATTTGAAGAGCAAAAATAAGAGAACACATTAACATAGCACTGAAAATAATATGTAGTTAATTGCAAGCGCAGCTGCGAAATACTTGGTGCAAATCTACATGCATGCCACAACTGTTTTACTGTACAACAATGAAAGACTGCAACTACAAAGGAGATTCTCTCTACAATTATGCACTAGCAATAAACAATAGCTACACTAATTACACAAACTACAAGAAAAAATCAGAAGATTCCAGTGAGGTATCCTGGCAGGGTCGCCATATGAAACGTCCCCTTTCAACAATTATACATGACTGTGTTTAAACTGACACACAATATTTTTTAGCGCAACGCAATCTGACTTTCAGAAATCCCTACAAAGGAATGGCCCTGACTAACATTAACCTGTACCTTTCACAAATCACTTACCTCACGAAAATCTTCGTTACTCAAGCTATGCAATACAGCGAGCGCCACTACTGCCAGCTAAATAAAAGATTCAAACTACAGAAGGCACTAACTACTGATAGGCATAGTTAGCAATTGAAAGATGTTAATAGAGAACAAACAATGTATTTACCTTAACAGTCATAATATATATAGTAGTTCATGACATCCAGTGTTACAAATTTCAAAACTCCGCCATCTCTCTCCCCACATCCACCACTGCTGGCGGCTCACCTCCAACTGCGCAACGCTACACGCTGTTCACATCCAGCTGCCCAACACTACAATGGCAGACAACAATGCAAACAAGCCACAGACTGCACACAGCACAGCCAGTGATTTTCATACAGAGCGCTACGTAATGTTGCCAATAAGAAAACATAAACAGCCTACTTACATCGTCTATTTACGCTCAATGCTCGTATGATATAGATCCTTTGTTAGACAAAATAAAAGACATTGCACGACACTCAGAAAGAAATAGGCTGCTCATTCTAACTGATATCAACGCAAAATCCCCCTTGTGGAACTCAAATGGTTCAAATGGCTCTGAGCACTATGCGACTTAACTTCAGAGGTCATCAGTCGCCTAGAACTTAGAACTAATTAAACCTAACTAACCTAAGGACATCACATACATCCATGTCCGAGGCAGGATTCGAACCTGCGACCATAGTGGTCACTCGGCTCCAGACTGTAGCGCCCAGAACCGCACGGCCACTCCGGCCGGCTGCGGAACTCAAATAGAACTGACGACAGAGGGCAACTAGTGCTTGACGTAGTAAATGAATGCAACCTCTTCATACTGAATAGGGAGGGTCAGCCATCTACCTACCGCGGAGACGCTGGTGGTGTAAGTAACATAGACCTTTCCCTAGGGAACGCAAAATCTCTTCCACTAGTCAGTACATGGAGGGTATTAGATAGAGCCACACACAGCGACCACAACGCAATCGTCATAACCACGAACAGCTATATCAATACGCATAATGTGGACCACGAACAGCAGCATTTACTCATAGGAAGAGCCGACTGGCAAAAAGTTCGAGATATGAGGCGTCGTCACTACACACTGTTCAAGGCAGTAGAGATTACAAAACGCATGTGCTGACAGAGGTCCTACAAAGAGCACAGGAAGCAGCTATACCACGTGCAAAAACAGGGTGGGGACAGAAACAACCGTGGTCGACAGAACTGGCGAGACAAAAGAAGGATTCACGGGACAAAAGAAAGTACTACCAACAAGCAGAGGCAGCTCCTGAAAGACAGATACGACTTGATCTGTATCGTGACGCTAAACAGAAATACCAAAAACAACTAAAGACAACAAGGCAAGATTACTGGGCCAATTTTGTAAAAACCTAGCTACAGAACAACATCTGGGGACAACCATTCAAGATAGAAACAGAACGAGTTAAGACACTGACAGTTCTGTCAACACCAAAACAAGCTGACGGCACAATGACCAGAGGATGGAGAAGCACAGCAGAATATCTTCTGAACAGGCTCCTCCCAGATGACGACCCCACACAAGACGAGCGACACCACGCTGACCCGAGAGAGAGCTTGAGGCAACCATAGATCAGTGACAGTGTAACCATGCCATTCGTGCAAGGAGAAGTCACGACGGCAATCGGCAGGCTTAAAAACTGAAAAGCACCCGGCCCCAACAAAATACTTTCAGAAACATTAAAACAAACAGTAACAAATCACACCTTTTCTTACTAACATGTTCAACGAGGCACTACTAACAGGCAGAATTCCAAACCTCTGGAAAACTGATAATGTAGTAATAATCAGGGAATCACTAGACAAAGGGCCAACAGACTCCAGAACGTACCGACCAATCTGTCTCTTAAACACTCTGCAAACAGTACAGGACAGGCTCCTGTGTGACCGTTTACAATGGCACAGACCCCTCCTCGGCCTAACGCCCCATCAATTCGGCTTCAGGGAAGGTAGATCAGTAGAAGACGCCGTCAACCAAGCACTGACAGTTAAAAATAGCACAAGCGACAAATACGCGGCCGCCATTCTAATCGACAGAGCCGGGGATTGGATTGGATTGGATTGTTTGGGGGAAGAGACCAAACAGTGAGGTCATTGGTCTCATCGGATTAGGGAAGGACGGGGAAGGAAGTCGGCCGTGCCCTTTCAAAGGAACCATCCCGGCATTTGCCTGGAGTTATTTAGGGAAATCACGGAAAACCTAAATCTGGATGGCCAGACGCGGGATTGCATAGCCGGGGCTTTTGACAACTTGTGGAGGCCGTCCCTCTTCGCCAGGTTAAGGGAAATGAGGCTGTCAGCTTCCCCCTACAATAGCCTCCTCGACTACTGCAGAGGCAGAGTGGCGGAGTGGAGGGAAGGTTGTCAAGAGAATAACAAAGGGATGTCCACAGGGTTCGATCTGCGTACCAATATTCTGGGATATCGCAACCGAGCCCTTGCTGAACATCCTGGATAGTGACGACAGGGTAAGAGGTGTGGTGGCTTACGCAGATGACCTGCTCGTAGTGGTGTCAGCCAACTCGAGAGCAGCACTAGAGACAAAAGGCACGCAACTGCTTCAGAAAACTAACAGTTGGTATAAAGAAAATAAATTAAAAATAGCTCCCAACACTACAGAGGAATCCAATTCTAACATTAGACAATACAAGCATACAGAGGAAGCAAGCCACACGTTATCTCGGACTGCATCTAGACGAAAAACAGACTTTCAACCATCATATAAAATTGAAAATTGAAAAAACCTCCAATATTATGCACAAACTAGCAAGACTAAACACAACTCAGTACAAATTACCTATTAAGACGTTAAGGACCTACCCCATTGCGATATTTGAATCCATCCGATGCTTCGCCGCAAGTGCTTGGGCTTACAGACTGAACATACAGACTAACAAGACAATTGCAAGACGAAGTCAGCGTAGTGTACTCCTGAGAATGAGCGCAGCCTTCAACACCACATCACTAGAGGCACTTTTCGTTATGATGGGGATCTGCCCTATAGACATAACAATACGTTACGGAGCTGCACTTTACTGGCTTAAGAGGGACAGGCTCGATAAAGTCACCGAAATTACGGGAACCAACATTATGAACAAAACACAAATGAAACAATGGCGGATTCAAACATGGCAGAGAGGGTGGGATGCATCCGACAAGGGTCGCCGAGTACACTCTTTCTTTCTTGATGTACACGAAAGCCAACTGAAACAAGTCGACCCAATCCAGGGGATGGTCCATTTCCTGACAGGCCACGGGCCTTATCCGGTACATTTAAACCGTATGGGACTAACTAACGATGAAGTATGCGTATGCGGAGAAACTGGGACACCAGAACATGTCACACTGCTGTGCAACACGCTAGCACAAGTGAGACCTATACAGAACGACAATGATATCGTCAGAATAATAAGTAATCCCGATGACTGGAACACAATACATAGCGTAGCCGATATTGTATCGAACACTCTGTAAGAAGAATACAAGCGCCAAAACCCGTAAGGAAGAAGGCGTAGACAAGCACAAACAATACAACAAATCACATGGCAGGTCACAAACACGACCACAGATTCCGAAACCGAGGAAGGAACACTAAGTGAACATGACTAGAAGGGATCAAAATGTAAGGGACCAAAACCAACAATGCATGACATTGCATGCCACTACACAGCCACAAACAACACAACAATCATAAAACAATAAACACCGGCACCACATAATAAGACTGTAGTAATAAGGTAATGTCGCTTGGGAGGAGAAGGCTCGAAGAACTTTTATTCCGAGGCTGCTCCTCCTGAATGACATCCTACACAGTGTTTAAAGTATACTACACACAAGCAGTAATGTATTGCTCGTATTATAGTGTGCAGCCAAAAGTATATTCTCTTCTCTATTCAAAGCTATAATCAATGAATTTTATGTATCAGAAATTTATTAAGTTATTTAAGGAATAATTCATTCAAGTAGCAATGAACTATATTCTATTTCTACTAACAAGTTACAAACATAAGTGTATTTCTCATGTAAAGCTAAAATTCATGTATTCCGTGTATTAAGTGCTCAATCAGCATTTAATCTATATAATCAGTGTAAACATACATTAACACAAACCATTTCAGATGAGAATACCTCGAGGTTGTACCGAGACCTCATCTTTTTTTATTTTTCTTTGACATTCGCATTATATAAATTATATTCTCATCAACTAGGTAGTAACAAATTATATAGTACCATGGTGGTTACACTCGTTATTAATCTACCAGCATTTCACGTTTGCAACGGTTTATGTCGCGTTACATTAACCTGTGATCTTGCAATGTTAATCAGTTAAATATGTTACCTCGACAAATGTATTCCAGAAATTACATTACTTTACTTTACATTAATTTTTTTGATGTTGAGACTTTTTTTCGTCAGTATATAAAATGACGGTCCATAGCATACAGTTGGAATCCCAGCTCCGTTTTACAGAGTGTACTGTAAGGCATTGGCCCCATACTTTGCTTCCTTTTTTCACGAATCCCTCGCCCAGGAGAAAGCCCTATGTGATTAAAAAAAAAGTCCAGGTGACACTCATATACAGGGTGTAAATTTTAAGTTGACAAACCAGAATAACTGGAAAAATAAGCTTCACACAAAAAAATGTGTAGAATCCAAAGCTGATTATTTTCGAGGGGGACATCTGCTGGTGCTAAAATTAGCCCGCCACCCCAGCCCCCTGGGGTTGGGGCGGGAGGCAAATTTAAAATTTCAAATGGGAACCCCCATTTTTTATTGCAAAGTCAGATTTTACATAAAAAACTACGTATATTTTGTCTTAAACATTTGGTTTGATTCTTGGTAGTTGGCGCTGTAATTCAAGAAAATCCATGTTCTCATTTTTGCGTGGAGAGTGGTTCCGGATAAATAAAAAATACTTATTTACTTCGTAAATTTTGATTCGCTTAAACTAAAGCTCTCCCTCTCTTCCCACAGGGCGGGGTTTCAGAGAGAGAAATTAGAGTTTTACAAATGTACACTCACAGTTTTCCTCTCTCCTTCCTCCTCTCACTCAGACAGCACGCTGTGGCAGCAGGGGACGTGTGCAGCGAGGCCGAGCACTATGGCATTCGTGCTACGGCATGGCCTGCGAGCCGAAATCTTGGATACCCCTATTCTAATGGGCCCAGTTGTGCTTTTACATAATAGTTCTTAGCGTAATTGAAGCCTACAACTATACCGATGGAAAAATAATTGCAACACCAAAAAATAAATCATGTAGAGTAATAGAATTACGGGAATACATTTGTCCAGGTAACATATTTATGTGATTAACATTGCAAGATCACAGGTTAATGTAAACGAGACAGAAACCATTGCAAACGTCAAATACTGGTACGAGGGTAATCCCAAAAGTAAGGTCTCCTATTTTTTTTATAAGTACATAGACCTGTTTATCTCTACAATGGATTACATCAGTCTACAGCTTGAACGTTTAGCTATTTTTCTACATAATTACCATTTCTGTCGATGCATTTTTGTAGACGATGTGGCAGTTTTTGTATGCCCATGTCATACCAGCTCGCCGCCATGCTGTTCAGAAAGTTATGAACCTCTTCTTTCACCTCGTCATCGGAGCTGAATCGCTTTCCGGCCAAATGTTCTTTTAACCTAGGGAACAGTTGATAGTCACTGGGAGCCAAGTCAGACTTTAGGCTGGGTGGGTGATTATGTTCCACTGAAACTGTTGCAGGAGAGCAACGGTTTGCCGAGCGATGTGTGGGCGAGTGTTGTCATGGAGAATGTGTACGCCCTTGCTCAACATTCCTCTTCTCCGGTTCTGAATTGACCGTTTGAGTTTTTTCAGAGTCTCACAGTACCTGTCAGCCTTAACTGTGGTCCCAGCGATTCAGCTCCGACGACGAGGTGAAAGAAGAGGTTCATAACTTTCTGAACAGCATGGCGTCGAGCTGGTAGGACATGGGCATACAAAAACTGCCACAGCGTCTACAAAAATGCATCGACAGAAATGGTGATTATGTCGAAAAATAGCAAAATGTTCAAGCTGTAAACTGATGTAAACCATGTAGAAATAAGCTGGTCTATGTACTTATACCAAAAAATAGGAGACCTTACTTTTGGAATTACCCTCGTACATTAATAACTGGGGTAACCACCAGAATGTTGAATGCAAGCACGCAAACGTGCATGCATTGTGTTGTACAGGTGTCAGATGTTAGTTTGTGGGATGGAGCCCCATGCCTGTTGCACTTGGTTGGTCAGTACAAGATCGGTTTTCGCCGTTTATGGATGATTCTGGAGTTGTCGTCCGCTGATGTCCCATATGTGACCGACAGGAGACAAATCAGGTGAACCAGCAGGCCTAGGTAACATGTCGACACTCTGTAAAGCATGTTGTGTTACAACAGCGGCATAAGTGCGAGCGTTATCCTGTTGAAAAACACCCCCTGGAATGCTACTCATTAATGGCAGCACAACAGGTAGAACCACGAAACTGATGTACAAATTTACAGTCAGAGTGCGTAGGATGACCACGACAGTACTCCTACCGTCAGACAAAATTGCACCCCAGACCATAATTCCAGGTGTAGGTTCAGTGCGTCTAGCATGCAAGCAAGTTGGTTGTAGATCTCAACTGGACCAACACACGGCCATTAGCGGCACTGAGGGTGAACGAGCTTTCATCAGAAAACGCAACAGACCATCACCCTACCCTCCGATCAGCTCTCGCTTGACACCACTGAAGTCGAAAATGGCGATGGTTTGGAATCAGTGGAGTGCACGGTACATGGCACCTGGCTCGCAGCTGTTCTTGAAGTAACGGTTTGTTGTGTCACTGTGGTGCCAACTGCTGCTCAAATTGCTGCTGTAGATGCACTACGTTGCGCCAGATCCATATGCCGGACTCGGTGCCCGGACTTCTTGCGACCATACATTCTCGTGAGCACCGCTTCCAGCAGTCATGTACGGTGCCTACATTCCTGCCAAACCTTGCTGCGCTCTCACAGAAGGAAGATCCACGCTCTTGTAGAGCTATGACACAACCTCGTTCACGCTCAGTACGGTGTTGATAATGGCGCCTTTGTCGCCGTAAAGGCATTCTCGACTAACATCAACTCACAACCAACTCTCACAATCGTTACAGTGCGTATTTAAAGCAAGTCTGATTTACATCCTAATGGTGGCGCTGCTAGCGCCACTCTTACGCGACATATCACGAAATCTGAATAGACATCATCTTTTAGTGTTACAAACACGTCTACCAACTTTCGTTTATGTCTCACAACTCCTTCTTGGTGTTGGGATTGTTTTTTCAGTCAGTATACTTTTCCCCGCGGGAAACAGCAGCCATGATCTGGTTTGGTATGGGAAATTGAAGCAACAGTGAAGCCCGTGTCTTGTATGCTGCTAAACATCCAGAACTCAAGGTGCCATCTTATTTCGCCCCCTTTTCCAGTGACTGGCAGATTGTGGGTCCGTAACTCGAAAAAGGCGGATTGTAGCAGACCCTGCCACATTCGTGCTCTTGTTGTGAAGGACAGAGTATTGCAATGAGTGGAAGAGGGACCTGGAACTAGTGTACGTAAACTATCAGCTTCTATTGGTCTTAGTCATGTCAGATTTGCCACAGATGCTCTATAGAACTGACAAACACCCGACCTCCACGTTCTGTGATAAGACGTAAACGTCCACCGCCTTGTCGCCACTCGTTGATTCACCGTCCTTCAAACACTTTCCATGAATTCTCACGATAGTAGCAAGCATACAGCCGTCCAGAGATGCACGTTCCTAGCACCATAGCAATATGTCCTTTGTCGAAGTCGCTTATGTCAATGGATTCCCCCAATTTCAGCCTGTATCGTCACTAGTATGACTCTCCATTCGTCTCTGGTCTCATATACCTTCCTTACCGCTTCATGTGCCCAGAACCCACCAACCGGCGTTAGTCTCGCGGTTTGCAGTGATCATAACATTTTGGCTCGTTGTATGATTTTTTCACTAAGCTTTTTCGGGCCCGCAAGTTTATGCTTTGTACACACATCAAAAAATGTTTTGCATCACCCCGGTTCCCAGAACTCCTGAAGGCGCACGTTGACTGTGGATACTTTATCACAGAAATAGTCCCTTTGACTGTTCAGAGATGTCACTAAACCCACCCAAAGATGTAAATAACCATGCATGAGCAGCGCCTAGTAGACGAAGGGGGTCCGACAGCCGATCAGTTCCAGTCACTCCACCAGGAAGGAGGTACACGACACGTGTTGTCTGTAGTTCAACCATGCCTAGACGGTCAATACCGCGGATCGATCGCGTCCGCATTGTTACTTGGTGCCAGGAAGGGCTCTCAACAAGGGAAGTGTCCAGACGTCTCGCAATGAAACAAAGCGATGTTCTTCGGACATGGAGGAGATAGAGAGAGACAGGAACTGTCGGTGACATGCCTCGCTCAGGCTGCCCAAGGACTAGTATTGCAGTGGATAACCGCTACCTACGGATTATGACTCGGAGCAACCCTGACAGAAACGCCACCATGTTGAATAATACTATTCGTGCAGCCACAGGACGTCATGTTATTACTCAAACTGTGCGCAGTTGGCTGCATTATGCGCAGCTTCACACCCGACGTCCGTGGCGAGGTCCATCTTTGCAACCACGACACCATGCATGGGCCCAACAACATGCCGAACGGACCGCTCAGTATCGGCATCACGTTCTCTTCACCGATGAGTGTCGCATATGTCTTCAACTGGACAAACGTCGGAGACGTGTTTGGAGGCAACCCGGTCAGGCTGAACGCCTTAGACACACTGTCCAACGAGTGCAGCAAGGTGGAGGTTCCCTGCTGTTTTGGGGCCGACATACGCCGCTGATGGTCATGGAAGACGCCGTAACGACTGGACGATACGTGAATGCCATCCTCCGACCGATAGTGCTACCATATCGACAGCATATTGGCGAGGCATTCGTATCCATGGACAACAATTCGCGCCCCCATCGTGCACATCTTCTTAATGACTTCTTTCAGGATAAGGACATCGCACAACTAGTGTGGCCAGCATGTTATCCAGACATGAACCCTACAGAATATGCCGGGGATAGATTGAAAAGGGATGTTTATGGTCGACGTGACCCACCAACCACTCTAGGGGATCTACGCCAAATCGCAGTTGTGGAGTGGGAAAACCTGGACCAACAGTGCCTTGATGAACTTGTGGATGGTATACCACGACGAATACAGGCATGCATCAATGCAAGAGGACGTGCTACTTGGTATTAGAGGTACCGGTGTGTACAGCGATCTGGACCACCACCTCAGAAGGTCTCGCTGTATGGTAGTACAACATGCAATGTGTGGTTTTCATGACCAATAAAAAGGGCGGAAATGATGTTTATTTTGATCTCTATTCCAATTTTCTGTACAGGTTCCGGAACTCTCGGAACCGAGGTTATGCAAAACTTTTTTTTTTTATATGTGTATATTACTACCTGATTATTTTTATAGAAAACTATTTTGAGTTGTACAATTCTTTGTTTCAACTTCCTTCTTTATCCTACTTCCGAGGTAACAAACTTCGTCCAACTCTTGAAGAGTCTGTTTTCCAAGCTTAACATTTAGCTAAACAGCATGGCAATATGCTGTGTACGTCATTACTTTAGCCTCGAGGCCTACGAGGGCCTCGTTTAGTTTTCTACGTGTTTACGTGTATATCGCAGCCGTCAGCAAGTACACGTTCAGTTTCGTCAAGCATTCAAGTAAGTTCATATTAACTTTCAGCGACTGCCGCTATGTCTCAAGCGAAACATTTCCAGATGGTTTTCTTTCCGCGACAAACGACTCCCACATAATTGGCTCTTCAATGTCATACAGTATCCAAGCAAAAGTCTATGGACACATCTACGTAATGCGGAACTGACCACTAACTGTCAGAAGAGGCGGGCCCGCCGGTATAAAATGAAGCGGCGAGTACTGGCTGGGTTGGCGGTAGAGAAGCACCAGCAGCACAATGGTTTCAAAAAGAAAACTCAGTGACTTTGAAGGCAGACTTAGCATTGGATGTCACTTGAGTAATAGTTACTTCTGGGACATGTCAACCCTTGTAAAACTGTTGGTGATATGACTGTGGAGTGCAAACGCGAAGGAACAAGACCAGGCACATCTCATGTACTGGCGGACAGGGACCGTCGATCATTGCAGAGGTTGGTTGTAAATAATCACATGGAATCAGCGAAGGAGTCACTTGTAAGTTCAAAACTATACCAGCGGTGCAGCTAGCGCAATGACTGTGCGTAGGCAGTTAAAAAGAATTGGGTACAGTGATCGAGCAGAACATGAGATCCGCCTGGTTAGCCGAGCGCGCTAACGCGCTGCTTCGTGGACTCGGGGAGGCGCTCCGGCCCCGGATCGAATCCGCCCGGCGGATTAACGACGAGGGCTGGCGTGCCGGCCAGTCTAAATGTGGTTTTTAGGCGATTATCCACATCCCCCTACGTGAATACCGGGCTGGTCCCCACGTCCCGCCTCAGTTACACAGCTCGCAGACTTTCGCACTATTCCATGGATTACACTAGTCGCAGACAGTTGGGGTATACTACTTCCTTCCTGGGGTGTACAGGGTGGCGGCTGGAAGGGCATGCGGCCACCCCTTCAACTAACATTGCCACATCTGATTAACCATGCCGACCCTGAGTATCCACAGGAGAAACGGCACAAGGGAAAGAAAGAAAAAAAGAATCGAGCAGAATGTCACAAGTCACACATTTGTGAAGCCAGTGGTAAGAGACGCTTGAGATGGTGCAAACAGCGACACTGGTGCACAATGGATAACTGGAAACGAATGACTTGAATTGATGAATCACGCTATACCCTGTGCCAAGCCGATGGAAGGGTTTGGGTTTGACGAAGTTCTGGTAGGAGTGCCAGCAGTAAATTAGACAGGAGGTAGTGTCACGATGTGGGGTGCTTTTCATGGTTAGATTGTGGTCTCCTTATTGTACCTAAGGAAGTGCTAAATGCGGATGGATATGAATACATTTTACAGCAAATGTACCGCATACAGTAAAGTATCAGTTTGGGGACGGTGATTGTATCAGCATGACAACACATCAGGTCAAAAAGCAGAATCTGTGGCGCAATGGTTTGTGGGTATTAATATTTCACACAAATGGACTGGCCTGGCCAGTCTCCCTACCTGAGCCCCATGGAATACTCCAGTAATGAGTTACAATATCGGCGTCGCTCCTGACCCCAGTGTCCAACATCACTGACTTCCTTCTCTGCTTTCGGTTCGTGAAGAAGATGGGTTGCTATTCATAGACATTCAGACACTTCATTGAAGTTGTTTCCGTCAGAGGTCAAGGCGTTATAAAGAGAAAGGGTGAACATACCCCATGTTAATGATCACTACCTGGTATCCGGTACGTTCGATTAGGTAGTATATACACCGAGGAGCCAAAGAAATTGGTACACCTGCCTAATATCCTATAGCACCCCCGAGAGCACGCGAAATTGCCGCGGCATGAAGCGGCATGGACTCGACTAATGTCTGAAGTAGTGCGGGAGGGAACTGACACCGTGAATCCTGCAGGGCTGTCCATAAATCCGTAAGAGTACAGGCGAATGGAGATTTCTTCTAGGCATCCCAGATATGCTCAATAATGTTCATGTCTAGAGAGTTTCGTGACCAGATAAGTGTTTAAACTCAGAAGAGTATTCCTGGAGCCACTCTGTAGCAATTCTGGACGTATGGGGTGTCGCATTGTCTTGCTACAATTGCCCAAGTCGGAATGCATAATGGATATGAATGGATGCAAGTGATCAGACAGGATGCTAACGTACATGTCACCTGTCAGAGTCGTAGTTACACGTTTCAGGGGTCCCATATCACTCCAACTGCACACGCCCCACACCATTATAGAGCCTCCACCAGCTTGAACAATCCCCTGCAAACATGCAGGGACCATGGATTCATGAGGTTGTCTCCGCGACGTACACGTACACGTCCATCCGCTCGATGCAATTTGAAACGAGACTCGTCCTACCAGGCAACATGTTTCCAGTCATCAACAGTCAAATGTCGGTGTTCACGGGCCCACGCGACGTGTAAAGCTATGTAGCAAGGAAACACGAGTGGGCCTTCGGCTCCGTAAGACTATATCGATGATGTTTCGTTGAATGGTTCGCACGATGACACTTGTTGATGGCTGAGAATTGAAATCTGCAGCAATTGCGGAAGGGTGCACTTCTATCACGTTGAACGATTCTCTTCAGTCGTCGTTGGTCCTGTTCTTGTAGGATCTTTTCCGGCCGCAGCGATGTCGGATCTGATGTTTTACCGGTTCCCTGATATTCACGTTACACTCGTGAAATGGTTGTACGGGAAAATCCCAATTCATCGCTACCTCACAGATGATGCGTCCCATCGCTCGTGCGCCCACTATAACGCCACGTTCAAACGCACTTAAATTTTGATAACCTGCCATTGTACGAGCATAAGTAACCGATCTAACAACTGTGCCAGACACTTGTTGCCTTATACAGGCGTTGCCGACCGCAGAGCCATATCCTGCCTGTTCACATACGCTGTATTTGAATACGCATGCCTATACCAGTATGTTTGTTGCTTTAGTGTATGTATCAATGGTGAACACAAATGTGTAACGTGACTTTTTTAAATTACTCTCGGGTAATTCCTCTTCTCCTCCAAGGTTGATTCCATACCCTGTGAACAAGAGTTGTGTGAGATTTTGGCTCAGCTGTAGGAGGACCTTGTGCCTCTGGGCCTTCGAAATCGGAAAATCCAGAAAAACTATTGTTTGTGCATGATAAAGTTAGTCATTGCTAAATCAGACAGGTTGTTTACTGCAGTTTCCTTAACTGAATGCGTTCTCATTCCAGAGGTTACATTTTTCGAGTAACGTGTCGGGTTAGTAACCTCAAGACTGGTATAAAGAAGGCAAAGTGAGTCGAGGCGTTTCTTTTTACTACGAAAACCAGACCACCCCATTCTTATTTCAATTTATAGTGAAGGTATCAGTCGTACAACTACAGTGCATTCGTCTTCATTTCATTTAAGGAAAATGATTCTTTTGCTCATGAACTATTCGCCTGAAATTACTGAAATTAAATTGTCGTGTTGTCAGGCATTCGTAAGCGGTTTTCTTTTGCAGTAAGCCGGTGTGGAAGTTAACTCCGCGTCAAAGTGCTGTACGGAGTCTAGGAACGAGGAAGAAGGTTAGCACAGACAAACAGTGCATTCCTCACAACAAGAAGTTTACTAGTACCAAACATTTGTATTAGTTTGAAGAAGAAATTCTGAGACTATACGGACAGAAATGAATCACTGACTGTGAGAAAACCGAAGAAAAAGGTAACCCAAGTGTATGAGACGTGTTGCTACAGAAAGATGCTGACAATTAAATGAGCTGATAAGAAATGAGGAGGTCCTACGTAGAATCGGCGAGGGAAGAAGTTTGTGGTAAACACCAGCTATCACAAAGGACAAACTGACAGGACCTGGTTAATATATTAGGGACTAACTTACATGGCACTAGTTGGAGTCATAGAGAGAAAAATATGTAAAGGAAGACAGAGACTGGAATAAATCTTACAAATAATTGAGAACGTTAAGTATTACTCTTTGATGAAGAGTTTGCACAGGAGAGGACAACGAAGCCTACTGCCGTTATTAGTTCACTGTAGTCCGCCCCTGGTAGCTGAGTGGTCAGCGCGACAGAATGTCAATCCTAAGGGCCCGGGTTCGATTCCCGGCTGGGTCGGGGATTTTCTCCGCTCAGGAACTGTTGTCCTAATCATCATCATTTCATCCCCATCGACACGCAAGTCGCCGAAGTGGCGTCAACTCGGAAGACTTGCACCCGGCAAACGCTCGGCCCGACAGTTCACCGTAAAGAAAGTAAAGAGATTATACTGGATGTATTACAACTATTCGCGAAAACTGACTCGGGTGAAAGTATACGATAACATAAGAAAACCATTTCCTGTACGCATAGATCCGGAAACGACCCATTTGCGAGATAACTGCCAATGCCTGGATACGAGCAGCCACTGACTTCAGAATGAAGTTTTGTCCTAGACAGCAATCGCAAATTTTTCAATTAAGTTCCCATTTAATTGAGCTCATGTCTCATCCTGACCTACATGAACAAGAACTACAACGCTGAAACGTTCCTAACAGATTAAAACTGTGTAGCGGACCTGTACTCAAACCTGGGCTTTGACTAAGCAATGTCTTCGCAATATCCATTCTTCCAATAGAGCTAGTTCCGCAAGAAACCTCCGTTGCCAAATTTACCTTTATTGTAATTTTAATTAACGTGGAAGCCATTAAAACTCCAAACATGGAGGCAAAATGTACGCATCTAAAGGCTACTAAAAAAGGAATAAAATCACTCAAATTTGTTTCTACAAGAGAAGAATACAACGTCCCAATTCGGACCTCGCTAACACTTACATTTTACTGACTTAAATATAACAAGATAAATAATCATACATGTGACGAGAACAAATGAATAACACTATCAATCTTTACAGATGAGAATACGACTATATCCACGAAGGTTCGCGCCCTGGCGAGGGAGATACTTAACTTCAACATATGAGGTGATTACAGTAAGCCTTAATTCCACTCGACAAACGTAGTAACGATATAAGCGAGACAAATGTACTGGAGGAGGATAGCCGGATGTGCCGTAGTAAAAAGGGCCACTATCAACCCCGTCAGGACGCGACCCCCGTGAACACGACAGTTTCAGCTACCTGCAACATACACAGAGTCATTTGTAGCTTCTTAAAAACAATTTACATGAAAAGGCACAACGCGTAACACACTAATAAAATATAACCGACTACTTCACAGAACTAGCTCCTCTTTAGACAAAGCAAACAGCAGAATATTAATAACACGTAAAATACTTCTAACCTATAACAAACTAAGGTACCACGTAATAGAATATCGTCTTGAGCTCATAGAATACTCAGTTTGAGTTGCCTGTTTATAGGTCTTGCAACTCAACAGTGTCAGCTTAAGCAAACCGGCGAATACAAAACTCTAAATATGACACGAATAATGATTGAAACCACTGACAATGCTAGGCTGCCACACAGATGAGACAATAGTAATTTACAGCGGCACACAACCGACCTTTCGCCTGCAATTTAGTATAATCAGAATAAACGACAACCTCCGAATAACACTTATTACCCAAGGTAGCTGCTCGTATCGACAGGCACCTTTAGTAATACAGAGTTCGAGTGTATTCACTTATTGGAAGGGTTTCAACTTTACATCCCTTTCGACATAGCTCTCTGGTTACACACTTCTATAACTTCTGCAACTAAAGAAGGGCATATAAATGCACATGTAACTGACACATATTTAAGCAGAATAAAACAGTACCTTAGTATGGCGCAAATGGCTTAATTTGCTTTACACGTGGGATATCTTCACCATTCAGTAATTCCGAAATATATTCAACAACGCGTGAGAGCAAGACGTCGCCGTGGTATCAGCTATTTACTTCACATAATTAGCTGCACAGACACAAGGCAGACTAAGCGTTTTCACATGCAACAGCGGCGAGCATCACACATTTCCTCCGTCACGCCATAGACACATCTCAATTTCAATGGCCCGTAACAAGAACCTATACATGCCCTCGCAGCAGAAAAGCCCCAAAACACCACAGTGCACCACCGCGATACCAAACCCGAGGTCCCATCAAGTCACTGCCGGGATCTCTCTCTGACCCTGCCCATAGCGTACAGGCGTCGTACCACAGGCCTTTCGATAAACGTCAACAAGCCACCACCGACCTTCCGCTTTTTTCTTTTTTCTCTCCCTTAACCACCCGACCACCGGTCTGAATCGCGGAAGGCAAAGATGGCAACCCCATAATCGATGGCAGCGATGCCATTCTAAGTGCGAGAACACTGGCGCCAGCTGCGCCACGGCTCAACATGCTATACGATTTACTGTACACTCTTCGCTGTTAATGGAGATTGTGGCGATTCTCGTATTTAATGGCTTTCAAGGTGAATGTCAGTTCTCGTATTCTGCTTCGGACAGACCGACCATTAAAAGAAGCCTAAGATAAAAGTTTCCAGTTATGCGCAACGAATAAGTATTTAAAGGCTTATGGGGCCTAAATTCGCATCTGACGGGTTAAACACACGCAATTCTTTCAATAGTAAAAGTTCCGTCGCTCCAGGCGAGTAACAATTTCAAGGAATCTCTCCTTATAACACATCTCAAGCTGTAAACAAAAACTAAACTGAACTGTAACGTGACAAATTCTGGACACGTTCATATACAGTCACTCAGTTCTCTCTGTATGAGAAAGAAAACAGCTTTCCAGTGTATTGTGCAACCATGATACGAACATTTGTAAACTCTAAATATACTTAATGCAATGTTCTGTATCAGTGTTAACTAGTGCAGCCTGGCGGTACAAGAAATTAACTTCAGTGTCAAGACAACGACTGATTGCTTACAAAATAATGCATGCCTTCTCGTTAATCAGCAACAGCTTCCATACACTCCATGCTGTCCGGCTCATTACTGTGTTGCCGTCAACACTCGCGCCTCCTCCGTCCAGGTTCTCCATCCCCTGGGCAGGATGAAACACTGTGTGGTGGCTCGTTACTCAACATAAAACATATTTTTAAAACAAGTAATAAAAATGATTATCCCCCACTTGCAGCTCCAATTCCACCACACAGCAGATATCTTTACAGCGTCGACTTAGCATAACTACTGAGAAGGGGGAAATAAAAATGTGGTGTCACCGCCAGACACCACACTTGCTAGGTGGTAGCCTTTAAATCGGCCGCGGTCCGCTAGTATACGTCGGACCCGCGTGTCGCCACTGTCAGTGATTGCAGACCGAGCGCCGCCACACGGCAGGTCTAGTGGGACGTCCTAGCACTCGCCCCAGTTGTACAACCGACTTTGCTAGCGATGCTACACTGACAAATACGCTCTCATTTGCCGAGACGATAGTTAGCATAGCCTTCAGTTACGTCAATAGCTACGACCTAGCAAGGCGCCATTACCAGTTTATATTGAGATTATAAAGCCTGTACCGTCAGACCGATGTTCTCCAATTGTGGATTAAAGTTAAGTATTCCAAGAGCTTCGTACTTTATTTATTAGACTCAACTCCTTTAACTGTTCCAGACCTCACGCCAGCCTGCGTGAGCTAAGCGCGTGCATTTCGGCCTCCTTTAGCAACACGGTGTTGGCTCTTCTGCCAACACAATAAAAAAGGCGCATGCACGTACAGTCAGTCGATGAAGACGGACCGTTACAATGTCCTCCAGGTTCATCTTCGCATTCGGATGCAACACCGCACTCGGGTCCGTAGTGGGTTGCGAAGTCTTTGAAATAACGTTGGGTCATCTCGTAAATCATGATAGGGCCGAACAGTCCGATGCTGCAGTTCTTCAATTTTAACAACGAGAGTGTTATACACTTCACTTTCGAGATAACCCGAGCCAGAAAATTTCAGGGCGTCGCAGTCAGGTGACCTTGGAGTCGACCTGTCCTCCTTGGACAATACTGGTTCGTTAGATGTCGTGTTACATCCGCAGTAAAACGTGCCGGCGTTCCGTCATGCACGTAGCACCTCCCAACCATGACCCAGCGGTGAAATGAGCCCATTTGGATGGTGGCTTAAGCAAAAAGTTTGCATTACGAATTCATTTGTGCTAACTATGACAGACATTCGCAATTATATCGTAAATGGTACGTTTACGAAACGATTTTGCTGGAACTTTCTTCCTTCCGCTATCGTATACTTTCATCCGTGTCACTTTTCGCTATTATTTATGATTCAAACTTTAGGTTAAGTGATTATGGATGGAGTATCGTCCTGGGCTAGTCAAGGAAAGACATAAGGAGTGATTAGTCGAGGCCTAGTGAAAGTAAGCGTTCCCAAGCATGTAAGGGGGGTAACCGTAAATGGGGTCGAAAACTTGAATCCGTTTCCGTCATCAAGTTTTCGAAATTAAAAAAAAGACGCACAGAGTAGGAATTATCTAAATGGGACATAAATCGGTGTTAGATGTGATGTACATGTACAGACAAACAGGAAAATTGGATAATTGATTTAAGAGAAAGTCAATAACGCGTTGGTCCACCTCTGGCCATTATGCAGGCAGTTATTCGGCATACCACTAATGAACAGCGTGGTTGGATATCCTCGTAAGGGATATTGTACTAAATTCTGTCCAATTGGCGCGTTATACCAGGCGTGCTTTTTAAGTAAGTACCGTTTTGAAATTAAAAAAAGACGTGCTAAGATATCTCAATAATTTTATTTTTACATGAAAGCCTGTACCTTAATCTACGCACTGACGCCATTACAGTCTGACTCTTCCTTGTTTACGCTGTGTACTGAGTGTTTGAGATGCCTTCGATAATCGTGAGTGCCGCCGACTGTGAAGTACGGGCTGTTACAAGATTTCTTAGTGCTAAAGCCCTAAAAGCGATCGATATTCATCGTGAGATCTGTGCAGTTTACGGAGAAAACATTATGAGTGATGGAATGGGAAGAAAGTGGGTGAGAGCATTTAAAGATGGCCGCACAAATGTGCATTATGAACAACGGAGTGGGCGTCCTTCGGTCGTTAATGAAAGTTTGGTGCAGGAAGTGGACAATAAGCTGAGAGAAAACAGACGCAATACGATTTCCTCCTTGCGGGATGACTTTCCTAATGTTTCTCGTAGTGTTTCGTATGGCATTGTGACCGAGCACTTGAATTACCGAAAATTGTGCGCACGTTGGGTACCGATAATGTTGACGGATGTGTACAAAACCAAACGTTTAGACAGTGCATTGACTTTCCTTGAGCGGTACCACAACGACAGTGATGATTTCTTAAGCCAAATTGTTACGGGAGATGGAACATGGCTGGCCTACGTCACACCAGAATCAAAGCAACAGTCCATGGAAGCTGAGCAAGGGCATCGTTTTGCTGCAAGACAATGCCCGTCCGCATGTGGCAAATCAGACCAAAGATCTCATCACATCTTTTCGATGGGAAACTCCGTACAACCCCGAGCTTGCGCCCAGTGACTACCATCTGTTCCTGCACTTGAAGGAACACCTAGGCGTCAGCGCCTTCAAGACGATGACGGAGTCAAAACAGTGGCGATGCAGTGGTTAACAAATCAGGCGGCAGACTTCTGTAAGGAGGGTATTCAAAAACTGGTACAACGTTATGACAAGTGCCTCAATATTGACAGAAATTATGTGGAAACGTAGATTAAGGTACAGGTTTTCATGTAAAAATAAAATTATTGAGATGTCTTAGCACGTCTTTTTTTTAATTTCAAAACGGTACTTACTTAAAAATACACGCCTCGTATCATCAAAATTTCGAGCTGGTTGAATGGCCTTGCCCACAATGCTCCTTTCGTTCTCAGTTGGGGAGAGATCCGGCGACCTTATTGGCCAAGGCAGTGTTTGGCAAGCACGACAACAAGCAGTAGAAACTCTCGCCGTGTGCAGGCGAGCATTATCTTGCTGAAATGTAAACCCAGGATGGCTTACCATGAAGGGTAACAAAAAAGGGACTAGAATATCGGCAGCATACCGCTGTGCCGTAAAGGTACCGCGGACGACAACCGAAGGGGTCCTGCTATGTAAAGAAATGGCACCCGAGACCATCACTCCGGCTGTTGGGCCGTATGGTTGGTGACAGCTGTCCAGGGCGTCTCGAGACAAGTCTGCACAGGTCACTGGGACTCATTTCGAAGTGCGACTCATCACTGAAGACCATTCAGTAATGAGATTCCAGGCCGGAGACGCCGCAGACAGTGGCACCTGACTCGCCCGACTTACAGCCCGACAGTCGGGAGTGATGGTTTGGGGTGCCATTTCTTTCCATAGCAGGACTCCTTTCGTTGTAATCCGCGGCACCTTTACAGTACAGCGGTCCGTCCACAATATTATACTCCCCGTTTTTTTGTTGCCCTCCACGGCAAGCCAACTTGGGCTTGGGCATTTCAGCAAGATTGTGCCATCCGCAAGCGGCGAAAGTTTCTACTGCTTGTCTTCGTGCTTGCCAAATCCCATCCTGGCTAGCAAGGTCGCCAGATCACTCATCAATTGAGAATCTTTGGAGCATAATGGGCAGGACCATCCAGATAGCTTGAGATTTTGACGATATAACGTGCCAAGTAGACAGAATTCAGCACAATATCACTGAAAATGACAACCAGCAACTGTATCAATTAGTGCCAAGCTGAATACTGCTTGCGTAAGGGCCAGAGATGGACCAACGCGTTATTGACTTGCTCAGTCTGTGGAGCTCTTTCTGTTACATAACTCTCCCAGATTTCTGTTTCTTTCCATTTTTTAAATTGTACTAGGTCTACAGCTTTGCTTCCACCGTTCTTTCTCGCAGTTCGGGGTTTTATTGTGAAAAACTTATCAAAAAAAATTGATTCATAGTATTGCCCATCGCTGGCCACCACATTGTCCCATCTTTGGATAGCATACAAATCCAGTGGCGGAAGAACTGGGCGTCTTTTGTGGGGATCCGTGAATCGATTCCATTTTGCACTTGTTCATATGATAGGAAGTGCTGGTCAGCCAGACTGTATGCCACTGATCAAAATGTTCAAATGTGTGTGAAATCTTATGGGACTTAACTGCTAAGGTCATCAGTCCCTACTAAGCTTACACACTACTTAACGTAAATTATCCTAAGGACAAACAGACACACCCATGCCCGAGGGAGGACTCGAACCTCCGCCAGGACCAGCCGCACAGTCCATGACTGCAGCGCCTAGACCGCCCGGATAATCCCGCGCGGCATGCCACTGACCGAAAAAGGTGGTAGTAGAGGGAGGAACGTATGGAGAATACGGCGGTAGGGATAGGACTTCTCATTTCAATGCTTCCATGTATATTTTAAAGGGTTTTGCGACATGGGGTCGAGCACTGACCTGCTGCAAAATTACCTTTACGTGTCTATCGCTGTATTGTGGCCGTTTGTGTTTCAGTGCTGGGCTCGAACGCATCAATTGCTTTCGATAATGATGTCCCGTGACTGTCTTCGTCTGTTTCAGTAGCTACGAAAACGTTCTGTCTTCCACCGCCATCCTGGTCTTCGACATCAAAATCACCGTTCTTAAGGCGTTGAAAACATTCTCTGCACGTTCTTTCACTAATAGTTCCCTCACCATTGGTCTTACGCAGCATTTTAAGAGCCACAGCCGCAGACTTCTTCATGTTAAAGCAGAAAATTAAAACTTCCCGCAAATGGCGAGGAATAGGTAAGTAAGATGACGTACTTAATCGATAATAACCTTATGACGCTATCACAAATCGACTAATATGCTTATGGCATAATGTTAACAGATGCCTAAGCTTATTGTATTACACATATGACCGACCACCCGAACCCCACTTGCTGCTACTGCCGTCTATTGCAAAACGGCGGAAGCAAAGTTGTAGACCTAATAATCATTTGCTTCTCTACACGTACATCATATTACCGATTTCCGTCCCATCCGGATAATTCCTTCGTCGTGCGTCGCTTTTTTCCTTCTTTTTGTTTTAGAATGTATGACAAGTCGAAAAGTTACTGCCGTGGCCAGGTAGACACAGCAGTAGATGACACCGCGGCGTGAACGACGTCGCAGGCGGGCAGGGTGTGCATTGCCGCATTAGACCGACTGCCGGACGCGGCGCCGCAGCCACGTATTTTTGGTCGCGCCAGCTCGCCACATGGCGACGCAGACGCCCGACAGGAAAAAACACGGCGCCGCCGCAGACACAGCCACCCCCTGCTCGACTATCTCGAAACGGCGGTATTTTGGGGCACCGAGGGTGATAAAACCAGAGGGAAATGTACGGCGTGTCCGACAGGCGCTGTGGGGGAGAACCGCCTCCGGCAGCGCTCCTGGGTGCAATGCTCCCAGCCGAGAACAGGGGCGCAAGGAGCGGCAAGATGTTGCGGTGGCACACAGTAGAAGACTATCAGCCTGCGCGACAGCGGGCAGGGCTAAATTTCAGACTACTCTGCGTCGGCTCGTGAGGTGGGGTGAGGTCACGTCACAGTAGCACTTTCGTCATCTACATCTACATCTACATCCATACTCCTCAAGCCACCTGACGGTGTGTGGCGGAGGGTACTTTGAGTACCTCTATCGGTTCTCCCTTCTATTCCAGTCTCGTATTGTTCGTGGTAAGAAAGATTGTCGGTATGCCTCTGTGTGGGCTCTAATCTCTCTGATTTTATCCTCATGGCCTCTTCGCGAGAAATACGTAAGAGGGAGCAATATACTGCTTGACTCCTCGGTGAGCTATGTTCTCGAAATTTCAATAAAAGCCCGTACCGAGCTACTGAGCGTCTCTCCTGCACAGTCTTCCACTGGAGTTTATCTATCATCTCCGTAACGCTTCCGCGATTGCTAAATGATCCTGCAACGAAGCGCGCTGCTCTCCGTTGGATCTTCTCTATATCTTCTATCAACCCTATCTGGTACGGATCCCACACTGGTGAGCAATATTCAAGCAATGGGCGAACAAGTGTACTGTAACCTACTTCCTTTGTTTTCGGATTGCATTTCCTTAGGATTCTTCCAATGAATCTCAGTCTGGCATCTGCTTTACCGACGATCAACTTTATATGATCATTCCATTTTAAATCACTCCTAATGCGTACTCCCAGATAATTTATGGAATTAACTGCTTCCAGTTGCTGACCTGCTACATTGTAGCTAAATGATAAAGGATCTTTCTTTCTATGTATTCGTAGCACATTACACTTGTCTGCATTGAGATTCAATTACCATTCCCTGCACCATGCGTCAATTCGTTGCAGATCCTACTGTACTTCAGTACAATTTTCCATTGTTACAACCTCTCGATATACCACAGCATCATCCGCAAAAATTCTCAGTGAACTTCCGATGTTATCCACAAGGTCATTTATGTATATTGTGAATAGCAACGGTCCTACGACACTCCCCTGCGGCACAACTGAAATCACTCTTACTTCGGAAGACTTCTCTCCATTGAGAATGACATGCTGCGTTCTGTTATCTAGGCCCTTGGTGTTACCCAGGAAAATTTCGCAACTTGCCAGGATCGGATATCACCTTTCCCTCTCTCGTCACCACCACTAAGGCAAACCAAATTACTTTGATTTGAACGCTGCAGTGCTTTACTAGGCATGGTCCAATTGGAGTGATGTATCCTCGACTTCTTGCAACTTTTGAACTGTCTTACTCAGCCAGTTACAGGACGACCAATATTTTAACGTGACGTCAAACCACGGTGCAAAATAGCATTTTTGTCATCAGCAATCCGTTTCCAGAGATGAAAGGAACGATAGGCGACAAAAAAAAATCGTGAGAACAACTGGGGATCGAACGCAGACCTTTAAATTTGTAGCCTGGCACTTCGCCGATCTTCTTCCTTTTTCTTTGATCTTCTTCTTCCCCTTCCAATCCACTAGGCGTGGGAAATTTCGTCTTCTCTGACATAGGCACATTTTAAAAATCAAATCTTTTGTCGAAGATTTTTTTCCTTGAAACGTATAAAGACGCACAAAATGATATACATAATTATAGAAGGCTGCAACTAGTCACGTTTTGAAACGTTTTTCTTATCCCCAGAAAACTAGATTTTATACCTTTGTAGTCTCATCTTCGTGAGCGGCTTTGCCGAAGTAGTAACACAGGTTCCCGTCGCATCACTGAAATTAAGCGCTGTCGGGCGTGACTAGCACTTGGATGGGTCAATGTCCAGGTCCGCTAAATGCTGTTGGCAAGCGGGGTGCACTCAGCTCTTGTGCGACCAGTTGAGGAGCTACTTGATTGAGAAGTAGCGGCTACGGTCACGAAAACTGACAACGGCCGGGAGAGTGGTGTGCTGACCACGTGCCCCTGCGTATCCGCATCCGATGACGCCTAAGGTCTGAGGATGACACGACGGCCGGCACGGTACCGTTGGGCCTTGAAGGCCGATTTGGATGGTGTTTCTTTGTAGTCTCATCTTCAGTTCGTGCACATGGCTGTTAGTATACTTATGTCCATATCGTTATGCTGGGTAGTAGATTTGTGACAAGAAGACTGACAAACAAATAAAAAAAAAACTGACCAAGTGCGAGTGGGACTCGTGCACTGAGAGCTTCGTACAAACTTAAGTATGTATACATACACTGAAGAGCCAAAGAAACTGCTACACCTGCCGAATATCATGTAGGGTCCCCGCGAGCACACAGAAGTACCGCAACACGACGTGACATGTAGTCAACTACTGTCTGAAGTAGTGCTGGAGGGAACTGATACCATGAATCCTGTGGGGCTGTCCATAAATGCGTAAGAGTACGAGGGAGTGGAGAACTCTTCTGAACAGAAGGCATCCCAGATATGCTCAATAATGTTCACGTCCGGGGAGTTTGGCGCCCAGTGGGAGTGTTTAAACTCAGAAGGGTGTTCCTGGGGCCACTCTGTAGCAATACTGGACGTGTGGGGCGTCGCATTGTCCTGCTAGAATTGCCCAAGTCCGTCGAAATGCACAATGGATATTAATGGATGCAGGTGATCAGACAGGATGCTTACGTACGTGTCGCCTGACAGAATCGTATGTAGACGTATCAGGGGTCCCATAAAACTCCAACTGAATGCGCCCCACACCATTACAGGGCCTCCACCAGTTTGAACAGTCGCCTGCAGAAATGCAGGGTCCATGGATTCATGAGATTGTCTCCATACTCATACACGTCCATCCGATCGAGACTAGTCCGACCAGGCAACATGTTTCCAGTCATCAACAGTCGAATTTCTGTGTTGACGGGCCCAGACGAGGCGTAAAGCTTTGTGTCGTGCAGTCATCAAGAGTACACGAGTGAAACTTCGGCTCCGAAAGCTCATATCGATAATGTTTCGTTGAATGGCTGGCACGCTGACTCTTGTTGATGGCCCAGCACTGAAATCTGCAGCAATTTGCGGAAGGATTGCACTACTGTCACGCTGAACGATTCTCTTCAGTCGTCGTTGGTCCCATTCTTGCAGGATATTTTTCCGGCCACAGCAATGCTGGTGATTTGGTGTTTTACCGGGTTCCTGATATTCACGGTACACTCGTGAAATGGTCGTAACGGAAAATCCCCTCTTCATCCCTACCTCGGAGACGCTGTGGCCCATCGCTCGTGCGGCGACTATAACACCACGTTCAAACTCACTTAAATCTTTACAACCTACCATTGTAGCCGCAGTAACCGATCTAAAAACTGCGCCAGACACTTATCTTATAAAGGCGTTGCCGACCCTAGCGCCGTATTCTGCCTGTTTATATATCTCCGTTTTTGAATACGCATGCGTATTTGTGTTTCTTTGGCGCTTCATTGTATGTCGTCTGTTTCGCTGCCAATACACTTTAGATGCATCTGAGATGTTACACTTTTCTCGTCTTCTGTTATCTTCTGTAATTCTAAAAGCCGGCCTCGGTGGCCGTGCGGTTCTAGGCGCTTCATTCTGGAACCGCGGGACTGCAACGGTCGCAGGTTCGAATCCTGCCTCGGGCATGGATGTGTGTGATATCCTTAGGTTAATTAGGTTTAAGTAATTCTAAGTTCTAGGGGACTGATGACCTCAGATGTTAAGTCCCATAGTGCTCAGAGCCATAATTCTAAAGACATTCCTGTTGTTCATGTCTGGATGTCTTATTGAGGAGCCTTGTCAGAATACTAAACTGTTTGCTGCTCTGGATAACCTGATTGGTGTCACGCGATAGTATCAGCTGCCTATCCACAAAGTCAACTTGTGCGAAGGTTTTGGCATTCGAATACTAGACTACATGCTGAAGCTTCCCAATAGGAGCACCCCAGCCTCATACGCGCCAATAGCCTTTTACCTCTTCGGTGGAGGTAAGCCGGACAGTGTCTGTGACCTGTGAAGAAATGAAATATCTTGTGACTGCTTAATGTCTTTTACCATTAGTCGTCTATTGATAACGAGGAAAAGATTATGTACTCTTCTGCCTGTCTCTGAAAGATTCCATTGTCATTGACAGAGATTCAAAGCTTTTCTTGCGGTTTTTCTAATGGCACAGGAGTTAGTGTGCGATTCCTGTGTTTCTCTCTAGCGGACGTTGGCTGGCTCCGTTACCCATCACTTAGTCCCCAGCCGTCTATCCATCTTGTGCCGTTTGCCACGCACGGAAGCAACGGTCCGTCACCAGCGTATCCCCAGCAGCGACGTCCACCGAACACGGGACGGCGATCCTGAGCCGTTAAGCCTTCCGGCTACCACGGAGCAGCTATGAATGTCCCGCTCGCTGTTCGCTGCGACTCACGAGGGTAGCTTACAGCTCGTTTAAAGCAAGGTACACTAACGAAAGAAGAAAATCGAATTTCGGAAACTGATGGTCGCTGTCGCCTGTACGATCTACGCCTCAAATAGATTTGCTAGTCCCATCAAATATCGGTTTTACGAGCGTCAATTCTTTCGCAAAGAAATGTGTCTGTATATCAGCTGTTCCAATTTCGTCAGTACGAGGAGACGGGGTTATCAGTAGGTTTGTAATTTTTTACCCCTGCAGTAATATACCTCTGGGCACTATCCATAATCACTACATAGAGAACTCTAAATTCCAGTTATCAAAATAATTAAAATCGCTGTTCCAATGGTGAAAATTGATATTTTATTGTTATGAAATTGCTGTTAATCTACTGAATAGAGAAATCAGTTACCACAAGATAACCTACGCTACTGGCCATTAAGATTGCTACACCACAAAGATGACGTGCTACAGACGCGAAATTTAACCGACGGGAAGAAGATGCTGTGATATGCAAATTATAAGCTTTTCAGAGCATTCACACAAGGTCGGCGCCGGTGGCGACACCTACAACCTGCTGACATGAGGAAAGTTTCCAACCGATTTCTCATACACAAACAACAATTGGCCGGCGTTGCCTGGTGAAACGTTGTTGTGATGCCTCGTTAAGGAGGAGAAATGCTTACCATCACGTTTCAGACTTTTATAAAGGTCGGATTGTAGCCTATCGCGATTGCGGTTTATCGTATCGCGACATGGCTGCTCGCGTTGGTCGAGATCCAATGACTGTTATCAGATTATGGAATCGGTGGGTTCAGGAGGGTAATACGGAACGCCGTGCTGGATCCCAACGGCCTCGTATCACTAGAAGTCGAGATGACAGGCATCTTATCCGCATGGCTGTAACGGATCGTGCAGCCACGTCTCGATCCCTGAGTCAACAGATGGGGACGAATGTAAGACAACAACCATCTGCACGTACAGTTCGACGACGTTTGCAGCAGCATGGACTATCAGCTCGGAAACCATGGCTGCCGTTCCCCTTCACGCTGCATCACAGACAGGAGCGCCTGCGATGGTGTACTCAATGACGAACCTGGGTGCACGAATGGCAAAACGTCTTTTTTTTCGCATGAATCCAGATTCTGTTTACATGATGGTCGCATCCGTTTTTGGTGACATCGCGGTGAACGCACATTGGAAGCGTATAATCGTCATCGCCATACTGGCGTATCACCCGGCGTGATGGTAAGGGGTGCCATTGGTTACACGTCTCGGTCACCTCTTGTTCGCACTGACGGCACTTTGAACAGTGGACATTACAGTTTAGATGTGTTACGACCCGTGTCTCTACCCTTCATTCGATCCCTGCGAAACCCTACATTTCAGCAGGACAACGCACGACCGCATGTTGCAGGTGCTGTACAGGCCTTTCTGGATACAAAAAATGTTCGACTGCTGCCCTGGCGAGCACATTCTCCAGATCTCTCACCAACTGAAAACGTCTGGTCAATGGTGGCCGAGAAACTGGCTCGTCACAATAAGCCAATCACTACTCTTGATGAACTGTGGTATCGTGTTGAAGCTGCATGGGCAGCTGTACGTGTACACGCCATCCAAGCTCTGTTTGACTCAATGCCAAGGCGTATCAAGGCCGTTATTACGGCCAGAGGTGGTTGTTCTGGGTACTGATTTCTCAGGATCTATGCACCCAAATTGCGTGAAAATGTAATCACATGTCAGTTCTAGTATAATATATTTGTCCAATGAATACCCGTTTATCACCTGCATTTCTTCTTGGTGTAGCATTTTTAATGGTCAGTAGTGTACGTGCAATCAAAGGACGAAGACACTTCATGTGTGTTTCAAATAAATCGGTTACGATTTTCATACTCATCCGTTGTCTTTCTGTCGTTCTTCTTGGGACAAACGTAAGCTCTAGCATAGTTTTCTTTTGGGGTGGTTTGTGCGGATGGAACTTGTTCGTTTTCCATAATATCAGTTCCTCACCGACTATCACAACGTCTGCGTGATGACCACCATGACTGTACTCATCCTTTTCTATTTCATCGCGTCTGTATTCGTCTCCTCCATCAGCGTAACTTTCCTCTTCACCATAAAAAATCTCTTCGTATGATGTTTTTTTGCCCGCCATTTTCAGCGAATGTGAATCTATTAACAGTATCTTGGAACTGTACGGCTTAGGCCTGTTACTACTATTGTTATTGTAGATATTGTTTATAAAAGTAAACACTGCGAATGTGTTCACTACACCGGTTTTCGTATTTTGTCACTAGTTAGATACTTCTCAGGAGGCTAGGACAGCCTGATGTATCGGCGGATACTTCGTGCAGATCCCAGTATAGTAGGTTTTGTAGCTAGCGCATGGATATTCTATAAATGTCAATGGTATTGAAATGTTCACTGAGATATTTTGGCACTGCTCCCAGTCTGCCGAGAATCACTGAGGTCACTTTCGCTGTATTACGCCAGAGTCGTTGTAGTTCCATTTTCATGTCCTTGTACCTGGCAAGTTTTTCATGTTGCTTCCCGTCGACTCTGCTACCACCTGAGATGGCAGTATCAATGAGCCTCATTTTTCACTTTCTGCACAGTTGTGATTTTTGGTGTAGAGAATTCTAGGATTCTGTCTGTCTGAAGTAGGAACTCTCACGGTAATTTGACATGTTTGTTCTCGACATTTTTTTCTTGCTTATAGTCACATCAGTTCCTTGTCACCGACAGATGGCAATTTTCGTTTAAGTTCAAGTGGGTCATTCGCCTCTGTTTGTAATTAGTCTGAGCAATGCTTCTGCAACAGCTCAAGATATGATTAATATTGTTTCGTCAGCTTCTTTGCAGAACCTCTGCTTTTGGTCCTTTGCTGAGATTAGATTAGATTAGATTTACTTTCATTCCAATTGATTCGTAGTGAGGAGGTCCTCCAGGGTGTGAAACATGTCACAAAAACAAAAATACATGACAAATATTTACAACTCAAACAAAGAAGCTAATGTACCCTTCCCAAGTGGAATTGAAAGGTCTCTGTTGGATTCCTTTCATGTTTAATTTCTTAAATCTGTTGCCATTTATGGAATAAATTCCTCTTCTAAATGTACTGTGGCGTTTCTGACTATCTGGGAGGAGACTGAGCAGTGGAACGTGTTACTTTTACACATAAACAAGAACGATCTGTCACACTACTACACTTTAAAGCACAGTTTATATGTAATTCTTATATGTAATTCATGTCACACAGTCTCATACGGAACCTACATCCGCTTTCTTTTATATACTGTATATGATAAGATACTGTCATCTCCCTTCCCTTTTGTGTGAGAGGATGAATGAGCATATGTATTTCTAGTTGCATGCTTGAGGGTAGCAGACAAGGCTGTTTGCTAGAGAACAGTAGGACCAACGTCGGAACAGGTAGCTACGCTTCCTAAAAGCAAAGAGGTTTCTATCCTTAGTATGGTCCTGTCCGTCCGTTGTCATGTTGGTATAGGAAGCTGCCCCTCTGGCCACTTCCGTTGGTCTCAGGAAGCACGCTCGGCAGTAAGGCAGTTGCAGGGTGGCCGTGGCGAGCGTCTGAAGTGGTAAGATCTCCGGCTAAGCGCGTGTCTGTTAAGTCCGTAGGACAATGGATTTCTTAAGTTCAGCCTAACTGAAAATTTAATCACTTTTATTTCGGGTTTAGGTCTAAAATATCCGATGTTATCTTAAATTGCAGCGCAGTGTAATTATCGTGTGAAGTTCAGATTATTTTTCGGTAGTTGCTTTGTTACTACTTTGTGAGTAAAGTGGAACCACGTGTTGATCAGTAACTCTAACTAAGTTCATCAATCTTAAATCCGAATGTGCGTGAGATTATAACGTCTCGTCTTGAGAATATTTTTTTAATATAGCAACTTTTCTTTATGCTTTTCTTTGTGTTCAACCCACGTGGGGTGTACTTTGCGAGACCAGTACCACGTGATTATATAACTGTTTGACCCATCAGGTTAATAGTAAGACGTTAGTAACCAGTTCAAGGTTTTTCTTTTGTCAATTGCTTTTCGATCTAATGTATTTTAATTATCAAAATTATTGTGGAGTTGTACGCTTTGTGTAAACCAAGTTGACCACGTGGAGCATGTGGTGTAATCATCAAAGTAGCCCTCAGCTATTCTTTTTGCGAAGACTTCACAAAGAGTTAATATGAATTTAGTATACCAGTGTGTGGTAATTACATGACGGACAGGATTGTGGTATGAACGTAATTTCTTTGGGTAAAAACTGAATCTGTTGGTTGTGGTTAATTTCTTCTTGCTTATGTTTCAATGTTCTTCGTGTGTTATTTTATGAATGGAGTGTTGTATGCAGTTTTCCAAATCTTGGCTCCATATTTTATGTGTTCCGTAAGATTACAATCTCACATTCTTTTCAATCGTAAATAAGGCACCAGCTCAGTTATAACTCACGTATAACATGCTGAAATTTCAATGAACAATCTTAAAATAAATTTCCAAATATAAACTGATTTCTTTCTTTTTATTTAAATTCTCCTTTTTATATATATATTTTACCGGTTTTGTATGACTATTAAAAGATTATCATTAATGTTAGTCTGCTTGGTAAACCTAGACTAAATATCTGATGAAACAGTTGCCCAGTAATCCACGGTTAACGTCCCCAGACAGATCACGGCTTTTAACCCACTTTCATTGTCTATTAGCTCCGATTTCAGCATACCAAATTAAAGTAACAACGTTACAGAATGATCGTCATTTTTTTATGAACACTATATGAAAGAATCACTTTACAAATACTAATGCACTGAATTTAAAATAAAAAAGTTTTTTAATTTATTTATAAGGTAATAAACGTGTAATACAACTACTATAATACTTATTTACAATGAACACATTACTGCACTGAAATGGTGCAGAAGTTAGATTGTACTTACACACACACACATTTATTTACAATGAACACATTACTGCACTGAAATTGTGTAGAATATATATATATATATATATATATATATATATATATATATATATATATATATATATATATACAAATCAGTTGGTTCTTCTGAGAAATTCATCAATGGAGTAGAAGGAGTTGGTCACCAATAAATCCTTTAGGCTTCTCTTAAAATGAATTTCATTGGTTGTTAAGCTTTTTATGGCTGCTGGCAAGTTATTGAAAATATGTGTTCCTGAATAATGCACACCTTTTCATACAAGACTAAGTGACTTTAAATCGACAAACTGCCTATTGGCTTCTGTCTCGGGTTCTTCAGCCGACGTTCATCTAATGATTTTTCTGACGTTTCGCCAGCACGAGTGGCTGGCATTGTCAAAGCTTCACCCTCCATTGCCGATGGTGAACTGGCAATGGAGGGTGAAGCTTTGACAATACCAGCCACTCGTGGTGGCGAAACGTCAGAAAAATCATTAGATGAATGTCGGCCGAAGAACCCGAGACAGAAGCCAATAGGCAGTTTGTCAACAAGTGGCCACGAAAGCGTTAACAATTTTGACTTTAAATCCTTGTGAAGATTATTCTTATTTCTAGTATTGATTCCATGAATTGAGCTATTGGTTTGAAAAAGTGATATATTTTAATGACAAATTTCATTAAAGAATAAATATATTGGGAAGCAGTAGTTAGTATCCCTAGTTCCCTAAACAGGCTTCTGCAGGATGTTCTTGAGTTCACACCACATATAACTCTTACTGCACGTTTTTGTGCCCGGAAAACTTTAGCTTGGCTTGATGAAGGCTGAAGAAGGCAAAAAGAGGTACAGAAAACTGAATAATGAATTAAGAAGAGAAACTGAAGAAGCAAGAGAAAAATGGATGAAACAGAAATGCGGCGAAATAGAGAAAATGGAGAGAGAGGGAAAGTATGAAATGATGTATAGACTGGCTAGTGAGATAGTTTTTGAACGTAAAAGAAAGAGGAATAACATGGAAATAGGAAGAGCGGATGGTACTCTAGAAGAAGAACCACAGGAGGTTTTGAACAGATGGCAAGAATATATTGAATGTCTGTATAAGGGGGAATAAATGCAAAGCGAAATTAAGGTTGAAGAGGAGCAATATGTGCCGGAAGATGGAAAGGGATTTACCATCTTGGAAGCAGAAGTAGAAAAGGCTCTGAAGGAGATGAAGAATAGGAAGGCATGTGGAATAGATGATTTGCCAGCAGAACTATTGAAAAGTCTGGGAAACAAGGCAAGAAAAGAAATAGTCTACCTCTGTAACGAGATGTATGACAAAGGGGAATGGCCTGAGGACTTCGCTGCAGCAGTTATGATACCAATAGAGAAAAAGAGAAATACTAAAAAATGTGAAGAGCACCGGACCATCAGTCTAATTTCTCCTGCAGCTAAAGTCTTGCTGACAGTGTTGAATAGAAGGTTGTATGGCAAGCTGGATAGAGGGATTGCAAAGGAGCAGTTCGGATTTAGAAGAGGAAAAGGAACAAGAGATGCTATTGGCCTGCTAAGAACTATAGGGGCCAGATATATGGAAAAGGGTAGAGAAATATTTGCTGTTTTTATAGATTTAGAAAAGGCTTTTGACAGAGTTCAGTGGAACAAGCTGATGGATATCTTGAAGAGGAAAGGAGTAGATTGGAAAGAGAGACGACTGATACAGAATCTATATTTACACCAGAAAGTAAGGATAAGGATTGGAAATGAAATGTCAAAAGGAAGCAGCATTGGACGAGGTGTTAGACAAGGTTGTTGCCTTTCCCCACTGTTGTTTAACGTATACCTTGAAGAGATTATTGCGAAAAGTTTAGATGGGAAAAAGAATATGCATTGGTGGAAAGAGAATAGAATGTATAATATTTCCTGATGACACGGTATTGGTGGCAGAAAGTGAGCGGACAGTGAATAACATGCTCAAAGATTTGAATGAAGCTTGTGTGGAATATGGGATGCAAATAAACACAGCAAAAACAAAGAGTATGGTCCTCAGTACAAGACGCAGACTGTCCAATATTAAAATAGGACAATCTACCATTAGTCAAGTAAGCGAATTTAAATATCTCGGAAGCACAATAACTGAAGACTTGAGATGTCACCAGGAGGTGAAAACTCGAATTGCCATAGCGAAGGAGGCATTCAACAGAAAGAGGAGACTATTATGTGGAAAATTAGATAAAGGACTAAGGAAAAGGCTTGCTAAATGTTTTGTCTGGAGTGTGGCACTATATGGGGCAGAAACATGGACTCTGAGATGAGAGAATGAAAAAAGATTAGAAGCATTTGAGATGTGGATGTGGAGGAGAATGGAGAGAATAAGCTGGATGGAAAGAGTGGGTAATGAAAGAGTATTGGAAAGGGATGGTGAGAGAAGATGTCTGCTGAAGATCGTAAGAGAAAGGAAAAAGAACTGGTTGGGACATTCATTGAGAAGGGAGTGCTTGCTAGTAGATGCTTTGGAAGGATTGGTTTGTGGGAGAAGACTGAGAGGAAGAAAGACATACAAGGTGATAGACGACATAAAGGGAAGAGGAAATTATGCAGACCTGAAGAGGATGAGCCGGCCGGAGTGGCGCTGCAGTCTGGAACCGCACGACCGCTACGGTCGCAGGTTCGAATCCTGCCTCGGGCATGGATGTGTGTGATGTCCTTAGGTTAGTTAGGTTTAAGTAGTTCTAAGTTCTAGGGGACTTATGACCACAGCAGTTGAGTCCCATAGTGCTCAGAGCCATTTGAACCATTTGAACCTGAAGAGGATGGCAGAAGACCGGACAGCCTGGAGAACTACCATTTGAAAACCTGCCTTTAGGCAGAACACTGATGATGATGAATTACCCAAAAAAATAATCCCATATGACATTATGGAATGAAAGAAAGCATAGTATGCCAGCTTTTTCCTTTTTTATATCTCCTATGTCTGACACAATTCGCATTGCAAATAGAAATTTGTTAAGACGCTTCAGCAGTTCTGTGGTGTGCTCCTCCCAGTTGAATTTATTATCAAGCTGTAATCCCAAGAATTTAACACTGTCCACCTCTTTCTCGATTATTGTGGTTATGGTTATTGTTATTGTTGAAACACTAGCGTAATTTTACACCATTATAAAAAAAGCTTCATAAAAACGAAAATATGGGAGGAAATGCCTGCCGTAACACTACATTGGAGTACGAGGTGTCCCAATAACGCTACTAGTCGAAAGGACAATCACTTCAAACAAGTCTTCAGGTGATACTGGCTAGGTGTTTGGTTGCCCAAAGATTAGCTGGAATCCCAAATAACAAAGTGCTGCCATCTCTAGGAAATATTTAAAATAAAAATGAGTGGGAAACTTTTGTACTCTACCAAACTGTTCCAGAGTTAGCAGAGGGAGAATAATGTTTTTTATGGATGTCAGTAAATTCGTAAGGAAGAGATAGAAACTCTTGAAGAATGTTTGTTTGAAAATATAAAAAAACTAATTAACACGCGGGAAACTGTTTATTTACACTCACATGGGTCACCCACTGTGTGGAAAGTAATTATGAATGAATTTATCACTGGGGGAAGAAGGTTGCAATCCAACAATCTGAAGACAGGCAATGGTTAGGAAAGTTAGAAGTGAGTAAAGAGATATTCTCATTCCTCTATACTGGATTAGCGAACGTTTTGTCAGAAGATATTGATTGTCTACCAGAGCCTATTTCATTAAAACGAAGAATAAGTATAGCAATTAACAAATTAATCAGCTACACAGGATAGGGAGTTGTTACCAGGTACTTCTGTTTTGTTTATTCAACAAATAATCGGCATTTAAGTGTGTGTGTGTGAAATCTTATGGGACTTAACTGCTGAGGTCATCACTCCCTAAGCTTACACACTACTTAACCTAAATTATCCTAAGGACAAACACACACACCCATGCCCGAGGGAGGACTCGAACCTCCGCCGGGACCAGCCGCACAGTCCATGACTGCAGCGCCTCAGACCCCTCGGCTAATCCCGCGCGGCGGCATTTAAGTGCTTCTTTCCATAAATAAAGATGAAATGTGCTTTTCCTCAACTAAGTAAAGAAACTGAATAACTTTATCATTCGACCAATGCATTTTCTTTTCGTTCACACCGAACAAAATGACTGCGTCCACAGTAATCAATATTTTAAATAAAAAGTAGTAAGGTGACCATACAGTCACAAGTCGTATGCGGTGCAGCGTTTACACACAGTGAAAATCAGTTGTGAGACGTAAAATCTCGCAACCAAGCTCGCACTTCCAGAATTAATAACGGAGTGTTTACGAGACCAGCCAGAAGCGGCATTGGGAGATCGATTTACGGAAAACCTAGATTTGGGAACCGATGTAAACGTAATTATAACCAAGCAGAAACGATAATGGGAAATCAGTTGACCTGGAGGTTTGCTATGCTAGGCAAATGTTTAAAGCGACTGTTTGCGAAAAGCAGGGAATCTGGTTTCCCGTCCAGGTCTGGCACAAGTTTCCATTACTCACGATACATTTATTATATTTTATTTGCATATTTATTTACTTAATTTTGCAAGATTGGGACCATCAGGTCCTCTCTTGCATCCGACCAGAAATTACACATATTTTGCATCAGTTTCATTACGGTGGAAATGTTATAAGTTACGCCTAGTGTAAAATATTATAAGACATTTATTTACTACTAAAGTGCAGATAAAGAAGAAAATAAACACAATTCATGAGTACAATAACAGATATAAGTCAAGGTAGGTAGTTTCAAACTATGAGGGCTAGTAGCAATGCACATGAGTGAAGGGGTGGGAGAAAAAGAGAGAGAGAGAGAGGGAGACAAAGAAAATCTTGATAAAACACATTATTGAAGACAGTGAAAAAGAAAGTGATGTGACTGAGAAATAAAACGATCAAGAGGCATAAATTGGAGAGTATGAGGCATTTGTTTCACTGTTTTTATTTTATGGATGGGAACTTCTAGGGACTAGATACTGAAAGGTGGCTACACTGAGCCACAGCGCCAAAAATCGCGCCAGAGAGAGTATTGTTCCGCCGCCTCCACTGGCAGTGCTCATTGAGAGGTAGCGGCAAGCAGTTCTTGCCGAGCAGTCGTGGTGGACACTGCTTGTATCTGAAGTTGGAATGAGATGGGGTAGTAGTGAGTGTTGTTCCATGTTATGCAGCTATGTGATGGGAGAGAGAGCAGATGTTATTCTAATGGAGATATTGTAATGATCTGAGTGCCTTTCGTCAATATAAATTAAGGTAACTAACTACTGTTCTTTATTTTCTTATTATTTGTGTGTCCTGAATAATGTGTCATTACAGGTTCAGTCAACAAAGCATCTGGCTTGTGTTCTTGTATTAGAGTGTAATTTTGGTTTTCTTGCACAATTATAGTATTTGTAATTTTCTTTTATCACATCAGTATAATTGGTATTTATAAATTCTTGTTTTGTTGAAGAAGAACCGTGCCAGATGTGCGTTGAGTCACACTACCACACACAGAACAGCTACACTTGTGCTTTGTTGGCTTCGTAGATTTTATAGTTGCTGGGGACTTAATTAGTTAATTGTGTTAACAGAAATTTTCTTACATTCTTTGTTGACATTCTATGCAGTCAGATAGCGTAACAATTACCAGTCAGGGCCAGCCGTTTACGAGACTTGCGTAATCGGACTTACAGCTACTAAAAATATTTGCATTCATATTTAATTTTTATTAAGCCCACATGCACGTGGCGACCGCTGCTTCGGATCGTCCCTTGGAATAGTAGACAGTAGTATTGTTGTAGTAATTTGTAGTTTGGTAATTGTAGTCCATTTTGCATGTGTAGATTTGGTAATTGGTATTCTTCTAATGGTATTTTTCAAAATTTATTCATTTTTTGTTGTCTTGTCCACGGGTTTGATAATTTAGTGCAATTATTTCAATTGTTCGAGTAAACGTGTTTGAGGGAAGCATATCGTGTGAATGGTATTGTTGGTGATAACGTGTTAAATTCTCCGTAATTTTCATATAGTGACGAGTTTTGTATATTTTGTAAATGATTACGCGATCAATGAAAAAGGCAAAAATGATGGATAGTGAAAATGACGAAATTGTTAACATGGCGAACTCGCCAACACAGGAGAACAGTGTGATGAATAATGAAGTGGAAAACAATTTAATAAGTCGAGAAAATAGTCCGGTACCATTTCAAAATTTTTCTCAATCAGAAAATTCACAACAGAATTCGAGATTAACGACAGAAGATTCTGGAATAGTATCGAACACAGATGGCCTTATGGCTATGCAGAAGGAAGTTGGTTTTGTGGGAAATGTGAGGGGTGAAAAGAATTTTGAAACAGTTACTTTGGAGCAGTTGGTGAGTGCTATATTAAATATGGGAACAATGCAAACTCAGTTACGATCTGAATTAAAAACAGATATGGAAACAGTGGGATCACAGTTACGATCTGAATTAAAAACAGATATGGAAACACGGTTAGACTCATTGGGATCACAGTTAGGATCTGAATTAAAAACACAGATGGGAACAATGGAAACACGGTTAGACTCACTGGGATCACAGATGGGAACTTTGGCAACACGATTAGAAACTGATATGGAAACAATGGAAACACGGTTAGACTCACGAATAGGGATATGTTTCAAAAATATGAAAGATGAATTAAAGAAAGAAATCAGAGAAGAAGTACAACCGATTTTGAATTCTCACAATAATAGATTAAGTGCAGTAGAGATTAGACAAAGGGAACAGGATAGAGAACAGGAAGAAAGAGATCGCGCGATAGTACAGAAATTTTCAGAGTTAAATTTACAACGTGCGAAAGATAAGGAAGAAATATTTGAGAGAATCGAGGAATCCGTACCAAATGACAGATTAAATAACCTAACACAACAGTATGAACAGTTAACTAATAAATGTGTTAATACTGAAACCCGAGTCGCGACACTTACGGAAGACGTAAATAAACAGAAAGAACAAATTGGTGACTTATCGGAAAGAGTGGAGGAGATTTCAGATAAATTGACAAATCTTAGTTTAAATGGGGACAGAGATTCAGATGACACAGCTCCATTGCCATTTTCAGAAACCGAAGAGTACCAGAGCATAAATAAACATGTTGAAAATCAGGGAAAATTTAATGAACGCGTGAAAAGGGAATTTGAGGCATTAAAAAAGCAAGTCAAACAAATTGAAGGCGAAATCGTAGGAAAAGACGGCAAAAGAAATTTAGAATCACAGATACCAGAGGGGTTTGAAGAAAATAATTTGTTTCATTTACGGGATGCAACAAGAGAGCGCCAGGCGCGCGAACTTGACAATAATCGGCATTGGGACTGGGACAGACGCGGTAGGTCTTTGTCGCCACGAGGCGAAAACTTTGACTATAAACACTTTTTGACTGTTCGGAAATTTAAGATCTTCCGCAATTCTAAGAATGACATACATCCATGTGCTTGGTTAGATCAATTTATGTACGCACTCCCACCAAATTGGCCATTAAGTCACAAACTGGAATTTATGTGTGGATATTTAGAAAACGAACCGGCGACGCGGATGCGCGCACTCATTAGAGATTGTAATAATCTGAATGATTTTTATCATGCATTTTTATCGGCATACTGGTCTGAAAACACACAAGACAGAGTCAAACATAGTCTGATTATGCAGCGTAATTTTAAACAGTCTGAGTTCCGCACGCCGGCAGAATTCATTGAAGACATGATTCGAAAGAATCAGTTCCTTTCCAACCCTTACAGCCCGACTGAATTAATTCGCATTTGTTTAACTAAGCTGCCACAATCCGTAAGACAAATTGCTTTAGCCGGAAGATGTAAAGACGACATTGAGACTTTTAAGACTTTGTTACAAGAACTTGAGTATGACAACGACGATGGGACTTCCTGTAATTTTTTCAGTAACAGTAATTACAGTAGATTTTCAGAGAAAAGGGATAGTGATCGGAACGGGCGTTATATGGGTAACTTTGAGAATGACAGACGTAACAGACAGGACAATAGATACCAGCCTTATGACAATAACAGACGTTCTAACAGAAATTACACAGACAATTATAGTAACGGTAATTCGTACCGGAATGATCAATCATACGGAAACAGTAATCGGCATTATCAAGACAGAAATTATTCAAACAGTAATAGAAATTCTTACTACAGAAATAATCAGGGTAGTAGATACAACAATAATTTCAGAAGTGACAGTCGAAACTACACTAGAAGTAGCTATGCAGACAGACAGGAAAACAGAAATTTTAATAACAGACACAACCAAGAATTTGTATCTAACAGACAGGAGGGACCTAATTGGCATCCTCCACGTGACAGAACTTCAGAGAGACAAGTGCAAATCGTAGAAATGGATCCGCGAAATGACGCGAATACTCAAAGACGTGACGCAAACAATCGACAATGACTTGCAGCTTCGGCTTCTGGCAGCAATATAGACGGTTCAGAAAGTAATGACACTACGGCTTTACACTACGTACACCTGGAAGACATGAGAGACATTTTGTTAGACGAAAAGGAAAATAATGTAGACGCATTTTTACATCCTGTTATTGAAGTATGTGTGGGTAAGAATAAGTTCACTGCAGTTTTAGATTCTGGGAGCCCATTGAATGTCATTAGTGAATCAGTTTTTCGTATATGTGAAAGAACTATTGCCTGTCCTGTGTTACCTATTTCTAAAACTACAATTCGAGGAGCGATTTCTGGAAAAGGTGTAGAAGTTAAACAACAGACCAACCTAAATTTCAATTGTCAAGGATACGAATTTTCTGCTAATTTTATTATTGTTCCATTACTCAGTACACAAATTATATTAGGTATGGAGTTTCTTAACGCACATAAGGCAATTTTGAACTTTAAAGAGGGAAGTGTGAATTTGACTGTTGCCGGAATGCCGAAATGTTTGAAATTTTTCGAGTGTTTAACAAGATCTGAGTCAGATACAAAATGTTTAAGGTTTCTTACTTCTGATGTTTTCGTTGAGCATTATGACGACAATGTGTTTATTCATGACAATGACAATAGATACAGAGACGCGATGGATGATATAATTAATATCGAAGAACTAATTAATGAAAAGGTTAAGAAAGCTGAAGTGCCAAATGACGTTGCAAGAGAAGAGCTGCACCACATTTTGACTTCACATGCTACAGTATTTAGTCATCACACGGGAACTATACAAGGCTTACAATATTTATTTAAAGTAAAAGAACACACACCATTTCGCGGGAAAACGTACGCTATTCCTTTGGCTTACAGAGACAAGGTTAAGAATGAACTTCAGTACATGTTAGATCAGGGCATTATTGAGCCTGCAGTCAGTCCTTATACTAGCCCATTACACGTTGTTCTTAAAAAGGATGGGTCAATTCGTTTGGTTCTGGATTCCAGACAGATAAATAATATCATCATTCCTGAAACTGACCGTCCACAAAATTTAGATGAACTTCTTCAACATTTTCATGGAATTAAAGTTTTATCCACGATTGATATGCGCGCAAGTTTTTGGCAAATAGAACTCCACCCTGATTGTAGAAAATATACTGCCTTTTTAGCCTTTGGTAACTGTTACCAGTTTCGGAAATTACCGTTTGGACTTACTGTATCTTCAGCAGCATTCATTCGTAGTTTAAATGAAATTTTACCTGTTTATCTTCGTGACAATATTACTTCATATGTTGACGACATTCTTATTGCTAAACATTCTTGGAGTGAGCACAACAAAATTTTGGATTCATTATTACGTATTTTTGCAAGAGTTGGCATTACAGTGAACTTAGAAAAATCCGAATTTGGCCGTTCTCAGGTGAAATTTCTCGGTCACATTATTTCTACAGAAGGTATTCTTCCTGATCCAGAAAAATTAGACGCTATTCGTAATTATGCTGTTCCTACCACAAAACGTGATGTTCGTAGTTTTCTTGGTGTCTGTAATTTTCTTAGACGCTTTGTTAGATTGGACAATTTGGCCACACCTCGTTTATGTGAACTATCTGGAAAGAAATCTAATTGGTGTTGGGATGAGGAAGCTCAGTCAGAATTTGAACAACTCCGTGATGCTTTAGTTGCTGCTCCACTTCTTTCACACCCGGATTTATCTAAAGATTTTTGTTTGGCGACGGACTCATCATACAAAGGCCTAGGTGCACATTTATTTCAAGAGATAGAAGAAGACGGCGTTGTAGTCCAGAAAACTATTGCATTTGGAAGTCGTGTTCTCTCTAAATCTGAAAAGAATTATTCGATTACGGAACTTGAAGCTTTGGCTGTTGTTTGGGCTTTTACAAAATTTCGGACATTCTTGTTTGGCAGACATACTAAGGTTTACACCGATCATCGAGCTCTGGAATTTCTTATGTCGACAAAATTAACTCATGGCGGATTGTCACGATGGGCGTTGTACCTACAGGAATTTGATTTTAGTATTGTTTACATACAGGGTTCTTCAAATATTGTTGCTGATGCTTTATCACGTGCACCTATGGGTTTGAAACAAAGTGCTGAAGAGGACTGCAAGGAAAACAATTATTGTTTGATGTATATTCAAGGTGTTGCGTTTGAGAACTTTATTTCGTCTTCGCTCCAGGACATTGCTAAGGAGCAAAATAAGGATCCAATCTGGAAGGACATTAAGGAGAAGTGGAAGAGAAAGGAAAGCGTAGCGATTAGACAGCATTATTTAGTTCGCAATGACATTCTTGTTAAACGAAAATCGGTCGACAACTCTGTTTGGTTAGTTTGTATTCCTGATGAGTGGGTTAATAAGCTGATTTGGTATACGCATTTCAGTTATGCACACTTTGGTCCCAGAAAATGCTTTCATAAATTACGAGAAAATTGCTACTTCAATAATATGGAAAAACGTATTCGATTTGTTCTTGCCAAATGCAAATTATGTCAAAAGGCTAAACCGCCGACAGTTTTCTCACAGAGCACCGTTGTTTCCTATCATTCCAGCGAAATTAAAGGACATGGCTGCAGTTGATTTGTTCGGTCCAGTGGTTCGATCTACTAATGGTTTTGCGTACATTTTCGTAGCAGTGGAGTTGACATCAAAATATGTGTGTTTTACACCATTACGCAAAGCAACAGCTCGTTCAGTATCTAATGCTTTCATCAAACATTTTCTTAAAGAAGTTGGTCATGTTGATAAGGTTATATCAGATAATGGATCACAGTTTCGTTCTAAAATTTGGCTTCGTACTCTACGGCGTCGTAAAATTAAACCAATTTTCATTTCACTTTTTCACCCTCAATCTAACGCTTCAGAGAGATGGATGAAGGAAATCAATAAATTGTGTCGTCTTTATTGTCATCAGAATCACAGAACGTGGGATCAGTATCTTCATATTTTTCAAAACATTCTGAATGAACTCCCTAATGATTCAACTTCTTTACCGCCGATACTGATATTAAAAAACAAAGCACCGACAAATCGCATTTCTGAAATCGTTCCTTTTCCGCCTTCACGGAAACTGCGGCATTCTGAAGTTGTCAACCTGGCTCTACAAAATATTGCATCTGCGGCTGCTAGAAGAGAGAAATCAGCTAAGCGTCCTGGTCGTTTAAAAATCTTGTCAGTTGGTCAGAAGGTGTTAATTAAGGCTCATCGATTGTCTCACAAAGGAAAAGGCTTGTGTCGCAAATTTTTTCTGCTTTATAACGGCCCATATAGAATTCGCAAAATTATTCATGATAACACTGTCAGAGTAGAAACTCTTAAATCACGACGCTCTAAGGGAATACATCATATATCGAACGTTAAAATTTTTGTGGAATGATATACTTTTGAAAAAATTTTTAGGAATGACATACTTTTGAGAAACTAACAGTTGTATGTAAACACACGGAGAGTACAAGGATACCGCGCTGTGTTTTGGCGGCGGCATATACTCAAAGCAACAGTCAAGTCTGCGCGCCGCACAAGGCAGTCGTTGACCGCAATCACTTCCTACGTCACGCGCCTACAGCTGATCGAGCGCTCAGTGCGAATGCACTGACAGCCGTAAATAAATACACAGTCTAATTTCTCCGACTAAATTCAGTATAAAGCTATAGTGACTTGATGAATTCTGTTATTAACATTCAGTATTTTTCAGGATACGGTTCTCTAAAATATTTAAGAACTTCAGGTAAATTCTGTGCGTGTCCGACGTTAAGACGACTTGCTATCAAGAAAATTTCAGGAAAAATGTCATTTCAAAGAAGAAAGTAATAAACTAAAAAGGTAATTATTAATTGAGTTTATTTTTCAGGTAACATATTTCCACTTAGGTACGTACCTTAGACGTAATTTGCTGCGCGATTACGTGATTCATACTTTGTGCTAATTACATGTTCTATGAATTTGCTTGTGAAGCGACGTGCTTGCGTACGTTAACTGATTTTGACAATGATTATCCATGAATTGAGTTGTAACTTGTGTATATTATGCATTGCTTGGCTGCACTGCTTTTTCACTGATGTCATATTTTTTATTATGTGCCTACTGTGCCTATTTATTTAAATTATAATTGTCACCTGATTAATTGTGCTGCTAATGACCTGTTTAGTACGTAAGATATATGTTTACTGCTATGCGTATGGATTGCACATTTACACATTTCTGCTTGTTGTCATAACTATACTTTTATTTGGTATATAGCAATGCTGATGTACAGTGTACGGACATGGAGTGTGGGTTACGCTGTGGTATGGGTTATGGATTGTTCGCTTGGCGAAGCCTCGTTATAGAAATTGTGCTGCATCCACTTGTTGACATTCTGTTCTCTACTGGTATATTTACTCGCTATTGCTTGTTTTGCTTACGCTCAGTGCTTTATATTTTAAGATAAGAAAATTGAAGGAAGCTAACGACATGACATACCAACACAGTTATTACACTGCATTTTTTTTGTGAGCAACTAAAATAGGAAGTGACACTTGACACAAGAAATACTCCACATGTTTGCTTCTCTTTGTCATAATTCTTGAAGTGGTGTACACACTGTGAAATATTAGGATCATTCACACTCCGTAATCGTACTTACTTACTGAGAGTTATTCGAACTAAGTCTGTTAGAGGTCATGTATGCATTCTTTGTTTATAATTCATAACGAGTAGAAGATTTTGGTCAGATGGATTACACAGAGGTTGTGTGTTGACAGTGTGTCTTCGGATTGTATGGGATGAGGAGGTTTGCATTAGGATTTTATCTGTACTTGTTCGACGAAACTGACTTGAGGAAAGAGTTGTTATGGAAGTGAAATGATATTGGTAATATTGGAGTTTTTGTGGACAAGAGGTAAGGGAAATGATACTGGCAATAAGGTTTATATGTATCGACGTATTGAAGAGGTATTATGGAGGTATTGAGATTGTATGAAGTTGGAGTATGGTGTATAAGAGGTAAAGTAAGTGAGGTGCATAATTTTTTTTTGTTGGTCTATATGGAACAAGGAGGATGAAGATAGCAGACTAGAACACTAAAATGGAAGGAAGATTGTCTACACACACTTTGTTAAATCACTAAGCAGTATGTACTTTTTTTTTGGAGAGAGGAAGCATTGCATATCTTGGCACACTGACAGTTGTTCAGCAACCATACATTTTGATCTGGCTTGGCAAACATTGGTCTTGACATGATGACTATGACGTTGACTTAACAATTATTGACTGTTATACATTGCTGCCACTATTACTTGATACACATGATGAACATGAAATTTTGACAGAAGCGGATTTACACAGTTAACACTATACAAGTACACAGTAGTACTTAATGTGGATGAAAGATGGGTGAGTGTGTTTTGTGTGTTTTCCTTTCCTAATCCTACCCACCTATCTCCTAAATATTATTTTATTTGTTTGTAGTGGCTTGCACTGACACCCATAAATATTATAGGTTTACTAATGTTTGTGTATTTGTAATAGTAATATGACAATTATCTGATATCATTTGTGTGTTTGTTATGATTTGTATGTTTAGTGTAAGAGCATTGTAAAAGCATTTGTATGTGCATTCAAACTATTGTTCATGCTTGAACTGTCTGAGTAGTGATGAAATTATGGACTGTTACTTGTACTTTTTCTACATGATTGGTGCCACTAGGACATGTTTAATTTGTGCTGAGGAACAGTATGATCAGTGATAGTTGTTTAATGTCATTTGTCGGTGTCTGCACCTGTTCCACAATGCTGGGTGCCACTGATGGAACTGCTTCTACTGACATAATGTCACTTGATGGTGTCTGCACCTACTCAACAATGCTGGGTGCCACTGATGGACTGCTTCTACTGAAATGATGTCACCTGTTGGAGTCTGAACCTACTCCACAATTCTGGGTGCCACTGATGAACTGCTTCTACTGAAATGATGTCACCTATTGGTGTCTGCACCTACTCCACAATGCTGGGTGCCACTGATGGAACTGCTTCTGGTGAAATGATGTCACCCGATGGTGTCTGCACCTGTTCCACAATGCTGGTTGCCACTGATAGACTGCTTCTACTGGAATGGTGTCACCTGTTGGAGTCTGCACCTACTCGACATTGCTGGGTGCCACTGATGAACTGCTTCTACTGAGATGATGTCACTTGTTGCTGCAGCACCTATTCAACAGTGCTGGGTGCTACTGCTGGAACTGTGAACTACTTGTTGTGAATATTTGTATTAACTGATTTTTTGTGTATTACTGTTTGTGAAAAGTTATAAGACTCTTACCTGATCATATTCGTCATTGCTGTGCTATCGATTGAATTGTTTAACCACATGATATTTCTGTAAACTATTATGTAAAGTCACATGTATGAAAGAATTTGTATTGCTTAGTGTATTTTATATATTAGGCTATTGAAAGGTCAGTGGAAAGCCAAAATTTTATCTAGTTATATGATATTTACGTATTAATATTATCTTTTATTTTTGTCTGTATTTTTTTTTGACGAATATGGTGGTATTTTCACCACCATTGCTGGCAAAAATACCATCAAATTCTAGCCCGTGGAGGAAGGGCATATGAAAGGTGGCTACACTGAGCCACAGCGCCAAAAATCGCGCCAGAGAGAGTATTGTTCCGCCGCCTCCACTGGCAGTGCTCATTGAGAGGTAGCGGCAAGCAGTTCTTGCCGAGCAGTCGTGGTGGACACTGCTTGTATCTGAAGTTGGAATGAGATGGGGTAGTAGTGAGTGTTGTTCCATGTTATGCAGCTATGTGATGGGAGAGAGAGCAGATGTTATTCTAATGGAGATATTGTAATGATCTGAGTGCCTTTCGTCAATATAAATTAAGGTAACTAACTACTGTTCTTTATTTTCTTATTATTTGTGTGTCCTGAATAATGTGTCATTACAGGTTCAGTCAACAAAGCATCTGGCTTGTGTTCTTGTATTAGAGTGTAATTTTGGTTTTCTTGCACAATTATAGTATTTGTAATTTTCTTTTATCACGTCAGTATAATTGGTATTTATAAATTCTTGTTTTGTTGAAGAAGAACCGTGCCAGATGTGCGTTGAGTCACACTACCACACACAGAACAGCTACACTTGTGCTTTGTTGGCTTCGTAGATTTTATAGTTGCTGGGGACTTAATTAGTTAATTGTGTTAACAGAAATTTTCTTACATTCTTTGTTGACATTCTATGCAGTCAGATAGCGTAACAATTACCAGTCAGGGCCAGCCGTTTACGAGACTTGCGTAATCGGACTTACAGCTACTAAAAATATTTGCATTCATATTTAATTTTTATTAAGCCCACATGCAATACGTGATACCTTGTATTTAGATTACGCTGAGGTGACAGGTCCTGAGGTGCATGTGCACTGTGAAGATGTGAAGGCTATATTACTGCTCTAGCCCCTGCTGACAGGCACGCCAAATCGCAGTGGTTTGAGGGGGTTGCCTGCCGTTAGGTGCCTCACACTCCATCATATGTTGTGTCTGTACAGGTGCATTTTTAAAATACTCAACAAAGGAGAGTGTGTGGCACTGAGGGTTTTGCCGAACTGGTCATGTGTCCATGTCTCACTATCTATTTATTTATTTATTGTTCTGTGGGACCAAATTAAGGAGAAGTCTCCATGGTCATGGAACGAGTCAATACATGAAATTATAACACGATAGTAGAAACAGATAAAATGAATTACAAGAAACGTATTCAGGCGACAATTCGTAAGTTTAAATATAGAAAATCAACAATGTAACACTGTAATTTGCTTAATTTTTCAGCTCTTCCGGGAGCTCCTCGACAGAATAGAAGGAATGAGCCATGAGGAAACTCTTCAGTTTAGACTTAAAAGCGTTTGGGCTACTGCTACGATTTTTGAGTTCTTGTGGTAGCTTATTGAAAATGGATGCAGCAGAATAGTGCACGCCTTTCTGCACAAGAGTCAAGGAAGTGCATTCCACATGCAGATTTGATTTCTGCCTAGTATTAACTGAGTGAGAACTGTTAACTCTTGGGAATAAGCTAATATTGCTAACAACAAACGACATTAAAGAAAATGTATACTGTGAGGGCAATGTCAGAATTCCCAGACTATTGAATAGGGGTCGACAAGAGGTTCTCGAACTTACACCACATATAGCTCGAACAGCCCGTTTTTTAGCCAAAAATACTCTTTTTGAATCAGAAGAATTACCCCAAAAAATAATACCATATGACATAAGCGTATGAAAATATGCGAAGTAGACTGCTTTTCGTGTTGAACTGTCACTTATTTCAGATACTTTCTAATGGTAAATAAAGCAGCATTTAGTTTCTGAACAAGATCCTGAACATGCGCTTTCCACAACAGCTTACTATCTATCCGAACGCCTAGGAACTTGAACTGTTCTGTCTCGCTTATAATATGCCCATTCTGTCTGATCAAAATATCAGTTCTTATTGAATTGTGAGTTATAAACTGTAAAAACTGAGTCTTACTGTGATTTAGCATCAAATTATTTTCCACAAGCCACCAACTTATTTCATAAACTACATTATTTGATAATGTTTCGATATTACACACAAGATCCTTCACTACCAACCTGGTGTCATCAGCAAACAGAAATATTTTTGAATCACCTGTAATACTAGAAGGCATATCATTTATATAAATAAGAAACAGCAGTGGCCCCAGCACCAACCCTTGGGGAACGCCCCACTTAACAGTGCCCCATTGGGACTGAACATCACTACCACTCTCAGTATTGCGGAGACTTACCTTCTGCTTTCTGTCCTTAAAGTAAGAGGCTTGTTCGAAGTATTTTCACTGGGGGAAATGCAGTGGGGAAGCCAGTGGGCATTCGGGTGAGATCCTCTCCTGAAACTGCAGGTTATGTAGCAAGAGTAAATTGATAAAGGAGCAGGAGCGTAAGATCTGTGCCCTTCAGATGCAGCTGAAAAACGCACAGGAGGAGCTAGATAGGATGAGGAGGGAGATGCCACAGGAGGGATCAAAACAGTAAGGCTTAAGAAGAAAAAGACCACTCTTTGCTTCTTGGCATCACTTTCAAATTTCGTCGAATGGCTTTGAAAAGGCCCTAGTGGTTCCACCAGAGCAACAATTGTTATGACACTGCACACCAAGGGGGAGCGGTCATGTTCAGTGTGGTTGCTGACCCATGATGTCCTTACAGATGGGTTGAATCGTCAGGAGGGTATCAGAAGTGACGAAGATTGTCCAGAACGTTGACCTGTTGCTCATCGCAATGCAAACTATCGTTTTAGACCACGAAATGTATGGGAATCTTTACCCCAAAGGAAGGGGTGGTTTCATTGATGCCTTTTATGCCAATCCCTGAAGCCTTTCCTTGTCGATTCAGGGCGTCTGTGTGTATGAAATGTTTTCCTCGGCCACCCATAAGAACACTGCGCGATTTCAGCGCTGGGCGTCGCGGTTATGATCTCCATCGTAGAAGTGCCAAAAGGAAGGTTGAAACGTGGCTAAGCGGGATGTAACGATCTTTCCATCGTGTGACACGTCCAGTGGCGTTGGGCACAAATCTGATGAATTTCGGTGCCAGCTATTACATCATTAACCCACTCGGTACCTCACATAAACTTCAGAGCTGTGGCCTTTTTCTCTTGCTGTTTGAAGCATTGCCGAACCCGAGGGCGACGTTGCAGGGTATTGCGCTATTGCACCACTGGGAAGGTTGTAAGCACCTTTGAGCCAAATTTCAAATTTGTACGTCCCAATGGAAGACTATTACGGGGTTTCGAAAAAGTGATCCTTTAATTGTGTAGCGCAGAGCAGCTAGGCGTATGAGGGATTGACATGGCCAAACAGACGGATGTTGTATTGCAGATGTAACCCACACAAGCGTGAATGATTGATTCTAACCGTCCAGTGTTCTCACTATTTGTACTGTGCAGGATTACATCACAGTAGTGGAGGTCGATAAAACGGGTATTCATTGTAATCAGCATTTCTTAGCCTTAATATCTGAGGTAATTAGTAACAAAGTAAAACGAATATTTTAAATGTAGAAGTTAGTGCTTATAATAAAAAGCATCAGAAAGTAAGTGAAAATTGAGATATGAAACTGAGAAAGTGATGCTCTTACTCTTTTCAGATTGTAGTTTGTCTTGATTATTTGTTAAAAAGTTGAAAAATGTTTCATTTACCACAAATGATTTTGATATACATTAACGTATGAAACTAGTTTGTTACTGTGTGATAGATTCGTGATTTGTTGGCAGATGTTCCTACGTATGTCCATACAGTGCTTCAAACGGTATAAACACACAAGGGATTTATTGAATGGTTCGAATGGCTCTGAGCACTATGGGACTTAAAATCTATGGTGATCAGTCCCCTAGAACTTAGAACTACTTAAACCTAACTAACCTAAGGACATCACACAACACCCAGTCATCACGAGGCAGAGAAAATCCCTGACCCCGCCGGGAATCGAGGGATTTATTCGCAGCGATGTAAATTCTGGACACGTCGCAAAGCTGCACAATCCATAAGACGCTAATCTCCAAAGCTGTAAAACTACAACAGGAACGTTATAAATGAAAAAAAGGCATGGCCTCCAGCCTAAGTCTGTAGCATCCACGGATTCTGGGTTCGTTTCTGGGAGAGGGGAGGGGGTGGAGTGGGGTAGACGTGGGTCACACTTCGTTGCTGGCTTCGCCCACGCTTTCCCAGTATAGCTTACCCCCACCCTCACTTTTAGCAAGCCAGATACGTTTATGATTTTAATAACAATAACAAAACACATAAAATGTTTTGCTGTAATAATAATAGTTAATTAAATTAGTACTTAGTACACCTCTTTAACGTAAGTTCCTAGAAACTGACGTCAAGAGAAATACGTAACATGAGAAACGCTTGTCCGAAAAATTGAATTATATGCGAAGTGCAGTTAGCGCTATAACAGCAGGAACTGTTGCTGTTTTGACAACGTAATAATTTACACGGCATAAAATCGAAGTGTGCTCTCTTCACTATCAGTATCACTTCGCACTGCGATTGTGAACCGAAGTGTGCTACTCGAGCGTGTTAATCGTGGGGAATGCAGTTTCTTTCAGTCGTTTCCGCCTAGATTCAGTCTTTGTTATTTTTGTCGCAGTCGGTTGTTTTTCCCCTACTGTCTTGTTCAAATGGTTTAAATGGCTCTGAGCACTATGGGACTCAACATCTTAGGTCATAAGTCCCCTAGAACTTAGAACTACTTAAACCTAACTAACCTAAGGACATTACACACACCCATGCCCGAGGCAGGATTCGAACCTGCGACCGTAGCATACTGTCTTGTCCGACTGAACATGCTGTGGTTTGCTTTCGCGCTTGTGTATTCACGAACCGTGTTGTGTTTGTTGTTTGCAACAGCTTTGGCCAGCCCATGAGCAGGCGCCTCTTGCTAACTGGAACGTCTTCTGCAGCTGGTCGAGGCACAAGCAGCAAGTATCGTGATTTAAATATAGCTTGTGATTTTCTAGAATCATTCTCATTTTCCAGACTTACATTCGCGCTGTTTAAGTCTCCGATAATCGGCTGAGGAATTTAAAAATTGATATAAGTAAAAATATAGTTTTGAACATAGCTGTTACTCAGCATCCGTATACTAGTTTCAGCGTAGGATTAAACAGCCAACCGGTTGCACATAAACGGAGGTACATTGACCTAGGTTTTGACACCTACTAGCGGTGTCTTCATCAAAATGAAATGTTGCTAAATCGAAAAATCACACTGCTAAAAACAATAGGCAGGATTTGGAGCAGCTATGCTCAAGTCAAAAGTAAAATTAAACGTTCCAGCCTTTGCCACGTGTGCCCCGCTGGGAAAAACTCAGACTCCATCCTGATTTTGTCTGATTTTGTTCCCAATTGGGCACATGTTGCAAATGCCTCTATTTTTTTTTATTTATTTTTTTTTAAGTCACCAGTCTTCTGACTGTTTTGATGCGGCCTGCAACGAATTCCTTTCCTGTGCCAACCTCTTCATCTCAGAGTAGCTATTGCAATCAACGTCCCCAATTATCTGATGGATGTATTCCTATCTCTATCTTCTTCTACAGTTTTTCCCTCTACAGCTCCCTCTGCTGCCATGAAGTCGGTCCCTGATGTCTCAACAAATGTCCTATCATCCTGTTCCTCCTCCTTGTCAGTGTTTTCCACATATTCCTTTCCTCTCCGATTCTGCGCAGAACCTCCTCATTCCTTATCTTATCAGTTCACCTATTTTCAACATTCGTCTGTAGCACCACATGTCAAATGGTTCGGTTCTCTTCCACAGTCCATGTTTCACTACCATACAATGCTGTGCTCCAAACGTATATTCTCAGAATTTCCTTCCACAAATTAAAGCCTATGTAGACTTCCCTTGGCCAGGAATGCCCTTTTTGCCATAGCTACTCTGCTTTTGATATCCTCCTTGCTTCGTCCATCATTGGTTATTTTGCTGCCTAGGTAGCAGAATTCCTTAACCTCATCTTCTTCGTGGCTATTAATCCTTATGTTAAGTTTCTCGCTGTTCTCATTTCAGCTACTTATCGTTATTGTTTCATTATCACTAGTAATTCCGTCAAATTACTGGAACAAAGAAGAGTACGTGCTTCATTACACACCAAAGTATGTTAACTATTTGTATTAAGATCAAATTTTGTAACACCTTTATGAAGAATGCAAAAAATAATGATAAAAAAACTGGCTTACCTTTATTTATAAGAAAGGCACGCAAAACTTCCAGAGGTGGTTCAAAATGTCTCTGAGCACTATGGGACTTAACATCTGCGGTCATCAGTCCCCTAGAACTTAGAACTACTTAAACCTAACCAACCTAAGGACATCACACACATCCATGCCCGAGGCAGGATTCGAACCTGCGGCCGTAGCGGTCATGCGGTTCCAGACTGAAGCGCCTAGAACCGCACGGCCACACCGGCCGGCTTCAGAGTTGGTAATAGACTCACTAAACACATAATAACTTCACAGATTATTTTATATTCTGGATATCCTCAGCTGTTGAAGGGCATGATGTTAAGAATTCCGCCGACAGCTGGTAAAATTGTTATTCTATTGATATACAACCGGTTTCGCCGCCTAAAGCCGCATCATCAGGTGCAACCTACTTGGTAAACAGTAATATAAAATGTCTCAACTTCGTGGGTTTTTAAAGTTAATAAAGGTAATATCCAAAATATATTCACAATGTTAAAAAGACATACGTGTAACCACCGCTCCTAGTCAAGTTATATTATTCAGTAAACATTGCCTACATTACATTAACGAATGAAGGGTGACATAGATGTGATACATTAATTTCGATAAAATTGCTGGTTGGTGGATCATGTAGTTATAGAACCTTTTTATAACACTTTCCTGTATCTAAGAGAAAAAAAATATTTGATACAGAGAGGGCGCTAATTTTTTCAAAAAGTAGGCCTTACTGGCTATATAATAAAGTGATTAATCGGTGCACAATGCAAATTACTGTGTGGAGTGTTACAAGGTGTCAGATTCTAAGCGCTATAAGATATCTCTGGTCTGCTACGAGAAAGAACATTTTTCTTTTTTAATATACTTCTAGTAATTTCGTTAACAAAATCTATATCATAACCATTTTGATACTCTGTATACTGTATAACTTCGTATTCAGCCATTTGAGCTTCGCTAGTAAGGGGTATTTCATACATACGATTTAACATGGCTCGCCTAGCTAAAAGCTTCTACTTCCTTAAATATATTTAAAATATGCCTTTTTTCTTTTGTGAAGTATTTTTAAATTTCTGAAGGGCTTGTGATGCTGTGTCCCACTTCACGTAAGGGTGTTGTTAATGCAGATTGGGGGTTATTTGAGTTAAAGTGTTCTTGAAATCTTTTGCTGAATGACCTAAAGGTTTGCCCTATGTATTTCTTAGGGCAGCCATTACATGAAATACAGTTATACGCGCTTCATTACATTTATTTATCTCACGTTTTTAATTATACCTGAGTTTACTATCTACATCTGAAGAAGTAAAATACGCTGGAAAGATGTCTTTAGGTCTCATACATCTATCTACTTTCTGATGGTGCGCTCAAATACGACTTTCTACTAAAAATAGAGCGTTCCTATGTGTGATCGGCTGGTCTAAGTGTCATACGATCTGTCTCTGATCCGTTCTGCGAAAGAATATTCTTCTTTTGTAACATACTTCTATTAACTGCATTAATAAAATCTAGATCACAACCGTTTTGATGCGCTATACAATGTATAACTTCATACTCGGCCATGAGAGCTTCGCTAGTAAAGGCACTTCACACATACGTTTTAACAAGGCTTGGAATGCGGCGGATTTATAGCTCATTGGGTGACATGACTGGCTATGTATAGCAAGACTTGTCGTGGTTGGGATTCGGTAAGTATCGCAGCTAATTTTTCCATTTTTACGGTCACTTGCAGATACAAGAAAGGTAATGGGTCATTCACTGAACCAAAAGCTCAGTTTATTCGACATTGCGCAGAGAATAACATTTTTCCGACCTCCAGGTGATCGTAAAAAATGGAAAAATTGGCTTTAATATTTACAGAAAGCCCACCCAGTGAAATGTAATTTGCCTGCATTTACGCAGTTCAGGAGAAAGTTACGTATTTTTTGATACTGAAATACTGTAGTATTGAATATACTTTTGTTTCATGCAATTTGATTTCAATATGACATCATAGAAAAGGACATGGTTTGTGACATTGTGATTATGATGTCATTGATGACATCATTGAGTGTCGTGATGGCATGCATTTGAACTTAATAACAGCAGATGACACTGCCAGGGTTCAAGGTGAGTCAAACTGCACCAAGGAGTTGGTACCTACACTACAGTGAACGGAATCTACTTCATTCAAGTGGAATACAGTGTAATGCTGCTATCTCTTAGTACCCCAGGTATCTACTGGTACGGATAATTTCCACTTCTGTTGGAATAATGTGTCCACAATGTTATGAATTTTTATAATGATGTACAGTTCATAAACTATGTTTTGACCGAATTAGTGCTATCCAAATGAAATGAATTGCTTGATACCACACGCTATATTCAATGATTAATGAGATCAGTCATTTCCATTTAAAAGTAAATATAATAAATATTTCAGTAGTAATGAATAACTTATTTTTAAATGCTTAGAGAAAGTATATTTACATACTGCTATGTCAATCAGAGCTTTTTTTTCTAGAAAAAAGGAGCCGGTACTCACAAAGAAGATGCTATTCCAGCTACTTCCACAATTTTAACATCTCATCTAATGTACACTCATCGTTTCGAGACGGCTTCTTGCTTTTACTAACAACGGCAGAGTGATGAAATTGGACCAACCATGAGTCTAATAACGTTTGTTAGGTTTGAATCGGGTAAGAGAAGACTCTACCATCCTCATGAACAGCTGCGCAAAATTTGTCTATACAAACATAGATGACTTAAATGAAGTAACTATAAGATTCACTTGAGAGAAATCACTTTCACATTCGCTGGAAGATATTGCAGCTGTATCTAAGTATGCTTCAGAAGAAGCTGTATTTCTGGGAGTTTATTTTCTAGTAGATATTCGCCGAAATCACGAACTGCTTCTCTTTCATTTAAGCTAAATTTGGGGGCTAACTTCCTAATTTCAGATCTACCAAACATCAGATACTTCCCACGATTTTCTGACCAGTACTTGGTATCTAATACTTGCTATCTTCAAGCACTCAGGCAAATCGACATAATCTTCTTGAAGCAGGCGCTTTCAAACAGTTCCTCTCAGATTTTTATAAAAACAATATGAACTAACTTCAGGGCTGTATCTTTCATTATTGTGGAGTTCAGTCCTTTTAAACTTCGTTGTCTCCTTAGTCTGAAGAGGATTTCAGTTCTTTCCTCAAAACCTCGACTGTTTACATAACCCTCCTGTGTGCTTCCTACAAGTCGATTTTCCCTGTTGTAGACCTAGACTTGATCCGCTAAGTTCTTGGACAGCATCACACATAAGTCTCAAACAAGAAGCAAACTCACATGACGTTATTTGTCTCGAAAGACTTCATGAAGCCGGCGATCTGTTTTGCTTCTTTTACTGTCTTCTTTTGCCTCCCAAAGTGATGAACGAGGGCTCCAGATTCTTGCCACACAGCAGAAATGGTGCGAAATGTAGGTGCAACTCAGCGAGTGCTTAGAATTTTGCCAATTTTAAGAAGCTGAAACACTTGGGTCACTGCACATGCCTGTAGTTCCCTTTCATTATGAAGGCACCGACTCTTGATAAATGCAAATAAAACAATTTCTGCGTCAGTCTCTGTTTATTTTGTCACTAAACGTTTCGACGGTTCATACTATATCTTCAGGCGAGGAATTACTTATTTACGTGGCTGGCGCTGATGAAGAGTACAGACGTCTTTACACAGTAGCATACCAAGGGCAGTGCAGGTTATGTTGCGTCTTTCGCTAATGATAAAATTGTTTGTTTAGGAAACGCACTTTTTATGTTAAAAAATTTCTGACAGTGCATTTTACTTACATGACGGTAGAGTCGTAAAATGCATAGTGCTACCTAATTTGTCCTCTCCACTGCACATTACGTTTAAACTGTCACTTCAGAGATGCTGTACACGTTACAGATATGCTTGTTTACGTTGTGCACAATGATAAAAGATTAAATGGTTAACTTTTTAAAAAAATATGAGTGGTTTGCACTAGTATATGGACATGTGCACAATTCAGTTATTATATCAGGTAGTTACATATACATAAATATGCATTTCTCTTTTTTAAAAAATAAGAATGGGCTGCAGCATTGGATACATAAATAAAAGGATTAATTGGCTATGTACATAAACATGTTTTTCTTTCGTTTTAAAAAATACGAGTGGGCTGCAGCAGAATGTGGGCATGTGCACAGTTCAATTATTATATTAATTTCTTATATATAAAAAGGTTACAACAGGTCACACACATGTACTGCAAGTTGAATTTAGCGAGACGTGAATCGGAGTGGTTACATTAGTTGTTGCACATTGAAACTATAGATTATGAGAATTCTTTAAGTACTTTGTCAAAGCATTGTCATAATTTACAATGCCTTTCCAAAATAAATAATTTTTACCATTGGCAGAAGACGAATCATAACCTACACTGTCGTTGATCTGTTACTGTGAAAAGATGTCTGTACTCTTCACCAATACCAGCCATGTAAATAAACAATTTCTCGCCTGAAGATGATCGCGTGAACCATCGAAAAGCATAATGGCAAAATAATCAAGACACTGGAGCAGGAACTGTTTTATTTGTACTTAACAACAGTCGCTGTCCTCATATTGCCGCCCATTAGGGACGAAATATTCATGACTGATTTTACCATTTGCCACTCCACTGAAATTTTCATTCCCGTCTGTTCATTGACGACTAGACTTCTGACGTCACGGTACAATTAACAGCCTAACATTTTATTCTTGACATACAGCCACTTGTCATTTTTCTACAACAGTGTCCAACATTCGGGCCAGTCACAATCATAATCTTCCTCGTCTTGACCATGTGCAGATTCGTGAATTTCTGTTGCAATAGTCTTCCGTTTTTTACTAGTTGACATAAAGAGACTACTTATTTTACTAATTTTGAAGAATGATTACACTGATTTAAGCTAGGTTGACTGAAAACTGGCTTGAACCGATACCGACATATGAAGCAAAAAAGTGTGGTGCCACCAAGGGAATGTCACATACCGGAATATTTAAGAAAAGAAGATGTTGATACTGTTTACTGTTGCGTACCGCCGATAGTATATACTGGCAGATGTACATAAGCATTGCATCAATCGACATATGGGTACAATATTGCCATTCAAAGAAAATAAAATGAAGTCCGTTGTCCATCTTGCGTTTGAAAAGAAGTATATAAAATTTTACATGTCGCTAATGTTACTAGTTACCTACAGTCAACGAAGTTTCTACCACCACACGTCCAAGCAAGTTGTATATTCACTTAACATTTACCCAGCAGAACGTTTTTCCCTGTTTTAAGTGGCTGACATGGAACGGAAATGTCCTTCTTGGGAAGTGATTTTGGCAGACTATTAATTATGGGAGCTCACATGTTCAAAATATGGAATTTTGTTCTTCTAAGATCTTCAATGAACATTGTTCCCTACGTAACAATTAACATTCACTTTTATATGTATAGTTATAGAATCTTTGGGCGCAGCATCATTTTAACTACCCGTTTCTTTATACACTTCTCGACGCTGTCCGTGATTCATAGTCAATAAAAACTCATTTACAGCAAACTGTTCACATATCGCATCATATAACACATGATCACACGCCTTGCTATAATTTACATACTGTGTAGTCTGTTCGAAAGTGATTAACGAAAATCGGCACTGTTCAATCATTTTCCTAAGCTACAACTCCAGACGCACGTAACTTTCTCGTCATCAACAGAACTCGACAGCACTCTCAACTTGTGAAGTGTATTAATGAAAACAGTTCATTAGTTCGCGAGCTCATTTTTTCTATTTTTCAGTCCTCCATTACTTACATATAACTTCAAAAATAATCAAAAACAGGTGGCTGCTTACCAAAAAAAGTACATTGTTAACACATTTAAACATTACCTACACCCTAACATTAACGTTAAAGGCTATTTCAATAAAGAATGACTGATACTCATACATAAAACATAAAATGATTTTAAACAAATTAATTTATTAATTAATTCAATCACTTCAGCGAAACCTAGGCGGAAATGATATTGCTCAATGTTTCCTCAGGTGCAATAATTTATGTGGGCTGGGTTCAGAAGCTGTGCAGTGATACTGACCAGATCAAAAACTTTTAAAGTACATCACGCTTCATGGGCAATATTGTGGCGTCTCGGGGCAACGTTGACAATATCCTTGCCAGTCGCTCACGTGCGTCGCTGACGTACAGTTTTTGGGCTCATTTGTGTACACTGTTGTGTGCATATATTACAAAGTGCACGAAACAAAACGAAATATCTTTCACATTATAGTGCGTCGAAATGTATAAATCATTGCAATGTAAGGACAGAAGAAAATAAAAACTGAAAAATTATGAATTATTCTTTTGACCAGTTGTTCACTAAATACAGAGAGCAGTATATCCTACAGCTACGAGGAAAGATATTTTTTTCATAATTACATAAAAATTTTTGATAATCATTTATCTCGTTCAGTCTCAGGTATTTCAAATGTTTTCGTGAGTAAATTTTGACAGTCTTAATAACAATTTTTCATCCATCTTCTTTTTTTCTTTTGTTTGCGACATCGAAAGCAATTCCCACTCCATCGTCTTGATCGCCCACCATCTCAACTCAACATACAAATTACTGTACACTTTTACTGAGCAGCCTAATATCGCACAATACCATGTTACTGTAATACTGACCGTCTACGGGCGCTTTACGAGTAAAGGCGCTAGTTGGCACTGCCATGTTCCATATTATTTTTAGGCATTTCCAGTCGAAGCCCATAAATGTCGTAGGCCTGTACTTTCTTATTCTTGATACCATTGTGTATCCGATTCGCCCTAAACGGAAGCGTTTAATACAACTGCACCTGTTCTCATCTCACAGCAGAAGTAATTTCGGTCACTGTTTCCTAAAATAATTCTTCGTCACAGACTGAATCTGTGAGATGGGCCAGAAGTCGTGGCCGGATGTTTGTCGTCTGCACACAGTGCTCCTTCATCGTAGTTACCCAAGGACGCCTCATAGAGCGAGGCAAAGGAGCATTCTGTGACTATCTCTTTCATTGCTTTGTTACCTACGTATTCATTTTTATCAGTAGCCTTCTGATAAGTTTTTGCTCTGCTCCATTTCATTATAAGAGGTTTGTTCAAAAAATTCTGGAACTTTGTCCACAAAATTTTTCTAACTTACCTTTTACTAATAGTGCATGGTCTCCTTCTAAATACTCTCCTCCACAAATGACGCACAGCTCCCAAAGAAGTTTCCACTTCCAGAAGCAATCTTGGTACACCTCTTGCTGGATCGCACGAAATTTCTTTTACTGCGTCTACCGTTGCGAATCTTCGTCCTTTCAACGGGGTTTTCCAACATTGGAAATAAAAAAAGTCCGCAGGGATCAAGACTGGAGAGTACAGAAGATGAGGCAGCCCAGCAATTTCTTTTTTTTGTACAATAGTTAAGCACTAACAGGGATGAATGTGCGAGTGTGTTATCGTGATGCAAGTGTCATGAATTGGCTCGCCACATTTCACTCCGTTTCCCTCTCACCTTTTTTTCTCGCAGGCGTCGCAACACGTCTCGATAGTGCTATCGATTAACAGTTTGTCCCTGCGGCACGAATTCCTCATGAAGTAATACTTCAGAGTCAAAGAAAACTATCAGCATGGCTTTGGCATTTCAGCAGACCTGAGGGCCTTTTCTTGGTCTTGGAGAACCTTTCCCTAGCCACTGTGAACAATGAACTTTGGTCTCAACATCATAACCGTAGACCCACGTTCATCACCAGTTATGATTCTCTTAAGGTACATCTCGTTGTCATTTGCGTGTCTGTCTCTTCACAGATTGCGAAGCGAAAGTCTTTCTGGTATTGACTCATAGTCCGTGGGACGAACTTGGAGGCAACACGATGCATTCCAAATTCCTGTGTGAGGATTTCATGACATGATCCAACTGTAATTCTTCTGCAATCTCTCGGACAGCCGATATTCGATTGGTATGCTCAATTTTGTTGACGTTTCTGACATGAGCGTCGTCTTTACACGTCGAAGGGCGTCCTGAACGAGGGTCATCTTTAACTTCCGTCCGGCCATTTGTAAATCGTATGAACCATTCGTAACACGGAAGACGTCCTAAGCACTCATCACCGTGGGCTACCTGCATCATTTGGTTTGTCTCTGTAAGGTTTTCTTGGCTTTCACGCAAAATTAAACGCAGACGTGTTGTTCTCCAACTCTGCCACCCCGAAATTCGCAAACTGTGCGACACAACATTCTACTCAATACAGCATTGAGCAATAGACAACAGACATACAACAATGAAATGTCCGGTACTTACACATTAAACAAAGGCGTGTGCAGGGATGCCAACCATATTTCGTTCCAACACACCATTAGCGAGAAATAACGAATTTTTCAGAATTTTTTGAACAGACCTCCTATTGAAAGGGGCTATGAGTGTGGTAAATTAGTTTATCTAAACAATACCCGCATCGTCGGAGGTTACCTACAGTGGGAAGAGAATTTAGATTAAGTTCAAATGGTTCAAATGGCTCTGAGCACTATGGGACTTAACATCTGACGTCATCAGTCCCCTAGAACTTATAACTACTTAAACCCAACTAACCTAAGGACATCACACACATCCATGCCCGAGACAGGATTCGAACCTGCAACCGTAGCGGTCACGCGGTTCCAGACTGTAGCGCCTAGAAACGCACGGCCACACCTTAGATTAAGTTAGCACTCATATCAAAATGTCACTTGCCGTCGCTCGCCTCATGGGTAGCTAAACCGTTCAATGCACGTGCAGTGGTTGCACTGAATCATGACAGAGACTTGGCCCTACACTTCTCTCGTAACTTTGTCAAAAGGAATAACGGGAACGCCAAGAGCCAGCTCAACCGCGCATTGACGACTTTAACTCACTGTACATTTTCTTTGATAAATCACCGATAACGGTTGAATACCCTGTGACGAAGAGGAATATGGAATGGGCTAACATAGTAATTGATTTGTATTCAGTTGCCTAACCATTTATCACAAAAATTTCACATTATTCGTTACACATATTAAATATCAGTTACCCACTATAGTCCCTTAGGTATGACCGTAGGGATAACTTCGGCTGTGAGAATTCAGCGTGGGATAGTCACATCACACTCAGGGGATTTGAACAGAACTGTAATAGGAAAGCAGACATGCACACAAACTAAGGAATCGGCAGAAACAGAAACTAGGAAGACAAACGCTAGCCTCACCAACTCCAACAGACTTCAATGAACCCATTAATAAACTATTTGATACTGGGAAAGTTGGCATTCTTTAAACTGGCAACCCAAGGCTCACTTTAGCTACGCGAACTTCGGGCGTAGTGACCACGAAGTGATCGATCCCATGTTAGCACAAATACAGGCTCACTCGACACTATTTTCAAAAGTGCTGCAGAGTGAGCGCTTAGCAATCCTAGTCTGAAGGGAAGAGTGAGTATGTGACCACAGCGGTCTTTCGTGGCTAACACAAGACCCACATGCCCGAACTAAAACGTCACACGAAATGGTTAAATTACTCCAGCGATTGTTAAAATGCATACAATGAATTATTCCCCTATTCCTGGTGGTGCTGATGTCATCTGACTTGAAAGCGAGCTAACTGAAAAAATTCAACAAGAATTAACACGTAGATCCACTTTCCAGCAGAAACAAGTGTACCCACCGACGTCTGTAACAAGTGTGTTCTCTCGCCAAGAACCTAATAGATCTCGCTGGACGCTGAGCCCAGAGCAAACGTGTTACCGTGGGGGCGGTCTAGCCCATTCTCCAATGCCTAATACACAACGCGACACACTAAGCCAATTATACTGAAGCACCAAAGAAACTGGTAAAGAATACGGCGCTGCGGTCAGCAACGCCTATATAAGACAACATGTGTCTGGCGGAGTTGTTGGATCGGTTACTGCTGCTACAATGGCAGGTTATCAAGACTTATGTGCGTTTGAATGCGGTGTTGTAGTCGGCGCACGAGCGATGAGACACAGCATCTCCGAGATAGCGATGAAGTGAGAATTTTCACATACGACCATTTCACGTGTGTGCCGTGAATATCAAGAATCCGATAAAATATCCAATCTCCGACATCGATGCGGCCGGAAAAAGATACAGCAAGAACGGGACCAACGACGACTGAAGAGAATCGTTCAACGTGACGGAAGTGCAACCCTTCCGCGCATTGCTGCATATTTCAATGCTGGGCCTTCAACAAGAGTCTGCGTGCGAACCATTCAGCGAAACATCATCGATATGGGCTTTCGGAGCCGAAGGCCCACTCGTTTAGCCTTGATGACTGCACGACGCAAAGCTTTACGCCTCTCCTGGGCCCGTCAACACCGACATTGGAATGTTGAAGAGTAGAAACATGTTGCCTGGTCGGACGAGACTCACTTCAAATTGTATTGAGCGGCTGGACGTGTACGGGTATGGAGACAACCTCATGAATCCATGGACCCTGCATGTCAGCAGGGGCTGTTCAAGTTGGTAGTGGCTCTGTAATGTTGTGGAGTGTATGCAGTTGGAGTGATATGGGACCCCTGATACGTTTACATACTACTCTGATAGGTGACACGTACGTTAGCATCCTGCCTGATCACCTGCATCCATTAATATCCACTGTGGATTCCGACGGACTTGGGCAATTCTAGCAGGACAAGGTGACACCCCACACGCCCAGAAATGCTACAGAATGGCTCCAGGACCATTCTTCTGAGTTTAAACACTTCCGCTGGCCACCAACCTCCCTAAACATGAACATTACTGAGCACATCTGGGATGCCTTGCAACATGCTGTTCAGAAGAGATCTCCACCCGCTCGTACTCATACTAATTTATGGACAACCCTGCAGAATTCATGGTGTCAGTTCCCTCCAGCACTACTTCAGACATTAGTCGAGTCCATGTCACTCGTGTTGCGGCACTTCTGCGTGCTCGCGGTGGCTGTACACGATATTAGGCAAGTGTACCAGTTTCTTTGGCTTTTTCAGTGTAGAAGCACTGGAGAAAGTGCCTTTAGGATAGAGGAACTTCTAAGACCTTCTGGAAGTTTTCTCACGGGATCTCCCCCGCACCATTTGAAAGTCTGGGGGGTCTGAAAACAGCGGGAAAGTGCTTTGACGCGTTTGTGACTCGCTCCCGCCAGTCAAGTCTGAAGAAAACCAACGAATTTCGATTGTCCTCGGTGAGGAGGAAGGGGAAGGAAGGAACTGCACCAGACTCGATGCAAAGACGCCATGTTATTGTTTTCATGCAAGTGGCTACTAAGGAACTGGGTTGTGAAAGAGAACGAAGTCGCTGATAGTAGTCACATGAGGAAATTAAATAGAATAAATTGTCCATTAGAAATCCTCGCCAGGGATCGACAGGTATCAGAAGAAGGCGGTATGTATTAAGATTTAATATAAACCCGCAACAGCTCAAATCTGAAACTTTCAAAGGTACACGCAAGTAACATCCACCTTTCAATATCTTGCGTTGGTCTCTTCGTCTCTGCAATATTGTCCTCAACAGTCGATGGCTAGTATTCCATTCTTAATCCTCCAATTTCTTCTATCCATTCCTCTACCCACTGTCACACTAACCAGTAGAACAAATCTCAAGGTATGGAACTTCCTGGCAGAATTAAACTGTGTGTCGGACCAGGACTCAAACCCGGATCTTACCGACAATGCTGACCATACACGATTAGAGATCTGGCCTGAAAGCTTTACTTCCGTCAACATCTCCTGCTTTGCAAACATCGCGGAAGCTCTCTTGCTTACCTTACTGTATTAGCAGTCCTGGAGGAAGACGTATTACAGAGAAATTTGTTGGTTAGTTGATTTGATGGGGGGGGGGGGGGGGGGAGGTGGGAGGCAAACAGCGAAGTCAACGGTTCCATCGGATTAGGGAAGGATGAGGTAGGAGGTCGACCGTGTCCTTTCAAAGGAACCATCACGGCATTTATGTGAAGCGATTTAGGGAAATCACGGAAAACATAAATGAGGATGGCTGGACGCGGGTTTGAACCGTCGTCCTCCCGAATGCGAATGTCCCGTCTGACTGACTCATCATCGTCCAGCCCAAACCACTAAGGGCAGAAACCTCAAATTTGGAGAGGGTGTTACGCTGTATGTGAAATTCCACCTGAAGTTGATGAAAGTTTGCCTTTTATATACATATGGGACTGGTAACAGTAGTGATTGGTAGCATTCAACCGTTTTTATGTCCTACACACAACGCAACAATGCGTTTGGAGAGACAGTGCTCTCATCACCAAGTTGTCAAATTAACTCATGAGGTTAAACATTGGAACTAACACCAATATATATGCAGCGTTCATTAAGTGAAATAGAATAAAAACACATGCGACTGTGAGATCTTGCCTTACATTAAAAAGAATATGTGGAAAACACTGAGAAGGAGAAATCACAGGATGATAGGATATCTGTTATTTAATAAGGGAACAACTTCAATGGTGCTAGAGAGAGCTGTAGAGGGTAAAAACTGTAGAGGGAGACAGAGATTGGAATACATCCAGCAAATAACTGAGGACATTGGTTACAAGTGCAAAAGATTAGCACAGAAGAGGAACTCATGGTGGTGGTTGGCCGCTTCAAATCAGTTAGAGGATTTATGATTTAAAATAAAAAGCAACAGATTCACGAGCAGACAGTCACGATTCGTGGGTGAGTCCGCGAGTAGACCCGACAAAGCACAGGAAGCTGAATAAGGCGAAATAGAAAGGGAAAGACCCTTCATCTAGAAAACAGAACAACAGAAAGCTGGACTTCCCAAACTTAGGCGGAAACCACAGAAAGAAACAGCAGACCCTCAATTTACACTGTCACGTAACTATCGACAGCACACCAGGGTTCTTAAATGGAGTGCTTGGTGATGAAATACTGATAGTAATAAGTGAGGAAAACCTGGTATAATCACAATAAATTGATGTGAGATATGTAAAATTGAGGGAAATATGATAAAATCATGAAAAGCTAGCAAAACTACTGAAATTGACTGAGAGAACACAAAATTAGAGAAAAAATACCATGAAATGAGTACTGATTGAAATCAATAAAATTGCCAATTCCTGCCAATAAATTTGAATTTCCCAACAAAATTTCAATTTCCCACCGTTTCGTGGAAGCGTGAGGAGGGTGGGCTGGTGGGGGAAGGCTACCATGTGCCAGCTGGGGAAAACCCATGATATCGCCAGGGGTGGGGGTAATTATTTGATCAATTAATTCATTTGATATCAAAAGTGTGCCAGAATACAGGCCACCCTACTACTTCCATTGCTTCTTGTCGTTTCGCCTGTCCCAGCTGTTTCCATTCCTCCATGGCGGATGACTAGTTCGTCAGTTGTGGTTATCTGCTTATTTGCTCTGGTGGGAAGACTGTGTGAACAAAGTGTACAGTTTCCCTCGCTTCGTTACTTAGACTGTAGCATAATTCGTGTAGCAGCTGCTTCGATCTGTGTATGTCATGCATGTTCCTACCAATGATCCTAATTTATCTGTGTATTTGACATGGAAGTTTCATTAAATGTGTATGAATTCTGCTGGCTCATAAGGAAGGTCTAAGAATAGGTCTCTACCTCCCATCTTCCTAAAGTACTGTATGGGGCAGTGCCACCTCGAATGTGCGTAATTTTCTAACACCAGCATCCCCAGCTACACTTGTTCTCATTTATCCTGCGACCAGTACTCGTCGAGGACAGCGTATATGAATTGTTCATATGTCTTACACTCTCCTACCATCAGTCACATTCTAGTTTATGCCTCTCTAAAGTGTGCACACATAAGCTTAATTTTCAGAACAGGTGGCCACGATCTTGGTAAAGACTCTCGGATATCTCCAGTCTAACTATTTGTCGACAGCTGCTTGATGGCGGTGGATAATACCTCGACTTGATCTACCCCTGTCCGTAGTATATTCTTCTGTGAGCTTACGTACTTCTTCTTCCATGCTCTGATGGTCTCAATGTTTTTCGCATTTGCGTCAACATCTTCCTTTAGTCTGTATGGTGTCCCTTGACATTCTGAGTTAACGTGTAAATTTCGAGGAAAACCTGCTATAACCACGAAAAATTGATCTGAGATACCTAAAATTGAGGGAAATACTCGTACAACGAAATATGTAAAATCGCGAAAACCTAGCAAAATTACTGAAATTCACTGAGAATACATAAAATTAAAGAGAAAATACCATGAATTGAGCACTGAGAGAAATCAATAAAATTGCGTGTTCTGGAGGAGAATGGACTGATGCTACATATACACACCTTAATAGTGGAAAGAGGAGGCATTCTAGAGACGTGATGTCACGGGGTAACGGCCACATTATTCCGCACATGAGCAACACAACCTAACATCGTACAACGACTTCTGTGTGCAAGGTTACCAGGGGCCGTGGTAAAGAGCGATACGACTGTTACATGTCGTTGTACATGTATTGTGGTGTTTATTTCATCGTAAAATGCCACTGTTTCTTCGTATGCATTTTCAGCTGCCGACGATCATGTTATAGGATTGTAGTGAACATATCATAATTTCCAAACTGTAATAGGGTTTGAACTTTATGAAAAGCAGGTATCATACACCTCTGGAAACATATGTAGTGTTTGTGTTACATAAATCGATGTTTCCTTTGGTATGTAAGGTAGATGTTTTATCACCTTACAGTTTGTCACCATAGTTTATCAGAAAGAAACTTGCAGGGGGAATGTATGTCATGCGCTGGAAATATATTTCCTACATTAAATTATTAACAACGTTGCATTCCATACGAGTAATAGGTAATAAACTGCACAACTCTACCATTATGGCGTGTTTAAGTGTAGAATCGTGTAGCCCTTGGAATTTGTTGATGTTCCACGATCATTTCTCTCTTTCTTGTATCTTCTTGGTAGGGATACCAAACACTGGAACAATACTTCAGAATTGTTAGCACAAGCGATTTGCGTAAAACGTTTCAAACTCCTTTTCTAAGTCAGTTACAGAGATTTGTGAGGTACTGCAAACCCTGTGTGTGTGCATTTGCTTTACAGTTGTCCTGTTTATGCAGTTAGTGGTGTATAATTTTACATGTCAGTCACTGCTACCATGCATTTGTCTCTTTCCTCATAAGATGCATTTTCCATTGCTGGCGATCATTTTGTAGGACTGATGCGAGCGTAGCATATTTCTGAACCTTAATCTGACGTGAGCACTGGGCGTTATACACCTCCGGAAAGCTATACTGTACATGTATCGCAAAGAATCTGTGTTTCTCTTTAGTGTAGAAGGAAGTAGTTTTATCATCGTATAAAGTCTGTCGCTGTAGTCAGTGTAGTGAGTGGGGATAGAAAACTTGCAGGATGGATGTATGTCAGATGGTGGACATATGTGTCCTGCATTAGAGTATTAAGAGCATTGCACTCCATATGACTAATATTTCCGAACACATTAGAGACGGGTCGTTCGCGAACTAACGGGTCCAAAGGAACTGTTCACCAAGATGAACGGAAGGAGCGAGGAACGAATTCTAAGGAACAGTCTTTCATAGTTCACTTCAGTCGCGGTTTTCTACGTTTAGTTACCGGGAACGGGAAACGGTCGGTATTGTTCCCGCAACGGCACGTCGGCCGGTCTCGTTCCAGCCTCGGTCCCGTTCCAGTCTGTCTCGGTCTCGGTCTCGCTCGGCCGGGCTCGTCCTTCTTCGCCTGGCCACTCGTCGCAGTTCCACTGCCGACTGCCCATTGTTACTTCAGTAACGAGTTGTTCGTTTCGTTCGCTGCACATGACCAATCTAGACCTGTTTCAAAACTTTTTTGAACTCTGAACTTCTGGTTCTTTTCATATTCTATTCAGCGTCCCCGACCGGTAATAAAATGTATTTTATAATTACGTAAATTACATAAAAATTACGTGGGATGTAATACATACATTTTTTCAGGTAGCAGAACGGCATATCAGCTTACTTCACTATTTCGAGAAACAGCAGAAGAAATACTTGTAAACAGGCAAGATCTTTTTGTTATTACACATGCAAAGGAAGTCGGCACGGCACACACGAGTGGCCATTTTCCGTATTTTTTTGATCCAAGGTTAAAGAGCATGTTCATTGTTATGGAAGGCAGACCAGCTTACAACCGAATGAAGCCCGCGCTCCATAATCGAGTGTCTGGTGTCACATTTTGTAAAGAGAATATGATAACTTCTACAATATTATTTCAGTGGTACAGGGTGGCGCACGAAAAATCGACCTCTAGTACTAAACTGCTCATTGTCGCCCATCAATCGTCATCTATTGTTTCGAAGTTGTTGTTTGCATTAGCTTGTTTGTTATTTTTTCACTGTCTGATTATTATATGTTTATCTATTCTGCTCGTAGTGGTTAACAAATCGTGCGTAATTGGCGAGCACTCGGGGCTGGTTTTTCGTGCGCCACCTTATATTATTTCACTGCCATCAGCCACATAACGCTACGGGAGGTTTTGTAGAATCACGAAAACTACAAGTGTGTGAGAATTCTGTTATGAATAAAAACTCTGTACTCCAGGGCGGAGGTAAGTGCCCCCACTTCGCGCCTTCCATCTTCAGTCACCCATGCTACAAATTTTCTATTTTTCATAAGAAGCATATACCAAGCACAAATGAACGGTGAACGAGTAAAAATGAACGGTTCCCAAAAAAGAGCGATCATTAGTGAACTAGTTCCCAAGGATGAACGAGTCTGCCGATCTCTAGAACACATGGCTTAAAATTAAAGCCATGTGTTCTACAGATGCGCAGACAGTGTTTAAGAGCAGAATAGAGTAGCCTTAGGAATGCATTGTTTATCTTCTACGATCATATCTCTCTTGCCAATACTTTCTTGGTATTGACCTCGGACACCAGAATAGTACTTAAGAATTCATAGCACAGTTGATTTACATAAAATGCTTCAAACACCATCCAGTTCGAGCTCCATCATTCAAAAACCACATATTTATCTTAATCGCCTGTTTTATCACCACACTCTGATCTGTACTACACACCGATAAGGGATGCAAACCTCTTCAACATGCACATATCTGGATAGATCTTGTGCACTTGGATGGGTGCTGTGAGTGACATTGGTGCAGAACAGTATTCCTAAACAGCAGTTATGGACTCAGTTCGCTCTGTTCTGTCAGGAGATATGGAATGTAGCAGGTATACTACCCTCGTACCTCTAGTCGCTTGCAAATTAAATCGGCGACAGTGTTGCAGGGAGGGTTGGTCAAATCTTATGAATGTAAGAATACTCTGTGACTCCCTTCCGCAAAGGCAAAGATGGCCAACCGGAATAGTAAATTTCGCACTATGATTGAAGTGCTAGAAATATGTACATAACCTAACTTCGTAGGTATAAGACTCTGTCTGGTATACGTTGGTGTATATGTCCAAGAATTAACCATGAATGGATGTAGTGCACAGTCATCTATCTACATCCGCAATCTAGTATATGGTACGAGGGTAATCCCAAAAGTAAAGTCTCCTAATTTTTTATAAGTACATAGACCTGTTTATTTCTACCATGGTTTACAACAGTTCAAAGCTTCAACATTTAGCTATTTTTCGACATAATCACCATTTCTGTCGATGCATTTTTGCAGACGCTGTGGCAGTTTTTGTATGCCCGTGTTATACCAGCTCGCTGCCATGCTGTTCAGAAAGTTATGAACCTCTTCTTTCACCTCGTCGTCGGAGCTGAATCGCTTTCCGGCCAAATGTTCTTTTAACCTAGGCAACAGGCACTGGGCGCCAAGTCAGGACTATAGGGGGGGGGGGGTGATAATGTTCCACTGAAACTGTTGCAGGAGAGCAACGGTTTGCCGAGCGAGCGATGTGTGGGCGAGTGTTGTCCGTTGTCATGGAGAATGTGTACGCCCTTGCTCAAGATTCCTCTTCTCCGGTTCTGAATTGCCCGTTTGAGTTTTTTCAGAGTCTCACAGTACCTGTCAGCGTTAATTGTGGTCCCAGTGGGGCATAAAGTCGACCAACAATTCCCCTTTCCGATCACAAAAAACGGTTTTCATGACTTTACCGGCAGACTGTGTTTGTTTGAATTTCCGCAGCTTTGGCGAATATTGATGCCGCCACTGGCGTGATTGTTGCTTGGTGTCAGGTGTAAAGTGGAATGCCCAGGTTTCGTCACCCGCGACAATTGAGTCCAGAAAGTTGTCCTGTTCGGCTGCAAGGCGGTGAAGAAATGCACGGGAAGTATCAATTCGTTGCCGCATGTGGTCCCCAGACAGCATGCGTAGTACCCGTCTTGCGCACACCTTCCGGTAGTGCAATGTTTTCGTTAAAATTCTGTGAGCGGTGCTTCGGGACACCTCAGGAACCAACGTGCTGAGATCATCCAGGGTGATCCGCCGATCTTCACGCATGCTTCATGCTTTGCTCAACCTTCAACACTGTCTGCTCATAAATTGACGGTCTTCCTCTCCTTTGTTCGTCGTGAATTTCGGTCCGGCCAACTGCAAACTCTCTACACTACTTACGAACATTTTTGACATCCATGCAAGACTCACCATACACTTCCGTCAATTGGCGATGGATTTCAGTCGGCACAGTGCCCTTTGCATTCAACACCGAGTAACTGCGCGCAATTCGCACCTGGCGATAACATCCAACGGGAGCGCCATTCTCAACGGCTGCCAAGCCAAGACTGAGCGCCTCAGCGCGGCGTGCGCATGATTACACACAGCGAGTGAAGCACTCTTCATAACAGTGTGACCAACTGCCACACAGAGTTCTGTACTTATAAAAGAATAGGAGATCTTACTTTTGGGACTACCCTCGTACATGCAGAGTAGTGGAAGGGTGGTTTACCTGTGATACAGAAATTGGGAAGCATCCAGCTATGTCACTGGCTGGTGTTGAAACTACGGAAAAACTGGTAAAATTGCTAAAACTGATCATACTATCAAACGTGATGCTTATTACAGTACAGTTTCCCATATCGACGATATCTTTACCATCCCATCCGTCCACTGGTAAGCTGCTGATTACCGCATAATGACTGACTGACACCACTTGTTAGTAATGGAGAGAGTCTTTGTGGGAGAAACATATTTCAGGGATGGTCAGCACCAAAACAGTGATTGCATACACGGCTGAAATATAAGGAATCAATGCTCTTTGTCTCTCTGAAACAGACACTGAGACATCTGCTACCCTGTCACTGTGGAAAATGAGATTAACTGCAGAGGTCATCACCTCAGGGCAGCTGTTTGGAAATGCTCCACAATGCCACAAACTCTTCCATTTTCCTCACATTGCGATGTCTTCCACATTTTTGACAATGAGTCACATGGGCTCTATCTTTTATTTCAACCATCCTGCGTGTTGTGGGAGCAGCATAGCTTACACCATGCGATGTCCAGCTTTCTGTCAGAGCCAATGGACCAAAATGTGTTAATGTCGGTTTAGCACCTGACACAGATCCAGAAGTCATGGTAGAAAAACAAATGTATCATTGTGAACACAGCTGTAGTCATACATTGCTTTGATATGTTACGGCAAAAAACAATGTATCAAACTGTTTATGAAACAACAACACAAGAACCCTCTCCTTGTGTCTGATAGTTGGTATGGCCTTCCTCCAGTGCAGTCAACGAAACTTCACACAGGTCCATGGAAGCAACTTTGGTCACTGGTCGCCTGCTCTAGTGGACAAATACATGTATATTTAATGGGATCAGCACGTTTGGGGGGAGAAGGAGGGGGAGAGGGGAGTGCGAATAGTGCTTTCTGATGGTGGTGGTGGTGGTGTTGTGAACTAGGTCAGTTGGTATCCAGACCTCAACCTGATCGCACAAAATTTGATATGCCCACCAATAAATTTGAATTTCCCACCTCATGGAATTTCCTGCCAAAATTTTAATTTTCCACCATTTTGTGTGGAGGGGATGGGAGGGAATGGGAGGGGAAGGGTTGGTAGGGGAGTGGAGGGGTGGCATAATGTGGCATGGTGGGGTGGAGTATGGTACAGTGGAGTGGGGTAGAGAAGAGAGGGGAGGGGAGAGTGGGGAAGGGTCCTACATGGCGGCCGGACAAAACCCAAGACGCCATCAGGGGATGGAGGGTAATTAACTGATAATTTAATTAATTAGATATGAATTTGATACCAAAGGTCTGTCAGACCACAAGTTACTTAGATGTGGCAGCTTTCTCGCAAAGTATGTGTATACTATTCTTATGATCTCTCACTAACGTGCTGTTGGAGCGCAGCACCCTCTGTTGTGGCGGGTCCGGGTGTTGTGACTGGTTTGGTAGGCAGTATGAGCTGAGGAACAAAGCTGTAACGACCTTTCTGTGGGACAGCTTTGCTGCGGTGTTAGCTGTTGGCAGGCGACCGATATTGGGGTCATGTTGCCCCGAGTAAGTTACTGAGCACAGACATGGCTTGTGCTGTGTGTATCAGAAGGGCGTTGAGCTGTCAAGGCGGTGTTCACTGCCATTTTGGCCAGTCTGCCTTCTGTTTGTTGGGTACGGACGCCTGTGTCTCCATGGTATTCGAAGGGCAATATGATTCCAAGATCTGGTGGACATTTTAGACTGATTCATTGGCTGACATCATAATTTATTTTATGTGTTAACATTATCTATCATGGTGCTTGTGAACCTTTAGCCAGTGTAAGGCACTGTGTTCCAGAAAAAAAGCTTATCTGGAAGGTTGACGGTGTGTATTTGTGTACGCATTACCTGTTCTTGTTCATCTCCCATTAATTCTTCTGATTTTTAAAGTAAATGATTGGTCACGCAATTTTCAGTTGGAAGCATAGTGAAATGTTTAGTATTACCATTTACCACGGATGATTAATTGTTCATGTCAGAATGTATGTCAGTTTTGCTATTTTATTGGCCTATTTCTAAGTTGCTTTTGTTGTTCGGGTTTCCTTGAAGCTAATGCTAAAGGCCCATGCTGTCTACGAAATTATACAGTATTTCTGTTCTATTTAACTGACTCAGATAAATTTTAGTATGTTCAGGACGCATTTGTTCTCCCCAAACCGTCATGGGCTAACGTGTGTATGGATGAACTTTGGTTTTTATGTGAGGGTCCTTGTGGCTACCTTAATGGTTTGCTAAAAAGAAAAAAATTCTGATATTAGTATTTTATTACTGAAATTATTTTTTTGAAATATATGTAGTTGATTTCTTAAATCTTCTGGATAACTTATTATTTTAAAAAAGCAGTTAAGTTGTCATAGTTTTTGGTAAGAGCTCAGATAAATTAATTCTACCCTAATAGCTACTTATCTGATGCTGGCTGTGTCTTGAGTTCTGTCTATTTAGAATTGTTATTGTTGCAGGAAACTGTCGTTAATAATCTTTTGTACACCTATGCTAGTACGTGTTATCGAGGATCGGACCCCACTTAGACCCCATCGGCTCGCTTAGCCAGCTGTTTACATTTGGAGTGCATACACTCTGCAGCTCCCGCCACTATCTGTCTTTCGCGCTATTTTCTCCAACTGCAACCGCACTACTTAATGTTCCCCTTTAAGTTAAGTTTATACTTCGAAAATTCCGAATTTGTTTCCGTTAGCTTGTGGCCTTCACCTTAAGCAAATTTTAAGGTGCGCTGGGATTCCAACATGTACCTCGATTTGTTGTAACTTCATTATTCTTGTGTTATTGGAAAATGTGTTACATCTTCAATTTATGTGTGTTTCTGGGTTTAAAATTATCTAGCCTAAATATTGGCGTTAAATTTTTTTCATTGTTTTAAGTATGGTTTTAGGTTTTATTTTATTCGGTCAAGTTTAAATCGCGTTTTATTCTCACCACTTGGTAATTAAGCCCCTTTGGATCTGTTATGTAATTGTTGTTTAAATTTACGTCTGCCTTCATTACGACTTTACTCTTATTTCTTTCTGTTGTCTTATATATGTAGTGTCTTGCCTTGAAGAATATCAAGTCATCTTAGGTTAAAGTTAACTTTAAAATTTCTGTAACTTATTTAAATTGGCATTGAATTTTGAGTGAGTCTCATTGCTTGGCCTTTTAATTAATTAAAAAAGCTTAATTGGCTGCCATGTGATTGAAACTGTGTAAAATAAATTTGTGTTCTACCAGTGAATGAAGTGTGTAAAATCCCCATTGGTCCGGCCTTTCTTGGTTTTCCTATATGGCCGAATTAAGAGGCCATGATTACCATCATTTCAGTTACCGTAGTATTGATGGGGACTTCAGTATGGTCCAATTATCACTGGCAAGATAACTGGAAATGAGTGATAGGCTAGACGGAAGAACTGAAATTTTCGAAGTTTGAGGACATGATCCAAGGCACAACCAAAGAAACAGGGGCCAAAGAAACGATTCCCTGAACTGACAAGACACTCACGCTCTGGGGACGACTATTCAAGGCGCTAGGACAGTAGATGCGTTGGAGAGAAACTGTAGACTATCCACCTGGTAGACGGAAACGTCGCCAGGAAATCCTAAAACTAGCTTTGGAAGGGATTAGCGCAAAGGCAGAGAAGAGGAACGTAAATCAAAAAGGGCCGATAAGGGAGAAGATGCTTATTGTGGGCGACAGAGTTTTGTTGCCATGAAGGAAGAGGTCAAAGAAGAGTCAACAATTAAGTAGCTAATTCATTTATGTATTTTGTGGACATTATGATGTGCGGAAAATTGTTCCCACAACGTCACAGAAACAGAAACTTTTCGAAGTCGCAAGTCAATTGGGAAACACCACATTTCACATGTCAAGGTATTTAAAGAATGAGCAGTTTTGAAGAAATAAGCAGACACATGACATTCAGCCTAAGGTCTGGCATAAGAAGATGCAGCAATAATAACATGAAATGATCACGTGGGAAAGTAAAAGAGTCATGATGTCATGAAAGAGAGCTTTCGCATGGAACATGTTCAATTGTCATAAGAAAGAATCAGAAAGATTTTGCTGGAGATACCGAGAAGAGGAGCATTGAACAGATCACTGGCTGTAGTTGCCCTATTGAAGATGTACCTGTTGGCTGAAGTGTATTTTTTTTAATAGGTTCATCAGATGCGACGGAGCAATGAGCGAGAAGCCATGGAGCTTGATAATTTGATAGTATACGTGAAGGAACGCTGCACTGCGAGGAATAAGCTGTTGTGAAGGATTTAATACATATGAAGGAATGCTAAAATATGTGGTTAACTGACGAGAATACAATATTCCAACTTACATGAGTATTTGTTAGTTGATGAGAGTATGATATGGCAATTTTTGTGTATCTCCATGTGCTGCTGACAGGACAGATAGCTGAACTTTTGAAAGTAACCATGACGAAAGCGAAAGAAGATGAGAGGATAAAAGATTAAATTGAACACAACCCAGGTTGAAAAAGGGAATATATTAATTATGTATCTACAGTAAAGGAGAGACAGACTACAAATCATTGCCAATGTGAATAAAGGTAACAAACAAGGGTAACAAACCAAAGTAGTAAAAGACATGTAAAGTATGGTAAATATTGTATCGAAAATTTTTATGTATGAGTCAAGGGCTGTATTATGCTTCTTTCATGTTCCAAATTAGCAATCAACTCAATTTTGAGAATCCATAGCATCAATAATAAAACTAATTCATAAGGTGGAAGATGATGGATGTATGGAGGATTTAATCAGAGGAAAAATAGCAATGTGGTGAGATGATAAATTATGTAGAGTAGCCACAGTAGGCTGGGGTGAGTGGTAGATTATGGCAAATGTACAGATAATTCCGAGACATCTGCTGGGTATGTTCCTAAATAACCGCATGAAAAGAGTTACCACTAACGTAAAGCTCACCTGAGCCTCCAACCAAAAGAATTGTGAGATGTAAATTGAGAAAATTGTAATTGGAAACTTTCTGTAAGAGAATTAAGTGCCATGGAATAAATTAAATATAAATATGAACATTACAAAGAATTAAGAATTAACATGAATGCAAAGACTGATGTAAATTAAATATGTAAAGATTTATCTTTGAAAGAATAAGAATCCGTTAAATATTAAAAGTAATTAATGATAAAGAAAGCCGGCTGGTGTAACCGAGCGGTTCTAGGCGCTACAGTCTGGAACCGCGCAACCGCTACGGTTGCAGGTTCGAATCCTGCCTCGGGCATGGATGTGCGTGATGTCCTTAAGTTATTTAGGTTTAAGTAGTTCTAAGTTCTAGGCGACTGATGACCTCAGAAGTAAAGTCCCATAGTGCTCGAAGCCAATGATAAAGAAAACTCTTTTAAATAATTTAGGAGATTAATTGTAATAATTATTAAATTAGGAAAGAATTTTCCACAAGATTTCGGGATTGCAGCCGGATCTCGTCGACTTCTTTCCACGATATTTCGGCTGACAACCTTACAGCCATCTTCAGGCGAGTGTTTGACACTGGAGATTGCTAGGGGGAACAGCATGGAAGACAAAAAAAAAAAAAAAAAAAAAAAAAAAAAATGGGGTGACTGTAAAATGGAGATAACAAAAAACTGTTTAAAAGTAGCACATATAAAAAGCCACACACTGCGACGGTTAAAAGAACACAAGGCACAGTATGACTGGAGCATAAAAGTAGCGACGGATGGCATAGCACATAACGTAACACTGACGGCGAACCTCAAGGCAGGACACAATTAAAATCACATCTCTTGACGCACACGAGTAACAGCACTAAACACAACACTGATGTGGCACACTGATGATGAGCAATACAGAGGATCTGCCAGGCGCTAGGAGATGAGGGAGACCTGAAGAAGGGAGGGAGTGGAAGAGATGGGGGAGGTGAGCAGGGGGCGCACGGGAGAGGGCCAGGTAGGGTGGGAAGGAGAGAGGCAAGTATGGGGTGCAAGGTCTCAGGGGAGGGGGGGACGGAAAAGATTGCTAGTTCAAGTCGCTCAATTTATACGTAAAAGTGCCGCAAGACGCGCATGCGCAAGTTACCGTTGCATGCGCGCCACCTGTCGATTCTAAGGCCCTCTACAATATTACTGCATCTATGGAGCGCAAACGAATGCGTGATACAAGTAAAACATGCACGCAGACGTGTCCAAAACAATAAAATGCAAAATTTCAATATTAAAATTAAAATTACTTGTCGCTCGACATGTCAGAAGCCATAAAAAGTTTTCTTTTGGTTGATATTAAAGAAATCACCGGGTCCCAGGCCTTATTCAATTGAAAGCCGCCATCACGATTAATGAGATTTACCGCCAAACGTATTTCCACGGATTCTTTAACAACTGAATCCCAGAAGGATCTCGATGGGGCCAAGATTTTCGTGCAGAATAATCCATAGTATGTCCTGTGGAAATACAATGTTGGGCTATGGCCGACTTACTGGGCTGTAAAAGGCGAGTGTGGCGCTCATGTTCAAAGCAGCGGTCGTGTACTGTGCGTGTGGTCTGACCAATGTAGGCTTTCCCACACTCGCAAGGTATTTTATAAATTCCAGCCTTTCGTAATCCCAGATCATCCTTGGCTGAGCCCAGAAGAGCACGAGTCTTTGTAGGTGGCCGGAAGATTGCTTTCACACGATGTTTTTTTAAAATTCTGCCTACTTTCGATGAAATGTTACCGACATATGGGAGAAATGCTCTGGACTTAAACACCTCCTTATCCTCTTGATCTTGTGGACGGTCACGTTTTTTCATCCTTGAAGCAGTACTGACCTGATGTGCAGAATATCCATTATGTTGAAATACAGATTTCAAGTGCTCCAATTCGTCTGCAAGGCTGTCGTTATCAGACACGACATGTGCCCTATGCACCAACGTTCGAAGGACGCCCATAGTTTGTGACGGATGATGACAGCTTGACGCCTGCAGGTACAGGTCCGTATGCGTGGGTTTTCGATAGACAGAATGCCCCAATGACCCATCCACCTTGCGATTAACCATGACGTCCAGAAATGGTAAGCAACCATCCTTTTCAACTTCCATCGTAAGCTGAATGTTTGTGTGGATGGAATTCAGATGTTGTCAAAACCGTGACAGCTCTTCTTCACCGTGAGGCCACACTACAAAGGTATCGTCCATGTACCGCCAGAAGACTGTTGGTTTAAACATCGCCGAATCGAGAGCCCTCTCCTCAAAGTCTTCCATATAAAAGTTTGCTACCAGAGGGGACAGAGGACTACCCAAGGCAATACCGTCAAGTCGCTCATAAAATTCATTATTAAATAGAAAGTTTCACCATGCCCTTTCCTCTACTTACTTCAACGATGAAAAAACGTGACCGTCCACAAGATCAAGAGGATAAGGAGGTGTTTAAGTCCAGAGCATTTCTCCCATATGTCGGTAACATTTCATCGAAAGTAGGCAGAATTTTAAAGAAACATCGTGTGAAAGCAATCTTCCGACCACCTACAAAGACTCGTGCTCTTCTGGGCTCAGCCAAGGATGATCTGGGATTACGAAAGGCTGGAATTTATAAAATACCTTGCGAGTGTGGGAAAGCCTACATTGGTCAGACCACACGCACAGTACACGACCGCTGCTTTGAACATGAGCGCCACACTCGCCTTTTACAGCCCAGTAAGTCGGCCATAGCCCAACATTGTATTTCCACAGGACATACTATGGATTATTCTGCACGAAAATCTTGGCCCCATCGAGATCCTTCTGGGATTCAGTTGTTAAAGAATCCGTGGAAATACGTTTGGCGGTAAATCTCATTAATCGTGATGGCGGCTTTCAATTGAATAAGGCCTGGGACCCGGTGATTTCTTTAATATCAGCCAAAAGAAAACTTTTTATGGCTTCTGACATGTCGAGTGACAAGTATTCCGTGATCTTTAGTATGGATAGGACCTGTGATTGCCGTGTGCGAATGCAAGCCGAGTTGGTGACACTTCGCTCTCAGCTCCAGGCTGTGATGGCTTTGGTTGCACAGCTTGAAGCTGCAGTGGAAGGGCACCAATGCTGTGGGCAGACTGTGGGGATTCAACGGGCGTTCAGCAATCCTCCAGTCAGTCCTCACCGGTGGCCAGCCAAGTTACTGCTTGCACTGAGGTTGACCCCTCACCTGTGATCGAATGGGAGGTCGCCCCAGAGCAGCGAAAGACTTCCCATGGAGCTGCACGTAAGACCTCCCCAGTTAGTCTGATAAACGGGTTCCAGGTGCTGTCTGTGGCAGACACTGTCGCTCAGCCAGACGATGTCGCCTGCCCTGTTCCAGAGGAAACCTCTGAACCTGCAAGATATGGGCAATCACAGAGGGTGGGATTATTGATAGTTGGGAGCTCAAACGTTAGGCGCGTTATGGGGCCCCTGAGGGAAAAGACCGCAGGAAGGAGAAGAAAGCAAATGTCCACTCCATGTGCATACCGGGTAGAGTCATTCCAGACATGGGACGGGTCCTTCCAAATGCCATGAAGAGCACAGGTTGTAGCCAACTGCAGGTGGTGGCTCATATCAGTACAAGTGATGTGTGTTACTTTGAATTGGAAGAGATTCTCTCTGGTTTCGAGTGGCTAAAAGAAGTGATAAAGGCTGCCAGTCTTGCTTGCGAGATGAAAACAGAGCTGACCATTTGGAGCATAGTCGACAGGACCGATTGCGGACCTCTGGTACAGAGCTGAGTGGAGGCTCTCAGTCAGAGGCTCAGAATGTTCTGCGACCGTGTAGGCTGCAGATTCCTCGACTTGCGCCATAGGGTGGTTAGGTTTCGGGTTCCGCTGAATAGGTCATGGGTCCACTACACGCAGGAGGCAGCAACACGGATAGCAGGGGCCAGTTTTTTAGGTAAGAGTGTCTCTGGAAGACACAAGAAGGGCATCCGTCACAAAGAGTGCAGGCCGAACACAGGAAGAACGTAGATACAGGAACCATCTGTATAACGGTTTTAAATTGTCGTAACTGTGTTGGGGAAGTACCAGAGCTCCAAGCGCTAATAGAAAGTACTAATGCTCAAATAGTTATAGGCACTGAAAGGTGGCTAAAGCCGGAGATAAGTTCAGCCGAAATTTTTGCGAAGAACCTAACGGTGTTCCGAAAGAATAGGCTAAACACAGCTGTCGGTGGCGTGTTTGTTGCTGTAAGAAGTAGTTTATCTTGTCGCGAAATTGAGTTAGATAGTTCCTGTGAGTTAGTATGGGCAGATGTCGTTGGAGGCAACCCGAATAAAATAATAATTGGATCCTTTTACCCACCTCTCAATTCAGATGATACAATTGCTGAAAGGTTCAAAGAAAACTTGAGCTTAATATCAAACACGTACTCGACTCATACAATTCAAAGAAATAGTATCGGCAGCAATTGGGAGATTTATACCGAATAAATTAACAAACGACGGAGCTGACCGTCCCTGGTACACAAAACTGGTCAGAACACTGTTGCAGAAACAACGAAAAAACTTGCCAAATTTAAACAGACGCAAAATCTCCAACATTGGCGACCTTTTAGCGCGGACTTCAATGCGAGATGCTTATAATAGTTTCCACAACGAACCTTTGTCTCGAAAACTGGCAGAAAATCCAAAGAAATTCTAATCGTATGTGAAGTATGCTAGCGGCAATACACAATCAATGCCTTCTCTGCGCGATAGCAACGGATATACTATCGAAGACAGTGCTGCCAAAGGATAGTTACTAAACACAGCCTTCCGAAATGCCTTCACAAAGGAAGACGAAGTAAATATTCCAGAATTCGAATCAAGAACAGTCGCCAACATGAGTAACGTAGAAGTCGATATCATCGGAGTAGTGGAGCAACTTACATCACTTAATAAAAAAATGTGAATTCCTAAGGGACCAAACTTACACACTACTTAAACTAACTTATGCCTAGAACAACACACGCACCCATGCGGGAGGGAGGACTCGAACCTCAGGCGGGAGAGGACGCGCAATGCGTACATGGCGCCTCTAACCGCGCGGCCATTCCGCACGGCCGCTGAATAAAAGCAAGTCTTCTGGTCCAGACTGTATACCAACTAGATTCCTTTAAGAGTATGCTGATGCAATAGCTCTATACTTAACAACCATATACAACTGTTCGCTCGACGAAAGGCCCATACCCAAACACTGGAAAGTTGCACAAAAAATGGTTCAAATGGCTCTGAGCACTATGCGACTCAACTGCTGAGGTCATCAGTCGCCTAGAACTTAGAACTAATTAAACCTAACTAACCTAAGGACATCACACACATCCATGCCCGAGGCAGGATTCGAACCTGCGACCGTAGCGGTCGCTCGGCTCCAGACTGTAGCGCCCAGAACCGCACGGCCACTCCGGCCGGCAAAGTTGCACAGGTCACACCAATATTCAAAAAGGTAGTAAGAGTAATCCGTTAAATTACAGGGCCATATCATTAGCGTCGATATGCAGCAGAATTTTGGAACATACGTTGTGTTCGAACATTATGAATCACCTCGAAGAAAACGGTCTATTGACACACAGTCAACACGGATTTAGGAAACATCGTCCTTATGAAACAACTAGCTATTTACTCGCAAGAAGTGTTGAGTGCTGTCGACAAGGGATTTAAAATTGAAATGGTCCAAATGGCTCTGAGCACTATGCGACTCAACTCTGAGGTCATCAGTCGCCTAGAACTTAGAACTAAGTAAACCTAACTAACCTAAGGACATCACACACATCCATGCCCGAGGCAGGATTCGAACCTGCGACCGTAGCGGTCACGCGGTTCCAGACTGAAGCGCCTTTAACCGCACGGCCACACCGGCCGGCATTTAAAATTGATTCCGTATTTATAGATTTCCGGAAGGGTTCTGACACTGTACCACACAAGCTCTTGTAGTGAAATTGCATGCCTATGGAATATGGTCTCAGTTATGTGACTGTATTCGTGATTTCCTGTCAGACAAATCACAATTCGTAGTAACTGACGGACAGTCATCGAGTAAAACAGAAGTGATTTCTGGCGTTCCCCAGGGTAGTGTTATAGGCCCTTTGCTGTTCCTTTGCTAAAAGGAACTCGTTAAACTTCGGTTACACGATAAATCAGTCTAATCTAAAAGCTGTAAACTCAACTAAATACCTAGGTATTACAATTACGAACAACTTAAATTGGAAGGAACACAAAGAAAATGTTGTGGGGAAGGCTAACCAAAGACTGCGTTTTATTGGCAGGGCACTTAGGAAATGTAACAAATCTACTTAGGAGACCGCCTACACTACGCTTGTCCGTCCTCTTTTAGAATACTGCTGCGCGGTGTGGGATCCTTACCAGATAGGATTGATGGAGTACGTGGAAAAAATTCAGAGGAGGGCAGCACGTTTTGCATTATAGCGAAATAAAGGAGATAGTGTCACTGAAATGATACAGGATTTTGGATGGACATCGTTAAAACAAAGGCGTTTTTCGTTGCAGAGGAATCTTCTCACGAAATACTAATCGCCAACTTTCTCCTCGGAATGCGAAAATACTTTGTTGAGGCCGACCTACATAGGGAGAAACGATTACCACGATAAAATAAGGGAAATCAGAGCTCATACGGGAAGATATAGGTGTTCGTTCTTTCCGCGCGCTATAGGAGATTGGAGTAATAGAGAGGTGTGAAGGTGGTTCGATGAACCCTCTGCCAGGCACTTAAATGAGATTTGCAGAGTATCCATGTGGATGTAGATGGGGAGGGACGTGTACTGCAGATATTGAGGCGAACCCTAGTACAAGTACCAGGCAAGTGGCTTGCCAACATGGTGTAAGTCAAAGTACGGTTATGTGTATCCCATATGACAACCACCACTATCCCTACACCTGCAGTCCCATGGTCACTTTGAGTATCTGTTGTCACGTGAATGCGTTGCAGTTCTGTACTGTATTCCAGGAGGATTTGTTATCGTCGCACACGCAACATCTATTTTCAGAATCATGTTCGTAGGACCCTTCTTGCTCCATTTGCAGTCAGTAATCCAGCACTGTAGTTTGTTGGTTTTATTAATTTTCACCCTATATTTTTTGCAAAAATGTGAGACAGCTTAATTCTGAAAATTGTTGAAATAATACAGAGTAATTAATCGATGTTTAAAGGATGAAAAGCATGAATGTGCCTAAACCATCAGTGAGTGAATGAGCAAGCAACGTAATATTATATTGTTTCATAAAGTCATTAAGTGTTAATCTAAGATCAGTATTTTTAATGTCAATTTTAGAAGAACAGCGAATAAGTTGTGAGCTGGTACATTAAATAAATCTGTAACGTTTGACGAACAAAGTTTACACCAGAAAAATAAAACAATGAATGCATGATAGCTTATTAGCTTAGTAAGGAACATAATAATTGATGAGTGTACCTTTGGCAAAATCGTAATCCAAACAAATAGTGCCTCAAAAGAGCACATGAAAGCAATGCCGCGTTAGCACAAATTTCTTTGATGTAGTTACAAATCCTGAGTGCAACTTCATTTGCTTAAATTTAAACAGAGCAGTAAGGGGAGATGTTACAAGACCGTTTTTCCAAAACTGTCCCGCAACTAATGTAAAACCGAGAATAAAAAGAAAAATCAAATTAGAATAATTAATCCCCACTGATAAATGAAATATGTATGATCACCAGTGATTGTCAGTACTCAAATAAAGTAGGTTACAATTTCCTACACGGCGCAAAAAAGTCTCATTTTTTCGAAGCCCCATAATTGTCTCCCATTTCGACTTATAAGTTTTTAATTTAGTTCAAAGGTGCCTACAGGCTTTCTCTGTAAGGGCGTAAACGTATGGCGTCCTGTGATGTCGGCCCCGCGCTCGGCGGCGCTTCGAACAATGTGTCGACACTTGTGAAAAAAAGACCACAGCTCAGAAGTTCACGTGATGTGTAAGGTGGGTTAAAGACGTCACATTGGCGCCAAATTTCAGCTCAGTTCTGCTTAGCGTCATCGAGAACGTGTCGCACTGGTTGTAGGTTGTCATACCCCATCTTACCCACATTTCACGCTTTCATTTGAAGCCTCTGCGATGGGGGTCAGAACAGTGACACCCAGCATGGAAATCACGCAGTTTTCTTATGGGTGGCCAAGGGAAACATTTCAGACGTACTGCCGCTGAGAACCGAGACGATATCCCCTCGGAAGGTGGCACAAAGGGCTTCAATGAAACGAGCCTTTCCCTCGGCTCATTGATTCCCACACGTTTCGTTGCTGAAAATGACAGTCGGCAGTGAGATGAGCAACAGGACGAGTTCTTGACAAATTTGACACTGATGACATCCCCCAAAAGATTCAACCCTACTCTAAGGACAACGTGGATCTAACCCCTTCGGCCGCGCGAGGGTAGCCGCGCGGTCTGGGACGTCTTGTCACGGTCCGCGCGGCTCCTTGCGTTGGAGGTTCGAGTCCTCTCTCGGGCATGGGAGTGTGTGTCGTCCTTAGCGTAAGTTAGTTTAAGTTAGATTAAGTAGTGTGTAAGCTTAGGGACCGATGACCTCAGCAATTTGGTCCCGTAAGACCTTATCACAAATTTCAAATTTCCTAACCCCTTTGGACTGCAGTGCGAACGCAATTTTTGCTCTGGTATACAGGGTGGAACGTCTAGGCACTCTTGAAACCATTCGACGAAATCTGAACGTGATCTGAAGCAGCAACAAGTGTTTATGTTTTTTCAGCTCTCCTGTTTTGCGCCCTCCTGTGGCGTTATTATGAAGGTGTGCTCGATAGACATAATGCATGAATAAACTAGCAAAGTATCCTTGTAAGACGCCCTGCTCGTCAATACTCTTGATGCCACCCACGCACTTTTGTTGGGCACGTTAAAAATATACCTGTCAGAGACTTGGATACCCACACAGCTGAGTGGTAGCTCACTACTGCTCTAGCGCCTGCAGGCAGGCACCCCCTGAAAACTATCACTTTCGACCATATGAAATGTGCGGGAATCAAAACCCCAAGTGATGATGTGGTTTTCCTGACGCCCTTCATGCCGGCTCCCGAGGGATTTTGATCTTAATTCTGAGCAGCGGAGTGTCCGCAATGTTTTCCTTAGCCATGAATAAGAAAACTGCATGACTTCTACACTGAGTGTCGTAGTTCTGACCTCTATTGCAGAGGCGTCAAAAGAAGTGCTGAAATGTGGTTAAGAGGGGATATGACGACCTTCCCATCGTACGACACGACCACGATGACGTTGCGCATAATTGTAGTGAGATTCGGTGCCAAGGTGACATCACTAATCTATCCTTCAACTCACGTGAACTTCTAAACTGTGGCCTTTTTTCTTCATGTGGCGACACCTTACTGTTTGAAGCTTCGCGTTACAGAGGAAGGTTGTTGGGGCTGTGAGCCAAATTTAAAAAATGGCTCTGAGCACTATGGGACTTAACTTCTGAGGGCATCAGTCCCCTAGAACTTAGAACTACGTAAACCTAACTAACCTAAGGACATCACACACATCCATGCCCGAGACAGGATTCGAATCTGCGACCGTAGTGGTCGCGCGGTTCCAGACTGTAGCTCCTAGAACCGCTCGGTCACCCCGGCCGGCCCAAATTTAAAACTTATGCATTGCAATGGGGGACAGTTACAGGTCTTCGAAAAAGTGGTACTTCTTTGCGCGTTTGTATTGAATTGCATGTTCACCTAACGAAGAAGATTCTATGAAAGCAAGTTGTTCTTAGCTGGCAGCGAGCATGCATGCTATGGATCAGAAACTGGGCTGGTAGACCACCCCACGAGAACTCGCAGAAGGACACTTACAAGAGTCAACGCCACACTGTCAGACTAGCCTTGCTTTAAGGCAAACCACACTAAGCGCCAGGCACTGAAAGTCACAATACACATTGTGTCTTCAGTTGTGCCAGTATAGAGGAGTCTCTTTTTAATTATCTGTGTGAGGTATGAGAGTGTATGCCGGTTTTGGCTGTGTCCCAGTAGAACGTTATTGCGAACAAAACGATGGAAAACCAAACTTCGTCAAAATACACAGATCGCTATAAATAACATCTGAAACTGGAGTGCAGAACAAGGAAGTTAGGATGCCTTTGAAGACTGGTACACCCCACCAACCTCAGGGCTTGCAATACAAAATGTTTATCTCGATGTGCAAAACTGCTACAATCGGGCAACTGAGATTATTTAGAAGTGTGTGAGTGTGTGTGTATGTGTGTGTGTGTGTGAGAGAGAGAGAGAGACAGAGAGAGAGAGAGAGAGAGAGAGAGAGAGAGAGAGAGAGCGACGGCTGTCCATCCTCACTGGCCACAGACAGAGAAACAAAGAGAGTAGGACACAGTTTTTCAGCGCCAAGTATTGGGAAAGTTGCGACTGGTCTCAAAGATCTTGATGCACAATACAGCTATCCTTGCTTGTGATGTCAGACACAGTAAACCTGAACGTTGAGGACGAGTATGCCTGCCCTCACGTTGCCATGCAGTCGAACATCAGGCCACTGTCATACTCCAACGACCCACAAATCTGGATATTGCACGATTCGCCCAGCTGGCCAAATGGGAATCCACAATGTGGCCTCTTTCAAGCTCTGTCAGGTGCTGCCAACGCTGTCTCATACATGTCCGTGTGCTTCATAGTGATCACTCAACATCTGACGCTGTTCATTCCCCTTGTATACCCTACTATAGTCTAGACAGCTAGCAGCGCTGTTCCCAGCTTTCAAATGCAAAGAAGATTACAGAAGATGAGAAAAGTGTAACATCTCAGATGCATCTAAAGTGTATTGGCAGCGAAACAGGCGACATACAATGAAGCGCCAAAGAAACAGATATACGCATGCGTATTCAAATACGGAGATATATAAACAGGCAGAATACGGCGCTAGGGTCGGCAACGCCTTTATAAGAGAACAAGCGCCTTGTACAGTTGTTAGATCGCTTACTGCTGCTACAACGGCAGGTTATAAAGATTTAAGTGTCTGAACTTGGTGTTATAGTCGGCGCACGAGCGATGGGACACAGTATCTCTGAGGCAGCGTTGAAGTGGGAATTTTCCCATACAACCATTTCACGAGTGTACCGCGAATATCAGGAGTCCGGTAAAACATCAAATCTCCGACATCGCTGCGGCCGGAAAAAGTTCCTGCAAGAATGGGACCAACGACGACTGCAGAGAATCGTTCAAGGTGACAGAAGTTCAAGCCTTCCGTAAACTGCAGCAGTTTCAATCAACAAGTGTCAGCGTGCAAACCATTCATCGATATGGGCTTTCGGAGCAGAAGGCCCACTAGTTTATCCTCGACGACTGCACGACACACTGGAAACATGTTGCCTGGTCGGACGAGTCTCGTTTCAAATTGCATCGAGCGGATGGACGTGTACAGGTAAGGAGAAAACGTCATGAATCCGTGGACACTGCATGTCAGCAGGGGACTGTTCGAGAGGTTGGAGTGATGGGGCCCCTGATACGTCTCGATACGGCTCTGACAGGTGACGCGTACGTAAGCATCCTGTCTGATCACCTGCATCCATTCATGCCCATTGTACATTGCGATGGACTTGGGCAATTCCAGCAGAACAATGCGACTCGCCACTCGTCCAGAATTGCTACAGAGTGGCCCCAGGAACACTTTTCTGAGTTTAAACACTTCCGCTGGTCACCAAACTCCGCAGACATGCACATTATTGAGCATATCTCAGATGGCTCGCAACATGCAGTTCAGAAGAGATCTCCACCCCTTCGTACTCTTAAGGATTTATGGTCAGCCCCGCAGGATTCATGGTGTCAGTTCCCTCCAACACTACTTCAGACATTAGTCGAGTCCATTCCATGTCGTGTTGCGGCACTTCACTTCGGCGTGCTCGCGGAGGCCCTAGACGATATTAGGTAGGTTTACCAGTTTCTTTCGCTCTTCGATGTATGAAAACACTGAGGTGTTGTCATAGAGACTTTTTCAAAATCGCATTACGTTATTGGTTGGGGTAAGCCAGCGAAACTGCCGCGCCCAGCTCCCTACAACTGTTAGGGAACAACACACCGACTCTAACTACAGGCACGGTAACAACAGTAACGCCCTCTGGTAGCTGCTCTATTTATCACAGAGAATTGATATCCCAAGCATTTACACACCCGCTGATGGAGCGAATGTGTACGAAGTTACGTTGACATCCGACCATGTCTGCTACTGGGTGTTTCACTTTAGTCGAGTTGAATTTTGATGATACTAGACTGAATGCAAAGCTTATTAAATTTGCTTTTTATTCTTCTTAATCATTGGCACTTTAAATAAATCTCCCATGTTTCTCCAGCAGTCTGCAGTTTACAAAGGTTCTAGGCGCTTCAGTCCAGAACCGCGAGGCCGCTACGGTCGCAGGTTCGAATCCTGCCTCGGGCATGATTGTGTGTGGTGTCCTTAGGTTAGTTAGGTTTAAGTAGTTCTAAGTTCTAGGGGACTGGTGACCTCACATGGTAAGTCCGATAGTACTCAGAGCCATTTGAACCAGTTTTTGAATGTTTGTGTCTTAAAGAGAGTGAGAATAGCGTGCTGCGTTATTGCCGTGTTGCGTTGTAGTACATTCGACCAATCGATAACTCCCAGTTCACAATGCAAGTGCAGACACGACAGAGACATCAGGGGTCCAATACACTGATTTTTATATCATGAGCCTATTCAATGGTTTCAATAATAATATCATACTCACTTTTGTGGAAAAACCTTAATAGCCACACAATTAGTTGCAATTTCTCTTGAAATGTCACTTTTTTCTCTATAAAGACTCGGTTAGTCACTGCGTTCTAACAGACGCAAACGTACTTATTTTCTCGGAAAACTGGAGAGCAGCACAAGTCTCTCACCCTCCTCCATCTTCCTATGTCAAGTAGCACGTCTCTATCTCCACTGTTGTGATCGGTACATTATTACTAGCGTGAGAATCGAAGCGCCATCTACGAGAGAAAGTGCGACCAGCTGTGTAAGTTTCATTACTTTTGAATAAATTAATCTTTCTTAAAACTACCCAACAGCATTCAATTTTACAAATCTCTTAAAGTACCGAATTATTTAAAAAAATAAGTCATATCTCGCTGAAGTCCTCCATGTATCTGAAAGATTCCTATACCTATATTTCTTACACTTCTTGCTTTGTTTCAATGAGTTTACTTCTCCCATTCGCTATCAAAACTGCAGGTTATCTTTAGGTGGGATGCATAAGAAAAATAAGTGTCAAGTTCCATATGAAACATCGAATATAAAAAACAATGTGCTTTACATACGTTTTACGTACCAGTGCCGCAAAAAAATGTTCTGGTGCAGTGATAGTGATAGCGAAGCGAAGCGAAGACGAACGTTATCTTGATTTCCAGACTACATGCTGGTACGGAAACTACTGTGACGAATAAACAGATAGTATAACGAAACCTGAGATCATCAAAGTCTACAATAAACACAGATATGTCTGTGACAATAAATCAGAAACGGATATAGATATCGTATATACGACGAGTAAAATTGTATAGTGTCTTCTGAAATACAAGAAGATGGTCAATAGATACATTTTGTTCAACACTGAACTTCGCAGGACTAAACGGTCAAGTTATATTTCGGAAACGGAAACACTACAATGAGACGTCGAGATTTTTAGCGGGCTCTAGGAAAAGAGTTGGTTCAACACTACTTGTAGAGAACAATTTCAGATACACGTTTGCCACTCTCTGTGTGATATAGATTGGGTGAAATTCTCCGGACTGATAAGAAAGGCGAGAAATCGACACAACTGAAACCTAACGAAGTGCTATAAACTCGAGTAAGCCATGTAGATAGTGTCAGAAGGAAAAGAATGAAAAGATACACGTGTAGTTCACGTGGTGCTTGCCTATGTCTCCTGCACGGTATTTAACAATGCAAAACCAACTGTGAGGGCAAAAAAAAAGTGATTCAGAGAAGCTATACGAACCTTTAGACGACGAGATTCGCATATCTTTATCATTGTGAAGAACCAAATCCTCTTGCGCACTCAAGAATTGCGCTATAATTTATCAGCTACTGTTTTGCTGCACTCTTTTAACTTCTCTTGGTTTCATTCCGTCCAAGATTACCTTCATTTATGATTTTTTTATTTAAGCAGCCACAAATATTGTATCTCCTTGTCAAAGATACTTTGCAACAAATGTTGAGCAGGAGCAGGGACCAACGTAGTGTTAACTTCGGCTTTGGTGCAGTAATTTCAGAGGTCCAGAGTAGTGGTAAATCATACTTCCTTTCGATAATCACACGTACTGAACACGTCAGATTAACTCAACCGTGCTTCTGGCAACGTGGCTCCATTTAGACTGTTCCCTGTTAGTTTTCTAGACTGGACGAAAGCGTGTAAAAGCTAATCACGGTTGCTATCTCTCATCCGTTGTCGGGCAACGTTCTCAGTCGCACAGTCGTAAGCTCAGACGATGTGACCCGCTTGTAATTGAAGCAATGGACGCAATTAGGGGCAACCATTGAGTACCGCCATTTGACGTCACGCTACAGCACAGTCAGAGCGTGCTTATGCATTTCACATCTCACGAATACCCAGCAAGAGCATACTAGACTCACTGGTGCACGTTTGTGAACAAATGCCTACGAAATATGCCACAGAACAAATACAACACCTCAATTCGCTAACGAGTAATACATTTCCATAAAAATAAAAAATAAGCATCTAGTTATATCGAAATAGTTGATTATTTTCAATGAGAAAATTAATAGCGAGTAGCATTAGGTTACAGTCACGATTTCCTTGTTTCAGTTGTAGGTTCCATGTGCATCGGCAGTATAGCACTTGACTGAAAGTAGCGAAGTAAAATAAAAGAAAACGAGATCAGGAACAGGAAAGCGCGCCCGAATTATAATTTCGCAACACTGGTTCAAATAGTTCAAATGGCTCTGAGCACTATGGGACTCAACTGCTGTGGTCATAAGTCCCCTAGAACTTAGAACAACTTAAACCTAACTAACCTAAGGACATCACACACATCCATGCCCGAGGCAGGATTTGAACCTGCGACCGTAGCGGTCGTGCGGTTCCAGACTGCAGCGCCTTTAACCGCTCGGCCACTCCGGCCGGCGCAACACTGGTAAAGGAATAACTTACTTTTCAGTTTTACATCCTGTGTAATTTTTGCTAAAAATGCAGTATAAGATTTTGCAGGTAGTTTGGAAGGGCAACTTCGTACTTCATTTCATTGGCAAACACAAACATTGCCTCTGTAACTACGGTACATAGGCTACGGGGAGCATCATTGCGGAATGCAACCAGTGTTAGTAGCACAAGAAACGAAGTCCGCCTGCTTGGCAGATACTGAGTGAACAGGTCAACGACGAACTTGAACGGGTGTCATGGGACGTTCACCCTGAACAACTGCAACGAACAGTAACGAAGGAAATAAGATTTAAAAAGAAACTGAGTGGTAACGTGTTTGCTACCACGCAACGGGCCCCAGTTCGATTCCTGGCTGGGTTGGAGACTTTCTCCTCTCGTGGACTGGGTGGTGTGCTGTCATCATCATCATCACCGACACGGAAGTCGCCCAATGTGGCGTCACATGAAATACGAAATCCACCTGGCGGCCGAACTTCCCCGGATGGGGTTTTTCCTGGCCTTCAGTGCCACACGATCATTTCATTTTTTGCAATGTTAAGGCACTGGACTTTTATTCAGGTGGACAGCGCTTCAAACCCTCGCCGACCATTCACATTTAGGTTTTTTTTGTTATTCACTTGAATTGTGTAAAACGAATTGTCGGGATGGTTTCTTTCGAAGGGCGCGTCCTTCCCCAATAAAAGCTTGTTCTGTCCCTGGGCACCTTGTCACTGACGGAACATTAAACAGTCATCTTCCTAACTTCTTGCAGTATGAGGAGATAAAGACTGCTGTTTCTTTCACGTACACACATCAACGTGCATGATAAGCAGACGTTACATAGGATGCAACCAACTGCAGATTTTGGCACATGTTGGAATAAAAGATGCCTGTCGCCCAGGCTCCAAGTTCACACATGGATCATTCCAGCAACCGGCAAAGAATGTTGAGACCAGCCTTACACAAGGAGTTTCAACGAAGCTTAAAGTTTGCAGCATTGTCCCGAGAAGTCTGAGTCGAGTGGAAGGACTGAACCAGAGACTTCAAAAGTTCTGTGACAAGCTAGGCTGCGTCTTCCTAGACTTGCGCCATGGGATTGAGAACTGTAAGATGTCTCTAAATGGGTCAGGTATGCACTACAGATCAGAAGCTGCTACCCAGTCTGCTGATTACGTTGTGGGGTGCAAACAAGATTCTTTTTTAGATTAGATGACTCTCCATCCATTCCAGATAACAATATCTGTTAGAATCTCAGAGGTATCGTGTAAGATTAAAAGAAATGCCTCCCACACATGGAGTATTAAAATTCTAGTGGTTAACTGCCAAAGCATTCACGACAAAGTGCTCGATTCCAAGAGTTCCTGAAAAGCAGTGAAGCTTACATAATAATAGGTGCAGAAAGCTAGTTGAAATCTGATATTGGCAGCAGTGAGATTTTTGGGGAAAATTTAAGTGTATATCGAAAGGATAGGCTAATGGGAAATGGTTTATGTGTTGCATTAGACAAAAAACGCAAATCCACCAAGATAGAAATTGAGGCTGCATGTGAAATTAATGGGGAAAAACTAAGTATCAGGGGTGATCATAAAATTATAATTGGATCCTTCTATCAGCCACCAGACTCATCTCCTGATGTAACTGAAAACTTTAGAGAAAACCTCAGTTTGCTTGTACATAAACTCCCCAGTCTTACGGTAATCATTGGCGGAGATTTTAGTCACACAACAATCAATCGGGAAAATTACAGTTTTGTCAGTGGTGGGCGTGACAACTCATCCTGTGAAACATTACTAAATACTTTCTCTGAAAACTACCTAGAACAGATAGGAACCCCACTCAGGATGGAAATGTATTGGATATAATGGCAGCAAATAGACCTAGCCTCTTTGAGGATGTCCACATCAAAATTGACATCAGTGATCATGATATGGTTGTGGCTGCAATTATTACCAAAGTACAAAGGGGAACTAAAACAAGCAGAAAGATGAGATGTGTTCAAAAAGTAAGGTGACTTTATATATTTTTATGAAAAAATATTTATTTATTCATCAATATTCATGTTGTCCCCTTCAAAGTAATCCCCCTCAGATACAATACACTTGTGCCAATGCTTCTTCCAATCCTCGAAGCACTTCTCATAAGCACTTTTTCGTACAGCTTTGAGTACTTCCAGCGATGCAGTTTTTATTTCCTCAGTCATTGAAAATCTTCGTTCTTTCATAGGTCTCTTCAGTTTTGGGAACAGGAAAAAGCCACAGGATGCCAGATCCGTTGAACATGGTGGCTGAGGCATAATTGTCGTTTTGTTTTTGGCCAAAAAATCTCTCACAAGCAGCGATGAATGAATGAGCAGGTGCATTTTGGTATTTTTTTTTTGCTCGATTGGTATCATTACCATTGCAAGAAAGTCATTTGACCATTCGCCTTTGTCACATATATCATTACAGAGTAGACTTTTTCCTTTCTTCCCTGTGTCCCCAACACTTCTACTGGCAAGTTATTGATTCTACATGCCTTCTGATTCTTCATCTCCATCAGTACCTTTTCTACTGCTGCTTCCAAGATGCTGTACCCCTTTCCACCTTCTAAATACACTCCTCCTCTTCAATCTTGACTTCACTCGGTATTTGATCCATCTCATACAGGCGTAGCATATATTCTTTCCATCTGCTCTAAACCTCCTGTGGTTCATCAGCTAATGTGCCATCCACTCCTCCTATTTCCATGTTAGACTTCCTCATTTCAAAAACTATTTCACTATTCAATCTGCACAGAATTTCATACTTTCCCTCTCTCCATTTCTCTTTCATCCATCTTTCCCTTGCTTCTTCAGTTTCTCTCATTATTCAGTTTCCTGTACCTTTTTTTGCCTTCTTCCTTGTCCATGTTATTCCACTTTCTCTGTTCTCCCACCTTTTTCAACATGTTTTCCATTATCCATTCTTTCCCGATACTTTTTTACAGTCTGATTCCTAGTACTTCTTTGGTAGAGTCAATAAGTCCTTGCCTCATTTTAATCCATTTGTCATTTACACATCCTTCAACTCTACCTCTTTGCCAGTTTTTCCAGTTATATAGAGCCTTACCTACCTCCTCAAGTTTACTCTTTAATTTCGTTCATCGCTCCATACTTTCATCAGCTTCACTTGTATTTCTCGCACTACAAGTTTGCGGTATGAATTTGTGTCTGCTCTTGGATATGCTTTGGCCTTCTTCAGGCAGTTCCTAAATCTTTTCTGTATCAGGGTGTAGTCCAACTGATATTTTTCTCTACTCTGGTTATCACTGAAACTTAAAAATTTGAAATAGAAAAAAAAATCAGAATAATGGAGAAAAATCATGTGATAATGCAACAAAAATAACCAGGAAAATATACCAAATGAATATTTCACAAAGTGGAGCAATGGAAATAAAGTTTTAAAAACCACACTACCTCCTATTACATCAATGCTAAATCTGTTATTTATTTGGATCACATATAATCATTGCTAACACTGCTCACGAACATTGTAATAAAAATAAAGTATACACCATAAGATTCCAGAAATGGTAATCATAACCTTGACCATTCTTTTAAAAAGTAACATGTTTAATACCAGAAGCTGGAGTCCTAATTCCCAAACATATAGCACACCGACCCACATTCCTTGGAAAACATTTTGTTTCTTGTATATTTACACTCAAAGGATACCCATGTTTCACCTAAGTTAAAATCTTAACAGAACATAAATTTTAAGTAGTACCAAACAATTAACAGAACTTGTAAAACTTGACATCAGTCAAAAGAGGAGTTCTACTGCTATCATAGTATGATACATTTTATTGCTCAGTCGTAATTGGTACATATACTCTTAATACACTGCTGGCCCTTAAACATGCATGACCAGAAAGTATACACAACACAACAAAATTTTACTTTTTGGGCCTATAAAGTATTGTTGGAAGAATAAATGACAAAATTTGTAGGTGCTTAGGGGATAAACAGGGTGCAAAATTTAGTACACAGAGCTGTCACCTCTGGTGGTAACAATAGCTCTAAGTTAGCTGAGCACAGGTTCAAATTGAGCTTGGATGACTGACACAGGTGTGTAATTCAAGCTGCTTCAACTCTGTGTTCAAAGTCATCAATTTTGTGATTGGTGAGTGGTGGTGTGCCAGTCTCTTGACAACCCATGGCCATGTTTTCAGTGGGTGAGAGATATGGAGCATGTACTGGCCAGGGCACAAGTGGAATACCCTTTGTACCAGAGACAGGTCAGGACAGCAAGGCAACATACGGTCACAGATTATCTTGTTCGAAGGTAACATTTCAGAAATATAATAGTGGCTGACCAAATTGCAGGCTACACGAACCAGAGGTGATACGTTGTGCATTCAATGACACCCCATACACCACCCAAGGTGCTGAATCCATATGACTACGACAAATGCAATCTGGCAATGTCCGTTCTCCTCTGCTCCATACACAGGTACTTCAATCGTGAGGGTGTAGGACTCTGCTGAACAGCTGACATGGTGCCATTCCTTTGTCCACTGCAATTCTCTCTGTTGCTGCCTCACAAGAAACTACAATAATGGTCCCTGTGCCAACAGTCCATGGTGCTGTCCCTACAGGTACTTGTCTTGCTTCTAGCACTTCCAAAGTCAAGACACATGACTTGCCTGTACGATCCTGAACAGCCAAGCAAACAATATGTCTTCCTCTCTGGCACTAGTCACATGGCACCACATAATGCTGCAAGGTCCTCTTGAACCCATCAATTCCGTATTCGCATGACATTAGCATGACAGTTGCGAGATACCAACCAACATGTCCAGCAATATCATGGAAAGATAAACTCAAAACTGCAGCCTTGATAGGCGATGATCCTGCTGCTGTCGAATTCCAACATATGTTGATAAATGTTCCTTCTTCCATGAGCCATAATGTGATCTTCTCACAAACAAAAAGAGACAAAATGTGATCTTCTCACAACCAACAAAAGACAAAATGTGTTTTCTAAATGAGAGCCCCCATTATTTATACTTATTTAAGGAATGTACAATGAGGTATTCCTACGTACATGCCAACATGCTACTCATTTGCATATCCAAGCATATAGTACACTTAATGCCAGTTTGATGTTTGTTGCATGCTGTCTTCTTGGTGCTACAGTTTGAATGTTCAGCAGTGTATTTTATCACCTCTTTCATGAAATTACCATCATCATATCCATAATTAAGAGTTACTATGTGTAATGGCATCGCATCAAGCATTTGCATATACACGAATGTGAATATGTGTAAAAGACTGATTCAGAACTCTGTATTTACCATAGGTTACCAAATCTGATGAGGGGTGGTGGTGGTCATCATCTTTTACTGATATAGGTAACTATACGTTGCATACGGCAACCATGTCTTACCAGTAACATATTACAGCACCCAGATAATAGAAAACTTCTTCAACTAGTCTACAAATCTGTGACCATCTTAGATTGCTTCAGACTACTGATAAGAGACATTAGTAAAAATTGCAATTTTTAAGGAAAGAAATTAAAATGAACAGGTTACAAATGAGTAACACTATATTTAGAAAAAAGTTAAACACTGATATGGATTTCAATAATACAACAGTTTAATATCAGATCATTCCAGTGACAAAATTCAGTATGACATTTCACAAAATGAATCTTTTCAAAAAATTATGAATATGGCAACCTGATTATGAAAATGTTTTCTGAGCAGTTCACCTAAACAAGCAACAATGCAAGTATTTTCCAATGTTATATGAAATGTATTTCACATCTAGTATTAGGGTTGGATCATGTTTTCTGCAAAACATTCATACTTGTTTATAAAAGTTTGTACTTTTCACACATAGTATGTCTCAATGAATTACAATTTAAAACCAAATTTTTAGTACAAATTATGAAACAGGCATTGATATATATACATCCAGACACATCATTTTCCGCAAATATACTGTCAGAGTTGCAACATAAAAAGTTGCAAAGATGTTATTCAAAAGCTTAACATCACTGAATATAATTGAATACTTCACTGTCTTCAGAAAAGAAACACACATCACCAATATAAAAGTTTTTTTTTTTTTTTTTTTTGAGAGAATCACGATAACAATATTTTATACACAGCGCAACTTGTACTAAAAATTTCAAGGTGTATTTAATGCATAAGAAATAAAAGGAAAGCAACATTATGTTACTGGAAAAGACATTGTTACATTGATGAAACATTATCAAACATGCACAACAAATACTGATGGTCGCTTTTACAAATCAAACATTTGTATATTACCAGGAACAATTATGTAGTTAATGCAAATGTTCCAACAATGCAGATCATCTATAAGAGTTCCCAATATCAATAATATAGAGCACAAATGTCGGAACATCACTTTTATTTATTATGTTGACACACTAAATATGAGCACAAAAAAAGAAATACCTATGCTCCAAAAATATATCTGAAAAATTATACCTACAGACTGGATAGTCATCTTTGTAAATGGCCATTTTACTAGAATTTTTTTGTCTCAAGTTTTATACCTTGAGTTCCCTAAGTTGTGTTTCACTGAATATTATTTACTTCCTAAGAAAATAATTATACTTTGCTCCCATCATACTATACAGTTCCAAGGACAATGCAGAATGACATGATCACTGTTGAATAATATGAGCACTCTATACATTCTACTGTGGACTAGATTCGTGAACACATAAAATAAAGATCAAATAAAACTAATGTCATGTGCAGTAATATACTGAAAGGTGTTAGAATAAATTGATTGTATCAATAATGCAAGAGGGTGATGCCTCATGAAAAATAAGGCTACCAATAAATCAAGCAAAGCAATACATTCCTAAGGCATGAAAATTATAAACATTGAAAGGAAATGACAATTTCAATACAATTGTGAACAAATAATAAGTTGAATGAGCTTTTATTTAATTGTTGTGGCACTAGCAGTATAATATCAGCTATTGGCAGGAATTTCTGAGCATGCCAGGATACATTTTTCATATTTATTTATTTCTAATGAAATGAAATTAAAACTAAGCAGAGAAATCACTTGTTAGTTCTCAACAGCCCCCTTCCATACTTTCTTGTAGACTCCGATCATCAAAGAAATAATGAGATGTAGAAAAAAAGCCCTAAAATGTAACTGTTTGTGATATTTAATAAATAATACAAAATCTGAGTAAAAAACTGAACACCACAGATAATTTAAGTCAATAATTTAAAACAGTTTGTTTCGTAACAAATTAAACAGATAACTCTTCATAATTTGTTTTTGCAAGTTAAGTTACAGAGTTTCTTCCTTCTGCAAATGTTTTGCAGCCTACTGGTGATCATAACCCAATCAATGTACAGCACATGTGACTCATGGCTTATCTCTGCATAGATCATGAATTTATACCTAATTTACACAGAGTGGCAGTTTCAGTGGCTTGTTTATCTTTAATACAAAATACTACTTCGTAGTCTTAAGTAACATTCCAGGAGCTGTAGGGCTGTGTACAGTATTGTAACTTTACATTAATGTTTTATTTTCTGTATGAAAAGCATGCTTTCTCATCTTACTTAATGGAAGACAACAATAAAAAAGAATTGCCATGTAATTTTGTGGTCAGAAGTACTAAAACTGCACGCCTACAAAAGGTAGTAATGGTCCTGAGGTACCGATACTTTAATTTGGTGAAGGTACAGACATCTTTGTAAATATATGGGTATGGCAATACAATGGGTGTAGCAGGAGCCACAGAATTCCCCATTGGTAAGAAATGAACCTGAAGAGGAGGCTGTAATAGTTATATTGACATTATTTCTATCAGATAATCTTGCTGGCATTTCCAGTACACAAATCACTCTGAGAATGAAGTACTTGCTGCGACTATCTTCTTCAACATACAGGGTCCATTTTTTTCCTGTCTTCATTCATGAATTTCATATCAATTATCTGAAAGTCACCCACCCAGGCAACATAAGACTGAGAAGCTTGCACTTTAATGAAGTACTTGGATTCAAATTGAATAAATTCAGATAGAACATGAACCTCAAGTTCATCTAATGGATCATAATTACATGTGGTGAAATGCATGGAAGATGGAGGTCACTATAGCACCACAAGTAGGAATATTTACAAATTTCTGTTGTACAAGGCAGCATTACTGACGTTAGCATTATTTGTACTTTTCCTTTCGAACCTTATCAACTACAGCAATACTGGTACTTTATTTAATTTACAGAACCATTAAAAAATTCTAAGTTGACGGTGAGTGTTATAAATGGACTGAATACAGTACAAAATACAATATGTTATCACAAGAAAGCAGTACTGATATCTATAAAGGAATGCTTAGTTGGTAAATGGACATAAAATCCAAGTTCAAATTAACAAATTAAGGGAACTTTGATCTTTAAAGTACATCATTTGTTTATAGTACACATACAGAAGAGGTCATTGACACTGTTATTACTGTTCAAGACACAATGACACAAATTCGGATTGCTGTATTAAAAGGTAATGAGCTGGAATGTATTACAATCTTTTGTTGCCAAAATGGTACAAAAACAGCTTTGTTGAAATGGATTTACAGATAGTGGCATACATTTATGATTACGATATATTCTTACACATGCACACTTAAAGTTTTGATAACACACAAGCATAACACAAATTTCATCAACCTAACTTTGAATTACTAGTCATAAATACTTATTTAAATACTGATTGTCAATTAAAATTCACATTCTTAGCGTCTTACTTTGGAAATGTTAAATTTGGGTAACAACAACTTTTGAAAAACATGATTTTTCTAATCCTGGTTTGGTACTTTAAATGTATATAATATACAATTACTGTCTATATTCTCAAGTAATACAATTCAAAAGAAAATATCAAGGAATGTATGTGTGCAAAATGTATTGTAGAAAACCTGAAATCAAATTAAAAGGCTTGTTAAGAAAAGGTACAAACTGAAGTAATATGAGTGAAAGAGATGATTACAGTAGTCCTCTTTACCTAGCATTGTTTGAAACTTCAGTATATGGACTGATTAAGGTATCACATACTATAATGGTATTCCTATCACAACAAAAGCATTTACTTTTTCCATTACTGAACTGTTATATTCAGCTTCTCAATTCATTACTGGTAGAAATTCTTTCAGTATTTGTATTTGGTGGATTGGTTTCCGTGACTCATTACACACAACTTAACAATACTTGTTTTGTTCCATAGCTCAAGAAGAGAATCAAAGAAGAGAAAGGAAAAACAATTGATATGAAATATTATGAGTCCAGCAAATGCAGCTCCCTAAAATTAACCACAAACTTGTTCTGTTGAATGACTGAAAGGAAGTACCTGTCTACAAAATATTAATGACTTTTGTAAAGCATAAAACCAAAATGTGTAGATTTTAGAATACCTAAATACAGGAAAGATTTGCAAGGACATGTGTTACAGTCTATGTTAGCCCTAGTAACAACAGCTGAATAGTAATGACAGACACCAAAACCTTATACCAGGACGACAAGTATTGAAAACACAGCATAACAGACATTTAGTAGACACTCTTGTTGGCCTCAAAAAGCAACTGATAGCAATTAATTATAGGTTTCAGACATCACACAAAACAATATAAGATAGATTTTGATACCTACAACAGGTATTTAGGTGCACTGTCACCAATTGGACATTAATGTTGTTTCTCCACTTTACCCATCAAATATGCTCAACACTAATGCAGTTAAATGGGTGACCCCTATATAAACTTCATTTTTATCTGACATCTTACTTAGGCCTATCATTTTGTCTGTTCAAGTGCTAAAAGAGGACAGGGCATGGGAAGCTGTGCTCAGTTAAAAAATAATAAAAAATAAATACAGCAACATTATTATGTATAAAGGAGATGGAGGCAGAAGTGAGTGTGTGGGAATAGTTCAATTGTGTCTTTTACGACGAATATAGCAGCAGCTGCCTAGAAACTATGAATTCTGAAAAGACTGCTTGTCAGAAACTAGATGATTATGACAGAGGAGAATGTCCTCAAGTCGCTGTGTTATTGCAACTGCATGGAATAATTACTGAATCACCACCACCACCACAATGTAACAACACTGTTTTTAATTTGAAAGAAAAAAAAGAAAGTAAATACAAATGTACAGCTTGAGGTGCATCAGTAGCGCAATGAAGATAGAATTAATGGGTGTTACTGTGTGCTTTATGAACTAATTGATGTTTGCTGGGTGGGGAGTCACATAAGGCAGTTGTCAAATTTCCCAGAGAGCATGTGAGACATTTATTGCTACTCACAGTGGGGGATCAGTGTTCATCATGAATAGTACTCATCTAGTGACTGAGCACCAACTCAAACTTTAGTTCATAGTGAACTCTTAAGTTAAGGAAGGAGATTCCAAAGCTACAGCTGTGCGAGTGTAATAATAGTTTTTGCTTCAGAACTGCATTTCATGGATGTTCATCATGGAGTGATTTTAGAAACTGTTAATGGTATTCTATGTGGGAGAATTTCACAGTGAGAACCTGGGGAATAATCTTGGTTCAAGAATTATGGCTTTCTGATGTGGTGCTCTGAGTTTAAGTGCTTATCCTTGTGGTCTCTCTTCCCAGCCAGTAATATTTCTTACTATGCTGTATTCTGAAGCTTTGGTCTCCTATCGAGTAAAACTTTGGAAGTTATCAAGATAGAAAAGACAGTTCCCAAACTAAGAAGTTGTCTACAGGAATCAGCATGTACTAAAAAAACAGATATGAGAAACAAGAGAGAGATTTTCAGCAATGACTGTATTAGGCAGGAAGATCCCAGAGTAGTTGATTGACTGACTTGAAATTAATCCCACAGATATCCAAATTTAATAATGCCATGTCAACACAACAAACATCAAATGACTCGATGGTGACATTCAAGTTGTCACTGTTGGACGAATTATTTTTTCATGACTTGTGAATAATACAATATTATGTAGAGAGAAAGTGCTGCACCTGAGAAAGGTGTTGAACTGCAGAACAGATTTTAGCTTGTAAATGTTGGCAGGGCTGATAATATCAAAATGTTCTGCATAATAAATGTTAGTAAATAAGAATTTAGCAGTTCCTAAAACAATGACCTCTGAATTTTAGAATCAAAGAAAAAAAATACTCAATTTCCTCTGCAAGACTAGGTAGCAAATGGTTTACAAACAGGGCACCACCAAATAAGCTGAAGTAACATGTATCCTCAAATACTTTTTTACTGAATTTACCCCAACTGAACAGGCCACTGGTAAATTCCAGCACCTTACTGCAGGTTAAACATGTTCATTTAATTTTTGAGACTTTACAAGAAGACACTATTATATAAAATAATCAGTAAGGATTTTTCACTGAACCTCTGAGTAATACTAGACAGCAAGAGTCTCAACTACAAAGTTATGTATGAAGTTGACTCAGTAAGGAAATAACCAGGTATTTTCAGCTGTTTAATGTTCAAAGTAGATTCACAGAAACACTACAAGAAGTTCTAAATAGAATAATCACATAAAGTCTCTTCACAGAAATAGGACAGCCTGTTAACTCAGGTGACTAGAAACAAAAAAGCAAGGAAACCCAGGTTGGTGTCTCAAGTGTGGTACAAATTTACATATTAATTAATGAAAATTCTGTAAAAGACCACATTAAAATCAAGTATCACACAAGAAGACATGATACCTGTTTTGACTAGGCAATTTAGCATGTAACACATTAAGAGTGCATCGTTCAGTATATAATTCTGGATTAATAAGTTTGTAGAGTCTCCCAACAGTTCCTTGAGGGTGATTTAGAAATCAGTTATTTTACTTAGTAAAAGCCTTTGAAAATAAACTTTAAGAAAGTAGTGGCTTTTCTCAACAAACGCACACAATTTTTCTGAGATAAATGCATACAAATGAAATTTTTTTAGGACCGAGAAACCTTAAATTATTAGATACTAAACTCTTATGTCCTCCACAGTGTAGAAGCTGAAAGAAGAAAGTAAGAGAAGGAACTAATCTCTCAAACTTTGCACGATGTACAACAATTTATTGCTCCAGATAGCATTCTTCACTGGATATGGCGGCAATAGAGGTATAATTACGTAATTTAATGACAATTAACAACTCAAAACAGATGTATTACTGAATCAGCCTGAAGGCACTTAGAATATTTGTGTTTCATTGAAAAGATACTGGACATAAATCTTGCTGTTCATTATATGAGCAACATTAAAAATGGAACTGAGGCTCTTATGTAACTTCTACGGAATTCAATAGCATCTACTGTAATCATCCCTGCATCACCATTTACACACTTGTGCATAAATGACACAAACACTTGCTTATCAAATGAGAAACATCTTCATAGGTACTATAAATTTATATATAAATTATGAAATATAATAAGGGATGGTAGGCTGTACTGGTATATTAACTGCTGTATTAATGACTTAGTAAAATCGCATTACAGTTTATATAGAGGAATCAGTTCACCATTTTGATGAATATGTTAGCGCTCTGTGTGTGTGATAATGTATATGCTCTATGTACATCTCCTTGTAATGGCATATATATTTTTACACAGAACATTTCCACATAAGCACCAAAATTAAGCTTGCACAATTCATACCCATAGTCATTCAAGCATCCCCATACCTCTCTCTCTCTCTCTCTCTCTCTCTCTCTCTCTCTCTCTCACACACACACACACACACACACACACACACACACACCTTAATAAATACAATGAAAGCCAAAATTTTATAAAATTTGGCAAGATTCTTTAACTGCACAGAAATATTTTAATTTCTGAGCCATAACTACTTCCCACATTATCTTTAATAACAACATGTAACAAACAAACTGTTTAACCACTAGCAACAGGTGAACAGCAAAACAGCAAACAGTTTGTAAAACAACTGTCTGTATCTGTTTTCCATAAAAATAAGTTTAAATGTTCATTTAACAGTATGGAATGTATCCTTTAAACCCTGACTGCAAATATTAACAGAATATAAATTTTGCACATATCTTGCATATAAAATTTTACAAAACACTTTTTGGTGTCCTTGACATTTGTGCACAGGACTAGAATTGTTCCTGACATATGACTATCAAATAATTAAATGTTTCTTAAAAATGTTTATCTATTTTAATTATATACACTTACACACTAGTTAACAATTAAAGTTACAGCAAATTATGACCTGTACCTTATTCCGGCAACAAAATCTGTCAGTTTTACAGGAACTCTGATCGAGTACAGAAATGTTTGCTTGCCTTGAATACTAAATCATAATAACCATCAAAAATGTCAAAAAGTTTGGGTACAAATTTCTTCATTTTTAAGTACACTTAATCACCATGCAAGTTAAATCCTTTTGCTTATTTTCTTCATGAAGGCAACAAGGAACCTGCTGTAACTTTAAGTGGAATGGTGGTAGCAGATGCATGTAAAAGAATTTCCATTGTTATTCCGTTGGAGGATTTACTGCTGACCTTCCACTCTCTCGACCACTAAGAGACTGAGAATTTCGGGAAGATTTTCTACCTAGTGGGTCTAAATAGGCAGAAGGAGCCCATCCTTCCAGTTGTGATGCTGCAAGCAAAACAGAATGGAACATCAGATAATGACAAATACACGTGTATTATTGTACTGATATCAAAACAGTATTTCACACAAACTTCCAGCTGTCACTTTCTTTTCTTATAGTGGACTGAGGTTTCTGAGAACTCCATCTCGTGGAATGTAAAATCATAAAACATGATTACATTATTTAAACAATAAAAGCCCTAAGTATGCTCTGGAAACAAAGTGGTAATCAGTACAGAGAACAGCTATCTAGTAGGTGGTGCATATATCTTTTATCATACATATCAATTAAGCACATAAGTAATTTGTTTACCAAATACGAGTATGTTGATAGAGAAATTAGCTTTGAGAAAAGAGAAAGAATATGAAATTTAACTTTGTGCCTTGAGAGGTTGCTAAAGGATGGGTGGGAATGACACACATGGTACACATTATTCTTAAAAAGAGTCAATGGATTGATTTTGAAAAATCAATTTAAGTAACATTGAGGTATGTGATGGAGTAGGCAAGCTCTGGTAGCACGTAAATATTGAATACTGTTCAATTAAAGGAGACTACTCTGAAAAGTGGAAGCACTGAGTCACCGATGGGCACACACAAAAAGAAAGGAAACCTGGCTAGCTTTTGGTGTAATCCTTTTCGAACTAGACACACACACACACACACACACAATCTACATGGTGACAGCTGAACACACAGTGCCACCACTGCTGGCTGCATTTCAGTAGATAGACTATGTTGTGGCGGAGTTATGTCAAATGGGATGAGCAGAGGGGGACACAGTTGGGATGCAGGAAGAGGGATTAGGGGTGGGTGGCTATTGATTCAGAGGGAGGCAGCCAGTTTGCTGGCTAACAACGTGACACGGAGGAATGGCAGGTCCATGGGTGATGCATGAGATTGTCAAAGCCAATGGGAAGCAGACACACTTAAAGTGATGTGAAGATGTGAACTGGGAGAGAGCAACAGGATGGGGAAGGGAAAACTGTTGAGTGTAGGGTGTGGGGACAGTGGGTTGCTGGAGATTGAGGCCAGGACGATTATGGGAGAGAAGTACATGTCACAAGGATAACACCCATCTGCGTTATTCAGAGAAGGTGCTGGAGGATGGAAGGATTCAGATGATCAGGATGTGATGCAGTCAGTGAAACTGGGCATGTTACGCTCAGCTGGATATTGTGCCACCGGGTAGTCATCCCTATTCTTGGCAACAGTTGGTGAGTCCCATTCATCCTGGTGAACAGCTGGCTGGTAGTCGTACTGACACAAACACCTGTGCAGTGTTTACAGCATTGTTGGTATATGATATGGCTGATTTCACAGGAGACCCAGCATCAGATACAGTAGGATAAGCCTGTGGCAGGACTGGAGTATGTAATATTATTGGATTTCAGCTACTTTGCATGTGAGATATTTGTCATTAAAGAAAAGGACAGCCAACGAGCTGTAGTTCGTAAAGATGCTAAGCATCACAGCGCGAGAGTAAAGAGATGAATTAATTTTTTTTTTTAATGTGTGCCTATACTAAGACACGCGTCCAGCGTTTAAATACTCTAAATAAACACTATGACCCACTGGGCTCAGATATTTAAAATTCATTGCTGCAGCGCTTGATAGCAAGAAGCTGCGAGACAGAAGAAAGAACAATCCATCTTTTGTCAAGAAATATTATAGAGACTTCATTATCCCTTGTATTTTTGGTCGTCAACATGTTAAGATGTAATGCATAGCATTGCTACAAGTTGTATTTTTATTTTGTGTAAAAACTATGTGAAACGACGAACAAACATTTCGGTAACTCGAGTGTGAATACAATGTACTTACGCACACACAAGGCATTTTATTTTAAGAAGGAATGGACTGACAAAGCAGCGATTATTGGACTGTGCCATCCACAAAATAAATATCAGATGTAAGTCATGCATTTATTGTATATTTGTCAATGTTTAGAAGTTTAATGCCAATTTGTTCAAAATATATTAATATTTTATGATGCAGTAATTTTCTACTTATTCTTTTCTTCCACTAATCAAAAATGATGTTCAAATTGTATATGAGCTTTGTTACAGGTTCGCTCTTTATCGAGGTGTCTCGATTGTATTTGGGAGACCACTAATGTATTCAACTTCTGATCTGTTAATCTTTCTGTTACAAAATTCCACTAATTTGTTTCATTTCCATTTTTATACTCAAATAAGTCCCTTAGGTATTTTCATTGAAGATTCTGTTGCGTGAAGGCAATCCGGGTCAAAAGGTCAATTATTCGCGTAATCAATCCGTACGTCTCCTGAACACAATCAAGAACCAACGCATCGGTGATCAATTAATAATCTCTCTCTCTTTTAAAGTCATATTTAAAAACAGCCACACAGGATAGCCATAAGTAAGCAATCTAGCGTTAGGTTGCATTTTGTCAGTAAATATTACCAACCAACAGTTACAGCATCACTATTATTATTTACTACTACTACTTATACAGAAAAGGCGAGTTCCTAATTCCAGAAATAGGAAGTGCTGGCTGTTTGGATTGTGCAGGTCTTGTGTCTTGGTCTGTCCCAGGGATATGATCCCTGTAGCAAGGGGCTGGGAGTGGTGGTGGCATAGAGATGGACTAAGACAATGTTTAGGCACGGTGGGTGACAGGACATCACTTTATAGGAGGGGTGTGAAGGATCAGGGCAATACTGGTTGAGGAGGTGGGCTTTCTTTTTTAGCCAGTTCTTGGGGGAAGAGGGAGGGGGGATATTGGGGAGGGGTAGAATATGGCACGAGAAATCTGTTTGTGGGATAGTGTCTGTCTGTGCACACCTTTGAGAGACTTTCAGCCTACTGGACAAGGGAGCTCATCACTGCAGATCCACTGTCTACTGGTGGCCAGGCTGTTTGGCAGGGAATTTCGGGTGTGGAAAGGATGGCACTGTCAAAATACAGGTACTGTTAATATTTAATCAGTTTAATGTGAACAGAATTGTCAACCTCCAGGATAGTGGTGCACTGGTTGGAGGAGGACCAGGTGAAGTGGATGGGAGAGACGGTGTTGAGGTTGTGAAGAAATGAAGATAGAGTGTCTTGGCCCTGAGCGTCGACCATGAACTATCATCAATTAATGTGAATCAGTTTAGGAGCTGGAAATTTTAAGAGACTAGGATGGTTTCCCATAGATAGCCCAAAAACATGTTGGCATTAGTAGGTGCTATTCAGGTACCCATGGCTGTGCTGTGGATTTGTTTATATAATCCACTTCAAAATATTTGTGAAACAGGATGTACGAGGATGTGCTGAAAAGTAATGTCTCTGAATCTTTTATGTAGACACTCTTCAAAGTTTTTGAAATAAAGCAAACATTATTAACATCCTTCATCTTTATTCTTCATGTGCAATTATTTATTTCTCAACATAGTCACCCTGGCAACAAACACATTTCTCCTGAAAAGAGACCAGTTCATTGATACAGTCACTGTAGAATGTTTGCTTTTGTTGACAGAGAAACAACTTCACCTCTGCTTGCATTGCTCCATCACTATGAAACTGAAGTCCTTGAAGGTGTTCTTTAAGTTTTGGAACCAGATGAAAATCGGGTGGGGTCAAGTCAGGGCTGTACAGAGGATGATCGATGAAAGTGAACCCAAGGCATCACTCTGATCCAGATGTTGCAGTGCTCATGTGTTGTCTGGCATTATGCTTAAGAACAGGGTGCTCCATGTGTGGACAAACTCTTTGAATTCAAAACTCTATTACAACATGATGTTTCTCATGCATCAGTCACACTGCCATGTTACATGCTACAATCGAGAGAGCCCTCTAGCAGCACAGGATTGCAACTTGTGTCAATGAAGCAGGAAAGTCGACCAAGTAATATGCACGATGTAACACCTCAATCAATATTGAGAAAAGAATAAAAAAATTCTAAGTAATTACTTTTCAGCACTCCCTTATAGGTGGTAACATGTATAAGAAATGATATGGTGGGTCTGGAGTCTAAAGGATTTTCAGAGAGGTAGTGGAGGTAGTGTGCGATAGCAGCAAGGCAACGAAAATCAGGGATGTTGGTGTACAGGGAGGTGGCACCCACAGGGACTCGTATGGATCCTGGAGATAAATGGGGGGAAGGGGAGAGATGTCTTAGGTCACCACTTCCCACCAACACTTATCCCCCTTATAGCGAACCCCTCGTCAATCCTTCATGGCACCCAGACACTGTCTAGCTGACCTTTTCAATGTATGATATCATCCGAAACTTCCTCCCAGCACTCACAAAATACAGAATGTAAGCAACACTTTCGTTAACCTTTCCACCAAAAACCTCAGTCCACAGAAGTTTCAGTCCTACCCAAAGGCCTCATCTTCAGCCTCACATTTAAGTACAACCAGGCTGGACTTGTCAAATACCTACTCTCCTGCTCCAGATCCACACAGTGGAAACACTTCTTTGCCACCAATCACAACAACCAAAGCCAGCTTAGTTCCAACAATGCCTCTTTCAGTTCATACCACCATGCAACCATGGTCTCCCCCCACCCTCCGCCCCAGCTAACTGCACCGTTGTCATCTTTCCTAAATTCCGTACCTCCAACTTTGCCTCACCATCCTTCCCCAAGTCCTTACCTAAGAGCACTAACCTTCCAGCAGAAGAAAGGACAGTTATACACAACCTGAAAACAGATCCTGACCTAATCATCCTCCGTCAAGACACAGACACTATCAGTGTCAAGACAACTAGCAGTGACTTTCTGACAGAAGATCTCCACGAAGTGTCTGACTTCTCCACTGACAGAGGCCCAATCCCAGAAGTCCAACATAACCTACAATCGCTACCGAAATCCACAGATCCCCAAGTCTATCTCCCTCCTCACCCCAACAACACCCCACACAGCCAACGTCTACATGATCTCCAAAATCCACAAATCCAACAATCCTGGACACCCCATTGTGGCTGATTATTGTGCTCCCACTGAAAGAATTTCCACTCTTGTTGGGAAACACCTCCAAACAATTGCCTAAAACATAGCCTCCCACATCAAAGATATTAACCTCTTCCTTCACTGACTCTCCACTGTCCCCCCACCCCTTTATCTCCTGTATTGCTACTCCTCACTGTTGATGTCATCTTCCAATACACTCACACCCATAGCCTTGCTGATATTGAACACTAACCTCTCTGAACATTCTTCCGACTTTAAACCCACCAGCTCATTCTTTATGTGAGGTGTAATCAAAAAACAAGAGGAATATTTTATTCTTAAGGAATCTTAATTCATCAACATCAACTTTGTCCCTCTCAAAGTAAACCTCTCAGATATAGTACTCTTGTGCTAGCACTTTTTCCAATCTTGGAAGCACTTCTGGCACCCACTTTTCATTGAAGTGCCCAACTTCTTTGGCAATTCAGTTTTTATTGCATCAGTGATGACAAAATAACTTCTTTTCATGGTTCTCTAGAGCCTCAGAAATAAAAAGAAGTCACAGGATGCCACACCCAACAAATACAGTGGCCGAGACAACATAACATTTTTGTTTTTTGCCAAGAAATCGTGAATAAGCATTGAGGAAACAGCAGGAGTATGATCCAACTACCAAAAGTAGTTTTGCCACAATTCTGGTCATTTTCTTTGAATTGATTCATACGAATGTGCTTAACTTCCAGACAGTATTCCTTATTGACCAAACGACCACAGAGCAGGAGCATATGATGCACTATCCCACTGAATCAAAGAAAATAGTGAGAAGAACCTTCACACGCAATTCAACTTGTCGAATTTTTTTTTGGTCTTGGCCTTTCAAGCAGTTTACAGTGGGATGATTGGGCCTTGGTTTCAATGTGGTACCCATCTACCCATGTTTCGTCATGTTCTTTAGAGGTTCTGGATCATTGTTGACTTCATTCAGCAGTTCCTGAGCGATGGCTATGTGATAGTCAAAATTCAACAATTTTGGACCAAATTTTGCTGCTACATGTCAAATGCAAAATATCTGGAAAATTGGTTGACGTGAGCCAAAGGGATATGCCAACATCATCAGCAACCCCTCTGATGGTGATATGGCGATTTTAAAGAGCCATTTTTTTTAGTTCTTCCACATTGTCATAAAGTATGTGATGTGAAAACTCACCGAGCACTCTAAAAAACATGTATAATCTTTTCAAATGTCAACAATAAACTAAATATTCAAAACAGCTAATATACAAACATACATCAGGAACATGTGCACCAACCAGATAAAAAATATTTGAAAATCAGATGTACAAAGCTCGTGAAATTTAAAAAAAATCCTGTTACTGTTTGATAGCACTTTGTACACCCTACCAACTATATCCTGACTCACAACCACTTTTCCTTAGAAGGAAACAAATCCGTGGCAGAGCCATGGGTGCCCACATGGGACGCTCCACTCTCTGATGTCAACCTGAAATGAGGAACATCCTGCTAAAGATCCATCCCACTCCTCCTAAAGTGGTGTTCCATCATCCATCCAACCTACGCAACATTCTAGTCCATTCCTGTGCCCCACTTACTCCCATTCTCTTGCCACAGGGATAATATCTCTGAGACAGACCAAGGTGCAAGACCTGCCCAATCCACCCACCCAGCAGTTACTAATCCAGTCCTGTCACAGGCTTATTCTACCTCCATCACCTGTGAAAACAGCCATGTCATATACCAGCTGTGCTGCAAAATCTTCACAGCCTTATTATGTTAATATGGTGTCCACCAGGATGAATAGTCACTGCCAAACTGTTGCCAAGAACAAAGTTGACCACCTGGAGGTACAACATCCAGCTGAGCATATCATGCCCAAATTCACAACCTGGTTCATCTGGATTTTTGCCTCTACCAGCAGCTTCTATGAACTATGCAGAAGGGAGTTATCCATGCAACAAATCCTTGACTCCCGTAAGCTGTAGCCCACTGTCTCCACATCCTAAACCCAACAGTTATCCTCTTCGTCCCTTCTGTCGCCCCCACATTACCTGCAGTGTGCGCCGCTCCCCACTGGTTCAATAACTGCTGTATTCTCTCTCTCTCTCTCTCTCTCTCTCTCTCTCTCTTTCCCCCACCCTCCCTCAACAAACCCCACCCAACACAACTGCCACCTCAACTGGCAGTGTGTTGTGTGGGTATGGGCTCACAAGCATGTGCATGCACTCACACACCTGTCAGTAACTCAATGCTTCTGGTTTTTGGTGAGTGGTCTCCTTTAATCCAAAAGTATTTGCAACAATAAAATATTTTACTGTGGAAGAACCACCATATCCATGAACCAAATCCTCTCCTCTTAAAAACTAATTGCAAAGATGTTAAGAAAAGTCATGGTAAGTTCAATAACCGACACTGTTCATCAAAGATCACCATATAAACTCTAAAAACAGTACCGCTAATTTAATGGAGGTGACCACTTAAAACAAAAGTGAAAAATATAACTTGAACATGGCCATATAAATTAATATAATAATCAAGAACACTTTTACATGTCCTAACAGTCGGTCACAAATTCGTGCTAAATTCAGTTAATTTTGGTGTAGGGAGTTGGGTGCAGTTTAATATCTTCTCACCATCGATCCAATCACAGATTACATTCACTTCAGGAATAAATTGTGCATTTTACACATAGCATAAAACAATGGTGCCAAAAATAGAAATATAAAGAAAACACTTTACATCGGTAGACCAAACATGAGCAGCAAACAGAAAGATGCAGAATTTCATGTAATAGGAGGAGAGATTAAGTGCATGATGACTTCCCACAATTTCCGAGATAGTTAAACTACAACCGGTGAGTAGCTTATATGGAAGTTGCATAATCTTTTGCTATTATGCTCACAGTATTCTATTAGGTCATACATAAAATCATACATAAAATTTATGTGAAAATGAAATTTGTTTCAGGAGCTCGGCAACAGATGCTATGAGAGTTGCCTTTTAAGTTTTTACAAATGACTGCTAGACAGTGCTGAAGTTTTAATATTTGTCATCTACTGTTCTTAAAAAGGGCAATTCAGAACTTGGGAAAGTTATTTGTTTAGACAGCATTTAAAGAATCAGTGTTGTGTAACAATGGAAAATTCACATGAAGGTTTTTGCTGAACTATGGTTTTATGATTTTTGTAATGGCCTAAATCAACAATGACATCTCGGAACACTTTGTTTAACTTTTGGTAACCAATCACTTTCAGAAAAGGAGGTTTATTGGTCTGCAGAATTTGCAGTTGTGCTTCAGCCAGTGATGAATTTCATGATGGTCAACCAAAATCATACATCACTTCAAAAAATATCGATGCTGCCCAACAATAGGAGAAGAGGCTTGTGACTTGCCGTGAGAGGAGGGCATCCGTGGACACGTTGAAGGCTGTGGTACATTCGATTTTGCTTGAAGATATAGGTGTGAAAGAGACCTGTCTATAGTGACGTTGCTTGAAGATATAGGTGTGAAAGAGACCTGTCTATAGTGATGCTCACATCAACTAGTGTGAGGAAATGCAGAATCGACATACAACATTATTACAGGAGGCAAAAATTGTACATATTTGTACACTTCGTTCACTGACGAGTCAGACTAAGTCAGTAACTAAGCTACAGTCAACTGTTTGGATGTTCCAAGATGAACCAAAATCAACAAAAGTGATATGTTCCACAGCGCTTTCATGGAAAACAAAATTGCTTGTTGCTTTGGATACACTCTTCACATCACAACCACTGCTTTAGGGGAGTGAAGGATAACTGATGGTGAATGGTATACAATAATTTGTTTGCCACAAGTTATCAATGAAATTAGTAATGAAAATGTCATGTCCTTCTTATTCCTAAAGAAATCTGTCATGTAACATGACATACAGTTGATTATTTGATAGAGAAAAATTTCTAATTAATACTTAATTGCCTATTTGACCCTGTTTATTGCCTGAAACATATTTTGTTCCCTAATGTCAAGCAAACTATGCTTAGACATTATATTCATCACATGAGAAATCTACTGAATCCTTTCAGAATCATGTTTTGTACTAGAATATGAGTGGATAAAACATTTCTAGGATTGTCTTGAATATGAGGAAAACCGTTTAAATTTCAAAGTTGAATGTAATGAGAAACAATCAAATGGATGGTAGGAAAAGGGAGTTTTTTCCCCGTTGTTTTTGTAAAAATTTGAAAGGTAGCATTCACACTGTAGAAAATGTATTTTATATTTAGAGAATGAGTGAGGATGACGCAATCAAGAATTAGTGCATTCACATTTGGTGCTGTGGTCATTGCTAATATCTTTCAGGAGGATTTTTGTTCAGTCAGGTTTTCAGTCAGATACTTGCCCATGGACAAGGGAGTCTGTATTTAATGCACTGCATACAAAGAAATTTGTAAATATACGTTCAGGAGGTCAAAATCAAGAGCCTGTAACTGGTGACAAAATACAACTCTACCAGGATGACCCAAAAATGAAGATAAGTTATGGATGCGTATCTTTTCTGATAATGCACTTTATGATAAAATTTTATAGTGCTAGGACTGTGGACAAAGTGCGATGTACACTTTCTTTACTGCCAGTAGACACTGCACCACAATCACACTTTAAAAAGGAAAGTCTGTACTGGACCTTAATGTCTTCACTGTGTATATCTTGATACGTATTACACCAACATAAGAAAAGAGAACAACCAAGGAAAACTAATAACTGAAACATAAATATTTACATAAATATTTACATTTCCACAGGCAATCTCGAAAGAAAAGGATTTAAAACTATTAGGTTTTTGATGAAAGCAGTCTCCATATTACCACATAGCCAAATTACTTGAAATTCCTAAAATTCAAATACCACTGAAATTTACACTAAACTGCCCCACCAAAGTAATCATCATATTTGCGAATGACGAACTGCAGCTGCAGTAGTAAGCATTTGGGTGTCTGTGCGGTTGTGTGTGTGAATGTGTGTACTTCCTGACACAAGATGACCCAGGGCTCAAAAGCTAGTTAATATGTCCTGCTGCATGTGTGTATGCATCACACATCACTCTGCGGAAGATGAGTGGTTGCCTTTTCTTTACTTTATGTAATACTTAGTTGACATGATATTGGTTCCATAACAATGTGGTTTTGAATGATTTGAGAAAACATGAACTGAAACGAAATCCAGCTAGGCCTTCCACTGGTGATATTTTTTCTACTTTTTTTTTTTTTTTCCTTGTACAACTAGAGGAGTGTGCAACTGATGTGGACCTACATGAGCATCAATAAAATGATTCTCTGAATACATGTTGCAAGAAGCTGGAGATGAGGATGACATTCCTTCTTTTCAAAGAATGAATGTTTCTTGATATAAGTTGTGGGGAGTCGTCTAAAAATATTAACTGTCATACTTTAATTAGCTGAATAAAAAAATCCAAAGGAAATTAATTTCACCAACACATGAGCAAGCCTTGCTGTGACATCAACAGACCTGATACTCTGATGTACCACCATCCTCCACAGCCAACCTTCAATAATTCAACGGTATCACCTTCATGCATGGAGACTTCACTATGCCCCATTGCACAGTAATCAGCCAGAGCTACATACCTACCTCCCTGTAAAAAAAACCAGTCAGTCAGGTATTGCAGAATGGCCCATTTCAGTTAATCTAAATACAAAACTAGAGTTTTGTTAGTACAGTAAATTACTAATTTGTATAGAAACTAAAGGTTGGAATATCAACAACATTAATTCTTAATTAGCACTTAAACCATGTCAGAAATGTCTCAAATCATTAATTTATTGAAAACTTGCAATTCATATTGACAGCTAAACTAGTACAGATGTAAATTTTACACAAGTGACTAGCAGAGGAAAGAAAATCAAGGCAGTGCATAATGTTACATTACAGATGACTTCCATCCACCGTGGCTTTAATTTGTTGACATGAGATATTTTATAACAATTCCTGCAGCACAGTTCTTATGATAATTTTTGAATAATGTACAGGGTGTTACAAAAAGGTACGGCGAAACTTCCAGGAAACATTCCTCACACACAAAGAAAGAAAATATGTTATGTGGACATGTGTCCGGAAATGCTTACTTTCCATGTTAGAGCTCATTTTATTACTTCTCTTCAAATCACATTAATCATGGAATGGAAACACACAGCAACAAAACGTACCAGCGTGACTTCAAACACTTTGTTACAGGAAATGTTCAAAATGTCCTTCGTTAGCGAGGATACATTCATCCACCCTCTGTCGCATGGAATCCCTGATGCGCTGATGCAGCCCTGGAGAATGGAATATTGTATCACAGCCGTCCACAATACGAGCATGAAGAGTCTCTACATTTGGTACCGGGGTTGCGTAGACAAGAGCTTTTAAATGCCCCCATAAATGAAAGCCAAGAGGGATGAGGTCAGGAGAGCGCGGAGGTCACAGAATTGGTCCGCCTCTACCAATCCATCGGTCACCGAATCTGTTGTTGAGAAGCGTACAAACACTTCGACTGAAACGTGCAGGAGCTCCATCGTGCATGAACCACATGTTGTGTAGTACTTGAAAAGGCACTTGTTCTAGCAGCACAGGTAGAGTATCCCGTATGAAATCATGATAACGTGCTCCATTGAGCGTAGGTGGAAGAACATGGGGCCCAATCAAGACATCACCAACAATGCCTGCCCAAACGTTCACAGAAAATCTGTGTTGATGACGTGATTGCACAACTGCGTGCAGATTCTCGTCGGCCCGCACATGTTGACTGTGAAAATTTACAATTTGATCACGTTGGAATGAAGCCTCATCTGTAAAGAGAACATTTGCACTGAAATGAGGATTGACACATTGTTGGATGAACCATTCGCAGAAGTATACCCGTGGAGGCCAATCAGCTGCTGATAGTGCCTGCACACGCTGTACATGGTACGGAAACAATTGGTTCTCCCGTAGCACTCTCCATACAGTGATGTGGCCAACATTACCTTGTACAGCAGCAACTTCTCTGACGCTGACATTAGGGTTAGCATCAACTGCACGAAGAATTGCCTCGTCCATTGCAGGTGTCCTTGTCGTTCTAGGTCTTCCCCAGTCGCGAGTCATAGGTTGGAATGTTCCGTGCTCCCTAAGGCGCCGATCAATTGCTTCGAATGTGTTCCTGTCAGGACACCTTCGTTCTGGAAATCTGTCTCGATACAAAAGTACCGCGCCACGGCTATTACCCCGTGCTAATCCATACATCAAATGGGCATCTGCCAACTCCGCATTTGTAAACATTGCACTGACTGCAAAACCACGTTCGTGATTAACACTAACCTGTTGATGCTACGTACTGATGTGCTTGATGCTAGTACTGTAGAGCAGTGAGTCACACGTCAACACAAGCACCGAAGTCAACATTACCTTCCTTCAATTGGGCCAACCGGCAGTGAATCGAGGAAGTACAGTACATACTGACGAAACTAAAATGAGCTCTAACATGGAAATTAAGCGTTTCCGGACACATGTCCACATAACATCTTTTCTTTATTTGTGTGTGAGGAATGTTTCCTGAAAGTTTGGCCGTACCTTTTTGTAACACCCCATATATTTTACTAAACTTTTTATTTCCTAGTCATCACAAAAACAAAGTGTCTACTATATAGCAAAAACTAACATTTTCCTTACAGCAGGCTCAAATTTAGTGCACAAATTTCTTCTTGATGTACAGAATGTATGTGTGTGTGTGTGTGTAGGAGGAATTGGGGGGGGGGGGGGGGGCACATGCGCCTGGTGTAAGAAAAATGTTAGTTTTTGCTATCCAATAGACTAAAAGGAATGGGATGACAGAATAGAATATAGAGATGAGAATTGTGTGCGTATTTGGAGATATATATAGACACAAAATTCTCATCCCTGTATTCTGTCATTCCCGTTCATTATTTATGGCTTGTGATAACACACCGCTAGACTGCCTCTTTTTGTGCAAACAGCCACTGGAGCTGGGAATGATCTTCACACCACGAACAAATACAATAAAATCTCTATAGCTCGAGTCTCTTTTTTTTTTTAAAAAAAAAAAAAAAGGTTGCAACGATCTACTTTCTTTTTTTTACTGACATGATAAATAATGAAAACATCACTGCAAAAGATAGATTGGGAGAGTACAGCTCAGTGACAAAGCAGACAACAATGCAATCAACACCGATGATTAGCTCGCTGCCCTGTTGCATGAACGTCTGTTGTCAGTATGGCACGAAATACCCCGAATGCTTCCGGTTGCTACTGATCAAAACTGGGAAGTTCATACACTGCTGTAGTTCCCGGTACCTGTACTGTACAGTGTTGTGTGTCGTTTTGTTTGTTGACTGTGTGTTCTGTTGTACACCTTACAAACATAAGTGCTATAACAAAAAAAGAGGAAATTTGTGCCTTTGCATCTAAAATTAGAAGCACTAAGATGATTCGACAAAGGAGAAACAATAAAAAAACTTGCTCTCGAATATCGTGTCAGTGACATTACTGTTGGTGACTGGCAAAGAAACCGACTTAAATTGGAACAGTTTTCTTCACAGAAATGCTCACACGAACCTCTCAATCAAAGAAGTATAAAGAAGTCAGACTTCGAAGAAACAAGTGAGGCATTGTTCATATGGTTTACCCAAGAGAGACAGAAGGGTGCTCTGATATCTGGCCCAATGTTACAAGAAAAAGCTTTGTTTTTCAGAAACCAGCTGCAGGAAGAAGATGACAACTTTGCCGCTAGTATCGACGGGTATTGCTACAGTCAATCCTGCATTCCAAAGACAACAAAAGCATTGCAGGAGCTTTGAAGCAAGTGACTTTGAAGGACGTCGTGTACTGGATTAGCGAATCTTGGAGCAAAATAAAGTGACACAATTTCTAAGTCATGGAGGAAAATTCTACAGGAAAGTATGTCAGACACAAAAACTGAAGATTTAGCAGATGAGGACGATCAACCATTGTGTAATTTAATCAGAAGATTGCCAGGGTGTGAAGAGGCAGAAGAGGTGGAAGTAGGCAAGTGGTTAAATTCGGACGAACAGTTGGAAGTGACAGACTCTTCTATAATTGACATGTTTAACATTCCATCGCAGTGTGAGAGTGATGAGGATGACGAGGCAGAGGCTGCACCAATGATGAGTCACACTGATGGCTACGCTGCTCTCGAGGCCGCCACATGTTACATAGAACAACAGCCTGAGGCGACACCAACTGACCTACTGCTCCTGAAACGCTGGCGTGACATTGCCGCGAGGAAACACTGCAGCTTCGCTAAACAAAAGACACTTCACTAATACTTGTATAAATAAATAATTATTGTTATTCTGCCAATGCAAATGCATGTGTAAATACTTTTATTTTAATAAAGTTCATATTTTGACCTGTATTACTTACAATTTCATAATATTTCTTTTTCCCATTTAAATTTCGATAGTCCGAGTATTCGATAGTTCGAAATGGTTCCGGTCCCGTTCACCTCGAACTATCGAGACTCTACTGCAGCAAAGGGTAAACAACAATGACACCACAATTCCGCCAATCTGAAGATAGTTATGGAGGCCAAAAACTGCCTCACCACAATACTAATGAAATGTTGCACTGTATTGAGTACTGCCAAAAAGGAACGAGCAAAGCCAACACAGGTTGAGCCCTAGCCCACACATGGCCTGCACACCTGTCCCACCTGAAGTTTAGCACACCATGGCCAGCCCCGTTCTACAACCTGATAGAATCCATTCCAGAACAGGCAACAATTTTATCGAGTTTTTGCGTATTTAAAGATGAGGCCAATAAATACTGTGTGGAATAAACATTGAGAATAGCTTTGTATGAAACTATCTTGTTGTTCAAGCTGCATCATGTCTAAGTTAAAACATGAAGTTTCGAAGATATTCACCATTACCTTCTGACAAAGAAGTTGGTAAATGTATTCAAAAGATCAAGTTTTAACTTGGCTCTTGAATACCAAGAGAATTTTTTTACATGGATTCTGTAGCTATAGATTCCCAAAACCATATGAAAAATGACCTGATGAATGTTAAGAGAAAATCAGACACATACTACATGAACAGTACAGCAAAATAGTCCCCATATAGGAGTGACAGCTTTCACACTGCAAACAAGAATAGAGATATTGAACTGTTGAGAAGTGTTGTTCCTGGTTGCATGAAGCAACTGAATGGCCTGTTTGTTGAGAACTGATTTGAGGCAGGCTTTTGAGGTATGATCAAAGAGTAACGGGAATTTTTTAAATTTGCAGGCTTCATACATCTGGTTTTCAAATATTTTTTATCTTGCTGCTACACTTTTTCCTGAGGTATGTTTGCATTTTCAGCTGTTTTGATATCCAGTTTAGTTTCTACAGTCGAAAAGGTTGTACATGTTTTGTGGTGCTCAGCAAATTTTACTTTAAAAATGGTGGATCAAAGAATTTGCATTAAATTTTGCTTGATAAGTGGAATAAAGTGCAGCAACACACCTGAAATGTTGACTGTGGCTTTTGATGAATCTACTACGCTTAAGACAAGAATTAATAAGTGGTATAAATGTTACAATGAGAGTCTAGAAGATGATGACTGCCCTGGACACTCCAGCACATCAGTTACTTTATGACAATGTGGAACAAGTGCAGAAAATGGTGCTGGAAAATTGCCGAACCATAATCAGAGTGGTACTGATGATGTTGGCATTTCCTTTGGCTCATGCCATGCAATTTTTTACAATGTTTTGGGTATTTTATGTGTATCAGAAAATTCTGTTCTGAAACTGTTGAATTTCGATCAAAAACAACATTGAATAGTCATCGCTCAGTAATTGCTGAATGAAGTCAACAATGATCCAGAACCTCTGAAGAACGTTATAACAGGTGATGAAACATTGGTATATGGGTATGACGTCCAAACAAAGGCACAATTGTCCCAATGGAAACTGCATCAAGAGCCAAGACTGAAAAAAAATCCAAAAGTTCGATCATATGTGAAGGTTCTTCTCATTGTTTTCATCAATTCAAAGAGATAGTACATCACAAGTTCCTGTCTTATGGTCGTACAACTGGTAAGGAATCCTATCTGGAAGTTGTGCACCATTCGTGTTGTAATGGGAAACCCTCCTCGAGCACTGCCCCCACCCCCCCCCCCCCCACCTCCTCCTTTGTAGAAATACGTGATACCAAAAGGTATTTTAACTCTTGCATAGGTGAACATTGTCGGCTGTTTCACTGAAAGAAATTCATTTGATTTGTATACGATGTATTATATTTCAGGCTAAAATGTATAAAAAGAAATTAATTTGGTACAATAGATATGTACAGCTGAAATTACTCTTCTTTTAGAAATATTTGAAATTACGGAATTTCTGGCATACCTAAAAATTTGTATTATTAATTGCACAATCTAATGTGAATTATTAAATTTATTTCTGGATTCATTTATAAGATGATAATATAATTTGGTAAAGATTCTACAATGGCAGTTCAATAAGTAATGCAACACATTTTTTTTCTCAGCCAATTTTGGTTGAAAAAACCGGAAATTTCTTGTGGAATATTTTCAAACATTCCCGCTTCGTCTCGTATAGTTTCATTGACTTCCGACAGGTGGCAGCGCTGTACGGAGCTGTTAAAATGGCGTCTGTAATGGATGTGCGTTGCAAACAACGGGCAGTGATCGAGTTTCTTTTGGCGGAAAACCAGGGCATCGCAGATATTCATAGGCGCTTGCAGAATGTCTACGGTGATCTGGCAGTGGACAAAAGCACGGTGAGTCGTTGGGCAAAGTGTGTGTCATCATCGCCGCAAGGTCAAGCAAGACTGTCTGATCTCCCGCGTGCAGGCCGGCCGTGCACAGCTGTGACTCCTGCAATGGCGGAGCGTGTGAATACACCCGTTCGAGATGATCGACGGATCACCATCAAACAACTCAGTGCTCAACTTGACATCTCTGTTGGTAGTGCTGTCACAATTGTTCACAAAAATCTGAACGAACTTCTCCTTCTTCATGACAACGCAAGACCTCACACAAGTCTTCGCACCCGAGAGGAGCTCACAAAACTTCAGTGGACTGTTCTTCCTCATGCACCCTACAGCCCCGATCTCGCACCGTCAGATTTCCATATGTTTGGCCCAATGAAAGACGCAATCCGTGGGAGGCACTATGCGGATGATGAAGAAGTTATTGATGCAGTACGATGTTGGCTCCGACATCGACCAGTGGAATGGTACCGTGCAGGCATACAGGCCCTCATTTCAAGGTGGCGTAAGGCCGTAGCATTGAATGGAGATTACGTTGAAAAATAGTGTTGTGTAGCTAAAAGATTGGGGAATAACCTGGTGTATTTCAATTCTGAATAAAACAACCCCTGTTTCAGAAAAAAAATGTGTAGCATTACTTATTGAACTGCCCTCGTACCTTTGTTGAGGAAGTTTGTAACTCTTTTGCTTTCTAAACTCTTTGGAATATTGTTAGTACCGCAAAATGTACGCAGTAGTAGTGTGCCTGCCTCTGAAGGAAACAGATGTGTTTTTATGATTGACACTAAGAATGTAATTTTCAGTGTGATAGAAGTGGAAATTGTAAAGACTGTGTGATACTGAAAAATACGACAAAGCTAAAATTCAAGAGTAATACAGGCAAAACTTCATCTGGAACCCACTAAGCCAAATTTCAGCCGCAAGAACACACCCCTAGACGCAGGAACTGCAGCCAGAAACAAGAAAAAATGAAGATAAGTAAACTGTTTTTCTCTTGTAAGTCTTACGCCTCTCGAAGCTTTTGAAACTAATGAAGACACTAAGAAAAATTTAATAGTGATGTATGGGAGGGTAAGATTTCGAATGTGGCCATCAGCTGTGATCATTTGACTGATAATGAAGTTTTGTCTATTGCAGAAAAAAAAAAAAAAAAAAGTTGTGTCAATTGCCAATCACTCGAAGAAAGAAGACCCTAGGACTACCCAATAAATTTGTATCAACAGTGACAAGATACTATGAACAAAGACGGACCAGATGAATTGAATGAGAACTTTAAATCTACAATGAAGGACATTAATTGGGGGGGGGGGGGGGGGGGGGAGAATACAAACTAGTTGTGAATTTTTTTTTTTTCTTGTGGACTCATGATTGCTAGGAAAATGAATAGAGGCGAGGGTAGTGAGGATGAAATGAAAGCTGTAGGACCCAGCCTAGGTATGTTTGAACCAAGTGAAAGTGTAGTCAGCAAAGAAACAGTGAAAACTCATATTTTGCAGTTGATTTTAGCAAAATTAGAGGAGATGAAGATAGACAACAATAGCAAATTTCGTGTAGTTAATGATCAGGTTTACAGAAATAAAAACAGATAGCAATAGCAAATGTAGTGCAGTGAATGAGCAGTTAACTGAAATAAGGACAGACAATGATAGCAAATTTACTTCACTACAAGGACAATTTAATGACCTAAAAACTGAAAACAATAGTAAAATGGACACGGTACAATACCAACTAGACCAACCTAGTAATCAGGTTTCAGAGCTAAAAAATGGGTTGTCAGATGGATTAAAAAGTCACTGTCTTAGAAAATAAATTTATTGTTTCAGAAAATGAGTTAGTTGCCCAATCTGCAAATCAGGAGAAGAATGTTATTGATATCAGAGTTCAGCAGAAGGCCATAGAGGAAAAAATGAAGAGAACTTCAGTAGTTTTAAAGGTTGAAAAACAGTATGCTAAATTTCAGTAGTTCAGGAAAATTGTATTCACAAAAATCTTTATTCAACCAATGGTATTGCGTGGTCAGACATTCCAACCAAAAATTTTCCATCAGACAATTTACATCCAGTGAATTTTATGCACCACTGTAGAGATAATCTTCATTGATCCATTATGGAGTGTGGGACAACGGCTGGCATGTATTTCTTGATGCAATAATTTACCAACAGCCGCATGTATTGTAGAAATTTATTTTATAAACTTCTTATGTGCTACCAGTTTCGGCATTACATTGATGCCATCTTCAGGCCCCACACGTCATAGTCGTCAATGTAATGTCAAAACTGGTAGCACATAAGAAGTTTATAAAATAAATTTCTACAATAATATGGCTTTTGGTAAATTATTGCATCAAGAAAAACTATAGAGATAGTTTTGTGTTGGGCACGACTGATGATCAAAAAATTAAATTTGTTAAAAGATGGCTAGAAGGCGAAGCTCTGTCTTGGGCAAATCTAAATTTAAGTCAGCGGGAAACATATCCAAGTTTCAAAAAAAGGTTTTTAAATAAATTTTGGTCAGAACAACGAGGGAGAATTAAAAGCGAATTTCTGAATGGTCCAATTTATAGGAATAGGGGCAGTACCCTGAAAGAGTTTTGTAAGAATCAACTTACGGAATGAACACATCTTGACAAATCATTTTGCAATGACATTGATTGATGCACTAAAAATGAGATTACCAGAAAGTTTGCAGTGGGATTTAGTACATGGACCTGACGACTGCCTTGAACAATTTTTACAGTATGTTGATATGCTGGATAGGGCAGTATAAAGAAGCATGTATCATAATAATCGAAATGTTAGAGATCACAATGATAATAACTACAGAAATGGAGATAATGGTAATTTCTATCTGGGTCAAAATGGTAAGAGAGACAGAAATTTTGAACATCAGCAGAATAGGAATAATGGGTATAACAATGGGCAATTTAACAGGAGAAACAATCACAGAGCTAAATATTCGAGAAATGGCAGTCTGCCTCAGTGAAGGTCCTCAGTTCTGGGGCGAGGATACACAATAAGTACAGGACCCCCAATTTACACTTGCTGTTAGATAATAACAACAGTGTTAATAACGTGGCACAGGTATCTGAAGTTGAACAGAAGGAACATCAGACTTGCCATTCATGTTTTGACCAAAAGTTTTGAAATACTATGTTTAGTTATAGTGATGTAGATACTAATTACAAACCAGAATGTGAGAGTAATGAGAATTTTGATGTAGTGTTGTAATATTACCTTTCCACACATCATTATTAAATTTCTCTGTCTTTGCACAGATTCAAAAGCTTCGAGAGGTGTAAGATATACAAAAGAATAACTTTTCACTTATCTTCACTATCTCGTTGTCGTCGTTGATAGCTCAAAGTCTTGTATAGGAGTACATTCTTACAGTTGAAATTTAGATTTTGTAGGTTCTTAATGACCAAATAACTGATTTAGATTTGCCTGTATTATCCTTGAATTTTATTCTTTGCCACATCTTTCAACAACACACCATTTTTACATTCTCCACATAAAAAAACAATAATTACATTGTTGGTGACACACTTAGAAAACATCTACTTCCACTTTCTCCGGTACTCACATTATTCCAAAGAAGTTACACAGCAAGGGAGTTTATAAAATTTCTTTACCAAAGAAGAACCTTCACCAAATTATATCATTATTTTATACATAAATCCAGAAATAAATTTAATAACTAGAGTTAGACTGTACAATTAATAATATAAATTTTAAGAATACCAGAAATTTCATAATTTCAAATATTTTTAAAAGAAGAGAAATTTTAACTGTTAGTACATATCGACTGTAACATATTAATTTCTTTTTTTATACATTTTAGTCTGAAATATAATACATTGTATACAAAATCATATGAATTTTAGAATGTTAGAGGAGGGTGATTCATTATAGTGTGTACTGATGATTTCTTCTCTTGGTCAGCAAACAGCATTATTGACCTGTGTAAAACAGGTGATGGCTGTATTGGATCTGAATTAGAAGGTATTTTTGGTGTAGATGTGAATGAGAGCTGTGAAATAACTGAGGCTGGTAAATCTGAGATTGGTAGCTTATTGCAAATGCATGCGGGTGAGGTGTGTGACTTTGATGGTGAAGAGACTTGTGTTGTTGATGATCTTGTTGACAAAGTAATTTTGGAAGAATGTGACGATGATAACAATGATGATGACGATGATGATGATTATCAGGTGTTTGTGGAATTTAAGAACAATGAAGTTTCAGAGTTATTTACAAATACAGGTAAGGTAAGTGATTTTTGTGATCCCAGAGTCATGGAATACCAGTCCAGCCAAAGCAGTTTTTCATTAATGTCATGCAGACTAATGATCCAAGCAGTAAAGGTGAGTTATCTGTAAGCCTACAGAAGAAAGATGAAAACCCTTTGAAATTTGTTTGGAACCAGATTGATGATGACATAGATAAATGCACAGTCTGGAATAAGTTAACTGTAGTTAGTCAAAATTTGTATCCAAATTGGAGGAATGAAGTGAAAGAAGATCTAAGTAGGAAATGTAATTTTGGCAGTAATATGTTTTGTGTTCCTTTTGTAATAAGTGATGTTAGTTGTGCTGTGGGACCCATTCAGTGTGTTCAGTTTTTTTCCCTGACAACAAGAGTAACCAAACTAATGCCATGATACCAGTAAAAGTTGATAAAATCCTGCAAAAATAGTGTGGCTGTAGCATTTGATGAAATTGAAAATTATCTTTTACATGAAGTGTCTAATAACAGAGATGGTGATTCAGACTTTGGATGTCCTTACATTAAGATTGATCAGTGGGGAGGGAACTGTTTGTTTGATACAGGTAGCGCAATTTGTGGCATATCTGAACAATTTAGAGACAAAATCAAGTATAGTAAGAATTTTGTGGAAATGCCCATTGTATATGTAAAAATAAGAGGAGCTACTGGTATGCAAAGTGTGCACATAAAATGTCAAGTACTTTTAACATTTAGTATAGAGAACAATACTTACGAACATGAATGCATAATGATCTCTAGTCTAGAAGAAAATATACACTGTTAGTAGATTTATAAGACTATATAACTGTGTTTTGTTTGCCATGAATGTAATGTGCAAGATCATGCAGTTTCTAATGTTCGATCTTATCCAGTGACTGAGTTTAAATCTGTTTGTAGATTCATAGAACTATATAACTGTGTTTCATTTGTCTGGGATTTAGTATGTAAGATGATGTGATTGTTAGAGTTCTATCTTATTTATTGACTGAGTTAAAATCTATGATACACTATTTAATTTGTTCTATTATAGATTTGTGCTTTAGAATTTGATACACGTATGTCATGACACTAAATGAGTAGATCTTTTTGCAATCTTGAAACATGACAATATTCATAATCAGTACTGAAAAAATTAGGAATGGTACCTGAGCATATCTGTCCATTTTTTATTGCCGTCAACTCTGAATATTAATGTTTCATATGTAACACTTTTTAATCACAGCTGACATAAATCCCATACAATTGACTTTAAAAAATGACTAAGGACAGTATATCTTGTGTGATGTGAAGAAAGTACTGGACAGCATATTTAGTAAAATGTTTCACGATTTGATGTGAATGCAAGACAGAAAGTTACCTATCCGCTGGAGTGTGTGATGAGAACTCTAAGGAGGAAACTGAGAGACGTGGGTGGATCTACTCTCTACACTGCTGTATGGCTGTACCCCGCTGGACCAATCAACTTCCAGGAGATCATAGGAGCTACTCGAGCATCTGTCAACTAAATCAGTGTTGTGACTGATATTTGTGAATTGTTAGCCAAGACTGCTACAGACAGTGTTATTCAGGATAAATGTATACTTTTTCAAGTAGGGGGATTGACTTTCCAATACATTATGTAACTTTAAATCAGTACGTATTTTTTTATCAGTTGTAAATGAATCTTCTAGGTCTTTATGTATGTAGGTTAGTTTGTGTGGACATTCAGCAAATAGTGTGAAAGACATTTACCAGTATAGACAATATAACAAGATGTATGCGTATCTGCTTTCATATTCTGATTTTGGTTCTCAAGCTACTGGACTGAGTCATCATTCAAGCTAATTATGACTCTGTTTACTTGTATTTATCCTGAATATTGCAATATTGTATCTGGTTGGAACTTGAGTTGTGGACCGACTCATGCTTAGCTCTGTATTGGGTACTCCTGGTCTTCGTGACTGAGTGTCTGTGCTCAAGGAGAGTGGACAACCATTGTTTTAGGCTAGATGCTTCTTACAATTACCCTTTTCATATAATTGAACTTATTGATATGATTATGAATTTTATTTATTTTGTTGTGTCGAAACATTTTTTGCTGGTTTGTACCCAGTGTGGTTTGGATTCATGAGTCGATCCGCATATTGTGAACTTAGGCCCCAATATTTTTCCATTATTTTGTTCTTTAATGAAACAACGTATCCTTAAATACTATGGTTTATGTGGCTAAGTGAATCCTACTCATGATTGAGTATATTCTTCTGGTCTGTACCCACCGTTGTGAGTTTTTCAAGTTTGCTCACTCATCGTACACTTAGGCTCCGAAATTTTTCTCTTCTAAGATTCTGAAGGTTTGATTGTGGGGTTGTTAACTTACCAGTTGTAATTCTTGTAATTTACATTCTCTGTAATTATTTCTATAGTTTAGTGGTGAAATGTTTTAGTTGTGACCTTGTATTATTTGTCTTGTGACAGTATCTTCCACAGATCTGAAATCTGAGTACTATATCCTGCTATATGTATGGATTACAAGTTGTATAGTAGATATTTTTCATGTTTTCTGTAATATGTTGTGTATCAGGTACTTCTAAACATCTATATGCTATCATGGGCATCATTTTGTACACTGTTTGGCAAACCTTATAGTCTGTCACGAAATAGTATAAACCTAGAATTGCCTTTTTTTCTTTATAGAAATACGTGATATCAAAAAGTATTTTAAATCTTGCACAGGTGAACACTGTCGGCTGTTTCAGTGAAAGAATTTAATTTGATTTTGTATATGATGTATTATATTTCAGGCTAAAATGTATAAAAAGAAATTAATTTGCTACAATCGGTATGTACAGCTGAAATTACTCTTCTTTTAGAAATATTTGAAATTATGGAATTTCTGGCATACCTAAAAATTTGTATTATTAATTGCACAATCTAATGTGAATTATTAAATTTATTTCTAGATTCATTTATAAGATAATAATATAATTTGGTAAAGATTCTACTTTTGTTGAGGAATTTTGTAACTCTTTCGCTTTCTAAGCTCTTTGGAATATTGTTAGTACCGCAGAATGTAAGCAGTAGTAGTGCGCCTGCCTCTGATGGAAACAGATGTCTTTTTATGATTGACACTAAAAATGTAATTTTCGGTGTGATAGAAGTGGAAATTGTAAAGACTGTGTGATACTGAAAAATATGACAAAGAATAAAATTCAAGAGTAATACAGGCAAATCTTCATGAGTTATTTAGCTATTTGGAACCCACTAAGTCAACATTCAGCAAGAATGTACCCCTAGATGCGAGAACTGCAGCCAACAACAAGAGAAAATGAAGATAAGTAAAAAGTTTTTCTTTTGTAAATCTTACGCCTCTTGAAGTTTTTGAAGCTAATGAAGTCACTAAGAAAAATTCAATAGTGATATGTGGGAGGGTACAATTACAGCGGGAAGCAATCATGAGAAAACAACCAGAATTGTGGCAAAACCACTCATGGAAATTGTGTGATGAAAATGCTCCCACTCACACTTCAATGCTTGTTCACAATTTTTTGACAAAAACAAAACCATTATGTTGTCTCAGCCCACTGTATTTGCCGGACATGGTTCCCTGCTGAAGAGAAACATGAAAGGGGATCATTTTGCCACCACTGGAGGGGAAAAAAAAAAAAAAAGAATGACTGAAGGAGCTGAATACCATAACAAAAAGTGAAAAAGTGAGTGTTGAAGAAGAAGAACAAGAAGAAGAAGTTGATGATGACGAAAAAACAGAGTCTTTAAGAAACATGAAAATTCCCATTACTTTTTTAACACACCTCATATATTGGCATAAATGCACATTGGATGGGAAATACATGGCACAAATGTACAGCATGTGAGTTTGATCTGCATAGCATTCATTGCCGTTTAGTCCATTAAGCATAAGGAGATTAGCTATTCCATGAGCTAGACAGGAAGATAACGAAATCATATAAGCCTATGTATAAGAAAGTTCAATTTTTGCACTGTGCATCACTTGTGGCTCTTCTCGGGGCAGGAGTGCTCTTCACAATGATTGAGAAAGAAGAGGATAGTTAGTTTTTTTTACAAGGAAATATAAGGGTAGTGAAACAAAATAGCTTATGCAATACATGGAAACTAAATTTCATACAATCACTTAAAAGTATAAAAAGTGTGCAGATGAAGTAACTACTAATGTGAGTTTTTAAATACTTGTTATTTGGGAAACCAAAAAATTAGGAAAGTGTAAACACTGTATTCTTTGCTCTTTGCAAGTAAGTTGCAGAACAATTAAGTAACATCCAGGAAACCAAGAGATATGCCCATATGACTACTTTTAGGGGGGGGGGGGGGGGGTTTATCTTAAAATACTGCTACAAAAAACTGTTTCTGGAATTTTACTTCAAATGTTTTGGTGGGAAAGAAGCTACAAATGAATTACAAAATTAATGAAGTAATTGAGTCTTGGAGAGCATTATGACTGGAAATGATAATTACATGCACATGCTGAGTACTTTTACAAAAAAAATGAACTGAAGATTTCCACTTGGTTTTAGAAATTTTATCAATGGCTAAGTGTCCCAAATTCACCTGCTAAATCCTGTCTCTGTTTGCACACAATAAATATAAGCCCGTAAAACCAATTTAGTGAACAATCGAATCCACAGATAATGAAGTCCCATATACTGGTTAATGGAGAGACATTGATTTCAGTTATATAAATTTGATGATTCAATAATTTTGTAGATCGGACATCTAATAATGCAGTAGAAATGTACTTATATTTGACTATGGTAGCTCTGAAAGAACTACAGTGGCATCAACATGTACATGCATTATGTTTATTTTTGTCTTACAGCATCGTTTAAATAAAAAAATAAAATATATGTCCATATGATGGTTAGGGCATGAGACCTTGAGCCCCTCACCTGTCCTCCCCCTCCTCCTCTCCACAATTTTCCCTGTATAGGCACCTATTTATGCAAACAAATGAGAAATATCCTTCGTGACATGCTTAGCAAAATCACAAGAATGGCAGACCTCATGAACAATTTTTTTTAACCATTTCTGAGCACTTATTAATTTATTTGCTGTCTATATAATGATCAATTTTCAAATATTATCATAGATTTAGTTTACATGTACAATGAGATACAAGGTTCTACCAATTGTACTCCTCTTACCAGTAAAAGTCATATGTATACAAGGGCAAGAAAAGGAGAATCATAAACTACCAGTTGTCAGTTACAAAAAAAAGTTTATAGCTACGAGAGGTGGAACTTAAATAGTGGCAACTATTTATTCACAACCGATACAAAAGAGTTACATTACACTTCAAAGTAGCCACCAGCATTGTGTAGAACAAGTTTCCAGTGATGTGGAAGGCGTAGTATACCATTAGCAGAGCCTGTTCTGTTGATGGTGCGAATGGAGTGGTCTACTGCCTGTCGAATCTCTGCAACAGTTCTGAAGCGAATGCCACGAAGTGGTTCCTTCATCTTTGGAATCAAATCAAAGTCACAAGGACTTGTCCAGGGAGTATGGTGGATGGTACAGTACTTCCCAGCCCCATCGACCGAACAGAGCAGCCACAGCTTGCGCTGTATGCATGGCGCATTGCCGTGCAAAATGATAGGTGGGTTGTGCAGAAAGTGTTGCTGCTTCTTTCGCAAAGCTGGTCGCAGGTGATGCTCCAAAAATCAACAGTAATTCTGTGCAATGACGGTCTGCCGTGGACGAACATAATGCTTTAGGACAACACCATCACAGTCGTACACAATAATCACCATAACTTTCACCATACTGGAGCTCTGATGCACTTTCGACTTTGACGGCGACCCATAATGATGCCATTCGCTGGATTGGCATTTCAGTTTTGGCCCGTATGATGTGGCCCATATCTCATCCAGTGTTACGACACAGCATAGGAAAGCCTCTCCTTTGCGCTCATAGTGCTCCACGTGCATCTGAGCAGTGTCATAGCGCATCCATTTCTGCATTTCCATCAAGTCATGCGGAACCAATGCTGATACAATTTTTCGCATACCCAGGCATTCCTTCAGGATGTGAAGCACAGTCATATGCGCTAAACCGGTTGCGTGGGTGAGCTCACGAATCATATGGCGTTGATCACTGTCCACTAATACAGCAAGAGCTTGCACTTCTTCTTCAGAGATGCTAGGCTGACCTGCCCGATGCTTGTTTGCCACAGTTTGCCGACCTTTGTTGAAGGCTTTTACCCGACGTGCCATTGTTCTGTACAGCACTGCCGATTCCCCGCACGCCTCTTTGAGACCTTGATGACACTATAGTGCTATATGACCTCTGGGACATTGAATCTTGATCAAACTCCGTTGTTCCTGTTTCGAAAACATAGTGATAGCATTACATTAGACCACTCGCTCACAAGCGACTGTAATTCCCTCCGTCGTGCGCACACCGGTGACGTGTGACAGGCAAGTCCATTTGTTCAGAGGTAAGGTAGATATGTCAACAACATGTGCTATCAGCGACAATAGTAGATTCAATTGCATAGTGTCTCCACAGCAGTGTTGCCACTATTTAAGTTCCACCCTACGTACAAGGGGATATTACAATTAGAAATTTTCTACTGAATACAACTCTTTCTTTATTAATCAGTCTTACAGTTTATTCTTTAAGGTATTTAAATTAGTTGTCTTAAAACCAGATGACAATCTGTTGCAAAAAAATGTTCCTACTGTATGTGGACTGTGCTCTGCAACCTTTTTATTATTTGTAATTCAGTTAAAGTTTTGCCTTCACTTGTGTGTTATAGGTAAGTACAATACTATTCATTTAAACATAATTGCCTCCAGGATGTACATAGAGTAGATCTTTAATATGAATTACCCCACTTCATAGAAACAAATTATCAAAAATTTGACTGCATACTATCAAAAACAGAAATGAAATTGTGACAATTTAGGAAAGTGAAATTAACTGTACTTAGCCTGTGGACTAGAACAATGAAAAATATATAGATGAAATGGGAGATACGATACTGCGTGAAGAGTTTGACAGAGCACTGAAAGACCTGAGTCGAAACAAGGCCCCCGGAGTAGACAACATTCCATTGGAACTACTGACGGCCTTGGGAGAGCCAGTCCTGACAAAACTCTACCATCTGGTGAGCAAGATGTACGAAACAGGCGAAATACCCTCAGACTTCAAGAAGAATATAATAATTCCAATCCCAAAGAAAGCAGTTGTTGACAAATGTAAAAATTACCGAACAATCAGTTTAAGAAGCCACAGCTGCAAAATACTGACATGAATTCTTTACAGACGAATGGAAAAACTAGTAGAAGCCGACCTCGGGGAAGATCAGTTTGGATTCCGTAGAAATACTGGAACACGTGAGGCAATACTGACCTTACGACTTATCTTAGAAGAAAGCTTAAGGAAAGGCAAACCTACGTTTCTAGCATTTGTAGACTTAGAGAAAGCTTTTGACAATGTTGACTGGAATACTCTCTTTCAAATTCTAAAGGTGGCAGGGGTAAAATACAGGGAGCAAAAGGCTATTTACAATTTGTACAGAAACCAGATGGCAGTTATAAGAGTCGAGGGGCATGAAAAGGAAGCAGTGGTTGGGAAGGGAGTGAGACAGGGTTGTAGCCTATCCCCGATGTTATTCAATCTGTATATTGAGCAAGCAGTAAAGGAAACAAAAGAAAAATTTGGAGTAGGAATTAAAATCCATGGAGAAGAAATAAAAACTTTGAGGTTCGCCGATGACATTGTAATTCTGTCAGAGACAGCAAAGGACTTGGAAAAGCAGTTGAACGGAATGGATGGTGTCTTGAAGGGAGGATATAAGATGAACATCAACAAAAGCAAAACAAGGATAATGGAATGTAGTCGAATTACGTCGGGTGATGTTGAGGGTATTAGATTAGGAAATGAGACGCTTAAAGTAGTAAAGGAGTTTTGCTATTTGGGGAGCAAAATAACTGATGATGGTCGAAGTAGAGAGGATATAAAATGTAGACTGGCAATGGCAAGGAAAGCGTTTCTGACGAAGAGAAATTTGTTAACATCGAGTATAGATTTAAGTGTCAGGAAGTCATTTCTGAAAGTATTTGTATGGAGTGTAGCCATGTATGGAAGTGAAACATGGACGGTAAATAGTTTGGACAAGAAGAGAATAGAAGCTTTTGAAATGTGGTGCTACAGAAGAATGCTGAAGATTAGATGGGTAGATCACGTAACTAATGAGGAGGTATTGAATAGGATTGGGGAGAAGAGAAGTTTGTGGCACAACTTGACCAGAAGAAGGGATCGGTTGATAGGACATGTTCTGAGGCATCAAGGGATCACCAATTTAGTATTGGAGGGCAGCGTGGAGGGTAAAAATCGTAGGGGGAGACCAAGAGATGAATACACTAAGCAGATTCAGAAGGATGTAGGTTGCAGTAGGTACTGGGAGATGAAGAAGCTTGCACAGGATAGAGTAGCATGGAGAGCTGCATCAAACCAGTCTCAGGACTGAAGACCACAACAACAACAATATATATATGACCTCAAAAAATGGTAAATGCTCACTTTTTATGAATAGCAATGTTAAAGGTTGGTACAAATTGTGACTATCAAATAATATATCTTAATCCAAATAGTAGAATGAACTTATTCTAGAAGATTGAAAACAACAGTTTGGGTAAAAAATTTGAGTAGTGCTATGGAAAGGAGGAGGAGGTTAGTGTTTAACGTCCCATCGACAACGAGGTCATTAGAGACGGAGCACAAGCTCAGATTAGGGATGGACAGGGAAGGAAATCGGCCATACCCTTTCAAAGGTACTGTTCCAGCATTTGCCTGAAGCGATTTAGGGAAATCACGGAAAACCTAAATCAGGATAGCTGGACACAGATTTGAACCCGTCTTCCCGAAGGCGAGTCCAGTGTGCTAACTACTGCGCCACCTTGCTCAGTGCTATGGAAGAAGCACATTGAAAGAGAAATATGTTTCATGATTAGCAGTAAAAACAAGTGGTGCAAAATCAGCAAGGAACAGTCTTTTGTGGAAGATATACACTTATAAAAGATTCGGACACAGTGTGATCAATATTTGTTGTTGATATAAAACAGGTCACTGGTTCTTGTGAAAATTTGCAAAACATAGCAAATATGAAAAGATATAAATGTAGAATGGATAAGACAAAGAACCATACCTGCTTCCATGGGAACAGTCCAGTCTGACCCAAAAATTTTTATACAGATGAATACGCCGAAAGAAACACAATGTCAAAATTTTAGCTGCTAAGACACACTGCAAGCATAATTGGCAACTGCCTTTGCAGTATTGTTAAGTTTTAACAGTGAAGACAAAACTGAATTAATGCCCTTTGTGGTGTTTTTTTTTTTTTTAAATGCTCACTAATATCATTCTTTGCATAGACTTCAGAGCTTCACAGTAATGAGCAATCCAATTAATGTTTTCAACCATGCAAAGATGAAACATGAAGAATGCGGTATGCAGTTTAAATCACCTACTTCATCTGAAGACCTACCTGTATGTGTTATTTATTAGTTAATTTCTTTGGCATTCATTCTAATGATTGTTGTGCTAATTAAAGTCCAGAAGAAAAATTTAGTACCTTCCCAGCCCAAAGAAAATGTGTACAACATTAGCTTTCAGTGACAAAGTAAAGGCTATAAATATTTTGGTTAAACAAAAGAGGCATAAAACACTTAAAGTTAAGCAGTGTGTGAAGCCATTTCATTTTGTAAGGTATGCTCAGTGAGTGTACCGATTTTTATTAAATAACTGAAATAGTGGTTAGTTACCTCTGTGTGCTCTACGAAAGTATCCTCATCATCGCTGTTACTGTACTCTGAGCTCCATGCAGCTTCTTCTTCAGGATTTTCAGTCACTACATGAGGACGTTTATTTTGAGATTCTTCAAACGTTAGACCTCCATTTTTTGGAAGACATGAATGGCTATCCCATGATGTTGTCTGGTGTAATGGCCTGTTTGTAAAGATAAATAGTTAGAAACAGTTGGAAAAAGATACCAGACACAGTCAGAAAAGATCTGAAACAAATGAAAATCCCAGTATGGTAACAGATGATTTATGTTTCTGTGGTTTGATGTGAAGGAAATAGAAAGAAATTTACATTTAGTTTTCCATGCAATTAACATACAAAGATAAATAAGAATCCATTAAAAATCAAGAAGGATTGCACTTGAAACCAAATGATAATGTTGTGTATTTAATATTCAATGCATTAAAACAATGACTTTTACAATTATGCTGATAGTTTATGACATAATAATTTTCATCAAACACAAAATTAGAGAAAAGTAGAATAGTTATTTTGATCCATACTATACATTTACATTTAAAAAATACTCATGCCAAACTAAACACTGGTTTCAGGTGCAGCTGCCTTCCCACTTCACTTTTTCCCCTCAATTTCACTGAATTGCAAACATGTACATTTTGATGGTCATTTTTGCAGCAGCTTGTGTTATCCACTTCAAGCATGCTGCAGACAGTAAATTTTCATCACCAGACAGATTTTGCTTGTACTGGAAAAGCATATTTAGTAGTTATAGAGTAAACATTGTAATGTTTTTTTGCCAACAAAAGCAAAACATATCTGGTGAAAAAAAATCAATTTTAATTATACTTGATATAGGGAAAATTAAACTAAACTTATAAACAATTTGAATAAACATTAGTGAATGATGTTTTGTGCAATAAAGAAGTATCACTAAAATGTGTTTACTTTTAACATTATGCTGTACCATTCACACATTTTGGAGTGAATATCACAGCAATAGATGCAAGCTAATAAAAATAATATATTTAAATAATTAGAAGCCAACTACATACTACATGTCAGAGGTTATAATTTCAAGATGTTACAGCATACTAATATTGATCCTACTAGAAGGAACTTCAAGTATCTAATATTAAAATTTCTAACATGAAGAGAGTACTTACGACCCTCACAGAAATCAAAACAAGCAGCTTAGAGATCATTTTTACAAACTGGAAAGTTATGTCAATGAGAATTTGTTGATACTACTAAACATTATTTGTTGCTGCAACCTCAAATATTTTCTAAATTAAGTCATTGTTTTCTTCAAGAATGTAACAGTTTTTACACAAATTTTCAAATTTGTGTTCACAATTGCCAAACCCTCCACAGAATTACTCTTAAAGCAGCTATCTCCAGTGTTAAAAACTATGCTGTAATTAGTAATTATGAAATTTTATAGAACTACTTTATACCTGTGAATAATTTTGCTTCCACCTGCCATAGAGTACTGCCTGATCTTTTCGCCCTTCAGTTCTGCTAACTGATCAAGTAGGACACTTTTTATCTTGCTCACCCATACTTCCTTCTGTTCTAAGGTTAAAGCTTGAATGGTGTGAACTTCCTGCCGCCCCTGCAGCCAAACTTCAAATTTACGACCATCACCTTTCACAGACTCTGTTAACCCTATCTGAGACATCTGAAAGACATACAAACATACATAATTTTTGTGTAAAATAAACTACTGAAAACCAGTCATTCACTGTGCTCTATAGTGCCCACCATGATGAAGAACCTTCAGGGATGTGGGATGAATCAAGATGTACATTAAAAAAAGTGTAACAGCTATTAGAAATAGCATTAATAATTAACTGTTATTAAACTACTATAAATCATTTGTTCTTATCAAGCTGAATTTAACATATTAAAGTTAGCAAGAAACACACTACTTCAAAAGTTGCTGTTATATTAAATAGCTGATGTTCATCTCTTACTGCTAATTTAATATCCGAAACCATATTTATATTGTCCATAGAACAAAAGTTATCTATGCATAAAGGCCTTTCTACAAAGATCACTGCTGTTTGGTCTGCAGCTAGCAGATTCTTGAATCTAAATAGTTATTTTGTAAAAGTGGCTAATAAGGTACGTTTTCATTTCTCTTCCACTCTAAATCCTACGCAGGAAGGCTAAAAAACAAGGAAATTATTTTTGTGACTTTTGTTGTGGATATATGAATCTTAATTCCACCAAAATATTTTTTTAAAATAATTATTATTAGCAACAAATACCACTAAGGAGCAAATGAATTGTGATATGAGTGTAGGAATTTATAAGTTTAACTATGCCTGGGCCTACCTGGGGATTCAACTGCTAACTAATTACAATGATTGTTTTGGCTGTCTCAGCCTCAGTCAGTGAAGAAGATTCTACTATACAAAATAATAAATAGTGCATTTTTGTTACATTTATTGTACAACTAATATCATAAATAAAAAATCCTCATTCCAATAATCTATTACCCAATTGCTAAACAATATGCCCCCCCCCCTCCCCCCCATGAACCATGGACCTTGCCGTTGGTGGGGAGGCTTGCGTGCCTCAGCGATACAGATGGCCGTAACGTAGGTGCAACCACAACGGAGGGGTATCTGTTGAGAGGCCAGACAAATGTGTGGTTCCTGAAGAGGAGCAGCAGCCTTTTCAGTAGTTGCAAGGGCAACAGTCTGGATGATTGACTGATCTGGCCTAGTAACACTAACCAAAACGGCCTTGCTGTGCTGGTACTGCGAATGGCTGAAAGCAAGGGGAAACTACAGCCGTAATTTTTCCCGAGGGCATGCAGCTTTACTGTATGGTTAAATGATGATGGCATCCTCTTGGGTAAAATATTCTGGAGGTAAAATAGTCCCCCATTCGGATCTCCGGGCGGGGACTACTCAAGAGGATGTCGTTATCAGGAGAAAGAAAACTGGCGTTCTACGGATCGGAGCGTGGAATGTCAGATCCCTTAATCGGGCAGGTAGGTTAGAAAATTTAAAAAGGGAAATGGATAGGTTAAAGTTAGATATAGTAGGATTAGTGAAGTTCGGTGGCAGGAGGACCAAGACTTTTGGTCAGGTGAATACAGGGTTATAAATACAAAATCAAGTAGGGGTAATGCAGAAGTAGGTTTAATAATGAATAAAAAATAGGAGTGCGGGTAAGCTACTACAAACAGCATAGTGAACGCATTATTGTGGCCAAGATAGACACGAAGCCCATGCCTACTACAGTAGTACAAGTTTATATGCCAACTAGCTCTGCAGGTGATGAAGAAATTGATGAAATGTATGATGAGATAAAAGAAATTATTCAGGTAGTGAAGGGAGACGAAAATTTAATAGTCATGGGTGACTGGAATTCAAGAGTAGGAAAAGGGAGAGAAGGGAACATAGTGGGTGAATATGGATTGGGAGAGAGAAATGAAAGAGGAAGCCGTCTGGTACAATTTTGCACAGAGCATAACTTAATCATAGCTAACACTTGGTTCAAGAATCATAAAAGAAGGTTGTATACATGGAATAATCCTGGAGATACTAGATGGTATCAGATAGATTATATAATGGTAAGACAGAGATTTAGGAACCAAATTTTTAATTGTAAGACATTTCCAGGGGCAGATGTGGACTCTGACCACAATCTATTGGTTATGAACTGTAGATTAAAACTGAAGAAACTGCAAAAAGGTGGAAATTTAAGGAGATGGGACCTGAATAAACTGACTAAACCAGAGGTTGTACAGGGTTTCAGGGAGAGCATAAGGGAACAATTGACAGGAATGGGGGAAAGAAATACGGTAGAAGAAGAATGGGGAGCTCTGAGGGATGAAGTAGTGAAGGCAACACAGGATCAAGTCGGTAAAAAGACGAGGGCTAGTAGAAATCCTTGGGTAACAGAAGAAATATTGAATTTAATTGATGAAAAGCGAAAAATATAAAAACGCAGTAAATGAAGCCAGCAAAAAGGAATACAAACGTCTGAAAAATGAGTTCGACAGGAAGTGCAAAATGGCTAAGCAGGGATGGCTAGAGGACAAATGTAAGGATGTAGAGGCTTATCTCACTAGGGCTAAGATACATACTGCCTACAGGAACATTAAAGAGACCTTTGGAGAAAAGAGAGCCACTTGTATGAATATCGAGAGCTCAGATGGAAATCCAGTTCTAAGCAAAGAAGGGAAAGCAAAAAGGTGAAAGGAGTATATAGAGGGTCTATACAAGGGCGAGGTACTTGAGGACAATATTATGGAAATGGAAGAGGATGTAGATGAAGATGAAATGGGAGATATGAGTCTGCGTGAAGAGTTTGAGAGAGCACTGAAAGACCTGAGTCGAAACAAGGTCCCCGGAGTAGACACATTCCATTAGAACTACTGACAGCCTTGGGAGAGCCAGTCCTGACAAAACTCTACCACCTGCTGAGCAAGATGTATGAGACAGGCAAAATACCGTCAGACCTCAAGAAGAATATAATAATTCCAATACCAAAGAAAGCAGGTGTTGACAGATGTGAAAATTACCGGACTATCAGTTTAATAAGTCACAGCTGCAAAATACTAACGCAAATTCTTTACAGACGAATGGAAAAAATGGTAGAAGCCGACCTCGGGGAAGATCAGTTCGGATTCCGTACAAATATTGGAACACCAGAGGCAATACTGACCCTAAGACTTATCTTAGAAGCTAGATTAAGGAAAGACAAACCTACGTTTCTAGCATTTGTAGACTTAGAGAAAGCTTTTGACAATGTTGACTGGAATACTCTCTTTCAAATTCTAAAGGTGGCAGGGGTAAAATACAGGGAGTGAAAGGCTATTTACAATTTGTACAGAAACCAGATGGCAGTTATAAGAGTTGAGGGACATGAAAGGGAAGCAGTGGTTGGGAAGGGAGTGAGACAGGGTTGTAGCCTCTCCCCGATGTTATTCAATCTGTATATTGAGCAAGCAGTAAAGGAAACAAAAGAAAAATTTGGAGTAGGTATTGTAATTCTGTCAGAGACAGCAAAGGACTTGGAAGAGCAGTTGAACGGAATGGACAGTGTCTTGAAAGGAGGATATAAGATGAACATCAACAAAAGCTAAACAAGGTTAATGGAATGTAGTCGAATTAAGTCAGGTGATGCTGAGGGAATTAGATTAGGAAATGAGACGCTTAAAGTAGTAAAGGAGTTTTGCTATTTGGGGAGCAAAATAACTGATGATGGTCGAAGTAGAGAGGATATAAAATGTAGACTGGCAATGGCATGGAAAGCGTTTCTGAAGAAGAGAAATTTGTTAACATCGAGTATAGATTTAAATGTCAGGAAGTCGTTTCTGAAAGTATTTGTATGGAGTGTTGCCACGTATGGAAGTGAAACGTGGACGATAGCTAGTTTGGACAAGAAGAGAATAGAAGCTTTCGAAATGTGGTGCTACAGAAGAATGCTGAAGATTAGATGGGTAGATCACATAACTAATGAGGAGGTATTGAATAGAATTGGGGAGAAGAGAAGTTTGTGGCACAACTTGACAAGAAGAAGGGACCGGTTGGTAGGACATGTTCTGAGGCATCAAGGGATCACAAATTTAGCATTGGAGGGCAGCGTGGAGGGTAAAAATCATAGAGGGAGACCAAGAGATGAATACACTAAGCAGATTCAGAAGGATGTAGGTTGCGGTAAGTACTGGGAGATGAAGAAGCTTGCACAGGATAGAGTAGCATGGAGAGCTGCATTAAACCAGTCTCAGGACTTAAGACCACAACAACAACAACAACAATGCAGATTTAGAACAATACTCACCAGAATGATCATGGAAAGTACGAAAATGAAACACATCAATTTATGCAAGAAGTTTACCACCACCATCAGATGAAGCACTTACTATTGCTTTCTGGCTAGAGACAGCAGTCATGTTTGTGTGATGTGTGTTTGCTTGTGTGATGTGTTCTTACTGAAGAAGGCTTAGCTTTGGCTGAAATGTCAATGTGTTAAGGTCTTTTCATTGTGCCTATCTTCAACTCAGTGTGTCACCTATACGGTAAGTAGTGATCTATCCTTTTAATACTATTGTTGATATTCCAACCTGGACTTACAATCACTTTCACACTTAATTTACTGAAGATTTTTTGCCTGACAACAAACCAAAGAAGCTGTATCACTATGACTTTAACGGGCTTAAAGGTACACCAGAGATCTGCCAAGAGACCGTTTCCACACAGGCATAACCACTTGCACAATGCCTTTCAGTTCCTAGCAACAGCCTCCAAATGGCGTTCACAGATTCAGGCAATTTTCTGCTTCCGTGCCATGTCTATATGCATGTCACACTCACCTCATCCACTGACAGTATGAAGAGCCATCAAAGAAAGGGCTGTCAACTGTGACTACATTGCTTTTGCCTTGTACTGGTGAACATGGAAATTCTTTTGCTAACAGGCATAAAGTGCGATGCACCGCGGACTCTCTGATAGTTACAATGCAGCCATCAGACAGTTCAGTCCAGTGCCTGCAGCCAGCTTAGTACAGTTCTCTGAGGACTATCTCCTGACTTAGCAGTTGCTATTTATGGAGTCATATGACAATCAAGAGTGTCTGCAATATTACTATCAGTTACAGTTATGACGTCAGAGACTGCCACGAAACTGTAAAGTTTTTTAGAGTTCAGTGTATCAGGTTTAAGACATCGAGTGTCATGCACAAAACTGTACCGAAGTTAACTTCCATTCTGTATCACACTCTTAATACATGTAATTTGTTATTTCTTACTGTATCACTATATTTCTGTTATAGTGCTGTGGTTTCAAACAAGTATTAAATTAGGAAGTGTGCAATCGACCATCTTCATGGAACTATGACAGGGAAACACTTTTCTGCTATTGTGGATGTTTCACTTGAATTAATAAAAGAAGTCAGTTACTACATTCACAATATTTTGGCTGCCAAGAAAAACTTTGAAGGCTATTCTCACTTTTTCACCAAGTCTCAACATTTCAGCAACAAGAAAAACTGGAAATTGTTTATGCAAATTTCATAAGTGCAAAACCACAGCATTGTCATCAATGTTGGGTAGTAAATAGAAAGGACAATACAGGAGAGAGGGACAATTTTTTTTGTTTTACTTACCTCAGAATGCATGATTCTTTGCTTTGATTTTTGTGGAAATGCTATGTAGCTTTATTCCGCAGTTGTTCCATTCCAGGATTGCCAATCCACTTGCTTTTCAGGAAGATTTTGTGAAATTTGTAAACACTTCTGAGCATATTTTTCAGACATGGCCCAACCGGAATTTCTGCTACACAGTTCTCAGCTTATTGCAATTGTTGTTGTGGTCTTCAGTCCTGAGACTGGTTTGATGCAGCTCTCCATGCTACTCTATCCTGTGCAAGCTTCTTCATCTCCCAGTACCTACTGCAACCTACATCCTTCTGAATCTGCTTAGTGTATTCATCTCTTGGTCTCCCCCTACGATTTTTACCCTCCACGCTGCCCTCCAATATTAAATTGGTGATCCCTTGATGCCTCAGAACATGTCCTACCAACCGATCCCTTCTGGTCAAGTTGTGCCACAAACTTCTCTTCTCCCCAATCCTATTCAATACTTCCTCATTAGTTATGTGATCTACCCATCTAATCTTCAGCATTCTTCTGTAGCACCACATTTCGAAAGCTTCTATTCTCTTCTAGTCCAAACTATTTACCGTCCATGTTTCACTTCCATACATGGCTACACTCCATACAAATACTTTCAGAAATGACTTCCTGACACTTAAATCTATACTCGATGTTAACAAATTTCTCTTCTTCAGAAACGCTTTCCTTGCCATTGCCAGTCTACATTTTATATCCTCTCTACTTCGACCATCATCAGTTATTTTGCTCCCCAAATAGCAAAACTCCTTTACTACTTTAAGTGTCTCATTTCCTAATCTAATTCCCTCAGCATCACCCGACTTAATTCGACTACATTCCATTATCCTCGTTTTGCTTTTCTTGATGTTCATCTTATATCCTCCTTTCAAGACACTGTCCATTCCGTACAACTGCTCTTCCAGGTCCTTTGCTGTCTCTGACAGAATTACAATGTCATCGGCAAACCTCAAGGTTTTTATTTCTTCTCCATGGATTTTAATACCTACTCCGAATTTTTCTTTTGTTTCCTTTACTGCTTGCTCAATATACAGATTGAATAACATCGGGGAGAGGCTACAACCCTGTCTCACTCCCTTCCCAACCACTGCTTCTCTTTCATGTCCCTCGACTCTTATAACTGCCATCTGGTTTCTGTACAAATTGTAAATAGCCTTTTGCTCCCTGTATTTTACCCCTGCCACCTTTAGAATTTGAAAGAGAGTATTCCAGTCAACATTGTCAAAAGCTTTTAAGTCTACAAATGCTAGAAACGTAGGTTTGCCTTTCCTTAAGCTTTCTTCTAAGATAAGTCGTAAGGTCAGTATTGCCTCACGTGTTCCAGTATTTATACGGAATCCAAACTGATCTTTCCCGAGGTCGGCTTCTACTAGTTTTTCCATTCGTCTGTAAAGAATTTGTGTTAGTATTTTGCAGCTGTGGCTTATTAAACTGATTGTTCGGTAATTTTCACATCTGTCAACACCTGCTTTCTTTGGGATTGGAATTATTATATTCTTCTTGAAGTCTGAGGGTATTTCTCCTGTTTCATACATCTTGCTCACCAGATGGTAGAGTTTTGTCAGGACTGGCTCTCCCAAGGCCGTCAGTAGTTCCAATGGAATGTTGTCTACTCCGGGGGCCTTGTTTCGACTCCGGTCTTTCAGTGCTCTGTCAAACTCTTCACGCAGTATCGTATCTCCCATTTCATCTTCATCTACATCCTCTTCCATTTCCATAATATTGTCCTCAAGTACATCGCCCTTGTATAGACCCTCTATATACTCCTTCCACCTTTCTGCTTTCCCTTCTTTGCTTAGAACTGGGTTTCCATCTGAGCTCTTGATGTTCATACAAGTGGTTCTCTTATCTCCAAAGGTCACTTTAATTTTCCTGTAGGCAGTATCTATCTTAGCCCTAGTGAGATAAGCCTCTACATCCTTACATTTGTCCTCTAGCCATCCCTGCTTAGCCATTTTGCACTTCCTGTTGATCTCATTTTTGAGACGTTTGTATTCCTTTTTGCCTGCTTCATTATCTGCATTTTTATATTTTCTCCTTTCATCAATTAAATTCAATATTTCTTCTGTTACCCAAGGATTTCTAAGAGCCCTGGTCTTTTTACCTACTTGATCCTCTGCTGCCTTCACTACTTCATCCCTCAAAGCTACCCATTCTTCTTCTACTGTATTTCTTTCCCCAATTCCTGTCAATTGTTCCCTTATGCTCTCCCTAAAACTCTGTACAACCTCTGGTTCTTTCAGTTTATCCAGGTCCCATCTCCTTAAATTCCCACCTTTTTGCAGTTTCTTCAGTTTTAATCTACAGGTCATAACCAATAGATTGTGGTCAGAGTCCACATCTGCCCCTGGAAATGTCTTACAATTTAAAACCTGGTTCCTAAATCGCTGTCTTACCATTATATAATCTATCTGATACCTTTTAGTATCTCCAGGATTCTTAAACCAAGTGTTAGCTATAATTAAGTTGTGCTCTGTGCAAAATTCTACCAGGCGGCTTCCTCTTTCATTTCTTAGCCCCAATCCATATTCACCTACTACGTTTCCTTCTCTCCCTTTTCCTACACTCGAATTCCAGTCACCCATGACTATTAAATTTTCATCTCCCTTCACTATCTGAATAATTTCTTTTATATCATCATACATTTCTTCAATTTCTTCGTCATCTGCAGAGCTAGTTGGCATATAAACTTGTACTACTGTAGTAGGCGTGGGCTTCCTGTCTATCTTGGCCACAATAATGCGTTCACTATGCTGTTTGTAGTAGCTTACCAGCATTCCTATTTTCCTATTCATTATTAAACCTACTCCTGCATTACCCCTATTTGACTTTGTGTTTATAACCCTGTAGTCACCTGACCAGAAGTCTTCTTCCTCCCGCCACCGAACTTCACTAATTCCCACTATTAGTAACTTTAACCTATCCATTTCCCTTTTTAAATTTTCTAACTTACCTGCCCGATTAAGGGATCTGACATTCCACGCTCCGATCCATAGGACGCCAGTTTTCTTTCTCCTGATAACGACATCCTCTTGAGTAGTCCCCGCCCGGAGATCCGAATGGGGGACTATTTTACCTCCGGAATATTTTACCCAAGAGGACGCCATCACCATTTAATCATACAGTAAAGCTGCATGCCCTCGGGAAAAATTACGGCCGTAGTTTCCCCTTGCTTTCAGCCGTTCGCAGTACCAGCATAGCAATGCCGTTTTGGTTATTGTTACAAGGCCAGATCAGTCAATCATCCAGACTGTTGCCCTTGCAACTACTGAAAAGGCTGCTGCCCCTCTTCAAGGACCACACGTTTGTCTGGCCTCTCAACAGATACCCCTCCGTTGTGGTTGTACCTACGGTACGGCCATCTGTATCGCTGAGGCACGCAAGCCTCCCCACCAACGGCAAGGTCCATGGTTCATGCATTGCAATAACAGTCTGCAACCCATGAGCTCATACTGATGGACACTTGGCCCAACTTGAAGAATCAAGAACTACAGCCAACAACAATTACTGCAATTAAAGATGCCACACCCACGCTTTTCAACATTCAATCGAAAAATGGACTCCTGGAACAATTATGTCCAGCAACTGGAGAAACATTACCTTGTGCATCAAATATCACACGACATGGAATGAAAATCATTTTTATCAGCACATGCATAACCAACTGTATTTCAGCTTCTTCAGAAACTGTAACCTACTTGTGAACTAATGATCTCCCGTTTTCTGACACTAAAGAAATGTTTACGAAATATTTTAACTCGCAAGTTCATGTTGCTGCTGGCAGACACAGATTTGTTTCAAAGTTTAAAGAAGTCAAATCAAAGCTATAAACAGTGGAGATTCTGGAAACATCCCCCAGGCTGTGGCTAAGCCATGTCTCCGCAATATCCTTTCTTTCAGGAGTGCTAGTTCTGCAAGGTTCGCAGGAGAGCTTCTGTAAAGTTTGGAAGGTAGGAGACGAGGTACTGGCAGAAGTAAAGCTGTGAGTACCGGGCGTGAGTCGTGCTTCGGTAGCTCAGTTGGTAGAGCACTTGCCCGCGAAAGGCAAAGGTCCCGAGTTCGTGTCTCGGTCGGGCACACAGTTTTAATCTGCCAGGAAGTTTCATATCAGCGCACACTCCGCTGCAGAGTGAAAATCTCATTCTAGTAATTTATTTGTCCAAATACAGAACATAACTGCTTGATATCCTTGGAAGCTGGAAAGTGTTCAATTGCGTCAGTGTGTTGCAATGCTGGCTTGATGCTGTATGCAGGCAGTATGTGTTCTTCTAAGTTCTGTACTTCACATTGACAAAATATACACTTGCCTTCATTGTACTTCAAATTCACTGCCTGTAGAATTTTGAAAACTAATTTCAAATTCCTTAAGGACTTCTTTGGACTTGTGCCTGAGTTAATAATACCATCAAGGTAGTTCACAGAATTCGGAGCTTTCTGAATTAAATGTTCTAAATACCACTGGAATGAACTTGGCGCACTGGATATGCAGAAGAGTAACCTTTTATAATGGTAGAGACCAAATGCAGTATTTATCACCATAGTTCTTCAACCTCCAGCTTTTCAAAGTACACACCACTAGCTAGTTTTGACATTGATCCTTTCAGCGTGGGAATAGGTTATGACTCAATTATAGACTGAGAATTAACTACTACTCTGAAATCTCCACAGATGCAAAGTGGGCCACTCGGCTTCTGACAACTAAGATTGCTGTTGCCTGTTGGCTAGTGTTTATGGCTTTGATAATCTCTCTTCAAGGTGGTCAAGTTCCTGCTTTGAATTTACAGCTAAAAATTTAGCCTGTTTTGTAAGTTGCTATACGTCAACCTATGCTGAAAATTGTCCTTTTACTGGTATCTCCTGATTGCTTTAACTGAACAGCAAACTGTGAAAGTCTGTCAGCTTTGGAGTGGAATGACTGAAACTGACAACCATGTGTCAATTTGAAAAGTTACAGTTTGAAGAGTAACAGTTAATGACTTTTTATTGCCAGCAAAGGTGACATTTATGTGACATTTCACCCATGAAAGTTTCTGAACTTGCATGTGTTCATTATGAACAGTACTTGACTTTTTACTAACCATTGCCGTATGTTTGAGTGTCTGTTGTTTTTGTGTTTCAGTTCTGCTTCTTTTAGCACACATCAACCCTATGTCTCTTTTTTTTTTTTTTTTTTTACAGTAATTGCAACAGGCATTGTGATTGAAATTATTGTCTCTCTTGTGGTTTATGCCACAGTGTGAACAAGACTGTAATTTACAATTTCTAAACTTGTTTACTGACTGTTTTGTTCAAGTAGTGTCCATGCCCTGTGTTTCCTGGAAACATCCCCCAGGCTGTGGCTAAGCCATGTCTCCGCAATATCCTTTCTTTCAGGAGTGCTAGTTCTGCAAGGTTCGCAGGAGAGCTTCTGTAAAGTTTGGAAGGTAGGAGACGAGGTACTGGCAGAAGTAAAGCTGTGAGTACCGGGCGTGAGTCATGCTTCGGTAGCTCAGTTGGTAGAGCACTTGCCCGCGAAAGGCAAAGGTCCCGAGTTCGAGTCTCGGTCGGGCACACAGTTTTAATCTGCCAGGAAGTTTCAAATAAATTACTATTGGAAATTTCTCCCTCATGTAGCTTCCATCAGTGGACCACTGCACAAGTTGTTACATTATGGCACCAAATGGACTGGATGAGTGAATGCCAATGCGCATTTAACACATTAAACTATTTGATTGACGATCCAAGCAAAATGCTCACACTGTGGATGTCTTAGCCTATGGCATTAGCACTGTTCTGTCACACTGACATCATGGTTTCGAAAGTCCAATTGCATTCACTTTGAGGACTCTGAAAACGGCATAAAGAAATTAACATCAGATCATAAAAGAGGCTCCCATGATTATATTTCCAGCCCAGAAATTTCTTTATTACATTTAGGGATGTGCATTTGTGTACAAAGACCACAAACCTTCAATGGCTATATTAGATCAAACAATGATGTTCCTATGCAAACTGCTCAATGTATGTATTGCTGGGTGCTGCTTCTGTTGAATTGCAATGATGAAATTATTTTCAGGTCCACAGCACAACATGCAAACACAGATTGGCTTTTGTGTCTGCCAACAGGACAAGACAAAAAGTTTGAGTCTTCAGCTGATGTTTGTTTTCCAATGGATAGCAGCTGTCAACACCCAATGGAAACTTTCCCAGGGAAACTCAAATTTAACGACAAACTTGTATCTACAGACCCTGTTTTGCCTAACATGAAGCACTGTATTCAAACGACTGGCCTAATGATAAGAAGTTACATAATCAACTAGAGATTGTATCTTACTGGAATGTGAGGCTTGTACTTACAATGTACAACAGTGTCATTTTGGTTCATTCAGGAATCAGGCAAGGCAAGACAAGAGTAGTTATTCCTACAGTTAATAGTTTTACGGTACTACAGATGCTACATCAATGCCATTAGGGCATAGTTCATATCTACTGCACTGTCAGAGAGCAGATGGAAGAATACTGACACTGACATTGAAACTATTTTGGCTAAATAGCATTTTTGTCAAAAATACCAGTCAGCTCTGCCTCGACTGTATTCTCCATGGCCACAAGCCTCAGAAACTTTGTCATGTCTGCATATTGACTTTCTCAGAAGCTCCTGGCTCATCCTCATTGATGCTTTCTCCAAATTTCCAATTGTGATACACGTCATTGCTATCTTCCACAAAGACTATTCAGGCTTTATCTACAGCTTTGTCTAAAGTCTTCTCTATTGAAGGACTGCCAAAATCTATTGTCACTGACAATGGCACACAATTTCTTTTTAGGAATTTCAATTATTTTGTAAAACCAACAGCATTTCACACTTCACGACTACACAATTTCATTCTGAGGCCAATGTACTCCCTGAATGATTTGTACAAACTTTCAAGACACACACACAATGAAGCTCTTTCAACAGTACAATAAAGACAATATTTTATTGTCCTTTTTCTCTCAGTACCGAGCCAGTCGACATGATGCACAATCTGGAATGGAGGAACTCCGTGGGAGATCACGTTGAAAATTAGTGTCAAGTTTAAAGCCATTTGTGCATCCACATGCCAAGTCTCAACAACAGTTGAAATAAACTTTTCAACTGAGTTACTCAGTAATCATTTCAGATAAAAGAGTGGAAAAGACACGGGAACCAAGCAGAGTCACAGAATAGCTCAGCAAAAGTTATGTTTAAGATTAAATGTTCAAATGCAATCGAAATACACCATAAAAAAAAAGTCAGGCCATACTGCAGTGACACGCAGTACTCCTATTTTACTTTATACAACCATAAGACCTATATGCATCCAGCCCTCTGACAGACCTCCTGACACAGCCAGCAGCCGCCCCCACCAACACTGGGCCCCATACACATCCAGCCTGTGATGAACCGATGGAAGTGGACATTGTGGCTCCCACATCAAACCAGTCTACAGATATCAACATGGCAAACACTCAACTAGACATCCCCTCACTATGATTTTGTACGGGATTGCCATGGTGCCACGATGGAATGTCAGGGGGACAAACAGACGTGCACCAACCAAATACATATGCTGTCAAGCAAGGAAGCAGAATGCTAATGAAGCCAGCTGGAAACACTTAGCCCTCACCAACATAGTCCTGCAAAAGCATATCAACCAAACCCAAATCTCCTTCAGTACCTTCTCTCCATCTGCAAGATTCTCCTACTACGCAGTTCCATTCTTCTTGGAACCCATAACACACACTGAAAATCTTGGCCTGCAGGAACTTTAGCAACATGCAAGATGCCATCTCAAAAAGCTCTTCATCCTGCTCACTTCCTACTCCTGCCTTGGAGCACCACTGTCCACCACCTCTACAACAACCTCCAAACCTCCCCCACGGCCCCTCATAGTGGACAAACCCTATCTCATAGACCTACTACACATACCCCACCCTCCAAAACTCCCTCCCACCACCACACAGAATCCAGAACCTAAACAGACCCGCAACACAGTCATGAACCTTTCCTCCAGAGGCCTTAGCCCCACAGAAATATCAGTCCTTTCCAAATCATGCAGGACTTGTTAAAGACCTTCTCTCCTTCTCCCGGTGGAAACACTTTTTCGCCACCACCCCTACCAATCAGACTCAACCAAAGCCCAATACTGAACCTTACCTAACTAAGTTCACTCCTCCATCCAACCATGATCCACCACCACTGCCCCAAACCACCCCCTGTTAACTTTACAAAGTTTCTTAACCTCAAACCTTGCCTCACCATCATTCCCCAAATACTTCAACATGCAGATTAACCTTACATCCACAAAAAGAACTGCAGTCCACCAACTAAAAACTAATCCTGACATTATAATCCTACGTGCAGACAAAGGCTCCACCGTTGTTCTGAACTGCAAGGATTACCTGGCAGAAGGACTCCGCCAGCTGTCAGATACTTCCACCAACAAACCTTGCCACAGTGACCCTATTCCAGTAATCTAGCAGGATCTCCAGTCACTAAACAAATCCTTAGGCCCATCTCAGAACCTCTCCCCGGATTCCATTTCTCTACTCACCCCTACCATTCCCCACACTCCTACCTTCTACATGCTTCCTTAAGTCCATAAACCTACTCCTACATTCTACATGCTTCCTAAAGCCCATAAACCTAACCACCCAGGACACCCCATTGTGGCTGGTCACTGTGCCCCCACTGAGAGAATCTCTGCTCTCTTAGACCAACACCTTCAACCTATTACCCGGAACTTACCCTCCTACATAAAAGATACCAACCATTTCCTCCACTGACTCTCCACAGTACCTGCACCTTTACCACACGCTGCCCTGCTCGTCACTACTGATGCCACCTCCCTGTATACTAACAATCCTAATGCCCATGGCCTTACTGCTATTGAACACTACCTTTCCCAACACCCAATGCATTCCAAACCAACAGCCTCCTTCCTAACTATATCCTCACCCACAATGACTTCTCCTTTGAAGGCACTACTTAAAAACAAATCTGAGGTACGTCTATGGGCACCCACATGGCACCATCCTATGCCAACCTATTCATGGGCCATCTAGAGGAATGCTTCCTAATACACAGAATCCTAAACCCGTCACCTGATGACATCTTTGCTATCTGGATCAAAGGTGAAGACACACTATCCACATTCCTCCAGAACCTCAACAACTTCTCTCCCATTTGCTTCACCTGATCCTACTCAACCTAACAAGCCACCTTCCTAGACGCTGACCTCCATGTCGAAGATGGCTACATCAGTACCTCCATCCATATCAAACCTAATAACCACCAGCAATACCTCTGCTTTGACAGCTGCCATACCAAGAAGTCCCTTCCATACAGCCTGCAATGACGAGCAGTCCCTCTCAAAATATACCGAGGGTCTCACTGAAGCCTTCACAGACCGTAATTATCCTCCCAACCTTGTACAAAAACAAATCTCCCGTGTATTTTCTTTCCAGTCTCCCACCACCTCCGAAAGCCCCACCGTCCGGCCACAGAGGAGCATTCTCCTTGTAACTCAGTACCACTCAGGACTGGAGCAACTGAATTACATTCTCCGCCAAGGTTTTGATTACCTCTCATCATGCCCTGAAATGAAAAATGGCCTGCCCACTATCCTTCCACCCCTCCCACAGTGATACTTCGCCGGCCACCAAACCTACACAATATACTCGTCCATCCTTATACAACCCTGGCTCCCAATCCCTTACCTCGTGGCTCATACCCCTGTAATAGACCTAGATGCAAGACCTTTCCCATACACTGTCCCACCATCACCTACTCCAGTCCGGTCACTAACATCACCTATCCCATTAAAGGCAGGGCTACCTGTGAAACCAGTGATGTGGTATACAAGCTAGGCAGCAACCACTGTGCTGCATTCTACGTAGGCATGATGTCCAACAAGCTGTCTGTCCACATGAATGGCCACCGACAAACTGAGGTCAAGAAACAAGTGGACCACCCTGTTGCTGAACAGGCTAGCAAACATTATATCCTCCATTTCAATGACTGCTTCACAGCCTGTGCCATATGGTTCCTTCCCACCAACACCAGCTTTTCTGAATTGTGCAGGTGGGAACTTTCCCTGCAATACATCCTATGTTCCCATAACCATCCTGGCCTCAACCTTTGTTAATCACTGTCCTCACCCATCCAGCCCCTTCCCTGCTCCCATTCCAGCACTACACAGCTGTCATTCCACCACCACACCCAGCCTTTATTTATTTATTTTATTACTTTATTTTTTTCTCTATGTTTCTTTTTATTTATTCCTTTCTATGTCTCTCCTTTTCCACTACTCCCCCACTCCTCCCCACCTCTCCCTCGCCTGTCGCCCAACCTGCAGCACTTCACTGTCCACCATCCCTACCATACTATCCCTCCCCCTCCCTGCCTCAGCCTTTCCCTCACCCAGTCACCACTCCCATTATGCACTGCTGATGTTACTCACAGTGTGGCTTCAGCTGCCAGATGCTGCAGGTGCGTGTGTGAGTGTATGTGCACGTATGCAGGGGGGGGGGGGGGGGGAGGGGGTCTGCTTGCAGTGTGGTTTCAATTGCCTGAGACTGCAGTCGTGTGTGTGAGTTGCATTTGTGAGAGTGTGTGTGTATGCGTATGAGTCTATTGTTGACAAAGGCCATTGGCCAAAAGCTTTAAGTGTGAAAATCTTTTCGTTGTGTCTATCTGCAACTCAGCATCTCCACTATATTGTGAGTAACAGCTTTCCTTCTCATAATATTAAAAATTGTTTAATTAGCAAGCATGTAATCAGTCACCTTCATGGGACTATAGCAGGGAAACACTTTCCTGATACTGAGGATGTTTGGGCTGAATTAGCTAGCATGTAATCAGTCACCTTCATGGGACTATAGCAGGGAAACACTTTCCTGATACTGAGGATGTTTGGGAAGAATTAAAAGTAGTAGCATTCAGTTACTACCGTCACAACAATGACCTTGAATCCCTAATAGGAATGTTACTGTGTTAAATAAGCCAAAGCTAGACAGCAACAATTATTGATGTCCTCAAGCAGCACTAAAGAATATTGATATTTCCTATTGTCATTTACTGCTTGCACTACTAGGTTTTGTAATTCTAGATCCAATGTCATTACACGGCAATGATAAACCTTTCCCGCATAATATTAACTAATGTGTAAGGACAGGGACTAAACAAGGGTTTTTCCATATGGAGCCACTCCTCCTCATCTTTTGTTGTTCTACAACAATTGATATTAACTCATATGCATCTATTGTATGCACAGTGCGACTTAGCGTTTTGGACAGGGGTGTTGCAAGTGATTCCTGCCTTTCACAGGGCAGTCAGCATACAAAACAAACGTGCATCGGAGTTTCAATAAAAACACAGACAACATACTGATGTAATAATCATTTAAATACTTTTATATAACAAAACCACGAATCTTGTTGCTCCAAATTACAAAATACTAGTCTACAACGAACTGTGAACAATACTGTCTGCTAACTAAAGTTGACACCTAGCAGAAGTCAATTTTGGCTGACTTCTGTTGACACTGCCACACAAGACTTCCTCTGGAAAAAGGCACCTAATTATATTTTGCATATGGTAGAAGTATAGTACAAACATTCGTTACCTTCAAATATCGTTTGAAATGATATTCAGCTTTATTCTGGCCTTCTTTGGTAATCTTTTTACAGAAAAGCATAGCCTTCTGATATAAGAAGATGTGTCTCTGCATAGGTTTGAGGCGTAGTTCTCGTAGCCGGTCTTTCTTGCTTTCTGTCCATACAGAGAATGAACCCTGCATTAGTAATTCTCCTTGGTCACTCAAATCCCCCTGCAACAAAAAATAATGACATACAACAGAATCCACAGAACATAACATGTTATATTATTGATACACAGTTTGAACGATACCAGTCTACTGGAGAAGCAGTGCCTTTGGATATAAATACTATTTGCATAATAACCGTGGCCAACTACATTCTTAGATGCAACTACTTCTCTGTTGAACGTATGAACAAAAAATAAATGCACAGCATTGTCACGGGCACAAAACATGAAACCATATTACACCAGTTTTTATTAAATTGTCTTGAGGAATTCTTACAAGCCACTCATAAACCTAAACAACTCACCATGTTCAGTTTCACTTATGACATCTTTACGGTCATGATCCATGTTAAGGGCATCCTGTCATTATTCCAACAGAACCTGAACACCTCTTGCTTCATTTGTTTTATTTGGTCATCCTTTACTCAGTGAGCAACCTTAGTCGATGTTAATCATCTCACTAGTGGCTACATAAGAGCCTTCATTTACATTCAAGCTACCAATTACCCGAAATACCTTTTATTGTGACAACTAGCACCCATTTCAAATTAGCAAGTATTTCCCATTCAGTACAGTCTGGACACTCTCGAGTATCACATCTGGTGTGACAAGCAGCCCCTCTCCCACTATGCTGAAGCTCTACACATCTAGAACAGCACGGGCTATGTGGAGGTTTGTTAGCTTCAAAGCAGGGCTTTGCCCAGAAGGTAAGAAATGTTTTATCTTTACTACATGCCTATCCACTAGTCCACTATTTAGTACCTCCTCTATTTAGTGACTAGTAATCTATAATATATAATCAAAAGTATGGTGTACACCCCCAAGTAAAGAAAAATTGACCATTAGATGTCACAAGTGATGGATCTACCACTATAATAAGGAGGTGGGGAGTATTGTGTTGTCAGTAGAGAAGTAATAATAGCAGAATGGATAGGTCAGGAGAGTTTAGTGGCTTTGAACTTGGACAGCTCATGGGATATCACCTGTGTAACATATCCATCAGTGACATTTCTACCCTTCTAAAGCTGCCCACGTCGACTGTCGGTGATGGAACTGTGAAGTGGAAGCATGACAAAACAATCACAGCTAAAACAAGAATAGGCAGAACTCATGTACCGATGAACAGGGACAATCCAGCACTGTGGAGCATGGTTGTAAAAAACCATATGACATCACCTATCAAATAGTGTCACAAGGTTTTGATTCCTTGAAGTGAAGCCATTCTACCTATCCTAGAATAGTGTAATGTTGCAAGCTTAAAAGGAGGACTTACATAAGACTAAAATCTAAGGATGTGGACCGTGATGTAAGAAGGTTTGGATCAGGCTGGGAAGTGTGCATGGACAGCAGAAGTGGTTTAAGTGACTGCTCACAATAAGCAGGAAACCCAGGTTTGAGTTCTTGTCTGGCACAAATTTTCTTTTGTCACAACTGGACAATATATCTACACCCATTGCATTCATATTCAGTGAATAATTTGGAACAATATTTCATACAGCTGTTGGTCATTATGTCAGAACCTCTGGAATCAGTTAAAATGTTGACTTGGCTCCAGATCTCAGCATACATCATCACTACCTTCTCTGGATGTAGCTCTTGAGGAAGAATGAGCTGCAATTCCTCCACAGACATTTTGACACTCCATTGAAAGTGCCAGCTGTGTTCAAGCCATTATATTCAATACCTTCTCACTTAACATAAAGAATTCCACTACTAGAATGAAAACTTGCTTGGCACATTACTTTAAGCATCCTCATCAATCCAAATTGTCACTCTCAATCAACTGCTAATAAGAATGTCGCTCCACAACTGTTTTACACACTCAAGCTTATGAGAGTTACAGCACTGAAAAGTCATCAGTAATATATCTGTTTTCTGAATTCACTCTACATTCCTAAATGCACTTTCTAACTGAAGTATTAGATCTTCCATAATGCAGGCAACAACTTGACACAACCATAATCCTAAGCTGTACACTAGCAAAACCTTTTGTCTCAGCATAGAGCAGACTTGCTTTCTCAAGTAGATAATGCAACCTGATTTCTCATTTTATAAATGCTGCATTACTGCCAATACCATTCCTTATATACAAAGATAATATGTTGTGCTTAGCAGTAAAAATTTGTTTATTGCTCCTCACACTCTTTTTCCTTGTCACAGTTGTACTTCAGTTTAGGAAAACTGACACTATCAGCACACACTCCACTGCAGAGTGAAAATCTCATTCTGGAAACATCCCCCAGGCTGTGGCTAAGCCATGTCTCCGCAGTATCCTTTCTTTCAGGAGTGCTAGTTCTGCAAGGTTCGCAGAAGAGCTTCTGTAAAGTTTGGAAGGTAGGAGACGAGATACTGGCAGAAGCAAAGCTGTGAGTACCGGGCGTGAATCATGCTTCGGTAGCTCAGATGGTAGAGCACTTGCCCGCGAAAGGCAAAGGTCCCGAGTTCGAGTCTCAGTCGGGCACACAGTTTTAATCTGCCAGGAAGTTTCATATCAGCGCACACTCTGCTGCAGAGTGAAAATCTCATTCTGGAAAACTGACACTGTAATAACAAATGTCATTTACATTTCATCTACTACATCAATAAAAAAGTAACACATTACGTTATATTAATGTTCAGCAGAAATACTTACCCAAAATCCAGTTATTGCAATTTGGTGCATACTGTCATTCACACACTTGAGCACAATCAGCATACCATCAAGTGCTTCCTGAAGTTCTCTACCACATTTGCCATCTTCACTGTAGTGTATTAGGTCCTGTGAAAAAGAGATCAATGGAAAATTACAGGGTGATGAACTTGGTCGTGTTATGTAACAACTATAAGAAACAGATATCCAACGTGTTCTTTTTTTTTTTAACTTATCTTTTCAACAAATGAATCTATCAAAATTTATGGAGTACTCTTTTTAGGACATGTCTAGTCATCATGTCTTTACACAATCGACTTTCTTGTCTGAATTGATTACTCAAGACAAGTGCACCTACTTCAGCACCCCTGATGTTCTATTCCATAACCGAGTCTTGTCTGCTTTGAGTGGTTGTTTTCATTTACAGATGAATGCCAAAATTGCCGGTGTTGTGTGACCTGTCTGCTGTGCAGTTTAGCATCTGAGTGGTGAAAATGAGGGATTATCCTTTTTATGGAAAAATTCAAATACAGTAAAAAAATTGAGGAATAAGCAATGGCAATAGAGTTTGTTAATGACCAAAGCCAAATTCATAGTGGAAGTTCTTGTCAACGGTCACATGGTAAATTCTCTACACTCCTGAGCACTAAAAGAATAAGAAAAGTGTCATCCAAACATTTCAGAACATATGCATGTATTTGCTGAAGAAAATATGTACTTGTAAATATGTCAGACAATATGTAGAACAGAATAAATAGTGCCTTTTTGCTTTATCCTTTGTATCTTGTTTTCTTGCTAAGTGCTAAATAACAACAAAAAAGATTTTTCTCATCCAAGAAATCCGACAGTTTCACTGTTGAAATAATTTTAATTAAAACATATTTAGCTGTTTACATTCTTATTTTTGCATAGTATAGGTTTTTTCCTTTGCGAAATATAAATACTTTTTGCTTTCAGATATTTCGTCTCTCTTGTAAGCTAGTAGAAAAAAAATACAAGGACCTTGTGTAACTTCTAAATGTATCACAAAGATTAATAAACCATAGAAGCACAAAGTTAGTTCTGCAATAGGAGTGAACTCATCCAGAATAGGTTATAACTTCTGATGTTAGCAGATGCCACCAGAGTCCTTGTCTCTGTGCATGTGCAGTGTGCAGCGTACTCGGAAATTTAGAGCTCCACACTCACCATAATCTATAGATCATTCACACCATAGACACTCACGTTGTGGTTGGTTGCCGAATGACACGCAGGCACGAAAGGTGCACACACATCGAGTAGTTGATTTTGACCAGAAAGTAGCATGTGTAAAATGGGCTCCCCACCTATTTGAAGTTCGTCAATGCTAATATTCGAGGACATCACAAAATTCTGAGCGATACTCAAGAATAAAGAGGATTTTTCTTGTATATAACTTCTGTTATAGATGAGATGCTCAATTCCAGTAACTTTACCCACTCTTAAATGCAGATATTTCATTTAATACACAATAGCATATATATAAGAACCACAAATACACTGACTTTAAGTGCAGCTGCTAATATCAATTAAAACCACACAGGATTTATTAGTAAAAGTTTTCATCTTTCATCCCTCAGCATAGACAGTTGCATCAGACACTATCGGCACACTAAAATACTGCTGTATGTTCCAAAAATGCATATCTTTAAAAACAGTGGTGGGTTAGTAGGAAAGTCAGTAGTTAGATTTATTGTGAGGGCTGTAATAGATAGTTTCAGTGGGATGAATGTAGTGGGGAGCACACCAAGGAAGTCACAGAGGCCCTCTCTTGGAACTGCAAGATATGCTGTAGGTAAAGCATGATAGAGGATCGAGGAAAGGATGTCTGGCCCCTTGAACTGCAGTTGAAGGAAGATAGCAAAGAGTTACTGAGGATGAAGGCACACTGTGAGGAGAGTGGCAGTTGGGAAATGACAGCTGATAGGAAGGCTGGGAGGAGGAAGGAATGGTCTGACACTTTTGGTGGAAATGCCAGACACAAGTTCCAGCTGTCAGAGACAAGTGGAGAGGAGACTCAGGCAGGAGAAGAGGTAGGAAATGGGCAGCAATCTCTGCCCATGACTAGGAAACATCGAAGCACTGATAATGTTAGAAAGAAAGAGGATTTAGGGCTTTTATGTACGGATTTACCTAAAGATAATCAGGTAGCAACTGTGGGTGGAGCAGTTGGTGATGTGAACAAGATAACATCCTTACTTGGCAGGACAAATGTGTCCATGGTCAAGTCGTTTCAGTTTTATAATCTTCACTTGGACAGTACTGTACAGTGACTTAATGTGGGGCTGGATAGGTGTCGATGACTACTGATCAGGCACACATTGCACTGGTGCCATCTGTGACTATTGTAAGAAAAGAAATTTCACTATGCATTGCCTCCACTGCAAGAGGGCTGGGAAGGTAAGGTAAGGTAAGGTAAGATTGTTGGAGCTACTCAGTAACAATACAGAGGGTGGGAATGGGTCCACACAAGGTCAACTCCTGTTTTCACATGCAGCACTTCAGCAGTACCAGCTAAGAAAAGTAAATGGGTAACAGCAGCTATTATAAAGTCCTCTGAAACTCTTAGATACCCCAATTCTTTACAAATATAATTCACTAATTCAGAGTGCTTAAATCAGTAGAAAAATTACAAAAAAATATATATACAGGAGGGTCCTGCTTGCTAGGAAAAACCATTTAATGAAAGAATTATGTATAATGCAAAAATAAGAGGGATGTAGCAAGGAACATCCTAAAACAAGGAACCAAAAAAGGCAGGTTAGTACAACAACATACAAATGAAAGATGGGAGTAGGTAAATAGAAAATCCATAAGCAGTAGGACATTTTGTAAATGACTATTTTTCAGGTATTACAGAGAAGCTGCAACAAAGTTTCTCTATGAAAGTGTACCACCAAGAATGAATTATATATCCAGCACAATGATGGTTTATTACACAACAGAGCAAGAAGTAAAGGACACAATACAAACACTAAAAAATAAGAAAAAGCAGCCCTTGATGAGGTAGGCAACTCTGTTCTGAAGGCACGCATAGACATCATACAAACTCAATTAACACACATAATAAACAAATGTATTAGTTCAGGATATTTTTCAGAGTATTTAAAGTATGCACAAGTTGTGCCCCTACTAAAGATATATGATGTCAAAAACACTGGAAACTGCAGGCCAATTTCCCTACTCTCACCATTCTCAAAGACTGACTAATGAGTTGTCTGAATCAACAGAAACATCTTAATACAGTAAAAGTCTGTCTTCTAAGGTAGAAGAAGAATGATGTATTCAAAAAGTAATGTGAATTTTGTAACTTTGCATGTTGTATTGGGCCAATATGTGCAGTTTTGGCATTGTTATTTTGGTAAAAACATCTGTACAGAGTTAGCCATAATAGATAATTTGTCTGTTGTCAGATGTCAAAAAGTTTATGTATTTTTTCATAGTATCTAGGACAGCATAATGATTTGTACTGGAGCAAATGACATTTACAAAAATTTAGTCGCAAACATTTTTAAACAGCTCTCGAGAATTCTATTACTTAAGTTGCAAAAGACAGTCGGTGGACTGGGCTGGTATGAACCATATATAGAAATTGATACTGAAGCAACAGCAGCAATCACTTGAACAGACTGCAGCAGAACCTCAGATCATATCAGCAGCCAAGAGGAAGAGTAGTGCTGCCACTAGTTCATCTACCAGAAGCAGGGATGTGACTGACTGGAGTGAAGATTTCTTTATGAACTATCATGCCCATGCCAGTGCCACCAAAATTGTAAATACAGATGCATTAAGTTCTTTACCTCTTTCATTAAATAAATGACCATCAAAATAGTGTTCAGAGATGTAGTTCAGATACAGAAACACATAGCTCCTAGAGTAATACAGATAGAGGCAAACTACTTACTTTTCTACAAATTAACATTTGTTGCATTAGAAATAAGCTTTTAGAATTAGATCATTTGTGTAACAATCAGCTTGTTGATATTAAAGGCGTATTCATACATTGGTTAACTTGAGATCAAGTAAATATATTTGTTCCCCAAGGGAATGTTGTTGCATACATAATATGTAGAAAACAGAGAAAAAAATGTGGGGCTGGAATTTGTGTCAAAGTAGGACCAGAAATGATTTATCTACATATTGCTCAGTATTGGACAGGGAGTTTAGTTGTGTAAAATTAGAGAATGAAAATACACACATCAAAAAAAGTTTTGCATCACCCTGGTTCCCAGAACTCCTGAAAATAGATGTTGACTGTGGATATTGTATTGAGACACAATCCCTTTGGCTGTTCAGAGATATCACTAAACCCACCCAAAGATGTAAACAACCATGCATGAGCAGCACCTATTACACGGAGGGGGTCCGACAGCCGATCAGTTCCAGTCATTCCACCAGGAAGGAGGTACATAGCTCAAGTTGTCTGTAGTTCAACCATGCCTAGATGGTTGATACCTCGGTTCGATCGCATCCTCATTGTTACTTTGGCCCAGGAAGGGCTCTTGACAAGGGAAGTGTCCAGCTATCTTACAGTGAACCAAGCGATGTTGTCTGGACATGCAGGAAATACCGACAGACAGGAACTGTAGATTACATGCCTTGATCATGCCGCCCAAGGGCTACTACTGCAGTGGATGACTGCTACCTACAGATTATGGCTCGGAGGTACCCTGACAGCAATGCCATGAAACCATGTTGAATAATGCTTTTCTTTCAGCCACAGGACATTGTGTTACGACTCAAACTATGCACAACAGGCCATGTGATGTGCAACTTCACTCCTGATGTCCATGGTGAGACCCATCTTTGCAACCATGACACCATGCAGCACAGTACAGATGGGCCCAACAACTTGCTAAACGGAATGCTCAGGATTGACATCACGTTCTCTTCACCAATGAGTGTCGCATATGCCTTCAACCATACAATCATCGAAGACATGTTTGGAGGCAACCCCGTCAGGCTGAATGCCTTAGACACACTGTCCCGTGAGTGCTGCAAGGTGGAGGTTCCCTGATGATTTGGGGTGGCATATGTGGAACCGACGTACGTCGCTGATGGTCATGGAAGGCGCTGTAAAGGCTGTACGATATGTGAATGCTATCCTCCAACCAATATTGCAACCATATCGGCAGCATACTGGCGAGGCATTTGTCTTCATGGATGACAATTCATGCCCCCATCATGCACATCTTGTGAAAGACGTCCTTCAGGGTAACAACATCGCTTGACTAGAGTTGCCAGCATGTTCTCCAAACATGAACCCTATCGAATATGCCTGGGATAATTGAAACGGGGCCGTTTATGGACGTTGTGACCCACCAATCAATCCAAGGAATCTACGCTGAACTGCCATTGAGGAGTGGGACAATCTGGACCAACAGTGCCTTGATGAACTTGCGGATAATATGCCGCGATGAATACAGGCATGCATCAATGTAAGAGGTGGTGCTACTGGGTATTAGAGGTACCAGTGTGTACAGCAATCTGGACCACCACCTCTGAAGGTTTCGCTGTATGGTGGTGCAACATGCAACGTTGGTTTTCATGAGCAATACAAAGGGTGGAAATGATGTTTATGTTGACCTCTATTCGTATTTTCCATACAGGTTCCGTAATTCCGTAACTCTTAAAACCGAGGTGATGCAAAACTTGTTTTGATGTGTGTGTAATTTTACTTAATCTGTATAGGTTTCCAGGTGGAGACAAACTTGTTTAATGAAAAGTCTGAGTTAACAGGTAAAAAAATCTTGAAGAATAAGTCAAGAATTGCTATATGTGGTGCTTTTAATATAGAAATGACACACTTAAGAGTGGAAAGCCACAAGGACATTTCTGAATATGCTAAGATCATTAGAAAATAACTGTGCTCTTCACCGTGATTCCATACCACAAAAGTGTCATCCACATACCGATTCCACATCAAAGGGCTTTTACTGGCAGACTGCGGGGCCTGCTGTTCAAAAAATTCCTTGAATAGAAAAGCTGATGCCTGTATTTGTGTTACAAATGAAGTTGTGAGAACAGATTGCTCTTTGTTTCATGGGCCAGCAGCCACTATTCATCTAGATGAGAACAGATTACAATTGTCTTTAATGGATTAAATGTAATTTGAGTTGAAAAAGTTAGCTATCACGCACTGTATATTATAAATAATAATAGTAATAAAACAATAAGTTTGCTGCAAGAAACCACCCATGATAGACTTCAGTAAATAAAGTAGTACAATTGCTCTCTTACCATCTTGGGTTTATTCTTACCTTTAACAGCAGTTGATATTTCGTTATCCTCTGAACAGGCTTCAATAAATATGCTGCGAGTGGCAGTTTGTGGCCAAGCTTCAACTGACAAGCCTGGAAAAATATGTTTTTCTCGCCTACCATTTCCCTTAGATGTTCTGATCGTGGTATGTTCTGACAGTAGTAACTGTACAGACGGTAAAAGGCATCACGCTGCAGTAAACAAAGTAATGCAATATCAGAAAGATATCTAACAAACATAAGAAAAAATTTTGAATGCAAAAGTAAATGCTACAAAGAATAGACAAATGATAACGTAATGCTCCCATTTTTCTTTTGGAGTGGTCAGCTGAACCTAACTGGAGACTGCACACTTATGAGACTGCACACTGTTGATAAAAATAAGCAGCAGTAAGCACAGCCATTGTCATTTATATTCCACAGTAATCTTTCTGGCATCTCTGTATTTCAGGAATCATCCTCACTTGCTACTGTAAAATTACAAATGAAATATTCAAAGCAGCCTAACAACAATTTTTCTCCTCCTCATTTAAAAAATTATAGTTCACCCCAACTAGCTCATCTCAGTTGCACCATGTAATTCTCAGTCTTTGAATAACAACAATGGTAATTCCTGGCTAGAATAATACATAAATTAAGAAAATGTGACTACTCACTGTAGCTGAGTGGTGTGTGGTGCACAGAAACACACAACAGAAAATAGTGTTCGCACTAGCTTTCGAACTCACACACACAACCATGCAGACAGCCAAAATGGTTCAAATGGCTCTGAGTACTATGGGACTTGACATCTGAGGTCATCAGTCCCCTAGACTTACAACTACTTAAACCTAACTAACCTAAGGACATCACACCCATCCATGCCCGAGGCAGGAATCGAACCTGCGACAGTAGCAGCAGCACGGTTCTGGACTGAAGCACCTACAACTGCTCAGCCACACATACACACCATGGCCGGAGTGATACCGAGTACTGACTGTTGAGAGTAGCTGCCTGGGCGGATGGAAGTAGGGAGGAAATAGGGAAGGACACTGAAGGTGATGAGAGGGCAGCAGTATAGTGTGAGGCATGTCCTTTGACAAGTGACTCTGCAGCTGTACAACAAGATGAAAGGAGTTCTGAAGGTAGAGCACATAAGAGACACAGAGAGGATTGTGGGGACAGACGGGGAGGGAGGAAAGATGGCGAAGGGGGGGGGGGGGGGGAGTTAGGCTGCCCGGATGGGATGGGGGGGGGGGGGGCTGGTAGGAGAAAGGAAAGGTAAAATGAGGCAGCTGGAAAAAGTTTAGGGAAGGTTTAGATCAGTACGATTGTGAGATCACAGGATTTGCTGGACAGACAATTCCCACCTGTGTAGCATGAGCTCAAAAACTAGTGCAAATACTATGTTCTGTCACATGTTTCCACATGCCACATATCAATCAGTGACAAGCGACTGTTTGCCTTTCCTTGTTTTACATACCAATCTTATAACATTCTTTTGCCCACAGACTTTGCATTTGTGAAACTGTTTGGAGGACTAGTACACAGTAAGACCTTCTAGTGTTATCTTTTACATTTCCTCTATTCTTGGTTCTATGCCTAACTCTACATTATCCCTTGCCCTTCATCTTTAGACAAACCTTAATTTCACAGGGTGAAATGTGTTTTACATTCCTCTTATGCTGAATACGCTATTCAGAACTACATAATACCTGGTCCTATAATACGTTGGCAACATTTTTTTAAATTGTTCCAATAAAGTGATATTATTACATATTTTTTATTACTTATTCAATCTGTTCATTACATTTCACCCTTATATGCAACATAATCTGCTGAGATGTCCTATAACTGTAAAACTGACTCATTCTGTATTGTAGGGAAAGGTCACCATTATGAAACATGGAATATGCAAATAACCAAATAAGAAAAATTTATGAAAGCCTTTGCTATCATACTGGTAGCTCACATTTTCAAGCTGTAAGTCAGTATATTGGTTATTAGAGTGAAGAAACTGTTTGTGTGTTTACTTTCTTACTGTTTTTACCCAGTGCTGATTTGTCTACCCATCATTTTTCTGTGTTATCATCCAGAGGAATGTTGCATTAATTAACAAATCCAAGCCGGTGACCTACAGCACACACACTGAACTCGTTTCACTCATATCCACACAAAATTTATTTCCTACATTTCTTACACTGTGACAAAAGAAGTATTGTCCAAACTTATTTTTATATATAAGTAAGCTTTACCATTCATTATTTTTCCACTACACATTTCTTCCTCAATACTGAAAACAGTTTTGGAAATATGTGCTTCTTCATATCACACACGCTCTTCTTTCTATCATTTGTTTTACAGTTATGGCATAGTAAGTGCAAGATCTCCATTTCATAGACCCTCATTATTCTCTGAAAAGGTAGATTATGTGGAATTGGAGGTTAATGCTAAAGCATACAGTATCACCCCATCTTTAACTCTGGAGAATATGATTCAGTAAAAGAAATTTACAACTGAAAAATGTAGAATTTTTAACTAATGCAATCTGCCTTGATATTTTGTAAATTCTATAATAATTTCATTTGTTTGAGACACCGTTTTTTGGCCAGTTAACTTTACTGGCTAATCACTATTTACAGTTTATGTTTGGTCCACATCCTGTAAGACTGTTTTTATTTCCAGATGTCCAATTTAGTTATTGAGGTATGTGGTTGATAATATTGCCTTCAGTCTTCTTTCTCATTTTTCCATTCACTCAAAACTTGATTTTGGGTTTAACAATCTGATGAAGAGTTTCTAAATTTGGTGATTACAATAAAATACTATTTACAATTTTATCTATAGGTGAGTGATTTACCCTAGCCGACTACATTAAACTGCTGAATTCTACATTCTTGAAAAAGTAAACAAGAAAGTCAGTTGTATAAAACAAGTGCTTAATGGATATCTAACAAATATAAGTTTTCCATGTAGTATCATTGTTTTGATAAACCTCTCATACTTGTCCTTCATGGGTGTGACAGCTTCTACTGTATTTTATACATATTTTCAACACTTTTTTAAATTTAATTTATTAAAGTATCGTATGATTCATTACCCTCTGTATGAAACATAATGCCACAAGTTCAGTGCTTGTGATGCAGTTTTCCAAATCTTTCAGAAAAACATCCCCATGGAAAGAATAAAGTTCCTCTAAATTACCAAACAATACATCTGATTTCCCCAGTAGGGCCTGAGGTATTATAGACTGCATGTCACTTGCTTGCATTTCACGTTTGTAGCCCTGAAAGAAAAAACAACAAATCAAAAAAAGAATAAAAACAGAATGCTGAGGTACCAGAGCTTTAAAACATCTAAGAGAAAATATACGATGTTCAATGATCAATTTTACTATATTAAACCATAATGGAACGATCTTATAAGCTTGGTTATTTTACAATAAATTATGTCTCCAGACCTAAATGAGCTTTATGATAGACTGTGTGTGTAACAGCATTTGAACGGACCATCAATCTTTTTTTTTTTTTTTTTATTTTTAATTATTTGTCCTTTGAATCATTCTTGTACACATGCAAATGGTGATGCACAAAACACACATTATGGTATTGTACAAGCCACAGTATGATATGTCATGGTCAATGATATGAGGAGACAGTGCCTCTGATGATGATCAAAACAATGAAATTAATATAGAATGAATGTTTCACGATTAGGGCAGATATAATGTCTTTTGATAGTTGTAGCAACTGTTGACAGATTATTTCAAGCACAGTTGTGATGTAATATGCATGATCATCAGTTTCAGCTATTTTCAGATCCATTCAGCTTGGTTACAGTGAAGTATATTAATTTTGATGTTGTGGGTTAATATTAAAATACTAGCAGCAAACATCCAAGATGGTACTCAGTAGGAGGGATGGAGTTAAAAGGCTCACACACATCATGGCGTTAATTTCACCAGTGTTATCTGACATGCAGGCATATCTTTTAATTAAGAGTGACTAAATCAGTAAAAATGCCTGTTCAAAAACTTTCTAAAAATAGTTTTAAATCTTAGTTACAAATTAAAATTTTTAAAAGGATTAAACACTAAGAGCCAACAATTTAAGCTGTAGACATGCACATCCAGAAATGTGCAATAACTAAGAGCTTTATAAAGTCTTTGGGAAGTTAATAAAATATTTCCAGAATCTTATGTAAAATAGCTAACTGAACATCAAAAACCATTCTGAATAACATAAAATATAAAAACTAGAGAATTGAAAAGGACTTTAAAATGTTATTATGGCATTTTTCAAGTAAAATAAAAAAAGTTTCCTGCAATCTTCAGAACCAGTTGTCCAGCAAAGAGGAGGATCCAGCAGGGTAGGTAGGTTGTATGGGGTGGAACACAGCATTCAGTGTGATTTGATTTTTATTGATCCCAGAAATCCTGCTGCGTGTTGTTACTAATACATGTGGGACAATTCAATATATAAGGCACTGGCAAGATACTGAGCTACAGAAATAGGTGATCTGTGGTAGATATGCTTGCCTCATTAACTTAACTATTCTCTTCCACATAATAAATATCTGTCTATCAGACACAACCAAAAATAGAATGCAATATGTGATTATAGAGTACACAAAAAAAGACTATGTATATATATGAAGATTCTCTGGATTTATGGAATGTAAAGTCAGTCGTGACTGGGGGAATGAAACAACATGGAGAAACACTCAGTAAATGTCAATGCCTAGTGACAGCAATTCACGGAACAGGACTGCCTCAGCGAGTCATGAAGATTGGGGATACACACAGGCTCTTCAATAGTAACGAGCTAAGTCAAGCCTGGACTTCAGGAGTTGGATTTGCTGTCCATAATTAAATGGTTTCATCTATCAATAAAAGGTCTCCAGTAAATGACTGCATCTACTTTATGATACTAAATACTAAACCATATAAGATCTGCTTAGTCACCTGTCATGCCCCCATCAGACAATGCTGATGAAGAAACAAAGAACAATTTCTATCTTGAGCTAGAAACTGTAGTAGACGGACTACCTAGGCATTCAATCCAACTGGTAATAAGAGATTTCAGTATCAAAGTGGGTAGAGAAAAAAGTATCACCCAACAATTGGCCCTGATAGTAGCCATGAAAGAAGCAATGAGAACGGTGTCAGGCTAACTAACTTCACTGAAACAATGAGAATGACCATCAAAAGCATATACTTCCCAGAAGTACAATCACTTTTTGGTTGAAGTCAAACTACGTCCGAAACTGTCCACCAAATGGCAAAATAATGCAGAAAGGATAGTCCACTTTGACAAGTAAAAACTGAAAGATGTAGCAGTGAGACAGCACTACCAAGAAAAAAATGCAGAACATCTCACAACATCGGAAGATTCTAACAACGTAGAAGACGGATGGTGCTGCTGAGTGCAAATGAAGAGCTTGTTTGTCTTCCAAAATACGGAAGTAAACCTAGGTTTGATAAAGAATGTCGGAAATCCATAGAGACCAGATCAGCGAGGAGGCCAAAATGGCTAGAGCAACCTTCAGATGATACATGAATAGTATATTATGAGACAAGGCAAAATACAGACCAGCTCATGAGGAGGAAGAAACGGGAACACCAAAAAAACCTGTTGACAGCAGTCGAAGAGCCAAAGTCATCATGCTCTTTCTTCCAGGCCTCAAGATTTGCCAGAGGTGTCTACCAGCAAAATACATTGGTTTTAATGAATGATATTGGTGAAGTGGTACCACCACTAGAGCAGGCAAACCTATTTAAAAAAACATTTTGAGAATTTATTGAACCATTGCAGCCCAAGAGTGTTGAAAACTTCAATTTGATAGAGAGGAAATCTCTGAACTATCAGAGGAAGAAATCTGTGTTGCGCTAAAGGCCTTCAAGAACAACAAGGCTCAATGTAGTAGTGGTATCATAGCTGAAATGCTATGCCTGGGGGGTGAAGCATTGATGGAGGTGTTTAAGTGGTTAATATCTACACTTTGGACAGTGGAAAAAATTTCTGAAGAAGGGAAAGGCACAATCTTCAAGAAGGGAGATGCCACATAAGTGTCCAACTACCACAGGATTTCACTACTTGAGATTGGGTACGAAGTATTTACAATGCTGCTCCTAAACTGCTTGAAACCATTGACTGAAGAAATTATAGGCACTTCTCAATGTGGCTTCATCTTTGGACAGTCAACTCTTCTCACATATTTGCCTTGAGGCAAATTTTATGTGTTTTATCGGAAACTACACTTCATGTTCATTGATTTTAGGCAAGCATATGAAAGCACTGACTGCTCCAAGCTATGGAAAACATTAGAAGAACTCAACATTCCACCATCCGACTAACAGCAGCTTGCTATTCCCAATCAACTTGCCAAGCAAGATTTGACAGCCAACTATCATCACCATTTGGTATTCAAAATAGACTGTGACAAGGAGATCCATTGGCACCAATACTATTCAACTTGGCCTTGGAAAAAGTAAGCCACAACACTGGTCAAAACAGAGAAATGGATATAGTGGCAACAGACACAATCTTGGCATTTGCTGATGATGATGTGACCCTTGGCAACACCCAGAAGCAAGTAAGTGCTGACACTTCACGATTCCTCTGCAATGCAAGACAAATAGGGCTTGTAGTGAAGGAGAGTAAAACAAAATATCTCGTCGTCTCGTGACATCAAACTCCTCTCCCCTCCACTACTACTGATGGGTGTGCCTTCAAATGAGTAAGACAATTCAAATACCTGTGATCCATACTGACCAATAAAAGTGAAGTGACAAAAGAGGTGCAGCAATGAATAACAAACACTAACCGCATTTTCTTCAGCCTAAACAATCTATTCAAATCCTGGCTGTTATTGCTCAAAAACAAGATTCAACTGTACAGCTAAAAAACGAGATTCGGCTGTACATGACATTAGTATGGCTGGTACTTTTATATGATCGTGAAACCTGCGCAACTTCAGCAACAACTGAAGAAGCAATTTGTGCGTTCGAGAGGAACGTACTTTAAAAAATATATGTGCCGTCTACAATACCATTGAAGGTAAATGGGAATGAAGAACAAAAGTGGTACGGAGAACCACACATCAGTCAAATATTGGGGCAGAAGAGACTACAGTGGTTTCGCCACATCTTCTGAGCTGGTAGATCCCTCGCTAACCATGATGTGCAGTTTGTTGTACTCTATTTATATTGTGGTTGCCACAATTTTTTATTCTGCTGTATGCCTTAAACGCCTATAAATGAAATAAATGATGATATATATACGCACACACACAACCCCTCGAAGAGTAACATCTAGCCACTTTCTGAGGAATTAAGGGTTACCCCGTGCTTTATATGCACCTTTTCAAGTCTGACATCACCTGCCCTTGATCAGACTACCATGTGATAGGTGAAAATTTATGTACAGTTTTTACCTTTATTCAGTAATATTTAGTTCTTGTTTAATCAACATACCATCTCAGAGTTTGTTTCAGATTTGATGTTACAGAGATCATTAGCACAGTGATTTGAATATTGTATGTTGGTATCATCAGCAAACATTCCTGGTAGACCTTTCTGAATATTTTGGAGTCAGATCACAGACAAATATAACAACAGAAGTGGGCCAAGTGCGGACACTTAAGCAATGCCCTGTCTTACAATTTGTTCCTTTGATTGCATGCTTCCAAAACTTTTTAAGGTGACTGCAACTCTTTGTATTCTGTCTGTGAGATATGATCTAAACCAGTCACTGCACTTTCCCCTAATTCCACACTGAAACAGTTTCTCTATATATAACTCACAGCTGACGATGCCTAAGGGCTCTGTGAGATCAAGTAGTAATCTTGTTGTAAACTTTCTGTCACTGAGAGCATTATACACATTTGGAAATGAATATAGGGCCCCAGTTATTGCCAAACTCAAAAGCATTCAATAAATAGTTGCTTTCCAGAAACTTATTATTATGGAAATATCCTGCTTTCTCAAGAACCATTGATACGCTCGACTGGATCAAGATTTGTCTGTAGTTATTGACAACACTCATTTCATCTTTTTAAAGAGATGAACCACTTTAGCTGCCTTGAATTATTTAGAGAGCTGTCCCTACAGAAAGAGCAGTTTATTACAGCTAACAGAGAATAAAACACATGATGGCCGATTTATTTCAGAAGGTAACTAGATACGCCACCAAAACCACATGAGTGAGAGTTTGGTTTCTGCGTTATGTGGGACAACATGGAGAGTAGTAAAGAATCTCGTCAAATTTATTAAAGTAAGTGTGCTGGTTGAAACAATTTTGCAGGGTCAACACATATCCAGGCTGTTGACTGTAGTACAATAACTCTTACATTCTTCAAACATATTCAACCAGCAGAAAAACACAACAGGTGAATATGTTCCTGTTTAAAAGACACTGAATGAAAAGTGGGGCACCAGCTGCCTCATTCTATGTTTCTCAGCACCTTTAAAAATGTTACTGAAGATTTTAGCATGCAAACAAATTCACACTTTTTTACGTTGAGAGGGAAGCGACAGTGACAGTGGGAAAAGAGATTGAAAAGTCTCTACGCATACAAAAAATTTGCATGTACTTCATTACTACAACATGGGGTTCTCAGAACCCTTCTGACGATAACGAACACACTTTACAGCATATTTCTCTATGCTACGTCACTTTATAACTACATTTTCACCTCACACTGGATTTCACATGCATATTTTACATGTACAGATAGGGTAACTTTGAACCTCTGTACCTAGAAAATGGATAAAGATATCAAGCAAATGTTCATGACTGTTTGAGATCAGGATATTAGAAATATATTGCAAAAACGATTACACCCATTTGCTGTGGATAGCTGTCCTGGGATCTGTGGCTCAGTTTTGATACTCAGACGCCATGTTTTTGGTGTGTGTCTTGATAATGAATAAAGATTCTCGAAAACTTCTAAATAAACGCCTAAATAACATAGCATTAAAATTAGAGAAGTTTGCTGTGGTTATTTATTATTTATATTTCACCTAATATCAGATTTTACGTGCATAGGGCAACATTGAACCTCTGTATCTCAGAAATGGATAAAAATATCATGAAAATTTTCAAGGTTATTCAACATCAGGAACTTAGGAATATACCACAAAACTTTCAGGTAACTATGGTTCTTAGCTGTCTTTAAATCTACAGTTGCATTTGGCCCTGTACTGTAGGATATTGACACTAAGACAATCCATCTGTTGGGTGTACAAATGGTCCCTAGCCTAAAGGCTACACAGAACACTATCACCAATAGAACGGCAGGTATGAGCCCCGGAAAAATCCCCTTTTAATGTGCAGTGTTTTGAAACATACCAGTAAGCATACTGTTGCATGTTTACTGATAAGTGACTTGAGTGCTCTGTGTAAAACTGTCATGTGTTGTTGAGTGTTATGCATCAGCAGATGGACCTGGTAGTGGTTTTGTTGCTTCTCATTTGTGCAACATTTACATCCATAATCTGCAAATAACTGTGAAGAGCAAGGCAGAGAGTACTTTCCATCATACCACACATTAGGGTTCCATTCACTCACAGATTGTGGGAACAATAACTGCCTAAATGCCTCTTCGCACACATTAATTTGTTTAATCTTGTATCATCAGTCCTGTGAAAGAAGTGCATAGTAGGAGGCTTTTTTGAGATTCCTAACCTAATACTGATTCTTGAAACTTTGAAAGTAGGCTTTCATGGGATAGTTGACATCTATCTTCAAATGTCTGACAGTTAAGATTTTTCAGCATTTCTGTGACATGAAACTTCCTGGCAGATTAAAACTGTGTGCCTGACCGAGACTCGAACTCGGGACCTTTGCCTTTCGCGGGCAAGTGCTCTACCATCTGAGCTACCGAAGCATGACTCACGCCCGGTCTCACAGCTTTACTTCTGCCAGTATCTCGTCTCCTACCTTCCAAACTTTACAGAAGCTCTATGTGATCTATGTGATCAATTTATATCCCAACAATATGTTATTCCTAGGATTCCAAATGTAATTCACTGATATTGTAGTCATTGGATATTGTGTTTTTTTGTTTTGTGAACTGCACAATTTTTCATTTCTCAGTACTTAAAGTAAGTTGCCATCTTCACACTACTTTGAAATTTTATCCATTTTTGCCAGAATATTTAGGCTGATTTTTTTTCAGAAGGTACTGCAGTATAAATGACTGGATCACCTGCAAGAAGTCTGAGGTTACAATTAATATTATTTATCAACAGAAACTCCAGGTTGTAATGTCAACAATGTAAGAAAAATCAAACAATGGAAAATCCAAGTGGAATGTAATAATATTATGAAAAGGAAAGTTGCTACTCACCACATAGTGGAGGTGCCGAGTCGCAGATAGGCACAATAGAAAGACTGTCACAAATAAAGCTTTCGTGAACAACAGAAAACACACACACACACACACACACACACACACACACACACACAAGCACGAGCACATGTGTGTGAGCACATACGTGTGTGCACACATGTGCGAGCACACTTGCACATGCGTGTGTGTGGGCACACGCATGTGCGCCTGTCGTCTATTGTTGACGAAGGCCTTCATGGTCGAAAGCTTTATTTGTGACAGTCTTTTTGTTGTGCCTATCTGCAACTCAGCACCTCTGCTGTATAGTGAGTAGCAACTTTCATTTTCATAATATTGTTACAATGTAAGAAAAAGATAGATTGTAACATACCATACAGATGACATGTTAAGTTGCACACAGGCACAATTAAAAGACACTTGCACATTAGCTTTTGGCCACAGTCTTCATCACAAAAAGAAAGAGAAACACACACACCATTTAGTCACACAAACAAGCATTCCTCGTGCACACATGACCACCACCTCCTGCAGCTGGGACCAGAATGCTGGAAGATAATGTGTAAGTGTCTTAATTGTGCCTGTCTGCAACTTAACATGACTCTTTTATGGTAAGTAGCAATCTATCTTTCCCTTACGTAATTAATATTATCTGTGAGACTGTTTTCTCCCTACCACGAAATTCTCAATCTAGTCACAGATTTCTTTGGGTACCACATACGGTCATACTTTTGTTAACAAACATTAAGTGTAGTATTGAGTCAAATGCTCTTCTGACATCAAGGAATACTGTATCTACTCAAATGCCTTTATCCATAGCTTCCAGGATGTAATAGAAAAGTGGGATGTGTGATTTCACATCACATTGGTTGGCATGTCAGAAGTCATTCTATTTGAGTTACCACTTTATGCTTGAGCTCCGAATATGTTACAAGATTCTACAATGTTCTCTGAATGGTGTTTAATGTTTCCCTGGACAATGCAGATATTTTATTAACTTAAAAATGGTTCACCATCGTAAAAGGTACCTTTATGTGCCTATCACTTCCCTCTTACAGCCCCCCCCCCCCCCCACCCCCACCACTTTCAAAGTAGAATTCAGCATTATGTCTATATAGGTACCTTCCTGGATTCTTTTTAATACCCAGTATTTTAATGCTGAGGCAGCCAAAAACATAGATGAAGTATGTATGCTGGAAGTACCTGAAGATGGCTGAAAATAGCCAAAACTAGTAACTGCCTATATTATATTGCAAATGCAATAAAATAAACAGCTAGCATCTTTGACCTTGTAATGGAGTGTGAAATGTTCTGGAAGATGAAAGTTGTGTAGACACTAAGAGGTATTGGCAGGAGTGAAGTTGCAAGGGATGGAGAGATCATACATCAATAGCTCAATTCGTAGTCCAACATACAATTTTAATCTGCCATTAATTTTCTGTAGTTACTGTGGTCTTCAGTCTGAAGACTGGTTTGATGTAGCTCTCAATGCTAATCTATCCAGTGTAAGCCTCTTGACTGTTGCATGACTATTACAACTTACATCCATTTGCTGGCTGTTCCATCTATCTCCCTGTAAAGCTTTTACCCTCCTCACTTCGCTCCATTATCAAACTGATATTTCCTTAGTGCTTTAGAATATGTCTTATCAACTCATTCCTTCTTTTAGTCCCATTGAGCTACAAATTTCTTTTTTCATCAATTCAATTCAGTCATTTAATCTCCCTAGAGCTAAGCACTGAATCAGAAATAAATAGCTAGTTTGCAGGTGACACTAGCATCCTTCTTACAGCAAAACTACAGGAGAACTACAATAAAGCTATAGACCACTTAAATTACTGGTTTGATGGAAATTAGCTAATAATAAACATAGCCAAAACAACTTCTCCAAACTTCTGTTTAAGGGGCATAACCTTGAACACCTCTGTGCCAAACTCCAGCAGAATTAAACCCTCAATGCAAACAAAAATATTTAGGCATATGGCCGTAACATGATTTTAAATAGTAGACACACATAACAAACACAAATGCGACACTGGAGAAAGAACACTACAGCCTATGTTTACTTGCACACAAAGCAAGCTTGCACACTGTCCAAACTGTACACTTTGCCCAGTTCCACAGAATTCTACAGTATGGCATTTTATTCTGGGAAGAACAACTGCTACCTCGGTCATATCTTGACCCATAAAACAGCTATAAGAGAAATTCACAATGTACCACAACAGATACCTGGAGGCCTCACTTTCAAAACTCTTTGATCCTTCGATTTTCCTGCATTTGTATTCTGTAAACGCGTGAGTATGTAGAAAAGAATTTAAGAGAGATAAATGGTTGGTTGGTTGGTTGGTTGGGGAAGGAGACCAGACAGCGTGGTCATCGGTCTCATCGGATTAGGGAAGGATTGGGAAGGAAGTCGGCCGTGCCCTTTCAGAGGAACCATCCCGGCATTTGCCTGGAGTGATTTAGGGAAATCACGGAAAACCTAAATCAGGATGGCCGGACGCGGGATTGAACCGTCGTCCTCCCGAATGCGAGTCCAGTGTCTAACCACTGCGCCACCCCGCTCGGTACAAGAGAGATAAATAAAAACTTCAATAAACATTGTGTGAAACCAGGCAAAAATATGAACTCCATGTCCAGTCTGTAAGGACATCAGTCTTTAAACTCTCCACTACAAATAGTGCTACACAAATATACAAATCATTCCCTCATTTTCACTGGTTTATAAATCCCTAAGGGTATTCTTACTAGACCACTGCATCTATTCAGTCATAGAATCTTTAGACCTTGTGTAAGAACAACAGACTTGAACCAAGAATGTGCAAAAACTGCTACTGATCACAAAGCAAGATCTAACAGAATTAATTTATTACACACACACACACACACACACACACACACACACACACACACACAACTGTGCATGCTTATGTCCAAATGACATCATGTGTGCGTAAATGACATCCCACAACCTGCTGAGGTTATCTGGATGAATAAGGAATTTGAATCTATGAGGTGCATTCAAGTTCTAAGGCCTCCGATTTTTTTTCTCCGGACTGGAAAGAGATAGAAACATGCGCATTGTTTTAAAATGAGGCCGCGTTCATTGTCAATACGTCCCAGAGATGGCAGCACCGTACGGCAGATGGAATTTTACCGTCAGCGGTGAGAATGAGAACTGTTTTAAATACTTAAAATGGCGACGTTTTCCTTACTTGAACAGCTTGCAATCATTCGTTTTCTGAATTTGCGTGGAGTGAAACCAATTGACATTCATCGACAGTTGAAGGAGACATGTGGTGATGGAGTTATGGATGTGTCGAAAGTACGTTCATGGGTGCGACAGTTTAATGAAGGCATAACATCGTGTGACAACAAACCGAAACAAACTCAGGCTCGCACAAGCCGGTCTGACGACATGATCGAGAAAGTGGAGAGAATTGTTTTGGGGGATCGCCGAATGACTGTTTAACAGATCGCCTCCAGAGGTGGCATTTCTGTGGGTTCTGTGCACACAATCCTGCATGACAACCTGCAAATGCGAAAAGTGTCATCCAGGTGGGTGCCACGAATGCTGACGGATGACCATATGGTTGCCCGTGTGGCATGTTGCCAAGCAATGTTGACGCACAATGACAGCATGAATGGGACTTTCTTTTCGTCAGTTGTGACAATGGATGAGACGTGGATGCCATTTTTCAATCCAGAAACAAAGCGCCACTCAGCTCAATGGAAGCACACAGATTCACCGCCACCAAAAAAATTTCGGGTAACAGCCAGTGCTGAAAAAAATGATGGTGTCCATGTTCTGGGACAGCGAGGGCGTAATCCTTACCCATTGTGTTCCAAAGGGCACTACGGTAACAGGAGGTGTATCCTACGAAAATGTTTTGAAGAACAAATTCCTTCCTGCACTGCAACAAAAATGTCCGGGAAGGGCTGCGCGTGTGCTGTTTCACCAAGACAATGCACCTGCACATCGAGCTAACGTTACGCAACAGTTTCTTCATGATAACAACTTTGAAGTGATTCCTCATGCTCCCTACTCACCTGACCTGGCTCCTAGTGACTTTTGGCTTTTTCCAACAATGAAAGACACTCCGTGGCCGCACATTCACCAGCTGTGCTGCTATTGCCTCAGCGATTTTCCAGTGGTCGAAACAGACTCCTAAAGAAGCCTTCGCCACTGCCATGGAATCATGGCGTCAGCGTTGAGGAAAATGTGTACGTCTGCAGGGCGATTACGTCGAGAAGTAACGCCAGTTTCATCGATTTCGGGTGAGTAGTTAATTAGAAAAAAAAATCGGAGGCCTTAGAACTTGAATGCACCTCGTATCTACCTAATCTCCAGCATTTTTCTGTAACACCCCAATTTCTGAGGACTGTATACCCTTCTTTTTTTAATTTGTTCTCCCTGAACTTTAATTCCCTTCCAAATATCTTTTTGGTTTCCTTTACTGCTTGCTCATATGTATTGAATAACACTGGAATAAGCTACAATCCTGTCTCACTCTCTTCGCAACTACTGCTTGCCTTTCAAGCTCTTCTACTCACGTTTAACTGCAGTCTGGTTCTGTACAGGCTGTAGGTAACCATTCACCACCTGTATTTCATCCCTGCTACCTTCAGATTTCCAAAAACTATATTCCGATAAACATTTTCAGAAACTTTCTCCAAATTCGCAAATGCTGTAAGTGTAGATTTGCCTTCCTTCAGTCTATCTCCCAAGATAAACCATAGGGTCTGTATTGCCTCACCGCCCTTAATTTGAGGAAGAAATTTCTGAGGATGTACGTCTGGAATACAGCATTGTATGGTAGTGAAACATGGACTGTGGGAAAACCGGAACAGAAGAGAATTGAAGCATTTGAGATGTGGTGCTGTAGACAAATGTTGAAAATTAGGTGGACTGATAAGGTAAGGAATGAGGAGGTTCTACGCAGAATCGGAGAGGAAAGGAATATGTGGAAAACACTGATTAGGAGAAGGGACAGGATGACAGGACATCTGCTAAGACATGAGGGAATGACTTCCATGGTACTAGAGGGAGCTGTAGAGGGCAAAAACTGTAGAGGAAGACAGAGATTGGAATACGTCAAGCAAATAATTGAGCACGTAGGTTGCAAGTGCTACTCTGAGATGAAGAGGTTAGCACAGGAAAGGAATTCGTGACGGGCCGCATCAAACCAGTCAGTAGACTGATGACAAAAAACTTTGCCTCACATGGCAATTGGATGGATTTTTCTAATTTCTTTTTAATTTGTGGTATGTTAAGTTCAGAAATTATCTCTCCCACAGCAGTTTAATGCAACTCACAAAAATTCTCGAGAAAATCAACTTTGAAATTCTCCAACCATATTCAATATGCTAAAATAAGGTTCATATTTTTTGACTAGCTGTGTGACCCTGTGGCAGAGTGGTTGTTCACAAAGTGGGTGGCCTGAGTTTGATTGTAGGTGCAATCAAATTTTTAAATAAAGGTGCATGCTCTATGATCATTCCCGGAAAACAGAGAATAGATTAAGTCCACAAGACTGGTAATCAATAGATCGAGCCTCATTTTAGTCATTATTTTTTTCGGTTTTTCCATGTAGTTCAAGTACCTATGTCATTTAAATATAAAATTTATTGAATACACACTAATTAACACATCTAATTCTTATTTCTAATTCTACATTGCACATGAAAATCCAGTTTTGATTGCAAATAAAAATTCTTAATTACCAATCTTTTATGATTTAACAAAAATTACAAATTAATTTTTTCTGTATTTTTATATTTTATGCGTCACATAGATGCTCACTAAACACGCAACATGCAAGTTTGTTTAAAAATTTGGTTCCACCAGGACTGGAACTCGGGAAGGTGAGCCAAAGGTTGCATTTCATTGGCAGAACACTTAGAAGATGCAACAAGTCCACTAAAGAGACAGCTTACACTACACTCGTTCATCCTCTGTTAGACTATTGCTGCGCGGTGTGGGATCCTTACCAGGTGGGACTGACAGAGGACATCGAAAGGGTGCAAAAAAGGGCAGCTCGTTTTGTATTATCACTTAATAGGGGAGAGAGGTTGGCAGATATGATACGCGAGTTGGGATGGAAGTCATTAAAGCAAAGACGTTTTTCGTCGCGGCGAGATCTATTTACGAAATTTCAGTCACCAACTTTCTCTTCCGAATGCGAAAATATTTTGTTGAGCCCAACCTACATAGGTAGGAATGATCATCAAAATACGCGCTGTTCGGGAGTGGAATGGTAGAGAGATAGTATGATTGTGGTTCGATGAACCCTCTTCCAAGCACTTAAATGTGAATTGCAGAGTAATCATGTAGATGTAGATGAGCACTTTAACATATAGCCAAGCTGCTTGTCAAAATACCACCACTTTAGTTTAGCATATTAAAAATGGTCAGAAAAATTCAATGTTGATTTTCTCCAGTATTTCTGAGAATTGCAATGAACTATTTTGGGAGAGCTATTTTTGAGGTCTGAACATCATGAGCTACAAATATAAAAATTTACAAAAATCTGATTGCCGTGCAGTCCTCTTGTTAATTCTTTCAGTGTTCTGTCAAATTGTTCTCACTTTTCTATTAAATTAATATTAAAATTATAATAATTGCTTAAGTAATTAATTTAAGGACTGTCCAGCACAAGACACAATATGCACAGATTGACTACCTCCACTTAGCTATAGAACTTCTGCATGTGCCCGCATATCTTTGTACTTTATATTGAAACAACACTGAGGACAAAGGCTTATAGTTTATTTGAGAAGAAAAGATGAGTGTCACCATATCCTGTGTTGTCAAGGATTGTGATCCAATATCGGCATGTTGTCACATATGGAGATGATCTATTCACTGCTTTCACACATTATCCTGATCGAACTATTTCCGGCACCAATATTGTACTCCTTAATGTTGACATGATATGCTATCATGCTCATGTTCTCATCTCCCCTGACAGCTCTTCACTGAGTTATGAAACAATGGCATCTCTGGGAACTCAGGAATGGATGGTATAAACAATCTTTCTCTAGTATCTTAGTTACTTATTGTTCATACACTGTTCTACACACACCTTCAAGGCTGAACAACAATATCATTTTTCCTGTGTGTTGCAATTGTTACAAACATTACTGTAGATAATTTAAAAATAAAGAATACAGTAACAGTTGCAAAGAGTATGGCTATGGGAAGTATAAATAAAGCTTTACATTTCATAACAACACTGCACATTTCAAAGCAGGTCTGCACACAAATGTGCTTGTCTGTTTTAAGTTCACTTACATACTTTCCAATGTTCATACGACATAAAAACTTCATTTTTCATCAAATGGGCTAGTTTCTTTCACAATCATTTAGCATATGTTATCAAACTTACCTTTATAATAGATCCGAGCTCTGATACATACACCTTTTCTGTTTCCAACAGTTCTGTTAGGACATGGCCTTGTTTAATTTTCAAAGTCTCTTGATCATGATTTACTTCATTGTCAGGAGACAGATTTGTGTCATTAGATTCATAAGATTTTACAGGAATCTGCCATGAATCAGAGGGCATATCAATCTAAAAAGAGGAAAAAATGCATAAAAATTGTATACTAAAAGGTAGAGGAACACAGTTTTATAATTTGATGTTTAGTATTACCATCACATTCACATTCATTCATTCATACATACATACATCATGTTCCATAAATCTCATCATGAAAGAAGGCCTTCAGTGACATGGAATGACTAAAATTACACATTGACAGCATCAGCAACATCTTTAAAGTATATTTACACTATTGTCAGAAAGTAGCACAAAGACACGTACTGTATTGTTCCAGAGGATGATTTCATTCTAGAAAATTTTTCCTGGTGTTTGTATTGAAGTAAGTTTGTTTCAAATAATACAATCTGAGCACAAAATGTATCATTCTAAAAGATGAATATGAAAATAAAGAGGCAAAAGCAGTGGAAAAACTGTCTACGTACACAAAGTTCTCAACATTGCACAGAAATGCACATCCAACATCCAACATAAAATTCACTAGGAGAAAGTTCACATTTTCGTACTTATATCCACTTAATTAATTCTGTCTACATAAAATAAAATCTGAACAACTTGCTCAATGTAACATAAGCTCGGAACACTTTAACTATAAATTTGCAATACCGATTAATTCCCCCCCCCCCCCTCCTCTCTCTCTCTGTAAAACACACACACACACACACACACACACACACACACACACACAAGGCCACTGTCATCTCTGAGTGCTAAGGATCTAGCTGGAGTGAGCAATGAGGGTACAGAAGATGTGTGTGGTGCACATGGAGAGGAGTGGCAGTGTAGGACTGGGGGAAGATGCTAGTGCAACCTTTGAAAGTGTACAGAGTCATGTTAGGAACTGGATATGGCTGAGAGGTACAGCATCAGGGTAATGTGCTTGGGTGGGGGGGGAGGGGGGGGGGGACAATGGGAAAGGCAGAGAAGTAGAAGGGAAAGGACTTTATAGGTGTGTTGGCGGGATAAAGGCCATAGATAGTACTTAAGTGGAAGTGGGAAAGGGGTAAGCAGCTGGAGGACAGGGACTAGTGAAGGTCGAGGCCAGGTGCATTATGGGAACAAAAGACAAAAGATATGTTTCTGGGAGAGTTGCCAACCGAGCAAAAACAGAAAAGCTGGTGCTGGTATGAGGAGTTCATATGGAACAGGCTGCGAAGCAGTCATTAAAGTGAAGCACATCCTCTCGGGTGCCATGCTCAGCAACTGGGTGGTCCAGCAGCTGTCTCTTGCCCAGGAAGGAAAGATGGGGGAGGGACGGGGGTGGCAGCAGTACACTTATATGGCAAGAGGTGAGAACATGTAATGAACACAGAAGCACTGACAAATATGATCACTTTGGCGGTGCATGTGTTACGGTTGGGGAAACAATGTTGTGTAGGCATACTGCCCTCCAAATCTTTGAATATAGTACACTCATAGGCCAATGTTACTGTGACACTGTACACCTTCCCCATCTGTGTCTCCTAAAGGGTGCACTGAGTTGCTTATCTATATTACTGTTCCACAGAAGCACCACAGAACTTTGCCCATATGACTTCTAATATGGCTTTATGATATTTAGAGGAATAGCTTTTGTAGCTTATCTAAATCATGTTTGCATGTCTGACTGTTTTGTCTGTAACTGTTATGCACTGGATTCTCTGGTTAATGTTGATAATATTGGACGCTTGTCTGTAGCATCAGGATAATGGGATCCTAACTGATTTAATAGTTGGTGGGTCGAGGTAGGTGCCTTTTCATAGAGTTTTTCTGATTTTCTTTTAATATAGGTATAGATGGATGGTTCCTCTAAGAGGTCCTTAATGTGGGTGTTTGGTGTGTAGCGGTCTGTGTCGGCAATGACGGGGAGGATTCTGTTTTGGAGTCTCTGAATTTTTTGCAGATGTCCGTCTCCTGCCATGGACCAAAATTCCGATCCATATAACATACTTGGCGGTATAACTGCCCTGCATAATCTAAGTTTCGTTTCTATGCTGAGTCCTCCACCTTTTAAGAGTGGGTACAGTTGGATGAAAGCAGTGTAGCCTCTACCTCTGGATCTGTTTATCTGCTTTGCGAAGGTTAAGCGTTTGTCTAGTTCAAGGCCGAGGTATGTAGCTGAGCCATTCCATTCTGTTTCCTTTTCAGCTACAAAAATATGTCTGTTTTTCTTTTTCTTTTTCTTTTTTTTTGGGGGGGGGGGGGGGGCAGTTTTCTCGTAAACATGACTGCTATGGAATTTTCTCAGGATTTATCTTTATTTTCCAAATATTGCACCATTTTATGATTTCATCCAAGTGCTCCTGCAGCTTTTTTGTTATGAAATTGAGGTTGCTGCAACTCCTGTAAACCGTTGTGTAATCAGCATACAGCACTATCTCACCTCCTGCCGACTTTGGCACGTCGTTTGTGTATAACGAGTATAATACGGGCGCAAGAACTGAGCCCTGCAGAACCCCTGCCACAGCTTCCCTGATCGCACTTACACGTTTGCTGCATCTGACGTGGTACTGCCTCCCCGCCAGAAACGAGTCTATCATGTTGATGATATGTCCTGGAGTGCCTAACTGGGACAACTTGTATATTAAGCCCTCATGCCAGACTTTGTCGAATGCTTTCTCAATATCAAGAAAGACTGCTCCTGTGCCATGTTTCCGGTCTCTCGCCCTGCATGTGTGTTCCACCAGGCGCAGGGATTGATAGAGGGTGCTATGTTCAGGATGGAATCCAAACTGTTCAGGGATGATTGTGTTATTGTCTCATAGGAATTTGGATAGGGCGCTGAGGATCAGGCACTCCAGTACTTTCCCTAGAAAGCACAGGAGTGAGATGGGTCTATAGTTTTGTGGAAGGATAAGGTTCTTATTGGGTTTAGGTAGGGTTACGACCTGAGCAGTTTTCCAGGCTTTTGGGAAGTAGGTTAGGGAAAGGTACTGGTTGTATAGTGTGGTAAGGTAGGTGGTTGCGTTCGGAGGCAGGTGTTTCACGTATGGGGCACAGACCTTGTCAGGACTGGGGGATTTGTTATTCCCTAAGCGGCTGATGTAGGCACACACAAGTCAATCGGAAACAGGAATAAATTCTGTATCTGGCCTTTCTTGCCTTAACTGAGCCACTCTTCCAGTTATTATTTCTTCCTGCCTGTCACTCTCGTCATCTTCAATGACGTGAGTACAGAATTGTGACTCTAATGATGTCGCCAGTAATTCTGCCTTATCCTCATCGTCGTATACTAGCCAATTTGGACCTCGGAGTGGCCTGTCTACCCTGGGAGTAGCCATCTGCACTTTTGCGATTTTCCATACTCTGTTCATGTCTTGTTCTGCATTCCTAAGTTTCTCTACCCAGCTGAGGCCTCTGTGCTGTATCAGTCTTTCCTTTACCTGGGCTTCAAGCCGCCTAAGCAAGCGATGATTGGCAGGATTGCGATAGCGTTGCCAATCCATCCTCACGACCCGCTTTGTGACTATCAGCTCCCAGATATCAGGAGGCAGGTCCTTGGCGCCAGGCTCGGTGGCTAGCCTGGTGCTTATCTCTCGAGCACAGGTCTGGAGGACATTAGTGAAATACTCTACTGCTGTGTGCACCTCCCTCTCGTTCCGCATTTGCGGAATGTCCTCCAGCTGTTATCCTACCAGGGCGGTATATTGTTCCCAGTTAGTTTGATACGTTGTGTTTGCCATCCTCCGGATTGTTTCTTCGACACTGGCACATTGCAGGACAACTGGATTGTGGTTTGAGTTCAGCTCGTGAGGGACTGTTGGCGCAGCCCTCCAAGGCAGGCCCCTCCACGAGAAGATATCTAGGATGTCCGGTGCATGGTCGGGGTTGTAGGGGGTGTGAGTAGGCTCGCCGGGAGCAATTACTCCCACTTGGGGATTGCTCTCAATAAACCTTCTCAATCTCCAGCCTCCAGCATTTGTCGTGTTGCACCCCCAACCCACACTTTTGGAGTTCAGGTCCCCTGCTATTATGACTCTTTCTCCGATTTCGATCAGGTGTTGAAGGTCCTGCTTGCCGAAGTTGATATGCGGAGGTCTATATGCCGATACTATTTTAACTATGTGGTTACCAACTTTTAATTCGATGATGGCCACCTCGACCGTGGCCTGATTTGGCATTTCAATCATCTGGTGACAAATCCTCAGCTTCACAAGGACGGCTACTAGTTCGCCTGCGTCGTCTTGCCTATTGAGCCTGTGCACGGAATAATTTCGCACCTTCAATCGAACGGCCGGCTTTAGATGCAACTCCTGAATGCAGGCTATACGAGGTGCATTCAAGTTCTAAGGCCTCCGATTGTTTTCTAATTAACTACTCACCCGAAATCGATGAAACTGGCGTTACTTCTCGACGTAATTGCCCTGCAGACGTACACATTTTTCTCAACGCTGACGCCATGATTCCATGGCAGTGGCGAAGGCTTCTTTAGGAGTCTGTTTTGACCACTGGAAAATCGCTGAGGCAATAGCAGCACAGCTGGTGAATGTGCGGCCACGGAGTGTCTTTCATTGTTGGAAAAAGCCAAAAGTCACTAGGAGCCAGGTCAGGTGAGTAGGGAGCATGAGGAATCACTTCAAAGTTGTTATCACGAAGAAACTGTTGTGTAACGTTAGCTCGATGTGCGGGTGCATTGTCTTGGTGAAACAGCACACGCGCAGCCCTTCCCGGACGTTTTTGTTGCAGTGCAGGAAGGAATTTGTTCTTCAAAACATTTTCGTAGGATGCACCTGTTACCGTAATGCCCCTTGGAGCACAATGGGTAGGTATTACGCCCTCGCTGTCCCAGAACATGGACACCATCATTTTTTCAGCACTGGCGGTTACCCGAAATTTTTTTGGTGGCGGTGAATCTGTGTGCTTCCATTGAGCTGAGTGGCACTTTGTTTCTGGATTGAAAAATGGCATCCATGTCTCATCCATTGTCACAACCGATGAAAAGAAAGTCCCATTCATGCTGTCGTTGCGCGTCAACATTGCTTGGCAACATGCCACATCGGCAGCCATGTGCTCGACCGTCAGCATTCGTGGCACCCACCTGGATGACACTTTTCGCATTTTCAGGTCGTCATGCAGGGTTGTGTGCACAGAACCCACAGAAATGCCACCTCTGGAGGCGATCTGTTCAGCAGTCATACGGCGATCCCCCAAAACAATTCTCTCCACTTTCTTGATCATGTCATCAGACCGGCTTGTGCGAGCCCGAGGTTGTTTCGGTTTGTTGTCACACGATGTTCTGCCTTCATTAAACTGTCGCACCCACGAACGCACTTTCGACACATCCATAACTCCATCACCACATGTCTCCTTCAACTGTCGATGAATGTCAATTGGTTTCACACCACGCAGATTCAGAAAACGAATGATTGCACGCTGTTCAAGTAAGGAAAACATCGCCATTTTAAGTATTTAAAACAGTTCTCATTCTCGCCGCTGGCGGTAAAATTCCATCTGCCGTACAGTGCTGCCGTCTCTGAGACGTATTGACAATGAACGCGGCCTCATTTTAAAACAATGTGCATGTTTCTATCTCTTTCCAGTCCGGAGAAAAAAAAATTGGAGGCCTTAGAACTTGAATGCACCTCGTATCTATGGCGTGACGATCTAGGAATAATTGTAACTGTGGGATCTTTGAGGATATGCCGTCTGCATTCCATGTTAACATTTTGAACTCTCTAGTACTGTTACGGTTCATTACAGAAGAGTGTCATAGCTGCTTCAGCAATTACTAGCATTTTTGCGTATCTATCTTTCGCGGCTCTGACTGCCGCTATGGTTTCTTTCACTTTTTGTAACACTGCTCCCAGGTTTATCATCGCAAACAGCTTCCCCAGTTCTCTGAGTTCCCTCAGAAAACTGCCGAGATCGCTGTCCGCATTCGGCCCCACCTGTGGCTGCTCCTGAGCTGGGACTGCAGTATTGTTTGTTGTTGTTTCAGTTGCCTGTTCCAGAACTGGTGGTGGAGATAAAGCCCGTATTGTGGGTGGGGGAGGTGTAGATGGGACTGGGGGGAGGGTCGTCTCCTGCACTGTCGCAGGGGGTGCCGCGGACGTAGATTGGGCGGTGGGAGCAGGCATAGCTGCCCTGTATGGTCGCATACTAGGGTAATTTTTTGCTCGCACTTCGAAGTTTGGTTGTTGACGAGCCTGAGCATTTGATGCGGCTGTTGTTGCTAGGGCAGGTTTCTGCTGCCTCTGGTTTTGCACCAATCTTTGGTATCTTCGCATCTGCGATAGTTTGCTGGGTGGGGGCCTTTGCAGTTGGCACATACCTGGTTTGCCACTCTCTGTTGCTTGTACAACTTGGTAAGGTGGGGGCCTGCACACTTTATACATCTCGGCTGCAAGTTGCAGTTGCTGCTCGAGTGATTAAATTTTTGACACCTATGGCACTGACCATGTCCTTCCGGTTTATTATACCATTATTCGGTTATACCATTATTATACAGTTATTCGGAATCTCAGCAGGTATTGCAGTCTGAACACCCGCTGAGCATCCTCATTGTTTTCTAAAACCGCCAAGAAACTCGGCTCTTTCTTGCAGCCGTGACTTTCTTCTGCAGTCTGAGGGGTTTTGAGAATTGGGTGAGCCGACTGTACTACGAATCCTTCCTCTATTAATTCATTTTCTTCCTCAGTATCGATGGGTAGGTGCTTTAGTACTACTCTCAGAGCCTGTTTGGGTTTGATAGAATATGTGTGGAACTCGATTTCCTTCCTTTCAAGTTCCAATTTAACCCTCCTATAATCCTCTACATTTCCCCCCTGAATTTTCATTGTCCTAGGCCCTTTACGCCCGCTTGCTGCTCCTTGAGGAGTAACGGGCTTCCCTTTGTAATATAGCGATGATTGGCAGTACTCGCTCTTTTCTTTTGCACTTAACTGTCTGCATTTCGCCTTCTCCGTGCGCATCTTTGTTCTCTAGGGCTCAGAATGAGTTCACGGTCAGTACATTTACTATAATTTGCTCCTGCTGTTCGCTTTCCCTGTCGTTTTCCGACTCGCTCCTATCATTTTCTGGCTCGCTCCTATCATTTTCCGGCTCGCTCCTATCATTTTCCGGCTCGCTCCTATCATTTTCCGGCTCGCTCCTATCCAAGTCTATGTAGAGTCTACCCGTACCCAAACTGTCGGAACTATCAGAACTGTCAGAGCTCTCCTCCTCATGCACCATTTGCAGACTAGCCTTGTGTGTGTTAGCTGTTTGTGCGGCCCTACTCTGGCTGCGGGTTCTCTGGGGAGAGCCGCAGCGGTCTAATTGTGAGGATTCCCTCGAATGACTTGTTGAAGCCATATTAGCCGTCAGTCTAGCAGTCAGTCAGTTTGTGGTGCCGCCTTGAGACACTGGATGGTGTTTAGTTCTCACCTCCACAACTACGTGGCAGGTATCTGCACCAGAGCCAGATTTGTGGTCTTCAGAACTAGTAAAACATAATAATCAAACGGCTTCAAGAATTTGTAACTAAAAGTCTGAGAAGCTGATCTTGCGTAGGGTATTGGACAGGCCATATGTACAGACAGTGAACGTTCCATCAGATACGGTGAACAGCTGCGAATACAGAATAAGCAGTCCCAGACCAAGGGAAAATGAAACTAAATCCACTTTGGGTCTGTCTTGTAGTAAGCAGCAAAGTGATCAGCATCTGTTCACCAGAGGTGTGACTGAAATTTACACTCTGGAACTAACCCTTCCAGTCTTAACACACCGAGTTCACTTAGTGAGCCTACTCATCCCCACCTGATTCCAGGTACAATCATCATAGAGCATTTTGATAATCACAATATTACCCCAGGAGGTCAATCCACAGCCAGTATTACTGGCGCAACTGGTCTTTCGGATTCTGGGGTGACAAGGTTAAATTGCAATGTGATTCAACAGAGGAAGTCAGATTCCTCTCGCCAACTTAAAACCAAAACAAATACATTTTTGCAACACTTAACATACAAACATTTTTGCAACCAAGTAAACTTCATAAATTGGGAAATACATTAAAAGAACAAAAGATTCAAATTTTGGCACTACAGGAAACACGAACGACCGACAATTACATCATGGATTTTGACAATTATCATCTTTTTAAAAGTAAAACTGATAAAAGAATACTTAATAATACACCACATCTGGGAGCTGCTTTTGCAGTCTCCAAAAATATTTTAAATTCCATAACAGAGATAAAACCCTTAATAATAGACTAATGACAATCTCTCTTAAATGCGCAAATGAAGCATACACTTTACTTAATGCCCATATGTCAGTCCATAAGTATAACCATAAAAAACTTGAAGAAGTTAATGAAGCTTGGGAAACGTTACAAAGTATCATCTCGAAAATTCCTTCAAACCATTTCAAATCGATCATGTAGCAATTTCATACCCAAACTACAAAGAAACATTAAAAGTTCAAGTTAGGAAAGAGGCTCATATTGATTCTGATTATTATTTAACGTGAATAAAAGTAAAACTTCAACCTCAAAAACTCTTAAAAAAAGTTATCCAAAATTTGACACTGCTAACTCTAACAAGTGAACTTGACAAAAAACAATTGGTATAGCCTAAAAGAAAAGTTCATCAAAACAACACAAAATTTAATTCTGCTTCGAAAGAAACAAAAACACCCTTCATGGAACATGGATTGTGAAACAGCAGTTAAGTCTAGGTATGAGGCATTCAAAAATTGGAATAATAACAAAACTGAAAATATGTACAAAACCTGTCTAACTGTAATAAAGAAACATCTAAAATAATCCAACTGACTAAAAGATTCTACAAAAATGCTCAACTTTTAGAAACTGAAAAGACTTCCAAAAGAACAACATGAGAAACTTCTATAAAACACTCAAAACAAAACTAACCTCAAAGGTTCCTAGGTCAGCTGATAAATCAGCTGACATGCCTGCACTGCACAGTCTTTTACATCGGCATGACAACAACTAAAGTGGCTGAGCGCATGAACAAACACAGACGAACTGTCCGCCTAGGAGATGTCAAATACCCAGTAGCGGAGCACGTCCTCCAGCATAATTCTAGGGACCTAGGAACCTGCTACTATGTATGTGCCATTTGGCTTCTCCCACCCAACACCAATCCATCTGAACTGCGGAGATGGGAACTTGCACTCCAACACATCCTTTCATCCCGCCATCCCTCTGGACTGAACCTACGTTAAACAACCTCACTCCCATTTACTCTTCAGTCTTCTCCTCTTTCCCTTTCCTCTTTAGCCATTAACGCATCTTTTCATCCTACGTAGTTGTGTTGATCTTTATACTATATACCTCTTTACTTCTGTATGCATCCTCTTTGGTTTGAAGCTGGAACAGTGCTTACAGTAGAATATCTTTGGCTTCCCTCTGACAACCATGCCTCCATCCTTGCTACCCTCCCTGTTTTCCTTTTCCTGTTGCTTCATAACCTTGGTTGTGAGTAACTGAATCCACTTTCCCTTCTTCCCTTTCTTTCCCCTCTCTCCACCCTGATGAAAAAACATTTGTTCTGAAAGCTAAGAACGTAAATTTTCGGTTCTGTTTTTTGTGTATCTACTGGCTGTACTGAGCTGAGGTAAGTACTGGCCAGCCCCTCTATCTCTTTGTTAGTATTTAAATAATTATTGTTCAATTTCCTAACACATTTTTCAGGCAGAAAAGGTTCTGTTTTAGTAATGTCCGTGCTCTTATTTTCTTACACCTTTGCAGATCATTCTGTACATCATTCTTTGCTACATGAAAGTAAACGAATGACTACATAAACAGCAAATGTTACCCACAAATCATCTTCAAACTTAAGTCTACAATAATTTCAATAACAATAATTTATACCAATTATCATAAAGAAAACAATCAGACCAAGAACCTTGGCTTATGTTTAAACAAAACAATAAAGCTAAAAACTAACTGCTGACCTGCCCAGTAAGAATTATTTTCTGTTCACTTTTAGGAACTCAATAACATATAAAGTAAATGCAGTTATTTCAAATATAATTTGCATTACATAGTACATAGATAGGTAAGTTATTGTTCAAACCTTTGGCATGGTATTGGCTTTCCTAAACACTTTTGATCCCTTGTTAACATTGTGATGGTCACGAGACAAGTTTGGAGCACCTCCTGGTGGTTGTAATGGTACACCAGGCTCTGGTATCACTGTCTGGACAGGTCTAGGTGGCTTCTGAATCATACGCTTCAGACTGTCCAGTCTTTTATCACACATCATTGTAACGTCATCTATTCGATGTAACACCTTCAAAAGAAAAATCACATCATGCTTATAAAAATTTATGTTAGGAAACGGAGTAAGCAGAGCATTTGTGCATGTGTGTGTGTGTGTGTGTGTGTGTGTGTGTGTGTGTGTGTGTGTTTTCCAGGAATTGGCATCATTTCATCCAAACATGGTACATGTATAGTTTACCATCAAGAGACAATTACCACGGGGTCTATACACCACTGACAGCCCTATTTAACAGAAAGGGGATTGTAAACAGAGACATGAAAGTATAAAACCGGAACTGCTTGGAGGAATTTCAACCACACTTGGTACTTATATGATTGACTATCTCGAAAAATTCAGTGTCAGGGCAAGGCAACCCTACCACTATTAAGGTCAGGGTGAGATGAGCTGGAGGTGTGAATGGGGGTTACTTAAAAATAATGAAAAATTAACTATAATAGTTCATCTGAACCGCATCACTGGTTATAAGGCAGGATGAATTGTTCAGTCAGTCAGCAGACAATCATTATGAAGTTATTTTGCATACTGATCAACTCTCAATCAGTTGTCAGTCATTGTGAATTCAGCTTCAACATGTAATCTTTTGTATGGATTTGATCTAGGGCGCAGTATAAATTTCCAAGTAACAAAATATTGTTATCATATTAATATTATGACGTAACCTATTTCAATCAAACGTGTAATGTGTATGTGGATGTGGATTCTAATATAAAGTAAATCTGTAAGTAACAGAAGTGTCATAGACGTAATAGTGCACAAAACTAAATACAACCTGTCAATAAATTATGTGCATGTTGATAATGGAAAACAAAACTGATTGTGGCTTTTGGCCCTCTCACAAATGTTGTTATGCTGTAAGTTCTCAAGTATGAGATACGCAAACTGTGTTTGCACTATATAGTGTTAAAATTTTGGTAACGAAGTTAATGAAAAGGAAGAAAAATATACGAATTTTTAGAATAAATATTAGACCTATAATTTGTTTCTTGTACTAACTAAATGTGCACATTCTATAGATAGGAGTGAAAACGCCTAAATTAGAAAAGACTAATCAAATAAATCTGATGATCTAACTAGTGACTAGTTATCCCACATTCTTCCTCCAAAACAAATTAATTTAGTCGTAATGGACTGGGATAGGTAAACTGAAAATTCATAGGAATAGGGCAGTTTTGTGAATGTGCATTTTTCCAGTAGTGCAGAGAAATTAACAACAAAAATATCAGTATGCAGATGCAGCTTCTGTAAGAAATTGTGCACCAAATTCAAATCTATTATTATCACCACTCAATAGGACATTGTATTGGGGGGGAGGGGGGGGGGGGGGGGAGACAAGGAAGTCACGAGGACATTTGTTGTTGTGATCTTCAGTCCTGAGACTGGTTTGATGCAGCTCTCCATGCTACTCTATCCTGTGCAAGCTTCTTCATCTCTCAGTACCTACTGCAACCTACTCCTTCTGAATGTTTAGTGTATTCATCTCTTGGTCTCCCTCTACGGATTTTACCCTCCACGCTGCCCTCCAATACTAAATTGGTGATCCCTTGACTCCTCAGAACATATCCTGCCAACTGATCCCTTCTTCTAGTCAAGTTGTGCCACAATCTGCTCTTCTCCTCAATGCTATTCAATACCTCCCCATTAGTTATGTGATCTACCCATCTAATCTTCAGCATTTTTCTGTAGCACCACATTTCGAAAGCTTCTATTCTCTTCTTGCCTAAACTACTTATCGTCCATGTTCCACTTCCATACATGGCTATGTTCCATACAAATACTTTCAGAAACGACTTTCTGGCATTTAAATCTATACTCGATGTTAACAAATTTCTCTTCTTCAGAACCACTTTCATTGCCACTGCCAGTCTACATTTTATACCCTCTCTACTTCGACCATCATCAGTTATTTTGCTCCCCAAATAGCAAAACTCCTTTACTACTTTAAGTGTCTCTTTTCCTAATCTAATTCCCCTCAGCATCACCCGACTTAATTCGACTACATTCCATTATATTCGTCTTGCTTTTGTTGATGTTCATCTTATATCCTCCTTTCAAGACACTGTCCATTCTGTTCAGCTGCTCTTTTAAGTCCTTTGCTGTCTCTGACAGAACTACAATGTCATCGGCGAACCTCAAAGTTTTTATTTCTTCTCCATGGATTTTAATACCTACTCCGAATTTTTCTTTTGTTTTCTTCACTGCCTGCTCAATATACAGATTGAATAACATTGGAGAGAGGCTACAACCCTGTCTCACTCCCTTCCCAACCACTGATTTCCTCTAGTGTCCCTCGACTCTTATAACTGCCACCTGGTTTCTGTACAAATTGTAAATAGCCTTTCACTCCCTGTATTTTACCCCTGCCACCATCAGAATTTGAAAGAGATTATTCCAGTCAACATTGTCAAAAGCTTTCTCTAAGTCTACAATTGCTAGAAACGTAGGTTTGCCTTTCCTTAATCTAGCTTCTAAGATAAGTCGTAGGGTCAGTACTGCCTCACGTGTTCCAATATTTCTATGGAATCCAAACTGATCTTCCCCGAGGTCAGTTTCTACCAGTTTTTCCATTCGTCTGTAAAGAATTCGCGTTAGTATTTTGCATCCGTGACTTATTAAACTGATTGTTCGGTAATTTTCACATCTGCCAGCACCTGCTTTCTTTGGGATTGGAATTATTATATTCTTCTTGAAGTCTGAGGGTATTTCGCCTGTCTCATACATCTTACTCAGCAGGTGGTAGAGTTTTGTCAGGACTGGCTCTCTCAAGGCTGTCAGTAGTTCTAATGGAATGTTGTCTACTCCCGGGGCCTTGTTTCGACTTAGGTCTTTCAGTGCTCTGTCAAACTCTTCACGCAGTATCATATCTCCCATTTCATCTTCATCTACATCCTCTTCCATTTCCATAATATTGTCCTCAAGTACATTGCCCTTGTATAGATCCTCTATATACTCCTTCCACCTTTCTGCTTTCCCTTCTTTGCTTAGAACTGGGTTTCCATCTGAGCTCTTGATATTCATACAAGTGGTTCTCTTTTCTCCAAAGGTCTCTCTAATTTTCCTGTAGGCAGTATCTATCTTACCCGTCTTGAGATAAGCCTCTACACCCTTACATTTGTCCTCTAGCTGTCCCTGCTTAGCCATTTTGCACTTCCTGTCGATCTCATTTTTGAGACGTTTATATTCCTTTTTGCCTGCTTCATTTACTGCATTTTTGTATTTTCTCCTTTCATCAATTAAATTCATTATCTCTTCTGTTACCCAAGGGTTTCTACTATCCCTCGTCTTTTTACCTACTTGATCCTCTGCTGCCTTCACTATTTCATCCCTCAAAGCTACCCATTCTTCTTCTACTGTATTTATTTCCCCTATTCCTGTCAATTGTTCCCTTATGCTCTCCTTGAAACTCTGTACAACCTCTGGTTCTTTCAGTTTATCCAGGTCCCATCTCCTTAAATTCCCACCTCTTTGCAGTTTCTTCAGTTTTAATCTACAGTTCATAACCGATACATTGAGATCAGAGTCCACATGTGTCACCAGACATAAATAAACTGCAATTCTGTGTACTGAAAGAATGCATTGACAGAAACCAGGTTAATAACAGATATAAGAAAGAAGTTCTATTTTCTGTTGCCAACAACACACACACACACACACACACACACACACACACACACACACACACACACACACACGTGCACGCACGCGACCACAATCTCTGCCAGCTAAAGTCAGACTGCAAGCAGCAGCGCATGATGAGAGAGAGACAGAGAGAGAGAGAGAGAGAGAGAGAGAGAGAGAGAGAGAGAGACAACCAGGTGGTGGTCAGGAGGAGGATGGGGTGGGGAGGGGGAGGGATAGCAGGCTAGGGGTGGGGGATGGTAAAGTGATGCAAGTGGGAGTGTGCAGGGATGAGGTGAATAGAGAGTGGGGGAGCTAGGTGCACTCTGGAGGTTAGGCAGTGTTATAACCAAGAATAAGACAACAAATATGTCACCGTACTACAGTTTATTGAGACACACTGATACAAAAAATTATGTTACCAAGAACCAAGTTGTTGATGAACACTTCGTGGAAAATTATATACATTGAAGGCAGAGTCAGAAGTCTGTTGACATACTAAGCCTAGTTGAGTTTGAAGTCCCAGTTCCAGAATATCATTCGGATTCTAAGTCTAGAGCACAGCCAAATCAACATCAAGCAGCCCAGCTCTCCTGAGTTGTACAGTAGAACATAGCACAATGAGAACTGACTTGTAGATGTCAGTGGCAGCGTTAAATAAGGCTCTGTAGTTAACGGAGCTGGTGGCTGGTGTCACTGAATATTCTGGCCGCCAGTCTTTGAGTGTTATCTGTGGCCAGATGCTGTGGTTTGGATCACATGCACACAGAAATGTCAGCCTGTGATGCTAGCAGCAGGCCACCCACAGAGTATTGGGGCCAACAATGCGTTTCATGGCTGTGCATAATAGCGTGGCACTACTCGGTGCGGAGATTAATATGGCGGATGCCATACACAGAAGGTGTGGGGGAGATGGGGGGGGGGGGTGGAAAAGGAGAGAAATAAAAAGAGCATTGGTGGGATAGAGGGCTGTGTATTGCTGGAATTGTAACAGGGAAGGAGCTAGATAGGTAAGGACAATGACTATCGCAGGCTGAGGCCAGGAGGTTACAGGAACAAAGGATATATTGCAGGGAGAGTTCCCACCTGCACAAATCAGAAAACCTGCTGTGGGAAGGATCACATGGCACAAGCTGTCTAGCAGTAATTGAAATGACGGAAGTTGTGTTGAACAGGGTGCTCAGCAACAGGGTGGTCCACTTGTTTCTTGGCCAAAGTTTGACAGTGGCCATTCATGTGGGCAGACAGCTTGTTGGTTGTCATGACCACATAGAATGCAGTACAGTGGTTGCAGTTTAACTTGTAGATCACATGACTGGTGTCACAAGTGGCCCTTTCTTTGATGGGACATGCAATGTTTATGACCAGACTGGAGTAGGTGGTGGTGGTGGTGGTGGTGGTGGTGGTGGGAGACTGTATGGGACAGATCTTGCATCTAGGTCTATTACAGGGATATGAGCCATGAGACAAGGGGTTGGGAGCAGGGGTAGTGTACGGAATAGACGAGGATATTGTGTAAGTTCAGTGGGTGGTGGAATACCACAGTGGGGTGAGTGGGAAGGATAGAGGGTAGGATATTTCCCATTTGAGCATGATGAGAGGTAGTCAAAAACCTAGTGGAGAAAGTAATTCAGTGGCTCCAGCCCTGGGTGGTACTGAGTCAAGATAAATGCCCCTCTGTGACCAGATGGTGGGGCTTTGGGATGTGGTGTGTGACTGGAAAAATAAGTCACACGAAATCAGTTATTGTGCAGGGTTGGAAGGATAATTATAGTCTGTAAAGGCCACAGTGAGAGCCTCGGTATAATTTGAGAGGGACCGCTCATCACCACAGATGCACCAGCCAAGGGTGGCTAGCCTGTATTGAAGGGACTTTTTGGTATGGAAAGGGTGGCAGTTGTAGAAGTGGAGGTATTGCTGGTGGTTGGTAGGTTTGATATGGGCAGCGGTAATGATTTAGCCATCTTTGAGGTGGAGGTCAACATCTAGGAAGGTGGTTTGTTGGGCAGAATTGGACCAGTGAAGCAAATGGAGGAGAAGGTGTTGAGGTTCTGGAGGAATGTGGATAGGGTGTCCTCTCGCTTGATCCAGATCGCAAAGATGTCATCAGTGAGTCTGAACCAGGTGTGGGGTTTAGTATTCTGGGTATTCAGGGATTGCTCTAGATGACCCATGATTAGGTTGGCCTAGGATGGTGCCATGTGGGTGCCAATAGACATACCCCGTATTTGCTTGTAGGTAATGCCTTCAAAGAAGAAGTAATTATGGGTGAGGATATAGTTGGTCATGGCGACTAGGAAGGAGGTTGTTGGTTTGCAATCCATTGGGCGTTGGGAAAGGTAGTGTTCAACAGCAGTAAGGCCATGGGCATTAGGGATGCTTGTGTAAAGGAAGGAGGCATCAATAGTGACGAGCATGGTGGTAAAGGAACAAGAACTGTGGAGAGTCAGTGGAGGAAATGGTTGGTATCTTTTATATAGGAGGGAAGGTTCTGGGTAATAGGCTGAAGGTGTTGATCTATGAGAGCAGAGATCTCTCAATGGGAGCACAGCAACTGGCCACAATGGGCCATCCTGGGTGGTTGGATTCATAGACTTTAGGGAGCCTGTAGAAGGTAGGCATGTGGGGAGTGGTAGGGCTGAGGAGAGAGATGGACTCCAGAAAGAGGTTCTGGGATGGGTTTAAGGATTTGACAAGAGACTGGAGATCCAACTGGTTTTCTGGAATGGGGTCACTGGCAGGGTTGGTTTGTGGATGAATCTGACAGCTGGCTCAGTACTTCTGCCAGGTAATCCTTGCGGTTCAAAACAATAGTGGTGGAGCCTTTGTCAGCAGGTAAGATTATAAGGTCAGGATCAGGTTTTAAGTGATGGATTGCAGTTTTTTCTGCAGATGTAAGGTTAGTTTGCATGTTGAGGGATTTGGGGAATGATGGTGAGGCAATGTTCGACATTAAGAAATTCTGGAAAGTTAACAGTATGAGATTTGGGGGTTATGGAAGACATACAGAGCCGTCATGCATGTTTACAATTGGTCAGAATGCAATAACCTAAAATTGTGGGAGAAGTAAAGGTAACTACTCACTATATAGCAAAGGCATTGTGTAGTTGATAAGCAAATGAACAAGACGAAAAAATATCTAAGCTTTCAGACAAGTTTTTCTTCAGGTCTAACATAATACATGTACACACTCTGGTAGAACACACATCCAACGAAGTTTAGCAACATTTATGATCTCATTTGTGCACCTAGTGACCATTCAGTGCCTCAAATATATTTTGAGTTGTTCCTTTACTTCTTCTATTACTTATGTTTCACAAAGGAACATTTATTACACCACAGAGATTAAAATTTGATAATAAAGGAAACAAACTGCAATGATTTGAGCTCAAAGAAGGAAAACAAATCTGTCAAATTATACTCAGATGATAAGTTCCTTGACTGTGTAACAAAACAAATTTTTAAGGATGAATCCTGTTAATTGTATTCAAGTGAACATACTAAGAAAGACAAGACAGAGCACAGGGGGTGGGGACAGAGAAAGGTCATCAACATGTTACGTCCTGAGTGCCATGTCAGCAGTTTCAAGCACCATAGTTGCATATGCTTCTATGTCCTTTCAGTCCTTATAGGATCATTACTGGGGATCAAACACACAAAATACAAACACAATTTTGAAACTACAGAATATGTCCGTAATTGTTTATGTAGCTGTAGCTGATGTGGAAAATTTACAAAGATGAGAAAATAAAAAGACAGAGAGAGAAAAAGGATCGATTCAACTATCGTTATTCTCAGAATTCAACAACAGTAAGTCCAAAAATTTAAAAGGATCCCACACACCTGTGTGACAAGTGCCTTTGTTTCTGGTGTTATTGAATCCTGAAAAAGTGTCCGAAACTCTTTCGGACTGCTAAGCTTGAACTCTTCTGCACTTGCAATATACTGCTGAATTTCTGATAAGCACTGTTCAGCCACTTCTGGAGATGAAGACCACTTTTCAATGTGCTGTGATGCCAGAAGGTCTATTCCCTTTGCACACCACCGATTAGCCTAGAACACAAAAATAACTAAATTCAATTTATATACAATGTCATCAATATTTTTCAACTTAACGATTTGTTTTATGTAATTATAGCAATAAATTAGATTTACTTTATGGAAATGTTATTGCTGTAACTGCCCACAACACCAAAAATTGCTTTTTTTCTGCGACAATATGTCTTAAAACAAGTGCTGCAGCACAGAACCCCATTAAGCCAGTCAGAGGAGTGTAGTAAATAATTCTTCAGGCATTGGCCAAGTGTTCTTAGCTGGCGCAGAGGGCAGATGGAGAAAGAATTACAATGTTATTATTTATTATTAAAATTTACAGTAACCCAGGAAAGGCGGCGTAGTGATACAACAGTAGGCCTAAATTTTAGAGGATCCAGTTTCATTTACTACTGTACACTTCTGACATGAGTTTTGTAAAATCACAATCGGATAAGTGCCGAGATGAAGTTTTACTTAAAGTCTGCCATATCAATCACCCAATCTTTCTTTTAGACAAAACTGGCTGCACTGGCACACACACACACACACACACACACACACACACAGGGACACTATGGGCCAACGTAAAAGGTGGATATGATTCAAAGACAGACGTCACTAGTGAATAGAAAACACAGAGTATCTGACCACTGCTACAGCAGCGGTTTAAGGGTAGCATCTTTGACTAGTAATCAAAACGTCCTGGGTCCCAGGTTTGATTTAAGCCACTTCTTAAATTTTGAATAAAAATTATCGGCATGGCAGGCAAAGACTGGTGACTTATGAAGTCACCCTCATTCTGCCAACAGCCACATCAAAGAGGGTGGGGAGCAGACAGAGGTCCAGGGCGCCCTTTTGTCCTTGGTGTGGGGAAACAGTTCCTAAAAGATGGAAGAATCAGCAATGATCAATGGCATGAGGATGCGGAAGGCAATAGAAACCACTACATTTAAAACACGTAATGTGTATTCACAGGAAATGGGGCCTGTAACTGAAGATAGTGTCATGACGATTTCTCCAACGGCAAAAGATTCCACATTAGTCCCCCATTTGAATCTCTGGTAGGGGACTGCCAAGGGAGAGGTGACCACGAGGAAAAAAAAAAAAAAAAAAATTAAATAAGCAACAAAAGGGCAAAATTCTATGAGTTGGAGTGTGCAATGTCAAAAGTGTGTGTGTAGTAGAGAAGCTATACAATCTGAAAAGGAAAATGCAAAGGCTCAATCTAGATAGGGAGGTATGTCAGAGATTGAGCTACTTTGAACAATTCAGTGAGAGAGTTATTCTCTTAAGCATTAACAGCAAATCAACACGAACAACAATAATTTAGGTATATAAACCTTTGTTACAAGCATAAGATGAAGAGATAGAGACAATATGTGAGGATATTGAAGGTTTCACTCAGTGTTTAAAGGGAAATGAAAATCCAACATCATGGGTGATCAGAATGTTATAATATGGAAAGCAATAGAAGACTTGAAAATATGGGCCTAGTATATGAGCCTGGTATACGGTCCTTGTAGTCAAAATGAGAAAGTGGAATGACGATCAAGTTCCGCAGTAAACTGCAGCTAGTTACAGTGAATATACTATTCAAAAATCACAAGACAAGGTGGTATACATGGAAAAGCCCTTGAGACATGGAAAGATAATAGCTGGATTACATCATGGTGAGATGGAGAGTTTGGAATCAGTCATTGGATTGTACCCAGGAGCAGCTATAGACGCAGACCATAATTTAGTAATGATGAATAATAGACTTAAGTTTAAGAGAATCATCCCCAGGAATCAGCATGGAAAAAAGTGGGATACTGAGGAATAATAAGATGCATTTGAAGTTCTCTGAGCCCACAGATGTTGCAATAACGAATACCACAACAGACAGCTCAGCTGAAATGGAATGGACATATCTAAAATGGGCCTCATGATTGTTAGATAGACAAATATAGGTACAAGGAAGGTAACTTCTAAGAAACCTCGGGGAACAGAAGAAATACTGCAACTGATCGACAAAAGATGAAAGTAAAAAAACGCTCAGGAAAAAGATAGGAACACAGCAATAAAGGTCACTTAGGAATTAAAAAATAAGAAATGTGAGGTAGCAAAGGCAAAAAACAGCTGAAGGAAAAATGTGAGGAAATCAACGAAGGAATTGCCATCTGAAGGACTGATTCAGCATACTGAACAGTCAAAATAACATTCAATAACATTAAAAGCAAAGAAGTCAACATTAACAGTGTAATAGGAATTCCACTGTTAAATGCAAGAGAGGGACAGCAGAATAGGTGGAAAGAGTACACTGAGGACCACTTCAATGTGTGGAAACTGTTTGATGAAGTGATAGGAGAAGAAATGGAAGTTGATAAGGAGGGCACAGTAGATCAAGTTTAGATTCACAGTTTGGCAGAGCTGTGGAAAACTTGCAATCAAATAAGATTGAAGGCATGGGTAACATTCGTTTGGAATTTCTGAAATCACTGGGGCAGAGTGGCAACCAAACAACTACTCAAGCTGGCATGTAGAGTCTATGATACTGGAGACATACCATCACACTTTAGGAAATATATCATATACATATTTATGAAAATAACAAGAGCAGATTGGTATGAGAATTATTGTACAATCAGCTTAACACTTCATGCACGAGTAGCAAAAAGACAAAGAAAACAAACATTCAAGATCTCTTAGGTGCTGATCAGTTTGGGTCTAGGAAAGATAAGGGCACAAGAGAAGCAGTTCTGACATTGCGGTTGATAATGAAAGCAACACTTAAGAAAACTTGACACACTTTCATAGCATTTGTTGACCTTGAAAAAGCATTCAAAAAAACATTATGTTCAAAATTCTTGAGAATGTTTGAGTAATGTATAAGGAAAGTTCATTAATATGCAATATGTATAAGAATGAAGAAGGGGAAAAAAATGGGACCCCAGGAATGAATTGCTCAGATTAGAAAGGGTGTACGACAGGGCTCCAGTCTTTCTCTCCTACAATTCATTCTGCACATTGAAGGATCAATAACAGAGATAAAAGACAGATTCACAAGTGACATTAAAATCCAGAGAGAAAGAATATCAATGATAAGATTTGCTGATATCATTGTTATCCTCTCTCAAGCCATACACAGTGGTATGCACTGGTCACTAAACACAGATATTGATTAACAGTAAACTGAAGAAAAATAAAAATAATGCAGAGCAGCAGAAATGAGACCAGAGATAAACTTAATATCGAAATTGGTGACAATGAGGTAGATGATGTGAAGGAATTTCACTACACTGGAAACAAAATAACCTATGACAGATAGAGCAAGGAGGACATAAAAAGTAGTCTAGCACAGGCACAGAGGACATTTGTGGCCAAAAAGCTCTATTACTATTAAACAAGAGCCTAATTTGAGGAAAAAATTTCACAGAATGTACACCAGGAACAAAATGCTGAATGGAACTGAATCACAGATATTGGGGAAACCAGAAAAGAAGAAAATCCAAGCATTTGCAATGTGGTGTTGTAGAAGGATGATGAATATTAGATGAACTGATAAGAAAATAAATGAGGAAGATCTCCACAGGATTGGTAAGCAAAAAAAATATATGAGAAACATTGACAAAAACAAGAAAAGGACGGTAGCAAACATGTAAAGACATCATGGAACTGGAAGGAGGAGTAGAGAATAAAAACTGTCGAGGTAGACAAAGATTGGAATATATACAACAAATAACTGAGGGCACTGGGTGTAGGTGCTCCCCAGAGATAAGGATGTTGGCACAGAACAAGCAGTCAAGGCACATACAACACACAGAGCGCTAACCATAAGCCTCAGCAGAAAAAAATCCAAAAAGAGGTAAAGAGGAAAGAAAATTTACAACTGATATTTATACAGAGAGAGGCTACTGGATTTACAACTCCTTTGTAAACGTTATTGAATGGTCTACTGTTCTTCATGTGAAGTAAAAACAGTTCATCCAATATTTAAAAAAAAAACACAACACACAGATGTCACTAATATTTTTAACAGCTGTATGTGCTAGGAGTTCAAGATACCCAAGAAATTCATCATAGGGTGTGCCCCTCAAAGCAATAGTGTAGGATCCAAAGCCTATCCCCCCCCCCCCCCCCCCCCTACACACACAAAACCCCCATGTAAATGAGACTTGAAATCCTAGCAGTTAATTGCCCAAGCATTCCCCACATATCATCATTGTTTGAAGTGTCCCTAAAAAGTTGTGGAGCTCACACAGGAGAAACAGAAAGCTGACTAAAGCCCAAAACTGATATCAAGGAAATTTTTGGAGCAAATCTAATCTAACAGAACATCAAGAGGGTATGCTAAATGGAAATAGAGGTGAACTATTCATCAACACAGACAACAAATTCAAATCCACTGAGATCGAAATTGAAGCTGAAGGCGAGGTTGTTTGGAGAAGATGCAGTATGAATAATGGGCAAAATTTATAATTCAATTCCTTCATCAATCACCAGACTCGCCACCAGATGAGACCAAACATTCTACAGAAAACCTAAATTCACTAGAATATAACTTTCCCAATCATAATGTCATCAGATAAAGTTTTAATCATACGAAACTTGACTGGGATAATTACAGTTTTGTCGGTTTTGTAAGTGACAAATGTTACAGACATCTTGTAAAACAATAATAAATGTCTTCTCTGAAACTGTTTGGAAACTCACTCATGATTGAGATACATTAGAGCTAACAGGAGAAAAATGGAACTGGCTTATTTCAGGATGTCCACATTAAAACTGGTATCAACGATCACAAAGCAGTAGAAGCATTCACAAAGAAAAAAATAGGAATTAAAACATTTACTCCACCCTCCAAAACTCCCTCCCACCACCACACAGAATCCAGAACCTAAACAGACCAGAAACACAGTCATGAACCTTTCCTCCAGAAGCCTTAGCCCCACAGAAATATCAGTCCTTTCCAAAGGTCTCACCTTTTGCCCCACTCACAAATTCAATCATGTAGGACTTGTTAAAGACCTTCTCTCCTCCTCCCAGTCCCTACATTAGGGAACACTTTTTCACCACCAACCCAACCAAAGACCAATGTTGAACCCTATCTGACTGAGTCCACTCCTCCATCCAACCATGATCCACCCCCACTACCCCCAAATCACCCCCTCTTAACTTTCCACAATTTCTTAACCTCAAAACTTGCTTCTTCATCATTCCCCAAATGCAAACTAACCTTACATCTGCAGAAAGAACTGCAGTTGACCACCTAAAAACTGATCCTGATCTTATAACGCTACCTGCAGACAAAGGCTCCAGCACTGTTATTTTGAAATGCAAGGATTACCTGGCAGAAGGACTCCACCAGCTGTCAGATACATCCACCTACAAACCTTGCCACTGTGATCCCATTCCAGAAATCCAGCAGGACCTGTCTCTCCTCAAATCTTTAGGCCCATCCCAAAACCTCTCCCCGAAGTCCATGTCTGCCCTCACCTCTACCACTCCCTAGACTACTATCTTCTACATGCTTCCTAAAGTCCATAAACCCAACCACCCAGGATGCCCTATTTTGGCCAATTGCTGTGCCTCCACTAAGAGAATCTGTGCTCTCATAGATCAACAACTTCAGCCTATTTCCAGAACTTACCCTCCTATATAAACCAACCATTTTCTCCGACTCTCCACAGTTCGTGTTCCTTTAACACATGGTGCCCTGCTTGTCACTATTAATACCACCTCCCTTTACACTAACACCCAATGGATTACAAACCAACAATATCCTCCCAAGTCGCCATGGCAAACTATATCCTCACCCATAATTATTTCTCCTTTGAAGGCATTACCTACAAACAAATCTGGGGTACTGCTATGGGTACCTGCATGGCACTATCCTATGCCAACCTATTCATAGGTCATCTAGAGGAATCCTTCCTGAACACCCAGAATACTAAACCCCACACCTGGTTCAGGTTCACTAATGACACCTTTGTGATCTGAATCGAAGGGGAGGATATCCTATCTGCATTCCTCCAGAAGCTCAACAGCTTATCCCCCATTTGCTTCAGTTGGTCTTACTCAACCCTACAAACTACATTCCTAAATGTTGACCTCCACCTCAAAGATGGCTACATCATTACCTCTGTCCATATCAAACCTACTAACCACATGCAATATTACCACTTCGACAGCTGTCACCCGTTCCATACCAAGAAGTTCCTTCCATACAGCCTAGCCATCCGTTGTCATCACATCTTCAGTAACGAGTGGTCCCTCTTGAAATATACCAAGGGTCTCTCTGAAGAATTCACAGACAGTAATTATCCTCCTAACATTGTACAAAAATAAACGTCCTGTGCCTTATCATTCCAGTCTCCCACCTTTTCCCAAGTCTCACTGTCCGGCCACAGAAGAGCATTCCCCTCTTAGCTCAGAACAATGCAGGACTAGAGCAAACTCAATTACATTCTCCATTGTGCCCTGAAATCAGAACTGTCCTGCCCACTATCCTTCCCACCCCTCCCACAATGGTATTCCGCCATCCACCAAACCTACCCAATATACTCGTCCATCCCTACACACCCTTGCTTCCAACCCCTTACCTCATGACTCACATCCCTATAATAGACCTAGGAGCAAGACCTGTCCCATACAGCCTCCCACCACCACCTACTCCAGTCCAGTCACAAACACTGCCTATCCCATCAAAGGCAGGGCTACCTGTCAAACCAGTCATGTGATCTACAAGTTAAGCTGGAACCACTGTGCTGCATTCTATGTGCGAATGACAACCAACAAGCTAGCTATCCACATGAATTGCCACAAACAAACTGTGGCGAAGAAACAACTGGACCATCCTGTTGCTGAGCACGCTGTTCAACACGACATACTTCATTTCAACGACTGCTTCACAGCCTGTGCCATAGGTATCTTTCCCACCAACATCAGTTATTCTCAACTGTGCAGGTGAGAACTCTCCCTGCAATATATCCGATGTTTCCATAACCCTTCTGGCCACAACCTTCATTACTCATCTTTTGCACCCATCCAGCCACTTCCCTGTCCCCATTCCAGCACTACACAGCCCTCATTCCACCAATGCACCCAGTCTTTTTACTTCTCACCTTTCCTGTCCCCCCCCCCCCCAAACCCACCTTTCCCCTGCTCCTGTCCAACCTCCCAACTGCAACTAGCTGCCCTACTCTCTCTCCACCTCGTCCTTGCGTGCTCTGCAACAGCACTTCACTGTGCCCTACCCCTAACCTGCTATCCCTCTCCCTCCCCGCCCCAGCCTCCTCCTTACACCCACCCAGTTGCCTCTCCTGTCATGCATGCTGCTGTTGCTCACAGTGTGGCTTCAGCCGCCAAAGGCTGCAGACGTGTGTGCGCGCGCGCTCTCTCGTGCGAGTGAGCGCGCGCGCGTTCTCGTGCGCATGTAGGGCATGTCTATTTTCGACAAAGGCCTAAGGCCAAAAGCTTATATTGTGACAGTCTTTTTGTTGTGCCTATCTGTGATGCAGCATCTCTGCTATATAGTGAGTGGAAACTTTCCTTTTCATAATAATGAAAACAAATTGAAAGATTTACATATTTAGTAAACTACATTAAGATATAGTAGTGTCATATTTCAATAGGAACTTGAAACATTTAGCTCTGGCAGAAACATGTAGAGGAACTGTAGTCAAGTTAACAAGTATAATTAACCAAGCATTCAGAAAGTGTACCTAGTAAAACAGTACAGGATGAAAGGGGCCATCCACAGTGACTAGTCTCTGTTAAGGAAACAGTGTCTACTGCAAACAAGGCATAAAACAAAGCATAGGGTTATTGATGAAGACATGCTAAAGGAAACACATTTGGCCATGAAAAGGATAATCCCTGAACTCTTCAATGACTAATGTATCACAGTCTCATCAAAAGATCTCTCACAAAACCAAAGAAATTCTAGTCACGTGTACAGGTGGTACATGGCACTGAATTTAGTGTCCAGACCCACATGGATGACACAGGAGCTGCAACTGAATCAAAAGTAGAAGCATTCTTCTCCATTTTCCAATGGTCTTTTTCAAACGACAATCTAATAGCACTACCCCAGTTTAATTCTTGCACCAGTGCTGGGTAATTTAGATATAGAACCTCTGACTTTTTGTAGATGATGCAGTTACCTATCATGAAATATTGTCTAGAACAAAGGTGCAAAAATCGGGTAGATCTTGATAAGATTTCAAAGTGGAGCAAAGATTTGTAATCGGCTTTAAATGTGCAGAAATGAAAACTCTTACAGTTCACAAAACACAAAAACACTGTATCCTAAGACTATGATATCAGTAAGTCACAGCTGGAATCAGTGAACTACAAACACCTGGGAGTAGTAATTTTAGGGATATTAAACAGAATGGTCAGACTCGGCTGCATGCAAAACAGATGTCAGATTTCAGTTCACCAGAATGATACCTGGAAAATACAAACAGTCTGCAAAGGAGACTGCTTACAAAACTCTCTTATTGCTCAAGTGCATGGGACACACACACCAAACAGGACTAAGAGGGGAGAATGAATATATACAAAAATGGGCAGCATAAATGGTCACAGGGAGCTTTGACCCAAGAATGTATTCACAGAGAAGCTGAAAAACATTAACCGGCATATAAAGATAAACACCAACTATCCAACAAAAGCCAACTTTTAAGCACTCACTCTGCCCACTCTTCATACACAAATTGAATGGGAAGGGAACCTAATTACTATCAGCAACAGCTTATATGGAATTAAGTACCATGTTTTTTTTTTATATCTATGATGTATAATTTCCCTTGTATACCATAGTTATACTTTTAATCAAACAATGGAGACTCCAGGTAGGAATATCAACAATGTAGGAAAAGACACGATTGCTACTTACCGCAAAGCAAACACATCAAGTTGCAGACATGCACGATTAAAAGACACTCACATATAGCTATCAGCCACAGCCCTTGTCAGTAAAGATGACCTCATCAGGGGCAGGCCACATGTGAAAGCAGCTATGTCACTTACCAGCTCTGCTTCAATCATTGCACAGCTATTTATATTGGTATGACTACAAACCAGCTGTCCACCAACATGAACGGTCACTGCCAAACTGTGATCAAGAGCAAAGTAAATCACCCTGTGGCACAGCTTGCAACTGAACAGAACACACTTGATTTCAATGGCTGCTTCACTACCCAAGCCATCTGGAACTTTCCCTTCACCACCAGCTTTTTTGAACTGCACAGATGGGAGTTATCCTTACAACATATTCTCCTCTCCCATCATTATCCCACCCTCAACCTATGGAATCATAGTTTCCCCACACTCTCCACCCAATAGTTTCCACCCCCTCTGACCTATAATTTCCTCCCCATTCTCAGCTCCCAACCCAGTTTATTTGCAGCCCTCTGTCAACACATCCACCTGTCTTTCCCCACTCCTTTCCATTTTTGCTCCTTTCTTCCCCACCTCTCTGCCCTACAACCTCCTGATGCTGCACCTGTTGGCAGTCTAGTCCACCAGACAGCATTGATCTCTTTCCCTACCCACAGACTACTATCCCTTCCCCTTCCCCACCCTTTCCAGACTGCTGCTTGCATCCCACGTGATATTGCATTTCAGGCTGAGATGCTGGAGTTGGTGGTCGCGCATGCGCAAGAGCGCGCGCGCGTGCGTGTGTGCATGCGTGTGTGTGTCCGTGTCCGTGTGTGTGTGTGTGTGTGTGTGTGTGTGTGTGTGTGTGTGTGTGTGTGTGTGTGTGTGTGTGCGCGCGCGTGTGTCCCTATTTACTGACTAAGGCTGTGGTCGAAAGCTATATGTGAGTGTCTTTTAATCATGCCTGTCTGCAGCTCGACATCTCTTCTTTACAGTAAGTAGCAAACTATATTTTCCTACATTGTTTAGTTGTATTTTTAATATGCTTTTATATATGTTCCTTACTGCCAGCACAATTTGACTGTGTATATAAATACAATTCATTTACTGTAAATTATCAATGTGTGCATACAACAATCACATACGGTATGTACATTTTTGGACATGTAATGGCATTACGCTTCTGAGAAGAAGATACTGACAGCTGCTAAACGAATATTAAGTATGTTTCTGTAATATCCTTCTTATACTTTACATACATGTGTGGGTGAACTTCTAACAATATACAGGGTGTTAAAAAAGTCCGGGAACACTTTAAATTATCTATTGCACAAGAACTAAACACTGTACAGATGTCATACATATTGCATTTTGAAGAGAAACTATGAAAGTTGTTTTTTTTTTTTTTTTTTTTTTTTTTTTTTAAACATGCATTTGATATGCAAATCATGAGTGACCCGGCATACATCAATACGGTAATCAAATTCTTGCCCTACCCATCCCAACACGGCATCGTCGACTGTGACAGTCGCTTCCCGTATTCTCTCCCGGAGCTCTGCTACATCACGTGGTAGAGGCAGTACATACACCAGATCTTTAATGGGTCCCCACAGAAAAAAGTCACAAGGAGTGAGATCTGGTGATCGGGAAGGCCATTTCATGAAACAACTGTCCACTTCTGTGGCACAGCCAATCCATTACTGCGGCAGCTCAGTGTTCAGGTACCCATGAACTACATGATGAAAATGTGAAAAGTGGCTTCGATGCTAAAAATTAGGTGATCAACAATGGCATTCCAATCCTCATTCAACTGCTGCAACTAAGAACAAAACTCAAAAGGCTTGTCATTGTCATCATCACTGAGTTTCTGCACTAGCTCCAATTTGAATTATTTCACAGACAGCTTCTGTCGCAGGACTTTCCACACTGTCACTGGAGTCATTTCGAGGTCATGGGATGCATGACACACTGATTTCTTTGGACTCCTTATGAATGTCTCTTGTAGGTGTTCCACGTTTACTTCACTCACACTGGGATATCCGCTTCTCTTTGCTGGGTGCAAGCAACCCGTAGTAACGAATTTTTTGTGCCAGTAGTAAATGGCCTTCCTTGTTGGTGGCTTCTTACCATGTTGTTGTTGTTGTGGTCTTCAGTCCAGAGACTGGTTTGATGCAGTTCTCCATGCTACTCTATCCTGTACAAGTTTCTTCATCTCTGATTAACTACTGCAACCTACATCCTTCTGAATCTGTTTAGTGTATTCATCTCTTGGTCTCCCTCTATGATTTTTACCCTCCACATTGCCCTCCAATACTAAACTGATCCCTTGTTGCCTCAGAACATGTCCTACCAACCGATCCCTTCTTCTAATCAAGTTGTGCCACAAAATCCTCTTCTCCCCAATTCTATTCAATACCTCCTCATTAGTTATGTGATCTACCCATCTAATCTTCAGCATTTTTCTGTAGCACCACATTTCTAAAGCTTCTATTCTCTTCTTGTCCAAACTATTTATCGTCCATGTTTCACTTCCATACATGGCTACACTCCATACAAATACATTCAGAAATGACTTCCTGACACTTAAATCAATACTTAATGTTAACAAATTTCTCTTCTTCAGAAACTCTTTCCTTGCCATTGCCACTCTACATTTTATATCCTCTCTACTTCGACCATCATCAGTTATTTTGCTCCGCAAATAGCAAAACTCCTTTACTACTTTAAATGTCTCATTTCCGAATCTAATTCCCTCAGCATCACCCGAGTTAACTCGACTACATTCCATTATCCTCGTTTTACTTTTGTTGATGTTCATCTTATATCCTCCTTTCAAGACACTGTCCATTCCGTTCAACTGCTCTTCCAAGTCCTTTGCTGTCTCTGACAGAATTACAATGTCATCGGCGAACCTCAAAGCTTTTATTTCTTCTCCGTGGATTTTAATACCTACTCCGAATTTTTCTTTTGTTTCCTTTACTGCTTGCTCGATATACAGTTGAATAACACCAGGGAGAGGCTACAACCCTGTCTTGCTTCCCTTTCGTGCCCCCTCGACTCTTATAACTGCCATCTGGTTTCTGTACAAACTGTAAATAGCCTTCCGCTCCCTGTATTTTACCCCTGCCAACTTTAGAATTTGAAAGAGAGAATTCCAGTCAACATTGTCAAAAGCTTTCTCTAAGTCTACAAATGCTATGAATGTGGGTTTGCCTTTCTTTAATCTTTCTTCTACGGTAAGTCGTAAGGTCAGTATTGCCTCATGTGTTCCGATATTTCTACGGAATCCAAACTGATCATCCCCGAGGTTGGCTTCTACCAGTTTTTTCCATTTGTCTGTAAAGAATTCGTGTTAGTATTTTGCAGCTGTGACTTATTAAACTGATAGTTCGGTAATTTTCACATCTGTCAACACCTGCTTTCTTTGGGATTAGAATTATTATATTCTTCTTGAAGTCTGAGGGTATTTCACCTGTCTCATACATCTTGCTCACCAGGTGGTAGAGTTTTGTCAGGGCCGGCTCTCCCAAGGCTGTCAGTAGTTCTAATGGAACGTTGTCTACTCCTGGAGCCTTGTTTCGACTCAGATCTTTCAGTGCTCTGTCAAACTCTTCACGCAGTATCATATCTCCCATTTCATCTTCATCTACATCCTCTTCCATTTCCATAATATTGCCCTGAAGTACATCGCCCTTGTATAGACCCTCTATATACTCCTTCCACCTTTCTGCTTTCCCTTCTTTGCTTAGAACTGGGTTTCCGTCTGAGCTATTGATATTCATACAAGTGGTTCTCTTTTCTCCAAAGGTTGCTTTAATTTTCCTGTAGGCAGTATCTATCTTACCCCTAGTGAGATAATCCTCTACATCTTTACATTTGTCCTCTAGCAATTCCTGCTTAGCCATTCTGCACTTCATGTCAATTTCATTTTTGAGACATTTGTAATCCTTTTTACCTGATTCACTTACTGAATTTTTATATTTTCTCCTTTCATCAATTAATTTCTATATTTTTTCTTTTTACCCAAGGATTTCTACTAGCCCTCATCTTTTTACCTACTTTATCCTCTGCTGCCTTCACTACTTCATCCCTCCAAGCTACCCATTCTTCTTCTACTGTATTTCTTTCCCCCATTCCTGTCAATCGTTCCCTTATGCTCTCCCTGAAACTCTGTACAACCTCTGGTTTAGTCAGTTTATCCAGGTCCCATCTTTTTAAATTCCCACCTTTTTGCAGTTTTTTCAGTTTTAATCTACAGTTCATAACCAATAGATTGTGGTCAGAGTCCACATCTGCCCCTGGAAATGTCTTACAATTTAAAATCTGGTTCCTAAATCTCTGTCTTACCATTATATAATCTATCTGATACCTTCTAGTATCTCCAGGCTTCTTCCAGGTATACAACCTTCTTTCATGATTCTTGAACCAAGTGTTAGCTATGATTCTACCAGGTGGCTTCCTCTTTCATTTCTTAGCTCCAATCCATATTCACCTACTACGTTTCAGTCTCTCCCTTTTCCTACTATTGAATGCCAGTCACCCATGACTATTAAATTTTCATCTCCTTTCACTACCTGAATAATTTCTTTTATCTCATCATACATTTCCTAAATTTCATCATCATCTGCAGAGCTAGTTGGCATATAAACTTGTACTACTGTATCAGGCATGGGTTTCGTGTCTATCTTGGTCACAATAATGCATTCACTATGCTGTTTGTAGTAGCTTACCTGCACTCCTATTTTTTTTATTCATTATTAAACCTACTCCTGCATTACCCCTGTTTGATTTTGTATTTATAACCCTGTATCCACCTGACCAAAAGTCTTGTTCCTCCTGCCACCGGACTTCACTAATTCCCACTATATCTAACTTTAACCAATCCATTTCCTTTTTTAAATTTTCTAACCTACCTGCTCGATTAAGGGATTTGACATTCCACGCTCCAATCCGTAGAATGTCTGTTTTCTTTCTCCTTCTTACCATTCTTGGTTCTAAACATTCGTTGAACAGCTGTAGCACACTTGTTTTTGTCAAACTCCAAAACAAAGAAAGCTCACTCCACACCTGAACACACTATATTTGTGACTAGTGTCGATTCTCGGCAAATTAGCAATCTACACTGCGGCAGTATACATGAAAGAAGAAACTTTCAGTGCTTCTCTTCAGTATGACACATATGTATGATATCTGTAAAATGTTTGGTTCTTGTGCAATAAATAATTGAAAGTGTTCCCGGACTTCATGTACACCCCATATAACATCCCACATTTTGTTGACTTCTGAAAATGGCAGATTGCTATGTTGAAACCGATAAAATGAAATAAATTTGTAATTGTTAAACTGGTAACAATTTTACTTTAAAATCCTAAAACACAGTATAATAAGAAGTACTCTCTCTGACATACTTCACAGTGGTTTGTAGGGTACAGAAGTAGATGTATTCATTATGGGCGATGCTTGACAACATATTCGTGACATACATGAAACAACTTCAATTTCTGTGTGCTTCTCAGGTAGAACATTAGTGACAAGATGATTATAAAGCAACACTTGTCAATATTTGCTGCTTTGTGTGTGTGGTTTAGTTCTCAATGAACAGCCTACAAAATTGAAACATGGGCACTCCCTACAACCAGAAATATCCATAACAGACGATTTTCCTATGTTAAAAATATGGTTTGGATTGCTGTTATTCTGACTGATTATAACATTCAAATAGCCTGTTTGGTCAATATTGTCACAAAATATATGTTAATTTTATGTAATCAAAGTTCAGAAATGATTAAGTTTCAGTAATTGGTCATGTGATCAAAAATGCTAAGTTACTGCCTGAAGCTCTGGTGATGTCACAGACTAGGAGTAAGACAAAAAGCTATATGTGTTTTACAGGTGTTCGCCAAAGTCACTATGTTTCTTTGTGTTTCTTCTGCAGACAATTTAGCTATTTAATTATGGAAAATTCATTTTCAACTTTTAAGTAACAATGGACAAGAATTTTGCGAATATTGATAGAGGAAACCTTCTGGAAGTTCATGTGTTTACTTCCACTAGATCAGCAATGTGCACAAAGGTGGGCATTATCTTCCCATCTCCCCACACCATCATTAAACTCACTCAAAATGAATCCATATCTTATATGTAGATTATCGACAGTCAGATTCATGTGAAATACACTTTCAGAAACTAAGATGAGCTTGGCCTGTAAAACATGCCATCATTTACTGTCACTGCAGTCATGAACTATGACCCAAAGCACAATAAAATTCTTGGCACATCTTATATTGACTTCCTCGTATACAACATACTGAGCAGAGGTAGTGCAGTGTGAGTTGATTCTGTGGCACAATGAGTAATCTGTCTGACTATGGATCAGAAGGTTGCAGGTTCGAATCTACACAACATCATAAATTTTTATTAGTTCGAATCCTGGCAAGGTCATAAAATTTTAAAAATGTTACATGAAACATGATAATAGCATTAGCAAGAACTCATTGTGGCAGTTGGTTCAATGGTGGAATTTATTATAGTCTCTCATTAATTTTGGTCAGAGATATAGATAACTTTGGATCAATGCATTTAATTTGAGCACATATAATGCATTTAATTTGAGCACTGCTAGTGGTGAACGTATCACCACAGGCCATAGTACAATGAGGTGCAGAGTGAGATTTTGTATATGGAAAGATATAAAACACGTGGGACATTTGTGAGTGGAAACTAACGTCAGTATCTGAAGCAGACTTGCGTCATCTTTACATAAGATAATGAAACTTTTAACAGTAAGGATCCTAGTTGGACAGTACAGAGATAAAAAAAGTATTGTTTCCAATAAAGTAAACGTGTGTGGTCACATTAACTAGAAATCATCTTGAAGGTGACCCTTGTGAACTGCAACTGCAAATGTAAATGTAACCACATGCCAACGGCAGGGAAAACTCAATAATACTACGTTTCCAATCAGTGTTGTGAAATATTGTAAATGTGGTTTTGTTTTCCTACAAGAAGACTGTCAACTCATCTAAAAATTCGTTAAAATTTTCCTTGAGGGTAGATTTGAGCCAGTGAGAAATAGATAACCGCTTATAAACTATTACAGTCCACCACTCTACCAATTGAGCTACCGAAGCTTGCATGTAATACTGGGTATAATGACAGTCAGTTCTCAAAATTTCACTAAGAGTTTAATTGCGTTGAATGACATTGTGTCTTTCCATGCAATAGTGGGAAAGCATATCTCGGATGTAAATTAATGTTACCTTAAGTTAGGGAATTTGTGCCTCATTAACGAGGCATTTGGCCAGTGCAACCACTTTTTACACATCTCATTCTTTGGAATACTCAAAAACTATATATTTAAGGGGTTCTTAGAGATTTATTAGTACAATGTGGACTATGCACCATTTGTTACCCATTTTCCAAAAAAAGATATTATTGTGAATGAGCTTTACAATAGTAGGGGCAGTGTACTAGCTAGTGACATCACAGGCACCCCATTACTCACATGGAGCATTTAGCAGGCTTTCAAATTACTTGAAATTCATTTGAACTTTTTTTTAAAAAAAAAAAAAAAAAAAAAAAGGAAACTTATGAGCACACATGACATAACTGACCATTTAGGACAATTTCCAGGGAATAGTCTCCCTCACACACACACACACACACACACACACACACACACACACACACACACACACACGATAAAAAAGAAAGTATAAAGGAAGCAAACAATTTCCAAGGATAACAGTTCATTACCTTCTCTATTCGATCCTGCAATTCTTTATTTTTTACTAGAGTTTCCAATCGGCAGTTAATTCTTTCCGAAAGAATATCACACATACGCTGAAGTTCATCACATTTCGGCTGAACACAATCCAATGGACAATAATGACGACTGGACAGAAGCTGCTGTCCTGTTGTAATTAGTTCTTCTGCTCGTTCTATATCCATCTGTAATATTAAGGTTTTTCTAATGAATATTTACTATACCTGCTTAAAGTGTAAGATTAGTTAATAAATAAAACTTAGTGGTGAGCTTGCACATGCTATGGAGCTTCCTGATAAGCAGTGCAATAAAAGAGGGGAAGGGAAGATTTTTTGAGGGGGGAAAATTGCAATGTATTCTAATTTTTACTATGATTATAAATAAAGGTGAAATAGTTGTACTTACCAAACACATTTTTTGGAAACCTCTAGCTTCATTTAACAGTATTTCAACTCTAGCTACAGTTTCACCAATCTCAGTCATTTCACATATTGTTTTTAGATGGCTATCAAAATTACCCTGAAAATATCAAGCATTGCAAATGAAAAGAATAAGCACTGAAGTATATCAAAGATAAATGGCAATGAATTAAATGAAACTGTAAATGAAGGGAAGAGAAACTGTACCTTCACTGACTCATTGGTTGAAGGACACAATAATAACTTTTTTTTCATTTATTCTAATGAGTGTGCAGTCATCAGAGAGAGAGAGAGAGAGAGAGAGAGAGAGAGAGAGAGAGAGAGAGAGATTGGGGGGGGATGGGGGGGGGGGAGACACAGAGAGGTGGAAGGGAGAGGGATAGGGAGGGACAGATCGTCACATGGACAGAAGGAAGGATGGAGAGGGGGGAGTTTAAGGGAGGATCAGATGGAATGGGGGAACTTATTTCAGTATGCAATCTGTCGTCACCTTTTTTTTAATGATTTATTGAATACACAACAGTTCTGAAATCTGGAGCTGAAACCAGCAAACCTGAACAAAAATTCACCATTTAATAGCAGCTCAATTTATCTCAGCAAAACACTGTTTTTGATGTTCGTCCCAGCAATTTGTCTGTCACATGAATAATGCTACAATTTCCTTTCTTAAATTTTATATAAATTTCTCTAATGATTAATGTTACATTACTACTCACATATTATACATGACATCCACTTTACTTGTACTATGGAAAGTAAGCAACATTTTGATTAAGGCAAATAAACAGATTACAAGCTACAATATAAAATATTAATAAGCATTTTTCATCTTCAGTCTTAAGAAAACTATAATGGGCAGAAATAAGAAAATCATGTTATTAACATAACAGAAAAAGAGAAAGAACAAAAGCACAAGCTACCTTGGTTTGATAAGCATATTATTATAATTTTAACCAGCAATACGTATTTATATAGAGAAGGAAACAAGTAAATACAACAGAGGCTGGATTATTTCACATTAGTGAAGCTACATATCTTCATATGATTTCTTGAAAACCATTAGTAGAGCCAGTAAAAATTCAAGCATATTGCCTTATCTCTTTTTTTTTTTTAATACATTTCCTTAACTTCTGTTTATATTTTAACTATTTTTATTTTCCTCAAACAAAAGGTAACATAAAGGTTCTTACAATTTGTACACTGCAAACAAAGTATTGACAACAGACTGCAAAATATAACTGCAGCAGCATTTACAACATTAATATTTTACCGGAACAATTGGATACTTAACTGCACAAAGGCACTAAGTGTCAGATTTATGAAAAATAAGAAACCACACTATCAAGGTGAAATTTGCTATGAAACAATATATATCAGAAGAGCTATGTTCAGTGGTGTTATCAAGTATTATGACAAAATTGGCAAACGATGGTGAGACCAAGTCACATGGCTACACATAAGAAACACACTGTAGCCTCTTCACCTGTTTCTTACATTTCACACAGGGGAAGGGACTGCACGAATTTGCTCCAATGTCAGTATCTTTTTTTTGGTGTGTTCCTAAATACCCCTAGTGTATATGATGCAGGGTTTGCACAGTCTGTGTTTTTCTAGTTGGAAACCTCTTTCACAATATTATTTTGACCACAGGAAATTGCTACATCTGCCACTTGTGTTAGGGATTGTAGTTCAGTGGATTGCACTGTATCTCCATCAATGAACAGGACAATGCGGCTTGTGTACTCTTATCTATCAGTTCATTATACCTCAAAGGGTCATTTCAAGCTTACATCATGCCTGCATTGGCATTTCATGGGAAGAAGGGTTATCAGAACACAAAATTACTTGCCAGATTGGTGTACACCATAGTAATATCATTCAAAAATTCAATCTGTCACAGGAAACAAAACATTTAAGCTCTGCCTCATAGTGATCAATTGCAGTCAACAACATCAGGTGATCAAAACTCCTTATAAATTATGGCTCGGAGATACCACAAGGAGAATGCAACAGGACTGAAGGCTGCATTTTCTGGGGAAATTGGAAGGGCCTTGTTGACGTAGACAGTAAGCAACCATATCCATACAATTAATTTGACCTCCAAGTGTCCATCATGAACAACAGAATAACCCCCCCCCCCCCCCCCAAACAATATGATGCATGAAGAACGTAAGTGACAAGAAACCTGAAATGGAACTTGAATCAGTGGCATCAGGTTCACTTCACTTCGAAAGAGGCTGCAGGATTTGTCTGACACCTGATGATTGCCTTAGAAGAGTGTAGAAGTAGGCAGGCACCAATGAGCATCTCAAGCATCTGGGAGTCAGTTATTCTGGGAGTGGTATCATGTTTGAATGTCTGAGACATCTCATCACTATTGAGGATAATTTCAGGGCTGTGTATGATCAGGATATTTTACCCCAACATACTGACCAGCCCTACATTCAACATTGTTGCAATGGGTTTATTTTTGAAGGTGATAATGCATAAGCATATTAGCACAGCTCACGTATGACACATGATACCAGAGCATTTGGTCATAGTCAGATCATGAGAGAGCAATGCATGGAACATTCCATCTCTAAAGCTGACCAGCACTGATCTTTTCACATGTCCATGTATCACAGGTGCACCATGTGTACTTCTATTAGAAAGAAACTTTCACCACCACACTGAACAGCAATGGGCATCCTCTTGAGAGGGATTAGGAAAACTGTGATTGTAACTGAATAGATGGGCCAAAGTGCAGTTATTCACACATCATTTCAGTGTTGGACAACAATAAACAGTGAATGGCCATACGAATCAGAATCCCACACTTGGGTGTCACACAACCCATGACTCTATAGATGTACCTTACTCTCCATACACCACAGAGCACAGAGATTAGAATGGGCATAAAACCCACCACGACTTGACCCCCACTGTGAGGAAAAAGTTGCCTTGATCGATGAGCTTTGGTAAAAAGGCTCATCTTACACACTGGTACACGTAAATGGCAGGATACAAGTACATCAAAAGCAACATAATGATATGCATCCCACATGGCAGTAGGGGACTGTTGCGATGGCAGACGATGGGTGTATTCTCACATGGTGATGTCTGCAGGGGAGGATACATGGCCAGAAATATTGGTCGCCATCTCTCAGTACAGAACAATATAGGAACCTACTTGTCAATCATGTACAACTGTTCGTTTGTGTGGTACTCCAAAAGTTGTGAATGTCTTTTGTTTTGTCTGCCAGGTCACTTGACTTTAATCCTACTGAGCACCTCTGGGATGCCACTGGGTGAAATTTGCGCTTTTCGACCTAGTTTGTGGGGGTCACTAAACAGCATGTCTGATTTGTCTGTGTGTCTCTGCTCTCCACTTGTAACTAAAGGAGTTCTGTAACTTATACGATCTACAAGTTCAATGTAAGAAAAAAGGTGTGTGTTGTTGGTGGATATTAAATCACTTTCTACTTTCTCCCACATATTTTCTGGAGCCAAAATACAAGAAAATGCCAGGAATGGGAATGTTCACAATCTCTGGGATGTCTCTGATAACTCATGAGGCATTACACATCGATTTACAGTCACTAAATGATGAAATTTCTTCATGTGTAGTGAACTAACCACACTCTCAGCTCAGTCATTTCAGTTTGGTTCCATTCATTATTGTAATGTACGAGGGTGGTCCTATTAGTAGCCGGCCTGACCGAGAGATGGCAGTCATTGTTGAAAAATATCTCTTGATTAAAAAGTGCACAATTTATGAAGGATATGTTTCAAGTTTGAAGATGCCACATTGTTTAGTATTTGTTTGGCAGCCATCAATAGCGAACATTGTGAGTGAACTTGTGAAAATGGAGACAATTGGTCATCGTTATGTGATACAATTTTTTTTTTAAGGCCTCGGTGCAGCCAATATTAAAGCTGAGCCAGATTTTCCTTTTGGAGAGTCTGCAAGGACAACAGTAAAATATTGGGTAGCTAAGTGTAAACGCGGCCATACAAGCTGCCAGGACAAGCATCGCAGTGGTCGACCAAATGAGGTGTCAACTCAAGAAATGGTGAAGAAATTTCACAAAGCGGTACTGGATGATTGTCGACTGAAAGTGCGTGACCTAGTAAACATAGTAGTCATTTCACAAAGTGCAGTACATCACATATTATCTGAAAATTTGGACATGAGAAAACTGTGTGCAAGGTTTGTTTACACTTCAGCAAAAACAGTGTTGTGAAGATGTTTCAATTGAGTGTTTAGCGAAGTTTCGCAGCAGCAAAGCTGATTTTTTGCGCCTTTCATAACCAAGGATGAAACATATGTCACCCACTTCACTCCTAAGACAAAAGAACAATCAAAACAATGGACACAAATTGGAGAACTGACTTCAAAGAAAGCAAAGAAAATTTCATCTGCAGGCAAGGTCATGGCGTCGGTATTTTGGGATGCGCATGGGATACTTTTCATTGACTCTCTGGAGAAATGAAAAACCATCACTGGCAAGTATTATGTGAACTTACAGCAACGTTTGGGTGAAGAAATCAAGCAAAAATGGCTGCATTTGGCCAAGAAGAAAGTGTTGTTTCTTAGAGACCTCACAATCTGTTATTGCAATGGTCAAAATCAACGAATTAAAGTTTGAATTGCTACCTCATGCACCCAATTCACCAGATTTACCCCCTCGGATTATTTTCTGTCCCCAAACTTGAAGAAATGGCTCGGTGGTTGAAGATTTTCAACAAATGAAGATGTGATGTTGGCAGTTAATGGATATTTTGAGGAGTTAGACAGTTCTCATTATAAAAAGGGTATCAAACTTATCGAAAGTGTATGGAGCTGAAAGGAGATTATGTTGGAAAATAAATACATTTTACGTAATGTGTACATAGCAGACTCTAATGAGGAAGTTGAAATGAAGGTTTATCAAGTGCTCACACCTTTTAGTGATGCTATAACTAAAATTAAATGTGAGCAAAGATATTGAAACAACCACTGTCTCTCTAAGTTGAAATGTGTGCAAGGAATGCAATATTCCAACACTAAATGCTTTCAGAATATTTTCACTCTGCAGTGGAGTGTACGCTGATATGAAACTTCCTGGCAGATTTAAACTGTGTGACGGACCGAGACTCGAACTCAGGACCTTTGCCTCTCGTGGGCATGAGGACGGGGCGTGAGTCGTGCTTGGGTAGCTGTATTGGTAGAGCACTTGCCCGCCAAAGGCAAAGGTCCCGAGTTCGAGTCTCAGTCGAGCACACAGCTTTAATCTGCCAGGAAGTTTCACTAAATGCTTTGTTAATAAAATAAATTTATTCAATGATTTCGCACACAAAAAAGATACGTAATACATTAGCAGTTGATTGCAGGAAACTTTGGCTAGCTTAATGGCCTTGGGCAAAGCTGTTCAAGACTGATATGATGATGCAGAATATAAAGCCAATATCTTAGCTTGCGAAGACTATACAAAACCCGTGATGCAGGCAATCATGAAAGCAAAATACAGTATCCAGGGAAGACTTTCAAACAACACAGCTGACAGAATGTCTTCTGGGGTTTCTACACTGTCATGCAGTCATAGTACTCAACTGGCACTAATCAACTTAGAATCATTTTCCAGTGTCATTAACCATTAGACTCAGACCATTCCTCAGAACGGTATGAATCCTCTCTCATTGCAGATCCGAACTTATCAATTTTCAACAAATATTTGCTTCTTTGAGTATAGTTCGAAGGGAATCCTAAGAATCCAGTACAAGAAATCACTGTAACAGCACATGCTTAAGAACAAATGAATGAAATTTTACAAGCATATTGTAGTGTTTGAATCATCCAAGTGCACCTTCATTACCCTGAAGACGTCACACCTATAACATACAGTTGCCCGTAATCTCTTGACTTAACATTTACTGAATGCAACAATTGCATTCACGCTCTGCAGCCACTAGCAGACAATGTATAGACATATGGTTGACTCTTAGTTCCAAAGATACTTTGTGCTTTTCCAGAAAATGTTTGTCGACATTGGATAATTCGTACGAAGAAGGTACTGAGTTGGAAACGAAAGCCTTCAAACTGATAGAATTCTTGTTAGGAATGTAGCTGGGGCCCTGAGGGCGCAAAGATTGGTAGGGAAACTTGCAGACCAATAAAGATTGTACCATATACAATAGCCCTCAACATTCAATCTATGTTCAATCTATGTTAGAACAAACAGCACAAAGGTCCATACGGAAGGCAGAAACCTACTGTGTACTTCATGATCAATGTGGTCACTGAGTTCAAGACTGCAAGAAGGTAAAGAAAGTCCAGCAGAAAGATACAATGATATCACCATTGGAAAATTGTTGAAGACACTAAGCCCAAATGCACCTTCCCATCACTGGAATTACTACCTTCAAACTTCAGCTGGATCCTTAGTATAAACCACCCAACAGTTTCCATAAAGTATGACAACATTAACCTCATCAACATGCCATTCAATCAATCAATCAATCAATCAATCAATCAATTAATCATCGGGAAATGCAGTCTGTGGCTCCTAGAATTTCAAGACAACAGGAATATGAAATGATCATGACTGATCAACGGGAGCAAAAGATTCAGTACTTCCCGAGGAATTTTATGCTTCCTGTTCAATCAAGGATAAGTGAAGAGCAGTTGTCTCCCACAAAAATCAGCAGCTGTTCTTTCAAATAACATCTGTAATGCTTAAAATTCATTCTTAATTTTGTAGAGGCATTTGGAAATGAATTATTATTGGAGCATTACAACCTTTAAAGCAAACATCATTATGACAACTTCTAGCACACTCATCTACCACCTCAATGCCTCCTATGAGAGACAGAGGTCAAATTACACCCAAAATGGCTATGTCAATCTACCTCCTCACCCAAAAATCAGTGAACATCTTTTATTTACTTCATCAAATACTGATGAGTAAGTGATATGAAAGCACAAAGTGGCAAGTCATATTGTAAGCATCTTGGCATGAAAGAGACTCTGCCTCACTTACAGAAGACTTGGGAAAAGGGCCTAACCTTCTTTCTGACATAACTGCAGTTCCTGTATATCTTCGAAAGCAACATTTTGCCATTGTAGATATTATCCAGGCGTTTTGTAGTTATTCTCCATCCAGATGACAGAGACATAATGAAATTTTTCTGGTACAGAGACCATCATCATAGAGCAAATGAAGCACTCAAGCGTGTGAAGAACTAATTACTAATTCAAATGATTTTTCTTTGGGCTTAAATTTAGTCCATTCTTCCTTTCAGCAGCACTGAGAGAATTGACAGTCAATGTACCTTTTCCCACCACCTTATTAGGCCATAGCACTTACATGGATGATTTTCCACCAGACTCTGCAAGCAAAAATACAGAAATAACCCTTTACTATTAACTGACCTCACCTGTGAGTCAGATCCAGCTGGCTACGTTAAAATGGGTGCTGAAGCCTCAGCAGCTTGTCAGAATATGGAAGTCAGAAGTACAAGAGATCACAATACTTTCACACGTGTTGGGAGTTTAGTGGAATACAGTAGATAATACATTTTTTGTGGATTAGCATGAAGTCATCAATAAAATCCCCCGTAGTAGTCAAATTAAAGCTGTTACAAACAACTGCCAGCTTTTATGACCCCTTGGGCTTAGAAATATCAGTATCTATAACAGAGAAAATTTTGGTTCAAGGAACTTTGCTACTTACACTAGGGTGGGATGAAATTCTCCCTTAGCACCTTGTCACTCAGTGGCGCACTTAGATGTCAGCCTTTTCAAGCCTATCACATATTTATAAACCAAGATGGCTCAAAATTTCTGAAGAGCAAAGCATTTGCACCCCATTTTCTGTGATGCTTCTGAGCACACATAATGTGGTCTTGTATGTTGGGTGCGCTGTAAACAGTGAGCCTCATATTCAGTTGATGTACAGCAAAAGCCAACTAGCTGCCATGATGAACTGCTGGCAACAATAATGGAGTTGAGACTTCAACATTACTACTGCAAGGCTGCCAACGTACACATATGTAGAGCAACTCTTTTGACCAATTCCATGGTGTTGATTGCTTGGTTGCGAGACAGTCCCAATACTTGGAAAATTTTCGTATGCAACTGCATAATAGAAATTCACAAGTACACTTCACCATCCCATTGGAGACTGTGTCGAGGTAGACACAATCCCAGAGATAATTTGTCAGAAGGAAAAATGTCTCAAACCTTACATAGAATTGACACATGGTGTATGGGGAAGCCTTGCCTTAAACAACAGCCCTGTCACTGGTTAAATGAATATCCAAGTATAGCACACCTGTTTCTTTGCCAGAAACTAAAAACTCACTCTCAGATCAAGAGGTCCTCCTTACTCAGACAACTCAGCCACTGATATACACTGAAAGATTTAGTTCCTACTGGAATCTGCTGTGAGTCATTGCCCAATTTCTTTGACTGTAAAAGAAATTTGAATTTGCATGGTGAATTTACAGTAGAAGAAATGGCAGTAACTTGACATTATTGGATAACAGGTGTAAAAGAGCAATGGTTTTTCTCTTTTATGTAATCAGACTTTGAAGGAAAACATGCAACTACTCACTGGATTAAAAATAAAGTCTCTCAGTCCTTTTTTGGATAAAGACTTTTGCATTTAGGTAAGATTTATTGACAGACGCGATATTCCACACATCATCCACAGTGACAATGTCCAAGCATTCCATGCAGCCAAGAAAGAGATAATGGAATTATGGGTGGCCATCTCTGCTAGTAAAACTCACCAATATTTCGCACAATAAAGCATAATGAAATTTATACACTGAAGCACGAAAGAAACTGGTATAGCCATGTGTATTCAAATAGAGAGATATGTAAACAGGCAGAATACGGCACTGAGGTCGGCAATGCCCTTATAAGACAAGTGTCTGCCCAGTTGTTGCATCAGTTACTGCTGCTACAATGGCAGGTTATCACGATTTAAGTGAGTTTTAATGTGGTGATACAGTCGGCGCATGGGCACTGGGACACAGCAGCTCCAAGGTAGGGATGAAGAGGTGACTTTCCCGTACGACCATTTCATGAGTGTACCATGAATATCAGGAATCCGATAAAACATCAAATCTCTGGCATCGCTGCGGCCGGAAGAAGATCCTGCAAGAATGCGATCAACAACGACTTAAGAGAATTATTCAACGTGGCTGAAGTGCAACCTTTCCACAAACTGTTGCAGATTTCAATGCTGGGCCATCAACTAGAGACAGTGTGCAAACCATTCAACAAAACATCATCGATATGGGCTTTCAGAACCGAAGGCCCGCTTATGGACCCTTGATGGCAGCACAACACAAAGCTCTATATCTCTCCTGGGCCCGTCAACACCAACATGGGACTATTGATGACTGAAAACATGTTGCCAGATCAGACAAGTCTCGTTTCAAATTGTATCAAGCAGATGGACATGTACGGTTATGGAGACAACCTCATGAGTCCATGGACACTGCATGTCAGCAGGGGTCTGTTCAAGCTGATGGAGGCTCTGTAATAGTGTGGGGCGTGTGCAGTTGGAGTGATATGGGACCTGATACGTCTAGATAAGACTCTGACAGGTAACACACACTTAAGCATCATGTCTGATTACTTGCATCCATTCATGTCCACTGTGAATTCCAACGGACTTGGGCAATTCCAGCAGGACAATGCAACACCCCACACGTCCAAAATTGCTACAGAGTGATTCCAGGAACACTCTTCTGAGCTTAAACACTTCTGTTGGTCACCAAACTCCCCAGACACGAAAATTATTGAGCATAACTGGGATGCCTTGCAACATGCTCTTCAAAAGAGATCTTCAACCCCCTCATATTATTACAGATTTATTGACAGCCCTACAGGATTCATGATGTCAATTCCCTCCACCACTACTTAAGACAATAGTCGAGACAATGCCACATCGCGTTGCGGAACTTCTGTATGCTCGAGGGGGCCCTTCACGATATTAGGCATGTGTACCATTTCTTTGGCTCTTCAGTGTAGCTGTGCGTATCATCTGGTGGCGAGTACGGCAGGGGAGAATGACTGATTCAATCGAAAGCTGTCTGAAAGGTACTTGGATGGTCCAGCATGGACGAGAAGGGCTGTAGATGAGCTTGTGAATATTGAAGCCACCTTCAAAGTGGAGCCAATCACCCAAAATGTACCACAAGTGCTCTCCTCAACACACTTCCTTGTGGGAAGATAAAACATTGTCAAATAGGACTGAGATATCAATTGCAACAGATATGGTGAGAGAATTCAGACTCAATCAGAAAGTAGAAGAAGACTTCTGAAAGTGCTGGAGCAAAGAGTATCTCTTGGCCTTGCGCAATTTCCACCATGGCAAATGACCAAAGGAATATTGGTGAGGATCACAGTTGGTGACACCTTTCTGCAATAAGTTCTCGCAAAATGTGGAAGAAGGCAAGAGTCTTTGATTCATCAGTCTTCTGACTGGTTTGATGTGGACTGCCACAAATTCATCTTCTGTGCCACCTTTGCATCTCAGAGCAGCACATGCAACCTACGTCCTCAACTATTTGCTGGCTGTATTCCAACCTCTGTCTTCAGCTCTCCTATCATCCAGTTCCTTCATCTTGTCCGTACTTACCACAAATACCTTTTCTCAAAATTCTGTACAGAATCTCTTCATTCCTTACCTTATCAGTCAACCTAATTTTCAACATCTGTAGAACTACATCTCAAGTGCTTCAGTTCTTTTCTATTCCAGTTTTCCCACTCTTCGATTTACTCTCAACAGATGTTCTGTACTAATTAGACTGTTCGTTCCATTCAACAGATCCTGTAATTCTTTTTCATATTCACTGAGAATAGCAATGTCATCAAACAAATCTTATCATCGACATCATTTCACCTTGGATTTTAATTCCACTCTTGAACCTTCCTTCTATTTCAGTCATTGCTTCTTCGATGTACAGGTTGAACATTACTGGCAAAAGGCTACATCCCTGTCTTACACCCTTTCACCTTTTGATTCTTGCACATATTGTAAATTATCCATCTTTCCCTATAGCTCAACAATATTTTTCTCAGAATTTCAAACAAACATTTTACACTGTCAAATGCTTTTACCAGGATGACAAATCCTGTGAACTTGTCTTGATTTTTTCAGTCTACTTTCCATTATCAATTGCAAAGTCAGAACTGCTTCTACATGCTTTTACCTTTCCTAAAGCCAAACTAGTTGTCACCTACCAAATTCTCAATTTTCTTTTCCATTCTTTTGTATATTATTCTTGTTAGCAACTTGAATGCATGATCTGTTAAGCTGATTGTGCAATAGTTCTTGTATTTGTCAGCTCTTGCACTCTTCAGAACTGTGTGGATGGTGTTTTTCTGAAAGTCATGGTATATTGCCACACTCATACATTCTACACACTAATGTGAATAATCATTTTGTTGCCACTTCTCCCAGTGACTTTAGAAATTCTGATGGAATGTTGCCTATCCTGACTGCCTTAATTGATCTCCAGTCTTCCAAAGCTCTTTTAAATTCTGATTGTAAAACTGGAAACCCTTTCTCTTCCCTATTATCCAGTTTCCTCTTATCATGTCATTGGATAAGTCCTCCCCCTCATTGAGGCCTTCAATGTACTCTTTCCACCTATCGGTTCTCTCCTCTGCATTTAACAGTGGAATTCCCATTGCATTTTTAATGTTACTGCCATTGTTTTTAATTTCACCATAGGCTTTGACTTTTTCTATATGCTGACCCAGACTTTCCAACAATTATTTCTTTTTCGATTTCTTCACATTTTTCATGCAGCCATTTCACTTTAGCTTCCCTACATTTACTATTTATTTCATTCCTAAGTGACTGTATTTCTGTATTCCCGAATTTCCCCGAACATTTTTGTATTGCCTTCTTTCGTTGATCAACTGAAGTATTTCTTCTGTTACTCATTGTTTCTTCGCTGTTATCTTACTGGTACCTAAGTTTTTTTTCCCAGCTTCTGTGAATGTCCTTTTTAGAGATGTCCATTCCTCTTCAATTGAACTGCCTACTGAGTTATACATTAATGCAGCATCTATAGCCCCAGAGAACTTCAAGCTAATCACTTCATTCCTTACTATATGTGTATTCCACTTCCCCGCACACTGATTCTTCCCAACTAGTCTCTTTAAACTTCAGCCTGTTCTTCTTCATTACCAAATTGTGATCTACATCTATATCTGCTCCTCGGTACATCTTACAATCCAATATCCAATTTCAGAATCTCTGCCTGACCATGATGTAATCTAACTGTAATCTTCCCCCATCTCCCAGCCTTTTCTACATATACCTCCTCTTCTCTTGTGATCTTGAACAGAATATTTGTTATCACTAGCTGAAACTTATTGCAGAACCCAATTAGTGTTTCTTATCTACAAAGCCCACATTCTCCTGTAACCATTTCTGCTACTACTCCCCCTACAAATTTCAATCCCTGTGACTACTTGATTTTCATCTCCCTTTATTTACTGAATTACCCATTCAATATCCTCAAATACTTTCTCTCTCTCTTTATCTTCTGCTTGCGATGCCAGCATGTATACCTGAACTACTATTTTCGGTGTTGATTTGCTGACAGTTCTGATGAGAGCAACCCTGTTCACAGTAACTCATTCTCTGGTCCACCTTCCCATTCACAGCGGATTGTACTCCAGCTACTGTTGATATTATACCTACACTCATCTGACCAGGAATACTTTTCTTCTCTCCATTTCACTTCATTAACTGTCACTATATCTAGACTGAACCTTAGCATTTTCCTTTTCAGATTTTCTACATTTCTACAGTTTCCACATTCAAACTTATGACATTCCATGCCATGACTTGTAGAACATTATTGTTTCCTTGGTTATTTAATCTTTCCCTCATGGTCACCTCCATTTGGCAGTCTCCTCCTGAAAATCCATGCTGTCCAGAATCTTTTGCCAGTGGAGAGATCATCATGACACTTTTTTAATTACAGACCACATTTCCTGTGGACATAAATTATGTGACTTTAATGCAATGGTTTCCATCGCCTTCTGCATCCTCATGCCAGTGATCACTGCTAATTCTTCCACGTTTTATGGGCAGTTTCAAGGGCAAGAGAGTGCCCTGAACCTCTGGCAGCTCTTCCGCCTTCTTTGACAAGGCTATTAGCAGAGTGAGAGTGACTTCCATGCTGGAAGTCTTCAGCCACCATTGCTGATGATTTTCATTAAAAATTTAAGCAGCAGCAGGGTTCAAATCCAGGACTAAAGACATTTTGTTTACTGGTCAAAGCCGCTACCTCTAGACCCCGGCTGCATCAGGAGTACAGAAACTGAAAGGAGACAGAGGAAGAGTCTCACATACAGCCATCTTTGTTACTGCTGATGGAAGACACCTCACCAATCCTGACCTGTTGGTCATATCCCCAAAGGGAAACAGGGTGCGGAGGTTATGGAAGATAACTAAATGGTGTATCTTATTTGTATCTGGATGTTTCCATCTGTAACTAATGTAACTTTCACGGTCTGTAAATTCTGTGTCAAAGTTGTATGTTGACTGAAATGCTTTCATACAGCTTTGATAATATCAATGAATTGTAGGCAGCATATGAGAGATCATGGGTCATGAAAGTTCCGCAAAGCTTTTGATGTCAAGTGAAATTAGGTGCAAACCCAGGTTCAGTCCTGAAAAAGGGAGGGGGGAAGACTGTTCATGTCTCAGTTTTTTACAGTACCACACTAATAACGTGCCACAGATGCCTATGATTTTAGTGATAATGAGTATAAAATGTTTCAATGTAGTAATAATAAAAACAACAATCTGTTAACATCATTATTAAGTACAGCAATTTGATCTGACATCTAGTGAATTACAATTTAGTGACATACGGCATTTGAAAAGCATTTGTCCAAAAATTTGAGAACATCTGCCATGAAACTAATTTAAGAACCATCATAGCACCAAATTCTCATAATTTTTATATGATATAAAATCAAAGTGTGCACTGCTCTTTATGAGTATTTCACTTAGCACAGGTTTTAAAACTTTGGTTATGTGATCATGGAAATGAAGGGAATGCTTAATGCTACATTATTGAAAGTACACACTATGAGAACTGTGGCAATTATGAAGTTTAAAACAGCAACAAGCTCCAAGTATGGTTTAAGAAAGTTAATTTAAATAACACCACTGCTGGTTTTGGATTTATTACAACTGCATTTATAGATGCAGTTCTTGCTTTTCTGCTGGGGCCTCATTTTGTAATCATTATAGGTTTGTGCAGAGGTGTATATCTTTCAAACCAATATTTTTGTTGGAAATTATGCCAGAATGTAAATAATTTAGGAGAAAAGGAGACCACTCAGCGAATACCAGTAGCACTGAATTGTTGATAGGCAGACACAAACATAAAAGAGAAAGAAAACTTCCTAAGTTTTTGGAATAAATAGCCTTTGTAGAGCAAAAGTACACACACACACACACACACACACACACACACACACACACACACACACACACACACACACCTGAGCTGCTACATTGTGCGGGCTGGACAGAGAATGCCAGTATTGCTTTTCGGCAGGTGGACTAGGGGTTGTGTCTGGTGGGGTGGGTAGAGAGATGCAAGAGGTAGAAAGAGGGGTTGGTAGTGGGTAGCTAGTGATTTGGGGAGGAGGCAGCAGCTTTGCTGGTTAGGAATGGAGGGAAGGGTGGAAAGTGCATGGACTAAGCTTGTGATGCACAGGTACTGAAGCTGCTGGGGTACAGCACACAATGGAGGTGATTTGGATACATGGTCTGGGAGGCGTGACTGACCAGAGGAGGGAGAAACTGTTGGGTATATGGTATGGGGACAGTGGGTTAATGGATACAGAGGGCAGGAGAACTCCCATCTAAGTAGCTCAGAAAAGCTGGTGGTGGAGGGGAGGATCCAGATGGCTCCAATTGTGAAGCAACTATGGCAATCTAGCATGTGTGCTCAGATGCAAGTTGTATCTCTGAGTGGTCAACTTTGTTTTTGGCCACAGTTTGACAGTGGCCATTCATTCTGGTGGGCAGCTGGTTGATTGTCATACCGATATGAAAAGCTGTGCAGTGATTGCAGTATAGTTCCCACACCACATAGCTGCTTTCACATGTGGCCCTGCTACCAGGTTTCCTTTCTCTATAGTGTGCATCTGATGATGACGCAGTGCTTCTGTTAAATTAATATTTTTGTTATTCAAGTGATCCGGGCCACATTCTGTAAATGCTGACCATGTGTGCTGGTATAAAACATAGGAAGGTGTGTATTCAAACAGTTCCCACAAAAATTATCGGCATTCACATAGTACATGTGGCAAAATGCAGAAATTTTATAATATGTAGTGCAAACTCCAAATGCAATCATCACACACAAATGTAAACTACTGCACAAAATCTATAATTGTAAAGCAAGGCTCCACCAGGAAAAAAAGAAAATCTGTGAGAACTATCTGATGATGCATTCATAATAAAACACAAAATCAATAAAAGTTTATTTAAATCAAACTTGCTCACACCATATTTGTGGATGATTGTTGTTTTAAATTATAAACCTTGTGAAGGGAAAGCTCTTTCTTTCAGTCATTTGCACTTATGTTTGGGGATTCAGTATTTATCTCACTTCTCTCTCTCTCTCTCTCTCTCTCTCTCTCTCTCTCTCTCTCTCTCTTTGCCTCCCATAGCAGGATGTCTTTCCCTTACTCCACTTGCTGTAGCTAGTTGGTTCTACCTGTGGATTTATGATCTGTGTCATATTTGCTGTTGGTAGCAGGTACACTTAAGGCCTGGAAATGTGCACCTTTGCCTTGCTAGAATGTTACTGGTCACGTTGTTAGCCCATCCATGTGGGCAGCCCCTCATACAACTGATTGCAAATTGCCATGTTAAATGTAGCTTGCATTTTACAGAATTTCTCACTATAAATCCACAGGTAGAACCAACTAGCTACAGCAAGTGGAGTAAGGGAAAGACATCCTGCTATGGGAGGCAAAGAGAGAGAGGGAGAGAGAGAGGGAGAGAGGGAGAGAGAGAGAGAGAGAGAGAGAGAGAAATACTGAATTCCCAAACATAAGTGCAAATGACTGAAAGAAAGAGCTTAGTTTTCATGCTACTTTACTCTCCACGACTTAGCTGTGAAATTTGGAAACTGATATATGTAAAAATAAAAATGTTTCTAATGAAATGTGTTGGGGGGCAGCGATTGAGAGCTCTACGACCACCCTCTCCCTCACCATCACTGGACCCTCCCTTGAATGAATCCACACCGTAGCACACTGACACAGTCATTAGGGAAAAAGGCAATGTACACATTACGGGGCAATTAAATTGCTAGTAAGTGTAAACAGTTGTACCTTCAAACATCTGTGAATGCCATAAATCATAATGGGTATTTTTTAAAGAATTCTACAGACATCATCTAAGTTTCATAAGAGTAGCACTTGTGGTATATCAACTGATCTGAGGTACTTTATATGTACCTCCACACTGATTAGATCAGGTATGTTTCAGTGCTGTCAGTTGTCTTGTTACTACTTTAGCCCTTCATAGAGGGGTAAACTTGCATCACAGAAGTTGCATGTGGGATGAGGCAGGTAGCTTGCTGAGAGAGAAATGGAATACGTTTATCATTTCAGGTGGTAGCTACTGTCTACAGAATAAGAATTAAGTGACTATATTCCTCTCTATCTTTCCCATGACAGACAGCTTGAACAAAAGAATAGGTCTATGATTTCTTGTTAATATACAGTGTTGTTCCTTCAGGATTTGATGGTGATGACACTCTACTTAGCCAAGATTGCAAACATTTTTTTTTTTTTTTCTCAGACACCTTTGGAAAGTAAGTGATACATAACACGTTGACAGTTTTGTGGAACTTCGACTTTTCCTAAATTCTAGTGTTGGTTTTTCCCTCAGGACTAATGTTTTGACTTTTACAATCAAACGTTGTCATCAAAAAATTGTGAACATGCCTGCCTATCAGTCTTGATGTTTTAAAATCATGTATTTTCAAAAATCTGGCACTTTTGCAACTTTTGTGCTGTTAAGTACCTACAATTTTGAAAGAATAGATACAAAATTGGCCTTTTTACTGTGATTCTTTGATGCAAAAAATGACAAGTGAAATTCAATCATGCTAAAAACAGTATAAAGAGGAGAGACTCTTGTGACATGATCATATACTATGAATTACTTTGTATTACTGGAGATGGAGCTTTAATATAACTTACAGGGTGTATACGTGGACTGGGAAAAAAAAAATCCCAGATTTTTCCTAGATTTCCCAGTTAAATACATACTTTCTCCCACATGAAAAAACACTTCGTCCAAGGTGAAAATTACACTTTTTCTATGATAAGTGACATTATACTTCCCCTTGGAGCTGTAAAAATATCAATCCTTTGAATGGTTTTATACACCAGCGAGGAACTTCGGAGAATGAAAAAAAAAAAAAAAAAAAAATTCATATTATGACACACTGCATATTTTTGTATTCGCATTACAAAAGTATAGATTCGAAACAGTATGTTAATTTCCAAAGCACTAAAACTGAGATTGAAATGTGCTTTTGTAAGCTAGTCATAGCTCATGTCACGCGATGTCACCAGTCTGTGACAGCAGATATTCAAAGTATAGGACACAAGATGTAGTCAGCCAATAGCAACATCACTGTTAAGCAGTGTGAACACACAAATAGGAAAAATTAATGGTTTAAATTAATGTACATAGTGTAGCTACAAGAAAAGCTAAGCTTTCACATATAATATTGGTCTTGAAGAGCAATAAGCTACAAGAAAAGTTAAACTTTCACATGTAATATTGGTCTTTTTTGCGTGTGTTACACTCAAAGATACATCACACAAATGTGTCAGTAAAATTTAAAATAATGACATTAATGTCTGGTCTTCTGGGCCTGAAATTCTTCTAGGTGACTAGTCCTCAATGTATTAAGTTTTAAATGAGGGTCAAACACACACTGATTTTGGATATTTATTGCACATTCACACATGTAACATAATTCATATTGTGTAAAAGGAAATTTACTTTGAAACTATCACTTTTCAAAGCATCATTCGCAATATTTTCTTTGCAACCTGTTAGAAATAGCTTCGTTTCAACAGATGCCAGGGAGTGCCAGAAAACAAGCGTTACTGGGTGTGGGCAGCTACAATGACATAGGAAGTCCATATATGTTCATATAAATATATAGTATTAAGAGCTTTTACAAGACGCCATAAACGAAATAGGATACTCAAAGAGCAGTGGAATTTCGTACACCATACTAAAATTCATAATTTGGCTTAAAGTGCTCATTCATATGTCCAGATTCACAATTAAGTTGCCCCAATCTGATATTAAGATTTCAGTGCGGTTTTCTAGATTCAAATTTTGTTGGAGTATCAGGAGCGTATTATCTTATGCCTGGTTCTTTATTATGGCATAATGCCAAACGTGCCAGAAGATGAAAATGTACACTTGAAACGCAGTGAACAGCTGAAACCAGCCAATAGTGTGGAACGAAACATTTCGTTTCTAATAAACTGACTGTCTCTGGTGAAAAGATTACTAAAAGTCACATTTACTAACAAACTGACAAAAATAACTTCATTGTTCTGCAAGGCGAATGACTGTCAAAAATGTGGAAATAAAATCAGAAAACTGAAACTAATAACATATGTTAGCCTTCCGCAATGATGTGAATGTATTTTAATTCACTTGATACCTCCCAACCACAGAAATCCGTTTTGTTTTCATTTGATGAGAGAAGTGTAAACGAAGAGAAAACAGCATAATCACTAAATGTAAACACATCTTATGTGTAGACTAACCCTCCTCCCGACTACAACTCAGACTGCTATACAATCTGGCAGCTTGGGTGTGCCAGAAAAATTTTTCTGGGTAGCTTCTGGCTGCTTGTTGCTACTGCTGATACAGCTAACAGCCACACTTCAAGTATCCAAATGCAGGAGAAGCTACTGCCCATAGGCAACTCAACTGCGCATGCATGTGCGCCTGCAGGCAACTGCTCAAACAAACTTAATGTAAACAGCTGAGACGTTACGCTCACCGGCAGCAGTTTATTGTTATGAAGTATTTCATAGTCTTCGTCCTAAAGCCTTTGACTCATTTTGCTGTTTATCAGATCTTACCAGTCAAAATTACAAAAAAAGTAACTGAAGTCTAAAATAATGTAAAATTCCCGGAATCCTAAAAAATTTCCAGGTTTTTTTCCCAGATGTCCCAGACCGTATACACCCTGAACTTAGCAGATCTGGAAGGAAAAGTAAGTGCACTGTTTTCATGAAAACAATGGAAAAAGAAAATAACATTATGTGGAACAGTTACCTGTAACTCCTTAAAGTCTTGTTCAAATTTTCGCAGTTCTAGACACTGTCTAAGTTTTGCAGAATGATTCTGCCAAAAATCATCAAATGTTCTTTCTGTTTCTTCAAGCTGGACTAATAACCTAGATGAAGTTGTTTTTTATTATTATTTTGTTATAAATTCCAGTTATATATTATCCCTGAAGTTTCAGCCATAAATCCATTGTCAAAACACACATGAAACTGGACATACAGAACCATATCATACAAAAAATTTAAGTACTGAATGTACACATACATAATACGTAGAGAGAGGTGTTTCTGAGAGTCCACATAGAGAAATCATCATAAATACAAGCAAATTATTAGTAAAGAAACCTAAGCAACTAGAACATTATTTCAATGATTACTTTAAGAACTTTCACTTGGCAGCATAAGAAGCTGCTATCACTGCCATCATCATCATTATCATAATTGTTGTTGAGTATAGAACAGTAGGTTAACTGAACAGCCATATAATTTTCTTTTCATTGTTGATACAAAATATAACTCTAGGAATTTACAAACTAAAAGTATGAATAACATTATTTTGCGCTGGTAAAAGATTTAAACATACTTTTCTGCAAAATAAAATATTCTGTGAAAGTCCTAAAAACACTATCCTATTTGCTGATGACTCCAGCATATTACTCACTGAATCCAGCCCAGAAACATTGCAGTTAACAGCAGAAAGTTGAGTGAAAAGACTTTCAGAGTTCTGCATCAAAATCAAATTCATTGCATATACTGAAAAAATTTTGTGTGTCAATTTTAATTTATTTCCATTATCCAGCCAAATATCTACTTAAACAAGACTGAAAAAGTATCCTCTACAAAATGCATGTGTTTTTCAGTTTTTGGATTCAGCAGGACTAAAAATGGGGCACATGTGTACATAAATTGTCAAAGAAATGCTAATCTGTATGCTGTAGTATGAGAACATTAAATTCTACAAGTACAACAGTACTACATGCATAATATGCATAGTTTCAGTCACTGCTCCGAATGGGTTCATTTTCTGTAGACACAACTCACAGCATAAATGTTTTCGGGATGCAAAAGTACAAGAATAATTTGTGGGTTTAAAAAAAATGGATGAAATGTCAATTTCATTACTGAGCCTGGCAATCTGAATGTCCTGTACTCATTCATTTGTAAAACTATCTTATTAATGAGGGATTACCTCTTGAAAGCAGGCAAATTACTGCAGAACAAACAAATATACACCAAACATTTTCCACAACAACACCCTGTCAGAGGAGCATAGTTTATGTTGTTGTCTTACTAAACAATTACATAACAGAGCAAATAAAAATTGGTACTCACACAATATTTAAAACAAAACTAAAGACATGTCATTCTGTTACAGAATTTATGAATATGTAAAATTAAATGTCACTGAAACATATATCGATAAACTTAGATAATAGGAATGTGTACCTAAATGATTCTATTTTGCTGATACTAAATACTGTGTCCTCATTTTGACCTGTCCAATATCACTTGTATAATTTGTGCTGAGTAATAAAACTGGACCAATAAAAAAAATTAATCAGACAATCACAAAAGGACCAAATGATAAACTCTCTTGTCTACACCTCCTACTACAATGGAACTCATTATGTACCATATAAATTAGTCACGGTATGATTTCAAAGATAAACAACACAAACAGCAATAGCAGTGAGATCCTAATAGGGCCACACAAAGCCTGGTAGAAATCTAACAGGAGGAGGAGCCCCAGCATTGACCAATCCATAGCATGGGGGAAGGGGTAGGGGGCGGGGGGAGGCGACTACAGAGAGCACAAATCACAACTCCACAAGTTCTTGCAAAACCCATTTGCTTTCTCTTGTAGATGTAACTTCACTGTTATTTCTTTATGTCTATCCATCTATCTATCTTTCATCCATTCCTTATTAGCAGGTCAATCACAGGAGTGGAATCCTAAGACAAAATATGTTCTGAATTCGACCATCACCGGTCCTGACTATTGCATTCTTTGCATTATTTTCATGAAAGATACAGTGCTAAACATATTTTACCACAAAGTTTTTGAGAATGAAAGAGCCTGATTAAGTAACATCTATCTACAAGAAATGCCATACAGCCGGCGACATCCCATTACCCATACATTTTTTGTCAGCTAAGCAGGACAGCATCTACATATTTTGATGCACTAGACTCCCCTAACCCTATCTCATCAGTCTAATATCCCTTCTTCCCCTCCCCCCTTAAGCAACACCTCTGCATCATAACAATATGTGCATAGGTGGGTAATGTAACTGGTAATTTTTTGGTAATAGTTTACAATATCCAATCTCTTAAACTGTTCTTGATTTCTATTCCAAATATAGAATATAGTAGCACTCAGTTCTGGCACTCTAGGCAGCTGCTTTGTTTGTATATATGGCGGAGCCCATTATGCTGCCAAACACACTCAAATATGATGATGCATTGTTTAAAGTACACTTGAGCGGCAGATTCAGTTCGGTCTCCTTCCATTCTGCCATCACTTTCAGTACCTAATGAATTTCAGAAAACAGGAGGCATTACATGAGGAAACACCAGATATGGTAATATATATATGAGAGTGAGTCAAATGAAAACCTTAAATTTGTGATAACAAATCGAAATTTCACACTGTTTCCTGTAAGTTGGTAAGCTTGCTACACAAACAGCTTGCAGAATGGTCTGTAGGTAGCAGCATAGTGCAGATGCACACATACCGTCGCAGTATCAGTATAAAGATGACCGCCTCACTTGCGACTTGCACCAGGGAAGAACAGCATTCTGTTATTCGGTTTTTGCATAATGAAGGTGTGAACCTACTGAAATTCATCAACGAATGAAGGTTCAGTACACTGATGCATGTTTGTCACAGCAGCAAGTCTATGAATGGAGCAGGAAGTTCACAAATGGTGTGACTTCAGTGGAAGATGCTCCTAGTCCAGGTCAGACACAATGAGTTGTGACTCCACAGAACATGACAGCAGTTGAAGCCATAGTGAAGGAAAACTGCCAAGTGACACTGAATGACATTGCAGCATGTTTATGGATTAATCATGGCTCAGCACACCACATTGTGCTTGATGTCCTCCATATTTCACAAAATGTCTGCAAGGTGGGTGCCACAGCAGCTGACTCCTCAAATGAGAGAATGATGTGTTGATGCTTGTGAAGAACTTCTTCGGCGCTTTGAACGAGAAGGTGATGGCTTCCTTGTAAGAATCGTTACGACGAAACCTGGGTTCACTCCCACCAACTGGATACAAAGAGAGCAAGCAAGAAATGGCGCCATTCCTCATCACCAAAACCAAAGAAGTTTCGAACAGAACCATCAGCAGGGTAGGTTATGCTGACTCTCTTTTGTGATGACAAAGGTGTCATTTTGGAGCATTACATGCCTAGAGGGACCACTGTCACCAGTGCATCATACACAGATCTCCTAAAAAATCATCTGCGGCCTGCAATCAAATCAAAGCGATGTGGATTGCTGTCAGCAGGTGTCCTTTCGCAACATGACAATGCAAGGCCTCACACTGCCCGTACAACAGTTGCAACAACCACAGACCTGCGTTTTGAGTGTCTTCCTCATCCATCATACTCACCAGACCTTGCCCCCAAGTGATTTCCATATGTTTGGACCACTCAAAGACACAATGGGAAGAAATAAGTTCCATTCTGATGAAGAGGTACGCCATGTGGTGCATAAGTGGTTGCGTAGACTACCAAAATAATTTTTTTCTAAAGGAATTTCTACACTTTGTAAGTGCTGGAGGACTTGCATTGAGCATGGGGGAGATTATGTTGAAAAGTGATACATATTTGTACCACTTCTGCACAATAAATAATATTTTAAAAAATATTTAAGGTTTTCATTTGACTCACCCTTGTATGCATATGTCAGCCACAAGAATGCACTTGAGTTGTGTCATACATAATTTTACACTGCACTAATGCATCCAGAAATAATCACTGTGCAAAATGTTTATAATATAAAGTGCATTGTTATTAAGTATGGCAGCACAAACTTTTCACAAACAGTACAGTGATGTTAGTGCACCAACAGGCATTCTGACAAAGTCATGTTACATTGTAGTATTAAAATAAATTTAAATATCTTGGGATGCACAATAACTGAAGACTTGAGCTGTCATCAGGAGGTGAAAACTCAAATTACCATATCAAAGGAGGCATTCAACAGGCATTATGTGGCAGATTAGATGAAGGTCTAAGGAAAAGGCTTGGCAAATGTTTTGTCTGGAGTGTGGCAGCATGTGGAGGAGAATGGAGACGATAAGCTGGATGGAAAGAGTGAGTAATGAAAGAGCAATGGAAAGGGTTGGTGAGAGAAGATGTCTGCTGAAGGTTATAAAAGAAAGGAAAAAGAACTAGCTGACACATTCACTGAGAAGGGAGTGCTATCTAGCATATGCTAGAGAAGGAGATACAATACGATAGACAACATAAAGGGAAGAGGAAATTATGCAGACCTGAAGAGGATGGCAGAAGACCGGACAGCCTGAAGAACTACCATGTGAAAACCTGCCTTTTGGCAGAACACTAATGATAATGAGTCTAACTTCTGATACAACAACTTTTGCAAGTGCGCACCCCCTCCACCCCAAACACACACAAGCACTTACATTATTAATTCATGTTATCGGTGTTATGTGTAAGTTTTTTTAATGTACACTGTATCTCATATTCATTACTGTTTTTATTTATTATGACTGTTTGGGTTGTTTCTATGTGACAGTCATACAGAAACTTTACATAAAATTTAGACTTTTTATCTTATACATGTAATTACTGTGATCTTCATATGAGGCAATTTACCCCCAAGGGAAAATTGCAACCGATTTTGAAATCGGTCTTCTTTCACATGATAGGAAAGATACAGATACTGTGGCATGGAAAGTTTTGGCATGCATGAGCAGAACGTAGTCAGTCAGCAGCAGGCAGCTAAAGAATTCACAAGAAGATGAACCTGGAGAAAGCTGCTCTGGAATCATGGCTCACAAATATGGAATCATGGCTCGCAAATATGGAATCGTGGTCCACAAATTGCCTCAGATGGGAAGCCACTGAGCTAACTAGATCACACACATATGATCACCCTACAATGGTGAAAAGGAAAGTCTGAAATAACTGGATGGAAAAACTGTAGTTTGGAAACAATGGGTGTTCAAGTTGACCTTGAGTATGAGATGCAGCGGACTGATTGAAACTGCAGCAAACTGCAGATGGGAAACTGTTTACTTATCTTCAACTTTTGTACAAGCAGAAAGCCCATTTAATTTTCCTTTATCAAGTCTAAACCAACGATATATATCTGTGTTTAAATGTGTACATACAGTCTTATTTCTTCAGAATCTGGCCTACTATAAGTTCCTTACTTTATCTGACTGAATTATTCTGAGTGTCCTGTTCATGAAAAATCTCAAAGTGTGTGTTACAAATGTGATATTTTGATTAGTGGGTTTGTGATACAGAACTGTAGTACTTTATATAATCTCTTGAGATTCAAATATTTAACAGTTGCAATCATAAACAGAGGTAATGTAATCAGGCAGTATAATTTCAAAAGTAAACCAGCTGTTTCTTTGCCATCATATAAATTAAAATTCGATTGGGAGTAACATTACAATCTAGCATCAGCACTGAGCATTTTCACAGGGCATTTAGCTGCCAAATAACTTAATTTTGCTGTCTCGTATTTATATGTCTAACATCAGGTATTATTGTTTTCATTTTCATGTTCATGAGTAACTTGAATTAATAACTTAAGCAAAAAGTCAAAAGGATTTTGTTTGCTTTCATAAAAGGCATGTTTTCTGTTGCTGTTTCATGAATAATTTCAGCATGATTTTTAACAGAATCGTTCTCCTAAGAAGGGCATGTTTTGACTTATTCCCCTATGCTTAAAATAATAAACACTACCTGAAAAACCAACTTTTTCTACTGATTTGATAGTCTTGCACAGCTACTCAGTCTTCAAAGTCCAGGTGTGGGATTACAATGAGATGGTCAATGCAAAGTGGGGGCAGAGCAATAGGCACATCTTCCTAAAGCCACTTTTTCAGTCAACATCACTTCCATAGTCCAGCAGTCCATTACCAAATGCCGTACTAATTACATTCGCAGATTATATTGTTATGTCAATGCCACAACCTACTTTTTGCCACAAATATTGTAACATATGCTTTTACTTTGATGCAGGAAATTAACTGTATAGCATAACTTTACTTCTGTTTTTTCACATTGTAGTCTTACAAAATCAATGACCCTTCTCATGTAGATCTTATACTTCCTGAAAAAATACATATCAGGAAAATCAACGACCCATCTCATGTAGATCTTATACTTCCTGAACAAATACATATCACAAGATGGTAACATCTTGTTGCGTTTAGTGGTAACATCTTCCACGTAACATCCCAGTTTCATCTACGAGAGTACAACCTTTATGGCTTGACTAGGTATCACACAACAACAGGATCTTCACATCATCACATACAGGCTCACCAAGTACTGTAGTTAGAAAACTTTTCATAAGTCATTTTGTCATTTTTCTTCTTTTCCTTGCCTCCACATGAATGTCTTGCGGATATGTTGCTCCAAGCTTCTTTGAAACATTTGAGCCAAAAGTGCCTTGGGCTCTTGAAAACTGATATAGAGGCTGTTAGCTAATCTACCACTCATTGATGAAGCCATTTCAACTGTATAGCTGTGTGTAGAGCCATGCACAGACTGAGAAACAACAGTGTTAGTTCTATCTTCTCTGTGAAACAGTGTTGGCAATGAAGACCTTTCATATTAAATCTTTTCTTTGTCCAGGCTCCCATCTGTTACACATTTGTTCACCTCTTCTGTAAACGCTTATGCTTTCTGACTAATACTATGACTGTCTTTTGTGTCCTTAAGTGAGATGAATGCAGTATCATGCCTGGAAGAAATGCCATATTCATCCTTAAGTTTGTTGATAAAAGTAAATGAAAATGTGCTGTGGAATTATCGAAGCCAACCTGTGCCCACATTTCCAGATGTCGACAGTGAACAGCAGATCCTTACACTCTTCCCCTATCAAACTAGGATATTACATACTCTTTAGAAGAAATTTAATAGTTTCCTTGACGTGAGCTCAATCTCACAAATTAAATTTCTACATTCCAAGATTTATTCCCGTCATTACTGAGTTCACACAGTTAATTTGAAGTTGAATATATGCATAAAACTTGTAGCTGGCAAGCTGCCACTCACCTCTCTACAGCAGTAACATTGCCTAAACGATGGGGACACATTTTGTACATTTCTTGTTGGTCTTCTCTGCAAACAGATGATGACTGACGGATATCGTTTAGTAAATCTTCACCATGTCGAGCTGCTTGGAGAATTTCTTCTTTCAGCTCTGCATATTCAGTACCCTGGAACAATGAGTACAAACAGTGTTGTTGTGTCTCTCACTGACATTTTCACAATAAATATGAGAAAAGTCATAGTTTTGACACAGAAAGCCACATTAATGGAAACAATTTCCTGATATTAACTGTTTTGGTGTTCTATTAGCAATTCCAACCCATTCTGTAAATTGGTTAAAATGATAATCCAAGAAAAGCTTCAGAAAACTAGGAGATTCTTGACAAAAATCTATTTCTGAGGGTGGTTGTGTACTTTTAAAAGTTAGAATTTGATTCATTGTCAACAACACTATTGACAGGAGTTGTGATTTTTTTTAATGACAATATAGCCCTGCAGGTGAATTGCACAACCACCAATTAGAAAGAATATCAACTGTGCACAATGAAAAAATACACTGATGAATCTGGAACATGAAAATCTGTATAAGCCAAAGTCCAGCAAAATTTAATCAAAGAATCACAATTTTTGTAAGTTGGGCAGTGTAACTGCTAACAGCAGGTCAAAGATGAAGTTAAACTACCCCTGCTGGATAAGCCTTACCACTCTCACATTTGATTAAATAAAACTTTTTCCTCAGAAATGAGTAACTGAAGGTGATGTATGGAGTTTCACTACAGTTTGGAAAATAATAAAAGTAATTTTTCAGGGTCAAAGATAGATCAAACAAGCCTTGTTGGAAAGCGTTGAAGTGCATTTTGAAATGTGCAATCTGTTGCATTTATTAAAAATGCAAGAATAATAAGAAATTATGTATGATGTGTGTTGTGACATAACATCTGAGCAAAGTAGCATAAAGAAATGTTTGCATTCTGAGAACAAGACAGAGGCAAGATTCATGAAAATCAGTTACCTAATCACAACTCATAATGCTAAGACATAAAAGATTTTCTTCTTATTCTGTTTTGTTTGCAACATACTGTTCAAGCAAGTCAGCTGCCATTTCTTTACTTCTAGCCCTCAAAACCTCTTAAAATTCAGAAAGTTCTAATCAATTTGATGACACAAACAAGTGCTATCAACATACAGTTTTATACAAACTATTAATTTATTTAAGATGGAATTAATTTCAAAACACGAGTGAGCACAAATGACAGCACAATAAAATCTAGTGTATCTTTTTTTCACATCTATTGAAGAAATGACTCTTGATTCTAACATTTGAAATCTCACCACATTTCAATTGTATCTCTAAAGTAAATATTTCAATGACTTCCCCCACACACCTGCGTCTTAAGCAACTGTTGTGTTGCACTGACATCATTAGGGAACTCAGTATCTTGCAGTCGCTGGGTAAAGCTGTCCAGAGCATCTGATACTTCTTGTGTGTTGCATGAGAACTTTTCCAGAGCCTGCATACAGATAAGAGAAAAAAATCAAATCAAAATACAATGAAGGATATGCCATGAGGGAATATGTATATTTATAGCAGTATAGATCAATAATCACCAAATAGAATACGTTGTGAGGACAGTCCACTAGTCACCAAGTTGACAGTGACAGATGGTTACTTATATAGTAGAGAATTAAATTAACTGGAGCTGAAATAACAACAAAATTTAAAAAAGAAAACATAACAAATTATTTGAAGCCACATATAGATCTTCAAAAACATTGAGCTATTATTTATCATTTTTTTGCTGATGCTATTCTGTCAAAATAAACAACTCTGTATCACTATTAATGGTATAATGGAAAATAAATATCAATGATCTACAAGGTACCAATGAAGACTTACAATTCAAACATATCGCAATGATAAAAAAGAAAGGACAAAGATACGATACAGTAATGAACTGTTCCCTCAAAGAAGTCTAACTACAAGAATCTTAAATTGTTCTACTTAAGAAATAGTAAACTCACAAGTCTTTGTTGTATCCATTCCTCATGGTTGTAGTTGATTTCTCCTCCAAGATCAGGTGTCAACTGTGCTTTATCAATGTACTCATGCAAATCTTCAACACAGTTGCATACAATGACCTGCAAAATGAGTATCACATTGCTGTTGTTTTAACCTTTAAAAATTTTACCTAAAGTAAAATAATCCTGTATTTACCTATATATGACAGTTACTTTAATACTGCTATTTTCCTTCCTAAATACAGGATTATGTTCATAATGAAATATGCAACATTTCTTACATTTGGGACTTTTATATTCTTATAAAATAAATAGTTCATAATGAAATATGCAATATTTCTTCCATTTAGGACCTTTTATGTTATAAAATAAATAGTTCAGCACAATGGTTCTATCAATATGTATGACACTACATGTCCAATTTAACAAGCAAACGCTAATTCAAGAGGACTACAGTTCAAATCCCCCCACATTTTGTCATCCAGATTTCCCTAAATTGCTTAATTTGATTGCTGGAACGGTTCCACTGAGAGGTCTCTCGTGTTTTTCTTCTCTATCCTCCCACAATCAGGGTTTGTGCTCCATCTCTAATGAGATCATTAATAGGACATTAAACCCATTGAATCCCCTTTTGTAAATCTAATTGTCCAGAGTTCAGTCCACAATTGGTCCTAGTATTTTTGATGTCACTTATCATTCCATCAGCACTGGCAACAATTTATGTAGCTAAAAAATTATAAAGTGCACTGTGGTTCAGAGTCCAAGTTAAACTCAAAATCCTCATAACTGTCCGAGTCAAAGGAAGGCAAGGACATATCACTTCCAACAGGCCAAGGCCTTATAAAACACCCAAGTGTTCAAATTAGCCTTCAGGTTGAGGACAGGTTTACTTTCATAACCAAAAGAAGAAAAGACATTATCTCTGGAATATTCACACTATAATGATTCAGGGTGCTTTATCAAACTGGCATACCACATCTGAAGAATGACCTCTTCAGTTTTCAATCTACTTAAGAAACAGAAAAAAATACAGGGTGTTTATAAATGAACATTGGGATTTTAAAGCTTTATAATATTTATTACATTAAACTTACAGTTATAAATGATACGTCAAATGAAAGAGCAACTCTAACAGTTTTACCAAGAACCTTATAAATGGTCAATGTGAGCACCATTTGTCACATGGCACACATAAAGTCTATAGCCGAGTTCTTCCCAAGTGCTGGATAGGCCACAAGGGACCCAATGACAGACCTTGCTCTGCATGGCCTCCATGTTCACCTGACCTAACGCCATGAGATTTTTTCCTTTGGGGCTTCATCAAGGATCGTGTGTACATGCCTCCGCCACGAGCAGACCTCCCTGAATTAAGAAACTGGATTGAAGCAGCTGTTACTACAATCGCTGAAGACACGCTTATCAACGTTTGGGAAGAACGCGCCTATAGACTTGATGTGTGCCATGTGACAAATGGTGCTCACATTGAACATTTATAAGGTTCTTGGTAAAACCGCTCGAGATGCTCTTTCATTTGACATATCGTTTATAACAGTAAGTTTAATATAATAAATATTATAAAGCATTAAAACCCCAATATTAATTTAAAACACCCTGCATTAATTACAACAGCTGAAGCAGAGCATGGCCACCCAAGCAACCATCTGGCTCTTAATGCAGTGTGTGCCTTAGATAGCTACAGTGTTGGTGTAGCCATATAGGAGAGGGATCTATAGAAAGGCCAAACTAACATAGTTTCCTGAAGGGGGACAGCCTTTTCAGTAGTCACATGGGCAAGAGTCTGGGTGACTGATTTGGTCTTGTAACATTAACCAAAAGCCTCACTAAGTTGGTATTGCAAACAAGTGAAAGCAAAGGGTAACATCAATCATTATATTTCCTGAGGAAATGCACCTCTACTGTATAACATACTGAACATGATACACTCTTTGGTAATATATGCTGGAGGTAAAAATAGTCCCCCATTTGGATATCCTGGCAAGGACTGCTCAGGAGGATGTTGTCAATGTGTAAAACAAAAGTGACATTCTATGGGTCACAGCACGGAATGTCAAATCCCTTAAATAGTAGGAGAGCATGGATTGGGTAAAAGGAACAAAAGGGGAAGCTATCTGTACAATTTTGCACAGAGCACAATTTAACCATTTCTCACACTTGGTTTAAGAATAATGTTAGATGTTTGTATACATAGGAGAGACCTGGAGACACTGGAAAGATTCAGATAGATTACAGACAGAGATTTTGAAACAAATATTTCACATTTTAAAACATTTCCAGGGTCAGATAATGTCACGGATCATAATAGTCACTGCATAGTAAAACTGAAGAAACTTAAGAAATTAAGGAGGTGGAATCTGGATAAATTGAAAGCACCAGAGGTTGCTGGAGTTTCAAACAATGATTGACTGAAACAACAACAAAAATAAAAGATAGGACAAATGAGTAATATTGAGAGATGGAATAGTGAAGGTAGCATAGAAACAACTAGGTAAAAAGACAAAGTCCTATGAAATTCTTGGAGAACACAGGAGATACTAAATTCCATTGACAAAGAAGAAAATATAAAACCGTAAGGACAGGAAGGAGGTCAGCATCGGTTATATAATCATCTGTTATTTTATTGAAGATGTAGATTTCAGCTATCAGTACATTATAGGTAGTGATGCAGACTTAGCATAGTATCACAATCCCCCCCATGAACCATGGACCTTGTCATTGGTGGGGAGGCTTGTGTGCCTCAGCAATACAGATAGCCATACTGTAAGTGCAACCACAATGGAGGGGTATCAGTTGGGAGACCAGACAAACATGTGGTTCCTGAAGAGGGGCAGCAGCCTTTTCAGTAGTTGCAGGGGCAACAGTTTGGATGATTAACTGATCTGGCCTTGTAGCACTAGCCAAAATGGCCTTGTTGTGCTGGTACTGTGAACGGCTGAAAGCAAGGGGAAACTACAGCCATAATTTTTCCCAAGGGCATGCAGCTTTACTGTATGGTTAAATGATGATGGTGTCCCCTTGGATAAAATAGTCCTGAGGTAAAATAGTCCCCCAATTGGATCTCTGAGCGAGGACTACTCAGGAGGACGTCGTTATCAGGAGAAAGAAAACTGGCGTTCTATGGATCGGAGTGTGGAATGTCAGATCCCCTAATCGGGCAGGTAGGTTAAAAAATTTAAAAAGGGAAATGGATAGGTTAAAGTTAGATATAGTGGGAATTAGTGAAGTTCGGTGGCAGGAGGAACAAGACTTCTCGTCTGGTGAATACGGGGTTATAAATATAAAATCAGATAGGGGTAATGCAGGAGTAGGTTTAATAATGAATAAAAAAAATAGGAGTGCAGGTAAGCTACTACAAACAGCATAGTGAACGCATTATTGTGGTCAAGATAGGCACAAAGCCCATGGCTAGCACAGTGGTACAAGTTATATGCCAACTAGCTCTGCAGGTGATGAAGAAATTGATGAAATGTATGATGAGATAAAAGAAATTATTCAGGTAGTGAAGGGAGACGAAAATTTAATAGTCATGGGTGACTGGAACTCGACAGCAGGAATAGGAAGAGAAGGAAACGCAGTAGGTGAATATAGAATGAGGTAAGAAATGAAAGAGGAAGCTGCCTGGTAGAATTTTGCACAGAGCAGAACTTAATCATAGCTAAAACTTGGCTCAAGAATCATGAAAGAGGGTTGTATATACATGGAAGAGGCCTGAAGACACTGGAAGGTTTCAGATAGATTATATAATGGTAAGATAGAGATTTAGGAACCAGGCTTTAAACTGTAAGACATATCCAGGGGCACATGTGTTTTTTTTTTTTTTTTTTTTTGGGTTGGGTTTAAGGGCGCTCAACTGCTGAGGTCATTAGCGCCCAGTCACTGTTGTTTGAGCACATGGAATCTGGTAAAACTCAAGGGGATGGAGGGGACACCAGAAGGACCCGACAAAGATGCAGACAAAATAAGTAAAAAGATTAAATGTCCTTGGACAAGCCAGTTAAAGTTATAAAACGCAGAATACGAGCAGCTGCTCGAGCGTCATCAGCTAAAATATCCGGTAAAGTAGATGGCAGGGACAGGACAACACGAAATTGACTAAAACGGGGACACGACAATAAAACATGGCGCACTGTTAATGCCTGACCACAAGGGCACTGCGGGGCTGGGTAACCGGAGAGCAGGTAGCGGTGGCTAAACCGGCAATGCCCAATCCGCAACCTGGTCAGAAGGACCTCCTCACGCCGAGATGGTCGGGAGGATGTTGTCCAAGCAGTTGGTAGCGGTTTTACTGCCTGGAGCTTGTTTCCTTGGAGGGATGACCAAGCATCCCACCACAACGACACAAGCCTCTTACAGACATCCCCACGAACGTCGGATGACGGGACACAATGGGAGGCTGGCCGAGGCAGGAGGACTGCAGCCTTGGCTGCAGCATCCGCAGCCTCATTCCCAGGCACTCCCACATGTCCGGGAACCCACAGAAAGCTGACGGAACCACCGTTATCAGCCAAAGAATGGAGGGACTGCTGTATCCGTTGTATCGAGGGATGGACCGGATAGGGAGCTCCAAGGCTCTGAAGAGCACTGAGTGAGTCAGAGCAGAGTACATATGATGAATGGTGGTGGCGGCGGGCATACTGAACGGCCTGATGGAGAGCAAAAAGCTCGGCCGTAAAGCTGGAACATTGGTTGAGGAGCCTGTATTTAAATGTGGCGGCCCCGACGACAAAGGCACAGCCGACACCATCGTCAGTTTTGGAGCCATCGGTGTAAATAAAGGTGTGACCGGCAAGTCGAGCACGAAGTTCGGCAAACCGTGAGCAATACATTGCAGCCGGAGTAACATCCTTCGGGAGGGAGCTGAGGTCGAGATAAATATGAACCGGAGCCTGGAGCCAAGGTGGTGTCGGGCTCTCACCCTCTCTGAAGGTGGTAGGGAGGGCAAAATCCAATTGTCGAAGCAGGCGACGGAAGCGGACTCCGGGGGGCAGCAGGGCAGACACATACAACCCGTACTGACGGTCGAGAGAATCGGCGAAGAAGGACTCGTAAGAGGGGTGGTCGGGCATTGACAACAGCCGGCAGGCATACCGACACAGCAGTACGTCGCGCCGGTAGGTCAACGGTAACTCGGCAGCTTCAGCATAAAGACTCTCGACAGGACTAGTGTAGAAGGCTCCGGTCGCAAGACGTAACCCCCGATGGTGGATGGAGTTGAGCCGGCGTAAGAGGGACGGCCGAGCGGACGAGTAGACGAAGCTCCCATAATCCAGCTTCGATCGGACTATGGACCGATACAAGCGAAGCAGGACAGTGCGATCCGCTCCCCAAGATGAACCGCTAAGAACTCTGAGGACATTAAGGGAACGTGTACAACGGGCCGCCAAATAAGAGACGTGTGGAGACCAACACAGTTTCCTGTCCAACGTGAGCCCTAGAAACTTAGTTGTGTCCACGAATGGGAGAACAACGGGACCGAGATGTAAGGATGGCGGAAGGAACGCTTTATATCGCCAAAAGTTGATACAAACCATCTTTTCTTCAGAGAACCGGAAGCCATTTGCCACGCTCCATGAGTAGAGGCTGTCTAGACAACGCTGAAGGCAGCGCTCCAGGAGGCATGTTCTCTGGGCACTGCAGTAGATCGCGAAGTCATCGACAAAGAGAGAGCCTGAGACGTTAGGTGGAATGCAATCCATAATGGGATTGATCGCGATGGCAAAAAGGGCTACGCTCAAGACGGAGCCCTGAGGCACTCCGTTCTCCTGGAGGAAGACGTCGGACAATACGGAGCCCACACGTACCCTAAACTTTCGATCCGTTAAAAAGGAATCAATAAAAAGGGGCAGGCGACCGCGTAGGCCCCACCTGTGCATAGTGCGGAGGATACCTCCTCTCCAACAGGTGTCATAAGCCTTCTCCAAGTCGAAGAACACGGCTACCGTTTGGCGCTTTCGCAAAAAGTTGTTCATGATGAATGTCGACAAGGTCACGAGGTGGTCAACAGCGGAGCGGCGGCGACGAAAGCCGCATTGGACATTAGTAAGTAGCCGTCGAGATTCAAGAATCCAGACTAACCGAGCATTAACCATGCGCTCCATCACCTTACAGACACAGCTTGTAAGAGAAATGGGGCGGTAACTAGAAGGAAGGTGTCTATCCTTCCCGGGTTTGGGTATAGGAACAACAACGGCGTCACGCCAGCGCATGGGGACTTGACCTTCGGTCCAGACGCGATTGTAGGTACGGAGAAGGAAGCTTTTGCCCGCCGGAGAAAGGTGTGCCAGCATCTGAACGTGAATGGCATCCGGCCCCGGAGCAGAGGACCGGGACAGTGCAAGCGCACGTTCGAGTTCCCGCATAGTAAAGGGGGCATTATAGGTTTCCAGATTCAGCGAGTGGAAGGAAGGTCGCCGAGCCTCTTCTGCCTCTTTCCTGGGAAGGAAGGCAGGATGGTAATGGGCGGAGCTTGAAACCTCCTCGAAAAAGCGGCCAAAGGCGTTGGCGACAGCCACCGGATCAACAAGGACCGCATTACCTGAGGTCAGGCCAGGTACCGAGGAGTGGGCCTTAATACCCGACAGCCGGCGCAGGCTACCCCAAACGACGGAAGATGGAGTAAAACTATTAAAGGAGCTGGTGAAAGAGGCCCAACAAGCTTTTTTGCTGTCTTTGATGACTCTACGGCATTGCGCTCGGAGTCGTTTGTATTCAATACAATTCGCCAACGTAGGATGGCGGCGAAAGGTGCGTAAAGCACGTCGTCGAGCACGGATAGCGTCCCTACAACCCTCGTTCCACCAGGGGACGGAAACGCGACGTGAAGAAGTAGTACGAGGAATGGAACGTTCAGCAGCATGGATGATAACAGCCGTGAGGTATTCGACCTGACTGTCACAACTGGGAAAATCGTGGTCTGGAAAGGTCGCCAGGGATGAGTAAAGTCCCCAGTCAGCTTTCAGTATGTTCCAGCTCGAAGGACGTGGGGATGGGGTGTGGTGCAGGAGACGAACGACACAGGGGAAGTGGTCGCTCGAATAGGTGTCAGAAAGGACATACCACTCGAACCGACGGGCAAGAGAGGTAGAACATATCGAGAGGTCCAAGTGGGAGAAGGTATGAGTGGAGTCCGAGAGGAAGGTCGGGGTGCCGGTATTGAGGCAGACAAGATTGAGATGGTTGAAGACATCTGCCAAGAGTGAGCCTCTTGGACAGGATGCAGGAGAGCCCCAAAGGGGATGATGGGCATTGAAGTCACCAAACAATAAAAACGGCGGGGGAAGCTGAACGATCAGGTGCATCATGTCAGCCCGACTAACGGCAGACGACGGTGGAGTGTAGATGGTACAAACTGAAAAAGTAAAAGCTGAAAAAGTAAAAGCAGAAAGAGTAATGCGGACAGCTATTGCTTGGAGTGGGGTGGTCAATGGGATGGGATGGTAATAGACGTCGTCCCGAATGAGCAACATGACCCCACCATGAGCTGGGACACCGTCCACAGGGGTAAGGTCATACCGCTCCGAGGTATAGTGGGTAAAGGTAATACGGTCAGTCGGGCGCAACTTGGTTTCCTGCAGTCCAAGGACGAGCGGACAGTGCAGGTGGAGGAGCAGTTGTAATTCCTCCCGGTGAGATCGAATACCTCTTATGTTCCAATGAAACAACGCCATCGCTAGTCAAAAAGTTGGGGGAACGAGACGGGGGAAGAGCTGGTCACCTCGATGGCCGCGGAGGGCCAGGTTGCGAGGGAACAACGCTACAACCGACGGGAGGCGGATCCGGTTCCATCGACTGGTCGCCAGCTGCGGCCGCTGTCCCTGGTTGTGTAGGAGGGGCAGCATCATTTGCCGACGAAAGGCCAGCTGAGCGCCTGGCAGCAGAGCGTCCCGGCGAAACTGAGGACGGCCGGGAGCGGCGACTCACGGATGGAGCGTCAGTCGAAACGCGCCGGGGTGGAGAGGGGGATAGAGATTTCTTCTTGGAGGCCTTCTTGGAAGGCCGAGGAGGCACAGGGATGGTGGGCTGGACCCGAAGAAGGTCCTCACGCGCGGGGTCCGTTTTGGAACGCCGGACCTCGGAAGCCGGGGTCCGGAACGTGTCCCCGATGGATGCCTGAGAAGAGGATCGCTTCTCAGGTGGCGTGTGGGGAGAAGGAGGAGGAAGGTTGGCCCCTGGGGCAGAGGGGGTGGGGGCCACGGGGGAGGAGGATTTGGAAGGGAGGGATTTGGGAGGCGGAGGCAGTGCCCCCTGATGGGCGGAGGAGGCGGAGGGGGGACAGGAGAGGGGTGAGGATACCGCGGAAGGAGTGGACACAACTGAGGCAAATGAAGTGGTCAATGGCACGGGATGGAGGCGGTCGTACTTCTTCCTGGCCTCAGAATAAGACAGCCGATCCAAAGTTTTGATTTCTTGTATCTTCTTCTCCTTCTGATATGCGGGGCAGTCTGAGGACCTAGGCGAGTGGACGCCAGGACAATTAACGCACCGAGGTGGTGGGGTGCATGTATGTTCCTCACGAAGAGGACGGCCACAATCGCCACAGAGGGGCTCAGCCTCACACCGTGACGACATGTGCCCAAAGCGCAAACACCTAAAACAGCGCATAGGAGGCGGAACGTAGGGTCGCACGTCACACCGGTAGCACATTACCTTTACCTTCTCCGGGAGAACGTCCCCCTCGAAGGCGAGGATAAAGGCCCCAGTGTCGATGCGACGGTCTTTGGGGCCGCGCTGGACTCGCCGGACGAAATGCACGCCTCGGCGCTCCAGGTTGGCCCTGAGCTCCTCATCAGATTGTAGCAGGAGGTCACGATGAAAAATAATCCCCCGCGTCCTATTGAGTGCCAGATGTGGGACAATGGAGACTGGAATGTCCCCTAGGCGGTCGCACGCCTGGAGCGCCGCCGACTGTGTGGCGGACGTGGTCTTGATAAGTACGGACCCTGAACGCATCTTGCTGAGAGCCTCGATTTCCCCGAAGATGTCCTCAATGTGCTGAACAAAGAACATGGGCTTGGAGGTGGCGAATGTCCCCCCATCGGTTCGAGAACAGACCAAATAGCGGGGGAAGTACTTCGCTCCAAGCCGGCGGGCCTGTCCCTCCTCCCATGGAGTGGCCAAGGGGGAAGGGGCAGGAGAACCAGAACCAGAAACGGTACTTTTTCTTTTAAAAGACTCGGCCGCAGAGCGACCCGATACGTGGTGACGTTTCATCTGCGAAACGTCCGCCCCGATACCACCCACTCCGACCAGGGGCTCTCCCCACGGGCGCCACCCAGCCGCAGCAAGGGCCACCTGGCAGGATGACCATTGCCGGGAGTCCTGATGCCCCAAGGAGACGGGCATCTACTCCTTGGCCGACGTGGGGAGGGTGCAGCTCAGGTATCGGCAGTACGATCCCTGTGTTGTCAGGGGGCTACAACCTAGAGGGTACATGACGACCCCACCACAACGGGCTGGCTACCGTGCTGGATTTCTGGTGCCATGGAAAGTCCATCATGATCGCTGGTGCAGATGGAGACGCACTATGGGCGTAACTGGGACAACCCAAAAGGCGTTTAGGCCCAATTTGAGTAATAGTGGGTATGGTTACAACGCCGGTGCAATGCTGAGTGCCAAGGTCTGAGTGCACTTAGGACCAGTGGTACACCACGTAAGGTGTCCTTCCCCAAAAGGCTTGTACTTCTGTAGAAATTTAGAAAAATGGAGGTCAAACCCCAAGGGGGACCATCACATGGAAGGCCGAAACAGTTGAAACTCCTTTTAGTCGCCTCGTACGACAGGCAGGAATACCTCGGGCCTATTCTTACCCCGGACCCGCAGGGGGGGCGGGGCACATGTGGACTGACCACAATCTATTGGTTATGAAGTGTAGATTAAAACTGAAGAAACTGCAAAAAAGTGGGAATTTAAGGACATGGGACCTAGATAAACTGACAGAACCAGAGGTTGTAGAAAGTTTCTGGGAGAGCATTATGGAACGATTGACAAGAATGGGGGAAAGAAATACAGTATAAGAAGAATGGACAGCTTTTGGGTAACAGAAGATATATCGAATTTAATTGCTAAAAGGAGAAAATATAAAAATGCAGTAAATGAAGCAGGCAAAAAGAAATACAAACGTCTCAAAAATGATATCGACAGGAAGTGCAAAATGGTTAAGCAGGGATGGCTAGAGGACAAATGTAAGGATGTAAATGCATATCTCACTAGGGTTAAGATAGATACTGCCTACAGGAAAATTAAAGAGACCTTAGGAGAAAAGAGAACCACTTGTATGACTATCAAGAGCTCAGATGGAAATCCAGTCCCAAGCAAAGAAGGGAAAATCAGAAAGGTGGAAGGAGTATATAGAGGGTCTATACAAGAGCGACGTACTTGAGGACAATATTATGGAAGGGGAAGAGGATGTAGATGAAGATGAAATGGGAGATATGATACTGCATGACGAGTTTGACAGAGCACTGAAAGACCAAAGTCGAGGCAACACCTTGGGAGTAGACAATATTCCATTAGAACTACCGACAGCTCTGGGAGAGCCAGCCCTGACAAAACTCTACCACCTGGTGAGCAAGATGTATGAGACAGGTGAAATGCACTCAGACTTCAAGAAAAATATAATAATTCCAATCCCAAAGAAAGCAGGTGCTGACAGATGTGAAAATTACCAAACTATCATTTTTTACATCATGGCTGCAAAATACTAACGCGAATTCTTTGCAGACGTATGGAAAAACTGGTAGAAGCCGACCTCGGGGAAGATCAGTTTGGATTCCGTAGAAATTTTAGAACACGTGAGGCAATACTGACCCTACGACTTATCTCAGAAGATAGATTGAGGAAAGGCAAACCTACGCTTCTAGCATTTGTAGACTTAGAGAAAGTTTTTGAAAATGTTGACTGGAATACTCTCTTTCAAATTCCGAAGGTGGCAGGGGTAAAATACAGGGAGCGAAAGGCTATTTACAATTTGTACAGAAACCAGATGGCAGTTATAAGAGTCGAGGGGCATGAAAGGGAAGCAGTGGTTGGGAAGGGCGTGAGACAGGGTTGTAGCCTATCCCCGATGATGTTCAATCTGTATATTGAGCAAGCAGTAAAGGAAACAAAAGAAAAATTCGGAGTAGGAATTAAAATCCATGGAGAAGAAATAAAAACTGTGAGTTTCGCCGATGACACTGTAATTCTGTCAGAGACATCAAAGGGACTGGAAGAGCAGTTGAACAGAATAGATAGTGTCTTGAAAGGAGGATATAAGATGAACATCAACAAAAGCAAAATGAGGATAATGGAATGTAGACAAATTAAGTGGGGAGATGCTGAGGGAATTAGATTAGGAAATTAAACACTTAAAGCGGTAGATGAGTTTTGCTATTTGGGGAGCAAAATAACTGATGACGGTCGAAGTAGAGAGGATATAAAATGTCGACTAGCTATGGTAAGGAAAGCGTTTCTGAAGAATAGAAATTTGTTAACATCGAGTATAGATTTAAGTGTCCGGAAGTTGTTTCTGAAAGTATTTGTATAGAAGTGAAACATGGACGATAAATAGTTTGGACAAGAAGAGAACAGAAGCTTTTGAAATGTGGTGCTAAAGAAGAATGCTGAAGATTAGATGGTTAGATCACATAACAAATGAGGAGATATTGAATAGAATTGGGGAGAAGAGAAATTTGTGGCACCACTTGACTAGAAGAAGGGATCGGTTGGTAGGACATGTTCTGAGGCATCAAGGGATCACCAATTTCATATTGGAGGGTAGCGTGGAGGGTAAAAATCGTAGAGGGACACCAAGAGATGAATACACTAAACAGATTCAGAAGATGTAGGTTGCAGTAGGTAGTGGGAGATGAAGAAGCTTGCACAGGATAGAGTAGCATGGAGAGCTGCATCAAACCAGTTTCTGGACTGAAGACCACAACAACATCCCAATATAACTTTCACATGTACAAGCATCATTCAAACTCCCCATGGAATCAAACTTGATACAAACATAAGTTAAGCAGGAGAAAGAGAATACAAATACCAGAAAAATGAGTGGCAGCAAGTGCTAAATGCCATCACAGGAATGGTTAGTGGAGAAATGCAAAGCTGGAGCAGCATGCATAACTATGGAAATGGTAGGTGCCACCTATTGGAAAACTGAAGGAACTTTGGGTGAAGACAGAAGCTGCCATATGAACATCAGGAGCTTTGAAGACAAGGCAGTATTAAAGAAATACTGGAAGGGAAAGGTGAAAAGTGGAAGAAATATATGACACGGTTTTACAAAGGAAATGTATCTACAAGATAATATTATGAAAGAGAAGAGGGCCATTGCATTTGGAGCTGCCACTGGTTGCGGTCACGTGTGTGCAATGTTCATTTGCTTTTGTGAATGTGTGTGTGCCTTTGTTGTACCCATCTGCAACTCAACAGGTCATTCTGCTTCACCTGGTCCTCCTCAATAGTGTGTGCAACCTTCCTAAATGTTGACCTCCTCTTATCTGATGGCTCCACCTTCACCTCTGACCACATTTCAACAGCTATCATCCCTTTAAAAGGAAAAAATTCCATCCCTATAGCGTGGCCACCTGGACACAGCATATATGCAGTGACATGAACTTCCTTGCCCTGTATGCTGAGGGTCCCACCAGGGCCTTCACAGACGGGCACTGTTCGCCAGACATAATCCGCCATCAGATCTCCCATGCCTCCACACACCCTGAATCTTCCCACCATTCTCAAGAACCAGCCACAAAGGAATGCCCCCTAATTACCCTTTTCATTACCTACTGAACTACATCGTTCACCAGGGCTTTGATTACTTATAATCATGCCCTGAAATGAGGGATATCCTATCTGTGATACTTCCCATCCCTCCTAAATCGGCGCTCTGTCATCCAACCGATCTCCACAACATTGTACTCCATCCCTAAGCCACTCCCAAGCCCAACCCACTGCCGAAAGTATCACACCCCTGTGGCACACACAGGTGCAAGACCAGCTAAATCCACCATCCAGCACTTCCTATTCCAGTCCTGCCACAGGTTTATCCTACCCCATCAGCTGTCAGGCAACTTATGAAAGCAGCAATGTCATTTACCAGCTCTGCTGCAATCACTGCACAGCTTTTGATATTGTTATGACTACCAACCGAAAGGTTGGTGGTTCGAGCCCACCCAGGGGCGAAATCGTTTTAATTGCCACCGAGGTGAGGACATATGTCCACTTTCATAGAGATACACAGCTATTGCGACAATTTGGCTGTGTTTGAATGATGCCACACAGCCTTATACACATTCAGCCACGTGACAGTGGAGGTAAAAACATGGCCCTATTCAGACGTTCTACTGTTTTCCTATTCATTTGGCATGTGTGACACTGCAATAGAGCGACGACCACTACAAAAGATGTATTATTTATATTTCATTTCAGCGTATACACCGCAAGTGCCATATGACAGGGCCTCTCTCTTGATGTCGATCTGCATTTGGCATCCCTTAAGTGTCGGTCTGCAGTAGGCCGCTGTTGGCCAAAACGGCCTCGCTGTGCTGGTACTGCGAACGGCTGAAAGCAAGGGAAAACTAAGGCCGTAATTTTTCCCGAGGATATGCAGCTTTACTGTATGATTAAATTATGATGGCGTCCTCTTGGGTAAAATATTCCGGAGGTAAAATAGTCCCCCATTCGGATCTCCAGGCGGGGACTACTCAAGAGGATGTCGTTATCAGGAGAAAGAAAACTGGCGTTCTACGGATCGGAGCGTGGAATGTCAGATCCCTTAATCGGGTAGGTAGGTTAGAAAATTTAAAAAGGGAAATGGATAGGTTAAAGTTAGATATAGTGGGAATTAGTGAAGTTCGGTGGCAGGAGGAACAAGACTTCTGGTCAGGTGACTACAGGGTTATAAACACAAAGTCAAATAGGGGTAATGCAGGAGTAGGTTTAATAATGAATAGGAAAATAGGAATGCGGGTAAGCTACTACAAACAGCATAGTGAACGCATTATTGTGGCCAAGATAGATACGAAGCCCACACCTACTACAGTAGTACAAGTTTATATGCCAACTAGCTCTGCAGATGACGAAGAAATTGAAGAAATGTATGATGAAATAAAAGAAATTATTCAGATAGTGAAGGGAGACGAAAATTTAATAGTCATGGGTGACTGGAATTCAAGTGTAAGAAAAGGGAGAGAAGGAAACGTAGTAGGTGAATATGGATTGGGGCTAAGAAATGAAAGAGGAAGCCGCCTGGTAGAATTTTGCACAGAGCACAACTTAATCATAGGTTTAAGAATCATGATAGAAGGTTGTATACATGGAAGAAACCTGGAGATACTAAAAGGTATCAGATAGATTATATAATGGTAAGACAGAGATTTAGGAACCAGGTTTTAAATTGTAAGACATCTCCAGGGGCAGATGTGGACTCTGACCACAATCTATTGGTTATGACCTGTAGATTAAAACTGAAGAAACTGCAAAAAGGTGTGAATTTAAGGAGATGGGACCTGTATAAACTGAAAGAACCAGAGGTTGTACAGAGTTTCAGGGAGAGCATAAGGGAACAATTGACAGGAATGGGGGAAAGAAATACAGTAGAAGAAGAATGGGTAGCTTTGAGGGATGAAGTAGTGAAGGCAGCAGAGGATAAAGTAGGTAAAAAGACGAGGGCTAGTAGAAATCCTTGGGTAACAGAAGAAATATTGAACTTAATTGATGAAAGGAGAAAATATAAAAATGCAGTAAATGAAGCAGGCAAAAAGGAATACAAACGACTCAAAAATGAGATCAACAGGAAGTGCAAAATGGCTAAGCAGGGATGGCTAGAGGACAAATGTAAGGATGTAGAGGCTTATCTCACTAGGGCTAAGATAGATACTGCCTACAGGAAAATTAAAGAGACCTTTGGAGATAAGAGAACCACTTGTATGAACACCAAGAGCTCAGATGGAAACCCAGTTCTAAGCAAAGAAGGGAAAGCAGAAAGGTGGAAGGAGTATATAGAGGGTCTATACAAGGGCGATGTACTTGAGGACAATATTATGGAAATGGAAGAGGATGTAGATGAAGATGAAATGGGAGATATGATACTGCGTGAAGAGTTTGACAGAGCACTGAAAGACCTGAGTCGAAACAAGGCCCCCGGAGTAGACAACATTCCATTGGAACTACTGACAGCCTTGGGAGAGCCAGTCCTGACAAAACTCTACCATCTGGTGAGTAAGATGTATGAAACAGGTGAAATACCCTCAGACTTCAAGAAGAATATAATAATTCCAATCCCAAAGAAAGCAGGTGTTGACACATGTGAAAATTACCAAACAATCAGTTTAATAAGCCACAGCTGCAAAATACTAACATGAATTCTTTACAGATGAATGGAAAAACTAGCAGAAGCCGACCTCGGGGAAGATCAGTTTGGATTCTGTAGAAATACTGGAACACTTGAGGCAATACTGACCTTATGACTTACCATAGAAGAAAGATTAAGGAAAGGCAAACCTACGTTTCTAGCATTTGTAGACTTAGAGAAAGCTTTTGACAATGTTGACTGGAATACTCTCTTTCAAATTCTAAAGGTGGCAGGGGTAAAATACAGGGAGCGAAAGGCTATTTACAATTTGTACAGAACCCAGATGGCAGTTATAAGAGTCGAGGGACATGAAAGGAAAGCAGTGGTTGGGAAGGGAGTAAGACAGGGTTGTAGCCTCTCCCCGATGTTATTCAATCTGTATATTGAGCAAGCAGTAAAGGAAACAAAAGAAAAATTCGGAGTAGGTATTAAAATCCATGGAGAAGAAATAAAAACTTTGAGGTTCGCCGATGACATTGTAATTCTGTCAGAGGGTATTAGATTAGGAAATGAGACACTTAAAGTAGTAAAGGAGTTTTGCTATTTGGGGAGCAAAATAACTGATGATTGTCGAAGTAGAGAGGATATAAAATGTAGACTGGCAATGGCACGGAAAGCGTTACTGAAGAAGAGAAATTTGTTAACATCGAGTATAGATTGAAATGTCAGGAAGTCGTTTCTGAAAGTACCGTATTTACTCGAATCTAAGCCGCACTCGAATCTAAGCCGCACCTGAAAAATGAGACTCGAAATAAAGGAAAAAATATATTTCCCAAATCTAAGCCGCACCTGAAATTTGAGACTCGAAATTCAAGGGAAGAGAAAAGTTTTAGGCCGCACCTCCAAATCGAAACAAGTTGGACCATTGTAATATGAGACACAATTTAGGTCGAATGAAAGACAATACAGCTACAGTAGTTTGGTTTGAGTCGTAAGCTTAGCAGTTAAGCTTTACCAGGTAGCCATTGCTATGCGTAAGGCGCTCCGTCCGTATTTATACGGGTACCCTTCCTTTTTCACGTGCTTTGTCTGGTTTGAATCGATTGCTTATTTTGCTTTGATCTGATAAGTGCCGTTTTCTTTGTTATAGGTGTTTACGTCACTCTAAGCTGAAAATGCATTACTGTACTGTGTCATGCATTGTTTGTCGCATTCTGATAGTGCGTATTTACGGTCTGTCGCCGCTCGTGGCATGACTTGCTTTATGCGCGCTACCGCCGCTTAAAAAAAAAGAGGAATCGTCTCATTAGTGAAACAATGGCAAGAGACTGCTATTTGTTGTTACTTACACTGCTGCTTTATTTGATAACCAACAAGAACCAAATAATAGACTGCGTATGATAGAACATGTTCTGAACGAGAGTTAGGCGCAAATTTTTCTCCGTTTGAAAATCTTTGCGGCCGCTTATTTAGTACATCAAATTCTGCACAGAAATTAGTCATCTTACATTTAAAATCGAGTCAGTTGCCGTGCTTCATTTCTGACTATATCACTATTAGGCATAAGAATAATACGAATATAAACATGACACGATACATATATTCTTCCGCGTTTGCTGTTGTTTCACTCTAGTTTCGTAGTTTATTAGGCATGCAGGATTTAAATGAGATAGCAGCAAACATGAAAGAATACATGGCAAAATGTTTATTTTCGTATTATTCTTATGGTGAAGAGAATACTGCATGTGATTCACATTTCATCAGGTTCCTATTAGCAACCATCTCTTCTCACAGGTAGGAAAAAACTCGGAACGTAGAGTTGGCCATATTGACAAACATCCCTAACAGTCTTGCCAGTCGGATTTTCATAGTACATTGAAATTCTGCTACATTCGAAGATGAACAATACGGAATTTGTATTTACTTCGTTGGATAATGTAAGAAAATGCAGTGGCCGAAACAAGGGGCGGAGAAAAAAAGTTTTGGCGCCAGTATTTATCTTTGTGCCCACAAAGCATGCTTGTGTAGCACTAAATATATTCGACGGCAGAAGTTAGATGTGGCGGCACCTACCAACATTTTTCAGAACCTCCGCTTGCTTTGCACTCGATTCTAAGCCGCAGGCAGTTTTTTGGATTACAAAAACCGGGAAAAAAGTGCGGCTTAGATTCGAGTAAATACGGTATTTGTATGGAGTGTTGCCATGTATGAAAGTGAAACGTGGACGATAAATAGTTTGGACAAGAAGAGAATAGAAGCTTTCGAAATGTGGTGCTACAGAAGAATGCTGAAGATTAGATGGGTAGATCACATCACTAATGAGGAAGTATCGAATAGGATTGGGGAGAAGAGAAGTTTGTGGCACAACTTGACCAGAAGAAGGGATTGGTTGGTAGGACATGTTCTGAGGCATCAAGGGATCATCAATTCAGTATTGGAGGGCAGCGTGGAGGGTAAAAATCGTAGGGGGAGACCTAGAGATGAATACACTAAGCAGATTCAGAAGGATGTAGGTTGCAGTAGATACTGGGAGATGAAGAAGCTTGCACAGGATAGAGTAGCATGGAGAGCTGCATCAAACCAGTCTCAGGACTGAAGACCACAACAACAACAACAACATCAACAACAACAACATGACTACCAACCAACTGTCCACCAAGATGAAAGGCCAGTGAAAAACTGTGGTCAAGAGCAAAGTAGATCACTCTCTGGCACAACATGCAGCTGAACATAACATGTTTGATTTCTATGGGTGCTTTCCTACCCGAGCCATCTGGATCCTCCCCTTTGCCATGATCTTTTCTGAACTGTGCATGTGGGAGTTATCCTTACAACACATTCTCCACTCAAGTAGTCATCCAACCTCAACCCACGGTAACATATTGTCCCCACTCCCTCCACCCAATAGTTTCCACCTCTTCATTATGTCATCTTCTCCCCATTCCCATATACCACCCTCTTTGTTTGCCACCCTCTGCCAATGCACCCACCCACCCATCTTTCCTCGCTCCTCTCCTTTTTTGATCCTTTTTTCCCCACCTTCCAGCCACGCAACCTCCAGACACTTCACCTGTTGGCATTCTAGTCCCTGTATGCTCTGCCATACAATGTTCCTCTCTCTCCCCACCTGTACACAGCTAGCCATTTCCTTTCCCTGGCCCTTATAGATTGCTGCTTCCCTCCCACATGATAGTCGCACTCTGGCCCAAGCTGCTCGATTTGACGATCATGTGTGGGTGAGGTGTGCTTGCTTGTGTGTATGAATGGTGTGTCCTTTTCTTTTGCTGATGAAGGCTGTGGCTGTAAATTTTGTGTAAGTGTCTTTTAATTGAGCCTGTCTGTAACTTAACGTGTTTTTTTTATGGTAAGTAGCAATCATTCTTTCCCTACATTGTTGAGCAGATTCTTTTTAATTTTTGAGTCTAGCAAGGTTGTTTTACGTTTAAGCTGCAATTACCCTCATCATTTGCACTGTAAACCATCTCCATTAGCCACAATCACAACATTAAGAATGTGTTTAACAAAGAAGTGTCTCATTACATTACTTATAGCTCACCTCTCTTCTAAAGTAAATGCCACTTTAGCTGCTAGTACAAAACTTGCTAGGGAACCAGTATACTTTATCAGATTTTCCTCCTCCTCTAATGGAGCAATGAACACCCACCATGAACTCTTAACAAAACCTCTACACCATAAGTCTTCTTGCAGCCCCTATATAATACTTAACAGGAGCAGTCATGAGTTGTCTTTTTTTCCTGCCCTCTATCTCATATCCCCAAGGAGTCAGATCATACATCTACACATTTTTCATATACACAAAATGTTTCAGGTTGTAAATACTTCTGATTAATTCATGCTGCAAATAAGTCAGAGTAATGGGTAGTAGAAGGCAAGTGCATTACAGAACTGAATGGATGTACTATGGAGGGTTTAACATAAACCGAAACAGCTATAATTCAGTTCAAGCATTTAGACCTAAATCTCTGTTGTTCAAAAAATAAGAACACAATGAACATGGAAGCACAAAGGGCAGGAAACTTAACTCTCTAATTATATATTATAGCAGACCTGAAAAACTGACAATCCTTTAGTGCCGAGCACATTAAAGTCTTCATTTCACAATGGGGTTAACTACAACATTTAGCTTTGATGTTTCACTGTCATTACTGGTCTAGCTTCACATGCAATATCACTGTAAGTCAGTCTCATATTGTTACAACAAAAATAAGTGACATTTCTGATTTAAACCATTACAAAAGATAATAAATTGTAACTTCATTCAACATCTTTTTACTAGCTGACATGGAACTAGCTAAATATGCACAAAAATATGAAAAGTGCCAAACAGCCTAATATAGTTCATAATTACCTTGAATTTGAACTCATCCTTTGACAGTTTATTGGTAAATTCCAAAATAGCCTTCTGAAGAAAACCAACTGGCCGTAAAACATATGCCACATGTATTAGGCCAGGGAAAAAGCCCTAAAATGGTAAACAAATTCTTCTTTAGTTTCTAAATTAAAGAACAATATAAAAAATTACATTAACATGAAGGTGCAACACACACAGCCACAGTAATCTTCCTCAATCATAATCGGAGAGTTATATGCCACAATGACAAGAACAAATTGCATGTTTCAAGAAATTAATCTCTGGCGTTCAGCCACAGAAAAAAATCAGTTGGAGTATTGAGAACACTAAATGACATTCAACAGATTAACATTTATTCAATGTGACATATTTGCTTTTCACAGAAATCAGACATCAACGGCCTGAAAGAGATAGGGTGATTACAAGAAACTGAAATTGAAGAACAATACTGTCTCAACATAGATATTACCTGCAAAAACCATGCACAAATGACACAAATGACAGCTGCCCCAAACATTAGCTTATGATGGTACAGCTTTGATTAAAAATGCCAGTTTGTGTAATTTAAAGAGGAAATAAACATTCTGATTATACTCTAAAACATAACGGAATCACGTCTGATTTGTTTGTGGACTCATTCAAGTGATATTTTCTTTTATAAACATAAATTTTTGTTTTGCAATTTACTTTTACTGTAGTGGTTTTATTTCTGTCATCTGACTTTAGATTTCCTATCAGACCAACCTGATAAGCTCTCAGAATGAACACAGTGAGAAGGAAATATTGGAAACTGACAAAACATAGCAAAATATCTCTTAGCATTTTTAAGACTGACGAAACCATCAGGAAAATATTGGATTACTAAAGCAGCATTTTCACATCACATACTTCTCTTCGTGCTTATTCAAAATGGATCACAAAAAGGAAGTTACTTTAATGAGATGAAATGTGCCATATTACTGAATCAAATACACACTTAAGACCAGAAAAAATGCTGAGAATGCTTTCTTGATGCTGTTACTCATGAAAGCAGTCATATTTTCTATCTAAAACAACTGTTGTGTGCATATGACAGAAATTAAGGACAGGAAGCAATCATAAACAGTACTCTGCTACTGTTCTATTGTTTCAGAGCATCTAACATAGCGGCGCCGGCTTCAAAGCAATATAGTGCCTACATCTGTAGTGCCATCTTCCCTTATTATAGTACCCTGCATAAAACAATATTGTTTCATTCAACTAAGGACTATGTTGTGTGCTATTAAGAGACAATCTCTTGTATATTTTAAGTATAATTTTGAGGATTCTCACTGATCTATTGAGATGGATTGATATGGATCTCCAACAATCTGAGTAGTACTTAGTAAGTTCTTGCAAAAATAGTTGTGAACTAGGGTAATGTAGCGTAACACCGACTATGTCTAGGTTTTCCTTCTTTAGATTTATAAGTAGTTTTTTCCTGGTAAACTTGAATTTCTGGGGACTGCTGGGAAGTTCAGAAACTGTATTACATTTGGCTTATTTTCACTGATTGTGATGCACCTCATGGCTCCGAAAGCTTGCCTAAGTATGACCTCCTTTTACATGTGTTTTGCCACCACTTGGTGAGTAGACTTTTTATCTATCCAACTACATTATATTGTCAAAAACTGGTTGTTTTCATTGTTATACAGTACCATTAGGAGCTTTCGGGAGTGAAACTGTCTTCTGTAGATCAAGTGTCAGTACAGCGCATTCACCTTTTATTGCTTCCCATTTGTCTTTTTGCATTGTTATCCTTGAAAGGTCAACCTACCAATGACACACATTTTTCTTAATTTACATCTGCGAAAGCCTTCACATTTTCACAAGCTTTGTCAAATGTACTTAAAGATTTGGTTTTGCTTCTAAATATGTCACTGTTTTCCTGTGTGTCTTGCCAACAGATTTACAATGAAAATGATAATCTTTTGTATTTCTTATTTACTGGTGTGAACATACTACATTCCTAATGTTTATAAAACTGAACTGCTGCAATTATCACTTTGGAACAAAGCTTTATCAACAGGAGTATGTATTCTGCTACTTTCCAACCTAGATGGTGTCAACAGCACACTCTCAAGCAGTTAGTCCACTTTTGCACATAACCTTAATTTCATATAATTGTACAATCACATCTTTTTTTAAACCAAGTTATGTAATATTAAATATAAAACGTATCTTCACTAATTAATTAACTAGAACAGGGTGTATACATGGACAAGGAAAAAAAAATTCCCGGATTTTTCCCGGATTTCCCTGTTAAAAATACACTTTCTCCCGGGTGACAGTGTATTTTCCCTTATCAATCCTTTGAATGGTTATGGTTTTATACATTGGCGTACAATTTCCCGGCACTTTAGAAAATGAAACTCAGGGAAAAAATACACATTTTGGAAATATCTTTGATGTGCAACAACATGTACGCTGCATATTTTCGTATTACAAGAGCATACATAGGAATTCCACCAAAGACCGCATGTTACTTTCCGAATCATGGAAATCGAGATTTGGATGGGCTTTTGTAAGCCGTTCGTAGGTCATGTCACGTGATCTCGCCAGCGGATGACAGCGGATATTCAAAGCATAGGACACGTGATGTAGTCAGCCAACAGCAACATCACTGTTAAGTAGCACGAACACACAAACAGGGAAAGTTACTAGTTTAAATTAATAAACACAGTATTGCTACAAGAAAAGCAAAGCTGTCACATATAATATTGGTCTCAAGCTGCAAGAGAAGCTAAGCTTTCGCATATACTATGATCTTTCTTGCGCGTGTTACACTTTAAGATATATCACACAAATGTGCCAGTAAATTTTTTAATAATAACATAAATGTCTGATCTTCAGGGTTCAAAATTCTTCTAAATGGCTCGTCATCAAAGAGTTGATTTTTAAATGAGATTCAAACGCTCTGTAATTTAATAAATTCATGGTACTTTCTTGCACATAGCTCGACTTACGTAAAACGATATTTACTTTGAAAGTAACGCTTTGCAAACCACCATTCGCAATATTTTCAGCGACCTGTTAGAAATAGGTTCGTTTCAGCAGTTACCAGAGAGAGCAGATAACAGGCGACACCGCACTTGGGTAGCTACCATGACTTAGGAAGCCCGTATGTACGTACGTGTAAAACATTGAAAGATCATAAATTATGTCATAAAAGAAAGAAGACATCAGAGGATACTGCAAGAGCATCGGAATTTTGTGCACCATACTAAAATGTGCATATTTAAAGTGTATACTTAAAGGGCACATTCGTATGTCCAGATTCCCAATGAAGTAGACCTTGACCTGATATTAAGCTTTTCAGTGTGGTTTTCGGAATGTAAATTTTCTTGGAGCACCAATACTATATCATATCATGTTTGGTTCTTTATTATGGCATAATGCCACACGTACTAGAAAATGAAAACGTGCACTTGAAATGCAGCAAACAGTTGAAACTAGCCATTACTGTGGAATTGAACATTTCATTTAAAATAAATTGACTGCCTCTGCGGAAGAGGTTAACAAAAGTCAAATTTCTTTAGCAAACAGGCAAAAATAACTTCATTGTTCTGCAAGGCGATTAATGCTTGACTGTCAGAAAGGGGGAAATAAAATAAAATCTGAAACTAATGGCATATTTCTGCCTTCCGTAATTATGTGAATGTGTTTTAATTCACTTGATAGCTCTCGGCCACAGATATCCGTTTTGTTTTCATTTGACGAGAGAGTAAACGAAGAGGAAACAGCAAAATCAGTAAATGTAAACACGGGTCACGTGGATACTACCCACTATAACTCAGACTGCTCTGCGCATCAGTCGCGAATCTACGTTGTTTGCGAACCGGGTCAATACTAAAAAAATCTAATTTTCAAAACATGTTCATCTTGTAGCGCACATCTTTTTGAAAGGTCTGAAACATAAAACGTATGTATTTGAGGAAATGTAAGGCATATTATTTGGTCTTAAGTATGCCAAAGTACAGTGCCACGCATCTTCATGAAGCATTTTCCTACCGCACGTCCAAACTATATTCAGGAGAGTGGAAATTGAAATTTCCTGTGGTGCCTCTCCTGCTCCCAGTCGGCCGGTTTGACAGCCTGCCCCTCCTTAAAAAAATTTCGCAATTAATAGCGGATGGAATTATTTGCAATCGAGAGAACAAGAACTCTACAGAAACCTGAACTCTTTATTGCCTATTAGTTAATAACTTGCTGTTTTGTGTGACATAAAATTAAATATAGGAGATATAAAACCAATACTGACAAGAGATAAGCAAGAAATTACACATTTCTTCAAACCTTAGCTCCTAGCATTTTTTTCTCTCTAATCTTGCTACAGCTTTACATGGCGTGCTTTCCTTTCTGCGAAAGAATCTATTACCTCATCAAAGTTGGTCAAATGTTTTTCTACATGAAAAATCGAAATGTCATTATCTAATCCTGAAAAAGCTGTTAATACAAATAATACCCAAGACTGGTGTGGTATCTCGATCTGATTACGTCTATTTTGTCACTGTCTGCTAGATAAAACAAAATAGGCCTTTCTAATATGGCAGCAATTTTGTAACACACCAAATAAACCAGACTGTTTTGGCACAAATGGCCATTATTATAACACGACAGAATATAATCCAATAAGTACCAATATCAAATGCCTATTAGGCCTACTACAAGCAAAAACCTTTATGTTAGGAAAGAGTTTCACATTTCATTTACACGCACCAGCTTCTCAAGCACGAGATCGAAAAGTAGTATTATGAAATTTTTTTATAAATACGAAACGTGTTATTCTTTCAAAATTTGTGTGATGTCCCAGTTTCTTCTCCTTCCTCGTTCTAACAAACAAGCTTGTCATCACCAATTCTGTAGCTATTGCTGCCACTGTCAAAATTTGTTCGCCGATTAACTTAACTAACCCTGCCAGAATCACAGGTTTAGTTATCCCGCGATTATTTTCCGGTTAGGCTTTATTACGTGTTCGAACAACATGTTTTCCGCATTACTTCCAGAATAGAACTTACGTTTTCTTGGATACACCAAGATAGTACATAATCTTTCTCACCTGTTATTCCTGTCAGTCGTTTATTTCCATTCTGGTAGTCTGAATCTATGGATTTAGCTAATAATTATAATAACGCTTGTGGTGTCACCGCCAGACACCACACTTGCTAGGTGGTAGCTTAAATCGGCCGCGGTCCATTAGTACATGTCGGACCCGCGTGTCGCCACTGTCAGTACTTGCAGACCTAGCGCCACCACATGGCAGGTCTAGAACGGCGGACTAGCACTCGCCCCAGTTGTACGGACGACATTGCTAGCGACTAGACATACGAAGCCTTCCTCTCATTTGCCGAGAGACAGTTAGAATAGCCTTCAGCTAAGTCCATAGCTACGACCTAGCAAGGCGCAGTTAACCATATCTGGAGAGAGTCTTACTTGTATTCATCATAGAGATGTACCACACAAGAGAATAAAGTTAAGTATACGAGAAGCTCCGTTCTTTTCTTATTAGCATTCATTGAGCATCCTGTTTCAGACTTCACGATATTCTGGGTGAGCTGATAGCGTGCCTATTCGGCCCTTCTAAATAACACTGTGTCGGCACTTCTGTCGACACACAACAACGCTGATCATTCGCAAACCCAATCAACCACATAATCAGACAGCGATTGGCATTCATCCGTTCGGCTTTACTCACTCAGCTCGTATAGCCCCGTCCCCTTTTTTCTGCGGAAAGTTTATTTCCAGATGCGACGAGGATTCTTCTGACAAAGACATCACATACACTATGGATGCATTCAAAAGTCAACCTATGATTCATTCAGAAATCAACTTTGTGTTCAAAAATGTTCAAAAACCAACAGGGAAGCGTTTCAAAATCATATGAATAATCGATAGGCAAATGTGCGCTGGAAGCTAGGTGCTTTGTGAAACAAGCTTTTTTTCCTCAAGAATATGAATTTGGCGCCCCCTTTTCCCGGTAGCATCTAGCTGCTTGCTGCGACTGCTTGCACGGCCAACAGCCACATTCCTGTTGCTAGAAGCGGGAGAATCTACTACTCAAATGTGACTCAACTGCGCATGCGCATGAGCCCGCTCGTAACTGCTCAAACAAATCGAATGTAAACAGTTGCGACTTCACGCTCATTGGAGGCAATTTGTTGTTATGAAGTACTGCATAGTCTTCCTAAAGCCTTTGACACATTTTCAATTGGCAGACGCTTGCATGAGCACTGTGTGTCATTGTTGTATATGGTGCATTTCCTTTGCAATTTAAGTTATTTTTGTTTTTTTCTTTCGTTTATGTTTTATTGTTGAAGTATTATTCTGCAGTAGTGGGATACAGTAATATCCTTTGTTAGAGTATAGGTTCTTACCAGTCAAAATTACACAAATTTAACTGAAAACTAAAACAATGAAAAATTACCGGAATTCTAAAAATATCCCGGGTTTTTCCCGGTTTTCTCCCGGATTAAGAAATTCCCAGGTTTTTCCCAGATCTCCCGGTTGTCCCGGGTCATATACACCCTGTAGAAGCTAACCTGTATTCATCATTAAAACCACACTCAATATCATCACTGTCATCTGACTTGTGCTCTTTCATCTAGAACTAGGTCGCCATCTTGTTACTGTATTTAACTCACTTTTGCATCAGATGTAACTGTAGATCTGACGTACACCAGAATTGCAAACATGAAAAATGTCTCTCACTGTGTAACCACAATCTTGGGTCAAGTAATGGAAAATCCTGGTAGGAATATCAACAAAGTAGGAAAAGACAGATCGCTACTCAGCGCAAAGAAGCCACGTCAAGTTGGAGACAGACAATTACGAAAGACTCACATATAGCTTCTGTCGGCCACAGCCTCCATCAGTAAAACACACACACATACGCATGCACGTAGTGTACAGGTGGAAAGAGAGACCAACACTGTCTGCTGGAGTGTGCCAACATGCGCAGCATCAGGAGGTTGTGGAGTAGGGAGGTGGGGAAAAAAGCAGCAAAAATGGAGAAGGGTGGGGAAAGACGGACAGATGCATTAGCAGAGGGCTGCAAATAAACAGGGTTGGAAAGTGAGAATCTGGAGGAGGTGATAGGACAGAGGGGGTGGGAACAGTTGAGTTGTGAGTGTGGGGACAGTATAGCCTGGCTACCAGGGGATGGCATATCTTCAGTGAAAAAAACTCCCTTGCTCCGTATGCTGAGGGTCTCACCAAGGCCTTCCCAGGCAGGCACTATCCCCCAGATCTCTTGTGCCATTTCCACTCATACCCCCAATCTTTCCACCGCCCCCAAGAACTAGCCACAAATGAGTGTCCCCTTCATCACCCAGTAGGAAAGTTTTGCTGCAACAACTGAAACACATCCTTCACCAAGACTTTGATTATCTATCATCATGCCCTGAAGTGAGGAACATCCTACCCAAGATAGCTTCCACCTCTCCTAAAGTGGTTTTTCACTGCCCATCCAACCTTCACTACATCTCAGTCCATCCCTATGCCACTCCCAATCCCTTCCCACAAGGATCATATCCCTATGGAAGACCCAGGTGCAAAACATGCCCATTCCACCACCAAGCACTTCCTATTCCAGTCCTATCACAGGCTTATCCTACCCCATCAGGAGTGGGCCACCTGTGAAAGCAGCTATGTCACTTACCAGCTCTGCTGCAATCATTGCGCAGTTTTTTTGTATTGATATGACTATCAACCAGCTGTCCACCAGGATGAAAGGCCACTGCCAAACTGAGGTCAAGAGCAAAGTATATCACCCTGTGGCACAGCATGCAACTGAACATAACACACTTGATTTCAATGGCTGCTTCACTACCCAGATCATCTGGATCTTTCCCTCCACCACCAGCTTTTTTTGAACTGCACAGATGGGAGTTATCCTTACAACATATTCTCCACTCCCGTCATTATCCCACCCTCAACTTATGGTAACATACTTTGCCCAAACCCTTCACCTAATAGTTTTTACCCCCTCTGACCTATCATTTCCTTCCCATACTCATCTCCCAACCCTGTTTATTTTTAGCCCTCTGCCAATGCATCCACCTGTCTTTCTCCACTCCTTTCCATTTTTGCTCCTTTTTTTCCCAACCTCCCTGCCCTACAACCTCCTGACACTGTGCCTGTTGGCAGTTTAGTCCCTGCACACTCTGTCAGACAGCATTCATCTCTTCCTTCCCCCCCCCCCCCCCCCTCTTCCCCACCCTCTCCAGACTGCTGCTTGCATCGCATGTGATGTTGCATTCCAGACTGAGCTGCTGGAGTTGGCAGTTGTGTGTGTGTGTGTGTGTGTGTGTGTGTGTGTGGGTGTGGGTGTGGGTGTGGGTGGGTGTGTGTGTGTGCGCGCGCCTGTTTGTTTTTGTTTTGGCTGAAAGCTATACATGTATGTCTTATCAACTGCCATGGCAAACTAAAAATGTCAAAATCTGTAGAAAGTTTGCTCTGGCATGAGATGCACTATGGTAGTGACACATCATAACACTGCCTTCACAAAACACCATGTCACAGGCTTACTGTTCCATTATTATCAACCCACAACTCTGGGAGAGTGGTTCAGGATCCAAAGTATGCAAATCCCTCTTCACAGCATTCAAAATGTGTTCAATACATTTCAGGTAAGAGGACCAGGGAGGCTTGTACACACATGACTGTGGAGCATTTATCAAATGATTCTGACACGAGTCTGGATCAGCTGAATGATGCTACATCTTGCCAAGAGACTGAGAATATGAATTGTATATGTGCAAGTGATAATGTATGTTGAAGGATTTGGGTCTCATTTCACGCTGAATGATAATTCTTCATACAAGGGCATCAGCACTAATCTGATTTGTTTTCTATGAGCGAAATACATTCTTCAGTTCATGTAGTTTTATACGCACACTAGAATCCTCCCACTGATATGTACAACAAACATATTTTGTGACTGATCATTCTAAATTATCTTTTTCATTCAATGAGTTTCCAAGGTAATTCTGAAATGGAAAAATGCTTAAGAGAAAGCTCATAAAAGACTGTGCCCAATTTTTCAATTGTGCCACAGTGAGAGTGGAAATTTCAGTTTTTCATTTTTAAACTGGAGAATCATGTCTAGAACTTGAGGAAGGTACTAAGAATTCTGTGATGTTGAATTTAACACACAAGTTGCATCCGAAAAATTGGGTGAAAGGTTTCAGAAAATAACGGAAACAAGAGTTACAAACAAAATCCCTTTACTGGCCTTCGTAGTAATCACCATTAGCTACAACACATTTCTGACATCAGCGACAAAGCTGTTGGCAACTGTCAACACACATTTCTTGTGGAATCATTCAAGACATTATAGTCATGCAATGATGGATATCCACAACATCTTTGAATGTTCGTGAACAATCAAGCTTATACTGCCTTTGCTTATCTTAAACCCTTCTCATATTCTCAAAGACAGCCGCCAATCACCTGTAAATGTACACCGCACTTATTCAGTGCCGTCTGGGATTGTGCTTATTGACTCAAATGCAGCTCTTCCTAAAGCTTGTAAACCAGCATTTTATACTCACTGCTTCAACACTGTAACCTTGCACGAAGCAAAACTTTAACATAAACACGTTGCATCATTTTACAATGAGAGAAATATGGGTGCTTGTAGATGACCAGTGGCTGTCTTTGTGAATGAGAGCGAAGGAGTTGAGTATAAGCAAACCCAGTATAAGCACTATTGTTCAAGAATGGTCACAGACATTGCAGATATCCAACAATGTGTGACCATGGTTCCTCGAGTGATTCCACAAGAAGAGTTTGCTAGCAATTTCCAATAGCTTTACAACCAATTTCAGAAGCGTGTTGGGGATAAGGGTTATTACCTTGAAGGCCAGTAAAGGTATTCTGTTGTATGTCTTGTTTCCTTTATTTTCTGAGATTATTCACCAAACGTTTCACACACACCTTGTATTTTCCAAATTATGGGAAGAAGTTGTGCTTGTGCACAATGATTTTTCTGGAGACTGAACAACTCCTCTTTAAGAACCAACGTATCTACAAGGATCAACCTTGTGGCAACCAAATTATTCATTTAATTCATGATGGAACAGCCTTAGGGCTTAATGTCCTGTCACAACACATGCAATTCTAAGTGGAGTGGTTACTGAGGTGAAAAAGAAAAGAGGTGTAGGGGAGGTATAGGGTGAGGGTGTGAAATGTATATAATATGAGTTGTGAATTCATTATATTACACTGAAGAACATAGTCTGCATCTGCAAGATCACATTTACCTGTGACTAGGATCTAGCAGTATACACTAATGAAAGCAAATCTAACAATGCCCGCATATATTGCTGCACATAAACTGTAGCAGAACTGACAGATGGTGTTCCTGTTCTCACACAGCTCTACTTCTGTCAGAGAGATGGCAGTTACAGGTCAGTAGGAGATGGTAGGCAGTGCTGGTGTAAGACAGCCAAAGGAGTAAACTCTTGTGGTATTGGGCTTGGAAGCACAGGTAACAGGAAGATAAAACAGGTGTCAAGAAAGCAGATTGGATCTAGGGAAAAATAGAACTTCGAGACTGTAAGAATAATTTTGGAAAGGATATTTCTAATTTTAATGGATGGCAAAAGGTAGTTTTTAAGTCATAGTGGAAGAAATGGTTGAGTTACAACAGAATATAACTGATCTAGATTTGGTGCATCAGAATCTAAACAACTGATAAAATAGGTATTCTTTCTCAATAAAATGTAATAAATCTGTTCTGACAACAAACCAGGAACATTAAATAATCCACAGACAAAAAATGTAAATAATATAGAAAGAGAGAGAAGGAGAGTCATATTTACTGTAATGACATCATTAATATATTTGTATTATCTGTACTTAACACACAGGAATTTGCAAATGTCCATTACTGAAGTTTCAGATTCTTCCTACATCCTTCTGAGAAAATATTATCAACTCACTGAGATTTTCAGAAGGACGGCCTTCACAGAACTCCATTTGTCATTACGACGATCCACAACCAAAACAAAGCCAACATCAGCCTCCTGCATTCTGGAACAAAAATCAATACCTATACTAAAACCTGTATGTGCTACAAAATTATAAGACAGCAAATTACATCAGACAGGATTCAGTTTTTAATGGTGCATGTGGTATATTCACATGTTCTTGTTGCATTATATTTTATCATCTCTTATGACAAATTTAAGGAAAGTAAGAGAGTAGAAGCAATTACTGAAAAGAAAAGTTTATTAAGGAAACACAGAATATTTAGAGATATACAAAGGATTTTAATAAAGAAAGTGCTCACTTAGTGCATTTGGTGACCTGCAAAATTTTTGTATGCTGTTACATTTTGTAACATCAGTTTGTATTCAAATGACATGTTTCCAGCTATCGTCATAGAACATAAATATATAGTATCATACTCATTTCCTCACTATTGGTATTACAGCATAAAGTCAGCACCGACGCACCAGTCAGGAGCAACAGGGAAGAGAAGGCTACAAGAGGAAGTCAGCCAATCATGCACTCACCAACTTCCCTCCAATGTGACAGCAGCGGCCCCTACGTGAAGACGACATAAGCACCATGCCCAACAGGTGGCAGGACACTTTAATAGCAGCGTCAACGTTAGCCACTTCGTTAGGAATCTCAATGTAGCACTGACTTGTGTTTGCCTATACTGAAGGAAACTGATTATTTTGTACCTCGCCCTTGGCTTGCGACACATCTATCAAAGTTAAGTAATTGTATCTTGCCTTATTGTAATAAAACTCATTAATACGAGTTGTTTGATTGTTTGTCTAGTGAACTGAGTATGCAGGATTGCTAGACATAACAACATTGGTGACGAGGTGAACAAATAGCACAGTGACAACCTGTTAATATTCGAGCCCCTAGCCGTCAGCTGCCATTGTTTTGTCTGTTTTGTTTTGTTGTGGGCTTTTGTGTTTTGTTGGCGCCTTAATTCTACCTTATTTCTTCTTTGCAGGGGTGTGTTTACATGTTCTAACAGTGTCTCTTATAGTGTTTTTTCTTCAGTGTTTTCAGGTGGGTATTGCAGAAATTTTTTTGCTTGTGTGCTTATTTTTATTGCTTGCATTGTAGATCTATTGCATTTGCCCATTCCAAACTGAGCAACCCACCCATTCCATGCCGTGCTCAAGCGCCTCAGCTGCAAGTGATAGATGCAATGCAGCTAACACACATTTCAGTTTCAGACACAGCAGATTGCAACCCTTCTAAAGACAGTACAGCAGTTATTCGCCAACCAAGCAACAAACACAGCACAACATGCCGCAACTGTTGCTCAAAGTGCCATACTGCCTTTTTGCCAGTTTAATGAAAAAGAAGAGGAATGGCTCGAGTGGTTGCAACAGTATGAAGCCCACATCATTGCTCACAAAGTATCAGGTACTGTGAAACTACATTACTTTTTGTCAACAGCAAGAAGTGCAGTCTTTAGCCTCATTCAGAAATTGTTTCCTAACACCACTCCAGTTTGTAGGTTCACTAACAATTATGACCAACATATGAATTTGGAGGCAGCTAGGTACCAATTCTTTCGTTACAAGAAAAGAAAACTTATCTCGAATGGGTAATGGATTTGCAGAATATGCGATCATGTACAATGCAACTGATGTCAACCTTCAATAACATATTTTGAAACATGTCAGTTCCCTCATTTTGTCACATAGTGCAATTCCAGATCAGTACGATTCAGGTGCCATGGCAGCTGTAAATTTGAGCAGTCACCAATTTGTTGGGTTGAGTCATTCCTTGTTCATGACCGGCCCAGTAGGCAGCAACTGCACGCACGTGCCAAGCCGTGTAAACGTTTCTCTAAAGAGGCGGCTACGTCAGTGAATAGAATTAAGTCATGCCCTCGATGCTATTCATGGCATAAACACCAAGATTGCCCATCCAGACAAGCACAGTGTTACGCTTTGGATAGAAAGATCACACACAATCCGTAGATTTGCATCAGGACAAACATTGGAATTCTGTCCACTCACAAAAATCTCGTCACAAGGCCTATGTCATCAATGCAGTGTTTCTTCAGCACTAAGCCAGTCCAACAAACTTTTTGTTCATTTGCATCTTAGTGGAAATCATGCGAAATTTCAGTTGGTCATTGGTGCCTCTGTTACATTGCTGAATCTTAACACACATGAACAATTAGGCTCCCCACGCCTGTCTAAAACTAGCACACTCCTGACAGTTTATAATGGCCAAGACATTCCCATTATCGAAAAATGTACTTTGCCTGCCTGTATCACTCGTACACGCGAACTGCGACTTTCCCTATGCTACAATCATGCGATTGTCAGAACATATTTGGATATTTGGCCTTGATTTTTTTTTTTTTTTTTTCAAAGTTAGGACAATGTTTTGACAGTGACTGAATTCAATGCCAGAGACAGTGTATCTAGTTAGCTGAAACAATTCTCAGAACTCTTTTGTGCATTGTTAGGAAAGGCTAACAATTTTGTTGCACATACTAATTTGAAAGACAATGCTCAGCCTGAATTTTGCCTGGCCAGAACTCTTCCCATTGCATTACGGGACAAAGTGGCTGCTCAACTTAAAGAATTGCAAGATAGTGGAGCTATTGCACCCATACAAGCAAGCAATGGGCAAGTCCACTGGTTTTGCTCCCCAAACTTTCAGGTTGCATTCCCTTCTGTGGTCAATTTAAGTCTACAGTCAACCCACAAATTGTGATTGATACTCATGCATTGCTATTCACAGAGGATCTTGTGGACAGATCAGGCACGCATCGCTACTTTTAAAAATTAATTTGAGCAATGTGTATCTTCAAATACCACTAGATGAAGAATCTCAAACTGTGTGCAAGTACCAAATTGTTCAAACTATTTGGATGATACTGTCATATCAGGTCGTACACCTGAAGAACATATTGCAAATTTGCATGCTTTGTTTCGTATGTTATCTGATGCAGGACTAAAGTGTAAACTGGACAAGTGCAATTTTTTTAAAATCTGAGTTGGAGTATCTCGGTTATGTCGTAAACAGTCAAGGTGTACATCCTCTTCAGTCACATCTGTTAGCCATATGTGATCTGCCAGTTCCTCGCAATGTCACACACTCGCAGTCACTCTTACGGAAAATGTACTCTTATATCCAGTTCATACCGATGCCGCACAAATCGCAGTTCAATTTCATCACAAGAACAGCCCTTTGTTTGGACAGATGAGTGCCAAGAAGCTTTTCAAAAACTTAATGATGCATTTCTCAGTGATTGAGGCTTGGTTCACTTTGTTCCTGACAAACCAGTTGTGTTGGAAGTCGACGCTTCCTCTTACGGAATCAGTGCAGTGCTTTCACATAGATTTGGTGATAAAGACAGGCCTATTGCTTTTGCATCAAAAGTGTTGTTCAAAGCTCATTGTAACTATTCACAAATCGAGAAAGAGGCATTGGCTATTGTGTATGGTGTCACCAAATTCCACCACTATTTGTATGGCAGAAAATTCTACTTAGTAACAGATCACAATCCATTGCAGTTCTTGTTTCCTTCGATGAAGCCGGTTCCTGTATGAACTGCTCAAAAATTGCAAAGATGGGCTTTGTTGTTGTCTCAATACGAGATTGTGTATAGTCCGACAGCTCAACATGGTAATGCGGACGCACTTTCACTTCTTCCACTTGGGCCTATTACAAACTTTGACACTTCTCCTGCATCTTGTTGTTACATCAATGCTCATGATGCTGAATTGCTTCAATCCTTTCCTCTGAACTTCAAACATTTTGCTAAAATACATTCGCACATCTTGGCCTCGCTCACTGCATAGCATGTGGAACTTTGTATTGTGCCAATACTTTGCACATCGACATAGCCTCACTATACAGCAAGGTATCATTCTTGTTCAAAATGACAGTGGACAGTCATGTGTATTGATCCCCAAAGCTTTCCAAAAAGAAGTGTTGCACTCACTTCACCAAAGACGCTGGGGGATTGTTCGTATGAAACAGTTAGCGTGTCGACACTGTATTTGGCAGGGTATGGACACCCATAGAACAGATGACATCACAGTGTCACACATGTACGAAAATCATTTCACTCTGCCACAAAAATTCTCTGCTTGGCTTAAATCGCAACCACCATGGAAACATGTGCACATAGACTTTGCAGGTTCTTTTGGGAAAATTTGTTGGTTGATTGTGATGGACTCTTATATCAAGATTCCTTTTGCTGTGCCAATGAACTTGACAATGTCACAGAGCACAGTTCAAGTGTTGTCCTCTATTTTTTGCCTCAAAGTTTTGCCTGAAGCCATAGTGTCGGACAAAGGCCCTTAGTTCACATCACATGAATTTGAGACATTCTGTGAATGCAATTGCATACAGCATCTAACTAGTGCCCCATTCCATCCACAGTCAAATGGCAAAGTGGAACATTTTGTCAGAAACTTCAAGCAGCAAATTGACAAACTTCACACCACACAACCTAGAGCTCAAGCATTGCAACTGTTTCTTGCCTTCTATCACTAGCATCCATGAGATGGACCACCGCCGGCAGAATTTCTTCACGGCTGCTGCCATTAGACATTGCTCCACCCTCCTCAGCACCCAGCGGTGAAGGAAGGCCACAAGTATCACTTCGCGCTGTATGATATTGGGTTTTTTTTTTTTTTTTTCAGGATTTTTGGCAGCAGCACACAGTGGGCGCGAGGTGAGATCCTTTGTCAACTTGGTGCATGGATGTATCTGATATCAGGCACAGATGGATTGCAGTGCTAACATCACAGTCGAATTCGCCGCTGTCATGTGCATGGTGATCCTTCTGTATCTCTTCCCCCAGATTCAAGGATCCCAAGGACAGCACAGCCACAGCAGCCGTCAGAGGGTGTCATCATGACACCGCGGGACAATCCCATGAAGACGGACCCCCGTCTCCTCTGCTTCCTCTCATCCTACCAATGGAGCTGGACACGCCTACATGCCTTCTATATCACGGTATGGGCCACAGGAGGTGGACACTTACCCTTCTGGGTGTTTTCCAGGGGCATTTCCACCAGAGCAGAGGTCGGACGGCAGGGTACGACCAGAAGTCTGACGTCCCATGCAAACACAGCTTCCAGTCTATCAAAGCGCAAAGCGTTCATGCTCTTACTCCCCGTTCCCCCCCCCCCCCCCCGCCCCCCAGTTGAGCTCCAGATACAATGACAGTACGTCACTTTGGGAGGGGGGGGGGGGGGGAGGGGAGGAACGTTACAGCGTAAAGTTCAGTGCCGGCATACCATTTGGGAATGACGGAAGAGAAGGTTATGAGAAGAAGTCAGCCAATGGCATGCTCCCTCCAAGATGACAATGCAACAGCAGTGGCTCCTATCTGAAGATGACATAAGTGCCACGCGCGATTGGTGGTAGCACACTTCGACAGCAACATCAACGTCAGCCACTTCGTCAGGAATCTCTATGCAGCACAGACTTGTGTTTGCCTATACTGAAGAAGACTGATTATTTTGCATGTCGCTATTTGCTTGCAACACATCTATCAAAGGTAAGTAATAGTATCTTGCCTCATTGTAATAAAACTCAGTAACAAAGAGTTGTTTGATTGTTTGTCTAGCGAACCGAGTATGCAGGATTCCTAGACACAACAATTGGTGTCTTTAAAAACAAGTTGATAAATTATTGTGTATAATGAATCTCCAAAATAAATTTTACACTGCCCACTTAAGAGAACACAATAAACAGGGTGGTCCATTGATCATGACTGGGCCAAATATCTCACGAAATAAGCGCCAAATGTAAAAACTACAAAGAACGAAACTTGTCTAGCCTGAAGGGGGAAACCAGATGGCACTATGGTTGGCCCACTAGATGACACTGCCATAGGTCAAACAGATATCAACTGAGTTTTTTTAAAAATAGGAACCCCCATTTTTTATTACATATTCATGTAGTACGTAAAGAAATATGAATGTTTTAGTTGGACCACTTTTTTTTTGCTTTGTGATAGATGGCGCTGCAATAATCACAAACACATGGCTCACAATTTTAGACGAACAGTTGGTAACATGTAGGTTTTTTAAATTAAAATACAGAACGTAGGTACGTTTGAACATTTTATTTCGGTTGTTCCAATGTGATACATGTACCTTTGTGAACTTATCATTTCTGAGAACGCATGCTGTTACAGCTTGATTACCTGTAAATACCACATTAATGCAATAAATGCTCAAAATGATGTCCGTCAACCTCAATGCATTTGGCAATATGTGTAATGACATTCCTCTCAACAGCGAGTAGTTCGCCTTCTGCAATGTTCGCACATGTATTGACAATGCACTGACGCATGTTGTCAGGCGTCGGTGGATCACGATAGCAAATATCCTTCAACTTTCCCAACAGAAAGAAATCCGGGGACGTCAGATCCGGTGAACGTGCGGGCCATGGTATGGTGCTTCGACGACCAATCCACCTGTCATGAAATATGCTATTCAATACTGCTTCAACCGCACACGAGCTTATGTGAAGGACATCCATCATATTGGAAGTACATTGCCATTCTGTCATGCAGTGAAACATCTTGTAGTAACATTGGTAGAACATTATGTAGGAAAACAGCATACATTGCACCATTTAGATTGCCAATGATAAAATGGGTGCCAATTATCCTTCCTGCCGCACCACACAATAACCCGCCAAGGTCGCTGATGTTCCACTTGTCACAGCCATTGTGCATTTTCCGTTGCCCAATAGTGCATATTACGCCGGTTTATGTTACCGCTGTTGGTGAATGACGCTTCGTCGCTAAATAGAACATGTGCAAAAATTCTGTCATCGACCTGTAATTTCTCTTGTGCCCAATGGCAGAACTGTACACGACGTTCGAAGTCGTTGCCATGCATAGAAATATGGTATGGGTGCAATCGATGTTGATGTAGCATTCTCAACACCGATTTTTTTGAGATTCCCAATTCTAGTGCAATTTGTCTGCTACTGATGTGCAGATTAGCTGCGACAGCAGCTAAAACACTTACTTGGGCATCATCATTTGTTGCAGACTGTGGTTGACGTTTCACATGTGGCTGAACACTTCCTTTTTCCTTAAATAACGTAACTATCCGGCAAACGGTCCGGACACTTAGTTGATATCATCCAGGATACTGAGCAGCACACATAGCACACGCCCGTTGGGCAATTTGATCACAATAGCCATAGATCAACACGATATCAACCTTTTCCGCAATTGGTAAATGGTCCATTTTAACAGGGGTAATGTATCACGAGGCAAATACCGTCCGCACTGGCAGAATGTTACATGATACCACGTACTTATACGTTTGTGACTGTTACAGCACCATCTATCACAAAGCGAAAAAGTGGTCAAACTAAAATATTCATATTTCTTTACATACTACACGAATATGTAATACAAAATGGGGATTCGTATTTTTAAAAAACGCAGTTGATATCTGTTTGACCTATGGCAGCGCCATCTAGCGGGCCAACCATAGTGTCATCTGGTTTCCCCCTTCAAGCTAGACAAGTTTTGTTCTTTGCAGTTTTTTCGTTTGACGTTTATTTCGTGAAATATCGGCCCGGTCACGATCAATCGACCACCCTGTATAATGGAACCAAAAAGATTGCCATCTACGATGAGACACTTTTCATAACAAGGTATTACATTCAGTATCTCCTTATCAAGGAATGATGCTGTGTGTAGTTATAACTAAGTGGCAATAGCTTGTTTAACACTATTATCACCCTTAATGTCCCACCAGCAAGGAAATTGTCAGACACAAAGAGACTTCAAAATCAGGTGGAGCTCTAGGTAAAAAGAAAAAATGTTCACAGCAAAAGTCTAGTGTCATCAGACACTGCACTGTTGTAATACTGTGGCAGTGACTTTAAGTTTTGTGGTTTTACACAAAATTCAAATCTCAAACTGCCTTATCATTCATTTCGGATTGTATGAAGAAGTTTACATAGAGTATCGTAATAAGTTCTGCTGTCGTTGGTTACATCACATGTCAAAAAGTCAATCAATAAATCATCCTGTGTTTCAAAATACCATGCACAGGAGATTGTAAACTAGCTTTGGTCTTTCATAGGTTATAAATTTGCCTCAACTTCAAGGATTGTAATTTTGTTTCCATAGTTTTGAGCAACAATGTTGTTTTACTCAACATCCTCAATGAGATTCAAACCACCATCGTGAACCTCAACAGGGCCTTGCCAAATACAGGATAGAGAAAAATATTGTCACGAAATTTTAACCCTGGATAGCTGATGCCAGTAGGAACCAAAATTACTAATGCTGTGTACATTGACAATGCGTTACTTTTAAACTATGGAAATTTGGCGCCATGCACTTCGATTGGTCACGGAATTGCCCTGTTGCCGGATGCTCTGGACAACGCATGACTGCAAATGCTTTGCCTGCCGGAGATCGTGATATATCCACGGCAATGGATGTTTGTATGTGTGAAACAACAACCATAGTGCAGCCCATCAACCCAAGAATGGAAGGGCAATCCCACAGCCAATTAGAGCGTGTGGTGACAACTTTCCGTAGTTTAAAAATGGTGCGTTGTCGATCTACACAACATTAGTAATTCTGGTTCCTACTGGAATCAGCTAACCAAGGTTAAAATCCCGTGACAATTTTTCTCCACCTTCTATGGTAATGTACCAGGAACAAGCATCCACTGCATTCTGTATTGAGCACAGTGCTCAGATCTTTTGCTGCACAATCAAACTCATTTCCATATCATCGATGTATTCCATTATCTATTCCTCATACACTTGACAAATTTTGTAGCAAATTACAGTCAATGACAAGATTTCATGTATTATAAACTGTACGACAGAAGGAAATTTGCAAGTGATGGATGCATCAAATTTCTCAAACATTATCGGAACTCATTACTGTCGTCTGTAAAATACAAGTTTGCACCATGTTTCCAGCAACATTTCGAACAATGTTTCCAGCAACTACTGGCTGGTCATGACACTGTTGGTGCAGATCAAAGGACAATGCATATTGCTGTTGCGCAGCTCTAGGCTATGTTTATATTTCAAGTTCAGATTTTGTCTGAGGCACTGTGACAAGGAATGAGGCAGAGAGATGGGATTTCATAAAATCTTTAAAACTTCTGTGTGTGTGGATGTGGTGGGCATTGGCAAGTAACTTACACTAAGGAGACAACAAACACACACACACACACACACACACACACACGCACACGCACACACACGCGCGCGCGCGCGCGAGAGGGAGGACTCGAACTGCCGACAGGGGGGAGCCGTGCAAACCATGAAAAGAGGCCTCAGACCGCACAGCTACCCTGCGCGGCCCCCAAAACATTAGTCAGTTTTCTATAAGAAGGACAGTGCATCCAAGGAAAAACAGAAGGTACTGAATGATATGGCGTGCTCATCCCTGGATTGTAATCATATTAAATGACCTGGGATGAAGTGAACAGACATATCCAGTAAGTTCAGATAACAAGTAAGGAATATCTCTGAAATGTCACTAAGGATGTGTGATATTATATGACTCACAATACCTACAAAAGCTTATTGACAGCATGCCTCAAGTTTGTGAGGCAGTCACTAAATTCAGTTGAGAAGACTTTGATGAAAGTAAAATATGTATTTTCAGTTTAAGCGTATATAATTATGTTTTTGGAGAAATTAAGTTTTGCTTGTGTTCATTTTTTATATATCAGGTAATAGTCATGGTTTATTGAATTTAATGATTGGTACTGTAGCACTACAGTCTATGCGAATATGCTATGATAAATATTTGCCATCAATGTGGACAGAGACCATTAACAGGAAACAAAGTTGCAAGTATGTTGTGAAAAGTGCAGTAACCATGTCTGCAATATGAGGATTAATGTGTGTCACACTGGTCAGCCCAGATATAGACACTTGTGGTTACAATGCAGCCACAGCAGCTATCAAAAATTGAATTTACTTTCTCATAAGGCCTTGTATGACATGTCTCAAAAAAGAAATAAACAACATAGTTTTCATCACTGGCTACTCGTAATACTCCCGTAGTAAAAAAAATCTGCTTTGGAGAAGTGATGATCATAAAACATTAACGGAAAAAAGTCAAGTTTTAAGAAATCATTTCTTAACTTTATAGAGCCATTTTCATAAGCCACCTGTTTCTCTGTAAGCTAAGAATTTTCCTTACCCAAGAACTAAAATAAAATTTACAAAACATGTAGGAACTGCCTATTTGTTTAATTGAATAGAATATTAATGTCAACTTTTTTAAGTCACATTATGGTAGCATCCTGGACTACTTTCCTTGTTCTTGCAATTTAGGTGTATTCACACAATGAAAACTGGAAAGTGCTTACACTATGGCTATAGTACAATTAGAGACAATAATATCTCAGATAAAAGAATGGTTGTCACTACAATGAATTGCACTAATACAATTATTAAAATCACTCACGAAGGGACAGAGGTGAGGTACAAAATAAGGCGCTTGTATTCTTCATCACCCAAGCCGCAGAAATTACCCAGATCAGGAAAGACAATAATTGGACACCCATCACGTGACTTTCCTCCTGAAACAGAGAGAGAGACTACCTATTTAAAAGTCCTTTTTGAATAGAAGTAGATGTCAACCAGAAGGTGATTTCAGCAATTTTTAAATTTGAGTATTGTTGTCTGTCATCAGCAAAACTGCTCAAAAACAAGTATTTCACACCTGAGTGTCTGGAAATGTGTGTAGGCTTAGATTCAAGGGGAGTAGCGAATGAAAGAATAAGCCTGAAAAAATAAAACACTTTGCTCTTAATTAAATACAAAATAACAGCCAAAACAAAGCTTGTCTTTTTGAAAGTGTACATGTGTGAAATCACAATCTGCTGCAGGACAAAATACAATATGTTGCTGTTCTGACCACTGCACTGTAACATGCCTGGCTGTTCCTTAGCTTACTGCTCAAGTCTGCCCCTCTGTGATGGCAAACTTCTTGAAGTCGCAAGAGGACTGGTCAGTATTCAAGGATACAAAATTATATTTGTTTTAAGTAAAATGACAATCTAGCACAAAACTAATCAGTAGTTCTGTTGAAAATTGGACGTTACAATATTTGTGTCATCAGTATAAGAACAATTTTCTCTGCCTTATTAAGAAAAAGCAAATCAATAAAACACAGGACAGATAATAAAATACAATGTAAGAACAGAAACACACTCATGGTTCAAAACCAGCAATTCGTAACAAACATAGTAATAAAAAGGTCAAGATTTTGTTATCAAACTGTCAAACTTTTATCCTTTCTCAGAGCTAACAAGAGCAGAAACAGACCAAATACCAACCCCTTCACACATCAATAGTAATCTTTCTCCAAGCAGACATCACGTACCATGAAACATGATCACACAATTATTAACTGCAAGTTGAGTCCTAAAACTTTAGTTCATAGAAAATATTTAAATTTTCATCTTACATAAATCACATTAAACTCTTGTTGGTCCTATTTTTCATTTAATTATTTTATTACGCTGTTAGTATGCTTAATGAAAAGGTTCTTGTGGAATACACACGGAGAAGATAACTCAGTTTTACTTATCCAGGTATACTCATACATTACTGAATACCTATAATTTAAGTAATAAAGGTAACAATTCACCAAATATCTGAGATACTGAAAGAAAGATTTAACTACAGCGAACTTCACTGAAGTAGTAGGAAAAGAAACTTGTTCTGATGCTCACCATTTCATTTGTCTCCCAACGCCTTCTACTGGCAGATCAATAAGTTCAATTTCTCATGACTGAGTTGGGTCTGCAATTTATAGGTTAGTTAGTGTATCTGATACTTTCTCCACTTAGCATGTCATCTGTTGCATCCCATAAATATAATTGTGTGTGTGTGTGTGTGTGTGTGTGTGTGTGTGTGTGTGTATGGGGGAAAAGGGGGGGGGGGAGGCTAATGGTATTTAACTGCAAGGTTGTTGGTAAGCAGTAATACTGCTAAAATAGTTAGAAAAATGAATGTGGTTAAAATATTTATAACTTAATAAAAACTGTAAAATACAATATGTGATCAAAAAGCAACAGGAATTTTTCTTTTCCTTAAATAATTTTTATTTATTCATCAATATCAACTTTGTCCCTTTCAAAGTCATCCCACTGAGGTATAATACATACGTGGTGCTGCTTTTTCAAATCTTGGAAGCACTTCTGGAATTCACTTTTCTTTATCAAACAATGGAAAATCCAGGATGGAATGTAACAATCAAGAGAAGGAAAGCTGCTACTCACCATATAGTGGAGATGCTGAGCCGCGATAGGCACAATAAAAAGATTCACACAATCATAGCTTTCGGCCATTAAGGCCTTTGTTAGCAGTAGACACACATACACACACACACTCACGCAAGCACAACTTGCACACACATCTGCAGTCTCAGAGTGTGTGTGCCAGTTGTGCCTCTGTGTGTGTGTGTGTGTGTGTGTGTGTGTGTGTGTGTGTGTGTGTGTACTGCTATCAAAGGCCTTAATGGCCGAAAGCTATGATTGTGTGTATCTTTTTATTGTGCCTATCGTTTCTCAGCATCTTCACTTTTCTTTATGGTGTTCAGCTTCTTCAGTGATTCTGTTTTTATCTCATCAATTGTGGCAAAATGATGTTCCTTCATGGTTCTCCTCAGCCTTGGGAATAGAAAGAAGTCAAAAACGCCCATGTCCAGCATATATGGTGACTGAGGCAACATAACAGTTTTATTTTTTACCAAAAAATCACAAAAAAGCATTGAGATTTGAATGAGAGCATTATTGTAGGCAATTCCCATGGGTAGTTTTGCCACCATTCTGGTTGTTTTCTTCAGACTGTTTCATGCAAACAGTACACAACTTCCACATTGTATTCCTTATTGACTGTACAACCGTAAGACTGGAACTCTTGAGGCATTATCCCATTGTAATCGATGAAAACAGTGAGAATAACCTTCACATGTGATTAAACTTGTCGAAGTTTTTTTTTGTCTTGGCTCTTCAGACAGTTTCCAATGGGATGACTGGGCCTTGGGTTTGACGTCATACCTACACGCAGCACATCATCACATCTGCAGTTCACGGTGTGATCACACAGTAGGGTAAGTGAACAAACTCTTTGTTTCTACACTGTGCAAGGGGGATGGGGTTTAGGCGAGAAATTCATTGAAATTTGAAGGCTATATTAATGGAGCCATTAGAACCGGCTGACATGTCATAATTTTGAGGTAATACTGGGAAATCGTATTTACAGCCCATAAGGTGTTTCCATTGTAATTGCTAGGGCACACTGCACTTTGTGCTGGGTTGAGGCAATAGGCTGTTTCACTTGTCACCAGTATGGCTATATGGCTAGGCAATGCACTGAATCAAGATGGCTCACAATGAGGTGTAAAGTATAAATTAATGTTTCGCAGTTGTGAGAGAATAAGCTATTGTTGATTGATAATGTGTTATACTTATTTGTGCAGTGGAGATGCAGGTTCCACAATGACAGAGTCTGGGATAGGGTTTTGCCCAGCAAGAGGTGTTGCAGTTGAGTCAGAATTCCTAGAGCAAATTTTGGAAATGGATAGAGCCAGCTATTGCCAATTTAGTCACTGTTTTTTGGCACATCAATTAAGAATGTAATATCTTTGTTGAGTGATCTGTAATCATCAGAAAACATTGGAGGATGGTCAGATGATCAGTTATTGCAAGTAGCAAAATTGTGGTTGTTCCAGGAGGTAAAAACTTTTGTCAGATACAGAGAGGGGATGAGAAATGCGCGGACATTTGATCATTTGAAACAAGGCCTCTCACAACAGTATGAAAAACACAACAGTTCAAGGTTCTTCCACAAACAGTTAAGTGGCATTGTGAGACAGGGTGGCGTAGTGAGACAGTGTAAAGTTTTTCGGTTGGGATACATTAAATTAACAGGCAAACATATGAGTTGGGGTACAGTGACAAAGCAAATAGGATTATACTCCATGAAGCCGAATACAGGGCACAAAATGCCTTCCTGAGGATCCTGATGTCCAACATGTCAAGAAGCGTTTGTACAGGTACGTTGAAAGATATGTACGCTGCTGTCTGAATGGCTAACGAATTTAAAGAAATTAACTTTGGCAACAGGGGTTCATGATAACTGAGAAGTTTTTCCACTAATGTGAGATGTGATGGGTGTGGATGGGCAGAGCATGTCCAGAGGCAATGTCGGTAGCCTCAATGGGGTAAAAATGGTATGGATGGACACCATCAATGAGACTGAAGGGGTAATGATGGCCAACAGACTAGGGGGAAGTGGACAGATGTTGAAAGCTAGAGGGACCCCGAAGTCCATTCGGCAACTTCCTCTTTAAATTTTCATGCTACAGATACGTAAGCAGAAGCTGAATGTGGTAAAGTAGGAATTGTGGAAGGCAGAGAACAGAAGTTTTAGTTGGACGCAAGGGGGGGGGGGGGGGGGGGGGTTATGGCCTCAAGTCGGAATCTTGTAGGTCAGAAGTGACTGACTCAATTGAGCTGTAAGTTGTATGAGGGGGGAGATGGTTAAGATATTAGATTCAGTGAGATTGAATTTTCAGGTTGGGGTGGTTTGGTTTAAGTAATGTGTGCAAGTAGTACCTTGTGTAAGCAAAGGTTACTGTATGATCTTAGGATTAGACTTTCTGTTAGAGTATTATGCCAAAATTGACCTTCGGCAATGTATAGAAGAACTTAGAGAGACAACATTCCACCTAGAAAGAACTATCGCCAATGACGTATTGAGGCAAGGTTCATCTGTCTTAAGGGACAAACCAGTTAAGCTGCAAACAAAAACGCTACTGCTTGATTCACATGATATTGTGCCAGAAAACACTGGAAAGCTACTTTGCATGAACGTAGAACCAGAGCAGCCTGTTGATATGTTCTGTATAGTAGATTCACTGCAGGAGGTGATGGGGACAATGTTTGGTTGGTGGGGCATTCAACTGCAGGTCAGCAGCGCCCGTACACATTCCCAATCTGTAAACAGTCCAATCTAGCCACTTTCATGAATGATGATGGGGTGATGAGGACAACACAAATGCCCGGTCTCCAGGCAGAGAAAATCCCCAACCCGGCCAGGAATTGAACCCGGTACCCTGTGATCCAGAGATAGCAGTGATAGTGACTAGACTACGAGCTGCAGACTTTTGTAATAAGAGCCATTATATGTACAGAAGAGAAGCAGCATGTGAATGGTACCCATGAATTTGGATAATTTTGGTCCCGAGGAGGTAAAGCTAACTAACAGAATGTTAATAATGAATTTAGACATCCTAGATAACATTAGTAGTTTTATTTCTAGAAAGCAAATTGACAATAGTTAACTTTGATTACAGCAAATGTTGCTAGTGAGAGGCAACATGAAAACAGTAAAGTTCTTGCTATACACAAAGTCAAAGTAAGCACTTGATACAGATCCCGACAATCTGATAGCGTAGCAGTAATGTCCGTTGCAGACTGGGCTGAACTGAGCGGCTGGGACTAGCAGGACCGATGCTTATATTCACTTCTTCCAGCTGTCACTCTTGGCGTGGCGCAGTCCAATTCTTCGCACCATTGGCCAATGTTTCCTCACTGCCTTCTCTGGTCTTGCATACTGCATGTTCATTCCTGTGCTTGTGGTTATGCCAGAACAAGGACCATGGGGCATGTGCTGTTGAGTAGGTTTATACATGTCAGTGTTCCTGGGCACAGATGTCATGGCCAGTTTCTTGGCAAACAGCTGGCCATTGTAGCGCACGAAAAGTCAACCACACCAAGTGCTGCATGTGTAGTAACATATTAATAAAATGTTTGAGCCTCTGACATTGATTTTTTGAGTGGTCTGCATCCTCACCACGTCCCATCATTGCAACCAAACCCAGCACAGAAGTGCCTCTTTGCCCCAGGCCACGTCAATATGGCGAAGACTTGCATGATCTGCACTCCAAGAGGTGTGGACAAGGAAGCAGAGAGAGTTCAACTTTTATGTTCCAATGGTGGTATCCCATCAATGGAGATGAGGAAGAGTGTAACAATCAGCGTGGAGCTCAGCAGGAGGAGGAGGAGGAGATCAGTGTTTAATGTCACATCGATAACGAGGTCATTAGAGATGGAACAGAGGCTTTGATTAGAGAAGGTCCACACCCTTTCAAAGGAACCATCCTGGCATTTGCCTGAAGTCATTTTGGGAAATCACGGAAAATGTAAATCAGGATGGCCGGGTGCGGGTTTGAACCATTGTCCTTCCGACTGTGAGGCCAGTGTGCTAATCACTATGCCATCTCACTCAGCAGCCCTGCAGGACACTGTTCTCTCAGATCTGTGAGGAGCCAAGTGATACACCAACTCTAACCCAAAACAACTGATGTGATAGAAACTAACAAATAAAAATCAGTAGGAGCCTCAGAACCCTCCGTCATGGATGGCAAGTGAAGTTTGATGGTACCAAGCAGTGTCATACACTTTATGTAGATAAAAAAGAATGCAGTCAGGTGTTTGCATTTATAAAAAAAAAACTGTTGGATTGCTGCTTTTAACCTAACCAGATGGTTGGTTGTGAATCGTCCCTCCCACAAAGTGCACTGATAGGGGGACAAAAGACCTTGTGAGTCAAGAACACAGCATAATCATCGGGCTACCATTTGCTCACACAGTTTTCAGAGAATGTTAGTGAGTCTAAATGGCAGCAGCTGTCAATGGACATTGGGCTTTTGCCAGGTTTAAGGTTTGGGATGACAATACTACCTGGCCATTGTGAAGGGGATACACCTTCTAGGCAAATGCAGTTGAAGATCGAAATAGATGGAGACTTTTAGTAACATCCCAATAGTGGGTCATCTGATTATGAATTGAATTTGGCCTGTGACAGGCAGTGTGCGATGAGTCAAGAGCCTGAAGTAGTTCCAATCAGTAGAAACTTCATTATATAATTGAGTGTGACGAGCGGGAGGGGGGGGGGGGTGAATGATAGGCATATTTCTTCAACTCGTCATTTTTGTGTTTGAAAGGTAGCTGGGTAACAAGAGAATGGTGACACTGTCATGAAGAGGGTTGCAAAATGTTCAGCAAAATATTCAGAAAGAACTAAGGAGCTTAGCCCACACCTGACATGAAGAGGCATATCTCCCCAAGGAGATAATATAGCTGTTTCAGGATACCTTCTTCCTGTATTTAATCAGATCGTGAGCCTTAGTGTGAAGCCATTTAAAAATATGGAGGGCAAATCTGCAAAAGATGTTGCTCGAGATGTCACAAGGCCGCTCAATAATCCTGAATAGCTATTGCCATGCCTATGGCCGACAATGGCACCAGCCAACAGTGGAGGTGGCCTGTAGAAAGTGTAATAGCAGCTCCAGTGGTGCAAGTAAAACAGCATAGAAGACATCTCCCACAATGTCATTAGTGAAATCTGATACAGAGGGCGAAGGTGACAGCAGAGGGATACAATGTCAGCTGGCTCTTCAAAGAGCCTAACGTGGTCACTGGCCCATTCAGTGGTGATAAAGAAATGACGGATCTCGAAAAGCTGTCACTGTCACAAATATCATCAAGTAGTGTTCATTGTAACAAAGCCGAGAGGAGAAATCATAAGTTCAATAGCTGAAAAGATGCCATGGACCACACTGAAATGGGTAAGAGTGTCAACATTGAGGAGAGATGATCAGAAGGAAGCGGGTCACTCAGAAGGCACATACCAAATAAAGTGGTACTTCTACAGATGGGGTAGTGCACAAAGAAATCCACAAGTAGAAGACAAGGGAGTGAGTGAGTTCTTGGATTAAGGTGGTCATCTAAAGTAAGTAGTATCCTTTCTGGAGACAAATAAACATTACAAATTGTGATTGCTGGGGTCATTTGCACTTGCATGGCTATTGTTTCCAATTTTGTAAGGACATAAATCCAAACATCAATGACAACTGTGTGAATCAACATACAGACCCATTCACACACACTCTCAGGACCAGTATGGTTTTGACAGAATGCACAGTGACCTCAATGGGGAATGGTCATCATTGAAGTGTGTTTCTTGGAGAGCAACGCAGATAACATAACTTTTGGAAATTAGTTATTGCAGTTCCATAAGGTGATAGTAATATCCATTGCAATTTTCACTGTGTCATCATGTTGAAGGTGTCCAGGTTAGGCGTAAAGGGATGATGATGTCAGGTCATGCCCCACAATTACTGTGTCACCATTGTGGTGGAACAACATCAACAAACATCTGTTCAGAGTCCAAAAGCGTGGTGGGATCTGATGCCTCTGGGGTCACTGGAGTAGCTTTCTTCCAAGACTCCTCCTCCTCCTCCTCCTCCACTTTCTTCTCTCTCACAACTTTTGGTGATTGAGATTCTTGTGACGGCTTATCCCCTGTGGGTGTAAAAATGAAAGAAGAGGGGAAGCCTGTCAAGGGAGTAGATGCACCAGGTAATTTTGAGTATCTGGCCACAATAGTGGCAAAGGTCAACATCACTGTGACTGGATGCAATCAATCATATTTTTTCAAGCTTCAGAACATGAGAAGCAATGTGTGGCCTTTAGTTACTGGATTTTGCATTCCTTAAGTAGGTTAGCACACTTCAGGAATCAGGAAGGTTGATCATTCCCACAACTGACACAGACAGGTGGTAGAGCATGTCATGAATTTTAATGAAGTGCTGGCTAGAGTTTCCACAAATCAGCCTGTATGTACACCATGGAGATATTTGTCTGATGTGCTGACATTTGAAACATCACACCAGAGATTGGAAATACGGCTTCACATCACATATGAATTATCATTAATAACTGGACCCTATTGAGAAAATGCAATTGGTTAATAGGACGAGGTACAGTGTGGGGATTCTTATGATGAATATGTTGATGGAGATACATATAGACTTAAAAGAATACATTTTAGACATGAGTGAGTATGTGTAAATGTTCTGTAATTTTACACAGGTCAAACACGAGTACTATGGGTATGTAACTACCCAAGCATTGAAACCCTATCCAAACAAGCTGGTATTAACATCACTGCAGAATATGTGGTGGTATGGATGGTTGGATTTCCATTCTAGTCTATTCATTTTTATCATAATATATATAGTCACTCACATAATAAGGGCCTGTAAACTACTGACAAATGTAACCTGAAAACAGTGGCAAATTGGTAACCTTTAGCCTGCATTCCACTTATTGATATTACCTTCTCTCCAAAGTTGAAAAGGAACTCTTAATTGATACTGTGGGGTACTGACGAAGTAGATACTGAAATCATTTAACTACTTTTACAAGAAAAAATCCAAATATTCAAAGTTTTTGTATCACACACACCACACCTATTTGTATCACACGCACCACACCTAATACAGTTCAGGAACAGATCCTATTCACAGTTCTACAAATTATGTCTCTATCAAACATCAGCTGGACTAACCCTAGACAGTTTAGCTTCCCTAGAACTGGAAGGTTTAATGCTCTACTTGCTATGTGGATTTTAATATGAGCAGTACCAATCACGACACAAAAACTCGCTTCATAGCAATTGATGAGGCAAATGTTTATCTAATGTTCACACAAAAACTTCAGTTCTACAGAATGCAAATCAAGTATGACCATGGTCTTTCTCATGATAACAAAGTTCTGTTCTAATAGCCATTCAAAGCCCATGCACACAGTTGCAACTACCATCACAAATGAATACATCATGTAATCCCAACACTGATACTTGTTCCCTGGCTGACTGCAATATACTGCTGGCTGGTTGTTGGAGATTAAGGGACCAAACTGTGAGGTCATCAGACCCTTCACCCTATATGTACTGAACCAGAAATAACCCTCGGGGGGAGGATACAAAAAGCAACTCCTGGGAAGACCAGTTGTAAGTAAGATACAATAGGACAAAGATAAAATCAAGGAGAAATAGGAGAGAAGTGAGAGGGGGTAAGATGGGCGAGCCACTCTGTGCAGAATGCAGCTGGAGGTCCCTAGAGCATGGTATGCGGTGGGAGAGACATCCTCTGCATCCCACTAGCACCACCTCACATTATGTTAGCTCAAGAAAATGAGCAACACAGACAATATGATGAAAATTAAGAAAGGACAAAACATTAAAAACACCAAATGTAAAAGAATAAGGAGAATAAAAAGGTCGGGATAGGGGTCAGGCCAGACTGCTGGGCAAGGGCCATCACAGGTCCCCTGCACCACAGCAGGTGGTCAATGAGGCCAAAGTGCCCCACCTTATATAAATAAGTAGAAACTTTCTTCGCGAATGAAACATAAAACCACGTCAGCCACTTTGGCATCATCCACCAGCACCAGAGACAGCATCTCAGGAAGTTTAATATACTGCATTAAAACAGCCAAATTTGGGCAGCCTATTAGACTGTGGGCAACCATCATGCAGGTACAACATCGGAAATAAGGTGGGTCTTCATGTCAGAGTGTGTGGCTGTGGGTCAGCCAAGTGTGGCCATTGTGTAACCAACAAATGACAGTGGATTCCTTGCAGGAAGTGTGAAGGGAAGACAGCCAAACTGTCATGGTCTTCTTTATTGCCCTCATGTTGTTTGGGGAGTCCAGAGCAAACCATTCTGAGTTCCAGACACCAAACAAGTCATGCACAGAGTTGATCGAAGGTCCATTTCTGTGTCTCCCATTTGAAAATTCAGCATCCTGGTAGCTAACTTTGCAGAGCAGTCAGCATGTTCATTCCCTGAGATCCCAACATGGCCGGGGGTCCAAACAAAGACAACTGGCTGTCTAGCTTGATGCAGGTCAGATAGAAGATCCTGGGTCGTCATGACTAATGGGTGATGGGAATAGCACTGCTCTGCAGCCTAAAGGCTGCTCATGAAGTCACTACAGATTAGAAATATCTTGCCAGAGCGTAAACAAGCATGACAAAGGGCTCGTTTGATGGCCACCAATTTGGCAGTGGAGACACTGAATACACCTCGGCAAGGAGCGTAGTTCACTGCACATAGGAGATGTACTATGAACAACTCTTGTTGTGGCTTCTTTTGATAGTAACCATATCTTACTGCTTCGAAGGAATTGGTCACTACCTACAGTTCCTGGCCAAAGTATTAGACACACTGCACATTTTTAACATTATTTGTAATAATTACGTGTTGAGTACAATATTTAATGCGATTAATTGGAAAATTTATGACAGTTATTCAGGGCACTTATTACATTGTTGAATTTTGTATCTATTGTTGCTACATGACATTGGATTGTTGACTAATTGTAGGTATCAATGAGTAGAGTAGAGCACACAGGAAAGGACCTGTTCTGTGACGTTCTCATGTGTAACTGGTGTAATACTTTGTTCGCTTTGATTATCAATTTCGTAATATCGACATCATAACTGATTTTTTAACAGCCAGATATTACTAACTGTGACCTTTAAAAATGGGTAAAAGAGGGGACATTTCACCAAATAAAAAAGCTGAGGTCAAAGCCCTCGTTAATATGAAAATGCATTCCAATCGGGAAATTTCACAAATGTTGGAAATGTCAGAACCTAGCGTGAGGCGCATAAAGAAGAAAATTTATTCAGATGAAGAATAGAGAGCCAAAGGGAAGAATAAATGTGTAATAAAACCAATTTCACACCAAGCTCAGAAAGATTTCTCAAAAGAATTTGCATAGAAAACAGAATTGCAGAAACAAAACAGATAAAATCTTAACTGGAAGAGGCTAATGTGAATACATTTGAACACACTGTTCGCGGAAAGTTGAAGTATATTGATTTCGAGGTCTGTCAACCAGCTAGAAAGCCAAAGTTAACAGCCACAATGAATGTAAAGTGTCTGAAGTGGGCTAAACAATGGTGTGATAAGGATGCAGACTTCTGGAGATTGGTAATTTAACTTTAAGATTATTATTTACAATATGATATAATCTATGAACATTTACTCATAGTATATTAATTATGTTTCTTGATTTTTACAGATATGCTTCAGCGATGAAGACATGATTGAAATTTTAACTAACAAATCTCAGTATGTGGGCCATCAAACAGGAGAAAAATTTCATCCAGTCTGCATTATTCAGACCTTAAAACACACAGGTAAGGTGATGACTTGGTCTGTCATCTGTGGCACGGGTACAGGACATCTTTACATGGTTAAAGGCATAATGAGGCAAGACCAGTACAAGGAAGTCCTGCAAAATCGGTTAATACCACAGCTCAGAGAATGGTTCCCAAATGGGGAACCATTTATCTTTAGCACAATGGAGCTTCCTGTCACACAGCCAGGTCAGTTAAATCCTTTATGATGGAACAAAATATCCCTCTGTTAGACTGACCAGGTAATAGTCCCTTCCCTGAACCCCATAGAAAATGTATGGGAACTAATGAAGAGGGAGATGGCAAAAGATGTCATCACAAGAAAAACACAGCTCTTAGAGAAGATCATCCATGTGTGGTATTATCATCCACAAATGCAGGACACAATACAGTCCTGCAATGACAGCACGCCACATTGTATTAAGGCTCTCATAGCTGCAAAAGTTGGCTCCACAAGGTATTAAAACTAATGTTTTCGCTTTCATAATATTTTAATTTTTGTCATAATTATTGAAACAAAATATTTTCAACAAATACTACATTTTGTTTATTTGTTATATCACTTTAGTTATGAAGTAGACTACACATAATCATTTTATCACAATTTATGTATTAAAAAACCAAATTTCATTAAACAAAAATCATAATCTGCTTAAAAACTGTAGTTTGTTTAATAAATTGGCCAGGGACTTTGTGCAACTTACTCTATAAATACATATACCTTGCACAAGACTCTTCATTTTATCATTATTTAGTATTTAATCAATCACAGACCTTAATCCTCGTGCACTCCATGTAAACTTGTGAATGTCTTTCCTTCAATAAAATGTGTTAATAATTTTAAAATTGTTGAAGGAGGCAAACTGACATAGTTTATGTCCTTATTATTAAGGGCCTTTTCTCCAGATAATCCTCCTATTCCTGGTACGGTAGATTTGCAATTGTTGCATTAAAATCGCCAGTGATGACAACATGATCTGTTTTGTTGTTATTGTTAACTTTTTTCTGAAGATCATGATAAAAAGTATTAGTATCATCCTTCCTTCCCTCTTCTGTGCTGTAGACACGTATAACTGTCAGATGACGTCTTGGAATTTGAAATCTGACTGTCATTATTCTTTCATTTATGAATCTGTATTCACAAATCTTTCCATTTATCATTAACTAAAATCGGTACTCCAGCACTGGCTCGTTTTCTTTGTGGGATGCCACTGTAAGCCATTCAGTAGTCTGTCAAATCTTTTGTTCCTTTTAGTTTTTTCTTAGTTTCTGCTATTATTGCAATGTCCACTTTCCTCTCTTTGAGTAATTTATTTAACTTGCTTTCTTTGTCGGTTATTCCTTGAATATTGTTGACCCCGTCCTGTATCCAAGGCTGTTTGTGAGTTTGACACTGATACAAGTTTGGGCATTTGGGTGTGGATGGGATCTAGCCCTGGAGCTTTATCAGCGAAAAGGGCTAGGGCACTAAAGAATTCCCACTCACTGAATGGAGCATTATAGGGCTCCAGGTGGTGTGTATTGAAAGATAAGTGCAATCACTCCATTCTCTCTTTAAGGACAAGAAAGGCAGATTGGTAGTTCTCAGATGCAGAGGCTCGAGCATAATACAGAACAAAATGTTCAGCTACAGCATCTGGGTCATTGAAAACAGCACCATTCAAGGAAATGCCAAGTGCACCTGCACGGGACTGGTATACATACAGGTATCTGATCTTCATCCAGACCTGTGGAGGAGGTGTACATGTTCCAGTGGTTGAAACTTAATATTCCCAGCACTCTTGCTTCTGTTGTTTTACTAAGTGGCAGATCTGGGCACAGAGCCATTTAAAGGTAATGATGTGCTCGATCGATGGATGCTGCTTACGGTGCTGGACAGCCTGCTTCCACTATCTAATGGCCTCAGCAATTTCCGAGGTCCACCAAGGTAGTACCTTCTGATGGGGTGATCCCGAAGGATAGGGGATTCTGTACAGCCTTGTCAATGCCTCAATTTATTGGAGAGCTCAGAACAACAGTAGAGATGAAAGCATCCCAGTCAGCAATGTGTACACCCCATCTAGGTGGGCACCCAGGGTGGTGACACTGAGGGATTTTTTTTTTTTTTTTTGGGGGGGGTTTAAGGGAGCTCAACTACTGAGGTCATTAGCGCCCAGTCACAATTGTTAGAGTACATAGAATCTAGTAAAACTCAAGGGGGGGGGGGGGGGGGGGGACACCAGAAAGTTCTTACTAAGATGCAGATAAAATAAGTGAAAGAGTTAGATGTCTTTGGACAAGCCAGTTGTAAGGGGTCCGTAGGCCCTTACTGTAGGTTTGCACTCGGCACAGGTCGACAAGGCAAACTATCGATAGTGTGTCGTGTTGCGAGAGCGAGTGGAGAGTTGAGTCAGTTGTTCCTGTGTGGCAGGCCGAGCTGGGCGGAAGCCAGCAGTTGTAGTAATTCAAGGTTTACCGACAAAGGGAGTGGCCATCGCCACGGTTTAACCCCTTTGTGTTAGAATAATTCAGGAAAGTGATAAAGTATAATTACGAGAGTGATCAGTGATATTTCTGTGCCGTTATTTTGATTTCGCGTCTACCGCGCCGGCATTATTTTGGATTTGCAGTGTTGGATTGCAGTGATTGTATCAGCGTGTGACGAATATAAATAACGAAGAAGCCTGTGCTGAGATTAGCCATAATTAAAAGTGTATGACGAAGGCAGTGGCTGTCTCCTTTTTCTTATGTTTTTGAGACGAATATAGGTCTTGATTAGTGAAGCTGTGTTGGCGTTATTCTTGTCACCAGACATTTCATTATTACAACATTGAGAAGGACAAAATGGAATGTAACAACTCCGTAGCAGTCCATTCCGATTGCCAGCCCCATTAGGTACACGGTCACATTATTTAAGTATTCATTTGGGCTGCTATTAGATCCCGATCGAGCGGGATACATAAAATACGGACGTGTTACACAGTCAAAGTAATGAAACGAAGAACACGAGCAGCTGCTCGAGCATCATCAGCTAAAATATCCTGTAAAGTAGATGGCAGAGACAGGACAGCACGAGATTGACTAAAACAGGGACATGACAATAAAACATGGCGCACTGTTAATGCATGACCACAAGGGCACTGCGGGGCTGGGTCACTGGAGAGCAGGTAGCGGTGGCTAAACCGGCAATGCCCAATCCGCAACCTGGTCAGAAGGACCTCTTCTCGCCGAGATGGTCGGGAGGAGGTTGTCCAAGCAGTTGGGAACGGTTTTACTGCCCGGAGCTTGTTTCCTTGAAGTGATGACCAAGTATCCCACCACAATGACACAAGCCTCTTACAAACAACCCCACTAACGTCAGATGACAATGAGAGGCTGGCCAAGGCAGGAGGACTGCAGCCTTGGCTGCAGCATCAGCAGCCTCATTCCCAGGCACTCCTACATGGCCGGGAACCCACAGAAAGCTGACAGGAGAGCCATCATCAGCAAAAGAATGGAGGGACTGCTGGATCCGTTGCACCAAGGGATGGACCGGATATGGAGCTCCAAGGCTCTGAAGAGCACTGAGTGAATCAGAGCAGAGTACATACGATGAATGGCGGTGGCAGCGGGCATACTGAACGGCCTGATGGAGAGCAAAAAGCTCAGCCATAAAGCTGGAACACTGGTCGAGGAGCCGGTATTTAAAGGTGACGGCCCCGATGACAAAGGCACAGCCGACACCATCATCAGTTTTGGAACCATCAGTGTAAATAAAGGTGTGACTGGCAAGTCGCGCACGAAGTTCGACAAACCGTGAGCAATACACTGCAGCCGGAGTACCCTCCTTCGGGAGCGAGCTGAGGTCGAGATAAATATGAACCGGAGCCTGGAGCCAAGGTGGTGTCCGGCTCTCACCCTCTCTGAAGGTGTAGGGAGGGCAAAATCCAATTGTCGAAGCAGGCGACGAAAGCGGACTCCAGGGGGCAGCAGGGCAGACACATACAACCCATACTGATGGTCGAGAGAATCGGCGAAGGAGGACTGAAAGAGGGGTGGTCGGGCATTGACAACAGCCGGCAGGCATACCGACAAAGCAGTATGTCGCGCCGGTAGGTCAATGGTAATTCGGCAGCTTCAGCATAAAGACTCTCGACGGGACTAGTGTAGAATGCTCCGGTCGCAAGACGTAACCCCCAATGGTGGATGGAGTTGAGACGGCGTAAGAGGGATGGCCGAGCAGACGAGTAGACGAGGCTCCCATAATCCAGCTTTGATCAGACTATGGACCGATACAAGCGAAGCAGGACAGTGCAATCTGCTCCCCAAGATGAACCACTAAGAACTCTGAGGACATTAAGGGAACGTGTACAACGGGCAGCCAAATAAGAGACATGCGGAGACCAACAAAGGTTCCTGTCCAGTGTGAGCCCTAGAAACTTAGTTGTTCCCACGAATGGGAGAACAACGGGACCGAGATGTAAGGATGGCGGAAGGAACGCTTTATATTGCCAAAAGTTGATGCAAACCGTCTTCTCTTCAGAGAACCGGAAGCCATTTGCCACACTCCCTGAGTATAGGCTGTCTAGACAACGCTGAAGGCAGCGCTCCAGGAGGCATGTTCTCTGGGCACTGCAGTGGATCGCGAAGTCATCGACAAAAAGAGAGATTGAGACATTAGGTGGAATGCAATCCATAATTGGATTGATCACTATGGCAAAAAGGGCTACGCTCAAGATGGAGCCCTGAGGCACTCCGTTCTCCTGGAGGAAGACGTCGGACAATACGGAACTCACACGTACCCTAAACTTTCAATCTGTTAAAAAGGAATCAATAAAAAGGGGCAGGCGACCGCGTAGACCCCACCTGTGCATAGTGCGGAGGATACCTCCTCTCCAACAGGTATCATAAGCCTTCTCCAAATCGAAGAACACGGCTACCGTTTGGCACTTTCGCAAAAAGTTGTCCATGATGAATGTCGACAAGGTCACAAGGTGGTCAACAGCGGAGCGGCGGAGACGAAAGCCACATTGAACACTGGTAAGTAGCCGTCGAGATTCAAGAATCCAAACTAACCGAGTGTTAACCATGCGCTCCATCACCTTACAGACACAGCTTGTAAGAGAAATGGGGCGGTAACTAGAAGGAAGGTGTCTATCCTTCCCGGGTTTGGGTATAGGAACAACGACGGTGTCACGCCAACGCATGGGGACTTGACCTTCGGTCCAGACGCGATTGTAGGTACGAAGAAGGAAGCTTTTGCCTGCCGGAGAAAGGTGTGCCAGCATCTGAACGTGAATGGCATGTGGCCCCGGAGAAGAGGACCGGGACAGTGCAAGTGCACATTTGAGTTCCCGCATAGTAAAGGGGTATTATAATTTTCCAGATTCAGCGAGTGGAAGGAAGGTCGCCGAGCCTCTTCTGCCTCTTTCCTGGGACGGAAGGCAGGGTGGTAATGGGCGGAGCTTGAAACCTCCGCGAAAAAGCGGCCGAAGGCGTTGGAGACATCCACAGGATCAACAAGGACCTCATTACCTGAAGTCAGGCCAGGTACCGAGGAGTGGCCCCTAATGACCGACAGCCGGCGCAGGCTACCCCAGACGACAGAAGAGGGAGTAAAACTGTTAAAGGAGCTGGTGAAAGAGGCCCAACAAGCGTTTTTGCTGTCTTTGCTGACTCTACGGCATTGCGCTCGGAGTCGTTTGTATCCAATACAATTCGCCAACGTAGGATGGCGGCGAAAGGTGCGTAAAGCACGTCGTCGAGCACGGATAGCGTCTCTACAAGCCTCATTCCACCAGGGGACGGAAACGAGACGTGAAGAAGAGATAGTACGAGGAATGGAACGTTCGGCAGCATTGATGATAACAGCCGTGAGGTGTTCGACCTGACTGTCACAACTGAGAAAATCATGGTCCGGAAATGTCACCAGGGAGGAGTAAAGTCCCCAGTCAGCTTTCGGTATGTTCCAGCTCGAAGGACGTGGGGATGGGGTGTGGTGCAGGAGACGAATGACACAGGGGAAGTGGTCGCTCGAATATGTGTCAGAAAGGACATACCACTCGAACCGACGGGCAAGAGTGGTAGAACAGATCGAGAGGTCCAAGTGGGAGTAGGTATGAGTAGAGTCCGAGAGGAAAGTCGGGGCGCCAGTATTGAGGCAGACAAGATTCAGATGGTTGAGAACATCCGCCAAGAGGGAGCCTCTCTGACAGGATGCAGGAGAGCCCCAAAGGGGATGATGGGCACTGAAGTCGCCAAACAATAAAAACGGCGGAGGAAGCTGAACAATCAGGTGCATCATGTCAGCCCGACTAACTGCGGATGACGATGGAGTGTAGACGGTACAAACAGAAAAAGTAAAGGCAGAAAGAGTAATACGGACAGCAATTGCTTGGAGTGGGGTGGTCGATGGGATGGTAATAGACATCGTCCCGAACGAGCAACATGACCCCACCATGAGCTGGAATACCGTCCACAGGGGTGAGGTCAGACCGCTCCGAGGTATAGTAGGTAAAAGCAATACGGTCTGTTGGGCGCAACTTGGTTTCCTGGAGACCAAGGACGAGCGGACAGTGCAGGTGGAGGAGCAGTTGTAATTCCTCCCGATTAGATCGAATACCTCTTATGTTCCAATGTAACAAAGCCATCGCTAGTCAGAAAAAAGGGGGAACAAAACGGGTGAAGAGCTGGTCACCTCGACGGCCATGGAGGGCCAGGTTTCGAGGGAACAACGCTACAACCGGCGGGAGGCGGATCCTGTTCCATCGAGTCGTTGCCAGCTGCGGCTGCTTTCCCGGGTTGCGTAGGAGGGGCAGCATCATTCGCCGACGAGAGGCCAGCTGAGCGCCTGGCAGCAGAGCGTCCCGGCGAAACTGAGGACGGCCGGGAGCAGCGACTCACAGATGGAGTGTCAGACGAAATGCGCCAGGGTGGAGAGGGGGATAAAGACTTCTTCTTGGAGGCCTTCTTGGAAGTCCGATGAGGCACGGGGATGGTGGGCTGGACCCGAAGAAAGTCCTCACGCGCGGGGTCTGTTTTGGAACGCCGGACCTCAGAAGCCGGGGTCCGGAACGTTTCCCCGATGGACGCCTGAGAAGAGGATCACTTCTCAGGCGGCGGAGGGGGAGGAGGAGGAAGGGTGGCACCTGGGGCAGAGGCGGCAGGGGCCGCGAGGGAGGAGGATTTGGAAGGGAGGGATTTGGGAGGTGGAGGCATAGACCCCGGATGGGTTGAGGAGGTGGAGGGGGGACAGGATAGGAGTGAGGATACTGTGGAAGGAGTGGACACGACTGAGGCAAACGAAGTTATCAACGTCACGGGATGGAGGCGGTCATACTTCTTCCTGGCCTCAGAATAAGAGAGACGATCCAAAGCTTTTAATTCTTGAATCTTCTTCTCCATCTGATATGAGGGGCAGTCTAAAGATCTAGGCGAGTGGATGCCAGGACAATTGACGCACCGAGGTGGTGGGGTGCATGTATGTTCCTCACGAAGAGGGCGTCCACAATCGCCACAAAGGGGCTCAGCCTCACACCGTGACGACATGTGCCCAAAGCGCAAACACCGAAAGCAGCGCATAGGAGGCGGGATGTAAGGTCGCACGTCGCACCAGTAGCACATCACCTTCACCTTCTCCGGGAGAACATCCCCCTCGAAGGCGAGGATAAAGGCCCCGGTGTCGATGCGACGGTCTTTGGGGCCGCGCTGGACTCGCCGGACGAAATGCACGCCTCGGCGCTCCAGGTTGGCCCTGAGCTCCTCATCAGATTGCAGCAGGAGGTCCCGATGAAAAATAACCCCCTGCGTCCTATTCAGTGCCAGATGCGGGACAATGGACACTGGGATGTCCCCTAGTCGGTCGCATGCCTGGAGCGCCGCCGACTGTGTGGCGGAGGTGGTCTTTATAAGAACGGACCCCGAACGCATTTTACTGAGAGCCTCGATTTCCCTGAAGATGTCCTCGATGTGCTGGACAAAGAACATGGGCTTGGTGGTGGCGAACGTCCCCCCATCGGTCCGAGAACAGACTAAATAACGGGGGAAGTACTTCGCCCCAAGCCGGCGGGCCTGTCCTTCCTCCCAGGGAGTGGCCAAGGGGGAAAGGGCAGGAGAACCAGAACCAGAGACAGTACCTTTCTCTTTAAAAGATTCGGCCGCAGATCGACCTGATACATGTTGACGTTTCATCTGCGAAACGTCCGCCCCGATACCACCCACTCCGACCAGGGGCTCTCCCCATGGGCGCCACCCAGCCTCAGCAAGGGCCACCTGGCAGGATGAGCGTTGCCGGGAGTCCTGATGCCCCAAGGAGACTGGCATCTACTCCTTGGCCGACGTGGGGAGGGTGCAGCTCAGGTATCGGCAGTACGATCCCTGTGTTGTCAGGGGGATACAACCTAGAGGGTACATGACGACCCCACCACAACGGGCTGGCTACCGTGCTGGATTTCGGGTGCCATGGAAAGTCCATCATGATCGTAGGTGCAGATGGGGAAGCACTATGGGCATAACTTGTGCAACCCATCAGGCGTTTAGGCCCAATTTGAGGAATAGTGGGTGTGGTTACAACGCCGTTACAATGCTGAGTGCCAAGGTCTTAGTGCACTGAGGACCAGTGTTACACCACGTAAGGTGTCCTTCCCCGAAAGGCTCGTACTTCTGTAGAATTTTGAAAAAAGGAGGTCAAATCCCAAGGGGGACCATCACATGGAAGGCCAAAACGGTTGAAACTCCTTTTAGTCGCCTCTTCCGACAGGCAGGAATACCTCGGGCCTATTCTTACCCCGGACCCGCAGGGGGATGTCCGAGTAAGTTCCATGTGCCACAGTGAAGTGTTTGGAGGCACCAGTATTCAAGAGAAAGAGGTTGAGATCTGCCAGTATGTTTTCCATGTCTTTGCCATGGCTTGCGATCATGGATCCATCCCATGGAAGGTTGTGGACATTGAAACCACCAAAGATTAAGAAAGTTGGGTGGAGTTGAGAAACCAATGCAGGCAATAAGTTCTGAGGCTGTCCATCATCAGGAGGGAGATAAACATTACAGGTGGTAAAATCCTGAAATGCCCTTACTCAAACATCACAAGTTATATCAACAAGTTATATCAACAAGTTATATCAACAAGTTATATCAAGAGGCACAAGTTCACTAAATCCAGAGTCTAGAACATGTGCGCTAACTCCACCCGACACCCTATAATAATTGGTGTGATTCTTAAAATATCCCCAGTAGCCACGAAGGGCACGAGTCCATGTTGCTGAAAACCAAGTTTTCTGAAGGGCAATGCAGAAGGCAGGAGAGGAGCTTAAGAGATGATGTAGCTCAGTTATTTGGTTGACAAAAGAATTCCACTGGAAAATCGTGCTGTCGGTGTGCTGTGGGGGTGGGAACGGGCCAAGGAGGCAGGTTATGTCCCATGGTAATCTGATGCCACTGGCTGAGAGGTATAGTAACAAGACACACAGGTTTTGAGACATGTTGTGCAGAGCCATCTGGGGCCTCACGGGCCAATGAGGTCGCTGCCACAGCCACAGAAGCAGGACATTTGGGATCTGGTGGGCCACTGGAATTTCCTTCATTTTGGAAGACTTACCTGAATTAGTTTCAGGGACTGAAGAAGAATATGAAGCCCCATGACCAGGAGCCTGTGGTTCTTTCAGCCACTGGCTGGTATCCAATTGCAGACTGGCAAAAATCTTGAAGAGGAGTGTCCCAAGGATCCCTTCCTGGGGTGAAGAGCTGCATGTGGATGATGCATCTCCAGCTGGGAGATGGGCAGTGTGTCTGGTGGGTGGCAAGCCATAGCTCCCAAAGTGAGTGTAGGTGAAGCAGCAGAAGGAGAGCCCTCAGCCACCAGTGGGGCATGCACAGTTGAGCAGCCCTTAGTGCCCACTGTAGGATAGATAAGGGAGGAGAGTACTATCAGTAAAGAGGATGATGTCATCATTGTTGTAGAGCACAACATTGTCACGCATGGAGAATGTTGATGCTCATACTCTTTCTTAGCCTCTTGCTGTATCAGCCTGTCCAGAGTCTTACATTCTTGTATATTTCTCTCTCTCTGAAAGACAGTGCAGTCTGGTAAGCATGGAGAGTTGTGCTCTCCACAGCTGACACAGAGGAGGCAAGAGCACAAGGAATGTTCACATGCAGCGGTTGTCCACAATCCCTGCAGACTGGGCTGGCAAGCAATGCAAAGGCATGTGCTCGAATTTCATACATTTGAAGTACCATGTGTGTGTGTGTGGGAGGGGGGGGGGGGGGGGGGGAGATAACATTTGAATCGCCCTCAAAGGCCAAGATGAAGGCCCCAATAACAAACCTATTGTCCTTTGGGTCCCTATGGACACAACGAAGTGTATACCCCAGCACTCCAAGTTGGCACATAGCTCATCATCAGATTGCAAGAGGAAGTGACAATGGAAAATGATGCATTTAACAATGTTGAGACTATTATGGGGAGTGATATTCACCAGAATGTTACTCAGCTTGTTACAAGGAAGCAATGTCCATGGGGATGATGTTTTAATGAAAATTGACCCACTCTTCATTATGGAGATGGCTGCAACTTCACCAAACTTGTCTTCCACAAAGAATAAGGCTGTGTGGCCAAAAAGAATCCCCATTTGTCCTTATACAAACTAGTATTGGGAGAGTGTTGCTCTGCTTGTTGCTTGGCCTGATGTTCCTCTCACTACACAGCCATGGAAAAAAACATTTTGGGTTCATATCTCACTGCGTTACACGAGTACTTTCCTTCAGAAGAGACTATTGGGGCCATGTGACCAGCAGCAGGAGAAAGTTTCATTTGCTTTATACTCAAGTCATCCACCACGGTGCCACCCATTCCAAATGCGGGCTCTCCCCATGGGTGCCACCCAGCCTCAGCAATGGCTACCTGGCGAGTAATCCAATGCTTGGAGTTGCTGAGCCCCTGTCACAATTGGCACGTGCCCCTTGACACACATAGGGAGGTATCAGCCCACGCATGAACAGTGCAATTATGCATTGTCAGTGGCATGCTGCCACGCAGGCACTTGAGGACCACCGCCCTCCCCCTTCCCCCTTCCCCACAATAGGATGGCTACCGTGCTCACTTGCCTCAAGATGCTGGGTTTTGGACCTAATATCTTATGGGAAAGAAAGGGTACCAAGGTGGAAAGGTCCGCAGCTCGTGGTCTTGCGGTTGCGTTCTCGCTTCCCGAGCACGGGGTCCTGGGTTTGATTCCTGGCGGGGGTCAGGGATTTTCACTTGCCTCGAGATGACTGGGTGTTTGTGTTGTCCTCATCATTTCATCATCATTCATGAAAGTGGCAAGATCGAAGTGAGCAAAGGTTGGGAATTTGTACAGATGCTGAGAACTGTGCAGTTGAGTGCCCCACAAACCAAAACATCATCATCAAGGTGGAAAGGCACAAAGGTGGAAGAGACACCACACTGGGTGACACTTGCAGCATATCAGTGTGGTGGTGGAGCTACTAATATCTCCTTGGCACAGACGGAAAATGAAATGCTCGCTTCTGGCTCATCAGTGCACCCAACTCTGTGCTTTAAAAGCATCGTTTTTGCTGCATCCCATTCCTAATAACTGTCCCATTTGGGATTACACCTACTTCCTGACTTTTCACATAGTAGATAGATGTTTAAAGAACATGCTGTTTAAATTCTGATTCCCATTTCTACTTCTAGGTAGAATTTTGAGTAGTCATTGTCTTTTGAACTGGGCTTTCTGTCATCACTGGACACTTTAATAATACATTAATTTCCTTCCAATTGTGTATATCTTCATTATTTTATAGCGAGAATATGCTCCTGCAGAACATAACTTAAGTCTAAAGAGTAGATAATCTGTGCCAACGGCCTTGCCACAATGGTAACACCCGTTCCTATCAGATCACCGAAGATCCTATCATCACTGCTGGGCTTGGTTAGCTCTTGGATGGGTGACCGTCCAGTATGTGGAGGGCTGTTGGCAAGCGGCCTGCACTCAGCCCTTGTGAGGCAAATTGAGGAGCTACATGGTCAAGAAGCAGTGGCTCTGGTTACAAAAGCTGACAACAACTGGGAGAGCAGTGTGCTGACCACATGCCCCTCCACACCCACACATCCAGTGATGCCTATTGGCAGAGGATGACATGGCAGTTGGTCATTGCCAATGGGGCCTTCCAAGGCCTGTTTGGATGTTTCTTTTTTAGATAATCTGTTACACTTTACAACATCATCAAAAATCCACAATACACGGAAATAGTTCGAAAATATTGACTATAACACTACAGAAACTTCTATAAAATGTTTTATGCTAAAGACATCTACTATTACAATTTCACTTCTGTAGCTTCAAATTTCAGTGGATGTAAAATGTTGGTAAACCAATTATAACTAGCAAAATATTTAACATAACTCAACAGAAACTTCTACGGAACATTTTTATACTAAAAATCTATGTGCTGTTAAAATTTCAACTTTGCATCTTCACATTTCAGTGGATGTAAAACTTGTTTAAAACATCAGCTCTTGTGAAAACTATTTAACTGAGGAGCTTCAGACTCAAGATTAATTACATTTGCCCATTTCTGAACCATCTTAATAACAAGCTAAATGATTCCAAATTGTCAAAATTTTTGCTAGGCTGTTGCACAACATGCTCAGAGAATAGGTTGCGTGCTTGGCTTAGCAACGAAGAAAGGGGGAAGGGTGGGTGTAGTCCTGCTCTTACCCAATGTTAACTTGAATCTGCAAACAGCTATCCAACACACTTGCTTCCCCAAAAAGAAACGAGTGAATTTCGCAGACTGTCAATACAGTATGGGACTTTGTGAGAGTGCACAGATCAGTGTTGACTGACACAGAGTGTTGACTACATAGAAAGTGAACATAAGTGTGAAAATTATGGCACTATAAATGGTGAATGTAACTCTGAACAGATGCAGGCAGATTATATGCTGTGTGATGGAGTCCAGAGGGAAGAATAACAGGCAAAGTGTAAATAGTGGTATGGGAAAAGGGCATCACAGGAGCAGGGGAAGTATGGGGGGGGGGGGGGAGGCTGGACTTCAGAAGACCAAATTCTCCTAAGGGGGTGGGGGGAAGATGAAGGGGGGGGGGGGGATTTAGCTGCATGAACTTCAGACAGGCCTTCACAACCAGTCAAGGGGAATGTGGACCCGCAACCAATGTAACTCTGCAGGAGGGAACAGCAATAGTGACAGCGCAGCATGTTTTAACATGGCATTCTGCCATTAGTGGTTGACTGGGCTGCTACAAGGTGTAGCACAACACAGCATTTCAACAGCTGACTTGGTGGTGGCAGCGTGCCTCCTGCCATTAAATATCCAGATGGAGTGAGTAAAAGGGTACAGCTATGGTGCAGTCTCACTGCTGGCCGGGTGCCTCGTTACAGTTATGCAGCAGCCTCACTCCTGGCACAGCCTCTCACTTTCCTGCCAGGAGCTTTTACCTTGCTACAGTCACCTCACCAGTTGAGCAGATTACTTGCAGTGCATGAAACGAAAACTATGTTCTAGTCACTGTGATTTGTTTGTGCAAAAAATATGCCTATTGACAATGAGAAAGAGGAAGAGATGTGACTGCACCCTTAGAATGTAAATCATTCACAATGCAGTTCTAACAGCAGATCAAAAATTGTCCAGAGCACTTTTTCAGACATCTACAACTATTGTAATAAATTTGCCAGTTTACTTTAAATATTATTGAACCAGAATAGGTTGAGAAATGAAGATCTGACTCAAAATTATTAGTGCAATTTCTGATGAAGAGCTTCTTAGGTGATATTTGGTCAGTTTTTATCCAAATCTACTTCATACATTACACTACATCTGACAATTTTAGATTTTTGTGCTGATATTGTGATGGTAAATGATAAACTAGGTAAAACAGATGAACCATTTCCTAAAACTATTACACTTAATATTATCTGTCATAGAGCGGTTATGATGATCTGTAGGCCTCTGGTCCCAAATACTTTGTGTCCAGAAATGGATGAAATAAGTGCCTTTTTACAATTGTGATATATAGTTCTCACATTATTGTCCACGTACAGTAGTTTCATTGGTAGGATACAGGGAAATTACCCAGGAAATTACCCACAAATCTCTTGATAGACTACTTACAAAATTTCATGTACTGGTATTAAGTGAGGAATCTAAGAATATATTACGCTTCCCTACAGTTCTTGCAGTGATCACGAAGATAACACTGATTAATTACAGCTTTCCAGCAGCATTTACCAAGTCATTTTCCCTCACTCCGTACCTTAATATATAGTACAATTGGAAGTACACTCTGCAATTTCCTTCACAGTAATAATGGCTCAAGTTTCAGAACTGATGGCAGTGGTGACCTTGAAACAACCAACAATGTCTCAGGTTTTAGGACTGATGGCAGTGGTTGCAGCATAACACACAAATCAGCTCGATAACATCGCCTGGTGAGGATCATAATGAGCAGGGAGTGGGGGGGGGGGGGGGGGGGGTGAAGGGGGGGTGGAAGCAGGAACAATGCAGGTTGAGGTGGAAATAAACACACACTACAAGATCCCAACACGGATGATATCAGCATTCCTTCAGCACGTCCATTTGACTAGCACAGCCTATGCGCCAGTCAGTGGTTGAACATATGGCAAAGTTACTTCAACATCATTGAGCAGTACTGCCATTGTCCGACACTCCAGCCTGTCTCCAAGGATCTGGGGTTCAACATGGAACCTGTCCACTTCCCACCAATGTCACACAGCACTGGTGTATCTCAGTTGCCCAGCTTGGCCTTGTAGCACCAAGCTAACAAGACGAATAAAATTATGAACAGCCGACCAGTTACAATGGATAAAGAAATTCTTTAGCTAGGTTTCGACAAATATAGATTTGTCTTCTTCAGAAGGTAACAATTTTACATTAGTAAGGACTAATGTACCATGGCCATTTTTACAATTGTCGGCATAGATCCATGTGTCAAAAATAAAATATAACCCTAGAATTAGTGTTTGTCATGTTAATATAAAATAGCTCATGTATCTTGCAGAGCTGAGTCAGTTGTGAGCTCTGCAATATCCATGAGCTATTTTATATTAACGTGACAAATTTATATTTGTCGAAACCTAGGTAAAGAATTTCTTTATCCATTGCAACTGGTCGGCTGTTTATAATTTTATTACGTGAAACCGCTGCTGTTCTGCAGCTACGTTTAAAATACTAACAAGACGACTTGTGTCAGTAATGTCTTTGCTGCCACCAGCCACCACTGTCTCAGTGTACTGCTAGGGATGTCACAGGGTGTGTGCTACTCACAAACAGTTCCTGGGCTACTGTAAAAAGAATGTTCCTTTTAACTAGGTATCATAGACACTGCTGTACTGGACAAACTGTACCACATTTTCCCCACATATGTAACTATGCAGCCAGAATCATTCAGCTGATGATATAGGAATCACAAGTGGCTATGTCACAACACTAATAAGACTAACTAGGCATTGCAGTCTGACAGCCCATGTGACTGTCAATGCGACCTTTGTTTGTGATTATGTCCCCACAAAAAGACATGTTACACACTTAAGATGCTCCTAAACCCACACAATTCTGCTGGGAACTGTTTTGACAGTTTCCCAGAAGAGATCTGGAAACAATAACGCTGTTAAGTACTACTAGTTCAAACAAACACATTGGTGTGCATTGTTTTATCTAAAAAAATACAGAGATATATCATTTGGATCTTGTGGCTATTTTTCATTGACAACTTCCTCCTTTCTCCATATTGCCCTATTCCCCTGCAGTTGCAAGTCAGTAATTTATGTGACCCTAGATTAACCATCATGCTCTTAGATGAAGATATATATACTAGTACCATGAAAATTATTTATTATTATACAACTTACCAGTTATAATGGCAAATTTTGCATGAAGCAGATCAACAACATCTCGGACTGCCAGTTCATTTGTCTCCATTACATCATCTGCAAAAATGTTGCTAAAGTTAACAAAATTACTGGGAATCTCAATGTAAAAAATAATTAATAAATCAAACAATTATGAATACAGGTTAGCACAATGATGGGAAAAAAGGTCAACACCAAAAAGTAATTACTCTAGAGTAATAACATTTTGGGACTACATTTGTCTAGATAACATATTTAAGTGATTAACATTGCAACATCACATTTATTGTAAGATAAACCATGGCAAATGTGAAATGCTGGTACATTAATAACCGGTGGGCCCTCCAGAACGTTGAATGCAAGCATGCAAACATGCATGCATTGTGTTGTATAGGTGGCGAATGTCAGTTTGTGAGATAGAGTTCCATGTTTGTTGCATTTGGTCAGTCAATACAGGGAGGATTCATGCTGACTGCCGATGACACAGGAGTTGTTGTTCGATGATGTATTGTATGTGCTTGATTGGAGACAGATCTGGTGATCGAGCAGGCCAAGCCAACATGTTGACACTCTGCAGAGCACGTTGGGTTATAAAAGCGATATGTGGGCAAGCATTATGCGGTTGGAAAATACCCCCTGGATTGCTGTTCATGAATAGCAGCACAACAGGTTGAATCACCAGACTGGCATACAAATTTGCAGACAGAATGCATGGTATAACCATGAGAAAGCTCCTGCTGTCATACAAAATCACACCCCAGACCACAACTCCAGTGGTAGATCCAGTGTGTCTAGCACACAGACAGGTTGGCTACAGGCTCTTAACTGGCTTCCTCCTAACCAGCACATAGCCATCACTGGCACTGAGGCAGAACCAGCTTTCATCAGAAAACACAAAATTCTTCCACCAAGCCGTCGAATCAGCTCTCGCTTGACTACACTGAGGTCGTAAATGGCAGTGGTCTGGGGTCAGTGGATTGCACACTACAGGGTGTCTGATTCGGAGCTGTCCTTGAAGTAACCAATTTGTAATAGTTTGTTGCATCCACTGTGATGCCAGCTGTTACTCAATTTGCTGCTGCAAATGCAGTACAATGTGCCAGAGCCATACACAAATAGAATGGCCTTCCCTTTCGGTAATGTCATGAGGCCATCCGGAGTCCGGTCTTGTGAGTGTACATTCTCAAGACCACCACTGCCAGCAATCATTTACAGTGGCTACATTCCTGCCAAGTCTTTCTGCAGTATCACAGAAGGGACACCTAGCTTCTTGCAGCCCTACTAACTGACCTCATTCAAACTCAGTGAGGTGTTAATAATGGCATCTTTGTCACCTTAAAGGGATTCTTGACCAACATCAACTCCTCATGATCGTTACCTGGTTTGCATCCTCTTAGTGGTATTATTAGGACCACTCTTATGCGACTTGCACAAAAGCTGAATAGACTTCATCTTTCAGATTTAGAAACACACCTACCAACTTTTATTTATTTCACACAACTACTTTTTGGGGGTTGTAATTTGTATCCCTTAGTGTATTACAAGACTTCATTATCTGGGGAAATACTAAAGAGGAAACTTGAAAATCAAATATATCATTTGTATGTCCCTTTTTCAGTGACTTTTTCCTATAATTGTTATGGAAAGAGATAGTTCATCACAATCTGTACTATACAGAAAAGATTACAAACACACAAAAATCGTCCTTGATATCAATAAGAAAAACAACCACATTCATAACATTCCTTACTGTTATGACAAGGACAGAAAATCAACAAGTTGTTTTGATGATTTTTATTTGTTTTGGAATACACCTTCATAAACTCTGAATGGGAGTACAAAATGGTGTAAAGATGTCGGCAATCCACTACATCACCTGCAAGATACCATAGACAATATCATCTATTGGATGAAGTTGAACTGCTGCTAATAGCAAAACTTGATAAAACAGATGGAATGAAAATAGGATTGGTCAAAATATACACAAACCTAGGAGACTCAGTAGAGGTAATAAAATACGTGAATAAACATGGTGAGTAAACTTGAGATGGCCTGCATATTGAAAGTTAAACACTACCTTAACATTAAATATAGCCCTACATTTAAAAACAATGTCTTATAAGCGATGTGTGCTACCACTCCAATTTTACTGGACTGACAACCTTTTAAGAAATAACAAAACAATTTCAAAAATTAAAAAGTGTAGCACCAAAAGTATGAGAGATTAATGCTTGATGAACTATAAGAGATAAGAGTAATAAACTGAGGCCACAGAGGAATGGATGTATGTGGCATTGTCATGTTATGTTCAAATGACAACAGGTCCTACGCATTTCAATGCTGAAAGACAGGCGATGGCCAAAGATACACCCACAATAATATCTGGAAGTTAAAGGAGCCACAAAAACCATAAACAATACAGAATAAAATGTCACCATATTCTGTTATGTGAGAAAAGAAATGCAATCCAAATTCAAGGTAACAATGTAGTTACACCAGAAATTTATAGGAAGGTGTCACTCATCACAGATCAAACAACCACAGCCTATATCAAGTAATCTATCTTAAATCACTGAAATAGTGTTTGTTTTCGTTCATTTATTGTGTGTCATACATTCCACAATCAAGGAGAATTTTCAGGGTTGTGGCTTAAGATAACCAATAACAGAAGAGAGGCAAGTGCCTCAAACTTGCTTTTTACCGTTGCACTAACAATGAAATATTACTATACTATTTATTAATAAGATTTGTGCTTTCATTAGGTAAATGTAACCTGATAAGTGAACAAGAAACTGTTAATTTTAACAAAAGCTGTTGTTTCCTCAGTTATATTAAACAGCTGCTGTTTATCTTTTATTGTTAGCTTAAAAGTTTCTTGATTATATCATTATTTTTCAAAGAGAGCTGTTCACAAACACTACTAATTGTCAGCAACTTTACCACTTACACTTATTCTTGTCCTGTAGTTAATAGAAATTTTCAATCCCTGATGCTAGATAATTAAATAATTTATAGGAGATGTGGCTAATGAAGTATTGAAAGGGATTCCAAATTTCTTGTTTTATGTCGGATGGGAACTTCTTGAATATTTTTACACCTGAGTAAATAATTTCAGTCTGAACCCTACACAAGGAGTGAAGCATACATGAAAATAATTTTGGTATCTTGTATTGTGATTGTTTAATTCACAGATCAGCTAAAACTGATTTTTATTATCAGCAACAAGAGTCAAACAGAATACACCTGTTCTAGTTTTTACTAGCATCTAGATCACAGTCAAAACCAATGCTCGAATCAAACAAGTTTGAAGATGGAAATTGCCAGTCGCGATTTCAAAGGAACTATCACAGCATTCACCTTCATTGATTTATAATGGAATGTGCACTGATGCAGAATCTTTCTGTATGAGTATGCATGTGGCAATGTGTGTTATTTAATATGTTCCACAATGCCATGCATAAAAATGGTATTCTTCTGGCGCTCATACCTCAGGTTCTACGGGTGACGAAAAGAAAGTGTCAGGTGTTTTGGATAGCCCTTGGGCCAGGCACCATAAGAATACACAACAAAAGGAACATCCCAGTGTCACTATCTTACAGTACAAGCCATGAATATTACACACTTCCTCCTGCTTAGGCAAATGGAGCAAATTAGTTGGTTCTTTTTGTATTTGATGTGGTTTATGGTGGGCCCTATGGGGCTTATGGGACTGCTATTAGTTCAAGGACAGTTCCTTAGAACCTGCCCCCCCCCCCCCCCCAAAACTAAGACGAGGTTTCCGAGATGGCTACGCAGAGTTAATGATGAAATTTTTACCATATACTCCTGATCTCAAAATACCTACAAAAGTTTGTTGATATCTTTATAAGTTAGCCTAACTGTACACGTAAAATCCAGTGTGAGGTGAAAACAGTTTATAAAGTGAAGTAGCACAGGCTGCAAAGTGATATCATCAGTAGGGTTCTGAGAACTCTAAGGTCTCTTACTGAAGCACATGCAAAACATTTGTGCACAAAGAGTTCAGTCTGAGGTGCAAAGTTTTGCATTATTTCAATTTCACACAAGTAAACTATCAAAATTTTGCTGGTCCATAAAGTTATTTTCATAGAATGGCATTTACTGCAGTGGTAGGGAAAAGAAAGGGACCAGAAGAAAAGTGCTCCTATTGGAGCAAAAAAAAAAAAGGGGGGGCAGAACATGCTGCTGTTAAAAAGACTGAAAAGTGTGGTACAAACAGTCCATTCTACCTACCTCAGCACCTATAAAATTTTTCCCAATAAGTTTGGCGTTTGAACATATTTGCCCTTTTTTATGCTCAGAAAGAAGGAGAGAGTAGCAGAGGGATAGAAATGGAAAAGTAATAAACAGTGGAAGATAGGAGACAGTGGTTGTGGTTTAGGCAGAGTGAAGGAAACAATGGCAGTGTGAGACAGAGGGAGGGCACAGTGGTAGTGGAACATAGTTGACAAAACAGTGCCAGGAAAAGTGAAGGACCCAGTGTCAGTGAGAGAGGAATACATTGAGAAATAGGAAGTGGGGTGAAAGACAGAGATAATGAGAGACAGAGTCTATGACAACGAGGAAGAGAGAGAGACAGAGAGAGAGAGAGAGAGAGAGAGAGAGAAGAAACAGTAATAGTAGTAGTAGGGCAGAACGAAAGGGACTGTGACTGAGAGACAGGAGACAGTGACAGGGAGATAACGACAATGAGTTGGGCCGAATTAATGAATGAGAATGGGCACGTGGGAATGGATGGGTACGAGCAATGTACAGCAATTGACTATTGGGTGTGAGCGAGTTACGGTTATGGGAGCTTGTGGGAGTGTGAGATGACTTGTATGTTAAAAAGAGCACGAATATGTTCGTATCCCCAGAATTTTTAAGGTTGTTGAGGAAGGTAGAATGAGGCAGCTGGTACCCCACTTTTAAGAGTCTTTTAAACAGGAGCATATTTGCCTTTTTTGTGCTCTGATAGAAGTATTTTTCTGCTGGTATTTGTTATAAGAAAGATGTGTTTGGAGCAATATGTGTCAACGACACAGATGATCATTTCTTGCCCTGAGGAGTGGTGCTGTACCGTACGCTGAAGGTCCACAACTGCAATGATCATTAGTGGTCATGCAATTAACATTTAAGTATAATATTTGCATGAACAACTAAAACCTATACAAAATATTTTCTTTTTTCTGTTCACAGTTACAGTCTCTTAACTGTTAGCTAATGTTCTCTTACTGTCATGTCAGAATTAGATGAGGAATTAAAAAAAAATAAAATAAAAAATAAAAAAAAAAATACTTGGTTTGAGTAGGACTCTTGCACTGCGGGTTCCACACAAACTTAATTATGTTAATAGACAGTCCACCCATTCTGTGAATCCTGAATCTCAACCACTTTTGCCTGTTTTCAATGTTGATACTAGCAAGATAACAGTTCCAGAGATCCCAAAATTTTCGAGAATGTTTTAATTTTAATTACATAAATGTGACAAAGTCATACAGGAAGCACGTGACCATTATTATAACAATCAGTAGTTCTCCAGTAACGCTGAATGTGTCGTAATGTTAAAATACGAACTTCAAGCAAGGAATTACTTTATTGCTCATATGATGCCTTTCAAACTTTATCCATCATCAGATATCCAGGACGGATTACTACACAGAGATACGGCATTTCAAGTTGTGTATGTGAAACAAACATTCGCAGTATTAAAATACAGGGTGAGTCAGGAGGAAAGGTACATACTTTGAAGGGTGATAGTATTAGTGATTCTGAACAAAAAACTTCATATGGACGTATGCTCTATTCCAAGTGGTTTCTGAGATTAATTAATATCACTTTTGTATGTTTTTCTTGAATAACTCTAAAACCATATCCTCCAGCAAAAACGTGTCACAGTAAAAAATTAAACTATATTAAGTTTCCTACAAATAGTCCTATTCATTTTTTTGTCTAGAACTAATGGTTTGTGCAAAGATAGCACGAGAATGCTAAAAAACTCGCGCAACGCACTTGCTTTGTATATTACGTAGTTTTTGTAGGCCATTTTGAGATAGCATATTGAGGTAGCAAGTTGAGACGAACAGTTTCATAAGGGACATTTGTGGTCTATCAAGTTGGGGAACTACATCAAATTGGCCTACAAAAACTACGTAAGCTACAGTGCATGCATGTTGAGAGAGTTTTTCAACTTCTCGCGCTGTCTTCGTACAAACCATTAGTTCCAGAGAAAAGAATAAATAGGACATTTTATGTAAGAAATTTTATATACTTTAATTTTGTACTGAGACACGTTTTCACTGGAGGGTGCAGTTTTCAAGTTATTCAAGAAAAATGTAAAAAAGTTGTATTAAATGTGTTCTATCTTGGAAACCACTCGGAACAGGGCATACACCCATATGAAGTTTTTTGTTCAGAATCACTAATACTATCACCCCTCAAAGCAAGTACCTTTCCTCCTGACTCAAACTGTATGTGATCCAAATGGCCATACCACTTTGATGCATTGTCTTAGAAGCTTAAATTTATTACACTGCCACAGGCCTCTTGTATGAGAATCAGCCTTATGGAATTCACAAACTCTACAATGAAAATAGTGTTCTTTCATGAAGGACTGAATTAGGAGGGGTAGCTATTCATGAATTCTACATTCATGTTGTTGGATAATGTTGTGCTTCCAGATACTGTGACATTCATTTCAACTTCATACATCTGCCCATTCCTGAGAAGAAGGGGTCTTAAGTGATGGACGAACAGTGTGTCACATATGAAACGACGAAAAACTTTGTGTGTGCTGTAATTACAAATTTCCAGTTTTCAAATTGTTTCCTTTGGCTGCACTGTGATACCTTCCTTTTTGCCAAATTTCATGATTCCAGACCAACAGAAAGTATCCCACAGAATTTGATGAGCAAGTTTGTGGGTAATAAAAATGCGAAATAAATGGCCGTCTCTTTTGACTGCACTAACTTAGAAACTTCAATTTTTTACACCTCCAAGGGGCATAAATTTCAACTTGATAAGCAACCCATTCCTGAGAAAAAGGGTTTTCAAACTGTCAGATGGACAGAAGATGGATAACAATGTGATCCTATACAGGTTCCATTTTTATTTATTTAGGCCCACAACCCCAAAAATTGGTAAATCATCCACACACAAAGAATCTTTTGGCATCACTGTAGATATAAATCTATCCACTAAAATGGAAATAAGATACATACCACAATTTCTTTGAAAATTTAGTTCTCTTGTATGAGAATCAGCCTTATGGAATTCACAAACTCTACAATGAAAATAGTGTTCTTTCATGAAGGACTGAATTAGGAGGGGTAGCTATTCATGAATTCTACATTCATGTTGTTGGATAATGTTGTGCTTCCAGATACTGTCACAGACAAGTTAATGAAGAGTGACATAAGGTGGAGTTTGCATGGGAGGGCCATCTCCAATGGAGTGACGTTACTAAGGGTTTAAGGAGCCATTCCGAATAATCCATAAGAGCAATGTCATGACAGATGCTAGGGAGTGTGTGCTGTTCTCCTCTACTTGTAGAAAGGATAATACAACTACTTTCTGACTGAGCCAGGATAGTGGTCACCATCCAAATTATGCTGAAAGCAACAAGGAAGACTTCCTTTGAATGAAGTCTGAGGAGTTAGTGCGTACTGTAGTAAATCTGTTCTGATCCAGCTGAAACATCGTGACTGCTGGTAGGGCTGATTTCACTTTCCTCATTGTACACCTCTATTATTACAGGTACAATAAAAATGTTCATGTCTACAGGTTCACAATTTGAATAGAATACAGAAGTATGGCTGACTGAGCTAGTAATTTCAAACATGTGTTCCTCCACTGCTTGAGCTACATTCTCTGAAATGCAAAATATGGTAGCATTCTTCACTAGTGTTGCACGTACATACTTTCTCTCTTCCTGAAACTCCTGTTATACATTTTCATACTTTGACTAACATTTCGTGATTGTCTATTCGGCACTAACATGTACCACAGCATTTTCTTTCCTTCCTTGATTAACTTTTTTTACTTTAGCCCTTACTAACTGAAATGCTGTTAGATTTTCTGCAAATAGATTGATTCTGAATCTTCAGGTCACCAACCATATGTCCCACAATGCAGTCTGACAACCCACCAGAAAACAGGTTGCCTCCTAAAATAACAACCACATTTTGGATGCACTGGCTCTGAGGACAACCTCTATCATATGATCTACCTCCTGGATGATGATATGTCACCACCAGTTGGCTATATCATAACCAGTTAGCCTTACTGATTACCCATTTCTGCTTTTTTCACGACAAGGATTAAGGGGAGTTGGAATGCCGGAAAATGGAAAAAATTCACATTTTCAGTTTTTAACCTTATAACTTAATTTGAAATTTTCTGCTTAAAATGGTGCAAAATTTGTTAAGAAATTCCAATTGGAAGTATTTTTATTTAATTTTTCAAAATTACATGTGCGCCCAGCAAAGTTACCCATCTTGTGATTTGTACACATTTAAATCTTCGCATTTCCGAAAACATTACATATAGAAGGCTGTGGATTTCACTCTTCAGTTGTAGAATCTTTGATCCTTCCATAGGTACCATTGTTTTTACGACTAGCTGTGTTTATTGTTCAGTTTTTGATCTGTGAGTGTTTGTTTTGAGCCTCGAGTTTAGTTTGTCGCTCATTTGGAGTTTGTTATCTGTCTTGTTTTGACTTTCAGTGGTGAGTGCGTAGTTTCTACGATGCCTAGGAGTGCATCATTATTTAAAAAGCGAAAGTTTCGCGGTAATAGATTTACAAATAACGTTTGTTCAAGTGATTCTGCTTCAGCACCTGTTGATGCTGGTGAAAGTTCTGACGTTTGTACAGCTGAGATGTGTGAAGGAGACACGCCCACCAGTGCATCAAAAAAGAAGTTATCAAACTGTGCAAGTGAAATTACAGATGAAGCTTCTAATGAACAATATGTTTTAGTCGACTTTCCTGTTTTTACTGAGTTTATGAAGAAATGTTTGTGTTGTAATCTTTGTGGAGGTTCTTTTGATATGAACATAACAAAATCTATAGGACTTTCCTGCAAAATTGCTATAGTTTGTGCCAGTTGTGAAAATGAGACCTGTTTTTGGAGCTCTAAAACATGCAGTAGCAATTTGTTTGAGAGTAATATCAGGCTAATGTATGCAATGAGAGCAATTGGTAAAGGACATACTGCTGCTCAAACATTTTGTGCCATAATGAATCTTCCACCTCCACCTGCTAAAATTGACAATTACACTGAAGTGATAGGAGATGCTGTTCAGTCTGTAGCAGATTTATCAATGAAAGCTGCTGCCAGTGAAGCAAAATATATAAATGAAGGAAACCCAGATATCCCTGTTGCTTTTGATGGAACCTGGCAGAAAAGGGGTCACACATCCAAAAATGCTGTTGCTACTGTTACTAGTGTGGACAGCGGTAAAGTTTTGGACTATGAAGTGCTCACTAAACATTGTTACCATTGTGCATCTGGTAAGATAGAAGCAGCTCACATATGTAGCAAGAATTATGAAGGTACGAGTGGAGGCATGGAGGCTGCCGCTGCTGTGAAAATGTTTAGCAGATCAGAAAAAGAACGGGGAGTATTTTACACAAAATTCCTTGGAGATGGGGACTCCAAGGCATACAAAAGTGTTACAGAATCCATGCCATATGTCAATAAGACAATAACTAAACTAGAATGTGTCGGTCATGTTCAGAAACGAATGGGCACTCGTCTAAGGAAACTGAAACAGAATCTGAAGGACAAAATTTTGTCAGATGGTAAAACCATTAGAGGTCGCCTGTCAGATAAAATTATAAATGAATTACAACAATACTATGGTATGGCAATAAGAAATAATGCAAATAATTTGCAGGAAATGAGACAAGCTGTATGGGCCACATATTTACATCGATCATCAACTGATGATAATCCTCAACATTTTGCTTGTCCAGATGGTCCTCAGTCATGGTGCAATTATAGAAAATCTCAAGCTACTGGGGATCCTTATCACCATAAAAATTATATTCCATTGGCTGTTATGGAAGTAATTAAACCAATATATAGAGACTTGGGGCATCCTGATCTTCTGCGAAAATGTCTTCATGGTTGTACCCAGAATCAAAACGAGTCGTTCAACAACCTCATTTGGACTCGTGTACCTAAGAATGTATTTGTTGGGATAAAAACATTGAAATGGGGAGTCAGTGATGCTGTTATTTCATTCAATGATGGTCATATGGGTAGGCTAAAGGTCATGGCAAGGCTCGGCATTGCTCCTGGTATCAACACCATCAGAGGTCTTCAGCTTCTGGACAGCGTGCGAGTAAGGAAGGCTCAGTATGCAGCTGAATTTAATACAAAAAAAGCAAGGGCAGCAAGGAGAAGAAAGCTTCTAGGTGAAGAAGAAGAACTAGAAGATGACCCTGATTACTCTGCTGGACACTTTTGATAATAGAATAAAAGGTATTTGTGAATTTTCATAATAAATTACTTTAATCGCATTTTCTGGCATTTGACATTTTTAGTGTTACATGTACCTTTATCTCATAAACCACTCAACCAACAACATTCAAATTTTCAGAAATGCTGCAAAACAGTTCAAAGAGGCCACTGAACTAGAATCATGACAAGAACTGGCTTATTCTCTGAACTAGGGAAGTTTATGTTATACTTTTTCCAATAAAAAATGGCTTAATGGTAAAAAATTCATAAATACTATACCAACAAAAAGAAAACATTGGTTCTAGTTCAGTGGGCTCACAATATATGCTGAAAACCTCTGCCAGAATTTCAAAGTTCTGAAGATAATAGTTCCAAAGAAAAAGGTACACAAAGTTAGCAAATTTAACATTGGCGAGATAGGGCATTCCAACTCCCCTTAAGACAGAGAAGACATCATGGAATGTAAGTCATCTATCTTACCCCATAAAGCAGTATCTGCAAGGACTGGAAGAGATCTACGGGAGAAAATGAGCCTGTTTCAGTATTAAAAATGTCATTTTAATTATTTTTGGAAGTCGCACGTCTTCAAGTAAAAGCAAAATGACAATACTTGTTGCCACTGGTAGTTGTTGGAGGAGCCCCAGGACACACTTCGAGCTCTGGCTTCTTCAGGAGAAAGAGATGTCAGGAAGATTTCTTTGGAGTATTATCTCTCTCATAAATTTATGATGGCTTCACAATTCTTAAGCAAGCAGGATTACTATCAACTGTAATTCTGATGAAGGGCTGTAAAAATGCCACTGGCCCAGCAAAAAGGAATTTGAAGCACTACTTTGCATTAAGTTAAGCAAATAAAACTGTGTTCTATCTTGTATAACCTGTATTCTATTTATTATCTGTGCAATTAGCCAATTTTAACTGTGGGTCATCTTCAAGTACACATTTTGAGCTATATGCTCAAATGAAGAATGAATCTTCAAATATGTGCTTGAATATGACCCATGGCTGAAATTGGTTAACTGCAAAAAGATAATAAGCAGATTACAGTCTACTTGGACCATGTTTTCATTCTCTAAACACACTGAGGCTGTGGACCCCCCATAAAAATAAAATGAGAAAATTGTATCCGGACTGTGGCAATAGGTGTGAGCAATTCCACTCTCCTCATCATGATGCCACTCGTTTTGACTACAATAAAATAGGACATTTATCTGTTGTGTACCTTGGGTAGTGTACAGCAGCACACTATGATAATGACCCACTTCACTTCATTCCACCTGTGTCCACAGCAGTCAATGGAATTGCAAAAAAGCTGTTGCCTACCCCAAGCCTCAATTACTGTGCTGTGTAGGTCCTAGTACACATAGGGGTTGTAGTGTCACTTATGAACATGGGCATAACTCAACTTGTGCATCCAGTAGATGATGTCAGTGCAGGGTCAAGACATATAACCAAGTTTTCTTGATGTCGATTCTGCTGCAGTGGACACATTCATTCTATGGGTTTCATATTTGCTACATAGTGATCTTGTTCCAACTGCCATTCCATTTCATCATCTGGAAACCTTACATTCTAATTACGGACAGTTATTTAAACCTGCATTAAAAAAGAGGCTTTTGCTAAGAATAAAGATTTGTTCTTTTGTTCTGTTTTGTTTTAGGGTGCAAAAGCAACCACAGTCAGTAGCACATAAAAAAAGACTACACATAAAGCCCAATTGATGGAAGGAAAGACAGGTAAAAACAGGGACGTGGAGAAGGATCCATAAAATAGAGAAACGGATGTCATAACTAAAGATTAAATGTCTTTCGCCACATTTTTACAATGGATAAAAAGTAAAATGCATATGACGGCATTCTGTTAGGAAATGGCAAACAGTCAGAGATTGAGGGCAATGAGCAAATAGTTGAGGGTGAGCACCACGTAATGAATGGTGATGGCTAAAAAGACAGTGCCCAATATGCAACCTAGGTAAAATGATCTCCTCACAACAAGAGGGCCGAGAGGAGATCATCCAAGCCAATGGGACAGGGTTAGTTCCCTGGAGCTTATTCTCATGAAGGAAGGACCAGTGGTGATGCCAAAGTGGCACCACCTGCTGACAGATGGCAACACAGAGATGATCAGAGGGAATGGATGAATTAGCAGGCGGAGATGTGAGAACTGCAGCCTGGGCAGCAGAATCAGCTGCCTCATTTCCCGTCAGACCTACATGTCCAAGAACCCACATAAACATCACAGTGCAAGTGACAGATCTCCTGGATGCGTTGCACTAATTGATGGACAGTGTGCAGCACACTGAAGCTCTGAAGGGCACAGAGAGAGCCTGAGCAAATGACGCAATTGGAAAGCCTTTGTTGCTGGATGTACTGCATGGCCTGATGCAGGGAGAAGAGCTCTGCCATAAATACTGAGCAGCGGTCCGGGAGCTAATACCGAAAAACATCGGTGCCAATGACAAAGGCACACCCAACACCATTATCAGTCTGAGAGCCATCAGTGTACACAAAGGGACTATTGTAAAGTTCCATGCAAATGTCGTGAAACTTACAGCAATAGAGCGAGACTGGAGTGGCGTCTTTAGCAAGTGAATGAAAGCCAAGGTGAACACGGTCCGCTGCACGAATCCAGGGTGGTGAAGGGTTCACACCCATAAGAGAAGTGGCAGGTAACGTGAAGTTCAGCTGCCAGAGCAAAACCCAAAAGCGAGCTCCAGGAGGTAACAGAGAAGAAGGACGCACCTCATATGGGCGGTGAAAGGAGTCATCGAAGAAGTAGGCTTACGATGGGTGGCCAGGCATGCAGACAAAAGGCAGAAAGTCGCGGCGGTATGACAGTGGTAGTTCAGCAGCTTCAGCATACAGACTGTCAACCAGGATAGTGTAAAAGGCGCAAGTGGCCAAACGGCTGCCACAATGGTGGTCAGTATTGAGATGGCGCAAGAGGGACGGATGTGCAGATGCATAAACGAAACACCCGTACTCTAGTTTTGGATGGACAAGGGACTGATAGAAACAGAGGAGGGTGGTCCTATCCACACCCCAGGAAGTACCACTGAGGACACGTAGGACACTGAAGGACTGCGTACAGTGGTCTACCAGGTAAGACACATGGGAGGATCAAGGAAGTTTGGTATCAAACATGAGCCACAGGAATTTTGTAATTTCAGTGAATGGAAGTATAACAGGCATAAGATTTAAAGATGGTGGAAGAAAACAATTGCACTGCCAGAAATTCACACAAATGGTTTTGTCACTGGAAAAGCTAAATCCATTGACAATGCTCCATAAGTGAAGGTGATCGATACATCCCAGAAGACGCTGCTCAATGAGACAAGCCTGTGGAAAACTGCAATATATGAAAAATCATCAACTATTAGGGAGCCAGAGAGCCATTGGAGGTTGGCCCACGTGACGGAAGAGGGAGTGGAACTATTAAAAGAAGTAGTGAAGGAAATCCAGCTGGCCTTTCTGCTATCCCAAAGAAAGGGACAACACTGTTTGTGCAATTGTTTGTAATGAATGCAGTTTGCCATTGTAGGGTGATGGTTAAAAGCATGGAGAGCACGTCTCCATGCATGAATGGTGTCACGACATACCTCAGTCCACCAAGGAACCGGGATACGGCACAGTAAAGTCGAAGTGCAAGGAATGGAATGTTCTGCAGTGGTGAGGATGATGTTTGACGATATTCTACTGGCCATCACAACTGGGGAAAAGATGTTCATCGAAGGTTGCCAAGGAGGAGTAAAGCCTCCAGTCGATCTTATAAAGCTGCCATTTGGTTGTGCACGTAGGTGGAGTAGGAGTCAACAGTTGGATGGCACACAGGAAATGTTCACTCGAGTACATGTCAGAGAGAATGGATCACTCGAGATGAGCAAGCTGGGCAGTGCAGAAGGAGAGGTCCAAATTGGAATAGGAGTCAGTGGAGTCTGAAAGGAATGTGGGTGCTCCCCTGTTAAGGCAGATGTTAAGGTGGCACCTCTCTGATAGGTTCTGGGCAAGCCCCAAAGGGAATGGTGTGCATTCAAGTCACCATGCAGCAGAAAGGCTTGAGAGAGTTGCCTAATAAGCTGGAGGAAGTCTGCCCTGGTGATCCCAAATCACGGAGGGAAGTGAACGGTAAAAAGGGGGAAAGGTCAGGAGAGGAAGGAAAATGTGGACTGCAACAGCTTGTAGCCGGGTAGTCAGGGAGATGGGTTACTATGAATATTATCCAAGATGAGAAGGATGACTCCCCATGAGATGGAATGCTGTCCTCGGGGGGAAGGTCAAAGAGGACTGCGAAGAAATGAGGGAGCTGACTGAACGTGGTTGTGACAGCACAGTTTTGTTTCTTGCAGGCAGAGTATAAGTGTACTCTGTGATTTTAAGAGCAGCCGTACGTCTTTGTTAGATTGAAGGCCACAAACATTCCATTGGAGGCGAGTCATGAAGAGGAAAAAATGAAGGGGTGTCACCTCAGTGGCTGCCAAGTGCCAGCCTTTGAAGACTCATTGATACAGGGCACAGAGGCTGAATGACCCTGCTCCCTGAGGTCTACAGAGGCACTAACATTCTCCTGCTGTCGGTCTGCAGAGCCCAGAGCAGAAAAACAGTTGTTGGTCTGCACCAGTGGCACAGAGGTCGTCCGGGCAAAGATATCACATGGCAACATTGTCGAAAAGGATCTCTGAGTCGGCGAAGGAGAAAACAGTTTTCCTTTGTTTGACTTCTTGGAGCTTTTCTGATTGGTAGAGAAAGACTCAAATGTTTATTGGCTGGAGGGATGTAGGCAGTATTCACAGGAGTATTCCTTGTCTTTTCCAGCCTGCTGTGTAGCAGGCAACTTCGCCCTGTAAGGCAAAAGTTTGGTTGCTTGTTGCACAGCTAGAGAAGGAGGCAGGGATGCTACCATGACCCTGGGTGATTTCACAACTGCGGTGCTTTATTTGAGGTTGCATGTCTGCATGGCCACGACCTTCGTGGAGCAAGATGTAACAAGAACAGTACTGTAGATGCCAGGTGGTAGAAAGCAGGGCTTCCAACTAGCCTAACGTTTTCCTTTTATCGACATTTCTTCAACAGTGATCACATATTTGGACATTCCCAGAAACCTACATAAAAAAGAAAAGAAAAATGCCATGTATTTTCCTATGTAGCACTCTGATCAGAAACATCATAAAGGCTATTATAGAGTCTCCATAAAAGACAGTCCAATATGTGCAAGGTTATTCATATTCTTAAACACTATGTGTTTATAACATCCAGAGCAGTACTTGCTACTACTAACAATATTGTTTATGAACTCTCACTCTTTGTTTTTGGTTTTAGGGCGCAAAACTGCTATGGAAACTCTCACTCTATCTTTAGGTCCAAGACACCTTATCCACATTCCTACACAACCTTAACATTTTCTCTCACATATGATTCACCTGTTCCTCCTCTACCCACTGCACCTTATTCCTCGATGTTGACCTCCATCTCTCTGATGGCTCCATCCACACCTCTGCCCAAATTAAACCCTCCAACCAAACAGTACCTGCATTTCGATGCCTGCCATACCTTCCACACCCAGATTCTTCCCACACTAAAAAATACCTCCCATGCAGCCTACTGGATGACGTATCTGCAGTGATGAGAGCATCCTTGCCCAGTGTACTGAAGACCTCACAAAGGCCTTCACAGGCAGGCAATACCCCCAACCCTAACCTACAAACAGATTTCCCGTGTCATATCCTCACACACCCCTAATCCTCCCATCACCCTCAAGAATCAGTTACAAAGGAGAACCCCCACCGCCCAGAATATCACCCTGGACTGGAACAACTCCACCGTATCCTTCAACAGGCCTTTGATTATCTCTCCTCATGCCCTACAATCAGGGACATTCACCCAAGATCCTTCCCCACACCTCCTAAATTTGTGTTTCATCACCCATCCAACCTACACATCATCTCAGTCCATCCCTATGTCATTCCCATTGCCAACACCTTGCCACGAGAATCAAAGGGGTAGACCAATGTGCAAGATCTGCCCAGGCCACCCTCTCAGTACTTACTACTCCTACAGGCTTATCCCACCCCATCAGAGGCAGGGTCGCTTGGAAATGACGCCATGCCATGTACCAACTGCGCTGCAAACACTGCACAGCTTTTCATGTTGGTATGACTACAAACCAGCTGTCTACCAGGATGAATGGCCACCACCAAACTGTTACCACGAACAGAGTCAACCATCTGGTGACAAAACATACAGCTCAGCACAGCATGATTAATTTCAATGGCTGCTTCACAGACCATCTGGATCCTGCCCTCCACCACAACTTCTCTGGACTAGGCAGATGCCCCGCCCTACCACCAGTTTACATCCGCAAGTCGTCTTCAGTGTGCACTGCTTCCCACCGGCCCCTGAAATCATGCATTATATGCCTAGCTCATATAACTTCTGCCACCCTTCCCTCCTGCATTCACAGATGGCAAACCAGCTCCCTCCCTCCGAAATGCTATCCACCAACCTCACACAATGACTCTCCCACCATAAGCAGTCCACCTGCTGAAATACATGCCTGCCTATTTGTTCAACCAGCACCATGTAGGGGCACAGTGTGTGTGTGTGTGTGTGTGTGTGTGTGTGTGTGTGTGTGTGTGTGTGTTCTCAACACTTCCGAGTGCCTCCTTCAATCCAAAAATGTGTACAGTGTGTACGTTTGACACGAACTTTTCTTTAATATATTTATTTCAAGGTTCTATATGTAGCCTAGCAACACTATTTAAACAGGTTTTTTTTCCTACTTGTTATATATACTAAGGTAACGTTTATTAGTTAAATAATATAATTAACATACATTTCCTTGTACCTCCCAGTAATTTATATGACTTTTTGAATATTCATTAATCACATCATAATTTTCAGTGAAATATAAGCATCAACCATGGACCATGCATTTGGTGGGGAGGCTTGCGTGCCTCAGCGATACAGATAGCCGTACCGTAGGTGCAACCACAATGGAGGGGTATCTGTTGAGAGGCCAGACAAACGTGCGGTTCCTGAAGAGGGGCAGCAGCCTTTTCAGTAGTTGCAGGGGCAACAGTCTGGATGACTGACTAATCTGGCCTTGCAACACTAACCAAAATGGCCCTGCTGTGCTGGTACTGCGAACAGCTGAAAGTAAGGGGAAACTACAGCCGTAATTTTTCCCGAGGGCATGCAGCTTTACTGTAGGTTAAATGATGATGGTGTCCCCTTGGGTAAAATATTCCCCCATTCGGATCTCCAGGCGGGGACTACTCAAGAGTACGTAGTTATCAGGAGAAAGAAAGCTGGCTTTCTGCGGATCGGAGTGCAGAATGTCAGATCCCTTAAACGGGCATGTAGGTTATAAAATTTAAAAATGGAAATGGATAGGTTAAAGTTAGATATAGTGGGAATTAGTGAAGTTAGGTGGCAGAAGGAACAAGACTTTTGATCAGGTGAATACAGAGTTATAAATACAAAATCAAATAGGGGTAGTGCAGGAGTAGGTTTAATAATGAATAAAAAAATAGGAGTGCGGGTAAGCTACTACAAACAGCATAGTGAACGCATTATTGTGGCCAAGATAGATACGAAGCCCACACCTACTTACAGTAGTACAAGTTTATATGCAAACTAGCTCTGCAGATGGCGAAGAAATTGATGAAATGTATAATGAGATAAAAGAAATTATTCAGATAGTGAAAGGAGACGAAAATTTAATAGCCATGGGTGACTGGAATTCGACAGTAGGAAAAGGGAGATAAGGAAACGTAGTAGGTGAATATGGATTAGGGGTAAGAAATGAATGAGGAAGCTGCCTGGTAGAATTTTGCACAGAGCATAACTTAATCGTAGCTAACACTTGGTTCAAGAATCATGAAAGAAGGTTGAGAAGGTTGTATAACTGGAAGAAGCCTGGAGATATTAGAAGGTATCAGATAGATTATATAATGGTAAGACATTGATTTAGGAACCAGATTTTAAATTGTAAGAACTTTCCTGGGGTACATGTGGACTCTGACCACAATCTATTGGTTATGAAATGTAGATTAAAACTGAAGAAACTGCAAAAAGGTGGGAATTTGAGGAGATGGGACCTGGATAAACTGACTTAACCAGAGGTTGTAAAGATTTTCAGGGAGAGCATAAGGGAACAATTGACAGGAATAGGGGAAATAAATACAGTAGAAGAAGAATGGGTAGCTTTGAGGGATGAAATAGTGAAGGCAGCAGAGGATCAAGTAGGTAAAAAGACGAGGGATAGTAGAAATCCTTGGGTAAAAGAAAAAATATTGAATTTAATTGATGAAAGGAGAAAATATAAAAATTCAGTAAATGAAGCAGGCAAAAAGGAATACAAACATCTCAAAAATGAGATTGACAGGAAGTGCAGAATGGCTAAGCAGGAATGGCTAGAGAACAAATGTAAAGATGCAGAAGATTATCTCATTAGGGGTAAGATAGATACTGCCTACGGGAAAATTAGAGAGACCTTTGGAGAAAAGAGAACCACTTGTATGAATATCAAGAGCTCAGATGGAAATCCAGTTCTAAGCAAAGAAGGGAAAGCAGAAAGGTGAAAGGAGTATATAGAGGGTCTATACAAGGGCGAGGTACTTGAGGACAATATTATGGAAATGGAAGAGGATGTAGATGAAGATGAATTGGCAGATATGATACTGCGTGAAGAGTTTGACAGAGCACTGAAAAACCTGAGTCGAAACAAGGCCCCGGGAGTAGACAACATTCCATTAGAACTACTAACAGCCTTGGGAGAGCTAGTCCTGACAAAACTCTACCATCTGGTGAGCAAGATATATGAGGCAGGCGAAATACCCTCAGACTTCAAGAAGAATATAATAATTCCAATCACAAAGAAAGCAGGTGTTGACAGATGTGAAAATTACCAAACTATCATTTTTTACATCATGGCTGCAAAATACTAACGCGAATTCTTTACAGACGAATGGAAAAACTGGTAGAAGCCGACCTTGGGGAAGATCAGTTTGGATTCCGTATAAATATTGGAACACGTGAGGCAATATAGACCCTACGACTTATCTTAGAAGCTAGATTAAGGAAAGGTAAACCTACGTTTCTAGCATTTGTAGACTTAGAGAAAGCTTTTGACAATGTTGACTGGAATACTCTCTTTTAAATTCTGAAGGTGGCAGGGGTAAAATACAAGGAGCGAAAGGCTATTTACAATTTGTACAGAAACCAGATGGCAGTTATAAGAGTCGAAAGGCATGAAAGAGAAGCAGTGGTTGGGAAGGGAGTGAGACAGGGTTGTAGCCACTCTCCGATGTTATTCAATCTGTATATTGAGCAAGCAGTGAAGGAGACAAAAGAAAAATTTGGAGGAGGTATTAAAATCCAAGGAAGAGAAAATAAAAACTTTGAGGTTCGCCGATTACATTGTAATTCTGCCAGATACAGCAAAGGACTTGGATGAGCAGTTGAACAGAATGGACAGTGTCTTGAAAGGAGAATATAAGATGAACATTAACCAAAGCAAAACGAGGATAATGGAATGTAGCCGAATTAAGTCGGGTGTTGCTAAGGGAATTAGATTAGGAAATGAGACACTTAAAGTAGTAAAGGAGTTTTGCTATTTGGGGAGCAAAATAACTGATGATGGTCACAGTAGAGAGGATATAAAATGTAGACTGGCAATGGCAAGGAAAGTGTTTCTGAAGAAGAGAAATTTGTTAACATCGAGTGCAGATTTAAATGTCAGGAAGTCGTTTCAGAAAGTATTTGTATGGAGTCTTGCCATGTATGGAAGTGAAATGTGGACGATAGCTAGTTTGGACAAGAAGAGAATAGAAGCTTTCGAAATGTGGTCCTACAGAAGAATGCTGAAGATTAGACGGGTAGATCACATAACTAATCAGGAGGTATTGAATAGAATTGGGGAGAAGAGGAGTTTGTGGCACAACTTGACTAGAAGAAGGGATTGGTTGGTAGGACATGTTCTGAGGCATCAAGGGGTCACCAATTTAGCACTGGAGGGCAGCATGGAGGGTAAAAATCATAGAGGGAGACCACGAGATGAATACAGTAAGCAGATTCAGAAGGATGTAGGTTGCAGTAGGTAGTGGGAGAGGAAGAAGCTTGTACAGGATAGAGTAGCATGGAGAGCTGCATCAAACCAGTCTCAGGACTTTTTTTTTTTTTTTTTTTTTTTTTTTTTTTTTTTTTTTTTTATGGTTTTAGGGCGCAAAACTGCTAAGGTCATTAGCGCCCGGACTGTGACTTAGGAAACAGTAAAAAAACGAAAACGGAAACTAGCAGCAATGGGAACGAAAGTCATAAAATTGGAGAAACTAAAAGCAGAAGGAAGGCTTAAAAATTCACTACAGAAGGGGGTTGGTTGTCCCAAAAAAAACTTCAAATGACTGACGACATTTCACTGGCACAAATGAACTCTAGAACGCGATCGGCCGATCGCGTGTCATCTGCTAAAACTGACAATATATCAGGCGACAGCTGTAGACGGACGCATAATGGAGTAAAATAGGGGCACTCAATTAAAAGGTGTCTTACCGTCCACAACTGAGAGCAGTGGGGACAGAGTGGGGGAGGATCGCCGCTTAAAAGATGTCTATGGCTAAAAAGACAGTGCCCTATCCGGAGTCTAGTTAAAATTACCTCCTCCCGACGACGCGTTCGGGAGGAAGAGGTCCAAGCACAAGGAAGAGTTTTCACGTCCCGCAATTTATTTTGGGGAAGTGTCGACCAGTGCGCGTGCCATAAATGAACAACACGACGACATAAAACGCTCCGTAGATCGGCGACGGGAATCGATGGAATAGCTGGCCGAAGAAGAGAACTGCAGCCTTGGCTGCAATATCAGCCGCCTCATTTCCGCAGATACCAACGTGTCTCGGGAGCCAGAGGAACGCCACCGAGACGCCCCCCCAGGTGGAGCAAGCGCAGACAGTCCTGAATCCGGTGGACCAGAGGGTGCACAGGGTAAAGAGCTTGGAGACTGAGGAGAGAGCTGAGAGAATCGGAGCAGATAACGTACTGTATCCGCTGATGGCGGCGGATGTAGTGGACAGCCCGGAGAACAGCATAAAGCTCCGCAGTATAGACCGAACACTGGTCGGGAAGCCGAAAGTGATTTGGGGTGTCGCCAACAACATAGACACTCCCTACACCTAACGATGTTTTCGAGCCATCGGTGTAAATAAATGTGGCTTCCGTCATTTGTGCACATAGAGCAGCAAATGCCCGACGATAAACAAGTGAAGGGGTACCATCCTTGGGAAATCGACAAAGGTCACGGAGCAGGCAGATCCAGGGACGGAGCCAAGGCGGTGCTGTACCCCAAGTTGTCAAGAAGGTTTTAGGAAAGCGGAAGGAAAGAGAATGGAGCAGTTGACGGAAGCGGACTCCCGGTGGTAGTAGGGAGGAGGGGCGGCCTGCATACCCTACATCAAAGGAGGCGTCGAAAAATAGGTCATGGGCTGGATTAGCAGGCATGGAAGACAGATGGCTGGCATAACGACTCAGAAGGACTGCTCGCCGATTGGACAGCGGAGGTTCAGCAGTCTCAGCATAAAGGCTTTCCACAGGGCTGGTGTAAAAAGCTCCAGACACTAAACGTAATCCACGGTGGTGGATAGAGTCGAGACGCCGAAGAATAGACGGCCGAGCAGAGGAGTAGACTATGGTTCCATAGTCCAATTTCGAGCGCACTAAGGCGCGATAGAGGCGGAGAAGGACCACTCGGTCCGCTCCCCAGGAGGTACCATTCAGGACACGGAGGGTGTTGAGGGATCGCAGACAGCGAGCCGAAAGATACGAAATGTGGGAGGACCAGCATAGTTTTCTGTCAAACATAAGACCCAAGAATTTAGTGACGTCTGAAAACGGAAGGTTGACAGGTCCTAGATGTAAGGAGGGTGGAAGAAACTCCTTATGTTGCCAAAAATTAACACAAACGGTCTTACTGGGAGAAAAACGGAAGCCGGTTTCGATGCTCCAAGAGTGGAGGCGATCGAGACATCCTTGAAGACGTCGTTCAAGAAGGCTGGTCCGTTGAGAGCTGTAGTAGATCGCAAAATCGTCCACAAAGAGGGAGCCCGAGACATCAGGAAGGAGACAATCCATAATTGGATTGATGGCAATGGCAAACAGTACAACACTCAGCACGGAACCCTGGGGTACCCCGTTTTCTTGGGAGAAAGTACGGGAGAGAGTAGTGTTCACCCGCACCCTAAATGTGCGCTCTGCCATAAATTCGCGAAGAAAAAGGGGCAGCCGACCTCGAAAGCCCCAAGAGAACAGTGTGCGAAGGATACCTGTCCTCCAACAGGTATCGTATGCTCTCTCCAGATCAAAAAATATTGCTACTGTTTGGCGTTTCCGGAGAAAATTATTCATGATATAAGTGGAGAGAGCAACAAGATGGTCAACAGCAGAACGATGCTTGCGGAATCCACATTGGGCAGGTGTGAAAAGACTGCGGGACTCCAGCCACCAAGCTAGACGGTAATCCACCATACGCTCCAAAACCTTACAGACACTACTCGTGAGAGAAATGGGGCGATAGCTAGAGGGGAGATGTTTGTCCTTTCCAGGTTTCGGAACGGGAACGACGATAGCTTCCCGCCATCGTCTGGGAAAAGTACTGTCGGTCCAAATTCGATTATAAAGGCGAAGGAGGTAATGCAGACTATGGGTTAATAAATGCAGCAACATTAGGATGTGGATACCATCCGGTCCTGGGGCGGAGGAGCGAGAAGAAGAGAGTGCATGTTGGAGTTCCCGCATGGAGAAAACAGTATTATAGCTTTCGCGATTTTGAGAGGAGAAAGCAAGAGGTCGCACTTCCGCTGCATGTTTCTTCGGGAGAAACGCTGGCGGGTAATTGGAAGAGCTCGAAATCTCAGCAAAGTGCTGACCCAACGAGTTAGAAATTGCGACGGGGTCCACGAATGTATCATGCGCGACAGTGAGCCCAGAGACCGGGGAGAAACTAGGCGCGCCTGAGAACCGTCGAAGCCGACTCCAAACTTTCGAGGAGGGAGTGAAGGTGTTAAATGAGCTAATAAAGAATTTCCAGCTTGCCTTCTTGCTATCGCGGATGACGCGACGGCATCACGCACGGAACTGCTTATAGCGGATACAGTTGGCCAAAGTAGGATGGTGGCGGAAAACGCGGAGAGCACGTCGCCGCTCACGTATTGCATCACAGCATGCCTCGTTCCACCAAGGAACTGGGGGGCGCCGGGGCAATTCGGAGGTGCGTGGTATTGAATGTTCCGCAGCCGTAAGAATAACGTCGGTAATATGTGTGACCTCATCGTCGACGCTGGGAAAGTGACGGCCATCGAATGTCGCTAGAGACGAAAAAAGTGTCCAATCAGCTTGGGCAAACTTCCATCGTCGCGGGCGCATGTATGGCAGTTGAGGCTGCAGTCTAAGGACACATGGAAAGTGGTCACTCGAGTGTGTATCATCAAGGGCGAACCATTCAAAGCGCCGAGCTAGCGGAACAGTACCGACCGCAAGATCCAAATGAGATAAATTTGTCGTGGAGGCAGATAAAAACGTAGGGATCCCAGTGTTGAGGCAAACTAGATCCGCTTGATGGAAGACGTCCAGCAATAGTGAGCCACGTGGACAAGGATGTGGAGATCCCCAATGCGGGTGGTGGGCACTGAAGTCCCCAACCAGCAAATAGGGGGGGGGGGGGGTGGAAGCTGACCAAGAAGATGAAGGAGATCAGCTCGTGCCATTGGTGTGGACGATGGAATGTATACAGTACAAAGAGAGAACGTGTATTCGGAAAGGGAAAGACGGACGGCGACAGCTTGGAAGGAAGTGTTTAAGGGGATTGGGTGATAATGGAGAGTATCATGGAGAAGAATCATGAGTCCTCCATGGGCTGGAGTGCCTTCAACAGAGGGGAGATCATATCGGACGGACTGAAAATGAGGGAGAACAAAGCGGTCATGGGGACGCAGCTTTGTTTCCTGAAGACAGAAGATGACCGGCGAGTAGGATTTTAAGAGGATCGACAATTCATCCCTATTGGCTCGAATGCCGCGGATATTCCAGTGGATAATGGACATGGGGTGAACAGAAAATGGAGGAATGTGACCAAAGTTGCTGTCAACTCAAAGACTGCTCGGAGCTAGCGACCGACAGCATGGAATGGCATTCAGCCGAAGGCAGAAGATCCTGATCCATAGGTTGGTCAGGAGCAGCTCCTGCCACCAGCAGTGTGCCTCGGCGACACAGAAGACGGCCGAGGGCGATTTCCGCCAGGTGGTGCCATAGATGGGACACGCCTTGGCGGAGAAGGAGAGGAACTGGGTTTCTTTGTAGCCTTCTTAGAAGTATGATGTTTAGATGAAGGAGGAACCGATGCTTGGGAAGTTGCGGTACGTAAAAACTCTTCACGAGTATGCTCTTTTTTGGAAGGCTTGATGTCTGACTTTTGGGCTCGAGATTTAGCAGAACCCGATGAAAGGTGAGCCATAGAATGGGCAGGCGAAAGTGGTGAGGTTGAACGGGCGATCTTTGCGCTGGCCGATCTGATGACCGTGGCACTAAAGGTGAGGTCGCAAGTCTGCGTGGCCGCCTCCTTTGTTGGCCGAGGAGAAGCAAGGATAGTGCTGTATTTTCCTGTCTGAGGCACGGTGGGCTGTCGACTGGCGAATAATTTTCGAGCAGCAAAGGTCGACACCTTTTCCTTCACTCTGATTTCCTGGATGAGCTTTTCGTCCTTAAAAACGGGGCAATCTCGAGAGGAAGCAGCGTGGTCACCCATACAGTTGATGCAGCGAGGGGATGAAGGTGGACAAGCACCCTCACGGGCATCCTTGCCACACGTAACACATTTGGCCGGATTGGAACAGGACTGGCTGGTGTGATTGAGCCGCTGACATCGATAGCAACGCGGAGGGTTTGGGACGTAAGGGCAAACGGAAATTATCTCATAGCCTGCTTTGATTTTCGATGGGAGTTGAACTTTGTCAAATGTCAAGAAGACAGTGCGGGTTGGAATGATATTCATGTCAACCCTTTTCATAACTCTATGAACAGCCGTTACGCCCTGGTCAGACAGGTAGTGCTGAATTTCTTCGTCAGACAATCCATCGAGGGAGCGTGTATAAACGACTCCACGCGAGGAATTTAAGGTACGGTGCGGTTCCACCCGGACAGGGAAGGTGTGGAGCAGAGACGTACGCAGCAATTTTTGTGCCTGGAGGGCACTGACTGTTTCTAACAACAGGGTGCCATTCCGTAATCTGGAACAAGACTTTACAGGACCTGCAATTGCGTCGACACCTTTCTGAATAATGAAAGGGTTGACCGTGGAGAAGTCGTGACCTTCGTCAGACCGAGAAACAACAAGGAACCGTGGCAACGATGGAAGAACTGTCTGTGGCTGAGACTCAGTGAACTTACGTTTGTGAGCAGACATAGTGGAAGGTGAGGAAACCATTGCGGAAGAATCCCCCATGATTACCGGCGTCTCCGATGGCGCGCTCCTCCCTTGTGGGGGCCCTCACTGAGGGCACTCCCGCCTTAAGTGATTGTTCACACCTCAGGTCACACCTCCCGACAAACGGACGGAGGGACCAATCGGCACTTTCGGAAGGTATCAGCTCAGGTAATCACCCCTCCCTGGGCCTGGCCGTTACCAGGGGGTACGTATGTGTCCTACCTGTCTACCCGGGGCGGGGAACTACGCGTTACCCCATCACCAGCTACGCATGGAAGTGCGTGGGTTGGCCTTCAGACACGCACAGGGAGGAAAAAAGAGAAAGGGAAAGGAAAGAAGAGGGGTCTCAAACGCCGCGGCGGAGAAAAGTGCACAGAGAAGCGGGAAGGAAAAGAGAAGGACAGAGGAAGGACGAAGACTTGCAAGTATAGAAAGCAAGGAATTTGTAACAGTTTAGAGCGTCCGTCTCCGGACGTAAGCACAAACCATACTCCCAGAGGGGGAGAAAGGGAAGGAAAGAGCCAGAGGTGAGGGGGGGGGCGAAGATGGGGGAGGGGGAAGGATGAGGAAAGGGAAGGTATGCAGCCCGGAAAGGAAGGAGGGCCACATTAGCTCGGGGTCCCGTGCTCGCTACGCACGTGTCCACAAAAGAGTTGTGAACCCCCTGGGGGGAGTCTCAGGACTGAAGACCACAACAAAAACATAAGCAATATGAGCTACTACATTTCATATAAACAATGAAAGCTGTATTCTGAAATAACTCTCATCTCATGTAATATGTGGGTAAAATCAAATACATTTCTACACTCTGGAAAATCTGTGCTGTAATAGAAAGATGTCATTGAGTTGCAGGAGACTGCAGTGCTTCTGATCTTTATTCTCCAAACAAAACAGAAAGGATTAATAATATGATGTAGAATGTTTTTTTTACTTTAAATTGGTGTGTGTGTTCCCTTTTCTGAAGAAGGATTTGGCCAAAAGCTAAATGTGTAGCAGTCTTTTCATAGTGTCTGTCTGCAACTCAATGTGTCATCGTCATAGTGAGTGTAGTAATCATTTTCCCTGTATTGTTGTTATTCCAGTCTGGATTTTCCATTGTTTAAAACTCACATAAATAATTTACTACTGCAATTTCCTCTAAATTTAAGTAACAAATAAAGCATTTTAATGCCATATGATTCTGTATTTGCATGTCAAGAGTGGCAAAAGAATAATATACATAATCACTATTTATAGCATTTATATATACAGCACATGTTACTGAAACAGTAATCAACTTTGAATATCCTAACATATTTACATATTTTATCACTGGTTGTTTAAAATCTTTTTACTGCCCATGGAAGGGCACAAGCTAGTGGGATTTCTGTGAATCTCGTAGAAATGGCTCCACCATGAGGGAGTGAATTGTAGAGATCACTTTGGAAGGCAGAGAAGACTTCTTGAACCACAAGGCCTGATGTTCTGATCGAAAAAGAAGAATACAAATCTGTATATCTGAGCACAGACAGAAAACAGGGTAGAACTACTCAATCAGTAACAACATGTACCTTTACAAATTGTCAATTACGAAATGTAACACATGCGAATATCTGAAAACTATGTACTTTAGTTTACAGATGCTACTGAAACCCGCATCAATTTGAACATGTTTACTGTAGTCATACCACTGTCTTCCTCTACAATAATTTTTCCTCCCTCACCTCCTTCCTCCTACCGCAGAGATCGACATAATTTTAATCAATGTACAGACACTGCATTAGATACATACATTAGTTGATCCAGATGCAAACAGTATATGCCACCAACAATGGGCTATATGCCTAAATACTAGTTTGGCATACTTTTGAAATGCAGCTCATGGTGTACATCAAGACATTCTTTATCGAATACATAACAGAGCACCCAACAGCAAGATTTTCACATTAAGGAATGATGGGAGAAGAAACAGTTACATAAATAGCAAGAGCTCAAATGGCAAGCCAGTACTGGGTGATGAAGGAATCTACAGAGGTCCCATGAGGAATGGCCAATTTTCAGAGAAATAACGGGGAGAATCACTCAAAGCAAAAAGTCTAGTAAGAGCTACGAGCACTTGATCACTAGAAGAGATGTGTTTCATAATAGCGAAGGTGAAAAAGTGCTCATAGCTCTTAAAGTATCCATTTTAGAGTCCGTAATTACTAGACTGTTTTCCTTTGAGAGATCATTCCTGTCACACCCGTGAATATCGATAATTCCCCCTGGAACACTCAGTATATAAAGAGTACAGAAAGAAAATGAACTTAAGGACAATGTTACAGAAATGGGTGAGACAGTAGATGAGGATAGGTATAACATTATAAGAAGAATTTAATAGACCACTGAAAGACCTACACTGAAACATGACACCTGAGTAAATAACATTCCCTCAAAAACATTGAGATCCTCAGTAGAGCACATCATGACAAAATTATTCCATCTAGTATGCCAGATTTGATAAATGCGAAATACCCTCATACTTTAAGAAGAATGTAATAATTCCAATTCCAAAAAAGACAGGTGCTGACATATGTGAATATTACAGAACTGGCAGAACAATAAATCAAGGTTACAAAATACTGACATTAATTATTTACATACGAATAGAAAAACTAGTAATAGTCAACCTCAGGGAAGGTCAGTTTGGGTTATGGAGAAATGAAGGAACATGAGAGGCAATACTGATCCCATAACTTATCTTAGAAGGTAGACTAAAGAAAGTTTAGGCCTATAGCATGCAACACTATGCATATAGCATTTGTAAATTTAGAGAAATCTTCTCACTATGTTGACTGCAATACACTCTTTGAAGTTCTGAAGAGCAGGGATAAAATAAAGGGAATGTAAGGTTATCAGCAACATGTACAGAAGCCAGTCTGCAGTTTCAAGATTTGAAGGCACTGTCTGAGAAGTGAGTGCAACAGGTTGGGTTTTGTAGCCTGTTTCCCATATTATTCAGTTCACACACTGAGTAAGCAGTAAAGGCAACTATGGACATATTTGGAAAGGGAATTAAGGTTCCTAGAGAAGAAATAAAGACTTTAAGGTTTTCTGTTGTAGACAGAAAAGAGCTAGGAAGAACACACAAACAGAACATACAGTGTCTTGGAATGAAGTTATAAGATGAATATCATCAAAAGTAAAACAACATTAATGTATTGTAATCAAAATAAATCAGGGGTGCAGAGGGAATTATGTGAGGAAATGTTGCAATAAAAGTAGCAGATGAGTTTCAATATACAGCCAGCAAAATAAGTGACAATGGCTGAACTTGTGAGGATATAAAGTGCAGACTACTGATGGCAAAAAAGGGTTTCTGAAAGAGAGAGAAATATTATCACCAAATTTAAATTAAAGTTTTAGGAAGTCTTTACCGAAGGCATTTGTCTGGAGTATAGCCTTGTATGGAAGTGAAATGTGGGCAGTAGTTAACCCAAAGAAGAAGAGAATAGAAGCTACCGAAATGTGGTGCTATAGTAGAAACCTGAAAATTAGATGGAGAGATCAAATAACTAATGAGGAGGTACTGAATTGGCATGGAGAGGAAAGAAATTTATAGCACAAAAAGAAAGGATTGGTCGATAGTACACACACCCTGAGGCATCAGTGAATCAGCACTTTGGTATTGGAAGGAGGTGAGGGAGAAAAAATTATTGTAGTGGGAGACAGTGCTATGACTACAGTAAACGTGTTCAAATTGATGCGGGTTTCAGTAGCGTCTGTAAACTAAAGTACATAGTTTTCAGATATTCACGTGTGTTACATTTCTTAATTGACAATTTGTAAAGGTTAATTTCTGTCACTAAATGTATTTGCCGAGTTTCTTCTACTTTCATTGCACTTTCCAAAGGTTCATTCTCTCTCTTATTGCTACCATGTTCTTGTTAGAGGACTGTGCAACAGACAATGGATGCTTGGAATCTATAAATACATGTATTGGCTTTGATCCCTGGTGTAATTTGCTTCTACATTATGGTTCTGATTGAAGTTTGGATAACATAGCACAAAGTCTAAGTTATGTTGGAAGTGGACAGTTTGGTTATGAATTGATGAAGTTAATGATCGTTAATAGGATAAAGTGACCTATGATAAAAAATAACAACTTTTTTAAGTAACTAAAAACAAGAGTGTCCGTCAAGAACAAAACTCTATGTGTTAGAGAGTATAAGCCGCTTTAAAACAGCATTGTATTTAATTCTGTAAAGTTACAATGTATACTAGGAAATATAATAAGAAGTATCATTTTTTGGACTGAAAACCTTAAATATGACACAGCTGCTCCAAAACATGATACACATAAAGGCAGAAAGGTGAGGTCTTAAGGACAAGAGAACCCAGAAAGTTGTACATATATATATAACTGGGATTTTTCTGTAGTGGTTATTCCTCCAATATTTATGGCATGGAACTAACATCAGAGAAAACCATAAAAATATTTCTTTTTACTTGCTTCAACTATTTTTAGTGATTTAAAGTCAATCAGCAATGGGTTGGAACTGTTTACAATTGCTACATAATAAATGATATTAATACAAAAATAAAATAATGCGCAAAAGAGAATCACTGTCCTTTATTTCCCATTAACATCAACAAGACCATTACGCACTAAACAGAGACCTCGTCTGATGTGGCAGCGTAGTACCACCAAGAAGAATTAGCAATTTCTCTGTAACGCCAATCTCATTATTAAGATAAATCTCTTTCAGCTTTAATTTAAAACTATTCTGTCTTTGTCAACAGACTCCAAAGCCCTACTAGATTATTTATCCAGTACTTTTTGCATGGTGCAGACAAATATGTAGCTGTATGAATTTCTCTTCTCTCCTTGACAGTATTATGAAAAGTACATATTGCTACTCACCATATAGTGGAAATGTTAAGTCTTAGACAGGCATAGTGAACGACTGCTGAACAAGTGTGGTTTCAGAATAAGACAACACCACACACACACACACACACACACACACACACACACACACACACTTCTGACTCCTGAGCCTCAGCAGCCCGAGATTGTGGTCATGTGTGTGTGAGTTGTGTTTGCATGAATGTGTGTGTGTATGTTGCCCAACTGAGAATAACGCCTTTCGTCTGAAAGCTTACTTGTTTAACCATATTTTTGTTGTGCTTCTCTGTGACTCAATGTCTCCACTATTTAGTGAGCAGCAATCTATCCTTTTCATAATATTGTCATAAATCCAGCTTGCATTTTCCATTGTTTGATTTCTTTTCTCCTTGAAATTTAGCTGAGATATAATCTCCTTCACCTACGTGTGCTGGTTAATTGCAACAGGATCTGGTATGGATTTTTCAAAGGGACTGACATCATCCAGACTGTAAGCATTCTTCAAAGAGACGTCAGAATCAAAATTAGTCTCCTTTGTTTGGAGACTTTTCGGGTCAATCGAAGCGTCCGATTCCACCTGTCGGTTTTGACCGTGATGTAAGGCTGTTGTCGTGTGTGACATCACGACGGCACGGAGTTTAGCTTGTGAGAGTGGTGTGTTTGTAGGTGTCACTTTGATATGATCGGTGGTGCTCTCTGGTGGTGTGTTTATGTGTTGTGTGTTAGGTGATGTTTTTCGTTCAGTTTGTGTGTGTGGCATGTTTATAGGTGGCACATTGTTACGGTCAGTGGTTCTCTCTGGTGGTGTGTTTACGGTTAGCGTGTATGGGGTTCATTTGCGTGGTAGCACTGCACGTATGTGGTATCGGTGGTGACTGTGCTTTCAGCGAGATATTTTTCAGCGAGTTAACGATTTTGGTTTTGTTATGTCGATGTTGTTTCTGTATCTCATGTGGGAATTTTGGTAAATCACTTCATTTATGTCTTTGGTAGGTACCGATATGACTGACAAGGTCAACAGTTTTCGATTGTTGGCAATGATGGGGGATAGTGCGCTGTCTCTAATAAAATTTCTTCAGCTATTCGGACTGTTGGCTGAAGTCGTGAAATGCTCAGTGTCGACAAGAAATGAGGCTTACTAAAGTTCCAGTGGATCAGATCAGGGATGGCTATATGTGGAGATGTCTCAAGGATAACAAGTCAAGGGAAGTGTTCAATTCTAATTTTGATTTTCTAGTGGTTTTTTAAAGATTAAGTGTAGTGGTGGTGAAAGTTTTGAGATTTACAGTGTGATATCGGTATTTGCTGTTGACCTATGTAGGTCAAGGAAGTGTTCAATCCCAATTTTATTGGTTTGTTGTTTTTTGAGGTATTGATGATTGTACGCATGATTGTAGTTTTATGTTTCATTCCAATGTATACCGTTTGTAGTTGATTTTGGGAAGGTTGTGGTCCTTTTATTTTATCTTTTTTGTCGTTTGGTTTAGTGGCGTGTCTTTATTTTTAGTTTGTCCCCACCCAAAAACGCTCAATTTCCCCCGCTTGTCCCGTTAGTTTCATTATATTTTGGGGGGAATGTGTGTTTGATGGTTTTTCGATCTATTTTTGTGTTTGTTGTCAAGTTTACGTAATAATGTCACAGTTGCGATATGGGAGTAGTTGTGAATGGTCGTTTCCGCCATATTGGTGATGTCATTGGTCAAAGGGTGGAATCGGATGTTTCTGTTAACCCGGCTTTTCTTCACCGAAGAGTTTTCTGTATTCTTCTGAGATTATTAACTGTATCTGGTCACAGGTTTTTCAGAATTAAAATTTTTTCTCTCTGAATGAGTAAATTCTCAAAATCTGTCGAAAACTGACTGCTGCAGACAGATTACACGACTACAACCAGTGACATTTTTGGTTCATTTAATTTTGTTTTGTATATTATATCAATGACATTTTTTATGATATGGTCGATGACCAGGATACTGTGACCGAGCTTAGGGTCAGATTCTTGTGTTCTTTATTCATGAAACTGCATTTTTGGCTTCAAAGCATATGGCCATTCTCTGCATAAAATATCCGACATTACTACAGAAACCGACACAAGCATCTCCGTCACTACTGACACACGGATGGAATGGCTTGGGGTAGGAGGGGATGTGAGATTGCCGTGTGCCCCCTAGAAGCTCAGTTCATCAGTGCACCTGATGATGGTAAGATGTCTACTCGCTGAAATATTGAGCCTGTTGGACACTATGGACTGGCATTGCACATGCAGACAGTTCAATCAATATCCACAAATTCTGTTTTAGAAAGTGTTCTCCAGTTGCTTCTTTGACACTGAATTAACTCTTAATGGCATGTGTATATAAATGCCACAAAGAAAAACTTATCTAAAATTTAGTGTATCACATTTAAGGACTATACTAACTGTTTAGTAATTATCTTTGGATAATAAATGTGAGAATAATGAATAATCCAGCACACAGAGCAAATTTTCAGTGTATGTAACAAATTTGATACAGGCAAAGTCAATATGCTCATGAATGTAGCAATGTTCCAAAACTGAAAAATGCTTAATTGCTGCTAATCAAAATTGTTTTTGTTTTACCTTGAAAGTACAAATCTGTAGTGTCAACTGACATCTAGCTTAGGTGGAATAGTGACCATTCGCGCGTTCTCGAAGCCATTGTATGCAATATCAAGGGTAACTAGAATTCTAGTGACAAAACATATGTTATAAGTATTGGATTTCAATGAGTAGTTACTGCCCTCCTTTTTGATTAGGTCATGGGTCAAAAAAGGAAGATAGTACTGATAGGTTCAATATTCCCCAGTCACCCACAGCTATAGCACACTGTGGCTCTCCTGATTTCATGTGACTAAATCTATGACACAGTATGCATAGCTGCAATAAACATAAAGGAGTTTTGTGTGTGTGTATGGGGGAGAGGGGGGGCAGTTTGTGTAATATGTTTTATACAGGGCGAAGGAGAGATCATTACTTCAGTCTACTACTGAGTGGGTGAAAAAGACTCAAAATATATTATGAGAAATTAATCAAACCCACCACCATCAAATTATCATACAATTTATCGTAGTTGGCAGAGATTGACAAGAATCACATACGACAACACACAGAGTCTCATTTATCACTGTAGAGGAGCTGTCCTTTAACACCCCAACTTTCATTATACCTCTTATATATTCCATAACACTATCCAAATATAATTAGTTTGCAGTAGAAATTTAAAAGCGAGCTCGACAAGATGGGTGCGTCTTCGTTGTATGGATTTAACCAGACAATGCACAACTAGCATAAAATTGTCACCAAACCTTATACCAGATACCTGCTGCACACCTGCAACCCTTGAACATCTGTGTTAAATAAAAATTAACTTTCTACTGTTAGGAAGTCCCAACAGCATAACTTTTGCCGTCATCGAAACAAAATTTGTTGAGCCTCAAACCGCCAGATTTGAGGGGGAAAAAACTGAAGTCCTACGCGCTTGTAATGCCACAAATTATGAGCAAAACTCTGCTTACTCTATGCGGCTCTTTTGCAGGAATCTCTAGCATACCATAAGAATAAACATTAACTTGCTTTCCAAGTCTCAAAAATCAAACAGATGAATGTAAATTAAATAATTATTACACCTAGCAAAAGTAAACAAGAGTACACTTTGTTGATGGCTTACTTAATTAGCAGTACGTCCAACATAAATTCTCTTTACTATCCTCAAATCTGAGATTAATCGCTCCGCAACAGGATGTTTATCACCAGACCGCCGCTTCCAGGAACATAAATGCGACCTTATATATTTTGTAAATAATCCACTTTCCTTCTCTAACGATGTAACAATCAAATGTCGTTTCTTCACATCTGTTTATACTGTACTCCGTTCTGCTTCGACTATTCTGCAGCCGACGATTACTGAGTGAATTTCTCAATTTATATGTCTCGAACACCACCGGCGCACTGTTTCGCAATTGACTTCTGACAGCTGTCACACACGCGTCGATGTCACAAACTTCCTGATAAGTTTCCTTATTATTCCGCTCCCTGCCAAACCCATCATAAATATTTACGGAAGAAAACTAGCTATCACTACTTTGCGTTTATGGGTAGCGACAACCATGTACAGAGCATTCACGTAACATCCTGAAATCCAAATAAGTTTATATTTGTCCTTCAGGGCGGAAAAAGTTTAATCGATTTTCATAAGTCGATACGAGATAAAACATTATCGTGTCACAAATATCACTATGTGTATGATAACAATGTAAACAGTATTTTTTTTATCATCAATTTGAAACACTGACTTATATTACATAAAAATTTATTGGTCTGGAGTTCACATGTCAAACATAACTCTCAAAATTAAGAGTTAACGGCAGTGATTCTCCTTTATAAGAAACAAAAATATTATTTTGTGGTTTACATAAAACATACACGAGTAAAGTACAAACAAGACCCTGAAATGTGGGGATACAGCAGAAGGCTGCAGGCCTGATGGGTAGCTCGAATAGCTATTGAGTGTTTCAGGCCAGTTCACACTTGCGTCTTATCACGGCATGTGATAACATTCCACAATGCATTTCAAATGGAGACATTCATACAGGCTGTCAACAGACCGTTATGTCACTTCACTTAAGCCACTGTTCCGATTTTTCGGGCAGAAAGTTGTAACGGTATCGTCGTTTGCTCAAATCGGAAAATATTTTCATCGCGCTCACTCAAGTTTTAATAGTGGTTTTTGTACTGTTGGGTTTTCTTAATCTTAATATTATTATTTTGTTTACAAATATCAAATATTCCATAAACGTGCCTTTATTTGTATATATGTCGTGAATGTAACATGTACTGTCAGTAAAGGCAAGGGACAACAGTTAATTTAAATATCTTAACCTCAGAAATCTATGACGCAACAACAAGAAAACAGAATGTAACAAATAGTATATTCCTGGATATACTTGAAGCGTATGATAATACCTGTGTTGCTACGAAAGTTGGAAACCATTGGAATCCCGCCACAACTGATTTATGGAATCAGCAGTTTCATCACTGAAAGACACATATGGGTTCGGTTCCAAAATAAATTAATTGGACCACGTCGTCTTACAACCAGTCTTCCACAATGCACTATCCTCAGCCCCCTACACTTTGCACTACATACTAACTATCTGGCGAGGATTATTCCTTTTCCAGTTAAAATCCTCCAGTATGCAGATGATATTTGTTTGTATGCGTCGACCAAAGGAATGGATCAGGCTGTGTGTCAGCAATCAAAGGCGATGGGCACACTGGATCAAACTTTACGTAGCTGTGGGTTACAGATTTAGGCAGAAAAATCAGTACTTGTTCCTGTCACGAACCAAATTATGCCAGGCTGATGAATAGTGTAAGACTTTCTGGTCATAAAATACCACTAAAATCCCAGGCGAGGATTCTCGGTGTTCTCTTCGATTCCACAATGAGTTGGATACCTCATATTCCAACTGTCGTCAGTGTGTGTGAAAAAGCATTGAACCTTATAAGAACAGTGACGAGAGTATGGTGGGGGGCTAACCCCAACACTCTGCTCACCCTCTACCACATGTTGATATGTTCCTGTATGGACTACGGAAGCACGGCCTATCACACTGCTGCTAACAAGTACCTAACACTACTGGATAAACTGCAGTACAGAAGCTTCTGCATCTGCCTCGGACTTAAGCGTTCTTCTCCCACCAGCGCCCTTCTCCTGGAAGCATCAGAAATGCCTCTAAATATTCGAAGAACAATGATGTGTGGTCGTTATATCTTACTGCGGATGGCAGATACTAAACATCCACTAATAAACAAGTGCGAAACGCTCTCTAAAATCGGGAACAACAGAAATGTCAGGAAACAGCAGTTTTATAACTACAAGTGGTACGAAGACTAGATATATCTCCAAAAGTAAGTATATCGAAGTGAGGTCCTTCCAATGTTCATATATGACTATCACAGCTCTTATCACAATATTCCTGTAACATACGTCGACTATTCTAGCAAAGGATATAGGCAGTTTTCACCTACATCGCACCTGGAAGAAAAGTGGGCAGGATACCTTAAAGTATATACAGATGGCTCAAAAACGGAGATGGAAGATCATACCGGATGTGCTTTCTTCTGTCCAGAATCTGCAGAAGAAAGGAAGTTTCAACTACCAAGTGATGCTCCCATATTTCTTGATGAAAATTTCGCTATTATAGAGGCAATCAAATATGCAAGATCTCTCAAAATCCCCAAGGCAATAATAATCACTGACTCTCAGAGCGTTCTGAAATCCATTAGTTATAGGAATTGGGACAAAAGTACTACTAAATACACCCTTGACATACTGGATCAATACCACAAAGCTAAGAAGACTGGCCAAATTATAGATTTGTATGCGTCAAATCACATTCTAGCTTTCTATACAATGACAAAGCAGTTCAACTAGCGAGAGATGCGATTAACAGTGGAAGACATATGGGCATTAAACTCCCATACACAGAATACATCCTAAAAATATAACAACAAGCGATTCTCTCATGGCAGGAAGAATGGAATGAAAGCCAAGAAACAAGAGGTAAAAGCTATACACGTATACCGACATTCTGTTGAAGGACTGTAAATAATATTACAAATTCATATTTGTTTCTGTTACATGTGCGCAAGTATCTCTGACATAAAGTTAATGTTTGATGTATTTGTTCTTTGTATTAGATATCCATGAAGTTTTAAAAATATATAGTTGTTCTGCTGTTGATCTGCCATTAAGTTCTGGCACTTTAATAAATCTTTGCGCAATAATTTAGAGGTTGGATGTGTGTATATATATATATATATATATATATATATATATATATATATATATATATATATATCCTAACATGGTAGCAGAGGAGTGTGGTTCCGATTAGTATTCATTTGATATATAATTGAGACGTGTTTAACAGTGTCAGAATCGACTAATTCAAGCAGACGGCTTGTGACGTGATCACCCTTTTTGCAGACAGTTTACGAAGTTATTCGACGTGTTTGTAAGCGTAAACAGAAGATAGGGGCAAAACATCATGACCGAAGAAAAACAAAATGTTAAAAAATTAAATGGCGACGAAAATTGGGCTACCTGGCGTATTCTCATGAAGGCTGTCTTGGAATGTGACGCTCTTTACGATGTTGTATGCGGATCTTTTGTGAAACTGGAAACAAATGTTGAAGATTTTGTAATAAATTAAGTGCTTGGACGAAAGCGAATTCAAAACCGAAGAAACATCTTGTTTTGTCACTGGAAACAAAACCGCTACTTCGAGTAGCTACACGTGAAACTGCAAAAGATGTTTGGAATAAATTACACCAGATTTATGATATTCAGTCTGATGAAAATATTGACATGTTGCGACATAAGTTTCACAATATCGAATGGGAATGGTCAGGCGGTATGCAAGGCCTTTAGCAAAATTTGACGAAGATGTCTATGCTAAATAAACCAATAGAGGAAGCTGATTTATGTGCACGTTTGCTTCAGACACTGCCAAAAGAGTTTGATCACAGTTATGTAACTTGGCATGATCTACTACATGCTGACAAAACATGGTATAAGCTACAGAAAAGGTGTTTGAATTATGAGCTGCGAATTCAATACAGAGAAGAAACAAATGTAGCTGCTGCAATGTTTTCAAGAACCAGGGGAAGTGTGTCTACACAGAAACGAAGTAAAATTAAATTGGGTAGTGTGAAAAAGGTGCAAAATTCAAGCAACCTCGATGTGAAGAAATGATTTTCATGTAGTAAGATTGAACACATTTCGAAAGACTGCAAAACAGGCATAGTGTGTGTTTTAAATGCAAAAGCAAAGGTCATATCTCCAGGAACTGTCCTAGTGGTGGTGGTGGTTCTGCAATGTTACCAGCTGTGAAAACATTGTTACGAGAAATTCCAGAAGAAACTTTGTTGAAAGTATGTAATTTACCTACAAATGTAGATGTATCAGAATGTGACGAGTGGTATATTGATAGTGGCACGACACATCACGTTACAAATCGTCAAGACTGGTATGTTTTATACACTCATTTTGATGTACCACAGAAAATGTACAGTGCTAAAAATAATGTGCATATCAAAGCATTTGGGAGTGGTCGTAGTGATCTTGAAACTTTTAATGGAAGAGAGTGGACTATACAATATTTTCAAGATGTATGGTATTGTCCAGATGGTGCTTGTAATTTATTTTCTGTTAAAAGGCCGGAGAAAAAGATATTGATCAAAGTATCAAAAACGATGGTAAAATATGGTCATTTTATAGAGACAATATTCGAATTGCTATTGCTCTAACTAAAGTCAAGAATGATCTTTATCGCTTGGCAGTGAAAGTGATTAAGTAAGGAAAGTCCTTTGTAGTAAAGAAAGCTTCTGATACTCTTCAATTGTGGCATGAAAGGTTTGGGCACAAGAACAAACAACATGTACAATGAAACTGTGTAGTAAAGGAAGCTTCTGATGCTCTTCAATTGTGGCATGAAAGGTTTGGGCATCACACCAAACAATATGTACAATGAAGCATGTACAATCATTTTTGACTGCTCATGATATCAATGTAAGGTTAGCCAATGAATCATGTGAAGGTTGTATGCTAGGTAAACATCATAGGCTAGTTTTTGGTTCACTAGTTGACAAGTCAACTAACCCAGGTGAATTAATCTTCATTGATATCTGTGGTCCTGTGGAGGAAAACGATTTAGCTGGTCATCGATATTTCCTTGTTTTTAAAGATGACTTCTCAGGCTTCAAAGTGACATGTCTTTTGCATAAAAAGGACGAGGTAAAGGAGAAAGTTGCTGATATTTATTGAGATGGTTAAAACACAAGCTCAATGTACTATTAAAGAACTGCAGACTGATGGTGGCAAGGAGTTTGGCAATAATGATGTGAGAAGATGTGCTGAGTCAATTTGATTGATACATTCTTTGATTGTGCCATATACAACACATCAAAATGGAGTTGCTGAGCGTGAAAACAGAATTATCTGCGAAATGGTACGTTCATTGCTTCAGTCAGCAAAGCATATTCCAAAAGCGTTATGGGGAGAAGCTGTACTTGCAGCTACTCATACTCTGAACCGAATTGGGCCAATGAAGGTTAAAGGAAAGACACCAACAGAATTATTTTTGAGAAGGAAGACTCAGTTTAATCATGTAAAAGTATTTGGAACAGAATGTTTTGTCTGTATTCCAGCACAGAAATGGAGAAAGTTTAATGCCAAATCTCTGAAAGGATATATAGTTGGTTATGATGACTTTGGCTATCATGTATACCTTCCAGATAGGCATTCAGTTATTGTTAGCTGAGATGTAAAATTCAACAATTAAATATTGAAACAATCATTGAAAAGTCATGTTACCAAATTAGTTGACATTGTCTATGAATGATACAGAAACATCTGATTCTAATGATGACGAAATATCAAAAGAAAATATTACAAGACTGGATCATCAAGATCATGTAGAAGAGACTGAAAATGCAGATGGTCATCGAGTTTTGAGGGACAAACAAACAACTAGAAGTCCGATATGTTACCTAGATGAACCTGAGCGACCCAAGATGATGATGCCGAGAGAAATTCCAAGATACTATGATGAAGCAGTTAAATCCTCAGATGTAGAAAATTGGAAAGCTGCAATGGATGAAGAAACGAACTCACATCAAAAGGTTGGTACTTGAAAATTAGTTGATTTACCAACTAGAAGGAAGGCTTTTGGAAATCGATGGGTGTTTGCAATTAAACTGGATAATAACAATGACATTGTACGGTACAAAGCAAGGCTAGTTGCAAAATTGTTTAACCAAAGGCCAGGGCTTGATTTTTCTGAAACTTTCAGTCCTGTGATTAGGTTTGAAACTCTGAGAGCACTCTTGTGTGTTGCTGTTCAAAGAAATTGGAACATCAAACAATTTGACATTAACACAGCATTCTTGAATGGTAAGCTGGAGCAAGAAATTTACATGCAACAACCAAAAGGCTATGATGATGGCACAGGCCATGTTGGCAGATTGCTTTGAAGCTTGTATGGACTGAAGCAAGCAGCAAAATGTTGGTATGAGTGTTTAAATTTATACCTTAAGAAATCAAATTTGTGGGAGAGTAGTGCTGATCATTGTATGTATTTTAATGAAAATTTAATCGTTTTATTTCATGTAGATGATGGATAGATAATGGGACCTGGTGAAACAATTCATAATGACACAAAACGATTACATGATATAGTAATAGGTGAAATGGATTGTTATTTTGGCTTGCAAGTCCAAAGATTTAATGATTGTATGAAGATTAATCAGACTGCATATGTGAAAAGAGTGTTAGCCAGGTATCATATGACTGATGCAAATCCAATATCATTACCAACTAAGCCTGGATGGATACCTGGTAATTCACCACCAGCTACTATACCGACACTTACCGAGAAATTATAGGCAGTATCACATATTTAACATTGGGAACACGTCCAGATCTAGCTTATGCTGTAAAGGTTGCTTCAAGAGCACAAGATTCGCCAACTGAAGCACACCTAAAATTAATTAAACCAATTCTTCGCTATTTGAAGGGTACAATAAATGATGGAATTCAGTTTAGGAAAATGAACAATTCTGCTATAGAAGGTTATAGCGATGCTGACTATGCAGGTGAAAAATTGACTAGACGTTGAACAAATGGAGTTTTAACGAAGTTTTGTGGTGGACTAGTAATGTGGAAAAGTAAAATACAGAAATGTGTTGCACAATCATCTATGGAAGCTGAATTTATTGCTGGCAGTGAGGCAAATAAATCTTTAGTATGGCTTGATCTTTTACTGAAAGAAGTTGACATTGAGTTCAATTCCTACTTTACACATTGACAATCAAAGTGCTATTAAATATATCAAAGGCGCAGGATTCTATAAACTCTCTACGCATATGGAAACAAGCTTTCAGTATGTATGACAGTTAGTCAATGAGAAGAAGATCAATGTCGAGTATGTTTCAAAACAAGATCAGGTAGCTGACATTCTTACTAAGAGCTTATCAGTAAAGAAGCTATCAAGAATGAATACTTTGATTGTGATGGAAGTAAATAATGAAAATAAAGACAAAGTTAAATTCTTTGTTTGGTGATGAAATATGAACTTGCGGGAGAGTGTTAAAGGATTGTAAATAATATTACAAGTTCATATTTGTTTCTGTTACATGCGCACAAGTATCTCTGATGTAAAGTTAATGTTTGATGTATTTGTTCTTTGTATTAGAGATCCGTGAAGTTTTAAAAATATATAGTTGTTCTGTTGTTGATCTTAAGTTAAGTTCTGGCACTTTAATAACTCTTTGCACAATCATTTAGAGGCTGGATATATATATTTAACACATTCATATCAAGACAGACATGGTTTGCAAACTTCAAACATTCAAGGAAAATTATAACATCCATTGTGGGAATGCATTCAATCATGGATCTTTCCCTGCCCACTTACATAGAATTGGCGTATCAGAGACACCCTACTGTCAATGTGAAGAGGAAACAATTGTTGATGAAAATCACATCTTATTTCAGTGTAGACGCTATGAGAAAGGCAGAGACGACTTTTTAAAGCAGTTCTTAAGACTTGGTCACTGCAAGCCGTTTTGCACAGTCCCAATTCTCAGAGACCCACCCAGGAGTACATATGATGCCATATCCCAGTTTCTAGCGAAAGAAGACATAAAAATCTGAAATGAATTGAACTTAACTAAAGAACTTAATTAACAAATAAATTTTTAGCAGTCAACTGTGTTTTGTAATCTGATTACAATAATTTTTATCTAAAAACATATGAATGTATGTCCTAAACAGTATATATGACGAAGAAAAAAAACCTTATTATATGTGTCAGTACATTTATTTGTGATGGCTAAAAAGTTGTATGCTAGAAGCCAATAAAGAAAAAAAAAGATGTACTGTCAGTGGCCACACTCCTTTCAAAGTTATACTACGGCCTTCTTGAAAGCATCAATAGATGTCTCTGTTGTCAAGGTATCGTCTCAACCTCCTTGTTATTGTCGTGATTGCGGCAGCCATACTAGCAGACGAAATAAATCAGAAGTTATTTATACATTTGTGGTGTCGATAGGTCATATCGACCACGATTAACACCATCTTTGGACTCTTATTGCTCTGCCGAGCCTCCGTGTTAGATTTTAGTTCCGTTCTGTATCTCAAGCTGTTTACACATTTATGACTAACTACGAAATATGTATCTATGTGGAATTAATGGGGATGGTTACTGCATTCGACCGAAAATCGTATCCTGTTCCCTTACTGGTTTATTTTATTTATTTATTTATTTATTGTTCCGTGGGGCCAAATTAAGGAGAAGTCTCCATGGTCATGGAATGAGTCAATATATGAAATTATAAACGATATTAGAAACAGATGAAATGAAATATAAAAAAACATATTCAGGTGACAAGTCGTAAGTTTAAATGAAGAAATCAACAATGTAACACTGGAATTTGCTTAATTTTTTAGCTCTTCCAGGAGCTCCTCGACCGAATAGAAGGAGTGAGCCATGAGGAAACTCTTCAGTTTAGACTTAGAACTGCTGTTTCTTATTTATATAAATGATATGCCTTCTAGTATTACAGGTGATTCAAAAATATTTCTGTTTGCTGATGACACCAGCTTGATAGTGAAGGATCTTGTGTGTAATATTGAAACAGTAACAAATAATGTAGATCATGAAATAAGTTCATGGCTTGTGGAAAATAATTTGATGCTAAATCACAGTAACTCAGTTTTTACAGTTTCTAACTCACAATTCAACAAGAACCGATATTTTGATCAGACAGAATAGGCATATTATAAGCGAGACGGAACAGTTCAAGTTCCTAGGCGTTCGGATAGATAGTAAGCTGTTGTGGAAAGCCCATGTACAGGATCTTGTTCAGAAGCTAAATGCTGCTTTATTTACCATTAGAACAGTATCTGAAATAAGTGACACTTCAACACGAAAAGTAGTCTACTTCGCATATTTTCATACGCTTATGTCATATGGTATTATTTTTTGGGGTAATTCTTCTGATTTTGGCTCAAAAACGGGCTGTTCGAGCTATATGTGGTGTAAGTTCGAGAACCTCTTGTCGACCCCTATTCAAAAATCTGGGAATCCTGACATTGCCCTCACAGTATATATTTTCTTTAATGTCGTTTGTTGTTAGAAATATTAGCCTATTCCCAAGAGTTTGCAGCCTTCACTCAGTTAATACTAGGCAGAAATCAAATCTGCATGTAGAATGCACTTCCTTGACTGCAGTATTCTGCTGCATCCATTTTCAATAAGCTACCACAAGAACTCAAAAATCTTAGCAGTAGCCCAAACTCTTTTAAGTCTAAACTGAAGAGTTTCCTCATGGCTCACTCCCATACTGGTGACCCCGAAGTTTCTACATCTTCCGCAACTTCCACGCTGGGTGTTGTAAATCAAGAGGTTATGCACATGATGCCATGGCTACCTCACCCAACGCTTTGTTCGAAGATTTGGAGGCCCAACTACGACAACCAGACCACTCCAATCCTTCGCCAATGGCTGGCTCTCCACTAATAGACAGTGATTCGCGATCTCCAACCAAGTTAACCTCAAACTTTGTTGTTCTACAACGACCGAGTGCTACAACGTTAACTCAGGCAATGGACTCAGGTTTCGTGTCGCTGGACTGTGCTCGCCAACATATGAAATGTGAAGCGGATAATTTTCAGAACTGTGTAACTACCGCTCGATCGTGTAGTGTTTGAAGTGATCTACATTCACACACAAACTTTGACTCTCAATAGGCCGCAACGTCGGTTGCAGTCATGCTGTGTGCAATGTTGCCATTTGATCAAAACGCACGCCAGTCTGGAGCCGAGCGACCACTACGGTCGCAGATACGAATCCTGCCTCAGGCATGAATGTGTGTGATGTCCTTAGGTTAGTTAGGTTTAATTAGTTCTAAGTTCTAGGCGATTGATGACCTTAGAAGTTAAGTCGCATAGTGCTCAGAGCCATTTGATCAAAACGCACATGTATCAACATCTATCAACCTATTCCGGTTTTGCCTAACTGACAAACTAACGATGGACATTTTCATGCAGCAAATTTCCCTTGCTCGCCCATCGGACCTGTTGCTCAGTTTTTAGTGCTTCACCTTCCAGGAACGTTTTACCGGAACAATGTGATCTTCAGCTACTTTCACCTGTAGTTTATAGTCCGACCACATGGAGTGTGTTCCTGATGTGCACAGAAAACTTACACTGTTGTCGCACGAAGAGCCAACCCCCCCCTACCCCCCCACCCCACCCTACCACTTACCCACACGTACGGGGGGCCCCGTTTCCGACTGTTCAGCCGCTCGCCTCTCCCACAGTTCTGCCTGTGTCTGCCGCGCTGGCCTTCCGCGTCATTTCCGAGGTGGGCAATTTCAAATCTGTACCTCTAACCTCTGGTCCAGTTTATGGGACCGCCATACATGTTGCACAACCGCTCGTTCTCATGGTACCGACCGTGCCAGCCGCGTCGTGTTTTCGCCACATGTTAAGGACAATGCAACCTGCCGTTGCTTCGGACGTGATTGCCAATAACACACCTACGCCTATGGTGCTGGGCTGTAGTGCTGCCCCTCCCACCACGGACCAGCAGGCCTTCCAAGATACACCGAAGCCGCCTTCTTCCCCCGCCCCCCCCGCCCCCCCCGCCCCGCCCCCTCGCCGTCTGACGAAGCTGCCCCCTTTATACAAGGGCAGCCCTGTATCATGGTTTGCGCTTGTGGAGCATCTGTTCGAGTTACATCATGTGTCCGACGACAACTCTAAATTCCTATGTCTCGTCAATCATCTCCATGATCACTCGGACTTAATTTGTGATCTATTCCTCTCGCCACTGCCCCCACCAAAGTACGAGTTCGCAATGAAAACAACATTGGACTGACTCACCTGCTCACCACAAGAATAAATCATCAAGATATTGTACGAGGAGCACCTAGGGAACCGAAGTCCATTACAACTCTGGCGCCGCCTTCGATTACTTGTGAGTGAACATATGATGCCGGACAGTGGGTAGTATGATCCGCCAAGTTACCTACCAACCTACAGGTTCACCTGCTACTGCACTCCTTCGAGTCAATCGGCTCTCGTCTTCGCATCGCAGACCAGCTGTATGCGCTGCTACGACAACACCAACCAGCACACCACTCACCACTAGTTGGCACAACTGTTCCTGCTTACCGGCTGTCTGTGGGCTGATGCAGAACTCGCTCCGCCTCCGCGCTGTCTACACTGCCTGGCAGAATCTGCTCACTCTCTCCTCTGCCCAAGTACTCAAGAATCGCCCATGCACCATACATGCCAGTATACATCCCAGAACAAATCAATGAGGACAAGCCTCCTCCGCTGCCGCAGTCGCCACCATCACCACATCCGGCTCATCTGTATTGTTGGTACCACAAGATTTTCGGTGATGATGCCAAGAAATGTCGACTACCTTGCCAGCAACCAATTCTCGGATTGCAGTATTAGCACAGAGAACATACATAAGTACAAAAAACGTCAATAAATCTCTCTGATGGAGAAAGATTTCTTCTTATCTGTACTACTACATGCAGACAAATTGGTATTTAACATTGTCAGGAAAAATATCAAAATTTCCTCGGCCAAATTACTTCAGATTTTTACAAAATACTCTACAATAATCTAATAAATGTGCATCTGAACATATATATATATATATATATATATATATATATATATATATATATATATATATACACTCCTGGAAATGGAAAAAAGAACACATTGACACCGGTGTGTCAGACCCACCATACTTGCTCCGGACACTGCGAGAGGGCTGTACAAGCAATGATCACACGCACGGCACAGCGGACACACAAGGAACCGCGGTGTTGGCCGTCGAATGGCGCTAGCTGCGCAGCATTTGTGCACCGCCGCCGTCAGTGTCAGCCAGTTTGCCGTGGCATACGGAGCTCCATCGCAGTTTTTAACACTGGTAGCATGCCACGACAGCGTGGACGTGAACCGTATGTGCAGATGACGGACTTTGAGCGAGGGCGTATAGTGGGAATGCGGGAGGCCGGGTGGACGTACCGCCGAATTGCTCAACACGTGGGGCGTGAGGTCTCCACAGTACATCGATGTTGTCGCCAGTGGTCGGCGGAAGGTGCACGTGCCCGTCGACCTGGGACCGGACCGCAGCGACGCACGGATGCACGCCAAGACCGTAGGATCCTACGCAGTGCCGTAGGGGACCGCACCGCCACTTCCCAACAAATTAGGGACACTGTTGCTCCTGGGGTATCGGCGAGGACCATTCGCAACCGTCTCCATGAAGCTGGGCTACGGTCCCGCACACCGTTAGGCCGTCTTCCGCTCACGCCCCAACATCGTGCAGCCCGCCTCCAGTGGTGTCGCGACAGGCGTGAATGGAGGGACGAATGGAGACGTGTCGTCTTCAGCGATGAGAGTCGCTTCTGCCTTGGTGCCAATGATGGTCGTATGCGTGTTTGGCGCCGTGCACGTGAGCGCCACAATCAGGACTGCATACGACCGAGGCACACAGGGCCAACACCCGGCATCATGGTGTGGGAGCGATCTCCTACACTGGCCGTACACCACTGGTGATCGTCGAGGGGACACTGAATAGTGCACGGTACATCCAAACCGTCATCGAACCCATCGTTCTACCATTCCTAGACCGGCAAGGGAACTTGCTGTTCCAACAGGACAATGCACGTCCGCATGTATCCCGTGCCACCCAACGTGCTCTAGAAGGTGTAAGTCAACTACCCTGGCCAGCAAGATCTCCGGATCTGTCCCCCATTGAGCATGTTTGGGACTGGATGAAGCGTCGTCTCACGCGGTCTGCACGTCCAGCACGAACGCTGGTCCAACTGAGGCGCCAGGTGGAAATGGCATGACAAGCCGTTCCACAGGACTACATCCAGCATCTCTACGATCGTCTCCATGGGAGAATAGCAGCCTGCATTGCTGCGAAAGGTGGATATACACTGTACTAGTGCCGACATTGTGCGTGCTCTGTTGCCTGTGTCTATGTGCCTGTGGTTCTGTCAGTGTGATCATGTGATGTATCTGACCCCAGGAAAGTGTCAATAAAGTTTCCCCTTCCTGGGACAATGAATTCACGGTGTTCTTATTTCAATTTCCAGGAGTGTATATATATATGAGAGAGAGAGAGCTGGAAGATTTACTTCCAAGTTTTACATGATTATTTTCATAAACAGTTGGTCAGACAAAGGCTGTATATTGTTAACCTATTCAGTATATTAAAACACACACACACACACACACACACACACTGAGCAAGGTGGCGAAGTGGTTAGCAGACTGGACTCGCATTTGGGAGGATGACAGTTGAAATCTGCATCTCGCCTTCGTGATTTAGGTTTTCCATGATTTGCCAATTCGCTTCAGCCAAACACTGGGATGGCTCCTTTGACAGGGCATGGCCGGTTTCCTTCTCTCATCTGATGAGATCGATGACCTTGATGTTTGGTCCCATCCCCCAAATATATGTAGTACTTGCTTTATAAAAATGGAGGTTCAAGTATTGTGACTTTCCAGAGTATTTTTGAAATTTCGACTTCTTAAATCATTATTTTAACACTTTTATACACGTTTTAAAAGTGCAAATACAACATTTATACTCAAAAACAGTTATGTTGTATTGTACAACATCTCAAAATTTGCGATTCTGACTTTTCTCATATAGATAAGGGGAAACATTGTTAACACATATCTTGAAAGATTCTGTACTGATTTACTTCAATATTTTCAAGATGATCTAAAAGTGTTCAGACAGAAATAAGCTATATAATTTAAATATATGTGGTATGTGAATATATATGTGTTTTGCAAAGTGGTATGTTGTTAACAAAAGTCTCGAAAAATTGTAAACTGACTTACTTCGGATTTTTTCTAACAAACATTCAGAACAGCTTATATACTTTTTTGAACAACAATGTGCAATTTTCTATTACAACCAACTACAAGAAAGACAAGGTTGTGCTACACAAAACTTGTTTGCATAACGATGCTCTAATTTTCGCTGTTCTATTTTCGTAACACACAAGAAAAACACAACTTCACTGATGGCACTCAAAAATCATGTTATGGGTACAGACAGAGTTGAATCGAGTACTGAACATCTGGAAGGATGTAGATGTAGATGAATGGACTAACACGCTGGTCTGCACAAGTAGAGCAACAGAGCATTGGCAGATTGCTCATAGTCTGATTACTTTTCTCACATATCTTGTATAGACCTACACATACTCCAGCTCACTTTGGCAGTGCACCATGCGTTGCGTTCATTACGCAGCAACACGGAACATAAAAATGATACCTACTCAGGAGGTAAGATACATTAAAAAAACGCAATAAGAAACACAATGTACATATAACTCACTCTATCATACAATCAAACTAAACGGGAAAGTGAAACATACAATCAGTCGGCTCCAATAAGTTGGTGTCCATAAAATTTTGGGGCTCCATAGGCTGAATTCAAACCAGAATATACTTGTTTTGAAGATTATCCACGAAAAGGAAATCACAAAAATAACAACAAAGTAAAAAGTGCATGACATGACGATAGACGATTAAAGCAGTATTTAAAAGGCATATCAAAAGAAAGACTGCAACTGATTAAAAATCCATAATTAATAATGAACATGCTTGTCTAAGTTGAATACTGCAATTCTAGTATTTCAACCAAAAATAAACAAAAATCGAAACTTCTGATCACTTTATAAAGAACCCAACTCATTAACTGCACAGATATGTTACAATTCCCAAGACATGTATAATCACTTCTCACCGGAACTGAAACAGCAATTAAAGCATAGCATAGAAGCTGATGGCCCTGTGAAGCCGATATCATGTTCCAGATGAGTTGTAGGCAGTGTTTCCTGGACACAAAACAAATTCTTCTGGGACACAAAATGGTTCCTTTTAACTGAACATTAAAATTCGTAAAAAAGCTTGTAAGGAATGCTACCACAAGATTCCTGCAGCATCCAGATGAAAAAAAAAACGCAAAAAGAGGCAAAGATTACAAAAAAAGATAGTCTCTCAGCAAGTTAATGCACAGCACTGCCAAAAAAAGTATGTCTCTAGCAAACCTATGTTTACATCTATACTCCCCATTCGCTGCAAAATGAATGCCAGGAGGTACTGCCCATTCCACCACCAGTCAGAGTGTATTGTTATTCGATTTTTTTATGAAAAATGGGGAGACTGACTGCTAAAACGCCTCTGTGCATGGTGTAATTAGTATAATTTTGTTTCCACAGTCACTATGGGAGTGACAGATATTGGGCTGTACTATGTTCCTACATTTTTTACTTTCTACTAATTAATAAAACTCCATAAGTAGGCTTTCATGGCGCAGTTCAAGTCTATTTTCAAGCACTTCCCATGTCATGTTTCTCAGCACATTCATGACACTCTTCCTTGAGACAAACAGCCCATAAATGCTGTTCTTTTTTTTATGTGTTCAATATCTCCTATTAGTCCTATCTGCTATGTTTCTCATGAACATGACCAATATTCTAGGATGGGTCGCACATGTTATGTAAGCAAACTTCTTTTCACAGCATCTGACATTAGGCTATCAGTGGGCATCCTGAAAAAAATTGCTGATGTCACAACATTCCAGGAATTGCACAGATTTCACACATTTCAGTGTCAGCATTTCCATTGCTTTGAGGCTGTTGTGCTTGTTATATTCAAGGTCACTGACCTTTCACTCCCATCAATATCGTCATGCTCTTAGCCAACCACCAGAGCACCCCACTGCTTTCAGGCAATTTTATTTCTATTCTAAATGTGTGCTCTGAATTGAGAGGATCATAATTAATTTGACAAATTGTTTCTGTACTTGACAGATGTGCCAAAAATGCAGATGTACCTTCTGAAAAATTGAGCATCTTATGCTGATGTGTGATAGGGGGAAGACCATTAGCAAAAGAGTCAAAAAATGGCTGTGAGTATTACAAGGTAAGATACTTTGACAGTACAGATTAACGATGTCACAGCATAGTCTGCAAAGTAAGATACTGTGACATTACAGTGTATGACACCATGGTAAATTCTCCAAAAAATGTTAGTCCTCTAGGTGAATTGTGTATGAGAGGCGCCTTTCAAACCTATAAATTCTGGCCAATATCATCATAATTGATGGCAGCCTTCAAGTTTTGCATTTTAATTAATATGATAGCAACAAAAAATTGGGAATTTCCTCTAATTTGCTGTAATTGTAACTTGCACTGTTATGTGTGTGCATTTAAATTAAATATTCAAGTTGTGTGATCTGTATTGTGCATTAATTATTGCTGCAGGCAGACTGAACTGATGGCATCCATATCTTAGACTTTGTAGGGTATTTGTTTGGTATAATATGACGCACATGTCGATTAGGTAGCAGCTGGCCTGAACTTGCATTTCAGTAAGTTGCAGTCTGTCCCAAGAAACACACACATGTAACTCTACTGAGTCGATGACTGCGAGAATGCTGACTCTCTGATAAAGTACTTTTGCAGAACCCTACTTCTCGAGATAGTTAAGGAAGAAACTGCAGATGGAAATTAATATTAATTCTGTCTCGGATGACATGTGCAAAGCAGTGCCTGCCACTGCACAAGTGCTGCATTAAAGCAGCAGAAGGAACATATTTTTCACCACAGTATCTCCAGATAAGGCTATTACCGAATTTTGATTGAGTCCCACAAGCAATTTTATTTTGTAGGTCTTAATAAAGAACAGGTGCATCTAAGGCAACCTATTATCTGCCTGTCTATAGCTTTAATTATTTAATGAGGAAATCATGTGGAGGTGGTGTAACATCTTACAGCATTTGGCTGACTTTATTACACTACCTTGTGTGTGTTAAGCTTCGATTTATAACAAAAGCGTTTGCCCTACTCATATGAGGAACGTATTGACTGGGCAATGTTTTCCTTGTGACTTTTTTGATATTGTACTACGCCCATGTAACTGAAAATGACGTTAGCATCTCCACATGTTGTCCTTGTCAAGTTTGACCACATTGTTCCATTCCACTGTACTTTATAATCACTTCATTGAGACTTCACATTTACACTTTGATCATGAATAACATAAGAACATACAATAACACAACAACTCCTGTTTGCGAAACATGATGGCTGTGAGTTCTGTTTTTGTTAACATATTGTACTGCTTCAAAGAAATGTCGAGCATTTGCCAAATAGTACATCATTTATTACCTCCTGCAAACTCCCTGGGCATAACTGTATGTTACATGGTACTGTCTTTTCAGCAACTTGTGCTTCTGTGGTGACATGTAAACAACACATTAAACACCACTTCCACAGCCCTTGTAAACAACTAGCTTGAAATCGCAATGATACTCATGCTGCACATTAGTTATAACGATATTACAAGAATCTAAGTTGAAATTAACATCGACAGATCGAGCGAGTGTGTATGTTTACATGATACTATTACCAAGATGCCACAAATATCCACTCGAACTACAAGATTGTAGGGCGAATAAACTATTGCTATGAGGAAACACGTCCCCAAATGCTTTTCTCTGTCCATTACCTTCGTAAAGTTAGCCTGGAGGAAGCATCCAAATAGTTTCCTTCAAACATGGACAGGAGTGGAGCAGTACAGTTCTAGATATGAAACTGCCACATTCCCCTACACATGAACAATATTGTATCAACAATAGAAATATTGCAAAAAAATAATGACAAAACAACCATGCTTATACCATCTGTAAGCACACTAAGAAATGATCACATACCTCCATTACTGTTTACTGTTTTCTTGCATGGCTGACAGGAGACTACTATGATCTAAAACACTCCAGCTGGGCCCAGCACACAGATACCAGGTCAGCAACAGGCATGCTTGGTGCATTGGATATCATTGGCATATGACACATGCTGGAAGCTCTACATGAGCATATTATTGGTTCCATGTAAAAAGTACCTGAGCTATCAGTGTAATATTACACATGCTTATTACGCATGAAAATTTCCATTCACATGAACAACCAAGTGGTGGTGGTAAAATATTACGTTTCTCTTGCACCCATGGAAAAGAAGTGCACGTTCCATCAGATTCTTACAAACATATTGATATCTCAACAAGTTTTGTTCATATGCACAACAAAGTGTTGTTGTTGAAGTTTATATTTTTCTGAAACACCCACATAGGTGATATGTACAAGTAGGAAAACAAGCAAAATTGTTTTAAAGCGCAATTTTATGTACGCATTTGATAGAGCATTCTGAAGTTTGTCTAACAGCCTACCTCTCCATAAAAGCTGAATGTCATCACATTAGGAATGATACACTATTAATAACAAGCCATCGCCCTGAGATACTGCCACTAGTGAGGTTCTTGTGCAAAAAGTTCTGTACAAATTGTGTATAGAAATCAGAATGATCTCTGCAGTAAGTCAGACAGAAAGTAAGAAATGAAATTGGTAATTCCCTTACAAATAGAGTGCTTTGACGTTTAAATTACACTCCTGGAAATTGAAATAAGAACACCGTGAATTCATTGTCCCAGGAAGGGGAAACTTTATTGACACATTCCTGGGGTCAGATACATCACATGATCACACTGACAGAACCACAGACACATAGACACAGGCAACAGAGCATGCACAATGTCGGCACTAGTACAGTGTATATCCACCTTTCGCAGCAATGCAGGCTGCTATTCTCCCATGGAGACGATCGTAGAGATGCTGGATGTAGTCCTGTGGAACGGCTTGCCATGCCATTTCCACCTGGCGCCTCAGTTGGACCAGCGTTCGTGCTGGACGTGCAGACCGCGTGAGACGACACTTCATCCAGTCCCAAACATGCTCAATGGGGGACAGATCCGGAGATCTTGCTGGCCAGGGTAGTTGACTTACACCTTCTAGAGCACGTTGGGTGGCACGGGATACATGCGGACGTGCATTGTCCTGTTGGAACAGCAAGTCCCTTGCCGGTCTAGGAATGGTAGAACGATGGGTTCGATGACGGTTTGGATGTACCGTGCACTATTCAGTGTCCCCTCGACGATCACCAGTGGTGTACGGCCAGTGTAGGAGATCGCTCCCCACACCATGATGCCGGGTGTTGGCCCTGTGTGCCTCGGTCGTATGCAGTCCTGATTGTGGCGCTCACCTGCACGGCGCCAAACACGCATACGACCATCATTGGCACCAAGGCAGAAGCGACTCTCATCGCTGAAGACGACACGTCTCCATTCGCCCCTCCATTCACGCCTGTCGCGACACCACTGGAGGCGGGCTGCACGATGTTGGGGCGTGAGCGGAAGACGGCCTAACGGTGTGCGGGACCGTAGCCCAGCTTCATGGAGACGGTTGCGAATGGTCCTCGCCGATACCCCAGGAGCAACAGTGTCCCTAATTTGCTGGGAAGTGGCGGTGCGGTCCCCTACGGCACTGCGTAGGATCCTACGGTCTTGGCGTGCATCCGTGCGTCGCTGCGGTCCGGTCCCAGGTCGACGCACACGTGCACCTTCCGCCGACCACTGGCGACAACATCGATGTACTGTGGAGACCTCACGCTCCACGTGTTGAGCAATTCGGCGGTACGTCCACCCGGCCTCCCGCATTCCCAGTATACGCCCTCGCTCAAAGTCCGTCAACTGCACATACGGTTCACGTCCACGCTGTCGCGGCATGCTACCAGTGTTAAAGACTGCGATGGAGCTCCGTATGCCACGGCAAACTGGCTGACACTGACGGCGGCGGTGCACAAATGCTGCGCAGCTAGCGCCGTTCGACGGCCAACACCGCGGTTCCTGGTGTGTCCGCTGTGCCGTGCGTGTGATCATTGCTTGTACAGCCCTCTCGCAGTGTCCGGAGCAAGTATGGTGGGTCTGACACACCGGTGTCAATGTGTTCTTTTTTCCATTTCCAGGAGTGTATTTCACATATAATCACATCCTTTGTCAATACCCAATCCCTGTACTAATCTTCGATACTCCGCAATTCCTCACACTATACCAGCACTACTATAAGCAGCATACCTGTCTTTTTGCACACATACCATTACCCTCTATCCCAAAACACTTACGTACTCAATAAATATAGCTGTGCAAATGTGCTAAAGTGACAGCTACATTACAACATTGCCCAGCAAAGCAATACATAACTGCAAAATTCAATCTATTTGAAGTGCTTCTGATGGTTGTGATCTGCAATCAGAGATCTGTAAGCAAACCTGTCTGCCAAGAACCTTCATCTGTTTTGTATGCGCATTGCTTCTCTGTATCACTAAAAAACTTTGTTGTGAGGAAATTTAGCGGTGTATAACAATTAAAGTATCATCAATGGTGTCATTTTAATGTGAGATGTAACTTCCAGGTGAACATTATATCTCGCCCATGCAACTGTTGACATAATACAAATCTCCTTAAGAGTACATGGTGATATAATTACCTGGATGCTTTTTGTCACAGATACTATGTAGCACACACCAATCGCACATTATTATTTTTAGCACAATGACATCATACTGCACACTGTTCTGCTTACAAAAGCAGTATTGGCTTCAATTTTTTTTTAAATATGGCATCGCATGACAAAATACATCCCAATAATCTAGCACCAGTAATAAATTGCCTGGACATATTATGACAGTCAACGTAAATCTGTTTTGTCTGTAAACTGCTACGCTATTCCACTAAACATCTACTGACTGCGGGAAGTTAGAGGTAACAAATTTATTAAAGTATAACTCTAGGTGTTCTTTTTATGTGTGCGATGTCACTATTGAGTGAATGTTACATTCCACCCAGGCAAATTTATAGAACCACAGCAGCAAAAGGAAAGGTATTGTCAACCAACTGTTAATGATGAAAAAATTAACCTAGCATTGGGCCACTATAATGTATCGTGAAGTATTAAAATTTTATTACAACAAGATGACAAATGGAGCAATTGTGGTTTATGCTTGTATGTAACTGGGAATACTATTTGTGGTACATAAAAATTATAATTTGTTGTCCCTGGAAGACTAACATAGCAACTGTGGAAATCTAGAACACAGACTACAACATAAGTATCAAACAGAAGCATTACTAGACACTCTTGTTTATCTGAGTGCACGAAATGGGTTCCATTGTAGGGGCTTATGACTGTATCATTGTCTTATTCCTATTAAATCAGGACATTTCTCTCAGAGAAACATTCGTCAAGCAATCCCTTACATGGAGTCAAATGCATGGAATCCTGTTGTAGACATAGAATGCATGACTGATACTCTTCCCCCTCTCCCCCCCCCCCCACTTCCCATTCCTATCCTTATCACTTCTTTATCACCCACTTCTCCCTGTAAATGACATCTGTTGCATGATAATCAGTTTACAGTTGCATGTCTTCATTGTCAGAACGTCACATTCCTGGTTGGATCTGTGTCCACACAGGAGAGTGGGTTCTAGAATTAGGAAGGTTACCATTTTACATGTCTGCACTACCAGGATGTTAAATCCACGACCATCAATAAAACTGCTCGTTTTCCAGTATGCTTGTAGGAGCTGAAAAGCTTTTTGCCAAGTTTTAAAACTGAGGGAATTATTACACCTAACAACCATTTGTTTCCTAAAGGTACTTAACCTGCTTGTAAACTAGGTGAATTCTAATAAAATCTCCCATCCTGATCACTTCCACCATTGCTCTGACAGGATCTCCACACAACAGGGGTGATATTCATTTTACTTACCTGTATGTCAGCTAAGGCACTGTGAGCAGGTGTATGTGCATATGTTTCTGTAAGTATACCCTTAATACTCTCGTTTTCTGATTGTGTAGTTAATTTAAAATCGTCAAAAATAGGGTGGAATACGATCTATTCCGAGCCTGTTTAGTTCACCCCACACATCCCTATGTAACTGACAGTTGCTGCAGTTCAACATAGTGTTACTGTACACACAACACTTGTTTAGGGAAAGAACTCCATTGTATGATCACTCTCCGCTGCTTTTTACAGTAACTGCAGATATCTTATTTTTCCCCTTCTGTATTCAGATTTTTTCTTAATGGGGTTTAAGGTAATTTGTAAGCGTTTCTACAACTGGAGCCCATCCAAGTTAAACAACCATTTGTTGCGTAAATCCACATCTACATGGATATACATACTCCGCTAGCCACCGTACCGTGTGTGGTGGAGGGTATCCTGCACCATTACTAGTCATTTCCTTTACTTTTCCACTCGCAACAGGGAAAAATGACTATCTATATGAACCTGTATAAACCCTAATTTCTCGTATCTCATCTTCATGGTACATATGCGATATGTATGTTCCCATTAGAATCGTTCTGCAGTCAGCTTCAAATACCAGTTCTCTAAATTTTCTCAATATGAGAGTGGTTTGACAAGTCTGATAAATTTCCATGAAACAATGGAACATGGATTTAAGCGCATTATTCCAAGGATTGTACAAAGAATTTAAACATGTACAGCGTTCAGTTTAATGTTGACTGCCATATCAATTGGTCAGAGCGTCAATTACGATTATAAATGGAGAAATCCAAGGATGATGCTGTTATTAAACATTTTCATTTGAAGACTTGGATTGCCCCTCAAATTAAAACAGAACTGGATGGACCATCAATGAAGAACATTTACTTTTGCACTAACAAATTTAAAAGTGATTGAACAAGCACCATAAACGAAGTGATCTCTGGTCGTCCAGTCGAAGTCACCACATAGGAAAACATTTACAAAATTCTTTATATGGTAATATCAGACCGCTAAATCAAAATTTGTGCGTCTGCTGAGACTGTAGGCATCTTGAACGAGCGAATGCATAATATCCCACATGGAGAATTGGCTGTGAAAAAGGCTGTGTGTGAGGAGGGTTCCACAATTTCCCACAGTTGACCAAAAGTGCACTCGGCACAGCATTTCAACACAATGTCTGGTGATGTTTAATCACAATCAGTAAGACTATTACACTGATTTGTGACTGCTGATCATTACACACCAGAGACAAAACGGCACACAAAACAATGGACAAAGATTGGTGAACATACACTGAAGAAGGCAAAGACCATTGCGTCAGCTGGTAAAGTTTTGGCCACTTTTTTTAGGGGGGGGGAGGGTTACCAAGGAATAACCCTTGTAGATTACTTGGAAAAGGGCAATATCTTAACCGGACTCTATTATGCTATATCGTTTCAAACTTGCATTGGCTGGAGAAAGACCAAGGTTGGTGAGCAAATAAGCAATTTTTCATCAGGATAATGCACCATACCACACATCGGTGATAACAATGGCGAAAGTGTATGCATTGGTATTTGAATTGGTTACTCATCCGCTCTATTTACCAGATCTAACAGCAAGTGAGCTCCCTGTTCCCTAAGCTGAAACTTTGGATTGCTGGGAACAAATTTTCAACAAAAGAGGAAGTGATAGCTGCAGACAACGAGTATATTGCAGAGTTTGATAGAGCCTATTTTTCAGATTTGGTGAAAAAGCTGGGTAACCGCTGGACCAAGTGTATATCCCTCAAAGGAGGCTATTTCGAGCAGTAAGTTGAGTTGTTTATGAAACAAACATTTTTTCTTCTTTTTTACCAGATTTATCAAACCATCCAAGTAGTGTTCCTCAGACTCCCATTTGAGTTCTTGAAGCATCTCTGTAATAACTGTGTGTTGTTCAGATCTACTGGCAACAAATCTAGCAGTCCGCCTCTGAACTGCTGCAGTGTCTTCTTTTAATCCGACCTGACACAGCTCTCAAACATTCAAGCAGTACACAAAAATAGGTCAATGAACGACACTTTTCCAAAATTCTTCTAATAAACTGAAGTCGACCTATACCCTTCCCCACCACAATCCTTGCCTGGTCGTTCCATTTGTAACGTTACACAAAGATACTTAACTGTTCTGTGTCAAGCAGTACACTACCAATGCTGTGGTCGAACATTACGTGTTTGATATTTCTACTCATCTGCATTAAGTTGCATTTTTCTACATTTAGAGTTGGCTACTATTCATTACACCAACTAGAAATTTTTTCTAAGTCGTCAAGCATATTCCTACTGCCAGTCACTGACGACAGTTGTCCAGACACTCAGTATCAGCAAACAACTGTAGATTGCTGGCCACCCTGCCTGCCAGATCATTTATGTGTACAGAAAATAATAGCGGTCCTGTCACAGTTCCCTGGGATACTCCTGCTGACACCCTTATCTCTGATGAGCACTTGCCATCAAGGATAAAGCACTGGATTTTAGTAGTTATGAAGTCTTTGATCGCCTCACATATCTGGAAACCTATTCCATATTCTAGTTCCTTCATTAACAGTCAGCAGTGCGGCATTATGTTAAAGGCTTTTTGGAAATCTAGGAATACCAAACCTGCCTGTCGCCCTTCATCTTCACAAGACATCAGTGAGGAATGGACAAGTTGAATTTCGCACAAGCGATATTTTCTAAAATCATGCTGATCTGGGATGAAATATTTTCTGTGTCAGGAAAATTTATTGTGTTGGAACTAAGAAAATGTTCAAGAATGCTGCAGCAAATTGATGTTAAGGACATTGATCTGTAAATTAGCCGCTCCGTTCTTTTGCCCTTCTTATATACATGAGTCTTCTGCACTTTTTTCCAGTTTGCACTGGGCGAGTGATCCGAGATAAACGTAGACTAAGTAAGAGATCACCGCTGCCGAGTACTCTTTGTAAAACGAACTAGGATTCCACCGGACCTGGCGACCTATTTATTTTAAACTCTTCCACTTGTTTCTCTACTCCAGGTATGCCTATTACTATGTCGTCCATACGGATGTCTGTGCGTTGATGAAACGAGGGTATGTCTGATCGATTCTCCTGAGTGAATGATTTTTTAAATGCGAAATTTAAAATTTAAAACTTTCTTTTGCTGTCTCCTACTGTTACACCATACAGGTCAACGAGTAACTGGACAGAAGCCTTTGACTTGCTTAGCTGTTTTACAAAGTACGATAATTTTCTCGGCCCGATATTTTGATAATGTGTGAAGATGATAGTTGTTTTATGCTTCGCACATCCATCATTTTATATACGCACAAATTTCTGCTAACTTTTTTCTTGTCTTCATTTGCGCGTTCTCATTTGAACCGAGAGGGCAAGAGTCTTTGCTTCCTCCGCGTTTTCCGAATTCTGATGTTGGAGCAACACGAGTCTTTTCAGTCCTTAATCCACATACTTGGCACATACTTTTGCAGAGCGCAATTTACACACATCAAAAAAGTTTTGCATCACCTCAGTTCAGAGAGTTCCGGAACCTGTACAGAAAACTGTAATAGAGATCAACATTAAAATCATTTCCGCCATTTTTATTGCTCATGAAAACCACACATTACATGTTATACCACCATACAGCGCGACCTTCAGACGTGGTGTTCCAGACTGCTGTACACAACGGTACCTCCAATACCCAGTAGCGCGTCCTCTTGCATTGAAGCATGCCTGTGTTCGTCATGGAATACTCTCCACAAGCTCATAAAGGCACTGTTGGTCCAGATTGTCCCACTCCTCAACGGCGATTTGGCGTAGATCCTTCAGAGTGGTTGGTGGGTCACGTCGTCCACAAACAGCCCTTTGCAATGTATCCCAGGCATCTTCGATAGGGTTCACGTCTGGAAAACATGCTGGCCACTCTAGTCGAGCGATGTCGTTATCCTGAAGGAAGTCATTCACAAGATGTGCACGATGGGGGTGCGAATTGTTGTTCATGAAGACGAATGCCTCGCCAATATGCTGCGATATGCTCGCACTATCGGTCGGAGGATGGCATTCACGTACCGGACAGCCGTTATGGTGCCTTCCATGACTACCAAAGGCGTACGTCGGCCCCACGTAATGCCACCTCAAAACAGCAGGGAACCTCCATCTTGCTGCACTCGCTGGATAGCGTGTCTAAGGCGTCCAGCCTGACCGGGTTGCCTCTAAACACGTCTGAGACGATTGTCTGGTTGATGGCATATGCGACACTCATCGGTGAAGAGAACGTGATGCCAAACCTAAGAGGTCCATTCTGTATGTTGTTGGACCCATCTGTACCACGCTGCATGATGTCGTGGTTGCAAAGATGGACCTCGCCATGGACGTTGGGAGTGAAGTCGCGCATCATGGAGACTATTGCGCACAGTTTGAGCTGTAACACGACGTCCTGTGGCTGCACGAAATACATTATTCAACATGGTGGCGTTGCTGTCAGGGTTCCTCCGAGCCATAACTCGTAGGCAGCGGTCATCCACTGCAGTAGTAGCCCTTGGGCGGGCTGAGCGAGGCATGTCACAGGCAGTTCCCGTCTTTATGTATCTCCTCCATGTCCGAACAACATCGGTTTGGTAACTCCGAGATGCCTGGACACTTACCTTGTTGAGAGCCCTTGCTAGCACAAAATAACAATGCGAACGCGATCGAACCGCGGTATTGATCGTGTAGGCGTGGTTGAACTAGAGACATCTTGAGCCGTGTACCTCCTTCCTGGTGGAATGTCTGGAACTGATCAGCTGTCGGACCCCCTCCGTCTAATAGGCGCTGCTCATGCATGGTTGTTTACATCCATGGGCGGGTTTAGTGACATCTCTGAACAATCAGAGGCACTGTGCCGGTGATACAATATCCACAGTCAACGTTTATCTTCGGGAGATCTGGGAACTGGGGTGATGCAAAATTTTTTTTTGATGTGTGTACAATCCGTTTAAACTTTCCTTATAATCTCTCTATGTCGATCATACAGTAACTAAATGATGTCCATTAATTATCTTAGTGGGACATTAACAACGCTTACCAGCTCTTTCAGCAAAAATACTCTCCTAGCCTTCTTGAGTGAATAATCAATTTTAGTAGCCATCGTAGCTATGATGACATCATGATCACCTATCCCTGTCTCTATACTGACGCCATACATAACGTCTGGCCTGTTTGTAGCTACATCTAAAATATTTGCATTGCTCGTGGGCTGCTGAACTAGTTGCTCCAGACAATTTTCGGAAAACGTGCTCAAAAGTACATCGCAAGACTGTCCGCCTGTATCACCTGCAATGAATCCATAGATGTCCCAGTCTATACTCAGTAGGTTAAAATCGCCTCCACCTAGTATTGTATGGTCTTGGTATTTATGCGCTACTGACTGTAGACTTTCTTTGAATGACTCTAAAATTGTCACAGTGGAATCGGGTGGCTAGTGGAAACATCCAACAATTGACTTGATTTCATCTGGACTTAAACATAAACAGATAACTTCACAGTCGCTTAATTTCGACCTCAGTAGAGACAATATTCTTGTTGACTGCAGTGAAGACTCCTCCTCCTATTGTGTCTAATATGTTCCATGACTCACTACATATCGCAGAGCTTTCTACTTTGGGCTTCAGCCAGTTTCAGTCCCATGAATAATTTGAACTTGAGAACTTTCCTTGTGGGCAGTAAATTCGGGAGCTTTGTTGGGAACGCATCGACAGATTACTGATTTAATTTTGACAGTTGAAGAGTCTTTATTCTGAACGTGGTCTGATTTAGCTATCTTTGTATCGTCTGGCGAGTGTTCATCAGAGTAGCTCAAACTATCGCCTAATCTAAAAAAAACCATAACCACTCCACAAGTACTGCTGCCTGTGTAGCTTCTTCATTTGTGTAGTGTACCCCTGACCTATTAAGGAGAATCTTACAATTCCCCACCCAATAATGCAGATCCAGAAAAATGTAGCCAAGACCGTCAAAGAATCGACGAAACCTCTGATTGTTGCCCTCTAGGTGGCTCCACAGCAACGGACTGCAATCCACTCTGGGAACAATGTTGCAAATTGTGAGATCTGCTAGCAATCCACCGCATGGGCAGCTACACCCTGCACACTCGACAGCTAGCGACTAGGCCTCTTCCACATCTCAGATGAGGCCTCCTAGCACACATTCTGAGTGCACATTGGGTTTTTTTCCAGCATTGAATGCTATATCCCTTAGAGGATCCAAAACACGCCTCCATAATGAGTTCCCGATAACTAAGAAACCGATATTACGTGTGCCTACTCGGACCCAGATGAAGGAATGGCCACCTGTTCACTCACAGGGCCGGCCGTTGTAGCCGAGCGGTTCTAGGGGCTTCAGTCCGGAACCGCGCGACTGCTCGGGCGTGGATGTGTGTGATGTCCTTAGGTTAGTTAGGTTTAAGTAGTTCTAAGTTCTAGGGGACTGATGACCTCAGATGTTAAGTCCCATAGTGCTCAGAATCATTTGAACCATTTCACTCACAGGGTGTACAGGCGAGGCTGAATGGCCATCTCCATATTGGCCCTTTTCCTTGAGCAGCGAGAATTCGTTACCACCTGCCACTCACCCTACTATGAGAGCAGAAGCATCTCGTCGGATACACTATGTGGTGTCTCAGTAGCAGAGACTTTGGGTGAAACAAGTGACACCTGATACGCCAGGTTCTCCGCCACCAATACTCCCTGATGCTCCAGCCTGAAGGCGAATGACCATAGCCAAAAGCACATTCAGCTGTTCACGAACTGCGGCCAGCTCCTCCTGTGTTCACACATAGCATGCACACATCCTACCGATTCTAGCAAGACTAACCATAAAAGTAAACTATAAAAGCAGACAGATACCTACATGCAACTTCCTGCCTTCCTAACGTGTCACTTACGGTCGCTTATGCCTTAATGAGCTGTGTACCTGGCTGTCCAGAAGAAGTGAAAACTGCGCTGCAGATTTCGTGAATTTGTGCTTACAGTTACAAAACGCGAGATTAAACCTCTTAAATAGAAAAACACGCACGAAATTTAAGAAATGTACTACTTGGAAAACACAGGAAAATCTAAATACTTAACTTACCACTCTAGAGAAGTGTAACAGGCGATAGGTGAAGCCTAACTGACAACAACAGCATCGTCTCCCTGCACAAAGACGTCGTTGCTCTATGTTAGGCAGTCACAGATGTCCATCTTGTAATTTGTTACTATCCCTATAATGACAGTAATGCGGCTAACAATGCTGTGGACTGAGAAAAAAACATGTTTTTCCTGCTTTAATATAACACCTCCAGATGTTAATAGCACAAAATACAGTCCACTACTGTTGTCACATAAATCTTAAAGCTTTATGGTATTGTAGATACGGTGGGAGGGTTCCCAGACAGTTTGTGTCACTGATGATGTCATCGATAATGTCATCAATGATGCCACTGATGAGTTAAGGATTTCGCCAACCCCCTCCACCTAAGACACGAGAAAGGCCAATTGGTCCATGTACAAAATGGTGGGAATACAAAGTTTGGCAGGAATTCAAAATTTTGGAGGGAATTCCAATTTTTGGAGGTTGTTGTGGTCTTCAGTCCTGAGACTGGTTTGATGCAGCTCTCCATTCTACTCTATCCTGTGCAAGCTTCTTCATCTCCCAGTACCTACTGCAACCTACATCCTTCTGAATCTGCTTAGTGTATTCATCTCTTGGTCTCCCCCTACGATTTTTACCCTCCACGCTGCCCTCCAATACTAAATTTGTGATCCCTTGATGCCTCAGAACATGTCCTACCAACCGATCCCTTCTTCTGGTCAAGTTGTGCCACAAACTTCTCTTCTCCCCAATCCTATTCAATACTTCCTCATTAGTTACGTGATCTACCCATCTAATCTTCAGCATTCTTCTGTAGCACCACATTTCGAAAGCTTCTATTCTCTTCTTGTCCAAACTATTTACCGTCCATGTTTCACTTCCATACATGGCTACACTCCATACAAATACTTTCAGAAATGACTTCCTGACACTTAAATCTATACTCGATGTTAACAAATTTCTCTTCTTCAGAAACGCTTTCCTTGCCATTGCCAGTCTACATTTTATATCCTCTCTACTTCGACCATCATCAGTTATTTTGCTCCCCAAATAGCAAAACTCCTTTACTACTTTAAGCGTCTCATTTCCTAATCTAATACCCTCAACATCACCCGACTTAATTCGACTACATTCCATTATTCTCGTTTTGTTTTTGTTGATGTTCATCTTATATCCTCCCTTCAAGACACCATCCACTCCGTTCAACTGCTCTTCCAAGTCCTTTGCTGTCTCTGACAGAATTACAATGTCATCGGCGAACCTCAAAGTTTTTACTTCTTCTCCATGGATTTTAATACCTACCCCGAATTTTTCTTTTGTTTCCTTTACTGCTTGCTCAATATACAGATTGAATAACATCGGGGAGAGGCTACAACCCTGTCTTACTCCCTTCCCAACCACTGCTTCCCTTTCATGTCCCTCGACTCTTATAACTGCCATCTGGTTTCTGTACAAATTGTAAATAGCCTTTCGCTCCCTGTATTTTACCCCTGCCACCTTTAGAATTTGAAAGAGAGTATTCCAGTCAACATTGTCAAAAGCTTTCTCTAAGTCTACAAATGCTAGAAACGTAGGTTTGCCTTTCCTTAATCTTTCTTCTAAGATAAGTCGTAAGGTCAGTATTGCCTCACGTGTTCCAGTATTTCTACGGAATCCAAACTGATCTTCCCCGAGGTCGGCTTCTACTAGTTTTTCCATTCGTCTGTAAAGAATTCGTGTTAGTATTTTGCAGCTGTGGCTTATTAAACTGATTGTTCGGTAATTTTCACATCTGTCAACACCTGCTTTCTTTGGGATTGGAATTATTATATTCTTCTTGAAATCTGAGGGTATTTCGCCTGTTTCATACATCTTGCTCACCAGATGGTAGAGTTTTGTCAGGACTGGCTCTCCCAAGGCCGTCAGTAGTTCCAATGGAATGTTGTCTACTCCGGGGGCCTTGTTTCGACTCAGGGCTTTCAGTGCTCTGTCAAACTCTTCACGCAGTATCGTATCTCCCATTTCATCTTCATCTACATCCTCTTCCATTTCCATAATATTGTCCTCAAGTGCATCGCCCTTGTATAGACCCTCTATATACTCCTTCCACCTTTCTGCTTTCCCTTCTTTGCTTAGAACTGGGTTTCCATCTGAGCTCTTGATGTTCATACAAGTGGTTCTCTTATCTCCAAAAGTCTCTTTAATTTTCCTGTAGGCAGTATCTATCTTACCCCTAGTGAGATACGCCTCTACATCCTTACATTTGTCCTCTAGCCATCCCTGCTTAGCCATTTTGCACTTCCTGTCGATCTCATTTTTTAGACGTTTGTATTCCTTTTTGCCTGCTTCATTTACTGCATTTTTATATTTTCTCCTTTCATCAATTAAATTCAATATTTCTTCTGTTACCCAAGGATTTCTGCTAGCCCTCGTCTTTTTACCTACTTGATCCTCTGCTGCCTTCACTACTTCATCCCTCAAAGCTACCCATTCTTCTTCTACTGTATTTCTTTCCCCCATTCCTGTCAATTGTTCCCTTATGCTCTCCCTGAAACTCTGTACAAGCTCTGGTTCTTTCAGTTTATACAGGTCCCATCTCCTTAAGTTCCCACCTTTTTGCAGTTTCTTCAGTTTTAATCTACAGGTCATAACCAATAGATTGTGGTCAGAGTCCACATCTGCCCCTGGAGATGTCTTACAATTTAAAACCTGGTTCCTAAATCTCTGTCTTACCATTATATAATCTATCTGATACCTTTTAGTGTCTCCAGGGTTCTTCCATGTATACAACCTTCTTTTATGATTCTTGAACCAAGTGTTAGCTATGATTAAGTTGTGCTCTGTGCAAAATTCTACCAGGCGGCTTCCTCTTTCATTTCTTAGCCCCAATCCATATTCACCTACTACGTTTCCTTCTCTCCCTTTTCCTACACTCGAATTCCAGTCACCAATGACTATTAAATTTTCGTCTCCCTTCACTGTCTGAATAATTTCTTTTATTTCATCATACATTTCTTCAATTTCTTCGTCATCTGCAGAGCTAGTTGGCATATAAACTTGTACTACTGTAGTAGGTGTGGGCTTCGTATCTATCTTGGCCACAATAATGCGTTCACTATGCTGTTTGTAGTAGCTTACCCGCATTCCTATTTTCCTATTCATTATTAAACCTACTCCTGCATTACCCCTATTTGACTTTGTGTTTATAACCCTGTAGTCACCTGACCAGAAGTCTTGTCCTCCTGCCACCGAACTTCACTAATTCCCACTATATCTAACTTTAACCTATCCATTACCCTTCTTAAATTTTCTAACCTACCTGCCCGATTAAGGGATCTGACATTCCACTCTCCGATCCGTAGAACGCAAGTTTTCTTTCTGCTGATAACGACATCCTCTTGAGTAGTCCCCGCCCGAGATCCGAATGGGGGACTATTTTACCTCCGGAATATTTTACCCAAGAGGACGCCATCATCATTTAATCATACAGTAAAGCTGCATGCCCTCGGGAAAAATTACGGCCGTAGTTTCCCCTTGCTTTCAGCCGTTCGCAGTACCAGCACAGCAAGGCCGTTTTGGTTATTGTTACAAGGCCAGATCAGTCAATCATCCAGACTGTTGCCCTTGCAACTACTGAAAAGGCTGCTGCCCCTCTTCAGGAACCACACGTTTGTCTGGCCTCTCAACAGATACCCCTCCGTTGTGGTTGTACCTACGGTACGGCTATCTGTATCGCTGAGGCACGCAAGCCTCCCCACCAACGGCAAGCTCCATGGTTCATGGGGGGGGGGGGGGGGGGGGATTTTTGGAGGGGAATTTCAAAAAACAGCATAATTCCGCAAATGTGTTAATGTCGGAGTAGGGCTGACGTCGTAAGCATAAATTGGCGGGAAATTCTAAATGGTGCATTGTCATGCTCATTATCTTGGAATAGTGGGACAGGGAACCCAAGACTTGGAATACTGGGTCAGAATCTGTAACATCAGAATACAACATGGAGATGCAAGATGACCTACCTGTATAAAATATAGTCGACACAAGATCGATAGTCTGCAATACTGCAGCAGTCGTAGTACATCACAACCAAAGACTTGCAATACTGGGACAGCGTCTGTGACGTCAGACTACACGATGGAGATGCAAGACGGCTGTCTTGGATAAAAAATCGGATATGGCGACTGCGTCTTTCAACACGATCGAGAGCACTTGTTCATAATGCACGGCCCGTGGCGGAGTGGTTACACGACAATAACATCTCTGTAATGGACTGGCCTGCACGGAGTCCTGACCAGAATCCTATAGAAAACCTTTCGGATGTTTTGGAACGCCGACTTCATGCTAGGTCTCACCGACTGACATCGATACCTCCCCTCAGTGCAGCACTCTGTGAAGAATGGGCTGCCATTCCCCAAGAAACCTTCCAGCACCTGATTGAATGTATGCCTGCGGGAGTGGAAGTTGTTATCAAGGCTAAGGGTGGGCCAATACCATATTGAATTCCAGAATTTTGTTAAGTCATTTAAAGCTAGGTGTTCGGATACTTTCGATCACATAGTGTATGAATTTCTAACAAGTTATTCTCTTCTAACATTACAACATACACTGAAGCGCCAAAGTAACTGATATAGGCATAGGTATTCAAATACAAAGAATGCACCTGTAAACAGGCAGAATACGGCGCTGCGGTCGGCAACGCCTATATAAGACATCAAGTGTCTGGCGCAGTTGTTGCATCGGTTACTGCTAGTACAATGGCAGGTTATCAAGATTTAAGTGAGTTTGAACATGGTTTTATAGTCGGCGCCCGAACGATGGGACACATCATCTCCGAGGTACCGATAAAGTGGGGATTTTCCTGTACGACCATTTGACGAGAGTACCGTGAATATCAGGAATCCAGTAAAACATCAAATTTCCGACATCGCTGTGGCAGGAAAAAGATCCTGCAAGAATGGGGCCAACGACAATTGAAGAGAATCGTTCAACGTGACAGAAGTGCAATCGTTCAGCACACCGCTGCAGATTTCAATGCTGGGCCATAAACAAGTGTCAGTGTGTAAACCATTCAACGAAACATCATCGATAAGGGGTTTCGGAACTAAAGGCCTACTCGTGTACCCTTGGTGACAGCATGACATAAAGACTTACGCCTCGCCTGGACCCCCCAACACCGACATTGGACTGTTGATGGCTGGAAGCATGTTGTTTGGTCGGATGAGTATCGTTTCAAATTATATCGAGCCGATGGACGTGTACATGAATCCACGGACCCTGCATGTCATCAGGGGACTGTTCAAGCTGCTGGAGGCTCTGTATTGGTGTGGGCGTGTCAGTTAGAATTGTATGGGACCCCTGACACATGTACCTACGACACATGTAGAATATCGCTGGGTGAAAGAATTAGGGAAGGGTCGTCTCTCTCTATCTGCTGTGCAGAGCTTGACGAAGAAGTTCAAATCAACTGGAGAACTGGGCACCGCTCCAGGAAGAGGCCAACGACCAGTTGCACTGCAGGTGGTTGATGAAGTCACTTTGCTATGGCAGACAACGCTGTGCTTAATTCCCGATCAACAGGCAATGTGTCTGCTGTGTCATGACAGTTGAACATCCTGTGGGCCACTTATGGAAGGTGCTTCGAACCATTCTCAAATAGTATCCGTACAAGATCCATATCGTACAGTAGCTTGCACCATAGAACGCAAAACGACGTGTTTACTTCGCTCTCAACTCTCTCACAAGAACTGAAGTTGATGATGGCTGGCCCTGGACCATGCTATGAACAAGTGAAGTTCATTTTTCTCTGACAGGTGAGGAGAACACACAGAATTGCCGAGTGTGGGGATCTTCACCTCCAGTCACTGTATGGTGTGGCTTCACAGCTACGTTCGTCATTGGCCCACTCTTTCTTGAATGGTCAGCACTCAAGGACTGGCCAGTGTTACTGTGATATGCTTCGCCAGCCTGTCATACCCGCCCTACAGGAGAGAGAGGCACTGAACTCAACAGTTTTCATGGAATATGATGCGCCGTCCAACACGCCAGAGTGGACATCAAGTACATTCGAGCAGCAGAAATCGAGTCTGAATGCTGACAAGCTTCCTGATGCAGCGCCTGATATATCAGAGCAGGATCCAGAAATGTTTCCATTCTTCAACTTCTCATTATATTTAATGTCTGCAGAATTTATTGAACCTGAGCTATGTCATTACAGAGTGCTGTTATTCAATACTCCTTATCAACCGACCACCAATGGAACGAAGTGTATTAATGTCGATTTAGCTCCTGATGTGTACTTCGAAGTTATAGTAGAAATACAAAATGACCACTGGAGCTCAAAGGTGCAGTTCAGTGATATGGTGGGGGAGCAAATGTGCAGCTAGCTGAAATACACTGAGGGTTGCATGACATTTGAGAACAATTCATTCCCTCAATACGTCAATATCCTTGACAGCAACAGTGTATCCATCATCGACATGTTTGGCTGTAGTATGATGAAGTTAACATCTCAAAGCCAAACGCATTGTGTATATTTGAAGCATCAATTGTCACAAACCTGCGTAGTCTGCACAATGCAGAATGGATCATCGTGGGACGACTCAGTCTATGATGAAGGTATGTTAAACCACTCTTTGATGATGGCTTGAAATATCTATTGGAGCACAAAGTTCACAATGAGGATGAGGAGTTAAATGTGTCTATAGATGTGTATATGTGTGACACTGCTACTGTTACTTGTACAAACAGAAATTCCATACAAGTGGAGTTTACAGAAAGCATTCCTAAGTTTATCAGTGCTCCAGGTGGATTGCAAGAAATACGTACCGAATTTAAAACATATAAAAAGCAGTTATTTGGAAAGTATTGCAGAGTGATGATTAGGTTTGAGCTAGAAAAAAAGAGAATGTCAATGTTCTTGTAACAATAGTGATTTACCCTTCACCATGCACAAAGTACCAATAGTATGTTAACAGTGTTTAGAAGTATATTAACAGAGTATAGCTGTTGTATCAAATATATATATATATATATATATATATATATATATATATATATATATATATTTCTTTTCCAAATTGTAATATGTTTTATTCCATCATAAATATATACCATAAAACTTAACAGTTCAGATGCTGGAGAGAGAGCTTTACTAGTTGATATATTTGCAAGCTCAGAGAGACTTAACATTTTAGTTGTTGCTATATCTGAGAGACTTAACTCACTTACAGCCTACACAGTCATGTACTGTTCAGATGAAAATACACATGACACTTTAGGGGTAGCAACCATTACAGATTTCGTAAGTTTAGTGTTGTATTGTATTGTAAGTTAACTGGGGACCTAGAAATGACAGAGAGGCTCCGTCCCCGCCTCAGCCGCAGTGGTCCACAACCCCACAACGACTACCACAGTCCACTTCACCCCTCCACCGCCCCACACCGAACCCAGTTTGGTGCGGTTCGACTCCCGGTGGACACCCCCCCCCCCCCCCCCAGGGAACGTCTCAACCAGACGAGTGTAACCCTTATGTTTGCGTGGTAGAGTAATGGTGGTGCACGCATACGTAGAGAACTTGTTTGCGCAGCAATCGCCGACATAGTGTAGCTGAGGCACAATAAGGGGAACCAGCCCGCATTCGCCATAGTAGATGGAAAACCGCCTAAAAAGCATCCACAGACTGGCCAGCTCACCGCATTCGACACAAGTCTGCCGGGCGGATTCATGCTGGGGACCAGGCGCTCCTTCCCACCCGGAATGACGTGCGTTAGATCGCGCGGCCAACCAGGCGGACGTCGAGTTTAGTATTACTTGCACCCCTTGTAGCAATTAATACGTCTTTGACCCAACATATAGAATCATGGAAAACCTTCCTCGTAAAGTTTACTCCATATATGACATCTAAGGCTTTCATCCAGTATAGGTGACAAAATTTTGGACAGGTCTTTTATGTATCTATAGAAGCGACTACTATCAAGGGCTGCCTGTTGCCATGGATAATTATATGCAGGATGATAGGCAAAATCCCAAGCAATTAATGTATAAACTGTCTCACATTCTCCTTCTTCTGCAAACTGCAGTTTCTGCTTCTTCTTACTGGTTAAAGCAAAATGAGCATACACGATTTTAAGGCTTCTGACATATACCTCAAAACCCATGCGGACAGCACCTCCTGTGACCCTATATACATCCACCTGACATATGCCTTATACCATGTGACACGATAATTCAAAGTGGTGTACAACAGCTGCTGTACTGCTGTACTGCAGTATTAGTAACCTCAGTATGTAAAATAAACCCCCTGTTCAGTGACAACTCCTCTCAACACTCCTACAGATCACCTTATTCTCGATATCTTCCTCAAAACCATAACTGTTGCCTGTTGCACTATTTATACACTATGTGATCACAAGTATTCGGATACCCCCAAAAACATACATTTTTCATATTAGGTGCATTGTGCTGCCACCGACTGCCGGGTACTCCATACCAGCGACCTCAGTTGACTTTAGACATCGTCAGAGAGCAGAATAGGGCGTTCCACTGAACTCATAGACTTCGAACGTGGTCAGGTGATTGGGTGTCACTAGTATCATACGTCTGTACGCGAGATTTCCACACACCTAAACATCCCTAGGTCCACTGTATCTGATCTGATAGTGAATTGGAAACGTGGACATGTACAGCACGAAAGCGTACAGACCAACCGTGTGTAATGCCAACAGTAAAATTCGGAGGCGATGGTGTTATGGTGTGGTCGTGGTTTTCATGGAGGGGACTTGTACCTCTTGTTGTTTTGCGTGGTACTATCACAGCACAGGCCTACATTGATGTTTTAAGTACATTCTTGCTTTCCACTGTTGAAGAGCAATTCAGGGATGGCGATTGCGTCTTTCAACACGATCGAGCACCTGTTCATAATGCACGAACTGTGCCGGAGTGGTTACACGACAATAACATCCCTGTAATGGACTGGCCTGCACAGAGTCCTGACCTGAATCCTATAGAACACCTTTTGGAACGCTGGCTTCATACCAGGCCTCATGGAGCGACATCGATACCTCTCCTGAGTGCAACACTCCGTGAAGAATTGGCTGCCATTCCCCAAGAAACCTTCCAGCACCTGATTGAACGTATGCCTACGAGAGTGGAAGCCGTCATCACGGCTAAGGGTGGGCCAACACCATACTGAATTTCAGTATTACCGATGGTGGGCGCCACGAACTTGTTAAGTCACTTTCAGCCAGGTGTTCGCGTACTTTCAATCACATAGTGTATCTGACAACATCGTCCCATCCCATATGACTTCTTCACCATACCTTTTCAAACTATATTATTGCCACTGACCTTAACATCCATAGCCAAGCCCACAATGAACTCTAGTGGTGATGATACAGTCCCTCTCCCGCTACCTACTGGCTGTGAAAGCAATTCCACTCCTTATGTTATCCCCACCTCTCATAACCTCCTTGGACTTATTACTGCAGCAGTCCTCAACCTGATAAGAAGCAACGAACTCCCTGTTCTACTCACCATTCCCTACACCACACAACTTCCCTGTGCACCTACTCCTCCTGCCTCTCCCAAACAAGTCCAGCACTACTCTCATATCAACTGGGATTCCTAAAGGTAATTCATTGTTACCCAACTCCGAAGCCACCCCTTATCCTTCCAACACCTCAATGATACCCACCATGCTCTACAACAGACCTTGTCAAACAGCAAAACGCAACTCATTCCAACGCAACCCATCTACCCACACTGTTCACACTCCCTCCATGTGCTCTACTACTTCTCCAAGAATCCCATCGCCTTTATCAATATTTCCTGCAGGCCCATGACCAAGGCAAATTTACATTCCACCGATAACTACACTGACACATCCCTCGTCTGCTAAATGTGCTTGGCGCCAAACATTCACAAACTTCAATGCCACACTGCCCATAAGCTTTTTGAGGTACTGAAAAGCATTTCATCATATTACTGATAGCAACCGTGCATGATAATCACTCTCACCCTGACAACCTAAACAAATCCAGTTACTTTATTTCCTACCTCTCTGACACTTTCACCTTCCCATACCACCCCCCTTCGATTACTCCTTATTCCCAACAGTCTATGAGTTTAACAGTACCTCCCTAACGCCCCTCACTCACCTAGCTTCCATTAGCTCGATAACACTCCACAGAAGAAAACTCAATATTCCAAGAATGACACAAGACATTCAACGGATACTAAAAACAAACATAGCACTCTGCTGGTCACAACTGCACAAGCTACAGGCTGAAAGAATGCCCCCACTCCTTCCTAGAATTCCTATCTGCCCTTTATAATATAATCCATCACATTGGTTTCTATCCTGAGAGTGAAACATCCCTCAAATCCTTCTCTTCCTCAGATCCAATAAACCTGCTATGACGCCTTCCGCTACCATCCCTTCAGCCTCTCTTCCATGTTTAGCAAGGTCCATCCCAGTCTGACATATTCACAAACACATACAACACTTACACACTCCTGTCCATCAATGTAGCTTCCGTTCCAATTTCTCCTCCAATGACCAACTCCTGTATCTTACTCATCTCCTATCACATCAAATCAACCACAGCAAATCTGTTATTTTTGTGTCCCTTGATCTCGAAAAAGCATATGACTGTGTATGACATTCCTGCTCCTTTTAAGCTCCAGATCTATGCACTTCCCATAAATTGTGTATGCCTTATCACATCATTTCTCTCTAACTGTCCATCTTATGTCACCGTCAACAACACCTAATCCCATGCTTTACATTCCACTGCAGGTGTACCCCAAGGTTCTGTCCGTGCCGACTAACACTTAAAACAAAGTTGGGTCTTTGAAGATGACGACACACCCATAGTTGTCAAAAAATCCCAATCAGTAAAGAAGAAAATGATTGCTGTTTTTTTCAAATCGAGTGGAATTCTGGAGTGTGTTGTTTTGGACGCACAGAAGACAGTCACAGATAAGTGGTACACTGAGCAGTGCCTGCCCAGTGTCCTCCAGTCTATGAAAAACCTGCGACGAAGTCAAGAGTGGACACTTGGTTCCTCCAACAGACAACGCTGCTGTTCACTGCGCCAAAGCATGCACCGAATATTTGCGGGGTACAGGACTGAAATATCTTGAGCATCCTCCTTCAAGTCCAAACATTGCTCCTTGTGACTTTGCACTCTTCCTCCCTGTGAAAATCAAGCTGAAAGGAGTGCAGGTTTCAAATGATTAGGGCCTCCTGAGGGCTTGGAACAACTAGAGTGCCTTACTAGCTACAGAAACTTGGGAGAAATGGTTTAGAGATTGGTTTTGGGGGATGGAGAGGTGTGTTCAATGTGGCGGAAATTACTTCGAAAAAATTAAATAAATAAAACTATATTGCAAAACTTTCCTAGTACCTTTTGTACTGGAGAAGCATACACAACTGCTTCCAGACAAGCTCCATGATGCACTTTATTGTTCCCACACTTTGAGTTTCCAGTTTCTCCATTGTCAGACTTTTTTGCTCAAGAGCAAATACTGTAATTGTGGGGCAACACCTCTGGTCGCGTGTCTACTGGTCTTATTATTAATAGGCAACATACGTAAATTAGTTTGTTATGAGTCCCCAACAGATTAGCTATAAGGGTGCGGCAAGTCGCCGAATGATTGTTAAAAGTGGGCACCATTCGGAACATTTCAGATTGCTGCCACCCTCATCGACACCAAAGTACTGACACAGTAATTGCTTACAAAGTGTTGCTCTGTTGCCAGTACGAGCAAAGCATTAATCTATGTCAATAAAAGTCAATTGTCGCGCGTATGAAAGATCGTCATTTGGGAAAGGCTCGACTGATATTGCTGATATATTTTTGTTGTTGTTTTTGTGTTCGTAATTATCAGGACAGGGTTTGTACAAAAGAAAATTTTTGGAAAATTCACCATAAAAATCGGAATCATGGATGGTATTTCTGTATGAAAATCTCAATGAAAGAAATGTGTCAATCGATTTGACACTTCTGCTTTCACATGTTTTCATTTTTTTAAAATGTGACATTCAGGCTGACAGCTTCATTTTCCCATGTTTTCATAACAACAATAACAAATTCCGCATCGGCATTGACATTTTGCGAACAAGAATACAATCGAAAGCGATATATCAGTGATGATCATATCTTTAGTGTGCTGAAGAATTGATGTCTATTCGTGGTAATTTAAATGTGCCTTCGTTTGTATATGCATCACGAGAGGTAGTGTGGCTGTGCCCCATTCAACTATATACCTTGGCTTTGTCGAAGTTACCAATAGATGTCTCGGTTGTCAAGGTACCTCTAGGTATCGCAATGACTGAGGCAGCCATTCTAGCAGACAAATTAAAGCAGAAGCTCTTTATATGTTTAGTCGGGTCATTCACTGCAAATCTGGAAACTATTGGTCTTTTCTTTCTTTGAAAGTGCCTGCGCACTTCATACTCATTATTTCCATGGTGGTATGTTGTGCGAGAAGCACTTGGGGAAAAACTTCTCCCAAAGCTAAATAAGTGTACTGGTCAGTGCTTTTTTTCTAAAAGAAAAAGTTAGAGGGTACTCCGGCATGGGATATAATGTAGCGAAAATTACTTGTAACTGAAGCGTGGGATACCACCAGTCTGCATTTAGCCATGACGTCTCAACAAGTCTAACTACAAAAAAAAATTGTATTGGACTCTTCAGTTGACTTTACTACAACTCAAATGAAGGTTTGCTGTCTCACTTTCATCATCCACTGATGTTGAACTTCCTGGCTTTTCACTTGCATACGAATTATTGAAAGTTTTTGGTTTTTTAGATGCAGGAGAAAAAGTAAAATAGTTTGTTAGTTTTCTGCTCGTCTCTCACCTACAACTTAAGTTACAAGTTGCAATGAAAGACAGGACACACTGTAAAACTTCGCACAACCGACAAGAAAGGAACAGCAAACGCAAACGAATAAAGAACAACAAAACAAAGATGGCAATGAATCGCGAAGGATGGTGGTAGCGGGACCATAGAGACATGTATCGGTAGCTCGGCGTTTGAGCGTACGCATATCCCTTTAGCACTACCATCGCCCACTATTAGCGGGCGAGGGCATTACATGCTTGTCGAACTGGCTGCCAGCGATTCAGTTTTCTAGAATGGTTGCCGCAGCTTCGAAATGCTTGAAACAGTCAATGACATCACTTTTCCCACCAAAAACTGTACTGGTGTCGTTCGTATTGCAATTACCAACACGAAAAAATGAAATAAAAAATTTACGTCTGTGAAATAAATCTTTGGCACTCTTCCAAGTTCTCAACATCCTAAAAAAATTACTTTGTCGAAGAAAAAGTTTAGGGGTATGCATCCCCCAGCGTTCCCCCAGAAAAACAGCACTGGTACTGGTTATGCAAAGTGTTCTATAATTTGTGCGAAAAAAAACTATTGCTGTATTTACTTTCTTTGGAAGTGAGAACCTGTAATCTACATACTAGTTATTTGTGTAGTGGTATGTACAGCAAAAAATACTTAAGGAGAAACTACCACACTGCTAAATAAATGTTCTAATTTGCGCGAAAAATTACAAAGTAAGCTACTTCCCTTGCTCTTGGCAGCCAGTGAAACACATAGAAAAACACCATTACCAGACTATATATCGTCAGAAAATGTATTTAATTTGAAGACATTCTTGTTTGGAACAGAGGCCTCCTACAATAACTAATTTTTTAAATTTTCTTTTATGCTTTGTAGATGGATGACAGACTAAGCCACGTTTTAATTCTCTTACACATCTGTCAGTCTTTTTTGTGTGTTTTGTGCTGAGGAAGAGTGGTGGTTTGTTTATCCCAGATAATCAATGTGTCCTGAATATTCACTCGCATATCTGTATTTCATGCTTAATTTGTAAATTACTGACAATGACAAGTCCCAATATATCTCAGAATTGTGAAGGTGAATAATTAAATTTATTGTAGATGGTAGGAAGCGAATCAAAATTACCAGAATGGCAACACCACCTTTTCGTCCACGTTTATTCTTGTTACCCAATATATCACAATAATGTTATATGATCTGTAACTTCCGTTTTTTTCTCATACACCTCCTGCAGCTTTTAAACGCGTATAACTCATTATCTGACATTTAACATCAATAAATTGTACCTTTTTGAGAGATCCTAATGTTGTGGAACAGCATTTATTTATAAGACATACGTTATAATGTGATTACAATATAAAACACACAAATACAAGCTTGAAGAAATCCAATATGGCCTAACGCAGGTGCTTCAGCCAAAGTATATCTTTGCAAGGAGTGCAGCTACAATGGAGGTCAGAAAAGAAGGGAGGTGTTAGTACATCACAAACTTGAAACCGATATCTGCCATCTTAATGTGCCCAAAATATTAGGTTCACGGCAGTGATACGTCCCCGTGACGTCACTCTGACATGCCTGTGCCAGTTTCGATAGTGTTGGGTGTTTTGATTGTGTAGGAATGTAGTTGTTTCATTAAAAATGCCAGCTTGCTATGTTTACAGGTGCACTAATCGATCCTATCGTAATCTAAAGTTTAAAGAAATCAAATTCCATTCGTAAGTGGGGCTACAAGCATGTTTTCTTATGTATATTTTCTTATGTATTGTTGTTGCACCATTTATTTTTATTGTAATGGTTTTATTTCTGTCATACGACTTTATATTTTCCTTACTTCACTCAGTGTACGTTCTTTCTCTCCTCTCCTGTACTTTGCTTTTCACTGCCTTCCATGTCGCAAATGCTACAAACATCAGAGCCTCACTGTTTCAATGGTCTTGTCCCCACACAACACACGGCTAAGTAACTGCGCTGATTGTTCCGGCGCTGTCCGATGCCCCAAAATTCATATTCATTGTTCACATTTCCTCGTCCTTTAGAAAAGATTCTGGCTGAACAGTCGGACAGCGGACATGTATTCGTGAGTTTTGTGTGTACGATTGTATGAATGTGTGTGCTGTGCATCCTTTCTGAAGACGGCCTTGAAAAGTTATGTGAACACTTTTCGTCGTGCCTGCCTTGTGATCGGCGTGTGAGTAGCAGTTTATCTGTTTCACAGTATAGTTATTCCTTCATGTAGTTTGTTGTAAATAAAGCACTGTGCTTCAACAGGAACGATGATGTACATAATTACAATACCAGAGGTAAAAAATAATATTCAATACGCCACATTAAGGTTGTCTGTAGCACAATGCTGCAACGAAAAGGTTTGATCACTTAGTCATTGATATGAAATGCTTGGGACACAGCAAAATAAAATTTGAAACTAAACTCATCTGCAGAAGATTATCTGTTGCTGTAATGTGTAAATGGTGATGTGTATGAATTACTAGCATGTCTGTCTTTAATTAAATAATGTAAAAACTAATAAAAGATCAGAACGAAAATACCCTCACGCATGGAGGCATATTTACGAAAAGAATTGATGTCAATATATAATGGCTCAATTCATATAATTATGGTTCATCCTGCTAACGATATATGGAACATAAAACTAAGTAGCTAACTACAGGTATATCACAAAGCATGGCACAGACTCACATATTTTGAAAATCTCAAAATGAAATTAAAAAGTAAAACCAAGCAGATGGTAAATGTAGACGTACATTCCAACTGTGCTATATTTGATTATTCCTGAAATACTGACAGAGCTACTGGCGAGTATTCCTGAAAAAGAAGCAAAGAGGCTACAGCAGGAAATGTGCGCCTACATTTTATACAGGTTGCGTTATCATAACTAAAATGTTACATACATATTAAAGCAAAATATCCATTTTAAGCAGTCTTCAGCTTTTGAGACCATTCCGTTAATCACATTTATAGCATTCCACAGTTTTGGAAGTTGTTTACAAAATTATATCTTTTTTTTTTAACCATGTAAGTTGCTAATACTGGCCACACAGTGAATAGCGTATAAAAGGTAATATTTCAAAGTGAGAAGGTGGTAAACTATAGTGAGACTAATGCACTGACAATCATATATAACAAGAACTCTATGCAATTCTGTTTCTTCGACGTTTCAATAATCATTCACTTTATTGACAAGATGCGATAGCATGCTTTGCTTCTTTCCTCATTGCACACGTTTATGGGCTAGTAAAGAACTCGTAGGTACTTTTTCTGCAAACGTGAATACTAAAAATGCTGTGCATACTAGTTGAAAGCTGAAAATATAACAAACAAGAAGCAGCACCAATACCAGTAAGCAAATAAGCATTGGTTTCGGAGCTCCAGTTTCATTTGTTATTGATACAAATCTAGTACAAGTGGAATCAAACGAATTACGAAAGCATGCCTTTCGCACCACTGCCTTCTGTTTCTGGTTATCCGAAATATAGCAGCAAAAAAACGAGTAACGTTTACGAGGCCAAATTGTCGTATTTATTAGAGAACATACGCGTTCAAGAACGGAAAACTTTCGAAATCGTCTTCCTGACACTAAGTTAATCACGTAAGCTCTACAATTTTTTGTATTAAAAACAGTTATTGCGCGCACACGACAGAAACAGTGGACAAGAGGCAATCGTTACAGTTGTCTGCTTATGTTTTGGGCTACTTAAAATGGTGACACGCCCTGCCCACACGTACAGTGTTAACTCTTTCGTGCCAAACTTCTGACACCTTTCGGATTTATTGGTTATTTTTCTTCGAATGCTTTTATACGGAATCTAAAATACAAGGCACTTAGTCTACCGCGCTATGCTACATTGCTACTCCTTCAGACTCTGTGAAACATGACAGCTGGGTCGTGAGCACAGCTTCAGTTATGCACGTTTTTAAGGAACTTTTGCGCACGTGGAGTTACGTATTTGCCTTACAGGCCAACTAAAAAAGGATTTGATAAACAATGTGCACAGCTCACGGTGTACAAAGCTAGCCCTTACCATTCAACTCTTCGACCATAGATACTAGTAGACTGGCCTTGCTGTGCAGAAGCTATAGGGCTGGTGTGGCTCCAACATAAACCACTTGACTGTTGGCAAAACGTGGCCGGATTTCAAGTCAGCGGTCTGTCATCCTATGTTTGTATCGTATTTTACCCACATTTCTCAGTTGACTGCCAAACGCTTCCAACAAAAATTACTTTTTCATTTGCGAAAAATTATGTCAGAACTACATTTGACCTGGATTTGTTCATAGTACCATTTATTAAATCTAACAAATACATCGAACGCCCCTCTGGTGGCCAGCGGGACGAAATTACTATAAACTAAGTAAAATGTCGTTAAAATTCTTTTAAACGGTAAGAGTGGGCTCGTGTCAAAACTTCTAACATTGGATTCGCCGCGTTTTGAGCTCTAGTCACTTATAAAAGAAAATGGGATATGGGAATTACGTCAACTATAGGTGCCAAAATTGTCGACTTTAGGAGCAGGTCCATTTTAGAGTATCAATTTTAGGTGCACTCTAAAGGTTCAGTTCCTGCTATTTTTACAACAGTTTAAACTATCAGTTTAAAAAAAAATGACATTTTAGATGAAAGGTGAGACTTTGAAGTTTCAGAAAATAATTTTGGAGCCTACATTTATTTAATAGTATCAGAAGGTAGAAAAAAATTATCTTCATGTGTCGACTATAGCTGCTCTTACCTTATTATAATCTCACTTGTATATACAAAAAGGCGCGTATGTGCAGATGGCTTAAAGTTTTTCCATTTCAGGGCCTGTATCCAAAGCTGCCTTCGGTTTTCATCCTTAGGGAACCTATGAGTAGGAACGAGAAACAGTTATACTTACTTCTGTAACCGAATTATCACAGATACTTTCGAAAATGGAATATGAGTCTGACTTCACAGGCATCACTTTCAACACTTTAATTTACGTGATACTCTATTTCAAGTGTAAAAAACATAAAAGTCACTTCAGCAGATTTCCATAAACGCATCTGCACCATCATAGGAACACTTACACGTGAAATGTAATGCCATTTCCCCCGACAAAACGCTGAGTACAGCCGAAAGCGCAACACGAAACAACCATGTTTTGCCAACAGTCACGTGACTTTAGCCCTGAGATGTTGGAGCCACGAAAATGACGTCAGGGCCAGTCTATTATATTTATGGTCGAAGATTCAACTACAAGTCTACGTCAGTGCCACCAGGTGGTAGCACGCTATAGCTGACTTTTGTCCCCATTCGCTTGGCATAAATCCCGCAAGACGGTAACACACTCCTCAGATAGGCCAATCCACACACTAGACATTAAAATTACATAGGGCATCAATATATAAACCTCGTTTGTGGTATTTTGATTGAGATTATTTATTAAGTTTTGTATTTTATCGTCAGTAATCTGATTGAGGCTGACAACCATAAAGTACATCATCGTCAATTGTGAGACTGTAGCATTTATTTATGCTTCTGATATATGTTGATCTTATGGTTTGTCAGATTTATCTGTGCAGTAGGTCCACATTGTAGGTTATATACGAACATTCACGAACAGCTAACTCACTGGTTTCTTTGATACAATGTGGGATCGACGACGTTGTGCTTTTAGCCCTTACTGTTCTCAGCGTCACACTTCTGTTCTAGCGAAGTAATCATGTTAGTAAACAGCACTACTTGAATTTAATCAGGTTCACAAACGGTAGTTTGTGTTTGGAGTTGGTTGTTTACTGTGCAGGAATCTGTTTCGTGTATAGTGTCAACACGAACTCTGTTGAATGTGTTTTAAGTGATAACAGAAAAAAATTACCAGGAAACGTTACCTGGAAAGGAGTTGGCCTCCAGGATCGGAACTGTTGACTGAGAAAGTGACGAAATCAAATACGTGTGACAATAAGCAAACAAAGCAGTGTATAATAAGCGTAAGTTGTTGCGTGAGTGCCATGTAAGAATGTTTGATTTTCAGCCCACAAGTGTATTCGTTAACTAATACATGTGTTAGGGATCGTGTGTACTTGTCTGAAAAAAATAAAAAAGCACGAAAACTCTTACTTACACAAAAATGCGAAATGGAGAGTGACGAGAGCTTAAATGTTATTTCGATTTTGCCCTAAACTGTACTTAATTATGTATAAAAAATCCCCCAAACTATTCTTTTTTCAGACAGGTTATGCATATTATTGCTATTAGTGTTATTATTATTTGTAGTGGCTGTAGTTGCATAAATATGTTGATGAGCATAACTGTTATACAGCAGATGGTATTAATTTCACACTCTCACATTTATCTGAATCTAAAAATTTGTTAAACCCAGAATGTATAATCACGAGCCGCCGCTGCAGTCACCTCCCTTCTTTTTTATCTCCACGCAGTACCTCATATCGTGTATGTAAATAAAGCCAAATGGTAGGTAATTTGGTATGTTGCCAACAGTGAATTTATGGCATTTTGTGGTTTACTTCTCTGGAAAAAATGCCACTACCGTGGCTGACTAGTGATTTTCACCAAACGCTGTTGGTAATTCCAAGATCAATAGCTGCTGATGAAATAAACGCTTGCTTGAAGTCATCGACTTATGAAGATACGTGGAAGCTCTCAACAAGTTAACAACGAATATGCGAGCCACGTTATAAAATGACGAACCGACGAAAGTGTTTTGCAAGCAATTGTTAGACGCTCAATGAAAAACCTCAGGTTGACGCTTCCCTTGGCCTCATTTCATGTCCATCAAATTTTTGGCAGTTCACAAGATCGAAAGAAGAACTGAGCACGAAAGTGTTCCCGGTTACTGCTGCAAATTACAAAAACCATGTCTGGTTGGTGAACGTACCATTTTGGGTCTGAAAAAAAAGGACATGGGCAACTTGAACGTAAAAATCCGGAGGCATATCGCTGGCCAGTTGCATTCATTTAATCGATCGCGATTTCATTACGGATCAAGATGAAGTCGTCAATTATCTTGGATCTGCTAGAAATGCTACCGCACAATTTGCAGCTCGAGGGCGGCTCTGTGATAATCATCTTACGCAACCTGAATCAACCGAAACTTTGAAATGGAACAAGACTCGCTGTTAAGAAGCTGACAAACAGCGTGATTGAAGCAACGATAATCACTGGAATGCTGAAATATGAGGATGTTTCAATTTAAGTATGTCCTCCTGGTTCACGTAAATTGTAAGATCAGTCGCTGGAAGTGTTTGGAAGAAACCTCGAATTGCTGTGTTTTTCACATGGGCATGCTCGAGACTAGGTAGCCATCGGCGCTATTCGTTTTTTCTCAGGACAGAAAGACAAAAAATATGCTCTATCACCAAGCATTATGATGAACGCATTAAAAACACCAGCAAATTATTACCAAATCAATGAATTCCGATTTATTTCATTTCAATAAATTCATAGATTTAGTCAAATTGATTTGTTTCAATTCACACAAATTTACAGAAAGATTCGATTGGATGGTTCCTGTCTCAACAGACAGAATATAGACATATTATATGATAAACACTTTCTGTTAAACTGGCTCCGAGAAAGAACATATTAATCTGTGTTGCGAAAATGTGCAGTTTTGTTTTCCGTTTCACAGTCATTTTTAACAGAAAACAGAAAATTTCTGTTTATGGCTAACCTTATAATCCTACTTGTTCATATATTAAAACCAATACTGTCATTGAAGCTACTATCCTCACAGATTCAATGCTGTAAATGTCTCTCTCATACCCCAAGTACTAATGATTCCAACTAATTTACCCATTCACTTCGGCAGCTATGCCCACTCAATGTTCCATTTGTAATAAGAATAAATAAGATCAGGGAGATGGGGGATAAGGAGGTGAAACAGAGAAGGAGGGAGGAAATGGGTATATAGAAGGGGAAGGAGGATGTGGACAGAGAAATTAGTGAGGAGGAGATGAATAGAGTGAGTCTGGGGTAAGAAACGTACAGGGAACAGGAGGGGAGAGGGGGCAGGCGGAAGATGATGGATAGGGACAAGGGGAGGACATGGACAAAGGGAGGTGGGAGGGGGAGAGGGATAGAGAGAGGGGAGAGGAGGAGGAGGAGGAGGAGATTAGGACATATTTTCAATTCCCATACATATTTAACAATTGTGAAGCATTTCTGGATTCACTAATTGATTAATAAAAGTAACTGTACTCATAATTAAGTGCATTATGCAATGTGAAACATGACCGGAAATGTTTAATACATATTTTGAATATCATAGTCTTTCTACTCATTGCAGTGGAATGCGACAGCCTTAATTTAATTTCATGTTTCTTCCTACAAATATGTGCTGCATTTGAAGGCAATTGTCTCTGTAATACCCAAACTTGATTCCATGTTACTTCCATCTCAAAATTTACACCATACAAAATGATAGGTATGAGTCATGCAAGGCAAACAATAAAACATTCCCTCTCTCAGAGCCTCTAATACTGTAGTGAGCACTCTGTCCCTGAAATAAGTGGCCAACTCTACTTGCCCCAAGGTCGAATTCAATAACATCAGTTATTAAGCTCGTCACAGGACGTATTTTTGTTTGTTAATGAACAAGAAAACCACACAGTTAAAATAATCCGAATGTTGTTGATGTCTTTCAATTCTGCTATTAGTTGCGAGATACATGTTGTTACAAAATACAGCTGAGAACTGTGGACCACACAAACACATGATTCAGATCACAGTTTCATGACCACTGGTATACACCACTAGCATTACATAGTACACCAATGTGGTATTAATTTCTGTAACATTATATATATTTCTATAGAATCATTATCAGATTGACATTCACTGTAGTGTTAATTTATTAAAATCCACTATTTGCTGACATAAAAGTAGCGCTATCAGATTATGACCAACGTCAATACCATCAGAATTTAGCACAAATAACTCCAAGGTTCACCACTCAAGTGCTGATAGTGTTTCTAGATTACAGTGTGTAAGAACCCAAGAATAGTGAAAATATACTTCAACAATGAGAATACCATACAGTGCATTCTCTTTCAGAAGGTTAACACATGTCAGCAAAACCATCGAGCATGTGATACCCTTACTCATACAGATTTTATGAAATTGTCTGGTGAAACGTTATAGAGCTCATCCTTCACAAGTCTGTGCTATGAGTTCGTAGCATGTTATTCACATGTGACTTCCTACACATTGAACTATTGAGCAGGGTAAAGTATTCTCACGACTTCATCCTACAGGCGCTAACCTGCAGGGTTCTATTTTCAGAATCAAAGATGGCAATACACGCTGTCTTCAGTCATGTTAGAATCCAAGATGGATGACGTGGGGATATGGGTGCAGTTCAGAATAGTTGTTCCAGTTTCCACGACACTTTGATCGCCACCCCCACCACTAATCCTCAATGTCTAGGCATACTAGCCATCAAGGAGATCCACCGTGTGTGCTCTGTACACCGTACTAGTGAAACATTGATGATGATCATGAAGCATTATTAGAGATCAAGCCCAAAAAAAAGAGCTGTACTGTTGATTGTAAGTATTAAATCATTCCTCTCTATCAATATACGTCATTCGATATGTGTGTATCTATATGTGTATGTTTTTCATGGTTTTCTTTTATTTCTCCCTCACTTGATCAGCTCCCGGACGTATCTGATGCAGTGTCTACTACAGGTGAGCAGCAGCAGCAGCAGCATCAGAAATAGCAACAGAAATCAAGTCAGAATGCAGACAAGTACCCTGATGCAGCACTCCACATACTGGAGTGGAAATCATGTCAGCATGGAGAATTGATACCAGACTGTATCCATTGAAACCAGACTATATCCATCATCGACACCACTAAGCAAGCATGCACACAAGTTCTACGATGTAGCACCCAATATACTGGAGCAGGACATGGAACAGTTCCCAGATTTCGACGTTCCACTACATCCAATGACTGCACCACATGTCGTGCCTTGGCTACATCATTTCAGAATGCTGTTGCTCAGCACTACATATTAGCGGGACTGGCCCTATGGACTGTTTGATGGCTTTAAATCATCATCAATATGCTTGCATTGTGTGTTATCGACACTCTGTTTGTGTGTGTACGCAGTGGCGGCTCGTGACCAAAGAATATGGTGGTGCACTTTGCTCACGAAGGAAAACATCAACAAAAGATGTTTTTTTTGTAATGCCTGATGTAAACAGACCTCTCATTCGTTCGCTCCTGCATCTACTCATATAAAACCAAAAGGTGTACACAGAAAAAAGTATTATTTTTGCAGAATAAAAGGAATTAAAATCAACTGCAGCTCTATGTACTCAAAAAGTGGTAGGCATGCCTTACTAACCTTTTTCAGCAGTATTGATGTTTATACCGTTCGATTTTATCTCTGAATTTGGATGTGGTGCTGGTCACTTGTACAGGAACTCTATTCTTCTTTCCTTCATATTTGTAAAACTTTCAATCACTCTTTGATTGAAGTCTGCAATTCCTAAAACGAGGTCTCGCTCAATAGAGAGCATCGTGAGTGCTGATAGTCTTTCTTGGTCCACAGTATTCTGCAAGAAGGTTTTGATGCGTTTCAGCGAAGAAAAACTTCTGCTTCTGATGTGGTCATTGGAATTGTAATTAGAGCTTTCAGGAGCTTCACAGATTAACTCAGTGTATCACAAAGATTATTGTCTGTTATGTAATCCAGAAAGCTCAAAGCTCCACACATGCTTTTACTTTTGAACTCCTCTCTTCCATAAATAATAGAGTTCTGTTCGAAGTTTCTTTGCTTCCAAAAAAGAGTAGCATTCAATTGCAGCTCTGAAAGAAGTTTCCGCAAAAACTGGAAGAGGAAGTAGCAAATTTCTCTGGCTCATATTATTCATGCACGTGATAATATCTTCGCTATATTGGAACACGGTACTGACGCTCCTTCACTGAAAATTCCAACGAGTAGGTACTGAATGTGGCAGTCGTTTTCGTACTATTTCGTCGAGAACTGCTCTTCTTTGAGGAGATGCTGAAAAGAAGCTGCAAAGTCCCTGAAGTTTAGTGAAGAATATTCGCACATTTTTATTAATGGAAGCGTCTTCAAGCATAACGAGATTCAACTGGTAGGCATAGCAATGAATGTATGAAGCATTGGGGAACTTTTCCTTAGCAAGATCCTGCAGCCCACGTGACGAACCACTCATTACTGCTGCACCATCATATGTTTGCGCTATTAGCTTATTTGGACAATTCCCCAAATGATTATCTGTTCTATGATAGACGTTGCCAAAGACAGGGCATCATGCTTTTCTGGTGCTATGAAGTCCCAAAATCTTTCAACTGGTTTTCCGTTAATGATGCACTTATATACTATAACCATCTAGAAAACATAGGCCACGTCACTGCTTTCGTCAGCTATTACGGCCAAAAACTCAGTACCCTAAATTTCCTTTCTAATTTCCTCTTGGCGGACTTGAAGCATGCACTGGAGGAGTTCTTTCTGGATGGTTTTTGAGGTTCCTTTGAAAACTGTAGCTTTCACTAAATGCGATTTTAATACAGAGTCTAATTCTGCACTAAAATTAATCAAGGAACGAAAAACACCGGGATTGGAAAATGATTCAGTCTCATCATGTCCTCTAAGGGCAAGTTCCAACGCACCACAGAAACGAATACAGCTAATAATGAGATCCAATACGTACCTACTATCGGTTACTTTTTGGTTGTGTAATGCCACGGACCTTGTGTACCCACTGCCTAATTGGGTAGCTATATTTATATTGCCTAGACTTGCCATACTCAAAACGTTATTTACATGGACTGAAGAAAGTTCGTGTTTTCTAATTTTGTCATGCAGGTGTTGAATGTCACAGACTCCGTGTTTAGACCATGAAATATCTCCAAATAATAAACAAAGAAAACAAAATAAGGCATTTTTCCATGTCAAAACCATACAGCCATTCATGCTTCTTGTACAATTCAGAGTTAAATCTCCTACTGAATTGGCGACTTTTCGTTTTAATGGTCTGCGAAATTGTTAAAGCAGGAGTAGGCCTACCTTGCCTCTTGATTTCTAATTTTTCTTCGAACTTTCGTGAACTGAAGGGCTCTGAGAGCAATGAAATTACCTGATTCATTATTTCACGTATTCACTTGTCACTTGAGCCTCAAAGATTCAATCTAGCATGCGGCAAAATAACACAACGCAGAGGAAATAGTGGAACTCAGCTCCCTCCGTTCATGCATGACACATAGATGACAGTAGATACCGCTTCCCCAACTTCTTGCCAGTGTTCAATACAGTTTCAAGATGCAACCACAAGAGTAAAATACGGAAACTCACGTGGGATTCACGACTGATTTGAAGAGTTCCTAGCAAACAGCATTTTGTTCTTAATGATGGGAAACACCAAGGCATATCTACAGCAAAATTCAGTTTGTCTAAGATACATGTGAAATTATTATGTTATTCCAAGCTAAAGATTTTCATGCTGCTTGTACACTCCTGGAAATGGAAAAAAGAACACATTGACACCGGTGTGTCAGACCCACCATACTTGCTCCGGACACTGAGAGAGGGCTGTACAAGCAATGATCACACGCACGGCACAGCGGACACACCAGGAACCACGGTGTTGGCCGTCGAATGGCGCTAGCTGCGCAGCATTTGTGCACCGCCGCCGTCAGTGTCAGCCAGTTTGCCGTGGCATACGGAGCTCCATCGCAGTCTTTAGCACTGGTAGCATGCCGCGACAGCGTGGACGTGAACCGTATGTGCAGTTGACGGACTTTGAGCGAGGGCGTATAGTGGGCATGCGGGAGGCCGGGTGGACGTACCGCCGAATTGCTCAACACGTGGGGCGTGAGGTCTCCACAGTACATCGATGTTGTCGCCAGTGGTCGGCGGAAGGTGCACGTGCCCGTCGACCTGGGACCGGACCGCAGCGACGCACGGATGCACGCCAAGACCGTAGGATCCTACGCAGTGCCGTAGGGGACCGCACCGCCACTTCCCAGCAAATTAGGGACACTGTTGCTCCTGGGGTATCGGCGAGGACCATTCGCAACCGTCTCCATGAAGCTGGGCTACGGTCCCGCACACCGTTAGGCCGTCTTCCGCTCACGCCCCAACATCGTGCAGCCCGCCTCCAGTGGTGTCGCGACAGGCGTGAATGGAGGGACGAATGGAGACGTGTCGTCTTCAGCGATGAGAGTCGCTTCTGCCTTGGTGCCAATGATGGTCGTATGCGTGTTTGGCGCCGTGCAGGTGAGCGCCACAATCAGGACTGCATACGACCGAGGCACACAGGGCCAACACCCGGCATCATGGTGTGGGGAGCGATCTCCTACACTGGCCGTACACCACTGGTGATCGTCGAGAGGACACTGAATAGTGCTCGGTACATCAAAACCGTCATCGAACCCATCGTTCTACCATTCCTAGACCGGCAAGGGAACTTGCTGTTCCAACAGGACAATGCACGTCCGCATGTATCCCGTGCCACCCAACGTGCTCTAGAAGGTGTAAGTCAACTACCCTGGCCAGCAAGATCTCCGGATCTGTCCCCCATTGAACATGTTTGGGACTGGATGAAGCGTCGTCTCACGCGGTCTGCACGTCCAGCACGAACACTGGTCCAACTGAGGCGCCAGGTGGAAATGGCATGGCAAGCCGTTCCACAGGACTACATCCAGCATCTCTACGATCGTCTCCATGGGAGAATAGCAGCCTGCATTGCTGCGAAAGGTGGATATACACTGTACTAGTGCCGACATTGTGCATGCTCTGTTGCCTGTCTCTATGTGCCTGTGGTTCTGTCAGTGTGATCATGTGATGTATCTGACCCCAGGAATGTGTCAATAAAGTTTCCCCTTCCTGGGACAATGAATTCACGGTGTTCTTATTTCAATTTCCAGGAGTGTACTATGCTACAAGTCTTAGAGAAGCCACTATGTGTACTTTGTAAGCTGTTAACGCAGCATATAATCAGTGTATCATATATTACAGCAATTCGTTCCATATCCTATGCCAGTCACAGATGAGCGATGATAGAGACGGTATTATGTGCTTCCATAAATTGTGTGTTCTATCTCGTGAGGAAATGACTGGTAATCAATATAGTGCTTATACAGGGTGTTACAAAAAGGTACGGCCAAACTTTCAGGAAACATTCCTCACACACAAATAAAGGAAAGATGTTATGTGTCTGGAAACGCTTAATTTCCATGTTAGAGCTCATTTTAGTTTCGTCAGTATGTACTCCAACGTGATCAAATTGTAAATTTTCACAATCAACATGTGTGGGCTGACGAGAATCCGCACGCAATTGTGCAATCACGCCAACAACACAGATTTTCTGTGAACTTTTGGGCAGGCATTGTTAGTGATGTCTTGATTAGGCCCCATGTTCTTCCACCTACGTTCAATGGAGCACGTTATCATGATTTCATACGGGATACTCTACCTGTGCTGCTAGAACATGTGCCTTTACAAGTACGACACAACATGTGGTTCATGCACGATGGAGCTCCTGCACATTTCAGTCGAAGTGTTCGTACGCTTCTCAACAACAGATTCGGTGACCGATGGATTGGTAGAGGCAGACCAATTCCATGGCCTCCACGCTCTCCTGACCTTAACGCTCTTGACTTTCATTTATGGGGGCATTTGAAAGCTCTTGTCTATGGGACCCCGGTACCAAATGTAGAGACTCTTCGTGCTCGTATTGTGGACGGCTGTGATACAATACGCCATTCTCCAGGGCTGCATCAGCGAATCAGGGATTCCATGCGACGGAGGGTGGATGCATGTATCCTCGCTAACGGTGGACATTTTGAGCATTTCCTGTAACAAAGTGTTTGAAGTCATGCTGGTACGTTCTGTTGCTGTGTGTTTCCATTCCATGATTAATGTGATTTGAAGAGAAGTAATAAAATGAGCTCTAACATGGAAAGTAAGCGTTTCCGTACACATGTCCACATAACATATTTTCTTTCTTTGTGTGTGAGGAATGTTTCCTGAAAGTTTGGCCGTACCTTTTTGTAACACCCTGTATGTTCGTTTCAACAGATCTATGAGAGCTGTATGTTCTGTAAACTTTCACATTAATATTTTGTGACAGGAATGGTTGTGTGTGCCACTGGAGTGACATAGTGCATACCGCTGCTGGCTGGCAAACTTACATAGACACCAGTGCTCTGGACTGAGCTGCAGATTCATAGCCTCATTACGCCAACAGCACCATTCTCTATTAGACTGAGCTCTATTCACCAACCATTTGTGGATTATGTTGGGAGGATGTGCCATGTCCTAGTGTCTGATACTGGTGATGGCTTTTTATATTGAAATGCCATAGATAAGAGGGGTACTAGCCATTATGTCATAAGATGTTCCTGTTCTTTTATCATCTATATTTAGTGTGCTATTGGCAGTTACAATTCAAATTGTAAATAAGTATAAACATGTCTGATTCTCAAATGTGCTTGATATATTGATGTTACATATAACAATGGCGAGTTAATAACAGAACTTGGGTGGTGGACTGTAACCATAGCTTCCATTATAGCCCTCGCCTTCCTACACACAATTTTTTTTGTGGTGAGTTTTACAAGTACAACATATGAACAAATTTTTGCAGCTTCAAAGCCATTTGCACTAGTTCTTGAGAGGGCAAGTGTGCACCACTTGATAGTTTGAAGTTACTTGTAGAGAGTGAGTGTGTGTGTGTGTGTGTGTGTGTGTGTGTGTGTGTGTGTGTGTGTGTGTGTGTGTGTGTGTGTGTGCGTGCAGCGTTAGCCCCTTTTAAATTTAGGTGTAACTTTGAATTACACTAGCATCTGTTGCTGCAGCGCTATCGCTAACAGCATTCTTCTGTCGGAAATCGGAACTTTACCTCCACTTCGCCTAAGACAACATGTTCAGAGGGCTTTTTCCCCTCTTGCATGGTGATAAAGATTCTCAGTGGAAAGATCCAAACGTGGAGGAATTGTAGTTAGGAGAAGCAGTGTGCAGGAACCTCTGTGTGAACAGTAGCTTTGGAAAACATGTTAAGTTGGTCAGCAGAGTGGCATATTTTGTCTCATAGGCCTGGAGCTGTAGGGGAAACAAACAAACGCCATTTGTCCTAGACCTAGCACAGAGTGGAGGGCTGTGACATTGCCCTTGTTCTAGAACCACAGCCTTGGAAGAAACATCCTTTGTCATAGGGGGAGAACACAGCAAATCTGATGTCACAGAGATTGTCCTAGTATTCCAGATCAGCTATCTCAGAAATATTAATATTATTTAATGTAAAGTGATTCAGTTCTGCAATATTTTACAAATTACTCGTTTTTGTACACCTTAAATTTGACTTGAATTGCATTCAGCCCTACAGGTGCAACAACACACATGGGTATTCTGCCCATATATTCCACTTCTATGGATTTTATTCTAATGGAGTTAACAAGTGCTTTGAAATTGGTTGACAGCACTACACTCATGTAAATAGCCTATACAGTCAGAGAATGGTACTCTGACATACTAGTACCAGCGACCCTATTTGTCTGTCACTTTTGCTAAGCCACAGCATAGTTCATACAAATTCATGACACAAATACTTAATGCAAATGCATGTGCTTCCTGAGGTTAATTCCAGCATTCTTTCTCCATACATATCAATTGATACCCTCCATCTAAACATATGGACATTAATAAGAGTACGAGATGGATCACTGTCAGTCATCATTTTTCTCTCAATGTAACCCATCATAGTGTACAGGAAGTCCCACTCATACCATGTATACTGCATACTAGTACCAAGGCATCTCTACTTCAGTTATTACCTCAGAATCACTATCAGGTGCCAGGACTACATTCACACATTTAGATCCACTAGCAATCATATTATAGGTATTGGTAAACAGCAGCATACTTCTAACACTTAAATGAGTCTCAGCTGGCTGAGGAAGCCCTGTTGGGTGTTACTGTGGCAGTACAGAATATTCCAATGGTGGCTCAAATATATCTGGAAGGCTGACTGGGTTATTGCTGCTGTGGTGGCACATACAACCGAGCTGAATACATGCATGCCTTGGTTCAACGTTTCTCTAGTACTGAATCAGGGGGCCATTGCACTAGTGGAAAATAAATAACAAAACTTAAGTATAAATATTGTTGTTGTTGTGGTCTTCAGTCCTGAGACTGGTTTGATGCAGCTCTCCATGCTATTCTATCCTGTGCAAGCTTCATCATCTCCCAGTACCTACTGCAACCTACATCCGTCTGAATCTGTTTAGTGTATTCATCTCTTGGTTTCCCTCTACGATTTTTACCCTCCACACGCCCTCCAATACTAAATTGGTGATCCCTTGATGCCTCAGAACATGTCCTACCAACTGATCCCTTCTTTTAGTCACGTTGTGCCACAAACTTATCTTCTCCCCAATCCTATTCAATACCTCCTCATTAGTTATGTGATCTACCCATCTAATCTTCAGCATTCTTCTGTAGCACCAAATTTCGAAAGCTTCTATTCTCTTCTTATCCAAACTATTTATCGTCCACGTTTCACTTCCACACATGGCTACGCTCCATACAAATACTTTCAGAAACGACTTCCTGACACTTAAATCTGTACTCGATCTTAACAAATTTTTCTTCTTCAGAATCGCTTTCCTTACCATTGCCAGTCTACATTTTATATCCTCTCTACTTCAACCATCATCAGTTATTTTGCTCCCCAAATAGCAAAACTCCTTTACTGCTTTAAGTGTCTCATTTCCTAATCTAATTCCCTGAGCATCACCCGACTTAATTTGACTACATTCCATTATCCTCGTTTTGCTTTTGTTGATGTTCATCGTATACCCTCCTTTCATGACCCTGTCCATTCCGTTCAACTGCTCTTCCAAGTCCTTTGCTGTCTCTGACAGAATTACAATGTCATCGGCGAATCTCAACGATTTTATTTCTTCTCCATGGATTATAATACCTACTCCGAATTTTTCTTTTGTTTCCTTTATTGCTTGCTCAATATACAGATTGAATAGCATCGGGGAGAGGCTGCAACCCTGCCTCACTCCCTTCCCAACCACTGCTTCCCTTTCATGTCCCTCGACTCTTATAACTGCCACCTGGTTTCTGTACAAATTGTCCTTTCGCTCCCTGCATTTTACACCTGCCACCTTCAGAATTTGAAAGAGAGTATTCCAGTCAACATTGTCAAAAGCTTTCTCTAAGTCTACAAATGCTAGAAATGTAGGTTTGGCTTTCCTTCATCTTTCTTCTATGATAAGTCGTGAGGTCAATATTGCCTCACGCGTTCCAATATTTCTACGGAATCCAAACTGATCTTGCCCGAGGTCGGCTTCTACCAGTTTTTCCATTCGTCTGTAAAGAATTTGCGTTAGTATTTTGCAGCTGTGACTTATTAAACTGATGGTTCGTAATTTTCACATCTGTCAACACCTGCTTTCTTTGGTATTGGAATTATTATATTCTTCTTGAAGTCTGAGGGTATTTCGCCTGCCTCATATATCTTGCTCACCAGATGGTAGAGTTTTGTCAGGACTGACTCTCCCAAGGCTGTCAGTGGTTCTAATGGAATGTTGTCTACTCCCGGGGCCTTGTTTCGACTCAGGTCTTTCAGTGCTCTCTCAAACTCTTCACGCAGTATCATATCTCCCATTTCATCTTCATCTACATCCTCTTCCATTTCCATAATATTGTCCTCAAGTACTTCGCCCTTGTATAGACCCTCTATATACTCCTTCCACCTTTCTGTTTTCCCTTCTTTGCTTGGAACTGTTTTTCCATCTGAGCACTTGATATTCGCACAAATGGTTCTCTTTTCTCCAAAGGTCTCTTTAATTTTCCTGTAGGCAGTATCAGTCTTACCCCTAGTCAGATAAGCTTCTCCATCCTTAAGTTTGTCTTCTAGCCATGTCTGCTTAGCCATTTTTCACTTCCTGTCGATCCCATTTTTGAGACGTTTGTATTCCTTTTTGCCTGCTTCATTTACTGCATTTTTATATTTTCTCCTTTCATCAATTAAATTCAATATTTCTTCTGTCACCCAAGGGGAGCACCACTTAACAAATGGCGATGGCTAAAGACAGTGTCCAATATGCAACCTAGTTAAAATGACCATTTTGCGCCAAGAGAACTGAGAGGAGGTCGTTAAAACCACTGAAAGTGGCTTTATAACCCGGAGCTTGTTCCCATGAACAGAGGACCAGTGGTAATGCCAAAGTGACACCACCTGCTCTGTCGGCAACATAGAGATCACAGGAGGGAATGTACGAACTAGTGGGCTGAGGTACGAGGACTGCAACGTTGGCAGTAGCATCAGTGGCCTTGTTTCCTGTCAGACCAACGTGACCAGGAACTCTCATGAACATCAAAGTAGTTCCATCAAGAGTGAGCAAGTGAAAACTTTCCTGGACCCATTGCACTGATGGATGGATGGTGTACAGCACAGTGAGTCTTTCAAGGGCACTGAGAGAGTCTGAGCATATGATGCAGAAGTCTGTGTCACCAGATGTACTGCATGGACTGATACACGGAGAAGAGCTCTGCCATAAATACTGACCAGTGTTCTGGCAGCCGATACTGAAAAACGTCGGCGCCAATGACAAGGCACACTTGACATCAAGCTCAGTCCAAGAGCTATCAGTGTACACAAAAATACTATTGTGAAATTGCATGCGGAGGTAATGGAACTGAAGGCGATAGAGCGAGATTGGTGTATGTCCATAGGAAGCGAATGAAGGGGCAGCTGAACATGGGGTGCCACATGAAGCTATGCTGGTGAAAAATTTTCACCCACAGGGGAAGTTACAGGTAGTGTGAAGAGCTGAGTGCTGAGAGTGAACACCACGAGGTAACAGAGAAGAGCAATGTGCACCATACTGGTGATCAAAGGAGTCATTGAAGAAGGAGGCATAGGATGGGTGGCCATGGAACGCAGACAAATGGCATGCATACCTGCTGAGGAGAAAGTCATGGTGGTACGACAGTGGCAGTTCGGCTCCTTCTGCAAACAGACTCTCAACTGGGCTAATGTAAAAGGAACAAGTGGCCAAACGGATGTCACAATGGTGGGTAGTATTGAGATGGTGTAAGAGGGATGTGCAGATGCAGTCTAGTTACGAACAGACAAGGGAATGATGCAAACAGAGGAGGGTGGTTCGATCTGCTCCACAGGATGTACTCATGAGGACAAGTAGAACATTGAGGGATTGCGTACAGCGGACTGCCAGTAAGACACATGGGAGAACCAAGAGTGTTTCCTATCGAGCATGAGCCCCAGAAATTTCGTAGTTTCAACGAACGGAAGAGCAACAGGCACAAGATGTGAAGATGGTGGGAGAAATCAGTTGTGCTGCCAGAGTTTCATACAAACGTTTCTGTCAGTGGAAAAACGAAAGCCATTGTCGATACTCCATCAGTAAAGACGATTGAGACATTGCTGAAGACGTCGCACAATGAGACAGGTCCATGGGGAGCTGCAATAAATGGCAAAACCGTCAACGAAAAGGGAGCCAGAGATACACACTGGGAGACAGGCCATTATAGGGTTAATAGCAATAGCAAAGAGGACGACGCTCAGGACAGAACCTTGAGGCACACCATTTTCTTGGATTAAGATATCCGACAAGACACACCCCCACGCGTTTTGAAAACTTGGTCATTTAAAAATTCCTCAACGAAATGGGCGAGGTAGCCAAGAAAGCCCAATGTGTAGAGAATAGGGAGGATACCAGTTCTACAGCAAGTGGGTAGGCCTTCTTCAGATCGAAAAACATGGCCACAGTCTTGGATTTCCATAGAAAACCATTCATCACATGGGTGTACAAAGTGACGAGATGGTCATCTGCAGAAAGGCGCACTCAAAATTCACACTGTGCAGCGTGAAATTGCGAGACTCGAGCCACTATACCAGCTGGAGATGAATCATACGTTCCATCACCTTAGAAACACAGCTGGTGAGAGAAATGGGGCAGTAGCTAGAAGGATGGTGTTTGTCCTTACCAGGCTTAGGTATGGGTATGACAGTGGCTTCACGCCAGCATCTGGGAAACATGCCCTCTGTCCAGATGCGGTTGTACATACGAAGCAGAAAGTGCTTGCCCACAAGAAAAAGGTGCTGCAACTTCTGAATGTGAACATTGTCTGGCCCTGGGGCGGAAGATCTGGACGAAGCGAGAGCGTGATCTGTCTCCCTCAGAGAAAATGTGACACGATAGTACTCACGATTTTGAGAAGAGAAGGGCATCATCTGAGCCTCCTCCGCTCGTTTCCAGTGGAGGAAGGCAGGGTAATAGTGGGAGGAGCTCGAAATCTCCGCAAAATGGCGGCCCAATGTGTTGGAGATAGTAATAGTATCCATCATGACATCGTCTACTACTGCCAGGCTCGAAATTGGGGAATGGGTCTTACTCCGAGAGAGCTGTCGGAGGTTATCCCACACAATAGAGGAATGGTTGGAACTGTTAAAAGAACTAGTGAATGAAATCCAGCTAGCTTCTTTACTATCTCAAAGAATCCAACAACACTCAGCACGCATCTGTTTGTTATGAATGCAGTTTGCACTTTGTTATGAATGCAGTTTGTTATGAATGCAGGATGATGGTTAAAAACGCCGAGAGCACAGCTCCAATTGTGAATTGCATCACAACATGCCTCAGTCCACCAAGGGACTGGGACATTGTGTGATAAAACAGGAAGTGCCAGGATTGAACCTCTCTGGAGCTGTAAGGATAACGTTTGTAAGGTATTTTCACCTGGTCTTCACAACTGCAGTAATCTTGTTCTTCAAAGGTCGCCAGGGAGGAGTTAAAAGCCGCCAGTCACCTTTAGTAAGCTGCCATTTGGGTGAGCACACAGGTGGGGCAGAAGTCAGCAAACCATATGACATAAGCAAATGAAAATAAGCGAAGTAGACTAATTTTCGTGTTGAACCATCACTTACTTCAGATACCGTTCAAATAGCAAAAATGGCAGCATTAGTCCTTGAACAAGATCCTGAACGTGGGGTTTCCACGACATTTTATTATCTATCTGAACACCCAGAAATTTGAACTGTTCAGTTTCACTAATCATATGCCCCTTCTGTGAAATTAACGTTAATTTTCTACAAGCCATAAACTTATGTCATGAAATGCACTATTTGAAACTGAGCCAATGTTGCACACAGCATCCTTTCATCAGCAAACAGAATATTTTAGAGTTACCCATAATATTAGACTGCATATGATTTATATAAATAAGGAACAGGAGTGGCCCTGGGGAACCACCCATTTGACCGTACCCCACATCACAGCCATTCTCAACACTGTGAATAATGACCTTTTGCTGTATGTTGTTAAAGTAAGAGGTGAACCAATTGTGAGCTACTCCCTGTATTCTGTAATGGTCCAACCTCTGGAGCTATATTTTGTGATCAACACAATCGAACACCTTAGTTAAATTAAAAAATATGCCTTGCATTCAAAATCTTTTGTTTAACCCATCCAGTACCTCACAGAGAAAATAGAATATAGCATTTTCAGTCGTTAAACTACTTCTAAAGCCGAAGAGTACATTTGATAGCAAATTATGTGATATAAAATGATCAGTTATCCTTACATACACCGCCTTTTCAATAACTTCAGCAAACGCTGATGGCATAGAAATAGGTCTAAAATTGTCTACATTATCCCTTTTTATTAAGCGACTTTACTAGAATGTACTTTAATCGTTCAGGAAACTGACCATTCCTAAAGGAAAAATTACAAATATGGCTAAGTACATGGTTAATATGTGCAGCACAGTACTTTAATATTCTGCCATCATATCCATGAGAGTCCTTAGTCTTCAGTGATTTAATTATTGACTCAGTCTCCCCCTTGTGTGTATCAGAGAGGAGTATTTCAGACATCAATCTCGAAAAGGCATTTGCCAAGAGAGTTTCACGATTTCCTATAGAAACTAAATTTTTATTTAGTTCAGAAAATGATTGTTAAATACTATACATATATCTGATTTATCAGTAACGGAAATATTTTTACTATGAACTGACTTTATATCATCGACCTTGTGTTGCCGAGTAGAACTGACCAATGGTTTTAATTTTATCCTGTGAATTAGCTATTCTATTTGCATACCATATACTTTTTGCCTTCCTAATACCATTTTAAGTACCTTACAATTCTGTTTGTAATGGGTACTGTAGCTTGATTGTGATTACTTCTAACACTTTGAAATAATTCCCGCTTTTTCTACACAATATCTTATCCCACTAATCAGCCACTCAGGCTGCCTTTTACCCTATTTAGACAGTTGTTCCTTGACGAGGTTTAAAAAAACTCCATTGCCATTGGATTAGCTTTCCTACATAGTTTGTAATTATATGTGACATTTGTTTCAGTACAAAAGGCTTTTAGTGTTAAAATTTGTGCATCGTGGTCTGAGAAGCCTTTTACTAACAGAATGCCCATCTCGTAATGAAGAAATTATCATCATAAATTTACATTCGGATGGTTGGGACACAGACTAAGATAGAAGCGACAATGGTATTACGATGCATACTTTGGAACAAAGTAATGTAATAATATTTCTTAGTTTTAAAGACTCGTGGTTTAAGGAACACGTTCGTCAAGTATGAATTGCATACATAGTAAATGATACTTCCTAGCCTTTACTGACTAGGGATTTGTATTCTATGAAGTATGCAGACTATAATGTTCAACACATTGCTCAAGCAGAAATTAAAGCTTTCCCCAGCGTGTTGTATGCTCCAATAACTAGCAAGAATGTAGTCAGATAAATCTGTGAAAAACTTAAGATATTTCCACATGTCATGTTCAAGGCATGAATTGGAAAATGGCTTAAATTGACTGGGAGGGTTGTGTGTCGAGATTGGTGGTTTTAGGGTTGTTGGTCAGCATTCCCTAAAGTTATTCACAATACGTGGCTAATTGTTTGCTTGTTCAATGGATTATACATGCTGTCACTATAATGTCAAATGAGTTAGTTTACACTCATAATGCCCTCTGACCACAAAAATGTAACAACATACTGACCATTTCTGCAAATCCCTTTCGCATTAGTCCTTTCCACCGGTAATTCTGTCTTATGCACTGCGATTAGACTTAACTACAGTCAAACGCGCCCACATACACGCATTATACACACTGCTGAAAATTCTACGGTGTAGGAGCAGATATAATGACTTGGTTTGTGATTGACATTAATTTTGTTGTGTGATACATTTTTACTTATAGTACAGTCAAAATCGCAATAAATTAAAATTAGTGCAATCAGTTTCAATGATCTTGTCTTTACGTAGAATTTTGTTTTAAAATGATAACTGCCAAATGTCTTCACAAAGCAGTGTTAGCTGTTCTCACCTTCCGACATCACGCGGACTAAAGATGTGGAGCAGTGGACACAATGTTGTCAAAACGTGAAGACGTTTCTAATGACGATTGACTGAAATCAATTTTCAAATTTATTATACCTTTCATGGATCTGTTCATATAATATGATTTACTGTAGGCAAACAAATGTGACTCGTCCACTGCAACTCCGTTCGGCAACGTGGACTTTGGTTGCCAACTTTCCGCCAGCGTTCATGTGCATACGGGTGGAGACCGAAAAAAATTCACATTTTGCAATACATGTGAATTCTGCCTCAAAATACGAAAACGCAAAATTACTAAATAGACGGTATTTCATGGCGAACTGTATACAGGCGGAATATTTATTAGAGATAGTTTGAAATAGCTTTATTTGCCGTAATATTTATATCGAAAATGCAAGCAGTTACTGGCGAAGCTCAATTTGGAAACATAATGTATATAAGAACCTACTTGCAAAAAAACAAAGTGTACGAACTTAACTATGTATCAATGCGGCATGCCAATTATAGACAGTTGAATGGTCTTAAGATACATGTTCAGTAATGCAACGTAATACTCAGCCATAGGACCTAGCTTCTTATGAGAAAGTAACACACAGGTTTCTCTGTTAGCTAAAGCTCAAAAGATAGAATAATGCGGATAGTTTTAACGTGGCAAATTATGCGACCGACGTCTTGAACTGCAGTTGCATTGAATACCATAGAGGTCGGACCTGAAATATGTCGTTGACAATACTCTGCTAACTTCAACAAGCACGAATGCTTTGTGTTGAGCATTGCTCAGTTTTATTTTCTTCTTTTGAAATAATGAAGCAACCAATCTTGGTTCATCACGGATTTCGATTACGACCCTTACAACACCAGAAGTTATCGGCGATCCCTGTGTCAATTCTGCTGCAAGCTGCTGCCAACCGAAATGGAGGCAGGTTTTTTTTTCTCTGCACAGCTCATTCCTCTGTGACGGTCAAAATTCTAGTCTGTTTACGGTCGCGGCCATCTTAGACTATAGCCTATATAGCACCAGCTCTCTGCACTTTAGCGATTGGAAAAAAAAACCTATCCTTTTTCGACGTCGCTGAAATTCTTCCCCTAACGTTAAAACCTTGTTGCCGTACGTTCGCTTCTACTTCTATGCTAAATACCTTGTGGGTTCTATCTGTACCGTTGTTAATCATGGCTCGTAGGGTTATGAATGCCCACAGAAGGTCAAAATTAGTAGTCTGCAGATTTATTAATCTTCAAAGTGGGCGGGAAAAGACGACTAATGCCCAGAAACATCTTATATCGTACACGCATTCACTTAACTGGTGGGAAAATGCTGCTGCTTCTCAAAATAACACTCATTTTTGAAAGCAAATACAGCCATTTCGGAAGAAAAAGGTGTTTAAGTTTTTGCAAAAGCAAACATTCCAGTCAAAAAGTTTCCAATCAGCACTTTTTTTTTTTTTTTTTTTTTTTTTTTTACAAGTACGTTTTGTGTCTTCACTCATGTAGCGTGACAACTTTTTAAATTTGTGTGTGTATTTACGAACAACAAAAATTGATGGGAATTTCGACAAAAAAGATATAATTTTGCAAGAAATAGGTGCAAGTTTTGCCAGAAGTAGATGCTACGTTTTCCGGTCACTACGCATCCTTTCCCACGCGTCCCTACCGCCTCGCCCCTAGGCGCAGAAGTGCCTTCAAACTTGGTGCAGGCTATAATTTTCGAGCAAAACTCATCACCTTGCAGGAGCACTGATCTAAATCTATGTTTCGCTTCAAAGAGTAAATAGAAACAAGAAGGAGACAGCACTACTGGGCACGATAACAGTGACTTTCAAGCACTAAGTCATAAATGACACTGGTTTTTGATGTTTCGTTGCACTGTTTGACCCAAAATATTCAATACCAAACAGAAAAAAATGGTGTTTCTTTAACGACCAATATTTGGACCTCGCTGAATTGTGAGGTTATAACTGGTGATTTCATTAACAGCAACAGGTGCCGGAAAGTTAAGCCTCTCAAGACATGCCCTTTTCCAGAAGTACTAAATATCAGCGATGCTTTAGACAAAGGGTTTCAAAGTAGAACATAGAAAAACAATAAAAATAAAAAGTGGCAAGCATCATAACCGACAACGCCAGTAACATAACAGCAGCTGTACAGCTTATTCTCAGCAGCAGCACAGATAAGCAACACGTGTCTTGTTTAGTACACACCATCAACTCTGTTATGAGAAGTTCTTTGAACAGCAAGAGTAAGCTCTGCATTATGTGGGAAACGGCCAGACAAATTGTCAGTTATTTTAAAATAAGTTCAGCACCAATGGAACACCAACACACTATGAGAGCCAGGATCTAATGAAAAAGTCTGTAAACAATTCAGGAAACTGAAACGTGATGTAACACTGTGTTTTATATACTATAATGCCTACTGGAGCAAAAGGAATACATTACAGCCTGTTGTATTCCGTGTTCAAACCCTCACAACTGATTAGTGGCTAATTTTGAACGAATGTTCAAGTTTGCTGGAGGCCTTTTGAACTGGTAACAAGTGAAATCTCAAATGAAAACTATACCATTCTTTCGAAAGCTATTCTAGTAATCAGACAGCTAATCCTAATAGTATGCAAAGGAACATGAGCTACTTACAACAGCGTAATAATTAACAATAACTGCACAACTCACTAATAGCTTGAATAGGAATAATAGAAATAGAGAATATGCAGTTGCTGCTGTGTTCAACCTAAGATTCAAAACATTGCCATTTATGGATCCTATTTGTCCACACAGTGCCGCTGCAAGGCCTAATTGCACAGTGGACACAAGTGATGAAGACATCAATATCTACTCATTCACCCACTAACAACGCTAGCCACGAGTACCATTTTGAACAAAACGCCTAAGTTCCTTATGTATATAATAGAGGGAAACATTCCATGTGGGAAAAATATATCTAAAAACAAAGATGATGTAACTTACCAAACGAAAGCATTGGTATGTTGATGGAGACACAAACAAACACAAAATTCAAGCTTTCGCAACCCACGGTTGCTTCATGAGGAAAAAGGGAAGGAGAGGGAAAGACGAAAGGATGTGGGTTTCAAGGGAGAGGGTAAGGAGTCATTCCAATCCCAGGAGCGGAAAGACTTACCTTAGGGGGAAAAAAAGGACAGGTACAGACACACACACACACACACACACACACACACACACACACACACACACCCATCTGCACATACACACACACAAGCAGACATTTGTAAAGGCAAAGAGTTTGGGCAGAGATGTCAGTCGAGGCGGTAGTACAGAGGCAAAGATGTTGTTGAATGACAGGTGAGGTATGAGCGGCGGGAACTTCCCGTTACCTACCAGGCCTCAACTTCCGCTAATTTCAAGTTGCCACCGCTCATACCTCACCTGTCATTCAACAACATTTTTGCCTCTGTACTTCTGCCTAAACTGACATCTCTGCCCAAACTCTTTGCCTTTACAAATGTCTGCTTATGTGCAGATGGATATATCTGTGTGCGCGCGCGAGTGAGTGTATACCTGTCCTTTTTCCCCCCTAAGGTAAGTCTTTCCGCTCCTGGGACAAGCTTTTGCAACGTGTGTGTGTGTGTGTGTGTGTGTGTGTGTGTGTGTGTGTGTGTGTGTCTATCAACATATCAACGCTTTCGTTTGGTAAGTTACATCATCTTTGTTTATAGATATAAGTTCCTTATGTGTTTCTTTCAATGAATAAGTTTCCAACAACAATCTAATGAAAATTGGCCACGACAACTTACACCTCGAGATTCTATAATATTTGAAAGAACCATACCTACAACACATGGAGAATACTATACAGGTTTGGAAGGAAAATGGGGACAGTTATTGGGTCTAGCTGTCATGGAAAAAAAAAAAAAATCTAGCAATACCTGCAACTTCTGTTCCCAAAGCAGGCAAGTTATAAACAAAGAAGCACACTCAAAGGTTATCTGGTTAATAAAGTCAAATTTCGACGAGATGCTATACAAAATTTTTCGGACTGGTGCTGCCATCTGTTGAAAACCTTACCTTTGGACTAATGGTTACCATCACCCTCGAAGTAGTTCCCATCCGCATATACACACTGGTCCCAGTGCTTCTGCCACTGGCCAAACGTTTTCTGGGAGTCCTGTTCTTTGAGGGTGTTTATCACTGCCAGCGATGCTTCTTGAATCCTCTCTAGAGTGTTGAACAGATGGCCTTTCAATTTAAGTTTCAGCTTTGGGAATAGCACAGAGTCGCAAGGTGCCAAATCTGGTGAGTACGGTGTGTGGGGTACAACCGTCATGTTTTGTGCCAAAAAGGTCCTGATGAGCAAGGATGTGTGACAGGGCACATTGTCATGATGCAGCAGCCAGTCCCTTGACACCAAAGTTCGGGCCGTCGTCGCTGCACGTTTCCACGGAGCCGTCGCAAAACGTCACAGTAGTATGCGGAATTCACTGTTTGGTTGGGTGGGATGAATTCTTTGTGCGCAACTCCCTTGGTATCAAAGGAAACAATGATCAAGCTCTTCATTTTGCTCTTCTCCTGTCTCGCTTTTTTGAGTCCTGGAGAGTCCAGGCTCTTCCACTGAGATGATTGTTGCTGTGTCTCTGGGTCATAACTGTAAATTGAATTGAATCATTGCAAGGGTCTCCATAGCACTTTTCCCAAGATTTGCACAAAATTTGATACACATGCACTGTTCTGTTTGCAGATCCATTGTAAAATCACCACACACCAAACACAGAGTATTACGGAAATCACTGTGGACATGTAACACGTCCTCCCAGCTGAATGCCACTCTGCACACTGACTCGTCAGATAAGTAGCTCTTGCCATCTAGCGGTGCAAAGGTCTACTACTCCTACTTCCCAGATGGCAGCATCAGTCCCGAAAATTTTGGATTCCACCTCGTAGCAATAGTTTTTTTTTCTACAATAAGTAGAAGTATGTAAGCAGTTTCTAGGTTTGATAGGTCATAGCATGTCTCTTATTTGAGTACACATAAATGCGGAGTAAGGGTTTTCTGAGAAAACACTACTACTTCAATACAAGTTAATTTAGATAGTACACTTAATACCTATCAGTCTGGCAGCGATCAATGTAAAAATTAGTGACACCTTGACATATGGCATAAAATTTCTCTCTTTTTCCAGCTAATAGTTACAAATGAAAAAATTCGTAATCTGGAGGGCATCACTTTGGCACTCCTAGCATAAATTTCAGTCATATTTTTATATTTTTTTTCTTATTAAATAATTATTGTGTGGTCAACTTTATTGAAGATATTGAAACATCTCGAAAACTATGAATTGGATCAGAGAAAGTGAGCCCCACTCTCAGTGGGAATGAGACTGAAGCAACAAATGCCGCCCCCCCCCCCCTCCCCACTCCATAGAATGGAATGGGGGTGGGCAACTTTAATATATTAAATTCTACTTTTTCTTTGTTGCAAACTCGGATTCCATAGGAAAATTATATAGTACTGACCAATGATTGATGTTACTTTTTTTGTGTGTGTTCCCAATACGTTGTCAGACAAAGCACGGCCAAAAGCAGTTAAACATTTAGATATGCTCGTCACAGCTCTGCTTCATACTTTGATCCCTACTAATCTTTCTAATATGGATTAACTTAGAAAACGTCAGAGAAAATTATAGATACTTCTACCAGTAGGTTATGGGTAAGTATGCTCATCTATCCTGTAAGATTCATCCATCTCTTCGTAAGATCACGAAGAGATGGAGACTAATTGTTAGAAAAAAATTGCTTAAAATATATGCTTCCGTACTTTTTTGCAGCTGGCCACTGGAATTATTCACTATATACAACAATTCACCTACTAGAAGTGGAAAATACAGGGTCAGAAAGTATCACAATTATTCTAAGAAATGAGCACACGTATGTTGTCACGTACTCGGGTTTTGGAATTCTGCACCTCTTGACCAGTTTGGTGAACACACTTAAAATACATTATGAGAAAGTGGAAGGGGTCATGTAGGGACGACACTGTCTCCTGATCAAATAGATGGAGGCACATATGAAATAAAGTATCTGTGTCAATGGACCTAATGTTTGAAACATCAAGAGGAAGTCTAGCCACTTCTCATACAGAGACGGGTGTTTTTAGACAAATGTTAGATGCCCATGACAACAAGAAAATACAATTTGCTCTCTCACAACATATGTATCCTTTGTTAGTTAACAAAATATTACAGTCAACTTTGTCACTGACCAGTAAGCTGATAAAAGAATAAATGTTCACAGTGTGTTAACTGTTGGTGACTGCTTTCAAAAACGAATTACCTACTTACTGACTTTTTCGTAAAGAAGTAGCAACCATTGCTATAACGAAGAAACACATTACAGTTGGGGAAAAAAAGTTATGGTTCAGGAAAGATATACACTCACTTATTTGTTATGTCTCAACGAAAGAATATGAATTTATTAGACGTTCTTAAATATGGACAACCTGCTTTTCCACTTTCTTTATTTGATGATGAATATGGTAATAAGCAGAAAGGAAACAAACCAGTTCTGCTAAAGAAACTTGCTGCCACTTCTTCAGTAGATAACTTTCCAGATGATCACCTCATTGATGGCAATGCTTTGGTGCATCATATGAAATGGACAACTGGTTCTAATGCTTCCATCCTCCGATCCACCGTGCTATATACTGTGAAAGGACAGTATGCTGGTGCTGTTAAACAATACTCCTGGCATTGACAACAGCACTTCCTACCCAAAATATTATTGCTTTAATCAACTCTCAAAATAAGGGATAGCTTATTGATTTGCTATGCTCCATCGAATATTGAGGTAATCAACTACATTTGTCGACAGGAGTCATTATTCACTCATGAGGAAGCTGATGTTACACTATGCTCTACACATGGTTATCCAATGTGGCGAGAAGAAGATATACAGGGTGAGCACAAAGTCTTGCACTGATTATAAAAATTTATAACAGAATAACTGTTTGACATAAGTTACATTTGATGCCGTTACATAGGTTAGTGTTACTAGTTATTTTTTTTTTTTTTTAAAGACCACTTAACGTTAGTAAAACCTCAACGTGTACTCCCTTGGTAGCACGGAGAATGCCGAGGCGGTATTCCAGTTCCTGCCAAGTGTTTCATAACATGTGTTCTGTCACAGTACCCACAGCAGCTTGTATCCTAGGCTACAGTTCATCGACGTCAGCAACTGGTGTGATGAAGACTCTGCCCCCGATATAACCCCAGAAAAAAAGTCAAGGGGCATAATGTCTGGAGAGTGAAAGGCCAGCGTGTTGGACCGTTCCTTCAAATCCACCGATCCGGACATTTCTCCCCTCTCCAGACATTACGCCCCTTGACCTTTTTTTCTGGGGCTACATCAAGGATAGAGTCTTTGTCACACCAGTTGCTGATGACGACGAACTGAAGGCTAGGATACAAGCTGCTGTGGGAACTGTGACAAAACACACGTTACGAAACACCTCGCAGAAACTGGAATACTGTTTCGACATTCTCCGAGCTACCAAGGGAGCATACATTGAGGTTTACTAATGTGAGTGGTCTCAAAAAAAAAAACTAGCAACGCTAACCTATGTAATGGAATCAAATGTAAATTATTATGTCAAAAGGTTATTCCATAATAAATTGTTATTATCAGGGCACGACTTCGTGCTGACCCTCTAAATTGTTAGGAACCATATAGGTGTGTGTGTTTTAATACCATACTTTTATTGGAAGCAAACACTTTTCCGTAGTTTTTACTATAAAGCGATTAATGGGCAGACAGCTGACATTAAAGAAAGTGTTAATAATCTCGGTGACAAGTGTACGAATATGTTTGAAGTAATGCTTTAACTGGATGTGATGCTGTCTATTACTCATTCCAGAAAGACAAGGCTGGTGCATGCACCATGTAGCATAGAGGTGAAGATCTTGGCTTGGATTTACTAGGCAACATGAACATCCATTATTATCAAATAATGAAAGCTGAGTATCAACTTTTTCCCCACTTCTCTATAAGGACAGACCTTCTGAATCAACGACTCAATTACGAGACCAACTGTTTACAACCACAAGAGAAATATCTTCTAATTTGAAGTTACTTCCACCAACAAATGAAGTCCTGCAAAAAAACCACATAAAACATGCTCAAGTGCAAGTCATTTACTGGATATCAGCAGAGCAGTTGTCGCCTCGTACATTGTCACAGTGACTGGTTAAAAAGTGGAAAATAATTTGTGCGCACTCTTAACTGGAATGGGCTTTGTAGACCCTCTTGAATTGGTGGAATTAGTAGCAAGTAGATGTATGAAATGTGAGCGAAGTAACTGTTGTTGCAAATCGTATAATCTATTTTGCACAACATATTGTAAATGTGGATCGTCAGAGACATATGAATATTGTTGCAACCATTAGAAGTAGCATGGACTGCATTAGTAGTGATGAAACTGATGTTGAAGAAGACATTCTACACACCAGATGAAAATTCTGACTGAATCCTTAACATTTGTGCAAAAAATGTAACGTTAAACAAAACAGTGTTGATGCTATAACATAACATGCAAAAGAGGAACATTAAACAAAACACAATGAAGGCAATATTTTAACATATTATTTTATCATTCTTGACAAAGTTTCTCATGTCAGACACTGTAATGTTCTGGTGTTCAAAAATGGAATGTAGTCAGACATCTGTAACTTTTCAAAGAAGCCAATATTCTTTAACACCTTGCAAACATATATTCACATCAGAATTGAAGACTTGTTATATACTTTGGAGCATCAGAAACAAAAAAAAATTATGATAATAAGCTATGAACTACAGGAATTGCCAAATTTCCAGTACCATTAATGCCTTGCCAGTTAAACTGACCACTGACAATAACCCTCATGTCAGTAACAACAACGTCACTTAAAAGGTTATGATTTGTTATACTGAGATGGAAAATTATCAGATCTAGGACAAGAAAGTAGTAATTGAAAGTAACATGTCAGTAAGATTGCTCATGATGGGAACCATATAATTGAACTTCTTGCATCTGAAAATCCCACTTCAAGTGTCGTTCCTTCACCGACAGAGACTATTTAAAACTTTTCACAAATCCATAATGTGAATAACATTTTCTCATTGATGGTTAAAAGTGACAAAATATGAGGGTCATTCCAAAAGAAATGACTCCTATTTTCAGTCATGGAAACTACAGAAGATACATAAATCACAACAGAACAGATAAATAGAGCAATATTTCAGTTACAAACTGTCATTTTTCTACAGTCACCACCATTCATTATGCACTTTGTCTGCCCTGATAGCTGAGTGGTCAGCGTGACGGATAGCTGTCCTACGGGCCTAGGTTCAATTCCTGGCTGGGTCGGGGATTTTCTCCACTCAGGGACTGGGTGTTGTGCTGTCTCCATCATCATTTCATCCCCATCCGATGCACAGGTCTCCCAATGTGGCGTCAAATGTAATAAGACCTGCACAAAGGCAGCCGGACCTGCCTCCCAGCCAATGACGCCAAATGCTCATTTCCATTTCCATTACACACTTGTAAAAATTGGAACCAGCTGAGGCTAACCACTTCCTTACAGCTTTGACAACAGCAAAAGTCTTGAAAATGTCCAACACGTATTCCATCTTTCGAGGGCACAAAGAGACAGAAGTCTGAAGGTGTTAAATCAGGATCGTACAGCGGATGTGGTAAGACAGTCTAGTCGAACTTTGCAGTGAGTTGTGTGGTCGAAAAACTGGTGTAGGGCAAGGCATTATCATCTTGCAGTTGAAAGTTGGTCTTCTTCTCGGGTCTTACCCTGGAAAATCGTGCTTTCAGCTTAGGCAGTGTCATCTTGTAGCATACTGAATTGATATTTCTCCAGGCTCCAGGACATTTAAAAGAACCACACCCTGGCTATCCCAGAAGACAGCAATTTCTTCTTTGACTGAGAATTCGCATATCACCATTTCATAACTGTCTTCTGGATTCCAGCTTGTAGTGAGACACCACGTCTCATCTACTGTGACAATGCTATTCAGAAAATTGTCATCTTCAGCTTCATAATGGTTCAGCAGGTCCCAACAAATTTCCATTAAATTAGTTTTTTCTTCTTCTGTAAGCATATGCAGGACCCATCTCACACAGACTTTGCGATAACCAAGAAGTTCCAACATTGTTTCCAAGGCATTACACTCGACATTCAGCTTTGCACACATTTCTCTGTTCACTATCTGGCAATCAGCACGGATGAATTGATCAAGACGCTCTTCATCGCAAGGGATGACAGCTACGCAGGGTCAACCGGCCATGGCTTGTCATGCACACACCCTTTTCACCACTTTGGAAGTGCCGTACCCATCACCACACATTATTCACCTCTATTGCATCGTCTCCATACACTTTTATCAAGTTTTTATGGATTTCAATCAGTGCAATTTCTTCGGCAGCGAGGAATTAAATCACACATCACTGTTTTATATGCGCGTCCACATCAGAATCCATTTTGGAATGCTCCTCTGCTGGCGTCAAATACCACAGAACAACAAAATCATCTGCAAATCAAAGAGGAAGGTTCAAGTGTTAACACAATACCATTGACATCTGGTGCAGACATAAAAGGCCCACACGAAAAAATAGGAAGCATTACGTTTGGAATGACCCTCTTTAACTTTTATGTGAGGAATCTTCTTGTCACGAATTTGGGTTGTTTTTTGTCTAATTACTATTGTTTGTGTTGCAGCAACATTCATTACATTTAATAATAACACCCAAACTAGAGCCATTAACAGGCCCATACTGCCAAGAGCTAGGTCACAGCTGAGAGAAAATGCTGCAACTTTATAAACTATTCTTTAGTAGAGATAAACAACATTTAGAACAACACCTCTGTTAAAATGAAAGCTTTAGTTCCCCCATGTCGCTGGGGGTAATCATGGCAATACCGTTCTTATATTACAGAATAATTGACAGTGCCCTCATCATGAAAAAATTCTGATGGTTATATAATGTGATATTATAAAATCAATTTATAGATCCTTGAAAAATTGCCACCCATTAAACTGCATGGCGGGACAGACAGGAAAACATTTTTTTCAAAAATGTAGTTGTGTGTATACAGTACAGTAGGATTAATGCATGATTAAATTTGTGGGCGATTTGTGTGTATATCGTGTGAACTGCCACCTTTCACAGTACCAATGGCTCTATATAGTGCAACATTAAATCAAACTGAGCTTGGATGATAGAAACTAGTATGTCATTCCACACTGCTTCAACTCTAAGCCAAAGTTCATCAATCATGATGGCTAACAAGAATTGACACACCAGTTAGGACAGCATGGATAACACACAGACTTATAAGATTTGTGCACACATGGAAGCAGACGCCACAAAATTCAATGAAATTACTGAAATCTCTGCCTCCTAATTACATCTTCACAGACAGTTTACAGTGTGTGGGCAGATCATCACAAATCTAGCATGCAAAACCTGTCTGCTGTTTGTTTCGTCTAGTGCTTCTCATCTTTGTAAAAAAAATTCTAAAATAACTAATATATATTGGTACTTTAGAATTTCTGACTTTTTGCAATATGTAGAACTCGATTATTTCTGTGGACAACAGCTACTTATTCTTTAATTCAGAAAATGAGATTAGTTCACTCTTGGTCGAAGAGGGAAAACAGCAACAAAAACAAGTTTTTTGCCATCTCTCTATTGAAAAATTTAAGTAAAGTAAATAAATCTATTCACTGTAGGAAACCTTACTTGCATCCTTCAGAATGGTATAGGCCTACATAGTTTTGCAGGTGTTTGGTATGCTTTCACTCTCAGTGATTGCATAGACAGTACAAGAGAAAAATTCAAGCTATTTAACTTCTTCCTGTTGCGTGAAATCATGACACTGCTGTCAGCCTCTGATGAACTACAACTTCCTTCTTCATAAAGTATTGTTTTACACTGAAGCACCAAAGAAACTGGTATAGAGAGACGTATTCAAATACAGATATATGTAAACGGGCAGAATACAGTGCTGTTGTCAGCAATGCCTACATAAGACAAGTGTCTGGCGCAGTTGATACATTGGTTACTGCTATTACAATGACAGGTTATCCAGATTTAAGGGAGTTTGAATGCGGTATTATAGTTGACACACTGGCATTGGGACATAGCATCTCTGAGATAGCGATGAAGTGGGGTTTTCCCATACGACCATGTCACGGGTGTACTGAAAATATCAGGAATCTGGTAAGACACCAAATCTCCGACATCACTGGGGCCAGAAAAAGATCCTGCAAGAATGGGACCAACAATGGCTGAAGGAATCATTCAGTGTGACAGAATGTGCAACTCTTCCGCAAATTGCTGCAGATTTCAATGCTGGCCCTTCAACAAATGTCAGCATGTGAACTATTCAAAGAAAAATCGTCGATATGGGCTTTCGGAGCCAAAGGCTCACTCGTGTACCCCTGATGATCCCACGACACAATGATTTATGTCTCGCCTGGGACCATCAACACCAAAATTCGACTGTTGATGATTGGAAACATGTTGCCTGGGTTCAAGTAGTATCGAGAGGATGAACACGTATGAGTGTGGAGACAACCTCATGAATCCATGGACCTTGCATGTCAGCAGGGGAATGTTCAAGCTGGCGGAGGCTGTGTAGTGGTGCAGGGCATCTGCAGTTGGACTGCTGTGGGCCCCCTGATATGTCTAGATACGACTGACAGGTACTTAAGCATCCTGTCTGATCACCTGCAACCATTCATGTCCATTGTGCATTACGACCGACTTGGGCAATTCCAGCAAAAAAATGTGACACTCCACATGTCCAAAACGACTACAGAGTGGACCCAGGAACACTCTTCCGAGTTTAAACTCTTCTGCTGGCCACCAAACTCCCCTGACATTAACATTATTGCGCATATCTGGGATGGCTTGCAACACGCTGTTCAGAAGAAATCTTCACACCATCGTATTCTTACGGATTTATGGACAGCCTTGCAGAATCCATTGTATCAATTCCCTCCACCAGTACTTCAGACATTAGTCGAGTCCATGCCAAATCATGTTGTGGCACTTCTGCATGCTCACAGGAGGCTTACACGATATTAGGCAGGTGTACCAGTTTCTTTGGCTCTTCAGTATTATTAGCTTGGGCACTACTAGAACCTAAAGTGAGAAAAATACTCACCAAATATTAACAAAAAATCAGTATTAAAAAAAAAAGTATCTTAAGATATGCTCAGAATTTTGGAAACTACAAGTCGGAGGAAAGCTCACCTCGAATGGAATCTGAAAACAGTTAAAAATCCAGCACGGAGTGAATATGAGAGCTACGACAATGTCGAAAAGGAAATGAAATTTCAGCACAAAGCGATTACATAGCTGGGCAATTGAATATACAGCTGCCAGTGACAGTCCAAACTTGTGACTTAATTTTTCTGTAACCATAGAATTAAAGTGATTGATAATTAAATTACATATTAATATGAAAAACTTGTTATGATTTTTTCTCAAGGTTCTCAGAAAAAAAATCTACACTGCAGACTTGAGCAGCACACACAGGTTTTTCTTCCTTTCTCTCTCTTTTTTGCAGGAAGTTGCAAATGCTCACCACAGAAGAAATTCCACCGTTACGAATTCTATTACCTAAGCTGAGTTTAAAGCATTCTCTGAGAGGGTGTATCCGCTTGCTGCCCAAAGTTTTTTCCTAAATCGAAATATAGTGAGCCAGCAGTAGATTGAAACTGTGTAGGTTTTTATTGCATGCACATGTCTGTGAAAACAAGGTGCAGCATATTGACAGCCTTTAGTCACACCAGCACTAATAACATGCTGTGTGGAAATATTTTGTAACTCTTCAAATGGTTGCGTTTCAGCTTTTGCAATTAAAATACCAAGAACAAATATGAATATGCACTTTATTTTCAGGAACATCAGCAAAGTAGTACCTTGATTTCCTGTATATTACCATCAATATGCACTGCAATTATTGCACTGAGCACAGCTCTTTGCTACTCACACTAAATGAGTTACAACTCAAACAAGTTGACAATTTTCCTCATGTGTTTGGTGTTTCAGGCCTACCAGATGGCTTGTATGCTAGTTGTTGTCAGGAGAGGGCTACCCCATCTTTGTTTATAATTCAGGCTCATCTGAGCTTGTTGTCAGAGTACCACTGAATCTTGATGCCAGAAGCATGATTATATTCATTATAGTCTAATGAAGTACGCTTTAGGGTAAGTTCTCACACCAGGCATTCTTATTTGCCCTCTCCTCCAGTTAGTACATATTGAAGGTCAAATGGGTACAGTGTTTGAAATAAATGTGTCTCTCTCTCACACACACACACACACACACACACACAATGTTCACGTATTACTGAGGATTTTAGTAGTTTCTTATTTAGATGGAATCAACACAATTCAAGCAGACAGACAACAACAATCATTTAGGTATTGGCAGCAATGAGCAGTTTGTCAGTGCATGTGCATGCTCAGTGTTGAAATTTGATGGCAGATTAAATCCATGTAGGACCTTTTCCTCTTTCACGCAAGTGCAAGCTATTCAAGCACTATTCACAGCTCACCATCAAACTTTTACTTCTGACATTCTCTCTTCTCCTATCTTCAAAATTTCACAGAATTTCTCCTGTGTACATTGTGGGCTAGTAGTCTTGGAAGAAGGGATACTATGGAGAAATGGGCTAGCCACAGCATGTGGGATTGTTTCCAGAATGAATTTTTACGCTGCAGCATTGTGCAAGTTGATATGGAACTTCCTGGTGGAATGAAACTGTATGCCAGACTGTTAGGTTATGTGATACTGCATGTATCCCTATGTTACTCTTCTCTAGAGGCCGGCTGTGAGACATAGTTAGGGTATGTAAAATAGTGTAAACAGATAAGGATGAAAGTATAAGAGCAAAAAAATTCCAGTACACATGGGTTCACAAACAATCCATTTGCAAGATAACTGCGAAAGTGTAGTTAGGACCTGTCACTTATTTTATGCGAAATATTGCCATAGTTAGGACAAATGTATTTGAAATGAAAAAAAAAAATTAGTCCCCATCTAACTGGGTTCAAATCTCAACCATGTCTACTGTAAGAAGAATTGAGTAATACTTCAGCATGTTATTTGTTACAATTTACTATACACTCCCATCTGTTAAAGTCTTCCATGTAATGTTCTCACATTTAGATGCAATACTGGACTTGTCTCTGCAGTGAGGTAGGACTTCTTTCAAACACTGGCAGATCAATCTGTAAATCTTGACAAGACCGCACAGTTTGCTCCTCCATTTCTTCAACCTTATTAACAGGAGAGCAGTCAATCCACTTTTGTAATGATGTGAGGTAGAAAAATCAAGAGGATTGAGGTAAGGTATCTTTGAGGTTGAGATACAAATCCTCCTCAAGCAATCTATCTTTGACCATATTGGTGCTTTAGAGGACATCTTACATCAGCAGCAAAATGTGTGCCATTATGAATTTACCATCTGTGGGCCATATGTGAAATTTGAACACTATTACACAGGGACTTAATCAAAGAGTTTACTTTTAAATACATTTGTACTAAGCCTGTACTTCAGTATTAAGTCAGTGACAGCTAATAACACACAATTATCTTCGAAATGGCTGGATTCCGACCCATGTTTACAAGAATGTTTTTATTTATTATTGAATATTTTCACCTTTACCAGGTTCCACTAATAATTATATTACGGTCCATGAGGGTACAAGTGCTCTCTCAACTGACTTGTTTTACCCAGTATTTTATAACAAAATTATTACAGACAGTCCACATGAATTGGTACTGATAACTGCCCACAACTACAACACCCAATATTCTATTTTGTTACAAAACGCTTTAGTGATTTGATTATGCGTTTCTCCAGTTTGCTTGTATACATCTATTCAATCTCAAGATAAGTACTTTTCAACTATAGAAAAAAAGAAGGTTCTCTAACACATACTTGACCTGTGTGTCTCCACTAGTTTGGTCTTTTACATCTCTTCCATTATCTTCCACATTCTTCCTTCCGTTCCAAATTACATTCGGCATTATCATTCTGAAATGAATCTGGCTCTATTGTTCCTTTCCCACCTTCTTTTCTCATACTGCCACAATGCATCTCATCTGAAAGCACTTCACTGATATATTTGAATCTCTCTCTCTCTCTCTCTCTCTCTCTCTCTCTCTCTCTCTCTCTCTCTAATCTGCAGTTTCTTATACTAAGGGAGTTCATCACTAACTTATATGAAATTAGTGTCAGTTACGTGTTGCTATATGATAATGTCCTGGCAAATGTGCAGTCCCTCCTACTTCAGTGAAGTGCCTTCTAAAGGCACCAACGGAGTTACCTTAGTGACACATTATAACTGAGGTAACTAGTGTTCCGAAACTTTTGAAGCTATAAAATCCCAGCTTCGGCTCTCTGGTGTAGTTTACTACTAATTTATTTTTTTGCATGAGATTTGTATTTTAGAACGCAGAACTGCAGTATTTTATTTGCGCATAAGAAATCCAATAGGTATTCAGTGGGGATGTAATTTGCTTAGCAATTTTAAATAGCTCATACATTGATACACTTTGACGTGTCCAGTTCCCATCTAAACTGTCATACATCAAATGTGCATTCCTTATTATCCAGCACATTCATACAACATGGGCACATTCATACAACATGGCTAACCAAAATCCTTGCAGGCTATTGCACAATAACTTGGCCATGTTTAATTATGGATTACATTTGTTTACTGGATTTTACTGGCAAGTGATGATTCAAAATTATCATGAGCGGATTTCAAACAGTTAAGTTACACACTATCAATGCAGGCCAAATAAATTTTACTGAATTGCATCTCACTTCAAAGTGATACATACATGACACTATTTAGCAACATAGTCATTCAGCCTCTGCAAATGGTCAGAATGTTCTATCTATCATTCAATAACTTGATGACAGAAATCCACTCCTAGGTCAAGGTTTTATATATATCCCCCTGCCCTGCCCTGACCATCACATAACTTCTTTTTTAGTTCACTGAAAAAATGAAAACTGCCTTGTGCAAGATCAGGACTGTATGGTGAATCAACATCCCCTAGGTCTGTGTGGGCTTGGTCAAATTGTTGCCACTGTTTCATTATGAATAGATGCAACATTGCATTTGGTTCATACACAGCCAGCATTTAACAGTGAATTTGTGTGCAATTTAGATGTTTTGTCACAAGAATCATATTGTTAAATTATGGACTATATTGCTTCCAACAATACATACTACATAATAGTTTTAGTGTGGGATGACATGCAATTTACTTTCTGAATTCCATATTGATTTAGAGATGAACTGTTTGCTTAAATTTTGTAAGTATGTTGGTAAATGAAAGCCTTCAGCCGTTTTGCATTTACTTGGAGTGATTTAAGGCATAACAAACAATGTACATCACCACTTTACTGCTGTGCTTCCTCACTCAATACAAAAAGTTCAAGGTATTTACATTACTTGGAATACACCTCCCCCCCTCTCCCTGCACATTATGGGCTGTGTCTTTGACATATTCCAGTAGTCTTCATCAGAAGCTTTCCCAATTTAAAACTTCACTCCAAACAACAATTAATAGTGTTGTTTATTCTCAGGACATATAAAAATTGGTGCTATTCCATTTTCTCTCTTGCAACATACATCAACTTCTCAATGAACAGAATAAATACTGACAACATTTTGGGGTGGTTGTTGTTAAGTGTCAAATTTCCTTTTGGAATCTACTACTATGACTCACAGAATACAATATAAAGTTTTGCCAATAGTCTTCAGCTCAAGGGATTCAATTTCATGAAATAATACACTCTTTACTAATTTAAAAAATTCACACATTTAAAAATTTTCCCAAAATGGGACACTCGAGCACCAAGAATAGGTACCAGGTTAAAAATTAAAAGTCCAATGTCTTATAAATAAATTCATTTATATCAAAGCCAAAATATTAATAACTGTACAATTCAATGTCTACAAAGCTAGATCATCATATTTCTATAACGTATTTGTACTCTATACTTCTTATGAAGTTGCAACAAAAGTCACACAATGGATTAGAAAAAATCTGAATACTTGTATACATAGAAAATTATCACACTTTTCAGTTCATTCAGTCAGAAGATAGTGTCTTTGATGAAAGTGAAGATAAATAATCAATATTGTGCGTGTGTGTGTGTGTGTGTGTGTGTGTGTGTGTGTGTGTGTGTGCGTGTGCGCGTGTGTGTGTGTGTATATATATGTTTATTTGAATCATCTTCACCTTCATATAGTTAAAGGAGCCTAGCATCTTTGCACATTTTTACTTTTATTATTCACACAACAAATTTCAAAGCTACTCACTTCCAGGGCAGACTAAATTCTCAGTAAAGATGTAAACCACCCAATTTGCATGAAGCCTTTTCCAGATGAAGGAAGATTTTGAGGACTGTAAGTTGTGTTCTTCCTCAGAGTGACACAGGTGCAAAGTATCGTTACCTACAGTTGAATAATAATTTATGTTTCAAAATCTTAAGCAACTGTTCAACATCTACATTGTCCTTCACAATATTATTTTACAGCACGAGTAGAGGAGAATCACTAATGTGATGCCTTAAGGAATTGCAACACTGTTTCACTTACTTCAACAATACCAAACATTTGCAATACAGCTTGCTCTTGTCAATTGAGGTCAATAATTGTTCCCTAATTTAATCCCATTTTATTTTCTGTGTGTATTATAAGAACTGGAGCATCTACACAAAATAACAATGTGAAGATTGTCCTTATTTTTTCCCCCATACTTAAAGAATGTGATCTGTTCATACAAAATTCATCAAAGGCTTTCTTTTCCTTTAGATTTGTTTCCTAGACAGAGACTGAATGGTGGCATGTAATTTAGCATATCTCTCTGGCCCACAAAATAATGTCTGTACACACTAAAGTAATAATTCAAAATTTAGAAAATATCCAAACAAATGTATTACAAAAATAAATAAAAGTAACACATCAGTAAGGCTCCTCATGGTAGGTACCACATTATTAAACCTCTCACCATGCAAAAACCCATTACTAATGTCATTCCATCTCTGGCAAGCATTATATTAAACGTTTCATACACTTCATATTCGATTAATATTTTTTCTCATTAATGATGAAAAATGATAAAATAATTTTGACATATGGACTCTTATTGACAGAAAAAAAAAGTACGGCAATTGCTGTTGTTGGGATTTATTTAGCTCTCAACACTAGTCTACTCCATGCAAGTCTCTGTCTCTACATAACCACTGCAACCTACAACCATTTGAACCTGTTTATTGTAACCAAACCTTTGTCTCCTTCCACTACCTCCACTATCCTCCCCATCCCACCCAACTTCCCTCCAGTACCAAACTAATAAATCCTTGATGCCTAAGGATGTGTCCAATCAAGTTATCAAGTTGTTCCATAAATTTCATTTTCACTCACATTTGATTCAATACCACACTGCCAGTATTCTATGCTACTCTTCTTGTCTCCAGCATTCTTTTCAGTATCTCGAGATCATCTTTTCTCCTCTTCTCATAACTGTTTATTGTCCATGTTTCACTACTGTACGAGGCTAACCCCCTGACAAAAATCTTCATGAAAGACTAACTCTTAAATTTATTTTTGATGTTAATCTCTTTCATATAAACTATTCTTTGGGGAAACAAATGAAAGCAAGATTTTGACAACATAATTTAAAAGCTTCCCTTAAATAACACTTAGAAAAACATGTCTGTAAGAGTGAAAGGACATAATTATTTACGTTAATACTGATCTTGAACTATATACTAATATAATAAAGTGTGCTGTTCTTGTGAAATAATTCTGACAGTTACACATCAGGAAATTATAAATACAATTTACATGTCCTTCAAAAATTGAAGGACATTAAGTAATATATTAATATATGTAATTTCTTTTTGTACAATGCTGTTGCACTAAAAATGATAACTTCTTAACCAACATTTAACTTACGAGTTTTGCAAACTTAATTTGTGCATGGATCTCTGTGGCTTGGTGGTAAAATGCCAGGCTACAGATATAATGGCCATGGGTTGAACCCTCTCTCAGTCCTAGAATTTTTATCTGTAAATTATCATGTCTATCACATCTGGCAATGTTTATCAATGTGAGAAATACCAAGATGCACTGCAGTTCACAGTCTACATTAAAATGTAGGTCTCCTTATAACTGGCTGGTTACATCAATTGAAAGGCCAAATGAAGGAAACAGGATACTTCCTTCAACAGGAGCATGTCTAGCAAACAACTGTGTTGTTCCAAGCAACACGAGGATTGATGGCTTTATTTTTTTTTATAATGTAGTAAATGCAAATGTGTCCTGTGTATTACCATCTATTGAGGCTACAGCTATTGTCTGAGAATTGTGTGGGTGAGTTGTGTATGTTGGATGTGCTGGAGCTAGCTGATACGATGTAAATGTCCCAGAACTGTTTATTGACACTGGTGTTCCATCCAGAGATGCATGTAAAATAGGTTTTACAATAAAAGCTTGCTCTTGAGAAACATTTGCAGGGAGTGTTGTTTCTGACTGAGAAGTGGGTTGTGAGAATATGATGGGAATAGCAGTTAACTGGCCATGACGGAGTATAGATGTAGCTTGCGTTTCTTGACAATTTTCAGGCACCTGTGCAGTAAGAGACTCACTTGGCAATTTTATACATTGCTGTGGAAGTGTGTCCACAACCTGAACAGAGTTGTTTCCATTACATTTCTGTGTCTGATTGTTTACTGCTGTTCTGTTACAACTGCTTTCAGTTTTGCAAAATTTCACATGTGGAAACTGTTCCTTCATAAAATGCCTAAATGTAGAATAACCCATTACTTTTATTGATGGATCATAATTTTCACAATATTGACAATATGCATTATGAATAGTCTTTCTTGTAATTTCTGAGGGCAAGTATAAAGGAGTTGTTTTCCCTACAGGCTTTGACTTACTCTTCATCCCGGAACCTGGTGATGACCCGTTAACAGTGGTTGCTGAGCTTTGAGTGTGTTTCTCAATAAAACGTTGAAGGAAAGATGTCGCATGACGGTAACTGTCAAGAGGAAACGTGTTGTGGGGCTTCTTTCCACAGTTTCCATGAACACGTGGTGATACACCATGTACCATAACATGTTTCCGGATTCTCTTCAACTGGTAATGAGTACAGTTTTCCAGATATAAGAAAGCGGCCAAGCAAACTCGGCGGCCCTGAAATGCATACTGGGCACGCAATCGTTGTCTCTCTTTGTGTCTAACAGTTTCTTCCGGATTAGTAAGCACAGCCATTGTAACACCCATAAGGTACATGTCATGTTCACCTTTGGTTAGCTCTGCTATATTCAGCCTGTGTCGATATACATACTCAGGACTAAGTCCTTTAAAACAGTTTTCTTCTTGGCACTCACAGCCTTTCTCAAATCTTTCTTTCACTTGTTGTGCATTTTCCTCCAACTGAGTTGGGTCCATATCACTTGAGTCTCTGACTTTTTGTTTAGATTTCTGAGGTGTTTTTGACTTAGTATTTGTCCTCGAATCTGCTGTCTTCATTAAAGTCATTTTTTTCTTCACTTTTAGTGCTGCCTCAGGCCTTTCTGAGGTTGCACTGGTAAAAGTTTCTTGTTCTGCCACATTTGATGTTTCAACATTAGGTATACAAATTGCTGTTGTTTGGTGGGAACCTTGCCACAACTGTATACCATCTGTCTGCCACAGCACTTGTTCACTATTTACGTTGCTACCAAACTGTTGGTTGTTATCCACAATACTTGCAAAGACGGCTTGTTGTCCAGTCACTGGTGTATGCCACTGAACCATTCCACCAGTAATTTGGTTGTTTTGGTTTTGAGGAGATGATGTTTCAGTCTGCACAGAAGATGTAGAGTCACTGGCCGAAATAATGATCACCTGCAAAGAGTAATCATGATTACTACAGCTACTCTCTTTAAAACATAGCAGCTATATCAATAAATGTAGGATAATAACATTAAAGTTTTCTATATATATCTCTATTAGAATTTTGCAGAAATTTTGGCCAGTTACAAATTAATTCATTTACAATATTTCATAATTATATCAAATACTATTCCCTAAAACCTACTTCCAAATGTAAAACTTAACTGACTAATCTACTAAAACTTGATTAACTTCAGAATTAAGCAGAATCTTTTCAGATGCTAATAAAACAAATTATTTTGGGTTATTAGGCACCTGAAAGTCAAAACTGCCATCATCTTTCAAAGATTAGAAACTTTAAACCATATTTAAGGGTTGACGTGGTAGTCACTTCCCCTTCATTGTACTACACTCCTGGAAATTGAAATAAGAACACCGTGAATTCATTGTCCCAGGAAGGGGAAACTTTATTGACACATTCCTGGGGTCAGATACATCACATGATCACACTGACAGAACCACAGGCACATAGACACAGGCAACAGAGCATGCACAATGTCGGCACTAGTACAGTGTATATCCACCTTTCGCAGCAATGCAGGCTGCTATTCTCCCATGGAGACGATCGTAGAGATGCTGGATGTAGTCCTGTGGAACGGCTTGCCATGCCATTTCCACCTGGCGCCTCAGTTGGACCAGCGTTCGTGCTGGACGTGCAGACCGCGTGAGACGACGCTTCATCCAGTTCCAAACATGCTCAATGGGGGACAGATCCGGAGATCTTGCTGGCCAGGGTAGTTGACTTACACCTTCTAGAGCACGTTCGGTGGCACGGGATACATGCGGACGTGCATTGTCCTGCTGGAACAGCAAGTTCCCTTGCCGGTCTAGGAATGGTAGAACGATGGGTTCGATGACGGTTTGGATGTACCGTGCACTATTCAGTGTCCCCTCGACGATCACCAGTGGTGTACGGCCAGTGTAGGAGATCGCTCCCCACACCATGATGCCGGGTGTTGGCCCTGTGTGCCTCGGTCGTATGCAGTCCTGATTGTGGCGCTCACCTGCACGGCGCCAAACACGCATACGACCATCATTGGCACCAAGGCAGAAGCGACTCTCATCGCTGAAGACTACACGTCTCCATTCGTCCCTCCATTCACGCCTGTCGCGACACCACTGGAGGCGGGCTGCACGATGTTGGGGCGTGAGCGGAAGACGGCCTAACGGTGTGCGGGACCGTAGCCCAGCTTCATGGAGACGGTTGCGAATGGTCCTCGCCGATACCCCAGGAGCAACAGTGTCCCTAATTTGCTGGGAAGTGGCGGTGCGGTCCCCTATGGCACTGCGTAGGATCCTACGGTCTTGGCGTGCATCCGTGCGTCGCTGCGGTCCGGTCCCAGGTCGACGGGCACGCGCACCTTCCGCCGACCACTGGCGACAACATCGATGTACTGTGGAGACCTCACGCCCCACGTGTTGAGCAATTCGGCGGTACGTCCACCCGGCCTCCCGCATGCCCACTATACGCCCTCGCTCAAAGTCCGTCAACTGCACATACGGTTCACGTCCACGCTGTCGCGGCATGCTACCAGTGTTAAAGACTGCGATGGAGCTCCGTATGCCACGGCAAACTGGCTGACACTGACGGCGGCGGTGCACAAATGCTGCGCAGCTAGCGCCATTCGACGGCCAACACCGCGGTTCCTGGTGTGTCCGCTGTGCCGTGCGTGTGATCATTGCTTGTACAGCCCTCTCGCAGTGTCCGGAGCAAGTATGGTGGGTGTGACACACCGGTGTCAATGTGTTCTTTTTTCCATTTCCAGGAGTGTATATTGAGCAGTGGGTTTTCTTTTTAGTACCTTTTACATAATGAGATAATCTTGATAGTGACCAAGGATAGAGAAACTGTGTGGCAAACTACACTCTCCTGGAGCACGGGGGACAAAAAGCACGAGCGAGTGCTTGGAGGATGATGTATACGCTTTCTAAGGCTCTTAACAAAGAGGTTGTTAGTCCCTTTATCCTTATGATCAATGAGTCAGTAGTAAAGTTTTGCAAGAGATGTAGGATAGCTTTGGGTCAAAAGCTGTGACATGGTCACAAGAAATTACTTAAAGAGAATGAAGAACAGAGTTCCAGTAAAAGGAGCTGTAGGACATGCACGGGTCTTTCATTGAATACAAACTGTGGCCGAAGAAGTAACGCCCAGCTCCCCAGAGAGAGAGAGAGAGAGAGAGAGAGAGAGAGAGAGAGAGAGAGAGAAAGAGAGAGAAATAAAAATTACACAGTGACAACAATCTGCATTTCATTAGGAGACAGAGAACTCGAGTTCCCATTCAGGCCACCACTTTGGCTTTTCCAGAGTGCTACCACAAACTGACTGTGGATGTGGGTATGTCCATCAAGAAACTGGGGAGAGAAGACATGGAACCCTAAATTAAATTGTGAAATGTAGCAGACATGGTTTAATTTTATGAGAATTAATAGTGGAGTATCATTGGCCAATGGTGTTACAGAATAAACTGGAAATACATATGAAAGCTAAAACAGCAGACGTGTCAATGTTGGAACAGAGTCCAGCAGAGAGAAGGTAGCACGAAAAATTAACAGTACTTTTAAAAATTGGAAATATGTAAACAGTTAACACACAGAAGAGGAAACAAGCAGACCTTCCCAATAACACATTCTTTTCCCTGAAACCAGAGTAAGCTCAAATTCAGCAAAATAATGACAGTCTTACAACAATTTTACAGGAGGAACAGAATATAACAAATATAAAAATAATTCTGCTCTACAACATCTTACGGTAAACTCAGCTGCCTCAGTGTCTACTGTATTCTACATTTTTAAACTGGGTTTAGATTACAGCTTTATGAACTGAAGATGTTTATGAACAATCATATTAAAGTTTCAAACATTGGTTATTTTCACTGATTTCATCTCAACTATTCTTCAAACTGTGTAATGAAAGATCATTCACTTAAGACTTAAAAAGATTCACATTTCGTAAGAAAGATAGGAATATCATTTTGGAAAGCCATCTATCATCATCATCATCATCATCATCATTGCCGTCATTGTCATCAGTAGAGTGGTATACTACATTAATAAGTCCAGATGTGATGACAACTGATTGCATTTTCTGGAACCTTCCCTACACAGCCTCAAGAAAGCACAGCAACACTATCCTGAGTCTCATGCCTTCCTTGTTTTAAAATGGTTCACATATTTTTTCCATTTATATATATGTGTGGAATCTCTCCAGGAAGATTTTCTTCTAAGGCAATGTCATTCTCAAGTGAATTTGATTGTGATTTGTCACACTGACCCTTACGTAAAGATGATTCTAGTTTCCATAGTAAAGAATGGGAAGTGCGTGTATTATCATCATAGAGATCAAGTTACAATTGCCTTTCACACCAATTTGGTATCGAGGAAGTTAGATACGAGGTGGTTCAGTATCAGTGCAGCATCAACAGATAAGGTTCTATCTTTGTTTAAAATCCTCCTGACCCAGAATTTAGTGTATGCGACTCATTGTTTTGCTGAAATCCAGATCTTGTGATATGATTTCAATATGCCTTATTTAATCAAAGATTATGTTTTTCTATTTGAATTCTTTTTACAGCTGCTGGTTTACCACTTATTTTATAAACCTTTGGATGTGTATGAAAATAAAATTTCAAGATATCAAGTCTGTCCTGTTAATGTTATTTTACACGATTCCCAATGTTCTCTGACTAAGCTGAAAATTGGGAATTTGTTGCAGGAGATATTGCCTGTGTATGCGATGTAACATTTCTGCACTTATTACGAAGAATGTAATTGTTATTTATATTCATCCTCACACAGCATATTGAGGATGATGATGATAATTTGGGTTGAGGTGGGCGCTCGACATCACGGCCATCAGTGCCCTGAAGAAAAGTCAGCATGCAAATCTCTTGGGTGGGGATGAAGGCTGTCCCCACATGCAGAGCAGTTTATTATGAGTTAAAGTCTGCTGACCTTTCCCACCAATTTAGGGATGAGGCGTGAGAGTTCACAAAATTTCACTACGCTTGTGACACTGGAATCAGCATCTGTGAGGATGGTGGGCAGATCTCCAGCAAGACTGAGGGCTGCCCTAATATCAGTATACAGGACACACACAGCCACAATATGCTGAACTGAAAGTGGCACGTCACAAACTTCACAGAGGTCTGGTTCCTCCTGCCAGAGAAGGAAGCCATGTGTTAAAGGGTTATGTTCAATGCACAATCTGGTAAGCAGAACCTCCTTCCAGCAATGAGGCTTACATGAAGTTCGCCATGTGTTTGTGGTCGATTTGAGTGACTGCAGGTTGTTGGCTGGCAGAAGATGAAATGATGGTGTGTAACGGGATGGGACATTGATGGACAGCATTATCCCAACAAGGTTTCTTGGCAGCTTTGTCTGCCATGTTGTTGCCCTGTATCCCAATGTGGCCTGGTACCCACCAAAAGATCACCTCTTTGCTATGGTGTTGGAGCCACTGCAGGGAGTCATGATGAGCTGAATCAGGACATTTGGTGAAGTGCTTGCAGTACACTAAGAGAGTCAGAACAGATAAGAAACCTTGTACGGGGATGTCTGTGAACCTCTCCAGTGTCATCAGAATGCCATATAATTCTGCATCATAATTTGTAAATTGTTCTGGAAGACTCACTTTAAAGACCCTATCGGGGGAAACAGCAGAACAACTGAGGGCATTCTATTGCTGGGATCCATCTGCATAAACCACGATAAAACTTAATACGTACTTAAAGTGGATGAAAACAAAGTTGTAAAAACAAAATCTGGAGTACAAATTTTCTTGCACTGTATCAAACTTAAAATCACTTTGGGCCTCTCAAGATGCCAATGTGGCAATGCGTTCATCCCTGGCAGTGTATTTTGATGCCTGACAGATCCAGGTATTTGAGACAGTCTGTAGCACACACACCAAATGGCTTGGTTGCATTGGGCTGATTCCTCAAAATTCATTCAAAGGTGGGTTGGACCACTGAACTAAATGTCAACAACTGAGGTGATGCTGAGATTTTCAGTGCCTATGAAGCCAAAAGGATATAGTGCCGAATCCAGAGTGGTGGTTCACCAGCCTCTCAGACAGACTTGAAACTGGGGGGGGGGAAAAAAAAAAAAGAGGCTCCAGTCAATATCGGAATGCCCTCATGGTGGACAGCAGCTAACATCCTGAAGTAGGAAGGATGGGTCAATCCGTACCACACTGCCATATCTAAACATGACTGAACAAATGCCCTATAAAACTGCAGGAGGTAGGACCTGTCAGCTCCCCATGTTTTTCTGCTACGGCATTTCAAAATATTCAATGATTGGAAGCCCTTTGTTCATAGGTCTCTCAGGTGTGGGAGCCCAGTTAATTTCAAGTCAAATAATAAACCCAAATAGTGCACAGTTTCTTGACAGCTTAAAATATTGTCTCCCACTGTGAGCACTGGTTGATTAAAATTCAGACAAGCACGGTTAAACTGACACATGTAGTTTTCTCTGGTGAGAACCAAAAACCAGTTTTTCAGGCCCAGGTTTCCCGCCTCCTAATGGTCAGCTGTAGCTGCCTCGTCATTATCTTAAGATCAGAGGAAGAGTGTAAGATTGCAGAGTCAACCAAAAACAAAGAGCATTTGACAGGGCTCCTGACGAGGGAGGAATTGCCACTGATAGTGATGGCAAACAATGTGACACTGAGGACAATGCACTGGGGCACCCCTTTCTGCTGAACATAGTAGTCAGACATGGCATCACCGACGTGATAGCGAAAATGCCGGTCCTCGACAAAGGATTGAATGGGAAACGGAAGGTGTCCACATAGGACCCATTCATTCATGAAGTTGACGAAGTATGCTGTACCGCCAAGTAGTGTCATATGCTTTTTTTTTGGGGGGGGGGGGGGGGGGGACCACACAAACCAAATGGTTTCAATGGAAGGAGGACTGTTGTATCACTGTCTCCAGTAGAATTAAGTTGTCAAGGGTGAAAAGGTAGTGCCTGAAACCGCACTGGGAGTGGCTCAGGTGATCTCGAGATTCGAGCAGCCAGATGAGGCGGCAGTTGACCAAGCGTTCTAGAGTCTTACCCATACACCTGGCAAGGGCGATGATACTCCAGTAACTGTTAAGGGCTCTATGATCCTTGCCTGGTTTCCAGAATGGAGTTAATATTGCCTCCTTCCAAGTCTTGGTGTATTTCCCATCAAACCCGATCTCATTGGAACAAGAGGGGAGCTGTATTTTGATTTAGGGCACAGATGACAAAGCATGACCAGCATATTCTCTCTATGCTGTTCTGCAAACAGATTATGGGTCCAGAATGGTACATCTGTGCAGCGATCTATGTATGTCGTACTGGTATAAATATAAATAACTGAACAAGTGTATTACGTTATGTGAGTATGTTGTATGTGAAACATGTTATGGTTTGTGTAAACTCATTTGCATCTGAACTCTTTGATTTTTTGGATGAAACCAGTTCTGTAACATAGTGGTTACGAATTTGAGTTCCTAAAACCATCTCCATATTTAAGTTTGATGAAAACTGCTATTCTAGAGGTAGTCCAACTAACAAGCATGGATGATTGTAACACATGTAAGTTTGTTATGAAACTCATTCTAATGCATGAAAAATTATGGGACTTATGGCATTGGTGCAAGTGCTGCTGCAAATTGAGAGATGGAAAACAGACGTGTGGACACTTATTCTCTTGCATGAGGATAAATCTCTGAACACACACATGGAAAACACGAAAAAGGCGAAGGTAGCTGGGGGTGCTTGCTGGTAAGGACAGAACTAGGTGGACGGATCTCTGGGATACACTGTTAGACACTCCAAATGTGGAGGAAATGTTCAGAATTACAGTCTTATTCCAGATGTAGCCAACGAGCTCCAAAGCATGGGAAAGCCAGTTGATGATTGATTAATTGTACTCATTATGCTGAGTTTACCAAGAGTTTGTCTGCTTTACTGGAGGGGTACAGAGTCCTGTGCAACAGATGAAAATTCCACATCAGAAAATATCAAAGCAAAGTTACTAAACAGGAATGTGGAAGAATACTTCAAGTTGGACAAAGGTGGCAATGATTAGTGCTTTATTCACAAAGCATTGTAAGAAAATGCAGCAGGGTTTCTCCAACGGAAAAAAAAAAAAAAAAAAAAAAAAATGTTGGAAGTATTATCACTTCAAGTACGACTGTCCCCAGAGTCTAGAATCGTTAAAGGAAGATTCCAAAGTTGTGGTGTCGAATATAAACCAGAATGAGTGGGTCAATGCTTTCCGAAATTTGTTGAGCACAATGTCAAGAAAGGAATGGCTTCAAGATTTTAATTGTGAAGAATGCTGACAATGTGAAATTAGTTTGAAGAAAAAGGAGATGTTCTAGTCAATTCACCAGAAATATCTTCAATCAGGAATGTTATTCTTGTCCCTGGCTTGGTCACCAATTTGTTGTCAGTTTCTGTTTTGGTTAAGAAAGGCATAAAAGTTTTTAACAAAAACAGATGTAAGGTGTACAAAAAGCATGAACTACTTTGTTCTGGATTGAAGTCACATGGCATTTATAAACCAAAAAATGCTGAACATGTGTTGTCAGACAAGCATGCACTAGCTATTAGAAAATTTAGTGGCATGGAAAACATGTCACCATAGAGTTGGTCATGTTAAATTTCACACTGGACTTGAGTTACATTTACTGAGTGAAGGCACAAAGAGCACTGGGACTCTGAACATGTTTACAAGTGTAAATCACGTATGCTTGGTAAGATGTGTAAATTCAATCTCTTAAGGCTGGAGAACAATGTATATCTGAGTTGCCAGGCTAGGTGCATATGGATTTATGCGGGACCCTGTAGCAAAAGTCACACGTTATGGCAAAGTACATGTATTTACCTGTGGACGATTATTCCAGGACATTCTGGGACTTTCTCAAGAGAAGGTCAAACATTTGATTTTTTTCTGCGAGTTTAAAACTTGAGTGAAAAATAAGATTGGCCCAAAAATCAAGTGTTAGATCAGATAACAACAGTGAGTTTGCGAACTATAACTGTAACCCATTTCTCAGAAAAAATGGCGTTGAGCATCAGATTAGAGTACCCAACAGTCCAGAATAGAATGGTGTAGTGGAAAGTACTAAAAAAAACAAATTTGTGAGATTTTTTTTTTCCTCTAAGCAATACTGGACAGAGGCATGTAATACAGCTGTTTACATAAAGAACTGTGTACCTCAAAGAGCACTTAATGGCAAGATTCCACATGAGTTGTGGAAGAGAAAAGTATTCTTTGAACAGTTTAAAAGTATTTGGTTGTTGAGCCCTACTCCATATATCACGTAAAAATAAAAGTTTTATGCAAAAGCTATTAAATTTGTTTTTGTAGGTTAAACTGAAATGATTGAAGGTTCGAGAGTAAATGAAACACAGAAACCTAAGAAAACTGTGAAAGGCAGGAGTGATGCATTCCTGGAGAATGAGTGCAGGACTGTCAGTACCAGGACATCAGCTGTAAATGAATATTACTGCGTGTTCTGGCTGAGTGAACAGTATGCTGCACGAGGTGTGGCAGAGGAAGTAGTGGAAGGCAGCAGTGCAGAGAGTGATGTGCCAACACAGATCAAGACCCAGATTACATACCAAATGCTCAGTTAGCGGGAGGCAGAGATGAGATGGAGATGCTACATACTGATCCTGATGCTCCTGAAGAGGCCAAGTCAGTCAAAAGGTAATCCTGTGTACCCAATCCCACAGAGTATCCAGAGTATGTGATCTATTTGGCAAGTGATTTTTCAGTTTGGAATGGAAGGAAGAAAGGAAGGAAGGAAGGAAGGAAGATTAGGGTTTAATGTCCTCTCAACATCAAGATCATTAGAGATGGAGCACAAGTTCAGAATGTTTTAAGGACGGGGAAGAAAATCAGCTGTGCCCCTTCAAAGGAACCAGCCCGTCATTTAACCTGGAGCAATTTAGAGAAATCACAGTAAACCTAAATCTTTTTGGCCTGAAGCAGGTTTGAACTGTCATGCTCCCAAATGTGAGACTAGTATGCTCACCACCTCCAATCTGAGAGAAGATCCCATAAATCTGAAGGATGCCATGCCAACAAGTGACAGAAGACTTGATAACGGCTTCGAAAGAGAAAATAAAATGTTTCCAGAACAATAGTGTTTGGGAACTAGCGGAACCAATAGAGAGCAAAATTACTTTAGGTAACATGTGCATATTTAAGCTGTAAAGTTGGTTGGTTGATTTGGGCGAGGGGACCAAAAAGCAAAGTCATCGATCCCATTGGATTAGGGAAGGAAATTGGCGTGCCCTTTCAAAGGTACCATACCGGCATTTGCCTGAAGTGATTTAGGGAAATAATGGAAAACCTGAATAAGGATGGCTGGACACGAATTTGACCATCCTCCGCCTGAATGCGAGTTCAGTGTGCTAACCACTGCATCACCTCACTCAGTAATCTGTAAAGTAATGCAGATGAGACACTGCTCTATCATGATATACTTGTTGCTATGAGATTTACTCAAAACTTTGGAACAGATTATAATGAAACTTTTTCACTCTATATAGGGACTGGGAAGAAACTATTCTCATGAGGTAACCAGATGGTTTTGTATCAAATAAACCATCCAATGCTATCTATGGTTTAAAACAGTCAGCTAGACAGTTGAATGAAAAACCAAAATGAGTGCCTTTAGACCTAGGTTATGTTGCAAATACTGACAAAGTTTGTGTGTTCATTAAAAAATAAAGTCAAAATCTTGCAATAGTTACTTTGTATGTGGATTATTTTTATTCTTTTGTAATAACAATGTGATGGAAAACAAGGTATAACAGGGAACATCTGAGCATTATGAAGATCTAGGAAAAGCAAAGTCCAGTCTAGGCATGTGTATAAGTAGAGACTGGTAGGAAGATAAAAACTTGAGCAGAAGGGTTATACTGCATATGTACTGGAACACTAATATGTTTGATTGTACTGCCAATGGACCACCAATAGAAACTGGATTAAAGCTTTGGGATACACAGGTGACAAGATTCAAGAACTTATGGGATGTCTGCTCTACATCAGTACTGATACAAGATTTGACATGCCTTATGCAGTTAGTATTTTAAGCCAATATAATATAAGTTTACTAGTGTGCATAACAAGGCAGGAAAATGGCTCCTTTGTTTTGTCATGGATACTATAAACTACAGCACTTTGTTTCATAAAGACGATTTTAAAGATTTGCGTGTAACTGGTTTTGTTGGCTCAAATTTTTTATGCTTTAGCTACTAGGTTGTCACAATATGAGTGTGCTTTTCTGTTGGAGAAAAGTATAATTTCCTGGGATAGCAAGAAACTGGAGGATGTTGCCGACTCAACCAATGAAGCATAATAAGCAGCTTTCAATTCTGCAGCCGAAGAAGCAGTATATTTGAGGCAGCTGACAGGAGAATTATTAAACAATAAGCATAAAATTACTTTTTTTGTTCTCATGAGAACCAGAGTTCTATTAAGATTGTCAGATAGCGGTGGCTCGCACACAATTTTACCAATGTGCTACAATGTGGTGGCCGATACGCTTCTGACTCACAAGGGTAGTGATTGTAATAAATAGAACACATTAATTTTATGTACATAAATTGAATTGTTTCAATACATTTAGATCTTATAATTAATCTTTTAACATTGCAAAAAATAAAATGAAATGAAAGGAGAAAATGACTGAACCAGCTGGAGTTGAACCCCAGCTGCTCAATTGCGAGTCTGTGCTTGACCACTAGGCTACCACGCTGTTTCCAGATCTATTGTTTGAAACTCTCTCGTACTCCACATGTAAATCTTTAGACAATGTTTCACCTTTTCCTACAGCCCATTCAGGTGGAATATTCTAGGAAGCTGAAAGGGCATCTACCTACTTCTATTAACATAATTTGCGCCAAGTAAGTGAACCTCATCCCATACCCCCTTGTTGTTGGACGTACATTTGGATTAAATCCACCTTATGCCTTCAATCTCACTTTCTCACTTTTTCCTCCTAAGATTTATAGGAAAAGTGTGTCTTTAGCATGTCATCTATATAAACATTCAGACTAACAGAAGATGGCTTTCTCCACTTTCAGTGTATTAATTTTATTTGTCCATGGGTGGTTTCAGCCTTCTGAACCATTCTCAAGCCATCTTGTGGTTCTGCAATAGGAAGCTATGCCTTACATACTGAAATTTTAACATCTTTAAATATGCGTTTTCTATTCATTTTGGTTCACAAATGCTTTCTTGGTCTGACAACTCAACATTTACAAAGGCAAGCTATCAAATCAACAAGATAGCATTCATGAACAAAAACAACCACGAAAAACAAATTTGAAGACAATGACATTTCAACAAGTTAGGCATAAAACTTCCTGGCAGATTAAAACTGTGTGCTGCACCAAGACTCGAACTCGGGACCTTTGCCTTTCGCAGGCAAGTGCTCTACCAACTGAGCTACCCAAGCACGACTCACGCCCCATCCTCACAGCTTTACTTCCGCCAGCACCTCGCCTCCTACCTTCTAAACTGTGAGAACGGGGCGTGAGTCGTGCTTGGGTAGCTTAGTTGGTAGAGCACTTGCCCGCGAAAGGCAAAGGTCCCGGAGTTCAAGTCTTGGTCCAGCACACAGTTTTAATCTGCCAGGAAGTTTCATATCAGCGCACACTCCGCTGCAAAGTGAAAATTTCATTCAAGTTAGGCGTAGTTTTCTACTGCAGAACCACAAAATCACTTGAGAATAGATAAAATGAATATGGCAAAAATGGAAAATGCCACCTTCTTTTAATAAATTCACTGCTGTGGTACCTCTTATGAAAGAAAGTACTAAATTTGCTCATATACTCTCATTTTTACAACCATCTACAGCCTTTTGACGTACAAGGGTAGTAACCGCATCAAAATTGAATGTATTAATTTTATGTATATTAACTGAATTGTTTAAATACATTTAAATGTTATAATTAATTGTTCAACATTGTGAGGAATAAAAAATAGTAGCTAGCGGCAAGAGTCAAACCCAGGTTAACTAATTCCCAGCCAGTGCAGCTAACCACTGGCATATCTAGTTGTTTCTAGGACTGGCCTTCAAAAACTTCTCATACTCTATGCCTGCGCAATACATTACACACAGTTTCTAAGAGAAATACTGACCTGGTGCTGTGAGCAATGTAGCACTCATAGTACCAGAAGATACGGAAATGGAAATGTCGTGTGACTGGGGCCTACAATCAGGTAGACTGGTCGCCTAGTGCAAGTCTTTTTCAGTTGATGCCATTTCAGCGACTTGCGTGACAATGGGGATGAGATGATGACGATGATGAAGACAACCCAACACCCACTCCACGAGCAGAGAAAATGCCCGACCCAGCTGGGAATCGAACCCTGACACCTTGGCATGGCAGTCTGCCGTGCTGACCACTCAGCTATCGAGGCGGACAGCAGAAGGTATGAGGAATAGTGTAACTGCAGTGCAAATTTGGCTTGCTTTCAAAGAAAAATGAATTTTAGTGTAATTTCTTGTCTTCTGAACGAAATGGCACAATTTTAGTGCAATATTTGCAGTTTGCTGCAGAACATTTGCAGATGATAACTGGCCGCCACTGCTGTCATAAAATTCTTTGTTGTATACTAAACATGTTTGTGCTAAGTAACATTTTAAGACAATGTGTAAAAAGAAGTCAGACTGTCATTAAGTAATGGCAAACAAAGGAAATGCCTGCTGTTGTATTCACGAAATAACTTGCCAGTGAGCAAAACATGTATCTCATTCCTAAGTTAAAATTATCACCAATTTCAGTGGTAGTGTACTTATGTTAGTAATCTGGCTCCCTGTTAATTTTTTCATTGCTATCTATGATGTGTTGACTATCTTTGTGTTGATTTTCCTTTTGTCTGAGCATGAAATGTAACATTTCTGCGATTACACATATTATCAACAACATATTCATTTGCATTGATCAAACACTCCACGGTTGTACTACTGTGACATATACCCCCTCTGCAAGCTGTTCTGTATGCAGTCAGCACCCAACGCACACATCAGTGACCAAGGAGACAATTATGTCAGTGCCTCCAGCTGTCAACTTCTGGCAGGGCATCCTGGTTGCAGCAGTGTGGGTGTAGTTACTCTGTCTGCCATGGTGGTCAGAACATCAGATCCAGAGCTGATTCCTAAGCCTCGCTGAGATTGCAGCCACAATCCCAGTTGATGATCTTGTCTTTGGTGCATATTTTGATGGCCTCTATGACGACGCTGTTCGAATATTTGGAAATTTTTTCTGAAATCCTGGTATGTTCGTATTTTATTGCATGATCTTGGACATCAGTCAAGTGTGCAGTAGGTATTCTCAGCAGTGATCTTTGATGGTGCATACTGCTTGTCCAACACGTTTTGCCTTACTGGTGTGGAAGCTGGTGTCAACTGGCTTTTCACAAACTGAGGTCATCTTTGACACTTCCCAATAATACCCATGTTTTATTGGATGGGCAAAAGACACTTCTTACTTGATGCTTTTTCAGTAGGGGCCAATTTCTCTCAATAGTGTGCTGGTGTACAGTGGAATGGCAGTGGCCAATTCTTTCTCTGTGACTTCATCCCTCACCACAGGTTGTCCTGCAATGGAGAGGCGCTGGGTATGCCTGATCTGCCATTCTGAATAACCGTTTTTTTCGGAACACAGTTGTAAGGTGTTTGAATTCCTGGGGAAGCCTCACTAAATCTGAGATGGTGCACGCTCTGTGTACTAACATTTTTAGTACCCCCAATCCTCTGTGCATGATGGCGGTAGCTGTCTGTGTGCAAGTACAGGTCAGAGCACATTTTCTTCTGATACACACTGTGACCCAGGGTGCCATCAGCTCGTCTCTTGACTCTGCCATCCAGGGATTACAGTCTTCCTTCGACCTTGGTCTCAATAAGGAATCTGATGTTGGAATTAATGGAATTCAACTGCGCGAGCAAGTAATGGAGTTTATCCTTTCCATGATGCCAGATGACGAACATGTAGTCCACATAACGGAAAAAGCACGTAGTTTTACATTTGGATGACTTCAGGACGTCTATCACAAAATGAGAGCCTCTAGAACAACTCCAATGAACTGTTTAAACTACATTTATCTGGCGGGTAGCAGATCCTGCACATAGGAAAGCTACAGGAAGTGAAACAAATGTTTTATGTCTCGCTGACAAACCGTTGCTGGAGGCCCCCTGCATGACTGTCATCTACGAGGTATGTCCACAAAGTAAATTCCATTTGGTTATATAAAACAAACGTGTACAGATAGACACAAAAAATTTATTGTACAAATATCTAAAACTGTTAAACTACTGTTCTACATAGCTTCCGAAATTTTGTAGGCACTTGTCATAGCATGGCACACATTTTTCTATGCCTTCTTCGCACAAGGCTGCTGCCTGTGTATTCAACCATGTGGTGACATGATCTTTCAGCTTGTCATCATCGTTGAAGTGTTGATCACCACGGACAGATTTTAGGTGTAAAAAAGAGATGAAAGTTGCTAGTAGTGAGGTCCAGACTTTACGGAGGATGATCAAACGCGTCGCAGTGAAATTCCTGTAAGAGTTGTTTGGTCACACACGCCGTGTGAGATCAGGCATTATCGTGGGGGGCATAAAATAAAAAAAAAATTTAAAAAAAAATGAAATTTCAGTTTTTCAGTAACAATTTCATGAATTGGCGATTGTGAGATCTGCGGAACTTCCATAGTAAGGGCTTGGTGTAAACTTACGGTTGTGTTAAATCTCCTCTTCAATTGTGTGAACCAGTCCATCAGTAACCACAGACGGGCGTCCACTTCGTTCTTCATCATGCACTTGATCACGTCCTTCACTAAACAGTCTGACCCATCTTCTAACCATTGAATCACTCATAGCATTTTGTCGTAAAACTTGCAGATTTGCTGATGAACTTCCTTTGGTTTAACTTTCTTTGCATTTAGAAAACAAATCACAGATCTGATTTCACACATGGCGGCATTTTCAATTACGGCTGACATTACAAAAAAGCACTACAAAGCACACGTCGGCAGCAGCGATCTGAAAATGGCATACATGTCTTCTCCTTGAGCAGAGTAACTGTCATGCATGCTCAGAACTGTGATCGTAGCGTTGCCGCGGATAGAAATAGAAACGGAACTTACTTTGTGGATGACCCTCGTATCTGACTGACATGTAGCTGAGTGCTGATTTGATTTCAGTTCTGGAGAGAGAACTTCTCAACCCTAAGATCATATCAGGCACGGACATCGTCAGCACAGTTGAGAAGGTCATGGTGCAATTCTATGGATTTTGTGACATGCCTCAACAAATTCAGGCTGAAATGAATCATATCCTGATAAGTTTTACGACATCTCACATGTCCCTAAGGTGCTTCTATAAAGTCACTTTAGCTTACCAGCTGGACGTTTGACAGGAAGACCACTGAACCTTTGCAGCATTTTTTACTTAATGGAGGATACTATGAATGGAAAGAGTCATAATAGGTAACCCACTCTTGCTTGTGGTTGTGAATTTGGGTATGGAGCACTTCGAGGAAGCAACCACATGGAAACTAACTTGCCTTTTTTTTTTTTTTTTTTTTTGTGGACGACATGTCATCTAGCCCCAAGGAAGTGACAAACTCAACTTCCTCTCACATCTAAACTTCATTCATTCCAATATCAAGTACACTATGGAGACTGAGGCAAAACGAACACTACCATTCCTTGACACTGTGATCAACAGAAGAGTTGATGACACCTTGGGCCACAATGTGTATTGGAAGGAAATGCACACAGACCCGTACCTGCACAGACAGTTGCCACCACCCTGCACAGTGGAATGGGCAGTAAAAGCACTAGAACACAGAAGGTGCAACACTCAGATTTAGAGAATGTTCTCCAACAACTAGAACACCTCAGAACTGCATTCCAAAACAACAGTTGCTCAGACTGGCAGATTAGGTGTGTTCTCCACTACAGTGCAACCTGTAGTGATGAACATATTCACGGAGACAAGGGTAAAGACTGCCTTATGGTACATTAAAGTGTTATCAGGAAAAAGTCTACCACATACTGGAAAGCACCAAGTCAGAACTGTCTTTTGCCTGCCCTATAAAATAAAACACTAGCATTATTGTGGAGCACCAAAGATGACCTCAGTCTGTGGAAGGCCGGTGTATAAGATTCCGTACCAATGTGGCAAGACGTATAATGGACAAACAGTTGGCACCATTTTATTCGACTGAAATATCCTAATAAGTTTGCAGTCGCGGAGCACTGCTTGTCCGAGACTCATGCAATGAAATACAAACAAACCAGAATTTTAGCACAAACTTCTAAATACTAAGACGATGTCATTCAAAGGCCATCAAAATACACATCAGGGACAACCTCATCAACAGCAGCTATGATCTCAGCAAAGCTTGGGAACCAGCAATGGTCTAATTAACAAGACACCCAGTAGACAACATTCCGACGATAAGGTTTTACTACGAGAAGAATTTTACAAGGCACTGAAAGACAAGTTAAAATACTGCCACTTGGGACAACCAAACATGACAAAACTGTTCCAGTTGGTATGGTGGATATATGGGACAGGCTAAAGAAATTAACACTTCAAGAAGAAGGTAACAATCTCAGTTCCAAAGAATGTAAGTGTGCGTAGCAAAGAGCAGTCAGTTTAATAAGGCATGGTTGCAGAATACCAATACAACTTATCCACAAAAGAATGGAACTACTGGTAGAAACAGATCTGAGGATAGGTCCATCTCAATTCTGGAGAAATGTAGAATTGTATGTGGCAATACTGATTCTACCATTTAATCTAAGAAGACAGATTGAAAAATGGTTAACCCATACTCAGATGTTTCGTATATTTATAAAAACCACTGAATTACACTGTTTCAAGCCTTGAGGCTACCACAGATAAGCCACAGGGGGAGAAAGGTTATTGACAACTAGTACACAAAGTAGACGGCAGTTTCACAAGTCAAAGATAATGAAAAGAAGGCAGTAGTTGAGAAGGAGGTGGTGGTATAGTGCTGTAGCCTTTCCCTATTATGCAATTTGTACACAGAGCAAGTTGCAAAGAAAATCAGGCTGTAATTTGAAATAGGAATTAAAATTCAAGAAGAAATAAAAACATCGAGTTTTGCCAACAGCACTGTAATTCTATCAGAGATGGCAAAAGACTTAGAAAACCAGTTGGAGAGTCGAAGTGTCTCAATAGAAGTTACAAGACAATTATAAAACAAGACAAACACTGTTAGTCAGATTAGATCAGTGATGCTAAGGAAATAAAGAGTAGGACACAAAATGCGAAAAGTAATAGACTACTTTAATATATGGGCAGGAAAGCTTGTCAGTGATGAAAGTAGATAGGGTATAAAAGTGCAGACAGTCAGTACCAAGGAAAGAGCTAACAACAATGAGAAATTTATCTATAGTGAACGCAAATTTAAATGTTAGAATCTCTTTTCTGAAAGTATTTGTCTCATGTTAAATTTGAATGGAAGTGAAATGTTGAAATGTTTGTCATAAACAGTTCAGACAAGAAGAAAATACAAGTTTTTGAAATGTGTTGCTACGAAAGAATGTCTACAATTAGATGGGCAAACTGGATAACTAATGGAGATTACTAAATCAAATCAGGGAGAAAAGAAATTTACAGTACAACTTTACTATAAGAACTGATGGTCATCCTGAGGCATCAAAGAGCAGTTAAATTGATAGTGGAACAAAGTACGGTACATAATCATTGTAGATGGCAAATAGGCTTCACTACAGCAAACAGATGGTTGTAGACAGCAGTAGTCACGGAGAGAAGAAGAGACTTGCAAAGGATACACTAACGTGGACAACTGTATTTCAGTCTTCTGATTGAAAGACAGTAACAGATACAGGGCCATGTTTAATAGGTACTGCTACAGGCTAATAATAATGAATATGCAAGAACTCTTAACAAACTCTGAAGACCCTTCCAGATGAAGACGATGATGATTTGAGGTGACGGACACTCAACATCAAGGTCATCACCACCCCAACGAAAAGTTAGCATGCCAATCTCATTGGTGGGGACAAAGGCTGCCCCCCCCCCCCCCCCCCATGCGGAGCAGATTATAATGTATTTAAGTCCACCTCCCATCCCCAATAATTTAGGGATGAAGCATTTCAGTTTGCAAACTTCACCACTCTTGTAACACTGGATTCATTACCTGCGAGGATGGTGGGCAGATCTCCATCGAGCCTGAAGGCTGCCCTAGTATCAGTATATAGAGCACACATTCCCAAAATAAGCTGAACTGAAAGTGGTAACACCACAAACTTCACAAAGTGATGGATCCACCCACTGGAGGAGGAAACCATGTGTTAAAGGGCTATGTCCAATAAGTAGAACCTCCTTCCAGCAGTGAGTCTGCCATACCTTTGTGGTCGATTTGATGAAATGATGGCATGCAATGGGATGGGATATTTATCAGTGGCACCATCAGGATATCCTTCCTTGGTGGCTTTGTCAGCCATGTCGTTTCCCTGTATCCCAATGTCACCAGGTACCCAGAAAAAGATCACTTTCTTGCCACGGTGTTAGAGCCACTGTAAAGAGTAAGGGATGAGCTGAATCAGCTGGTCTACTGGATACATTTGGTGAAGTGCTTGCAGTGCACTAAGCAAGTCGGGACAGACAAGGAATCTCTTATGATGATGTCTGTGAATCCTCTCCAGTGCGATCAGAATGCTATATAATTCAGCATCATAATTTGTAAACTGTTTGGGAAGATGCACTTTAAAAACCCTATCAGGGAAAACAGCAGAACAACCAAACACATTTTCTTGCTGGGATCTGTCTCTAAAAACAATGTTGGAGCTGTGGTACAGGCTTACAACAAAGTTCTAAAAACATAATCTGGAGCACAAGTTTTCTTGTGCTGTGTCAAGCTTAAAATCACTTTGGGCCTCTGAAGACATCAGGACAGCAATGCATTCTATCGCTGGCTGTGTATTTTGATGCCTGACAGATCCAGATCCTTGAGACAGTCTGTAGGATATATACCAAATGGTTTGGTCGCATGGGGCAGATTCCTGAACAGCTGTTCAAAGGTGGGTTGGGCCACTACACTAAATGTCAACAACTGAGGAGATGCTGAGATTTTCAGCACCTGTGGAGCCAAAAGGATACAGTGCCGAATCCAGAGTGGTGGTTCACCAGCCTCTCACACGGACTCTGAACTGGACTGCTCCGAAAGGCTCCAGTTGATATCCAAATGCCCTCATAATGGGCTGCATATAACATCATGAGGTAGAAAGTATCGGCTGATCTATAGACCACACTGCCATAATCTAAATGTGATTGAGCAAATGCCCTATAAAACTGCAGGAGGCGGACCTACAACCTCCCCATGTTTTTCCGCTAAGGCATTTCAAAATATTCAGTGGCTGGCAGCCCACTGTTCATAGGTCTTTCAAGTGTGGGAGCCAAATTAATTTTGAGTCAAACAATAAACCCAAAAAGCACATAGTTTCTTGAAAATAAAAAATATTATCTCCCATTGTGAGCACTGGTTGGTTAAACTTTTGACAAGCACCGTTAAAATTGACACATGTAATCTTCTCAGGTGAGAACCAAAAACCAGTTGTACTGGCCCAGGCTTCCAGCTTCCTAATGGTCAGCTGTAGCTGCCTTGCTGTCACGATAAGATCAGAGGAAAAGTAGAGGACTGCAAAGTCATCCACAAACAAAGAGCATTTGACAGGGCTCCTGACTGCGGGGGAATTGCCACTGATTGCGATGGCAAACAATGTGACAATGAGGGCACTGCCTTAGGGGACCCCATTCTCTTGACATAGCAGTCAGACAAGGCATCACCAATGCAATATCAAAAACATTGGTCCTCAAGAAAGGATTGGATAAGAAGTGGCAGGTGTTCACATAGTCCCCATTCATGAAGCTGGCAAAGGCTGTTGTACATCCAAGTAGAGTCATATTCTTTTCTGAGGTCACGTATCAACGTCTCCAGTAGAATTAAATTGCCAAGGGTGGAACAGTAGCTCCTGAAACTGCACTGGGTGCGGCTCAGCTGACCTCGGGATTCGATCAGTCAGACAAGGTGGCAGTTGACCATGCGTTCAAGAGTCTTACCCATACAACTGGTAAGGGCAACAGTCTGATAACTGTTACAGGCGCTACGGTCCTTGCTTGGTTTCCAGAATGGAATTAATATTGCCTCCTTCCAAGTTGTGGGGTACTGTCCATCAAGCCAGATCTAACTGAAACAGGAGACGAGATGTCCTTTCACTTCAGAGCACAGATGACGAAGCATGTCATAATGGATCTCATCAGGTCCTGGAGTAGTATCTCTGGCTGCACGCAAAGCTGATTCCAGTTCCCACATGGAGAATGGAAAGTTTTATACTTCCTCATTATGCGAGAAGAAATTGAGCTTCCTCATCTCTGCAGTCCTATGGAACACCTGACAAGCAGGTGCTTGTCTGGGTGACATAATGACAGTAAAGAAGTGTTCAGCTAAAACCTGAGCCATGTCTTCTGGCGTGTCCATGAAGACCCCATTACTTGACAAGGCTGTAAGGAGATGCGTACTGCCCTTGCCTGAAATCCGTCTTATTGAGTTGCAAACTTGGGCAGTGGAAGTGGACCAAGTAATGGAAGTCATGAATTCCCTCCAGGAAACCCTCTTCTGTTCTTCTATCACTTGTCTTGCATGTGCTCTCATAGCTCTTAAGGCACGAAGGTTTTCTGTAGTTCGACAGTGTTTGAAGGTCCGCAGAGTAGTTCCCATGAGCTGGACTCTGCGACAAGCTGCTGGGTCTCATAAGTGATATGGACCACCATCTCCAGTGAACAATCCTTTTGTTCAAAAGTAGCCTGCCAACTGTACTGCAACCAATTTGCCCTCTGTATCATCCATCTGCATGGTCTCCTGTCAGCCACTGTCCTAGTCAGCAGACAGATCCACATTGAGAAGTGGTCACTAGAATGTAAATGTGGAGCCACTTCCCAGTCAAAAGAGTCTGCAATAGCTAGGGAACAAAAACTAAGGTCAACAACTGAAAAACACTTTGTAGCTGTGGGAAAGTGTCATCTGACCCGTGTTCAGAAGACAGTTATTCTAAGAATAGAAGAGTCGCTCAAGCATCCAACCCCAAGCAAGGGGTATCTGGGCCCCACAGCACACTATGTGCACTGAAGTCACCCATGACAAGGAATGGGCATGGGAGTGCCTGTGAGATTTCTGTCAGTGTGTCTGCAGCCAAAGCATCATTAGGTGGAAGTTACAAAAAATACACTGCAATATTAAAGGGTGCTTGTATGGTCATGATACGGCCGGACAGGAGCGGCATCTGTCATCAATTGAAACAGCCACTCCACCTTAAGCCCTGTCTCCAGTAACATCGTCCTTACTGTATAGGTGGTAACCCCGTAATGCACGTTTGTTGGTGACTTTAAGATGTGTTTCGTGTAAGTAGATGAATAACGGTTTCTCTTGGACCAGGAGCTGTAATTCTTCCAAATGTGAGTGCTATCCATTTTAAATTCTACTGTGGCACAAAAGCGTCTGTGGAAGTCATTGTTAAGCGAAGGGTATTCATGTCTTTCTCCCTTGGAGATGGTGACCTACTGGGAAGGTCAGAGGCAACATTAGCCAGTTCCCAGCTCTCTGGTTCCTCCAATTTACTTACTTATTTATTTATTTATTTACTTATATGTACATCAAGTTCCTTAGGACAAAATTGAGGAGCAAATCTCCAAGGTCATGGTACGTGTTAATACATGAAATTACAAAGTAAAAGTAGTAACAGATAAAAATAAAATGTTTATGAACCCGAAAAAAGCCAAGCCATAAGTTTAAGTAAACACAATAACAATGCAATAAGAATCAGCTTAATTTTTCAAGGAACTCCTCGACAGAATAGGACTGACCCATGAAGAAACTCTTCAGTTTCGATTTGAAAGCACGTGGATTACTATTATGATTTTTGAATTCTTGTGGTAGCTTATTGAAAATGAATGCAGTAGTATACTGCACATCTTTCTGCACAAGAGTTAAGGAAGTTCGATCCAAATGCAAGTTGGATTTCTGCCGAGTATTAACTGAGTAAAAGCTTGGGAATAAGCTGATATTGTTAAAAAGAAACACTGATTGCATAGAAATAGGTCTAAAATTGTCTACATTATCTCTTTCTCCCTTTCTAAAAAGCGGGTTTACTACAGACACTTTAATCGTTCAGGAAAGTGACCATTCCTAAAGGAAAAATTACAAATATGGCTAAACACAGGGCTAACATGTGCAGCACTGCACTTCAACATCCTGTTAGGCACTCCCATCATATCCATGAGAGTCATTAGTCTTCAGTGATTTAATTGTTGACTCAATCTCCCCCGTCTATATCACAGATGAGGGGGAAGAAGAAGAAGAGAGAGAAGGAAATTCTACATCACCTCTCATACAGACTTATAGGAAATGTTCTCTTTTAGTTTCATAACGAGCCTATCAATAATGGAATTCAATTCATGCAGATACAGAAAAGTAGAACTACACATGTCAAATATGGTGATATTTTATTTCAAATGATACAGATCCTAGCCTGTGCATGAAACAAATCAAATATCTTCAAAATGATTATTCCAGCGTCCTATACAAAGAAACCAGCAGGAAAAGAGTGGAGAGACGGGGGTGAGGGAGATGGGCAGACACACAGTACAGGGTTTAAATGGATCACAGACACATATACCATGGTGAAAATACATCCCAATATTCCTTACAGTGTAAGGAAAGTTTTAACACAAAATTGTTAAGGCTTTCGTGGCCACTTGTTCACAAACTGCCTATTGGCTTCTGTCTCGGGTTCTTCAGCCGACGTTCATGTAATGATTTTTCTGACGTTTCGCCAGCATGAGTGGCTGGCATTGTCAAAGCTTCACCCTCCATTGCCGGTGGTGAACTGGAGGTGAGCTCGCGGCCGCAGACTATATGTACCTGGCGCGCCAATGTCCGAGGGCTTCTCCGCGGTCATTTCCGGTGCGGTTCTTCTCTTGCTACCTGTGACGGTCGTTCGCTGCAGTACGGGAAGCCAGGATCCGTTTACCTTAAGGCTTTCCTCTTTCTTGTTGAAACTGTTCGCGTGTTTTTGGATTTCTACAGCTTCTCTGAACAAGCGCGTGTGATAGTGCTTATCTACAGCCAGAACTTCCGTGTCGGCGAATTTTATTACGTGGTCGGTCTCATTCAGTGCGTGCTCTGCCACGGCCGATTTCTCCACCTGCCTCAACCTGCAAGGTCGCTTATGCTCTTTGATCCTGGTGTTAATGGATCGTCCAGTCATTCCGACATAAACTTTTCCGCATGTGCAAGGTATACGGTATATATTCCCGACATTGCAAGTGGGTCTCTTTCCTCCTTCGCCGATCTAAGACACTCTTTGATCTTCCTTGTCGGTTTGAAAATCGTCTTTAGGCCGTGTTTGCACAATATACGGCCGATTCTGTCCGTCACTCTGGGAATGTATGGCAGAAAGGCCGTACCCGACATTTCTTTTTCTGGTTCCTTACTTCGCCAAGTGTTTGGCTCTGTTACACTTCTAATGTAATTTGTGGAGTACCCATTGCTCCTCCGAACAGTTTCCAGGTGTTGCATTTCTCGTTTGAGGTGTTGAGGCTCACATATTTGTCCTGCTCTCGTTACGAGCTTACTAATCATGCCTCTTTTCTGGCTCGGGTGGTGGTTTGACAGTTTGTGCAGGTATCGGTCCGTCGGTTTTCGATACACGCTGTGTCCCAGGTTTTCGCCGCCCCTTGTGACCAGCACATCTAGAAATGGCAGTTTCTTGTCCTTTTCTACTTCCATGGTAAATGTTATGTTGGCCTGGAGGCTGTTCAAGTGTCTCAGGAATTCACCGAGCTGTTCTTCACCATGGCTCCACACAACGAAAGTATCATCGACGTACCTGTACCACACCTTAGGTTTGCAAGTCGCCAAGTCCAGTGCCTGTGCTTCGAATTGTTCCATGAAGAAGTTGGCCACCACTGGACTGAGAGGACTACCCATGGCGATGCCTTCCAGCTGTTCATAGAAATCTCCATTCCATGTGAAATAGCTCGTGGTGAGACATGCATGGAAGAGCTTTTTGATGTCTTGCGGGAACATGGAACCGATGTGCACCAGAGTGTCGCTGAGTGGCACTTTCGTAAATAACGAAACAACACCAAAACTGACCAGGATGTCGTTTGGCGCAAGTTTCAGTTTCTTCAGCTTCTCAATGAAATGTCCTGAGTCCTTAATGTATGTGTCGGTCTTTCCCACGTGTGGCTGGAGCAGAGAGGCCAAGTGTTTCGCCAGTTTATACGTTGGTGAGCCAGGAGCGCTAACGATCGGTCTCAGTGGAACGTTGTTCTTATGGATCTTGGGTAATCCATACAGCTGAGGTGGTAGGGCTTCTGTGTTGCGCAGGTTTCTCTGTATGTCCGCCGGCAGAGAAGACGCCTTGATTAATTGATTCGTATTCCGAGTGATACGCTGCGTCGAATCTGCGCTTAGTTTTCGGTACGTCGTCGGATCTAATAGGTCTCGGATCTTTTGCTCATAATCTTTGGTCTTCATTACGACAGTCACATTCCCCTTATCGACAGGCAGTACCAATATACTCTTGTCGGCATTGAGATTCTTAATGGTTTGTACCTCTTCTTTCTTCAGGTTGCAAGCTGGTGGTTTTGCTCGGCGCAGTATCCTGGCTGTTTCAGTGCGTATTTCCTCTGCCCTTTCACAAGGAAGGGTCCGATTGGCTGCTTCGGTGTTGGCAATGATGTCCTCCATAGGTATAGTTCTCGAGATGATAGCAAAATTCCCTCCTTTTTGAAGAACAGACACTTCCTCTTCGGTCAATTGTCGTTCAGTGAGGTTGACCACTGTGTGTGACATGTCGGGAATCGCCTTGTCGGTCTGCTTCCGGCATATTTCAAACTTTTTCTTTTGCCGCTCGGTGCAGCGCTCGAGTTCGTTCTGCATGCTCCTGTGAGTGATGCTGTCGATCTTGTCCCAGTCGTCTCGATGCATTCTGCTACTTAGTTGATAGAAAATGTCCAGAAGTTCCTGATCCGTTCTTGCCAAGTCTCTCCGTGTTGTATGTATTCGCTCACGAAGAAAAGCTCGTTCCATTCTGTCGTAGATACGATGTGCTTGGGCGGTGGTGAATAGGCGCTTGCATCTCAAGAACTTCGGTGAAGCACATTCATCTCGGCACCGTGACAGAAAGGCGAGAGAGGACATCAGTCGCGCTTTCTTCTTCCGTTGTTGGTCAAGGCGTCGGTACAATCTGCAAATCTCCTCCCCGTAGAGGTGTAATACAAAATTGTTAAGGCTTTCGTGGCCACTTGTTGACAAACTGCCTATGATTAGTACGCTCGTAACGAGAGCAGGACGAATATGTGAGCCTCAACACCTCAAACGAGAAATGCAACACCTGGTAACTGTTCTGAGGAGCAATGGGTACTCCACAAATTACATTAGTAGTGTAACAGAGCCAAACACTTGGCGAAGTAAGGAACCAGAAAAAGAAATGTCGGGTACGGCCTTTCTGCCATACATTCCCAGAGTGACGGACAGAATCGGCCGTATATTGCGCAAACACGGCCTAAAGACGATTTTCAAACCGACAAGGAAGATCAAAGAGTGTCTTAGATCAGCGAAGGAGGAAAGAGACCCACTTGCAATGTCGGGAATATATACCGTATACCTTGCACATGCGGAAAAGTTTATGTCGGAATGACTGGACGATCCATTAACACCAGGATCAAAGAGCATAAGCGACCTTGCAGGTTGAGGCAGGTGGAGAAATCGGCCGTGGCAGAGCACGCACTGAATGAGACCGACCACGTAATAAAATTCGCCGACACGGAAGTTCTGGCTGTAGATAAGCACTATCACACGCGCTTGTTCAGAGAAGCTGTAGAAATCCAAAAACACGCGAACAGTTTCAACAAGAAAGAGGAAAGCCTTAAGGTAAACAGATCCTGGCTTCCCGTACTGCAGCGAACGACCGTCACAGGTAGCAAGAGAAGAACCGCACCGGAAATGACCGCGGAGAAGCCCTCGGACGTTGGCGCGCAAGGTACATATAGTCTGCGGCCGCGAGCTCACCTCCAGTTCACCACCGGCAATGGAGGGTGAAGCTTTGACAATGCCAGCCACTCGTGCTGGCGAAACGTCAGAAAAATCATTAGATGAATGTCGGCCGAAGAACCCGAGACAGAAGCCAATAGGCAGTTTGTCAAAGTTCTAACAGTTCAGAACACTTCGGACAGCATTCAACTGACAAGTGCTATTGCCTACAAAATCAAAATGATATCTGTCAACATAGTACTGATGTGTTTTCATACAGACGTCACAAAATTAGCCTCACCTGACTTTGTGAGGCAGCAGCTCCTGCACACTGCATCTACCGCAATATTAGGATTAGATCTAAAGCAATAACAAGTGGATAACTTTTGCTTATTTGTTGTAAAATAGCATGCCTGCACCAATACAAATGTTGTCCACTGCTCAAGGATCAGCTGTGGGTTATGAGGACACTGGCAATTTGATTGAGGCCATCGTCTTAACAGAAATGGGATAGGATAAAACAGTATACATCCCACAAACACCACTTATTTGAAGAGAGTTTCCCTTTGCAGAATTTTCGCTGTGGATAATTCATAATTTCTATACTGCAGACTCGATTACATGGGAATGACATTTTCTTAATATGGCACTGCAAAGACAGTTCACATTATTTCATTAACAATTATAGATTGTAACACATAAACACTCAATATGTCCTGCACATAGAGACAGAGGGAGAACGAGGTGGACAAAGAAGGGAGAGGAAGGGAGGCAAGAGGAGATGACTGCAATTTCTGTGTAACTCATAAGTAGGCAAAGTTGGAGGGAAGGGGGGGGGGGGCACAAAATATATGGAAACACAACTAAAGGCAAATACTGGTATTGCCGACATATTCTACTGCCTTTTATGTAGCATGGAGGAATTGAGCAGTCACCAGTGAAGGCTGTCAATGAGAAATCTTCAAATATATGTTTTATGGTTTGCCTAGCAATTGCACAATCACACTTGGAAGATTCCCCCCCCCCCCTTACATTTGTATAATACCTCCGTGGACTTTGGATAAACAGGAAAGTTCGATATGAGTTTTCTGTTCTGACCAGTGGCAAAGGAAATGTGTGACAACGCTGAAAACAATATGGTGATATAAAATGATATTAGGTCTAGTGATTTTGTCAAAAGGGCTAAGCTACAGATCAGTCTGCCACCACAGCCAGCTTCTCTCCCCCCCCCCCCCCCCCCCCGGACACACACACACACACACACACACACACACACACACACACACACACACACACACACACACACACACACACACACACATATTGTCTTCATCAATTTAAAGCCAACCTAACATTGACCTCCAGCAAAGCTACTGCAGATCAGTTTGTCATTACAATCATTTCCCCCCCCCCCCCCTTTTTTTCCACATTCATCAGTTTTGCAAAGTAGCAGAAAAACTATGAATATACACAGTAAAAGGTGACATCACAGAAGCCATCAACATTAAGTTATGGGCCAAAGCCAATGACTCTTATCGAACGTGCTTCTTGACCCTGGACTTTTAACTATCTCTCTCACTACCACTGCAAATCAGTAAGCTGACTACTGTTTCACAGCATATTTATTCAGGGAAGTTTGTTGTAAATAACCCATTAGAGTTCAAAAGTAACAAAAATGCACATAATTACAGTACCAGGAGAAAGAATCCATTCATTATTCCACAGTAACATTGTCTTTAGCACAAACAAGAGTGCACGATGTTGCCAACAACTTTTTTAATTCCTTAAGCAGTGCTATAAAATGTCTGACAGACAGCAAATTTAAATTTTAAAACAAACAAAAAGTCTCTCCTCAGCAACTCCTCCTACTCCACAGAAGAATTTCTACATATATAATATGTAAAAGACAATGAGTAGGAATTAATGATTCACATATTTATTATGAAGAGGGGGGGCGGGATATATAAGTAGCAAATAGCCATATTTATATATGAATGTGTAATATTAACATAAGATCACTCATTCTGCATCATTGTGTTTAATCATACAAAAGATCCTTGGCACATAAAACAAATGAACTAATCATAAGCAGGAAATGGGTAATGGTTATATTAAGGTGCACTTAACACAAAATATCAATTGCTGATCTTATAATTTCTTGTTTTTCTCAAATGAGGGGCAAAATAATCTATGACGATATTCGTACAGCTCAAAAAAGTATGGCACTGTTTCATACACCTAAACATCTAATAAAACACAGGTTGATGTACAAACGACATGTGTAAAACGGGTTGAGGAAACAGAGAAATGCATTCAGCAGTATTTTGTGAAGCAAGTGACTATAAACCTCTTACAAAAATATAACTCAATACAGGATTATTATTATTATTATTATTATTATTATTATTATTGTTGTTGTTGTTGTCATCATCAGTGATCAAAAGAGCATTCAAGCCACTGACATTCATTAAAATAAATAAATAAATAAATAAAAAGTTAAGGAAAACTCTTTAATTTCCAAATTCACTAATAATTGCTTGGGTAGCAAGAAATATGCATTCTTATTGGTGATGGGGGTGGGGTGGAGGGAGAGACACTTAAAAGGCACAAAGACAGAAAAAAAAACTAGCTTTACTATAGAAACAAATAGTTGGGCAGTTTATACATTGTATTTTTTCAAAGTGATTTTTAGAGACAGAAGTACAAATAATGAAACTAATGTTGATCTTAAGGAATAGCAGACAGTGTAACACAAATTTTCCAGGTTATTGATTTATTGTAAACTATTTCAGCTACAGTAGCAAGTCTACTGTTCCAAAATTAAAACCACTTTATGATATTTTTGGGTGAATCCGAAATAAACTTCAATCAAATCAGGTAAAGAACTGGAAATATGTGAAATAACGCACAGTTGGAATTAACATGAACAAAATCATCGAAGTGTCCCTGAGATATTCCACAAGAAGTGTACATGACTGGTATGTGTGAAGCAATAATCTGAGTTAAAACCACAAAAGCTACATCTTCAAAAATGAAGGAACTCAAAAAATATTAGCACTGTACCTGATTTCCATCTTCCGTTGTGGGTGGCTGTTTCTCTATTCGTTCAACGGAGAGAAGAGAATGTAGAACTTCACTAGCTTCTTTTTCTGCTTCGTCTACTTCTTCCATTATTCTGCTGCACAATCTGCGCAGGTACTAACACCTGTTTAATACAAAATGACACAAAAGACCTTGTCATTTCAATAGAATTATACTGTTCTTGAAAGGTACTCTGATAATTCATTCGAAGTTTTACAGTAATTTTATTGACACGGCGACGACGGTCGCACTTACTAAGCATTATATTTAATAAACGAAATCTCAAATGCCTCACGCCTACGAATTATTAAATATCCGCCACACCGTTCAATAATGACCCTTACTGTCACACACAATGGTCCAAAATGGCAAGACAAACAACTGTGGCACACAAATTTGATCTTTATGTCATTTCATAAACAAACGAATTCTTTACCTCGTGGGGTGGTATGTTGCGATGGCAGAGTATTTAGATCTCTGCCTGCGAAAGAAATTCACTTTTCAATCACTGCTGTGAAGTCAAAAATTCTCTTCAACAGAAATACTAAACGACGCCAGCAAATTAACGCTCAGACGGCAACATGGCGATAATGAGGAGAACTGTGCGGCATCTCCCCCACTCCACGGCAGCGCGACTTGCCCGTTTACGATAAGTTCTAGTATTAAAACTGTCCTAAACGAACTTTGAAGGTCTAAAATAGAATGCAGAAAATTGCATAGGTTTATTTTCTAATCAGTAAGCATTCCACTAACGATGCATGTATAAATATCAATAAATGCATGTAAAATAAAAATACTCTAGCGGCGTTATATGTAGCAAAACGTTGACTACATATGATACGAAGTTATCATACGTTCAATTCGTAGGCTGCGTTTGATAGAACTCAACATAAGATTAACCTTTCAAAGGCTCTTCCCGTTATTTTCAGTACATGACTTCATAAGCCGCTATATAGTAAATTTAACAAGCTTGGTGACCCAGTTTCAACTATTGTGTTTATTGCGCAGCCGTTCTTGCGGTAAAGCTAAACTAACGTCTTCTTCTCCTTTCTTTGTTGTATGTAAACAAAGCTTCGATTCACGCGAGATTATACTTTCTCATCACTATTATATTGGCCAGCCTGTCCAGAAACGTCAATATTACAGTCGGAGGTCATTGACTCTACAGTGCGTATCCTATCACAGTTTTCTGACCAGTGCAGAATATGCTCAATACACTAGACTTACAAATGACGTTTGACAACATTTAAAACCACTTGTCCGTAGTAAGTTTGGAATATCGTTATATCATTTCGTTGGCTCACCTATTTCGACCGATGGAATGTGGCAAATAATGGTAGCATAGGCGAAGGTCTCACGTTAGTTCCCGAAACATGCTCTACAAGTTTGTGGACAAAAGGTGCCCAGTTTCTGGATTGTAGGTTGTCAACGTAGCTGTAACCTCAACCCTGGCTGAACCCTGAAGCGCAGATGACGATGAAAATTCTTCTAGCCTGTTAGGTGAAAAGTAACATATTGTGATGTACTGATGCATTAAGAAGCATAAATTCCGTAGTCGACGACAGAATCGTTATTAGTATATATATATATATATATATATATATATGGGAGGAGGGGAGGGAGGGAGGAGATAAGATACATGTTCATTCCACATGCGGTATCATTCGTACTCACGGTCCAGCGCGTAATTACTGTGCCACTTATCCAGCTTTTACCTTGCGAACCGGAGATGATTTTTTTTCCTGTCCGTTTTAGAGAAGAGGCTACTGATTTCGATTAACCAAATATATTATTTTCAATATATATTTCAATATCCTTATTTTCAAGGAACTAATATTCCTCTTCTCTAGAATCAAAAGACCTTTTACGAGTTGATACGGATTCGTGATCCCAGCGTACAATTATCTGCATTTTATTAGTGGCATTTCTTACACCAGGAGCGACATAGGTTTTTAGAGAAAACTTTAGATAAGTAAATCATTTAAGAAAGACTTGGATTATGTTTTTGAAGCATTTAAAACCCTCTGAGTGGAAGGTGTAGATCAAGCCATACGTGGTTGTGAGGTGTGATATTCGTACCATGATCAGGGCCCACTCATTCTGGTTACAGTTTTTCATTGTTAAGCAAACCTTATGAAAAGTTGCAACGGAGCAGTTGGCGCAGTGCGTAAAACAGCTATTGCTATTTTTTCAGAATATCGAAAATTTCGCGACAAACGTCCTGATATTTTAGAAAAAGGCAACAGCGTAACATTAATAATTACACCATATTAAGATAGTTGGGCTATTCTTCCTTCAACAAAGCTATTGTATGGTTGTGATTTGTGCACTCGTACTGCCAAACGGCTCATATTCCAAAACAACGCACCGCGATAATAGTGGACAGCAAGAAACAGATCTCTTTAGCATGTGAGCTGCACAAGTTGTTCCAAGTGAGACAAAATCAATAGTGTGTGTATCATTTCACAAACACGGGATAGGTCGCTTTCTGACGCAGTGATTCTATATTCGTATTCTCTGCTAGGAAGGTGTCAAACTGCTATTTGAAAACTGGGGACAATATGTGCAATAAAATATATTATGGAGATTCTATAATGTCACCTTCTAAGTAAATCCTTCCATGTCGCGTTGTATTATGTTAATGGCTATACTAACATTATTTATGGATTACCCTTGACACTCACTTCGAATTTACGGTTCTGTCGACGTAATTTCTAACGAATTTAACCATATGACTTTTTTTCGATTGCAAAAAACGTAACGAACTTTTAAGGAATTTCACCTTGAAATTACACTGAAGGCAAAACAACTAACAAATTTAGAAAATATCAGACACTGTTTTCATAGTATATATTTTTTCTAGTTTGTTTTTAACGAACAACTCGCAGTGAAATTCAACTGAGCCGCGTTTATGGTATTATAAGGTATGCACAATTCAATACTTTTCAGTTACATCTTTCACAGAACGTTCTTTTCAGTACCGGCATAGCGACTGAGAGCCGTTGCCCGAATGACTGCACTGACGAGCAGCAGGTGCCAAACGGGAACGATTATATACCCGAGAAATTTTACTGGTACAACCAGCAGCTGTTCTCGTTCTGATCTCGAATGCTTCCGACATAAGGAGATCCAAAGTGGGGAGGGCGAGGGGAATATGACGTATTGTTCTTGGTTATGCCGTTCGAACACCCGGAATCGGCAATCGAGAATACCTTGGAATCGAAAACTTCTTCTTTGGTCCGATAGTTAAGGATGTGTTTTACCTAGCATGATAATCATCGACTGTGGAATCGAAAAATGTTCACATTCCATTTATCGATTAGATAGCTGATTAGTTGGCAATGAATAAGAGTCTGGAGACGACACATTCAGTAACTTGTGACGTTTACAGGCAAAGTTTTCCATAATTTCGATGTTTTGAAGTGTACTAGGCGACGAAGTATCTTCTTAGCCCTATGAATACAGCATGGAAACGTTGAGAAATACTTAGTGCGGACCATCATCGAGGACTGTGATCAGTGGCACCAGGGTATAATATGTGCATACTGAGGGGTTGTAGCGTTACTGATTCATTTATCATGGTAATATCTTTTGAGAGGTGGACAGTATGTGCAACTTTCTTTATAGGGTGCAACCTTGCCCCGCCGACGAGTACATACTCCTGTTGACACCGCCTTGTGTCAAAGTGGTACAAGTGTCTCAACAGACAGGGTCAATACTCCTAACATACAGGTACTGGTTTCTGTAATTATGCTTCCGGCTTGTTTCTTTTTGAACACCCCTTATAGTTAAATTTGCGTCTCCACGGCCCTATTAAAATTCCGTCGTCCGAGGTGAATAGTTTGCCCTCAGAGCCGTTTGAAGGGGACCAGCAATGGCGTACTCACAGGGAGAGAGGTCCGGACTGTGTAGTGTGTGGCCGAGAACCTCCCATTTGAATTTCTGCAGGCGTGCCGCGACTGTGTTGGCCGTGGGCTTTTCATTGTCGTAGAGCAGAATGACTCCACTGGTGAGATTGCCTCGTCGTTTTGATTTGATCGCTGGGCGAAGGGCACTCAAGGTTTGTGAGTAAAGCTGGGCATTCACTGTCGTCCCGTGCTGCAGAAAGTGAATCAGGTGGGGGCCATCTTGGTCAAAAAAGAACGACAGCATAACCTTTCCGATTCACCTCGGACGACGACGTCCAGCTGTACGTGCAGAACTGGTTAACATCGCAGCCCCGGGAATTTTATGAGACAGCCGTTCACCGCCTTGTGTCACAGTGGTACAAGTGTCTCAACAGACAGGGTCAATACTCCTAACATACAGGTACTGGTTTCTGTAATTATGCTTCCGGCTCGTTTCTTTTTGAACACCCCTTATAGTTAAATTTCCGTCTCCTCGGCCCAATTCAAATTCATATGGCTTGCAATCGAAGTAGGCGTAGATTAACTGAAAATCAGTGTAACGTGAGCCAACGGCCTTGCCGCAGTGGTGACACCGGTTCCCGTCAGATCACTGAAGTTACGCGCTGTCGGGCTGGTCTAGCGCTTGGATGGTTGACAATCCGGTACGCCGAGCTCTGTTGGCATGCGAGGTGCACTTAGCCCTTGTGAGGCAAACTGAGGAGCTACTTAATTGAGAAGTAACGGCTGCGGTTCCTTAAACTGACATACGGCCGGGAGAGCGGTGTGCTGACCACATGCCCCTCCATATCCGCATCCAGTAACGCCTGTGCGGTACTAATAGGCCTTCCAAGGCCTGTTCGGACAGAGAGAGAGAGAGAGAGAGAGAGTATAACGTTAAATGCGTTGGATTTTAATGTCTTTTCTCTCTCTCTCTCTCTCTGTAGGCTCCGTTAATGCAGTACGGTCTTATGAAGCCACTGTTCGTCCCAAAGGAAATATACATTTGTACATGGGAATTACACATTGCATTCCGTAACGTAGAACTTCTTCAACACCGCTTAATGATCAGCCAAACAGTGGTTTTTCTCCTCCTTTTTAGGTCTCCTGTTTCCTGAACATACATCAGCGTATACAAAAGACTGTAAGGTGGTTCGAGCTAGCTCAACTTGAGTTTTAGCCCATTATGTGTATCTCGACGAAAGTAAAATACTTATTATAAATGTTATGGCACTTAATGGAATACTGGGCTAATACTGAAATCGAGGAAGTACGAAGAAGACCTGTGCGAATGGTAAAATATTTGACAGATAGGCAAGATTTTGTAACTGAAATATCTCAACCTGAATAAATTCAAAGAAAGTGGGCTAAGATCTCGCGAATACCTTCTTCGAAATTGTCAAATACGAGTTTTCAACCTGAAATATATGAATATTTTTAGGGCCCCCAAACGCCTAGTTCCAGTAAGACCATGCATACGGGCTAATAACAAATCACACAGCAGCACATTAGCAAGCATTCTTCTCGTGTTACACGTGTCAATGGAACATGGAGAAATGTTTACATGTAGTACAATATAACTGTCTCTGCTACCCAATTTACAATGTGATCACCCGAGCACAGGTGTACTTAGCGACATAGGCTGCAACATAACTCTCTCGTTACAAGCAACTGACACATCTGTAGCAGTGCGAGTTCGGTCCACGCAGCTGATTATCTTACTTTATTATTCGGGAATCTGTAATATATTCAACTTTTTGCAAATCGCGAGAGTGATTTCCCGATGGATTTCATTTACACATATACACGATTGTCCTTTAATGGTGCTTGTTGCAAGTGTGTTTCGAGTGTCGGGTTTGTTATAAGGAAGAAAGTTGAGTTTTAACATCCTGCGGTGACATTAGAAACGTAGCACAAGTTTGGTAGAACAATGATTTGGAAGTAAATCAGCTGTGTCATTTCAAAGGATCCATACCGGCATTCGCCTTGATCGTTAAAAAGAAACCACTGAAACCTATATTAGAAGGGCTAGACAGGGTTTTGAACCCGGCTCCTATCGGAAGTGCCACACACAGTGAGGCCTACGGGAAGAGACAGTTTTACATGGGAGATTTTTCGTAAGTGATTATGTAAATCAAATAGATCTTAACCAAACTGTCCGTTTCCCGTCGGCATATCGTGATGGCATTATAAAAGAGACAGCACGGATACGTCGATACGTGGTGCAATACATAAACATCCTAATGGCTTAACGATTGGCTGTTAACACATCTATAAACGATATGGCGGCCAAATTTCTCGATAAAAGCGAACAGATAGAAATGAGAAGTTTAAATATTCTTAATAGTTTTTAAAGAAATTAGTTTCCTCTGCAGTCTGTTTTTATATCCATCTTTGTTTTTTATACTACAATGGTTCAGTTTCGGATGTGTAGTCATTTTCAAGCAAAATGTTTAACCCGTTATACATTTTCTTTTTTCTTTTTTTGGGGGGAGGGGGGGTGTCGAGGGGGGGAGAGGGAGTTGGACGGGCTTGAGAGCTATATCCATGGCAGCCGGTTCTACACAAACAGTAACACACTGTCAAGTCATTTACGAGTGTACATTAACACTGATATACATGTAGTGACACTTAGCGACAAACAAGTAACTTGAAAAAGGCTTCACAACCGAAACGTCGCAGCAAAAAAATAAAAGTGAATGCCGGAAATGAATTTCTACCAAGAAGTTTGTCATGGCTGTGGACCAGTTGCAACTAAAATGTTCTTAATAGCAAACGATATTTCCAAACCATACACCCACCTTCGTCTTGGCAGTCTTCCGTTCCATGTATAATGGGCTAATGAACAATGTGTCGGTTAATTTAAAAAAAAAGGGCAGTGATATTACCGCCTCAAAAACATTAATTTCTCACAATATAAAAAAATACCAAACCACAATAACAAAAGTTCTGAATGATTCAATGAAAAGTTTCTATTCGTCATTTCAATACTAAGATCCACTACGAAAGCTAGAGTGCTTATGTCACAAAAGAAAAGCTGTTAACTATTGGCATAAAACCAACATATCGAAGGCGATCATAATAGGCAGCTTACAGGCGGGTCTGCTCAACAGCTGCCCTAAAAAGCTTGGAATATGGTAAACTTTATTAAGATGCTTTATAAAAATATCTTGTCATTGGGAACGTTAATATCGAAAACAGTTACCTGGTGAGCGTCATCTATATAGGCATGTAAGAGCATCTAGTGAGGTTTCCATATCGGAAAGCTGAAAATGATAAATTTTGAGCACCAATATGTGAAGCAATTTCATCCATTTGCATCGCGTGAAATTTTATAACATGAAAAGCCTGGTGTTTGTTAACTATCCCTTCTCTTAAATATCTGCAATGTTTGTTGTAGGACATAAAATATATTTAGAGTTAGCTAAGCAACTATTAAAAATTACTTTCAATGATATATATGTTGCGTGCGCCTTCTGAGAGATGAAAAAAATATATCTTTTAGATGCAGAGTAGCGTCTAGTTTACACATCTACAGCCGCTCTTGATGAACTGCTGTCAGTCGCCTCATGCTACAAAGAAAGCCTTACTTCACGTAGTTTCGTTACTTCGAAAATTAGATTTTCCTCGGATGGGAAACATGTAAATTGCACAAAAATTGACGTCGCCACATGAAGACGTGCTTAAGCTCGTAACATTGCGATAGGTCGTGGCTTTTTATCTTGGTGCAAGGCAAAAATATAACATTTTGTGTACATACAAGTACAGTGCTCACTTAACGGCGAAAAAAAATGTGTTTTGTCCAAAACTGTCGTCAAAAACCATTCGTAATGAGATGCATAGATGCTGCCTATTTTTTAAAAGACAAATAAAAATCTTATTGATTTGCCTCTAGTCGAAGGCAAGTTTAAATTTGGCTTATAATCGATCTCTCTTTTGTTTTCGTCGGAGCACATTGCGTACGCTGATACAAACACGTGACTGAAAGATAAGTTACGTATTAATGTTGCCATGAATATTGGACAATTGTTGACACGTCTGTAACAGCAGTAATTCGACATTCACTTGTGCCACATTGTCCATAATCTTACGGAAAATACTAAAGACAGCCATTAAAGGCACCTGATCATACACATTCCAAATAGAAAAATATTTTAAAAACACATGACTCAAGAGCGCAGAATTGGAAAACATTGTTAACAGAAACTGATATATCACTATCAACCACTGTCATTTCATTTTTTGTGCGAGGAGAAGACAAATTCCTAGAAACAGACTTTCACATACAAGGTAATGCCATGCGATTATATATATTCCACTCGGTGACAGTACCGTAATTAGACTTCGAGGGTAATACTTCACTAAAACAACGCTTTAAAACTAAAAACAAGGGAAAAGAAGGCATACGATGACACATCTGGCAATGGGCTGACGTCGCAGCTTGTACGGTCTTAATTCGTGTTTGCGAGATCCGAATACAGGCGTTTGAAATAATTGTCGGCGAGCGGAAAATCTTCGAACACTTGCGACTGGAGTATCGAGGAAAACAGGCGTCATATGGAGAGCTGCTGCTTGCTAAGCTCGAGATAAGGGGTAATCAATAAAAGCTGCACCATGCTCCACCCTCACAACTCTGCCGCCCTGCTGTTTATGCGGACATCGCGGCACTCCATAATATATTCAGACACCCTTCGAAGGTACTGTTAGGATATTTAACAACAAAATAGCCGACGATATTTGTCTGCAAGTGTGTATCTACGAGTTATTACGGAGGCGAGAAAAATTTTAGCCGCTTCACAACACGACACCTTTAAAACTATGCGTCACATGCACATACCATGCAGAGATTAATTATGTCATTCAATCAATAAGGAAGTGCTCATGGGCGAGAAACTCACCCGCAACTGTGAGATTCTGATCCGTGTCGGATGACAAGCCGCTACCGCTGCTTCGACTTCTTTTAACAGTGGTGATGTTGTTGAACACACTATTCTGCGTGCCATCGTCCGTAGAACGCGAAGTATTTCTCTTGAAATGGTCTAAAAAGTTGTCTATTTGCGTTTCCATTTTCGTGTAATGAGACGTCTTCCCGGCGTAAACGCGGAAGCCTACAAATATTAAATATTGTATATCATGATTTTCCTCACGTTCCGCATTCCTAAATCGTGCTTTTATCAGTCGGACCTGTCACACTCATATTTGCGCGCCGAGGCCTTTCAGCAGTGTTTGAAATTTCTATTCGCTTCGGCCATACTTTTCACGACGCTAGTATGCGCAGTTTACCAACATTGAAATACAAAACATATCTTTGCGGCACGACGACACGACACTCGAACGCGCACTGGGGAATCATGGGACACCGAAACGAGTAATCGATAGTCACGGTGTTAATCGACTGTGGTTAAAAAGCCGCAATACCATGTAGAGACTAGTGATGCGAAAAGTTGAACAAAAAGTTTCATTGGGTTGATTAACCTTGTCGAGCGAGGTGACTCAGGCAAAATAATTTGTACTAGAATATGAGAGGTTCATATTTAGATTTCCCTTGATTTCTCTAAATCGTTTAAGGGAAGTGTCATGGCCATTTCTTTGAAAACGACGTAGCCGATTTCATTCCCCAAAAGGGTTTATGATTATTTATGTCTATAAATTACACGTCACGTTTAAGCCTAATCTGTCTCCTTTAACTAATCCTTGTCATCATGATATCAACGCTGCAGACGAATGGCAGCTTTCAGAGATTTAACCGCTTTTTTCGGGGTATATCAGGCATTGTGCCAGTATATACAGGCCGAAGAATAACCAACAGCAAAAAGCGGCACCGATGACAGTATATAATAACAAAACGGAAAGCATTAGCTCACTTAAAGAAGGAAATTTAGGGGCAAAATCGTGTAGTCGCAAATTTTTTCACAGTGCTAAGAGGTAGTGTCAAGAACAGCACACTAAAAATCCTGCCCGGTGAGATATGAGCGTTGGGATGGGGGTAGATTTGCATGTCACTTTTCATATTTTTCTCGAATAACTCGAGAACCGTGGATCGTAGCGAAAAAGTTGAACAGTAGAAAATTAAACTACATTAAATTTCTTACGAAAAGGTCCCATTCACTTTTTTCTAGAACTAATACACTGCCAGAAAAAAAATCGCAACTCCAAAAAATAACTAACGTAGAGTAATGAAATTCTGAAATACATTTGTGCAGGCAACATATTTAAGCGATTAACATTCAAAGACAACAGGTTAATATAAGCATGAGGTAAGCCACTTCAAATTTGAAATGTTGATGCATTAATAACTGGTGTAACTGCTAGAATGTTGAATGCAAATACGAAAAACGTAACACATTGTATCGCACAGGTGCGGGATGTCAGGTTGTGAGATGGATTACCATGACTACTGCACTTGGTCGGTTAATACAGGGACGGTTAATGCTGTTAGTGAATGACGGAGTTGTCCAATGATGTCGCACATGTGCTCGATTGGAAACAGATATGGTGATTGGACAGGCCAAGGAAACATGTCGACATTCTGTAGAGCATGTTAGGTTACAACAACGGTATGTGGGTGAGCATTATCCTGTTGAAAAAGAGCCCCTGGAATGTTGCTCATGAATAGCACCACAACATATCACCAGACCGACTTACAAATTTGCAGTCAGGGAGTGTGGGACAACTGCGTTGGTGATCCTGCTGTCATACGTAATTGCACGATAGGCCATAATTCCAGGTGTAGGTCCAGAGTTCTAGCATGCAGACAGGTTGGCTACAGGCCTTTGACTGGAATTCTTCTAATCAATATACAGCCATAACTAACACTGAGACAAACCAGATTTCATCAGAAAACGCAACAGACGTCCAACATGCCCTCCAATGAGCTCTTGCTTCTCACCACTGAAGTCGCAAATAGCAGTAGTCTAGTGTCAGTGGAATGCACGATACAGGGCATCAGGAGTAGGGCAAAGTTTGAGCCACTCTACACTGCATTGTTCTCAAATTTATTCACGATGGCGGATCCAAGATTGCGGCCTTAGATGTCACAATGTCGGAGTGACACCATGGAGAGAAGTTCAAATTTGAGGGAAATAGGTCAATTGGGCTACCTCCACTAACCTAACCCCTTCTCCTTCCTCCTCCTCTCTCCCCTCCCCCATCTGGAAATTAGTGGGAAAAGGACTCAGTCTGAGCTGGGCTGCCAGATAGGATGGACATTAGCATGCATTGTTTATTTAAACAGTTTGAATTGTCATAGGCAGTAGCTCCATTGGCGTGTTATTCATGATGTCAAGGTCCAACTGATCTAGTTCACAACACCAACACCAGAGGACGCTGTTGGCCTTCCCCCCTCCCCCTCTCCTTGCTCAAAGTAATCCAAGATGGCGGCCACTTGCTTCCTGCCGTCTTGGAAATACCTGAAGCCTTCTACATTCCATGACCAGTGCACAGATACGCTTTGTCGTTGAAGAAGAACTGCTTTGGGGTTTATTATATCAGGCGTTTAAGCAATGTGCAGAATTTTCTCTCATAACTTGAAGGTGTCGCAGGAACTAAATTTACCATTGCACAAAGAGAGAGTGAACGAGTGAGAGAGAGAGAGAGCTTTGCAGATAATGCAAGTATATTTAAACAATTTGCGATGTAATTACACATTTTGTTCCGAGGAATACTACTACTACCACACTTGAAAACAGACTCTATTAAAAAATCGCAAAATCGCGATACACTTGTGAAACCACTCCTGAGACACTTCGCTCGCTTTTGTGGCAAATACACCTGTACCCTTATCTTTGAGCACGAGCTGCTTCAGGCGGCACTAAATCCAATTGAATATGACTGTAAACGCACTTTCAGAAAGATCGTTGCACAGAAGTTTGTCTCAATTATGCGGTGTATACCGCCCCACTTGAACATCGACTCTAAGAAGATTGCTGCATACTTGTGAAACCTGCCTGAAACACTTCACTCGCTTTTGTAGGAAACAGATCCCGAAACCGATGTCAGTTGAACAGTGAGTGGTCTTAGTTTATATTGCTGCCGCTGGAGTCGGGGACGTCACTTTCTTAACTTCTCGAAGCACACACTGGTTTCTAAGCACAGCTGGAAACTCAGAATAATTACACAAACAGGATTTGAACATTGTCTACATAGCAGAAAGATCGCTGAGATTTTCGGTGATTTTTCGATGATCCATAGCTGCCGGTCTGGAGATGCTGCAAAGCTACAATGTCAGATGAGGGCCAGCATCCAATCCATTCAAACCACAGGAGGATCTGTCTCTGAACACTCGAACAAAGAAGACATCACATGACTCCACAGAACTTTCCGTAGTTACCTTGCCCCTCACTTGATCGAACCAGTCTTAAAGGCTCCTATGCCCCACACAAAGGAAGTCTTGTGACTCTCTGACGTCATGGAACTGTTTGTGAAAGAAGCATTCTGATTGGTTCTTACTGAATTTACCCATCAAATCGCTGCTGCTGCTGGTGAGGGTGCACTGTCCGCCATCTTCTGCAGACAGAAAAATTACAAGACTTTCAGTGGCAAAACTGTTTTGTACAGATCGAAAGAGAAAGTCATATTGTACTGACACTTAAATTCTGAAAAAGTGATCTACAGATCATAAAATATGTTAACTATGGCCATAAGACACTTCCTCAATTGTGCTGCTCTGCTATTGTCGAGAAAAGCTTACATTTTTCGGTGTGAAACCGGCCAAATTGCTGCTGCTGCCAGTGTGAGAGCACTGTCCGCTATTTACTGCAGATGGACCAATTACGAGACTTTCGACAGCAAAACTATTTACTGCAGACTGGAAAAAAACATACAACAATCATATTGCACTGACAGTTAAACTCTGCAAAAGTGGTCTACAGATCAAGAAAAATGGAAACTATCGCCAAAGACACTCCTCAATTACACTGCTCTGCTACTGTCGTGGTAAGCTTGAATTTTTCAGCGTGAAACCGACCTCTAACCTTACTTATTTCCAGAGCCGCCATCGTCGGGAGGGGGTATTTCCGATACTTCACTTATTGTCAAATGCCATCAGATTGAGTCTGTAATCGTAATAAATACAAGTGGGTGGTTTACTAGGAAGTTGCCGTCTGGGGTGCAGGAGTATGCATTGCGGCCGTATCCTGTGGCCGGAACGATTGAAATTTCTAACATACAATGGGAGGCCTCCAAACAAGAGAGAGTGGGTGGGGTACAGGAATGTAGCTGATCTGACCATGCCGCCCTCTAGGCGGCTGAATAGCGAACTAATACTCAGTATGTGTTGGGCAGAATGTGATTGCATGTGTTCTCCATGGAAATTTCAGAAGATTCAATATTGACGTGTTTTTGCATTGGACGATTATTCCCTCCCATGTCAATTGTCTGGCTGACTGCTTCTAAATATTTCCTGTCTTTATTTGGTTGAGAGAACATCGATTGTGGTATGTGTTGTGTGCATCTTGATGGTAAAAGACAGGCAGAAGAGTAGTTTGCTGGTTCTCTAGATATGAGAAAGACCTTAGCTGATTTTGTAAAGTAGAAGGATGATTTGGAATCTGTTACATGACTGACATAGGTATTCCTTAAAAAAATTACGAGTAGAACTACCAGTTTCCTCTATTTTTTCGAGTTTTCACGTAAAGATCTTTACAGATGAGGTTTCTAATTACTCTGTAGTTTCCAGCATGTTCCACCTCGCTAATGTTTCAGGTATCTAGAGATATAATTTCCACTCTTTATCTTCGGAACTATACTGTGCAAGCGATCGGTAACATACCGCTATGTGCTTCATTTCGAGAACTATCGCGTGATGGTGTTATATCTTAGCAAACCTCGTGAAAATACATATGTTCTTGTAATCCCTGTGTCTGGAGATGGCTGTACAGAGCACGGCAGCAAGCAAGCAGGTTGGGGCCAGAAATAGTAACGTCTTTGTGCCGAGGAGAACCATCCCAGCCTATGTACACCAATTTGGAGAGTGACCAGACTGCGCTGAGGGCGCTCTAATCCCGCGTCGGGGCAGCGTATGCAGGGGCTGTCGACTCGTGATCACAATGGATGACCATCTGACCTCGCAGGAAATATCTAGTGCTGCAAAGAATATATACGGTGCAAGCACTTATGTTTTTTGGGATCTGTCTGTCTTTGCAGCATATTTACGAGAGTATGGTATTCGACAGCTATATGCCGGATGCAAAAGTGATGATTTTGTATGGTGCATGTTATGAATTATGTTTACTACATCAATACGATATGAGCTGATACATCCCAGTTAAGGTCGGTTTCACGCTGCTCGACAATAGCAGAATACTGTAATTGAGGAAGTGTGTTTGGCGATAGTTTCCATATTTCAATATCTGTAGACCACTTTTGCAGGGTTTAACTGTCAGTGCAATCTGACTGTCTCCATCTACATACATACTCTGCAAATCACATTTAAGTGCCTGGCAGGGGGTTCATCGAACCACCTTCACAATTCTCTGTTATCCCAATCTCATATAGCGTGCGGAAAGAACGAACACCTATATCTTTCCATATGATCTCTGATTTCTCTTATTTTATCGTGGTGATCGTTCCTCCCTATGTAGGTCGGTGTCAACAAAATATTTTACCATTCGGAGGAGAAAGTTGGTGATTCGAATTTCGTGAGAAGATTCCGCCGCAAAGAAAAACGCCTTTGTTTTAACGATGTCCATCGCAAATCCTGAATCATTTCAGTGACACTCTCTTCCACATTTCGCGATAATGTAAAACGTGCTACCCTTCTTTGAACTTTTTTGATGTACTCCGTCAGTCCTATCTGGTAAGGATCCCACACTGCACAGAAGTACCGTATGTTTATTTTCCGGTCTGCGCAAAATAGTTTTGCTGTTGAAAGTCCCATAATTGATCTACCTGCAGGAAATGGCGGAAAGTGCTCTCACACTGGAGCAGTAGCAGTTTGGCCGGTTTCACACTAAAAAACGTAAGCTTTTCTCTACAGTAGCAGAGCAGCGCAATTGAGGAAGTGTCTTATGGCCGCAGTTCCGTATTTTATGATCTGTAGACCACTTTTTCAGGATTTAACTGTCAGTACAATGTGACTACTTCATGTTTCTTTTGCGATCTGTACAAAACAGTTTTGCTGCTGAAAGTCTTGTTTGATGGGTAAATTCAATAAGAACCAATCAGAATGCTCCTTTCACAAACAGTTCCATGACGTCGGAGAGTCACAAGACATTCTTTGTGTAGGGCATAGGAAGCTTTACACTTTCACAAACAGTTCCATGACGTCAGAGAGTCACGAGACATTCTTTGTGTGGGGCATAGGAGCCTTTACAGACTGGTTCGATCAAGTGAGGGGCAAGGTATCTACGGAAAGTTGTGTGACATCTGAGAGTCATGTGATGTCTTCTTTGTTCGAGTGTTCAGAGACAGGTTCAAGCAGACCATCCTCCTGTGGTTCGGACGGACGGGATACTGGCCCTCAACTGCCATTGTAGCTTAACAGCATCTCCAGACCTGCAGCTCTAGATTATCGAAAAATCACCGAAAATTCCAGCGATTTATCTCCTATGTAGACAATGTTCGAATTCTGTTTGTGTAATTGTTCTCACCTTCCCGTCTGTGCTTAGATACCAAAGTGTGCTTCGAGAAGTTAAGAAAATGATGTCCCGGGCTCCAGCGACAGCAAATATAAACTGAGCCCACTCACCGTTCCAGAAAAGTGACGAACACCACAATAGCTGTAGGACTCAAATATTTCTCTCTCTGGCAGTGCTGCTAAAAGCAGATAAAATTGTTTAGAGTTTTGGAGTGTAAAATCAGCTGACATCGGTTTCGGAATCTGTTTCTTACAAAAGCGTGTGAAGAGCTCAAAAATGGTTCCAAGCACTATGGGACTTAACATCTGAGGTAATCAGTCTGCTAGACGTAGAACTACTTAAACCTAACTAACCTAAGGACATCACACACATCCATGCCCGAGGCAGGATTCGAACCTGCGACCGTAGCAGCAGCACGGTTCCGGACTGAAGCGCCTAGAAGCGCTCGGCTACAGCGGCCGACGAGTGAGGAGTATCAGCAGGTTTCAAAGAGTCAAGTGTTCAAATGTGGCGATAGACACCGCAAAATTTAGTCGAAATTTTCGAAAGTGCATTTAGAGTCATATTCAATTGGATTTAGTACCTCCACAAACAGCTCGTGCTCAAAGACAAGAATACAAGGTTATTTATCCCATACGCGCGCAAAGTGTCTTAGGAGCGGTTTCACAATTGTGTTACGATCTTGCGATTTCTTTTAGAATCTGTTTTCAAGTGTGGCAATAGTGGTATTCCACGGAAAAACGTGTAATTACATCGCAAATTGTTTAAATATTCTTACATTATCTGCAAATCTCTCTCTCTCTCTCTCTTTGTGCAGTGGCACATAGAGTTATGATAGAATCATCACGGCCACCTATAACCACTGCATCTGTAGCCGCACGGGGTAGCGGCGCGGTCTAGGCTCCTTGCACGGTCCGCGCGGCTCCCTCCGTCGGAGGTTCGAGTCCTCCCTCGGGCATGGATGTGTCTGTGATGTCAGCGTATGTTAGTTTAAGTTAGGTTAAGTAGTGCGTATGCTTAGGGACAGATGACGTCAGCAGTTTGGTCCCATAAGACCTTACCACAAATTTCCACTTCATCTCTGACCCGTATATCTTCCTCTATCATATCTCCATCTGCATCACTGTCATCCTCGTTTCCTAAAATTGATTCATTGTCACTATCACTCTTCTGTGCATCTGCCAAAGCCTGCTCGAGACTAGCTCCTTGCAAAACGTATATTACCATCCATGACGAATAAACTATCACACTACATCTTCCTTCCACAAAACTCAGTTCCAAGTCTGAACAATGCACGTGAATGTATTTTCTATTCATTGTTTACAACACTGTATAAATGAATGTCGGTTTATAAGATGCACTGTTGCCAAGATTTATTTCCGTAACAAAACATATATAACACTGAAAATCACATATTGTATACCTGGGGTATTTTCTGACCCTACTGCAAAAATTTCAAATTGTTGTACTACAAACTGTGATATAATCATAAATATTTTACCCAGTTATTATAAAAAGTAGGCGAATAGCATATCTGGAGGATGAGTAGTCTACACCCACATTAAAAGTGTTTATTTGTAGTTAAAAGAGTCGTGAAGTCTAAAAGACCCCAGACATCATGCGAGGGTTAAATGAGGTGGGTTAAAAACAAATATCAAATATGTGTACCACGTCTAATAGGCTGACGTCGTAGTGGAGCGGCACAGCAGGACCAAAGCAGCGCAGAAAGCCGAACAGTGCAGAGCCGGCGAAACAAACCATTGCTGCAGAATGCGCGTGATTATAGATTCGGCGTTAAATCCTGAGCTTTCTGCGGTCGCGGATCGTGAGGTCACACCAGCCAGTACCTACGGCTGCCACTAGATGGAACATGTAGCACGTCGCTCTTTTTCAGGCTTTTGACAATGACTGACATAGTGCATGCATGAACATTTATCTGACAAGGGCATCTTGTGGACTGGCTCTGTACGATTTCCTTGACGTACATTTGTAGGATAACTGACACCAGTTCACCAAAACTACGCGACACAATTACAAAAAATGTAAACTCGATAACAGTTGTCTTTAAAAATGATATTATTTCCGAGCACTGTTACGTGCAAAACAATGCCCAAACGGCATACTGATGCTCTTAGCTCAGTGACTAGCGTAGAGTCGTCTTATTATAATATTCTTGGGTTCAAATCTCCCTTCACATTTCTCATACTTCTATTTAAATTCTATATTTTTTTTGTCACGTGGGAATTATAATAAAGAAATGCTGAATCATTATTTTCTAATGAAAATAACATAATTATTTTCAGTCACATGAAACAAATTAAAATTCGACACAGACGTGTGAAATGACTTATATACATCAATAATAATCCAGAATCAATTTTCACTCTGCACCGGGTGTGCGCTGAAATGAAACTTCGTCGCACATTAAAACCAAATTGCTCTGCCACAACGTTTCATCAACGATACTGGTGCATTTCAAATGGTTCAAATGGCTCTGAGCACTATGGGACTTAACATCTGAGGTCATCAGTCCCCTAGAACTCAGAACTACTTAAACCTAACTAACCTAAGGAGATCACACACATCCATGCCCGAGGCAGGATTCGAACCTGCGACCGTAGCGGTCGCCCGGTTCCAAACTGAAGCGCCTAGAACCGCTCGGCCACAATGGCCGGTTGGTGCATTTCGTATGCTCGTTTCTCCATGCAACAGCATGTAGAGAAGATGTAGAATAATTTTGCAGTTGGCCAGCAGATCTTCCTGCAGATACAGTCCAACCTTTTGAATACGGAACCAGAGTCTGCTAGATCACTTACGTGAGGGATGCCTGTCATGATATTTGTTTGCGTTTTTCTTTCCTCAGTGTCTATCAACATTTTAGGTGACTATATTAGTTAGTGCAAACGTCATTTATTCCAGCAAACGTATTGATTTTTTGATGCGCTACTGCTGTTAAGAATTTCGTGCATACGACAACCAGACGTAATAATAGGCTGTATCTCTTAGTCACTGCAGGTGACGAAAAGTTTCAATCTCAGTTTTATCACCATTCAGACTGCCAAGCTTTGCTTCGGTTTCGTTGGCGCTGATAAATTGTGAACACGTATTCTTTTTTTCTCGCATTTGTAGTTGGTTGCTGTGGCACTGTTTACTGCAAATAAGCGTCTGTTTGATGAAATTTGTCTGAGCAAATCGCCTCGGCAGTACTTTAAAGTTTGTAGCGCCATGACATAGCATAAATGCAGATTTACTGTCTAAATTAAGACAATATTTATTGCGTGGTTCTGATGTAATGTGTGTTCCAAGTTTAACTTCTTGCACTTGAAGTGGAAAACAAATCTGAAACTGTGTTCTTGTTAGTTCAGTGATTTGTCTCTTGAACAAGCTTCAAACCAGAAATATGTAGGCCTATAAGGGCCGGTTGTAGAATCTCGGGTTAAATCCAGGGCTAGCTAACCGAGGAAAAGCCTAACCACAGGTTAACATATGGAGTGCGCCTTGTACGTCGTCATTTTGTTCCTCTGTTAATTATTTTTGGAATAGCGTTCATCATCAGTTGAGTTGTCAACAACTGAAGACTACTCTGGACATTTTCGCGTACGTAATTTCCTGTTTACTTAGTTGCCGTCTGCAAAAATAGTATGTCAAACATAAGTGATAAGCGTTCCAGATCGCAAAACTTTTCGCTTGAGGATACTTTGAGGCTCGTAGACACTGTAAATGAGTTCAGGAGTATAATAGGAAACACGAAAACTGCTGCAGTCTCATTCAATGAAAATATTAGTGCAAAACATTTCACTAAATTCGTAGCGCACTTATATACAGAGTGATTATAATTGAAGTTCAACTTTCAAAACGCTGTAGAAATAACACCACTGGTCAGAAAGAAGTCAAATTGCAACGAAATATTGCCTGAGAAGTGGGAAACGTATGTTACAAGAGAAAAATAGTACGAAAATTGATCAATAGCTGGCGCTGTATGTGTCAGAATACGTAAATGAATACACTTGTCATGCGCACGACCCACTGAAGTTGGTATAACACGCCGGGCACACGGCTTTTCCTCCTTTCGCGTCTGCGACGTTCGCCACGACTGTCTCAATGCAGGATCGCGCTCTGCTTGTAAAGCTGTGTTACAAGAATGATTACTGTGCACCCGTCGCTCTGCAGAAGTTGCGGACACTGAAGGGTGTGAGAAAAGGCATTCGTCCGATGACTGCCGTGGGTCTGAAGAAGGTGCCTCGGAAATTCGAAAAAAGACGGGTTGGTGTGCAACCTGGTAGAGAAAGGATACGAATTGATTCGACGACAGTGGAAGTAGTGGCCACAGCAATGCAGGAGCAGAAGAGTGGTGTTGTGCAAACGTGCAGTGCACAGAGAATTGCCCGAATATTGGACATAACCGTGAGCACTGTGTGTAAAGTCCTACGAAACGTCTTACTTTGCTAACCGTTCCACATCATCCATGCGCACGAGTTACTTCCTGTTGACCTGCCAGCAAGAGGGACCTTCGCTTTAGAATTTATTGCTCGCATGGAAGTGGGCAATGATTGGCCGTGGAAGATTTTGTGGACAGGCAAAGCCCACTTCCATCTGACAGAATTTGTCAATACACAGAATTGTCGAATAAGGGCAACGGAAAATTCACACGCAAATCAACCAATACCACCTCATCCTGAAAAGTTCACTGTGTGGTATGGGTTTACAGCATAATTTATCATAGCGCCATATACACTCCTGGAAATTGAAATAAGAGCACCGTGAATTCATTGTCCCAGGAAGGGGAAACTTTATTGACACATTCCTGGGATCAGATACATCACATGATCACACTGACAGAACCACAGGCACATAGACACAGGCAACAGAGCATGCACAATGTCGGCACTAGTACAGTGTATATCCACCTTTCGCAGCAATGCAGGCTGCTATTCTCCCATGGAGACGATCGTAGAGATGCTGGATGTAGTCCTGTGGAACGGCTTGCCATGCCATTTCCACCTGGCGCCTCAGTTGGACCAGCGTTCTTGCTGGACGTGCAGACCGCGTGAGACGACGCTTCATCCAGTCCCAAACATGCTCAATGGGGGACAGATCCGGAGATCTTGCTGGCCAGGGTAGTTGACTTACTCCTTCTAGAGCACGTTGGGTGGCACGGGATACATGCGGACGTGCATTGTCCTGTTGGAACAGCAAGTTCCCTTGCCGGTCTAGGAATGGTAGAACGATGGGTTCGATGACGGTTTGGATGTACCCTGCACTATTCAGTGTCCCCTCGACGATCACCAGTGGTGTACGGCCAGTGTAGGAGATCGCTCCCCACACCATGATGCCGGGTGTTGGCCCTGTGTGCCTCGGTCGTATGCAGTCCTGATTGTGGCGCTCACCTGCACGGCGCCAAACACGCATACGACCATCATTGGCACCAAGGCAGAAGCGACTCTCATCGCTGAAGACGACACGTCTCCATTCGTCCCTCCATTCACGCCTGTCGCGACACCACTGGAGGCGGGCTGCACGATGTTGGGGCGTGAGCGGAAGACGGCCTAACGGTGTGCGGGACCGTAGCCCAGCTTCATGGAGACGGTTGCGAATGGTCCTCGCCGATACCCCAGGAGCAACAGTGTCCCTAATTTGCTGGGAAGTGGCGGTGCGGTCCCCTACGGCACTGCGTAGGATCCTACGGTCTTGGCGTGCATCCGTGCGTCGCTGCGGTCCGGTCCCAGGTCGACGGGCACGTGCACCTTCCGCCGACCACTGGCGACAACATCGATGTACTGTGGAGACCTCACGCAGCACGTGTTGAGCAATTCGGCGGTACGTCCACCCGGCCTCCCGCATGCCCACTATACGCCCTCGCTCAAAGTCCGTCAACTGCACATACGGTTCACGTCCACGCTGTCGCGGCATGCTACCAGTGTTAAAGACTGCGATGGAGCTCCGTATGCCACGGCAAACTGGCTGACACTGACGGCGGCGGTGCACAAATGCTGCGCAGCTAGCGCCATTCGACGGCCAACACCGCGGTTCCTGGTGTGTCCGCTGTGCCGTGCGTGTGATCATTGCTTGTACAGCCCTCTCGCAGTGTCCGGAGCAAGTATGGTGGGTCTGACACACCGGTGTCAATGTGTTCTTTTTTCCATTTCCAGGAGTGTATTTTCGAAGAGACAGGTGCTTCCTGTCCTGTTACCTGTACCGTCACTGGTAAGCGGTATGAGCGTCTTTTGCGCAACCGCGTCATTCCAGCTCTCCAGCAGTCTGGATGTGCGGATGGGATCATTAGTAAGCAAGATGGCGCTCCTTCGCACATTGCAAATACAGTTAAGCAGCTGCTGAAGCACCATTTCGTAAATGCTAGAATTATCAGCCGCCATCTCCCTACAGCCTGGCTGTCCCGATTACCTGATCTTAATCCGTGTGACTTCTGGCTGTGGGGCTATCTGAAAGATGTGTTCAGTGTTCCAATTGCAAGCTTAGCTGCATTGAAGGCATGCATTTCGCAACACATTCTGAACGTGACCCCGGAAACACATTGATCAGTTGTGGAACATGCTGTTTCTCGATTTCAACTTGTTGCAGAAAACGATGGACAGCATATTGAACATGTTTTGTGCCAGTCACAGGAAAATTAATAATCCAATTAGATTTTTATTGATGCTTTTTATCTGGTTTTTGGCCTCACGACAAGTAAAAACCAATGTGAGTGATGCTTTTTATGCGGTTTTTGGCCTCAGGAAAATTAAAAACAGATTTTTCCCATCTGATGTGATAAGACCATGCTGTAATGGATGGGCTTACGTAACTAACAGTATCACACCTGTACACCGATGCACACTGAGTACTACAGTTTGTTTAGCGTCAAATGTACACCTTAGCCATTGTTGTACGATTCATTTGTCATTTGTAGTCGACCACTATTAAATTATGATGCTTACAGCGCCATCTATTGCTACATTTTGTAACTTTTTTTTTTTTTTTTTTTTTTGCCATACGATTTCCCCTTCTGCAATAATATTCCGCTGCAGTTTGAAGTCATTCAGACCAGTGGTGTTATTTCTACAGCGGTTTGAAAGTTTAACTTTAATTATAATCACCCTATATATAACAATCTATCTTGAAATTAAATTGTTGGGTATTTGTTATTTCAGTTTCCACTCACAAACAGCTTCACATTAATCGACAGAGCAGCTTCTGCAAATGTACGATTATATTATTATTATTACAATTATTATTATTTTAAAGAAACACGTAAATATTATGCACAGAAAAGATGGTAGAGGTTACAGATTGGTGGCGCCCCATATGTGGAACGTAAGTTCCAAATTGTGTACAACGAAATACACAATTAGTTAAAGTTGTCAACAGAAGGACGCCACAGTCATTTCGATTCAGATGCAACACTTCCACACAATAGTACTCCATCAAATGTAGCTGTGTGGTAGATGGTGGGATGTTAGTGAGGTGTCGGCAGAAGTGCCAACACTGTTTTGTTTGAGGAGACCGAAATGCACGCTATAAGCTCACGCAGGCTGGCGTGAGGTCTGAAACAGGATACGTAATGAATGCTATAAAGAAAAGTACGTAGCTTCTGGAATACTTAACTTTAATCCACATTTATAGAACATCGCTCTTGATGATACATTAATAGAATCTCAATATCTATACTGGTAATGGCGCCTTGCTAGGTTGTAGCAAATGTAGCTGAGGGCTATGCTAACTATCGTCTCGGCAAATGAGAACGTAATTCTCAGTGAACCATGGCTAGCAACGTCGGCTGTACAACTGGGGCGAGTGCTAGTACGTCTCTCTAGACCTGCCGTGTGGTGGCGCTCGGTCTGCAATTACTGACAGTGGCGACACGCGGGTCCGTCGTATACTAGCGGACCGCGGCCGATTTAAAAGCTACCACCTAGCAAGTGTGGTGTCTGGCGGTGACACCACAGTTAGTAGGCACATAAATAGAGGCAACTGTGACATGCAATCCGCTTTGTGAAATAATAAATTCTGTTTTTGTCATAAGGTGATCAATAATTATATTGAGTATATATGAAGAACAAGACACCAACATTTACGATAGACAACCATTTTTTATGGTCCTGGGGTATAAATGTATCCATGGCACATATCAAACTGGAGGGTGTTGTCATATCTCGCGCTAAGTGTTTGAGGAATGATAACTAGTTCATACATAATTTTCGCTCCATCTAATCTAGGAGGGAAAGGAAAAGAAACTGAAGGGATGACACCTTCAGTGTGTTCTTCCTTCCTTTCTTGTCATCTCAGAACTCTCAGTTTTGTTTGCAGAATAAAATTAACTGTTCTCAAGTGTGGAAAAAGTTAGTAGAGTCGCAGATGGTGCTGCTTCAAAAGTAGCTTGACAAGAACCAGAGAGGGGAGCAAGAACAGTTTTGGGTAAAAAAAGACCATACAGCTCAAAATTAGGATTATAAAATAAAAATTAAAACAAATGATTTCAGAAAATAGATATATTAATTCAAACACATTTGCTTATTTTCTTTTCTTTTAATTACTTCAAAGATCTGAAATAATTAAAAAAACTCTCTCATGCATGTTGTCCAGTGTCATACACATCCTTTTAATAATGTGCTGGCTGTCCACTTGCCAAGTACCAATGAAGTCTCCAATGAACAGAACAAAGGCAAAGTACTTGATTGTCTGTTTAACTGGTTCATTGGTGGAACAGAGTCATTTCTGAAAGAAGGAAAAGAATGACTTGAGACAATTCATGAGAAATTTAAAAACATAATTTGCCAGCCACTCGTTCCTTTGTTATGATTATGTAGATTCAATAACTAAAGATTCCCCTTAGCTCAATGAGAAGTACCTACGTTCTTGTAATACAGAGATAATTACTTTATGATAAATATAGATATGTTTATGTGGAAAATATTAATAACTGAGAAAAACAACAGCTATCTGCTATCACTTTCTTTAGAAAAATCGACAATCGACTTTCCTATTAAATTTACTATGTTAAACTTAACTTGAGTAAACACAAATAATTTACTTGGTTATGGGAAAATATTATTTGGCTGCGTCAACTAGGGGCATTAGTGTACTATCAAACTTTTTGTTACACTAAACAATCATAATAAGAACCAGATAGTTTGTGCAATCGAGGCGGATTTTTCATAATTAAATCATAATAAGCCATCAATTTCAGAAGAAAATAAAAGATACTTCAACTAAGTAAAGTTTGACATAAAGGAGAACACCGAAAATAACGTGATATTCAAAGAATGTTAAAAACATAGCATTCCAGAAAAAAAGAAAGCTAACTTTCCTCTTAATCTTACTGTGTTAAACTTAGCCTGAGTAAGAACAAATAGTTCATTGGCTTCAGGGAATAATGGTAAGTGGAAGACAATGTTCTTGGTATGGAGCATTAAAGGGACTGTGATATTTTCACTAAAAGGTGGAAAGTTGTTTTGACACTGCTGTCATGTTTACAAGAAGGGGTATTCCCAATAGAAAACAGAGTGGAATCATATTTTCTGCTTTTTATGAAATTAGCATGCTACTTTATTTACTTATTATTTTATTTATTTTCATGGTCCGTAGATCCTTGATGTGAATGTATCACTAGGGTGTAGAATATGTCATATCATTACAGTAATAACCATGTCTAAATGGTCATGAGGCTAACAAACTAAATCACATATAACAGATACATGAGGTTCAAGTGTTTAAGCAGCAACACATATTTTAGTAGTAATAATTTTACACAAGCAAATTATAGGCCTTACATTCTAATACATATAAAAAGCGTTCTGTCATGTATCAATATGCCAGTGCTACATAGTCAGTTCTAATAGGAATGCTTAAAATTAAATGCATTGTACTAATTGTTATACGATGTCAAAAAATTACTGTAAAAATGGAAAGAACTATTCAAAACATAAATCTTCAAATGTTTTTTGAATTTAGTCATGTCCACAATGACCGACTTAACATGAAATGGTGCTCTATTGTATACTTTTATGCTTGAATAATGTACACCTTTCTGTACCATGCTGAGATTTTTTGTATCTTTGTGAAGATCATCTTTACTTCTTGTATCATGATGATTATATTCACTGTTGTATGATTATTGTTCACAAAGCACATTAGTGAAAAAATGTACTGAGATGGCATGGTGAGGATCTCAAGCTGTTTGAATAAGTTTTTGCAAGAGCACCTGGGGTGCATTTTAGCCATAATTCTGATGACTCTTTTCTGAGCAATAAAGACTTTGTTTGTTCATAACTGGTTACCCCAAAATATGATGCCGTATGTTGTAAGTGAATGGAAATATCATATGTATGTACCTTTAATTGTTTCCAAATCACAAACAGATGAAATTGAGCAAATGGCAAATGCTGCTGAATTCAGTCTCTTACATAGGTCGTTGGTGTGAACTCACCAGTTTAGATTGTTGTTTATGGGTAATCCCAGGAATATGGAAGACTTAACTCTGAATATTTCTTTGTCACTACATTTAATTTCAGTATTTTCTCGTTTTTATTTGCTGTTTGAAACTCAATGAAGTGAGTCTTGTTAACATTGAGTCACAGACTATTCGAAGTGAACCAATCTAGAGCTTCTTTGAATACAGTGGTCACAGTGTTCTCTAGGCTGCAATTGGGTGTTTTGTCAATTATAATGGTTGTGTCATTAGCAAAGAGAGTAAAGTGTGCTTTTTGTGTCATACAGCATGCCAGATCATTGATAAAGATGAGGAAAAGTAAGGGGCCAGGCTCTGTGGCACTCCACATTTTACTGTCCTCCAGTCAGAGCAGGCAGGTGCCATTGCAGAATTGTTCCAAAACACCTCTTGTTGAAGAAAAAACATTCGTCTGAAACGGTTCAATGTTTTATAGTTATAAACATTTTCAATCTACCACCATCGCTTTTCTTTCCATTTGCCCCAACATTGATTATAATTAGTTTCCCGTAAAAATATGCAACTGCTCGTTGCAACTGATGGAAAATGTTGATAACTGAACCAGAATTTTCTGCGTGTTTTAGACGAATGTTTCTCCGACAGCATCACTGATTGTATTTGGACAGCTTTGTAGATTATGTAAATTATTCAGTATCTCTACAAAGTTATCTTCAGAAGGCACTCTCATGTGATGTGTTTGGAGACAATGCCACAACACTTGGTTAATTGACTTCACAATTATTACAGTGGTTGTGAATCCTTTTGGGAATGTCAGAGCCATGTCTCTGAAAGTTCTTACGGTTTCTAGGGACCAGTAACAACTCTCGTTTCACAAGCTGTCGATGACCCTTAAAAGTTACATTATTCCATCAAAAAAAAGTCTACAGTTACTTATATTTCGTGTTAGATGAGGAAGTTACGCACAATAACCACATGACAACATTCCCTCCTGTTTGCGTGTAGCATAACGTCGTTTCGGTATCTCAAACTGTTTATGCGATACTAGGATGTTATGAATATTCCATTCTCGATTTATCGTCTAGGCGCCGGAGCGCAAGGAAGTGCTCTGTACGGCGTGGTGAGAGACAGACGGAAATACTTGCAAGGCAAAGTTTAGAATGTTACTGAGAAATACTTGTTAAGAAAAAAATTCGATACGATGCGCCCCTTTCGATTTAATTGTTAGGTTGCTCCATAAGTTCGTAGTGTTTTTGTTTTGCATGTTGGTGTTCCGGTTGCTAATGGTTTATTTATCGATAGCCATTTTTCATTTGTTGTTCAGTGTTGCTATTTGAGTTTACTTTTATCATTCTGTCTTTTGGTGTTAGTGTGTGGAGCTGTGGGTTCTAGAAAATGGAGAGCCAAGTAGAGAAATCGGAACGTTTCCGACATTGCCTTCTGTTTGACTTCAGTGCAGGGGCGGCAGCAGCGGAGGCAGCTAGAAAGCAGTTGCGCTGTGTATGTGGATAATGCCATTGGGCAGAGCACAGCAAAAAATGGTTTCCTAGTTTTAAGGAGGGTAGTTTTGACATTAGTGACTCCACGTTCGGGAAGAACTTCAGTGTTTGATGAAGATCGTTTAAACGCATTAATCCACAATGATCCACCTCAGTGTACTCGAGAACTAGCAAATGTTATGAACTATGATCATTTCACAACCGTGCAACATTTGCGTGCAGTGGGGAGGGTTCAAACACCGAGTTGGTAGGTACCACACGCTCTAAGCAAAAATCACAAAAATTGGCAGGTGGATATACGTGCATCTCTGCTCGCTCTTCCTCAACTGGCTCGGAAACAACACCGAGCATTCCTATCCTGTGTCGTTACTGGTGGCGAGAAATGATGTCTTCACAAGGAAAAGAAAGAAATACACTGCTGGCCGTTAAAATTGCTACTCCACGAAGATGACGTGCTACAGACGCGAAATTTAACCGACAGGAAGAAGATGCTGTGGTATGCAAATGATTAGCTTTTATGAGCATTCACACAAGGTTGGCGCCGGTGGCGACACCTACAACGTGCTGACATGAGGAAAGTTTTCAACCGATTTCTCATACACAAACAGCAGTTGACCGGCGTTGCCTGGTGAAACGTTGTTGTGATGCCTCGTGTAATGAGGAGAAATGCGTGCCATCACGTTTCCGACTTTGATAAAGGTCGGATTGTAGCCTATCGCGATTGCGGTTTATCGTATCGCGACATTGCTGCTCGCGTTGGTCGAGATCCAATGACTGTTAGTAGAATATGGAATCGGTGGGTTCAGGAAGGTAATAAGGAACGCCATGCTGGATCCCAACGGCCTCGAATCACTAGCAGTTGAGATGACAGGCATCTTATCCGCATGGCTGTAACGGATCGTGCAGCCACGTCTCCATCCCTGAGTCAACAGATGGGGACGTTTACAAGACAACAACCATCTGCACGAACAGTTCGACGACGTTTGCAACAGCATGGGCTATCAGCTCGGAGACCATGGCTGCGGTTACCCTTGACGTTGCATCACGGACAGGAGCGCCTACGATAGTGTACTCAACTACAAAGCTGGGTGCACGAATGGCAAAACGTCATTTTTTCGGATGAATCCAGGTTCTGTTTACAGCATCATGATGGTCGCATTCGTGTTTGGCGACATCGCGGTGAACGCACATTGAAAGCGTGTATTAGTCATCGCCATACTGGCGTATCACCCCCTGCGTGATGGTATGGAGTGCCATTGGTTACACATCTCGGTCACCTCTTGTTCGCATTGACGGCAGTTTGAACAGTGGACGTTACATTTCAGATATGTTACGACCCGTGGCTGTACTCTTCATTCGATCCCTGCGAAACTCTACATTTCAGCAGGATAATGCACGACCGCATGTTGCAGGTCCTGTACGGACTTTCCTGGATACAGAAAATGTTCGACTGCTGCCCTGGCCAGCACATTCTCCAGATCTCTCACCATTTGAAAACGTCTGGTCAATGTGCCCGAGCAACTGGTTCGTCACCATACGCCATTCACTACTATTGATGAACTGTGGTATCGTGTTGAAGCTGCATGGGCAGTTGTACCTGTACACGCCATCCAAGCTCTGTTTGACTCAATGCCCAGGCGTATCAAGGCCGTTATTACGGCCAGAGGTGGTTGTTCTGGGTACTGATTTCTCAGGATCTATGCACCCAAATTGCGTGAAATGTAATCACATGTCAGTTCTAGTATAAAATATTTGTCCAATGAATACCCATTTATCATCTGCATTTCTCTTTGGTGTAGCAATTTTAATGGCCAGTAGTGTAGTTGAGCTCAAAGAAAGCAGCACCTCTCCATACAAAGACCTGAGCGCATCCACAAAAGATAATGTTATGCATCTGGTGGAACAGCGATGGTGTGATGTATTACAAATTTTTCCCACAAGGTGTAACTATCCCTGCTGATGCTTATTGTCAACAACCGAGATGTCTTGCAGTCGCAGTCGAAGAACAACGACCAGGAAGAGTGCATAAAGTGCTGCTACTCCACGATAAAGCACAGCTGCATTCTGCTAGACTCACAAAAAGCCCTTGATAGGAGTTGGGTTGGGCAGCCATTTCGTATGCACCCAATTTACCTGGTCTTGCGCCCTCAGATTTTCCTCTTTTCCCTTCTCTATCGAACAATCTTCAAGGAGAATCTTTTCCGGATAAAAATGCGCTCCGAACATGGATCGACGAGTTATTCGTTTCAAAAACCACATGATTTCTCGAGTCGTGAAATCGAATTATCATTCCAGCGTTGGTAGACTGTTGTAAATAGTAAAAGGGAATATATTATTGATGACTTAAGTCTATATTCAAAATGGTTCAAATGGCTCTGAGCACTATGGGACTCAACTGCTGTGGTCATAAGTCCCCTAGAACTTAGAACTACTTAAACCTAACAAACCCAAGGACATCACACACATCCATGCCCGAGGCAGGATTCGAACCTGCGACCGTAGCGGTCGTGCGGTTCCAGACTGAAGCGCCTTTAACCGCTCGGCCACTTCGGCCGGCCTAAGTCTATGTTATGTGTATCTTTTGTGTTTATTAAACTTATGGAAAAATGCTACAAAATGATGTACCAACTGAATAGCATTTAAGGTAGCCAGTCAGGCGCCTGTGCCTGAGGATTGAAGTGGCCCACCACAGACGGCGTCGCCGAACGTGTTCATAATTTGGTTTCCTAAAACCAAGCAGGAGAGCGATATAAAATTTGGACATGGTACGGTCGTAAGGATCGAACCCGAGTCAAAGACTGAGCAATGTTGGGTACTATTATCTATGCTATGAGACTAGCCGATACTGATTGTATTTGGCCGACTACTTTAATTTGCACGTGCACCGGTCTGATTGGCTAACTTCAATGCTAATTAACCCGGAAATGGCGCAACGTACCTAATATTTTTCTTAATAGTTATTCCTCAGAAAAACCTACACTGCAACACCTCTACAAGTTATTCAGACTGCTTACGACCACCCTGAATACAACCCGTTTTCTCGAGTATAGAGTGAGTTACAGATCCCATCCCAAGTTTAAAGAGTAGTTCAGAATGTTAATTATATATTGTATGCAGCAACGTGACTTAAAGTACACCAAATCCAAAATTCATAGTGACCTCCACTTTACGTTGCAAATTAATCGACTTTCCTACAGCAGCTTACTTCATTAACGAATTGATAAGCAGTTCATTAAGAATCCGACGAATAAAGCTATGAGAAGCGCTAGAATCAAATTTTAGCACCGAGTACTTTTGAAACGTCTCCTTTCAACAATTATACACGACTGAGTTTAAGCTGACACACAATATTTTTAGCGCAACGCAATCTGACTTTCAATAATCCCTACAAAACAATGGCCCTGACTAACATTAAGCTTTGCGTTTCACAAATCACTTACCTCACAAAAATCTTCGTTACTCGAACTACTGCAATACAGCGAGCGCCACTACTGCCAGCTAAATAAAAGATTCAAACTACTGAAGGCACTAACTACTGATAGGCATAGTTAGCAAATGAAAGATTTTAATAGAGAACAAAGAATGTATTTACCTTAATAATCATAACATATATAGCAGTTCATGCCATCCAGTCTTACAAATTTGAAATCTCCGCCATTTCTCTCCCCACATCCGCCACTGCTGGCGGCTCACCTCCATCTGCGCAACGCTACGCGCTGTTCACATCCAGCTGCCCAACACTACAATGGCAGGCAACAATGCAAACTAGCCACAGACTGCACACAGCACAGCCAGTGATTTTCATACAGAGCGCTACGTGGTGTTACCAATAAGAAAACCCAAACAGCCTACTTACACTTTCTTTAAAATCGTTTGAGAAAGACTGCAGACCGGCCGGTTTGAGCGTTTAATACGTCTGCGAGCTGCCTCGCCGCTTCCTGGCCCCACTATACGCGGTACGTGGACGCGAAACGGCGCTGCGGATGCTGCCCTACTCACAGCTCTGCCCTGCTGTTTTGCGACGCTTCAATATAATCTAGGGCTAAGTGCAGTAAAGGTGTAAAATGGTGGGAAGGGGGGGGGGGGTAGGTCGCCGGACTGCGTTCACGCACTTCCCTCCTTCATAGGTCAGCAAACTGAAGATGGAGCACTCAGTCTACCCCACTACGTGACAAGAGCCAACTACAGGGTGTCTCACAAAATCATGTTGACCCTCCACAGCGCGCCTTATGAAGCACTGGCGACACAGTACACAGACGTGCCCAGGTGGGAGGGGGGCGGGGGGTTATTTCCAACGAAATGTGGTAACACTACATGCAATACAAATATGCATCACGGGATTCGCCGAGCGGTCTAAGGCGCTACAGTCATGGGCTGTGCGGCTAGTCCCGGCGGAGGTTCGAGTCCTCCCTCGGGCATGGGTATGTGTGTTTGTCCTTAGGATAATTTAGGTTACGTAGTGTGTAAACTTAGGGACTGATGACCTTAGCAGTTAAGTCCCATAAGATTTCACACACATTTGAACATTTTTTGAACAAATATGAATTACTAATAATACTAATGCAGACTGGATGTTGTTGTGTCGTCTTCATCATCGTCATTCATCCCCATTACGGTCGGAAGAAGGCAATGACAAACCACCTCCGCTAGGACCTTGCATAGTACATCGGTGCGGGTCTCCCGCATCGTCCCCTATGCTCTGTCGAGGAATATGGGACTTCATCATCATCATCATCATCACTAATGCATATGAACAAAATCTGCATAAATGTCTGCACTCTGCTCTACACTGCGAGAGGGGAAATGATTCTTAGTCGTTCTGTTCTGCCGGGAAAGACAACTTGCCCTACCACGAGCGCTTCTCACCTTTCAGTTTACAGACAGATTATACGTCCGCGGCATTTCCTGTCCAGTACCCTTATGCGAATATAGAAAACAACGTCACTTAGCACGTGGTGATATAGTGGAGCAATTTTCATTTCATTAAATGGGTATTTTTTGCAGGCATTAAGTGAGCTTTTATGTAAAATACATTGCGTAAACAATGGCGGGGAAGTGTTTCATTTGCACATGTGATGTCAGTGACCTATGTAGTGTTAGTAGGAAAGGCGCTGGACTGGCAAATGTGACATCTTGTTGCCGTTTATCGTTGAAAGTGTATTGCAAAGACGTGTAATTGTGCTAGAGTCACTTGTTGGTTAATTAACGAATCTCCAGAAAATTCGACGATTCTCTCGCCGTTGCTAGTGTTACTGACAGGCTGTATAAATCTTTCCCATTCAGGAATTGCTGGTACTTGTAGATTAGATGCACTGATTGAGTGTATCTTCCAAGATAGATCTAGAACAGTAATGTGCTGTAATGTACTGCTTTACTTATGTTGAAATATCTTAAGTTCTATACCACCTAGGTGACATACTTCTGTTGTAGAGGGATGCAATTTTAACATCTAGGTCTCTTCAGATATTGAAAGAGCTGAGAATGAGGTGATGCACTGGATACTGCTCATGCTGTGAAAAGGATTCCGAGCAGTGATGGTGGAGCCAATGAAATCTGCATTGTTGAATGCATATTGACAGTATGTTACAAATGGGACAGTGTCTGTATTGTGGTAGACAGCTGATATATCTAGCTGTTAAGGTTTTTCGTGTAATAGCTCATTTGTTGTCGTTGTTGTGGTCTTCAGTTATGAGACTGGTTTGATGCAGCTCTCCATGCTACTCTATCCTGTGCATCCTTCTCCATCTCCCAGTACCTACTGCAACCTACATCCTTCTGAATCTGCTCAGTGTATTCACCTCTTGTTCTCCCTCTACGATTTTTACCCTCCACGTAGCCCTCCAGTACTAAATTGGTGATCCCTTGATGCCTCAGAACATGTCCTACCAACCGATCCCTTCTTCTAGTCAAGCTGTGCCACAAACTTCTCTTCTCCCCAATCCTATTCAATACCTCCTCATTAGTTATGTGATCTACCCATCTAATCATCAGCATTCTTCTATAGGACCACATTTCGAAAGCTTCTATTCTCTTCTTGTCCAAGCTGTTTCACTTTCATACATGGTTACACTCCATACAAATACTTTGAGAAATGACTTCCTGACACTTAAATCTATACTCGATGTTAACAAATTTCACTTCTTCACAAACGCTTTCCTTGCTATTGCCAGTCTACATTTTATATGCTCCCTACTTCGACCAGGATCAGTTATTTTGCTTCCCAAATAACAAAACTCGTTTACTACTTTAAGTGTCTCATTTCCTAATGTAATTCCCTCAGCATCACCCGACTTAATTCGACTACATTCCACTGTCCTCGTTTTGCTTTTGTTGATGTTCATCTTATATCCTCCTTTCAAGACACTGTCCATTCCATTCAACTGCTCTTCCAAGTCCTTTGGTGTCTCTGACAGAATTACAATGTCATCGGCGAACCTCAAAGTTTTTATTTCTCCTCCATGGATTTTAATACCTACTCCGAATTTTTGTTTCCTTTACTGCTTGCTCAATATTTAACAGCTGCAAATAAGTACACACTTAATAAACTGAAAATAACTCCGCTATATATACACAAGCTCTGTGAAGTTTTTTGTCCACTCTTATATACAGGGTGAGTCACTAATTATTGTCACCTAGAATAACTCCGAAAGTATGATAGGAGCTGAAAAGTTTGTGGGACAAATGTTTCATGGGACAACGAGGGCCATAATATGACGTTGGTGTTTTATTGCTAGTGGGGTTGCGTCAGAGATATGAAGGTCAACTTTTTTTTTTTTTTTTTTTTAATGGGATGATATAGTTTGGTACTTATTTTCTGATAGCGGCTATAGAGACGAATCCAATTCTGCTGATGGGCTCAACTTCAGATGCAGAGGGATGACACATTTATTAATTTGATTTTATTTGCTGACGAGGCTACTTTCATGAACCGTAGGAATGAATTAGCATAACATACATTATCGGGCAACTGAAAATCCACGTTGACTGCGGCAAGTTGCACACCAAACACCGTGGTCGATGAATGCATGGTGTGGGATTCTGGAGGACAGAATTATAGGATCCTATTTCATCGAAGGAAATCTTAATGATAGGAAGTACACCACATTCATGCAAGAAACATTAGGTCTGTTATTGGAAGAAATATCTTTACGAATGAAATGAAATGATCGTGTGGCCTTGATGGGCTTGAATCCCTACCTGAGGAAGTTCGGCCATCGAGTTGAAAGTCTTTTCGGTTGGCGCCACCGTGGGCGACTTTCGTGTCGATGATAAGGGCGACTTGCGTGTCGATGATAATGAAATGATGGTGAGGACTACGCAACACCAGTCCCAGAGAGGAGAATTTCTCCGATCCGGACGGGAATCGAAACCGGGCCCGCAGCATTGCAGTCGGACGCGCCAGCCACTCGGCGAAGGTGACGAACAGTTGTTAGGAGTAACTTTTGATAAAATTTACAGAGAATAATTCGCTGTCGACGGGAAGTACGACTCTGAACACGTCCTTTGAATGGCAGTGTGCAAAGGCGGGCCGGCCGAAGTGGCCAAGCGGTTAAAGGCGCTACAGTCTGGAACCGCACGACCGCTACGGTCGCAGGTTCGAATCCTGCCTCGGGCATGGATGTGTGTGATGTCCTTAGGTTAGTTTGGTTTAAGTAGTTCTAAGTTCTAGGGGACTTATGACCACAGCAGTTGAGTCCCATAGTGCTCAGAGCCATTTGAACCATTTTTTTGCAAAGGCGGAATGTTGAGACCTCCTGGCGATTAAACCTGTGAGGCGGACTGAGATCATACTAGCAAGACCTTCTCGACAGGTAGCTTTTGTCACTGTGAATCTTGCTAGTTGCACTGGCGTGGGCTAGGAAACGTTTTGGTTCTACAGTTTCGTTCAGAGCTACGTTGGATGCCTTCAAAAACGCTCCTGCTTGTGTTGAGGCAATAAGTTAAGCGGAACCAGGTGCGCTTCTGAAGATGCCTAACGCAGCTGTGGACAAACGTAGCAAAAAAAGATTATGGGCTGCGACCATACAATGCAAAGATCCCCCAGTAGCTAACGTTAACTCGAAACCTTGCGCCTTGCACACGGTTTTGCTTCGCCAGGCAGTTTCAACCCGCGAACACTCCGATCCCCGGTAAAAGATTCATTCGACATTATTGTTCATTGCTAGTTGCATACGTGGCAAAATATCAAGACACTCAGTTCTACACACGACCTATCATAATAAATGTCAAAAACTGGCACAGGTACAAAATATACGGTGACAGAAGCAAAAATGTTTCAGTAAACACGGCACAGCAAACGAGCCGTTTGCGTGATTTTCGTCAGTGTGCGGTATGACCCATCACTGGCTTCATAATGACGTATTATCCTAGCTAGAAGGGGTATTTTTTTCCTCCAAGATTCGATTCATCGCGAAATGGGAATCACAGTGAAAATCTGAAATGTTTTATTTGCATAAGGGAGTGTGGATTTTGTGTCCTCGGCTAATGACCTGTCTTGCTATTCTCAGGATTATGTAGGTACTGGATCTGTGAGGTACACAAATACGCTAGCATCGAGTTATTAACCGTCACCACTTTCTTTCCATAGAATAGTTATAATAACGTGATCTCAACGCCGTCTGACGTCGTAGCACCGAATAAAACGGATTGATCGGGTCTCCACTGTGACCCGAAGAATACATATATTCCGCGTTGAAACCACGCTATCGGAGAAAGCTACTGATTAAAATCTATTTATTTCCAATCAGTGGAATTCCCTCCCCCCCCCCCCCCCCCCCACGCCACACTCACAAAAGAGATCCGCATCTACCCCAGACCATAAGACAAAAACGCTCCAGGACGCCCAGAAAACTAGGACAGATCAGGGAAAACTGTGACGTGTGGCAGCCCTCTAATTGCCTGACGAAGTGTCGAGTTGTTTACTTGAGTGGGCGATTAATAATTTAATAACAGTAGTTTTACTTATATTTAAATGGATTACGCCGTATGAAAACAAATGTTTACCAAATACTTTGGATGTCATTTTTCTTCTGTCCACTGCGTTGTATTACAGCAACCTTAATTTAATGGTCTTTGTTACAAACACATACCACATTGGAAGATAACCGTCTCGCGCACGTCCGTGGGTTGTCACTACTGACACAGGAACAATAAAACATTCATCCTCTTCTATCCTCTAATCACGCAGTGGCCACGCTAGTTACCCCTGCGAGCCCCTGCTAAATGGCCAACTTTTCTCAGCTCATGGCCGAATACCCCAGTATGAATCAAAATTAAGCATAACTTAAAATATTACTGTCTCTGTAATTATTATTTTTTGTTACTGAGCAGGAAAACTATACTCTTCAGAAGCTCTTAACGTTAGTGGGGGATTTAGGATTCGACTGTTAGTTGGAAGATGCATGCTATATTGTGTTATGTATTATAAAATACAGCTCAGAATCGTGGACGGCACGAAAACTTGATTCGAGCCGTTTAACGACCAGTGAGCTACGCTGTCCAGCTACTGCTTGACATAGTCGCCGCTCCGTTGCACCAACTTTCCAATACCTTCGTCAAAGAAGGTTCCTTCCGCCAGTTCCGTAAGTTGGCCTGCAGGTCCTTGTCTGTGCCAAAATGCTGTCCTCATAGGTAGCGGTTCATGTGTGCGAAGAGATGAATATCAGAGGGGCCAAGTCTGGGCTGTATGGTGGGTGATCAAGCACTTCCCGTCGAAATTGCTGCAGGAGCGTTTTTTTTTTTTCCAGCTGCAGTGTGCAGCCGAGCATTGCAATGAAAAAGGACAATGCCCGATGACAATATTTCTCCCCGCTTGTTCTGAATTTCACTTGGTAGACGATTGTCTCGAATCGCCTGATCCACTAGTTGAAGAAGATCATCGCTTCCCTCCCGACCGCCTGCGTCACCGATGTCCGTATGTCCTGCTTTAAAATACCTGCACTATTGCCGCCCTTTGCTATCAGACATGACAGTTACGTTATGGAGGTTGTATGAAATCAGGCGGAACCTCCCAGCATGAAGAAATCACCACTTCACACTTGGCGTGGGACGCTGTCTTTACAAGCTCAGCGTGTGCTCAGAATTGAAAAGTACGATGTAACTGGAATGACAGGCGTACTAGCGACAATGTACAATACGGGTGGACGTAGCTTCATCGGAGTTTCACTGTCCGCCGCTCGTGGTCTCGTGGTAGCGTTCTCGCTTCCCGAGCACGGGGTCCCGGGTTCGATTCCCGGCGGGGTCAGGGATTTTCACCTGCCTCGAGATGACTGGGTGTTTGTGTTGTCCTCATCATTTCATCATCATCCAGGAAAGTGGCGAAATTGGACTGAGCAAAGGTTGGGAAATTGTACAGGCGCTGATAACCACGCCGTTGAGCGCCCCACAAACCAAACATCATCATCATCATCATCATCGGAGTTTCACTGTGATTTTAATTTCGCGACCGATCGGACTTGAAAAACAGAAAAGAAAAAGAAAAAATAGCCCTGTAATACAAAATATATGAGTGGCGTTCAATAAGTAGTGCACCACATTTTCTTTCTCGTCCGGTTTCGGTTAAAAAAATGTGGAATTTGGAGTGGGAGATGGTGGAATATTCACGTTTCAACCCCCTAGAGTTTCATTAAGTTCCGTCAGGCAGCGGCGCTATACGAATCCTTCAGAATGGCGTCTGTGTCGAAGGTGAGTTTCACAAGCAGAGCTGTCATTGAGTTTCTTCCGACGGAAAATCAGAGCATCGCAGATGTTCACCGGCGCTTGCAGACTGTCTACAAAGACCTGGCAGTGGGCAAAAGCACGGTGAGTCGTTGGGCGAGGCGTCGCGCATCACCGAAACAATGTCGCGCAAAAATGTCCGATCTCCCGCGTGCCGGCCGGCCGCACACAGTTGCGACTGTAATGTTGGAACGTGCGGACCCTCTCATTCCAGCCAGTCGACAGCTCATAATATAACACACCTCGCTGCACGACTGAACGTATCTGCTGGTAGTGCTGACACACTTGTTCACCAGTTAGGCTACTCAGAGGTGTGTTTGCCCTCTGTGGGTCCCTCGCTGCCCAACAGAAGACTATACAGAGCAGCGAAAGACAAATGTGGGGAACTGCTTGAGCGTTACGAGGCCGAACGTGACAATTTTATGTCGAACATCGTCATGGGCGATGAAACAAGGGTTCATTCTGAGAACCGGAAACAGAACCGCAACCAGTGGAGTGCTGCCACACCACCATGCTTCCGAAGGAAAAGTCCAAAGCCGCACTCTCAGCTGTAAAGTCATATCGACGATCTTCTGGGACTCTGAAGGGGTTATTCAGCTTGATGCCTTCCCGCATGGTTCAACGATCAACTCTGTAGTGTACTGTGCTACCTTCAGAAAATTGATGAAACAACTTCTGCGTGTTCGTCGCCACAAAAATGCAAGCGAACTTCTATTTCACTATGTAACGTCCCGTTAGAAAAATTTATAAATGACAGTGCTGGAAAACCTCTTACGTTATTTGATTTTCAAACAGCTGAGCAAAACTGAACGTACTCAGACATTTATCTCTCTACTTATTCTGATCATCACTAAACTAACACACAATACTTTTAGCGCAACGCAGTCTGACTTTCAATAATCCCTACAAAAGATTAGCCCTGACTAACAATAACCTATACCTTTCATGAATCACTTACCTCACAAAAATCTTCGTTACTCGAACTACTGCAATACAGCGAGCGCCAGTACTGCCAGCTAAATAAAAGATTTAACTACTGAAGGCGCTAACTACTGATAGGCATAGTTTAGCAAATGAAAGATTTTGATAGGGAACAAACAATGTATTTACCTTAATAGTGTTCAAAAGTCATCATATATATCCATCTTTACAAACTTACTTTTTCTGGCGGACACATGTCCAGATCGTCCGCTTATAGCAACCTCTGAAAACTCTCTCCACATCCACCACTGCTGGCGGCTCATTTCCAACTGCACAACGCTACACGCTGTTCACATCCACTGCCCAACACTACAATAGCGAATAGTGCAACAATGCCACAGCACAGTCAGTGATTTTCATACAGAGCGCTACGTGGCGTTACCAACATAAAAACCTAAACAGCCTACTTACAACTATAACAATGCAGGGCCTCACAAGTTTGCACACCCGAGAGGAGCCCACAAAACTTCATTGGACTTTTGTTTCTCATCTACCTTACATCCCAGATCTCGCACCTTCCGATTTCTATCTGTTTGGCCCCATGAAGGATGCATTCTGCAGGAAGCAGTACATGGATGATGGGAAGGTTATTTGTGCAGCAAGACATTGACTCTGACGTCGACCGATAGTAGTGTCAGGGGGGCATATAGGCACTCCCAGTTAGGTGACGTAAGGCTGTCGCATTGATCAGAGATCGGAGTAGAGAATAATATGGTGTATTAGAATCCTGAATAACACCAACCCATTTTCAGAAAAAAATGTGTTGCGTTTGTTATTGAACGCCCCTCGTTTGTGAAAAGCAAACTTTTCAATTAAGTCCACATCTAATTGGGATAAGATTGTACCCATGGCCAATGATTGCAGAATGTGGTACATGCATGATGGGGGACTAGCCAATTTGCTCTTGATGTAAGACGACGTCTAACACGACAATGTTCTGCAGAACGAAAAGAACTAGCAAGGCCTATACCACTGCCTCCAAGATCAGCTAACCCCAGTCTTCTGAATTTCTGCCTGGGTTCATCTCAAAATTGAAGTAAGCACCACGTCTATTGATAAAGTAGACGAACTGAAGCACGAAATAGTACAATCTTCTCAAGACTTACGAAATAATTCAGGAGCGTTTGAAAGAATTCATAGGTCACTGCAGACATGAGTGTATTAATAGTATGCAAGGGCAAGTGAAGCACTTCCTGTAATAGGTTTGACTGTAGGGTGCTAAAGTAGTATCGTATTTTTTGTTAAGGTAGCCTATGGGTGAAATCGGACCCCAATAACATGGGGACTTAATGGAAAAGTTTATATTTCAGATATACTATACTAACTGGCACAGTCGCAAATTCCTCACAGTCATCTCGTCCATGCTCCTATGTCGGCTGGCAAGTAGCCCAATGAACAAAGACCAAAAAAGAGCGATTAGGGGAAAAATTTGTGCAGTTCCAAATTTTTGCACAGTGTCAGAAGAGAGTATCCTGAGCATCATATTAAAAATTATGACCGGTGGGGTGGGGTGTGAGCATTGGACAGGGGAAGGGAGGTCGTTTAAAAGTAACTTTTTTTCGTTTTTCTCTAACATCTCGAAAACTGCGGCTGCTAACACTTCTGCGAAAATGCTTCCTAGTAGAAAATTAAACTACATTAAATTTGCTACAAAAAGATCCTATTCATTTTTTTCTCTAGAAGCAATAGTTTCTGCATTGTAGCGAATGTTTCGAGTAGATTTCCCCACCATGTTGTAGTTCTGGGTGGAGATTTTAATTTGCCGGATATAGACTGGGAGACTCAAACGTTTATAACGGGTGGCAGGGACAAGGAATGCAGTGAAATTTTTTTAAAGTGCATTATCTGAAAACTACCTTGAGCAGTTAAACAGAGAACCGACTCGTGGCGATAACATATTAGACTTTCTGGTGAGAAACAGACCTGAACTATTTGAAACAGTTAACGCAGAACAGGGAATCAGCGATCATAAAGCGGTTACTGCATCGATGATGTGGGAAGATTTTTCTGTTTAACAAAAGTGACAAAAAGCAGATTTCAGAGTACTTGACGGCTCAACACAAAAGCTTTGTCTCAAGTACAGATAGTGCTGAGAATCAGTCGACAAACTTCAAAACCATCGTACAATATGCATTAGATGAGTATGTGCAAAGCAAGATCGTAAGAGATGGAAAAGAGCCACCGTGGTACAACAACCGAGTTAGAAAACTGCTGCAGAAGCAAAGGGAACTTCACAGCAAACATAAACATAGCCAAAGCCTTGCAGACAAACAAAAATAACGCGAAGCGAAATGCAGTGTGAGGAGGGCTATGCGAGAGGCGTTCAATGAATTCTAAAGTAAAGCTCTATGTACTGACTTGGCAGAGAATCCTAAGAAATTTTGGTCTTATGTCAAAGCGGTAGGTGGATAAAAAAAAAAAAAAAATGCCCAGTCACTCTGTGACCAAAATAGTACTGAAACAGAGGATGACAGACTAAAGGCCGAAATACTAAATGTCTTTTTCCAAAGCTGTTTCACAGAGAAAGACTGCACTGTAGTTCCTTCTCTTAGATTGTCGCACAGATGACAAAATGGCAGATATCGAAATAGACGACAGAGGGATGGAGAAACAATTAAAATCGCTCAAAAGAGGAAAGGCCGCTGGACCTGATGGGATACAAGTTCGATTATACATAGAGTAAGCGAAGGAACTTGCCCCCATTCTTGCAGCGGTGTACTGTGGGTCTCTAGAAGAGCGTAGCGCTCCAAATGATTGGAAAAGGGCACAGGTAATCCCCGTTTTGAAGAAGGGACGTCGAACAGGTGTGTAGAACTATAGACCTATATCTCTAACGTTGTAGAATTTTGGAACGCGTATTATGTTCGAGTATAATGACTTTTCTGGAGACTAGAAATCTACTCTGTAGGAATCAGCATGGGTTTCGAAAAAGACGATCGTGTGAAACCCAGCTCGCGCTATTCGTCCACGAGACTCAGAGGGCCATAGACACGGGTTCCCAGGTAGATGCCGTGTTTCTTGACTTCCGCAACGCGTTCGATACAGTTCCCCACAGTCGTTTAATGAACAAAGTAAGGGCATATGGACTATCAGACCAATTGTGTGATTGAATTGAAGAGTTCCTAGGTAACAGAACGCAACATATCATTCTCAATGGAGAGAAGTCTTCCAAAGTAAGAGCGATTTCAGGTGTGCCGCAAAGGAGTGTCGTAGGACCGTTGCTATTCACAATATACATAAATGACCTTGTGGATGACATCGGAAGTTCACTGAGGCTTTTTGCGGATGATGCTGTTTTATATCGAGAGGTTGTAACAATGGAAAATTGTACTGAAATGCAGGAGGATCTGCAGCGAATTGACGCATGGTGCAGGGAATGGCAATTGAATCTCAATGTAGACAAGTGTAATGTGCTGCGAATACATAGAAAGAAAGATCCCTTATCATTTAGCTACAATATAACAGGTCAGCAACTGGAAGCAGTTAATTCCATAAATTATCTGGGAGTACGCATTAGGAGTGATTTGAAATGGAATGATCATATAAAGTTGATCGTCGGTAAAGCAGATGCCAGACTGAGATTCATTGGAAGAATCCTAAGGAAATGCAATCCGAAAACAAAGGAAGTAGGTTACAGTACACTTGTTCGCCCACTGCTTGAATACTGCTCACCAGTGTGGGATCCTACCAGATAGGGTTGATAGAAGAGAGAGAGAAGATCCATTTAGTAATCGCGAAAGCGTTACGAAGATGATAGATAAACTCCAGTGGAAGACTCTGCAGGAGAGACGCTAAGTAGCTCGGTACAGGCTGTTGTTGAAGTTTCGAGAACATACCTTCACCGAGGAGTCAAGCAGTATATTGCTCCCTCCTACGTATATCTCGCGAAGAGACCATGAGGATAAAATCAGAGTGATTAGAGCCCACACAGAGGCATACCGACAATCCTTCTTCCCACGAACAATACGAGACTGGAATAGAAGGGAGAACTGATAGAGGTACTCAAGGTACCCTGAGCCACACACCGTCAGACGGCTTGCGGAGTATGGATGTAGATGTAGATGTAGATGGAAAAATCACAGAAGTTACTTAAGAATCATAAAATGTGTGTACCACATCCTAGTGGAGTAGAGCTATGCTAAGGGATAAATTGTGTGCCGGGGGGTGTAACGGGACGAAGGGGAGAGGGAGGTGGAGTGTGTGGGGAACAACTGCGAGGGAATAGAACTAGGTCGCCGGCTTTTGTTTATAAACTTCACTTCTTCATAGGTCTAGCAACTAAAGGTCGAGCAGGTGATTCACAAAACTATACCGACCCCTCACAGCATGCCTTATGAATCAATGGTGATACAGTGCACAGACATGCCAAAGGAGTGTTTGTATTGCACAAAATGTATTAGCACTTCATGGAATGCAGATATGAGTAGTAATAAGACTAATGCAAATATTGCATATAGACACAGCCTACGTAAATCTGTGCACGCTGTTCAGCACTGGAAGAGGAGAAATTGACTTAGTAGGCGTCCTGTACGGCAGCATTCTTTAGCAAAGGACAAGGACAGCCCCCCGCCCCCGCCATGAGCGCTGCTCGCTTTTCAGACTATACGTCCTCATTCGTCAGGGTTTTTTGTCCAGTTCTCTATACAGGCTGAGTCACTAACTATTGCCACCTAGAATAACTCCGAAAGTATGATAGGAGCTGAAAAGTTTGTGGGACAAAAGTTCCATGGCACAACGGGGGCCATAATATGACGAGGGGTTTTTGTTGCTAGGTGGGGTCGTTTCAGAGATGTGAAGGTCAACTTTGTTTTTTTTTTTTAAGTAGTTTGCTACAGTCTGGTACTTATTTTCTGATAGCGGCTATCGAGACGAATCCAATGATTTGTAACAGTAAGCTCTTTGAAGATCAACGAAGGTCCGAAAGGTGGCATGAACGTCTATTTACAAAAGGTGTTCGAAGTGATGACCATTGGTAACAGTGCAGTGCTGCAATCTTCTTATCATGGATTGAGTGGTATTCCTTATCACTTTGGCACTTATCGAAGCACATGCTCTGACAGTTCTCTTTCGTATAAAAATGGTTCAAATGGCTCTGAGCACTATGCGACTTAACTTCTGAGGTCATCAGTCGCCTAGAACTTAGAACTAATTAAACCTAACTAACCTAAGGACATCACACACATCCATGCCCGAGGCAGGATTCGAACCTGCGACCGTAGCGGTCGCTCGGCCCCAGACTGTAGCGCCTAGAACCGCACGGCCTCTCCGGCCGGCGCTCTTTCGTATACCTTCAGCTGTAGTTGTAACGTCTTTATAAATAATGTCTTTTAGGAATCCCCACGAGAAAAAATTCAGAGGCGTCAAGTCTAGCGAACGAGCCGGCCACGACACTTCTCCTCCGCGTCCAGACCAACGATTTGGGAATTATCTCTGCAACTCATTTCTAGCCATTAGCGAAAAATGTGCCGGACACCTGTCATGCTGATACTACAGTGTTGTTCCTAACTAGAACATATGAGTGACTGACGCGATATCAGTTATGGCAACATCTCAATTTTTGCTACTCGTATGCAAATAATAAACATAGTATTAGCATGACGCTCTTCTGTGGATCTTCATGCTGCTACGTTTCTTTCATTTTTTAGGACAGTAGATTGTTGGTGCTACGAATATTGTGAAATTTGTTATTTTGGCCGGCCGAGGTGGCCGAGCGGTTCTAGGCGCTACAGTCTGTAAACGCGCGACCGCTACTGTCGCAGGTTCGAATCCTGCCTCGGCCATGGATGTGTGTGATGTCCTTAGATTAGTTAGGTTCAAGTCGTTCTAAGTTCTAGGGGACTGATGACCTTATAAGTTAAGTCCCATAGTGCTCAGAGCCATTTTTTGTTATTTTGGATACTTGATTGTAGCACACACAACATACATTTCATCTCACTTTCAAGGCAACCAAGTTGTGTGGAGTTTATGAAGTTTTAATGTTATCTGTAAAGTTTCCGTTATTCCATGGATTATGAAAAATCTATTTTGCAAAAGTAATTTATACATTTTAGAACAGTGGTCGTTTTCTGGAAGAACTTGAAAGGTGGCTACACTGATCCACAGCGCCAAAAATCGCGCCAGAGAGTATTGTTCCGCCGCCTCCACTGGCAGTGATTATTGAGACGCAGCGACAGGCAGTTCTTACCGAGAAGTTGTGGTGGACACTGCTTGTCGTGAAGTCAGAGTGAGATGTGGTAGTGGAGAGTGTTGTTCCATGTTTTATGCAGTGGTTTGATGGGAGAGATAGCAGATGTTATTCCAATGGAGATATTGTAATGGTCAGAGTGCTTTTCGTCAATATATATGAAGGTAATAAATATTATGTTGTTTATTTATTTGTGTGTCCTGAATAATGTGTCATTACAGGTTCAGTCAACAAAGCATCTGGCTTGTGTTCTTGTATTAGAGTGTAATTTTGGTTTTCTTGCACAATTATGGTATTTGTAATTTTCTTTTATCACATCAGTATAATTTCTATTTAAAAATTCTTGTCTTGTTGAAGAAGAACCGTGCCAGATGTGCGTTGAGTCATACTACCACATACAGAACAGCTACACTTGTGCTTTGTTGGTTTCGTAGGTTTTATAGTTGCTGGGGACTTAATTAATTAATTGTATTAACTGAAATTTTCTTTTCATTCTTTGTTGTTGTTTCATGCAGTCAGATTGCGTAATAATACTAGTCAGGGCCAGCCGTTTACGAAACAGCGTAATCGGACATACAGCGACAGAAAATTAAAAAAGTATTTGCATTGCATTCTTATATCTTTATTATAAATAAGCCCCCATGCACGTGGCGACCGCTGCTTCGGATCGTCCCTTGGAATTCTTCTGATTGTAAAAACAGTAGACAGTAGTATTGTTGTAGTAATTTGTAGTTTAGTAATTGTAGTCTAGATTGTATGTGTAGATTTGGTAATTGTCATTCTTCTAATGGTATTTCATAATTTAATTTTGTTGTCTTGTATACGCGTTTGACGATTTAGTGCAATTATTTCAATGGTTCTTCAATCGTGTTTGAGGGAAACATTTCGAGTGAATGGTATTGTTGGACATAAGGAGTCATTGTGTGTAATTTTCGTACAGTGACGAATTTTTTTTTATATTTTGTAAATGACTACGCGGTGAATGAAACAGGCAAAAATGATGAATAGTCAGAATAACGAAATTGTTGACATGGCGAACTCGCCAACACAGGACAACAGTATGATGAATAATGGTGTTGAAAACAATTTAATAAGTCGGGAAAATAGTCCGGAAACAGTTCAAAATTTTTCACAATCGAAAAATTATCTGATTGTGTGGTTAACGACAGAAGATATGGAGCAGTTGATGGGTGCTATATTAAATTTGGGAGCACGAATGGAAACACAGTTTAGATCTGAATTTAAAAAAAATGGGATCTGAATTAAGAGCAGTGATAAGAGGGTTTGGCTCACAAATAGGAACAAGTAAAACCGAGGTGGAAACAATGGAAACACAGTTAGGCTCACGAACAGGGACATGTTTTAAAAACATGAAAGATGAATCAAAGAAAGAAATTAGAGAAGAAGTACAACCGATTTTGAATGCTCACAATAATAGTTTAATTTCAACAGGAATTAGACAAGAGGAACAGGACAGGGAACAGGAAGAAAAAGATCGCGTGATAGTACAAAAATTTTCAGAATTAAATTTACAACGTGCAAAAGATAAGGAAGAAATATTTGAGAGAATCGAGGAATCCGTACCAAATGACAGAATAAATAACTTAACGCAACAGTGTGAACAGTTAACTACTAAATGTGACAATACCGAAACCCGAATCGCGACACTTACGGATGACGTAAATAAACAGAAAGAAAAAATAGGTGACTCATCGGAAAGAGTTGAGGAGATCTCAGATAAACTGACAAGTCTTAGTTTAAATGGGGACAGAGATTCAGATGACACAGCTCCATTGCCATTTTCAGAAATCGAAGAGTACCAGAGCATAAATAAACATGTTGAAATCCAGGGAAAATTTCATGAACGCGTTAAAAGGGAAGTGGAGGCATTACGAAAGCAAGTCAAACAAATTGAAGGCGAAATCGTAGGAAAAGACGGCAAAAGAAATTTAGAATCACAGATAGCAGAGGGGTTTGAAGAAAATAATTTGTTTCATTTACAGGATGCAACAAGAGAGCGCCAGGCGCGCGAACTTGACAATAATCGACTTTGGGACTGGGACAGACGCGGTAGGTCTTTGTCGCCACGAGGCGAAAACTTTGACTATAAACACTTTTTGACTGTTCGGAAATTTAAGATCTTCCGCAATTCTATGAATGACATACATCCATGTTCATGGCTAGCTCAATTTCTGTACGCACTTCCGCTAAATTTGCCATTAAGTCACAAACTAGAATTTATGTGCAGCTATTAATGTCCTCAGGGGATTCACTACTCTAAGTGAATATGTGCCGTAGCGAGCATAGGGCCCCGAGCTGTAGTGGTGCTATTTCCCTTTTAGTTTTCTGCACCGCTGCCTACTCTTTTACTATTCTTTGCATCTGTCAAAACAACTCTTCGACTATCAATCTATCTAGTGAGTAAGTAAACAATAACCGGATATGACTATTTACCTAAATGTGATTTCGTAAATTACCGTTTGGACTTTACCTTCAGCAGCATTCATTCGTAGTTTAAATGAAATTTTACCTGTTTATCTTCGTGACAATATTACTTCATATGTTGACGACATTCTTATTGCTAAACGTTCTTGGAGTGAGCACAACAAAATTTTGGATTCATTATTACGTATCTTTGCAAGAGTTGGCATTACAGTGAACTTAGAAAAATCCGAATTTGGTCGTTCTCAGGTGAAATTTCTCGGTCACATTATTTCTACAGAAGGTATTCTTCCTGATCCAGAGAAACTAGATGCTCTTCGTAATTATGCTGTTCCTACCACAAAACGTGATGTTCGTAGTTTTCTTGTTGTCTGTAATTTTTCTTAGACGCTTTGTTAGATTGGACAATTTGGTCACACCTCGTTTTTGCGATCTATCTGGAAAGTTCTTTTTAAACGAAAATCGGTCGACAACTCTGTTTGGTTAGTTTGTATTCCTGATGAGTGGGTTAATAAGCTGATTTGGTATACGCATTTCAGTTATGCACACTTTGGTCCCAGAAAATGCTTTCATAAATTACGAGAAAATTGCTACTTCAATAATATGGAAAAACGTATTCGATTTGTTCTTGCCAAATGCAAATTATGTCAAAAGGCTAAGCCGCCGACAGTTTCTCACAGAGCACCGTTGTTTCCTATCATTCCAGCAAAATTAAAGGACATGGCTGCAGTTGATTTGTTCGGTCCAGTGGTTCGATCTACTAATGGTTTTGCGTACATTTTCGTAGCAGTGGAGTTGACATCAAAATATGTGTGTTTTACACCGTTACGCAAAGCAACAGCTCGTTCAGTATCTAATGCTTTCATCAAACATTTTCTTAAAGAAGTGGGTCATGTTGGTAAGGTTATATCAGATAATGGATCACAGTTTCGTTCTAAAATTTGGCTTCGTACTCTACGGCGTCGTAAAATTACACCAATTTTCATTTCACTTTTTCACCCTCAATCTAACGCTTCAGAGAGATGGATGAAGGAAATCAATAAATTGTGTTGTCTTTATTGTCATCAGAATCACAGAACTTGGGATCAGTATCTTCGTATTTTTCAAAACATTCTGAATGAACTTCCTAATGACTCAACTTCTTTACCGCCTATACTGATATTAAAAAACAAAGCACCGACAAATCGCATTTCTGAAATCGTTCCTTTTCCGCCTACACGGAAACTGCGGCATTCTGAAGTTGTCAACCTGGCTCTGCAAAATATTGCATCTGCGGCTGCTAGAAGAGAGAAATCAGCGAAGCGTCCTGGTCGTTTAAAAATTTTGTCAGTTGGTCAAAAAGTGTTAATTAAGTCTCACCGTTTGTCTCACAAAGGAAAAGGCTTGTGTCGCAAATTTTTTCTGCTTTATAACGGTCCATATAGAATTCGCAAAATTATTCATGATAACACTGTTGAAGTAGAAACTCTTAAATCACGACGCTCTAAGGGAATACATCATATATCTAACGTTAAAATTTTTGTGGAATGATATACTTTTGAAAAATTTTTGTAGAATGACATACTTTTGAGAAACTAACAGCTACATGTAAACATGCGGAGAGTACGATACCGCGCTGTGTTTCGGCGGCGGCGTATACTCAAAGCAACAGTCAAGTCTGCGCGCCGCACAGGGCAGTCGTTGACCGCAAACAATCACTTCCTACGTCACGCGCCTACAGCTGATCGAGCGCTCAGTGCGAATGCACTGACAGCCGTAAATAAATACACAGTCTAATTTCTCCGACTAAATTCAGCATAAAGCTATAGTGACTTGATGAATTCTGTTATTAACATTCAGTATTTTTCAGGATACGGTTCTATAAAATATTTAAGAACTTCAGGTAAATTCTGTGCGTGTCCAACGTTAAGACGACTTGCTATCGAGAAAATTTCAGGAAAAATGTCATTTCGAAGAAGAAAGTAATAAACTAAAAAGGTAATTATTAATTGAGTTTATTTTTCAGGTAACATATTTCCACTTAGGTACGTACTTTAGACGTAATTTGCTGCTCGCGATTACGTGATTCATACTTTGTGCTAATTACATGTTCTATGAAATTACTTGTGAAGCGACGTGCTTGCGTACGTTAACTGATTTTGACAATGATTATTAATGTACTGGATTGTTACTTGTGTATATTATGCATCGCTTGACTGCACTGCTTGTTCACTGATGTCATATTTTTTCATTATGTGCCTGCTGTGCTTATTTATTTAAATTATAATTGTCACCTGATTAATTGTGCTGATGTGGTTAGGTATGTAAGTTATACTTTGTGATTTATCTGCTTGCGCCTTCATGTTTACTTATTAAGATACGATGCTAATGACCTGTTTAGTACGTAAGATATATGTTTACTGCTATGCATATGGATTGCACATTTACACATTTCTGCTTGTTGTCATAACTATACTTTAATTTGGTATATAGCAATGCTGATGTACAGTGTACGGACATGGAGTGTGGGTTACGATGTGGTATGGGTTACGGATTGTTCGCTTGGCGAAGCCTCGTTATAGAAGTTGTGCTGCATCCACTTGTTGACATTCTGTTCACTACTGGTATATTTACTCGCTGTTGCTTGCCTTGCTTACGCTCAGTGCCTTATATTTTTAAGATAAGAAAATGAACTGCTATAATTCGACGAACGACATTAGTACAAGAAACTTCATAGAAGTCACATGAGCTGGAGGTTTTATGAAAGCTGTATAAATGTGTGCCAATAGGAAGGAAGCTAACGACATGACATACCAACACAGTTATTACACTGCATTTTTCGTGAGCAATTGAAATAGGAAGTGACACTTGACACAAGAAATACTCCACATGTTTGCTTCTGTTTGCCATAATTCTTGAAGTGGTGTACACACTGTGAAATATTAGGATCATTCACACTCCGTAATCGTACTTAATTACTGAGAGTTATTCGAACTAAGTCTGTTAGAGGTCATGTATGCATTCTTTGTTTATAATTCATAATGAGTAGAAGATTTTGGTCAGATGGATTACACAGAGGTTGTGTGTTGACAGTGTGTCTTCGGATCGTATGGGATGAGGAGGTTTGCATTAGGATTTTATCTGTACTCGATCGAGGAGACTGACTAGAGGAAAGAGTTGTTATGGAAGTGAAATGATACTGGCAATAAGGTTTATATGTATCGACGTATTGAAGAGGTATTATGGAGGTATTGAGATTATATGAAGTTGATTGGAGTTATGGTGTATAAGAGGTAAAATAAGTGAGGTGCATTTTTTTGTTGTTGTTGTTGTTGGTCTATATGGAACAAGGAGGATGAAGATAGCAGACTAGAACACTAAAATGGAAGGAAGATTGTCTACACACACTTTGTTAAATCACTAAGCAGTATGTACTTTTTTTTTGGAGAGAGGAAGTTGCATATCTTGGCACACTGACAGTTGTTCAGCAACCATACATTTTGATCTGGCTTGGCAAACATTGGTCTTGACATGATGACTATGACGTTGACTTAACTATTATTGACTGTTATACATTGCTGTCACTACTACTTGATACACATGATGAACATGAAATTTTGACAGAAGTGGATTCACACAGTTAACACTATTCAATTACACAGTAGTACTTAATGTGGATGAAAGATGAGTGAGTGTGTTTTGTGTGTTTTCCTTTCCTAATCCTACCCACCTATCTCCTAAATATTATTTTATTTGTTTGTAGTGGCTTGCACTGACACCCATAAATATTATAGGTTTACTGATGTTTGTGTATTTGTAATAGTAATATGACAATTATCTGATATCATTTGTGTGTTTGTTATGATTTGTATGTTTAGTGTAAGAGCATTGTAAAAGCATTTGTATGTGCATTCAAACTATTGTTCATGCTTGAACTGTCTGATCAGTGATAGTGAATATTATGGACTATTACCTGCACTTGTTCAACATAATGGGTGCCACCTGGAAATGTTTAATTACTGCTGATGAACTGTCTAATTAGTGATAGTGAATATTATGGACTGTTACTTGCACTTTTTCTACGTGATTGGTGCCACTAGGACATGTTTCATTTCTGCTGATAAACTCTGATCAACAGTGTGATTAGTGATAGTGAATATTATGGACTGATGTCTGCACCTGCTCAACATTGCTGGGTGCCACTGATGGAACTGCTTCTACTGAAATGGTGTCACTTGTTGCTGTAGCACCTGTTCAACATTGCTGGGTGCCACTGATGGACTGCTTCTACTGAAATGAAGTCACTTCTTGGTGTCTGCACATGCTCAACATTGCTGGGTGCCACTGATGAACTGCTTCTACTGAGATGATGTCACTTGTTGCTGCAGCACCTATTCAACAGTGCTGGGTGCTACTGCTGGAACTGTCAACCACTTGTTGTGTAAATATTTTATGTGAATATTTGTATAAACTGATTTTTTGTGTATTACTGTTTGTGAAAAGTTATGAGACTCTTACCTGTACATATTCGTCATTGCTGACGCTATTGATTGAACTGTTTAACCACATAATACTTGTGTAAACTATTATGTAAAGTCACATGTATGAAAGAATTTGTATTGCTTAGTGTATTTTGTATATTAGGCTATTGAAAGGTCAGTGCAAAGCCAAAATTTTATCTAGTTATATGATATTTGCGTATTAATATTATCTTTTATTTTTGTCTGTATTTTTTTGACGAATTTGGTGGTATTTTCACCACCAATGCTGGCAAAAATACCATCAAATTCTAGCCCGTGGAGGAAGGGCATATGAAAGGTGGCTACACTGAGCCACAGCGCCAAAAATCGCGCCAGAGAGTATTGTTCCGCCGCCTCCACTGGCAGTGATTATTGAGACGCAGCGACAGGCAGTTCTTACCGAGAAGTTGTGGTGGACACTGCTTGTCGTGAAGTCAGAGTGAGATGTGGTAGTGGAGAGTGTTGTTCCATGTTTTATGCAGTGGTTTGATGGGAGAGATAGCAGATGTTATTCCAATGGAGATATTGTAATGGTCAGAGTGCTTTTCGTCAATATATATGAAGGTAATAAATATTATGTTGTTTATTTATTTGTGTGTCCTGAATAATGTGTCATTACAGGTTCAGTCAACAAAGCATCTGGCTTGTGTTCTTGTATTAGAGTGTAATTTTGGTTTTCTTGCACAATTATGGTATTTGTAATTTTCTTTTATCACATCAGTATAATTTCTATTTAAAAATTCTTGTCTTGTTGAAGAAGAACCGTGCCAGATGTGCGTTGAGTCATACTACCACATACAGAACAGCTACACTTGTGCTTTGTTGGTTTCGTAGGTTTTATAGTTGCTGGGGACTTAATTAATTAACTGTGTTAACGAAAATTTTCTTACATTCCTTGTTGTCATTCTAAGCAGTCAGATTGCGTACTAATACTAGTCAGGGCCAGCCGTTTACGAGAGACTGCGTAATCGGACATAAAGCTACAAAAAAAAATATATTTGCATTCTAATTTAATTAAGCCCCCATGCAAACTCCACCCATTCTTCGTAATTTTACAATTTCATTAATTTTTCTGAACCACTTCAGATGAATGCAATTAATCCTTGAACGCAGCGACGACAAATTTCCTGCTGCTTAAAGCTTACGACACTTTTAACATCCAAAAATTTAATTTATTTCGTCTCAGAAACATGAAATATTGTTTTTTGCGTATGCTTTTAAAGTAACGCAGCTACTGTGTTACCAGCATACAGTACAACACACACATCAAAAAAGTTTTGCATCACCCTGGTTCCCAGAACTCCTGAAGATGGACGTTGACTGTGGATATTGTATCACAGACACAGTCACTCTGATTGTTCAGAGACGTCACTAAAATCGCCCAAAGATGTAAATAACCATGCATGAGCAGCGACTATTACACGGAGGTGGTCCGACAGCCGATTAGTTCCAGTCATACAGTCATTCCACCAGGAAGGAGGTACACGGCTCGTGTTGTCTGCAGTTCAACCATGCCTAGACGGTCAATACCGCGGTTCGATCGCGTCCGCATTGTTACTTTGTGCAAGCAAGGGCTCTCGACAAGATAAGTGTCCAGGCGTCTCGGAGTGAACCAAAACGATGTTGTTTAGACATGGAGGAGATACAGAGAGACAGGAACTGTTTATGACATGCCCCGCTCAGACCGCTCAAGGGCTACTACTGCAGTGGATGGCCGCTAATACGGATTATGGCTCTTAGGAACCCTGATAGCAAAGCCGCCATGTTGAATAATGCTTTTCGTGCAGCCACAGGACGTCGTGTTACGACTCAAACTCTGCGCCATAAGCTGCATGATGCGCAACTACACTCCCGACGTCCATGGCAAGGTCCATCTTTGCAACCACGACACCGTGCAGCACGGTACAGATGGGCCCAGCAACATGCCGAATGGACCGCTCAGGATTGGCATCACGTTCTTTTCACCGATGAGTGTCGCATATGCCTTCAACCAGACAATCGTCTGAGACGTGTTTGGAGGCAACCCGGTCATGCTGAATGCCTTAAACACACTGGCCAGCGAGTGCAACAAGGTGGAGGTTCATTGATGTTTTGGGGTGGCATTATGTGGGTCCGACGTACACCATTGATGGTTATGGAAGGCGCCATAACGGCCGTACGATACGTGAATGCCATCCCCCGACCGGTAGTGCAACCAAATCGGCAGCATATTGGCAAGGCATTCGTCTTCATGAACGACAGTTCGTGTCCTCATAGTTCACATCTTGTGAATGACTTCCTTCAGGATAACGGCATCGCTCGACTAGAGTGGCCAGCTTGTTCTCCACACAAGAACCCTATCGAACATGCCTGGGATAGATTGAAAAGGGCTATTTATGGACGACGTGACCCACTAACCACTATGAGGGATCTGCGCCGAATCGCCGTTGAGGAGTGGGACAACCTGGACCAACAGTGCCTTGATGAACTTGTGGATAGTATGCCACGACGAATACTTGCAATGCAAGTGGACGTGCTACTGGGTATTAGGGGTACTGGTGTGCACAGCAGTCTGGATCACCACCTCTTGAAGGTTTCGCTCTATGGTGGTCCAACATGCAATGTGTGGTTTCCATGAGCAATAAAAAGGGCAGAAATGATTTTTATGTTGATCTTTATTCCAATTTTCTGTGCAGGTTCCGGAACTCTCGGAACTGAGGTGATGCAAAACTTTTTTTGATGTGTTTGTAAAGTAGACACCACTTGAATTATAGCTCGTTGTGGAACCTACAAATGATAATATTTTTTTCCCTCACTTGTGAGTTGATTGTGTGAACCTGGCTGTGATGATCAAATTGATTACAAAACTAGAACACAAGAATCTGCTGTATGATAGAAATTTTACTGACATGTCCGTAGAGGGGAGTTGTGGATCAAAAGTGTCAAATGTAAGCACGCAGCGTCTAATTGATTTCGATGGAACGGAGGAGAGAAAGATGCAGTAAAGTATTATAGTAGGTTCTGTTACAAGAAAGGCTCCCACGATTTGTTTCGCAAACACAGGTGTGATATAAATTGCCTTAATGTATAAAACAGCAACGTCTTCTTGAATTACAGCATGTCGTTGTCGAACGCAAAATGATTGTTTATTTTTTTGCGACATGTGAACCAATGGCGTGGAAGATTGTATTCTTTAGTGTTATTTCATGTGTCTGAAAAGTCTGTAATACACACGTGCATGACAATTTATTTGCAGAAACTGATTTGATCGCGAGAGACGCTCTCAGGTGGTGTAATATGTCTATCAAACTGAAAGAAATTTCTTAACATAGATGTTTTTTCTTTGAAGTTTAAATTCTCGCGTTTTCTTCATTCCAATGTCAGTTTTGAAAAAAACGAGGACATGCTACGTTCATCGGTAGTTTTCGTAGCAAAATAGTGGAAGTTTTTTCCGGTGTTATGCATGGTGGATGTGTATAGGATTCTGAATTTTGCTCATAGATAATCGGCGGCGTTACACTTCGTTGGATGTCGCAAAATAATGAGATCCAATTTGTATCCTGCAGTCGAACGTAAAAACTATACCGATTTTTCTGATAAAACATTGCTGAACGTCTGCGACACACCTTCATCTACCATTGCCGAAGCGGCATTCACACGAGCTATTAGGTCATGTACCACCATTGGTGGAGTAATATAAACTTATTCCTTTAAATGTCCCCACAAATAAAAATCTAGTGGATCAAGGTTCAGAGAACGTGGATTCCAGAACATTTGACGTCCACCATTGTTTCCGCCGCGCGGGATAGCCGTGTGGTCTCAGGCGGCTAGCCACAGTTCGCGCGGCTCCCCCCATCGGAGGTTCGAGTCATCCCTCGGGCATGGGTGTGTGTGTGTGTGTGTGCGTGTTGTCCTTAGCGTAAGTTAGATTCGGTTAGATTAAGTAGTGTGTAAGCTTAGGGACCGATGACCTCAGCAGTTTGGTCCCATAGGAACTTACCACAAATTTCCAAAATTCTGTTTCCCTGGAAACACTTCATGTAAATAGTTACGCACTTTCATATGAAAATGTGGCAGTGCACCATGATGCTGAAACCATAGCTGTCTTCAAACGCCAAGTGGAACGTTTTCTAATGCGTCATGCAAAGTATTGCAAAGAAACGTATGATACAAGGACACATTCAACTCATCATGTAATAAGTAATGGCTCAAAAGTACTCCTCCCACGATTCCAGCCCACATTCATGGGTGACATGTGAGTTTTGTTCCTATCAATAATGGCTGTTATGGAGTTTGAAAGTGCCTTCACGAGTGAAGCTAGATCCTTCAGTCCATATCATGTTATTTATAAAAATGTCGTTATCTTACTCTTGGTGGAAAATCCACTCACAAAACTGTACTCATCGAATGTGGTCTTCTGGCTGCTGGTGTTGAGACAGAATTTAGTGATATGTATGAAATTCTTCACCATGCGATACTTCAAGAACAAGTATTTGAGATATCTGGTACTGCCTTGCAATATCACAGGCACTTCGCGGAGGAGACTGGTGAACGGTTTCAGGAATCGCATCCTCTGTGGAGTACATATAGCCCTTGGATGACCTCTGACCATTACTTGTGGAGAAAGATTACCGGTTTCCCGCAGGCGTTGCTGCAAGCGACGAAAAACATTCTTATCAAGATGTTACCTTTGAGGGTACTGTATGCACAAGCAGCAGCTGTAGCAGCTTTGTTATAGGATGCAACCAGCACCAAAAGTATGTCGTCGTATTCATCGTTTCTGTATTCCGTCAGGAAGCCGCCCTACATGAAACTGTTATAGTTGTGCACTGCGTGGTTAGTAAACACATGAATGCAGTTTAATGGATCCCACCGTCATGTGATAGGCTACTGCCATGTGACCAAATGATGTTCTGCTCAGAAACGACGAGAACTAGGGATGCCTAGATAATAAAAGAGGAACCTAACGAGGATTCGAACCATAGTTCCAAGGTGTTTTTTTTTTCTTTATTGTGATTTATTTCCCCTACCCCATATGGGCAAGGGAGGGCTGTCAGCAGCACAATCCGCCGCACTTCAGCCGAGTGACATGACAACTAATACAAGAATAAAATGTTACATATAAGGCGTTAAAAAAAGAGGACATAAAACAGAGTAATGGGAGATAATGGAAGTAAAATTACACTGACATGGAGACGCTCATGGGGAGACAATTAAAAAACTCGACGTAAACTTAAAAAACTCGGTTGACGATTGGTAGAACACAAAAAAGACACTGAAGTCACTTGCACAGGTTAAAAGTTGGCCACGGTATAACAAACACTCCAGAACAACACACTTTAAACTCACATGGAGCACACACGATGAAGGAAAAAAAACTGCCAGGTGGGACCTGCAGAGGGAGAGGTCTGAGAGGATGGAAAAGGAGGGGAGACCAAGGTGCAGTAGGGGAGGGGGTAGGATGAAAAAGAGTAGGGACGTCAGTGGGTGCACTAAGAGGCTGTAGACAGGTGGGGCAGGAGATGAAGAGGGAAGACAGGGCAGGATGGAGAGCAGAGACACCGAAGTGGAGCACAAGAGAGGGGAGTAGTAGGGGAAAGCCGCTCAGGAGAAGGGAGGAAGAGGAGAGGGAGCCCTGAGGAGGAGGCGGGAGGAAGATGGGGTTAGAGTTGGTAGGAAGGGTAGATGTCAGGGCGAAGCTCATCATCTGGGAGGGGTAGATGGTGGAAGTTGCGTTGGGAAAGGAGGCGCAGGTTGTGGAGATGGAGAGAGGGTGGGACACAACGGTAAAGGTGCGGCAATGGGCTGGGGGTGGAGAAGAAGGGAGACACCAGGGGGTGTGGGGGATCAAGGCGGCGGACAATATATACTGTAGTGTGCGGATGTGTTCAAGGAAAAGGACAAGGTGGGGGAAGGGGTTCATTTCTACTCAGTAAGCTATGACAGCTGATACAGCAGCATGGGATAATACACAATCCTGTATGCATTTCTATGCACTGTACGACATGACTGTTGCTGGCGCCTTGTTTTCATATTTGTATTTTCAAAATACCGATATTCAGGTGCGGCGAACACACTGCTCAGGCTGTGACCAAAGACGTGGAAATGCCAAATTTCTGTGACCAATAGCACAAATATGCCGATCGGTAGCCAGAGAGAGACAGTTACGCCACCTGGCGAACGATGAACGCAGGCGCAGAGGCTGTCAATCACACTGTGCACTGCCGTTGGTCGCCTCACAGCGCCTTCTGTCGCGAGCCGCCTGCCGGAACACGTGTCCGCGCGGGCGTGTGCTCGTTCTCGCCGTTGTCAACCAAATATCTACGTCGCCACAACAGCATCCTCCCTCGTACGACCAATAGTTCTTTTTTGTGATCACTGTGATTTTAACAACGCCAGCACTGGATCTCATGCCATACTGACTTGCTATCCTGCTATCCTGTTAAGCTGCGCTGCGGATTTCCACTGCATTTTTAATAATTCGGTCCCAGTACGAAGAGGTCGACGACAGATTTTGAGTTTCTTGTATTCCATACAGTGTCCTGTCCTGAGGCAATGCTCGGCCACTGCATATTCCTCTGGCTGGTCCAGACGTGTGCGTCGTCGATGTTCGACACATCTATCCTCCACGGTGCGACAAGTTTGTGCAATGTATGACATCCCAGAGCTACAGGAATTCTTATAGACACCGGACCTTCCTAAACAAAGATCATCTTTCACTGAGCCTAAAAGAGCTCTGAGTTTCGTTGGCGGCCGAAAGACACATTTAACTTCATGTTTCTCCAATAATCTTCGTATTTTCGAAGAAACACCACCGATGTATGGGAACGATTATTCCTATTTGTTCATCACTTTCTTCCAGCTCCTTACTTTCTTTAGCACGCGCCAGACGTAAGGCACGGCGAATCTCCCGTTCAGAATATACATTCTCAAAAAAGGTTGTACGGAGGTGGTACAACTCGTCAGACAATCTATCAGAATCCGATATGGCTCGTGCTCTGTGGACCAACGTTTCGAGCACGCCACTTCGTTGCGCTGGATGGTGACAGCTGGTGGCTTGTAACTTCAAGTCTGTGTGTGTAGGTTTACGGTACACAGCGTGAGCCAAGCTGCCATACTCTTTTCTCCACATCAGCACTTTCCAGAACGGTAGTTTGCCGCCTTTTTCCATCTCCACCATGAACTTGGTGAATCCACATATCGCCAAAAGCATGTACACTTCACCTCCGCTAGCTGAAGGGCTGTCTCCTCAAAATCTCCCATAAAAATTTCGGCCACTATGGGTGACAATATACTACCCGTTGCGACACCGTCAGTCTGTTCAAAGTCTTGATCACTGAATAAAATGTTTTTCTGTAGACGAACACGCTGAAGTTGTTTCGTCAACTTCCTGAGCGTAGTACAATACACTTCAGAGTTGACTGTTGCATCATGAGGGAGGACATCAAACAGAAGAACCCATTCAGAGTCCAATAAGACTGTGGCCTTGACTTTATCGGTTGAGGGTGTGGCTTTGGACTTTTTTCGGAGGGGAGGTGGTGTGGTGCCACTCCATTGGTTTCTGTTTTACACTCCTGGAAATTGAAATAAGAACACCGTGAATTCATCGTCCCAGGAAGGGGAAACTTTATTGACACATTCCTGGGGTCAGATACATCACATGATCACACTGACAGAACCACAGGCACATAGACACAGGCAACAGAGCATGCACAATGTCGGCACTAGTACAGTGTATATCCACCTTTCGCAGCAATGCAGGCTGCTATTCTCCCATGGAGACGATCGTAGAGATGCTGGATGTAGTCCTGTGGAACGGCTTGCCATGCCATTTCCACCTGGCGCCTCAGTTGGACCAGCGTTCGTGCTGGACGTGCAGACCGCGTGAGACGACGCTTCATCCAGTCCCAAACATGCTCAATGGGGGACAGATCCGGAGATCTTGCTGGCCAGGGTAGTTGACTTACACCTTCTAGAGCACGTTGGGTGGCACGAGATACATGCGGACGTGCATTGTCCTGTTGGAACAGCAAGTTCCCTTGCCGGTCTAGGAATGGTAGAACGATGGGTTCGATGACGGTTTGGATGTACCGTGCACTATTCAGTGTCCCCTCGACGATCACCAGTGGTGTACGGCCAGTGTAGGAGATCGCTCCCCACACCATGATGCCGGGCGTTGGCCCTGTGTGTCTCGGTCGTATGCAGTCCTGATTGTGGCGCTCACCTGCACGGCGCCAAACACGCATACGACCATCATTGGCACCAAGGCAGAAGCGACTCTCATCGCTGAAGACGACACGTCTCCATTCGTCCCTCCATTCACGCCTGTCGCGACACCACTGGAGGCGGGCTGCACGATGTTGGGGCGTGAGCGGAAGACGGCCTAACGGTGTGCGGGACCGTAGCCCAGCTTCGTGGAGACGGTTGCGAATGGTCCTCGCCGATACCCCAGGAGCAACAGTGTCCCTAATTTGCTGGGAAGTGGCGGTGCGGTCCCCTACGGCACTGCATAGGATCCTACGGTCTTGGCGTGCATCCGTGCGTCGCTGCGGTCCGGTCCCAGGTCGACGGGCACGTGCACCTTCCGCCGACCACTGGCGACAACATCGATGTACTGTGGAGACCTCACGCCCCACGTGTTGAGCAATTCGGCGGTACGTCCACCCGGCCTCCCGCATGCCCACTATACGCCCTCGCTCAAAGTCCGTCAACTGCACATACGGTTCACGTCCACGCTGTCGCGGCATGCTACCAGTGTTAAAGACTGCGATGGAGCTCCGTATGCCACGGCAAACTGGCTGACACTGACGGCGGCGGTGCACAAATACTGCGCAGCTAGCGCCATTCGACGGCCAACACCGCGGTTCCTGGTGTGTCCGCTGTGCCGTGCGTGTGATCATTGCTTGTACAGCCCTCTCGCAGTGTCCGGAGCAAGTATGGTGGGTCTGACACACCGGTGTCAATGTGTTCTTTTTTCCATTTCCAGGAGTGTATTTCCAGTTCGAAGTGATGAACCGATGCTTCATCACCTGTAGCTGAGTGGGCCGGCACGGTAACTCAGCGTGTTCGATTTGAGGGTTAGCTGCCCTCCGTAATAAAAAAAACTTAGTTAATGGATCAACGACGAACTGAAACGGGTGTCTTGCGACGTCCGCCCCGAGCAGATAAAAAAAAAAAAGTGGTCAGCGCGACAGAATGTCAATCCTAAGAGCCCGGGTTCGATTCCCGGCGGAGTTGGAGATACTCTCTGGTCAGGGAGTGGGTGTTTTGTTGTCTTAATCATCATCATTTCACCTCATCGACGAGCAAGTCGCCGAAGTGGCGTCAAATCGAAAGACTTGCACCTGGCGAACGGTCTACCCGACAGGAGGCCCTAGTCACATGACATTTACATTTTTATCACCTGTGATATATTCGACAAAAAATTGTCACGCTCAGTCTCGCAACGTGCAAGAAACTCCACACAAATGGTCCTTCTTTGCTCTTTATGACTATATGGTAGACAGCGAGGAGCCAGCAGGCATACCCTACTGGTGGACCAGTGTGTCAGCACAATCAACAGAGACGTCCACTTGTGTGGCCGACAAGCAGGAGACAGGACAGGTTTGCGCGATCTTGTTACAATGGTACAGACGCCTCGCCCAACTACACACCATGTTTTTGTTCACTGCTAGATCTCCGTAGACAGTCTGCAAGCGACTATTAATATCTGCGATGCTCCGGTCTTCCGTCAAAAGAAACTCAATGACTGCTTTCTGTTTACACCTTCAGTACAGACGCCATTTGCAAGGCTATGTATAGCACCGCCACCTATTGGAACTTCCTCGATCCGTAGGGGTTAAAGCGGGAATATTTCGCCATATCCTACGCTAAATTCCGCGTTTTTTCAATCGAAATTCACGGAGAAAAAAATGTGTTGCACTAATTAGTGAATGCCCGTCGTATTTGTGTTTGTTACTGAGCAGGAGAACTACGCACTTCAGAAACTCTTAACGATAGTTGACATTTTTGGATTCGGCTGTGAGTTGTTAGATGTATGTTATTAGAAACACGTTTAGAACCGCGGGGTGCACGAATACTTGATTTGGGTCGCATGAAGCCTGTGGACCACAGTTTGACGACCTCTGCTATGGACAGTTCTCCAATAGTCGTTTTTCTTTTGTAAAGCATCCACTTCTGACAGTCATCTTCCGACATTCTCGATTTGGTTTCGGATGACGAAGGCTGTACAGGGTCTCTCAAACTGGGCCAAACTGAGGCAGGTGAACGTGGGTCCACAACCGATTATTGAGATAGGGATCCAATGGTCGGGAATGCATATTTATTGTCTTATGGTAATAAACAGCATACACTGCATAACAACAACGTACCTCGTAAAAATTGCATGTATTGCAATGGCTAATGCAGCTTTGCTGCACTCTCGCAAAGATCCCTGGTGTCTGTTATACCAGCAGAAACGCTGCAGGTGAGAAACAACGAACACCCCTGACCACCAGACATACTGTACCAACATAGATCACAGCACTTGTACTGTGTGAGGACCGCATACATCGCTCCGATGTATTAACCTGTGTCGCCCGCACACCACCATCCTTGGCATCAGTTGTCCATTGCATCAGACAGTTTGTGATGTGTCCATGGTAAGGTGTATCACTACGTACAGTTCAGAATTTGTAAGGAGTGTCCCACGAGTATATGCCTAACATACGATGACAAGCAGATAGAAGAAGTGGACAGTGTTAAATTCTTGGGATTACAGTTTGATAATAAATTCAACTGCGAGGAGCACACCACAGAACTGCCGAAGCGCCTTAACAAATCTCTGTTTGCAATGCGAATTGTGTCAGACATAGGGGATATAAAAATGAAAAAGCTGTCATACTATGCTTACTTTCATTCCATAATATCATATGAGATTATTTTTTGGGGTAATTCATCAAGCGAAGCTAAAGTTTTCCGGGCACAAAAACGTACAGTAAGAGTTATATGTAGTGTGAACTCAAGAACATCCAGCAGAAGCATGTTTAGGGAACTAGGGATACTAACTACTGCTTCCCAATATATTTATTCCTTAATGAAATTTGTCATTAAAAATATATCACTTTTTCAAACGAACAGCTCAATTCATGGAATCATTACTAGAAGTAATAATAATCTTCACAAGGATTTAAAGTCACTTACTCTTCTACAAAAAGGTGTGCATTATTCAGGAACACACATTTTCAATAACTTGCCAGCAGCCATAAAAAGCTTAACAACCTATGAAATTCAGTTTAAGAGAAGCCTAAAGGATTTATTGGTGACCAAATCCTTCTACTCCATTGATGAATTTCTCAATAGAACCAACTGATTTGTGTATGTGTGTGTGTGTGTGTGTGTGTGTGTGTGTGTGTGTAAGTAGAATCAAACTTCTGAACTTCTGCACCATTTCAGTGCAGTAATGTGTTCATAGTAAATAAGTATTTAGTAGTTCTATTACATGTTTAATACCTTACAAATAAAAAAAACCTTTTTTATTTTAAATTCAGTGCATTAATGTTTGTAAAATGATTCTTTCATATAGTGTTCATTAAAAAAATGACCATCATTCCACTTGGGATCTGTGGAAGGTAGCTTAGCTTATTTGTTTCTGTTGTAAATATTTGTCATGTATAATTGTTTTTCTGACATGTTCTACATCCTGGAGGACCTCCTCACTACGGATCGATTGGAATGAAAGTAAATCTAATCTAATATAATGTAAGTCAAAGATGGAGAGTTACTCGACATGAGAGTTGGCAGACATGTATTTAATCTATGGTGTGAGAGGAGGTATTGGCCATAAAGTAGTACAAATGAATAGAGAACGCTTTCCGAATAGGCGTCATCCTAATTGGAAGAAGTTTATCTCTGTGGATAATAATTTTCTAGAGACAAGGTGACTCACGTGACAGAGAGGCAGCCAAGGTTCCCGCCAAAGACATGTCCGAACACCAGACTCAGAAGAGATTGTGTTGGATCAAGTGACGACCACCCAGCAGTAAGTACCCATCAATTTACCCGTGAAACGCACACTTCGATGGGCACAGTATGGAGAGTACTGGTAGAACAGGTATGACATCCTTATCATAAAGGACGTGTGCAAAGCACTGAGACCTATGTATTATGAGCACCACGTTCACTTCTGTCAATGGTTTAACCGAAACAGTGCTGTAGTGGTGAAATTTGTGCAGTTTGTGTTGTTCACGGATGAGGCCTAATTCACCCATGATAGTTTTTTCAAAATGGTTCAAATGGCTCTTAGCACTACGGGACTTAACTACTGAGGTCATCAGTCCCCTAGAACTTAGAACTACTTAAACCTAACTAACCTAAGGACATCACACACATCCATGCCCGAGGCAGGATTCGAACCCGCGACCGTAGCGGTCACGCGGTTCCAAACTGACGCGCTTAGAACCGCACGGCCACACCGGCCGGCGATAGTTTTTTCAAAAGCCACACAGCCATGTCTGGTGTAGGACAATCCCCACACCAACACACCACTCACAACGTTGGTCTCCAGCAACGATTCTCTGCCAACATATGGACAGCTATTGTCCGGTTACCTAATATTTGCTGCCTCCTCATTTGACTGGTCCACATTACCTTGTGACTCTACGAAATGTGAGACCACAGTTTTTGGAGACTGTACCCCTTGTTGCCCGCGAAAGAAAGTGGATTCAACACGATGGCGCACCTGCCCGGTTCTATGTTAATGTCCGCGAGCACATGAATATCATGTACGCTCATCGCTGGACTGGAAGGGGAGATGCTGTTCCACGGCCAGCGCGATCGCCGGATCTCACACTTATGGAGTTTTTCCTCTGAGGTTACTTCAAGATGTCGGTGTACAAAAGGATGAAGACCTGCTTGCAAGCTGCCTGTCTCGTGGTACAACAGACATCAGCGATCTTTGAGATAGTGCAGAAGAGCTTCATGTGCCGCAAAATGCATACATTGAGACTTGCCGTCGTTTCTTTGAACAATTTATATGAGTTACATTGTTGTTGTGTAGTGTACGTTGTGTATGACAATAACACATTTCCGACCGTCGGTTCCTTGTCTCACTATAACCGGTTGTGGACCCACGATCACCAGTTTCAATTTTGAACCAAAAGGTTTGAGACACCAGTATTGTTAGTTGTGTTTTACAGATTTTCTCAGATCACAATACCGATTATATTCACTCTGCAATTATCTAAACGTCGCTGACATCTGGAGGTGCACTGAATGCCTACCAATATTTCTCTTATAGAAACAACTTACAAGAAATTTAGTATGGTCTGACATGTACTTCGTAATTTACAACTCGGCAAAACTAAGTGTTGGCTGAGCCAAAGCGGCTCAAAAATTTGACAGCTTTGTTAATTTATCGTCTCGAGCAACATTGTGGTATGATTTTTGGCCAATGGGAGCAAAAATACCTGCAAATCTATCAATCATCGATTTTAGGCAGTGGATATTGGCACTCGTGTGGCAATAGCGTCACATGGATATTGAAACTGGCCACCAAGGCGGGTTCAGTATGGTGGTTTTTTTTTTTTTTTTCATCAGTCTACTGACTGGTTTGATGCCGCCCGCCACGAATTCCTTTCCTGTGCTAACCTCTTCGTCTCAGAGTAGCACTTGCAACCTACGTCCTCAATTATTTGCTTGACGTATTCCAATCTTTGCCTTCCTCTACAGTTTTTGCCCTCTACAGCTCCCTCTAGTACCATGGAAGTCATTCCTTCATGTCTTAGCAGATGTCCAATCATCCTGTCCCTTCTTCTTATCAGTGTTTTCCACATATTCCTTTCCTCTCCGATTCTGCGTAGAACCTCCTCATTCCTTACCTTATCAGTCCACCTAATTTTCAACATTCGTCTACAGCACCACATCTCAAATGCTTCGATTCTCTTCCGTTCCGGTTTTCACACAGTCCATGTTTCACTACCATACAATGCTGTACTCCAGATGTACATCCTCAGAAATTTCTTCCTCAAATTAAGGCCGGTATTTGATATTAGTATATTTCTCTTGGCCAGAAATGCCTTTTTTGCCATAGCGAGTCTGCTTTTGATGTCCTCCTTGCTCCGTCCGCCATTGGTTATTTTACTGCCTAGGTAGCAGAATTCCTTAACTTAATTGACTTCGTGACCATCAATCCTGCTGTTAAGTTTCTCGCTGTTCTCATTTCTACTACTTCTCATTACCTTCGTCTTTCTCAGATTTACTCTCAAACCATACTGTGTACTCATTAGACTGTTCATTCCGTTCAGCAGATCATTTAATTCTTCTTCACTTTCACTTAGGATAGCAATGTCATCAGCGAATCGTATCATTGATATCCTTTCACCTTGTATTTTAATTCCACTCCTGAACCTTTCTTTTATTTCCATCATTTCTTCCTCGATGTACAGATTGAAGAGTAGGGGCGAAAGGCTACAGCCTTGTCTTACACCCTTCTTAATACGAGCACTTCGTTCTTGATCGTCCACTCTTATTATTCCCTCTTGGTTGTTGTACATATTGTATATGACCCGTCTCTCCCTATAGCTTACCCCTACTTTTTTCAGAATCTCGAACAGCTTGCACCATTTTATATTGTCGAACGCTTTTTCCAGGTCGACAAATCCTATGAAAGTGTCTTGATTTTTCTTTAGCCTTGCTTCCATTGTTAGCCGTAACGTCGGAATTGCCTCTCTCGTCCCTTTACTTTTCCTAAAGCCAAACTGATCGTCACCTAGCGCATTCTCAATTTTCTTTTCCATTCTTCTGTATATTATTCTTGTAAGCAGCTTCGATGCATGAGCTGTTAAGCTGATTGTGCGATAATTCTCGCACTTGTCAGCTCTTGCTGTCTTCGGAATTGTGTGGATGATGCTTTTCCGAAAGTCAGATGGTATATCGCCAGACTCACATATTCTACACACCAACGTGAATAGTCGTTTTGTTGCCACTTCCCCCAATGATTTTAGAAATTCTGATGGAAAGTTATCTATCCCTTCTGCCTTTTTTGACCGTAAGTCCTCCAAAGCTCTTTTAAATTCCGATTCTAATACTGGATCCCCTATCTCTTCTAAATCGACTCCTGTTTCTTCTTCTATCACATCAGACAATCTTCCCCCTCATAGAGGCTTTTAATGTATTCTTTCCACCTATCTGCTCTCTCCTCTGCATTTAACAGTGGAATTCCCGTTGCACTCTTAATGTTACCACCGTTGCTTTTAATGTCACCAAAGGTTGTTTTGACTTTTATGTATGCTGAGTCTGTCCTTCCGACAATCATATCTTTTTCGATGTCTTCACATTTTTCCTGCAGCCATGTCGTCTTAGCTTCCCTGCACTTCCTATTTATTTCATTCCTCAGTGACTTGTATTTCTGTATTCCTGATTTTCCCGGAACATGTTTGTACTTCCTCCTTTCATCAATCAACTGAAGTATTTCTTCTGTTACACATGGTTTCTTCGCAGCTACCTTCTTTGTACCTATGTTTTCCTTCCCAACTTCTGTGATGGCCCTTTTTAGAGATGTCGATTCCTCTTCAATTGTACTGCCTACTGCGCTATTCCTTACTGCTGTATCTATAGCGTTAGAGAACTTCAAACGTATCTCGTCATTCCTTAGTACATCCGTATCCCACTTCTTTGCGTATTGATTCTTCCTGACTAATGTCTTGAACTTCAGCCTACTCTTCATCACTACTATATTGTAATCTGAGTCTCTATCTGCTCCTGGGTACGCCTTACAATCCAGTATCTGATTTCGGAATCTCTGTCTGACCATGATGTAATCTAATTGAAATCTTCCCGTATCTCCCGGCCTTTTCCAAGTATACCTCCTCCTCTTGTGATTCTTCAACAGGGTGTTCGCTATTACTAGCTGAAACTTGTTACAGAACTCAGTTAGTCTTTCTCCTCTTTCACTCCTCGTCCCAAGCCCATATTCTCCTGTAACCTTTTCTTCTACTCCTTCCCATACAACTGCATTCCAGTCGCCCATGACTATTAGATTTTCGTCCCCCTTTACATACTGCATTACCCTTTCAATATCCTCATACACTTTCTCTATCTGTTCATCTTCAGCTTGCGACGTCGACATGTATACCTGAACTATCGTTGTCGGCGTTGGTCTGCTGTCGATTCTGATTAGAACAATCCGGTCACTGAACTATTCACAGTAACACACCCTCTGCCCTACCTTCCTATTCATAACGAATCCTACACTTGTTATACCATTTTCTGCTACTGTTGATATTACCCCATACTCATCTGACCATAAATCCTTGTCTTCCTTCCACTTCACTTCAATGACCCCTACTATATCTAGATTGAGCCTTTGCATTTCCCTTTTCAGATTTTCTAGTTTCCCTACCACGTTCAAGCTTCTGACATTCAACGCCCCGACTCGTAGAACGTTATCCTTTCGTTGATTATTCAATCTTTTTCTCATGGTAACCTTCCCCTTGGCAGTCCCCTCCCTGAGATCCGAATGGGGGAATATTCCGGAATCTTTTGCCAATGGAGAGATCATCATGACACTTCAGGCCACATGTCCTGTGGATACACGTTACGTGTCTTTAATGCAGTGGTTTCCATTGCCTTCTGCATCCTCATGTCGTTGATCATTGCTGATTCTTCCGCCTTTAGGGGCAATTTCCCACCCCTAGGACAAGAGAGTGCCCTGAACCTCTATCCTCGGCCGCCAATGCTGATTATTTATCAAAATTTAGGCAGTGGCGGGAATCGAACCCGGGACCGAACCGTTTTGATTATGAATCAAAGACGCTACCCCTAGACCACGGGTACCTGACCAGTAGTTCATGATCCTATTACAAAATCTTACGCCAACGGTGAATGATCTGCACACTCACACACATAACGTCATTGACTATGTTTGTACACAGATGCAGCTTTGACAGTAAACATGCAAAGTTCATGCTGTGTCTTTTTTTACAGAATGAGACAAAGTTCAAACACTTAACAATAGGTAAAATATGCAGAAACGTAATAGGTCATGCATACAATCACCTAAAAGTTCGACGTTGCCTCCGTTCTCATATCTTTTCTCATAACAATTTTGAGACAAAAAACCGCTAAAGATAATTCGAATAACGCTAAAGTGGCGTTACGTATACCATTCAGAAACGGAGCAAATTTACTTTTGTCCAAAAATGTTAGCTTTGTTATCTTTTGATCTTATCTTATTACCTACTAATTTTCGGTTTAGCCTAGCATCTCATGCATGCTCTTGTGTACGACCTTTCATGTCCAAACATGTACAGAAGGTAGGTTTCAACTCGTCAACAGTCGTTATCGGGTAAAGGACACCGAGTTTATGAGCCATTTATAACAATTCTGGCGTTTGGTTGGCCGGTCTAAATATGTGAAAGGGAGAACTGTTTTCAATTGTTAAAAAAAAAGATGGCTAATCTATGAAGATGCAGAACATACTTAGTCCTTCTCATTTTAGACGACCCTATTTTACAGTGATTCACAAAATTTAAAGAAAATAAAACGTGTTATCAACTCGATACTAGAACTGTTCTATAAGCACTTTTAGCTAGTTTAAACTTCATTAAGACAAGAAAAACGATCTGTACCGAATAAAACAGTAGAAGTTTGAAAATGAGAGACAGGTTCAGCAAAGCAGAAAGCGTTTTAAGTTAAAAAACTAAAACTAAAAAAGGGGCTATTATAACTGATGAACCAAAATACATATGTGTATGTATAAACAACGGTAGGCAGTTGCATCTTTACGTATGTAAAACAGAAAGAATAATAATGAAATAATCATAGCATATAGACGTTTGTGTACATACACATAGATATATGTCTGTTCATACGAAGAACTTCTGCATGTATGATTTTCTTTCCAAAAGAATCATTTTACCCATTTCACGACTGTGCTAAAATTTATTTATTGAACGTTTATAGCAGTTTTAATCGAACCTTGTGCGACCAGCTGAACCTCCTGAACCAGCCTGTTGTGCGTCTACACTCTAGAGCTAAGAACTCAATAACCGTGACAAAAAATAGAAAAAAAATCTACTCAGAAATTATTTTTCTGATTTTCATTCCAACAAGATCGCAAATTTTCAAATTGGTCAACTTATGACATCCATGCAGCCTCTTTAAATGGCAGTCCAGTATAATATCAAATCTTTCCTGAACAGCATCGTATTGTAATATGTTTGTAACCAACGTTCCATAACTACTTTAAATAATAACTTTTTTGTAAATGCATGGGTAGGAGCACTGACGAATGCAACGGTTTAAAGTGCCACATCAGTACTGCTTAAATACAGACTCGGAAGTTATAGGCCCTACATCCGCAAGTGCAGGATTGATGGATGGTTTCATCTACATCTACATCTACATCCATACTCCGCAAGCCACCTGACGGTGTGTGGCGGAGGGTACTTTGAGTACCTCTATCGGTTCTCCCTTCTATTCCAGTCTCGTATTGTTCGTGGAAAGAAGGATTGTCGGTATGCCTCTGTGTGGGCTCTAATCTCTCTGATTTTATCCTCATGGTCTCTTCGCGAGATATACGTAGGAGGGAGCAATATACTGCTTGACTCTTCGGTGAAGGTATGTTCTCGAAACTTCGACAAAAGCCCGTACCGAGCTACTGAGCGTCTCTCCTGCAGAGTCTTCCACTGGAGTTTATCTATCATCTCCGTAACGCTTTCGCGATTACTAAATGATCCTGTAACGAAGCGCGCTGCTCTCCGTTGGATCTTCTCTATATCTTCTATCAACCCTATGTGGTACGGATCCCACACTGGTGAGCAGTTTTCAAGCAGTGGGCGAACAAGCGTACTGTAAACTACTTCCTTTGTTTTCGGATTGCATTTCCTTATGATTCTTCCAATGCACACGTCATCAAACCTATACAAACTGGAGGGTGGGGAGGGTGGGGGAGGGGTAGGTGAACGCTCTGTTTAAAATCCATAGACTCTAAATTAAATCACCCAATCAAAATAGAAACCAGCGACAAATAACAACAGGATGATGATAAAAGACAAAATAAAAAGTAAACGCGCAAAAAAAGTGTAAAAGAAAAGCATGCAACGACGCTTCTGTGATATGCAACATTTTCAGACGAAGCCATGAAAACTTAGATGCTGCTTGCAGAGCAGGAATGGTAGCACAATATTCTTAATTGATGTTTTACATTAGCAAAGAATGTTTTTAAACGTTGATTTATGAAGGGAAACGCCATTGGTATACACGCAAATGCAAATTACACTGAGGCGACAGAAGTCATGGTGTAGCGATATGCACATGTACAGATGGTGGCAGTATCACGTACACAAGGCATAGAAGGGCAGTGCATTGGCGGAGCAGTCTATCTTTGTTTCCCTTGACCTCCAGAATGCCTATGACCGTGTCTGGCATCCTGGGCTACTCTTCAAATTCCAGACCTATGCTCTCCCCATCAACTTCGTCCGTCTCGTTGCTTCCTTCCTCTCCCATCGTCCCTCCTATGTGACTATCCACAATTCCAACTCCAATACTTTCTATCCCTCTGCTGGTGTGCCCCAAGTTTCCGTCCTTTACCCTCTCCTCTATCTCCTGTACACTGCTGTTACGCCCAAATCTCTCCCGCCTGTTCATCTCCTCCAATTTGCTGATGACACCGCCTTCCTAGAACTTTATCCTACCCTTCAACGGTTCCAACGTACCCTCCAAACCCACCTCGATCAATTCAACACTTGGTGCAACCAGTGGTTCCTCCGTATCAACCCCTCCAAGACCCAGGCGATCACCATAGGCCGCACCACCTGCTCCTTCCGTCTCCATGATTTCTACCTCACCATTTATGGCCATCCTATCCACCTCACTTCTACCCTCAAATAGCTTGGCATCACCCTCAACTGCCACCACACCTGGACTCCCCATCTCCTTGCCATCCCGGGCGCTGATAACCTCATTGTTGTACGCCCTAAAACACTAATAATCATCCTTACCATCCAACACAAAGCTCACAACAGACTCTGCCTCCCGAAGCTCCTGTCTGGCCAGACATGGGGTCTGCATCCTTCCACCTCCTTCACACCTACAAATCCTTGATCTGCCCATCCTCTTTTATGCCAGCATGGCTTGAATTTCCGCCGCTCCCAGGTTCTATAAATCCCTCCATATCCTCAAATGCCATGCACTCCGCCTCGCCTTCCACATCCGCCTTCTGTCCCCCACGCGCATCCTCTACAAACTCATCCCCTTCCTCCACCTTGTCCTTTTCCTTGAACACATCCACACACTATATATTGTCCCCCACATTGATCCCCCTCACCCCCTGGTGTCTTCCTTCCTCTCCACCCCCAGCCTGTTGCCGCACCTTTACCATTCTGTCCCACCCTCTCTCCATCTCCACACCCTCTGCCTCCTTTTCCAATGCAACTTCCACCATCTACCCCTCCGGGATTATGAGATTCGCTCTGACCTCTACTCTTCCTACCAACTCTAACCCTATCTTCCTCCTGCCTCCTCCTCAGGGCTCTCTCTCCTCCCCCGCCCTTCTCCTGAGTAGCTTTCCCCTCCTACTGCCCCTCCCTCTCTTGTGCTCCCCTTCAGTGTCTCTGCTCTCCATCCTGCCCTGTCTTCCCTCTTCATCTCCTTCCCCACCTGTCTCCAGCCTCTTGGTGTACCTGTTGATGTCCCCACTCTTTTCATACCGCCCCCTCCCCTGCTGTACCTTGCTCTCCCCTCTTTTTCCATTCTCTCCGGCCTCTCCCTCAGCAGGTCCCACCTGGTAGTTTTATTCTTCATCGTGTTTACTCCAAGTGGGTTTTAAGTGTGTTATTCTGGAGTGTTTTTAATACTGTGGCCGACTTTTAACCTGTGCGTTCGTACTTAAGTGGTTCATGTGAAAAGGTTCTCGATGTGATTATGGTCACATGCTGGGAATTAACACACTTTGAATGCAGAATGGCAGATGGAGCTAAGTGCATGAGACACTCGTTTCAGAAGTCGTTAGGGAATTCAATATTTAGAGACACATAGTGTCAAAAGCTTGCCGAGAATACTAAATTTCAGCCGTTACCTCTCACCACGGACAACGCAGTGGCCGATGGCCTTCACTCATTGACCATGAGTGGTGTTTGCGTAGAGTTATCTGTGCTGACACACAAGCAACATTGCATGACATAACTGCAGAAATCAATATGGGACATAGGACGAACGTATCCGTTAAGACAGTGCTAAACAATTGGAAAACCATGGTCTGGTCAAATGAGTCCAGATTTCAGCTGGTAACAGCTGATGGTAAGGTTCGACTGAGGTAGAAACCCCATGGAGCCATTGACTGAAGTTGTCAGCAAGGCACTGTGCAAGCTGGTGGTGGCTCCATAATAGTAATAGGATAAAGCCAGCATAAGGGCGTTTTGTTAGTGTGGGTTGCTTACATCAGGGGCAAGTATACATTCAGGGGAGTTCCTATTGTTCTCTTTTGATTGACAGATCCTTAACCTATTGTTCTGCTATGTGGATTATGATGCCCTGCAGATAATCCATCCTTCCGAGAAACCTCCCCCTCCCCTCTCTCTCCCAACCTCTCCTCCTCCACCCCTTTGGAAACACTCCTTGCTGATACAAGTACACTTCCAGACCTGAGTTGTTTGAATACTTCCTCCCCACTCTATCAATTTGATTGACTAATTAATTAATTTGATCAATTAATTAACCCCTCCCCCTCTGGGAAACCCGCTTGCCCCAACTCTCCCTTCCCCCACCTGGAAATTGGCGAAAAAAAGCGTCAGTTGACTGGCTATTTAGCGGTGAACCGATTGCGGTGTATGGAATATTGTTTAAACAATTCCCGCTAGATGAGGCAATGTGTGGAATATTGTTTATTTAAACAATTTATGGAACATAATTTATTTATTTCTTTAATTTCTCGGGAAATTGACTCAGTGTATGGAATACTGTTTATTTAAACAATTTGTAGGTGACAACGCAGAATGCAATATTTAAACAATTGCGGCGCTTTTTTATTCGGATCGAGTATGGAAACGCTGAGTGAGCTTAGTTCACATTTGTTACTGGAGTCAGAGATGATAAGAAACTTCTTTTTTTATTTTCCTCACTTTTCGAATCACACTGGTGTCTAAGCACAGACGGGAAAATCGGAACAACTACATATCTAAAAGTTCCTGACATATTTCTAAACCCACAACAGATCGCGAAAAAAAAAACACAAAACACAGACACACAAGAATCGGATGCTTAAAAGATTCTCCTAGAACTCGAAGAGAAAAATGGCCGGAATTTAAATTTTCGATGTCCTACAAATGCTGGTGTGGAGATGTTCTAAAGCCACAATGGCGGGTGTGGGACAGCATCCCACCTGTCCAAACCAGAGGACTTGTCTCTGAACACTCGAACAAAGAAGACATCACGTAACTCTCAGATATCACGGAATTTTCTGTAGGTACCTTGCTCTGCCCCCGTCTTTTTTGAACTAGTCTGTAGAGACTCCTGTCTCCCCACAAATGATGTCTTGTGACTCTCTGACGTCATGGAACTTCCTGTGAATGGAGCATTCTGATTGGATCTTACTGAATTTACCCGCCAAATTGCTACTGCTGGTATGGGAGCAGTGTCCACCACTTTCTGTAGATGAACAAATTACGAGAATTTCAGCGTCAAACTATTTCGTACAGACCGAAAAACATACAACAGTCATAGTATATTGTTTATTAAAGTGATCCACAGATCATGAACAGAATGACGTGCGGTGCAGTAGCCACCGTTTGTATGTCTATCGTCAGGGTGCCGCCACGTACGTCAAACCCGCCCAATGTCATAATTACGGATCACGTTATTAAATACCACTGTCCACAGACTGAATACCCACATCACGATCTCTCTTGTGATCCAACTGTCCGTCTGCGAGGGTCGATGAGTCGGCTCGACTCCTTGCAGCACACTGCTCGCCGCAGCGCCATGTTAACATTTTGGTCAGTATCGGTGTCTTTGCCGCTGCCATTGAACTGTATGTTTTCACAAGTGGTGAAGAAAGACTTCCTGCTGATAGTGAAACCTGCTGGGCGCCGACGTACTTTAGAGATAGCGGGTCCGGTTATTGTACGTAAAAAGACATGTAAAGTGGGGTGCCTTGAGCATAGAACTTACGTGGCAATCTTGTTCATGAATGGAGTGTTAATTTTTTTGTGATTTAAGGTAGTGCAACTCAAAATCATTTATCTGTGTACTAGTTGCGGCGTTCAACACGTTCAATTATACGTTCAACTGACCTAAGACATTGGAATCAATTGTTTGAAATTGTGTGTTATTATTAGTATCATTATCATTTATCCTGTTCAGGATTATCTAATGGTTCTTCTTTGGACGATCTTAGGATTTTTAACATGTTTGCTGTCTTTAAAATTATAATAAATAGAAGTTGTTCGAAAGAATATCACACCCACTTCCTCCACTCATTAGTTCTGTTACTGTATTCTCTCATCAGATAAAAAAATCTGTTATAATCAGCCTAATATCTATACCCTCATGCATCTCAGGATTAGAATATTAAACTAATTTATGGCTTATGACTGACTGTTAAGATTTTACTCTACCTCTGTCGCAGGATGACTCCTAACTTTAGAACTCCCCTAAAGTAACCAAATGCCTCGCTACAAACGAAGTCGCTTACAATGACAGCGCAGAGAAGTTGTAAATATGAAGGATTTACACTACTGGTCATTAAAATTGCTACACCACGAAGATGACGTTCTACAGACACGAAAGTTAACTGACAGGAAGAAGATGATGTGATACGCAAATTATTAGCTTTTCAGAGCATTCACACAAGGTTAGCGCCGGTGGCGACAACGTGCTGACACGAGGAAAGTTTCCAACCGATTTCTCATACACAAACAGCAGTTTACCGGCGTTGCCTGGTGAAACGTTGTTGTGATGCCCTCGTGTAAGGAGGAGAAATGCGTACCATCACGTTTCCGACTTTGATAAAGGTCGGATTGTAACCTATCGCGATGCGGTTTATCGTATCGTGACATTGCTGCTCTTGTTGGTCGTGATCAAAAGACTGTTAGCAGAATATGGAATCGGTGGGTTCGGGAGGGTAATACAGAACGCCGTGCTGGATCCCAACGGCCTCGTATCACTAGCAGTCGAGATGACAGGAATCTTATCCACATGGCTGTAACGGATCGTGTAGCCACGTCTCGATCCCTGAGTCAACAGATGGGGTCGTTTGAAAGACAACAACCATCTGCACGAACAGTTCGACGACGTTTGCAGCAGCATGGACTATCAGCTCGGAGACCATGGCTGCGGTTACCCTTGACGCTGCATTACAGACAGGAGCGCCTGCGATGGTGTACGAACCTCGGTGCACGAATGGCAAAACGTCATTTTTTCGGATGAATCCAGGTTCTGTTTACAGCATCATGATGGTCACATGCGTGTTTGGCGACATCGCGGTGAACGCACATTGGAAGCGTGTATTTGTCATCGCCATACTGGCGTATCACCCGGCGTGATGGTATGGGGTGCCATTGGTTACACGTCTCGGTCACCTCTTGTTCGCATTGACGGCACTTTGAACAGTGGACGTTACACTTCAGACGTGTTACGACATTTGAGCAGGATAATGCACGACCGCATGTTGCAGGTCCTGTACGGGCTTTTGTGGATACTGAAAATGTTCGACTGCTGCCCTGGCCAGCACATTCTCCAGATCTCTCACCAATTGAAAACGTCTGGTCAATGGTGGCGGAGCAACTGGCTCATCACAATACGCCAGTCACTACTCTTGATGAACTGTGGTATCGTGTTGAAGCTGCATGGGCAGCTGTACCTGTAAACGCCATCCAAGCTCTGTTTGACTCAATGCCCAGGCGTATCAAGGCCGTTATTACGGCCAGAGGTGGTTGTTCTGGGTACTGATTTCTCAGGATCTATGCACCCAAACTGCGTGAAAATGTAATCACATGTCAGTTCTAGTATAATATATTTGTCCAATGAATACCCGTTTATCATCTGCGTTTCTTCTTGGTGTAGCAATTTTAATGTCCAGTAGTGTACTACGTATGTACGCCGTGAATACATCGCAGAAAACTCTGTTACACTGTCCACAAGATATCGAGATCGAATGCGTTACAAATACTGTTTGTTAGCGTGGGGAATATCTAGCAGTGGCACGAGGAAGTTGCAAATATCGGCATAATAACAAGTTTCTTACACGAATCAGTTTCTAAATTCCGTGATATGGTAATTTTATTACGAGCTACGCCGCGCGGAGTGACCGTGCGGTTTGGGGCGCCATCTCACGGACTGCGCGGCCCCTCCCGCCGGAGGTTCGAGTCCTCCCTCGAGCATGTGTGTGTGTGTTGTCCTTAGCGTAAGTTAGTTTAAGTAGTGTGTAAGACTAGGGACCGATGACCTCAGCAGTTTGGTTCCTTAGGAAATCACACGCATTATTAATATTATTATTGTGAGCTACACCGCTGGTGGCATGAGCAATAATAAAGAATAATTCGGGATACAAGAAAGTCTGTTGTTACAGACCACCTCAATAATTATTTTTTTCAAGCACGGAATGTTTTAAGATTTCTGTGAAATTGTTTTCACGTAACCTGGTTGCTATCGTTTTGTTTGTTGAGGCAATGGCTTTGATGGACGCGGGAGCTTATATCGTTCATTGAAGGGGTGTTACCGCAATTAATAGGTAGTACAAAGAAGAGGATCTACTAATGGGATGCGTGGAGCAAAAGCTCTTCGCTGAGCAAAAATTTTCGCAGTTTTCAAACTTTTAATGATTACTGGACGCGTTTGGAAAGCTGAAACACAATACTGAGTATTTCTTTTATATATACCTTCGAATTCTATCAGTCGCCTAGTCGCTAAGGCTAAATTCGTCATACGTTTGTTCTCATCATCGTAGGTGTATATTACTAACACCGACAACAGTGAGAAGTATGTTCAGCCAAAAAATAAAGGAACCCAAGAATGTGTCTTCCGTAGTACATCAGCAAGAAGTGTCAAGACATCTCAGGAAGGTCATACCGTGAAGGACGGAAAACACATTTCCTTGGACTTATTAGGGTAAAGAATTGGAGAAAGTGTTCTGTAGATTTCCAGATTAATGCACACAATTTTACCTGTTTTAACTATTCCGATTGTTTCTCCAGACGATCGCTTATTTTTGAAACTCATACTTATAAAAGAAACTGTATGTGGAATTCTATGACCCAAGACAGAGTTTGTGAACTCAGCTTCCATAGTATCCAAAGTGAACTATTGATGGCAGTGAAATAATCAATACCTTCCATCACAGAAAGTACGCCGCATGGTGCAGTTTCACTAGAGGTCAAGGTGAGTACAGTGAGGTTTTATAAGTACAAATCAATCAAACAAGATAGAACTATAGGCCTATGCTTATTGATATTGACTGTCAGTAATATTTATCGGTATTACTAATTTTTGTTTGGTACTTTGAATGTAGTAAGCGCATGATCTCTTTTTTATGTTATATGCTATTTTACAACACACTCCATTAAAATTCTCTTTCTACCTGCTGTTATGAAAGTTACGTTAGTTAACCATAGGTTGTACTTTTTACTTTAGGGGTCAGTATTTTTATTTTTGCAGATGGGCTCATATTGCGTACATTGCGCTTCTGGGTCTGCGGGAGCGTCCAAGTACATTTGAACTCGAGTTTGATCTCATTTGTGTTGCTTTTCAGGCAGCTGTGTTATCCACTGAGCTAGGGTAGTCTCAACATATACTAATAGTATCGGTATATTTTACTTTATCACAGCGAAGATCTTTATGACACAGGCAGTGTTCATAAAATATTAGAAATCAAAGGAAATCCCTACAGTGAGCCATCGGTATGCACCCACAGAAATTTTGGGAAGTCGACGCTCTTGTTTGCACAGACGTCTGAACTGACAGGTGGTTGCGTGTGGACGGGCCTTAAGGAGTGAACCAGCAGGATGTCAACAAGCAAAGCTGCTGTGACAATAGGAATAGCTGTTACCTCAACTGTTCTGGCGCTCAGGGTACGGCTGTGTGTGCAGGCTGGTTGCGTAACGATACTGTACCACTCACTGGATATGATGAGCATCAAGAGCCAGAAGATATGGGCACGCTGGACTACCGAAGGCAGCGACAGATGTCTCTGTTGTCAAGGCATCAAGATTTTAAAATGCAGAAGCCACTGTACAGGACGAATTAAAGAAAGAGTCGCTGTGTTTTCAGTTGGTACATTCAATGCAGTTACAGAAACTATTATTGCCTTTTCCTTCTTTGAAAGTGAGATCTTGTCAACTACACACTCGGTGTTTACATATGTACACTCCTGGAAATGGAAAAAAGAACACATTGACACCGGCGTGTCAGACCCACCATACTTGCTCCGGACACTGCGAGAGGGCTGTACAAGCAATGATCACACGCACGGCACAGCGGACACACCAGGAACCGCGGTGTTGGCCGTCGAATGGCGCTAGCTGCGCAGCATTTGTGCACCGCCGCCGTCAGTGTCAGCCAGTTTGCCGTGGCATACGGAGCTCCATCGCAGTCTTTAACACTGGTAGCATGCCGCGACAGCGTGGACGTGAACCGTATGTGCAGTTGACGGACTTTGAGCGAGGGCGTATAGTGGGCATGCGGGAGGCCGGGTGGACGTACCGCCGAATTGCTCAACACGTGGGGCGTGAGGTCTCCACAGTACATCGATGTTGTCGCCAGTGGTCGGCGGAAGGTGCACGTGCCCGTCGACCTGGGACCGGACCGCAGCGACGCACGGATGCACGCCAAGACCGTAGGATCCTACGCAGTGGCGTAGGGGACCGCACCGCCACTTCCCAGCAAATTAGGGACACTGTTGCTCCTGGGGTATCGGCGAGGACCATTCGCAACCGTCTCCATGAAGCTGGGCTACGGTCCCGCACACCGTTAGGCCGTCTTCCGCTCACGCCCCAACATCGTGCAGCCCGCTTCCAGTGGTGTCGCGACAGGCGTGAATGGAGGGACGAATGGAGACGTGTCGTCTTCAGCGATGAGAGTCGCTTCTGCCTTGGTGCCAATGATGGTCGTATGCGTGTTTGGCGCCGTGCAGGTGAGCGCCACAATCAGGACTGCATACGACCGAGGCACACAGGGCCAACACCCGGCATCATGGTGTGGGGAGCGATCTCCTACACTGGCCGTACACCACTGGTGATCGTCGAGGGGACACTGAATAGTGCACGGTACATCCAAACCGTCATCGAACCCATCGTTCTACCATTCCTAGACCGGCAAGGGAACTTGCTGTTCCAACAGGACAATGCACGTCCGCATGTATCCTGTGCCACCCAACGTGCTCTAGAAGGTGTAAGTCAACTACCCTGGCCAGCAAGATCTCCGGATCTGTCCCCCATTGAGCATGTTTGGGACTGGATGAAGCGTCGTCTCACGCAGTCTGCACGTCCAGCACGAACGCTGGTCCAACTGAGGCGCCAGGTGGAAATGGCATGGCAAGCCATTCCACAGGACTACATCCAGCATCTCTACGATCGTCTCCATGGGAGAATAGCAGCCTGCATTGCTGCGAAAGGTGGATATACACTGTACTAGTGCCGACATTGTGCATGCTCTGTTGCCTGTGTCTATGTGCCTGTGGTTCTGTCAGTGTGATCATGTGATGTATCTGACCCCAGGAATGTGTCAATAAAGTTTCCCCTTCCTGGGACAATGAATTCACGGTGTTCTTATTTCAATTTCCAGGAGTGTATAATTGTTCAGACACTATAGTGTGGCAGTTTTAGGTGCTGTGGGGGATGTTTTGATCTATGGTTGCTGAAGTCACTAGTAGAGGTCCAACCTGTTCCACCACTTTTACAGCACTGCCAAACATTATCGAATGCCTCGTGTATTCTTCACTTTTTTTATTTCTGTCATACGTTGCTTGTTACTTGTCTTATACTTTGAAATGAGTGAAGATGCTACTCCAGCTACATCATGTGGTTTGAGTACAACTCCCACGACTAAAAGGAAATGGTGATTTATAGTATGGAGTGGTGCTCATAAAATGATGCATAATGTGTCGTGAGTGCTGTGAGGAAGAAAAAGAAAGCAAAAAGCTGCTATAGTGCACATAGAATACCGTGGCCGGCAGATGCGCAGATGACAGGGCACAGGTGGGGAGAGAGGTAGTGGTGGGGGCTCGAGGAAAATGCTGTCGGGAAAATGCTGAGCGCTGGAGGGGAAGTGCTGTCCTAAACTGAAGCCTACACTCATATTAAGGGGGCTCCTTCACGCCCATGGTGACCATTCAAAAAGATGTGTCACCTCTTCTTTGGTTGGTATCTAAAAAGAATTCCGCCGAAGATGCAGCAATTAATTTTCACCTGATTTTCAACGATTTATAACCTTCAGAGAAGTGCCACGAGTGGGGAATTTTGAGTAAAACCTACACATTTTTCTTGCTGCTTTTTTACTTGTTTTGCTAAAACTCTGCGGAGTTTACACAGTCTCACCTCACTAACATGTTGTGCAGACGCAATCGCGAGAGAATTCTGAAACAATGGGTTATTAAGTTTATTAAGTGGGAACTGAGGAAATGTATGGTCAGCATCTGATGAAAAAGCACATCCTTGGTACAAAATAAATGTGTAATGACCTCACTTATGTTGTTCCCAAACTCTCAGCATTTCTCGTTTCACCACCTATCGATGGCCAATAAAAATTACATTCTTTCATCAGAAAAGTCAGTAGTTAGTGGTAGATAATGAAGTTTTGCATGATAACCATATGGGAAAATACTCTCCTCTTTGTGAGCTATCATTTGCCAAGAACTCTATATCTCCAACCGCTTATGAAATATGAGGAATGTTGTGGATATGTCGCTCTGACTTTATCGCTGGCGCGGTGGCGATCGGAAACGAATGCGCTATGTTAGATCATTTTCTCGAGATTGGTGTCGGGAAAGTTCAATATGTTGCTGCTATATTTCATATGCAGCAACATATATAATATACACCAAACGCAAAATCATAGCGAGCCCTATTTTTCATTGCTAACTTTTTCAAACTTCGCGCAGTGTCTTACTTCCATGTAAACATAACAATAATTGTGACCATTAGCGAAATAATGGGCACATCATAATAAAGCTGACATATGAAGTTACAAGTAAAGCAAAAATGAAATTTTTTTACCGACTAGTTTCTGTAAAATCGTTTCAGAAAAACTACAAGGCGTGCGCGTCGATTCTGTCATCGTCGACCGGCCGAAACGTGGAAAACGCTTGTCGGCCTCCCCTTCTGAATAAACGAATGAGATCACCCAGCGCCTTGGATAAAAACTGGTCTCTGCACCCCAGCCACTGTATCCTGCGTGACCTATACATTCTGTCAATCAGAGCTGCCACTTACGCCGGCAAATACACTCCTGGAAATTGAAATAAGAGCACCGTGAATTCATTGTCCCAGGAAGGGGAAACTTTATTGACACATTCCTGGGGTCAGATACATCACATGATCACACTGACAGAACCACAGGCACATAGACACAGGCAACAGAGCATGCACAATGTCGGCACTAGTACAGTGTATATCCACCTTTCGCAGCAATGCAGGCTGCTATTCTCCCATGGAGACGATCGTAGAGATGCTGGATGTAGTCCTGTGGAACGCCTTGCCATGCCATTTCCACCTGGCGCCTCAGTTGGACCAGCGTTCGTGCTGGACGTGCAGACCGCGTGAGACGACGCTTCATCCAGTCCCAAACATGCTCAATGGGGGACAGATTCGGAGATCTTGCTGGCCAGGGTAGTTGACTTACACCTTCTAGAGCACGTTGGGTGGCACGGGATACATGTGGACGTGCATTGTCCTGTTGGAACAGCAAGTTCCCTTGCCGGTCTAGGAATGGTAGAACGATGGGTTCGATGACGGTTTGGATGTACCGTGCACTATTCAGTGTCCCCTCGACGATCACCAGTGGTGTACGGCCAGTGTAGGAGATCGCTCCCCACACCATGATGCCGGGTGTTGGCCCTGTGTGCCTCGGTCGTATGCAGTCCTGATTGTGGCGCTCACCTGCACGGCGCCAAACACGCATACGACCATCATTGGCACCAAGGCAGAAGCGACTCTCATCGCTGAAGACGACACGTCTCCATTCGTCCCTCCATTCACGCCTGTCGCGACACCACTGGAGGCGGGCTGCACGATGTTGGGGCGTGAGCGGAAGACGGCCTAACGGTGTGCGGGACCGTAGCCCAGCTTCATGGAGACGGTTGCGAATGGTCCTCGCCGATACCCCAGGAGCAACAGTGTCCCTAATTTGCTGGGAAGTGGCGGTGCGGTCCCCTACGCCACTGCGTAGGATCCTACGGTCTTGGCGTGCATCCGTGCGTCGCTGCGGTCCGGTCCCAGGTCGACGGGCACGTGCACCTTCCGCCGACCACTGGCGACAACATCGATGTACTGTGGAGACCTCACGCCCCACGTGTTGAGCAATTCGGCGGTACGTCCACCCGGCCTCCCGCATGCCCACTATACGCCCTCGCTCAAAGTCCGTCAACTGCACATACGGTTCACGTCCACGCTGTCGCGGCATGCTACCAGTGTTAAAGACTGCGATGGAGCTCCGTATGCCACGGCAAACTGGCTGACACTGACGGCGGCGGTGCACAAATGCTGCGCAGCTAGCGCCATTCGACGGCCAACACCGCGGTTCCTGGTGTGTCCGCTGTGCCGAGCGTGTGATCATTGCTTGTACAGCCCTCTCGCAGTGTCCGGAGCAAGTATGGTGGGTCTGACACACCGGTGTCAATGTGTTCTTTTTTTCCATTTCCAGGAGTGTATGTACGAACGCTAGACAGAATTAGAAAGTTTGCAAGCTCTCATCCACGTGAAGAAAAGGTTAGTTTTACTCTTAATTTGTATTGTACAAGTGTAAAGCTGTTTACATTCGACAGTGCATCGAACAAGGCAGTTGCCAGGTTCGAATTACTTTATTTTTATCTTGTTTCACCTAGGAAGAGGAGCAGTGAAGACGTTGGGAGCTTTAGTTATAAGGAATACCACTGTAGCTCAGTCAATTAAACGCTACTGCTAAGAACTCGTAGGCCTCGCGTGCTGAACTACCATTAAACTAACATTTTTTCTATTCATCTGAAAAATGGCAAGTTGCAATCTGATCAACGTTAAACTCAATAAGTTAGTTCTAATGTTACCATAGTGGTAATATTCAAGAGTGGATTTCTTAGTTAATTGTGAAAAATATTGAAAGTGTTTCAGTAAATGTATTCCCAGTGCGAAAGTGGACAACCATCAGCTTTATAATGGAATGACGACAGTGAATATTTGTGTCGGACAGCGACTTGAACCCGGATTTACCGCTTATCGCAAGCGGTCGTCTAACGATTTTCTTTTTAATTGATCTCATTGTGTTCGCTATTGTTCGTTGAATTTATGTGGGGCGGATGTCCCATGACATCCGTTAAGTTCATCATTGATCCATTTACTTAGTTTTTCTTTTTTCTTTTCTTTTTTTTTTTTTATTATAAAGAGCAGCTAGCCCTCTGACCAAACACACTGAGCTGCGGATCTGACATCCAAACTTCATATGCCATCAACCACGTGTCTACCACCTGTACTGGTGCATCCATTACGTATATTACCACACCGGGGAGACATTTTACTTAAAGTCGCTTGCCCGGTGTCGGCAGATAAATACGATATTGCAGTGCCTGTGTTATTCCAAATTACGATGCAATATTCCTTCGGATATGCTTGCACCTCCCAACGAACATTGCATCGTAATTCAGAATAAGGAGAGCGCTCGCGATAAGCGAGAAACCAGGATTCGAGTCCTGGTCCGGCACAAATTTTCATTTGCGTCATTATACAGCTGATGGTTGTCCATATTCAAAACTGCGAATACATTTAATGTACTGGATGTACATAAAGTCCAGGAACACTTTCAATTGTTTATTGCACAATAACTAAACTTTGTACAGATGTTATACATATTGCATTTTGAAGAGAAACTCTGAAAGCCTTTATTTACAAACATTTGATATGCGAAGCATGAGTGACCCGGCCCAGCATGGCATCGTAGACTTTGGCAATCGCTTTCCGTATTCTCTCCCTGAGCTCTGCTACATCATGTGGTAGAGGCGATACATACACCAGATCTTTAATGTGTCCCCACAGAAAAAAGGCATATGGAGTGAGATCTGGTGATCGTAGAAGCCATTTCATGGAACATCTGTCCCCTTCTGCATTACGGCCGACCCATCGATGTGGCAGCTCTGTGTTCAGGTACACACGAACTTCATGATGAAAATGGAGTGGAGTCCCATCCTGCTGGAAGATATATGGAGAGTCTGATTGCATTTGAGACATCAGCCGTTGCTGCAACATGTCACCAATTTCTTTGAACTCCTTGTGCATGCTCCACGTTCACTTTACTCACACTGGAACATCCGCTTCTCTATGCCGGGCACGAGCAACCCGTCGTAACGAATTTGTTGTGCCAGTGGTTAAATGGCCTTCCTTGTTGGTGGCTTCTTACCGTACTTGGCTCTAACATCCGTTGAACAGCCGTAGCACACTTGGTTTTGTTAACTCCAACACACAGAAAGCTAGCTCCGCACCTGAACTCGCCATGTTTGTGACAAGCACTGACAATCGGCAAATTACCAAACTAAGCTGTCTGCAGCTCGTGGTGTTGCGTTAGCGTTCTCAGTCCCGCATACGGGGTCCCACGTTCGATTCCCGGTGGGGTCAGGGATTTTCCCTGCCTCAAGATGACTGGGTGTTGTTGTGTCATCTTCATCATCATCATTCATCTCCATTACGGTCGGAGGAAGGCAATGGCAAACTACCTCCACTAGGACCTTGCCTAGTCTGTGGTGTGGGTCTCCCGCATCGTAACCTACGCTCCTCAGAGTATAGGACCTCATCATCATCATCACCAAACTACGCTGTTGCGGTATACATAAAAACTTTCAGGGTTTCTCTTCAAAATGACAAATGTATGATATCTGTACAATGTTTGGTTCTTGTGCAATAAATAATTGAAAGTGTCCCGGACTATGTACACCCTGTATTTCATAACAGCTGTAGTCGCCGCAGTGCCTATTCCTTCCGACATGCATGCTAATCGAAAGATCATTGCATCGTAATTCGGAATGACACAGGTACTGCAAATCGTACTGAAACAGTGTCGCAAGTTTTCAAACACGCGCATACTGAAGCATCATATTTTTCTGGTGTATTAGAAGGCCAGCGCCTATGAAAGGATTAAACTGTGACCAATTTGTGGACAGAAATTCGATAGCAAAAATTCTCCATAACATTTCTAATAACACTTGATTAATATGGAATAGAGAGTGTGATATTAGACAGCGCAGAGTTCGAAAAATAGAGGACTCAAATCCCAAAGGAAAGTAAGTCTATATTTGTAAACCAGCACGCTTCAGAAACTAGAGACTGCTTTCAAAACACTCATGTGTCCCATTTTATAATGTTGCTCAAATGTGTGGAACCCATAGCACGTATTACTAACGGAGGATATTGAGTGAATAATCGTCACAGATTTGTTTGACCTGTGGAACAGCATCACTAAACTACAGAAAAATATAAACTGACAGACGCTTGAAGATAAATGTCAATTATCCAGTACCATTTGTAAAGTCTCAGCAGCAAATATTAAGTGAAGGACCCAGGTATATTCTTCAACGCCCTGTTTTATCACTTTCCAGAGACCGTGGAGACAATGTTACACTCACTACAGAGTGCACAGAGGCGTTTAGGCGTCATTTTTCCCGCTCTCCACACGTAAATGAAATGGGAAGAAACACTTATGTGGTACAGTGGGACGCACTCTCTGCCATGCATTTCTGTCTGGTTTGGATGTACAAGCATAGACGTCGACAAGAGGAGACATTTCCCGCCCTGTTCCAGGAAATCTGGAATGCCGAGGTTCTCTATTCATACAGTGAGTGGATAACTACCAGTTCTCAGGGATATAATAAGGTTTTTGTGCAACCTATAAAGTGTAGTTCTTATGTCTGGAAACTGAACTACTAATTTACATAAAAATGTGAATTTTAAAGTCTTGTCCCTCCCCCCCTCTCTCTGCAAAAATTTCTGTGGATAATAATGCATACTGCTACCGAGGAGAAGGTACCTGGATTCGGTTAAGAATGATTTTGAAGTAATAGGTTTAACATCAGAAGAGGCACCAATGTTAGCACTGAATAGGGGATCATGGAGGAACTTTATAAGGGGGGCTATGCTCCAGACTGAACGCTGAAAGGCATAATCAGTCTTAAATGATGATGATGATGATGATGACTACTAAAGGGCAATATAATAAATGAATACTGCTGCCACTGGAACAGCCCCGTCAATTCTGGTATGCCCTTGCCTTCTTCATCCGATCTTACAACTAACTTTGGAGTTTAACGTAGGCTCCGTAACACGTCACAATTTTTGGCATTTTCACATAAGGAACAAAAATTTTACCATCAGAATGGTTTGAACACAGGGCCTCTACGATCGTAGAAGTAGCACTAACTGACTGAACTACAATGCCACAACACAGCATCCTTCTATGGCATAAAAAGACACTAATTTACATTTATTGTGCGGGCTTATTGTTACTTTTCATAATATATATGTAAATAATGAGTATGAAGTTGACAGGCTCTCATTTTCAAAGAAAGGAAACGCAGCAATGGCTTCAGAAATTGCAATGATTGTACCAACTGAAAATATAATGGCTGTTTTTCTAATTCGTCTGCTGCAATGGCTACCGACGTTTAGGATCACCATGTCATAACAACGTACATTTATCGGTCCAGCGTCACTCTGCCATCTGGCGACACCACAGTGGTGTCGTGCGCGAAATAGCGGTGTCGAGTGCATAGAATCGCTCAGTGGCCGGCGACACCGCTGTGGTGTCGTGAGCATACACTCCTGGAAATGGAAAAAAGAACACATTGACACCGGTGTGTTATACCCACCATACTTGCTCCGGACACTGCGAGAGGGCTGTACAAGCAATGATCACACGCTCGGCACAGCGGACACACCAGGAACCGCGGTGTTGGCCGTCGAATGGCGCTAGCTGCGCAGCATTTGTGCACCGCCGCCGTCAGTGTCAGCCAGTTTGCCGTGGCATACGGAGCTCCGTCGCAGTCTTTAACACTGGTAGCATGCCGCGACAGCGTGGACGTGAACCGTATGTGCAGTTGACGGACTTTGAGCGAGGGCGTATAGTGGGCATGCGGGAGGCCGGGTGGACGTACCGCCGAATTGCTCAACACGTGGGGCGTGAGGTCTCCACAGTACATCGATGTTGTCGCCAGTGGTCGGCGGAAGGTGCACGTGCCCGTCGACCTGGGACCGGACCGCAGCGACGCACGGATGCACGCCAAGACCGTAGGATCCTACGCAGTGCCGTAGGGGACCGCACCGCCACTTCCCAGCAAATTAGGGACACTGTTGCTCCTGGGGTATCGGCGAGGACCATTCGCAACCGTCTCCATGAAGCTGGGCTACGGTCCCGCACACCGTTATGCCGTCTTCCGCTCACGCCCCAACATCGTGCAGCCCGCCTCCAGTGGTGTCGCGACAGGCGTGAATGGAGGGACGAATGGAGACGTGTCGTCTTCAGCGATGAGAGTCGCTTCTGCCTTGGTGCCAATGATGGTCGTATGCGTGTTTGGCGCCGTGCAGGTGAGCGCCACAATCAGGACTGCATACGACCGAGGCACACAGGGCCAACACCCGGCATCATGGTGTGGGGAGCGATCTCCTACACTGGCCGTACACCACTGGTGATCGTCGAGGGGACACTGAATAGTGCACGGTACATCCAAACCGTCATCGAACCCATCGTTCTACCATTCCTAGACCGGCAAGGGAACTTGCTGTTCCAACAGGACAATGCACGTCCGCATGTATCCCGTGCCACCCAACGTGCTCTAGAAGGTGTAAGTCAACTACCCTGGCCAGCAAAATCTCCGGATCTGTCCCCCATTGAGCATGTTTGGGACTGGATGAAGCGTCGTCTCACGCGGTCTGCACGTCCAGCACGAACGCTGGTCCAACTGAGGCGCCAGGTGGAAATGGCATGGCAAGCCGTTCCACAGGACTACATCCAGCATCTCTACGATCGTCTCCATGGGAGAATAGCAGCCTGCATTGCTGCGAAAGGTGGATATACACTGTACTAGTGCCGACATTGTGCATGCTCTGTTGCCTGTGTCTATGTGCCTGTGGTTCTGTCAGTGTGATCATGTGATGTATCTGACCCCAGGAATGTGTCAATAAAGTTTCCCCTTCCTGGGACAATGAATTCACGGTGTTCTTATTTCAATTTCCAGGAGTGTAGTATCGCGCAGTGCCCGGCGATAGCACTTTAGTATCTTTTGCATTCTGTTCGTGTTTTGTTTAGGTAACAATAAGTTACACACGTCAACACGTTTTTGTTTTGTTTTTCAAAAATGGTTCAAATGGCTCTGAGCACTATGGGACTCAACTGCTGTGGTCATAAGTCCCCTAGAACTTAGAACTACTTAAACCTAACTAACCTAAGGACATCACACACATCCATGCCCGAGGCAGGATGCGAACCTGCGACCGTAGTGGTCGTGCGGTTCCAGACTGTAGTGCCTTTAACCGCTCGGCCACTCCGGCCGGCTGTTTTGTTTTTATAAGTACTTGTGCCCTTTTATCATGGCAGACGAAAGAGACGATACGATTATCTACGATGAATGCGCGGAGATTCCCGACGACCTATGCGATTGGGAAGAAGATACTGGATATCAAAAAAATGAAAGTGAAGCAGAATTGTCGGAAGATAGTGAAATATGCCGAAGAAGAACTCGGCGGACGCTACAGTTGCCAACTGATTCGGATGAATCAGACGAAGAACACAGTGCACAGTGGCCAGACTTCGATTTACCGAGGACCAATAAAAAATTTGAACTATCTCCGGGTCCACACATATTTCCCAAAAGTACACAGATCGTCGAGGATACCGTAGAATTATATGTTGGGAACGATCTATTGGAATATATTTGCAACGAAACTAACAAGTACTACAGTCAAAATTGCAATAGAAGGTTCAAAAAATGGCTCTGAGCACTATAGGACTTAACTTCTGAGGTCATCAGTCTCCTAGAACTTAGAGCTACTTAAACCTAAATAACCTAAGGACATCACACACATCCATGCCCGAGGCAGGATTCGAACTTGCGACCGTAGCGGTCGCGCGGTTCCAGACTGTAGCGCCTAGAACCGCTCGGCCACCAAGCCGGCTTGCAATAGAAGGAAACTGGATAAAATGTCAAATCTGTCGACATTACGTGACCCGAACTTAGAAAATGTTTTGGGCTTGCTCTCCTTATGGGAACTGTAAAAAAAGCAAGGATCGATGATTATTGGTCAACGAATCCGTTGATAGACACACCGATATTTCGCAAAACGATGTCCCGCAACCGATTCAGACAAATATTATCATTTTTACATTTTTCCGACAACAACACTAGATCGGATAATGCCGACAGGCTTTTCAAAGTGCAATTCGTAACTGATTATTTTTCCAAAAAGTTTAAAGAAACTTTTAATCTAAGTAAAAACATCTCAACTGATGAATGGATGATACCGTGGCATGAAATTTTAAAGTTAACAGTCCGTCGAAAATTACGAAACATAGCGTACTCATTCGGATGCTGTGTGATTTGAGTATGGAATACATTTCCTCATTCAAGATATATTCCTGCGGTGGACAGCATTTAGCAAAAGCACTGATGGAACTGTTGACACCTTCTTATGGAAACTGGCATTACCTCTACATGGTTAATTATGATAACAGCGTAGAACTTGCAGAAACGTTACTTGAAAAGAAAATTCGAGTTTGTGAAACGATACGGCAAAATAGAGAACTTCGAAAAATTAAAGCGCGCAAAGGTCAGTGTGTTTGAAGATTGTCATCAACGGAAAGGTGTGTTTGAAGATTGTCATCAACGGAAAGGTGAAGTACTCGTACAATGCCACTTTGACTGACACTCAAAGAAAATGTAAAAAAAGCAATTATACAATTAAAAAACCTGAAAGTGTATTAGACTACAACAAACACATGAAAGGAGTGGATCGGGCAGACCAATATTTTAATTATTACTTGTAATGTCAACGCCAATATTTTGTGTCGCCAGTGTATCTGACAGTGCTCGAGACTTATGAATTAACGAATATTTTTCCAGAAATGACTTTTAAGCCTATATGTGAGAACTGAGAAAAGACTTATTATTATATTATGACTTATTACTATATTATGAAATAACAATAATATGTTTTATTGTTTATAACCAGTTTCCTACAAAGAATAATCATATAACAAAAGATAATAGCATTAAAAGAATGTATTGGCTTTGTATTGTCTGTAGTATTTTTCCTTTTTCTGTTCTTCTTCCCTATGATATATGAAGCAAATGAGAACGAAGATAAGCTGAGGTTTGTTTTCTTTTAAATATTGTAAAAGGTAGTCATAAGTGATCAAGGGAAAAATATAATGTACAATTTACTACATGGAATTCTAGTGTACGGACTTTTATTTGTAACTAAATAACCTACTATGAATGTTTTAAGTTTTGTATCCGCAGCAGCCCAGATTGTGCTTTGTCTGACGCCATTACGTGAGCGTACAGAGCGGCAAATTTAAACTGAAGAAATAATCAGACGCTAATTCTTTCGATCGTTATTACAATATTTGAACTCCGAGGACAAGAAGCCACAGAAATTTAGTATTTTTCTATTCTTACAGTGAAAATAACATTCAGTAGAACTAACTTTACGTAAATGAAATAATTTTATGGCTGGTGCGTAAGATTAATTTTTCTCAGAATAATTTATCAGTGACTTTAAATAAAAATATTTGCGACACCTGTGTTGTTATGGGTAGAGGTTGTGGTGTGATATATTAATTATTTGGTGCATACATTTTAATGTCAAATAAAAAATTATTGAAACTCGTTATAGTCGGACCCAGCAGCACATAAATAAGAATTATCAGAGATTATTTATTTATTTCAAATAATACTGTTATTCTTGCTGCTACATTTTCATTTGTTTTACAATAGCATGTACACATCACCACAACAACATTAAATAGAATCCCATTACCCATTACATACCCTATACATTCGTTGATAAAGGACCATGTACCTGCTGCCACTACATCGAGTACTCATCACGATCGGGTTGACAGACTTTCTGGTCACATAAAGCAACGCATTCTGAAAAGAATAAACAAAACGAAGAAACTGCCACGTAACCAAAAAAAGAAGAATAACAAACTTAATGTGTAAGTCTTGTCGAGTTCCGTTACATCTTGGAGACTGTTTTGCTGCATATCATATGAAAAGTACTAAGTAAGACCTGCCAGGGTCTGCTTCCTGGACTTGGGTAGGCGCGCCGGCCCAGGATCGAAACCGCATGGCAGATTAACGATGACGGCTGGTGTGCTGGCCAGCCTGGATGTGGTTTTTAGGCGGTTTTCCACATCCCCCTAGGTGAATACCGGGCTGGTCCCCACATCCTGCCTCTGTTACACAGCTTGCAGACATTTGAACACTTTCGTACTGTTCCATGGATTACACTAGTTGCAGACAGTTGGGGTACACTACTTCTGACCTGGGGGGTACGGGGTGGCGGCAGGAAGTACCAAATACAATGCAAATAAAGAAATATGTGTAATAAACAAATTTTGTATTTATTTACATATATATGTCTTCGAATTTCATGAAATTAGAGGAACAGGGTTGAGAGTTTATGAGAACTAACGATGAGATTAGTAAAACTCAGCAATTTATAATCTCCCGATAATGTCAAGAAAGGCCAGCGACAAGCCAAGTAATCCGAATTAGCGCTGCTGGTGCCAAGTGAATAACTTTGTACGAGACGTGCGGACGGTAATGTGTTATATCTGCTGGCCCTAGATGTCTAGTTGGCCATGGACAACATATTGTGCTTTGGTGTCAAGGAGAACAGGATTTATTGAGACACCCCAATGAGGAAATTAAGTGTACATTTTTCATTTTAGCAGGACTGCTAAAATGCACAGGAACTCAACCAATATTTTTCATTCATTGCTACTGTGACAAAAAGTCGCCATTTCAGTGCCAAAATTCCGAAAATCTTTGTAGTTAAATGATTGGAAGGAGTATATGCCATTTTTACTGTGAGCTGCTACTGCTGATACTATGATTTCAATCAAAACAGGAGTATAGTAATTGGCTGTTTTCTTGTGATGTAGCCTATGCATAACAAATGAAAATTTCACATCAAGAAATTATGTTGTTTGTTGTTTGATGATGAGTATTCCGTCATGACAGTACGTTGTGTCTAAGTACAACCTCAGAAGTGAGTATCAGTTCTAAGACTTTAAGGTGAGAGAGCAAGTTCAAGTTTTTTCTTTTTTTCTTATTCGAGTCCCAGTGTTCCAACTGATTTGATGCAGCCTGCCATGAATTGCTCTCCTGTGCCAAACTTTCCATCTCAGATTAGCAATTTTAACCTACATCCTCAATTATTTGCTTGATGTATTCCAAGCTCTGCCTACCTGTATAGTTTTTACCCTCTACAGCTCCCTCTAGTACCATGAAAGTTATTCTCTTATGTCTTAATAGATATGCTATCATCCTGTCCCTTCTTTGTGTCAGTGTTTTCCATATATTCCTTTCCTCATTAATTCTGCAGGGAACCTCCTCATTCCTTGTCTATCCATCTAATTTTCAATGTTCTTCTGCAGCGCCACATCTCAAATGCTTCGATTCGATTCTGTTCTGTTCTGGTTTTCCCACAGTCCATGTTTTACTACCATGCAATGCTGTGGTGCAAACGCGCAGTCTCTGAAATTTATTTCTCAAATTAAGGCCTACGTTTGATACTAGTAGACTTCTCTTAGCCAGAGATACTCCTTTTGCCAGTGCTAGTCCGTTTTTTATGTTCTCATTGCCCCGCCCGTCATGGAATACTTCGCTGCCTAGGTAGCAGATGTCTTAATTTCGTCTATTTCGTGACCTTCAGTTTTTATGTCAAGCTTCTCACTGTTGTTATTTTGCTACTTTTCATTACTTTCGTCTTTCTTCGATTTGCTCTCAATACATATTCTGTACTCATTAGACTGTTCATTCCATTCGATAGATCCTGTTATTCTTCGCTCTCACTACGCATAGCAATGCCAGCCATCAACAAATCTTATCATTGATATCTTTTCACCCAGAATTTTAATCGCATTTTTAACTTTTCTTTTATTTCTGTCGCTTCTTCAACGTATGGGCTGAAGTGTTCGGCAGTGTAGTTCAAAATTCTGAGAAAAATATGAGTATGCTATAGGGAAAGACAGATAATGTGCAATATGTACAAGAAACAAGAGGGAACTAAGACTGGAAGACCAAGCATGAAGTGTTCAGATTAGAAAGGATGTAAGAAAGTTGTGTAGTCTTTCGCCCCTACTGTTCAAGTACACTGCCGAACGCTTTTTCCAGATCGACAAAGCCTATGAATGTGTATCGATTTTTCAACAGTCTTGCTTCCATTATCAACCATAACATCAAAATTGCCTTATGGTAACTTTACCTTCCCTAAAATAAAACTGATCGTCACCTAACGTATACTCAGTTTTGGTTTACATTATTCTGTATTTTATTTCTGTGAGGAACTTGGATGCTTGAGCTGTTAACCTGATTGTGCGATGATTCTCGCACTTGTGGGCTCTTGCAATCTTCGGAATTGTGTGGAAATTGTTTTTCCCAAAGTCTATTGGTATACAGTGAGTCTCATACATTCTACACACCAAGCTGAACAATCGTTTTGTTGTCACTTCCTACCACGAGTTGAGGAACTTCGATAGAATCTGATCTATCCTTCAACCTTATTTGATCTTAAGTCGTCTAGAGCTCTTTTGGATTCTGATTCTGACACTGGATCCCCTATCTCTTCCCTAGCGACTCCTTCTTCTTCTTCTTCTTCTTCTTCTATCATGTATCAGACAAGCTCTCCCTCTCACAGGGGTCTTCAATGTACTCTTTTCCCCTATCTGCTCTCTCCTCTGAATTTGACAACAGAATTCCCATTTCACTCTTAATGCTACAGCCCTTTCTTTTAATTTCACCAACGGTTGTTTTGACTTTTATGTATGCCGAGTCAGTCCTTCTGGCAACCATTTCTTCTTCGATTTCTTCAATTTCTCATGCAGCCATTTCGCCTTAGCTCCCCTGCACTTCCTAGTTATTTCATTCCTAAGTGAATTTTTGTTGCTGTATTCCTGAATTTCCCTGAATATTTTTTTTTACTTTCTTCTTTAATCGATCAACTGAATTATTTCTTGTATTACCCATGGTTTCTTCACAGTTACCTTCCATGTACCTATGTTTTTCTTTCCAACTCCTGTGACTTCTCTTTCTAGGATGTCCATTCCTTTTCAGCTGAGCTATTCATTATCGCAGAGCCTATAGCCTCAGAGAAGTTGAATGTTATTCCTTCACTCCTTAGTACATCTGCATCCCACTTCCTTGCATATTGGTTTTTCCTGACTATTGCCTTAAACTTCAACCTACTCTTCATGACTACTAAATTGTAATATGAGTCAATATCTGCTAATCAGTAGGCTTTGCAGTCCAATATCTGATTTCAGAATCTCTGCCTGACCATGACTGAACTCTTCCCGTGTCTCTCGACCATTTCCAAGTATACTTCCTCCTCTTGTGATTCTTGACCTGTGTATTCGCTGTAAGTTACTGAAATATATTGTAGAATTCAAGTTCCATACAGGGCTTTAATAGAGAAACTCTCGCCTTTGTCTTCCTAATACGGGGACTTCTTAGCCATCTGGCATGAATCAGTTGCTTTTCATGGCATGAACAATGCCATATCTTTATATTCCAACCTCCTTGATTCTTTTCTTACATGTCGGCAGCGACAACTGCCAGAGGAGAAGTTAGTTTCACTTGAAACTTACTGGGCAGTCGTGTTACAATGACGTGTGCCTGTCCAGCACACCTGTCGAGTGCTATCAAGTTTCGTGGCAGCATCGAATTTTAAAGAAGTAAAGTGTATACGTGGACTGCCAGAAACTGTGACATTTTCTGAAAAAAAACCAGCCATATACTGGGTGACACACGGGAGACAGACGGTTTTTAATGAAATAATACTCAGCCAACTTTAAAATTAATGCATGTTTATTTACACAAAATCAAAATTCATTAATTGCCATTTTAGTTAACAAAGTATTTTTTGTGAAAAATAATGTCGTCAAGGTGATGTCCATCATTTAGAATGCAGGACTCAAGTCTGTTCTCAAAATCCTCCATCACTCGGACTAAAATCTCTGCAAGGATGGCAGCAATTTCTCGAATGATTGCATCCTTCTACTCGTCCAAATAACGTGGTTTGTGGTTATAGACACGGTTCTTAAGGTACCCCCATAGAAAAAAGTCACATACTGACAAGTCGGGAGACCTGGGAGGCCAAGGAACATTGCCAAAACGTGAAATAATCCGGTCAAGAAACATGCGTCTAAGAACTGTCATTGAAGTGTCTGCGGTGTGCAATGTTGCCCCTTCCTGCTGGAACCCAACGCGTTTTAAAGGGATTCGTCGTCTTCTTAGTTCTGGTTTCAAGAATGTTTCAAGAATACGAATGTAATGAACCAAATTATCAGTAACTGTAGCCCCGTTCTCTTAAAAAAAATAGGGTCCAATAATGCCAACAGAGCACACCAGACTGTTACTTTTTCTTAGTGTAGAGGGCGCTGGTGGATAAGGTGTGGATGCTCTGGAGCCCAGTAACGTAGGTTTTGCTTATTCACAGTCCCGTTTAAATGAAAATGAGCTTCGTCGCTCATCAATAAAATTTCATTTTCATTCGATCCGAAAAGCACTTGCATTCTGTAAGCGAAGTCTTCTCGTACAGCAAAATCAGTTTCCTTAAGTTATTGGACAATGTGCATTTTGTAGGGATCGAATTTTAATTCTTTATGCAAAGTTCGTCTAACCGATTCACGATTGATTCGTAACTCACTAACATGACGTCTAGCTGACGGCCTGGGCTTCTGACTGCCGCTTGCCTTACCCTTTCAACATTTTCTGGTGTCGTTACTCTGCGCCTCGGGCCAGGATGCTTCTCATCCAGTATGTTTCCAGTTGATCTGAAGTTTTCCACTCATCTGAGGATTGCGTTACGGCTCGGAACAGCTCCATGTCGAACGACATTAAACCGCGCACGAAACAATCGCTGCCTAGCAATAATAGACTCACCACTTTTCACAAAACTGTCATAGACAAACACTCGACGCTGCAAGTCCCACTCCTCCATAGTGACTGAGTAAATGAAATGGCGTCTTGTGTGGATCAGAACTATCCCCACCACGACCACCTCCCACCACCGCGACGCAGTTCAAAACCGTCGTTTCCCGTGTGTCACCCCGTATTTGTGTCAAGTAAAAATGTGTCATTCCCGTACTCTTAGGTCCTATCGAAACACACCTTCGGAAATCGCGACACAGTTGAAAATAAACGGCGATAAGCACATAAATTTAATTTTTTTTATTTTATTTTTTTAAAATCAGACTGAAGTCAGGAAATCAACTCTCACTCTTGAGAGAGAGCGCGATCATCTACGTAAACAACACCGAATTTTGCAGAATATGCGTCTATTGGATCAATAACAAAGTCCCAGAATCTTACAGATGTGAAAACGTATAAATAAAATTTTAATATAGCAGGACATAAACCTACTTTTTGCAGTACCGTAATTCTCCATCACCAAACATCTCACCACAGTGCACACACACAACATTAAACAACAGTGTCTTTCATCTTAACGATCTGGTTGCAGTGCCGTGTGGTGCAGCATTGGGGTCGACTGCTGTAGGAGAGGCAGCAATGTTTGCTGTGAAGAAAGGGCCAGCTAGCCTTGTGCGCTACACTGGGGGTGGTGCCGCGAAAGTTCCAGTGAAAGGTCGATGAACGATCTACATCTGTATCTACATCTGCATAGATAATACACAAGCCACCGTACTATGTGTGGCGGAGGGTACCCTGTACCACTATAATGGCCGGCACGAAAATAGGGCTTCAAAGTCATCTCGCCGTCTTACAGCATTGTCGGTTTTTTTTTATAGCGATAATTTCAAATGTTCGTAAAAATTAAAAAGAAATTGGGCAACTCTATTTTTAGCCTATAATATGATGGAGTACTTTCCAAAAGAAAATCCTCACTAGCTGTTAGGAGAAAAATGAAAACTAATGTTACAAGAAATTTTCGAAGAAAATAATTTTTTACTTCAACCTGTGGTAGTAACAAATCACTAATGTAACTGGACTGAAAAAAAAATGAACATCTTCAAAGTTTACAGATGCATATGCTGTGTCTTTTATTTCGGAAACATAAAAGTACTCTGAGATAAAAAAATAAAATATTATAAGAGTTGTGTGAAACTGTGCCGACTGTGTAGCAAAAATGAAGTCGCTGATGAATTTTCGTTCTGTAGGACTGCAAAGAAACTTCCCTTGAGAAAGTTGTTAAGAAAATTACAAAATTATTTTTAGTGACATTTCGGACATCATTATTGTATCGTATCACGTACAGAGGCAAATTACATCCGCGATATTCCGTGCGCAGCAGTGCGCGAGTCGTAGGCCGTCGCCAAGAGTTTTGTTTGGACGGCTCGCTTTAATATGACCGAGAATATTCCCTACTTCCCAAAACTATTTTAGTGGCTGCTAATACATAGCCTTCGTCATTGCATCCATCACTCAAAATGCCAATATACGCTACGCAAAAGTAATTGTACTTATTTTGAAGCCAATATTTTCACTGAAGTCGAGGAAAATATTTGTTCGAAAGTGTAGGATGTCAGGTCCGCCAGTTATGCAAAACACCGTTTTTTCCCAGTACCCAAAAATGTTGCATCACCACTGTGCCATCATCAGTGGGTTTCCGTTTTATTTATTCTTTACACTTGGTGTAATGATTTTTCAATGTCACTTGAGTATTGACGTTGTACTAGTTTAACTGCAAACACGGTCAACACAAGGAGCTGCAAATTTGTTCGAAGGGTTTTTGTGAAACCCAAGTTTTATATAAATTTACTGTAAGCCTATTTTTCTCAGCATGCAATACGTGCTTGGTACACAAAAACCTCGTTCTTACTACTACACTGTCCCTGTCTTGTGTTACAAATTTCGTCCATCATTACAGTTCCTGAATTAAAAACCAAGTGAGCGGACAAGACGGTCATTGAAGTGACTGGACAGAATAATCAATTTTATGACGGAGATTACTCTGTACTTCTCCAGCCACTGGATACTATCCTCTGTCATACTAAAGTAATACCGGTACAATTCTACGTTCTAGCTTTCGTAAAAGTCGCAGATATCATAGGTTTCTATGCTCTTCTCGGAGAATGACAGTAGGTACTGGGACTGTTCTAATGTCACTGCACTGTTTATATATACAGTTGATACAGAAGCACCACAACGTTTTGTCCTTTTATGAACTGCATTATCCTTACTGTGAATCAGCCCGTAAGTCCTTCTACGAAAAAAAAGGAGTTAATCTTCGAATGTACAAGCAAAGCCGAACGCAGTAAGATTATATCCGATTGTAAAGACATTCGATACAGGTTTGTTGGAAAAATTATTGTTAATTAATTCAGAATTGTCAATGTTATGTTAATTGGCAGTTACTGTCGAGTAAACTAATCGACACCACTTGTGGTAAATTTATCAGACGTCTACCGTAAGGGAAAAACATTCCCAGTATGTCCTCTATAACTGAAATGGATAGAAAGCTCTTTACATAGACAGCACTTACCTAAACTGAAGGATCTTCTGGCTCCGTGTCTTCAGATTCACTGTCGCTTGTTTCAGCCAGGTGTATCATCACAGATTCCACTATGGTGTCTCTTAAACCCTGGTTCATAAAATCAGTTTCTTACAATGCTTCTGCGTGTTTTACGCACCTCACCTAGTCCTGCTGAGTAACGTTGTCAAGAGCTTCGTGTGTTAGCTTCTTGTTTGAAAGTAGTATTTCTTTTCACTACTTCTCGCTTTACTTGGCCCCATATCAATTCAGTGGCATTACACTGGCAGTAATACTGTGGCAGACGTACCATTTGGTGCCCCATTTCGTTTGCCAGTTGATCTAATTCGTAAGTCTTTTTGGCACCTACGATTTCTTCCTTAGACAGGAGTTCAGCCTTCGTTTCATCGAGTGAAAATGAAACATTCTTTTTCTTTAACCACTCCATAATATCTGCCTTGCTCCAATTTGAACGTGGCAGCTTTTCTATCTGAATGAAGTGGTAGCTGGCGTTATCCATCACGATAATTGACCCTTCTTCCAGCGCAGACAACAGTCGAATAAACCAATTCTTAAAAACCTCTCCATTTATTTCTGAATGGTAATCGAACTGGCGAGAACTTTTCCCACCACGAAAAACAAGTTTGGCCTCTGATATGAAGCCTGTGGTTAATGAAATAGCGTGGGCGATGATTAATCGGCTACCTCTGCCAGTAGGCACTCTCAAACCGCCGTTTCCTTTGGAGTCGTGCCATATTTACTTATTGATGTGCTTCTATGAAACCCAAGTTTCATCCAAGTATACTACAGGCCTGGTGTCTTCAGTACGCACGAAGTGCATTGTATTCAAAAACTTCGCTCTTGCTGTTGCAATATCTCTGCGTTCCATTAAGAATTTCTGCCATGACACGTCTTTAATCGGAAACCAAGGGACCGGAGAAGTCGAAGAACGGAGGACTCTGGGCCAGAGTAATTAATTTTTTCACAGAGGTCAGCCTGTATTGTTTTACCCGTTGGATACTCTCCTCTGTCGTAATATCCAAGTACAGTTCTACGCACGATCTCTTTGTTAAAATTGTCAAAGTCGGTTGATTTCCGTTCACTTTCGTATCCCTTTCTTGGAGAATCGAAACTCCCATTCATGTCTGGAGATTCTGCCAGTGACACAGATTTGTTAAATGGCCTGCGGTTGACTTGGAGACACCACACGCTTTAGCAGTAAGTTTATGAATTTGTTCAAAATTTAAGTTATTCCTCGCTTCTTCATTGTCGGCCAGATCAGCAAAAAACTTGAGTACAATCGCTATGATAATATTCGATTGTTTACGAATGTCTTCCCGCCCTTTACGCACACCGACCGGAGGAGTACTACAAGTAGGCCGCTTTTGGTGCATTGTTGCTCACCACCGAACACACCTCACAGGACCTTTCTAAAGGCAGTAAGACACTGAGATCAGGCGTGAACACTCGATATAGCACGGTAACTCTTGAGCTTTCAGCTGCTCTGACCTACCACACAGCTAACGGTACCTACATGTGAACAAAGCCGAGAGGCAGGCGAATCATAGCACGCAGCCCCTGTTGGCGACAGCGGCCGTGACCTTGAGGACTCTAATATCGTGCCGGTCATTTTAGTAGCATTTCCTTCCCTGATCCACACGCAAATAGAGAGACGGAAAAAACGACTGTCTGTAAGCCTCCATATGAGCGCTAATTTCTCGTATCTCATATCCGTGGTACTTACACGCAATGTATGTTGGCGGTTGTAGAATCGAAACTTCCTGTTGGATTAAAACTGTGTACCGGACCGATACTCGAACTCGGGACCTTTGCCTTTCGCGGACAAGTGCTCTACTATCTGAGCTATCCAGGCACGACTCACGCCCCGTCCTCACAGCTTCACTTCCGCCAGTACCTCGTCTACTACCTACCAAACATCACAGAAGCTCTCCTGCGAAGGAGACGATGTACTGGCAGAAGTGAAGCTGTGAGTCGTGCTTGGATAGCTCAGATGGTTGAGCACTTGTCCACCAAAGGCAAAGGTCCCGAGTTCGAATCTCGGTCCGGCACACAGTTTTAATCTGCCAGGAAGTTTCATATTAGCACACACTCTGCTGCAGAGTGAAAATCTCATTCTGGGTAGTAGAATCGTTTGACACTCAGCTCCAAACGCCGGTACTCTAAATTTTCTCTATAGTGTTTCTCAAAAACCACTCTTTCCTAAAATAAACCGAAATCGACCATTGGCCCTCCCTACCACACGTCTCATATGCTCGTTCCACCACAGGTCACTTTGCAACGTTATGCCCAGATATATAACGTCTTGACTGTGTCAAGCAGGACACTAGCTATACTGTATCCAAACATTACAGATTTGATCTTCCTACTCAGCCACATTAACTTACATTTTTCCACATTTAGGGTTAGTTGCCTTTCATCACACCAACAGGAAATTTTATCTAATTTGTCATGTATCTTCCTACACTCACCCAACTTCGACATCTTACTGTACACCACCATCATCACCAAACAACTGCAGATTGCTGCCCACCCCATCAGCTAAATCATTTATGTATATAGATAACAACAATGGTCCTATCACACTTCCCCGGGGCACTCCCGACAATACCATTGTCTCTGATCAACAGTCCCATTGAGGACAACATACTGGATTCAATAATTTAAGAAATCTTTGAGCCACTCACGTATCTTTGAACTTATTCCATAAGCTCATATAAGGGGTTTTCAAAAAGAAACAAGTCAGAGGCATAATTACAGAAACCAGTACCTATATGTTAGAAGTACTGCCCCTGGCTGTTGAGACACTTGTCCCACTGTGACACAAGGCGGTGAATGGCTGTCTCATAAAATTCCTGGGGCTGCGCTGTTTACAAGTTTCACACATACAGCTGGACGTCATCTTCCAGGGTGAATCATTTGCCGCTCAGAGCCTTTTTAGGGATACAGGGTACTTTTCTGGCTCAATATTATGTAAAAATCAACACCTATTTCTTTTAGGCACTATTTGTAATGTATATGTTTTACACATTTTTTGTTGATATCAGGTAATGCAGTACACTTTCTAAACAAAGTAGAAGTATTTTGAATATTTTTGAAATTGCTTATGGTTATTAAGAAATTACAAAGAAATTCATGTAAGTTTTTTCCTAAATGCTTCCTCAAATTGAGGTACTATTTAATCCAATGTTGTACATTTGAAGGAGACCAAATTTTTCCAGATATGCATGACATGATGGCTGAGGTAATAGACTTATTTAATTCCACCTATTATGTATACTGCAAGGATAAAAAATACCACATCTTATATTTTAATTTTTATATTTTTTTCCTAATAAAATGTTATTTTTCTGTAATTTAGTTGATTCTGCAATAAAGTTTAGCTCTACTACGTAAGTATGGACCATTACAAGTTACAGAAAAAAATTAGAACAATTATCTATAAACTTTAGGAAATATTTATACCTGAATTCTGAAAAATACAACGTGTGGGAAGTAGCTAATATGATTCCAATTAAACTGTGCCTCAGAAAACTCTTGAAGCATAGTCTTCATCCTGCAGCATTTCTTCACCTTCAAGCTTTCTCTTGGCATTCTTTTAGCACTTCTTGCTTCTTTGGTAACTTGAAGAGCGAATCTTTCACCTTCATGCACCCATTGTTCATCATACACAAGAAATTGATCTTCCATATTAGAGCCACATTTTATGCCTAAATTTCTCAGTATCACTGCATCTAGTACGCCAACTTTTAATGTATTTAGTCCTACAGAAACATTCTTGGCTAATCTTTCCTATATGCAATGGTTGAAACTTTCATTTGTATTCTGTGTGCCCCCTGAAGACATTTACTGAGCAAAACAGGGTCACTCAGGTCTCTAAAAGTTGGTTTTTACTTTATTCATAACAGGCTCAGGAAGAGAATGCTTATGATGGTGTATTCGACCACATTCTTTTGCTTTTTGGTAACCACACCAAGAATCTGTTCCTTTTTGGCAAAGTCCATGAACAGGGTGGTCATCTGTGGACAACTTATGAAAGTAGGTGGCCCATACAGCTTTTCTCATTGATGTAACATCATTCAGAGGTGCAGTTCGTCTAATGGCCAGTCCATAATAACTCTGAAGAAGGCCTATTTCAGTTTGTGACAATCTGCCTTGGCCAGACAGAGTTTCCATCAGATAGCAGTTTTCCTTTCATTTCTCGTTGTAGCTTCCTCAATCTAGCACTCATCCTCTTTTGCACATGTCTATAACACTCCAGTTTTGTTAGCAAGGTAAAAATATAAAGTTAAAAATACAAAGAGAAAAGGAGGTGTGGCGGCATACATGACTGTAACTTTAAAATTTGGTATATAGAGGTCATTTTTCATTTGAAACCCTATAATGTATATATCAATGTTATCAGGAAAGACTAAAGAATTTAAGAAAGTCGTAAAAAATATCGATTTCTCCACCATTTATAAGTACCCTGTTTCCTCAAGGCGACCAAAAATGGCGTAATCACAGGAAAAGAAGTCCGGACTGTATGGATGGTGGCGAAGAACCTCCCATCTGAATTTCTGCAGGAGTGCCCAGACTGTGTTGACTGTATGAGGCTTTGCATTGTCGTGGAGCAGAATGGTCCCATGTGTGAGATTATCTAGTTGTTTTGATTTGATCACTTGGCAAAGGATGGTCAAGGTTTGTGAGTAATGCTGGGCACTCACTGTTTTCCCATGCTGCAAAAAGTGTATCAAAAGGGAGCCATCTTGGTCAAAGAAAAACGTCAGCATAACCTTTCCTGCACTTGTGTGGATAGCCTTGGCTTGTTTTGGTGGTGGTGACCCTGCATGCTTCCACTGGAGACTCTGTCGTTTTGATTCTGGTTCGAAGTGATATCATGACTCATCTCTAGCCACCATTCGTGCCAGGAATGCATTCCCTTCCCAGGCACAGCTCTGCTGATGAGCAAGACAGTGGGCCATTTGACATGCTGAAAGGTGGCTACACTGTCACAGCGCTAGAGATTGCGCTAAAGATTATTATTCCGCCACCTCCACTGGGGCAGTAGTAGTTCAGTGGTTGCCGTGGGCAGTACTTGTTGAGAGGATGTCGAAAGCAGTACTAGCTCAGACGATGTCGTGTGCAGTTGTTGTTCTGTTGGGTGAGACAGTAGATGCTGCTCGGTTGGTGTAATGTATAGATGGAAGATGTTGCAATGATCACAGTGTATTTTTCGTCAATATATATTGAGGTAACAAAAAAAAATTTATTTCACATTTCCTTAATGAGAATGCCTCTTGGTCACAGGTTCAGTCAATAAAGCATCTGGCTCATGTTCATGTGTTAGACTTGTAATTCTGGTTTCTACGTGCAATTATAGTGTTTCTGGTTTTTCAATTAGTTCATTGTAAACGGTGTTTAAAATTTCTTGTCGTATTGAGGAAGAACCGTGCCAGATACATGTACGTTGAATCACACTACCACACACAGAACAGTTACACTTGTGCTATGTTGTTTCGTAGCTTTTATAGTTGCAGTGGACTTAATTAATCAATTGTGTTAACGGAAATTTCCTTTCATTGTTTATTGTTATTTTATGCAGTCAGATTGCGTACTAATACTTCTCAGGGCCAACCGGTTACGAGACTTCGTAACTGAACACACAGCTACTAAAATTATTGCATTTTAATTAAGCCCCCATGCAATGCTTCCTGGTGTGGTTGAAGACTGTGGGGTACCCATTGGGCACATGCTTTACACATGTGCAGTCGTTCCTTCACGATGACTTCCGACGCTCAATCCGACCACAGTGGCTATGGCTTTCACTGTCACTCTGCGGTCCTGGGTAATGAGTGCATCCATCAGCTGGGCAATGTCATCGGTAATGCTGTGTGGTGCTCCAGACCAGCCATCATTGGCTGACGACACCCATCCTTCCCAAAAGTGTTGCAAGGGACATGCAGTGTTTGCTGTACATTTGTGGCATTCGTTGATGAATGACCGTTCCTCCTACGCCTTCCGCTGTCAGAAAACGAAAAACACCTCTTTGCCCTTCTGTTGACACCTCCATGTCACTGTTTTCAATGCGACTGGCAGCATTAGACGATTGATGCATGCTGCTGCTAGCTCTGTATAGTCACGTTATGTGCACGCGTGCCCTCTAGTGACAGTCAAAACCACACCTTGTTACACACGCCACGATATTACCCTCCTGTCACCAATTTGTAAATTCAAGACTCCGGCTCGTTTCTGTTTGAAGCCCCTTATATCACACACTTAAACTTGCCTATAAAATTTATTGAAAGCTGTTGGGGATTTAATTAACTCAGTCAGTAACTCATGGCCTTCTACAGCACTATTAACTTGCCTTTGGAGAAGTTTTACCCTGTGTGTGATCTCCTGCTAAAGTCATTCCCTAAAATACAATCTACCATTATTCCAGGTGCTACACGACAGCTATCATTTCATTGCACTAACACTAAAATCTTCCAGCATTTCTTCATCTTGCCCCACATTTCCAGAGAAAGGGCACTGTGGCCTCCGTCCATGTCAGTTATATAAGGATGACTCCAATAAGAATTAGTGACTGCTTTAATTTGGCTCCCAGACTTGCAAACCAATTACTTGTCAAGTTTGTCACCATGTTGGTAGTGCATAATCTATAGTTTCTCGTATCACCGATCATCTGTTCAGTGCACTCACGGGCCATCCTTAGTTTTCTAGTTCATCCTTCCTGGCTAACTTGTGGGCGATTTGTGTCATCCTCATTTTCATCCATTTGTCCAGTCAATTTCGGATTATCGGCACCACTCGTATCTTGAAACGTGGAGTCACAAAGGTTGCTCGGCTTCTGCTCTGCCCACCCTTGTATTAATGTGATTTAACCTAGGCACATCACTACTACACCTCCTATTTGCAGGGTCACTGCCATCTTGCCTACACCCCTCATACCTACCACACATGCATTTATATTGATTGCTCATCGATCATCTCTCTTCCTGTAACAAGTTGTCCATCACGGTAAGAGACTCTTTGACATCATGGTCAGGTACACTCAAAAGCTTTTCACAAAATTCTGTTGGTAGTCTATTCTGCAGTATGAACATATATATATATATATATATATATATATATATATATATATATATATATATATATATACAGGGTGGTCCATTGATACTGACCAGGCCACATACGAAATAAACATCAGACGAAAAAACTAAAAAGAACGAAACTCGTCTAGCTTGAAGGGGGAAACGAGATGGCGCTATGATTGGCACGCTAGGTGACGCTGCCATAGGTCAAACAACTACCAATCGCGTTTTTTTTAAATAGGAATCCACATTTCTTATTTCATATTCGTGTAGCACGTAAAGAAATATGAATGTTTTAGTTGGACCACTTTTTTTGCTTTGTGATAGATGGCTCTGAGCACTATGCGACTTAACTTCTGAGGTCATCAGTCGCCTAGAACTCAGAACTAATTAAACCTAATTAACCTAAGGACATCACACACATCCATGCCCGAGGCAGGACTCGAACCTGCGACGGCAGCGGTCGCTCGGCTCCAGACTGTAGCGCCTAGAACCGCACGGCCACTCCAGCCGGCTGTGATAGATGGAGCTGTAATAGTCAGAAATGCATAAGTACGTGGTATCACGTAAAATTCCGTCAGTGCGGACGGTATTTGCTTTTTGATACATTACCCATGTTAAAATGGACAATTTACCAATTGCGGAAAAGGTCGATATCGCGTTGATGTATGGCTATTGTCATCAAAAAGCCCAACGGGCGTGTGCTATGTATGCTGCTCGGTATCCTGGACGACATCATCCAATTGTCCGGACGTTCGCCGGATAGTTACGTTATTTAAGGAAACAGGAAGTGTTCAGCCACATGTGAAACGTCAACCACAACCTGCAACAAATGATGATGCCCTAGTAGGTGTTTTAGCTGCTGTCGTGGCTAATCCGCACATCAGTAGCAGACAAACTGCGCGAGAATCGGGAACCTCAAAAACGTCGGTGTTGGAAATGCTACATCAACATCGATTGCACCTGAACCATATTTCTATGCACCAGGAATTGCATGGCGACGACTTTGAATGTCTTGTACAGTTCTGCCACTGGGCACGATGACAGATTTTTTGCACGAGTTCTATTTAGCGGCGAAGGGTCATTCACCAACGCGGTAACGTAAACCGGCATAATATGCACTATTGTTGTTGTTGTTGTGGTCTTCAGTCCTGAGACTGGTTTGATGCAGCTCTCCATGCTACTCTATCCTGTGCAAGCTTCTTCATCTCCCAGTATCTACTGCAACCTACATCCTTCTGAATCTGCTTGGTGCTTTCAGAAACGACTTCCTCTCACTTAAATCTATACCCGATGTTAACAAATTTCTCTTCTTCAGAAACACTTTCCTTGTCATTGCCAGTCTACATTTTATATCCTCTCTACTTCGACCATCATCAGTTATTTTGCTCCCCAAATAGCAAAACTCCTTTTCTACTTTAAGTGTCTAATTTCCTAATATAATACCGTCTGCATCTCCCGACTTAATTCGACTACATTCCATTATCCTCGTTTTGCTTTTGTTGATGTTCATCTTATATCCTCCTTTCAAGACGCTGTCCATTCCGTTCAACTGCTCTTCCAAGTCCTTTGCTGTCTCTGACAGAATTACAATGTCATCGGCGAACCTCAAGGTTTTTATTTCTTCTCTATGGATTTTAATACCTACTCCGAATTTTTCTTTTGTTTCCTTCACTGCTTGCTCAATATACAGATTGAATAACATCGGGGAGAGGCTACAACCCTGTCTCACTCCCTTCCCAACCACTGCTTCCCTTTCATGCCCCTCAACTCTTATAACTGCCATTTGCATTTGGTTTCTGTACAAATAGTAAATAGCCTTTCGTTCCCTGTATTTTACCCCTGCCACCTTCAGAATCTGAAAGAGAGTATTCCAGTCAACATTGTCAAAAGCTTTCTCTAAGTCTACAAATGCTAGAAACGTAGGTTTGCCTTTCCTTAATCTAGTTTCCAAGATAAGTCGTAGGGTCAGTATTGCCTCACGTGTTCCAATATTTCTACGGAATCCAAACTAATCTTCCCCGAGGTCGGCTTCTACTAGTTTTTCCATTCGTCTGTAAAGAATTCGCGTTAGTATTTTGTAGCCGTGACTTATTAAACTGATAGTTCGGTAATTTTCACATCTGTCAACACCTGCTTTCTTTGGGATTGGAATTATTATATTATTCTTGAAGTCTGAGGGTATTTCGCCTGTCTCATACATCTTGCTCACCAGATGGTAGAGTTTTGTCAGGACTGGCTCTCCCAAGGCTGTCAGTAGTTCTAATGGAATGTTATCTACTCCTGGGGCCTTGTTTCGACTCAGGTCTTTCAGTGCTCTGTGAAACTCTTCATGCAGTATCATGTCTCCCATTTCATCTTCCTCTACATCCTCTTCCATTTCCGTAATATTGTCTTCAAATACATCGCCCTTGTATAGACTCTCTATTTACTCCTTCCACCTTTCTGCTTTCCCTTCTTTGCTTAGAGCTGGGTTTCCATCTGAGCTCTTGATATTCATACAAGTGGTTCTCTTTTCTCCAAAGGTCTCTTTAATTTTCCTGTAGGCAGTATTGGGCAACGGAAAATCCACGATGGCTGCGACAAGTGGAACATCAGCGACCTCGGCGGGTTAATGTATGGTGCGGCATTGTGGAAGGATAATTGACCCTCATTTTATCAATGGCAATCTAAATGGTGCAATGTATGCTGATTTCCTATGTAATGTTCTACCTATGTTACTACAAGATGTTTCACTGCATGACAGAATGCTGATGTACTTCCAACATGATGGATGTCTGGCACATAGCTAGAACTTTACAGAATATTGTTCTTGCATTAAGGATTTGATCACCTGTTTCTTCTCCTTATTCAGTCACACATACACAACATTTTGGCTTGCATGGAACTTGTGTGAAAATCTACAAGCCCAATTTGCAAATTTTCTTTTTCAGTAGTGGCTACTGTGGAACGTTTTTGTCATATTTGTGACATGTAGCTATAAAGCGTTACCTTCTATCTAAACGACTTGAAGCTCACTCTCGACCTTTCTTTGGGTCTTTAAGAATTCGTAGTTATACAATTTTATCTCATCAGCTTTCAACAGTTGCCAATTTGACGGTCAACTTATCTTCAATGAAATGAAGTTCTCTGTTTCGTTGTGCTGAAAGATCTTTTTAAATTCCCTTTTTAATTTCACACCAATGGCCAAATGTTCTACTATTTTCCTTTTTTATTTATCAAATTCGATTTTAAAAAATATACCATCTTTTGATCTAGTTATTGGCTACATTTGACAAGATTTTGTCCTACCTCTTCCCCATGTTCTTTAAAGTTTTGTATCGGCATTTCTGGTTAGTCAATGAAGCTTTTACTTTCCATGCTAAGTTTGCTTGCTCAAATATCTCTTCTTAAAGTGACAGTTTTTCACTGATGGTCCTTTGTAAAGATGCAGTTTCATCTACCATCTCGAGCTTTTCCTTACAGTTTGTAATTTGGCAAATAAAGTGGCAAACTGGCCATATTTACAAAATCAGATTATCCTGAACGCAAATTACGAAAAGTAAACATAGAGAGAAAGTACTTAAGCTAGCTCAATGAGTTAAGTATTTGCTCCCAACATAAAATTGCACTCAGCCAATGCCAAGTACTATATACAAAACAAACTAATGGTGCATAACAATGTATGCACTCGCTCTTTGTCATTAATTACGCTTGTACACTACAACAATAAATACGAGGCACTTCAGACACTAATTTTATACACACCAAAACGAATGTACTAAAGTAAGAGAGACATTTTATAACAAATTATAAATTGTGAAGTTGCATGACTTAATCTTTCATTGCTCTTTACAAATGTTTAGTATCACTCTTCTCCTTTGTCTTTAATATTTTTCTCTTCCTTTTTATTCTGGGTTATGCTCTTCTCTTCCTCATCATATTGAGTGTATATTTTTGGAGAAATTTAAACGGGATCGCATAGCAATTATTAATACATATTACCATTAACATTTTTCCATAAAAAAACTAGCATTCCTTGTGAATACTGCAGATCAGGATGTGGACATGAGTCACCGCCTTCATTTTATCCAGTGCTGTTAAATATCTTGACCCTGAACAAGAATTAATCTTCAGATTATTCTAAATAATGTGACCAACACACAAAATTGTAACTCACCAATTATTATTGTGTTTTTAGTAATTCAGTGTTTCTAACACAGCAATATTACACGTAAAGTTGGTTATTTGAGACCATCCATCACTTTGTTACAGGCAAACAGGCCAGGCTTTTTTATTCTACAGTAGTTACTATTTATTTCTTCGCTTTTTTCAATAGATGGGACACATGTGAGCAATTTCTCTGCTTTATCTCAGCCAGTAATCTCCATCGAAACTGGATATCAGACTATTCCTTTATGAGCACACCAGCAAAGATGCTCACTGCGTTACAGTATGGTGGTCACAATGCATCACTAGATTGTAAAGAGAATACTTTTCGATTCTGCATCCACATGAACACATTAAATTTGACTTTCTAGCTCTGTACATAAGCACTAAATGAACTGTTTTCAAAGTAATGCAAAAACTGTGACAGTTCAGTTGTATCATTTCAAAACATCTTAAAATTCAAAGGCTGATCAGACAGTTAATTCTGCTGTATTTCACATACAAGTCACTCATATGTCCTACTGTAATATGAAATGACTACATGAGATGCAAGAGCCAAACTACATTGACACTACAGCAAACTTGACATTGCTTACTCAGGGAATGTGACTACTGATAATAAAAATTACAAATGGAGTAAGAACTCATTGAATTATCAATACACAAATTAAGCGAAATAAATTTTTACATGCTTGACATTTGAAGTGATTCTTTGTCCGTCAACATTTAAGTTCCTATGAAAAATCATAGGTCCATGTACTGCAAATGCGACAATTAATTTCTCTCAATACGACAATACAAATCATGTTCTCAGACAGTCTGCTCATCTGATCAACACTAGATTATCCCTATAATACGATTTAATCCTTTTTTCAGCAACACTCAAAATACTTCCTTCACACCTAGTACTGTTTTCTCAAAATAAGTCATATCTAAGCAGATATCTGCATTTAGGTAATATGTGGCTTGGTGTCACAGCTGCCATTGAAGATAATACATGACTAATTCCATACACATATGCACAGTTACACGCCCACAAAACAGACAAGAAATGTAAAATTACAATAATATTTATACCACAATTAAGGTAGGTAAGCTACATCTCAGTGTTGATGGGAGAGCTGTATATCACTTTAGCTAGAGTGAATTTTTTGTGTAAAATTAAAACGTTTAAACTGCTATAAATTCGTCGCTTCCATTGAGCAATCTGAATGTAAAAGTAATGGTCAGACAGAAACAAAACATGTAGTGGCTCTAGAAAGATTATTACTACTGTGTATGGATGTATATATGTCAAGAGCTATATTGATGAAATGATGCAAATCGACAAATTTTAACAAAGCAAATTTAAAATACATACTCACTAAAAGAAGAGAAAGTTGAATTAAAATGAATTTAGCGCTTCTCTGTCAAGTACTTATGATTTTCTTACTCGATTTAAATAGTAATGCTAAATAATCGGCTGCCTGCCATGATTTTTCACGCATTTCTGATATCTACTTAAGAAATTATTAATCACACTATGTAATTCCTTGTGAAATATTAAATTAATTGTTTCACATATTATCCTTCAGTTCCTCTATTGTGCAAGGATTTGTTATGTACCCTTGGACCTTCTGCAATGCATACCACATGCCTGAATGTAAAACAGAAAATAGGTAGAATTATTATTGTTCTGAATAACTCTCTCACAATATCTTTTATGGCAATCTACAGTGTGTTCCATTTATCTAATGACTGCCTGTGTGGTGCAGTAGATGCCAGGCAGTGAGTGCTCCATTGCCCAGTAATCAGATGCCGTCTCGCCCGTCTACTGCGTGATAGGACATGACTAGATTTAAAGTAGAAGCAAACAAATTTTATACTGACCCATGTCATGTAAGGAGATGCTGCAACTGCCTGCCATGATTTTCCACGCATTCCTGATATCTACTCAAGAAATTATTAATTCCCTCTGAAATATTGAATTAATTGTTTCACGCATATTATCCTTCAGTTCCTCTATTATGTGAGGATTTGTTGTGTGCCCTTGGACTTTCTTCAATGCATACCACAAATAAAAATCGCATGGAGTTAAATCAGGACTTCTAACAGGCCAGATATTGTTACTAATCACTATTTCATCGCACTCATCACGAAATTTGTCCAAAGAAACATTGACCTTATGAGCCCTTGCCGAATCCTGTTGAAAAAATTCGAAGCTTCGTTCTCTTTCACTCACTTCATTAAAAAAGGGTCCCAAAATGTTTTGCACATATCTTTCATGTATAACTGTGTCGTTAAAAAATTGGGCCTATTATTCTGTCACGTCTAACTGCGTACTCACCCCTATTTTCCGTTCGTGAAGGGGTTTCTCATGAAGCACAACAGGTCTATATGCGCTCCAGTGTCGACAGTTTTGGTAATTAACAAACCTGTTTAAATGGAACCAAGCCTCATCTGAAAACAGAATGAGGAAAGCATCCTTTCCACCATCATGCACTTTTTTTAAAACCCATTCGCAAAACTTAACCCTGTGTGCGGGATCACCAGGTCGAAATTTATTTACTACTGATACTTTGTAGGGCTTTAGCCCAAGCAGCTTAGCACCTCTTTGTGCAAGGGTGCACGATATTTGTGTTTACTGTGAAAGACGTCTAAGAGACGTTTTAGGGGAATTTTCCAGGCGGTATGGCAATGTCATCGAGACGAGCTTCTGTGAGCACTGTACACCGCCATTTGCGCTTTTTGTCTTGAACACTCCCCGTTTCACGAAATTTATTCACTAGTTTGTGAAATGCATCACGACTCGGAACTTGAACACCTGGAAACTTCGGTTCATACAATCTCCGAACACTATAAACAGACTCTGTACACACAAAGAAATCGTAAATAAACACTCATTGTGGAGTTTAATAATTCCCTCTTGCCATTGTTGCTTTTGCAAACTTCATTGGTACCCTCGTGATGTCTGTTTCACTGCTCGAACGACACTGGCCAACAAGGAGCTTATGTCAGTACGACTTTCAGGTTAAAACCCATGACGAAAGAAGTCATAGCGTGGTCCCGTGGGACCCATTCGACTGGCAGGCGGGGTTCTGTGGCCTGTCTGCACTACCCCATGCAGCTGGTCATCAGATAAATGGAATCTCTTTATAAAGCCTATTGTGTATTATTTAAGTCCAGTTTAAACATTCACTGATGTGTTGAGAAAAATGGCTGCCCAGAGTATGTAGCTTCCATCACTCGATATGTAATTGCTGCAGTAGCTAACAGCCGCTAGATCTGTAATGCTTCAGAGGTTCTTATCGAAACAGAAAGATGCAAAATGATGACGAGATGTCTCGTCAATGGACGTACTGACTTATCCTATACTTGCGTAAGATGTCACAGCATCAAAACTAAATAAAAAAATAAATTTTAAAAAACATGCTATTAACTTCAACTTTCACTTTGTACCTCCATCTTGCTGATAAAACCTCTTTAAATGTTCAGGAGTAGTCTGAAGGTAGGATTTATTAGTCTGATGCACAGATTCACACTGTTTTTAAGCACAACTATGGACAACAATGTAGATATTTATTTAAGTAACATGATGTCTATTTATTAACATATCTCTTTCATATTAAACATGTGATTTGGTTTTGGCAGTAAATATCTTTAACATTAGTTGATTGTTTCACTGTCCATCTCCTCAAACACGAAATTTCAATAAACAATCACTTTTAATTATACCAGGGTCCATCTGTAATTCACATTCTCTTCCCTTTTACTCGTATTAATCACAATAACACTAGTGTCTATTTTGTATGCAGTCACTGTTAAAGCAGTGTATAATCGCATTTTGTGATAAAACTATCCAAAATTCTCATCCTTTCAACATCTTCTTATTGTCTTCTGTGCCGATCTTCTTACTAAATAATCAGTTTTGAGTCTTATTCTCATGAATTCCTATTGTTCAGTCATTTCTCTTGCATCTTCTCTGTGATAATTTCAGATTTAGTTTACTCTTCCTAAAATCTGAAGATTCATTTCAACAATGACACCCTGGTAAGCACCTGTAACTTATTCATCCCACTCACGTTTGATCTGTAAAACTTCTCCCACTGTCTCAGTACCATGACTTCCTTTTCCACTTTACACCATCCAACTGTTACCACAAAGAAAATCACTTCTCCCTGTTAAAATATCAGTTTTTCTGTCTTTATACTTAAGCCATCTTGTTTCAAGTGTGCACACATCAATATTTCGATTCTCCTCCCCACATTAAACTGTCCATCAGTAACTAGTTCCTTTACTTTATATATTTATTTATATATATATTCTATATATATTTACAAGTCAATGTCCCATCATCATCTGTTGCTTTCACCTATTAGACCAAAGAAATCTCTTTTATACACATATGAAATATAAAATGACATAAAACATTAGATACATATGAGGAGCAACTTTTCAAAATGCGTTATGTCCACTGGTGGACAAGACTGAGTTTGATGTGAAATCCGGTATTTTATTGTCCGTTCTACACGCTTCTACAATCAGATTGTGTCTAAATACATTTTAACACCTTCAAAAAGAGCACTAAAAAGTAGCAGATGCAATAAATAGCATTTTTCCTCTAGAATGATTGAATCAAATTTCATTAGGTCCAACAGTTGCCTTTATTTTGTTTTATTAAGCTATGTTGGCTACAATGTAAGACTGGTGGACTAAAGCGAAACCCTCTAACTGACCAACAATGACCAGTTAATATTCATTTTCAGTATTACAGCATTGTTGTGTATAGACGTTTATCATTTTGTTTGTTAGTCTTATAGATGTCAGACATAAAAACGTTATTGTGCTAAGATGGAGAGTCTTATAACGAGTGAATGTGTGACTGTTGGAGAATAAATGAATCAAGGAACAAGAAAGTCAGGACGCTTTTGCTGTTGTTCAATTCCTGTTAACAGTCTACACAAACCTAAAAGGGTAGTGTTTTTGATAAACCATACCAAAAGGAACAAGATAAAAGGATTTACTTCCTTCTCAATGCGAGCAGTGAAAAATAAACCGACTGCTCCAACAGTGCAGCATCATGTGAGTAAAAAAACGTCAAATTTATGATTCATTACTCTGATAAAACAAGATAGAGAAATAATATTGTAATTACTACCTTTAATGATTTTCAGGTTGCATGGGGGCTTTATTATAATAAAGATATAAGAATGCAATGCCAATACTTTTTAATTTTCTGTCGCTGTATGTCCGATTACGCTGTTTCGTAAACGGCTGGCCCTGACTAGTATTATTACGCAATCTGACTGCATGAAACAACAACAAAGAATGAAATGAAAATTTCTGTTAATACAAATAATTAATTAAGTCCCCAGCAACTATAAAACCTACGAAACCAACAAAGCACAAGTGTAGCTGTTCTGTATGTGGTAGTATGACTCAACGCACATCTGGCACGGTTCTTCTTCAACAAGACAAGAATTTTTTAAATACCAATTATACTGACGTGATAAAAGAAAGTTACAAATACTATAATTGTGCAAGAAAACCAAAATTACACTCTAATACAAGAACACACGCCAGATGCTTGTTGACTGAACCTGTAATGACACATTATTCAGGTCACTGAAATAATAAAAGAATAAAAGAAAATACCTCCATATATATTGACGAAATGCACTCTGACCATTACAATATCTCCATTAGAACATCATCATCTCTCCCGTCAAACCACTGCATAAAACATGGAACAACACTCTCCACTACCGCATCTCACTCTGACTTCAGCTACAAGCAGTGTCCACCACAGCTTCTCGGCAAGAACTGCTTGCCGCTACGTCTCAATAATCACTGCCAGTGGAGGCGGCGGAACAATACTCTCTGGCGCGATTTCTGGCGCTGTGGCTCAGTGTAGCCACCTTTCAAGGTTTATTCAAAAGGTGGTAGGGTTCCTGTGTGCGCTGCTTTCTTCAGGAAGCTTTTTGGCAATGGTCAAAGAAGAGTGCGTACCATCGCTTATGGCATTAAAACAGGTGAAGGAGTGCTTGACAAGAGAGGAGATCATAAAACTGGAAAGTATAGTGCAAAAAGGAAAAAGGTAACTGAATTCATTCCACACCTAGAAGCAAGGGAGAGTCACTACTCCAAAAGTAAGAGCCAGCGCCTTTATCTACTAAGTGACTTGAGTATAAACAACTTTTTCCTCATGTATAACAATTCAATCACGTGTGACCTGAAAGTGAAGAAAATATTTTATACAAAAATATTTAATAGACAATTTAATCAAGGTTTTGGAACTCTAGCAAGTGATACCTGTAGCTTCTGCCATAGAATGTATCGCCAAATGGAAAGTGCTAGAGACATCAACACAAAGAATAAGTTAATGATTGAACTTGGCTCACATAAATTAAGAACTAGGGATTTCACAAGTTAATGAAGCAAACGTATGACTGTAGCCTGACATTCGCCTATGATTTACAGCAGATACAACCTCTCCCAAAATTATCTTTTGGTGAGGCATACTATGCAAGACAGATATCTCTGTACTCCTTTTGTGTAACAGATGTGGCGGGTACAGAACCTACATTTTAAATTTGGAATTAAATGCAGGCAGTAGAGGAGTCACAAGAAATTTCCCCAACCATCGCCGATTTCTTAAAGAACTTGACCATTGACATATCTGTCACATTTCTCAGATTGTTTGTGAATGGATGTGCTGGACAAAACAAAAATCAGCATGTTATTCATGCAATTGCTTTCTGGTTATTCAAAGAATGTCCAGTGCATGTGACTGATGTACTTCTCTGCTTTCCATTTTGAGGACATTCCTTTTTACCTTCTAACGGAGTATTTGGACGAGTAGAAAATAAACTTCGTAAAATTTCAGAAATGTTGAATCCAAACACATACTAGGACGTTTATGCAGAAGTGGGTGAAACAAGTAATTTAGGGAAAGACTGGGAAATATTTGATTTCAAGGAACTAAGTACAATTTTGAGGCCTGTAGATGGGATCAGTGATCTGAAAAGGACCCATTTGAAGAAATATATGGTAGATGAAAGGGTAACTGGTGTGAAAATCAAAACACACATCCCATACTATTCTGATGAACCTTCAAAGCATTTTTTGCCATTAGGTAAAGGTGGATACAGCTTGAACAAAGTATCAAATATCTCCAAAGTGTCACCACTGATGAGGCTGAAACAAGAAGAGAAAGACAATGTGTAAAAACTACTAAGCCTCAGATATGGAAACAACTGGAGAGAAAATGAAATACTGGAATTTTTCACTCAGACTGTCAGCCTTCCATGTAACGAATTTATTGACCAAGTTACTATATGTGATTGTTTAGAAGAGGAGTCTGTTTTGGGAAAAATATTGTGAACTTTGTTATTGTAAATGAAACACATTTTCGTTTTGTCCATACTTCTGGTGTTAATATGTTTTACTGAAAGCAAAAAATGTATTTTCCAATAATAAAATGTATTTTTACGAGTTCTATGTCACTGAAAACCAGTCAAAACGTATTATGTCCAAAACAGCTTACATCAAAAGGCAGATTGTCCAACAGAACCCAATGAAACGCATTTTGTCCATCACTAAAGTGCTCATAGCTTGAAAGTATAAAAAGCAATTTCCTTGTATTAAACAAATTTTGATCAACAGCCGTACCTGAGTATGTGGTGCAAAATTCGTAAAAATTAATCGAATATTTTTTGTGGTATATGTTTTTCACTTCTCCTGAAAAATTTACTTTTTGGGACAATGCGTTTTGAAAAGTAGCTTCTCATATACTGATGTTAGTTTTTCCATTTGAGTCGATACTTTCAAAAATATACGGCAAGAAATTCCTTGAGACACAGATTTCACTAAGATACACTGTAGAGATAAGCAGTGCTAAAAAACTCTGTCACAATACAAGGGGACACAAAATGATTTCTGGCAATAATGTGCCAAATACTTGTCTATTAGATGTAGGATATACATGGTAAAGATGAAGCTCACATGAAGTATTTCTGGAACACTGCATTTTCTGATCTCATTAGCAAGAACAGCACCACAAGGGAGGATGTAAAATTCGTAGCTTATTTGAAAAAAGGGATTATTCTGGTTTATGCGTATTTGGAAAATAACACCAATCTGATTGTTCCCTACTTAAGACACTGATGTAGTAAATAAAGCCTTATGACTTACAGACCAATGGAAATTTTTGATAACTACAATATGGTGGACTATGCAGACGACAGGAATTGGCATATATGGCTCAGTTTTATGTTCACACATCAGAGTTCTCTATTCGGGTAGTACAGAGATCACTGCTCACTACAGACACAAAGAGAATTATGCAGGCAAAATAAAACTTTCAACACTTTTACTATAGCAAAAGGACTTCTGTCTCTGATTGAAACAGTGTGATACTATGTAACCTCCCCCTCACTTATCGACCTTAATGACAGTGAAAAAATAAACCGCGTGTACCTAATGGAAATTTGGGAAAAGCAATTGTCACCGAAGTTAATTTGTCAGTAAAGAGGGAGGAAAGGGTTACATCTAAATGAAAGGAAAAATGCAAATGAAACTGGTGGAAATTAATTTTGAAAAGGAGTAAAGTTAATAAAGAAAGTAAATGTGGGGTCATCACGTTAACAATTAATTGGCGCTAATTAGATATTTGAGATTTGGGGGAAATTATGGTCGCCAGTCCTAAGGACAATTACTATAGTAACAGAAAAAGAAAGGTTATTACACATATAATTAGCACTAGAAGCGTGGCAACTGAAGGTTGACATGTGTAGTGTGAAAACTGAAAGTTTGTCAGAAGTAATAAATTTCGCTACACTCTGACTTAATTTAGCAAAAGAATTAATAAAACCGGAAAATCGAAAGTTAATTTAGTGACTGAAGTTAATAGTGAGCTTTCTTTCTGAAGCACATCGAAATTCAGTAAAATACGGTTAGTCTTGGACTACCTCAACAATCATTTGAAAAGCTACTTGAATCTACGCAATTTAGGAATAAGAGATTTAACTTTGAACTTGAATTAAATGATTCTGAACAATTAACTCGTAATCTTATTCCACTCTGTCATCTTGCACAAAATAAAACAGGTTGACAACATATCATAATTCATAGAAAATATAGAAAATGGTTTAGCTATTCCAAAATCGTCAAAATTCGTAACACTATCAAGAAATGGAATACTATTTACAAAATTAATCAGAGTACATGGTCATAAAAACAGGTAGATCAAAATACGCAAATTAATTATTAATTACATATTATACACATTTTTATGTAACCTTTTCATAATTAATATTCTCGTCATGAGAGTCCAATTAACGCTAAACAAGAAAATAATATTCAGCAGATCGAAAAAACCATAAATATTGACAGCAGAATTCTTTCACATCAGCTGTCCGGGAAGAAAAACAACTCCGCCATCCGTACTCGCAAGTACAAAGAATGCCGACAGCGGCACAAGAGCTGACAGTGGCACAAGAGCCGACAGCGGCTCCGCCTCGCCAATATTGTTGCGCCCACCTGTGTGGCACGCTTGATCTCACTCGCCTGTGTAACGGCATTTCCAGAACGTCCGTTTCACTGAATTCTTTAGGAAAAACTCACTCCCGAGTAATCTCAAGGAGTCCGTTAATACTATCACAGTGGATAACTCAACACTGTCCATCATCACACGCATGTACTAGCCTGAAACTTAAAACAGCGTCTAAGTACATCGGCAATGACTAGTAAAACACACATTTGTGAAATCTGACAGCTAGTTACAAAAGCATATTTACATTCCTTAATCTACTATGACTCAGCTGAAAACTTAAACTAGCAGCTTGGATTTTTCTATTGAATTATAATGACTCTCTCTTAAATCATTTAGTAAAAATTAATTACTTATTAATTACAAGTTCTTTAATGACCTCTAGGTCAGGCAAAAGCATCGCAACATGGCACATCCTTAAATCTTACACTTTATATTTACATACTTTACAAATTACCCATTCTGTGGTATTAATCAACCCAAGGTTGGTACAATTTCAAGACTACAATGTTCCGTATACCTAATAGTTTTCCAGAGCTTGGATACTCTAAGCAATAAGCATTTGTGTGAGGTTTACCAACGACTTTATATGGTCCATTATAAACAAACTTAAATTTAGAGATTTCATTGTCTATCTCGCTCGATTTCTCATGAGCATTTACAAGTACTAAGTCTCCGATTGCAAACTTAGCAAAACGCGCTTTAGCGTCATGACGACGTATGCGAGCATCGGCTTTTAGCTTCATTACTTCTCGCAAACGATCTTTTTTCACACCAATACTAATGTCAATCCATGGAGGGAATTTGATTATCTCTTCCACTAGTCCTGGTTTGTCTGAAAACACACTCTTATTCCTCATTATCACTTCATACAGGCCTCGTCTTTGTTCGTGTGTTACGTTTGACACACCATCTACAATACTTTCCAATTCACTTTCTACACTATTGTCAATGCCGAGATTCCTCACATTACAGTAGTTCAAATTCATACCTATGTCAATAGCATCCGGCCAGTTAACAATGTGAATAGGCTGGTATTGCCTATGCGCACCGTCTCCTGCCTCGTGAAAACTAACTACTATTGTTTTATCTTGTGACGCACATGTCAAAGTTTTGCTTTCGCAATTAATCACTGCATGGTACTTTAACAGCCAATCTAACCCGATAATTACTTCCGTAGTTAAGTCTGGCACGACGACAAACTCTTGTTCAAATCGTGCCCCACATATCTCGAAGTTGACAAAAATCTGTTTTGTGACCGGTTTACTGGCCTTCCCAGTAGCACCGATAATTTTCACTCCTGTTACTGGCATAACTACAATGCCGGGTCTGTCTTTCAGTAACTCAAATATTTTCCCAGATACAGCACTCAATTCTGCACCGGTGTCAATCAACACGTTTAGTTGTAGGTCGTGCATATTAACAGACACTACTATCTGTCTACACTTGTCCTCGACTGTTTCTTTATTTTCCCACAGTAAATCCTCGTCTATATCGAGGTCATTCCAGAAAAAACCATCCGGCTTTGATCCTAAATCCGGCTTATCTGGCGGCCTTTTCAGCCTCTGTTCACATACAGTTTTAATTTCAACACGTTTGTCCTGAGGCTTAGTCTGTAGCTTCGCCTCCAATACCGAAACCTTTTCCTGTAACTCGTCAACTAGTGAGTGTTGCTTTGCTATCAATTCACTAATTGTCACCTTCGTTGATTCCACTTTGGTCAGATTGATCTCATCTGCCAATCTACCTGGAGGAATGTGCCCAGTAGTATCTGCAATTACTTCCTCTGGATCTGCGCAACCCTCACTGCTACCGTCTGACCGTATAACGTCAGCTCTAACCTCATACACGCTGTAATCTACGTGCTTTTCTACCAATCGTGTCCGGCAATCACTAAAATTTTCGTAATCTTTCTCCTTAATACTCTCGCATTGTTTAAACTGGAGGTTTGCGTCGGATGGGTCGGCTACTTCTACCACTACAACTTTCGGTAAGGTCTGCCGGTTAGGGCCAGAACTTTCCGTTACTACTTCAACATCTAACTCCTGTGGGACGAAACACGACGAATCTTGCTCGTGCTCCCCATTAACATCAACTGTTTCTGGTAAAGTCTGCCGGTTAGGGCCAGAACTTTCTATCATTTCACAAACACTATCTTCCTGCGGGACGAGACGCGGAAAATCCTGCACGCGCTCCCCATAAACACTTCTCCCATACAGGCCCCTATAATCTCTTAGTTCGTCGTATAAGGGACCGAACTGCCTTAACCAGACCTCATCCCTCTCTGCATCCCCTCGCTCGATGACGGACGTTTTATCCGACATCTGATCTTCTCTCAACACTTGCGAATCATTCTTAAACTCAATTTCCAGTTCCGCTGTGGGTATTACAGCTGCCACTTTATAATCGATTTCCGGAACACTACTTAAATTGTTCTCACTGACAGTGAATGTACTTCCTATTGCCGTGTATACAGCTGATCTACTACTTGTGGGCGCATTCCTTTCTCCTAACACTGGCACACTCTCCCGCCGTTGATTATTCCACACGGAATTTTCATAACGACGACACCTGGGTTTTCTCCTGTTATTGGGCCTCCAAAATTTCTCCACGCGCGGTCGGCCCCTCACTGGCGTGCCTAATGGTTTCCCTGTCTCGTCCCAGCAGATACGCTCCCCAGATGCTGCTGAGGCGGCTGATCACACCCTCTGGCGTTATTACTATTCTGTGAAGCCCGTATCACGTTAGTATGATACTGGTTTCCGTCATTCCTGTTATTATTTGCGTTGTACCGATTGTTATTACGGTCCGAACAGCTATTGTTATTGTTGCCAAGATTGCGGTATGCATTATTCCCATAGTTATCGTTGTTGTGGTTGCTGTGGTACCCGTTGTTGTTACCACGGCCTCTACCACTGTCGCAATTATTGCGCCAATGGTCCTCGTCCTCAACTCTTTCCAGGAAATCATTGATTGTCCTGCAATTGCTTCCTACGTATCGTTTTGTATCATCTGGAAGCTTCTTGTAGAGTTCCCAGACTATTTCGGGTTCCGTGCGGCGATCACGCAAATATTCCAACTTGCGGATCCAGCCCTCACAAAACTCCTTCATCGAGCCGCGCGAATTCGCCTTGATACGACAAATTCGCGCCAGACAGCCAGAAACAATTTTTTAAACTCGTCAAAAGTCAGCTTCGTAATGTTGAGGTGTAAGCCCCAACGCTTGGCATCACCAGCCAACACATCAATAATCACATTAATTTTTCTCTCATTAGTCCATGATCTGGGTAAAACTCTTTCACAGTTTTTAATGAAATCCGTCGGGTGTATACCGCCTTTTTTCAAGGGGTCGAACCGCTCCTCTTTCGTCAACAATTCCGAACTATGTGCACAGATTGGCACATAACTCTGTTTTTCGTCAAGTTTCTTTTCTAATTCCGACACTCTCGTAATTACTTGGCAAGTGGTTGTCGCAAGCGTTTCCACTTCCCTCTTTTTCTCTTCGCAGGTATTAGCCTGCTCCCTCACTTTAGTATCTACTTCGGACACTAAAGCCTTTAAAGTTTCCACCTTCTGTTGTCCTCTTTATTCACTAATTGAATTTGTTCCGTCACCTTATTCTCGATGATCGGAGCAACTGCTTCTCCTACACTTTTCTCGATTCTGCTAATTTCGGAATCAAAACGAGTATTTATGCCCGCAATTTCCGCCTGAACGCCTATCATTTCCTGTTTAAGATTACCGATTTCGGTATTAATTACAACAATATCTTCTTTGATTTTATCAACTTTTGTGTTAACAACTCCAACATTGTTGTTAACAACATTAATAGCTTTGTTCTGATTGTCTAGCTTTCGTTCAATTTTTTTCAGACTGAGCTTCTTGCTTGGCAGACTGAGCGTCTTGCTTGGCAGACAGAGCTTTAATTTCTGCCGATTGACTCTTGATTTCATTAATCAAAACATTCAATAAATCAGTTAAATTCCCGGAAACTACCGGTTTTACTTCCGTAGCTGGTTCCTCTATATATGTTCCCCCGTATTCATCATCAAGGGGTACAGATTTGATTTTCGCTTCCGATTCCGAAACATTTTCTAAAGTTTGGAATTCCATTTCTGCTCTTTGTTGCGTTTCGGCGGTCGCGTCTTTCATGCTAGCCGCCTGCCCCTGAAGAATGGGTACCGCGGTGCGCGTTTCCCACTGTTCGACCGATTGTTCCGTATCCAAGTCTACCAAATTTTGGTAATTGTTGCCTTCACTCATTTTAATAATTTTCAATATAAATGACAAATCTCAAATCTAATTAGGATTCCTCCCACTACTTAATCTCGCTGACGTAACGACCTGTTCGTAACCAATACTTTGTTACGAGATTTGCACCATACAAAATTCGTGTCCAGAACAACCTCAAATCTGAAGATTGTCCTGTCACCAGGTCGCCACGTGTAACCTCCCCCTCACTTATCGACCTTAATGACAGTGAAAAATTAAACCGCGTGTACCTAATGGAAATTTGGGAAAAGCAATCGTCACCGAAGTTAATTTGTCAGTAAAGAGGGAGGAAAGGGTTACATCTAAATGAAAGGAAAAATGCAAATGAAACTGGTGGAAATTAATTTTGAAAAGGAGTAAAGTTAATAAAGAAAGTAAATGTGGGGTCATCACGTTAACAATTAATTGGCGCTAATTAGATATTTGAGATTTGGGGGAAATTATGGTCGCCAGTCCTAAGGACAATTACTATAGTAACAGAAAAAGAAAGGTTATTACACATATAATTAGCACTAGAAGCGTGGCAACTGAAGGTTGACATTTGTAGTGTGAAAACTGAAAGTTTGTCAGAAGTAATAAATTTCTCTACACTCTGACTTAATTTAGCAAAAGAATTAATAAAACCGGAAAATCGAAAGTTAATTTAGTGACTGAAGTTAATAGTGAGCTTTCTTTCTGAAGCACATCGAAATTCAGTAAAATACGGTTAGTCTTGGACTACCTCAACAATCATTTGAAAAGCTACTTGAATCTACGCAATTTAGGAATAAGAGATTTAACTTTGAACTTGAATTAAATGATTCTGAACAATTAACAATAGTAAAATTTAGTATGTACCAAGCTGAGCTGCAGCCACAGGTAAGCTAAAATACTGTAACAAAACTCGCACTCTTAATTTGTGCTTGTGTAATCTAAATATTGTAGCCAGCTATGAATACTTTAACTGAACTTTGAAATTAAAGCAGTGAAATCGAATTATATTATTTTAATGCTGGCGTTTGAATTTCAACGACACTCGGGTTCATTTCGGAAAAGGAAGGGACGCTGCTTGGCAATGCAATTGGGACAATGAGCAACAAAGGTTCATGCTAAGTTGCTGTAATTGTGTGATGCAACAATTTTAAAAGTTTGAAAAGCTGAGGTCTGCCATACAGTTCTAAAAATTTACGTGTTTCCAGTCTTCCTTGTTGGTTGATTGAAGGTTTGAAGCCGTCGATCGAGGAGGTGGCGACAGTCACTCATTGTCGGCCGTCACTGTTGCAGAAGCTGGATGTTGGCGCGCCTTCTTCTCAACACGGTCACCAGACGAAACGGGCTCTTGATGTGCGCCAGCTAATGCTTCCTGTCCGCAACACCGTGTCAGAAACTATCATCACAAGTCGAGCGCAATTACATGCTGCCAAACCCCGAAAGCGCGGCAACTCGCGGGAGCCTCACACAACCCACCTGCTCCACTGCACCACCCCAGCAAGACCCCCCCCCCCTGCCCGCACTCCACGCGACAGAGTTAACACTACCAAAGATCATAAACGCTCTGGTTCTCCACACGGCCTATCGACGTATTCGTTCGATAGCATAGTTTTCCCTAGGCAAGACCCAGCATAAAAATACAAATAATATTTACAAAACAACCAATTATACATCGACATAAATGCATATATATATATATATATATATATATATATATATATATATATATATATATATACACACTCCTGGAAATTGAAATAAGAACACCGTGAATTCATTGTCCCAGGAAGGGGAAACTTTGTTGACACATTCCTGGGGTCAGATACATCACATGATCACACTGACAGACCCACTGGCACATAGACACAGGCAACAGAGCATGCACAATGTCGGCACTAGTACAGTGTATATCCACCTTTCGCAGCAATGCAGGCTGCTATTCTCCCATGGAGACGATCGTAGAGATGCTGGATGTAGTCCTGTGGAACGGCTTGCCATGCCATTTCCACCTGGCGCCTCAGTTGGACCAGCGTTCGTGCTGGACGTGCAGACCGCGTGAGACGACGCTTCATCCAGTCCCAAACATGCTCAATGGGGGACAGATCCAGAGATCTTGCTGGCCAGGGTAGTTGACTTACACCTTCTAGAGCACGTTGGGTGGCACGGGATACATGCGGAAGTGCATTGTCCTGTTGGAACAGCAAGTTCCCTTGCCGGTCTAGGAATGGTAGAACGATGGGTTCGATGACGGTTTGGATGTACCGTGCACTATTCAGCGTCCCCTCGACGATCACCAGTGGTGTACGGCCAGTGTAGGAGATCGCTCCCCACACCATGATGCCGGGTGTTGGCCCTGTGTGCCTCGGTCGTATGCAGTCCTGATTGTGGCGCTCACCTGCACAGCGCCAAACACGCATACGACCATCATTGGCACCAAGGCAGTAGCGACTCTCATCGCTGAAGACGACACGTCTCCATTCGTCCCTCCATTCACGCCTGTCGCGACACCACTGGAGGCGGGCTGCACGATGTTGGGGCGTGAGCGGAAGACGGCCTAACGGTGTGCGGGACCGTAGCCCAGCTTCATGGAGACGGTTGCGAATGGTCCTCGCCGATACCCCAGGAGCAACAGTGTCCCTAATTTGCTGGGAAGTGGCGGTGCGGTCCCCTACGGCACTGCGTAGGATCCTACGGTCTTGGCGTGCATCCGTGCGTTGCTGCGGTCCGGTCCCAGGTCGACGGGCACGTGCACCTTCCGCCGACCACTGCCGACAACATCGATGTACTGTGGAGACCTCACGCCCCATGTGTTGAGCAATTCGGCGGTACATCCACCCGGCCTCCCGCATGCCCACTATACGCCCTCGCTCAAAGTCCGTCAACTGCACATACGGTTCACGTCCACACTGTCGCGGCATGCTACCAGTGTTAAAGACTGCGATGGAGCTCCGTATGCCACGGCAAACTGGCTGACACTGACGGCGGCGGTGCACAAATGCTGCGCAGCTAGCGCCATTCGACGGCCAACACCGCGGTTCCTGGTGTGTCCGCTGTGCTGTGCATGTGATCATTGCTTGTACAGCCCTCTCGCAGTGTCCAGAGCAAGTATGGTGGGTCTGACACACCGGTGTCAATGTGTTCTTTTTTCCATATATATATACAAACAGTAAAACAATTACAATATATAAATAGACAGAAATGTCATATCTTGAGGTAACAAAACAAAGAAAAAAATTATAGTACAATAGATGGAAATAGGAGGATATGCATTTCCGGCGTTGCAACTAGATTTTACCTTTCTCTTAGCCTCCACCATTGCAGCCAATTCCCCAAGTAATTTCATACATTTTATCTGATATAATTAAGTTATCATAACGATCTCAGAAATTCAGTTATACTCCAAGAGACTACACAACTAACCAAAATGTCTAGTTTCTCTCACCAAACAGTTTTTGAACCTAATGGTATAGATGTATTATCGCTGGATATCATGTAAGTGGTTACTGAACTCAGCCCCGAACGTGTTTTCAACTACTGAACATTACTGCTACAAAACTTCAATATTCTAGGCCAATCATGAGGTGCTATGGTGTTAGAATATAATAGACTTGTGGGAACGCAGAGGTAACCAATGATGTGCGCTATGTTGCTATGCTCAGTCCATGCAAGTGCAATGGAAGTTAGAAGGTGAAGAATTTATTCGAAAGTGGAGTACTTATTCTTTGACTCATATTCTATTGAGTATACTGTTCTGAGTTAAAAAAAATAAAATATATGTGGGTTTAATCTGTTGCCTACATAATTAGCGACCCTAGAAAAATAAGAATAGCTCTCACAAAGATGATATTGTGCAGCAGATACGCTAAATATGGAAGAAGCTAACAAACTTCTGCAAACCATAGACAAAGACATTCGACAGCTGAAGCAAGAGATTGAGGTTTTGGAGCTTGGCCGGCCGCGGTGGTCTAGCGGTTCTGGCGCTGCAGTCCGGAATGGTGAGACTGCTACGGTCGCAGGTTCGAATCCTGCCTCGGGCATGGGTGTGTGTGATGTCCTTAGGTTAGTTAGGTTTAAGTAGTTCTGAGTTCTAGGGGACTTATGACCTAAGATGTTGAGTCCCATAGTGCTCAGAGCCATTTGAACCATTTTGGAGCTTGCAATGCCGAAGGACGATAGCAGAATGAATTTCATGAATTTACAAGTTCTGGTACTAACAGCTAAGCCATGAGCATTCATACTTTTTTCGCGTACGAATGTGTCATTATCAAACACGCCGTGACTGCAGTGAAAAGCACCTCAGTTCACACATATACAAGTAGACATATGGCTTTCAGCACTAGAGAATATCTTCGAGCAACAAGACATAGCTGAAGACCATGGAAAATTCTCTCTCGCAATTAACGACCTGGATCAAAGGGCAACAGCGATAGTCTCCAATGTGATCCTATATCCTCCGCTCCAATAAGCATACATCACACTTAAAATCTCATTGATGGCTTGCTGCATGAAATTACCTAAGCAGTGACCTTTCCAGTTGATGTGCCAGGACAAAAGTGGGGACAGAGCTCCATCTGAGTTTTGGCGACATTTACACGCTATAGTTGGTGCAAGCATAATATCTGATAAATTATTACTACACGTCTGGCGACAACACCTTTGTCACCAAGTGCAGCTCACGTCGATCGCGTATGAAGGACAGTCTCTTGACAAGATACTGCAAATACCTGACAGAGCTTTTGCTACCCAGACCTCTCTGCATTGGAAGCTGATGGTGACTTATCGGGGAGGTTAGAAGACTCAAAGTTAAGCAGTGCAGCCGCAAGCTACAGACAAAAGACAGGCAGCGTTGAGGGGATCGGACAGCTGAAAGCCACGACGGAAAAGATGGCTACTCAGTTACAAGACTTGGAATGCTGAACATGCGACAGTAATCTTAAACAGTCACACTTCAAATGGGATCAGGCTCACACTGACGATTTTTGCTGGTACCACAGGTGGTTCAGCCCATGAACTATGAGATGCACAAAACCTTGTGGGTTCCCAAATTACGACAGCGGCAGACTGAAGTTGCCATGGGCCTTGACACTCACGAACCATGCCACAAACAAATGAAGAACCAAGCTACAGTTGTATGCAGCAACACACACATTCAAGATAAGGCTTGTGGAAGTATGCTTAACACTATTCTTGTATGCCATTCTGCGACTTTCTGAAAGGATAAGCTAACATTGCATGGCTTACAAGTGGTTGATGGTCTCTCAGGTCTCAGTTTCCTGATAGACACAAGCTTGGAAGAGAGTATGCTGTGAGCCTCGAGCTTGTTTACGAAGGACACGAGCAAGCCTTTGGAATTGCTTGCAGTTAACAATTTAAGCATAAACATGTATGCTTATAAAGAGCTCGTGATTGATATTGGTTTGTCTGCCTGTTAATAGTGGAACTTAGTAGTGGCAGAGATTTTACAGTCTATCTTAGTTGCAGATTTTTTTGTCTCATTTCACACTCACTGTGCACTTGGCAAATAACTGCCTTCTTACTGGATCACATAGGGGAATGGTAAAAGACCCTCTGTGCAGTGGAGCAGAGGTTGTAATGGGAGTAGTCAGTAGCTCAGGTATACAGTGTCTGCAGTAGGAAACCATCAAGACTCTAGTAGTGAATCACAATCCAGGGTGAGGCAAAAGTCAGGATACACCCCTATAAAAGTCTAACAGTGTAAGGAATAGTAATGACATCTGGTATGTGGTGTCTGTAAGTGGGGGCACAACTTACAGGAACTATGACGACAGCAGTGGCCATCTTGAAAGCCTCCGCCTTGATGCGTTACATGTTTCAATTGGGAAGGCACATGAGTTTGAACTGCCCCTTTCTCAGGAATACAATAGAGGAATCTGTTTTAAGATATCTTTATTTGTGTATGAGGTATGACCTGTTGAAGTTTGAAATTGAAAGGAGGTAATCAATTCTGTTTATTGTTGCAGGTGATTCACAGTGATGGCACTTACGCAGCAGGAACGTATTGAAATCGTGTTATTGAGCGATGGATGAAATACCAGAAAGATTGCTGATGACTTCAGTTCCTGGCATCCTCAAAGAAATGACATTTCACTTATGACAGATCCATGTTATAGGACAGATTTCGTGTAACAGGCTCTGTGATGGACAAGCCATGCAGTGAACGTCCAAGAACAGTCACCAATGAGGAGACTGCAACAGCAATTGTGGCATCGTTTGTGAAAAGTCCACATCACAGTATGTGATGGTTATCAACAATATCTGGTTTCAGTCAGTGTTCAATCCTGCGTGTGTTGCACACAGGCCAGTGGCACCTATGCCAGTTACAGTTGCAACATCATCTCTCAGAGGATAACCCCCAAATGGCAGGTGCAGTTTGCAGAACGTGCCCTGGATCAGTGTAACAGAAATCCAAACATCACTCGACAGCTGTTAGTCAAAGACGAAGCTAATTTTTATGTGCAAGGGGAAGTAAACAAGCAGAATCATCGTTACTGGTCACATGCAAACCCCTTGTGCGTGGATCCCTCTAAAGGTGCTAAAGAGATAGTTTGGTGTTGAACTTGGTACGCAAGAATCATAGGTCTGTTTATTGAGGGAACCTTAAAAGGGGAGAAGTATCTTAACACGCTCCATGATTATGTACTTCCAACGCTGTTGAATCTTCAGGGTGAAATCCCAACCTTCTTTCAACAAGATGTTGCACCTCCCCACTACGCTATTGAAGTCAGACAGTTTCTGGATGAGCAGCTTGGAGGTCACTGAATAGGTAGGTGGGGTCCTATCGAATGGTTACAATGGTCCCCTGATCATACGATTCTTGACTTTTATCTGTGGAGAGATTTGAAATCAACAGTGTATGAGGTAAAAACCAAGAATATAGCCCATCTTTGCTGGTGTACTGAGAAGGCACGTGCCTCTGTTGACCTACAGATCCTGTGTGTGTGCAACAGGACTGGCAAAAAGACTCTGATTGTGTGTCCAGCACAATGGAGATCAAACTGAGCATATGATGTAATGCCAACTCTGTAAGTGTCCTAAATCTTAAGAGCTCACAACTCCTACTCAAATAAAGATCTCTTAAAACATATTTCACGTGTATACTGCCAATGTGCCTCATGACCTCCTTCCCATTTGAAAATACATAACCCAATCCAAGATGGCGAATTCAGCCACCGTCACCATAGCTCCTATAAGTTGCACCCTCACCTACAGACATCCTTACCAGACAGCTTCATGATTCCTTACAGCATCAGATTTTTGTACAGATGTATCCAGACTTTTGCCTCATCCTGTATAGTGCATTGTATATGCACCGCACAGAGCCCGCCAGTATCGAGACGTGTCTGCAGATTAGCTCCAAAATGATCAGTGGAGACAAAAGTGAATTCTGATGAGATGCTTCAGGTTGGAGTAATCAGAAGATTAGACAGGCCTTGGGCATCCCCTCTCCATACAGGCTGCAAGAAAGATAGACAATGGCGTCCCTGTTGTGACTACTGCTGATTGAACACAAGAACGATCCTGGATAAATACCCTGTACCCAACATTCAAGAGTTTACCTATGTCCTAGCAGGTGCGAAAATGCTATCAGTACTGGATTGTCGTAATGTGTACAACCAGATTCTGGAGACTTCAGCTGATGTGGTGAAGATGGCGGTGATCACACCATTTGGGCTACTCGAATTTCTATTTATGACATTCAGACTCAAAAATGCGGCCCAATCCTGGCATCGATTCGTTGATGAAGAGCTCCAGAGCTTCCCTTCCTGTTACACATACCTGGACGATATTTTTATATTCTCAGAGGATGTGCAGTCTTATGATAAACATATTCAGGAGGTATGACAGAGGTTTGATACACAAATGCACTAAGTGCGAAAGTCAGGTAAACTTTCTTGGCCGGCCGAAGTGGCCGTGCGGTTAAAGGCGCTGCAGTCTGGAACCGCAAGACCGCTACGGTCGCAGGTTCGAATCCTGCCTCGGGCATGGATGTTTGTGATGTCCTTAGGTTAGTTAGGTTTAACTAGTTCTAAGTTCTAGGGGACTAATGACCTCAGCAGTTGAGTCCCATAGTGCTCAGAGTCATTTGAACCATTTTTTAAACTTTCTTGGCTATACAGTCTCAGCCCACAGAAGACAACCATTACTGGAGAAGACTGACATGCTGCACAACCTACCCAAATCTACAGACTACAGACAACTTAGGTGTTTCCTGGGTATGGCAAACTTTTACAGTTGTCATTTGCCAATTACTGCTGCCACATAGGCACCACTTACAAATGCACTGGGTGGCAACTCCGACAGACAAAATGGGGTGTTTACAACAGAGGGTTGTTGGTGATATATGAAAGCATCAGATATTTCCGCCCATATACTGAAGCCAGGCAAGTAGGAATTTTCGCCTGTTATATAGCTATCAGCTTTCAGCAACATCAGTGTCAGTTAGACCGTCGGCGAGAGCGCATCGCTAGTTTCCTGCTACTAATAAGGAGAGTACACCGTTCGCTTGTTACATATGTTTATGAGCTCCAAACAGGAGCGGCTTATTTTCAGTTATCTGTTTAGTTACTAGTTTATTTTTGTAATTTCTTGCGTGTTCGAGTGCTTACTAGACACAACCTTCTATTTCAATAACAGTGTAGTGTACAGTACCGTCATTGCTATCGACCGTTGTATCGATTCTCGTATCTTGCAGGCTTTTGTTTGTTTGGTTAGAACAGCTCAGAGTTGGTTAGACCGTCAATGAGAGCACACCACTAGTTCCTGCTACTTAATAATGCGAGTACACCGTTCACTTGTTACATATTTTTACGAGCTTCAAACAGGAGAGACTGCAGTAATGGATAGGAGCTGTGATTGCTGTGTACAGATGCGAGTTGATCTGGCGACCCTTCACTCACAGCTTCAGGCTGTGTTGGCTTCCGTCACACAGCTTGAGGCTGCTGCCAAGGGGTGTCACTGTGGGGGATCGGACACGGGGATCCGAGGGACGTCGAGCACGTCCAACGTTTCCTCCGATCAGTTCATTGGTGTAACCTCCCCAGGTACTGCCTGCACTGAGGTTGACCCCCTCACCCATGGTCAAGTGGGAGATCATTCCAAAGCCTGGCAGGAAGTCGGTTGTGAGCTCTACAAGATCCATGAGCTATTTTATATTTACGTGACAAACCCTAATTCTAGGGCTATATTTTACTTTTCACACATGGATCTATGCCGACAATTGTAAAAACGGCGATGATACATTAGTCCTTACTAATGTAAAATTGCTACCCTCTGAAGAAGGCAAATTTATATTTGTCGAAACCTAGGTAAAGGATTTCTTTATCCATTGCAACTGGTCGATTGTTTATAATTTTGTTGCTGTTGTGCAGCTATGTTTAAACATTGATACCCCACATAACTTTATATGTAGGTTTATTTTGTTGCCTATAGAGCAATTAAAATATCAGTAAATCATTTGTGTCATTCATCAAAAGCGCTACATAGACAAACCAATATTTTTTCAAAGCTGTTTCAAAAGTTTGAAAAGAAAATCAGTGTACAGTGACACTGATCACACATGTAAATACTTTGAAGATTGCATATACCTGGCCGCTACATATCTTAAAAATTTAATTAAATTAATAACCATGATTTAATTAATATCATAGCAAATCAATATGATAACTCACATTTATAGATAATACAGTGCTCTTTGAACAAATTTGCAAACGTTTTACCAGGTCCCATAAATGTCAAACCACACTAAGTCAGAAGATTGTAATCTAAAATATTCACAGAACACTAAAAAATGTCGATAGTCAGCTGTCTTCATAGCACTAACATTTCTCATACTTCTGGCTTATGGGAGGTCGACTGTATAATCGTCCCTTAATGTTCCTTTCAGCTGTCTGTAGAAACCATTGCATGTCTGTCAGTTTCAAGAGCATGTGTGAACCATTTTGGTGAAGATCTGGTATGGAAATCCAATCGAATATTTCAAAGAACTTCTCATTCAACCTTCTAAATAACGTATGGTGGCAGAGTGCGCCCCAGTCCCAGTGTTTTCAGAAGTATGTGTCAGTCCTTAGTCCTCCCACTTTCTGCTTATAGGAATTCTGAGGTTGGTCCTTCCCCAAATATTGCTTCTGTCTGTCTCCTCTTTCCTTGTATACTGAATCAGAAACTATCCGTCGAATTGAAAACATCGCACAGGCGGCACTCCATTTCTCACATCGTCAATCATGTACTATTTACTTGCTTTTACCGTTGTTTGTGCTAACTGTTGCTGCATACTGCGATTCGTGCAACACGCATAATTATGTCTTTGCTCCCTTTCGCTTTTCTAGGAATAGGGACAATATACATGATGAAGTTATACCTCAAATACTTCGTGGGCAGTCCGAGGTTGAAGATGAATGGGTAGAGCCTCCATGCAATTTCACCGATGAAAGTAATGCGGAGGAAGAAAGTGTGAACATGTATTGGCAAAGTAGCAATCTGGAACAATCCAGGGACAAAGATTCCCTTTTTACGTCGGAAAAGATGGGAAAACGCTTTGGATAAGCAATCCCTTATCTCTGTCGAATAAAACTAAATAAAAAAAAACATTATAAAATTATTGCCAGGACGACCCTTGCAGGCAGACATATTTCCTCAGAACTTGGCATGTTTATGAGATTTATTCCTACAAATATGACTCACAAAATTGTTGGTTACACAAAGGAGATGTACAATTCAATATACGAGGGAAAGAGATTATAGGTTTACTTCTTCTCTGAAAATGAAAGCTATTTGTGGATCTGTTCTTGATCTATATCAACGAAAATAGCTGCACCAATACGCAAAGAGCTTGGAAACATAATGGAACAGGGCTGATGGCTTGTTGAGATGCATTATCCTGTAACAGATTTATATTCCTACTGAGTAGCATCAGATTTGATGAGAGGGTGACCAGGGGAATACGAGAAAAGTATGATAAATTAGCAGCCATTGGATAGGTATACAGGAATTTTGAAAGTAATTGTAAAAACCATTACCCCTGTCGGAATTTGTGACCATTTATGAAATGCTGCTTTCCTTTCGAGGTTGGTGTAGTTTCATTCAATACAAACCTGCCAAGCTGGTGAAGTATGGCCTGAAATTGTATGACATGTGCAACAGTAGAATGTATTATGTGCACAGCTCTGAGATATACTGTGGCAAACAAAGGGAAGATCCTTACTTTACATGGGACACATTATTCAACATAATCAAGCGACTGGTGCAGCCCATTTTAGGTTCTCACAGAAATGTGACCACTGACAACTACTACACTGTCTATCCATTGGCGCATTTTCTTCTGGAAAACGGTGTAACATTTCTTTGTACAATGAAAAAGAAATCCCCTCAGACTTTCTGGATCTGAAATCCAAAGAAAGGGACTCTTTGCTATTTGGATTCCAGGAGAATTGCATTGTGGTTTCCTGTATGCCAAAGAAGAAAAAAATGTGTCCTCCTGTTATCTACATGGCATGATTGCGAGGAAATAGTCGCAGAAACGGGAAAAACCTATCGCAATAATGGAATATAACCATACCAAGCGGAGCATGGATACTGTTGACCAACAGTGTTCACTTTATTTGACTTCAATAAAAACTAAAAGGTGGCTGCTGACAATATTCTTGGGATTTTTGGACATGGTAGGAATAAATGCACACATATTGTGGATGTAGAGTATTACAGACCAAACACATAGTAGACACGACTTCCTGGAAAATATGGCTTTCAGGCTTCTTGAAGAACACTACAAAGACCATGCAAAACCTCAGAATTTGCAAAAGGATATATACTCTTTTTTAATTTTATTGTGTTATCGATTTAGTATTTGTTGGTTCAGTAGATCTGTGCCAGGAAAGTGACCCACACAAGGATAACAAGCCTATTCCACGTTGCTTGACACGCAAAGTGCAAACGTTTTGTATGTAAGAATCACTTAACACGCCAAGTAGTTTGTGATTGCTTTCATCTTAGAGAAGATGGAAGCACAGAGCGGTTTTTTATTTTGCTGAACAACAGTCATACAATATTTGTTAAAGGAACAGACCACCATTTGTCAGTTTTATTGTTTATTCAAGTACAACTAAGGTTTTGGCCTTTTATGCAAATTACAGGTACTTGATTATATGTCTTTAACACTCAAGCTCAAAGTTGGCAGTAAATTTAATTTAATCCATAAATATAATTTTTGGCCAACTTTGAGCTTGACATTATGTTAAGTGTCATGCAACATATGTTAAAGACATGAAACCAAGTACTTGAAAATGGCATAAAAGGCCGAAACCTGATTTGTACTTAAATAAACAATTAAATTATCAAATGGCAGTGTGTTCCTTTTAAAAAAAAGTGCAGAGGGATTGATATTAAGTGTTTTCATAGTTATTTATGTTGTAATTTATAATATCATTAGGTTTTAATTAATATGAGAAATAAATGTATATACTGTAATTATTCAATATTATACTTTATTGAAAGCAAAAGTATTGCCATTATAATATAAATCATAGTTACATATTCATTTATCTTTTCCCCTAAATTGGACGGAAGTTAAAATAAATATTATTTTTCTGTGACGTTTTATGTCCTTGTATCGCACTGACATTATACAAGCAACGATACTTACAAAAATGTACGAATGGTTCTATTTTTGAAACGCGGCAACCGGCTTCGCGCGCGGTATCTCATGAGACTGTGACGCTCGCGGTATGTAGAGGGCTAATTGAAAGCTGTTGTAAGTGAGATGAGGAAGTTCTGTGTACCCTAAAGTTCTTTGAGGTAATATTGTTTTGTGTAGTGAGTTGCGATCATTGGTTAAGTGGATAAGAAATTTTAGTAGGAAAACATAAAAAATGGCTGATAAGTCGATAATGAAGGTGGGTGAATGAGATATACAATTGATTTCCAAGTTATGCGTAATATGTGTGACGCAGGGTGGATATGCGTAGTAGTTTTATCACAGCATGCACTGTGTAAAAGTAAGGTTTGCTAGTGACCGCGTCTGAAGTGTTTGTGTTTCTCTGTATACAGCAAATCGCCGAACAGAAACTTAAAGCATTTTCAATCGGCTCAATGGGAAAACGTCAGCTCTCCAAGAAGGAGCTAGAGGAGCAGAGAAAAAAGGAGCAAGAAGTAGCTGCCGCTCAGGTACTAGAAAAAAATATTATTGTTATTGTTTTTGAATAAACAGTTATGTGTACAAGAACAATCTTTTCTTTAAAATCTTGCCTCCTCTGCTCTATCTTTTACTCACATAAGATCCACGAAACTAATAAATGATCATAATTTTGTAAGTGGTTTGGGTTGAGACTGTTGACACACTAAATGTTTGGGTCGTACAAATTTTTCACTGATTTGATACGGTCGTACTTGGGAACCATTTTCGGAAAAATCAATTCATATAAGTGTGGCTATACTTCCAATTAATTATTTGCAATATTAGCTTGTGTTCGACAAGTTCAGTGTTCATTTCATTTGTAGATAACGTAACGCCGAACGAAATATTGAAGATACTTGGAAATGTTACAAGGTTACTGTAGGTATTTGACATATTTAAAAATGAGGATAAATGTTATTTATTGTTCTCTACACTGAATATCGTCAAGCCCCTTACCTTCAACTCAAATCACTCGACGATCGCGACATGTTGTGTAGTCTATTAGTAAATTTGGACGTAAAGTTTCAGCGCACGCTTGTTTATTTTGAAAGTATGCATAGGCTACCGGAGAATACACACATATTTGTGACCCGCACTTCTGGAGTTACTGTAGATTTGCAGTGCTTTTAGTGCTGGGTAATGTGTGTTATAATGAGCAACACAGTATTTGTAATCTCATCGAGACCAATGCTGAATGTTCCATTAGATCTGCATTATTTGTTGGATAACCACCCAATTGTGGCATTCTTGTCAATAGACAATATAGGAGATATATATTGCAGTAGAGATTAGTTGAAGTCATTCATACGTAGAAAAAATTGTTTTCAATTGCTCTAAAACAATGCCCTTCAATTACTCACTGTTTATGCAAACAACTTAGGCCCATTATATGTGTGTTTCAACTTGAATATCTAGTACTGGTATATCATGTGCAGCAGATCGTACACAGCTGACAAAGTGTGGCCTATCAACTACAATAATGCACAGGTTATACCTGGTATTGGATGTCATGAAATAAGGGCTGTTCTGTCAGTCACATTATTGTTTACCAGCACAAGGTAAAGAGTACACTGAATTAGTGGACATGAAGGTTTGTTAGTCATTATTTCTACTCGAAGGTTATACGTAACTATACCAATCGTGCAAGGCTACTGAGGACTTATCTCTGGAGTTAACAGTATGTCATGAAGCATGATTGCATATAAATCAGTTGTATCTCTAGTGCCCACAGAACTAAAACTCTTACTCATGCTCATGTAATCTGTAACAAAAAGGATGAGGGTGGAATGTTGAAGATTTCCACAGCCGTATCCTTCCTCAGAGAGGACAAGTTATACCCCGAAAATTTTCTTCAGTGTGAGTTGTGTGGAGGAGTTTTAAGCCTGGTTTGGATAGCTTTGGAAAAACTATGTTGGAGAGAGAAGTATGGTGTATGGCCATTTTGATGCTTGAAGTTTATTTAGTGGATCTTTCTTTGCTTTGTGGTAGATGTGCCTTAGCAGGTGCCAAATTATTATTTTTTGTGTTTATCTTGTTTACATGCATTCAGTATCTTTTTCATAGTGGGTCATTCCATGTGAACCTTCATCATTAAGTATTTTGTAATTTTTGATATTTAATCTACCAAGCATAATACCAAAAAATAAAAAAAATTGGAAATTTTGATTATGAGTCATTAATTTTTAAAGTTTCCAGAACTGTACCTTTTTATCACATATTGAAACTTTTAAATGGTCATAGGCCTATATCACAATGTATTTGACATAGAATACATCTGAAATTTATGCTATAATATTCACCATATAGCATGTTGCAGATAGACATAATAAAAGAGACTGTCGCAAAATGAGCTTTCGGCCAATACATATAACTTTTAGTCTACAGTAGTTTTAGGTCATGCTTGTAGACAACACTATGTGCACCCTATAATTAGGCCTACTGTAAATTGAAAATTACACACAGCCCATAAAGTTTTCCATCACCTCAGTTCTGAGAGTTCCGGAACCTGTGCAGGAAATTGGAATAGAGATCAACACAAACATCATTTCCGGCCTTTTTATTGCGCATGAAAATCACACATTGCATGTTGTACAACCATACAGCGAGGCCTTCAGAGGTGGTGGTTCAGGTTGCTGTACACATCAGTACCTCTAATACCCGGTAGCACGTACTCTTGCAGTGATGCATGCCTATATTCGTCGTGGTATACTATACACAAGTTCATCAAGGCACTGTTGGTCCAGATTGTCCCACTTCTCAATGGCGGTTCGGTGTAGATCCCTCAGAGTGATTGGTGGGTCACATTGTCCATAAACAGACCTTTTCAATCTATCCCAAGCACATTTGATAGGGTTTATGTCTGGAGAACATGCTGGCTACTTTACTCGAGCGGTGTTGTTATCCTGAAGGAAGTCATCCACAAAATGTAATGAAAAGGCATAGTGTCCCTTACATTATGTTAATTGTTAGATAGCATAGTTTAGCACAATTTTAAAATCGTAAAGTGAAGTGCGCATAATTAGTACTCAATAATTTCATTCTAACAGTAGTTTAATGAATTAGATTTCAAACCAAGTGCAGTTAAGATACAGTCAGCTGTATGAATAGCTGTAAAATAAAATTTATTTCCATATGTTCCCCTTGGAGTATCACCACAAAATTTGGCAGACACTTTAACAAATAGCTCACAGCCAATGTACATCTTTAAAAAATTTGTGGTTTGAAATTGCCAAAATTTTTGTTCGTGAAAAATTAGAATTTTAATGAACTAGCTTATCCAGCATGCTACACTAAACTGAATAAAATGGTATAAAATAATGAAAAATCAAAGATGGGATGTAGCAATATTAAGCCTTCCATGACCACCAGCAGTGGCCCCACATAATGCCATCCCAAAACATCAGGGAACCTCCACCTTGCTGCACTTGCTGGACAGTATGTCTAAGGTGTTCAGCCTGACCAGGTTGCCTGCAAACACGCCTCCGACGATTGTCAGGTTGGAGGCATATGCGACACTCATCAGTGAAGAGAAAGTGATTTCAAACACTGAATGGTCCATTTGGCATGTTGTTGGACACGTCTGTACTGCACTGCATGGCGTCATAAAAGGTGTACCTCGTCATGGACGTCAGGAGTGAAGTTGTGGTTGCGCTGGACAATCTGGACCAACAGTGCCTTGATGAACTTGTGTATAGTATGCCACGATGAATACAGGCATGCATCACTGAAAGAGGACGTGCTACTGGATATTAGAAGCACTGATGTGTACAGCAATTGCGCACAGTTTGAGTCATAACACGACGTCCTGTGGCTGCACAAAAAGCATTATTCAACATACATCCACAGTTAGCGGTCATCCACTGCAGTAGTAGCCCTCTGGTGGCCTGAGCAAGGCATGTCATTGACAGTTCCTGTCTCTCTATATCACCTCCATGTGTGAACATCGCTTTGGTTCACTCTGAGGCGCCTGGACACTTCTCTTGCTAAGAGCCCTTCCTGGCACAAAGTAACAATGCACATGTGATCGAACTGTGGTATTGAACTACAGACATGGTTGAACAGCAGACAACACAAGCCGTGTACCTCCTTCCTGGTGGAATGACTGGAACTGATCAGTTGTTGGACCCCCTCTGTCCAGTGGGCACTGTTCATGCACGGTTTTTTACATGTTTGGGCGGGTTTAGTGACATCTCTGAACAATCAAAGGGACTGTTCTATGATGTCATAGTCTATCTTCAGTAGTTCTGGGAACTGGGGTGATGCAAAACTTTTTTTTTATGTGTGTATATAAAATGGAAAGTGCGTACTATCCCTCACATTCTACATCTACATCCGTACTCTGCCGACCACTGTGAGGTGCATGGCAGAGGATACATCCATTTGTACCAGTTGTAAAGGTTTCTTCCCGTTCCATTCATGTAAGGAGGTTGGGAAGAATGATGGATTGAATGCTTATGTGTGCGAGCAGTAAGAATTCAGACTGTATCCTCACAATCCTTATTATTCATGTAAATTATGTGGCATCTATTAGTAGAATTTAAAATAATAAAGCAAAGTGTGTGTAATTAAAACAAAAGCATACACATCTATTGACAGTAATTCACTTTAGTAGAGATTGATTGTTGAGATTAAATTAGCAAGGCATTGATGAGGACGGAAAGAGGACCAGGTTGCTTTGTTCCTGTAGAACTCTATAAGCACATGCGCTAAGGAGACAAAAAGGCACTGTCATTATTTAAAGTGCTGAATCATCCTATAAAACACTGAAAGGTGGATGTTGGAGTACAGGTGCCAAGTGCAGCAAGTGCAGTGCAATATTAGGCATTTTATATCATGCCACTCGGACTTCTGTGCCTGTTTCACCTAAGGATGTTAATGTAGAATGAAACTATTGGCTTAATATACACACACAAAATAAAGGCTTTCTCTTTGCAAGACACTCAAATAGCTCATTGTCAAATAATAACAGCTGCACCATTGTTTAATTATTGATTATTTTTAATGTATTTGTAAAATGAAGCTATAATTTGTGAAATTATTTGTAGTCCTCATTGAGTTTTAGTGCATGTCCTTTGTCCCTCAGTGTCCACCACCCTGGGGCTTTTAAGGTGGAGGTTTTAGTGTGTTCAGAGTGTCTGGTTACTTTCTTATGCTCATGGTCGGCCAGCCATGGTAATCTGCTTTCTTGTTTTTATTTTTTTTCTCCCTGTTTCTTGCTTGTCTCTGTGGTTTTCTTGCCCTGTTTTGTCCATTGTAGTAGTGTTTGTTGTCCTCCTGTCGTTCTTCTGGTTCTTCCTTTCTCCTGTTATTGTGCTGTACGTCTTCCTTGTTTACCTCTTACCCTTGGGTAATTGTTCTACTGGTAACATGGGACCGATGGCCTCGCAGTATGGTCATGTCCCCCCCCCCCCCCCCCCTCCCACCCTCTCTTTTAAACCAACCAACCTCTTTTATTATTGTGATCAGCCAGCCCAGACCATCTGCTCTATGGTTTTAATGCCTTCTTCTACTTTTCCTTGTGGTGTATATTTTCTCCGTTTTTTTGTTTGTTCCATTCGTTTTCTTTTTAGGTGTGGTGTTGGTTGTTTTGTACCTTGAACCTTGCTTTCGTCACGGAAAACGGACTGATGACCCTGTAGTTTGGTCCCTTTATACCCCAAATCAATCAAAACTGCATACTGCACTGCGCTCTCTGCAGACTCAGTGCATTTCAAATTCACTGTGCCACCATGACGTTACACAACTCAACACAGTTTTGTCACAGGTCAAGGCAGACGAGGAATATCGAACACTCAAGTTACTCCAATAAATATCTTGCTTAAATTAAACATTGATCAGCTTACAGCATTTCTTCGTTTAAATAAATTGCTTAAATTAAACATTGATAAGCTTACAGCATTTCTTCATTTCTTTGGAGCTGCAACAAATAATATAGGTAGAATCCTTGGCAGACATGGTATTCAATTCATTATCCAACCACTCAAGAAAATCGCAGGTGCTGGACAAAGTAAAAGACAGTCCCTGTCTTAACAATACCAGAGAAGGAAAGTTGCTACTCACCATATGGCGGAGATGCTGAGTCGCGATAGGCACAATAAAAAGATTTGCACAATTATAGCTTTCGGTCATTAAGGACTTTGTCAGCAGTACACACACACACACACACACACACACACACACACACACACACACACACACAAACTTGCAGTCTCAGAGAGCTGAATCTCTGTGTGGTTTCAGCTCTCTGAGACCGCAGGCGCACGCGCGCGTATGTGTGTGTGTGTGTGTGTGTGTGTGTGTGTGTGTGTGCGCGTGTGTGTGTGTGTGTGTGTGTGTGTGTTTGTACTGCTGACAAACGCCTTAATGTACGAAAGCTATAATTGTGTGAATCTTTTTATTGTGCCTATCGCGACTCAACATCTCCGCTATATGGTGAGTAGCAACTTTCCTTCTCTGGTATTGTTACATTCCATCCTGGATTTTCCATTGTTTGACAGTCCCTGACTTGATGATCTTGAAATTCATAAAATTCCGTGTGAATAGTTACAGGTCAATCAATACATACCATTCAGAACTCATCACAGCGTACTGACGCCACATTAAATATCATGAGTTGGGCAACAGTTGCTGAACAGTCGGACACACACACACACACACACACACACACACACACACTATTTTGTTCGTTGAATGAAACTGAAGTCTTACCCCTTCCGTCTACCTGCTGGGATAATGTGACACAAGAATCCGTTACACAAAGCAGCAGAATCACCCTTGTTGATGCACTGAAATGCCAGAGAGAAGTAAATTTCGGAGTTATCCAGCATGTACCAAAATCAGCATTGCAGTTGATGTTCTTGCACCACAGCCATTGACATAGTGTGGTAACATATGGAAGTTTAGTGATTTAATGACATCTTAATGACATAATATGGCTAACCAAATAAAGTACTACACAGCCTACAGATATCTTCTGGGGATGGCAGTAGGGGAAGTCTCATAGAAAGCTTGAGATAACATATAAATCTGACGCAGGAAGAAATTCGTGGAGCATTTATCCAAGAATGTCACTGCAACAAACTTTGTTCTCAAGGAATATATACGTCTTAAATTTCCATTACCTTGCTCGCTATCATTTTGCTCTGCTTGGAGGGCCTATTTAGTAATTAAAATTGATAAAATTTCTCTCACCGCCCGCTCCCCCATATCTTCTCATTTGTGTGTTTAGCCTACATGTTCCAGGTGGGATTGTTTCAGTAGTAGGCTGGTTTATAGTCTTCTGTTTAAAATAGTGTTAATATTAGTTTCTTACTTTTAAATTTTGAATTCAGCTATGAATTTGTTGTATGCTGTTTGTTTACAATGATATATTGGTCTTTATTAAGCATTACTACATTTTACCAGCAGTAATTCTTTGGGAATTAAATTGTTTCAGGCATTTGAAGAGTTTGTAGCAACCTTCCAAGAAGCACCAAAGTCTGGAAAGGTTTGGGTTAAAGCTGGCACCTATGATGCAGGGCGAAGGCGTAAGTACATAATTTGTAAAGTGTATTATCTTTTTGTTGAAAAGGTGTGAAATTTACCAAACTGTCTGTTCGATTAGTCACAGTTGCAAATTACTAACACTGCTTGTTCACAGACAAATGGAAAAACTGGTAGAAGCTGATTTCGGGGAAGATTAGTGTGGATTCTGTAGAAATGTTAGAACTCACAAGGCAATACTGACGCTATAGCTTGCCTTAGAACATAGGTTAAAGAAAGGCAAACCTACATTTCTAGCATTTGTAGACTTAGGGAAAGCTTTTGACGATGTTGACTGGAATACTCTCTATGAAATTCTGAATGTGTCAGGAGTAAAATACAGGTGGTAAAAGGATATTTATAATTTGTACAGAAACTGGGTCCCAGTTATAAGAATTTAGGGGCACAAAAGGAAAACAGTGATTGAGAAGTGAATGAAACAGGGTGGCAGCCTATCACCGATGTTATTCAGTCTGTATAAAGAGCAAGCAGTAAAGAAAACAAAAGAAAAATTTGGAAAAGGAATTAAAATCTATGGAGAAGAAAGAAAAAAAGAAAAAAAAAACTTTGAGGTTTGCCGATGACTTTTTAATTCTGTCAGAGACAGCAAAGGACCTGGAAGAGCAGTTGAATGGAATGGGCAGTGTCTTGAAAGGAGGATATGAGATGAACATCAACAAAGGCAAAACAAGGATAATGGGAAGTAGTCGAATTGAATCCGGTGATGTTTGGGAACTAGATTTGGAAATGAGAAATTTGAGGTAGTAAATGAGTTTTGCTATTTGGGAAGCAAAATAACTGATGATGGTTGATATAGGAAAGATATAAAGTGCAGACTGGCAATGGCAAGAAAAGCGTCTCTGAAGAAGAGAAATTTGTTACATCAAGTATAGATTTAAGTATCAGGAAGTCTTTTCTGAAAGTATTTGTATGGAGTGTAGCCATGTTTGGAAATGAAACACAGACAGTAAACGGCTTCAACAAGAAGAGACTATAAGCTTTTGAAATGTGACACTACAGAAAAATGCTGAAGATTAGATGGGTAGATCACATAACTAATGAGGAGGTACTGAATAGAATTGGGGAGAAGAGAAATTTGTGGTACGACATGACTAAAAGAAGAGATCGGTTGGTAGGACACATTCTTAGGCATCAAAGAATCGCCAATTTAGTACTGGAGGGAAGTGTGGGGGGTAAAAATCGAAGGGGGAGACCAAGAGATGAATATGGTGAGCAGATTCAGCTTGGTGTTGGTTGCAGTAGTTACTCGGAGATGAAGACACTTGCACAGGATAGAGTAGCATGGAGAGCTGCAGTAAACCAGTCTTTGGACTGAAGACAACGACCACTTACCCGAACAAAGATTGTGGATATTTTATGATAAAGATTGCCCGCATAGCCTTTTTCATACCAGCAAGGTTGTTTTCATTGCTTTTTATGATGTGACCGTAGTATTCTAATAGTTGATTTATGGTATTGTCATGTAGATGAGCCCTAATAGTCCTGCCACCATACAGCAGCATCTTCAACAGCTCCTGCTTACTCCATTGAATTTTTGTGCCTGTTCTTTTCTGTATGTGGTTGACACACACCTACTTTTCAGGTGTCTTCTTGCTTTAGGGTCTGCTGTTAACAACAGATTTGAGTCAGCTAGTGTCAGCATCTCCAATGAACTGCACATAGTGAATCTATTGTTTTTGTAGAGGCCTTATGCATACTGTTTACAGCTGAGATATTTTCCATTCTTTCACTAGAGCCGGTGTAATGCACTTTGGTTCATGCTGTGTCTTGTAGCCTGCACTTGACTTTGCAATATTACATCCATCTCAATTTTTGCATAAAATTTCTGCATCTAGGGCCTTACCTGTGTCAGTAGCTGTGGCAGCAGCACAAGAGTTCAAAAACTGATGGCTGATCCTTTGCCAAGTATCATCAAATGTAATGCCTCTCACTGTTTTCTTAAATAGCCAGTGTATTGGTGGAGCTGTCATTTGTACTCAGGCGATTCATGTGAAAAGGTTTCTGATGTGATTATGGCCGCACAAAGGTAATTAACAGACGTTGAATGTAGACTGGTAGTTGGAGATAGGTGCGTCGGTCATTCCACTTTGTTAGGGAATTCGATATTTCAAGATCTACAGTGTCAATAGTGTGTCTAGAATATCAAATTTCAAGCAGTACCTCTTACTGTGGACAGAACTGTGGCCGACAACCTTCACTTAATGACTGACAGCAGCGGCGTTTGTGTAGAGTTGTCAGTGTTAACAGACAAGCAACACTGTGTGAAATAACCGCAGATATTCATGTGCGACACACGACGAATGTATCCTTTAAGACAGTTCAGTGAAATTTGGTGTTAATGGGCTATGGAAGCAGACAACTGACGCGAGTGCCCTCGCTAATAGCTTGGCATCACCTGCAATGCCTCTCATGGGCTTGTGACCTTATTGGTTGGGCCCTAGACGACTGGAAAACCATGGCCAGGTCAGCTGAGTTCAGATTTCAGATGGTAAGAGCTGATGATAGTGTTAGTGTGGCATAGACCCCAAGAAGCCATGGATTGAAATTGTGAACAAGGTATTGTGGAAGCTGGTGGCACTCTATAATGGTGTGGGCTGTGTTTACATTGAATGGACTGGGTCCTTGGCTCCAACTGAACTATTGGCTAGATATGGTTATGTTCAGCTACTTGGAGACCATTTGCAACCATTCATGGATCTCATGTTCCCAAAAAATGATGAAATTTTTATGGATTACAGTGAGTCACCTTATGGGGCCACAAGAATGTTCCGAACAATTTGAGAGAATTATTTGGCCACCCAGATCGCCCAACATGAATCCCATTGAACATTTATGGGACATAATCGTGAGGTCAGTTTGTGCACAAAATCCTGCAACGGCAACACTTTCACAATTATGAATGGCTATATTTCTGCTGGGGACTTCCTGTGACTTATTGAACACATGCTACTGAAAGTTGCTTCACAACGCTGGACAGAAGGTTGTCGACTCGGTATTAGGAGACATCCATGACTTTTGTCACCTCTGTGTTTTCATGAATTGAATCTCATTAACTCTTCATGGTAAGCAGCTTTTTCTACAAAATCATTACCACAACTTTAAAACTCAGTATATCAAAATCAACGTCAACTCGACTGTTCAGAATATCGGTAAGAATGTATTAATTCTATCGTGGTTTTTTCCCATCAATCTGTACTTACCTCTTGCAATGTTACTGTAACTGCTGTCGTACCTTAAATACATGCGTTAACCCATGAGATGACTTGCCACACCAGAAAACAACAAAATTGCATAGTAGTTGCACTGTCATATACACTAAATCATTGTATCATTTTATTGTTCGCAAACATCATTTGTAGGAAAGATACACACAGTGTTTCACATCACTCTGCTGGAGTGATGTATAACACCACAATCTGGAGGTCATGGCAACAAACAAGTATATTGATTACATTTTAAAAACAAAACCAGAACCTCTTATGTCTGTTAATGAAAGTGCTCCTTTTCCATTTACAAATATTCTCTCAGTGATTACAGATGCTATCTCATTGAAAAATTGCTGAAATTGTGAATATTATTCATTAAATAGCTTTCTAAATGACTGACTGAAGTAGGTCAGTGCCTTTCACTAGATTTTTCAATGCTCGGATGAAATTTTATTTTGGAGGTTTGCTATTTAATGACTTATAATAAGCAGTGTGCACCTAAAAAGTTATGACTGTTCTCAGAAAACAAAAGAAACAAGATTTACAAACAGAATATCTATACTGGCTTCAAAATGGTTACCATTAGCTGCAACACATTTCTGACTTCAGTTGTAAAGCTTGTGGAAACTGTCAGCAAACACTTCTTGTGGGATTGCTTGAAGCAACATAGTGACATGTTGTATGTCAGTGTCATTATTGGAGATATCTACTGCTACCAATATGATTCAGAGTCCAATGACAGTCAGTGGCATTTTGTTCATCCTATTCCCTGTCTCCTTTGGGTAGACATTCATGATGGGTAATGCTTGCTGTCAAAAGAGGCTATAACATCATTTTAATTGTGAATTTTGTCAGATGACTATTTGTGGGAGGCTTGAGCCTAAATGAAACTGTAGCTGTAGTGACAACTGTCTCATACCTGTCGTAATTAGGTCTCTAACCACATAAACACACCCACTGCAACAAACTTGTTTCCAGTGGCAGTGTTTGGATGGCTTTGGCAGTGTTCAGATGGCTAGAGACCTAATTATGAAATAAAAACATGTTTCTGTTGCAAACATGTTTCCTAAGGTGTTTTGCAACATGTGTGCAACTCGGTTCTTTTTAAGGTCTCTGTCCACATTAGTGGCAAACAGTTCTCGTAGTGTATTTACATCATCTGCAGTGCTGTTTCTTGTACTTTATTTGCATTGTCTGCTATGTTATCTCTAGTGATGAGAAAACTATATTGATACGTGATGCTGCACTGTTGATATGCCAAAGTTCAAGTCAATGAAAAAAAAGGTATTGGCATCATTGGTGAATGAAAATAGGCTTTAAAAGAACTGTCAGGAATAACATGCTGCAGGAGATGAATATGATAGATAGCTCTTGTTTCCGTAATTACAGTCAGTGTCATCGATTGATTTTGAAATTCTAGGAAATATAGTAACACCATTTATTTTAAAAAAAGACATAACTTTCAGGAAACCAATTCCAGTCATCCAAAGACTTGCTGTTACTCTTCAGTTTTTGGCAACAAGAGACTTGTTTCAGAGCCTTGTGTATTTATTTCACATTTTGAAGCAAGCTATATATCAAATAGTACCTGAACTTTGCGGGTTACTGGTAGAAGTCATGAAGGATCATGTAAATGCAACTAAATGAAAAACATTGTTAAATATGTATATTATCAATTATTCATTCTCCATAATGAGTATATGTCATCAAGACTGGCGACTTCTCAGTCTACTTTCACTTTCAGCATTCCATATGAATGTGACAGGAGAATCAACAGTACTTGTTGGTGCCCCTGACACATCCACACGCATAATTGAAACCTACTTTAGTTTAAAAAGTGCTGAGTGAGGTGGCACAGTGGTCAGCATCCCGACTTGCATTCTAGAGAACAACACTTCAAATCCCCACTTAACCACCCAGATTTAGGTTTCCCACAATTTCCCTAAATAACTTGATGCAGATGCCAGGATGTTTCCTTAGGAAAGTGTGCAGCCTATTTCCGTACCCAAACTTTTGCAATCTTCGTAATCCAAGCTTGTGTGTTGTCTGTAATGACGGTGCTATTGAAGGGGTGTTAAACTCTTATCTTTGTACTGTTTTGTTGTAAAAAATCTAATTTGGCCTGCAGCTAGCCCTCGTTTAGCTTTTGTTTAGTCGTTGTCCTCTGCACTTTTGGCAGTATCCTCAGTATGCATGCCACTCCTGGCCATAGAATAGAACAGAATAGAATAGGCACCACATTAATAGGTACCCTTTTGCTTCTGCTTTTTACGCTATTGGGAAACATCATTGTAGCTATTTTGCTTCACTATCACTCATTTTAATTTCTTTTCTGAGGAGGTGATGATGTGGAAAGGCCAGCAACTTCCTCATCTGCATCACCATTTCCTATTGGTAAATCATACAAAGCCAAAATCATTGCTGGCACTTAAAACAGTTGGTGTGAAATTCCTTATGTGCTCTCACAATTATGTCACTCCCTCCATTGTGTGAGAGTGATTGATGGGAAGCATATGGTCCTACAGTGCCCTGTTGCTAGTGGGAGTGAATTTTAGACTTAAAAGGGTCATTTAGCATTGTGCTACTGGCTGTCATTGACAGCTGCTACAACTTTTTGCATCTGGATGTTGGCTGTCAAGGAAATATTTCAGACAGAAGCATAGTCAAGAACATGGCCGTAAGTTAACTAATTCACAAAAAATACTGAGTTTGTCACAAGTTGAATGCTCACTTGAAGGAACAAATGGCCTTCCATATGCTTTTGTGGCAGACAGTGCGTGTTCTTTACAGATGGGTGTTTGCACATTTCCGAACATGTCTGCAACGTGTTGCAAACAGAAACATGGTTTGAAACATTGTTGGAAACTTGTTGCAAATTCAGTTTGAATACGGCGTAAGAGAATTGAATATTTTCTTACTTTTCTTCTTCTTTTTCCTTTTTCCCCCCGTTTCAGTTACGTATTATTGTGGAGTGTCTGTCTCCTTGTATGTCCCTCATATTTTTTTAGACATGTTAGAGAGTTCACAATTCATTCCATTTCCCTATTGGTTCTTTCCTCACATGCTCTCCTGATACTTTTTTAGTAACTGTTACAACAGTCAGTTTAATAGTAGTAAATATTGTGTGTGTGTGTGTGTGTGTGTGTGTGTGTGTGTGTGTGTGTGTGTGTGACAATCCTATACCTGGGTTTAATAAGTATGTTTACTTCTGGAGACATATGCACAGAATGCATAAGAATATAGTACATACTCTTCGCAATCTGGGTTGTTATTTATAAATTTAATTAGTATCTTTTCTATGTGGCTGATACAATGCAGTTCTAGAATATACATGAGTTTGCACTATGGAAGTAATTTAATTTGTTATACTTATTTAATTGCAGAGGAAGATACTCGAGAGAAAGGAAAACTGTATAAGCCTCAGTCTCGGTTATCGGAACAGGCTGAAAAATCTTCTACTGCTGAGAGAGCACAGGAATATGCGAGATTACTTGGGGATCGTAAACCAGATAGACCTGGCAAAAAGAGAGACAGAGAAAAGAAAAAAAGTAATTTGGAACTATTTAAAGAAGAACTGAAACTGTGAGTATAATTGTCACTGTGCCAGAACTTACACTTTTATTTCATGCTGCTTTTTACCGTTCCTGATGATTAACCAATTCATGGATGTATATTAATTTTTGTAATCTCTTTTGCTTTATGCGTTTTTCATAACCTGAAAAATTGCATCTGTTTTCAATATTTTAAAAATGTTAATTTGCATTAATGTTATGCCTACCTTTTTTCACTCTTTAAGTTACCAAATTGTTCCTCTTCCCATTCCATGTATTTTTCCCCACAGAAAGCTACTCATTCCAGGAAACTTGCAACAATTTGTAGAAATTCGTTTTAATTGTGCTCTGCTGAGTATATGTAGTATTTATTTATCGGTTTCAGTTAATTAAACTGTCATGAACTGGAAGGAAAGTTATAACATGTTGACCAATTTTGGTTTAATTAGTTTCATTACAAGAAATTAATCCTTGCAAGTGAAAAAATTTGGTGGAATAATTAGTAGTTGATAAGAAATTTTCAATACTGTACTCATTGATCTACATTTTTTAATCGTACATAAAATAAAAGTAATGCCACCACTCACATGTAGCAGATCAGTGCGTGGAGCACAGAAACACATAACAGAAAACAGCATTTACACTGGGTTTTGAGGACTTACCCCCTGCCCCGAAGGTGCTCACAGTTCTTTCGTTAGTTCATGCATGACGCAAACAGAGCCCCGAGCTATAGCGGCCAATTCTTCATTCCCTGGCTGCATTTCCTTCACCCTGCCCCCCTCCGTCCCTATCCTTCCTCCTTCCCCACTGCCACCTCCATTCCCCCTCTCGGTGTTCCGATTTATGTCGCCCTGGCTATCCACTTGGTTTCCTGTATTGGTTGCAATTCTGTCCCTTTTGCATGTTCTTTCATCTGTTTAGGTCCCCATTTGAGGTTTGACCTCACTTCAAAATTTCCTGTTTTTAGTGTGAGCCATATGGGGAAGAAGTCCCCTCTCTAGCATCTACGGAGTGGATTCCTCTCCTCTCCCCCCCCCCCCCCCCCTTTTTCATCCCCTCTCCCTTCCCCACTGTAGGTCCCTTCCACCCTGCTAGGCAACCAGCATGTGTTGCCAATCTGTGTGGTGGGGCTGTTACATGCTCACGTGGCTGAGCCCCTGACAACACAAGGATCACACTACTGATACCTGAGCTGTTCCCTCCCCATATATGCCAAGGAGTGGTTGCTTATCTTCGTGGAGCATCGGAACTCCCAGCAATAGCCGCCGTGCCGTGCCAGACAGCCCTTGGTGTGGATGGGCGGTGCCTGTGGGGAGAGCCCTGGTCGGAGTTGGTGTTATCAGTGTGGATGCTTGGCTCATGAAGTGTATCAAGCTGCAAAAATTTTGCTGTCCTCAAATGGCCGTCTCTTTGAATGGTGAAGAATCCTTGAATGCTGTTTTGTATGATTCGCCATCTTGGGATGAAACCCTTTTCCCATTACCTTGTCTGTACTAGGATGGATGGGGCTCATTCACTGCCACAAAGCTGTTGTTTTTTGTGGAAAATAACGAGGAAGTGGAGTCTCTTAGTAGAATGCGGTCAAGCTCCCTGGTGATCAGAGCTGCTTCTGCCACCCAATCTGCAGCTCTTCATGCCTGTGATTGTCTTCGCAATTTCCCGCTGTCTATCACCCCTTACCAATCTCTGAATATGGCCCACAGAGTAATTTTTCATAGGGACCTCATCCTGCAAACTGATGAACTCGGGGCTAATCTGGATCAGCGTGGTGGTCATTTGTTCGATGTGTGCAGAAGGATTGCAAAGACAACCGCATTGATACTGGCGCCTTCATTCTGGCTTCTGAGGGGGATACCCTCCCAGAGAAGATCAATGTTATGTGCTACAGATGTGATATGCGGTGCTTTCGGTGCTTGCATTTTGGGCATATGTTTTTCCGCTGTAAGGCGGACCCTTTGTGTGGAGACTGTGGCCACTCACTCCATGAGAGAAGCCCTTGTGTTCCACCATCTGTGTGTCTAAATTGTGCTGACTGCCACTCCCATCACTCGCCGGATTGCCTGGCTTACAAGAGAGAAAAGAAGATCCAAGAATACAAGTCTCTGGATCACATGTCTTATGCTGAGGCTCGCCAAAAATGTGAGAAACTCCATCCAGTGTCACTATCTTCAACTTTTGCCACTGTTACTTCCTTTCCTCCTCCTCCTCCCTTGTTCTTACCCCAGCACCGTCCCACTCTCCCCTCTCCCTCCCCTGTAGTTCACACGGCCTCCCGTCAGGGAACTGCTTCCCCTTCCCAGCCAAAGAAGTGCCTTCCTTCTTCGGCATCTGCCGGTGATCAAGCTCCCTCCCAGGACCCCTCTCTCTGGTGTGTCTCAGGCCAGTTACCACCACTCAGTCATGAGGCACACCATCTGGGAGACCCAAGGTTGCCCGTTCTGTTTTAGTTCCAGATCTTGCAGAAGCCTGTACTCCCTCTGTGCCTTGCCCTTCTCTGCCTCAGATAGAGAAGAAGGAGAAGAAGAAGAAGAAACATAATCCCACCCCCTGAGGTGCCATCTCCCCCCTCGCAACCTGAGTCTGACATCTTATTTATGGATGTCACACCAGCCTTGTCGGTGACAACTACTGATGGAGTGACCTGACCTCTTTCTCGGCTTCTTTGTGTCTACCTTGGACTCCCGCCACACGATCATCCAGTGGAATTGCAACTGATACTATGGTCACCTACCGGAAATGCAATGTCTTGTCTCCTCTTATTCTGCGTTCTGTCTAGTTCTTCAAGAAACGCATTCTATGATGACTACTCTCCAACTTTTCGTGGTTATCAGGCATTCTGTCAGAACCGTGCTGGCCCCGGGGTAGCATCTGGTGGGGTCTGCACTTTGGTTCGCTCCGATGTCATTAGTGACTGGATCCCCCTACGTACCACCTTGGAAGCAATAGCAGTTAGAGTGCAAACGACTCTGCAGTCAGCATTTGCAATGTCTACCTCCCCCCAGGTAGGCCACTTTCTTACATTGCACTGCCTACCCTAATCCAGCAACTTCCATCCCCATTTCTCCTCCTTGGGTACTTCAGCACCCACCATTCACTGTGGGGGAGTGTCACTTCAATGGGTAGGGATATCCTACTTGACCAACTTACCACGGACCTCAATTTGTGTCTCCTCAATGATGGTTCCCCTACCCATTTCAGTGCCGCTCATGGCACCTTTACTTCTATCGGTCTCATGATCTCCCCTGCACTCGTGGCTTCCCTACATTGGTCATCCCATGATGACTTTGTGACAGTGACCACTTCGTGGTGATTCTATCATTCCCCTGCCCCCATGTTGGGCATTCCGCAGGGCCCATAGGTCCCCCTCATCATCGGCCAGTACCATGGTGGACCAAGGATGTTGCAGTCGCTGTCCAGGACCACCGTTAGGCACTGCAGCGATTTAAGCGGCATCCTTCACAGACCATCCTCCTCACATTTAAGCATTTCCGTGCTAAGGCTCATTACTTGATTAAACGGAGTAAAAAAGCAATGCTGGGAGCCCCATGTATCCTCCCTGGGACGTATGCCTTTTCATCGCAGGTTTGGTCAGAGTTCCGTAACCTTCTGGGCTGCCAGCGACAGTCAACTGTCCAGGGTCAGAACCTCCAAGGTGCTCTATGCACTGATCCATTGGTCCTTGCAGAACACTTCGCGACACACTTTGTGACAGCATTGTCATCCTCTTCCTACCCTACTACATTTCCCCGTCAAACTCAAAGACCCCCCCCCCCCCCCCCCTCTGTTTCATTCTGCACCATGTTGAGCCCTATAATGCACCCTTTGCTGAATGGGAATTGGTGCAGGCTCTTAGCTCTTCGTGAGACACAGCCCAGGGCCGGATTCCATCCACAACCAGATGATCCAACACTTGGACATTCCACAGAGGCAGCAGCTTCTCAGGGTCTTCAACCACATTTGGCTCACGGATGCTTTTTTTGTCTCAATGGCGAGGCAGTATAGTTATCCCCATCCTTAAGCCCTGGAAAAACCCAACATCTCTTGACATCTACCGCCCAATTAGTCTTATGAATGTACTTTGTAAACTGCTCAAAAGGATGGTCAACTTCAGATTATGTTGGGTACTCGAATCTCTGGGCCTTTCGTCCCTGTACCAGAGTGGCTTCCGGGCAGGGCGACCTCCAACCATCCCTTTACTACAATTGGAATCAGCCATCTGACAGGGTTTTACTCACCTCCAGCACCTTGTTGAGGTCTTCTTTGACCTACATAAGGTGTATGACTTTGGCGTGGCGCTATCACATTTTAGTTATCCTCCATGACTGGGGCTTCTGTGGTCCCCTTCCAATTTATATCTGTGTGTTTTTATATTACCAGCTCTTCCGTTTCTGAGTTGATACATCGCTCAGTGCCCCTCAGATTCAGGAGAATGGTATCCCACAGGGTTCTGTGCTAAATGTCACACTCTTCCTCATTGCCATCAATGGGCTTGCGACCTCTGTTGGGCCTCTGGTTACCCCGGCGTTGTACGTCGACGATTTTTGCATATGGTGCAGCTCCCATTCCATAGCATCTACTGAGTGCCAACTCCAAGGCGCCATTCGACAGGCCTGTGCATGGGCCACCGCTCATGGCTTCCAGTTGTCTCCCTACAAAATGCGGGTTATGCATTTTTGTCGTCGGGCCACAGAACTATATTTAGGCAACCAGCTCCTCAATGTTGCAGCACAGTCCCGTTTCTTGAGCCTTATTTTTGATAAAAAGCTGACATGACTGTGCCACATTTGCCACCTAAAGACTACATGTATGCGGAAACTTAATACTCTCCACCTCCTGGCCCACACATCTTGGGGTGCAGATCATTCCACTCTTCTCCATCTTTACTGTGGTCTGGTCTTGTCCAGACTAGATTATGGTAGTCAGGTATATGGCTCAGCAGCTCCTTCCACTTCGAAACTCATTGAACCTGTCCATGCTTGTGGGGTACATCTCGCTATTGGTGCCTTTTGTACTAGTCCTGTTGATAGTCTCCTCACAGAAGTGGGGATTCCCCCTGCACACACCCGACAGAGCCATCTCCTTGTTTCTTACACAATTGCCATTTGCCAATTCTCTGACCATCCTCTGTAGCCTGTGCTCTTCACCAATGAGGGATGTCTCCCTCCTAACACCCGTCCAGTGGTGGGATTGCCAGTTGGCATGCTTCTCACTTCCCTCTGGCAGGATCTCCACCTCCATTCATTGGACTGCACCCCATGTCTTTCCTTCCATAACCCCCCACCCCCCTCACCTTGGATGGTGCCTAGACCATGGACTAGGACTGATCTATTCCAGGGTTGTAAGGTCTCTGTCACTCCTGTGATTTTATGGTACCTTGTCTGTACCACCCTTGCAGAGTTCCAGGGTGCCACCATCTTTTACACTGATGGTTCCAAGACTGTTGATAAGGTGGGATATGCTTTCACGTCTCCTACTGACTTTGAGCACCGTTTATTGCCAGGGTCATGTAGTGTGTTCACAGCAGAGCTTCTAGCCATTCACAGGGCCCTCCTTGTTTCTTAGGCCTCCCTCCACAGTGTTTTAATTTGTTCAGACTCCATGAGCAGCCTGCAGGCTATCGACCGAAGTATTCTCATCACCCTTTGGACTCTGCTATCCACGGCCTTTTCTCTGCCCTTCAGCATGCCACCTGTTCAGTCATCTTTCTCTGGGTCCCAAGTCATGTGAGCGTCCCAGGGAATTAATTAGATGACCATTTGGCTAGAAAGCAGATACTTAACCCCCATTTCCTTTCATGATTCCAGCTGCAGATCTCTATCAAATCTCTCTTTGTTCAATAGTGGAATGCCATCTGGAGTGCTACTGCTCATAGTAATAAACACCGCACAATCAAGAAGTGTACTGCAGTTTGGCACTCCTCTTTCTGCTCCTCTTGGAAGGAGTCCACTGTTTTGTGCCATTTACGCATTGGTCATACCCGGCTCACCCGTTGTTTCCTCCTAGGTAACGACCCACACCCACAATGTGCTTGTGGAGCCAGACTGATGATATCTCTCATACTGGTGGAATGTCCCCTTCTTTCAGCCCTTCGTGTTAGCATAATCTTCCCGATTCCTTAAATTTAATATTAGCACACAATCCATGGATGGTTGAACTGGTCCTCAGTTTCCTCCATGAAAGTGGTTTTTATTTCCAGATATAAGGTTCTCCTTCAGTCTTGGAGTAGGAGCACGTTGGTTGTGGTTTTGACTTCTTTTAGTCTCCTCCGTCTGTGACCCCATGACCAGCCCCCTTTTTTCCAGTTTTTAGATTTTGTCTCATTCTGTACCTTTCCTGTGTGTGTGTGTGTGTGTGTGTGTGTGTGTGTGTGTGTGTGTGTGTGTGTGTGTGTGTAATGTTCATTATTTTATAATCTGACTCCCATGATTGGATCTGTCCACTTTTAGCAGACCCTCTTTCTTCTGTAACTCACTTCGGAGTCGCGGGACTGATGACCTCCCTGTTTGATCCCATATCCCCCCTCAATTAATCAATCTGTCAATCTGTTTCTTGCAATAGTACACACATCCACACACACACACACACACACACACACACACACACCAACACACACTCCTGTGGCCGTGGCAAGACATTAATTATTCTTCACTTCAGTATTTAGAACAGATCCCAAAGCAGTAAATATTGTGATGCAAAAAATAGTATCTTAACAAATTTTGCGACAATGCTAAAAGGTGATATGTTTGTTTTTGTATGTTGCAACCTTTTCTTTCTTTACTCCCTCAGTCCCACCCACCAGCTTGATATCATATGGTTAAGGTCGTGCTGCTTCTTCTAAATGCAATTTCAGTTAAATTACCTCTTATTCTTTTACTATTTCAAAAAAATCTTCTTGAAGTCCTCCTTTCTCAAAATGCTGCATACAGTCTTAATACATCCATAGCATTTGTTAATGTAACTGATAACTGTAAATCTTGAAGCTGTATCATTTTATGGATTTCCTTTAATTTGTATGATTTAAACTTACTCTCCTAAAACATCACCGTAAATTATTTAGAGTGTATATTATGAGATACCGTATTTACTCGAATCTAAGCTGCACTCGAATCTAAGCCGCACTTGAAAAATGAGACTCGAAATAATGGAAAAAAAAAAAATTCTCGAATCTAAGCCGCACCTGAAATCTGAGACTCGAAATTCAAGGGGAGAGAAAAGTTTTAGGCCGCACCTCCAAATCGAAACAAAGTTGGTCCATTGTAATATGAGACACAATTTAGGTCGAATGAATGACGATGCAGCTACAGTAGTTTGGTTCGAGTCGTAAGCTTAGCAGTTAAGCTTTACCAGGTAGCCATTGCTATGCGTCAGGCGCTCCGTCCGTATTTATACGGGTACCCTTCCCCTTTTCACGTGCTTCGTCTGGTTTGAATCAATTGGTTATTTTGCTTTGATCTGATAAGTGCCGTTTTCTTTGTTATAGGTGTTTACGTCACTCTAAGCTGAAAATGCATTACTGTACTGCGTCATGCATTGTTTGTCGCATTCTGATAGTCCGTGTTTACGGCCTGTCGCTGCTCGCGGCATGGCTTGCTTTTGTGTGCGCTACTGCCGCTTACAATAATAAAAAAGAGAGGAATTGTCTCATAACCGAAACAACGGCAAGAGACTGCTATTTGTTGTTACTTACACTGCTGCTTTCTTTGATAATGATCAACAAGAACCAAATAACAGACTGTGTATGATAGAACATAGTTCTGAACGAGAGTTAGGCGAAAATTTTTCTCCGTTTGAAAATCTTTGCGGCCGCTTCTTTAGTACATCAAATTCTGCACAGAAATTAGTCATCTTAGATTTAAAAATTTAGTCAGTTGCCGTGCTTCATTTCTGACTGTATCACTATTAGGCATAATAAGAATATAAACATGAAACGATACGTATATTCTTCTGCATTTGCTGTTGTCTCACTCTAGTTTTGTAGTTTATTAGGCAGACAGGATTTAAATGAGATAGCAGCAAACACGAAAGAATACATGGCAAAATGTTTATATTCGTATTATTCTTATGGTGAAGAGAATACTGCATGTGATTCACATTTCATCAGGCTCCTATTAGCAACCATCTCTTCTCACAGGTAGGAAAAAATTCAGAACGTAGAGTTGGCCATATTGACAAACATCCCAAACAGTCTTGCCAGTTGGATTTTCGTAGTAAATTGAAATTCTGCTACATTCGAAGATGAACAATATGGAATTTGTATTTAATCCGTTGAATAATGTATGAAAATGCAGTGGTCGAAACTCGGGGCGGAGAAAAAAGCTCGCCTTCCACCCTTTTTTTTTTTTTTTTTTTTTTTTTTTTTTTTTTAATAAAAAACTGAAGCAGAGGTTTTGGCGCCAGTATTTATCTTGGTGTCTACAAAGCATGCCCGTGCAGCGTTACATATATTCGACGGCAGAAGTTAGTTGTGGCGGCACCTACCAACATTTTTCAGAACTTCCGCTTGCTTTGCACTCGATTCTAAGCTGCAGGCGGTTTTTTGGATTACAAAAACCCGAGAAAAAGTGCGGCTTAGATTCGAGTAAATACGGTACTTGCATAGATGGCATACTTTGCTAAAACATCACCGTAAATTCTTTAGGAAGTATATTAGGATACACTTGGATAGACAAGATACTGCAATCTTCAAAAAATGAAGGACATATGAATAATGCGTGGAAGATTACAGAATCTTGAGGATATGAGTCTACCTGTTGGACTATAATGATCAGGAACACACTACAAAAGATGGCATGACTGGAGTGGAACTCTTAAAACGCCAAATCCATGAATGTAAAAAAGAACAACACAATAAATGGACATCTATGAGTGTGCAATTCAAAAATTCAGTGATTGTAGATGCATATTTAATTATATATGTTTTTCCAACACAGTTCAATACTTAAATATGTATTTACACATTTTTTTGACATTGCTGTGTTGCTTTACCAGTAGTATATTCTCCTCCATCGAGCTCAGCTTGTGCCTACCAGGTGTGCCTGTACAGTTTTCTTTGGCACCAGTAATATACGGTGGTACCAAATCAAATCAAAAATTACGAAAGTTCATTGGAAGATGTATGGAAAAAAAGGATTAACCCTCAAATATAAAAACTTGGAGATAAGTGTTGCCATCTGTTGCTGGGTACGGGAACTATCAGAATTGACATTGGCAACACTTATCTCTAAGCTTTTATGTTTGAGGGTTAGCCCATTTTTCTGTGCATGTCTTCATTTATTATATTAAACAGATTTTCTTAGTTCATCCTTCAGTTATCAACTACAAATGTTTCCAGAATGAGATTTTCACTCTGCAGCGGAGTGTGCGCTGATATGAAACTTCCTGGCAGATTAAAACTGTGTGCCCGACCGTGACTCGAACTCGGGACCTTTGCCTTTCGCGGGCAAGTGCTCTACCAACTGAGCTACCGAAGCACGACTCACGGCCGGTACTCACAGCTTTACTTCTGCCAGTACCTCGTCTCCTACCTTCCAAACTTTACAGAAGCTCTCCTGCGAAACTTGCAGAACTAGCACTCCTGAAAGAAAGGATATTGCGGAGACATGGCTTAGCCACAGCCTAGGGGATGTTTCCAGAATGAGATTTTCACTCTGCAGCGGAGTGTGCGCTGATATGAAACTTCCTGGCAGATTAAAACTGTGTGCCCGACCGAGACTCGAACTCGGGACCTTTGCCTTTCGCGGGCAAGTGCTCTACCAACTGAGCTACCGAAGCACGACTCACGGCCGGTACTCACAGCTTTACTTCTGCCAGTACCTCGTCTCCTACCTTCCAAACTTTACAGAAGCTCTCGTGCGAAACTTGCAGAACTAGCACTCCTGAAAGAAAGGATATTGCGGAGACATGGCTTAGCCACAGCCTAGGGGATGTTTCCAGAATGAGATTTTCACTCTGCAGCGGAGTGTGCGCTGATATGAAACTTCCTGGCAGATTAAAACTGTGTGCCCGACCGAGACTCGAACTCGGGACCCTTGCCTTTCGCGGGCAAGTGCTCTACCAACTGAGCTACCGAAGCACGACTCACGGCCGGTACTCACAGCTTTACTTCTGCCAGTACCTCGTCTCCTACCTTCCAAACTTTACAGAAGCTCTCGTGCGAAACTTGCAGAACTAGCACTCCTGAAAGAAAGGATATTGCGGAGACATGGCTTAGCCACAGCCTAGGGGATGTTTCCAGAATGAGATTTTCACTCTGCAGCGGAGTGTGCGCTGATATGAAACTTCCTGGCAGATTAAAACTGTGTGCCCGACCGAGACTCGAACTCGGTCCCGAGTTCGAGTCTTGGTCGGGCACACAGTTTTAATCTGCCAGGAAGTTTCAACTACAAATGTTGTCAGAGCGAACTGCTGCTCAGTTATTTTTTTGTACATGGTTGTGTATCCACTATTTTTTAATGTCAAAACTCCTTATTCCCTAACAAGTGTTAGGAAAGACAAGCCACATCATACCCTCTATGGGAAATTAGTAATTGTAAGTGGAGCTGTCCCTGAATAAATTTTAATGGACATCTGCGAGTTTGATACATATATCAAAAATTGTAGCTTTGTGACAATCTATGCATTAAGTTTGAATCAGATGTAAACACAGACGTTCAAATCCTGTGCATTTATTAATGTGATTGTTTTATAAAGTATTGTCTGTACTAGGCATACAAAATATTTTACTGAGACTGGCTTTATTGTGGAAAAAACTTTGTAAGAATTGTTCTTACAAAAAGTTTACATTACTATGATATGTTTCAGAATACTCCTGTGGCCAAAAATTATCACATGTCAACCCCACCTGAAAATTTCTTTTCAGCACAGTTCATCCTTATGCCTTGTGCTGTCATTACATTTTTGATTCACCTGCTTTGTGTTACATTTTCCTAAACATGGTATTTTGCCCCTAGACAGAAGTAGTAAGTGACAGGAATAAATCATAGGACTGAGTGGGGATTGGACCATTGACATCTGGAATTGCAGCCTTTCATTTATTAGTTGGATATAATGCTAGCTCAATCTCTCATTAATTGCAGATTAATCCTATCCTCCACTGATACCTGAATGCTGTTCTGGTGCTGGATCCATGTGGTACAATGAAAATACTTTTGTACAATTTTCTGTTGCATGATTGGTTGTTGCATTGGAAAGCCATTGGAATTTTACCTAGTTCCACACAATCTATGGATTATCACTAGCAGACGTCATCTGCATTTGTTGACTTTTTACAAAATCAATTTTCACATTGCAAGAATTATGTTCCTAACGTTTGCTACACCAATTCTTGTTTGTAGCTAGTTAGTTTTATCCACTTTCAATACTGAATGCAGTGCTACCCAGCTTGCAGTTGCTCTCATGCACATACTTTCATTGTAGTAGCCAAGTCTCTGTCAACTTCATTCCCTACCTCTACAGCAGACTCAGAGGTAGAGCATATCCCCCCTTGCCTTGCCATTTCCGTGTGTTTATCATTTTTGAAAGCGTATTAAATCATTAATGATATAAATCACAAAGAAGTAGAAAATCAGCTATTTCCACCCTTTGAAATGCCATCTGTTGAAAGAATAATAACCAATCATTTGATTTGACTTATCCATTCATATTACACCATTATCTAAGTTTCCTACTCCAAAACACCAATGTAAGTAACCAGCAAAAGTAATATGGGACACAACACATTAAGACAGTATACAGAATGATGTTTTAAGTTACAGATTATTCAAAATAAAAAATGAGATGGTGGCACTATGCAGATGGCCTTTCTTGCAGTCAACAGTAGTCTCAACAATTGCAGTTGTGGATGCTTGGTACAGACTAAGAAGTGGGCATTGCTCTGTAGACTGCAGGCAGATATGTAAATTAAGAGTTTATTGTATTTTTTAAGCTTTCTGACTTTGTATTTTATCATCAGTTTCAATTTATTTTTATTTTTTTTCTTCCAAGGATCCAAGAAGAGCGAGAGGAGAGACATAAGTATAAGGGTGTTATTAAATCTACATTTGAAGATGTTCAGAGTACGAAGGCTGGTATGTTTTTAAATTTTGTAATATTTATTATCTGTGTCACTTAAAAATTTACTTGAATATTAATGTTGCACTAAAATGTTTTTTATAGGTTTGTCAAACTACCATTTAATATGAATAAAAATAAATATTTAATGTTGGCAATAGGCCTGTGAGAACAATGTTGTTATTCCCAAGCATATTTTTTTCTTCCAGCTTTTTATTATTTTTTAAATTAGTGCACATTGTCTTATTCATCTGGTTCCTCTGGCAAAATGGTTCTAATTGGTAACTAATTTTCTGATGTCGAAGTTGTGAAATTAAATTCAGAACTAGTCATTTTTATTTCCTGGGCAATTTTCAGTCCATTAGTGATTTTATTAATTTTAGTATGAGATGGATGATGATAACTCATAAATAATCATGATTCCATGTACTACTACTACTACTACTACTACTACTACCACCACCACCGCCACCACCACCACTAGGACGCCTGGATTAAAATAACAAATTTGCAGTTGACTTCATTGGCAAAGGAAAGGGTCATTATTGTTGATTTGTCTTTACCCATGTGTGCAATTTAGTTTTTGCAGCAACAGCTGCGTGTTTCTACATTGGATACGTTCACACTTCCCTTTTAATGTGCAATATGGAGTTTGATTTACAGGTGTCATAATAACCATATACTTTTCTTCACACTTTTACTGCTATCTTCAAGCAGTCTCTTGCCTGTAAGAAATATGTTGCTAAGAGACAAAACACACGATTTGCTAAGAGACAAAACACACAATGTAAGTGAATCAAAATAGATACATTACCAGGTAGTGTCACCTGGCGCTGAAGGGGACAGAGTGGCAATGCTGAAATGAATTGACAACATGACAAAGCACATTGTCTGATTAGTTGTCACTGTGATAGCTGTCCCATAACCAACTGTCCTTCATTCACTTTGTTTTTCTGATACAAGCATATAAATGTTTACAGACTGTTTCAGGTTTATTGCCTTTCTAGTCATTTCTCAAATGTCTCATTTGAATATTTATTTGGTTTAAGCTTCAGATTTCATCCGGTATGAATCTTCCACACTACAGTAGTGTGTGCTTTGTTTTGAAACTTACTGGAATATTAAAACTATGTCCAGGACTTGGACTCAAACCAAGAGGCGTACCTCACGTGCTCTTACTGACTAATCTACCCACCTGCAAATCATGACAATTTCTCACATTTTCAATTTCCAAAGCCAGTAGTTTCACTGTCTGAGAAATTGAAGTACGAGTCTGGACCCACCATCACAGTATCATTTGAAGCTGTGAGGACAGATTGCACAGTGAAACTTAAGGTTGTAAATGTGAGTCTTGTTCTGGCACACAGTTAAAACATTTAACATTTGTAATAACTCTCTCTTGTGATGCCAAATTTGCATAATAGCATTCTTATTTTCGTTGCAACCAAAATAGCACATGGTCATGTCTCAACAATAATGACGATGCAAAATTATTTTCAACCTGAAAGTGCTGTGTTTATTTTCTCAACTTGGTAAACAAATTGTAGCACTGGAAAGTAATAATTATTTCTCAGTTTTCATGTTTCTGTATAATGGCATTTGAATTTTTCCAGAAAATTTAGCCTTGAGACAATAGTAAGTTCTGTCTGCAACACATACTACGGTTTCACTTCATCTGAAACTTTTTTAATTGGTTCTCAGTATTAAGATGTTTTGTTTGTGGTTGAAAGTTGTCTACATAGACACCATTTAAAAATATCTGGGCCTATGCCTATACATTTGTGCTGTTCAGGCCTTTTTTTATTGGGAAGAGTATATTTTTTAGACAGTGCTTCAGACTTTTTAAGGTGATGGGCTGATGTGCTGTAACGTTGGATGCTGCTTACCTCCTCTTCATTCCAGAGATCTAATTATATACTTCCTTTTGCTGGTAGTTTTTAGAAAGTGGATAATGAAACATTCTATTATGTAACAGTTGTTAGTGGACCAGCAACTGTATGATTTATTACTGAAATTACTAGTCATTTGAAACTAGTTCAACTACACTCAGTTTTAGCAGTGTCCCTTATGTCACAATACAGTGATTGTTCCACACTGAAACTTTAAAACCATAAGAATGTGGCACAAATGATTAATTTAACATATTAGCGAGTGCAGCTGATAAATGCTGACTCAGTTGTGATGCAACTGTTCACTCGCTACTTCGGTGCTGCCCCAGACATGTGCATGCAGTAACAATCACCATTTCAGAAAGCATCATCAGGAGGCAAAGATTACTCTAAAATGTTGAGCATGGCTAAAGCAGTAGTAGGTGCAGTAAAATAACACACATTCTGCAGTAATGGAAAGCAGTAAACCTACAAAAAATTGCAAAATACAACAAAGATACTTCGTGGTGGTGGTGGTGGTGGTGGTGGTGGTGGTGGTGAGAAAGGGAAATTAAACCCACTGTTGGCATGTAGCCTGCTCCTCCATAACAGTACCAAAGAGACGATAAAGATTAATGCCTCCATCCAATGCATGGATCACCAACAACAGTGTCACGCGGTCTCACTCCATGGGAGAGCGGAGAGAGCTTTGGATTTTAACTCCAGACTTTAATGTGATTTCTGGTGAACAGAAATTTTGTGCCACCTTTTCTTCTATTGCTGGCCAAATACTGGCAGTGAAAATTTTTCACTGCAAGCATTCAAACCGTCTCCCTCTGCTTTGAGAGCTGCCGCACAAATGTGCATTGTAATCCTGGAGTATTATGGCATATATATCATCCCAGTATGCTGAGGCCTCACCAAGGTCTTCATAGACATGCACTTCCCCCAGATATAGTCCACAAAAAAATCGCACTGGGCCATTTCCCCACACACTCATAATCCTCACCCATCTGCAAGATCAGGTACAAAGGAGTGCCCGATTTGTCACCCAGTGCCATCGCAGACTGCAACAACTCAGCCTTCGTCAGGGCTTTGATTACATATCATAATGCCCTGAAACGAGGGTAAGCCTACCGAAGATCCTTCCCACTGCTCCTAAAGTGGTGTTCTATCATTCACCCACCTCAACAATATCCTAGTCCATCCCGATGCCACTCCCAATCCCAACCTCTTACCATAGGGATCTTATCCCTGAGAAAGATTCAGGCCCAGTCCACCCACCCAGCACTTTCTATTCCAGTTCTGTCAAAATATTATTGTACCCCATCGGAGGCCAAGCCACCTGTGAAAGCAGCCATATCATTTACTATCCCTGCTGCAATCACTGCACAGCCTTTTATGTTGATATGACATCCATCCAGCCCTCCACTGGGATGAATGACCACTGCCACACTGTGGTCAAGAGCAAAGTAGACCACCCTGTGACTCCTCATGCAGGTGAACAGAAAATGCTTGATTTCAATGACTGCTTCACAACCCAAGCCCTCTGGATCCTCCCCTCCAATACCAGCTTTTGTGAAGTGCGCAAATGGGAGTTATCCTTCCAACACATTTTTCATTCCCGAAATTATCCCACCCTCAGCCTACGGTGGCATCCTCTGCCACCACATCCACCCGTTGTTTCTCTTCCCTGCTCCTCTCCTTTTCCATTCCCTTCCTCCCCTCCCCATCCACAACTCCCAGCCCCACAGCCTCCTGACAATGACCTGTTACCTGTTGGTAGTCAAGTCCCTGCACACTGTCACTGTGCTCGTCTTCCCCCGCCTGTAGCCTACTATGCCTTTCCCTTCCCTGTCCCCTCCAGATTGCTGCTTACATTCTACGTGACAGTTACATTCCTGTATAAGCTGCCGGAGATGGCGCTCATGTGCCCCATACCCTGTAAAAATGCACAACACTTACAGGAACCCTATCTTTCTAAATCAAAGTATCCTTCAGGTATGAGAAGAGACAGTAGTTGGGTGAAGTATTAATAAAAGGGATAGTAGGTTAGTCTCAATCCAAATTACAAGAGATCCATGAAGCACATGGAGAATGGAGAATATGGGCATTTGAAATAGAATCTGTGGGTAGCACTAGAAGGAGAAACATTTCTTGTTGTTAATCACTTACATGCCAAACAGTGCAGTGGCTTAATGTATGTCTGATTTAGTAGGGAAAAATTCTCAGGGAGGGATGTACTAGAAAATGTAGGGGCATACCAATTTATGGAAAGTCATTCCCACTATACATTTCATTTGAAGTTTGATTGTAATAATCACAATTAATCACTTTAACAAAATGATTTTTATTTTCCACAACATTTACAGTTATATTTTGTCCAGTTAACTAATAATTCGTGTTCCCAATTTCTTAATTGCTCTAATATCTCTGTATGCCTATCTCTACACACATTTTATGAAGGTTTCTTTTTATTGTCGGTTATTTAAAAATTTCAGCTAGACTGGCGTGAATAACCTTTCACCATAACAATCCTGAAATATGAGTTTGTTTGCCCAGCAGCTTTTGGTAATGGGTACTCCACTATGAGAAAGTAGGGCACAATTTTAAAAGTTTCTTGCTTTGTGTTGTGCTGGGGCTCGACTGTGGTGTGTGCTGTCTACCTATCACACTTACGAACTCACATTTGAGATGCTATATGAGCAATTGCAATGCTTAGTAGACATCGTATAATCAAATTAACAACACCACCTGCAAAAATACCTGAGAACTCAACGCTGAGATGCTCTATAAGCAAGGGCAGTGCTCATTGGACATTACTCAAACAAATTAATTCTAATCTTTATCAATAAATCTGAATGCTACAAAGTGTGGACATTCATTTTGTAATGGATATACTGTTACAAAGAGATTACAAATTAGATGAACAAGTGACTGATTACTATTTAAGAGTAGCCTAATCAGGACCGGGTGTAGAACAACTAAGTTTGGAAATGCAAGGAAAGTGTGTGTTTAACAATATCTATGTGTTGACTCAAAGTTTGACACGAGTCAGAATGAAAATGATTGATAATCAAGTAATAGTGAACCAAACATTAATTCTTGTAAAATTTACAGCAAAGCTTGGCTCACTATATGGTCAAATGCATGATGTACTTCTGACACTCCTTAAAGCTATCTGGAAGACTGTTTGGTAAACTTGATAAGCTCTCCTAACTTGTGCAATTGCGAAATAAATGGATTGAAGATCTATGAGACAGCACGATTAATGTTGCAACACATTAAGAAGCAGATCACGCAAACTATAGCTGCTCAGAAAATCAGATAGCACAAATGCAAAGTATAAAACTTACTCAGAAATTCAGCAAATGCACCATGTTGAAGCTGTACCAGGTGCCTTCCTATTGAAGTTTCCCATCCATAACTTGCAGAATGTAACTTAACGTGAAAGAGTTGGTACTGGATGATTGCAGTGTCCCACTCATTGGTCTTGCCCTTCACACCAAGCCACAGACACAAACTTACGTCTGCCTGCAGGAAGGTGCCTTTAGTAACACTTGGTGATTCTGTAGGAATCATGATGACTTAACACAGACTGTGAAGGTGAAGGTGAGCACCAGCTGTGTGACAGAATCACACAGTTGGCCTGGCCTTGCTGACTTCCGCAAACACTAGTCCCTTGGGAAACTATTTCCGATACTCAGGGAGCCCTGCAGTCAGCCAGAGGAACAGGAAGTGCACACTTGTATTCACTCATCTTGGTCAAGACTATTTGATGTTTTTTCCTGGCCTAAAATGACACATACTCTCCTCCAGCATAGTCACAAGTTATTAATCTTACTGAATGTTATAAGAAAAACAACAGTCATCATCATCATCATCATTTAAGACTGATTATGCCTTTCAGTGTTCAGTCTGGAGCATAGCCCCCTTATAAAATTCCTCCAAGATCCCCTATTCAGTGCTAACATTGGTGCCTCTTCTGATGTTAAACCTATTACTTTAAAATCATTCTTAACCGAATCCAGGTACCTTCTCCTTGGTCTGCCCCGACTCCTCCTACCCTCTACTGCTGAACCCATGAGTCTCTTGGGTAACCTTGCTTCTCCCATGCGTGTAACATGACCCCACCATCTAAGCCTGTTCGCCCTGACTGCTACATCTATAGAGTTCATTCCCAGTTTCTCTTTGATTTCCTCATTGTGGACACCCTCCTGCCATTGTTCCCGTCTACTAGTAACTGCAATCATCATAGCTACTTTCATATCCGTAACCTCAACCTTGTTGATAAGGTAGCCTGATTCCACCCAGCTTTTGCTCCCATACAACAAAGTTGATCGAAAGATTGAACGGTGCACAGATAACTTTGTCTTGGTACTGACTTCCTTCTTGCAGAAGAGAGTAGATCGTAGCTGAGCGCTCACTGCATTAGCTTTGCTACACCTCACTTCCAGTTCTTTCACTATGTTGCCATCCTGTGAGAATATGCATCGTAAGTACTTGAAACTGTCCACCTGTTCTAACTTTGTTCCTCCTATTTGGCACTCAATCCATTTATATTTCTTTCCCACTGACATTACTTTCGTTTTGGAGATGCTAATCTTCATACCATAGTCCTTACGTTTCTGATCTAGCTCTGAAATATTACTTTGCAAACTTTCAATCGAATCTGCCTTCACAACTAAGTCATCCGCATATGCAAGACTGCTTATTTTGTGTTCACATATCTTAATCTCACCCAGCCAGTCTATTGTTTTCAACATATGATCCATAAATAATATGAACAACAGTGGAGACTGGTTGCAGCCTTGTCTTACTCCTGAAACTACTCGGAACCATGAACTGAATTTACCGTCAACTCTAACTGCTGCCTGACTATCCCTGTAAAGACCTTTAATTGCTTGCAAAAGTTTGCCAGTAAAAGTTTAAAATCTTCAGGAGACTTACCTGTCATTTACCATAACCGATTGTATAGATGATGTGAAAGCAAAACTTATCAACTTGAACCCCAAGAAACTTAGTTCATTTATGCCTTTGACTGGTATTGTGTACATTTAAATAGATGTATATTCAGAAAATGCGGGAACCATGTGATGGGGCCATCGGGACCTATCCACTTCTTAGGAAATGTGTCATTCAGCACATCCAACACATTCAAACTCCATTGTGAGGGTGCACCTTCAATCTGGAAAACGGTGGATGGCTGCATAATCTTCGCACTATTCACAGATGATGTGGTTTTTTGAGGTCCCAAATCCTAGTATAGTGATTTACATGTACAAAAATGTATAACGTTGCTGCATCTCAAAACAGACACCTTTTCAGGTAGTTGTTTTCAGCATGTAGGGAGGCCCGATGGGGAAATGGAAAATGCATGCTGCAGAGGACAATCATTTGACTGCAGTGCTTGGACCAATTGCACTTTGTACACAAAAAAGTGTGATCTTTTATGGACAGTTGATCTTGCTTCCTGCAATTTGTGAGGTGCACGACAAATTGACTCCTGATGTTGCACTGAAATGCAATTTGCACCCTGTCAACACATGTTGAGGCACAGTGAGACACTCACTTTGATGAATGTCTGAGACTCTCTCTTTAAAGTTTTTGAACCACCTCATTATGCTGTTTTTGCCCATGGTGTTCTCTCATTCTGCTGTTGATAATTACATGACACCATTGTCACAGATTTGGATTTTGTGTGCCAGATGACACATTGCACCATCTCCTGATCTGTCATCATTTTGTTGAGCTCCAACTCAAATCTGCAATAGAGGACAAAAAAAGCAAACTTTGAAAGCTGCTACCATTATTAATATCCAATTATGGAATTTTTTTAAAATGAGAGTGGGATTTTATGGACACCATGTTTTATGTTTTACTTTGTTAAAAAATGTCCATATATTAGATTTAAACTAGGAGATGATGATTTACTTACTATTGATTAATCTAAACATGTTTCTTTATGGCGTTAACAGCTCCAGATGATGCAAAGTATGGGTCTTATGACAATGGAGATCCAACAACCACCAACTTATACCTTGGCAACCTGAATCCAAAGGTAAGAAAGAGGATAATTACAAATAAGTGTTCTGAGATTGAAACAAAATTTCTCCTGCTTAATTTGGATCACATGTTGAGCTGAAGAGTCTGTTTAGATTACTGAAAAGCAATTGATGGAAGTATTTGGGCGATATGGTCCATTGGCAAGCATAAAAATTATGTGGCCTCGTTCTGATGAAGAAAAAGCACGTGGAAGAAACTGTGGCTTCGTCGCTTTCATGAACAGGAAGGACGGTGAGCGTGCACTGAAGTGTTTAAATGGTATGTATTGTGTCATTTTTTTACATCAGTAGTTGGAGAAGATTTTGTTCTGTTGTGGACTGCATTAATTCTAGTTTATTTTTAAGTTTTTACATTGTTGTGCATCTTGTTATGGTAATAGCATAATGTCTCTAGGTTGACAGCATTTGCCATGTACATCCCATATTCTTTTCTGTATTAGTTGCAGAAAATTGGACCTGTCAGCAGGTTAACCACACTTTAGTCAGGACACAGCGAAATAATTAGTGATGAATTGGTGTTTCTGAACTCTTCCCCTTTAATTATTTAATTAGATAGATAAAAAATCTACTTATCAAGCGGCGGAAGAACACCCACATAAGACGGTTGGAATTGGCAAGCTTCTGGAGCCAGTGGGTCCTTCTTCAGGCAGAAAGATTGAAGGGAAGGAAGACGGGTGAAGGAAAAGGACTGGAGAGGTCTAGAAAGAGGGGTAGATTTTAGGGAAGTCACCCAAAACTGCAGGACAGGAGAGACTTACTGTACGGGATGAGAAGGAAAGACTGATTGTTGAGGACTGCATTGGACGAGATTTGAAAACCTGACAGCTTAAAGGTGGAAGACCCACGGTTCTGGGTGACTTTCTCGAAATGGACACCTTTTCCTAGACGTCGCCAGTCCTTTTCCTTCACCCCTCTTCATTCTCCCTCAACCCTTCTGCCTGAAGAAGAGCCACTGGCTCCGAAAGCTTGGTGAGTCGAAATTTTATCCATGCAATTAAATAATTTTGTCAATAATTCACTGTTTTCATTCTTTTTATATATAAAAAGTCCAAATGACATGAAACATGTAGATATAAAGTTAAAAATGGGCAAAGTGTGTATTAATGTAAGCTAGGGATGGCCAAGAACTCTAAACATGCATAGGTTTTGCATGCATGCAGGTCCCTCCCGTCTGACTGCACACTTCCACCACTACTGCATGACGCTATGTCAGTGGGAGGATGGGAAAACGGCAGCATGCCACATTATGTGACAGTTCAGTTGTGAAAATAACAGTGAATCGTTTGCGTGCAGCTTGGTTTCACTTTCATATTTCTCAACAACGTGGATCACAAACAAAATGCTTTTCGCTATTATTTTAAAATATTTTGGCTCACTGGATACAGAGTAACATTTGTACGTGTCACAAATTGTCAATGCATGGACAGACATAATTTCACAGATTTTTTTCACTCAAGCTACCATATAATCATGACATATTTTGTTACATAAGTGAAAAGAGCCATTTACATACATATATTGATCGAAACATCGATATCATGCTTGCAGCTTCATTATGGCGATATGGGAACCCTTCCGAGGAAACTTCGTAGAACTCCTGGACTGTTTTAAAGTAAACCACTCAATATTTTAAATGGAAATTACAATGCAGATTGTTCATTGACATATCTTTAAGTGCACAGGGGTGCTGAAATGGCAAACAACTCAAAAATATGCGAGATTGGCAGTGTCCTAAAAAGTCTAAAAAACTGTTCCTGTAATTATTTGAGCAGTCAAGTCCCTTAAAAATGCGAGGGCCACAATCAATTACGGATCTTCTAGTTTTGCTACCTGTTTTCTGTTTTCATTCAAAAATTCAACAATGGCAGGCCTTAAATTGAAAAATCTGTCCCGACATTCCCCTTGACTTAACAAATATATTTCACAGTAATATATAACATCTCCATACTCTTCTTTCATTGACACCAAAAACTGTTGAAACTGACGGCATAATAATGTATGTGACTTCAGTTTACTATTTGTATCAACACTTCGATCGCATGCTCAGTGCCTGCAAATTTGGCAAATAATGGTTTTTGATGTTCGAAACAATGAATCTTGTAAAAATTGTCTGTTGGACATTGACATTTTTTTCTCTTTCAGGATCACCTAAACCTTTAAATTCTTTTTGTATGGTGTTAGAACAATGTTCTGTAACAAATTTGTAGCAGCGATTAATTATGTGACTACAGAATAGATATTGAGAATTCTGTCCCTTCTCTTCAAAAAATAATGTGATTTCCATTCATTTTTAAAGGCTTATGACAATAGTTCGCTAGATTGTCTCTTTTTGTGCAAACAGCTATTGCATTTTTTAACTTCGTCTGTACCATAAGCAAACAGCGGGGGATAGACAGCGCTGCTACTATGGTTCTGCCAACTGAAGAAAGTTGTGGCAAACAAAAAAAGAAAGAAAAAATGCCAGAACAAACAGTCACGTCATACAGCTAAATGAAGTGTTGTGCTGTATTGAGTAGTTCTGAAAAAGATTGAGCAAAGCCAAGATGTACAGAGCAGTGTTGAGACAGGCTGAGCCACAGGCCACACCCATGCAGCACTTTGTGCACACTTGAAGTTTTGCATGACATGGCCTGCCCTCATATTAGCCACATTTTGATGGTGTGCATAATACATTATTAATTGAAGTTCTGTAGATGAGGAGCTTTTGTGCTCCTCCCAAAAATGTCATCTACTCTATACGACATCAAAGAAATGAGGCATGTGCTATAAATTTTCGTACTTACTGAATATGATCAGTTACTGGTGGCTACATTCAAAGTAGAACCCATTTGAGTCCACACTGCTCAAAATATTTCTGTCATTCGTTATACATGAGTCTCTGCAGTTCGTCTGTTATTGCCTTATGACAGAGCACAGGAATATTTTTGTAGTACTCCCCCATGTACTACTACTGAATTTATTGATTTTCGTGAAACTTGTCACAGCACTATGATGGAGCTCAAGATCTAAAAACTATTGAGCGTAATGTACCACAGCATATAGTTCCTTAGTTATGTAAGCAACCAAATTTTGTTTTTGACAAGTTATATCAACTCTAAAAGTTCAGAAAGATCTGTCTAAGTTATTCCATACTTCAAAATACATAAAGTATGTCCTGATATTTCAGCTATCTCACAGAATTCTTCCTCTGTACTGGTTCCTGAGTTGACCCATTTTTACGGTGCCACAGTTTCATTGGCAACCTCTTAGCAACGGCAGTGCTTTCCTTTAGGCAGTCATCTCCGAGCCCAGACATTTCCTTGTAGTTACTCATGTGGGTGTCCCACGGTCTTGTTGAAATGGTGCCTAATGAACAGATGCAGTGTATGATGTTCCACATTGTGTTATTTTCCGCTGTACCATCTTGTGCCATTTGTCGCTGATTATCAATTCCCATGTATCTTTATAGGCTCCCCACAAACCGTGTGGTGTTCTGTTATTGCCAGTGTGTTATGCTGTTGTAATTGCATGTTCCATTTGTGCTTCAAAATGTATCCATATATAGGCCTTCTGGTTCGCGGTGTAGGTGCCACTACATTCTCATCAAACTTCATTCATCACTCCAGTGTGAATAGCATCTACGCCATCCTTTGCGGATCCTTTATGTAAGCAGTAGCAAGTTGAATAATTAACCCATCCAAATGCAATAAGTTTTGGAGACATTTGTGTTGTGGTGAAAATATAAGTGTGTTTTATTTATTTCACTGTATGATATTTCACTGCATGCACAAGGATTTTATTAAATTTGAAACCTGTTGTGGAGGTATGGCCCCTCTCGGTGAAACAAATAAAATTGAGTTGTGGGAAGATAAAGAATTTAAAAGTGTCTTTCATCAATTTAGTATTGAAATTATCATAGTGGACTTTTTTTTTTTTTTTTTTTGGAACAATACATGTGTTATAATGTATTAACGTTAAGTTGTGACTTATGCATAGAAACTGTTTAATTATATCATTTGATTGATATTTCCCTGAAATATTGAGTTCTCCCAATATATGACAATGTCTGAATTGTACTTCAATTCATATGGAATGTGTGTTTATTTTACAGGCAAGGATGTTATGTCTTATGAAATGAAACTGGGTTGGGGAAAGGCTGTGCCTATACCGCCACACCCCATATATATCCCTCCAGCAATGTTGGAATTAACAATGCCACCACCACCATCTGGATTGCCCTTCAATGCTCAGCCGCACAAAAAGGACAGGCACAAGGTATGATGTATGCTGAAGCATTCTCTGTTTTGTAAATAAGTTACATAAAACTGTAACCAGCTACTTTTTTGAATGATTATGTTTTATTCCATGAACCAGTTCTCAAGCCTTTTCAGGTTCATGTTCAGATGGTTTCTGGAGGTTACATAATTATTTATAGCATAATGCTGGGTGCTGGCTCTGTGACAAGAAGATGGAACACACTTTAACGTATCACCACGAATATTGTAACTTTTCAGGCTTTCCCGGGTGATCGCGACACAAACATCTGGCAGTAGACCCGATTATTCCACATGTCACCATGAATATTGTTTATCTTTCAGTATGGATGTAAATTTAGTTTTTTACTTACTGCGACAGTATGGGTGGATTTTTTCTGTTAGTGTCCATCTGTCTGCTTCCATTTTGATGGCCAGTTCGTATAACAGTTTGCACACTTTTACACCATCTATATGAATTTACACTCTGACAGCGAAACTTTGCCAGCATCCAGTATGTGCTGTACAACTGTTGCTTGTAACAAAGATGTTGACAAAAAGATGTGTCATAGGCCTACTTTGCATAGAGACATTATTTGTTCTTTTTTACCTGTACTCAAGTCGGTATAAGGTCGAGATATTTTAATCAGACTGGTGATAACATAAGAGCACAAAATAAATAAATGAATTACTACAAGAACGAACTTAAAGTGATCTGATATCTTATTTCTATTTGTGCATTAACGTATAATGCAGTCAGTTTGTAGCAAATATTTTAATTAAGATTGGCCTTAACATGAATGCCCAGTGTTCAATAATACAAAGTTATTGAAGTTGTAATGAGGTAGAGCTTTTTGTATGACCATGACCTTTATATTTAAATTTGAAATAATAACAAACCTCCAAATGGACTGTTGACTTACTTCTGTTCTTACGTTAATATTATCTGTTATATTAAAAAGGGTAGATTCTGTTTATTTTAGCTAAAGGTAATATGTAGAAAAGTTATAGTGTTTGTAATGGGCTGTACACTTCATATTTAAAAACCAAGAACAAAAGTTCATGTGAACTGTTGACTTATTTTTGTTCTTGCATTAACATGACCTGGAACATTGGTAAAGGGAGATTCTGTTTGTTCCAGCTTGAAGTAATATATATAAAAGTACTTATTTATTTTAACAGTAGAGGGCTTTACCATTTAGAGATATAGTACAGGTTTTATTCTGTGGTAGGATATTTGCATTGACACCAATGTCATTAGGATGTAAGGAAAGGGATAGGGAGGGAGGGAGTGGTGTGGGGAGGCGATGTAGGGTTGATTGAGTGGTTACTTGTTTTGAACTAGTAAATCTTCAAAGTTCTGGAGGAAAAATTTGTTTCTCAGTTCAGTTTGGTCATTGAGTAAGTAGTCAGATGCTGTATTTGTGTAGATAAGTATTTCAGTTTCTTCAAGAAGTTTAAGTATAGTGCATTTGTTGGCAAAATGAAGTATTTGGAGGTTTTGTTCTGTGTCGTTTGTAGAATGATTGTGTTGGGCAAGATGTGAGGCAAAGTTTTATTTATTCAAGTTGTTACAACGGAGTGCATCTGTGTGTTCTTTAAATCTTGTTGTGAAGCTTCTACCAGTTTGTTCAGTGTAGAACCTTGGACATGAGTTGCAAGTGAACTTGTAAACACCTGACTTTTGATACTGTTGTATAGTACACTCATGCTCATAAGTTAAGGATAAATGCAGAATGTGGTGCCACACAATGTGGTATTACACAAAATTGGCGCTAATAGAATAGGCACATAGGGAACAAACATGACACAGATCTGTAAGTCCACGGTATTGGTGAGAAGTTGAGAAAACCGTCCCAAAACACATGTGCTACAAAACGCCACGGTTTCCTGCGCATGTACACCAACGTCAATATGGGATATAATCACCATGCACATGTACACAGGCCGCACAACGGGTTGGCATACTCCGCATCAGGTGGTCGAGCAGCTGCTGGCGAATAGCCTCCCATTCTTGCACAACTGCTTGTCGGAGCTCCTGAAGTGTCATAGGGATTTGAAGACATGCAGCGATACGTCGACAGAGAGCATCCCACACGTGCTCGATGGGGTTTAGGTCTGGAGAACAGGCAGGCCACTCCATTCGCCCAATGTCTTCTGTTTCAAGGCACTCCTCCACGATGGCAGCTCGGTGGGGCCGTGCGTTATCATCCATCAGTAGGAAGGTGGGACCCACTGCACCCATGAAAAGATGGACATACTGGTGCAAAAGGAGGTCCAAATACACCTGATGTGTTACAGTTCCTCTGTCAAAGACATGCAGGGGTGTACATGCACCAATCGTAATCCCACCCCACACCATCAAATCACGGCCTCCATACAAGTCCCTTCCAAGGACATTAAGGGGTTGGTATCTGGTTCCTGGTTCACACCAGATGAAAACCCGGCGAGAATCGCTGTTCAGACTATACCTGGACTCGTCCGTGAGCGTAACCTGGGACCACTGTTCCAATGACCATGTACTGTGTTCTTGACACCAGGCTTTACGGGCTCTCCTCTGACCAGGGGTCAGTAGAATGCACCTTGCAGGTCTCCGGGCGAATAAACCCTGTCTGTTCAGTCGTCTATAGACTGTGTGACTGGAGACAACTGTGCAGTGGCTGCGGTAAGATCCTGAGCAAGGCTACCTGCAGTACTCCATGACCATCTGCGGGCACTGCTGGTGAGATATCTGTCTTCTTTTGATGTTGTATGCTGTGGACTTTCTGTACTGTAGTGCCCGGACATGTTTCCTGTCTTCTGGAATCGTTGCCATAATCTTGAGATCACACTTTGTGGCACACAGAGGGCCCGTGCTACGACCTGCTGTGTTTGACCAACCTCCAGTCGCCCTAGTATACTACCCCTCATAACTTCATCAATACGAGCTCTTTGAGCCATTTTCAACACACAGTCACGGTTAGCACGACTGTAAACATTTTCATGCTTACTCGCTGCACTGTACTCTGACATGCACCAACACACTACCTCGAGGTGATTTAAACCTGCAAAATGTCCACCAGAGCATTGTTTCACCATGTATCAGCATTATCCTAACTTATGAGCATGAGTGTAGTTTTGGTGCTGTGTATGATTTTATTTTGTGTTTTGTTGTTGGTGAAGAATCTTATTTTTATGTTGTATGTCTTGAAGAGGTCGGCAATTTGGTGAGAAATCTTCCCTAGGAAAGGCAGACTTAAAAATGTGGTTGCCTTGTTTGTGGGTGGTTGTTCAGCAGTTGGTTGATTTAATTTTGCTGTATGAATTAGTTTACTAAATTTACATCCATATCAACAGATAAACAATAGTAAATAATGTCATATGGGATTATTTTTTGGGGTAATTCATCAAGCCAAGCTAAAGTTTTCCGGGCACAAAAACGTGCAGTAAGAATTATATGTGGTGTGAACTCAAGAACATCCTGCAGAAGCCTGTTTAGGGAACTAGGGATACTAACTACAGCTTTCCAATATATTTATTCCTTAATGAAATTTGTCAGTAAAAATATATCACTTTTTCAAACCAACAGCTCAATTCATGGAATCAATACTAGAAATAAGAATAATCTTCACAAGGATTTAAAGTCACTTAGTCTTGTACAAAAAGGTGTGCATTATTCAGGAACACACATTTTCAATAACTTGCCAGCAGCCATAAAAAGCTTAACAACCAATGAAATTCAGTTTAAGAGAAGCCTAAAGGATTTATTGGTGGCCAACTCCTTCTACTCCATTGATGAATTTCTTAGTAAAACCAACTGATTTGTATATAAGTACAACACAACTTTTGCACAATTTCAGTGCAGTAATGTGTTCACTGAAAATTTGTGTGTGTGTGTGTGTGTGTGTGTGTGTGTGTGTGTGTGTGTGTGTAAGTATAATCTAACTTCTGCACCATTTCAGTGCAGTAATGTGCTCATTGTAAATAAGTATTACAGTAGTTGTATTACATGTTTATTACCTTATAAATAAATAAAAAAACTTTTTTATTTTAAATTCAGTGCATTAGTATTTGTAAATTGACTCTTAGTGTTCAGTAAAATATGACGATCATTCCACTTGGGACCTGTGGAATGGTACATTAGCTTATTTGTTTTAGTTGTAAATATTTGTCATGTATTGTTGTTTTTCTGACATGTTCCACATCCTGGAGGACCTCCTCACTACGGATCAATTGGAATGAAAGTAAATCTAATCTAATCTAATGGCGATACATTAGTGTGTGTTCCATCCTCTTGTCACAGAGCCAGCACCCAGCATTATGCTAGAAATAATGATATAACCTCTAGAAACCATCTGAAGTTGAACCTGAAAAGGTTTTGTGACCAGTTCCTCGAATAAAACATAATATCTGATAAAACATAATTATTCAAAAAAGTGACTGGTTACAGTTTTATGTAACTTTGTTACATTAAATTAACATTCCTGGGTTCTAAAATATCCATAGTGGATAAGCTTAACTCTCTGTTTTATTTTTCAGAAGCAAAAAATTACATATTAAAATTTTAAAAAAGGGGTGAAAGTTTTGAAAGTGGAACAGACAGATATACTTAAAGCCACTTAGGGAAAACAACTGAAAAAGATGAGTAAATATGTACAAAACAGAACAGATTAGTTTGGCGAATTTAGCCCAGTATTGGGTGATATTGTCAGTTGCTCTAGGAGTTCCTGAGTGCTCGAGGCTGCACTGGAAGGCACACACATATTGTGTTACTGGGACCTCACCACAGTTGCACAGGTTTGATGGTGTTGGGTATCCCTACTTTTGGAGATTTGCTCTAAATCTTGTTCCTGTTGCAATCTGTTAAGCTATTTCCAGATTTCAAGGTGGCTAGGGGCTGGTTCTTATGTTTCCATCCAGTAATCGTCTTTTGAGATTGGCCCTATGTATACTTTAGTCTGAGTTCGATGATCTTAGTCCACTGTTCTGCGTCTACATCTATAATCTGCAGACCACCGTGAGCTGCATGGCAGAGGATACATCCCAGCTATTGGGTTTTCTTCCTGTTCCATTCATGTACGAAGTGTGGCAAGAATGATTGTTTGAATGCCTTAGTGCCAGTAGTAATTATCCTAATCTTATCTTCATGAACACTATGTAAGTGATACATAGGGGGTTGTAGTATGGAGTGTGGCAAGAATGATTGAATGCCTCTGTGCCTGTAGTAATTATCCTAATCTTATATTCATGAACACTATGTAAGTGATACATAGGGGGTTGTAGTATACCCCCAAAGTGATAATTTAAAGCTGTTTCTTCAAGCCTTATTAATAATTTTCTTGGGATAATTTTCATCTGTCTTCAAGAGTCTGCCATTTCAATTCCTTTAGTATCTCTGTGACAGTCTCCCTTGGATTACACAAACCTGTGACCATTCGTGCTACCCTTCTCTTTATACATTCATTGTAACCTGTTACTCCTATCTGGTACAAATCCCACACTCTTGAACAATATTCTACAACCAGTCACACAAGTGGTTTGTAAGCAATCTCTTTTCCAGACTGATTGCAACCCCCCCCCCTCCCCCCCCAGTATTCTACCAATAAACTGAAGCCAACCACCTGCTTTACCCACGACTGAATCTATGTGATCGTTCCATTTCATGTGTGACATTGATGTATTTGTGAGAGTTGGCTGATTCCATCAGTGACTTATTGATATTAAAGTCAAAGGGTACTATGCTTTTTCATTTTATGAAGTATGTAATTTTACATTTATGAACATTTAAACAAGTTGCCAATCTCTGCACCACTTTGAAATCTTATCAAGATCTGACTGTTTCTTTCAGATAGTACTTCCCTATAGATAACTGCATCATCTGCAGAAAGCCTTATTTTACCATTAATGTTGTCTGTAAGATCATTAGTATACAACATGAACAGCAAGGGTCACAACATGCCTCCATATGGCACACCCACACATCTACATCTGATGGTGACTCTCCATCCAGTCCAGTCACAAATTTCACTTGATACCTCATATGATTGTACTTTTGACAACAAGTTTAGGTGTGGTACTGAGTCAAATGCTTTCTAGAAATCAAGAAATACAGCATCTACCTGACTGCCTTGATCCAAAACTTTCAGTATCTCGTGAGAAAAGTGTAACTCAGGTTTCACATGATAGATGTTTTTGAAACCCATGCTGTTGTTCTGAGGAAGTTAATTCTTGGCTTTCTAAACATCCGTAGATACATTTTCTGAATTGTAATTATTTTCAGTATAGAATGTTGCAATAGGGAACTAGCTCAGATGGCTGTGAGTATGTTGCTCTTGATCAGAAAATGAATTTTTTATATGTCAATACAGAACAGGTGTAGACCATTAGCAGCGGATCATTTAGTGAGAAACAAAGATATGAACTTATCAGTTAGTGCTTATTACACTGATTCTCGGCACAAAAGTAGATTCTGAGCATATGGTACGCATTCTGGAACCATATTTCTGTGACTTATTCATTGATTGAAGCTGTATGTGCTGACTTGGATTAGGAGAACAGTTTCTTTTGCAGTTTCCTTTGTTCTACATAGTATAACTTTTCTCACGTATCTATTTTTCATATTGATAATACATCTTTGTGATGTGCCATCCTGTTGCAGATCTTCATGGTCATTGTTCTCTATGAGAAACAACATTCCCCAATTGACAAATATTTGAAGGCCATGTGAAGTGTCTGGATAAGAATTTACTTACATTACTTACATTACATTTTTACTTGAGACTACAAAATATTTTTTTTTTTTAACTTTGTGTGTGCTATGAAGAGCCGTTATCTGTAATTCACACATACAAGGCTACATGTTTATTTTCATTTAATTGGCAAGTCAATATGTGCTGGAGAAAACCAAAAAGGAAGAAAGCTTCCTTCTTCTATGTTATATTACACAGAACATGAAAAAGTCTTGATGTTTCTTTTCAGTATGTTCTAGCTAGTTAGCTCCTAAAACATGAAAAAGGTTTTTATGGAGCAGGAAGTTAAACCAGTGTATCACTCTAAAAATAGGCCCGTAAGTTATTTTTGTTAAGCAGTTTATGATGACACAGGAAGGAATGAATCTTTTCATGGAAAAATTATGTTCAGTAATGAGATGCTTTTCAATTTTATGTAGTCATCCGTACTAAATAAGTGACAATTAAAGTATAATAAAACTCCTGTTTTAATGAATCACTGGTGACCCAAGTATTTTTTTCTGTAAATGTTTTTTTTATTTGCCAGAGTCGATGGAAAGAGTTACCCACAATCATATTCAAAGCATGTTTAGGTGATAGATCACTACTTAATTACAAAACTACCAATATCTTGTGCTCAAAATTTAAATGCAGTAAATATGTAATTATTATATTTTTTGCAGAACACACCTTTTTTTAACAAGATGTATTATTTGTTCTGTCCTTCCAGCATATTGTGGTGAAAGGAGTTGTTGGTCCAGCTGGTTAGAATTAATACATCTACATTAAAAGAGGAAAAGAAATTTCTGACAGTGTCAATTCCTTGTACTGCAGCAGCAAAACTTGATGCAATACTGCCCTTCTTTTTCTTCATCTTCATCTTCATCATTGTCACTGCCAGCTCCTGCTTGTGTTGCTTGACTTGGAAGAGTTTCACTTGAATTGGTCTCATGTATGGAAGTCAGGATGTTATCATCGAAACAAACACAATGTCCTGAAATGAAATGCTCCATTTTCAAAATTATCAGTTTTGCTATACTGTTCTTCTTCTGGAACTATGTCGTCTTCAGCAGCAAGTAATGTACCACAGCCAGACTTTGCCAAAAAAAAAAAAAAAAATATCAATATGGTCTTTACGTTGCAGAATTCCAGGCAACCACAAACATATGCATAGCAGTGCTGAGCCTCATCTCCTCCTCCTCCTCCTCCTCCTCTTAAAGAATTGAATCAACTTCTGTACAACTGCTACTCTGCATTTGGCTTTAACACTTTGTGCTATGCTCATTTCCAGAGACGGCAAATGACTCCTGTAGATCACAGGAAGGAACTGAAAATTTATGCTCCTTGGAAATTTTGTTTCCTTGGTATGTACAGGGCTGTAGGTCAATAATACGTGCAATTTTCCTTCCTGCTGAACCTATCTTTGGCATCTGAACACCTGAAAAAGTCATTTCTGATGTCTCCAGGGGCTGCTGTTGTACTCATAGTAGAAAGAAATTACTGTCTTTTTATGTTTTCGAAATACCTGGTAATTAATACTGGAGGCAACTTTTAATTATTATTGGCACACAGTAACATTGCCATCCTTCCTTAGCCCCCGTCCCTCCCTGTCTATGGCATTTTTCTTCTTTAATGGAATATGATTTTGTAGAAAGTAAATTATAAAAGATGCCAGTTTCATCAGCTTTGAAAATGTATCTGGGCTCATAACCCTGTATCAATCGTGGCACTGTAGTGTTTTTCCCATAGTTTATAATTTCTGTGATCAAAGCCTCACTGTGTCCAGTTACACTTTGAAACAACAGATTGACGTTTTTTTAAGTTAATCATTCCATAGCTTTGGCATTTCGGAACACTTTCTTATTTTTGAATAAACCACACATGTAGACGGCATTAAAATGTATTTCTTTGCTGTGTTGGAAAAATTTTCATGAAGATTGTCATGGACATTGTAAATGCTCATCAGCTTTTGTTGAACTGTAAGCTGTTTACATTTGCAGCTCATATCTCTATAAAAATAAAATTGATAACGTCGACACTTCATTAAACGAACAAATACACTCTTCACGCTTTGTGGACTCAGTGGCATTGATGTCAGATCACATGACCTAAGTGACGTGAAACAGATTTCTGATTCTTTCAACGCTTCTGCTGATTCCTTCAATGCTTCTGCTTGTATTTGTGCAAGGGAAGTTGAGCAGTTTACTTTGGCGTAGTTACATGTCATCCAGATGAATCGATTACCATTTACTGCATCACGCTAAAAAAATACAACCTATGTGAAATGGAAAGAAATCAAACTCGTTTGAACACATCAGGAATTACGTAAAACCAGGATTTCAATTTGCAAAATGTTTTTTGTTAGTTCCTATAAAGCAGATGTTTTTTAAAGTGGGGTTGTTAAAAGCAGAAAGAAATGACATTGTCTTTATGGGAGTTTTGCTGGGACTGATTGAAGTATTCACTAAAAGTGGGATTTCCTTAATAGTAGGTTCATTAATTGGGGGTTTTGCGATGTGACAGTTAGCGAGCTCATAAGCCCACACTTATGAGCACACGGAAGGACATGCCAACTGAAGTTATGTTTGACTATTCGTCTGGCCAGTACTATGTAGGGACATAAGGGCGTGGGGGGGGGGGGGGTCGCATGTGCATGCTTTACTCTAGCTTGTAAAAGAATTATTCTCAAAGCTAGTGGGTTTTCATTCTTTTTGTGTGTGCCTGTCAACAATCCAATACCTCTGCTTTCAGCTTTAATCCACAAGTATTTACATTCTACCAGAACTTTCCAAGTTCTTCATATTTATACTTGTTTATTGTGAAAATAGGCAGTGTAATTAGTGCAACACATTAAAGATCCCTCAAAAACATTTGATTTTTGGTGGTACTGGTTATGGGAAAGTGCCCAGAAATATGATATTGGTGACAAACTGTTACTGGAATGGAGTTCTTTGTAAGCAGCTATTTTTGCTTGAAAGTAGGCTATTTTCATTTGACTTAAAATCTAGAGCCTTATTTCTTATATGGAAAGTCAACTGTCATCTTAATATTATATGTGGACTTCGGCCTTCAGAAAAAAACAAAGTATAATTTCAGTGTTCAGTAACCATAAGGTGCCAAACTAGTAAACAACTGCATTCAGATTTACAACATTCTTTCACAGAAAAGCGAAAAATGCCATGTTTCACAATATTTCAAAAAACGCATTGAATTTGCATTATTGTTTATGCAAAATGTTCCTGTTTCTAGTAACTACATCGATACTAATGGTGTAATATTTGCTATGTTTAATTTAAACTGATCGGTAAGACCACTTACATGTATCAAGTGATGGCAAGAATTCTAGAAAGGTGTATTTTGAGAACCAGAATTCACTAATAGTATCTACTTCTAAGGTTTTAGTTGAGTGCTGTAAGATCATTTCAGTCATGAATTCTCTTCTTCATTGCAAAACTGTAGGAGGTGGTGATGTTACTCATTTTGTGAGATTTATGATTTCTTCATGAGGACCCAAAACATGCTAAGTAATTACAAAAACTGACCTTTTTTCATAGCCTCCTGTTAGTCTGAGTTCTCATCATTAGACCATGTGAGGGTACTGAAAGGCAGGTTAGGAAAAATTTTAAGTAGATTGAGCATTATGTGGGAAAGAAGTGTATGCTGTTCACAACACGCATGCTTGTTTATCTTGTTGTGGTGGTAGGTTACACTTAAGACGTACACATATTGCAATCTTGCTTTTGCTGCAATTTTCTGATAGTAGTGCATTTTAGATCAGAATACAAATTTGATTTTCACAGGTTCTGCACCTGCTGCGACCAAATGAACCCTATCCAACTGAGCCAGAGCAGAAGGCAGAATTGGACAAGGTAACATCTACAGTACTTAGTAAAAAGCTCTTTGTATTATATTACTGAGTATTTAGATTTGTTGTGGGGAAAACAATGGTATTGGACTGTTCAAACAAATGAGAGACTGTCACCTGCCCTCTCTCAGGTGGGGTAGAATTTTTGATGAGATGTTTTCAACAACTCTTCATCCTTATCTTTTGCAGTATACTGAAAAGTAACAAATTTTTATGAAGAATTCGTGACAGGAAAGTATTTATGAAGCACTTCGCCCAGAAAAGATAATTTGAGTGCCCATTGCTACTTACCAGATGTTTAGCCATCAGCTTAAGTTTTTCTTTCAGTCTTTAATATGCAATTTGGTGTACATAACTTTTTATGTGACACAGTTCCAATTAACACTTCCACCAAACATCTGTACATACTACTTGATGCAATTTATAAGCCTAATTTTTATAAGCCTAATTTCTCAACAGTAATGTTTCATTTTTGTCCAGATTAAGGCTATTTATTGTCTATTCTGTGCTGGCTTTACTAAACTTTAGTTTTCTGTTGAAGACTAGTACTTTGACAGTGCTTTTATCGCAGAAAGAGAATTAAATCATGATAAACATAATGATAATTGTTTCCAGAAATGAAACTGTAGTCTGATGAGAATGACTGACAAGTTCATAAGCTGTGAGAGTTTTACCTAAGAACAGATATTATAAGTAGTAGTCATCCTAAGGCAAAATCTTACTACAGTTATAAAAAATAAACATACAAAAGACAGTAACAATTTTTGAGAGTGGTCTTTCTCTCTGTGACAGCTTCTACACTGTCAAGTCACATTAATGTAACCATTTGGCAAAGGCCTGAATAACCATATTTTGCTGCAAAGACTGCTCAATACATGCTGGAAGAGTGTCATTGAGATCCTGGAAGGTGAGGACAGGGATGTGGAGCCATGCTGACCCCTGTGTTGTGGCCAAGTGCACTGAGTTTCCCAGTTGAGGATACATGATGCGAAAGCCCAATTGAGATGATCCACATATTTTTGACTGGGTTTCAGTCTGAGGAGATCGGTGGCCAAGGGAGTATGATAAACAAATCCTAGTGCTCTTCAAACCACATACGTGCACTGTGAGCTACGTGGCATGTTATATTGTCCTGCTAGTAGACGTTTTAATGCCGAGGAAAAACAAGTTGCATGTAGGGGTGGGCATGGTCCCGAAAGATAGGTGATACTTATCTTGATCCATTGTGCCTTCCAGAATGACTAGATCACCCAGGGAATGCTAGGAAAGCATTCCCCAGACCACAATGCCTTCTCCTCTGGCCTGGATCCTTCCAACGATTGTTGCATGTTGTCTTCTTTCAGATTTTTCACGTGATTCATCTGAAAAGGCCACCTGTCGCCACTCGGTATATGTCGAGTTGTGGTATTGATGTGCAAATTCCAGCAGTCAGCATGGGTGCATGAACCAGGCACTTGCTGCAGAGGCCAGTATGCAGTAATTGTCATTGAGGAGACTGTTAGTAACACCTTGGTTCATCTGGATGGTCAGTTGCTCTACAGTTGCACACCTATTTTCCCATGCACATCTCTGCAGCCATCATTCACCCATCAGCTATGGCCCTTGGTGCACCAGAGCTGACATTGCCCCAGTTTTGGATAGCACCATTTTGCCATGCGCAGTATACTTTATCCATGGCGGCAGTTTCCAAACTTAGCTATTTTGGAAGTGCTTCCACCCTTGGCGCAAAATCCAGTGATCATATCCTTTTGGACGTCAGATGACTCACTCCATTTCCACATTAATGACAACAGCTGCACTATTTTCTGACCTCCAACATGCTTTATGTACCCTCCAATGCCAGTGCTGCCACATGCCATGTGTGGGTGGTTATTGCACAGTGACGTTGAACATAGGCAGTGGTCACATTAATGTGATTGAACGATGTATATTATAACAATACTTTCTGATAGCATTCAGTTATATAATGGAACTAGAATCGTACCAGGACCATTGCATTCCACTAACACCACTTTGAGTCATGTGGAGTTGGCTTAGAGTGTGACTAGGAATTTCATTGGCCGTTGTTTCCTGTTTTCTTAATTCATCACAGGGTTGCTCTGTTTCATACCTTGTTAGACTGGCATCCTTAGAAGAAAGGAAGCAGCAGAGAAGAGCGTGTCCATGACCATGATCTGTGAATTTTTTCCAGAATGAATATTTTACTCTGTAACTTTCCGAAAATCTAAGAAAGTAGTTGCTGTGTTTTCAGCCCAAAAACTGGTTTGGCCCAGCTTTCTGCACTACTCTATCCTGTGAAAGCCTTATCATCTCCAAGTAACTACTGCAGCTTACATCCATTTCAACCTGTTCACTGTACTCATCTCTTGGTCTCTACAGTTCTTACCCTCCACATCTCCTGCCATTACCAAATTGATGAATCTTCATGGCTCAGGATGTATCCTATCAGCTGGTCTGTTGCTTTAGTGAAGTTCTGCCAGGTCACCCCCCCCCCCCCCTCCACACACACACACACACACACACACACACACACACACACACACACACACACACACACTCTCTCTCTCTTCCGGTTCAATTCAGGAGCTCTTCATTAGTTGAATTTGGTATTGTCCACATTTCACTTCTGTACAATGCTTCATTTCAGATAAATACCATCAGGAAAGATGTCCTAACACTTAAAATTACATTACAGCATTGTAAATTCCTGGATGTAATAATATGTAAAATAAAGGAAAGACAACCACTCACCCACAGTTGATTAATGTGTGCCACTTAGAAATATGCAAGAAAACTGTTTATACTAGCTTTTGAACTTTTGCACTTTCTCCAGTGAAAGTACACACATTCACACACACAACCACCGAAGTACTCAAACGCACAAGCCTTTGGCCATGGTGAGACTGACTGTGGATTATGGACAGCAGTTGCCTCGTCAGATGTAGGTGGGGAATGGTGCATTGAGCCGGATATTTCCACAGATAACTCACTGTGCAACTAGACCAAAGGAGTTCCCTTTCCCTGTTCATATCCCTGTGTGTTTGTTGGGGAGGGAGGGGGGGGGGGGGGGGGAGAGCACGCGTCCTTCTGCTAGGGAAGGAGCAAAAACTCAAAAGCTAATATAAACAGTTTTCTGTTGTGTGTTTCTGTGCACCACACCCCACTAACTATAGATGAGTAGTTAAGTTTCCTATAATTTAAAATTATATTAGATCTTAACAAATTCCTCTTTTTCAGAAATGCTTTCATGCTACAGGCAGCCTGCATTTTATATTCTCTCTACTTCAGCCATCGTCAGTTAATTTGCTGCCCAAATAGCAAACCTCATCTATTGCTTTTAGTGTATCATTTCCTGATGTAATTTCTTCAGCATCACCCGAGTTAATTTGACTACATTTCATTAGCCTTATTTTCTTTTGTTGATATCTTAAAACCTCTTTTCAAGACACTATTCAGTCCATTCAGTTATTCCTTGTAGTGAAGCGATGGGTTTATTAGGTTGTTCCTGTGACTGTGCCACAAGAGCTTGTAAATTGCCTCTAAAACATGATACTGTACTTACATTCTACAGTCCACTTCTCCACATTTCAGTTCACCTAAACTGAAAAAGTCATACTCTCTAATTTGAAACTAAGTAAGGAAATACTGATGACAAATTAAAATTTCGCTGTCTTTAATTACAACACATATATAGAATTCTGTTGTTTCACAGACCCTATGTAAAACGCATCAGTTTTTACTCCTCTAAAAAGCACTTGGGTCAGGTCAGAGAATTTCATTTCATGCTGATTACTGTTCTGTAATGAACAAATAGTTTTAATAATTCAAAATACTGTTTATTGCTTACATAAAAGTGGTAATTTTTTTACTTCACGTGCCACATATATTTAAAATTTGAGGGGCAGTACACAAACCATTTTAGACCAGCATGAAAGAGGCATTTCAAGCATTGCAACTGCAGATTACACCACTACAAAGTTCCATTGCAGAACTTGACACTGGCCTGTTTGATAGTGACACATGCCGTTGGCAAAAGACTTTCAGTGAATGAACCATGTGGCGGCTTCAGTGTTGCTTATGTAGCCTTGGTTTTGTCCGGAGTGGACTGTGAAACAAAATGGTTGCTACTAAAGTGCCAGATCCCTTCTCTCCAACTAAATAATTAATGACTTGTCCAGTTGATATCATATCGCCTGTGGAACTATCGATCTGAACTTAAAGAACATTTCCATTTAATTTTACTGTAATATCTGATTAATTGTAATTGTTGCAATTTTTTCAAAGGAACCTTGAGTGGACTCTACCCTCTGAACTGTCTCTTCTGCTATTGCTGTACCTTTGTAAAATCCGTTAAATGCACTGTAGTTTGGTGCATTGTCATTATTTCTTATGTGGGATATAGTGCTGTAGTGTCCGAACTCGGGCTTATATTTAACCATATGGCTTATTATTACTATTAAGATTTTCTGTCCTTTTAGTTCAAAATTCAGATTTCTTTAAAAAGCTCAAAGTATGGAAGATAATTTTGTCAAGTCTTATACATACTACTTAACTTCAAAACTTGTATAAACTCAAAATTCCAACTGTTTATATATCTTTTTCCCTGCAGTGTGAAAGTTTGAAAAACAGTGTTTTTTGTGGAAACTAAGTGTTGGATTTTGCTCAAGCTTGGTATTTTTTGTCTTACATCATTCTACATAATGCTATGAACAAATTACAAAATTATATCAATATTTAATTTTTGTGTTTCTCAGTTGTGCAACTCTTTCTCTGCAAAGTACGCACAGAATATGCACCTGGTTTGACCTTGGAGTTGGGTAGATAGAGAATGGAAAATCCATCTTTTCCACTGACTTGCCACTATTACAAGGCAGCAAACATGCTTGCTTCCGTCCACTGACAGAATTGCAATGTCATTGGCAAACCTCATAGTTTTTATTTCTTTTCCATGAACTTTAATTCCCTCTCCAATGCTCTCCTTAGTTTCCTTTAATGCTTGCTCACTGTACAAATTGAGTAACACTGGGGGATAGGGTACAACTCTGTCTCACTCCTTTGTCAGTTGCTGCTTCCATTTCATGTCCTTCAGTCCTTAATACTGCAGTCTGGTGTCTGCAAATTATCTACAGCCTTTCGCTCCCTGTATTTCAGTCCTGGTGCCTTCAGAATTTTAAAGGGTGTACTATAGTAGACAGTGCCACATTATTATTTTAAATCTGCAAATTCTTTAAGTGTAGGTTTGTCTTTCTCTAATCTGTCTTCTGAAATAAGTCATAGGATCAGTATTCCCTCGCCTGCACCTACATTTATTCAGAACTGAAACTGATCTTACTCAGGGCCATCGTTTACCAATTTTTCCATTCTTTTTTTAAATAATTTGTGTCTGTGCTTTGCAGGCACAACATATTGAATTGATAGTTCAGTAAAATTCACACCTGTCAGTACCTGCCTTTTTCAGAATTGGTAATATTATATTTTTCTTGAAGACTGATGCCATTTTGTCTATCTTCTATTTTGTCTCTTGCGTGCCAGGTGGAATAATTTTGTTGCAACTAGATTTCCAAAAGATCTCTACAATTCAGATGGAATGTCATATGCTCCAAGGACCTTGTTTTGACTCAGGTCTTTCAGTGTTCTGTGGAACACTTCTCGCAGTATCATGTAGCCTATCTCATCTTCATGTACCTCCTGTCCCCTTTCTATAATACTGCCTTCATAGCCCATTTTTACTTAGTACTGGCTTGCCATTTGGGCTTTTGATATTGATACTGGTGCATCTCTTATGTCCAAAGGCACTTGAAATCATCTGGGGCCTGCATGCATCTTTTTTCCTGTAGGTAAACATACTTCTGCTGTCTAGCTTTTGTCCTTTAGCTGTTTCTCCGCAGTCATTTGACACTTTCTATCAGTCTCATTTTTGAGACATTCGTAATCTCTTTCACAGGCTTCTTTTGCTTTATTTTCATATTTTCTTCTTTCATCAGTTAAATTCAATATCTCGTGTGTTATCTACACTAGTTAGATACTTCGCAAACCATCATACGGCATGTGGTGGAGGGTATCCTGTACCACTTATAGTCATTTCATTTCTGTCTAAATTCCTCTGTAGCAGCCCTGATTTCTCATATCCTCATAGACTTACATGCAGTGCATGTTGGTGCCACTATCTTATCCAAGAATTTCTGCTAGGCCTTTTTTTATTGCCTATTTGTACCTCTGCTGCCTTCACTATTCCACTTCAAAGCTACCTATTTATCTTCCGTTGTATTTCTTACCCCGTTTCAGTCAATCATTGCCTAATGCTCCCTTTGAAACATTTAGCAACCTCTGGCTCTTTCAAATTATACAGGTCCCAGCAATCTAATTTCCTTCCTTTCTGCAATGTTTCAGTTTTACTCTGCAGTTTGCAACCAATAAATTATGGTTACAGTCCACATCGGCCCCAGAAATGTTTTCAAAACTGGTTTCAGAATTTCTATCTAACTTTCTGTTCTCTATCTGAAACTTCTGATGTTTTCAGGTTTCTTCCATATACACTACCTTCATTCATTCTTCTTAAATAACATGTATACAATAATTAAATTAAACACTTAAAAAATACTACCCATGAGTTTCCCTTTGATTTCTTTTCCCCAATCCATGTTCTACTTTTATTTTTCTTTCTCATATGCAGAGCTAGTTAGCATCTAAATGTGTACTGCTGTAGTGGATGTTGGCTTTATATCTATCTTGGCCGTGATAATGTGCTCAGCTCACTATGCTGATTATAGTTGATTTACCTACATTTATTTTGTCTTATTCATTATTAGAGATACTAGAGCATTTTTTCTTATTCATTATTAGAGCTACTCCTGCATTGCCCCCATTGTACTTAGTGTTGATAAAGCTCTATTTGCTTGACCAGAGTTCACACTCTTTCTGCCACAGCACTTCATTAATTCCACTATATCTAACTTCAGCCCATCCATTTCCGTTTTAAATTCTCTAACTTGTCTACTGTTTTAATAGATATTACATTCTACACATACTAACACATAGCATTCCAGTATTTTACAACTGCAATATTTTACACACGTGGATGTCATTGTCATTAAGCCATACAGTAAAGCTACATGGGAAACATAATAGCTACAGTTTCCTTTTAGTTTCAGCTGTACACAGTGCTAACATGGCAAGGCATTGTTGACTTATGTTACAAGACCAGATCAATCAGTTATCAAGACTGTTGCCTCTGCAACTACGGAAAACGCTGCCACTCTTTCATTGGGGAGAATATGTTAGCTTTATCTCTCCTTTCCCATGTAGTTGTAGCTACGGTATGGCTGTCTGTACCACTGAACTGTGCAAGTCACCCCACTGTGGCAGTGTCCATGATTTGTGGGAAATACTTTTACTTGTGCAAAATAATTGCTAATTTCATTTATCTTACTATCTCCTCTCTGCACATTTTGCATTGCTTATTGTTGTTATGTTATTTAAACTTAATCTCCTTTTTTGTAAGTACCTCATCTTCCTACTCTTGGCCCTACATCTGCACAAATATATTCCATGATTCCATGTAATTGAGAGGTGAACAGTTCGTGACAGCTGATCCTACAAATTAATTGGAATATTTCATTTACTTTCTGTTTTACAGTAAAATCAGTCCCGTATCACTTTATGTTCATATTTTCTGTTTTATTAATTGTAGCTTTTTGTAGTACTAGTTTTGTGGTGATAGAAGATTTTGTTCTCCCATCATTTCTGTACCATACTTGAATTTGTTTACCATAAGATGTTGATCCCAAGCTTGGGAAGAGTGAACATAATATAAAAATGTCTATATCAGAATTCATATTTTAAGTTTTTCTCTGTTCAGAATTAATAATTGAAACAAAACTGTTTAATTATGGTAAGGGGTGAATTTCAGAATTAAACATAAAACAAAAACAGAGAAAATGCAACCATTCTTGTCCAGCTGAATGATGGCACATTTAACAGATTAGAAGATTGACACTTTTGAACTTTTGGTCCTTTCCTAATGTAAATACAAAAACACTGCCCACTGCCTCGCCTCTTAGGAGTCACACATACAGTTGAGGCAACACTTGTTAGCAATGGGTAGGTGCCACATGTGTGCCTATCACTGTAGATTTGGTCTTCAGACAAGAAATAATAATTGTTCAGAATAATTATGGTTGTGCATTTTGAATCTCAACAACTCTAAAACATAAAACATAGTGTTTTGTGGCAGCAACTTGTGGGAATTTATTTACTTATGGATGGGGGGTGGGGTCGTTATGTATCGGTATTGAATGTCTGCAGTGATAAATGCAGAGACTGGTAGTAATGAATAGAAACAGGGGGAAAATGCCTACGAAAGTGATTACTGTCTTAAATGTAAAGGGACACTGTGCCGGTCGATTGGAAATGCTTGTCAATCAGGCAGAGGATCTTGAGTATATTCAGACCAACTGCAATGGGACAATGATGAGTAAGAGCTTTTGAATTAGGTTAGTGTAGCTTTGCTTTTGGTCAAAGCAAAGGGTCGGTGTATGAAAGGATTGCCAATGTGAGAAAGGAAATTGGTTAAAGTATTGGGTTTTGGAGTGATCGTAAGTTGAAGATTATGGTGGATTTCTCTTTATCAGTAAGAAGAATCATTACGTAAGGATTTGTATTAAGTTCTTGAGATCGTATTGCTCTCATAGCCTCAGATCGGACTAACCAGGAAAGGAGTTTGCAGAAGAGGCAAGTGAGGTCATTGAGTTACTGGATTGGAAAAGGGGGGGGGGGGGGGAGATCATGAATGAAAGAGATGTGAACTGTTAGAGAAAGGTTTGAGTATGTAATTTGGACTGACTGCTCATTGTGGTGAGTTGTGCAGAACTTTCAGTGAAGATAATGCTCAAAGAAAAGTGGATTTGTCTTTTACAAGTATAGCATGGTTAAATCAAGTTGTGGGGCTGAAGATAAAAGACATTTTGAGAAGTCTGAGATTTCTTCAAGAGTCACTGTTATTAAAAGGTGCAGTGTACAGTGATGAGAGTTTGGAGAGGGTGTTTGGGAGCAGTCTGTTGTGGATGGTAAGGGGATTTTTGGGGTGTCTGGAAAGTGGAACAGGACAACAGTACAAGGTTTGGGAGGTCAGCAGGGGAGTAATGAATACAGTGAGTAGTTACTCAACCAGGAAAGAGTAGAATATAATTAACTGAGGTATATTCCTCAAATAATGCTCACAGTAGTGTTTCAACTGTAGGAGGATGTGGATTGCAGGACATTAATGTTACAAAGTAAAACAGTCTCGTGAAAGGAGTATAGGAAGTTTAGTAGGGCATGTGTGTGAATGGGTACAAGATCAAAGATCAAAGTGGTGAGGGCTAGGGAATGATAGAACTGGAAAAGATGAAGGCCTTTGTGAAAGGATGGATATTTTTTACAGTAGAAAAAAAGACAAAAAGTTTGAAAGTTGGTTCCTCCTAGCTCCACTCCCATCCCTCACAACAACATTTATTTTACACAATAAGCATTTTCTGAGCCATACCGTCCTTTTCGTGTTGCAGGTGCCAAGTAGGTGTTTGGCATTGCACTTACTTTTTTTGATGCGGTAGTATGCTTCACATATGTTAAAAATCTGAAATGATTTTTCCTTTAATATTCAGCAAAGCAATCAAGGTTTTAAGCAGCACACAAGAAAACAAGTTATTAACGTACACCTATGGAAAGGAATAAAGAATAAGTGTAGAACATACATATAAGCAGAGGCATAGATTCTTGTTTCTTTAGAATCAGTATCTAATTAAAACACTTCATACCATCAATCCATATTCCTTAATCATTTGATGATGTCATGTTCTAGCGAGTAACTTGTTTAACATGTCACTGAGCACTTGCTGCATCGGGATTTGTTCCCCTATAACTTGAGCTGAGTATCTTTTCTTGAGTAAAATTGTGTCTGATATCAGTATGTTTTGTACTTCTGCAATAGCCACTTGTTTTGGACAAACCAGCTGCATCTTTGCTATCACAATAACATTTAATGAGATCATGTTCAGGGCATGAAGATACTTCTTTTTTAACCTCCGTAGCCAGAGTTCCTCATGACATGCTGAGTCCAGGCCCATGTATTCAGCTTCAGTAGTTGATAAAGCAACTGTGGGTTGTTTCTTGCTAGGCCAGAAAATTACAGCTCCTTGTGATTTCAACAGAAAAACACTGACTGACTTCCTGTCCTCTTTGTCTGCTGCCCAGCCTGCATTATTGTAACCTGTGTTGTTGTTGTTGTCGTTGTTGTTTTTGTTTTTTCTTCCCTAGAAGATTACAACTTAAAGTTCTCAGTGCCTTTGAAGTGTCTCCTGATTCTCTTAACTGCCTGCCAATGAGGCACACTTGGAGCACTGTTGAAGTGACTTACAACTGCGATTGCATATACAAAATCAGCTCTGGTTCCCATCTGCGCATACATCAAACTGTGTTTAGTTTCTCTATATGGAACATTTTCTCTCTTCATTTGTCTTGAGTGTCATATCTAGTGTAAGTACGTGATTGTAACAATATAACAAAAAGGATAATTCCTAGCAATTATCATTTTCATTGTATTGTTACTTTATGTCCTGGATTTTCCATTGTAAGTATGTGGTTGTTATTCACAGGTGTTGATACTGTTGGTTGTCCATGTTATATTTATTTTTAATATTTGTCCTTTATAAAAGATAGATCTATCCATAATAGTAACCTTTTGCAATCTCTTAATATTCTGATACCCAAGCAACATGACACCTCTCCTGGCCCTTGTAATTTAAATTGCTCGTTGAGTTCCTTTTAGAAGCTTTCTTTCTCTTATGGGTTATTACTGGTGAACAAGTCATCAACAACAGTTAATTTGTTATTTCCGTTATTCTTCTGATAAACGCATGGATATACTGTACTTCTTCAAAAGTTAAAGTTATAAAATTGTTGCATATAGCTTAATGTTACAGTGACAAATACTTTGTTTTAATCCATAAACTGCTTTCTTAAACCTTATGATACATTTGTCCTTAACAGTTCTAGTGTTAAAATCTGTCTCGGGGATTTTGACAAAAATCTACACCTTCAAATCGCCTTGTATAAATGCTCTAAAAATGTCCAAGTGATCTATGTCTACATCATTTTTAGAAGCTAAACCAAAACATACATATCAGGGAGCATACATCTCTTCATAGTTTGAACCCTTTGTTTTTTGAGAGTTCTTCAACTGCTTGCTGTGCTTGTATCCTTAAATGCATCCTTGGAGATTTATTTTGGTTTTTAAAATCTATTTGGTGTCTGTTGGCTTTTTACCTGAAGGCAGGATAGTGTTCTCCGCGTATGATTTTCAGTATGTGACTGCAATCCTTTAATTTCCTCAAGTCAGCTGTATGATTCTTTACTTTGTAAGCATCTTCTAATGATGGTGAATCTGATTTATCCATATCTGTAGAGTAATAGGTCACATAATCATTCATCCGTATTGGTTTTGGAATGAAGTTCTGATCAGTTTTGCTGCGAGGATGCAGCATTTATGTTTGCATCTGATAAATTTGAATTTTCTAAGCTTCTCTCATCAGAGCTGATTTGATCTGGTAAAATACTTCTTGAATCTTCATGATTGTCATCAGTAATGGGATCAGATTCAACTATTTCTGATTCATCTTGCTTAATTTTTGGAATAATTTCTGGCTCCAGAGACTTTTTGAGCAGTGTTATTTCATCATTCTTCTGAACAGTATTTTCTTGGCATATCACACTCTTGCTTAATTTTCATTGGTTGGGTTGAAATAGCTGATATTCCTTGCCCTGTTAACAACATCCTACCAATGTGCATTCAGTTTTCTTCTTATCTCATTTATGCCTGCTTGCTGTTGGTAGATCGCTGAAGGCCTTGCTGCTAAATATTCTTACATAACTAAGATTTGGTTCTTCCAGTAAATGCTTCTTCTAGTGTCCCGCCTTTTAAAGATTGTGTAGGTAATCTGTTAAGCTGCTATAGAGTGGCCTACTCGAATACACTTTTGGTAAGCATACATCAAAAATAAGCATCAGTCTTTTCGTACTAATATTCTGTTATCCCTTTCTGCTACTCTGTTTTGATCCAGTGTGTAGGACACTATTGTTTGACGAATTATTACTTCATTCTTTAAGAAGTTTGGCAGTTCGTGGTTCACATATTCCTTCCCATTTTCTGTGCATAAGACACTAATTTTGCTACTGTTTTATTTGTACACAAGCTTCTTGAAATTTTTAATGGTTTCCTGTACTTGATCTTCTTCACTTAATGTATACAAAAATATCTCCCTCAGATAATCATCTATTAGTCAGGATATATCTGACACCTCTAATCGATCTTGTTTCCATTAACCTACGCAAGTCAGAATGTATTAGTTCAAGGATACATTTTGCTCTCGACTCAGAATTTTGAAAAGGCAATTCTGTCTGTTTATCTTCCAAGCACATAACATATGGAGACTCAATAGTTCCCATGTAATTATTGCTGTTGGCCGTACCTTTTTGCAAAGCTCCCATTCTGCCACGGCTTAAGTGTACTGTCTTCTATTTCACATGTGGAAGTCATTTAATAGTGATACAAACTTGGCTCTACTAAACAATTATCTGGTTGGGCCACTTTCTATGTGCCATTATCAAGCATGGGTGTTGTTAATAGATTCTTTTCCTTATTGTAAATGCGACTGTCTCGTTTATCATAGGTAATGAAATGTCTCTTTTTTTCCACTACTTACACAGAGTAAATTTGTGCTTGACTTTGGCATGTAGAGAACATTTGTTGTTCTAATTTTTGTCTCTCTCTCTCTCTCTCTCTCTCTCTCTCTCTCTCTCTTTTTTTTTTTTTTTACTTGTGCTTGAATATGGATGTCGCCATTTCCGCCAGTAGTTAAATTCTCATCTTTTGCCATTACCATCTGTGACGTTAACACCAATCTGCATGAATTTGTTTGAACATGTGTGCTAAAACATCAGAGTCAGTATACCAATCATTATTAATGACTTTACCTGCTGTAGTGAAGAATGTCTTGTAATTTGAAGCCCCTTCCAAAGACTTGTTAGTTCCCTTGCTTTTCCTGTGGCCGTTTCTTTTAATATGGCCATAGCATCTCAGTTTCTTTCAGGAAATTCTGTGTTAAGTTTTTGTTATCTTTCTTGTTCACTAGGAGAGCTGCAATGCTGTTCATCCTCCACTTCCTGCAACAGTTTAGTTTTAATAGTGTCTCAAGTTGTAGGTGTAATGGAATTCTCTAGTCTCATAACCATTGATTTTTAGTCATACAGTAACTATGCCAATAAAATGCACCTACTCACTCATCTTTCTCTTCCAGATTCAAAGCATTTAACTTACTAGAAGTGGAAATTGTTTTGTATACACATTCTTCTACTGATGTACAGTTCTCCAGTCAAGTTGTGGGAAGCGTTGTCAGCTGACCAGTTCTTCTGTAAAATCCTGACTCTTCATATATCCATTTTAAGTTGTCACAACCTTTTTTTGTGGTTTTTGTGTTGTGTAGGTGCATGTAAACTGCTGGATCAACTGACACTAGCATTATACACTTTTAACTTGTCTTTTACTTCACTTGAGCTGCATTCCCATACCGTTTCATGTTGAAGATGTATTTTCATTGCAAATTGCCACATACTATAGTTATCTATTGATTTCGGTTTTTCTATAAGCTGTAATGAATTTAAGGCCACAATTCCAGCTTTGAATAAATCATTGAACTTAGTTTTTTTTTGTTTCATAATTTTATAATAAACTGCATTTATTGGCTGGACAGTATAGTATGGGCTTGTGACCTGTTGTTTTTCAGTTTCATGTTCAGTAAAATGATTACAGTTTGAAATAGCACGCTAGAAAACATTTTACTATACTAAGGTAAACATGTAATATTCTAAGCACACACATACGAACAAGAATAAAGACCATTCATAAAAACTTATAGTAAAGAACATAAATATCAGCAGCACCATAGATTGCCATTTATAACATTATAAATTAATGATAAAGATATTACAAAACTCTTTGTATGTAACATGCCAACAATACTGCTTTGAATTTGCAATCTATATGCCATTATGGAATCTGCTTAAGTGTCTGCAGTGAAATGACCATTATTCTGCCATATGGCATTAGTAATGCTGTTATTTTATCTATGGACATGATTGTAAGGTAGAAATACATGTTAAACGTATTGTATTGTTAGTTCAGGGTGCTAGAGAAGTAACTGGCAGATTTTCCCTGCTTTCGGCAGTATTCTGAACCACTAATGAATGGAAAAAGTTACCCAGATAAAGATGAGAGAACAAAGTCTGAAAATCTCTTGTCAACAAAATATTTACTATCTCTTCTTGTATGTGTAATGCTTTTCCATTTGACATATAATGTGTCTGACAGAAAAATCCCCACTTTAAACAGTAAATACAAGAGAAAGGTGAACAAAAGCTGTTGCCCTTGCACATAGCGTGCAGTTTATTTTATATTGTTCCTGCAAATATACTGATGCTCTTGTATGCTTGGAATTATTTTGTTATTAATTATGACTGAAATGTGTTCCAGCATTTTAAGCACTGACACTGAATATTTTATTAACACTGTTCATTATGTAATTTGTAATGACCTGAAAGTTCTTTGATTCATAATAAATTCCAAGTATTTATCTGAACAAAGCTCATAACAGGAAATTATTCATTGAGGCTACTGTGCCTTCTAAGATTATTTTATTTTTGCAAAATGTTGCAGTATAGTTAAATAGTAACCCACATTTTTTCAGCTAGGTGATCAGAAATTTTAAATGCATTGCACATGTAAATACATTTCCATTTACAGTTAATTTTTTTGTTTATCTTCTTACCAGTTGTTTTTTAAACAATGTTTTATGGCCACACAACATATGTGATCTGGAGGCAGATGTATTCTCAGTATAAAATCATGCTTCAAATTATAAATAAATAAGTTTGGAGGCTTTTTTTCATTTCCTGTAATACATGCTGTCATTGAATTTGTATGTCTGAAGTCTGTCTACCTTCAGAATTCACATATGTTGCAGTCAGGTGTTTCATGGGTATGAGTGTGTATTTTGATGATGCTGCTGCTCTCCTCACAGATTTTATCCCAGGCTGTTGTCAAAGTGGTTATCCCGACTGAAAGGTAATGTACACAGGCAAAACCCAGTTTATTTCTTTTAACACATAATAGGTAAGTAAAGAGTTGAAAAGGGGAAAACATCACTTTCAGAATTGCAGGTAAATCTTTCTAGGTCGTTTAAATATCTGTATTCTCAATAGTTGTTATTCTCTTACTCTGATTAATGTGCTGCTAAAGAGTAGATTATACAATGTTGAGTTACGAAATTTTTAACTCCATTTTAGTAATATCTTAGAATTTCAAGAAATTTGATTGAATCTGATGATTTTTGTCTTTCATCATAAACCCTTATTGTACTGGTTTTTAAATAAGCGGCCTGCAAAATTCAAATAAAAAATATTAATAAAGTATTTTAAGACATTTTTGGGGTTAACTTTTATCGCATGATGTCTCACTTAATGAAAAATTAAAAATCAGTAAAGTAGTTCTACTGATTGGTGCTGCTATATGAGCAGCTCATTCTCTGTGTTTTGTGCTAGATACTGGTTATTTACATGTGCTGCTAGAAAGTCAGTTTACTGGAGTTCCACATTTATTTTTGTGTTGTCTTCCAGCTGAATAGGTGAGACGTATTCAAAAGTTAAATATGCGTAATCATTTCATTTACTCATCACTTTTTGATATATTCATTTACTCATTGTAATAGAAGTAGTGCTCACAGAAGTTATATTGCAAGGTAATATACTCAATTTTTCCTCCAATAAGCTACCTTCTTTCTGCCTTCCTGTCTAATTCAATAAACAAGTTGATTTCGGCAATCTGAAAATAATGGTCACGATTCTGATACGACATAATGATTGTTAACCAATTTGGAGTTCATAAGGAATTGATATGCATAGTGACACTGGTTTAATTAAGGAAGGATAGGAACACAGCAATCAGTCGAAATACCACTGGTTTTTCATTTATTATTCTTGCATATCTAAACGTCAGCTGTAAATAGCCATTTTCAGTGTTAAAATATAAGGAAATATGGAATCAAGACTTATTTACATAAAACAGTAAGCGAAACACCATGTTATCCAATTGCAGTGGTCCATTATAGTTAGTATATCATCTGTGTGTTGCCATCCAACAAACACACAGTGGTGCCTGTCATCGTAGGACTTAACTGGTGTCTAGGCAGAAGGAAACTGAGCTGGTTGTTAACAAGTGCAGCAGCCTCAGTGTGTGTCGTTTAGTGTAAGTACCCAGTTGCATTCCAATATAGTAGTTTAAAACCTTTTTTTAATAAATAAAATTTGCATGTCATCTTTAAATTGCATCGAGAAAAGCCAATTTACTAAGTGTTTGTTCGTATATTAGTGGTGAAACTATATACCAGATCTTGAGCAAAATTTCATTAATAGGTTCATACATTTGACATAGACAGAATTGTTACATCACATTATAAATTAAAAAAATTTGAAGATCATCTTGGGCTTGACTTTAACATGAAAACATTGGGATTCATAGTATGTGAGAACATAATGTATTTTTATCAATGCATCATTTTGTTTTCCATTTTGTTAGTACTTTTCAATGTCATATTGGGTTTACCATCAAACAAGTAAAACATTATTCAGCTATTAGTCTTAGTGGCAAGGTATACAGCTATTTTGTTACAGTGTTCCTTGCAAGCAGAATACCACAGTTGGAGCTACACAATACATTACGTAAGAAATTTGTGGCAGTAGAGGATGTTTGGCCTGAACCTGGTTAAATTAGCCTTGACATGTTGATCTTCAGTATTTTACTTTGATGTCAACAGATCTTCATAAAAATGATTTTTATGAACTGCTGTATGCTGCTTTTGGGATGGACTGTAACAATATAATGATAGCAGAGGTGATGTGTCACAGATGATGATAATGATGATGAGGTCCCATACTCCTAGACAGAGCTTAGGGGATGATGCGGGGGCCCGCACCGCCATACTAGGCAAGGTCCTAGCGGTGGTTTGCCATTGCCGTCCTCCGACCATAATGAGGATGAATGATGGTGATGAAGAAGACACAACAACACCCTGTCATCTCGAGGCAGGTGAAAATCCCTGACCCCGCCAGGTATCGAACCCGGGACCCCGTGCCCGGAAAGCGAGAATGCTACCGCGAGACCATGAGCTTGAGTCGCAGAAAGGCACAACAAAAAGACTGTTGGAAAGTTAGCTTTTGGCCAACAAGGCCTTTTGTCAAAAAATCCCCCCCCCCCCCCCCCCACACACACACACACACACACACACACACACAGAGAGAGAGAGAGAGAGAGAGAGAGAGAGAGAGAGAGAGAGAGAGAGAGAGAGAGAGAGATGCAACTTCGCATGGCAGCTCCTGGCTCCAGCTACCAGAGACCGTGATCATGTGTGAGTGAGTTGCGTTTGTGCTTGAGTGTGTGTGTGCGTGTGCGCGCGCGCGCGCAACTCAGCATCTCCGCTATATGGTGAGTGGCAACTATCCTTTTCATTATATTGTTTATGCCTCTTTTATATTAATTATCGAAGGGGTCACTTAATCACTCTGATACAAGCAACTATGTTAGATTTAAAGCTTTTGACAAATTTCAAATTGGTATAGGACTATATTTTATCAAGACAGTCTTCAAAAAGGTTTTAATTTGTTATTTCTACCGTGATGCAAGAGTTCTAATATTACATTTATATGAACCTATTAATGATCTTTTGCATAAGATTTGGTGGATTGGTTTACCACTAATATATGAACAAACACATTGTAAATCATCATTGCATGATGTAGTTTAAAGATGACATGCAAATGTTATTTATTAAAAATGGTTTTGAGCTACTGTATTTGACTGCAACTGGGTACTTACACTACATGACACAAACTGAGGCTGATGTACTTATTGTAAACAACCCCCTCAGTTTTCTTCTGCTTAGGCATCAATAAAGTCATTTGATGACTACACATGGCATATTAACTGGAATGGATCATTGCTATTGGATAACATGGTGTTTTGCTAATTATTTTATGTAAATTAATTTTAGTTCTGTAATTTCCTTGTATTTTAACACTGAAGATGGATATCTATAGCCAAAATTTGGATGTGCAAGAATAATGAATAAAAAATCAGTGGGATTGCAATGGATTGCTTTGTTCCTATCCATGCTTAAATAATAGTTGTTGTTACTATGACTGATATATTTTCGTTTCAAGTTTACATTTTCTGTGTGTAGGGTTTGAGGTACTCTGAACTTTGGTAAACAGATTGTTTATTAAGGGAAGAAAAACTTAACAGTGGAAATAGGACGATTTTTGAATGTCCCCGAATTCGTAAATAAGTACCAGATTGACTGAAGACTTGAATCTGGCAAGCAACCTGTGCACCTCAAGGAGCTGACAGTCATCCCCTTAACTTGCGGACACAACCACTCAATGGCACTATGTACAGTGATATGAGTTGCAACCGTGGCCTAATGGAATGAACCCCATTCAGCTTTTAACATTCAGCAAAGTACATTTGTGTTTGAGAAAGCATTGCTAGAATTCAGATCTTAATGCCAAAAAGTCCGTGACAATACCAATTGTGGAAGAAGAAGAAGGAGGATAAATTTTGAACTAAAATTGTTCGGATATACTATCAAAGTTGAAGAAAGATTGCAGCAGTGGATTTTGAATTCAGGAGAGCGAATATGTGACTTAGGAGTAACCAGCAATGAGGAACCTAAGCATTTAGTCTTGTGTAAATTGATTTGATCTTACATGTTAATTATCATACAGCACTTGCACTTCCTGCACAATAACTATATGATTTAATTTCTGTGTTTATAACTAAAGCGAAAGTGAATGATTCACTATTGTTGTTTACTTTGTGTCTGTTCTACAAGTATTTACATTGGAGAAAATAGGAGAGAACATGATATGATGAGCACTTTGTCAAACAAACAGCTGCAAAGGTGGACTTGAGCATTTGCTATAATGCTGGTTCCCCTTATGAAACTGCTATGTACTAAGAGGAGATAACTTTTGTGTATGTTTGATTTGTATTACTTAAGAAGCAAATAAAATTACACAGAAGAAAAGATTAAAAATTTATGTATCTGAACTTTCGCTGAAGTGTCAGAGGTGAAATGTAACTGCATGAAAACCTGCGAACCAAACATGACCAGACGCTGTTTGCTCATGCTCCTCTACAATTTGCACCTGAGAGAATGCTCTTTTTTCTGATGTTAATTCACTCAGTGTTGACCAGTCTTAAAATAACTTTGCATGAGAGATTACATTCCAAGAATTTAACAAGCAAAGTGCGCTAAATTTTGTAATAAATCAAGTCAGTTTTATGTCTAGTTGACTACTCAAGAGGAGGCAGATACATATACGTGTTTAATAATATACATTCTAAGACAGAAAGAAACAATGATGCACCATGAAGAAATTACATGAATGTGATGGAAATAGAGAGAAGTGATATGAGTGTACAGACAAATGATTACAGTTTCAAAAAAAATAATAATAATAATAATAATGATTTATTCAAAAGAAAGAGCTTCACAAATGGAGCAAGTCAGTAATGTGTGGACCACCACTGGCCATTATACAAGCAGTTACTCGGTGCAGCATTGATTAATAGAGTTGCGGTATGTCTTCCTGAGGGGTATCCTATCACATTCTGTCCAGTTGGTGTGTTAATAGTCAAAATTCTGGGCTGGTTGGATAGCTGTGCCCATAAAGCTCCAAACATTCTCAATTGGGAGAAATCTGGCTGCTTCACTAGCCCAGCTAGGGTTTGGCAAGCTTGAATATGAGCAGTAGAAACTCGCACCATGTGTGGACAGTTATCATCATCCTAGAACATAAGCCAAGGATGGCTTGCAGTGAACGGTAGCAAATCACAGCATAGAATATTGTTTATGTACCACAGTGGTGTAAGGATGCTGCATATCACAATCAAAGGTGTCCTGCTATGAAAAGAATGTCATCGCAGACCGCCACTACTGGTTGTCGGCCTTATGGTGATCGACAGTCTGGTTGGTATACCACTGCTGTCTAGGGTGTCTCTAGACATGTCTTCAGCCTGGAATCCCATTGACTGAAATAGAATTTTCTTCAGTGATGAGTTCTGCTTCGAATTGAACCTGATGACTGGCGAAGGTGCACATGGAGATGCCCCCAACAGTCGTGGCATACCGATCAGAATCTCGCCTGCAACTACGAGTGATGGTCTGCAGTGCCATATCTTTTCATAAAGGACCATTTTGGTTATCATCCATGGCACCCTTACAGCACAGTGGTACGTTGATGGTACTCTACGCCCAATCTTGTTGCCCTCCATGGCAATCCAGCCTGGGCTTACATTTCAGCAAGATAATGCCTGCCCATACATAGTGAGAACTGCTACTGTGTGTCTTTGAGCGTGCCAAACTCTACCTTGCCCAGCAAGGTCATTGAATATCTCACCAGTTGAGAATGTTTTGAGCATTAAGGCCAGTGCCCTTGAGCCAGCTCAAGTTTTGGATGATCTGACGTGTCCTTTGGACAGAATTTGGTATGGTATCCCTCAGGAGACAGCCAACAACTCTAGCAATCAATGCCAAGCTGAGTAACTTCTTGCATAAGGGCCAGAGGTGGACCAATACTTTATTGACATGCTCAGTTCGTAAGCTCTTTCCCTTGAAGAAATTATCCAATTTCTCTGAAATTGTAAAAATTCGCACATTTGCACTTTGCAGCTCGATTCCTCTCATACTAGCAATACATTAATGTCTGACGCAAAATTTTGTGTTGTCCATATTTCGGGCAGTAAATGGACATTAAAGATTGGCAATCTGGCAGCACTGTAATCACATGTATGGTAACTACCTCTGTCAGGAGGTAGAGTAGTGCTGTGCAGTTGGTGCAGTGGATAGCGTTTTGGGTTGACACGCAGGAGGTTGTGGATTCCATTGTGGCTCGAGGCATATTTGTTTTTATTTGCTAAAAGTATTCTGCGTGGTGTGGTATTTGGCGTCTTAATCATCATACAGCAATTACAGAGGGTCTTCTACAAAATATTTGCAGTTACATACTACGAACACAAAAATGGAAGTACAGTCACTTTCATCACTCAGCTTTTAAAGAAGCCTTTTGCGTGTCGTGAACACGAATTGTTTTGCGATACTGCATTTATTAGATTCCAAACGTGTTTTTTGTGTATGCGCCCCAAATGGACTCATCGAAATTATTTGCAAAGCACATTGCTAGCCCTACTAGTGACGTAAGGCCCTAATGAAATGTAACGGATCTAAATGAGGCAAGAATAATAGTTTGTATTAATCGATGGGACCATTGGTGGGAGGGTACACACAAAGCAAGTTTGGAATCTAGTAGATGCAGTGGTGCGAAACAGTTTGTGTCCTCAATGCACAAAAGGTTTCAGTAAAAGATGAACAATGAAAAAGATTTCATTTAGAGTTCCTTGTCTGTTCTATGTAACTGCAAATGTTTTGTGGACAACTCACTTAATCTCTATGTAACGATGAAGACTCCAGATATCATTCCATGCAGACTACTTCCAACCTCCTGCATGCCAACCCAAAACACTATTCATTGCCCCAAATGCACAGCACTTCTGCAATATCCTGACAGAGGTAGTACATGTGATAACAGTGTTGCCAGATTGCCTATCTTTAACATCCATTCACTGCCTGTAGTAAGCACAGGACGAAATTTTGAGAGACACATTTTTGTATTGCTAGTATGTGCGGAATCACGCTGCAAAATAAGTGTGCAAATTTTTGTTGGAGTGAAGGAAACGGACTGCTGAGGTTGAGGAAAAGGGGTAGAGTTCGAAAAAGTCGCCCAGAACCCCAGGTTAGGGGAGACTTATCAGAGGGGACGAGAAGGAAAGACTGATGGTTGGGGGCTACACCAGATGAGCTTTGAAAACCTGAGAGCGCAAAGGTGGAACGTAAGGTGATACACAAGACACAGGTTACTGGCAAAACATCTTGCATGATTTAATAAGAACAAAAATCTAAGTGCATTGTATATGATAGGGGTTTGGGAGGGTGGCAAAACAAGACAGGCCATAACGTGAAAGAGAGTGAAGAAAGGAATAGTAACTGTGAGAAAATGCTGATGTTGTGGCACTCTCACCTGTGAAGTTCTGAGAAACAGATGTCTCGGAGCAGAATAGCACATGTGGAGAAATAGGCACTGAGGTCATGACTGTCATGTTATAGAGCCCATTCATCCTAACTGATAACTAGTATACGGCATGTTGTTTCACAAGGGATGGTACATGTTTTGCCAGTTACAGGCATGGTATAATTGGTGGTGGGAGGATGCATAGGGAAAGTCTTACAGTGGAGACACTTCCGGGGGTGGGACCTATAGGGTAGGGAGATAGGTGCAGGAGGAGCATAGGTACCGCCAAGGATTTTGCGGAGATTGGGAGGATGACAGAAAGTTACTCTAGATGTGGTCGGCAAAATGTTGGATATAATGGACCTCATTTCAGGGCATGGTTTTAGGAAGTCATAACCTTATCAAAGTAGCTGATGAATGCATTCAAGACCAGGATAATACTTGGTGGCAGTTGTTGTTTTGGACGGATCAGCAGCACTAGGATTGGATGTGATGGCCCAGAAACGTGCGTTTGAACTACGCTGATGGGGTAATTATGTCCAGTGAAGGCTGAGGTGAGACAGGTGGTGTGTTGCTGTAAAGAGTCTGCATTGGAACTAATATGTTTGCCTCGAATGCCAAGACTCTAGGAAGTGAGGATGAAATCGACATAAAGAAAAGTGGCATGGGATTTGGAATAGCACCATGTGAAATTTAATTGAGAGAATGTATTCAGAGATTCCAAGAATTTTGACAGATTAGTCCCACCGTGAGCCCATTATGCAAAGATGTCTCTAAATCAAACCAGGAGCTGACGACTTACAGATCCCAGGAAAGCCTCCTCCAAGTGACCCATGATAAGGTTGGCATTGGAAGGTTCTGGTTCACATGGCAGTGCCCCTGATCTTTTTGTATGTGTGGCCATCGAAGGTAAAGTAGTAGTTGGTAAGTTTAAAGGTGATCAAGGTGAGGAGGAACAATGTCATGGGTTTGGAATCAGGTGAGCACTGACAGGAAACGTTCAGCAACAGGCAGGTCATGTACATGGGATTGTTAGTATAGAGGGAGATGGCATCAATGGTGACAAGCAAGATGTGTAGTGAGAGTGGGATGGGTACATATTTCAAATGATCTAGGAAATGGTTGGTTCCTCTAATATAGGAGAGAAGTCTTTGTACTATTGGTTTGCAGGTATTGGTCAATTAAGGCAGAAGAGTGTTCAGTGGATGCTTTGAAGCTAGCAAATATGAGATGCCCTGAGTGATTGGGTTTTGGATCTTGGGAAGAAGGTAAAACGTGGTGCTGTGTGGTTTCGGTGGGGTAAGAAGTTTTGTGTATTGAAATATTAGTCCTTCTAAGGGACCTGAAGTTTTAAGGAGGGATTGCAGGTCAGTTTGAATCACAAGGGTGGGATCTTGATAATGACAGTCGTCAGCTTTTAGGGAATGAAGAGCCTGGAGTTCTGCAGAGAACAGATTGAGGTCTTGTTGTAGGGATGTGAGGAATGAATGTGAAACAATGCAGGAAGTGAAGAATTCATGAAGGCTTGTAAGGGATGATTTTTAAGTGGTGGTGGGGTCATAACCGGAACTGTTCAAAGCAGCGTTCAATTTGTTGTGGGAATGGTTTTGCAATTGGGTTGCAAAGTTGATATTAAATGTGAAGGAAAGTAGGTCCTTCACCAAAGCAGCATGATTAAATGCCGGTTTATGGCTGAAAGCGATAGTAAAGACACTATCCATTTCCTAGATCATCATAAGTCTGTGCTCATCCCACTCCCACCACACACCTTGCTTGTCACCATTGATACCACCTCCCTCTATACCAACATCATCATGTATGTGATCTGTCTGCTGCTGAACATTTCCTCAAGTCAGTGCCCACCTGATTCCAGACCTATGATATCCTTCATGCACATGTTAATCAGCTTTATACTTACCAACTACTACTTTACTGTTGAGGGGCAGACACACACCGTCAGGTGGCTTGCGGAGTATGGATACAGATGTAGATTATGTGTATGGCCATGGGATCCAGGATGGCTTCTTCCTATGCCAACCTTTTCATGGGTCGCTTGGAGGGAGATTTCTTGCGATCCACAAGTCTTCAGCCCATGGTTTGGTTTAGATACGTTGATGATATCTTTACCATATGGACTCATGATGATTTGAAATTCCTGGGATCTCTGAATACCTTCTCCCAATTAAATTTCACATGGTCCTAGTCTGACTCTTATGCCACTCTCCTTGATTTGTTCGGATGCAGACTCATTGCAGCAATGCACCACCATTCTCACCTCAGCCTTCACTGGACATAATTACCCCAACAGCCTAGTTCAAAAGCGAGATTTCTCGGACCATCAAGTCCAATCCTGGCCCCCTAATCCCCCCAAAAAACAACTTAAGAGTACACCATTTGGCAAACAGTATTATCCTGGTCTTGAATGTCTTAGTCAGCTACTTTGACAAGACTAAGTCTTCCTAAAATCGTGCCCTGAAATGAGGTCCATTCGGTCCGACATTTTGCCCACCACACATAGAATAACTTTTTGTCGCCCTCCGAATCCCTGCAGTATCCTTTTCAGATGCTGTGTTCCTTCTGCACCCCTCTCCCTATCCTATGAATCATACCCCTGTGGCCAGCTGTAAGACATGCCCTCATGTGAGGAGGAGGAGGAGCCTCTGGCTCTGAATGCTTGCAAATTTTAGTACTTTATAAATATAAAGTTATCATTGTCAGAGATAATGCCATGGTGCTGGCATGGACTCAGGTGAGCTGCAAAACAGGTAATCATTCAGGAACAGAAAAAAAACTGCAGTTCATGTCCACAGCAGTTCCTCTAAAATTTACATCTGATACTGGTGCTATAGCAGTTAAATTTGCTGCCACCTTCTGAATTGAAAGTATATAAAGGAAAACGTACAGTGAAGCTAGTTGCTTACTGGGAGAAATGAGAGAAATGTCACAGAAGTGTGGAGCAGTTACAGGTGTGAAAGAAACAGCAATGTGCCTACCCATTCATTAGCAATCTGGAACACAGTGTTTCTTAATTGATTTAATGTGGATATTATCTTGATGACATACTTGTCCATGTTCTTGCGGTTATCCAGCTGTGTGGTTATAAGTTCACAGAGTAATCCGACTTTCCTTGTAGGGCCACAATCTTCAAATGCCCTCTGTAACTTATCCCAAACTTCTTGTACATCACTGCTTTCTCTATGTGAAAAAAGTTCACTGGATGAGTTGATAATATCAGCTTGATATTGCCTTCTGGTCCTTATTTGTGTAATTTTGCTCAGTGGTCTTCAGTGTACCATTCGCTACATCCCATAAATTGTCCAAGTGTAAGTATGGTTCTAGGTCAAATTTCCATGTAGTCTAGTTCTTGCAACCTACGAGTCTCTCCATTTGCGGAATTTGTCCTCCACTCATTTTCATAATTACTTTTACTTGCAGTGAAGACAGTATTAAACTATGCCACAATCGGCTTCTCCCAATAGCTTTCACTGCACATTTCCAGGACTATTCCAATGATATTTCCTTGTATGTGTCAGAATAATTATTGCAAAAGCATGCTCTGGTGCCTTGGTCCATAACCTGTGGGAACTAGCGCAGCAAAATAAATAATTCTGAATACAAAAAATTCAGAAATAAGACAAGCTATATTTTAACATCCCTTACATAGAGCAGCACATTTACAGTACGCAGTTAAGGTAATGCCACAGAGTATACAAAGTAGTCATAGAGGTTTATTGCACTCCATGCACCACACTTCGCTCCATACACATGCACATACAAAATTATTGTTCATATATCCCGAACATCATCTGTACTCCAAATTCTGCAACTAGATGTTGGTTTTGTGTGAACAAATTTCTACAAGCTGTAACAAAAAGCTTTGTAATGAACTTAGTGAGAAGTTGGTAGCACTGCCCCACTTTAGAAAGTGTGGATGTAATATCTTTTGATAAGAGATTGATAATGCAGCATCTGGAATACTCAAAAGATCTAGATTTAGTAGAGGATGTAGAGAATTCAGGTGATATTTGAAGGAAATCACTGTTGAAAAATCATGCACTTACTTTAGTGATTAGAGGTATTTGCAATAACTGGAAGCTATGGCTTATTTAGGAGTAAAAGATTAGAATTCATTGATACTTTGAATGTACAGTTTATGTTACTACAGTAAGCATACATAGTCGAGCTTAATTGTTGATGATCAAGGAGCAATAATTCAAGCCTGGTGACATATTTGCATATTTGCAGGTTACTCCAGAAAGATCTAATTTCCTTTTAAATGAGCAGAAAAATTTCACTATTTGTTATGGTGCCCCACATTTATTCATGTGCAAACACAATAATCTGTTTGGTGTCTTCATGTTCAAAAGTTCTGTCATTTCATTCAAAGACACTGATAAGAGGATTGAAAACACTTGCATATCGGTAAAACTCACTAGCAGTCACACTGTTGCTCCAGCAATCAGAACTTGCATAGCATTAAAGAATTGTATATTAATACAGCAGGGAACAAAACCAATAGAATTCATGAACAGTCTATTTGAATACCAGACTATAATATCTTTATAACCCAAATAGGTGTGCATTATCTCAAAAATGTCCAGTAGAACTTGAAACAGTGAGAAGTGTAAAAGAAATTCTCAATTCCATGCATACGATTGACAAAAAGACAGGTAAAATCACAACACTTCCCTGTGTTGTAAGACTGATAAAAACTGTTAATGTTGTTATTCAGTTTTATGTAGAGGAACAAACTGGAAGTATAACATTTTTACTGGTGAGTGTGTTGAATCAAGATGCCATAGAGGATTGGTTTTCGTTATACTATTGGAAAGATAGCTACGACTGGAACCGAGCAATAAGAGCACTAAAATGCTTGCTCCAGACAGTCACTACTAACTCCATCATGGAGTCTCCTGATGCTACAGATTGTGAGAATAACAGCATTTGAATGATCTTACTAAATGATTGTGAGTTTGTAAATGAAAATCATTAACTAATTAACTGATGGAGGGTTCTGAAAACACGGAATACGTAAACACTATTGTTTGAAAAGGGAGTGGCTTTGAGGCTGGGAATATCTTCTTCATCTCAAAAAGAACTTACTTTCTGAATAGTGTTTAATAGCTTACTTTGGTGACTACTTTGGTCATAAACAAACTGAATCATTTTGTTGTCTGAACTGTTAGGAGACACTTATTTGTAGCTAAGAGGTTCATAGCTTCATGAAAAGGCTACTTAAACTGGCTGAAATCCTCACTTGAACGTTATCACTGTCTAGATGACAAACAATTTGCAGAACACAGGCTGTTTCTTTTAAATCTTATTACTAAATGCAAATTGTATGGCATTGACAGTGCAGTGCCCAAAGGAAAATCTGTAAAACTTGGTCAGAACTCATGGTAATAAAAAATTGTTGTTAAATGCCAAATAAAAAAATGTAAAAACAACATTATTATACTGCACTAATCTGTTTCATTGTCTTTCCCTTATCACCCTTCCCCATTTAGCTGAAAGGAAGTAAGATGTTAAATCTGAGAAAAACATTATTGTTTGTACCAACAGTAGATATGCTGGCAGCATATTGAAGACATTAATTTTAAGGTCGCACATTTTTGTTGTAAGGTCGCACATTTTTGTTGTTTAGCAGCATCTTTGATATTTAGCTGTCAGTAGTAGATAAAATGGTGCTCAATGTAAACTAATTGAAATGGATATAAAAGTATAACTGTGTATAAGGAAGTTTCCACAAAGGCTTATAAGGAAGCAAAAATGTTTCTTAAATAAGTTTCGGTTGAACTGTGAAAAATTTACTATCATTATAATTCCCCTCATTTCCATACAAATACTTGTGTGTAAGATGAGAGTATGTCCATGGTGTTGGCACCAGACACAACAGTACTAGAGTTTTTCATGTTACATGAGTTATTATAGGATCATTTATTTTGTTAGTGACAATAATGAAACTTCTCTATCTGTTATTGATCACTCAAAATTTGGATTTGATGTACCATATTTACTCGAATCTAAGCCGCACTTTTTTCCAGTTTTTTAAATCCAAAAAACCGCCTGCCGCTTAGAATCGAGTGCAAAGCAAGCAGAAGTTCTGAAAAATGTTGGTAGGTGCCGCCACAACTAACTTCTGCCGTCGAATATATGTAGCGCTACACAGACATGCTTTGTAGGCACAGAGATAAATACTGGCACCAAAACCTCCGCATCAGTAAAAAAAAAAAAAAAAAAAAAAGTGGAAGACAAGCCTTTTTTTCTCCGCCCCGAGTTTCGACCACTGCATTTTCATACATTATCCAACGAAGTAATACGAATTCCGTATTGTTCATCTTCGAATGTAGCGGAATTTCAATGTACTACGAAAATCCGTCTGGCAAGACTGTTTGGGATGTTTGTCAATATGGCCAACTCTACTTGTCAATATGGCCAACTCTACGTTCTGAATTTTTTCCTACCTGTGAGAAGAGATGTTGCTAATAGGAACTTTTATGAATTGTGAATCACATGCAGTATTCTCTTCACCATAAGAATAATACAAATATAAACATTTTGCCATGTATTCTTTCGTGTTTGCTGCTATCTCATTTAAATCCTGTCTGCCTAATAAACTACGAAACTAGAGTGAGACAACAGCAAACGCGGAAGAATATACGTATCGTGTCATGTTTATATTCGTATTATTCTTATGCCTAATAGTGATACAGTCAGAAATGAAGCACGGCAACTGACTAGATTTTTAAATCTAAGATGACTAATTTCTGTGCAGAATTTGATGTACTAAAGAAGCGACCGCAAAGATTTTCAAATGGAGAAAAATTTTCGCCTAACTCTCGTTCAGAACATGCTCTATCATACGCAGTCTATTATTTGGTTCTTGTTGATCATTATCAAAGAAAGCAGCAGTGTAAGTAACAACAAATAGCAGTCTCTTGCCATTGTTTCGCTAATGAGATGATTCCTCTCCCTTTTTCTATCTTTCCCCCCCCCCCCCCTCCCCGCACTATCACAATGCGACAAACAATGCATGACGCAGTAGAGTAATGCATTTTCAGCTTAGAGTGACGTAAACACCTATAACAAAGAAAATGGCACTTATCAGATCAAAGCAAAATAAGCAGTTGATTCAAACCAGACAAAGCACGTGAAAAAGGAAGAGTATCCATATAAATATGGACGGAGCGCCTGACGCATAGCAATGGCTACCTGGTAAAGCTTAACTGCTGAGCTTACGACTCGAACCAAACTACTGTAGCTGTATCGTCTTTCATTCGACCTAAATTGTGTCTCATATTACAATGGACCAACTTTGTTTCGATTTGGAGGTGCGACCTAAAACTTCTCTCCCCTTGAATTTCGAGTCTCAAATTTCAGGTGCGGCTTAGATTCGGGAATTTTTTTTCCCTTTATTTCGAGTCTCATTTTTCAGGTGCGGCTTAGATTCGAGTGCGTCTTAGATTCGATTAAATACGGTAGTGATATTTTTGGCTTTGGTTGTGTACGTTCATTTTAACTCGAGACAGGAGCAGCCTGATACAGAAAATGGTATTTAAGCAGCAACACATGCCTGTTTACTTGTACTAGCTGCAGCTCTGCTATTGAAGCTTAAGGCTGCTGCCTCCCATCAGGCAGATTTATCAGTGCTGTTGTTGATGAATGATATGCAGGGATCTGAGAGAATGGTCTTACTTGCCAGCAATTACCAGCAGTGAAACAGCAGTGCAAGAAACCAGATCTACTAAATCACTGTGGTGGCTATAGTCTTGATTTTTCTAGAAGGCTTTGAACTTTTTGTGAGCAATATCAATCTACTCTAGAAAGTTTGCTTAATGCATTGATGTGAAATATATGTCAGTAAATTAATAGATTAAATTCAAAGAAATTGAGAATAACTGAAAAATTTTCCCATTATATCTGCAAATGAAAATATTCTGAACGTAAAGGTAGGTTAAAGGAGGTTTTCCCCCCTTAATCCATATCAGACAAACAGCATGGCAACACAGGGCATAGAGATGTGATGTCAAGTGTATAAAGTGTGTGATTGCATAAATTCAATATTTATTGAAAATCTTAAAGCCGTACATTCTACATTCAGACATAAGCTTGCGAGAAATGTTTGTAAGCATTACTTTTCACTCCTTATTTATTCCACGTATCCCAACAGTAGAAATAAAATTCACATGTTGTTCTACTGGAGCTAATCAGCATTCATTTGTTGAAAACTCAGGAGAAACTGTTCTTGAGAAACCACAACCAATTGACATTACAGATGGCTGTGGGGTGAACCACTGGCATACAGCTCTATGGCTGAGTACTGTTGATCAGTAACCAATGTTATTCACCAACAAAAACAGCAGTGTTGCCAATTCCGTGACATCATGCTATAGGGTAACTTCACTAGCACTGTAGCGTAGCCTGCAACATCTGTTGTCCAATGGCAACTTCCCTGTTTCTCCATAAGAATGGGCAATCTGATTATTACAAGTTCTGTGATGAGACATTTGCAAGTGTTAAATGGGTATGTCTTCTGTTATGATAAATTGTTTTAAAACTACCACTCGTCTGTTCTGCAATTTGCTTTGGACATATCTTGTAAAGAATATTGAGGTGGTAGAGGTATTACCGTAATTTACACAAATTATTGAGCATTGTTGACATCTTGCCTGTTGGCTTTTGTCTCAGTATTTTTGCCCATGTTTGGTTAATGATTTTTCTGATTTATCAGCATGAATGGGCGGCATTCTCAAAGATTCACACTTAGTTGTTGATGGCAGACTGGAATTGAACCTTTGGCCAGAGGTTATATGTACTCTCCTCGGTAATGCCTGCAGAGCTTGTTTCCCTGCTCCTTACTGCTATAGTTTCGCTATTGTTATTTGCAGCAGATATTTATTTCAGAACAGGAATATGGGACCTGTTAATCTTGAGACTTTCTTTTTTCTTGTTAAAACTGTTGTTGTGTTTATGAATTTCAATGGCTTCCCAGAACAATTGAACATAGTAGCTCACCTCCACATCAAGAATCTGTATGTTGGAAATAAACAAGTATTGCAGGTAACCTCCTCCTTCCACCAACGGATGTTAGCACAGTGACTACATACACCTCCAACCACAGGCTCGACTCCAATCAGCCACCAGCAGTGGAGGAAAGATCACTGTGAATGCCAGTACCTAGTGCTTGCGAAACATCGGAAAAATCATTAAACAAACAACAGCCAAAGATCCTGAGACTAAATCTAACAGGCAATTTATAATTATTTACAAAGTTTCTCTATTAATTCCTTATAGTAACAGTGAACATGATATTGTTTTTGTGTATATCATTACTTACACACTCTTCACCATCATGGTTGTTTAGAGAAGTAACAAATATATGAGGACATACTGAAAAGCAATGCCTCTGATTTTTTTAATGTTAAACCTCTTAAAAATTTTTTAAGTAAAACAAAATTAGTTAACACCCTTCGTCTTTATTCTTCATGCCTACATATTTATTTCTCATCAGTCACCCAGAGGTCAGTTTGTTCATACCATCACTGTAGTTTGTTTGACTTTATTGACAGAACCCCAACTTTCCTCTGCTTGCACCTCTTCATCACTGTGATGTCTTCGAAGGTCTTCAAATTTTGAAAACAGATGAAAATTGAATGGGGCTAAGTCAGATTTGTAGGGAATATGATCCATAGAAGTGAACCCAAGGTGTCACATTGTTGCAGTGCTCGTGTGTGGTCCGGCATTGTCATGCTGGAAGGGGAGGGTGCTACATGTGTGGACAAATTCTTCGAATTTGATTACAACACGCTGTTTCTCACGCCCTAGCTTAGTTATATTACACATTGCAGTGTTATATTCTACATTTTGGAACCCTCTAAAGGCAGAGGATTGCAAATATGTTGACAAGTAGAATAAAGATTTAGAATGTTAATAATGTTAGTTTTATATAAAACCTTTCGATTTATCACAAAAAAATCAGAGGCATTACTTTTAGCTTGCCCTTGTAAAAAGCTTAATGTGGTTGAACTAAAGATAAATTACTGAAAAGAATATTTCTCGTGTACAGATGTGCTTTTGGATCTTTCATTTGTGAATGGTTTTGCTACAGTAGAGCTGGTGTCCAAAAGGGGAAGCTGCAAATTGTACTAATATAAACTGTTGGGACAGCAGAAGATTGATACAAAAGTCAAGTATCCCATTCAAGAACTCACGTACTTACCAGAAGATGTATCAGTATTTAACTGCAGACTATACAGTATAACAAGCGTGCATGTGCCAGATGGTTGCCTGTGCCGAAATCTTGATATCTGTGTCAAATGATGACTCATCAACATAAGTGATGAGGCCAGTACAGAGAGCCTCAGATTGAAACTAAAGATTGTACCTTATGCGGTACATTCTCCACTTTACAGAGTAGGTTGTCATATATAATGCTAGCATCAGCATTAAACTGTGCAGTTCGTTTGCTGGAAAGGGTTTTTTGTGTCTGGTGTATTTAATTAGTTGTGCAAACGGATGCACAACTCCATTATACTTACCTCCACGAACAGTTGGTCAACAGTATGTATTGCCACTGCATCACATTGTACCCCTTCCTAACCACCTCTTTCCTCTCTGAGACAATAGTGCATGCTACCACAGTGCATTGGCTACCAATAGGTGGAGTGGTCCCAAATTTTTCCAGCAGAAGAATCTTAAGCAGCATTTTAGGTGGTTTAGTGTGATAGTAATAGTCTTATCGCTTTTCTGTACACTTCTACAACTTGTTCCAGATGTAGTGAAAATAAACATCACTCAGAAAAACAATTCAAATAATGAAAACAAATTGTGACTGTTGTTCATAAGCATCGTCTGCAAATTGACTGTTGTAACTGGAGATAGAGGAAGCAGAGCAATATGACGACAGTGAACAGAAGAGAAGGCAGGACCAAGCTCATTCTCTAATTGGTTGTTGTTATGGCAGCAATTCTGTAAACAAACAGTTGGCGATTTGTTACATTGCTCCAAGTATAATGTAATATCACAGCAGGAACCAAATGATGATACATTAAGTGGCTACTACTCCAGCAGTTCAGTGGGTTTCAAAAAGGGAAGCTATGATGTGCATGATAGTCTTTTTGTTTACTAAATAGTGTGAAATATCTGATTCGATATGTCATAAATACAGGGTGTCTCACAAAAGATGCCTGGGAGGGGTCTGCAGATTGCGTTGCATGACCACCAGCCACTATCTCCGCATCTGCCACCCATCCGACTCTCGGACACTAATCTGCAGCGCTGCATTCTCTTCCCTTGAGTTAAGCATAAACAACATTGCCATCTGAGTAACTTACACTTACCTTTATTTACAGCAGGTGCTCAGAATGATTACTCTGTGTGATAAGAGCAGCCTGAAATCTTCTGAACACATTAGCAAACACTCGATGAATTTCAGCTGCCAAAATCTGGGAAATGACTAGTAGACCCGTCTTTCAACTCTTAGAGCATGTGGGGATTGGTTGTGTGCACCTTGTCTTTTAACATTCCCCGAAGATAAAAATCACATGGATTTAGATCTGGAGAAATAGAACGCCAGTCAACCATATTATCATCAAGTAAACTTTGTATTGCTGTCATAAAAACATTGGCGATGTGTGGTCTTGCATTGTCCTGCATGAAATAACTGTACATATTTTCATTGGGTGTTGGTTCTTGGGGGGGGGGGGGGGAGGATGTAGTTTATTGTTACGTTCCTGTTAGAACATATTGTTTCATGGAAAAAGATTGGCACAGTAATTCATCTTTTTGCTACTTGTACATCACACTCCTGTTTTCACATCACAGAGAGGTGGTTGTGATTCATGAGGATTTTCAAAGCTCCAAAATCGATTGTCCTGAGAATTTATGTACCCTGACAAATGCAGCCATGTTTCATCAGAAAAAAAGCCTCTCAGGATTAACTTCCCCATCATTCATGGATTGTAACAGCCAGTTGCAATAACGATGTCAACCAACGGTATCTGAGTTTCTCAGTTGATGCATTACCATTATTTTGTGTGGTTTCAATTTCAGTTTCTGCACAGTTCTGTGAGCAGGTGCTCTTGACACACCAGTCTGAAGTGCCAAACGGTGCAGAGATTTTCTCAGACTTCTTTCCAAGGTCTCCCCTATGTCATCTAATTTATTTTCGGTTAAAACAGTAGGTTCTCCAGGTCTTCATTTGTGTGAAACAGATCCAGTCTCCGGACATTTCTTCACCAATCTGCTTGTAGTTGAATCATTGGGAACATGCACATCCAAAATTTATTCCAAATTACTGATGTGTATTTAAGCTGACATTCCACATATGATTCGTTGAATGCGAGAAACACTCGTTTCCTTTTTGTATCACATACCAAATGGAAATTCGACAGGAAACTCAAAACAAAACACCTGAACTCTGAGCCAATCAGTGTATGGAGCACAGACAAATTATTATTGTCTGAGAATTAGGCATAGCGGCAACCGGCAGATGCAGTAGCAACAGCTGGGAAACACGCTGCGCGACGTACGGATGCCTCCTGGGTGTCTTCTGTCTTCATATTGTACTTATGTATCAAATTTCAAAAGTTAAAGATCAGAATAAATGCTTTACCTGGTGCATTTTGTACCTGATGAGTAGTGAGTGAGCTTGGTTTCACATGGGCATAGTTTTTGGAAAATATGTCAAACCCACGTGAAATTCTTATAAATTGAAGAAAAGTCATAATTTAACAGCAGAAAATTTATTCCAAATTACTGATGTGAAGAATATATTTGTGTAGTACTGGAAATTGGATATTCATCATTCTTGGAAATGTGAGTGACTTAAGTTTCCTGCAGCTACTCAGTGGAACGCACAACTGATGAAATAAACAATAGAAAACATCATCTTGAAATTGGGAACCAAGTGAGGTGGCATACTGGTTAAGAAACTTGCCTCATTTAGGACAATGACACTTTGCGTCGCCACCTGGCCACCCAGATTTAAATTTTACATGATGTTCTTAAAATGGCTTAAGGCAAATGCTAGGGTGGTTTATTTGAAAAGATCACAGACAGTTCCTTTCTCCAGCCTTCCTCAGTTTGAGTTTGTGCTCCATCTCAAACCTCGTCTTCATTGGTGGATTGTGCATACCAAATGTTCATTCTTTAAAGGCAGGGAAACCCTTATTGAATATTCTGTATAAAATATAATAGAGAACTAGTATGCTTCATAATTTAGATCACTGTGCACTCATCCAACGTCTGTTGAATAACTTGTTCAGACTGACACCAAAGAGCTTTTACAGATTCTTCACCAGAACTAAATAGTACAAATTTACTATGGTTTGGCTTATATGCCCAAATACATATGTAAATTTCTTTAGTTTTTCAGTAATAATTGTCATTTATGAAACTCTGTTATATCATCCACTTGGATTTTGACCTGTTGAGTTCGCTATGGTTGCATAAAAAATATTCAAGCAAAGTAGTTGGCTAAAGTTTTTAGATATAGCTGTCTTGAGTTGGCCGCTTTACATTTCCTGATTCATATGACCTACATTCCACCGAGAGGAGCCTCAGATTTGGAGTGATGTGTAAAAAGCTGTTTATGGTAAATTTCAGTAACAAACTGTGCATGATTGTGCAATGTTTAGTAGAAGAATAGATGGAAGAGCAAAGAAGAAATGGGAAAAGTAGAAGTGGAAATGACCCTGAAAAATCCTTGTCAGAGAAGGGACTGTTTGGTGAATCATATGCTAAATCATCCAGAGTGGTAAATATGGTTTCGGAGAGAGCATTAGATGTGAAAATTGCAATGCAATATAAAGATAGGGATATGAACAAAATTTCTGAGTCTTGGGTGCAGACAACCAGTATCCTTAGTGTCCACCTTTTGCATATTCTTTGAACATATTCCAAGACGAACACATTCCTATAGGAAAAGAAGCAAAGAATGTTAGCACAAGATTAATGAACAACATGCTCACTTGTTTTTACACCTTTTTTTCACCTTTTTTTTACACCCTTTTTTTTTACACCTTTCTTTTTTTTTGCTGGTAGAAGATGTATACGAACAGGAAGAACTAATTTAGATTTCCTACATACACACATCAAAAAACGTTTTGCATCACTCCGGTTTCCAGAACTCCTGAAGATAGACGTTGACTGTGGATATTGTATCACAGATACAGTCTGTTTGATTGTTCAGAAATGACACTAATCCCGTTCAAAGATGTAAACAACCATGCATGAGCAGCACCTATTAGACGGAAGGGGTCTGACAGCCGATCAGTTCCAGTCATTCCACCAGGAAGGAGGTACACAGCTCGTGTTGTCTGTGGTTCAACCATGTCTAGATGGTCAATACCATGGTTTGATCGCGTCCGCATTGTTACTTTGTGCCAGGAAAGGCTTTCAACAAGGGAAGTGTCCAGGCGTCTCGGAGTGAACCAAAGCGATGTTGTTCGGATGTGTGTTGTGTAAAATCAAATGAACAGTATATTGTTAGTCATGTGAAGCTCTGAAAATTTAAAAATGGGTGTGGAATTCTAAAGGATCGAGAAATGTGAAAACAAGTGACAAAAACTTTAGAGTGAATCAGTGGGCATTGAATGATTTAAAGTCTGTTGGCTACTAGTTACTGATTTTCTGTTTCAGCTATTTAGTCATTTTAATGCTTAGTATTTGAGTATTTTTGTATTCATATGTATTTACATTTCATTATCATTGTACGGCACAAAACAAATTAATTTTGTTAAATCAAAAACAAAAGAAGTAGTAGTCTCAGGCATGTTTGCATTTGTAAAAAATACATGCCTGGAATCTCAATACTGTCCATTCATTTGCAAGAAACTGTCCAGTTTTCAGAAAGAATTGTCATGTTGTACGAGAAGTCCTAGCAATGCTTGGCAGATTCAACTGTCTTCCTTTCTACATTTGTAAATGCTGTATGAACTAGATAACCAATACTCCTGTGACTCATAAAAATCCATTTCACAACAAATGAGTAAGTTGCACAGTAATTATATTTACATTTACAGACATACTCTTATCTGGAAATAAATATTTATATTTTGTTTTAGCTCCTACAGGCATGTTGTATTAACTAATGTTAAAATTAATGTTCCCTGTTCACCAGGGCATCCTTGCCTATGTCAGAGTGTTAAAATGGCGTGGTTGTTACTTGTAATATTAATTTTCTTTCTTCAACTACAACTTCAATTTTTGAATACTTGATTACTCTTGTCATAGCCTCTACTGTACCTGTTAAGAGCCATGCTCTTGGTCTTTTTCTTTTTGAATGTGCGAGGAATGTTACAGTCACATAAACCCCAGTATTCAGAACTCAGACTTACAGGCACTTTGAGCAAATTGCCTCAGTTTGGGAAGGTGGAATTCAAATCCTGGTCTGGTCATCCAGTTATACATTTTCCTAAATCATGTTAGGCAAGTGCTGGAAAGGTTCTCATGTAAATATCAAGGCCAATGACTCCTCCTCCTTTCTCCAACCAAGCTAGTATCTGCTTTCTAATGATATCAACAACAAAATGCTGAACTCAAAATTTCCTTTCAGTGGTTTTACTACCATGGGGATATTCAGATACTTCAGACCAAAAGAACCATTGTGAACTCTGAATTGACATTCATCCTTGTGAATGAATGAATAAAATTCCGAATGATAAAATCAGTGGATCCAAAATTACCCTGTGTTAATAAGACATTTCACAATTAAAGTCCTGTAGTATAGCTGAGGGAATATGATCTCATAATTGCCAAGAGGTAACAAATTAAAGTAGAAAATTATGAGTACCTTCATGAATGGAATGACAGATATACTCTTAATTTCTTCCAGGATTCATCCTTACTGAAAATAGAAAGAAATAATTCACTTACTATGGCATAGTCTGTATGGGCCATAAAATGAAAAATAACCCCTTGTGGGCCATACTACAGCTGAAATTCCCTAGTTCCTTACAAATCTAACAATGGAAAATCCAGGATGTAATGCAACAACATTATGAAAAGGATAGTAGCTACTCACCTTGTAGCAGACATGTTGAGTCACAGATAGGCGCAACAAAAAGACTGTCACACAATATGCTTTTGGCCTACAGGACCGTTGTCAAAAATAAACGACACACACACACACGCAAAATCTTTGGCAGCTGAAGTCTGGCTTCAATTGCCAGGGACTTTGGTCATGTGTGAGTGAGTTTCGTGTGTGTGTGTGTGTGTGTGTGTGTGTGTGTGTGTGTGTGTGTGTGTGCGCGTGCGTGTGTGGTGTCTATTTGCTACAAAAGCTTGTTGTCGAAAGCTTATTGTATGACAATCTTTTTGTTATGCCCATCTGCAACTCGGCATCTCCGCTGTATGAAGCAGATCTCATTGCTGAAGGAATAAAAAGCATGAAAAAGAAAATAACCTAACCAAGATTTATAATTACTAGTGAGGTGTACAAAAGGGTTGAAAAGGCTAATTTTTAGAGCAAAGTGATCCTTCCTATGATAAAGAATTTGATAAAATCAGATTAAATTAAATTGAAAAAGTCACACTGTACCGTGTCAGAAGGAGGAATAACATGGTAAAGTGAGAGGAAATCCAGGCATTGATAGTTTAGAGTAACAAGAGGTCTTATTTGGAGCAAAGTAATGCTGAGAAGGTTAAATTTTAGGTTTAAAACACTCTTCAGTTCCTCTCTTTTTGCCCAACTTTCTATTTCTTCCCCGTTTTTATCAGTCGAGTTATATCCACAGGTGACAATATGGTAGTTAAAATACCACAGTACAATCTTGATGTGTTGCTTATGAAAATTATTTGGTTTATGGGAGGTAAAATCAATATTATGTGGTTTGGACGCTGATTACTACATGACTGTAGCTCAATTGTTAAAGTTTCAGTGTTTTGTGTGTCCATGGTACTTGTTGACTTAATCTCTGTATCTGGTCTTAAGAAAATAGCAGTAACATATTGTTTATTAGGGCATTCTGAAACGTCCCGTGAATGTTGTTTGCACTTGTATGATAGTAAAAATTCTTTCTGTCTTGATGGTCTTTCATTGTTTAATGAAGTTGTCACAATTTTAGGTCTCAAAAATTTTGTGTGTTTGCCATTTTCTCTGATGATGTTTCTCAGTGGTGGAAGGATTACTGTTGACACTAGTTCAACATGTACAGGCTATACCTGTGTGTGTTGTCTGTACAACAACCATTTGCAGAGACTTCTTTCCTGGCAGAGGGTTTGGAAACCTCGAGGAAAATCATCTGCAACCTAATCCAGAAAAATCAGAAGTATATACAGTCACCTGAGTAACAGAGAAGCCACAAGACACTTTGAAATAGAATGGAGAGGGTGTAGACTACATCATTACACCAATCCAAAATACTTGACAGTCAGCCTAGACCATATACTGTCATTTAAAAACATTGCACCAAACTTAAAGAAAAAAAATATGTGCAAGGAAGAATGTATAAGTAAACTGACTGGATCACCACCAGGAACACATCCTAAAGTTCTTCAATCATTGGTAATTGGACCCTATTTTGCAACTAGAGAATATGTGGCTCCAGTATGGGAGGCATCTTGCCACTCCAGGCGAGGGTAGATGTCACTTCAGATGAGACTGTCAGGATTGTCACTGCCTGTCTGAGCCCTACACATCACCATGAAATTGACAAATTTGCAGCCGTAGCACAACTAGATATCAGATACAAAGTAGCCAGTGAGGTAGACAGGAAGCAGACCTATGCCAGAGAAAAAGAGAATTCAAATATTCTTACCCAGACGTAGAAAGCAAAGTAAGCAACACAATGTTCAATGAAATATTCAGCTTAGTGAAGGACGGTGTGTGGCTGTGTAGTCAGGGTTCTACATGCTGATCTAAACTAACACGTTGGAAGAGAATTATCTAATGTACGAGGTGCATTCAAGTTCTAAGGCCTCAGATTTTTTTTCTCCGGACTGGAGAGAGATAGAAACATGCGCATTGTTTTAAAATGAGGCCGCGTTCATTGTCAATACGTCCCAGAGATGGCAGCACCGTACGGCAGATGGAATTTTACCGCCAGCGGCAAGAATGAGAACTGTTTTAAATACTGAAAATGGCGACGTTTTCCTTACTTGAACAGCATGCAATCATTCGTTTTCTGAATTTGCGTGGTGTGAAACCAATTGAAATTCATCGACAGTTGAAGGAGACGTGGTGATGGAGTTATGGATGTGTCGAAAGTGCATTCGTGGGTGCGACAGTTTAATGAAGGCAGAACATCATGTGACAACAAACCGAAATAACCTCGGGCTCGCACAAGCCGGTCTGACGACATGATCGAGAAAGTGGAGAGAATTGTTTTGGGGGATCGCCGAATGACTGTTGAACAGATCGCCTCCAGAGTTGGCATTTCTGTGGGTTCTGTGCACACAATCCTGCATGACAACCTGAAAATGCGAAAAGTGTCATCCAGGTGGGTGCCACGAATGCTGACGGACGACCACATGGCTGCCCGTGTGGCATGTTGCCAAGCAATGTTGACGCGCAACGACAGCATGAATGGGACTTTCTTTTCATCGGTTGTGACAGTGGATGAGACGTGGGTGCCATTTTTCAATTCAGAAACAAAGTGCCAGTCAGCTCAATGGAAGCACACAGATTCACTGCCACCAAAAAAATTTCGGGTAACCGCCAGTGCTGAAAAAATGATGGTGTCCATGTTCTGGGACAACGAGGGCTTAATCCTTACCCATTGCGCTCCAAAGGGCACTACGGTAACAGGTGCATCCTACGAAAATGTTTTGAAGAACAAATTCCATCCTGCACTGCAACAAAAACGTCCGGGAAGGGCTGCGCGTGTGCTGTTTCACCAAGACAACGCACCCGCACATCGAGCTAACGTTACGCAACAGTTTCTTCGTGATAACATTTTTGAAGTGATTCCTTTTGCTCTCTACTCACCTGACCTGGCTCCTAGTGACTTTTGGCTTTTTCCAACAATGAAAGACACTCTCCGTGGCCGCACATTCACCAGCCGTGCTGCTATTGCCTCAGCGATTTTCCAGTGGTCAAAACAGACTCCTAAAGAAGCCTTCGCCGCTGCCATGGAATCATGGCGTCAGGGTTGTGAAAAATGTGTATGTCTGCAGGGCGATTACGTCGAGAAGTAACGCCAGTTTCATCGATTTCGGGTGAGTAGTTAATTAGAAAAAAGATCGGAGGCCTTAGAACTTGAATGCACCTCGTATAGAAGTTCAGTCTGGACTGCTGTACTGCTGATGATGAACAGCAACTATGCGAACTGGCTGAGTGTATCTGCACATCTGTATTTATCCACAACTGTCAGAATGATGTCTATGTTCACTCTATTTTGGAGAAGAGGAAGTAGTTCCAAGTATCAGCGCCATAAGTGGCGGCTAACATTTCTATAGGTGGATATGGAGCACACTATTTGAAGACCTCGTGCTAGAAGGATAAATGATTTCCAGTTTCTGAGTACCATCTGTGTGGTGACAGATCAGAAATGAGTGGCACATGGTATGGAGAATGCCTAAATGGTGATGCCCTCTCTAGATATCATTTTGTTCCATGTGACTGCACACACAGCAAATAACCAGAATAACACTGTTGTTGTCGTCGTCGTCGTCGTCGTCATCATCATCGTCATCATCATCATCATGATCATATCAGCAATGTCAGTTGTCATTAGACATTGTGAGAGAGCAGAATGCAGCGCTCGGCAGAACTCACGGACTTCGAAGGTGGTCAGGCGATTGGGTGTCACTTGTGTCGTACGTCTGTACGCGGGATTTCCACACTCCTAAACATCTCTAGGTCCATTGTTTCCAATGTGATAGTGAAGTGGAAACATAAAGGGACATGTAAAGCACAAAAGCATAGAGGCCAACCTCGTCTGTTGACTGACAGAGACCGCCAACAGTTGAACAGGAGACCATCACACAGGAATTCCGAACTGCAACGGGAACCGTTGCAAGTACTAAAACGGGTGGTAGGTGAGAAAAGTTGGATTTCATGGTCGAGTGGCTGCTCACAAGCCACACATCACGCCAGTAAATGCCAAACAATGCCTTGCTTGGTGTAAGGAGCGTAAACATTGGATGATTGAACAGTGGAAAAACGTTGTGTGGAGTGATGAATCATGGTACACAATGTGGCAACCCAATGGCAAGGTGTGGGTATGGCAACTGCCCGGTGAACATCATCTGCCAACAGTAAAATTCGGCGGCTGTGGTGTTATGGTGTGGTCGTGTTTTTCATGGAGTGGGCTTGCACCCCTCATTATTTTGTGTGGCAGTATGACAGCACAGCCCTACATTGATGTTTTAAGCACCTTCTTGCTTCCCACTGTTGAAGAGCAATTTGGGGATGGTGATTGCATCTTTCAACATGATCGAGCACCTGTTCATAATGCACAGCCTGTGGCAGAGTGGTTACATGACAATAACATCCCTGTAATGATCTGGCCTGCACAGAGTCCTGATCTGAATCCTATAGATCACCTTTGGGATGTTTTGGAATGCCAACTTTGTGCAAGGCCTCACTGACTGACATAATATCTATCCTCAGTGCAGCACTCCATGGAGAATGGGCCGACATTCCCCAAGAAGCCTTCCAGCACCTGATTGAATGTATACCTGTGAGAGTGGAAGCTGTCATCAAGACTAAGGGTGGGCCAACACCATATTAAATTCCAGCATTGCCGATGGAGGGTGCCACGAATTTGTAAAGTCATTTTCAACCAGGTGTCCAGATAGTTTTGAACACATAGTGTATTATCATTTCATGGGCCCATCTTGGTATCCTGCCATATCACATTCTGTTATGATCTTGTCTTTTCTATTGTCTCGTGCAAGGGCTTCTTTTTCATTACATCTCTCATCATCTCATTCCTTACTCTATCCACTCTAGTAAGCACTGTTCTGCATGCCTGAAATTGCGACTAGCAAGCTTGTATCCTGCTCACGTACCTTTTCTTCATTACCCACGTTGCTGACGCATACATATTGGAGCATAATATGCTTGGTATAACACTTGCGTACATTTGGTGGTACGACTTGCTCCAGGCCAGGCGTCTTACACTGCAGGGAACCATGGACTTATATTCCCCTTTCACTAATCCCTTATCATTCCTCCCACTGTCTTATATTATACTCCGCAGATAGTTTAATCTTACAACTTTATTTGGTACTTGCCCTTGACTACTTATATCTGATGTTGCTCTGTTCTTATTCCTCGTGCCACCATCACTTCATACTTCTTTGCATTGAAATTCTATCCGTACTGTACTACCACTTCCTTCCATAAATGTGGCTTTTCTTGTACCTCTCCTCCTGCATTTCCTCACCTCATTAAATCGTCTCTAAACACTATTGCTTTCATATTTTCATCTCCTATTAACGTAGCCACACCTGTCTTTTTTTCTTGTCCATAATGGTGATGAAAAGTAGAGGGAATACTGCACTCTCTTGTTTCAGCCCATTTTTCTGTTAAAACCAGCTGTCTTTTTCTCTTCCTACTTCTACACAACTTACAATCCATTGGTATGTTGCCTTTATTCTTTTCATAGTCAGCCTTCCAATTCCCTTTTTCTGAAGGTTTCCCATGTGTCACTTCTTTTCTCGTTATAGTAAACTTCTCAAGTGACCAAGAACACTGTTACTAAATTCGTCAAACATTGTCTTCTACCATACCATTGCTTTTCTTTTCATATTGTATATTACTAAATTCTTAGCATATACATAGTGTCTGACTTGAAGCTGTCTTACACTAAAAATTAGATCCACTGTTCACCTTTCTGACTGAAACCAATATTGTTCCTCTCTGAGCCCTCATCTACAATCTTCTGAATGTTGTGTAAAGAATAGCTATCTCTGTGTTACCAGGTTAAACATGTATGAGCAAAATCACAGATAAATCTTATATTAGTGACACAATGATAAAATAAACTTATATGACATAAACTAAATCACAGTTTCATTTAACAATAATAAGATAAACTTACATTATATCACTCTCTTGCTGCGCACAATTGTTACCCCATAGTAATGACCCACTGGAAGAATTAAATGACACATTTCCATCAGATGCCCACCAAATTCTTATTTGATTACCAATTATCTTGTAGACATCTTCCTCATCATGGGATTGTGCTGCTATCTTATAGTCTGGGCATTTTCTTGCAGGGTTTGTAAGTCTTTTCTCACCAAGCCCACTCTTTATTTTGTTCCTTGGAACATTGCTGTTTACTATTGTCTAAAATTCTTCTCTTCATTCAACTTCCATTCTCATCCTTCCCTTCTGGCTTCCTCCATACCCTTTTCCTCCTCCTCTTCCTCCTTCTCCTCTTTCTCTTCCTCCTCTTTTCTCCCACAGTCTATCATTTAGCATCGCCTCTCATTGCAGTCCTCTCCAATTCTCATCTTTGCTCACCTGGTCTCTCCATCCAGTTCGTGGTTTCAGATTACTCATTGTCCAGATCCTGTCCATTCTAGGGCTCTTTTCAGATGTCTTTCTGGTTCCATTCTTTCAGTGTGCCCAAACCATTCAAGCCTGTTACCCTCCATAATTTCTTTTAGGGGGTTGATGTGCAGGGTGTTTAATATTATTTTATTCCGTATCCTGTCCCCTCTTATCTTACCTCATAGAAACTGCATGTCTGTTGCTTGTATTCTACTCAGATCTTTATTTGTCCAAGGCCAACATTCTGATCCATTTGTCAAAACTGGCAAATAATATGACTTGTACATCATGATCTTTGCTTTGTCAGGTATTTTCCAATCTCTTATTATGTTCGATGCACAGTAATAAAATTTTGAACAATTTTCTATTCTCTTCAAAATTTCATCCTTGATGTTTCCATTCTTGGTCCAGTTATTTCCTAGATACTTGAAAGCATCTGCTTCTTTAATAATTTTCCCAATTATGTTACATCCTTTAAGTTTTTCATTTTTCCTGCTGGTTTTTATTACTTCACTTGTTAAGCTTATTTCCATACCTCTTTAATTACTTTCTGCCAGGTGTTTAGTTCTTCTTCCAATTTCTGCTGATTTTCTTCCCCGATCATCACATCATCTGCATGTGCTACAATTTCTATATCATCTGCTGCCTCATGTCTTCGTCCATGACTGTATTAGAAAGCGCTGGTGAGAGCACACTTCTTCCTGAACCCTCTGTCTGTTACAAAACGTTCTGATTTTTTGCTGTCTGTTTGAAACACAATTAAGGCATTTTTGTATGTGTTTCTTGACAGTTGCAGTGTTGTCAAACCTTGCCATATCTCTTCTCATCTGACAGTGTCGTAACCATTTTTTATATCTATGTATGCAAGTATGATGTCTTTCCCAAATTCCCATTTATTTCTACAACCTGTCTAGCTGTAAATAGTTGATCCTTCAGCCGATTGTTCTTCCCTTAACTGTGGTTCTGTCTTATTCCTGATTTTCTGTAAAATTATCTTTTCATAAATCTTCATGCAATGGCACAGTAGTGCTTTTCCTCTATGATTCACACTGAGCACCTTGTTACACTTCTCAAAGATGGGTACAATAATTGCCTTTCTGCAGTCATCAGGTATCTTTTCATATGTCTGTAATATCCACATTATTCTATACACTGAATTCCTATAGATCCCACAAACTTTGATCATTTCCACTGTGATGTCATCTACTCCAGGAATTGCTGTTTTTTTGTTTTTTTTCCCCTAAAACAGCTCTCTCTACATCCAGCATTTCCAGATTTCCAGATCTTCTCTTTGTATTTCCTCTGTGATGGTGCCATTTCTTTCATCTCCCTCTGTCTCGTCATATGTGTTTGTTTCTTTCCGTCTTTTATATAGTTTTTGGAAGTATTCTTTCCATACTTTCAAAACTTTCTCTTCCTCCCACATTGGTTTTCTTTCTTTGTTGATGACTTTTGCAGTATTTTCGTTTTTTCCTTCTGTTACTTAATCCCTCTTTCCAAGCAGTAATTCTGACTTGTGGGGTCTGCTGTTATGGTTAACCGGATTTGGCGTGTTAATTTTAAGGAGTGGCCGGATGCCCTGTCTGTCGCCCCCGGGACGAAATGTGTGTACCCCAACTGTCTGCATCTAGTGTAATCCATGGAATAGTGCGAATGTGTTTCAAATGTCTGTGAGTCGTGTAACTGAGGCGGAATGTGGGCACCAGCCTGGTATTCACGTAGCAAGATGTGGAAAACCGCATAAAACCTCATCCAGGCTGGCCAGCACACTGGCCCTCGTCGTTAGTCCGCCGGGCGGATTCGATCCGGGGCAGGTGCACCTACCCGAGTCCAGGAAGCGGCGCATTAGAGCTCTCAGCTATCCTGGTGGGTTCCTTCTATTACTTAATATATGGTATAATTTCTTGTCATCCTTAAAATATTCTTTGTGTTTTTTTGGTGCTTCCACATGTTTCTTCTGCTACTTTGACTAGGTCCTGTTTGAACCATCTCCAGTCTCCCTCTATATTCTTCCCCTCATCTTTGGGAAACTTGTCTTAATCTTCTCCTTTTATATCTCTTGGGTTTCTCTGTCTTTTAGTTTCCAGAACTTGATTTTTTCCTGTTTCTTTCCCTTGTATGTGTCTGTTTTGAATTTCTTCAGTACCCCTACCAACAGTCTGTGGTCTCCATCGAGATTAATGCTTGGTATCATTTTCACTTCTGTCAGGCGTCTTCTGATTTCCTTACTAACTATATTATACTGTATTATGGATGTCTGTTCCGGATTCTGGTAAACTTGTTACTATCTCTCTTTTTACACCATTCATTATCAATTATCTATTTATTTCTCAGACATATGTCTAGCAATATATCGCCTTCCTCATTTCTGTGATCTTCTCCATGGCTTCATATGACTGTTTCACACCTGCCTCTATCATTCCCAACTCTAGCATTAAACTCTCCTATAATCACAGTGTTGTTAGATGTTACAGTATCTTCCAGTTTAGTCATAAACGATTCCTTCTATTCTGTTTTACACTTATTCCCATTGTCAGTGTGTTCCCTTCTGTCACCATCTTTGTGATTTCTAGGATTCTTGCATTTTTTTTTTCTAAGGATACAACAGTAATAGTCCCAGTTCTTACATATTTGTTTAGACACATTGGGACCACATTAATCGTCGTACCTAGCAGATCTGCTCGAAGGCTTTATCACTTTCAGTATTGATTTTGATTGAAGGCTCATTTGATTGTTGGAAGCAAATGGGTTATCCATTACTGGCGTGCGGGCGTATTGTAGCTTCACCAGAGCCCCATTGGCTGTCACTTTTTAGGTTTCCTGCAGGGCCTCACAGCTAGCATAGCGATCTCTGAGCGCGCACACACAGTCTCCACCGCACTTTGCTCCTATACTTTGCCCCTACTTCATGCCATTGCTTCTCCCCCACAGTGTAACCTTCACTACCGAAAAATAGTAATCGCTATCCTTGTCTGTGAAAGATACTACATTTACATCTGTGACTGTATTCTTTATGTCCTGATCACATATTATGTAGTCTACTTTACTCTACAGACCATGGCTGTACCATGTTTCCTTCTGTATTTCGCAGAAATTTTTTAAAAATTGTATCTACTTTAACATAGTGTGCTTTGGGCTTCAAACACTTACCCCAGTGTTTAGCTCATTGACAAAAATTGTAATTACCGTTATCAAAACTCCCGACATGTACTTTCTCCAGTGATTTTTGTGTCGTTTTGTATATGTCCAGCATTTTCTATATGACCAGATAGTACTTTCTTTTTTGTCCTTTTCCATTTCTGGGGAACAGGAAAAAGTCACAGGGGCCAGATATGGCAACTATGATTGATGCAAAACCATTCTGATTTTGTTTTTGCCCAAATACAACCAGGCATTCTACACAGTTTGATAGAAGCATTGTGATGTTGAAGGAACTCATCCTTTGATAACCGGAATGAAAGCAGTTTTTCTGCATTGCTTTGTGCAATCATGTTATTACTTGATAGCTGGAATGTTGGTTAATTGTGATAACTAGAACAACGAAATCATGGTGAAATATGCGTGTATGTTTACAGCAATAACTGCTCACATTGGTTCTCATGTGTTTTACTTTATTCAGTAACAGTGCTAAAACTTTGGTATTGGTTGGTTTTGGGGTCATACCCATTTAGTTTGCAACTTTGATTCCTGTAATAGGAAAAAGAATTTGATGTTTTCACATGAATAAAATAATTTTGTGGTTGAAAAGATGTAGTGATAGGAAGTAGTGTTGTCGGCATGGAGCCAGCAAGAATTGGTAAGTTTCATCCAATTCAATGTATACCATAAGCTTCTTGGAGGGGATCTGTCAGTACTGGCCTTACTTCCACAAGAAATAAATTCTCATTATCTTTAGTTCCCTTTCATAGATGCGGTTAAAGACTATTGCTTGTGGATGTGATTACATTTCACATATGTAAGGCTTTGGATATCTTTCTTTTTCTGTATTAAAATACTTGCTGTTAGAGAAGAGGTGCAAGAAGCATTCTGTGAATTTGAAAGTAAATTTATCCGTACTGACCTGACAAGAGTCTTAAGAAAAGTAGGTATTATGTAGAGTCAGGGAATAGGTAAAAAATGATTTAAATAGATCAAAATCATCTGTAGTTGGTAACAAAAAAATGTAAATGCCATATGGCGTTGCTGGCTGCCCGAGGAGTGAGTTCAACTGCCTGTTGGAAAGGTTGCAATTCTTCCATGTGCACTGGTACCTTTCCTTGCAGATATGTGAAAGTTGTGTCTTATATGTATTTATAGAGAGCAGGTGAGTGCATAATGGGTGTGTGTGTGTGGTGTAGTGTATGTTAGTGGTGGTGTTGGTGGTGGTGGTGGTGGTGGTGGTGGTGGTGGTGATGATGACGATGACGATGACGATGACGATGACGAAAGGAGGGAGCAGATGAAACCCAATGTTGGCACAGGGCCTACTATCCTTGAATAGTATGAAAGGAGCCTCCGAGCTTAACGTCCCCATTTGATGGACAGATCATCATCTACACTGTCACATGCTCTCATTTCATGAGACTCTGCTGAAAAGTTTGGAATTTAGTCCAAGACATTAGCTCAATGATAGGCAATCAGAAACTATATGTCAACACCTCTCCTCACCTTGGTGACCAAATACTGGCACTGAAAATTTCATCCACCACCAGCATTCAAACCAGCATATCACTGAGTCAGTCGCCTCAACTACAGATGCTGGTTGATACAGTCAGTGATCATATTACTACCAAAACTGAGGAGTACACAGAGAAGATAGAAATATTGAATTAGTCGTCTGAATTTTATTCATTACAGATGGTCATAATACTTAAAAATCAGTGAAAATTGCATAACTTAGGAAAGACAACTGGAACTGATTATATATTTGTATGATTATGTGGAAGAAGTTCATTTTAGCAGCAGTTTAAATAGCTCACTGCAGCAACAAAGTGTTCCCAACAATCCGAAAAAGTTGCTGGTTATTCCTGTAAAGTTGTTTGACAGAAGTAGATAACTGATGGCCTGTTGTTTGACAAAAATTTCTTATAGATTTATGGAACATATTTTATGCTTGTGTATATGTTTTTTTTAGTACCAAAAAAATGTCTATCTGGGTTCCACAAATAGCAATATTACATTCCACAAATAGCAATATTACAATACTCAAAACTCAGCTCCCTTTCTTCCATGAGATCCATAAGATGACAGATAAAGGTGTCCAGGTTGATTCCATGTGTTCCTTGTGTTCTGGAAGCTATTTATACAGTTCTACCATCTTCATCAAGTGAACTGACAGGGTGTATACGACCCGGGAGATCCGGGAAAAACCCAGGAATTTTTTCATTGTTTTAGTTTTCAGTTAAATTTTGGTAGTTTTGACTGGTAAGAACCATTACTCTAACAAAGAATATTACTGTATCCCACCACTGCAGAATAATACTTCAACAATAAAACATAAACGAGAGAGAAAAAAAACGAAAATAAATTGTAAAGGTTGTTTTAGCAGTTACGGGCGGGTTCATGCACATGCGCAGTTGAGTTGCGTTTGAATAGTAGATTCTCCCGCTTCTGGCTACAGGAATGTGGCTGTTGGCTGTGCAAGCAGTCGCAGCAAGCAGCTAGGTGTTACTGGGAAAAGGGGCTGCCAAATTCATATTCTTGAGGGGAAAAAGATCTTGTTTCACAAAGCGCCTAGTATCCAGCGAACGTTGGTCTATCGATTATTCATATTATTTTGAAACGCATCCCTGTTGGTTTTTGAACATTTTTGAACACATTTAAGTTGATTTCTGAATGAATCGTAAGTTGATTTTTGGATGCCTGCATAGTGTACGTGATGTGTCTGTCAGGTGAATCCTTGTCGCATCTAGAAATAAACTTTCTGCAGACAAAGGGGGACGGGGCTATACGAGCTGATCGGAATAAAGCCGAACGGATGAATGCCAATCGCTGTCTGATTATGTAGATGATTGGGTTTGTGAGTGATCAGCATTATTATAATTACTAGCGAAATGCATAGATTCGGACTACCAGAGTGGAAATAAATTACTAGCAGGAATAACAGACAAGAAAGATTACGTATTATCTTCTCGGTGTATCCAAGAAAAAGAATTGAAATAAGTTTTGACAATGGTAGGAATAGTGATGACAAGATTGTTTGTTAGAATGAGGAAGGAGAAGAAATGAGGACATCACACAAATTATGGAAGAATATGACGATTCCAAATTTATATAAGCATTTCTTACTACTACTACTACTACTACTACTACTTTTCGATCTCAGACTTGAGAAACTGGAGCATGTGAATGAAATGTGAAACTATTTCCTAACAGAAAGCTTTTTGCCTGTAGTAGGCCTCATAGGCATTTGATATTGGTACTTCATGAATTATATTCTGTCGTGCTATAAAAATGACAATTTGCGTCAAAACAGTTTCATTTATTTGGTGTGTGTTACAATTGCTGCAATATTATAGAGGCCTGTTTTGTTTTATCTAGCAGACAGTGACAAAAGGACGTAGTCAGATCAAGAAACCACACCAGTCTTGAGTACTATTTGTATTAACAGCTTTTTGAGTATTAGAAGACATTTCGATTTTTTATGTAGCAAAACATTTGACAAACATTGATGAGGTAATAGATTGTTTCACAGAAAGGAAAGGAAAGCTGTTCAAGGTTAGAGAGAAAAAAAATGCTAGGAGCTAAGGATTGAAGAAATGTGTACTGTATTGCTTGTCTCTTGTCTTTACTGGTTTTATGCATCCTATATTTAATTTTATGCCACACAAAACAGCAAGTTATTAGCCAGTGGGAAATAAAGAGTGCAAATTTTCTGAAGAGTTCTTGTTCTCCCAGTTACAAATAATCCCATCCAGTATAGATTGTGAGTATTTTTAAGAGGTGCAGGATGTCAAACCGGCCGACTGGGAGCAGGAGAGGCACCATAGAACATTTTTAATTTCCACTGTCCTGAACATAGTTTGATGGCGCGGTGTCGCCTGGTATCTGCACACTCTGGCAACTGCTGAAACGAACATCTTTCTAACAGGTCACAGGAAAATATTGCGAATGGTGGTTTAAAAAGCGTTACTTCCAATGTCAGTATCCTTTTACTTAAGTTGAACTATGTGCGAGAATGTACCATTAATTTCTTAAACCACACAGTGTTACTCTCATTTAAAAATCAACTCTTTGATGACGAGCCATTTAGAAGAATTTTGAACCCTGAAAATCAGACATTTATGTCATTATTAAAACTTTTACTGGCACATTTGTGTGATATATCTTAAAGTGTAACACACCCAAAAAAGATCAACATTATATGCAAAAGCTTGGCTTCTCCTGCAGCTTATTAACCTTAGAGACCAATATTGTAAGTGACAGCTTTGCTTTTCTTGTAGCAGCATTATGTGTATTTATTTAAACTATTAACTTTCCCTGTTTCTATGTTCGTGCTGCTTAACAGTGACGTTGTCGTGTGACTAGGGCCTCCTATCGGATAGATCATTCGGCGGGTGCAAGTCTTTCGATTTGACGCCACTTTGGTGACTTGCACGTCGAAACAGTGATGTTGCTGCTGTCTGACTACATCACGTGTCCTATGCTCTGAATATCCAATGTCATCGGCTGCCGAGATCACGTGACATGAGCTATGACTGGCTTACAGAAGCACATCGCAATCTCAATTTCAATTATTTGGAAAGTAACATGCGGTGTTTGGTGGAATTCCAATGTATACTTTCATAATACGAAAAGATATGTTGCTGCACAACAAAGATATTTCCAAAATGTGTCTTTTTCCCTGAGTTTCGTTTTCTAAAGTGCAGGGAAATTCTACGCATTCTACGCATAAACATTCAAAGGATTGGTAAGTTTTGCAGTTCCAAGGGAAAATATACTGTCACTTAACACAGAAAAGGTGTGTTTTCACCCAGGAGAAGGTGTATTTTTAACTGGGAAATCTGGGAGAGAAGTGTTGTGCATCCTGTTAAAATTCTGAAAGCAGGTGATCTAAGAAAAGTCACGCAACATGTTTTATCCCACATATGTCTTGCGAAATGGTCATGATGGTAAATTCAATGAAATTTAGGCTCTAATGGAGATCAATCAACTACTTTACTTTCATTTCCACAGCCACCATGCTTCTGTCAATCTTGTACCACTGTTGCCAAATTGTCAACTTACATATCCTCTTGGATCTGGGCACAGAACATCTCTCCACCCTGTATCAGTAAATTTTAATGTTCTGGTGTGATAGCAGTTCATAGTTGTATCAAATGACCATTGTCATCAGTGTTTAGCTGTTTTCGAAACAGTTATTGCAGTTTATGTTTGTGTAATCAGTGGACTATTCTCACAAAATGCATTCTTTAATATTTTGTGCAATTCTGAAGCAGTTCCACAAAGTTTACAACAAAATATTACACACAAATACTGCTTATTTTTGTTTGATTATTTTTTTTTATCAGTTGTACAACTGTTAAATCGTGGATGTTCATCAGTGAAAACATGTTTTCTCCTCGCCTGTCCTCCAGCTTGGTGCACTTTTCTGTGATTTAAGAAGGGTGCGTGATTGGGAAGGACATAACAGTGTCACAGTGTGCTCTATTCAACACCCATTGCATTTAGTATTATTGCTCCTACTACCTGCAACATATGTTAGAAGTCATCCCAAGGAACAGCATTAACTTTAAGGAGCAGACTCAACCAAGGTTGCCTGATAATGAGGCAAATTGTTTGTAGCAAACTTTTTACCTTCACTCAAAATTTTCTTTGAAAGAAATTGCATGTAATGGTTATAAACAAAAATGGAGGTGTCAAAATAATATGTAGTTTGGTGATACCTGTGCTGTTTGTGGGACTTTGATGTCTTTCAGACTGTTGTGCAATTAATATTTCATGACAGTAACTGGTGCATGCCAGGTATGTGACAGCTGCTATATATTTTTTCCCCCTGAGTGCTAATCAAGTTTGTATTTAAGTGTGGTCTTGGAATACTGTAAAATTATTCATGGACTATTAAGAGATGTTAGTTGTGATGTTTGTGAGCATCATACAAGTAATTACATTTTAAATTTTAAAACATGATATTTAGAGATACAAAAATAGAGTATTCAGGTGCCAGAAACATAGACTAGCCTCTTTAAAATTTAAAGCACTGTCGTCTAGAACTAACGAATCACAATGATACAGCAAAGGATAGACCAAGTGGAGGATATTATATCAACTGCCCTGCTCTCTCATAATACTTAGTTGCTGTTGAGGTATGAAAATTGCCTCTAGCCTTATTTGTAACCCGTTTTGAGCCAAATGTATTGCAGTGAGACAGAGTGCTTAGTTTTTTTAAGTTGCTTGTGTGTTATGCACTCCCATACTTCTTTTATTTTTTGTATTTATATTATTTCATGCTTTCTTCATCTAATTTTAAACCACACATCCACCCAATGTGACATTTTAATCTGTCATGGCACATTTACTACCGTATTCACTAAAGGCAAGACATCGATAGTCATGTCTGGATGTTGTGTGGCTTACAAGTATCTGTCTTTGTACTTTCTCATCGTTGTCCAGTAAAATGTAGTATGATGCTGTCGTGTTTATGGATAAGAATATACAACCTTCTTTTCAAAATTACTAAAAGCTTAAAATTGATTGGAGGCCAATCGCTGTTCTAATGTTTCTGTCACTTTTCATTTACAGTTATTTTCTATAATGATATCTGATATATAAACCTTGTACACCCCAGTTTTTATCCGGTTACACTCCACACATCCTTTAGCATTGCAAAAAATTTTGAGATCACTTTCTTTGTAGTTAACTCTCTCTCATTACATTGGAACTATGAAATAGATTAAAAGTGTTTATAAGGAAACGAGTAGTCCTCTACTTTGTAAGCTTTGATTGGGAACTGTAATAACAGGAGTGGAACGAAACATTCACTCAGTAATATAATCTTTTCAAACGTGAACCTTTATGTTGGATCGAGCCTTGAAACTCTGATTTCCTAGTCTTAATCTGGCACACAGCTTTGATTATTCAGGAAGGTTCATTGACAGTGTCACCCCTTCTCTGCTTCCCATTTCGCATTCCATATGTTATAATATGACAGGAGCTACAAAATTGTACTTACTGAAGCAAAATACAAGAGAGAAAAGAAATACATTAGAAAGAGACGAACTACACAAATACCGGTAGGAATAGGTGCACTATTATAGGAAAAAATGGGGAATATGTTGTACGCTGGTGGTGGCAGGTCTCTTGATAGTTTTTGGCAGAACATGTAAGCATAATTATGAATGTAATCAACCAAAGGAGTAATATTAAATGCATTTACAAGAATAAGTGTAATAGAGCAGAAAGGACAAAAGAGAAAAGTGGGGAAAGTCTGAAGTGTGAAGAACAGCAAAGGCACATGTTGCTGTTATCCTTTTCATATTTTGTTGATTTTACACTGGTTGTCACTAACTTTGTGTATTATTTCCCTTTATGTACTGATTAACTTTTTCTGCCGCTCTCAGATTGTACCTTGTTGTGCCATTTTGTAACAACCCAAATTTTTTGTGTCAATCACTTACTGAAGCCCTTGGCTTGTAGGTGATTTTCATTATTGTTTGAGGATAAAACTATTTATAACTGAAGAAATCATATATTCTCTCATTGTATTCCATTTGTCAATCCCTGTGTTATTTCAAATGTGAATGGTATGCTTCCTCTGTAAGTCAGGAATATCCAGATTCTGTTTTATGTTTTAGAGGGTAAAGAAATCCCATTTACTCCATTGCTATTGACAGTTGTTATAATATAAGTGCAAGTGGTTGATCTTTCTGATACCAAGAGTGCTTTTGATTGAGTGGCATGTCACACATATGCACTTTCTCATTAAGTCATCTTTAAATATTCTCAAATACAGCACTCTTAGAAATGAAGAACAATACTGTGCATAAGAAATGGTTAGTATTGAACAGTGCGACACCTTTGAGAGGCTCAGTATATGATTAAATTTACAAAAACCTTGTAACACTATGGTAGCTCAGTTTAAAGTGTACTATTTATTATTTGATTTTTCTTCATATAAAGTTACAGCAGTGCCCTGATGAGTTCTGGAAGTATATAATCACCACCACCAACAACAACAACAACACAATATATCTGTATTTTCATTTAATACAGCAGTTCAAGTTTGCACCTGGCCATCTAGGTTTCCCATGATCTTCCTAAATCACTCCAGGCAAATGCCATTGATGGCTCCTTTGGAATAGCACAGCCGATAATTCTTAATTTTTTTTTATTGCCCCCTCCCCCTCCCGGCCTTGTCAATTTCTGAACTTGTGCTCCGTCTCCAGTGGCCTCGATGTTGATGGTACATTAATCCCTAGTCTTTGTTCCTGTATTTTTGTGGTAGTAAGACATCAGGGAAAAACTAACTGAGGCAGGTAGATAGGTACATTAACAAGATCGCAAAAAGAGCTCACCTTTTGGGTGACGTCCCTCCTCCAGAAACACACACAACTACACTGACCATTCAGACTAGTGTAATACATTGAGACAGAGTGTGTGTGTGTGTGTGTGTGTGTGTGTGTGTGTGTGTGTGTGTATGCGCGCGTGAGCAGGCTAGGATATGATTTTATCTGCAACAATTGCAGTTAAAGACTGTATCAGCATGACCAGTAGCATAATGACTAGACAGTTGGTAGGGTGCTCCAAAGCAAATTATATTGAGGCGTGCCTTGAATAAGCGAACAAAAAAAATGTCTTTTACAAATATTAACCTAAGTGGAGGTATGACACTTCATGAACCACATAAAACTTAACAAATAAAAACATACACATACATTTTTGTTAAGACATAATAATAAACAACACACAAAAATGATGATATTAAATCTCTTTGTACCCATATTTCATACAGTAGGGAAAATTATAGGGGCAGAAAAAAGTGTTCTAATTATCTCAAATTATATGATTACTTCTAAGATGTAATAGACTTCTTTCTGCCAAAAGCATCCATATCTGGGAAGGAGGGGCAACTATGTTGTGTTTGTTTACCTTGCAGGAACCTCCTAATGCTGATACATCGCATGATTGAGTTTGTGATACGGGAAGGTCCAATGTTTGAAGCAATGATCATGAATCGAGAAATCAACAATTCCATGTTCAGGTATGTTACTTTTGTGTTGCAAAATGAATTGTTATCCATCTATCATGTAGTATAACCAAGATGTTACAAAATTTGTAATTGATTACAGATTCCTGTTTGAAAATCAAAGCCCAGCCCATGTGTATTATCGATGGAAATTATTTTCAATGTTACAAGGAGATTTGCAGCTCAGTTGGAGAACACAGGAATTTCGAATGTTTAAAGGTGAGAACTAGCACCAACAGCATATACAGTTGTTGTTGTTGTTGTTGTTGTTGTTGTGGTCTTCAGTCCTGAGACTGGTTTGATGCAGCTCTCCATGCTAATGCATATACAGTAGAAGACTAAAATTGTTGTGGATCTAAAGAACACCTTTTTTTCCCTTCTTGCTGCTTTTGTGTTCTGAACAAGGTTTGGCATGGAAAGTAATAGAAAAGGTGATTTTTTTTTTAAGTGCTTCATTAATGTTTGGTATGAACAAAACATAACAGCTGCTATTTAGCACAAGCAGGAACAGATGTACATGTTTGTATCTTTGTGTAATTGCTTTGCATTAGTTTACAGTTTCCTTACTTGCATGTATATGTGTCAACAGCAGTGTGACTACAGCAGTTGGTTTTGGTAGTGCTAATTGCAAAATGTTGTGTGAAAGAGTAACTCCTGCTGAACGGGTTAATATTTTTCAAAGCACTCTGCTATCATGCTGCAGTTCAGATGTCCAGCAAAATTGAGAATAATTAATAATATGAATTGAAATACACTATAAACTGTAACTAGCCACTTTTATTAATCATCCGCTGTATGCTTCAATCACCATATGTATTCATTAAAAAACTTTTGCACAGTTTGTGCAATAACAATTTAATTTACTATCACTCAATAATGTGTGTGCTACTAGATGATGTAATATTACTACAAATATAAGTTACAGCTCCTTAAAGCATTTTTCCCAGTAATGTGGAACTTTTATAGAAAAAAATAATGAAATTGTTGGTTTTAGCTGACTTTCTTGCACCATTATAGATATCATTATGAAAGTAGGTACCTGAAGATTCCCTCAAGAGCACAGAAAATGTGTGATAATTTTGTATACTAATAACGTAAAAAAAGTTAGTTGTCAGCAATAAGATGACATCCATAAGTAGTTGTTGCAATAAATAAAATCCCATGTTTACAGGATATTTTCAGGAAAAACATTTTCCTTTTTCAAATTGTGGAAAAAGCCTTGCAGATAAAAAAGAATGCTATAAGAAATTTTGCTTTTGTAGAGATGGTCATAACTGTCATATTTGTGTTCTCTTGCACTTCATAGAAATTTCTGATGATGAAGTCGTTAAATAAATGCTAAATCAATTGTTGTAAAATGTGACACATCATCATTGTATCACACCGCTTCGGAACTTATTTTGTTTGCAAAAGACTCTATCTATTGTAAGGTGCAAGGATTCACATTAACTGACTAGAAAACTGGGATGGTCGGGTGGCGTACCATAAAACAAGAGCAAATAATTCACATCTCCCAAAAATTTAATATTTGCAACCCTGTCAAATTCTACATCATTGCACCCATCACTCCACATACGATGCTGGAGACCTTAGAACAGAAAAAAAACATAAGAGTGAAAAATGTAATTACCTTGACAGTATGAACAGTGAATTTTAAAGCATTGTACTGATTAAGTTACTAAATTGTGTATAGCATGTTGAAATTATATACAATTTATCTAATAAAGAAAAAAGTGTAGTATTGTACTAACATCTACATTTGGCATAAAATCAATAGTATTATGTTTAAGATACGATAAATAATTTGTTCACCATATGATTCAGATTAAAGTTAACTGGCAGTGCTTTCACTCGTTTGTATTATAATTCATTGTCCTGTTGCATTTTATTTCTCTACACTATATTCAATTTAACTCGGGGTCATATCAGCTCGATCTGTGTGCAATGAGAGGAATGTGACGAAAGTTTGCACTTCTCATGTGCTTGGATGAAAGCTCATCCCTAGTTTCAGCATAGGAGAATGAAACGCCTTTCTTATACATCCTGTCCATTATGCCTTCAATCATTTTAAAGATAGCAGCTTGTCAACTTATGTGGACTGGTAGCATTACTTATTACAATAATGAACGTTCCTTCCACTGGGGGTAACCAGTTAATGAAATTATCATTGAAAGCAGTGCCTTTGTAATTCAGAGTTGGGAAAAAGTGTGACAACTCTTGCAGTAATGAAAAATCTAATGCATTTCCTGGTATTTATGGTACCAGCATGTGCCATGTTGTCTTGATCACCATGAGCTGTAGGTACTTTCAGGCCACCTTTCCCCTTGGACCCATGCCAAATGTCTTTTTTGTGAAACCAAAGTTTTATCCACTTAAAGTGTAAGCCTGTTGTCCTTCGTACACATTAAATTCATAGTCTGCCCTTTGAAAGCCATCAGTTTGTTTTTGCAAAGATCTGACTGAGATTCCTCATACTCAATGTTGTGAAATAGATCTGCTGTGATTTTACTAGTTTAGAAAATTCCCCTCAATTGTAGCTTTACTGATACACTTTGCTGGCCATTTCCGTATTAAAAGTCATGCCAGTGCAGCAGCTTTCCCATTTGTATCCATTGGATGAACACATACCATTGATCTTCATTATCACTGGTACTGAACTTCAAGCAAAAGAAATTCGCAGAAGGTAAAAGTAACCACATGCAAATGACAAGTACTGATAACTGATAAGTTGGTATCTATCAAGACAAAGTCGTAAGACTTTTTTTCTTTTTTGTGGGTGTAGGGGCTTAAAAAATTGTCAGTGCATAATAATACAAGAATCTAACTTTTGAATATTATTATTTGTGCAATTGTTGGAAATTGTAAATTTGGTGATAGAAGAGATTTTAATTGTTAGACCTACTTACCTGTGCTTGTGTGTCCTTCGATCCTTGTAATTTGTGTGTTCATCATAGTAGTTTCATGTTTATTAGGAGGATCAATATGGAGACCGCCACCTATGAATCCATATACACAGGGCATGCCAGATGAGCTTGTTGAAGGAGAAGAAAAAGAACCAAGAAAGGGAAGCCTTTCCAACACGTGAGTGTTTTATTTTCTGTTAACTTTAAAATGGTTTCTTTCTTTCTTTTTATTTCTTGTTCTGCAAATGTGTTGGGAATTTCATTTCTGTGTGAAGAAAAATAAGTGGATTATAGCCATACTACTTCCCATGAAAACAATCCCCATTTCTGAACTACGGTTGTACTGACCTCCTCCCTTGAGCTGGTGTTTATATATTTGAAAACATATCAATGAAGCATTAATTGTAATGATTAAACTAAAAGAAGGATTAAGTAGCTCAGAAATTAGAATTTGGTACTCATATAAATGTCACACATAATGTGGAGAAAATATACAAAATATTCATTGTTTAATCATGGATAATATCAAAAAATATTTCAAATTTTGATTTCAGTCAGAGGGACAGGCTTGAAGATTTACTGCGCAATATGACTCCAGAACGCATGAAGGTTGCAGAAGCCATGGTATTTTGTATTGAGCACAGTGAAGCTGCAGAGGAAATATGTGATTGCATAGCAGAATCACTTTCAATATTGCAGACACCTATTCCAAAAAAGGTAAATTTGATTAGCTGCAATTTAAGTAGTTTATTTCATAAATTTTGAATATATATTGTAGTATTTTCTTGTATGCATATTATGCTTGTCTAGCACTCAACCATCAAAGATAAGTGTATGCTCATGATGTGAAATTCAGATGCTGGTTTCATTAATAAATAAGTATAAATAAGTCAAGAGTTGTTTGGTGCTGCTATTTGTCTGTAAATGAAGAAATTTAATGTTGTGTTTTACAGATTGCTCGCCTGTATTTGATTTCTGATATACTGCACAACTGTGGGGTTAAGATAACCAACGCATCATATTATCGAAAAGGGTGAGTTAATAATAATATTCACAGTGATACAAATGTAGTACAGAAACTGTATGAAGCCAGTGCACTAATGTCATGCTTAGTTAGTATGATATTTTGAAAAATAAGTATCATGAAAAGGTGTTGAGTATGTACATGAGCATCAGTTAAAAACACTGCAACAATGCATTTGCCTTACAATTACGTATTGCACTAGGCTAAGTTTTATTAATTGCCTGAGAGGAGAATTAATTAAAAGCATTGCTGTGTAATCTCCAGTTTATGTGATAAAAGGTCTTTCCACAGCAGAAGTACGAGACCTCTCGAGTAAGTATTACAAGTTACTTGCACATCTTCTCAGATAATAACCTTCAATTTGAATACTCAAATTCATTTTCTTCCACTTTGAGAAGACTCCTTGGGAAGATTGTTTGAGAACACTCACAAGAGCTTCTTTGGAATGAAGGCATTATTTACATTGCCGTGGGGGGGGAAGCATGGTCAGATGTCAGCATAATGTCGTACATATACACAGTATCAGTAAGTGTGTAAATGATTTGGAGGGTGCATAGTGCAGACACAGGAGTGCATTAGTGTTGTTCTTGTTCAGTGTGGTTACAAAGACTGGTAGAGTAAATAGAAGTGTTTACAGAGTCAGATGTTGAGTGATCAGCACCTGGCAGAGTTTGAAAGGGGCCGTATTGAGCACCTCCATTATGCTGGCTGGTCAAATTGTGCCTTATACGTATTTAGGGGCATTTTAATATGACAGTGGTCCAATGTTGGATTGCATGGGAACATGAGGGCAAGCACGCTAGTCATCAAGATTTCATCAACCATGTCTGACCACCATTAGGTGGTATCACTGTATTGTGCACAAAGCATGTTTGTAACCCCTTCATAACTGCATCTGGCATCCAAGAACAAGTAATGGACTTGCTGCAACACTGTCGGTCAGAGATGCGCAGCACCAGGGCTAGTGAATTACCATCTCATGCATAGTCTGCCATTAACACCACAACACAAAGAGCTCTGTTTGAGTGGTGGCTTGACCAGAACCACGGACTGCTGATGGACGGCATTGCAATGCGTTCAGCAATGAATTGCGGTTATACTCTATCATGAATGAACACTGTCGATGAGTAAGGCAGCAATCTGGGAAGAGATTCCTTTCTTCCGATGCTTTGGTGACAGACAGCAGTGTTACTCCTGGTGTCATGGTGCGGAGAACCATTGGATATGACTTCAGGTCACGGCTGATAGTGATGGAGGGAATTCTGACAGTTCAGCGACATGTCACGGACATCATGTGTCCTCATGTGTTATCTTTTATGTGACAGTATCATGGTGCCATTTGTCAACAGGGCACTGCTTGTCCATACACAGCACATGGCTCTGTGAACTTTCCAAGTGATACTGAGGTAATCCCAAGTCCAGCAAAAGCTTCAGAACTGTCCTCAATAGAACACGTGTAAGACCAGCTTGGACATCAGCTCTGCCCCTTTGTTACTATCCAGGATATCAACAACCACATACAGCTGCTTTATGGTACCCTTACTCCAGATCGCTGTGACGGAGTAATACTAATACATAACCCAGTACCCAAAACACCGATATTAATTCCATGTATTCTGGAATTACAGTTCCTCCTGTTTTCTGAGTTAATAGCTGTTGGCCAAATGCTTTTTGCCATTTTTTAGGTCAGCTGTTCTTCTGTGCTGCTCACCCAACTTAAATGTTGTCATAAAGAAAAATCTTCTCTAAACAGATGTCAGATTTTCTTTAATTATTTGAATAAAATTGTAGAGAACAGAGAGAGGTGGTGCAGTAGTTAGCACACTGGCTTCACATTCGGGAGGACTATGGTTCAAACTCATATTCAGCCATCCTGTTTTAGGTTTTCCTTGATTTCCCTAAATCGCTTCAGGCGAGTGTCAGGATGGTTCCTTTGAAAGGGCACAGTCAATTTCCTTCCCCATCTTTCTCGAATGGGACATTGCTGTTTGGTCCTCTCCACCCAAATCAACCAACCAACCAAATTGTAGGATTGATTCTATTAAGAAAATCTCATATATTCTTCTAGTATTGTGTACAAATGTAAACTCAGACTCATACTAAGATCGGTCTCCTCCCATTACAATATTCCTTAGCAATAAAGAAAACCCAGAGGATTTGATTAAAGGCAGAGATTTCATTTTGCAGTTCATGTCAATTTCAGAGACCTGTGTGATGAGTCAGTGCAAAGTACAGTTATGTGCCAGAAAGCCATGGACAAAAATGTAATTTTTCATCTCTCATCTTTCATCTCTCGAGTTCCATTGATCACAGAGATAAGCAGTCAAGTGTTTTGGATAGCCATTGGTCTAGCAACCATTTGTATACTTATTGGAAGAACACTCATACTGTACAAATCCTACATTATAAGGTCAAAATTTAAACATTACGTGTATCCTCCAGCCCAGACAAAGTGAGCAAATCAGTTGGTTCTTTCGCACTACATGAGTGGTCCGTGAGAAAGCTCCAAAGAAACAATTTTTTTCAGTGTATGAAAAGTATCATCTGTGGGAATGGCCACTTCTGTAATTTCTTTGTATAGCAAACCATAGAATTTTTTTACCATACATTCTTAAGATGATTTTCTCATGGAAGATTAAAACTTTTTTATAAATCATTATCCATTACCGTGATACAGAGGTTCAAAGTTACCATACCTACACACATAATATCCATTCTGATGATGTGTAAATGTAGTTTTAACTGATACAGTGAACACACGACAGTGGTTCTAGGGTCATCACAAGGCTTCAGAGGTCATCAAACGACATTTTTGTCAGCATTTTTTCACCAATAAAACTTTATGATGCACTGTCTCTGTGTAGTGGGTAACTTACAACCACACAAATATGCAGTGACAGAAAACGGCCTAAAAAGTACCTTAACAGGCCCAAAAAGGACTTAAAATTACTGGCAAAAATTATGTAAAACTGTAAAGACTGAAAATTCAGTAAAATATTCATAACATTTCCATTATTTTAACATATAAAGCAGGCTTTCCTGGTGTATTGCGATCACTGAGGAGAGTATCTGGAAAAAAAGTGAAATGAATGATTTTGTGTAAATTTTATATTTTGCATACTCACTTGTTTTTTGTGTGCGTCAAAGTATATACGAGGGGCATTCAATAAGTAATGCAACAAATTTTTTCTGTAAGCATGTTGGTTTTATTCAAGATTAAAATACAGTATATTATTCCTCACTCTTGTGGCTACAAAACCCTGTCTTTCAGCAAAATTTCCTTTCAGTGTGAAAGCCTTACACTGCCTTACTGGGAGTGCGTGTATGCCTGCATGGCACCACTCTAGTGTTCAACATCAGAGCCAATGTCTTTCTGCAGCAATAGGCTCTCCATCATCCACATACTGCTTCCTGTGGGGTACATTCTTCATCGGGCCAAAGAGATGGAAGGCAGAAGGGTGAATTCCAAGCTGTAAGGTGGATGAGAAAGAATAGTCCAGTGAAGTTCTGTGACTCCTCTCGGGTGTGCAGACTTGTTTGAGGCCTTGCTTTGTCTTGGAGAAAGAGAAGTTCATTGGCATTTTTGTGACAACCAACATGCAGATTTCCTGTGGGTACCACAATACATTTCAGAATTGATCATTGCACAGTGGAGGAGGATATGGAGCAGAATAATAGCTTCAGAATCTCAGAAGATCATTACTGCGGGTGCGGCTTTTAACTTTTTCTTTGGGGGAGAGATAGTGTGATGCCACTTCATGGATTGCCATTTTGTTTCCAGTTCAAAGTGATGAATACATGTTTCATTGTCTGTATGGTCTTCTGTTTGGCAGCGAGGAACCCATTGGGCACACACCTTAGAGTACTGCAAAGCACGTTCCAATGTTGCAGGAGTCCCAGCTGTGTGCGGCCTGCTGGTACTTAAGAGATCGAACAGGTTTGCATGAGGTTGCTGCAATGTTGACAGACACCTTGCCTAATGACTCACCATGCTTTTGTTCACTACCAAGTCTCCATAGGCATTGTACAAGCACCTGTTAATATTTGAAATATTCTGGTTTTCCATCAAAAGACAGTTCTCTTGCCTGAAACATACCTCCGTTACAGATGCCATCTTGTAGGCTACATTATAGCACTTACATTTATTGGAACCTTATGAAACTGTAGGGACTGAAACGAGAATATTTCATGGTGTCCCACAACAAATTCTTCATTTCTTCAATTGAAATTGGCTGAGAAAAAAAAAAGAGTTGCATTTTTTATTGAATGCTCGTCGTCGTATGCAAAAGAACGTGCTCGTCTTCTAGCAGCTTTTTACTGTAGGCCATTTTTTAATGTGAAGACTGAGGAAGGTTTTTTGAATAAATTTTCATTATTTGTATTAACGTTTAATTTTCTTGCTAAATTTTGTTATTTGATGTAATTTGTATTATATGTACTTGCTTATTTGAATTTTAATTCAGATTGGAAAGCAGGCTGCTTCAGATCTTTCAAGATGTTCATGCAGCGTATGTTAACTTGGACAGTAGACTGAAAGCCGAAGGATTTAAAGTTCGTGTCATGCAGATGTTCAGAGCTTGGGAAGAATGGGCTGTGTATCCTAAGGACTTTCTCATTAGATTACAGAATGTTTTCCTTGGAATTTCAAACACCGTAAGTGCCTTGTATTTGTGATCTACTTATCCTCTCTCTCTCTCTTTTTTTTTTTTTTTTGGCATAATTGGTTTGTTGTGAAAGTATCACCTGGCTATGTGCTTGTGTAAATTTAATTGTCAAGTGATATACTGTCATGACACATTGACCTTAGTCAGTTAATACACAAAAACATTCCAAATATTCTTTTGTAGTTTCTGCCCAATAAGAATCAAGCGTGTTACATTTTACAAAAGATGGTGACTATTATGTCATTTGTCCATGTCAGATCAGAACTTTATTTTCATCCACACTGTATGCTGATGAAATAACTGCTGTAGAGACAGGCTTTAAAAAGCTACAATATTTTAGTTCCACATAACATATTCTATTAAAGAAACGGCATTTATTTAACAAAAACAATGATAGTGAAACAGAAATAATATGAGGGTAAGTCAAGTATTATCCTCAAAGTAGTTATAAAATACTTTTGTAATCAAGTAGGAAACTTACAAGAACATCATTTTTCAATGTAGTCTCCTTGCTTTTCAATGCACTTGGTCCATCATTGTACGAGGTTCCTGATACTCCTGAAAGAAGGTTCGCGGTTGAGCTGTGAGCCAGGAATGCACCGCTTCTTTCACTGCTTCGTCTGAGGCAAATCGACGGCCTGTTTGAGTGGACCAAACAAGTGATAGTCAGAAGGGGCAAGATCAGGACTATATGGAGGATGATCCAGTACTTCAAATTTGAGTTTCTGGAGCATTTCAGCAGTGTGGGCAGCAGTATGCAGACGGGCATTGTTGTGCAACAACACAACACCTTTTGGCAGCAATCCTCGGTGTTTGCTTCGAATTGCAGACTTTAGCCTGGCAGTAAGCATCACACTGTAACATACACTGTTTATTGTTGTGCCCCTTTCCCCAAAATGTTCCAGTACTGGACCTTGTGCCTCCCAAAATCTGTAACCATCAGTTTTCCTGTGGATGGTTGGATCTCAAACTTTTTCTTGCACTGCGAATTTGGACGTTTCCGTTCCATACTCTGCCGTTTACTCTGTGGCTCATAATGATTGATCCATGTTTCATCACCAGTAATGTTCCTGTCTAAGAAGTTGTCCCCTTTGTTACCATAGTGATCCAAATGGTTTTTGCAGATGTCCAAGCACGTTTGTTTATGCAACTGTGTGAGTTGTTTTGGACCCATCTTGCACAAACTTTATGAAACCCAAGTTTGTTGTGGATGATTTTGTAGGCAGAACCATGACTAATTTGCAGACGATGTGCCTCTTTGTTAATAGTTTGTCTGTCTAAGGGAATCATTTCACATGAAGGCTCAATGGTTTCTACATTTGTGGCGGTAAATGGTTGTCCAACCCCTTCATCATGCGTAACACTAGTGCAACCATTTCGGAATTTTTCGATCCATTTGTGGACACTCCATTGTGGCAAAACACTGTTTCCGTACTGTAGCAAAAGTCTTCAATGAATTGCGGCCTGATATGTCTTCCGGCCACAAAAAACAGATCATTGAACATTGCTCTTCTCTGGTGCAAATAGACAGCAGAGCAGCCATGATTAACAACATGGCAGTGATAATGAAACTAACCTAGCAGCTTGAAAATTGCAAAGATATAACAAAAAATAAATAAAGCTTGTGTCATCAAAGTAAAACGACAGTACTACGAAAATATGACTAAATTGCGAATAATAATTGACTTACCCTCGTACAATGTGAAATTGCCAAATGCAACCCAAGCGCAGTGTAGGACATGGCCCTTAGTAAAAGCATAAAACTACCGATGTTAATCTTTGCAATTGTACTGGAAGTTCATTGTAAGAAAGTGTAACACACACTGTGGTGGCAAGCAAAATTCGTTAGTACAACCTGTCTGGAGTTGTCAGAACAAAATAGTAGTAGGCTATAACTTTGTCATAAGGAAATATAATATACAATAGTATGGCAAGCAGAGTTTACAAGAGTGTAGTCCAGAGATGTAACCTAGTTCTACGATTGATGAACAGCCATAGTATGCAAGAGCTGTTGTTATAAGTAGACATGAACATAAACAAGGCAGACTTACGGTTGCTCTTGCTGTTTTAACAGTTTCCTCAGTTTATTATGGTGGTAACATCGGGAAGTCATGGTTGACAGAGGTGCTGGAGTCTGTGATTCACTGAGGGGGAGATACCTGGATGACATGCCCCCTGGATAAGGCACAGTTATTAGAACTGTTACAGAGATGGCACTGCATAAGTTACAACACCACATGATAGCGAGAGAGAGCCCTTGCTGACAATTATGTAGCAATTACAGAATTAGCAGAAAAATGAGGAAGTGATCAGTAGCAATGTTTCTTATTGAGTAAATGTTGACAATCTGACTCTTTTTTAATCAGTTGAGACTAAGAAATATGTCAACAGATGGAAGTCTGCAAAGAGCGCATCTAAAATCATAGATACACTACATGATCAAAAGTATCTGAACACCCCCGAAAACATGTTTTTCATATTAGGTGAATTGTGCTGCCACCTACTGCCAGGTACTCCATATCAGCGACCTCAGTAGTCATTAGATATCGTGAGAGAGCTGAATGGGATACTCTGCAGAACTCAGTTACCTCGAAAGTGGCCAGGTGATTGGGTGTCACTTGTGTCATATATCTGTACATGAGATTTCCACACTCCTAAACATCCCTAGCTCCACTGTTTCTGATGTGATAGTGAAATGGAAACGTGAAGGGACACGTACTGCACAAAAGCGTACAGGCTGACCTCATCTGTTAACTGACGGAGACCGCTGACAATTGAACAGGTTCATAACATGTAATAGGCAAACGTCTATCCAGACCATCACGCAAGAATTCCAAACTGCATCAGAATCCACTGTAAGTGCTATGACAGTTAGGTAGGAGATGATAAAACTAGTATTTCGTGGTCGAGCGGCTGCTCATAAGCCACACATCACACCAGTAAATGCCAAACGACGCCTCGCTTGGTGTAAGGAGCGTAAACAATGGACAATTGAACAGTGGAAAAATGTTGTGAGTAGTGACGAATCGCAGTACACAATGTGGCGATCCGATGGCAGGGTGTGGATATGGCGAATGCCGGGTGAACATCATCTGCCAGCGTGTGTATTGCCAATAGTAAAATTGGGAGGCGGTGGTGTTACGGCTTGGTCATGTTTTTCATGGAGATGGCTTGCATCCCTTGTTGTTTCATGTGACACTATCACAGCACAGGCCTACTTTGATGTTTTAAGCACCTTCTTGCTTCCCACTGTTAAAGAGCAATTTGGGGATGGCAATTGCATCTTTCAACACAATCGAGCACGGCCTGTGGCGGAGTGGTTACACGACAATAACATCCCTGTAATGGACTGGCCTGCACAGAATCCTGATCTGAATCCTATAGAACACCTTCGGGATGTTTTGGAGCGCCGACTTCGTGCCAGGCCTCACCGACCGACATCGGTACCTCTCCTCAGTGCAGCACTCCATGAAGAACAGATTGCCATTCCCCAAGAAATCTTCTAGCACCTGATGAACAGTGGAAGCTGTCATCAAGGCTAAGAGTGGGCCGACACCATATTGAATTCCAGCATTACTGATGGAGGGCGCCATGAACTTGTAAGTCATTTTCAGCCAGGTGTCCGGACACTTTTGGTCACATAGTGTATATCTGAGAGAAGTGTTGGTGACAATATGTTAGCATGAATCTTCCTGGCAGATTAAAACTGTGTGCTGTGCACACTTACACTCTGTCATTGTGTTTCGTATCAGTGCACACTCCACTGCAGAGTGAAAATTTCATTCTAGTATGTTATTATATTCAGGGAAGAACAAGATAACTAAGCCTAGCAGATGATAATGTCATAACTATCTAAGTGTGTATAAAAACAAGTATTTAATAGCATAAGCAACATTCTTGGATAAATGTGTAAAATGGAGATAAAGATGACTTGCAGTTCCTGTATAAAAGTCTTCAGTTCAGTTCCTCAGTTTTTACTGGCGTATTTTTTACTTGAATGCCACAGGGGAGATCTATTAGTGCACCTATTTTGTATAACAGTTTTTACTGGCATCTTCTTTATTATCCTTACAAATCAGTTCATTGCTTATATAAGTAACATTCAGTTTCCAAGAGGTGATGGGCTGATGATTTTATGCTATCCAGTTACATTAATGTGACCACCTGTCAAAAGCCTGAATAACCACCTTTTGGAGCATATACTGCTGTGAGACATGCAGGAAGGGAGTCAGTGAGGCCCTGGAAGATACTGACAGGGATGCTGGCTGACTCCAGTGCTGTGTCCAGCTGCGTTAGGTTTCTCAGTTGAGGGTACATGGCGCGAGCAGCCCAATCAATATCTGAGGAGTTTGGTGATCAATAGGTTACGGTAAACTCATCCTGGTGCTCTTCAAACCATGCACGTTCACTGAAAGCTGTGTGACTCATTGCATTGTCCTGCTGGTAGATACCATCATGCCAACGAAAAACAAATTGCATGTGGGGGAGGGGTGGGGGGCTGATCCCCAAGGTTAGATGCAAATTTGTGTTAATCAATTGTGCTTCCAGAATTCTGATATCACCCAGGGAATTACACAAAAATGTTCTCCAGACCAGAATGCCTCCTCTTACACCCAGGTCCCTTCTGGCAAGTATTGCAGAGTGTTTGCTTTCAGATGTTTCACCCCAATAAAGCATAAAATGTGATTCATCTGAAAACGCCAACTTAGTGGACCTCCATTTGAGTGTTGGCATACAAATTCCAGCCTTCGTTGCAGTCTCCATGGGTGAATGATCCAAGCACCCTCTTTGAAGGCCTATACACAGCATTGTTTGCTGAAAGGCCATTGAGGAGAGACTGTTCGTAGCTCCTTGGTTCATCTGGACGGTCAGTTGCTCAACAGTTGCACCTCTATTCGCCTGCACACATCTCTGCAGCTGCCGTTCACCCCTGTCATCTATGGTTCATGGTGCATCACAGTTCGTTTTCTACTTTAACCATGCCAGCAACCAAACAATTTAGAAACTTAGCCATTTTGGAAATGCTTCCACCCTTGGTCTGAAAGACAATGATCATGCCTTTTTGGAAGTCAGCTAAATCACTCAATTTCCACTTTACAACAACTACTACACTTTTTCTGTGTTCCCCTGATATGTTCTATATGCCCTCCACTGCTAGTGGTGCCAGGTGCCATCTGTGAGTGGTTATTGCTTGTTGATGTTCAACATAAGCAGTAGTCACATTAATTTCATTGGACCATGTATTTACCTCATATGCTACAAAAATATTTGCTTTCAGCACTATTTTGCACCATTTTTTTTTTCATCCTTGTGTTGACATAGTTTCACTTTGTATGGTTACTATTGATTTACTTTCAGTACATAACCAAATGCAATGGAAATTGAATCCCATTATACATGGTACTAGCGTACTATGTTGTTTTTGTAATAGCACATTATGTGATTTGTTTTACTATCATCTACTGCATGACTTATGTAGTCTCTTTTCCGCACTCAGTTTTCTTGAAAGTTGAGATGTATGTATGTATTGTTGCTGGCCTTTGTTTCATTTTCTGGTAAATAACAGAATTTTTTTTATTTAATGGTGTGTCAACATTCTGTGGTTAATTAATATCTGATATTTTTGCAGTCTGAACGGGGCGAGAGTGATATGGATGATGATATGGACAATGCAAGGGAAGCTGATATTGATGGGCAACCTATGTCCGGTGGTGAAGGTGAAGTGGAGGATTTAGATGGTGTACCTCTTGATGGTGCAGCATTACTAAAAGCCATGAAACATAGGCCACCACCAATTGAAGAGGACATTGATGGAGTTCCAAGTACGATTTTTCATCTTAAAAAATTAAAAATTTTTTGTGTGATTACCTTAGAAGTAAAATGTCCGTTTATCTTGAAATTTCAAAACTGATTTTTCTTATGATGAAAAAGAGGTTTGAGGGAAGGAACAGGGAGCCCAAAAAGATATTCATTGCTGGCTTTAAAAAATCTTTTAATTTGGCTCTTTGCTGGTGGTCTGCATCTTTGTTCAAAGATGTATGTGATTGATACCTGATGTACCTCTTCCTTCCTAGGTACATCATCCCTCCTCTTTTTGCAGTGTTTTATTCTTCTGTTTTATTGAGTGAACTCACATCCGTTTCATACAGAGTTTGTTACTGCTTTTTAGATGATGTAAACTTAAAAGTGAAGAAATATTTGGAAATTCCCAGGGTGCTTCCGATATTCCACTCACACATCCGTAAGTCAATCAGCACAAACAAAAACAAAACTGTCTGTTTTCAGAATATGTCATTTTTGTTTTTGTTTTGCTCATACAATGCAGCCTTTAACAGCTGTTATTTTCATTGTTACTGTTTTTAATTATATGACCACTGGGCCTAACGATAACTGATTACAAAAAAAGAAATGTGTAGAACTATAGTAGACATGAAAAAGAAGAATGACAAAAACAATAGGAACACAAAATCCACAACACTCAATAAACGGAGAAAGAAACTGAAAACATACTTATTTTTAAATCAAAGTTTATCAGTATATTATTGTTTGTGATCACACAATAGTTGACAAAACTAAAAAGTTCATTTTACAAAATTAATATTGAAAAATTGAAGTCAGATGCAGCAAACAAATTTCACACTAAAAATCTTTAAAAGTATAGACTGCACACTAAATGACAGATTAAAAAGAGCACTTGAACAGCAGATGGTGCTCCTGTGACAACCGTTGACAGGATGTTGCTACGCAAGGTGTGGAACAAACTTGATTACCACATATCATGTGAAAAGAGGGCCACTTACGGAACATTTCTAGTATGCAAAATGCAGTTTTGGCGAGTTTACGGCTGGGTGCATAAATAAAATTAAAATATTAAAAAGCAGCTTGCAAAGTGTATTTTTCTTGCAAACTACGGCAATTTAGTGTAAAGCTGCTGCAAAAATGGCCACCACAAGAAACTTCCCAAATTAAGATTATTTAACACTGAAGGATACATAGATAGTAAAATACATTGTAATGATAATCCTCCAGAGATGCTTTTTTATTTGTTGCTATTGGTTTTGAGCATGGCTCACTTTCAAGCTGGACACAATACTATAGTAAATGCTATTTTTCAGAGTAACATATACAGTGTCATTGCGTACCACTTGAAAATGAGCCTTACTTGAAACAAGTAACAATAAATTTAAAAAAAAAGGTATAAAATAGCAACTCTAGTGTACTGTCATTACAATGCATTTTTTACAATTTATAGCTGCAGAACAGCATACCAGAGAAATATTCAGAACAAAGACAACAGTAAACATAAATAACAAAATAAGCTAGTGGTCTATCTTCTCATCTTGACTGAAACAGGATGATGGTCATTCTGCAATCCCATTAAACTTAACACCATCTAGTCTGATAAAAGAACAACATACACAATAGAGGTGCAACATGTATAGTGATGAAATTCAGGAAGATATCTGCATGTTGTTGTTGTTGTGGTCTTCAGTCCTGAGACTGGTTTGATGCAGCTCTCCATGCTACCCTATCCTGTGCAAGCTTCTTCATCTCCCAGTACCTACTGCAACCTACATCCTTCTGAATCTGCTTAGTGTATTCATCTCTTGGTCTCCCTCTACGATTTTTACCCTCCACGCTGCCCTCCAATGCTAAATTTGTGATCCCTTGATGCCTCAAAACATGTCCTACCAACCGATCCCTTCTTCTAGTCAAGTTGTGCCAAAAACTTCTCTTCTCCCCAATCCTATTCAATACCTCCTCATTAGTTACGTGATCTACCCACCTTATCTTCAGCATTCTTCTGTAGCACCACATTTCGAAAGCTTCTATTCTCTTCTTGTCCATACAAGTTATCGTCGATGTTTCACTTCCATACATGGCTACACTCTATACAAATACTTTCAGAAACGACTTCCTGACACTTAAATCTATACTCAATGTTAACAAATTTCTCTTCTTCAGAAACGCTTTCCTTGCCATTGCCAGTCTACATTTTATATCCTCTCTACTTCGACCATCATCAGTTATTTTACTCCCTAAATAGCAAAACTCCTTTACTATTTTAAGTGTCTCATTTCCTAATCTAATTCCCTCAGCATCACCCGACTTAATTCGACTACATTCCATTATCCTTGTTTTACTTTTGTTGATGTTCATCTTATATCCTCCTTTCAAGACACTGTCAATTCCATTCAACTGTTCTTCCAAGTCCTTTGCTGTCTCTGACAGAATTACAATGTCATCGGTGAACCTCAAAGTTTTTAGTTCTTCTCCATGAATTTTAATACCTACTCCGAATTTTTCTTTTGTTTCCTTTACTGCTTGCTCAATATACAGATTGAATAACATCGGGGATAGGCTACAACCCTGTCTCACTCCTTTCCCAACCACTGCTTCCCTTTCATGCCCCTCGACTCTTATAACTGCCATCTGGTTTCTGTACAAATTGTAAATAGCCTTTCGCTCCCTGTATTTTACCCTTGCCACCTTTAGATATCTGCATATGGAGATGATATTGCAATTGTGGCAAGAGTTACAAAAACTCTTAAAGAAATGTATCAAATAATGGAAACAGAAGGTGCAGATATTGGACTCACTATAATTGAAAGAAGACAAAATATATGATAATATCGAATTCTGAGGCCATATGAACACCACGTGTTCATAAAGTCTCTAGCTAAAGATTTTGAGGTCAGCTGCTTAAATTACTGAGGTGACCTTTTAGCCAATGGTATTAAAATGAAACAATGTACAATGTACAAATAGGAATAAAGCCTGTGTGGTGAACTAACAGGTGTTTAAGAATTCTGTAATTACAAGAACAACAGAATTAAAATACATTTTTTCCTTGTATCACTAGTTGCTGTACGTGTGTGGAGGTAGGTTGTGATAGATTGTTGAGCAGGATCAAGAGAGGATATAAAGCTGAAGAAGAGTAAAGTAAAAATGGTCATTAATGTCTGCAAAACCATTTTATGTTAACTGGTGCAGTGTCATATGATTGTTACCATTAGGGGTTTGTGTCTTCTAGGCTGACAGTACTGCAGATCAGGCAGCAGACGGTATTAAATACTGGTTTGATGAACCTGAGTTTTAAGTAACTCATTTTGTGGCCTTTACCATCATAGATATTAAGAATAATTAGGGAACGGAATTTGTAGCTTATATTTTGTTATGAAATTAGCGTCTATTTTTAGCCAGATTTGCATCTATTTGAGCCAAATTAACATATTTTTTGGCAACAATTAGACCAATAAAATAATCTGATTTTTCACTGTTACATCCTATTCTTGGCAAATGTCTCATTTAATACTACTGTACAGCTAATGTGTTTGAGGAATGAAAGAAAACTGGTGTTTATAACAGAATTTTTAAAATGTGTATTTTTACTGCTTATAGAGTACAAATTTCAGCAGTAATACCATTACGGTTACGCCAAATTCTGTTCTTCAAAAGACAGGAGGGTACAAATTTCTGCACTACTTTCTTTTAGATTACATCTCCTATAGGTTACAACGGTATTATAATGAGACACAATTCACTCACTATTAACTTTGTTTGTGGGTGTCCACAATAAATCCAAACAATGTTTGGGAAACATTTCATATTCACTTTCAGTCCACATGACGCTAAAAGCATTGATCACATCAACTCTATAGCTTTCCTTCAGCTCCTTCCCAACAAGTACTTTGAAACACGTATACCCACTAGACACAGTGTGTGTTGCTACTGTTGTGGAACTCACAAGTGTCTCAATTTGAGGCAGCGCTATTCAGAATGATATTTCTTGGATAAAATGCCCTTGCCAAAGCCTCAAATTCCTTACAATTAGGATCCCTGCTTCTGAATGCTGCAAGCTTGCTTTTGGCAGCATTGGCTGTCTTAAAAAAGATGTCCTTACAAGCAGCTTGCAGCGTATTTTTTGTCGAATCAGAGTATTGTCCTTCACATATGTTTGCAGGTTGTTTAATTTAGGATACAGCATGTGACATGTGGGATATTTTGACTGCTTGAGTAATGTTAACAGATCCATAAGTGGCTTGGCATGATCCTTAACAAACACCATATGTGTGTGAAATTTTTTCACGTCTCTCTCCATCAGTTTCTTTTTAAATTCACACCACTGTTGCAAGTGTCTTTCATATTTGGCAACTGAAAAAAAAACTGACACCCTCATGAAAGTAATTTTCCAAATAAGACACAGCTTCGAAATCAGCTCTTCCAACGAGTCACAACTGATATGGGAAAAAGTCTGGCTTCTTTTACATTTGCACTGTTTTACTTTAGAAACTGGACATATTTATTTCCGAGTGTTTAAGGAAGCCAATTTTACCATTGTCACTACTTGATTTAAGTCGGACATAGCTGTTGTCCAGCATCACAGAGTCATGTATGGAACACTGTCACACACTAATACCCATACAGCTTCATACGCAACTGTGTGATCACTTAATGTCTAATATTATTTAAGAGCAGTTAGTTGCATTAACTGTATCTAGGAATTTCACTGAAGTGGGGAATAGCTTGCAGTCTTCGAAGTCCGGCTCTTGAAACAGGACAATGAAAACACAGCGTTCCATCCTGTCTGTTGTTTTGTCACGCAAGATGTTTATTTTTCTCCTAGTTAGAGCTCCACTTGGGCATTTTTTGTGGTCAGGGCAATTTCTAGAACCGATAGGAAAAAAATCTATCATAAAAAACAAATCACAAAATAAATATCATAGTCTGACGTAGGCGGGAAGTTAATTTGGGCAGTTAAGTTAGATTAGTAGGTCTCCTTTTTTACGAGTTCATTCTATTCAGTATAAAATGATTGTTGGAAATTGACATGGTTTTATTACGTGTAACAGTGAGTATTATTTTTTGCACAGCATGTTACAGCAAGTAATTTCATCAAGCAAGTTTTCTTACTGCACTATGGCATCTTAAGTATGATGCTGTAGACGTGTGTGAACTGCTGCATCATGGAATTGATTACTGTATTTAAACACATGCAAATTTTATTGTTACTGGTGTATCTTGGCCTATAAATGTGAAAGTGAATACAATGACGGTATCTTGAAGTGAATTGTAAGTGGTCATTAACATATGATTTTGTGCAAAGTTTGGCAGGACCTATAACACAAGATAGACCCATAACGATAAAATAACATGTAATCAATTTATTACAGCAACTACAACACAATGAGCACTATACTTAACATGCTATATCACAGCAATAAAACACACTTATACAAATTATGTCGGACATGAAATAAAAATTGTACAATGCAGTAAACATTTTGATAAATGAAAAACTAAACCACCTCTTTTTACAAATATAGCAACTAATAGGATGTGCCACCGCCAGAGTATGTGTTTTTATTGTGCACTGTGAAACTTAACTTTCAACATTAATTCATAAGTCTTACACGGAAAATTTTAAATGAAAAAACTAGCATAGCAAACAAGGAGTATTAAAGTATCTGTTTTATCATTTTCTCATTTTTATGTCAACTTATTTTGAAACAAAGCTCAATAAATCAGTTAGCACTATATAACAGACATTGCCAAAGAAACACAATACAGCCTATTTACATGCAAAAACCACACATTTGGGAAGTATACTTGTCACTTCAATAATTCTGCTTGAATTTAAGACTACAACAACCACAAGACTTCAATCTGCTGTTTTGTTCACTACCTAAGGTCTGCGAATAATGGCATACTCAGATTGTACACAAAACTCAATATTTTTCATGTAAGACTTAAAGCACCAGACCTGAGGGATTGCTTATTTCCCTTATTTCTATTGTACACCACAATCTGAAGTCACAAAAATAAATTGCTTATCTGGTAAATATTTCTCATGCGTGTATTCCCACATAGCAGATCTTCGTTGGAGAATTCAGAAATCCGCGATCGTAAGGCAACGTTTTCCATTTTCTCCATTGGAATATTGGCTTTCAAAAATGCCTCAACAGTTTTTCCCAAAAACATCTTTATCTTGCTTTCTTCTTTCGGCTCTGCTTAAGGAATCAACAATCAGTGATTGCCTCTTGTGAAAAGCAGCAGCCGCATTTACTTAATGGTGGGCAGAATGCTTCTCTGATTTGTATATATATATTTTTTTTCTACTCACACGCAATATGGCAGTTGCAAAATTTGCAGAACACTGTTTGGGAGTCTGTGGCGTATAAACCATGGCTCGCATGTTGCTCTGCTGCGTCATGTGTTTTCACAGACTTGCAACCCGCAATTCATATATAAACAATGAAAAAGTAAAAATGAAACAATCCAAATTTCAACGTGAGTTCTCGAGAAAGTCTTTCAGATTTGACATAATCACGGTGTGAGCGGAATTGATTATCAGATTACACTGACCAGCATTTATTGTTCTGTGGTCACTACCACAACAGTAATTGGAAGATAACATTGTGTTTGAGGCAACCATATCTATAAAACCAGAAGTAACACACAGAGTTAATGACTGCTGAAATGTTTAGTGTAACTGAGATTGAAATCATCCTATCCGATAATACGTGAGAAACAATAAACATCATGATTGTGGCCAGCTAAAATTGATAGAAACAGCATAGCGATTCCAAATCATCGTATATCGACTTCTATCAGTTCAGTTATTTCTGCCAATTACCTCATCAACAGTCTCATTAGCTTAAGTCTTTGTTTCAAATGTATATCGCTGCTATACGTGACAACACTTTCTTGCATTGCCCAGTATTGTAACATACAACTATCCAGCATAGCTCACTGAACTTACACTCAAGTGAAAATTGGGAGAACTGACTGTTGAGTTACATCCAATACTACATGCAAGCTTCAGTAACCCTGTTGATAGAGCAATGGATTGTGACAAATTATAAACATTACCTGTTGGTCACTGGTTCAAATCCAACCCAAACAAAAATTGTAAATGACTCAACAGTCCTCTCATTAAGAAAACTAAGTTGCAAAATTTCACAAAACTGATCAGAAACTCAGTGCTGTCGAGTTTTTCCTGCCATTTACATGCACTTACATTTACAATCACTGTTAACACACATCACCTTTAAGAAGCTTTCTAATGTGGCCACACACTTTTTACTTTATTGGAAACGATCCTGTTTTACTTTCATACTGTCTGACTGGCATCATTGTTGTTTAAAAGTTTCGTCGCTGTACATAAATATGAAGAAAATATGCTTCAGACATTGACATCAGTTTCAACTCACTAACTTCCCACCCCTTACGTGTAGGTTACCTGCATTTTGCGAAAGCTTTATCTATTTTGACATACAAAACCTCATTCCCCTACACCTTTTTGTACTGTTGGCATTCATGTGTACACAAATTCATTTATCCTCAGTTGTCCGTTTCTCCACTACAATTAATGAAAAACCATACAAACAACTGCCACAGTTAGTTCATGCCAAAACTATTATCATATTTCATGTAACACTTTTAAATTTTACAACCTTGTAACTTTTAAAAACTTATGATGTCATCGGGATTCATACTTGGAATCTTGTGACCCAGTCATACGTATTACCTGTTGCACCACAGAACCGACCCACACTGTTACCTCTGGTGATGGTCTTGAATACGAGGAAGTCGATACTGAGATTTGCCAAGAATTTTACTGTGTTTTGGGTCATCGTTCACGTCTTCAGTGACAATGGACGTGGGTACGCTTTACAAGTTAAGCTCATCATAGTTTCTGAAAATGTATTTCACGTGAATGTGATAATCAACAATCTAGATATAAGATATGGACTCACTTTGAGCAAGTTTAATGCAGTTGCATGGAGCAGGGAAAAAAATGCCCATCCTTGCACGTACTACCCTCTAAATGGGTGAGTGTAAAAGCATCAACTTTTTGAAGTTTTCCTCTATTGTTGTTAACAAAATTTCTTTCCATTGTTACTTAAAAGTTGTAACTGAACTTTTCATCACTAAGTAGCTGAACCATTTGCAGAAAAAGTACAGAAAAACCTATTAACTTTGGCTAGCACCATTTAACACATGTGTATCTTTTGTCTTTCTGCTAGCCTGTGATGTCACCATAGTGTGTTTTTGATCATGTGACCAAATCTTGAAATTTCATGATTTTTAAGCTTTAATTACTTAAAAGTAACAGATATTTTGTGATATTATTGACCAAAAATGCTATTTGGGTGTTATAATTACTCAGAATAATAACAATCCAAACCATACTTTTAACATAGAAAAATAGCCTATAGTTCTGCCTCTGCCCATTATCTAGATACTGAAAGAAACTTTTTATCTCAGGACAAGTGTGGTCATGATTGATACACTTCTACTGTGCTTCAAAATTAATCAAACAGTTAACCTTGGAAAATACAATATTAAATACATAACCAAATTGATGGTTGATTACTGTATGCTGTTCGGTAGAAATTAGTTGCAAGTGCTTCAAATGGTGTGGTGTTTAAAGTAGCAACCCCAGTAATTAAAAAAAATTTAAAACAGTCAACACTGTAAACTTATGATTCGTCATGTTCATCAGATATATTATCAAATTGCTAATCTTCTTAGCTTTTGATCAGCCTTAGGGACAAAATACACTTACTGAATAAGCTGTCAAAAACTTTATTCAGAGATCTCTTGAGGCCACACCTCTTTATGAATGTGGTATTACTTTCATTATGTGCAAAATTAAATGGTATATATTTTTATTACTAAAAGTTTCTTCCACTCGTTTACTGTTTCCATTTCCACTATCAAACTGATCACTTTATTTCAAAATTGTGATTGTAAATAGTTGTTAGTAGACAATATTGAGAAACTTCCTGGTAGATTAAAGCAGTGTGCCTTGGGACAGAGTTATAATCTACCAGGAATTTTCAAAAGAAGTGCACAACTCCGCTGCAGAGTGAAAAAATTCTGGAGTATGGAGACACTTGTTAATCTGTCGTTGCCATTTGTTTATGAAGATGTTTGAACATACTATTGATAAACACGTTCATGAAAGCAGATGGATAGTCTCTCAATATGATTTTAACATAAAAACTAGGAAGGAGAGCCTCTTATTAATACAAAATTCTTGAGGCTTTTGTGGCTGCTTATGACATACTGTCTTTTGGCTTCTGTCTTGGGCTCCTCTGCCATTGTTTGTTTAACTGTTTTCCTGATGTTTGGCCAGCACGAGTGATTGGTGTTCACATTTGGAACACATTGTTCACATTGACAGTGACAGTGACAGTCACTCGTGCTGGCAAAAGTCAAGAAAAATCTTTAAACAGAGTCTCATATTAATGTCAGAATTTTAATATCAGTTATATAAGAATAGATATATCTGTTGTAACAGAAACCCCACAATGGCATCAGTAGTGAGAGAGGTGAGGGGCTCAGAAAGCCCCCATGTTCACATCATCTATAAGATAACTAAATTTTGTTAATTAACTAGTTATCAACAGAAATTGAACTTTTTTCCCTCCAAGTAATATGGTTTCTTAAATCTTTTTTCAGTGGATGATGATATTGACGGTCAGCCCATGGAAGAGGATATTGGACAGTTTGATACACATCCTTCAATGAATTCAATGAAACAAGATAAACCGAACATGCCTGCAGGATTTGTACCATCTCGCTGGGAAACAGTTGATCCTGAACAGGTTGAAGCTCAAGCAATGACCACCAGCAAGTGGGACATGCTGGAACAGACTGAACCACCAGAACACCAGGAAATAAGTGAGGACCAGGGTGAGAGCCCTGGTGGTGGAGAAGATTCTCAAGAAGGAGAGTATTCAAACTATGAGTCAAGGTATAGTAAATTTTTATTTCTACAATTTTTAGTTCTTACGTTGGAATCACTAGGTCTTGTAGAATGAAAAAATATTTGCTCCATGCCTTTCCAGTTAAAAACTTTCTTTAGTTGTAAAGACATTCCTTGTGCTTAAGTTTTTAACAAAACAGTTTGTACAGTCTTAAATATAATAATTAGCTATTTCATTTTGTGGTAGAATTCTTTGGACCAAATGAAACACAAAGTAGCTTCTTTCACAAAGCATTGTAAAAATTGATGGTAGCAGTAAAAGCAGATATATTTAAATATGAACAAGTTAGGAAAAGATAGATTTGCTACTTACCTGAAGAAGACATGCCAAGTTGCAGACAGACACGATTAAGACACTTTATAATTGTGCCTGTCTGCAACTTGACGTATCTTCTTTATGGTAAATTGCAACCTATCTTTTCCTACATTGTTGATATTCCTACCAGGTGTTTCCATTGTTTGTTATTAGAATATGGTCATTTTAGCAGTGAAGATATTGATTTCTGAAGCACAGTATTGGAAAATGAATATTTTCCAATACTGTGCTTCAGAAATCAGTATCTTAGGATTCATGATGTTCTTTGTAGAAATGTCAATTGGGGATGCTTACAAATAGCAATTAACAGTTAATTCACTTGGATTTGACTATCTCATTATACAAGTAGAGGATACATTAGTTTGAAGAAGATGTAAAAAATGAACAAGATTTTTTTCTGTGGAAAATCCTATGTATTTGTCTAAAAACAAAGATGATGTGACTTACCAAACGAAAGTGCTGGCAGGTCGATAAACACACAAACATACACACAAAATTCAAGCTTTCGCAACAAACGGTTGCTTCACCAGGAAAGAGGGAAGGAGAGGGAAAGATGAAAGGATGTGGGTTTTAAGGGAGAGGGTAAGGAGTCATTCCAATCCCGCGAGTGGAAAGACTTTCCTTAGGGGGAAAAAAGGACAGGTATACACTTGCGCGCGCGCGCGCACACACACACACACACACACACACACACACACACACATATATATCCATCCGCACATACACAGACACAAGCAGACATTTGTAAAGGCAAAGAGTTTGGGCAGAGATGTCAGTCGAGGCGGAAGTACAGAGGCAAAGATGTTGTTGAAAGACAGGTGAGGTATGAGCGGTGGCAACTTGAAATTAGCGGAGGTTGAGGCCTGGCGGATAACGAGAAAAGAGGATATACTGAAGGGCAAGTTCCCATCTCCGGAGTTCTGACAGGTTGGTGTTAGTGGGAAGTATCCAGATAACCCGGACGGTGTAACACTGTGCCAAGATGTGCTGGCCGTGCACCAAGGCATGTTTAGCCACAGGGTGATCCTCATTACCAACAAACACTGTCTGCCTGTGTCCATTCATGCGAATGGACAGTTTGTTGCTGGTCATTCCCACATAGAAAGCTTCACAGTGTAGGCAGGTCAGTTGGTAAATCACGTGGGTGCTTTCACACGTGGCTCTGCCTTTGATTGTGTACACCTTCCGGGTTACAGGACTGGAGTAGGTGGTGGTGGGAGGGTGCATGGGACAGGTTTTACACCGGGGGTGGTTACAAGGGTAGGAGCCAGAGGGTAGGGAAGGTGGTTTGGGGATTTCATAGGGATGAACTAAGAGGTTACGAAGGTTAGGTGGACGGCGGAAAGACACTCTTGGTGGAGTGGGGAGGATTTCATGAAGGATGGATCTCATTTCAGGGCAGGATTTGAGGAAGTCGTATCCCTGCTGGAGAGCCACATTCAGAGTCTGATCCAGTCCCGGAAAGTATCCTGTCACAAGTGGGGCACTTTTGGGGTTCTTCTGTGGGAGGTTCTGGGTTTGAGGAGATGAGGAAGTGGCTCTGGTTATTTGCTTTTGTACCAGGTCGGGAGGGTAGTTGCGGGATGCAAAAGCTGTTTTCAGGTTGTTGGTGTAATGTTTCAGGGATTCCGGAATGGAGCAGATTCATTTGCCACGAAGACCTAGGCTGTAGGGAAGGGACCGTTTGATGTGGAATGGCTGACAGCTGTCATAATGGAGGTACTGTTGTTTGTTGGTGGGTTTGATGTGGACGGACGTGTGAAGCTGGCCATTGGACAGGTGGAGGTCAACGTCAAGGAAAGTGGCATGGAGTAGGACCAGGTGAATCTGATGGAACCAAAGGAGTTGAGGTTGGAGAGGAAATTCTGGAGTTCTTCTTCACTGTGAGTCCAGATCATGAAAATGTCATCAATAAATCTGTACCAAACTTTGGGTTGGCAGGCCTGGGTAACCAAGAAGGCTTCCTCTAAGCGATCCATGAATAGGTTGGCATACGAGGGGGCCATCCTGGTACCCATGGCTGTTCCCTTTAATGGTTGGTCTGTCTGGCCTTCGAAAGTGAAAAAGTTGTGGGTCAGGATGAAGCTGGCTAAGGTAATGAGGAAAGAGGTTTTAGGTAGGGTGGCAGGTGATCGGCGTGAAAGGAAGTGCTCCATCGCAGCGAGGCCCTGGATGTGCGGAATATTTGTGTATAAGGAAGTGGCATCAATGGTTACAAAGATGGTTTCCGGGGGTAACAGACTGGGTAAGGATTCCAGGCATTCGAAAAAGTGGTTGGTGTCTTTGATGAAGGATGGGAGACTGCATGTAATGGGTTGAAGGTGTTGATCTACGTAGGCAGAGATACATTCTGTGGGGGCTTGGTAACCAGCTACAATAGGACGGCCGGGATGATTGGGTTTGTGAATTTTAGGAAGAAGGTAGGGGTGCGGGGTGTTGGTGGGGTCAGGAGGTTGATGGAGTCAGGTGAAAGGTTTTGTAGGGGGCCTAAGGTTCTGAGGATTCCTTGAAGCTCCGCCTGGACATCAGGAATGGGATTACTTTGGCAAACTTTGAATGTAGTGTTGTCTGAAAGCTGACGCAGTCCCTCAGCCACATATTTGCCGTCGCTCATACCTCAACTGTCTTTCAACAACATCGTTGCCTCTGTACTTCCGCCTCGACTGACATCTCTGCCCAGGCTCTTTGCCTTTACAAATGTCTGCTTGTGTCTGTGTATGTGCGGATGGATATGTGTGTGTGTGCGCGAGTGTATATCTGTCCTTTTTTCCCCCTAAGGTAAGTTTTTACACTCCTGGGATTGGAATGACTCCTTACTCTCTCCCTTAAAACCCACATCCTTTCGTCTTTCCCTCTCCTTCCCTCTTTCCTGATGAAGCAACCGTTTGTTGCGAAAGCTTGAATTTTGTGTGTATGTTTGTGTTTGTTTGTGTGTCTATCGACCTGCCAGCACTTTCGTTTGGTAAGTCACATCATCTTTGTTTTTAGATATATATTTTCCCACGTGGAATGTTTCCCTCTATTATATCCTATGTATTTGATTTTATAAGAGGAAAAAGTTTTAGATAAAACATTAAAAAAATGAAAGATGCATTGGTCAGAAATAATTTTTTTATCTCAAGTGTTAAGTTATCCATAGGATAGTTATGTCTATGGTAAATTAAAATACTGTGCAAAGGAAAGTTGTTACACACCATATATTGGAGACGCTGAGTCGCAATTAGGCACAACAAAAAGACGGTCTTTTTGTTGTGCCTATTTGCGACCCAGCATGTCCGCTGTGTGGTGACTAGCAACTTTCCTTTTCGTAATAGTGGTAAACTAAGATACTGAGTGATGTTCCATCTACTCTGTCGGTCAAGTGTAAATGAAACTATAGTTGACTTTGTTCTGCAGTTATCCTTTGTTTTCCCTCTATAACTGTTTTTCCTTCTGCCAGAACCAGAAAAGTTAATAGTGGGTTCATATTATTTCAGTTAGAACATAGATTCCCCGCTGTTGCCTTAAATTACATTATGGACATTGTGAAAACTGGTGAACAAATACATAAATCTTTTTTCTTTTCAACTGTTTTAAAAGGGGTATCTAAAAAGATGGCCAGCACACACATGCCGGAAACTGTATTACAGAAAGAAACTGCGTTTAAAAAAAGAGTGATTAAGGGAAATTATGTTTCATTGAGATTCCTTGAGGGAAAAATAATTTCAAATTTGTTCCAAAGCTTCATTCATAGTATTATCGATCTGCATACTTCCTGTAGTTTCTTGAACAGTGAAAGAACCTCTGGAGCATATTAAGTTTGATTTATAATTTCAGTTTTCGAATGGTGACAACTGTTGAATATTATTCTGGTTTTTACACTTTGTGAAATGGTTGGGGGCTGTTAACTTTGTCTAGAACTCCTGTGTTTCTTGTGACTTGCATCTTCATTTTTTTCTTACAGTATCATGTTGCACTTTTAAGTTGTTTGTTCTTCACTTTTTAATAGAAACTTTTCTGTGTTTGGTATGCTTAAATCCCAAAACAGTCCCAAGAAAAGTATTTTAAATGGAAGCAGCAAACTTGTATTTTTGCTCATAGAGTAGTGTGTGTTGTGATTCCACAATTTGTCTTTTAGATTTTGATACAGAATAGTAAACACATTTTTCACCCTCTGTAACAGTACATGAAAATGAGAAAGCTTCCAGCGTAAGTATCATTCTGTATTGATTTTGTTTTTCTCATTGTGTGCATTACACCAACCAAGCTTTTCATTTTATTGCCTCTTGAATAAAAATAGAAAGAGAGACAAACACTGTGACCATGCGAGTCTAAGTTTTGTATTTGTTTGTAGTGCAGTCTCACCTAAGCTATTTTTCCAATGTTCTTTTCTACACCAGAGATTTAAATGAAGAAAGACGAGCCAGGCTACGAGAAATTGAATTGAAAGCTGTACAGTATCAGGATGAATTGGAATGTGGTCAAAGAAGTCTCAAAAGTGGTTGGACAATTCAACAGCAAGTGGAACATTACAGGCGAAAATTATTAAGAAAGGTGAGTTTGCCATTGAAGTTGGTAAGAAGTCTAGAAGCAAATGTATAAATGTATTCAAAATTACAAATAGTTTTATTAACATATCTATTCTAAACTTGATGTTCTACATTTTAGTGGTAAAATAAACAAAAAGAAATGGATTAGTTAGTTGTACTACTATTTTTTTAGTCATTATCACTACCATCACTTGTATCATATTCGTTGTAAGCCTACTACCAGCTCTTCCTTCCTGGCACTCCTTCCATATTATATCACCTTGTGAGCCATTCATAATATTGGATGTACAACCCTTTTCAAATACCTTGATTATAAATTCATTTGAGATTCTGCCTCACGTGATAAATTCCACTAACCCAGTATAGGTATTATCCCGAGTGCCTCTCCTCCTGGAGTGAAGACATGGTCTCCTTGAAGACATCACTCATTGTAAAGCTGTCACAGGCATGCTTTAAAAGGTATATTCAACAACAACAACAACAACAACAACAACATGATCACCATCCCTTACTTGAAGTTGTGAGATCATGCCACAAGGAATTATTACCCAACTTGCATTGTTCTTTGATATCAGACCACTAACTTCCTGGTTGAAGTGTCCCTGTAAGAATTCAGCATTGACAATTTTCCTTCTGTTAAGCAAAGTACATGGTATTCTGTTCCATACAACCTTCAACCAATTTAACATCATGCCACTTGTCACTTATCTCCTTTCTTGGTATCTTAAACATTAGCCCTGCTGGCAGTCTTGGTTTTGCTATGGTTTTCCCACACAGAATCACATGTGGGAGGAGCTTCCTTCCTTCTGCTAGCTCCACTTTCATTACTATTATTGTGGCCTTTTCTTTGCCAGAACTTCTTATAGGAATACTTTTACACTCTTTACATTGATAACAACATTTGAAGGCGTATCGAAACAAACAGGCATCTGATCGGCCTTGTTCATATGGTCCAGCAAATAGTCATGCCCATTTCTTATAATGATTATGACACAGATATGATAGTACTTTTTCACCAAAAGCTGTGGGAAGTTGCAGAGCTAATGTTATTCTCTGCCTTAATGTAAACCCAGCATTCATCATCATCCCATGCATCAGCCAGTGCTTACTTTTAATTCTGCAATGCATTCAGTTGGAAAATTTTTCTGGATTTCCAGTGCCTTCATTCAGGTAATTTCTCCAATAATCAAGAAGTCTTCATTACGTTTCTCTTGCACTTAGTGACCAACTTGCTACTCCTGTTCTTGAAACCTTAAGTTTGGCATTTAGAACGGGCACTCTTTAATTTATCCTCCATCTGATTCCACCCATGAACATCCACTTCTATAACACCAAATTTTCTCCCTGTTGCACAATTGTTTATGGCCTCTGCTTCAGGAATTACGTTAACCTAAAATTGTCATCGCATTGCCTGTGTGAGCCAGTTGTGAACCACAAACTCATAGATACACATTTCTCAACAGGGTCATGGTTGTGATTTGCTTCCATTATAGATTGTTACAATTTGCAGTTTTTCCAGTACTGACAATATAAGCAAACTCAATGACAAAAATGTGTTGTCTTGCCCAGCTCCTAAAAGATCAGAAATCATACCACTTGAGGTCAACATTATTGGCAACCTTGAAAATAAACAGTGCTATAAAGCAGTAGCAGCTGTAGTGCCATTGATGAAGCTTATGCTTTTGGTTTGTGCAAACATATGTTTTTATCATTAAATAAATTTGTCTGCTTTAGAAACATATACTATTGTTGAGTATTTGTCCAATTTTAAAGTCAATTCAATTCCAACTACAATTGGATCAAAGCAAACTGTAGTTGAAGCAAGGTATATGTTCATAAAATACCAAAGTGTGTGAAATACATTTCTGTGGTTGGCAGAACAGCAAAATTTGCTGCCCAGTCACCACTCAATTCCCTCATTCATCTTAGTGGTTTGTGAAACTGACAACACTATTCCTCCTCCCAAACTTCCAAACTCTTCAAATTAAATATGCACAAGACTTCCGTCACCAAAGCTTCATCTGTAAATGTAAGACAAAACTATTACAGAGAATAAAAATGCTGACCACCTCAGATACAATAGTTTAAGCTTTGAATTTACTTGTAATTTTCGAATGACAAATTTAGGAAGAAAAACTCATCTTATAGTTAGTTAAATACAATAATAACTGACCTGTCTTTTATGTTTTCTATGTGTGTTCACTTCCAGTTGACTTTGTTACCACTTGTTTTGACCTGATAAATAGTTGTCATTCTATCTGTGGACCGTATGTTTAGGGAAATATTCTTCTCACATTATTATGTGAATATTAATATTGTAAATATTGTAAATTTGCAGTTTGGAGTTAATGCAGATGTATGCTCAAGTTGTGATAGAACCTACAGGAAATTCATTAGGCTTCTACTCATTTGAAAGGTTAATTTTAAAGTCCTCACATGTCACACAGATTGAATAAGTGAAATTTGCAGGATGTGTGTGTTGCATAAAATTTTATTCTATTTTCACTGATTGGTTAAATGACTGTAAGAATGACGGAGAAGTTAATGGTAATGATACACCTTCTTTGAATGTTCCAGTGAAGTGGAAGATTTAGTGAGTGATTAATTATCTAAGGACAAACCTGTTTATCAGTATTGTGTTTAAGGTGTGATGATACTCATAATTTGTCTTACAGTGCTTTTCGATTTTTATAGGCTGAGAAAGGAGAGAAAGAGAGACAGACAGAAAGAGATGAAAGAGAGGCTGATAAGGATGTTCAGGAGGTTCCTGTAGAACGTGAGAGGGAACGTCAGACCTCATCTGACAGGAGACGCAGGGAAAACCGGTCTGAGCGCAGTAACAGGAGAAGCTCTTCACCAGATGAGAATTATTATCACAGAGAGACGTAAGTAAATATAATGTGCTTACTGATAATAGGCTATTAACAATGATTACAGCCAGCTTAGTGTACACTTTTTTTCTGAGGACTGGAGTCCCACTGCTGAGGATTGAGAATTACTGTACAGAAACTATCTTCTTTTTGACTGACACCACTGTTATACCTGCCCACACTCCCAATTTAGGTGAAACCTCCCGGTTTTTTTTTTTCCCCCCTAATCAACATTAAAGCTTTCGGCCAAAAGGCCTTCTTCTAAAGTAGAACACACACACACACACACACACACACACACACACACACACACACACACACACACACCCACACACCCTCACTCGCGCGCGGGATCACTGTCTCCACAATCTCTGGCCACTGAGACTGGATTCAGTGAGTTGTGCTTGCAGGAATGTGTTTGCGTTTTCTACCTGAGAAGACGACCTTTTGCCCGAATGCTTAAATGTGTAGCAGTCTTTTTATTGTGCCTGTCTGCAACTCAACATCTCCTCTATATGATGTAGCAATTTATCCTTTCCATTTTATTCCATCCAGTATTTTCCATTTTTTCTTTAACTGCTTTCTTTTCCTTTCTGTTAATTCCCCCCTCCCCCTGCTTCTGAGATCTCATTTGCTACTTTTGTGGCCATAACTGAGATATGCCATTCTTCATTTATGTCATCATATCTTTCGGTCAGTTTCAGCTCTTTGTTCAGGTACTTTATATATAGCAGTGCAGTGATGCATGCAAATACTTTCAAAAGTATGACACGGCACAGGGGTTTGGGGGGGGGGGGGGGGGGGGGAACATGGAAAGACTGTGAGGAATGCATAAGTGAACATAGATGCAGATGCAAGCCAAATCTGCAGGTTGCACTGTTGTATTTGACCAAGAACAGCACTTGTGCAGCATCTTCTGTATTTTGCAAGCATCAACCATGGTCAGAACAATGGTGTTCTGGCAGGGGTTCAATGGTGATTTGAACGACCACATCATGGTATTCCATGAGTCCTGTGGTTGCTCTGCAAGGTCATATTACTGCCAAAGATTATGTGACCATTTTGGCTGATCTGGTCCATCCCATGGTACAATGTTTGTTCCCCAATGGAGATGATGTAGTCCATGGAGACAGGGCTCCTGTTCACACTGATCACATCATCCAACACTGGTTTTGTGAGCACAAGAATGAATTGCCACATGTCCCCTGCCCACCGCAGTTACAAGATGTCATTATTATTGAGGCTTTGGGTTACTTTGGAGAGGAGGATGTATGATTCCTATCCACCTCCATGAACTTGCCACTATTTTGCTGCGAGACTAGTATAAAATTCCCTTAAAAACCATGTAGGACCTGTATGTATCTATTTCCAGAAAACTGGAAGATGTTTGTTTCCTGTTACAAACAAACTCATTTTAATGTGTGAGGCTCATGTGCCCATTGGATAGAACACTTCCAAATTAGTCTATTGCAATGTTCATTTTATCCATATGTGTTAAAAGGAACAGTAAAATACAAAGAGTAACCCATACTCCAGCAATAATTGAGCAGTGCTTCAGTCAGCTCGGACCAGGGTAGTGCTGTCGCTGCTGGAGTACTGGTTATTTTTCATGTTTTACTGTTCCTGTTAAAATGTATCAGTAAAATGAATCTTGCACTAAACTAATTTGGGACTGCTCCAAAAACTCTGCTTTAAAAATAAATTTGTTCGTAAGGAGAAACAAACTGAGACTTTCTGTTGATACTGGGCATGGCATGAAAAACATAGTGCGCAGCATTTCTGTGGGCAACATCAAAGAAAATGCACCTGATGATTCTTAGGAGAGATACTCGATGTTTACCACTCACTTTATTGTTAATTTGTTGAGCAGTAGACTGGTACGTAAACAAGAATTGGAGCTTGTAGCTCACCTTTGGGACAGCGTCATCCTCCAGGGCTAATGAACATAAAAACACACATATTGTCCTGGCGGTTTGTGGAAAAGATGCTGTGAAGACTTGATTTGGATGAATCACTTGTTCATCTCACCTGCTTCATGCAACACATCTCATCCCAGTCAACTAACAGTCTTAGGACATTGTAGCTGCTTGTGTGTATGCATGTTTATTAACCTTGGAGAAGGGTATTGTCTGAAAGCTAAACTAAAAGTTTGAAATCTGAATTGGGTGTGCGTCTCTGGCTTGTTTGTGTGCCTGTCTACTGCTCAGTGCCTCAACTTCACAGTAAGAAGCTGATTTATCTTTTCCATTGTTTACATTACACTCAGGACTTTCCAATACCATTTTAATAAAAGTGTGCTATTCACCATTTAATTTATACACTCCCTTCATGCTTTTGTAGCATTATTTGCAGTAATAGCTTAATTTTATTTCCGTGTGAACTTTGGTAAAACATTCAGAATAGGGTTAATGTTTTACTATTAAACCATGTTCACTTTTACATTCAATTAAAATTACTTTGAGTTTTTCATCTTTGCTTCGACATTAACTGAACTGCATAGAGCTACCACACAACGAAAAAAGATGGCAAAGAAATGCACTACAGCACTTGGTAATACTACCAATAGTGAACACAGAATTAATATACATTCCTAAAACCACATTGTTGAAAACATGAAGTATGTGTGTGAAATGTGCACACAAAAGTCAAGAATAGGACATCATTGACTGTATAGAACAACTAAAAACAGTTACTTTGCAGCACAGATTTGAAAAGGTTCATGCAAAATTATAAATGGAAGAAAAAAGCTATTAAAAATCTAGAGCAGCTTCTGCACCAGAATGTTGTTTTTAACCTAAAAATAACCAAAAGAAACTAATGTATGAACATGTTGAGAACACACCTAATCTACAGGGTGGTCAGAAACAGTCTGAAAAACTTGGACAGGTGTTGCTGGATAGATTCTACTGAGAAATAACTGCTAAGAAAAAAAATTTGATATGTTTCGGCCCTGCTGAGCATTGAAGTTAGACCGATATATTGCGCCGCTGCCAAGGCAATTGGCAATGAAAATAGCCAATCAGGCCATTGTGCTTGCAGATTCAAGCAGCCCACCAGATACAGTTAGTGTCAGTTGTTCACGTAGTGTAGATAATAGCATACGAGATTACTATGCCTTTGGCTCGGGTTTGATCATTTCTACCATCCCATGCCCAACGAAGGGCTTGTCTGTCAACACTGTTTCTGACGGGGTGCTTGAATTTGTGCACACAAGGGCCTGATTGGCTGGCTGACTTCAATGCTGATTAACTTGAAAATGACAACATATCATATTGTTTTCTTAACAACTATTTCACAACACAACCTATCCCTCAACACCCTTACAAGTGTTCCAGACTGTTTCTGACCACACTGTTTGATTATAGTAAGAAGCAAAACACATCTGGCATTTTTTATTTAGTTAAAGAGGAAGAATTTATACACTAAGAAGGTACTAATAACTAACGTTGCTATTAAGAAATAATATGATGAAATTAATACTTTTTACCATTCTGAAACAGTAATAACTGCAAAATAAAAAAAGCTGACATAACATTATGATTAGAATGCTTGTTAGATGACTTAATATGGAATTTGCTGGTGTTAATTAAGAATAATTGTGGGCTTTACACTCCATATACTTACAGCTTTCTTTCGATCTCTCACAGTTCAAGTTCGAGGTCCAAATCCAAAAGATCCCGAAGTTCTTCTGACAGTCCAGTTGCTACAAAACGCTACAGGTGAGAATTCCTACAAGTACAGTCTCAATAATTACTAGTATCTGGAAAGCTGAAATATCTTCATAACACGGTACACGTTTATTTCTTTCTTGTATTGTTCATATTTAGTATTAAAAAAATCCATGCACCTGTTTGAGCTGTATCAGCAGCATCCTAATAACATGTGACTTCCCTTCTGCATATGAAATTTTGTTCATCAATAGCAATATCACCAAGCGAGCAGGTGCAGTGGTAAGTGCACTGGACTCGCATTTGGGAGGACGTCGGTTCAAACCCACGTGTTGCCATCCTGATTTAGGTTTTTCATTTCCCTAAATTGTTTCAAGCAAATGCCAGGACAGTTCCTCTGAAAGGGCACGGCTAACTTCCTTCACCCCCTTCCCTAATCCGATGGGATCAGTACGTGTCTGTTTGGTCCTTTCCCCCATATCAATCAACCAACCAATAACAATATCAAGCAAGGTGACACAGTGCGTAAGGCATTGGATTCATATTTGGAGAAAGTGATGTTCAGATATTCCTGCAGCATTCCAGATCTGGCTTCCCATAGTTTCTCTGAAACACTGGGATGGCTCCTGAGAAAAGGGTACGGGTTGCTTAATTCAAATTTCTGCTCTATTTCATGTAAACTTGTTGTCTACTGCTCATCACCCTTTAATTTCCCTTTCTTTGCTGTTATAAAGACCTCGAACATTCTAAAAAATAATGTTCCACTAAGTGAGGTGGTGCAGTGGTTAGCACACTGTACTCACATTCGGGAGGACAGTGGTTCAAACCCATGTCTGGCCACCCTGATTTAGATTTTCCGTGATTTCCCTAAGTCACTTCAGGCAAATGCTGGATGGTTCCTTTGAAAGGACACAACCAACTTCCTTCCTCATCCTTTACTAATCCAATGGGACCGATGACCTTATTGTTTGGTGCCTTCCTCCAAATAAATCAGCCAACCAACGAAAGTGCTCCACCTTTAAGTTAATCTGAATCAGCACAACTCCATGGAAAAAATACAGGATGTTTCTTGTACAACAAAAGCAGAGTGTCAGTCATGGCATGGGAAGCAATACTCCTGTAGGGAGGTTGCATCATCACATGCTCTGTGTCATGATTCAATCAGTGTGGCAGGTGGCTTATTGGTTTTAGTCAGTAATGGCTTTGGAGAGCAGGCTAAGAAAATCGTGACACCATGTAGCACTTCAGAATTGTGTTTACTCACAGAGCAGTGCATAAATTGAAACTGATGTATTATAAACTTATATTTTATATCTGATATATAGAGATCAACAGGAAGTCCAAATGGCTAAGCAGGGATGATAGAGGAAGGACAAATTTAAGCATGTAGAAGCATATATCACTAGGGGTAGTACAGATACTGCCTACAGGAAAATGACCTTTGGAGAAAAGAGAACCACCTGTACAGATATCAAGAGCTCAGATGGAAAACCAGTCCTACGAAAAGAAGGGAAAGCAGAAAGGTGGAAGGAGTATATGGAGGGTCTATACAATGGCAAAGAACTTCAGGACAGTATTATGGAATTGGAAGAGGATATAGATGACAATGAAATGGGAGATATGAGACTGCATGAAGAATTTGACAGAGCGCTGAGAGGCCTAAGTCGAAACAAGGCCCCGGGAATAGACAACATTTTATTAGAACTGTTGATAGTCGTGGGAGAGCCAACCATGACAGACAGGCAAAATACCTTCAGACTTTAAGAAGAATATAATAATTCCAATCCCAAAGAAAGCATGTGTTGACAGGTGTGAAAATTTCCAAACTATCAGTTTAATAAGTCATGGTTGCAAAATACTAACATGAATTCTTTAGTAACAAATAGAAAAACTGGTAGAAGCCAACCTTGGGGAAGATAAGTTTGGATTCTTTAGAAATCTTGTAACACATGAAGCAATACTGACCCTACAACTTATCTTAAAAGATAAGGAAAGGCAAACCTACGTTTCTAGTATTTGTAGACTTAGAAAAAGTATTTGACAATGTTGACTGGAATACTCTCTTTCAGATTCTGAAGGTGTCAGGTGTAAAATACAGGGAGCGAAAGGCTATTTACAATTAGTACAGAAACCAGATGGCAGTTACAACAGTTGAGAGGCACAAAAGGGAAGCAGTGGTTGAGAGGGGAGTGAGACAGGGTTGTAGCCTATCCCCAATGTTATTCAATCTGTATATTGAGCAACCAGTAAAGCAAACAAAAGAAAAATTAGGAGTAGGAATTAAAATCCGTGGAGGAGAAATATAAACTTTGAGGTTTGCCAATGACAAAAAAGGACCAGGAAGAGCAGCTGAACGGAATGGAAAGTGGCTTGAAAAGAGGATATAAAATGAACATCAACAATAGCAAAATGAGGATAATGGAACGTAGTTGAATTAAATCAGGTACTGCTGGGGGAACTATATTCAGAAATCAGTCACTTTTTTACTATTTGGGGAGCAAAATAACTGATGGTGGTCGAAGTAGAGAGGATATAAAATGTAGGCTGACAATGGCAAGGAAAAGCGTTTCTGAAGTAGAGGAATTTGTTAACATCGAGTATTGATTTAAGTGTTAGGAAGTCTTGTCTGAAAGTATTTGTATCGAGTGTAGCCATGTGTGGAAGGGAAACGAGGACGATAAACAGTTTAGACAAGAAGAGAACAGAAGCTTTTGAAATGTGGTGCTACAGAAGAATGCTGAAGATTAGATGGGTAAATCATGTAACTAATGAGGAAGTACTGAATAGAATTGAGGAGAAGAGGAATTTGTGGCACAACTTGACTAGAAGAAGGGATCGGTTGGCAGGGCACATTCTGAGGCATCAAGGCATCACCAATTCAGTATTGGAGGGAAGTGTGGAGGGTAAAAATCGTAGAGGAAGCCAGAGAGATGAATACAGTGAGCAGGTTCAGAAGGATGTAGTTTGAAGTAGTTATTCAGAGATGATGAGGCTTGCACAGGATAGAGTAGTATGGAGAGCTGCATAAACCAGTCTTTGGACTGAAGACCACAACAACATATTATAAAGTAACAAAAGTACATAGGCTTACCAATTCAGATACTGTTGTTGATATTAGGTTGGTTCCTATCACCAAGAACACCTCATTGCATTTCCGTTGTGACCTGTGGCATTGTCCTGCGTAAGTAATTGTAGCTGTTCTCATTAGCTTTCTGGAGAAAGAAAAGTAGAAGTTGGAAGATATTATTCACATACCTATCAGAAGTCAATTTTTGGTGGGGAAAGCCAAGTCCAATAATTTGTGTTGCCATTATGGAACAGCAAACTCCTATTTTCACATATTGCAGAGACTTTAGACATAACTGATGAGGATTTTTAGACCTTCAGCATTGATGGTTTTTTGAGTTTATGTACCTGATAAATGCAGCCATGTTTTATATATTAAAAAAAGGAGCATTTCAGGATGAACCTCTCCACTATGCACTGACTTCAATAGCCAGTCGCAGTACTGATGGCGAGCAACAGTGTCTGAATCGGTCATTAAGGTTTCTGTTGGGATATAGGATAGTTACATGAGCAGAAGCTGTTGACTCACTAGACTGAAATGCTAAGTGGCACAGTGATTTTCCCGGACTTCTTTCCTAGGCTATTCCTACTGCAGCTTTTTAATCTTGGCTAAAACTGATACTTAGGATCCTGAAAATGTAGCATCTATTTTTTGGAACTTATTACTCCCGTTGCTAGTTTAGGTGACATCATGCAATTGGCAACTGCTTCATTAACTACTGCTATGTCATCAACCTATTTGAAGAATAAAAGAAAACTGGTGTTTTGCAACTCATTTTTTAAAATATATGTTTGCATTTCACAGGAGAAAGTAATATATATCTCAACAATGCGCGATGTAAGATTACACCTCCTCCATCAGTAACAACAGTATTGTACTGCAATATCTGCTGTCTGTGTCCATAATAAATCCAAATGATGTTTGGCAAACATTTCATGCTAACGCCCTGTCCAAATGGCAGTAAGGCACAGTATTATCTCTCTTTTACATTTTTCAATGGATCAGAGGGTTGATGGTGTAAACAGGGAAACGGGGGGGAGGGGGGTTGTTACCATATTCAGAGGTAGAAATGCTCTGGAAAAGCCAAGCAGAGGTTTCACAATGCTTATTGATATATCATAATGTGCAAGGTCTTGTTTCTAGTACTTACCTCAATTCTCCAGTGAAAAGCAACTGCTGGTATTGCTCTGCTTTCTGATTCTGCTTATTCAATGGCAATTACAACATTGTGGGATAGCCTTCCTTCGGTCTGATTCTTGTGTTGTGCTTATATTTTATAATTTGGAAAATAGAGCTCTCCATAATAGAAATGTTATTCAAATTTTAATAACAACTCAGTATTTACAATTAAAAAAAAAAAGACAGTTGTAACAGTTATTATTCTCAACAAAAGAAGTCAATAATAGATTTTCGAATAATTTGGTATGCAGTCAATCTGTTTCTACAGTTCATAGAGTGTCGAGCTTATTTTCACACCTTCAATAGAAGAAAAATACAGGGCGCAGTTATTGAACTGTATGAAAAAAAAATTGAAATTAGTTGCAAACTACGGCATGTGCACAATTTATTCAGTATGTAAATGTCACTATGGATATTTGAATTTAGGCTATTGCCATGTCGGAACATTGATGCTGTCGATGACCTCGTGAATGGTTGTTTTCAGCTCAGAAATGGTTTGGGGTTACTGCCATACACCTTGTCTTTAATATAGCCCCACAAAAAGGAGTTGCATTTGTTCAGATCTGGAGAATATGGTGAGCAATAGAGGCCCATACGAGTGGCCTGTGGATACCCCAGAGCTAGAATGCGGTCTGCAAAGTGCTCCTCCAGGACATCAAACACTCTCCTCCTTCGATGGGGTCAAGTTCTGTCTTGCATGCACCACATCTTGTCAAAATCAGGGTCATTTTGGATAATGGGAATGAAATCATCTTCCAAAATCTTCACATAGTGTTTGGTAGACACCGTGCCATCAAGATATCACACCGATAATTCGATGATTGTACATTGCACACCACAGTCACCTGTTGAGAGTGAGAGTGAAGAGAGTCCTTGGTAGAGAAACGCGGATTCTCAGTCCCCCAAATGCACCAGTTTTGCTCATTGATGAAACCACCCTAGTGGGCTTCATTGCTAAACCGAACCATACTGCGCATACTAATTCCCCTCATGCCCCGCAACCAACCGTGCAGTTTTAATATCCTAACGCAAACTGTTGAGAAGTTATGACAATTTTTATTTCATATAGTTCAATAATTGTAACCCTGTATCTTTGTGGCACCTCCACTGCTGCAGTTGCATGAGCACACAGTCTTCTTATCCTTAGTCTGGAATTACCTGGAAGTTTTCCTACAGTTCTGTTGTCTGCATTTGTAGCATTGTCATCTACCTGCAGAAATTCATTAAAAGCGCACTTTGGCTGAAATGTATCCCACACAGCAGGAAGCAAGCCTTCTTCTTCTTCTTCTTCTTCTTCTTCTTCTCCTTTTTGTTTGACAACCAACACCTCGTATCCTGCTTTTAAAAAGCTTTTCTTTATTGTACAAGCCTTCAAAGTCTTCCATGACTTAGCAATAAAATGCAGTGCTTTCAGCACTGAAATCCTGCTAGATGTGAGATCCATCTTGGACAAAAGTCTTTGACTCAGGTTCTTCCTATAAAATGATTTGAAGGAGTGTGTAAGTCCAAATCCATGGGTTGCAATTTGCTTGTGCTATTAGCTGCGAAAAATTCTAACTGCACATTTGATAAGTTCCTATCAGCAGCTTGTGGAGGTTAGTGATCAACAAAAAGAAGTATTTTTCTATTTTGAGCTCCCATTTTCACATCAAGCACAGTTAACTGCTTTCTAAAAGGATGTGAGGTCATCCAAGCTTTTTGGTTGGCATAATACGAAGTTGGAAATGAACATACATTCTTAAAACAAGAAGTTTTTGTTTTCCCCAGAGACATCAGCATTAGCTGCAAACATCACTGTTAGCCTTAGTTTACTGTGTTTGCCACCATGGCGTTTATCGCTTTGAATCACAAAGTTTTCTTTGTTAACACATTAAAAAAAAGTCAGCTTCTGTCAGTGTTAAATATTTTTTTGGCTTCATATTTTTGAGTTAAAGCTTGTAATTTTCCATTTATTCACTGATGCACAGTATCACTGTCTACATCATTTGATTCGTCACAGACAGTTCTGTAAGAGACATTATACATTTTTCTAAACGTGTCCCTCCAGGCATAGAAGTTGAAGAAATTCTCAGTGTCAAGAATGTTGGCCACTTGAAGTGCTTTCTTCCTTAAAAGCATGCCAACAACTGGAGTATCTGCTGCCCTTGATGTCTGAAACCACCATTTTTCCATTTCGTCCAAATTATCGCATTTCAAGTAGCCCACAATTTTTTTTTTTTTTTATTTGGTCCACTTTCTGTAGCACTAGCTATGATATTTTCTTTGTTTTCTGTATTAGAATTCAGCCTTTATATTGAATGTTGAAACTTGCATGCAAGTTCTACTCGTGTTCCATGGAAGGAATCCACTTTCTCCAAAATCCAGACCACCTCCATAGTAAAAGATTTTCTCTCTTTTCTCTCTGTTGGCCAGAAAGATCTGGTAACAGAATGATAAAAATTCTGTATCACATGAAGACTAACAAGAACTGATACAAGAAACAAAGGAGGTCATGTGAATGTAGGCTTTCCCAGTGTATACTGCTGAAGAAATCTTCCCGGGCTTCCATCCGGGAAGCTGCGTCGAAAATCCACGACATTTCGATGAGTGTCATTCTCATCCTTTTCTGGTGAAGTGTTGATGGACCGCAGCCATCCTCTATATATAGCTGGTCAACGGTGCGCGGCGGCCGTCCCTCCCCTCCCCACCCCTCCTACCAGCGGTGGGGGTGGGATGGGGGAGGGGGGCGGGGGGGGGGGGGCAGCGTGGGGCCGAGCGACGCCACCCGCCTGCCACATTAGTCTAGCTTATAATCGGGGAGCGTTAGCAGCTGAGCACGGCCCCGATGTATAGCTGCTAGTGTAGGGTCCCACGCCGAACTTAAATGGTAGCCCTTGTCCCTTTTGACAAGATTGCGATGTAATCTTATTTCGACTGATTCCTTGATGATGCTCTCCCAGAAGCCACTGGCTTGGCAAAGCATTTTCGTTTCTTCAAATTCAAAGCTGTCCCCCTCATTGAGGCTGTTCTGCCACGGCCAATTTGTCCTTGTGCCCCAGCCGTATGCATCTAATGTGTTCCTGGCAGCGTTGTGAGATACAGTGTTGTGTTTGACTCACACGGTATACTATATATACCTGGAAATTGTAGCTGCAATCTGTCCTTCACCGAGCACAGTAACTCTTTTGTTTTTGGAGGTGGTCGAAAAATTGCTTTGATGTTGTTTTTCCCCATTATTATCGCAGTTTTGGCTGACGGGGGACCAATGTTGGGGATAGGGGATAAAGGCGAGTTTCTTTTTCTCTTCTTTGTAGATGGCTGTGTCATTCTTTTTCTTCCTCAATGCACGTCTAATGTGTACTTCGCTGTAACCATTCTGACAAAACACACCCTTAAGGGGCTGCAGTTCAGCTGGAAGGATGTCTTCGTCACAGATGGCTCTTGCTCTGTGAACCGGTTTCGTTAGAATGGTGTGCCACTGCGCTGGGTGATGGAAGTTCGAAGCATGGAGATATAGGTCCGTGTGGGTCTTCTTTCTGTATACTGCATGTCCTAGCAGGCCGTCTGCTTTTCTCCTTACAAGGATAACCAAAAATGGGAAACATCCATCTTTTTCTAACTCCATTGTGAACTGTATGTTTTTGTGAATGCTGTTCATGTGTTCATGGAATTCATTCAGCGCTTCTCTTCCATGTTCTCACACAATGAATGTGTCATCAACATAACGGAAGAAGTGTTTAGGTTTAAGCTGAGCCGTTTCTAGTGTCAATTACTCAAAGTGCTCCATACAGAGGTTGACAATCCCTGGAGCAAGTGGCGAACCCATGGCTTCCCCATCAACCTGTTCAGAAAGAAGCCATCCGTGGCCTGCCTGCGGAAAAAGCGGAAGAAATCAGGTGTGAAACATGCAGAATAATTGACAGATCCTGGCTTCTGAAACCGAATATGGCGTTAGCAGACCGGAAAGCACTACGAGCACTAAGAGATGATGAAAACACCATAGTCCTTCCTGCTGCTAAATGAAATGCTACAGTTCTATTGTCTGCTGACAACTATCATCATAAGATAAATGCTTTGCTGCAAGATTTGGCCTACAAGAAGCTGAAGAAAGATCGAACACCAAAGATAACAAGGAAAATCATAGTTTTACTCAACCAATCGGATCTAACAAAAGAAGATGTGAGAAGACTCTACCCCAGGGCCCCAGCACCTCCACAGCTATATGGACTGCCCAAGGTTCACAAGGATGGGGTGCCTCTTCGCCCTGTAGTGAACAACATTAATGCACCTACATACTGAGTAGCGAAGCATCTAGCCTCGTTTCTAAAACCTATAGTGGGCCACTGCAGTCATCACGTGAAGAATTCAGTCGAATTCATAACCACGCTGAAGCAGATGCGGCTGCAGAAAGATGATCTACTTGTGAGCTTTGCCGTAACATCCCTCTTTACATGTGTACCACTTCAGGACGCCTTGGTACTGTTGGCAGATCATTTGGAGCCCAAGATAGTAAAATTATTTGAACATGTGCTCACCACAACCTATTTCAAATATGATAGAGAATTTTATGAACAGGTTGATGGGGTAGCCATGGGTTCACCGCTTGCTCCAGGGATTGCCAACGTCTATATGGGGCACTTTAAGGAGTTGGCACTAGAAACGGCACGGCTTAAACCTAAACACTTCTTCCGTTACGTTGATGACACATTCATTGTGTGGTAACGTGGAAGAGAAGTGCTGAATGAATTCCACGAAAGCCTGAACAGCATTCACAAAAACATACAGTTCACAATGGAGTTAGAACAAGATGGATGTCTTCTGTTTCTGGATATCCTTATAAAGAGAGAAGCAGGCGGCACACTAGGACATGCAGTATACAGAAAGAAGACCCACACGGACCTACATTCCACGCTTAGAGCTCCCATCACCCAGCGCAGTGGCACACTGTTCTAACGATGCTGGTTCACAGAGCAGGGGCCATCCATGACAAAGACAGCCTTCCAGCTGAGCTGCAGCACCTTAAGGATGTGATTCGTCAGAATGGTTACAGTGAAGCGCACATTAGACGTGCTTTGAGGAAGAAAAAGAATGACACAGCCATCCACAAAGGAGAGGAAGAGGAAAAGAAACTTGTCTTTATCTCCTACACTGGTCCCCCGTCAGCCGAAATTGTGAGAATAATGAGGAAAAACAACATCATAGCAATTTTTCAACCACCTCCAAAAACAAAAGAGTTACTGGGCTCGGTGAAGGACAAATAGCAGCTACAAGTTCGTGGTATATATAGTATACCATGCGAGTGTGGGCTATTGGTCAAACACAATGCTGCATCTCGCAACACTGCCAGGAACACATTAGACGCATACGGTTGGGGCACATGGACAAATCGGCCATGGCAGAAGACAGCCTCGATGAGGGACACACCTTGCAATTTGAAGAAACGAAAATGCTTTGCGGAGCCAGTGGCTTCTGGGAGAGTGTCATCAAGGAATCAGTCGAAATAAGATTACATCACAATCTTGTCAACAAGGACGAGGACTACTATTTAAGTTCCCCGTGGAAGCCTACAATAGCAGCTATATGCTGGGACCGTGCTTAGCTGCTAATGCTCCCCAATTCTAAGCTAGACTGACGTGGCAGGCGGCCAGCGTCACCCGGCCTCATGCGGCTTTCCCCCCCACCACCAGCCCAGCGCCAGTAGAAGGGGTGGGGAGGGACAGCCGTGGTGCATCAACGCTTCGCCAGAAGATGATGAGTATGACACTCATCGAAACGTCACGGATTTTCGACGCATCTACCCGGATGGAAGCCCAAGAAGATTTCATCAAAGCAGGTCATGGCAAATGTCTTGACCTCTCAACTCAGATACAATAACAGTAACAAAAAACAAAACAAAACTTCACAAATGCACTAATAACTCACCAATCGCAACTTTAATCTTTCAACGGCAAGAACAGTAATCACAAAACGAGAATCTTCATTGGCGAAAACACTATAGATTCACTCAGTTATTAGCTTTTGCTATGACATCATCTAAGAACAGTGCACGGAATGCAGCATATTTATGATACCTCCAAACCATAAACCAAGCTTCAATTAAAATATATTGCACTTGAGCTTTGTTTTTAATATGTATACAAATTTTGTACACTAAGAAGAAAATTGTGTTTTGGTAAAATAGGCCTAAAATATGTTTCATTATCTAACAATGATTTACAGTAGTGTTTTGTTCAGCTGATAACAATACACAAAAATAACATTTGATTAAATTCACTTGTCAAGTATTTGTTCAGTATTTCAGCTTGGAGGCTTAGTGTCTCCCAATCTTAGTGAATTATACACAGTTTGAACTACGCATTTTAAAGAGTACTCTTACGGAACCTGTACACAAATCAAAAGATTCATTTTACTCAGTTTTTCAAAGTTGAGGTGCCAGGCATGATGTGGGAAATACAAAAATTTCAGAAACGTAAAATCGAGGTTTTCAGTGCATTTTGAACAGACGAAATTTGACAGGATCCTGGAAAAAAATGTGTAAATGGCAGGAAAATGTAAAACACAGGAATATAAAAGTGGGACAGCACTGCATTTATCATATCAACTTTTGTCATTTTCTTTTAGCTGCTTCTTAACAAGTTTCTTAAAATTTACATGCAATGCCGTGTTACATCTGATAAACATAAAAGTGTCACAACTTAAGGAGCTTCTTTGTGATTATTATTTAAATTACATTTCTTGGATAAAATATCTGAGTGAAAGCCTCAAATCCCAATACGGCTTGGACCCTTGCTTCTAAGCATAGCATGTATGCTTTTTGCAGAATTCGCTGACTTGCCAAACACGTATTTGCATCTGTCTAGTTATAATGTAGTTAGAACATGCAATGTTCTTTCTCTTGATTCTTAATACTGTCCTTCACATATGACTAAAAAATTTATTTCCAGTTTGTCTAGTTTAGGATACACTATGTGTAATGTTAAGTATGTTGAGCTCTCAACTGGACTACTTGAAAAACCTTACAATATTGTGCAAGCAACTTTCCAAATAGGATACAGCTTCAAACTACCTGTTTCACCATCTGATAACATGTATTACAAAAAGTTTCCAGTCTTTGAAATTTCTGTTCTTATACCTACATTTACACTTCCTGGTGTTCAAGAAGACTGACTTCACCATTATCAAACACTTCACTTAAATCACACATAACTGTTACTTTGACAGCCAAATGGATTGGATGACTGCCAACAGTGAATGACCTTTAAAGTCTTATAACAAACACTGTACAGCACCATATGGCACATTGTGCTTATATAGTGTATCTGATATTATGAGTCTCAGAATCAAACAATTAATTGTCTCCTGGCTGCCTTAGCTTAGTGAAATATATTGATCCCTTATTCCATGCCAGAGTTAATTGGACCATCATGTGAAAACTGTAATACATTCTATTTCTTTCATGTGAAACAAAATATTGTTAGCTGACTTCTGATGATGAAGTAACACTGGTGATGAAGTAACAGGTAGAGAAATGGAATGGTGACACTTTGACATTTCTCTAGCCTTATCTTCCTGATTTCTATTTGTGTGTGAGTACAGCACTCATAGTGCCACATGAATAGATTTCTGTCTGTTCATTAAGTGTGGACTAAAATAAATATGTTGTTGTGGCCTTCAGTCTGAAGACTGGTTTTGAAGCAGCTCTCCGTGCTACTGTATCTTATGCAATCCTCTTTGTCTCTGAATAACTACTGTATCCTACATCTTTCTGAATCTACTTACTGTATTCATCTCTTGGTCTTACGCTATGATTTTTTCACCTGCACTTACCTCCAATACCAAGTTGGTGATCCCTTGATGTCTCAGAATGTGCCCCATCAGCCAATCCCTTGTTGTTTGTTGTGCCACAAATTCCTTGTCTCCCCAGTTCTGTTCAGTACCTCCTCATTAGTTACGTGATCGGCCCATCTAATCTTAAGCATTATTCCATAGCACCACATTTTGAAAGCTTCTACTCTTTTTATCTAAACTGTTTTTCGTCCATGTTTCACTTCCAAACATGGCTACATTCTAGACAAATACTTTCATAAAAGACTTTCTGACACTTATGTCTATATTTAGTATTAACAAACTTCTCTTCAGAAATGCTTTTCTTTGTCATTGCCAGTCTACATTCTGTATCCTACTTTGGCCATCGTCAGTTAATTTGCTGCCCAAATAGTAAAACTCATCGACTACTTTAAGTGTCTCATTTCTTAATCTAATGTCCTTAGCATCAACTGATTTAATTTGACTATGTTCTATTCTCCTTGTTTTGCTTTTGTTGACATTCATCTGACATCCTCCTTTAAGACACTGTCCATTCTGTTAGACTGCTCTTCTAAGTCCTTTGCGGCCTCTGACAGAATTACAATGTCATCGGCAACCCTAAAACTTTTTATTTCTTCTCCTTAATTCCTAATCCAAATTTTTCTTTGGTTTCCTTTACTGCTTGTTCAATGTATATATTGACTAATATTGGTGATAGGCTACAACCCTGTCTACTCCCTTTTCAACCACTGCCTCTTTTTGACACCCCTTGACCCTTATAACTGTCCTGTGGTTTCTCTGCAAGTTGTAAATAGCATCTCACTCCTTATATTTTACCCCTGCCACCTTCAGAATTTCAAAGAGAGTATTCCAGCCAGCGTTGTGAAAAGCTTTCTCTAAAAAGTCCACAAATGCTATAAATGTAAATTTGCTTTACCTTAACCTACCTTCTAAGATAAGTCATAGGGTCAGTATTGTTTTGTATGTTCCTACATTTCTCCGGTATCCAAACTGCTCTTCTTCGAGGTCTGCTTCTACCAGTTTTTCCATTCTTCTGTAAAGACTTCATGTTAGTAGTTTGCATTGATGATTTTTTAAACTGATTGGTTGGTGATTTTTCACACCTGTCAGCAAATGCTTTCTTTGAATTTGAAATTACTACATTCTTCTTCAAGGCTGAGGATATTTCACCTGTCTTGTATATCTCACACACCAGATGGAACAGTTTTGTCATGGCTAGCTCTCCCAGGTTCTGATGGAATATCATCTACTCCTGAGGCCTTGTTTCGACTTAAATATTTCAGAGCTTTGTCAGATTCTTCTCACAGTATCATATTTCCCATCTTGCCTTGATCAATGTCCACTTCCCTTTCTGTAATATTGCTTTCAAGTTCATCTCCCTTGAATAGACCCTCTATATACTCCTTCCACCTTCCAGCTTTCCCTTCTTTGTTTAGGACTGTTTTACCATCTGAGTTGTTGACATTTATACAGCCGCTTCTTTTTTTCCCAAAGGCCTCTTTAATTTTCCTCTAGGCGGTATCTATCTTTTCCCTAGTAGCAATATATGCTTCTAAATCCTTACATTTGTCCTTTAGCCATTCCTGCATAGCAGTTTTGTGCTTCTTGTCAGTCTAATTTTTTTTAAGCGTTTGTATTCTCTTTCGTTTGCTGCATTTTTTGTATTTTCTCCTTTCATCTGTTAAAGACAGTATATCTTGTGTTATCCAAGGCTTTCTACTATGCCTTGTCTTTTTACCTATTTGATCCTCTGCTGCCTTCACTACTTCTTCTCTTAAAGCTACCCATTTGTCTTCTGTATTCCTTTCCCCTGTTCTAGTCAGTCGTCGTGTAGTGCTACCCATAAAGAACTCAACCACCTCTGGTTCTTTCAACTCATCCAGTCCCATCTCCCTAGTTTCTTACCTTTTTCCAATTTCTTCAGTTTTAATCTGCAGTTCATAACCAATAAATTGTCGTCAGATTCTGCATCTGCCCCTGGAAATTTCTTACAATTTAAAATCTGGTTCCTAAATCTCTGTCTAACAGTACATAATCAATCTGAAATCTTTCAGTGTCTCCAGTTCTATTCCACATGTATTAACTTCTTTTATGATAATTAAACCAGCTGTTAGCATTGATTGCTGTGGTAGGTGTGGGCTTCATGTCTTATCTTGGCTACGATAATGCGTTCACTGTGCTGTTTGTAGTAGCTTACCTGCATTCTTATTTTGTTACTCATTATTAAACCCACTGCTGCATTACTCCTATTTGATTTTGTATTTACAACCCTGTATTCACTTGACCAGAAGTTGTTTTCCTCCTGCCACCGAACTTCACTATTTCCCACTTAATGTAACTTCAACCTGTCCAATTCCCATTTTAAATTTTCTTACCTGCACATCCAAGTAAGGGATCTAATATTCCAAGCTCCAATATGTAGAATGCCAGTTCTGTTTCTCCTGATGACGACATCCTCCTGAGTAGTCCCCACCCAGAGGTCCGAATGGGGAATTATTTTACCTCCAGAATATTTTACCCAAGGGGGATGCCATCATGATTTAGCTATACAGTAGAGTGCATGTTCTCAGGAAAACTTACAGCCCTGTTTCCCCTTGATTTCAGCCATTTGCAGTACCAGCACAGCAAGGCTGTTTTGGTTGATGTTACAAGACCAGAACAGTCAATCATCCAGATTGTTGCCCTGCAACAACTGAAAATGCCACTGCCCCCCCCCCCTCCCCCCCCCCCCCCCCCAATCAGGAGTTCCATGGTTCATGAATATATCATCAAGATATCTCTCTGTCTAATTTGGATGTATTTGAAATTCAACATATGGGCACATAAATCTGTTCTTTGATTACAGGGATAACATATCCCTTGTTTATAACACCATCGTTAGTTTTAATAGTTTTTCCCCATTTTTAATAATAATTTCATTCCATTTAGTGTTTGTAACTTAATGTGAGATTAATACAGGATTTCATCCCTTAAAGGAAAAAATTGTGTAGTCTGCAGGTAACACACAAAAGTCACATTTTGTGCTTCACATAGTTTCTTAAATTATGTTGTATTTATATGTGGAAGAGTAAATTTGAATTACATGAATATCTCATACATTTCGTAACCATACAAGAAAGTGGCTTTCAAGGTTTCTCACCAATCCCTTGTGGACAGGCAGTGTTACCCCATCAATTCAAGAGAGCTGAGATGATCACCATATAAAAGCAAGGAAAAACAAATGACTCCCCACAAAATTATAAATCAGTTGCACTGCTCAGCAAGATTCACAAACATTTGGAATGATTATTGTAAAACAGGATTAGCCCTGAGTTTCTTACACATATCCCAACTAAACGGGCAGGATTTCAACCTTGTCAGTGCTGCCTGGATCTAGTTCTCTCATTAACAACATTCGGACAAGCAGGCTGGCAAACACATCTGCTGTATTTATTGACATTACAGCAATATACAATATGGTTTTGAGATGGTATGATATTAAAGCTTACGAAAACCGAGCGAGATGGCGCAGTGGTTAGCACACTGGACTCGCGTTCGGAAGGACGGCTGTTCAACCCACAGCTTGCCATCCTGATTTAGGTTTTCCATGATATCCCAAAATTACTACAGGCAAATGTCAGGATGATTTCTTTGAAAGGGCACAGATGATATCATTCCCCATCTTTCCCTAATCTGAGCTGTGCGCCGTCTGTAATGCCTTGTTGTTGATGGGATGTTAAACAGTAATCTCCTCCTCCTCAGGTTCATGAAAGATATCCGCTGCAAAAGTACCATCAACTTGACCAGTGCCATGCTTTCTAATAGATGCTTCCAAGTGATTATGGGTAGTAGATTGAGCCATAAAATGAAGCTGAACAATAGTGTCCTATAGGGATCTGTTCTGGCCCCCCTGTTATCCAGCCTATACATAGCTGATACACCCAAAACCATCTCTCGGAAGTTTGAGTATGCTGACAGTTGGGTCCTGGGAGAAAGTTTTAAAGATATAGAGACTACTGAGGACATTTTGACGAAGGACCTGAAAGTTAGTGGAGTGTGGTTTTGCCGTTGAAGATTGCAACCCCGTGGCACAAAGACTTAAGGCCCAAACTTAGAACTCGCAACAATGTCTTGCAGAAACTTGGTGCCATTTGATGGAAATCTTCAGGTGCCATGTTACAGACTTAAGCTGCAGCTTTAATCTATGCAGTAATGGCCTGTTGTGCTCCAGTTGGGGTCAATAGTACTCGCACTAGTCGTACTGATGTGCACCTAAATCAGACTGTGTGCCCTATTACAGGCACAATAAAGGCAACCCCTTAGGAAGCAATATAGCTGTTCCTCATTGGTGATGAGATAAATCACTCATTAGAGGGCTCGAAAAGCTCGAGAATAACCATCTTGTATGAATCCATCAAGGCATCCCTGAGTGAGAGAATCAGACTGCAGACATAAACCCTTCAAGAGTGCAACAGTTTTGGATGAAAATGGACTCAGCCTAGTTGGCCACTGGAAAGAGGACTTAGACCATCCCCTTGTTCCTCCCCTGCTTTTCATAGTATTCCTCGCCTCACCCTTGCCCACAGCCTCTGCCTCACCACCAATCTGGGGATGCGGGCTATCACTGAAACAACCAGTTTTTGGTTATATCAGCTTTTTAAATTCCAGTTTAACCTTACGCTAAAACCATTTAAAATAACCAGTTTCTGAAATAATCGATTTTTGGTGTTTTATTCGTATTAATTCCTGTAGTAAACGTAGAAATCGAATAAAGATTGAAAATTTTTAAACCCTCAGTTTCAAGATACATAAAAGTTAAAATATTAAATTGAGTAAGTAAATAGAAGGTAACTTAGCCATATAAAAGAAAACTTATTCCGTCCACCATTCGCTGCCTTTCACAAAAAGTGATGATTTTTGAATAACCAGTTGAATACTGCAAAAAATCACCAATAATCTCCTGGTGATTCTCATTTTTTGAAACTCTGGTCAAATATCATGTTGTAATTGATGATCATACCATTGTTTGGGCATTATGAATAGTCACTGCTAAAGGCTGAAAACTGAGATGGAAATACTCCGTTTTTCATATTAATTTGTTCATTTTCAGGGTCTACAAGCAGACACAGACAGTAGAACTGTTACTTTCCTATTTTTGTCATAAACTGTGAATTAATTGTAAGTTTAAATTTTCTCTTTATATCATTTCACAAGTTTATTGTGGCTCTTCCCATTTTTAATCTTTTAAAGCAAATGGAGCATAAAATATTACCAGTCTAGGGATGGTGCCATTCTGTAGTACATTCCATGTCGGATGACAACAATAAGAAACTACTATGTAGACCAGGTGGGGGCAAGTCTTCCACACACACACGCATACCATCTAGTAGGCCACACCACATGGTAACAATACTGTATTGTCTCAGAAATGCTGTACCAAATCTTATGACACGTGTTTGTTGCTCGTTTATTTAGAAACCAAAAATTTTAGCACAACTACTGTGGTTAATTGATATTGCATTTTTTACTTAGTGTTCAAATACCAGTTACTCAGAACTAATATATTGGTAACAGTTTTAACTGGTTGGCTTTTCACATCCCTACACCACACAGTCCAGATTCAACAAGTCTTGTAAAATCTGATCTTTTGTTGTTATTGTTGTCGTAATTTTCAGTCCAATGACTGGTTTGATGCAGCAGCTCTGCATGCTGCTCTATCCTGTGTAAGCCTCTTTGTTTCCGAGTAACTACTTCAACTTACATCCTTCTGAATATGCTTACTGTATTCATCTCGTGGCCTTCCTCTACGATTTTTACCCTCCACACTTCTGTCCAATACTAAATTGTTGATCCCGTGATACCTCAGATTGTGTCCCACCAACCAATCCCTTCTTCTAGTCAAGTTGTGCCACAAATTTCTCTTCTGCCCAATTCTTTTCAGTACATCCTCATTAATTATGTGATCTAACCAGCAAATCTTCAGCATTCTTCTGTAGCACCACATTTCAAAAGCTTCTGTTCTTTTCTTGTCTAAACTATTTATTGTCCATGTTTCATTTCTGTATATGGCTACACTCCATATAAATACTTTCAAAAAAAAAAGGCTTTCTAACACTTAAATCTATACTCAATGTTAACAAATTTCTCTTCTTTACTAACGCTTTTCTTGCCATCGCCAGTCTACATTTTATATTATCTCTACTCTGGCCATCATCAGCTATTTTGCTGCCCAAATAGCAGCCGGTCGAGGTGGCCGAGCGGTTCTAGGCGCTACAGTCTGGAACCGCGTGACCGCTACGGTCGCAGGTTCGAATCCTGCCTCGGGCATGGATGTGTGTGATGTCCTTATGTTAGTTAGGTTTAAGTAGTTCTAAGTTCTAGGGAACTGATGACCTTAGAGGTTAAGTCCCATAGTGCTCAGAGCCATTTGAACCAACCCAAATAGCAGAACTCATTTAATTCAACCACATTCCATTATCCTCATTTTGCCTTTGTTGATGTTCATCTTATATCCTCCTTTCAAGACACTGACTATTCTGTTCAAGTGCTCTTCCAAGTCCTTTGCCGTCTCTGACAGAATTAAAATGTCATCGGCAAACCTCAAAGTTTTTATTTCTTGTCAGTAGACTTTAATTCCTATTCCAATTTTTTCTTTTGTTTGCTTCACTGCTTGTTCAGTATACAGATTGAATAACATTGGGGACAGGCTACAACCCTGTCACACTCCCTTCTCAACCACTGCTTTCCTTTTGTGCCTCTCAACTGCTGTTAACTGCCATCTGGTTTCTGTACGAATTGTAAATAGCCCTTTGCTCCCTGTAAAGAATATTCCAGTCAGCATTGTCAAAAGCTTTCTCTAAGTCTACAAGTGCTAGAAATGTTGGTTTGCCTTTTCTTAACCTACCTTCTATGACAAGTCGTAGGATTTTTTGTATTGCTTCATGTGTTCCCTCATTTTCCCAGAAGCCAAACTGATCTTCCCCAAAGTCAGTTTCTACCAGTCTTTCCATTTGTCTGTAAAGAATTCGTGTCAGTAATTTTCAACCTGTCAACACCTACTTTCTTTAGAATTGGTATTATTATATTCTTATTGAAGTCTGAGGGTATTCACCTGTCTCATACACCTTGCTCACCAGATGGAAGAGTTTGCTCGTGGCTGGCTCTCCAAGGCTATCAGTACTTGTCTACTCCGTGAGCCTTGTTTGGACTTAGAACTTTCAGTGCTCTGTTAAATTCTTCATATAGTACCATATCTCCCATCTCATATTCTCCTACATCCTCTTCCATTTCCATAATATTGCTCTCAAGTATATCTCCTTTGTATAGACCCTCTATATACTCCTCCCACCTTTCTGCTTTCTCTGCTTAGGACTGGTTGTCCATCTGAGCTCTTGACATTCATACAGGTAGTTTTCTTTTCTCCAAAGGTATCTTAATTTTCCTGTAGGCAGCATCTATCTTACCTGCAGTGACATCACCCCTAGTGACATATGCTTCTACACCCTTACATTTGTCTTCTAGCCATTGCTGCTTAGCCATTTGGACTTTCTGTTGATCTAATTTTTTGAAACATTTTTATTCCCTTTTGCCTGCTTCATTTACTGCATTTTTCTATTGTCTCCTTTCCTCAATTAAATTCAATATTTCTTATGTTACCCAAGTATTTCTAGTACACATCATCTTTGTACCTATTTGATCTACACTAAATAAAATACAGATTGTGGTAGATATGCTGACTTCCCAAATGGGTGGGGAAAATAGCTTGTTGCACTGTTATTGTGGAGCGGCTAGGTGAACTGTAAACCATATTGTTGAAAATAGCCTGTTGCCAGCCATAACAGGTGACCACTCCAAAATCTTGCACGCTACTGAAAAGACAATAGAGTACATCAGCAACATAAGGATTAGCAGTAGTTGGTATTTTATGTATTTTTATATCTATTCTTTTTTTTCTTTTCCTATTACCTCTATGTTTTATATGCATAGTTAATGTTTGTTTTGTATACTATTTGTGTGTTATTAATTCATGTGCTGTACTATGCCATATGCTAAATAAATAATAAATCTGCAGATCACGGAGTAGAAGTCCTGCCTCCAGTAGCCGAAAATCTTCAAGGCGTTCACGATCTCCCCACAGTGGAACAAGCAAAAAAAGCCGTCCTGCGTCTCCTCCTTCACCGTCAAGCAGCCGCACAAAGCACCGAGTACCATCACCCCCTTCCCCACCCCGAAGCAGCAAACGGAGAGCTTCATCTCCATCAACGCCACCTCGTAAACGACGTGGCTCTGGTTCACCAGTTTCTTCACATCGTGCCACATCGCCTTCTTCACCTCCTCGGAAACACAAGCACAAACATAAATATTAAAATTAAATTGCTCTTCTTGAAGGACGTCAGTCATTGCTGGGCAATTGCTCAGTTTTCTTAGTAAGAAAATACTAAGGAATGAAACTGTACATATATGTGACAACTAATGAATTTTGTGTAATAGCAGTTTGTGATATGGGTCACTTATTGCTGCATTCCACTATTGGAGGAAATGGTCCCAGTCTGTCATTTATGAACTTTTAGTGTCAGAAGACTGTGTGTGTCTTTTGCCAATAGAAAAAAAGTTGTATAAAATATTTGCAGGAGAATCGTGCAGGTTTTTTTTGTGGACTGCATGGAAGTGTAAATATGAATGAGAGATGAGATGTATTTATTAGCAAGTTATTACATGTATCTGTCACTGTAATTACATAAAAGACATTGCCACATTATGTATTTTGTGGTTGAAATTGATTTTTATTGTTTCTTTGTTATTACACAATATTACAGGAGATTTGAAAAAATCTTTCTCTTCATTGTTTCTTATTTCTATAGTTTGGAGTTACTGATCATCGTGGCAATTCTCTCTCTCTCTCTCTCTCTCTCTCTCTCTCTCTCTCTCTCTGATGAGGTTTAAGTTATTTAAGCAGTTCTGGATGTTTTATTGATGTCAGTCTTGTTTCTCTTATACAAGATTCAAGAGGATTTTACATTAATTTCTGTTAATCTTATATAAGGCATTCAGCTTCATCCAGGATGTGTACTTCTGCGATTGAAGAATTATTCCTCCATGTGACCTGTGCCCGATGAAAAAGTTGTACAGTGTGGTAAGGGTCGCACACAACAAGCTGTTGGTCAATATAGATATTTTGACAAGTACTTTTTGCCAATTAATTCGGGCAAATACTGCAGTCACAGTAAATAATGAAAAGTTCCATTGGTCCGAGTGAAATTGCCATATTACTGATATTCGGTTTTAACAAACTTTGCTTTAAGAACTAGTCCACATTTAAGGAATAAATACTAAACAGTTTGCATACTGAAATCCAGCTACAGTAAAACTGCTAACATATTCAAGAGTTTGCAACTATCCCTTTCACTTTCAAATGAGTTGCATTAAATTAATGATACGGAAAACGTTTGTAATTCACAACAACTCATATTGCCAGTACATCAGTAATTTCAAACAAATGCCAACTTATGCATGTAGTTGATCTGACATCACAGAAATATAAAAACTACACAAATTGATCACATTGTATTGAATTGTAGCTATGTGTAGACAAAGAACAACACTTAAGATTCAGTAGAAGCTGATAATTATTTGTGATACTGAAGATAGAATATTAAAAACTCTTTCACATGGTAAAGAACACAATTTGACACCATCGTATTTCAGTTATCTATTCAAGTCAAAATACATACAGTTATGTGAACAGAAGTGTGAGTGTCTACATTCAGGCTTCTTCCTCAGTTCTCTCAGTTCTGACTTTCAGTGCAATGTTCACTGCAATGTTCATGATGATAAAGTGACAATGGAAGACCTAAAAAAGAAAGCTGCAGATTGCTGTGCTGCTTCTTTAATTATTTCTAAGAAATAGATCTAAAGTTGCTTATTTCCTTCACTACACCACCATGAATTGCTTCAGGACTCACGGAGTTTCTGTTTTCATATTAAATCACTTTGCACACTGGCCCCATAAGGCCATTATTAATAAAATAGTTTCATGAAGTGAGAACTGGTAACATTTCCATCGACAAAAATCGGTTGTGGTAGAATGACTGAGAAACTGTCCTGAAGTACATTCTAAAACTTAAGCCTATTCTGTTCAGGGCAGAAAATGGAACAAAGACATTAGAAGCAAAGAATGAGCAATGACCCTACAGTGTGTCAATAGTGATGACAGTTGCTGCCACTGATAATGGGACAATTTTAAACTCTCAGGTGATTTAAAAATATAAAATCACTATTGTCCACCTATAATTTTATTAGCAATTCCTGCATTTTTACTGAAATTTGTGTGAAGTTTAGATGCCGAGATGGATGCAGCAGTAAGACAAATCATTCTTAGTATTGACAGACACCATGCACATTCAAAGGTAATGACATTCCTCAAGAACAATGACATGGTATTTCTTCCTGCTAACTGTATTGCAGCCTCTAGACCTGGGCATAACTCATCCTATGAAAGCTAAATACTGAATGGCTGTCGTGTAGAAGCCAGTTTACTCCACTAAAGAAAGGACGTAATGAAAATGAATATTTGTAGGCCACATACTCGTTTGGTGCTGCGTAGAATGCTGTAACCTAACAGATTGCATTGGACAGATTTACAAATGCTGGCTGCAAGTTAGTGTCAGTTGTTGTAGAAGAAGATAACATTTTTTTCCCAAGAGATAAAAGATAATATTTAAATGTTTTTTTCCTCTGGTCATATTTATCTATGCAATTAGTTGAATAAAACAACTTTTGTATATAAACAATTTCTTCTGAATTAATGAAAAGTATGTGATAATTTATTAGGGCCAAGTCGTGTGAGTTTGTGATTGAAGATGAAATATTTAAGTAATGACAGATTCATTAAAAAGGGGTTTTACTGTAATCCTTTCTAGCTTGTATCTGTCACACTTAATATAACAGTTCAGCTCTCAGTCTCTTCAGGTATTTCTTATCTGATTACACCAGTCCCCTTAGTTATGGCAATTATTTTGTGGTCTTACCGGGTTAACATTACTTACAAAATATAGCATGCACAGTCTCAAATGGAAAGTAGAAAATGAACAGTAAGGCAGAGCAGCCTATGAAGTTGAATATTTATTCTGAACCAGCTTACTTCTACCATGGTGAAGGTGGTACATTTCCTAAGAACTGAAATCAATTTCACGTGTCACACAAGGGCCATCATAAGGAAAGAAATAGGATTCAGGATTCAATCATTGCACATTTATTTGACTGATTAATGGAAGGCGAGGAGAATGAAATATAGTCTTGCAGTTTTATTATGTAATTTGACAGATTAAAAACATCTTCTCACCAAGCGGCTGCAGGGGAACACACACAGAGAAGAGGTTTCACTTATGCAAGCTTTCAGAGCCAGTGGCTCCTTGTTTTAGCAGAAGGGTTGAAGGGGAAGGAAGAAGGGTGAAGAAAAAGGACGGGAGAGTTCGAAAAAGTAATGTAGAGCCCCAGGTATGAGGAGACATATCAGACGGGATGAGAAGAAAAAACTGATTGTTTTTGGGGATTGCACAAAACGAGCTGAGAGCTTGAAAATAGAAGACAGGGTACTATGCGAGACTGAGATTACTGCTAAAACATCATGCATGGGTTAATAAGAGTGAAAAGCTAAATGCATTGTATGTGACGGAGGTGGGAGAGGGGACTGTGAAAAATAGATGGGTCAGAAAATTAAAGATGTAGAAAACTAAAAGGGAATGAAGAAAAGAGTATTTACTGTGAAGAAATGCTGAGATGGAAGAGATTAATGTAAATTAAGGCAGAGTGGGTGGCGAGAACCAAAGACATGTAGCGCTAGTTCCCACCAGTGAAGTTCTGAGAAACTGGTGTCTGAGGGAACAATGCAGATGATGGTGTGTGTGGTGAAACAGGCACCTAGATCACAACCATCATGTTGTAGAGCACACTCTGCACTAAGGTATTGTGTGTTGCTGGTATACACCTCTGCCTATTCCCATGCATCCTAACAGATAATTTGGTAGTGGTCATGTCAATGTAAAAGGCCAAACAGTGTTTACATAACAGCTAGTGTATGAGATGTGGCTGATGTATAAGATAAAGGCCAGCAGTCACGAGTTTGTTTACATACTTAAGCGTAAATTTTGTTCGCCCAGAATCTGTGTGGTTAATTAAAAGTTTCTGAAGCAAGTTTATAAGTTTGTTTACATTAAGTGTTTAGTTGTGTATTAGTACAGGTTACGAAACTATTGTTTTATTTTCTGCTTTTGTGTTACGTGTTACTATCAAACCATGTGTGACAAGTGTGGAGGTTGCCGTAGAAATTTGAAAGAGGACGTGTTCTGTATAGACAGTAGGTTGTGGTTTCATTGGGGCGAGTGCAGCGGAGAGGAAATGAGGGTAGATAATGAGGCTCTTCCATGACACTGTAGGTTATGTAAAAAGGACAGAAAAATCATGGAACAGGAGGCAAAGATTTGTGCCCTTGAGGCTGAATTAGAAATCGCGAATTTGGAATTATGTAAGCTAAGGGAGGAAAAGGACTCTGGACACTGGGAAAAGGTGGCAAGCAAAGGGCGAAAAAGGGAAACAATTGATAAAACTTCCAAAATTCAGTTAGCAAATCAGTTTGGTTTGCTATCTGTAGTAGTGGAGGAAGGGCCTCATTCAGATGTAGGTTGAAGCAGAATAATAGCTTAAAGAAAAAAAGACAGGTTGGGATCAAACCAGAATAGGAAAAGAAAAATTCTGCTTATAGGTAGCAGTCATGGGAGGGGTGTGGGCCAACAGATTCAGGAGAAATTAGGAACAGAGTACCAGGTCACAAGTTTTGTGAAACCAAGTGCTAGCCTTAGCCAGGTGGAGCAGGAAACAGCCTGGCTATGAATCCAAGATATAGTATTAGGTGTGACCTGGATAAAATAAGAGCAGAAACTGGGCACACAAATGTAGGGTTGTAAACACTTAATCAGCCCTGGGTAAACACTGCTGTAAGGCGTGTTAACACCGAGCTGAAAAGGATGCTCCAGACACCGGCAAAGTCTCACATGAGTGTTGTTCCAGTTGATGCTATTGGTAGGTGCAGTTACACTACACATGGCCTGCACCTTAATAGGAAGGGGAAAGATAAATTAGCTTCTCTATTAGCAGATACTGTAAGGGGGGCCACAGTCACATAAGGGGTGATACCTGTGGTTATTGGGACCAGGTAGATAGGTTTTTTAGGTTAAAGCCAAATTCCAGACAGACAACAACCAAGGAAAATAGAAGAAAAGAAACTTCATCCACAGCAAATAAGGATAAAGCTAAGGGCGGTATCAACTTACTTCACCAAAATATTGGGAATAAAAAATGAAGTAGATGAGCTGATAATGCGTTTAGATGATCTCAAAAATAAGAATGAGATTGATATACTTTGTCTGAGCACCATGTAACTGTGGGGATGGAAAATGTCAGTATAAATGGGTATAATTTAGCATCTTACACTTGTAGATCTAGTATGGATAAAGGAGGAATTGCCATTTTCATGAAACAAGGGTATAAATACAGACCTGTTGAAGTAAGCAAATTTTGTGTTGATCAGCACTTTGAGGTTTGTGCATGTGAACTTCAGCTAGATAATGTTGTGTTGATATTAGCAACAGTGTACAGGTCTCCACTAGGAGATTGGGAGCTATTCATAAAAAGAGTTTGACTCCCTATTACGCTGTCTGTCAGACAAAAAGAAGAAGTTATTAATCTGTAGTGATTTCAATGTTAACTTTCTAAGCAATTCTGATAGGAAAAGTGAACTAGAAGTGTTGTTAACAACATATAACTTAGAATCAGTGATCAATTTCCCTACACGTATAGCTCAGGGCAGTAGTACTCTAATAGATAATGTATTTGTGCAGCAAGAGGATGTAGAACAAACACATGCTTTCCCTGTGGTGAATGGATTATCTGACCATGATGCATAACTGATTAACTTACAAAACCTAACAGGGCATACACTTCAGAAACCATTAAGTAAAAGTGTGAGGGTGCTCCACTCATTATCTATAGATCACTTCAGAGAAAGTTTAGGAAATGTAAACTGGGAAGACGTATATAATGAGCCAAATGCTAATGATAAATGCAGCATATTTCTTGATAAATTTATATCCCTTTTTAAACATTGTTTTCCAAAGAAAATTACTAAATGTAACATCAAAAACCTTTCAAAGAAACCTTGGATTACTACAGCTATTAAGGTGTCTTCAGAAAGAAAAGGAAAACTGTATGAGACAGCAAGAACTAGTAATGATCCAGAAGTAGTTTTACACTATAAAAATTATTGTAACATACTGAGAAAAGTTGTAAGGAAATCAAGAAATATGTATGTTAGAGAAGAAATTAACAACTCCAGCAATAAAATAAAATCAATATGGAATGTTGTTAGAAGGGAGACAGAAAAAGTAACCACTGGGGTAGGTAGTACTACTGTTAAAGAGAATGAGACCATCTTAACCAACAGAACACAGGTAGCCAATGTATTTAACAATCACTTCTTACCCAAGTGTAGGAGAAAAATTGGTGAGAATAGTTCAAAAGAAAAAACCAGGCAGTACATGGAAGAGTCAGTTTTGAAAAATTTTAGTCAGATTAAGTTCCATCTAACAACCTTATGTGAAATAAGGTAAATTATTAAATCTTTGAAAAATAAATGTTCTGTTGGAGTAGATGACATTTCTAACAAGTTATTAAAACAATGGGGAGCAATTACAGCTCTTGTTTTGAGTCACATATGTAATGCATCACTGACTTAGGGTATTTTTCGAGACAAGTTAACATATGCCATTGTCAGGCCTCTCTACAAGAAGGGGAAAACCACAGATGTCAATAATTACTGGCCAATATCCTTGCTTACAGCATTTTCAAAAATCTTTGAGAAAGTAATGTACTCAAGAGTGGTTAGTCATCTCAACAGTAATGGGATACTTAGTAAATCACAGCTTGGATTTCAGAAATGCTGTTCCACTTAGACAGCAATATACAGTTTCACTCTCCGTGTAATAGAGTCTTTAAATAGTAAAATGTCACCGGTAGCAATATTCTGTGACTTATCCAAAGCATTTGATTGCGTGAACCATGACATTATGTTAGAGGAATTACGATTCTATGGTATAAATGGAACAGCATATGAGTGGTTTAAGTCATATTCTACAGAACAGGAAGCAAATCGTCTCTTTATATGCTTCAAGTGATTCCAAAGAATTTGCCACGTCATCTAACTGGGGTGAAATTACATTAGGTGTTCCACAAGGTTCGATCAGGGGTCCCTTCCTGTTCTTGATAATATGTGAATGACCTCCCTTCTAATGTGAAACATGATGCTGAACTGACACTGTTTGCTGATGATACAAGTATAATTATTAATCCAGTAAAAGAAAGTCTGATAGAAAATGATACAAATAAGGTATCTGGAAAAGTTATTAATTGGTTTTCTCCAAAAGGGCTTGCTCTGAACTTTGAAAAAACACAGTACATCCAATTTTCTGCTGCAAAAAGTATAATTCCTTCAATAAACATAACACATCAGTAGCCAGGGTAGAGCATATTAAGTTTTTGGGTGTACATATAGATGAGAATCTTAATTGGAAAATTCATATTTTGGATCTCCTAAAGCAACTAGGTTCAGCAACTTTTGCAATCAGAATAATTGATCAATTTTGAGGATGTAGAAATTAGTAAGCTAACATACTTTGCATACTTCCATTCTCTGATGTCATACGGAATAATATTCTGGGGCAACTCAACACTTAGGCAAAAGGTATTCACTGCTCAAAAGAAAGTACTTAGAACAATGTGTGGGGTTCATAGTCGCATATCTTTTAGGCGTCTGTTTAAAAGGTTAGGAATTCTTACAACTGCTTCACAGTACATTTACTCAGTAATGAAATTTTTTCTCAGCAACATGGACCAGTTTAAAATCATCAGCGACATTCAGGATTACAATATTAGAAAAAAGAAAGACCTACACTATCCTTTACTTAACCTATCTTTGGCACAGAAAGGGGTAAAATATGCCGACATAAAACTTTTTGATAAATTACCAGATGAAATGAAATGTCTGAGAGACAGCAGTAATAGTTTCAAAAACAAATTGAAATCATTCCTCCTTGACAACTCCTTCTGTACCATAGATGAATTCTTGAATATGAGTAAATGAATCTGGAGATATAACATATGCATTTTGTGACATTTAAGGGAATGGGATAGATAATAGAAATATTTATGTATAACACGTAACTAACTAACTGTGACGTTTCACAGGTGATTCTTCCTTTGATAGTATATGTTTTGCCAGTTACAGGACTGGTATAGGTGATGGTACGAGAGTCATAGGGCAAATCTTGCAACAGGGACAGTCACAGGGGTAGGCGCCATAGTATAGAGAGGTCGGTGCAGAAGGACCATAGGTTCTGACAAGCATATTGCAGAGATAGGGAGGGTGACGAAAAGCTATTCTGGGTGTGGTAGGCAAAACCCCACACAGAATGGATCTCATTTCAGGGCATGATTTTAAGAAGTCAAGTAGCTGATTAACACATTCAAGACCAGGATAATACTGAGTGACAAATGGTGTGCTCTGAAGTTGTTTTTTTGAAGGGGTCAGCAGTACCAAGAATGGGTGTGACGGCCCGGGAACTCTGCTTTTGAACTGTGCTGGTGGGGTAATTACATCCATTGAAGACTGAGGTGAGAATGGTGGTATATTGCTGTAAAGAGTCTGCATCCAAACAAATACAATTTTTGTCTCAAATTGCAAGGCTGGACCGGGGGGGGGGGGGGACTTTTCATGTTACAAGGAGGGCAACTGTTAGTTGGTTTAATGTAAACGGAAGTGTGTAGGTGGCCTATGGTGAGGATGAGATCAACATCAAGGAAAGTGGCATGGTGTTCAGATTAGGACCATGTGAAATTTAACTGGGAGAAGGTATTTAGAGATTCCAGGAATGTTAAGAGGTCAGCCTCACCATGTGCTCATATGGCAAAGATGCCATCAATGTATCTAAACCAAACCATGGACTGAAGTCTTGTGGATACCAGGAGAGGTCCCTCCAAGCAACACATGAAAAGACTGGCATAGAAGGAGTCACCCTGGTTTCCATAGCTGCACCCCTAATCTGTTTGTATATCTGCTCCTCAAAGATGATGTAGGGGTTGGTAAGTATAAAGTTTATTAAGGTGAGCAAGAGAGATGTCATAGGTTTGGAATCAGGTGGGAGCTGACTGTGGAAATGTTCAGCAGCAGACATGTACATGTGGTTGTTGGTGTAGGGATTACAGATGATCTAGGAAGCTATAGTTCCACATTCTGTTTCTTGAAACCTGCGTGTCCCTTGGAGTTACTGACAAAGTCCTAACTTCGAAAGTCGCTGTTTCTGGATCTAATCCTGTTCTGCATGACTCTCTTACAGTTCTAAATGATACCATTTGCCAAGGCAACTTTAAACTGCAACAACATGCCTGACTTCACCTCAAAAACCTATCCCACCTTCTCCTAAACTACCTCAACAGTAGTGTTACTCCTCCTGTCCCTCTGCAGCTCCCTAAACAGCTACACCATCGACCACCACTCATCTCCTACAAGCTGAGCATGGCCAACTTCCTTAACATCCGATAGCCTCAAAGATCAAGAATAATTCATAATCACAAGAACCAATCACAACAGTACAGTGTTCTCAGCCTCTCATCTAAAGCACTCTCTCCTCCTGAATTATCTGTATTATCCAACAGCATCACTTTCAGCCCTAAACGCGCATCTAATCATGCTGCTTTGATGAAGGACCTGCTTCCCTTCACACTTAATGTTGAGTGGAAAAACCACATTGCAACCCAATTCCTAAAGCTATCCAACAGAAAACCTGACATTGAACCCTACCTTGAACAGTTCCAACCATGATCCCTACTTGACACACCACCACTGCCTCAAAATCATACCTTACAAGCCTTCCAAGAATTCCTCACATCCAGCATTGCTTCACAACCCTTCCTCAGGTCCCTACAACATTGACCCTAACCTGTCCTCTGCAGAACCTCCGGCCTTGTGTTCCCTAAAAGCTGATGGCTCCATCAAGTGGGTTACGCACTTTTGTTGTTGACCCACAGTACAACCCGATCCAGCTTCTTGATTTTGTAGCCCAGTGCCATTTCTTGGGCCTTATTTTTGATAAAAAGCTGACATGGCTGCCCTATATTCACCACCTAAAGACTACATGCATGTGGAGGCTTAATGCTCTCCACCTCCTGGCCCACACATCTTGGGCTGCATACAGTACCACTCTTGTTGATCTTTACTGTGTTCTGGTCTTGTCCAGACTAGATTATGGTAGTCAGGTTTATGACTCAGTGGCTCCTTCCGCTTTGCAACTTCTTGACTCTGTTCACCATTGTGGGGTGCGTCTGGCTAATGGTGTCTTTCACACTAGTCCCTTTGCCAGTCTCCTCACAGGTGTGGGGATTCCCCCTTTACAAATACGATGGAACCAACTCATGGTTTCTTACACAATTGCCATTTGCCAATCTCTGAATATCCCATGTACCCTGTCCTCTTTGCAAACGAGGGGTGTCTCCCTCCTGACAACTGCCCATGGGTGGGATTGCCGGTTGACACGTGTCCCACTTCCCTTTGTCAGGATCTCCATCTCCACTCACTGGAATGCACTCCGTATATTTCCTCTCATACCCCCCATCCCCCTTGGATGGTGCCTAGACCACAGATTAGGACCAAACTGCCCCAGGGTCCTAAAGTCTCTGTTGCCCCTTGGTTTTCCAGCATCTTGTACATGTCATCCTTGGAAAGTTCCAGGATGCCACCGTCTTCTACACTGATAGTTCTGAGACAATCGATAAGCTGGGATACACTTTCATGTCTCCTAATTATTAGAACAATATTTATTACCAGGATCATATAGTGAGTTCACATCAGAGCTTCTAGCCATTCACAGAGTCCTCCATTTTGTTTCTCAGGCCTCCCTCCACAGTGTTTTAATTTGTTCAGACTCAATGAGCAGCCTGCAGGTTACCGACCGATGCTACTCTAGTCACCCTTTGGTCTCTGCAGTCCACGATCTCTCTTCTCTTGGCCATACTGCCTGCTCAGTTGTCTCTCTCTGGGTCCCAAGTCATGTGCATATACCAGAAAATGAACTAGCTGACCGTTTGGCTGGAGAAGCAGTTACTTAAACACCCACTCCCTTTCATGATTCCAGCTGTGGGTACGTGGATCTATGTCAAATCTCTCTGTGCCCAAAACTGGAATGACATCTGGTCCACTACTGCTCATAGTAATAAATTCCACGCAATCAGGGGGTCTACTGCAGTTTGGCACTCTTTCTTCTGCTCCTCTCAGAAAGAGCCCAATGTTTTACACTGTCTACACATTGGTCATACCAGGCTCACCCATTGTTTCCTCCTGCGTAACAAACCACCCCCACAATGTGGTTGTGGAGCCAGACTGACTGTATCCCACATGCTTTTGGCTCTTCGTGCTAAGTATAGTCTTCCCGATTCTGTAATTGTAATATTAGCAGATGATTCTTGGATAGTTGAACTGGTCCTCAGTTTCCTCCATGAAAGTGGTTTTTATTTCCAGATATAATGTTCTGCTTTTCTCCTGGAGCAATGGCAGGGTGGTCATGGTTGTGGTTGAGGTTGGGACCTCTCTTCGTATCTTCTCAGTCTGGGACCCCATGACTACTCCCCCACGGAAAGACTACCCTTTTTTCCAGTTTTTAGATTTGGTCTCACATTTTATACCTTTTACTGTGTGTTTTAACTTCAATATTTCTGTGAGTAACTTCAGAATCACGGGGCTGATGACCTCACTGTTTGGCCCCATCAGCCCTCTCAATTAATCAATCAATCAATTACCTCCTTTATTAAAGACACCAAACATTCCTAGATCATCTGAAATCTATGCCGTCCCAGTCCCATCACACACCTTGCTTGCCATCTCCCTCTGTATCAACATCCACGTACGTAGTCTGCCTGCTTCTGAACATTTTCTCTGTCAGTGCCCACCTGATACCAAACCTATTACGTCCTTCTTACTCACCTTAATTCACTTTATACTTATCAACAACTACTTCACCTTTAAGGCGCAGACATACAGACAGATCAGGGGCACAGCCATGGGGACCAGGATGACTCCTTCTATGACAACCTTTTCATGGGTCACTTGGAGGGGGCTTTCCTGGGATCCATAAGCCTTCAGCCCCTGGTTTGGTTTAGATACATTGATGACATCTTTGATATATTGAATCATGGTGAGGCTGACCTGTTTAATGACTGGAATCCCTAAATAGCTTCTCCCTGTTAATTTTTGTGTGGTCCTATTCTGAATCCTATGCCACTTTCCTTGATGTTGATCTCATCCTTACTGAAGACCAGCTGCACTCTTCTGTTCACATTAAACCTACTAACAAATAGCAGTACTTACATTTTGACAGTTGCCATCCTTTCCGCATCAAACGTTCCCTCCCATACAGCCTTGGCATTTGAAGCAAACATATTTGTTTGGCTGCAGACTCTTTACAGTAATACACCATCATTCTCACCTCAGCCTTCACTGGACATAATTATGCCACCAGCCTAGTTGAAAAGCAGATTTCCCAGACTGTCACATCCAATCCTGGTAGTCGTAATCCTTCCAAAAAACAACTTTGGAACACACCGCTTGTCACTCAGTATTATTCTGGTCTTGAATGGGTTAATCAGCTACTTCGACAAGGCCACAACTTCCTAAAATCATGCCCTGAAATGAGATCCATTCTGTCTAGATTTTACCAACCACACCTAGAGTAGCTTTTCATCACTATCCCATTCTCTGCAATATCCTTGTCAGACCCTAAGCTCCTTCTGCACCCATCTCCGTACCCTGTGGCTCCTACCCCTATGACCATACCTGCTGTGAGATTTGCCCTATGCACCATCTACCACCATCTATACCAGCCCTGTAACTGGCAAAACATATACTATCAAAGGGAGAGCCACCTGTAAAATGACACACGTCATACATCAGCTGATATGTAAACATTGTTCAGCCTTTTATGGAGGCATGACCACCATCATGTTATAAGTTACAATGAATGGGCATAGGCAGAGGATGTATACTGGCAACAGACAATGTCCTGTTGCAGAGCAAGCTTCACAACATGACAGTCATTACCTCTGTGCCTGTTTCACCACACACACAATCTGGATTCTTCCCCCAGACACCAGTTGTTCAGAATTCCACAGGTGGGAATTAGCACTACATGTCCTTGGTTTTTGCTACCAACCGGCCCTTAATTTATGTTAATTTCTTCTGTCTCAGAATTTCTTCACAGTAACTACTCCTTTCTTCACTCTTCTTTAGTGTTCAACATCTTTCATTTTCTGACTCGTCTATTTTTCACCGTCCCCTCTCCCACCTATGTCACATACAATGCACTTAGCTTTTCATTCTTATCAACTTGTGCACAGTCTGTTAGCAGTCATCTCTGTCTTGCATATTACCCTGTCTTCTACCTTTAAGCTCTCAGGTTTTCTAATCTTGTCTGGCGCAATCCCCAACAATCAGTCTTCCCTTCTCACCCCGTCCAGTAAGTCTCCCCCTTGGGAGAGAACCTGGGGTTCTGGGTGACTTTTCTGAACTCTAACCCTTTTCCTAAACCTCTCCAGTCCTTTTCCTTCACCCCTCTTCCTTTCTCTTTAATCCTTCTGCTGGAACAATGAGCCACTGGCTCCAAAAGCTTGCAAAAGTAAAACCTCTTTTTTATGTGTGTGTTCTCCTGGTGCCGCTTGGTGAGTAGATATTTTTCATCTATCTAATTACATGATATTATCAAAAATTTATTATTTTTGTTGTTATAGACTTAGAGCTTTGTGTTAGACACATGTGCTGAAAATGAAAAAGAACACTCTTCATAAATAATCTTATTGTTACCAAGAATGTGGCTTCCAAAGAGATTGATAGTTAAATATGATACCTATAATCACTGCTAATACTTCCTTGTGTATTGTCATTTAGAGCATATAGTCTTTCCTTCATTTGTCTGTCTAACATGCAGGATCTGTTCTTTCACTTTCTACAGGAACTTTTACTGCCTATGCAAATGACTTTTTGTTTTAAGAGAGGATACAGTTTTGATGTTTGTATAGCACTTTAAGCACTGTCTTGTCTTTACTGTTGTGACAGTGTGTCCTTTCTGATTCTATTAGTTACTGTTCAGTGCACTGAAGCAAATGTGTCTTGGAATATATTTATTTACTTTATTGGGTTATAGCTTGAGTCATAGCTAGGGACATGGATATTTCATGTGAATGATAACTTGACAAATAAAGCAAAATTGTCAGATTTTTAGCCCATAATGAGAAATAGTTGGTTTTTAATTAAATTTTGCGATGTTTAGAATTTTTCCCCATCCCATATAAAAATTTAGTAAATCCAAGGGCAACAGATTGCTAGTACTGGCTACTGAAATTGTGTCTTGACCCTTTACTCAAGGCCGAGGGTCACCTATTAACGTGAGAGTTTATTGTTTGTGTGAAGAATTAATGCTGTAGTTGTGAGTTAGACAACATGTCACAAGATCAGTGGGAAAATAGTTAGCTTTCCTGGTTAGAGATTAGATTAGTACTTGTTCCATAGATCATGAATACGACACTTCGTAATGATGTGGAACGTGTAAGGTCAATAAAAGGTGTCTATACAAGATATTACATTAGACAAAATATTACAGGACACTCAATATTTTTAATTTTTTTTTTTTTTTTTTTTTTTGTGGGGGTGGGGAAATTACTCACTTACTATATCTAAAAATTCATCTAATTTGTAGGAGGAGTTGCCATTAAGAAATTTCCTTTTAAATGCTATATGGCTATCTGTCAGACTTTGGATGCTATTAGGTAAGTGACCAAAGACTTTTGTGGCAGTATAATTTACCCCCTTCTGAGCCAAAGTCAGATTTAACCTTGAGTAGTGAAGATCATCCTTTCTCCTAGTGTTGTAGCCATGTACACTGCTATTACTTTTGAATTCGTTCGGATTGTTAATAACAAATTTCATAAGTGAAGATATATATTGTGAGGCTACAGTGAAGATTTCTAGCTCTTCAAATAAGTGTCTGCAGGATGATCTTGGATGAGCTCCAGCAATTATTCTGATTACACACTTTTGTGCAATGAACACTCTTTTACTCAATGATGAGTTACCCCAGAATATCGTGCCATACGAAAGCAGAGAATGAAAATAGGCGTGGTAAGCTAATTTACTCAGATGTATATTGCCAAAATTTGCAATGACCCTAATAGCATAAGTAGCTGAACTCAAACGTTTCAGCAGATCCTCAGTATGTTTTTTTCCAGTTCAACCCCTCATCAACGCATACACCTAGAAATTTTGAATATTCTACCTTAGCTACCGATTTCTGATCGAAGTCTATATTTATTAATGGTGTCATTCCATTTACTGTGTGGAACTGAATATACTGTGTTTTGTCAAAGTTTAATGAGAGCTCATTTGCAGAGAACCACTTAATGATTTTCTGAAAAACATCGTTTACAATTTCACCAGTTAATTCTTGTCTGTTGGGTGTGATAGCTATACTTGTATCATCAGCAAAACGTACCAGCATTGCATCTTCGTGAATATAGAATGGCAAGTCATTAATATATATTAAGAACAGCAGAGGACCCAAGACCGAACCTTGCGGCACCCCATTCTTGATTGTTTCTCAGTTTGAGAAATCACCAGTTTTTTGCATATTATGTTAACTGTTTATTTCAACTTTCTGCACTCTTCCAGTTAGGTATGACTTAAACCATTTGAGCACTGTCCCATTCATACCACAGTACTTGAGCTTATCTAGAAGTATTGCATGATTTACACAATCAAAAGCCTTTGATAGATCACAAAAAATCCCAACGGGTGACTTCCGGTTACTCAGAGCATTTAATATTTCATTAGTGAAAGTATATATAGCATTTTCCTTTGAAAAACCCTTCTGGAAACCAAACTGACATTTTGTTAAAACTTTATTTTTACAAAGGTGTGAAGCTACTTTACAATACACTGTGTGACACTGGCAGTTTTACTTCCGACATAAATGGATCCTGTTGCCTGTCATGTGCAAGTTTATCTTATTGTGATGATAGTGGGAAATTAACCAAGTGTGACAGACATTTTTTCTAATTGTCAGTGTGGACAGACATTTATGGGCAATTGATACAGGATGTCACAGAATCGATTGTCACCACCTCCTGCTAGCATTGGAAGTTAACATATTCTTGCCGACTGATGTTACAGTACTGAATTTTATGCTGTTGTGTCTTCTGCTTGTTTTCATGACATGTTGAAAAGGTTGATGAGAATTGTTATTTTTCCTTCAAATGCTCGCCCATAAAAAAAAGCTCAAGATCTGAAAGTGAAAAATTATTTAGGTTTTACAATAACTTGTCAAATAAAAAGCCAACACTATGCATAAATAAGGAAATATATAGTTAAACAAAGTTTTTCATGAAAATTGCTTCAGTAGTGGAAGTCAGCTCTATTGAAGGGGCTAAATACAGTTTTTGTCATTATTTGGCAAATAGAGAGAAAAGAAGACATCAGAACAAAAAATAATAATTATCACATTCTAAATATTGCATATTGGGTTTGTGTGTATATATACGAGTTATGCCCACAAAGTAAGTTCTGTTTGGTTATATAAAACAAACTTGTACAGATACAGAAAAGATATTTGTTGCAAAAAAATCTACAACTGTTAAACTACTTTTCTACATAGCTTCCGAAATTTTGTAGGCACTTGTCGTAACATGGCACAAGTTTTTGTATGCCTTCTTCATAGAAGTTTGCTACCTGTGTATTCAATCATGTGGTATCATGTTCTTTCAACTCGTCATCATCATTGAAGTGTTGACCACAAGGACAGATTTTAGGTGTAAGAAGAGATGAAAGTCGCTAGTTGTGCTTAATCTTTTCTTCTGTTGTGTAAACCAGTTCACAGTAACCACAGACGGATGTTCACGTCGTTCTTCATTGTGCACTTGATCACGTCCTTCATTGAACAGTCTGATTCATCTTCTAACCATTGAATCACTCATAGCATTTTGTCTGTAAACCTCACAGATTTGCTGATGAATTTCCTTTGGTTTAACTTTCTTTGTATTTAGAAAACGAATCACAGACATGATTTCACACGCGGTGGCATTTTCAATTGTGGTTGACATTATAAAGGAGCATTACAAAGCAGACGTCAGCAGCAGGGATCTGAAAATGGTGTACATGTCTTCTCCTTGAGTCAGAGTAACTGCCGCGCATGCTCAGAACTGCGATCATAGCGCTGCCGCGGATAGAATTATAAACGGAACTTACTTTGTGGACGACCCTCGTATTTGATCACACTTGCTCATGCATTGAAATGTTTGTGTATTATTTTTCTTGATCTTTCAGTTTCTGTGCAATGTGTAGAATTTACCGAGCATAATGAATTTTGATTTCATTGGTAATAAACTCTAGCTCCTGTTAGTTCCTCCATCCTAACATTGCACTTGCCATTTTGTGATACTGGAAGTCCCTAACACCTCAACTTTCATTGTTCAGTGCCATATCGTTTCATAGGTTTCCAATGACGATATGTGAAGAAAATGAGTCAGCTCTTCCAAAACTCTATATTCTGACATGATTGTCATAAGGAGTGTGACTATAATATAATTTAAAAACTTGACACTACAATAGTGAAGCCATAGTCACAGTTTATAAATGTTTTTTCTTTAAAAAGAAAGGGTTACATTACCAGTTTCAACTAACTACGTTGTCATTTTCAAATGTAAAAACCTCAGTTGGAGAATGTATAATGGAAATTATAACCATACATCTGACAAAATACATTGCAGGATCACCTGAGGCTTTTGGAGTCACAACCATTGACTCAGTTGCCTGGTATCATTATTTCCTGTAATTTTTGTCAGATGTTTTGTTATAATTCCCATTATATATTCTCCAACTGATGTTTTTACAATTGAAAATGATGGCGTAGTTCGTTAACACTGGTAATGTAATCATTTCTTTTTAAAGAAAAAATTTTTATATACGGTGACTATGGCTTCACTATTGTAGTGTTAAATAATATTCCAAAACTGTTATTGGAGACCATGTAAGTCATCTTTAGTGCCGCATACTAGAGATGACCAAAGCCGTTCTTTTCTGGGATCAAATTAGAACCCCTCACTCACTGCAATGAACTAGCTATTTTTAATGATTCTATTTTCACTTTTCATTTACTACAACAAATGTAAGGAAGAAGCCTTACCTTTTTAATTAGGGGTTTTAACATATTTGGAAGAACACAGGAAGAGGATTAATAATTTTCCATTACATAACTTGTAGTTTGAAGATTTCTGAAAAGTCCTGCATTTTGATTTCAGTAAACACTAAAAATATCTTTAAAAAAATCTGAGTATTTTTATCAAGTTGGAAAATTAAAAAAATTTATTCTTATGTTTTCATTGAAAATAAAATAGTATATAATTGAAATTAATTGTCTACTTCTTGAAATTATCTACAATTGACATTTACTTGAACCACCACACCAACCAACCATGAATCATATGTTCCATCACTTTGCAAACACAGGTGGTGAGAGAAATGGGGTGGTAGCAAGAAGGAAGATGTTTATCCTTACAATATTAGGTATAGGTATGCCAGAGCTTCATGCCAGTGTTTGGGAAACATGCCATCTGCCCAAATGAAGTTGTATATATGAAAGAGAAGGTGCTTACTCACAAGAGAAAGGTGCTGCAACATCTGAATGTGAACATTGTCCAGCCCTGGGTCAGAAGATACAGAGGAGATGAGAGCGTGGTGAAGTCCCCTCATAGTAAAGGTGGCATTGTAGCATTCATGATTCTGATTGGAGAAGAATATCACACACACCTCCTCCGCTTGCTTTCATGGGAGGAAGGCAGGGTGACAGTGGGTGGAGCCCACAATCTCCATAAAATATTGGCCCAAGGTGTTGGAGGTAGCAATAGGGTCCACAATGATATCATATGCTATGGCCAGGCTGGAAATTGGGGAATGAACCTTGGAGTCAGAGAGCCGATGGAGGTTGCTCCATATGACACAACAGGGAGTGAAACTGTTAAAAGAGCTAGTAAAGGAAATCCAGCTAGCTTTTTTTCCTATCCCAAACAACGTGATGACATTTCATACACAACTGTTCATAATGAATATAGTTCACCATCATATTATGATGGTTAAAAAAATGGAGAGCACATCTCCACACGTGAATCATATCATGGCTGCTCCATGCGTGAATCGTATCATGGCTCACATCAGTCCACCAGGTGACCAGGACACAGTGTGGTAAAGAAGAGGTGTGAGATATGGAACATTCTATGGTGGTAAGGATAACATTCACAAGGTACTCCTCGTGGTCATCACAACTGGAGGAATATTGTTTGTCAAAAGTTACCAGGGAGGAGTGAGGTCTTCAGTCAGCCTTAGAAACCTGCCAATTGGATTTACATTTAGGTGGTATAGGAGTCAGAAAATGGATAGCACACAGGAAATGGCCACTTGGGTACATGTCAGAAAGAATGAATCACTTGAGATGATGGGCAAGCTGGACAGTGCAGAACGAAAGGTCCAAATGTGAATAAGTGTGTGGGCAGTCTGCATGGAATTTGGGCACTTCAGTGTTAAGACAGGTGACGTTGATTTGATTGAAAAGGTCAGCCAAGATGGAACCTCTCGTACAGGTTCTCAAGAGCCCCAAGGAGATAATGGGCGCTGAAATCACCTAGCAGCAAAAAGGGGTGAGGGAGCTGACCAATAAGCTGAAGTAATTCTGCCCTGCTGACAGCAAATGAAGAAGAGATGTAGATGTTCCAAAGAGAAAAGGTGAAACAAGGAAGGAAAGTGAAGACTGCAACAGCTTGTGGCTGGGTGTTCAGTGAGATGGGTTAGTTATGGATGTCATCTCAAATGAGCAGCCTGAGATGGAATGCCATCCTCAGGGGGAAGGTCAAAGATGACTGGATGGAAATGTGAGAGGTCTGAGTGCTCACAGGAAGCAATTTCGTTTCTTGGAGCCAGAAAATAACTGGATGCTGCAATTCCAAGAGCAGCCATAATTCCTCCTTGATGGATCTAATGCCATGAATGTTCCATTGGAGAAGAGTCATAATGGGGAATGGGGGGGAGAGAACAAACAAAGGACAGTCATCTCAGCAGCTGCTTAGTGCCAGCTTTCAAAGAAACACTGCAACAGGGTGCAGAAGCTGAAGGATCCTGATCCATGAAATCTACAGAGGCAGCAGCATTCTCCTTGGGTTGGCCTGCAAATTCCAGAGCAGAAAAATGAAAGGTGTCGTGCACCAGTGAAATGGAAATCAGCCCCGTAAGGTATCACATTGCAACACCATTGAAGAGGATCTCCAATTCAGTAAAGGAGAAGACCATTTGCCTTTGTTCAATTTCTTGGAGCCATCATAGTAGTCAGACAAAGACTCAGGCATTTGTTGGATGAAGGGACATAAAAAGTCTTTGCAAGAGTGTTCCTTTTGTCCTTTTGGCCTGCCGATTGTGTAGCAGGTGATATCACTGCTGGGGGCAAAGATTTGGTGACCTGTTGCACAGCTGTAGGAGAAGGAGATGGGGGATGCTACTGTGATACTGGGCAATTTAGTAACTGCCATATTGAATTGAAGGTCTGTGTGGCCATGTCCCTCGTGGAGCAAGGCATAGCAAGAACGGTACTATAAGTGCCAGATGGTAAAATGCAGAGCTTTCAACTAGCCACCAACTTGCGAGTGACAGGGTAGGGCTCTTTTTCCTTCATCCAGATCTCCTGGGTGGCCCACTCATTCAGACACATGGGACACTCACAGGATGAGGTGGCATGATTGCCATTACAACTGATACAGCAGGGAGATGGAGGCAGGCAATCTCCCACATCAACATCTCTACCACGAGTAACACATTTAGCTGGTTTTTGACAGGACACATGAGTGAGGTTATAACATTGCACTGGTAGCAACCAGGTTTGGAATGTATGGTCATGACCGTGATTACTTCATAGCATGGAGGAGTGAAGAGATGTTGGCTTGAAAATCACAAGTCCCGTTATGCAAGCGACAGCAGGATTCCATAGGGCCTGTAACTGCAACAACAGCTTTCTGAATAATAAATGGATAAACTGTAGCAAAATAATGACCTCCTTTGGCAGGTGACACCATGGGAAACTGAGGTGAAGTTGGGAAAGTCGTTGGGTCCTTAGCCTCTTTCTGTTTACATTTAGTAGATGTAGACTGAGATAAAGATGACTGGCTCATTGCAAAAAAAATTCTTCATGATTGCCAGCACCTCTGATTGTATGCTCCTTCTTACAGGTGGGCCCCTCAGAGGGGCTCGCCCACCTTAGCTGATTGTTCACACTTCAGGTTATACCTCCCAAATTCCAGACAGAAGGACCAATTAGCAGTTGGAAAGGTAACAGCTCAGGCAATCATCCCTCCCTGGGCCTGGCCTGTACTAGGGAGTACGCATGAACCAAACCTGTTGACCCAGGGCTAGGAATTACACATTACCCAGTCACACGTTACATGTGAAATGTTTGGGCTGGCCTTCAGGAGTGCACAGGGAGGAAGAATAAACAGAGAAGCAGAGGAAGGGGAGGAGATGGAGAACTAAGAAAGAAGGAAAAAAACAGACAAGGGACTGTTCCGATTCTGGGCTACTGAAACTTCAGAATGCATTCCCAAAAATACCCAAGAATGCTCCCAAAGGGAGGGGAAAAGAGAATGACAGGCAGCATGTTAAGAGAAGAGCTGTTGCATAGGCTAGTGCACTGTGGTAGCCAAGCACGAACTCAGCAAAGAGTGGTAAGCCCCATGGGGGTTCTTTTTATATGGTCAAACAATTTTGATGTCAGGAATGTTTTCTTATTTTGTAGTTTTTATGTCTCCAGAAACTGAATTTCTTCCATCTGAAACTGTTCAATCTGCTGCTGCTATCTTTTGTATACCAGCCAGTACTGTTTCATATGGAATTGTCACATCTTGTGTGCCGAAATTATCCAGGCACACTGGTACACAGATTTTTCTATTTAGGCTTTCTGCTTCACAAAGGCCTCATTCTGAGTGAACCTGTAGGTGGTCTGAAACTTCATTTCTGGCATTTCTGGTGAGCAGATCTCAACTAGGTGGATAGTTCCTGTAGGTTCTCAGGTTTTGGTTGTTATCCAGAGAGCTTCCCCTGTTCCATCACATATTGTTTCAGAGACATGGCTTTCAACTATAAGATAAGTAAAAATTCAGAAAGAATTCTTGATTGAAGCACAGCAATTGGTATAAAATCCTAAAAAATCAATAAAAACAATCTCGATCACATTTTCAGATTTTTTATTTGTTAGCAACCAGTTTTGGCACCTTTCTCAGACAATCTTTAGGCTTATCACTGTAATAATGGCTGCTGGTGATAGCAGATGCAGCAAGATCCTTAGAAGTACGACTATAACTGCAGTGACAACTGTACTTCTATGCATCTTGCTCCATCTGCCATCGCTAGTAGCCATAATGGTGGTGATAAGCCTGAAGATTGTCTGAGGAAAGGTCGAAAACCGGTTGCTAACAAATAAAAAATTCGAAAATGTGATCAAGGCTGTTTTTGCTGATTTTTAGTCTAAGATGTGTGGTTTGTCATAGATTTTTGGAATAGGCCTTCTTCTTCAAGCTACTCATGTCTTTCTGTAGTGGTGTCACCGTTAAATTGGTGCACAGCATCTTGTGAATTGGATGGTTTGTCAAAGTCAATTACTCCCTGAAAATAGCACAGGACATCATTCCCCGGAATAGCTTTAAAATCCTGCCCCATTTTTCTAAGCAATTTGATAGTGAAACAATATTTTTTTGCAACAATCTCTACCTTGACACAGCATATTCCAAGAGATTTACAGTCTCTGTCCCCAGTCCACCAATATGATAGCGAGGTGTCTTCAAAGCCTACTTATCACAAGGTGGTAAAGGCAGCTCACCTGTGTGCCCATATCTATTAAAGTCGTAATTGGTCTCCCCTGAATATTCCTTTCACAATCACATTTGCCACCTTGGTTAATCCTTGAAAACTATCTGGATCAGCAGGTTATATGAGGAGCTTGGAGCAATCTCATTCCATTCCCTCTGTTTCCCCTAAATTTTCCTCAGCCTTGGTCTAGCCCGTTATGTGAATGGTTGCAGTTGACACTTATGTGGCCAATCTCTCTACAGTAAGTACAACAAGGGTCACAACACACACCAGAAGTATGTACTGATATGCTTGCTGCACCCACAATTTCTCCTCATTACGAGCAAGGGACAGAAGCCACTGCCACAAGAAGAAGGTGCCTCCTCTATCAGCAGTGCGAGATGTACAGCATCTTCTAGAGACAGATGGGGTGGGGTGCCAATTTGCAAACTGATTTCTTTGATAAACACACCTACACAGCCCTTGTCTGTGCTTCTACAAGTAGACTGTCATTTCTCTAATTGTCTCACCCCAGGATATTCGCACGACATTACAACTTATATGCTGTCAGCGAAACTCATAATCTTCCCACGTCTGCCGATGATGTGTGGACAGCTTGTCACAATAAATTATTGCACTCTTTTTGCTGGAGTAATGGTCAGATAACCTTTTGGTCAACACATCAAAACTGCCTGCATTTCCCAGAGACTCAACCGATTCAACATATGAGATCTGTTCAAAAAATTCTGGAACATTCACAATTTCGTACCAATGGTGTGCATCCCTGCACAAGGCTGTGTTTAATGTGTAACTGCTGGAAGCTTCATCACTGTATTTTTGTTAGTTATTGCTCATTGCTGTTGTGTCATACAGTTTGTGAATTTCGAGATGGCGGAGTTAGAGGAGCAATGCATCTGCATTAAATTTTATGTGAAACACGATAAAACCTTATAGAGATACACCAAATGATGCAGGAAGCCTACAGTGATGAGTACTTAATCCATACTTTGTGTTAAAAATGGTTCACATGGTTTAAAAATGGCCGGACCAGAGTTAAAGATGATCCTTGTTCATCACGTTCTTTGTCTCATCTACTGATGATGCTCCTGTCAGGAACGTCAACAAATATGTGTGTGCCAATCAAGGACGGACTGACTGAGAGAATGCAGAAGAATGTATCATTTCAGTTGTATCATGTAATGAAATCCTCACAAAGCTTCTTGGAATACCGCCGCATGACTCAAGACCAGAAAGACCATTGCTACACAATCTGTGAAGGGAAAGGTTCTCCAAGACCAAAACCCCTTGTCATGTCTAGTCATATCAGGTCAAATGTCAATGCTATGCTGATAGTTTTCTTTGGCTTTGAAGGACTAATCCATCATGAATTCATGCCTCAGGGACAAGCTGTTAATTGATGATGCTACTGGGATGTGTTGTGATGCCTGTGAGAAAATGTGAGAAGGAAACAGCGTGAAATGCGGCGAAACAATTCATGGCTCTTGCATCATGATAATGCATGTGCACATTCATCCCTGTTGGTGTGTGATCATTGCACAAAAAATGAAATCACGTGCTGCTCATCATCTGTACTTTCCAGACAGGGTCCCTGTGGACCTTTTCTTATTTCCAAAGTTGAAAACCCCATTGAAAGGGAGAAGATTTGCAATGATACACGAGATAAAAGAAAATTTGCAGATAGTGCTTCATGCAATCCAGCAAGAGGCATACAGACACTGCCTCTGGAAGTGGAAAGTGCAGTGGGAGTGGTGTTTCAATTGTGGAGAAGAGTATTTTGAAGGAGACTATGCACAATAAGTAAAAAGTAAGAGAAGAAAAATTTTGTGGGCCAAGTTCTGGAATTTTTTGAACAGAGTTCGTATGTTCTTGCATCTGCTGCCAACTTTAATTGTGAATATTTAACTGAAACCTATTGAGCCATGAGCAAATTCAGCCAACATTTCACACATTTTGCAGAAATGAGGCAAACTTCTCAAAGGCAACCCATGCAAATGGAGGGATGAAAGTAACTGCAGAAAAACTGTTTATTACACTGGGCTGTGACAAAGGACCATCAACCCACCCTATAGAATCATCAGGGGTTGCCAGAATGCTTAAATGTACTTTTTGGGAAGGCGTTGGCATTGTTTGGCTTGTAGTTGTTGCAGCAATTCAGTATGTCCTAAGAATAAGAGCTACTATCTGGTCTTCAAAAGTTCTGAGTGAGTCACTACTGCTCGTCTCTGAACTATTCTATGTTTATGAGTGTGTAGTGGACATTTTATCCTCTCAAGATTCGAAACATAATTTTATTATAACCAAGCAAAGAAGCTACATCACTTCTCTCAGGCTCAGCACCTGGAAGTAAAAGCTCCAGCGACTGCTACATTCTCAGCAGATTCGTCAGCAATTGCAAAGCTTTGCTTAGTGACACTTGCATCAATTATGCCGTCTAGTGTGTTGTCAATGCAGCATGATGCACGTGACCCGGGCAACAAATAGTGCACCTTCAGACCCTTAGACAGTGCAAAAGGCAGACTATGACAAGTGCAAGGAGGTTGGTCATGAGGAGGCAGCACTGCAATGTTGAATGGCAAGCAGGCTGCAGGACCAGGCAGCAAGCACTCAACAGGCAGTGTGACTGGTGAGGAAGCTACCGACTCAGTGAGCACAGCATGGCATGCAGCTGCAGCAAGGCTGGCTCAGCTGCTGGGAGGTGGGCAGGTGGTGTGTGTTTGCCACGGAATAAAGTCTGAGAGCAATTAAGTAAGAGAGGACAGAAAGTACGCCATGCTTAGCTGGAAGTCAGAGCCAGAGAGGATGTCCACACACACTTGACAGTGACTGTGTTCTGCACCCAACACGATTCCTCTCCCACACTACTTCTTGGTTGCTCTTGTGGCATATGGGGGACTTGTCACTCAGCATATTTTATGAGAGCAAACAACTTCTGATGAGGTAATGACTCTGTTGGCATGTAGGCCACAATAGTTGGTGTCTGAATATTGAAGGTGAAAATTTAAATTTTAAATTAACAACAAAAATTTCTGATAGCCTCAGACTGACTAGGTGACCTGACACATGTGTTGATTGCGAGCTTCAGTGGTTTCCTGACCCACACCATTCCAGAGGTGCTGCTGGATGCTTGAACTTTAGACGTCTCTTTAGATTTGATGAGTATATGTATAATGTAATACTGTGATATAATACCATTATTATTATTATTATTATTATTATTGATATAAGATAGCAGTATTCAAGGTGCGCTGAATATGAATGTAGAGCACTGGTTCAAGAAGGAATCAGATTGAACTGTGAGCTGAATCAGTGAACAAGCTACAAGCAATGCAAGCTGAATTAGTGAGGAAGCTGAGTGCAAATGTAGGTTGACTCCTCAGTTGCATTTCGATACACTCTGTGGAGAGTTTGGAGCAGTAGGGGAGAGAAGATTGTAGAAGAGCAGTGAATAGAAGACTAACTCACTAGCTCTCATGAGTAACTTCCTTGCAGCTCGCTTGCTCTTGAGTGAGCTGCCAAGTGCTTCTACTCTATAGAACATCCCCCATCAAGGTGATGTGTTGCACGGACCAGCATGGTAGCAACTTGCAAGGCGTGTTTTCAAATGATGAGCAGAAATAAAAGGTGATGAAGTGTTTCCTTGCATTGACCCAGCATTCTAAAGAAGTGACCTTTCTGTTCTTTTCTTGGCTGACAAAAAAACTTTTCGTGTTAGTATGGTACATAAATGCTTACATACATACACATCATCTACACCATATTTTTCTCTCACTTGGGAGAAGTTTCTTACTATAATGGTCTATACCACAGAACTAACAAAGCACATTGCTTGGGATGCTACTGCAGCATATAACCCTATAATCTTCATTCTGCTCACTGTTGTTACTGGAGAGAGATTTTAGATCCAAAGAGCTACCATTCCTTGTTTCTGAGTACTGATTGCTCTCTCCATAGAAGGATCTAGCTCTTTGAATCAGTTTAGAAGCAGACTGCCCATCTCTACAGCCTACATTTTGAACACTGCAATAATTAACTTAAAGAGAGCTCTTATGACCAGGAGAACGAGAAGGCCTTTATTTGAAGTTTTTGAAGGCAAAGAGGAGAGATCTGGGGTTTTTTCCTCTTCCAGTATTAACACACAGGTACTCTTTATTTCCCATTTTACATGGATGAAAATTTTGAATAAATTTTGGAGAAGTGGACGTTATTAAATGCAGATATCGGATTTGTTAATTCACTTGCTAATGATGAAAGAAATTCAATTGTGGAGGCCATGATTGTAAAAGAACATGCTGCTCTGTTAATGAATATTCAAAATATCCTACTTTGCACAGACTCTGTTGAAAATTATAATAACTTGAAGATGGTTTAATTTATATGGGGAAGGAGTTCTTGGTGATAAAACAAGCAACCATTTGGACCATATGAAGAGACAAATACTTTGGACATGGAGGTAAACTTCAAACACACTGTCTTGCACTTTCAAAGTATGCTGATAAATCTTAGAGCCATAGATGCAGGCAAATCTGTGTTGACTGCCCTACATTCTTATTTCACCCCAAGGATGATGATAATAGTGAACTCTAGCAATGATGACATTATGCAGGTACACAAAACCCTTCAGTATATATAGGAGATACAACTTCATGCTAACAGTAAATGTAGACATTGTCAAATGTCTAAAAGGAAGAAAGGAAGGAAGGAAGGAAGGAAGATTGGGTTTAATATCCTGTCAATATTGATGTCATTAGAGACAGAGCACATACTCACATTGTGTCAAGGATGGGGAAGGAAATTTGCCGGGCCCTGATCTAGGGAAATCACAGAAAACCTAAACCTGGATGGCTGGATGTGGGTTTGAACCATCATCCTCCTGAACGCAACAAATGTTTGCTGATTTTAGACAGTTTAGCCTCCATGTCTTGATATGGACCCTGAGTAGCTATTTTTGCCCTATACTGAACAGTTGACAGATAGGCTGCATAGTCCCTCAGCATGGAACTTGGACATCCTGACAATGTTTGAAATGTTATCTTTTCTTTAACTGATCAGATTTATCAGCTTCAATGTAAATGTTTCTTTTACTTACCAACAATATATCTAAATGATGTGTGTAATGGGTGGTAAATATAAAATACTGGCACCTGATCTGTAAACTTTCATTTTCAGTGTACACTGGAAAACAAAGAATAAATGTGATAAATAAGTTGTCAGAAAATAACACTGCAATTGACCATTACATAAAATATATTTGTCCTGTCCCTAGTTATGTACCATATTGGGTAGCTGAAATTAATTATCTCAGAGTTCCTGTGTTGCATGACACATTACCACTCATTCTTGAGTATTATTTTATATTTTTTTGGATGAGGTGTTTCAAACTGTGAAAAAAGTTATTGACAGATGTGCTTGGTTTGTTCAGAAATGAGCTGTATATTGATCCAGTAAGTTAATGTTTTCAGCAGCTCCTATACTTTTAAACTCTACTGCTGTGCCTTCATGCAAATGAAATTTGTGTGTCATGCCAGTTGAGTCACAGACAAGCACAACAAAAATACAGTCAGAAAATGAGCTTTTGGTCAACCAGGCCTTTGTCAGAGATGGAACTCTCACACACTCTCTCTCTCTCTCTCTCTCTCTCTCTCTCTCACACACACACACACACACACACACACACACACACACACACACACACCAGTTTTTCTGTTGTGCCTATCAGCAACTCAGCATCTCCACTGTATGGTAAGTAGCAATTATCCTTTTCATAATATTATTACATTCCATCTTGGATTTTCCGTTGTTGACTTGTGCCAGTTAAATTGTTGCACTGTAGTACATCAAGCTTGCAATCACGGATAGCCTGATTTAGATCTTCTCTTTTCTCCAACAAGAATGTGTCCGATATCATCACAGCTAATTAATGCTACCATAAAAGTTAATGCTTGGACTCATGCTTATCAGTAATGACCTCGCTATTGAGTTCGGCTTTTGTTTACGTAAGTGTTGCAGGGAAAGAGATGAAAAATCAGAGATATTTTGTAAACTGTGTTGTTAAAATGATGATGATGATGATGATGATGATGATTGATTTGTGGGGCACTCAGCTGCATGGTCATCAGCACCTGTACAAAGTCTCACTCTTCACACAGTCCAATCTAGCTGCTTCCACGAATGATGATGATGATGATGATGATGATGATGATGATGATATGATGAGGACAACACAAACAGCCAGTCCCCAGGCAGAGAAAATCCCCATCTTGGCAGGAATTGAACCCAAGACCCTGTGATCTAGAGGCAACAACGCAAGCCACTAGACCACGAGCTGGGGAGTTTGTTGTTGCATGTTGCTTGCAGGAAGTATAGATAATTTTCAGATGAAAATGTTCTCTTTTAACATTGTTATTTTTCCATTAGTTTACAGATTAATTAATTAATTGTTAATAAATTATTAAAGATCGGAGTCTTTTGTTTACAGGAACAACCACTGGAAATTGCTTGTGGTGTGAATACATGGCAGGAGATTTTCTGATTCATATTAACAAGATGCACACGTACATGAAAGGGAAACTGTGTCACAATCACATGTTGCATAGTAGCTCTACTAGTCAAGTGCTGAGGAAAATACTGTGTTTGCAAAGCTATGACTGTGTTTCACTTGGTTCACTACCGAATCTTTTTGTGAGTTTTACAGACAGCATGCTTCGTTTAGATGAAGCAGCTCTCTGACATCTTTCATCTTTATAATGTGATCATTTTTTGTGAGCTACAGAAAAATAGTGACATCTCTGTTAATACTGGTTTGAATATCTCTCTCTCTCTCTCTCTCTCTCTCTCTCTCTCTCTCTCTCTCTCTCTCTGTGTGTGTGTGTGTGTGTGTGTGTGTGTGTGTGTGTGTGTGTGTGTGTGTGCGCGCGCACACGCGTACGCATGCACTTGCCTGTAAGGGTCCCGCTTAAACACATAGAAACACTAGCAGGACAATAAACACACAGAAATAATTTTCTTTGAATCAGGATCCACAGTTACTAAGAATTTTGAGAATTATTCTATGCTACCTACAATTGTCAATTTTTAATTTACTTTATACACTGTTGCACAATTTTGTCCTTATGCCATTTTAAAGATTTGTTTTTTAGCTGTTTGATCATAATGCAACATGTACAAGAGACCAGTATGGCAATATTTGCTATTGCAGATTTCTGATGATCGCACAGCATACAAATGCATCTAAATACTATAAAATGGTCTACATCCATAATTGTGCATGTGGAAAATAAATTACAAATTGACAGTTGCAGGCAGCATGAAGTCATAAAAAAGTAGAGAAACGAGTTTTGAGTATTTGGGAGCAGAAGTGAGGGTTCAAGATTGTAGAGGAAAGAGTGAGTAACATGGTATTGTAATTAACACACAAGACTTGCAAGGGCATAACCAGGGAGGAGCTAAGGAAGAGGATAGCTGCACATTCCTCCACCCCTCCCCCACCATATAAAAAAAGTCTTCACAAGCTAAACTCCCATCCTGCCCTGCCAAACATATGGACATACTAATTCCGTATCCCTTTGAAGAAATTTGGAACATCTAATGGATACTGAGTAGTAACAAATACATATAGAGGCTCTTGTGATGAAATCTCGAAACTGTTTCATCATTCATCTTGAAACTAACATGCTGAATTCCAAGAGATAAGGAAAGACCAACATCACAACCTAATGGAAGGTGGTTGGATAATGTTCAACACATCCAGCAGAAACTAAGACGAGCATGAAACTTCCTGGCAGATTAAAACTGTGTGCCAGACCGAGACTCGAACTTGGGACCTTTGCCTTTCGCAAGCAAGTGCTCTACCATCTGAGCTACCCAAACATGACTCACACCCTGTCCTCACAGCTTTAATTCCGCCAGTACCCCACGAAAGGCAAAGTGAAGGAGTACTAATTAGTATCAAAAGTGGAGAAAAGAAAAATAGTTGACCACAGCAGCAGATTCATAGGTATGCTAAGCAACCTTTGGCATGTGTGTGAAGAAGCATCTCATAGACAATATGGGAGAATTCCATGTTATTACACAATAAACTAAATAAACACTGTAGCCTGATAAGAAACGGAAAGAATGAACAGTTCATTGAGGAACGCAATGAACCTATGACATTAGTTAGTCAAACCTCAGGCATATGAGAACAGGTAGAAATGTTAGAACAAAATAAAGAATAAATTTTCTTTACTTTATGTCTATGGTCGCAAATTTTATGTCATCAGACTACTGGTTTCGGTCCATAATGACCATCTTCAGATCTGCAGCAATATATGGGAAAACATAAATACACTACCAGATTGTCTACAGCTTAAAACAATAAAATAGACCATAATGAAAAGTACTACTGACATACATGTACATTTGTATGCTTTAAGTATGAAGAGGCATACCTGTTTTATAAAAACATGTCCTAATGTACTGCAGCTATAGTGGCATTGTCAAATGTTAAACTCAAAATTAGCACCAGCATCATCAAATATATATAAATAACAGTATATGCAAGAGCTATCTTGTTAGCAGCACTACTCTTCAGAGCAAACGGCCGTACAGTAGCCACAAGATGTTTGTGCTGCAAGTTCACCAGACGTCGCTACTGTAGGCACACACATATTCTTTAATCATTAATTGAACAACTTAAAGTAAAGGGAGATACAATCGTTAAAGTCTATAATGGGCTTATAAGGTATAAGAGGCATTACAGTAATAAAAAGTGATGAAATAAAACAGGACAAAAGTTAGATTGTAAAAAGAGGAAGACTTAAGAGACAGTAATTGACATATGTTCAAGTGCCAATATTATAGATAATGACATAAATAATAAACAGCTTTCAGAGTGCACAGAATAATATAAAAACTATAAAACAAATAGCTAAATAAGCCACAATGAAAGGAAACAGACTGCCACACTTAATCAGTGCCCTCTGTTAGCGCTAACGCCATAATTCTGCATAGGCGACAAGTGGTTAGAGGAACATGAACACCAGGGGGCCCCTCGTACCCTACGGCACACCTCTTTTTAACGATCTAACTTTTATCGTGTTTTATTTCATTACTTTTTATGACTGTATTGCCTCTTATACCTTATAAGCCCATTATAGACTTTACCAACTGTATCCCCCCTTTATTTTAAGTTGTTCAATTAATCATTGAAGAATATGTTTATGCCTACAGTAGCAATGTCTGGTGAATTTGCAACACTAACAGCTTGTGGCTACTGTACGGCAGTTTGTTTTGAACAGTAGTGCTGCTAACAAGATGACTCTTGCATATGCTGTTATTTGTATATATTTGATGATGCTGGTGCTAATTTTGTGTTTAACATTTGATGATGCCACTATGGCTGCAGTACATTACAACATGTTTTTATAAAACAGGTATGCCTCTTCATACTTAAAGCACACAAAGTACATGTATGTCATAGTACTTTTTATTATGGTCAATTTTATTGTTTTAAGCTGTAGACACATTGCTAGCGTATTTATGTTTCCCCACATTTTGCTGCAGATCTGAAGATGGTCATTATAGACCAAAACTGGTAGTCTGATGACATAAAATTTGTGACCAAAGATGTAAAGTAAAGGAAATTTACTCTATATTCTGGTCACTGTTTTATTCATGACAATGTCACAGCTTGCAAAATAAAGAATTTGGTGAAGTAGTTCATGTCCCAAACACTTTGAGCAGTTTGGAGGAACCTTCACAATGAAATCTGAAACAAAAAGTACAAGAAAAAGTTGTATCCATCAGCAGTACACTAAGTTTTATGGGAAATACAGTTGAATACCAAGAAGAGTTTCGGTGTCCTAGCAAGTGTACTAGAGCATACAATGTTCATAAACCTCATTTTGAAAAATATTTAATCTGCATGAATAAAAGGAAATGGATTACAGCAGATGTTATTGAGCTTACAGAAAATGGGAGATTATACAAAAACACAACTGATGAACAAGGAAAAGTTGAATACAGGAGACTAAGGAATTTAGTCAATAAAGAAGCTAGGAAAGCAAAAGAAAATTTTCTTGAGGAAATGTGCAGGGAAGTGGAAGAAAATACGCAATACAGAAGAACTGATGTAGCCTACACAACAGCAAATAAATTTTTTAACAAACATAAAACAAAACTCTCAAATGTTCAAATGTGTGTGAAATCTTATGGGACTTAACTGCTAAGGTCATCAGTCCCTAAGCTCATACACTACTTAACCTAAATTATCCCAAGGACAAACACACACATCCATGCCTGAGGGAGGACTCGAACCTCCGCCAGGACCAGCCGCACAGTCCATGGCTGCAGCGCCTTAGACTGCTCGGCTAATCCAGCGCGGCACAAAACTCTCAGATGCAATAGAAAATAAAGAGGGGAAAATGCTGTTTGGTGAAGACATGGTGAAGAGATGGAAAGAATACATTAAGGAGTTGTATGCTGGAACATCTGTTTCAGAGAAGGTAATAGGTAAAAAAGAGCAAGCAGACAAAGATGACAAAGGAGATAACATTCTGCAAGAAGAATTTGACAAAGCTCTAAAAGAACTATGGGACAACAAAGCAACAGGTATTGATGACATGCCTGCAGAACTAAAAAAGAATGCTGTTTAAACTTATTAGATCCATCTAGAACAGAGGAGGGATACTGACAGACTTCCAGAAATGCCATAATTGTTCCTATACCAAAGACGGCAGCAGCTACAAAATGTGAACTGTACCAGACTTTAAGCCTAATATTACATGCATCAAAAATTCTCATAAAAATAATTCTGAAGAGAATTGAAGAGAAGGTGGAGGACATGCTGAATGAAGATCAGTTTGGTTTCAGAAGGGGACTGGGAACAAGAGAAGTGATTCTGGCACTGAGACTCCTTATTGAAAAGCAATTACAGAACAATAAACCAACTTATATTGCATTTGTAGACCTGGAAAAGGCATTTGATTAGATTATCTGGCAAGAGATATTCAGAGTGCTGAGGAAAAGTGGAATGAAGTACAAAGACATCCATGTGATACTCAGTTTCTATAAGAATGAGGTGGCAGTGATTAGGAACAGTCACCAGGAACAAGAAGCAAATATTAGAAAAAGGGGTAAGACAAGGATGTGCTCTCTCTCCTCTTATATTCAATGCTTACTTCCAGGAAGCTATAGACCAAGTTCAAGAAACTACTGAGGTGAGGATCAAAATTAATGGACTGAAGATAGACATGCTACGTTATGCAGATGATATTGCTATAGTCACAGAGACAAAAGAAGATCTAGAGGAAGTCCTCGGAACAATGGAAATGATTCTATGCAATCAGTATGGAATGAGAATAAACAAGAAAAAGACTAAAGTGATGGTGTGCATTATAGAAGCAGAATATAAATCTCTGAGAGTGAGAATTGGAAGAGAGGAGCTGGAAGTGATAGAGGAATTTACCTTACCTGCGAAGCAAAACCACGATGATAGAAGCCAGAAAGAAATTGCGAGCAGAAAACAACAAGCCAAAATTTCATTTAATTTGAGGGTGAACTTACTCAGCAAGAACATCAGTCTGAAAGTAAGGAAACGTATCATGAAAGCTTTTGTTGAAGTGTGGCCCTATATGGATGTGAAACTCGGACAATGGGAAGGGAATAGAGACGATAGCTAGAGACCCTGGAGATGCGGTGCAGGATGATGAAGTTCAGCTGGAGAGACAAAGTAACAAATGAAGAGGTGCTTAGAAGAGTACAGGAAACCAGATCTCTGTGGAGGGACATCCAAACAAGAAGAGACAAACTTGTAGGGCACATCCTAACACACAACATCATCATCGGAACAGTAGTAGGAGCTATGGGGGAAAGAATCAGCAGGGATGACCAAGGATATCATACATGCAACAGATCATGAATGATGTAGGATGTAACACATACGTGGAAATGAAGAGGAAGGCAGGCAGAAGAGAGGAAAGGCACTCTGTTGCAAACCAACCTCAGGGTTGAACACTAAAAGAAAGAAAAAATGAATAATCTCACAAAGATTAAAGCTTTGAAGATAGTGTGTTTCAGGGAAGTTAGACCACAAGTGGAAATACTAAAATATTTACTGGTTTTAAGTTTGATTTTAGTCAGTACATAAATATGAATGCACATATGGATGGAGTATTAAGTTGTGAATACATGTTATGTGGTGCTACAGAAGAATGCTGAAGATTAGATAGGTAGATCACATGACTAATGAGGAGGTATTGAACAGAATTCGGGAGAAGAGGAGTTTGTGGCACAACTTGACAAGAAGAAGGAACCGGTTAGTAGGACATGTTCTGAGGCATCAAGGGATCACAAATTTAGCATTGGAGGGCAGCGTGGAGGGTAAAAATCGTAGAGGGAGACCAAGAGATGAATACACTACGCAGATTCAGAAGGATGTAGCTGCAGTAAGTACTGGGAGATGAAGAAGCTTGCACAGGATAGAGTAGCACGGAGAGCTGCATCAAACCAGTCTCTGGACTGAAGACCACAACAACAACAACTTATCTATTATTAGCTGAGACAGCAGAGCTTGTTACAGATGGCCTCTTTGTGGAGCTAGGCATCCTACATTACATAGGTGAGCAGTAGTTGCTAATAGTATGTGTACTGTTTGAGGCAACAGAGGGAGATAAAGACATAAGGGAGGTGGGGGTAATAATTAATGTAGAGGACACCACTGATCATTAGTGATGTGATCTCTCTTAGATGGCCAGGTACAAAACAGTACAAACTTTATTTATTTACTGGAAGTGTTTAATTATATGTAGTTATGTTTGTTATTTTATTGCCTTATTGATTAATTTTATTATTTAACTGAGATTCTACGGCCTTATTATTAACTTGCTTAATGCTTAGTGAAAAGCTGTTATGAATAAAGTAAGCAGCACCCTCTTTCATAATTTAAATTTAAAGAAAGAGACAAGCAATTTTTTTAAAAACAATGGAAAATCCAGGATGGAATGTAACAATATAATGAAAAGGATAGTTGGCACTCGCCATAAAGCGGAGATGCTGAGTCGTAGAAAGGCACAACAAGAAGACTATCAGAAAATTAGCTTTTGGCCAACATGCTCTTTATCAAAAATAGAAACCCCCCCCCCCCACACACACACATGCAAATGCAACTCAGACACACATGACCACAGTCTCTGGCAGCTGGAGGCAGACTGTGAGCAGCAGGGCATTATAGGAGAGGCAACTGGGTGGGGGTTAAGGAGGAGGCTGGGGCTGGGAGGAGGAGGAGGGATAGCAGGATAGGGGTGGGGAATGGTAAAGTGCTACTGGGAGTGTGCAGGGACGAGGTGGAGAGCGGTGCAGCCAGGTGCAATCGAGAGGTTAGATGGAGGGCAGGGGGGAGAGGGTGGGGTTAGCAGAAAAGGAGAGATGTAAAAAGACTTGGTACATTGGTGGAGTAGAGGACTGTGCAGTGCTGGAATGGGAACAGGGAAGGGTGGATGGGTGAGAAAAATGACTAACGAAGGTTGAAGTCAGAAGGATTGTGGAAACATAGGATATATTGCAGGGAGAATTCCCACCTGCGCAATTGAGGAAAGCTGGTGTTGGGACAGATACAGATAGCACCGACTGTGAAGCAGTTACTGAAATGAGCAATGTTGTGGTGGGTGGCATGCTCAGCAACAGGATGGTCCAGTTGTTTCTTGGCCACAGTTCGTTGGTGGCCATTCATGTGAACAAACAGCTTGTTGGTTGTCATTCCCACAGTGGTTGCACCTTAGCTTGTAGATCACATGACTGGTCTTACAGATAACCCTGCCTTTGATGGGATATATGGTGGAGGGAATAGGTGGTGGAGGGAGGATGTATGGGACAGGCCTTGTATCTAAGTCTATTACAGGGATATAAGCCATGAGGCATGGGGTTGGGAGCAGGAGTTGTGTAGGGATGGACGAGTATATTGTATTGTACAGGTTCAGTGGGCAATGGAATACCAATGTGGGGGAGTGGGTGGCTAGTGGGTAGCATATTTCTCATTTCAGGGTACAATGAGAGGTAGTCCAGTTGCTACAGTCTTGGGTGGTACTGAGTCATGAGAGGAATCTCCTCCGTGGCCATGCACCTTGTGGCCAGATGATGGGGTTTGCAAGGTGCTTTTTTAAAATACACCAGACCATATACAATTGATAGATATTAGATCTTCCATATCCAAAAGCTGTATACATAGTAGATCCTAAGGCTTGTTTAGAAAAGTGCTTATACAACATTGAGATGGTACAGAAATTTAAATTTACAGGAAAATCTGTGGGCTTTACAGATTCAGTAGGCTGCCGTACATCAGATACCCAAGTTAACTGTTTCAGTACTTCACAATTCTTTTTCTCCGGAGCAGTTTTCTTTACTCTTGCTATCCTGTGACCTTTAACTCGATTGTATCCCTCACTGTCTTAACCTAATTTTAGTCACTGAATGATGCCAAAGAGAAACTTATGTAATTCTCTTGTAAATATAAGAAACAGATAAAATAACACAGAACCCATTACAGTTGATTGTATATGACAAGACAGAATTGGCATATACATGACATATAATGTACATTAAGTTTAAGGAGAATTTTTTACTTTTTGTATACTATGACCTATTATGGTTGAGTTTCTATGACTTTTTGTAAGGGAGATTATCTGCTGAAAGCTAGTAGCAACGTAGGGAGAAAGAGACAATAAACATACTTACTTATGACAATGGCTACTTAACAAATTATTAATGTGTTGTTACACCAAACCTTCACGCTTACAATACAGGTATGTTAAGATTAGTTTTCAGGGCTTGTGCGGGTGAAGGCCAGAGAAGCCGATTCTGTAGGGTATGCTGACCACACTTCATCTTCTAGCATCTCAGTGAAGAACCCATCAGGGAGGGAATCCTGGGTTAGGGATGATATGGGATTCTGTCTTTGGGTGTTCTATCTTCTTTCTTCCTGATCATAATAAACTCATTCTTAATTATTTGTTTTGTAAACAAAACTCACCTTTTCTTGTTCCACCCTTTTTCACTTTAAGGCATCATCAGTTGGACCCAGAATGATAGTTTTGTTTTGATATGTATTATTTGTAGATTGAAAAACAGTCCACACCTAGTTTTTTAAGTAAATATGTGATCACTTAACAAAATCATCATTCTTAATTTTCTTGTTTTTACTTCTCCAACAGGAGTATCTATTCTATCGACCTGTTTCCACATTTATATGTTTCTATCACTGAAACTGTTCTTTTCCAGAAACCACATTGTGATAATTACAACTTCTAATCTACAATGGCAAGGTGCACATACAGTTCACTGTTTCAGATGATATATGTGGTAGTGATACATGTGTTAGCCATGTCACAAGCATGGAAACCACCCTGTAAGTGAAGGTAGGTATGATGAACTTACATACACATAAAGGTTACACAGTACTCCACGAGAAAACTGTCTGGTGCCTTCTTTGAAAATGTAATTATTTCTGGAGAGAGTGCACTAACAGATTGATTAACAAGTGAGCAGTGAATGTAATATAAGAGAGACAGGTTACCTCACAAGAGATAGCACTAGCATATAAATGATTTGAATAAATGCAATAACAAGGCAATAGTTATCAATATACCTTGACTTTTAACCTGAGATTGATGAACTGATGAGATATAAAATAGATGTGTCATACCTTATAATTAAGGGGAAAAGTAGGTACATTGTAAGAACAAACTTAAAGTTATCCTCTGTACGACTTGAGATGAGGCTTTTAACATGTAGTGCAGGTATGCATCTCAATGTTTGTAACAGTCTGTCCTGAGCTATGAAATAAGATAGATCTCTTCATCCTGTATTGTAACTGAAGTTCTACAAGAAAAAAACATTGCACAAATAAAACAGAAGAGCTGACGCAAAATTGTTAAGTCATTTAATAGCTCAGGGTGATTGAAGCTCTCTTCCAGCACCCGCACATCACAACAAGGTGACAATACCCAATGGCACAGAACCATGGCACTGCATAGCAGGAGCATGAAAATAATCAACTTCAAGAACGGCACCTGAAAATTATTTATGAGGTAAAGGTGACACACATGCATCAGGATACAGATCGTACACGGACTACAATTCAAAACTATGCATGGAACACCCAATTTTCATCACATGGGTGATACTGATTTCTTGCCAAATCTTTTATGGCAATCCCTGGTATGGTAGGAAATGTCTTGGAACCCCTGTCAACTGCTTTAAGTCCAGCTGAAATGTATCATGAAGACAGCTGGTATAAATATACAAACATGGGAAGAACGTGCTGTGAACCACTTTCTGTGGAGGAACACTACAACCACTGCTGTCAACTTGTTAGAAGGAGAACAATGAAGATATAAAGAGGCCAAGTGACAAGCAAGAAATCTCCATCAACCCCCATCAACTTCCAACTGTTCAGTGTGATTTGTGTGGGAACATGTTTAATGCCAGGATTGGTCTGTTCAGTGACCATAAACACAGCCATATGAGTTGAAATGCTCACTCTATGCATGAAGAAGTTATGCATACTCGAAACTAACTGCAGCCGCTACAATTGAACATAGAAAATGTAGCAACACAGCATCTGGGAATAGTAATTACCCCATTATTTAAAAAAAAGGGTAAAATCAAGAAATGCATGCACTAGATAGGTGAAACATTGCTGTGACAAGGACAAAAAAAATTTGGATGTTAGTACCTGAAGCAGAGAAAGCACATATGTCGAACCACAATAAGGAAGAACAGTATGGTTTTAGGACTAATAGGCCAACTACTGATCTCGCTTTTAGCACAATTGGTCCTGAATTCAAAACCTTTAGCTCTGGGCATGAGCTTTTAGAGGAATTGTGGCTCAAGTTTAGAAAAGTAGTTGACCAAGCACTCAATAGATACATACCTAGAAAGAAGAGCTTATGATGGGAGAGATCCTTCAAGGCACACAGTCTCTGTAAAGAAACAGTGACTACCGCAAATAAGTATAAAAAAAGCATTGGGTGAAAGATAGAGAGTATTTAGTATTTAGCTCTCAAAGGGAGAATGTGCAGAGCTTTCAAAGACTGCTGTTGCATAATCTTATAAGAAAATTTCTCACAAACCCAAAGAAATATGTGAAGACTGTCAGGGACACCAAAGTTGAAAGCAAGACACTCTTGGATGATGCAGGAATTGAAATTGAGGGTATCAAAGTAAAATCAGATGTGCTGAACAATTTCAAATGTTTGATTACAAAGGATGATAAAGGATTGCTTCTCCAGGAATTTTTACAACACTGCAGAGATCAGAAAAATAGATATAGTGTCAGTGATGTTGAGCAAAAACTGAAATTGCTAAAACTGAGTAAGGCCACAGAGCCCAGTGGAATCCCTATCACATTCTCTATAGGATTCTCAAAGGTGTTAGCCCCTGTTTAATTAAAATATACCATACATCCTTTGCACAATTGTTGGAAGAAAGTGCAGGTCAAACTCATCTAGATTAAGAGTAGCAAAAGTGATGCACAAAATTATTGTCCAATAACACTGACATCCACCTGTAACAAGACTGACATCCATCTGCTGTATAATCTTAGAAGATTCTGAACTAAAACACAATGAGGTACCTCGAACAGAACAGAATTGGTTCTGAAAACCCAAAGCACTCTTTTTCTCACAGGACATACTGAAAGCTATGGATCAAGGCAACCTGGTAGACGCTGTATTTCTTGACTTACACAAATCATTTGACTTACAAGGGGAGCTTGTGTAGTACACATTTCTGCTGCTAGGCATGTATAGCAGAACTCATGGCCAGTTCAGTGCCACCTGTGTTATTATCATCTGCAAGTACTGTTTTTGTTACTGCTGTTTTGTTCTTGTTTCATTTCTTATGATGTCAAGGTTAAGGAAACAACATGCAGCTGTGAAATTTTGTTTTCTGCATGGCAAAAATGCTGCTGAAATTGTTAACACTTGGTTTGAGAATCTAGAAAGACAGTTGTATATGTGGATGACACCTGGAGACAGTGGAAGGTTTCAGATACATTGCGTAATGGTAACACAGAGATTTTGGAACCAGGTTTTCAACTGCAGATCATTTCTAGAGGAAGATGTGGACTCTGACCATAATTTTCTGGTTATAAACTGCAGGTTAACACTGAAAAGAATTGCAGAAAGGTAAAAAATTAATGAGAAGGGTAAATTACAAGAACAAGACGTTTAGTGTTTCAAAAGCCACTAAGGATTGCCTACATTAAACATGGGAAAGGAGTACAACGGAAGACAAATGGGTAGTTGTGATAATGAAATACTGAAGGTGAAAATAGGAATCATCAGGCAACAGAAAAACTTCAAAGCAAACCTTTGGACAACACAAGATATTAGATTTAATCAATGAAAGGAGAAATTATACAAATAAAACAGGAAAATGAAATGAAGATCATTTTTAAAAACAAAGAAAAAAAACCACACACACACACACACACACACACACACACACACACACACAGAGACAGAGATTTTTTGATTTTTAAAAGTGGAATTTTACATGCAAATTCAATAGAGTAGTTCCAAATTAATCTACAGCATTATACGTTTTATTGATATACAACAGGGACAGTAAAACATGAAGAACAATCAGTACTCCAGCAGCGAGAGCATCACTCTGTACTGCACTGACGGCTACCGCCATGCAGCAGCGCTGCTCAATCACTGATGGATGGCTACTCTAAGGTATTTTTCAGTTGTTGCTGGTTCCGGTGATTTGTCACCAACAGTGTAATGAAAAGCTGGATCTCTTAATCTACTTATACATAAGATGAAACAATGGAAACTCCAGGTAGGAATACCAACAATGTAGCATAAGATAGATTACTATTTGCCATGAAGAAGACACATTAAGTTGCAGATAGGCACAGTTAAATGGCATTTGCATGAAGTTTCTGGCCACAGCCTTCATCAAAAAAGAGAAACACACAACATTTGTACACACAAGCTAACACACCTCATGCACGCATGACAGCCAACTCCAGCATCTTGTGCAGGATGAACTGTCACCACCAGACTTAGCAAAGAGCAAAGTAGACCACCATATGGCACAACAGGCAGCTGAACACAACATACTTGATTACAATGGCTGCTTCACTGCTCGAGCCATCTGGATCCTTCCCTCCTTTAACAGCTTTTCTGAAATGTGCAGATGGGAATTATTCTTACAACACATTCTCCCCTCCTGTAACTATCCTGGCTTCAACCTATGGTAACATACTGTCCTCACACCCTCCATCCAACAGTTTCCAGCCCTTCTGTCCTATCATCTCCTACCCATTCTTGTCTCTGACTTTGTTTATTTGCACCCTCTGCCATTGTACCCGCCCTCTTTCCCTGCTCCTCTCCTTTTTTCCTCACCTCCCTTCCCCACAACAATGCTTGTTGGCATTCTAGTCCCTACACATTCCACCAGACAGTGTTCGCCTCTCTCCTGATCCACATACTAATAGCCCCCACCCCCTCCAGACGGCTGCTTCCATATAATATGATAGTTGCATTCTGGCCTGAGATGCTAGAGATGGCGGTCATGTGTGCATGAGGTGTGTTTGCTTGCTTGATTGAATGAATGGTGCGTGGTTCTCTGTCGCTGATGAAGGCTGTGGCCGAAAGATTTATGTAAGAGTCTTTTAACTGTGCCTGTCCGCAACTATGCACAACATGGTACATTTATTTACAGAGTCAACTTCCAGTCTCTGCACAGGCATTGCTTCCTTCCTATAGAATACATCGTCTTCCACTAACATCCTCATGGAACATCAGACCATATCCAACACATCATTTATGCACACTGTCAACCATAATTGTCATATAACATCCATTGCGCACTCCCAAAATTACTTTTACATCTGTCAGTTTCGTTCTGTGAAGAATAACGTGCAGAGTTGTTTCTGCTACAAAGTCGTGACTCCATCCAAAAACTGGATCCAGTACTCTGCAAGCTCATTTTTTGATCACTAAATGATAATGCAGAACTGTATCAAATGAATTTTTAAGTAAAGGAACATGGCATCATTCCCACTTGATGTTTGCTGCTTGCTGCCTTCATGGTCCAACACTTTTAATGGCCAGAAGTGTAAATGAAATTTGGAACCAACCTGGACCTTATCAATAAATGTGGTGCAAATTTGTTCCAGTCTTGTGTCTGGTCAATCATGTCTGCAATACATATCACGTGCCACTTCAGTTGAACTTAAAATGGCTTTGTAGCTCACGGACATACATGCATGAGCACCAGAAGCAAATCCAGTTAATTGTGGTAGTGTTTGGAGCTTAAGGATTTTGCACAATAAGTAGCATATGCAAGACAGTTAGTCGCGACTCTCCCTCTGAAGGTAGACTAGATATGTGACTTGTCCGGTAAGTGCCAGTAACTAATCTAATACCCTTATAGTTCAAAGAGTTGAGCATAAGATACAGTGATCACACTGGTTCACACATAACACAACCATAACCCGATCATGGCCGGATGAAGCTCTTGTAAATTGCAATAAGCACAATCTATTAGCCTCTCTGTTCTTTCATTTTACACATTTTAATCATTAATGGCCGAGCCAGCTTACCATTACATCCTTCAGAGTGGGCTGCCATGTGAGTTTAACAAATAAGAGACCTAGGAACTTCACTGATTCCTTAAAACTAAGAATGGCATCCCTCACTTGTAAACGTGATAGATGGAAAACAGGATGTTAAAAAATATACACTGCCTGACAAAATGTGAAGCACACAGCAGGTTGAGATGGTATTTGATGTTATGAATGAAAACACGAACAACACTAGTGTAATATTCTGTTGTAGAATATTACATCAGTGTTGTGTGTGTTATCATTCATAATGTATAAAATATTTTACCAAGAAATGACGGAACTGTCAATCAATGCAATATGTGATGTTATTTCAATGATCACGAATTTAAGTCAGACTCAACGAATTTGGCAGTTTGAGCCCAGTTATCAGTAAAAGGTAAAATCCCCTCTGACCTGGATGCATGCACGGATTTGGTTGGGAAGGGTGGCATAAAGCCATTGTATCCTCTTCTGAGGCAAGCTGGCCCACAGCTGCTATAACTGGTCCTTGATATAATGGAAACTGGCGCCAGGACAGAGTTGATGTCCGAGCTGGTGCCAAACATGTTCTATCAAGAACACAGCCAGGGATCTGGCTGGACACGGGAGTACTTCAAATGCAATAACAAGGCAATAGTTATCAATATACCTTGTCTTTTTTTTAGACATTTTATAGAGTAATGTACCATGTGTGGAAGAGCATTGTCCTGTTGAAAAATGGCACCACCATACTGTCACATGAGAGTTAACACTCGAGGATGAACTATGACTGTTATTCACAGTAATGCCATCAGAGTTCCCTCAGTAATTACCAGCCACAAACTGAAGTCACTCCCCGTTGGCTCTCCACACGATCAGACCATGAATAACATCGCTGTGCCTCTCCAAAAACATTGGAGGAATGTGCCTTCTCTTCACATTGCTACCACAGACTCCAATAATGATCATCCTGGGTAGTGCAAAAACGTGATTCGTCACACTACACAATGTGATGCCATCCATCAGCAGTCCATGCACCCCTGACCCACCCCCCATTCCAAACACAACCATTTGTGTAGTGGTATTAACAGCAGCCTATGCATGGGATGGTAATTCCAGTTGTTGCTTGTCTCCGACTAAAGGGTACAGGATGACGCAGAATGTTGCATGGAGTTCATTACTTGTTCTCTGATGGCAGGTACAGATGTGAAGGGTTATGAAATGCTTAGTGCATAATACAGCGATCCCTCCTTGTGGTGGTCAGACATGACTGACTGGAACCTCGACGAAGTGTATGCTTGCTCTCACGTTCCCTTACAGTACACCATCAGGCCCATGTTACACCCAAATGCCCCATAAATCTCAGTAATATAGGATTCAACCAGCTGGCCTAGTGTAGACCCACAATGAGGCCCAAACTCTGTCAGACACCGATAAAGCTTTCTCAGAGAGTATGCAGCATCTCAGTGTCCTTCAATGATCAGTCAATGTCTGGTGCTGTTCATACCCTTTATATGCCCTACCATGCCCAGCAACAACAGTAAACATGAACAACTCTAATGCACTCTGGTGGTCATTCTACCTGTCACAGAGAACTGCAATTGTGTTCCTTTACATACCTGCCAATGGTGCATAATGTGCAATGTTACACTCACATCTGACCATGTGTTCTGTGCGCTTCACTTTTCTTTTTTAATTTTTTTCCTCAGACAGTGTACATATAGTTTCATACAAATAACAGATGGCTTGCTCACTTATTCCCCTGGCAGTTGAAGGGATTGCAGTTGTGAGGATGGAGGAGGAATAGAAAATTTAAAGTCTTCCACAAACAGAGAACATAGCACAGGCCTTGCAGCTGTGTATGACACATTATTTAAACCATATGACACTTAATATCCCTCTTCATAATGAACACCAGTCTCCTGAGGGAAATTTTAAGGTTTATTTTCAGCTTTACATCTAAAATAGCACTTTACCACAAAAGTTCTCAATAAACTGGGAAGAGAACATGACAGCCACATTCATAATCACATGATACCCACAAGTCGTATCGCAAGACTTGTGAATGTCAAAAAATACTCCTGTCATCTGTTGTTCATGCAGGAATGTGTGTTATATGTCTGCTTCCAGCAGTACTTCATTGTGTTTGTCTTAAGAATATGTCTATTTTTCCTTAATCCAATCTTATAATGGTTAGTAAGATTTCTGGCTTCCAACAATGAGACTAGACAAAGGTTAACCTGGCACCCTGTGGTAGCGCAAGATAGCTCACTGGGGAGTTGTTTCAACGTTCCATACAACCTGAAGCCATGTTTGTGAGAGGCAGCTAATGTATCGAGAAGTTCCCACAAGCATGCCAACTTAGACTACACTGCTTGTAGAGTTAAAATTTGTTTCGTTACTTCTGTACTTCACAGTACCTGTGGAAGGCTAAGCTCTGGCTCTTAAAAATTATAGTGTACAAATGTTGTACCATCATCATCTAGCTACCTCTTGTGGTGGCTTGTGAGTAGTCTGTACTTCAACATGTTATCAGCTAGACTATCCTGCCTCTGCCCAAAATCCTCCCTGCTGTCCCCCACATTTTTGTGGCAAGATGGAACAATTCATGATACCCAGAAACTCCTTGTTCTCGCGCGCTCGCGCTCACGCCCACACACAAACACAAACACAAACACACACACACACACGGTGGTCCACTGATTGTGACCAGGCCAATATCTCACGAAATAAGCGTCAAACGAAAAAACTACAAAGAATGAAACTTGTCTAGCTTGAAGGGGCAAAAACCAGATGGCACTACAGTTGGCTCGCTAGATGGCGCTGCCATAGGTCAAACGGAAATCAACTGCATTTTTTTTAATGGGAACCCCAATTTTTTATTACATATTCGTGTAGTACGTAAAGAAATATGAATGTTTTAGTTGGACTACTTTTTCGCTTTGTGATATATGGTGCTGTAATAGTCACAAACATATGGCTCACGAACAGTTGGTAACAAGTAGGTTTTTTTTAAATTAAAATACAGAGCGTAGGTACGTTTGAACATTTTATTTTGGTTGTTACAATGTGATACATGTCCTTTTGTGAACTTATCATTTCTGAGAACACATGCTATTACAGTGTGATTATCTGTAAATACCACATTAATGCAATAAATGCTAAAAATGATGTCTGCCAACCTCAATGCATTTGGCAGTACAGCGAGTAATTCGCCTTCTGTAATGTTCACACATCCATTGACAATGCGCTGGCGCATGTTGCCAGGCGTTGTCAGTGGATCATGATAGAAAATATCCTTCAACTTTCCCCACAGAAGGAAATCCAGCAATGTCAGATCCAGTGAACGTGTGGGCCATGGTATGGTGCTTCCAACGACCAATCCACCTGTCATGAAAGATGTTATTCAATACCGCTTCAACCGCATGCGAGCTATGTGCCGGACATCCATCATGTTGGAAGTACATTGCCATTCTGTCATGCAGTGAAACATCTTGCCCCAAGGCGGATTTTCTGTTGCCCAATAGTGCATATTATGCCGGTTTACGGTACCGCTGTTGGTGAATGACACTTCATCGCTAAATAGAACGCGTGCAAAAAATCTGTCATCGTCCGTAATTTCTCTTGTGCCCAGAGGCAGAGCTGTACACGATGTTCAAAGTCATCGCCATGCAATTCCTGGTGCATAGAAACATGGTACGGGTGCAATTGATGTTGATGTAGCATTCTCAACACTGACATTTTTGAGATTCCCGATTCTTGCGCAATTTGTCTGCTACTGATGTGCAGATTAGCCGCTACAGCAGCTAAACCACCTAATTGGGCATCATCATTTGTTGCAGGTCGTGGTTGACATTTCACATGTGGCTGCACACTTCCTGTTTCCTTAAATAATGTAACTACCTGGTGAACTGTCCGGACACTTGGATGACGTCGTCCAGGATACCGAGCACACGCCCGTTGGGCATTTTGATCACAATAGCCATACATCAACACAATATCGAGCTTTTCCACAATTGGTAGATGGTCCATTTTAACACGGGTAATGTATCACGAAGCAAATACCATCAGCACTGGTGGAATGTTATATGATGATGATGATGAGTCCCATACTCCTTTACAGAGCGTAGGGGAGCGACGCGGGAGACCCGCGCCGCCTTACTAGGCAAGGTCCTAGTGGAGGTGGTTTGCCATTGCCTTCCTCCGACTGTAATGGGGATGAATGATGATGATGAAGACGACACAACAACACCCAGTCATCTCGAGGCAGGAAAAATCCCTGATCCCGCCGGGAATTGTACCCGGGACCCCGTGCTCGGGAAGTGAGAACGCTACGGCGAGACCACGAGCTGCGGACATGTTACGTGATACCACGTACTTATACGTTTGTGACTATTACAGCACTATCTATCACAAAGCGAAAAAAGTGGTCCAACTAAAACATTCATATTTCTTTATGTACTACACGAATATGTAATAAAAAATGGGGGTTCCTAAATTAAAAAACACAGTTGATATCCGTTTAACCTATGGCAGTGCCATCTAACGGGCCAACCATAGTGCCATCTGGTTTCCCCCTTCAAGCTAGACGAGTTTCGTTCTTTGTAGTTTTTTCGTTTGACGCTTATTTCTTGAGATACGAGGGTTGTTTTTTAAGTAAGGGCCGTTCGCGCGTATAGTCCTGTAGTTTGCGCGGACGCCGCAACAAGCCACCGCGCCATTTGCCGGCATCCTTCCCGTTCACACTGATGCAAGTTGCAGCTCTGTAGCTGACGTGTACGCACTGTGCTACTTTAGTTTACGATTATTGAATCGCCCGCCGCGTGTGAAATACAGTCAGCGATACGTTTTTTGACCGCGAGAAGCCTATCAGCTGCAGAAATTCATCGTCAGTTAACAGAAGTTTATGGCTTGAATGCAATGAGTGAAGGTAAAGTGCGTCAATGGGTTAGAGAATTTAAAAATGGCCATCAAAACGTCCATGACGAAGAACGCTCAGGCCGGCCCTCTGTGATCACTGATGATTTGGTGGCTGCAGTCGAAACAAAGATTCGTGAGGACAGAAGATTCACAATTTCCACTCTTTCTTTGGAATTTCCACAAGTTTCAAGATCGGTTTTGTACAAAATTGTGTCTGAAAACCCAAACTTTAAGAAACTGTGTTCTCGGTGGGTACACAGACTCCTCACAGAGGACCACAAAGGGAAGAGATTTGCCACTTCGTTGGACTTTTTGATTCATTACGAGGAAGAAGGGGATGACATGTTGAGTCAAATTGTCACTGGAGATGAAACATGGGTATCCTATATCACTCCCGAAAGCAAGCGACAATCGATGGAATGGCGACACACCACCTCACCCATCAAGGTCAAAGCCAAACAGACGCTGTCTAAGTGCAAGATTATGGCAACTGTGTTCTGGGACTGGCGCGGTGTTTTGCTAGTGGACTTTATGCCACGAGGAACGACAATCAACTCTGATGCCTATTGTGCAACCCTAAAGAAGCTCCGCAGACAGGGTGTATACAGGAACAAGGAAAAAAAATTCCCGGATTATTCCCGGATTTCTCCCGGATATCCCGTTTAAAAAATATGCTTTTCCCAGGCGACCTACTGTCACTTAGCACAGAAAAAGTTCCCTCGGAACTGTAAAACTTATCAATCCTTTGAATGGTTAATGTTTTATATAATCGCGTAGAACTTCCCGAAAAAGAAAAGAAAAGAAAAGACGGAGCAGAGAAGTTTTGGAAAGACCTTTGATTTGCAGCAACATATACGCTGCATATTTTCGTATTACGAAAGTATAAATTCGAATTGCACCAAACACAGCTTGTTACCTTTTGTAAGCGAGTCATATCTCAAGCCACGAGATCTCGCCAGCCGATGACAGCAGCTATTCAGAGCATAGGACACGTGTTCTAGTCAGCCACTAGCAAGATTACTGGTTACATAGCGTGAACACACAAGAGGAAAAATTAACGGTTTACATTAATGTACACAGTACCGTATATCTACAAGAAAAGCTAAGCTTTCACATGTAATATTGGTCTTTTTTTGGTGTGATATACTTTAAGATACATCACACAAATTTGCCAGTAAATTTAAAATTGTGACATAAATGCCTCGGCTCGAAATTCTTGAAGTGGCTGGTCCTCAAACTGTTCAGTTTCGAACGCTCTGTGATTTAGATATCCATCCCACTTTCACACACGTAACATAATTCATCTTGCGTAAAAAGAAATTTACTTTGAGAGTAACGCTTTTCTAACCACCGTTCGCAATACTGTTAGATATAGGTTCGATTTACCAGTTGCCAGAGAGCGCCAAAAACGAATTATTGTGCGTGTGCAACTGCAGTGGTGTAGGAAGCCCGCATGTTCGTGTGTATAAAGCACTAAGAGAGCTTACACTACACCATAAAAGAAACAGGGCATCAGAGGATACTCCAAAAAGCATCAAAATTTCGTGAACCATACTAAAATGCATAATTCGGCTTGAAGTGCAAATTTGCTTTTTCCAGATTCACAATGAAGTAGGTCCCATCTGACATTAAGCTTTTCAGTGTGGTTTTTGGGATGTAAATTTTCTTGGTGTACCAGTACTCTACGATCTCATGTTTGGTTCTTTATTATGGCATAATGCCATACATGGCAAAAGATGATAACGTGCACTTGAAATTCACCGAACAGTTGGAAGTACCCAAAATTGTTAAATGAAACACTTCGTTTCAAATAAAATGTTTGCCTCGGCGGAATTTCTTTAGCAAACTTGCAAAAATAACTTCATTCTTCTGCAAGGCGATTAATGCTTGACTGCTACTAACTTGGAAAGAAAATAAAATCAGAAACTGAAATTAATAATATATTTTTGCCCTCTGTAATTATGTGAATGTATTTTAATTCACTTGACAGCTCCCGGCCACAGAAATCCGTTTTGTTTTCATTTGACGTGGGAGCTGTACACGAAGAGAAGCAGCGGAATCACTTAACGTAAACACACACACGGGTTACGTGGAGAGTAACCCCCTCCCCACTACAACTCAGACAACTCTGTGCAAGCGCGAATCTGGCAGCTAGGGCGCGCGAGAAAAATTTTTCTCGTTTGCATCTGGCTGCTTGCTGCTACTACCGATGCAGCTAACAGCCAAACTTCAAGAAGCGGGAAGCGGGAGAAGGTACTGCTTATACGCGAGTCAAATGCGCATGCGCAACAGACCGCTGGCAACTGGTCAAACGAACCTAATGTGAGCAGTTGTGACGTCATGCTCATAGCAAGCAGTTTATTATTACGAAGAATTACAGTCTGCGCCCTACGGCCTTTAACATATTTTTGCTACTTGTAGACGCTTGTGCGTGCACGGTGTTTTGTTGTCGTAAAATGCACATTTCCTTTGCCACTACAGTTTTATTTTTTTCCCTCTCGTTTATATTTTATTGCTGCAGTATTATTCTCCAGTAGCAGGATTGTATTGTATTCTTTGCTAGAGAATCAATTCTGCAGTCAAAATTACAAAAAATGTAACTGAAAGCTAAAACAATGAAAAATTCCCGGAATTCCGAAAAATTCCCGGGTTTTTCCCGGTTTTCTCCCGGATGAAAAAACTCCCGGGTTTTTCCCGGAATTCCCGGTTGTCCCGGGTCGTATACACCCTGGCAGAGCAATACAAAACAAAAGGCATGCTGACAAAAGGTGTTTTGCTCCTGCACGATAACGCTAGGCCTTACACCTCTCAAAAGACTCGGGATTTGATTGATTCTTTTGGCTGGGAAGTTTTGGACCATGCACCATACAGCCCCGACCTTGCTCCTAGCGATTTTCACCTTTTCCGGTACCTGAAACACCGTCTTGGTGGGCAGCGCTTCAATGACGACGATGAAGTGAAAGCGGCCGTGAACTCTTGGCTGTCGGAGCAGGCGGCCGAATTCTTTGAAGAGGGAATTAAAAACTTAGTTGTACGGTATGACAAGTGCTTAAATAAACAACTATGTAGAAAAATAGGTAAAAGTGTGTAGAATCAGAAAATAAAAAGTTTTTTTACAAAAGTATTTGTATCTTTTTTTAAAAATAAAAACGGGCCTTACTTAAAAAACAACCCTCGTATTTGGCCTGCTTTTATATATATATATAAAATAAAAAAACAGTGAATAATTTTATTAGAGCTTACATGGAATTTGATTTAATCTCCTTCAAAGTAATGTCCTTGGTTAGCAATGCACTTATACCAACATTGAAAGCCTGACTAAAGGGCTTTTTTTGGAAGGGCATTCAGCTGCTCTGTCATGGCCCTCTCAATGTCAGGAATTATCAAAACATTATCCTTTCAGCACAGTTTTAATTTTTGAGAAGAGTCAGAAGTTGCACGGTGCCAAATCTGGTGTGTAAGGGGGATATGGACAGACAGGAACACTTTCTGGCTGAAAACTTATGAAAAAAAACTGAGGAGCGGCATAGCGCACTGTTGTGATGAAGAACGAAACCACTGGCCCATTTTTCTGGTCTCTTTCTTTGTACATTGTTTCGCAAACTCTGAAGTATGCCCTTATAAAATTTGGTGTTTACAGTTGTTGCCTCTTGAGCAAACAATTATCATGACTCTGATATGATTTTGACTGGCGTTCCTTTTTAAGGCAAGGAGATTCACATGTTTTCCAGTGAGAACACTCAGTTTCCATCTGCATCTGAATGAAGATGATCCTTCAACTCTGTGCAAACTGACATACAATTTTCCTTCTGTTCATCACTCAAAAATCTGGGAACAAATTTTGCACTCACTCATCTCATTTGCAAAACATCGGTTAAAATGCTTTGCCAAACTTGTATGAGATGCTAAGTTTTTCGGTAAGCTATTGAATAGTTATTCACCTGTTTGAATGAACAATTTTTGTCACTTTCTGCAAGCTTTCTTCTGTTTTTGAGGTTAATGGTTGTCTGCAATGTTGCTCATCATCTACCAACTCATTTCCGCTATTAAAACGCTCATACCACTTGTAAGCAGACTTCAGAGTCACAGCATTATTGCAACACACCAATTTCAACATTTCATGAGTTCATTTTGTAGTTTTTGGAAATCTGAAACAGAATTTAATTTTATGCACTGTTTGAAATCCGTGATGAATGACAGATAGGTTTAAATACGACCTCACACAAGTGTGTCTGGGTGCTGACCGACACATTAGATTGTCTTCCAACTCAACACTGCCTGTCTCAACAGATCAGGCTGTGAGACAAATTACATCAAATGGTTGTAGCATCAGCAATTGCTGCTAAAAATTTTTTTGATCATACCTTGTATTTCACTCAAATCTACTCAAATTTTGAATGTTGTCTGCACCCAAAATAACTCATCTAACCAAGAATCACTTTTAGTGCTCTGTCTTCAGGTACTGCTCATTCTGAAGGATAGAGCCAGCTTGCAAAGTAATTAGTGGTGAGCAGGTTTGCCACCACTTCCCATTTAAAAAGGACCTGCAAGTTATAGAAAACAAAAGTGTGATCATTGACAGCAAATGACTATGATGCTATGCTAAAATGGGCCATGCTCATTTTGATTAAAGGCTTTTGTGTTTCATATGAGTGAGCTTCCTGGCAGTTAAACATGGCTCATAGCACACAACTTGCACTGAGAACTCCTGGAAGGAAAAATAAACTGGTATGTTGATTGATAAGCTTTGAGGTCCTCACAGTCATGAGGTTAATGTGATGGTAAGTACAAAGCATAGTTTTCATCACAGAGCACTTTTTCTGGAAGCTGAGATTTCGAAGCATTACGATTGGAATCTCCAAATTCCTCTGGTTGAGTAGGAAGAGCAGGAAGTTCAAAGAGGTGGATAAGATGGCTGCATTCATTTATATAGGAAGTTACTGATAAATCTGCATACAGATTATTTGTGTTTGTCATTGAGAGAGATTAAAAATGAAGATAAAAAGAAAAAAGTGTCTAAAATGTATTGCTATCTTTTAAATAGAAAGTCCAAATTCATAATAGTGAATTCTGTATAAACTTGCTCAGTGGCCAGTATGAAGTGAATTTTGTTCTCTATGAGGATGTAACAGCAAATACTGTACAAAAAGGTCTGTTGATTTGTGATCGAGTTTAAATTAACATTAATATTGCTAGACTTGGTGTGGAGAACAGGAAAAAAAGGCTCCAGTGAGGGCAGCTAAAACAGCCTCAGAACAGTGCACTACACATTTTTTTCTGTAGCAAGGAAAAAAGTTATTGTCTTTGGACAATTGCATTAAAAATAGTTTTACTATCAGTGAAATCAAAGTAAGTTACAAACAATCAACAGAAACTTGATACTTTGCTTTTGGGTTAAAAAATTACCACATATACGATCTTCCTTTTAATATTATGAAAATAATTTAACTGATTATTACAAAAGCAGCAGTGTTCTTAGAGACAAGGCTGATCTACGTGGCATATAGCTAGTTCTGGAACATATAGAGGGAATGAATGTTCACAGTCTTTCATCAAATTAATGCCTCCTATGTTTCCTCACTGTTTCTACGACTAACTGATACACCCATGGTATTGTCTGTAACCCCTCATCTACTAGCCAGCTCTTATTTCGGTCAAATAATTGTTTCTTTTGTTTCCTATGGCCAACTTTTGAATTCCCCATTGCCTCCAATGTGAGTGCTGGAGATCGTCAGTGTGAGCATTCTGTCATCATGCCAAATGGTGGTGCTGAAGCACTTCCAGAGTTTACAGCTGCTGAAGGACACTCCCCACTCACCAGCTCCACCCGTTTCAGTAAAGCTAATCCCAGACGATCTGGACCAAGCCTCCTGGAGCGCTCACTATTGAGAAAACCCAAAGACTGTTGCAGCTGTGTAGAACATTGTGGACACAGCAAGCCCATCATCATATCACTAGTAAATTTTCTAGATTGTTGAACAAATCAGTAGGACATCACAGGAAGATCACAGTCACAAAACATAGGGCATGCACATTATAATGTGTGTTTCACATATAAGAGCACTGGTTAGAAATGAAGAGCATATAAGGAAATGAAGTATTAATGGTCATATAATCCACTCAAAAATGTTTTACTCCATTCTAATGATTTGCATAGTACTTTTTTGACTGGAAAATTTTTTCTCTACTCTTTTGAACACAATGACCACTGTTTTTTTAAAAAAAAAAAAAGTGCAAAAACAATTAGGGCCATACACACCCATGTCGGAACTGTAGAATATGAAGACGAAAAACAAGTTAAAAGTGACTCCACGTTATGCCCAATCAACTGAAGGAAAGTCAGCTAAAAGCGGGGAGTTGGAGAAATATCCATAAAATACACCATAGAGACAACAGACGTCCTGAAATAAAGATTAAATGTCCTTTGCCATATTGCTACAACTGATAAAAAGTAAAATGCGGCTGAAGCTCGTGCATCAATCACTAAAACAGCCAATAACTCAGATGGCAAACATAAATTAGAACATAAGTGGTTAAAAAATAGGGCATTCTGTCTGGAAATGGTGAACCATCAAAGATTGAGCACAATGAGTACAAAGTGGTGCGGATCACAACCTAACAAATGGCAATGGCTAAATGAACAGTGCCAATGTGCAACCTAGTTAAAATGATCTCCTCACGGCGAGAGGACGTCAGCCAAACCGATGAGAGGGGTTTAATTCACTGGAGCTTGTTCCCATGAAGGTAAGACCAGTGGTGATGCCAAAGTAACACCACATGCTGACAGACTGCAACATATTGATCATTGGAGGGAATGGAAGAACTAGCAAGCCTAGGTACGAGGACTGCAGCCTTGGCATCAGCATCAGTGGCCTCATTTCCCGTCAGACCACCGTGATCGTGAAAGCTTTCCTGGACCCGTTGCATGAACGAATGTACATTGTAGAGCACACAGAAGCTCTAAAGAGCATTGAGAGAGTCAGAGCAAATGACACAATTGAAAAGCCTGTGTCGCCGGATGTACTGCATGGCCTGATAAAGAGCGAAGAGCTCTGCTGAAAATACTGAGCAGTGTTTTGGCAGCCGATACAGAAAATAGTTGGTGCCAATGATGAAGGCACACCAAACACCATGATCAGTCTGAGAGCCATCAGTGTACACAAAGGTACTATTGTGAAGTTCCGTGTGAAGGTCAAGAAACTTATGGCGATAGAGCGATTCTGGGGTAGTGTCCTTAGGAAGCGAATGGCGTCCAACGTGAACATGGGCCGCTGCACAAAGCCAAGTTGGTGTAGGGTTCACACCCACTGGGAAAGTGGCAGATAGCATGAAGTCTACCAGAGCAATAGCCAGGCGGTACCAGAGAAGAGAGACACATCCCACAATGGCGATCAAAGGAGTCATTGAAGAAGGAGGCATAAAATGGGTGGCCAGGCATGACAGACAAATGGCATGCGTATCTGCTAAGGAGGAAATCATTGTGGTATGACAGCGGTGGTCTGGTAGCTTCTGCATACAGACTCTCAACTGGGCTAGTGTAAAAGCTGCCAGTGGCCAAATGGATGCCATGTTGGTGGACTGTATTGAGACGGTGTAAGATGGACAGATGTATGAATGAAACTCCCATAGTCTAGTTTCGAATAGACAAGGGGCCAATACAAACAGGGGAAGATGGTCTGATCCGCTCCCCAGGAAGTACCACTGAGGAGATGTAGGGCGGCCAGGTAAGACATGTGGGAGGGCCAAAAAAGTTTCTTATCAAGCATGAGTCCCAGGTAATAGGTTCAATGAATGGAAGAGCAATAGGTTCAAGATGTAAAGGTGCTGGAAGAAACCAATTGTGCCACCAGAAATTCATACAAATGGTTTTGTCAGTGAAAAAGCAAAAGCCAATGTCGATGCTCCACAAGTAAAGACAATTGAGACAATGCTGAGGAGATAAGTCTGTGGAGAATAGATGGCAAAATCGTCAACCAAAAGGGAGACCGAGATGCCCTGTAGGGAAAGGTCATGATAAGGTTAATGGCAATAGCAAAGAGGATGATGCTCAGGACGGAACCCTGGGGCACACCATTTTATTGGATAACAGTGTCTGACTAGGCAGAACCTTCATGTACCTTGAAAACTCGGTCTTTTAAAAATCCCTGAGGCAAATGGGACAGGTGGCCTCAGAAGCACTACTTGTAGAAAGTACAGAGGATATCAGTCCTTCAGCAGTTGTCATAGGCTTTCTCCAAATCAACAAACATGGACACAATCTGGTATTTCTGCAGAAAACCGTTCATTACATGGCTCGACAAAGTGACAAGATGTTCAACTGCACAATGGTGTGCTTGAAATCCACATTGTGCAGTGATTAGTAAATTGTGAGACTTGAGCCATCATACCAGCTGGGCACAAATCATACGTTCCATCACATCCCAAACACAGCTGGTAAGAGAAATGGGGCAATAGTGAGAAGGCTGGGCTTAGGTATGGTTATGACAAGTGGCTTCATGTCAGCACCTGGTAAATGTGCCCTCTGCCCAGATGCAATTGCACGTATGAAGGAGAAAGTGCTTGCCTGCAAGAGAAAGATGCTGCAACATCTGAATGTGAACATTGTCTGGCCCTGCAGTGGAGGATCGGGGTGAAGTGAGAGCATGATCTAGCTCCCTCATAGTAAAAGAGGCGTTGTAGCACTCATAATTCTGAGAAGATTTGGGTATCTCCCTAGTTTTGTCCACTCGTTTTTGATGAAGGAAGGCAGGGTGATAGAGGGTGGAGCTCGAAACCTCCCCAACATAGCGGCCCAAGATGTTGGAGATAGCAATAGTGTCCACCATGACATTACCTGCTACTGTCACGCCAAAAATTGGGGAATGAACCTCGGTCCTAAGAGCTGTCAGAGGTTGTCCCATATGATGGAAGAGGGATTGAAACTATTAAAAGTACTAGTAAATGAAATCCACCTAGCTTTTTTGCTATGCCAAAGAACATGATGACTCTGCACTTGCAACTGTTTGTATCAAATACAGTTCGTCATCGTAGGATGATGGTTAAAAATAGAGAGAGCATGTTTTTGCATGCAAATTGCATTGTGGCATGCCTCAGTCACTAAGGGACCAGAAAACAGTGCTGTAAAGATGAAGTTCGAGAAATGGAATATTCTGCAGCGGTGAGGGTAGCATTCATAAGGTATTCGACTTGTTCATCACAACTGGAGAAATGTCGTTTGTCGAAGATCGCCAGGGAGGAGTAGAGCCTCCAGTTGACCTTAGAAAACTGCCATTTGGGTGAGCACATAGCTAGAGAAGGAGTGCAACGATCACTGCTTTCAGCCATCTGTTTAACAGAGGTGGAAGTAAACCAGTATTCGCACAGCAGTTCAGTGGAATGGGGCTGTGACTCCAATCGTCAGCAGAAAATGCGGCTTGTGCACACTGTCCATTCTGTCAACATGCCACAAAGAGTCATTTTAACCTTCGACCCGACACTCATTGTTACTTTACAGCAAGAAGATTTGACAACACAGGAAGTTGCCCACTGCAATGGTGTACACAATAGCAAATTCGTCTGAATATTCAACTGCTACTGTGAGGTATAAAACACTGAAGATCTGCCTTGTAGTAATAATCTGTAGTCAACAGCACCCGCAAGTTATCACTGCCTGCAAACTGTGGCTAACAGGTAATCCAAGGAGAATGCAATAGGACCGCGTGCAGCATTTTTTGAAGCAAATGGAGGCCAGTTCAACCCACACAGCATAGAACCATTGGGACACAATCACTTTGGCCTGTAATTGTTGGAAACAGCAGTACATATTTCCCAGAACCTTGCTGCGTGAAGAATGTAGGTGAGGAAAAACCTGTAACAGAACCCGCATTAATGGTGTTGAGTGCAGGATTTGTTTGAGGCCAAATGATCATTGTAGAAGAAAGTGTAGATAATCAAGTGTAATTGTACATTTCAGACATGCAGTCCCGTAAGTTCTGCATGAATGTGGGCCCGTCATATCACTTCCACTACCTGCTGATGTAAATCCAACTGAGCATGCCTGGCACCAGCTGAAATTTGGAATTTGTCATGGCAGGAATCCTCCTGGCACACAGTATGACTTCTGAAGGACAACTGCCACGAAGCAGGACAGGCTCGAGCAGCAAGGTCTTGACCATCTTGGGCCAGCATGCCAAGCATTCCAGTGTATTACAGTGCACAGTACAGAGAGCAGTGAGATTGTCTGTTACCTGACAATATTTTTTTTTTACACAGATGTGTAAAGATATATACTTCTGAACTAAACTTTGGATATTATTTTGTTTTTGTTTCACAGTAAAGTTACTTTTTAAATTTCATACGGCTTGTTTTTCATTTCTTCCTAAGTCTATTCATTGATATGCAGATGAAGCAAAACATTTATTGAGCAGTTTATACCTAAAGTTATTAATTACATTTATATTACCATGAAACAATTTTATAAAATAATCCTGATCTAATTAACCACTTCCAAAAGCAATTTTGCATCCTGATATTAAGAGGTAACATTGACTGATCTTATAATCACTAAACACTGGCTAGATGACCAACAATTTCCCATTTTTTCAGCTTTCATAAAATTAATGAAGGAGAGACTTTCTGGGGTCAAAGCTAGGACTGTTGATATTTTTAAAAACATCGGGAATCCACTATATCAACAGCAAAAAAAAGTATCATTATCGGCTCTCGATATATCAGAAACAAGTATTGATATATCGACGAAAAAAATATCGGCTGCACATTGTAAATATGCCACTTTTAGATCCGTATATTTAAGTATTGATTTATTATTCGATATTCTGTAAATCAACAAGTTTGCAGCCTGCCTATCCCCCTTAGAGCAAGAACTGAAAGGAAAATGATGCATGTTCATGCTTGACAACAACCACTTCACTAATAATGGTAACTGAAAGTAAGTGACAATAGAAGGTGTCCAATGGGTCCGTCATTCAGTTTTGTCACATATCGGATCTGCCTAGGATACCTCCCTGTTTTTTCGTTTCTGCCAATGCCAGTGACCTAGCAGTTGTAATGTCGAAATTGCATGGTGAAACTAAATGTTGCAGTTCCTGTTGGTAGCGTGAAGAGCTGATTACGTAGTTATTTCCCCTCGCAAGTCTACGCCCGCCACAAAGACCAATCTTGCCACTTGAAGAAATAGCACACGAGTTGCACTAAAAATTGTTTTTAACCACGACTAGTGTGCTATTTCTTCACGTCAAAAATCCTGTTATTCCACTCACACCGCCCAACCCCAATAGTGCAATCAGACTACTTCTTCTGTGCCACATATACTTGCTTCCCACAGTGAAAGACTGAACATGATGAAAGTTCAAAAGGCAGTAAGGTTCCTTCACACACTGAAAGTAAAATTATGCTCTACTATACTTTCAATAGAACAACTTTAAGTATTTATCAAAAATTGTGAAAAAAATATGATATAAAATAAAAATATTGGCAGTGGATATTGTCATTTTGACATTCAAATTTTATTAAAAGCCCTATCAAAACATACTCTGTCATTTTCCTTTGAGACCAGCTTTCTCTGCATTTATTTAGATGAATCAGCTGTAAACACAGCACTGGAACAAGAAATCCATATGGACCCACCAATGACGATACTAGACTCCATTACACTTATGAAGGCGGTTCAAAAAGACACACAATATTGTCAATCTCCAATTCCTGAGCATTATAAATGCTAACTTGCTGGCAAGCACCCATACACTATATGGTAACCTAGTTTGTCAGGCACAGTCCAGAGCATTGTTGCTGCTAATTGTTTTAGAAACTCTATGTAGAGATCACTCAAAGCAAAGCACCCACTTTTCCCCATTGACACACACATATAATTCAGGAGACGATCAGCCTGAAATGGAGGACAGACAATCTTCTCCTTATCAAAAACAATTTAACAACCTTTCTGAACGTCATAGCATGACTACCTCATTTTGTGTTTATTTATAGTTGCAACAATAACAGTCTGCTTGAGATCCATGTAGCAAGTGATATTATTTATCACCAAATGGCAAGAAGAGGTGAGAAAATCTGTAAGATACTTTCTAATATTGTGTCGGACCTCCCCCTGCCAAGTGTAGTGCAGCAACTTGACATGACTTACGAGTCAACAAGTCCCCTGTAGAAATAATCAGCCACGCTGCCTCTACAGCCATTCACAGCTGCAAAAATGTTGCTGGTGCAGGATTTTGTGCACAAACTGATCTCTCAATTATGTCCCATAAATGTTTGATGGAAATCATATCGGGTGATCAAATTAATCATTTGAATTGTCAACAGGCTCTTCAAACCCATTGCGAACAATTGTGGTCCGATGACAGTGCATTGTCATCCATAAAAATTCCATCTTTTTTGGGAACATGACGCCCATGAACGGCTGTAAATAGTCTCCAAGTAGCTGAACATAAACATTCCCAGACAATATATGGTCCAGTTGGACCAGAGGACCCAGTCCATTTCATGTAAACACAGCCCATTCCATTATGGAGCCACCACCAGCTTGCACAGTGCCTTATTGACAAATTGGGTCCATGGCTTCATGGGGTCTTCACTACACGCAACCCATACCATCAGCTCTTACCACCTATCAGGACTCATCTGATCAGGCCACTGTTTTCCAGTCATCTAGGGTCCGACCGATGTAGTCATGAAACCAGGAGAGGCGTTGCAGGCAATGCTGCGCTGTTAGCAAAGGCCCTCACGTCACTGTTGTCATAGGGTTTTGATACCAAATTTCACTGCACTGTCCTAATGGATATGTTTGTCATATGCCCCACATTGATTTCGGCATTTATTTCAAGCAGTGTTGCTTATCTGTTAGCACCGACAGCTCTACATAAACACCACTGCTCTCAGTTGTTAAGTGAAGCCTGTCAGCCACTGCATTGTCTGTAGGGAGAGGTAATGCCTGGAATTTGGTATCCTCGGCACACTCTTGTTACTGTGGATCTCAGCAAATTAAATTCCACAACAATTTCTGAAATGGAATTACCCCATGAATATAGCTCAAACAAGCATTCCACATTCTAAGTCTGTTTATTCCAGTCATGTGGCCATAATCACATCAGAAACATTTTCACATGAATCACCTGAATACAAACGACACCTCCACCAATGCACTGGCCTTTTATAACTTCTGCATGTGATACTACCACCATCTGTATATGTGCATGTTGCTATCCCATGTCTTTTGTCACCTCAGTGTTCCCTGACCAGTTATCAAAACAGTGTGCACAGAAAACTGTCAGTATGGCTGGAAATCTGAAAATGTGCAGTCTAACAAGATTATTGACAGGCTGGAATTTCCATGCTCTACAGGTGAAAAGTTACAAAACATGCACAATCTGACTCACCAAAGCATTTTCACCTTTGTTCTTGGAATGAATCTCACATGAAATGTATTTCAGTTGGGTTACTATCACAAAGGAACACTTTCGTGCAACACTGAAAAGCTCACAACTATGGAAGGACTGACGGAATGCATTTATCTTAGCATTTAGTCTTCTATTATCAAATTAGAAGTCACTTGGAGGTGTTTTAGTTTGGAAGGCTACCTATGTAGCTACACAAAATAACAAACAATGATATCATACATTACTGATGATCTGATAGCTAATAATAATATATGTACAACCACACTTTTATGCTAACAGGCTAAATGAGACCGTAACTCCAGAATAACAGTGGGGTTTGTATCAAATGGAGTTAAAACTTAATGTAAACTGCATCATTTGTGTAATACTAAGGTTGTGTGACAAATGGGAGCAACAGTAACACTAAAACAGAAAGAAACAGCATGAAGTGGTACCTGCGAAGAAATATTATCATCAATCAGAATAGGATTTCTATGTAAATATAAAAAAAAACAAAGAGTGATGGAAATAGCATCTTTATTATTTTCCTCAACAACTATCATGTTTCATGTCAACAATTCCTCTTGTTTCTGAGTTACTTATACAAAGAGATTTTCTTGCCACGTCTTTGCCATTCTGTTTTACTTTTTGAAAACAAATTTAAAAGATGTTTCATACAATTTACATTGCTGTTGTACAATGGATCATTTATCTGAAAATCAAAGTAAGAATTCTTGTCAGTCAATAAGATACATATGTCAGCCTCTCACTGAGCATTAGCTATCATCCACATGTATGATCACTCTGTACCATCACAATCATCACTGACATCTGTATCAAGAACAACATGTTTTTAACTGAAGGTAATAACACATTTCCATTACATGCATGTGTATTTCAGTCATCTAGGGCGCCAACACAGAAAGACATGACCAGGAGTAAAATATTCCACCTCAGAGAAGCAGCTTCAAATGTAATTACCAAAGTTATTTGCTTCTGCGCTTATTTTTCACGGCTAACACTACGTTTGAAGGTCATGGAACGAAGTTCTTGGCCTGCCCTACTTCTGCTTGCAGAAATTGGGCGTAAAGACGGCGAAGGAGATGGGCTTGTCGAAGGTGAATCCTGTTCCAGGCTACTACCAGTAACTGCACTTTTTTCACGTTCTTTACGCTGCATACTGAATCTTCCCATACCTGGTCTGTAGATTTCGATACTTGGTCGATCCTGCAAGGAAAACCAATTTTGCACATGATTTCATTTGTTCTCATTTGGAGAAGAAATTTATTAAAATTTTTATTCTACACTGGAATAAGCTATGCCCAAAATGCACTTCTAAGCAGGAAGAACAACCAAGGTATTGAAACTAGCCTGTCAGGATGTTTATTATTTGTGGTTTTCATCTCTTACCCTTAGGAATGTGGGATTACAACTACATTTAAATTCTATACAAAGGAAAAAAATGCTGAAACTGTAGTCCTTTGTTACAAAACACAACACAGATGACAGAGAATGGCCTCTCCATCCAAACAGAAAAAAATTCACAAGTACACACAGCCCCAACCTGCAGTTCTTTCCACTATGTTTCATCACTCTATGAATCCTTCCATTATTTTCATCATCCCCTGTCCTCCTCCAAAATCATTCCTACCCTTCCAAATCTAGACCACCATTGAGTCCAGAGACTTAAACACAAGCAATCACTGACTTTGTAATTATGTGACAATCAACACTTCACTTCATCTTAAAAGTACCACAATCATTATTTACACTTTATAGTAAAATTAGCACACAGAGGTCATGAATGACAGTGTGTGTCCAAAAAGTAGAAACTTTATCTCAAAAGACAGACCAAATGACATAAAGAAACAGGTTTCATGCATGATATTTTATTTGATGTTAAGCTGACACATTGTCTGATTTACTATGAGCTGAGTCAAATGAAAATATAAATAAATTCCTTTTTTAATTTTTATTGTTCACACATGGCGCAAAACTGTATCTCTCTTCGACATAGTCTCACCCATGCCCACTGAAAGTTCATCAGCATTTACAAAGAGCCTAAATTGTTGTATAAGAGAAATCTTTTATGGTCTTCATAATCACATATGCTTCACGTGGCATACCTTTCCAATAGAGTGGCACTTCTTCCAACCCAGTGCTTCTCTGAGTGGATCAAACATATCAAAATAAATCTGGGAAGGATGTGGTGTTGAGTATAGTTGATGCTGAAGACACTCAAAATTCTAGTCTGCTATTGTTGATAAATGGCCCATGCAATGTCAGGTTGCAACACAACACCTGCAGACCACAATCTACTTTGTTTCAATCTGACTGCAGACCAAAGATGATTTTTAATGTCAGCAGTTGCAAAGTTTTACCAATTTAAGGCTACTGGCACCATTTTTTATTTTTTACTGCTACACTTATAATTTTTATTTGACCCTCCTTCATGGGAAAAAAACAGTTATTTATCAATCGTGTTCAGAAAGCTAGGAACAGAGTTTTTTCAACATACCTTAACACTGAGTATTTCCACTTTGAACTTTTACATGTGTAAACTTAACCTGTGAGCCTGAGCATACACACTGGCTCTTCATATTCCTCATATGAATGTTAACAGCATACGTAATAATTGCCATTGCATTATACATTTTACTCACCTTATTTCTAATTCTTCTCTCAGCACGAGGATCTCGCTTACTTTCTGATTCTGTAATATTGCCAGATGCGTTCCCCGAAGTTGTGGAAGAGACTGAACTATCATTACTTTTTACATCTCTGGATTTGTTCACAGACTGGTCATCTCTCAGTTCGCAGTTTTCACAAGCAGACATTTCATTTTCATTTATATTCTGCACACTGTCTGCTTCCTGGTCTTGATTTTCTCCATTCTCTTGATCTAGTGTCTGTTCTTTTTCTTCCTTGCAGCTGACTGCTTCCTCATCTGTGTTAATGTTGTGGCTGTCTGTATCATTTTCACCACAGTCGGGAAGGAGCATGCCATTTTCTGGGTTGGTACTTCCTTTTTGTTCATTATTGTCATCAAATTGGTAGGTTTTTCTGTCTTCAGCTCTGCTAACATTCTTGGAAACAGTCTCCTCAGTTAATAAATTGTCCGGTTTATCAGTTTTTTCATGCACTACAGTATCTATGCCCTTGCTGTTTGAATCAATACAAACATTAGTAAAATCTAGTGAATTACTTCTTTTCAGTGGCTGACCAGCTTTCGTTTTTATATCAACAATTATTTTTTCGTTGGCCTTAACTTGAGATGACTGGTTACTGCCATGTCCGCCCACAGAACTGCTCCTCTTCGCAGATTTCTTGTTATCCTGCTGACTAGCTGCTTCTTCAACAATGTCTAATTGTGCACTATTATCTTCAACACCAGACACTGCTTCCTGTTCAGTTTCTTCATGACACTGTTCCTTATTTTCTTTGTCCTCTGAGGCACCATCAGTAGGCTCTCCAGGGTCATCAACTAGTTTCTTAGCACTGATGTCTTTTTCTTGAACTTTGCTGTCTATAGATTTTTTCCTTGTCTCTGATTCACTATGTGAATTAGATGACCTCCTGTGTTCATTGCCATAGCCACTCCTCTTATGTTCTGCATCTTTTCCATATGTATATCTGTCATGTCTTCTTCCTTCATTTTCTCGATAACTTCTCCTGTTTTCTGACTCTTTAATATTTTTATCATCTTTGCTACTGTGTCTTTCATTACCACCCTTTCTATCTATATCTCTCATTTCCTTATAAGATTTTCTGGGATGTGTGTCCTTTGAAGAAACAGATTTATCGAGTTCTTGACTGGCATGAGCATCCCCAGATTTTGTATTCTGGTTCCTCTCATTTACAACCTTCTTCCGTTGGTCATCTAATAATTTTCTATGTATTCTCCCTTCAGCAAGTTTTTGTCGTTCATCTCTGTAGCTTTTTGGCCCACTTTCCCGGCTCTTCACATCACGTGTCCTGTGAAAATTGATTTACTTTTAGTGACAGGAAAAAGACATATGAAAGAAAGGGCTGTGTACAAGTGCAAAATTATCACAAACATTAACTGGGGGCCATGTACATGCGCAAAATTATCACAAACATTAACATATCATAAGTCTTGTTTTTCTTATTGATGTGAAAGCACTCCATTTAACATCTTCCGTGCCAGTTTTTGTTGGCTTTTATAATATGCAGTTAATGAGTGCACTACAGCTGCCCATTTTCTGCTAATTAGTAATGATATAAAACTTGGGCTGGCTTGTTAAATAAATACAGAAAACCCCTTCCCTTACTTAGCAATTTTTGCAGGAAAAGGTGAGACTTGATGGCTTCATATTTTCAAATCAAAATATATTTGTGTTATAACTTAGAGATATTTGCAGCAGCCAAAGACCCGAAGGAAATTAAACTATGAAGTGTACACTAGGGACTCCATCTACAAAATAAAAGCCCTTCAAAATCTTATAAGAATCCACCACACCAGCTTACATTACAGCACTTAGATACTGTTCTATGGTGGCTTCTAAAAGAGTACATTTAATCATGAAAATGGAACAACACTATTCTCAAGACTTGCAGAAGTGGTAAAGAAGTGGAGGAAATGCTAAGTTTGGATTGGTCAAATAGTTAATTACGATTTAGAATTCTTAACATTCATACAGACTTTTTAATGTTGAAATAGTAGGCCCTCTTGAAGTTACATTCCTATATGGTCATAAATGAGTGAGAATTACTTCCAAGAGCTGTAAGATACTGAGTTGAAGAATATGCTACAGCTGCATCACTGTCTCCACTAAAATCAAAAGTGTATGCAGTTTCTAATTGTGATAGTAACTTAAGAAATGTACACACTTAACAAAAAGAAATTATTCCCAAAACTCTAGACATTACTTCAATTTACTACAGAGCAAGGTTAAAAGACTCTCTATGTCTCTGGATGGTAGAACAATTGTGCAGTTCAGCTTGAGAAACAAAAACAGTTCTTCACAGATACATACAAATTGTTATCATTAGATAACAGAAACAAGAGACAGCATTTAAAGATAGGGTCTCACTTTTGCTAGTTTCAGCTTAGAATAAGACAGAACAATACTCTTCCATAACTAACAGAAGAATCATACTTTCACTGCTTGCTGAACATGAATAGTGCCACAGAGATCCCCTGTTGGTTCTGCTGCTCATACTGATAAATGTTCTCCCATCAACTGTTTCACAGACATCCTGTGACAAACTGCTGCTTCAGTGGGCACCAATTATAAGTTTTCAACCTAGATGAGTTCTTACCAAATGCATAAAACATACGTCGCTTCTTACTGCATCTGACTGGGAGGTTAATTTTGTAGGCTCATGTCATTAAATACAATCTGCCTGTGACTTACTCAGTGCTCACCAAAGGACAAGGCTATCAAGTAACTTACTATGTGAAAGGAAACTTACGCATTAAGAAAAGTTATGTCACAGCCAGTAAGGGAAAGTACAACACTGGTTCATCCATTGAAAGCTGCCTTGTTTCCCAGAAGTTACAGCAACATCTGGAAAGTCTGACACACTTCCAGCTGCTGGGATAGTTTTATTAAGGAAGTTATTGAAATTAAATTAGCAAGTAACCTTATGAATAGAGATGGTGGTTTTTGTTTAAATTCTGTCTAGAATCCTGCTGTCTCACTTGTCAAAAAACTGAGGGATAGAATTTAAGCAACCTCATCCACTGATTCTTAATTTCACTATCGATAACTTCTGACACTGGTCATCTTCACTTTGTGATGGTGCTAGTGTTTACTGTGTGTGTGTGTGTGTGTGTGTGTGTGTGTGTGTGTGTGTGTGTGTTTTTTTTATCTTTACAAAGTTTCTCTGAAAACCTAAGTTTTAAATTCGCTTGCACAGTGCTTACTTGCTGCAGTTTTGCCTTGAAAATGGCAGGGTGTGCTCTTATCAAAATATTGGCAGTTGTTGACAATATCACCTACCTGCACTCCTGTAAGGTCCTCAGATGTAACACTTTTGATAGCATTGTGTACTGCGTACATTAGAGGACTGATTCGGAGACAACAATTGCTTTTATCACCATGACAATGTACCCTGTCTTAATGCAACATTTGTGAGGCACTGGTTTATGGACAATAACATTCCTGCAATGGACTGACTGGTCTGCCCGGAGTCCTGACCTGAATTGCTTCAGACCCCAACGTCCAACTTCGCTACCTTCTCTGGTTTTTTGAGGAAGAATGAGCTGCCATTTGTTGTCAGAACCTCACTGAAAGTGTCCCCAGCAAAGCTCAAGCTGCCATAAAGGTGTAGGGTGGACACCCACCCACTAACAGGTGTCTTGATACTTTTGATCCAATAGTGTTTTGCAAAAGGGTGAATGAAAATGTTTTAAAGCAAACTTTCATGACATCATTCAAAACTTGAACAACAACAACACAAGAATCAGGGACTTCTGTTATAGCTATGACTTTTGGTGCTCTAATTACATTATTCTTGAGGTGTTCTCATGTTTGTGGAATTGGTTCACTGCTTACGTAACTTGTAAAGCTTTCACTGATTGTTTGTGCTTGAAACGTTTGTACATTGCGTTTGGTATATTCATTGGTGTTGTGAAGGAAAGAGACCTTGATTTTTGAGAGATAGGACGCAGAATTTATTTTGACATTCACAATCACTCTTGGTACCTTACAGGAGATAGCCACAGAATCTTTCAGAAGTGCACCAAATACGACTTTAGCGAGTGCCTCGGTTTATCTTTTACTCATCCACAGATTCTTGATCAGTGTGGTGTGTGCATATTAATGGAAGAGCACTTCTTGTTAGAGTCTTGGAAAGTGAAAGATGAAGTTCAATAACTCTCTGATGTGAAATCCATGATGGAAGAAAGTTTTAATTTGTTGTTGAAAATTACTGACTTCCTTGCTCTTTTCAGCATTCTGCATTGGAAGGAAGGAAGATCAGGGTTTAACGCATCATCAACAATGACATCATTAGAGACTAATTCTGCACTGCAGTAGTCTAGACTGTTTTGAATCAAAGACATCCTCATCCAGTTACCTAATTATTTATGATGAGTATTTTTCGCTTCTAAAGAGAAATGAGCTTTCTATGTTTTAAGTGATTAAATCATGTTAATGATTCCAAAATAAGTGATATTGCAATACTGCATAAGGACAGTATATCCAGGGATTCCAAAATCCTCCAGCATGGCAGTGCTGGCTACCCAGAATCAAAAATTCTGCTTACCTTATTGCCAAGGGTAGACAGATTATCAACTGGTGTACATTTCTGTAGTGACTGATTCCATACTTAAAAAGCAAAACAGAGTTATGAGATAGGCAGCCCATTTGCAGCAAGCCCTTCCAATTCTGCTCCATGGGGCGGGGCCACCAGCATGCACCTCTCAGGTCACCAGGGACAGGGACAGGCACAGGTAATATAGTGAAACCCATATCTTACATTTTCATGCAGTTCAGATTTAAAAAATACAAAATAGAGAAAAATGAGGAATTGAGGAAAACATGAAAACCCCAAAAATAAAAGCAAAAACATGTGTAATTGGCATATATGATCAAAAATCGTAATCCTCTTCAATACTTTGTATAAAATCTGTATAAGTGAAGGAAATTAAATATACAAGACAAAGATTATACAATAATTTGAGGTAACAAATTTCATCAGTTTTTAAAAGATCACAGATGTGTAACAGCAAATAAAAACACATCAAAAAACTGAAACTGATATCCAGGTAAAAGGTAATCAAGCTATTTTCCGACGTAATATGAACACAAATTATATGTCAAAACACACTTTTTGTGAGATCTTTCCTTTGAGCTCACACAGGAAAAAGCAAAAATTGATGAACATGGTGAATTAAACCAAAAACTGTGAGGTATGGTGAAAGGCATTGGAATCTAACATGTGGTGATGTGTGGTTTCCTTCTGTAGCTAATGGTAAAGCAGCATACTCTGGTGACACAAGTGCAGTGACCTCTAGTGTATTGATTGTAAACTTTTCCTTGTTTATTGTGCTAAGTGGTTGAAGTGGAGTGTTCTGAAGTATTGCCAACGCACACTGTTTGCACTTCAAACTCGTCGTTTGCTGTAGTGTAAACAGAGCTGGTTTTGTAAAAGCATGTATATACACAGAAGTTTTCCTTCACATATAGTACTTATATATACCAAAGAATATGAAATAAAGTTAAGTGTGCTGTGATTTCAGTGTTTCTCTAGCCCAGCAATCCGTTACATTTACAACTACCTGTCTGCCATCACAATATATTACACACCACTGAGGAATGCAACAAAGACAAAAAATGGCTCTCAGCACTATGGAACTTAACATCTGAGGTCATCAGTCCCCTAACAAAGACAAACAAGCCATTACACAACTGTTCACTGAATACATTCAGTTAATTGTGATTCTGCACATAGCAAATGGAGTAGGCTACATTGGCTGCAGTCAGCAGAGGCACAACACATTCCAGATTCTGTCGACAGGTTCCAAACTCCACTACTGCAAGTAAAATTAATGCAAGATATTGAAGGGCATTAACTATATAAATTAAACCTAAGTGGAAAATGCAGTCTCTCCATTTGATATAGCTTGCTGTTTATCACTCTATATGCTAGAAGCCACCACATTAGCATGACATCACCATGATATAAAACTATTGGCTGCAGGTGGAAAACAAACATCTGAGATGTTACAAACATCCGAGATGTTCTAACCCAGCAGTTTCCACTGTATATCATAGCTTTCAGTTTATTTTAACATATAGGCTATACATTTTTGCTATTTTCAAGGTGAATATAAAAAAAAGGCAGTAGTGTGTTGGAAAATGGCTCTTAATTATTTTGTACATGATTAGCAAAAGTGATACTCTTTTCAATTACGTACCCTACTGTATTACTAGTGGCAAAACTCACTTCTCTTCCTAAGAGGTCTCGTATCTGATGTACAATTTTGAAATTTTTTCTTGTTTGTTTATGGATTTGTGATTTGGTTATGTAGTAACCACAACCAACTGCGGGAACGTCTTGGGCTGCGGATCGGAGCCACCAGGCGGGGAAGCTGCCGGCGGTGGAGCACGCACCACCGGGTAAACACCAGGACAAGTTGGACGACAGACCAACAACAATCGACAACAACCGACCACGACCGACTATGACCGACACAACAAGGAAGAGATAAACAACGGAGGTTTGTAGAAACCACAACACCAAACACCAACAGTAAATCCACTCGGAACCAGAGCCAGGCAAAAGTCAACAACAAGCAACGACAAGAACGCAGTACCGCCGAGATAGAAACTCAATTCAGAGCGAGTACCAGACTGACTGGACTAGGGCAGAGCAGGTCCCTATATACGAAACCAGAGGGAGCGGCTATTGGCCGCTGTCTGCACGTGACGTAGCGGTGGTGCCCTCACTGCGCGAGAGCCGCTGCACGGAATAGCCGCCGCGGACGCGGAGCCCTCTATGGGATGACCACGTCCATTTGTTCTGGCGCGTGTTCGACTTCCGCGGCGTGAGGTACTAAAGGTTATGTCAGTTGACATATGAGTGTTGGTAGAATTGCTACCTATGAGGAGAAGAATTAAATTCTGGGATCGATTCACTTATAATTTGTTCAATCACTTCAATGTCAATAGGAAGAAAACTAGATGAATTCAAGTGAGACATCAGCTAGAACATAGAATCGAGGTAAACCAACAAGGAAGAAACGTGAATTTGGGAATTTTTAGCATTGATCACGTGGGTTTTTCACAGGGGCTACAAATTTCTGGTGCAGAATCAGTAAAAAACATAAAATAGGAGAACCTAAAATCGAGGTTCCACTGTATTCGCTATATGGCAGGCAGCCCTACTGCACAGAAGAATTTTAAGACAACTAACGCAATTAAGTGGAATCACTATCACTCTAGACAAACTGTTCTCAGAAACTTAAAGAAAGGAAGCCTTACGATATGTATACGCTGCAGCCTCACTGCTGGCACCTTGCGCCATCTGCTGGCACATCATACCTTGCCACATTCATTTACACTGCAGCCTCGCTGCTCACTGCCTGCTGGGAAAATTATCCTGAAGTTGTTCACATATTGAGCAGAGTACTAGCAGAGGCAAACATCACACTTCTGGAGTGACCTCGAAGCAGCCAATCACGGCTCACATTTCAAGACATGTGGTGATGGTTGTAATGCGAAACACAAACCAGCTCGATATCATCGCTTGGCAAGGATCAGAGCGAGCAGTGATGGTCCAAGTTAAATGGACCAGTAAGACGCAATGGGTTTGATTCATCATCGCCATACCATGCCTGTGAGCCATAAGGTAGAGCAAAAATGCACCGTTAGAGCAACATGTGGGCTGGCCATGGCAGCACAAATCACTGAGTCACATTGTCACAACTTCCTTAAAAAGATATTGGTGACAAGACAGAGTAAGAATGATGATTCCACATACGAACAGTGTATTATCACCATCAAGAAAAACACAGAAAATTTGTTATCTGCCTGAACATAACGAATTTTTTTACTACATTTTGTATAATATAGTTCTGGGTGTATGCAGAATTCTTTGTGACATGAATATCTTAACTTACAAATGCCATTAACAAAACTTATAAAAGACTAAGTTAAACTGTACTGCCTAACACAGATTCAAGAAAGATACCCTGAATTTCTAGATGATTGTGGAACTGCTGCTTAAAACTGAGATCACCATCCACATTTCAAGGGTGTCCAGAGCAACAAGCAGAACAGATTTTAGATGGCTTGTCTTAGTTACCTCACCCTACATAAATTTCTACAGTTACTGCCTCAAGCTTGTTGGTGAGACGGACAAAGAAATAATATATATATCTTCCACTGTTACTGACATTTTTCCCTTAACTCTGCATCCAGACGGTGTCTGATGGTTTAAAATCAGTTTCTTGCAAGCACAACAAAGTGCCCCGCCCCCCTCCCCAAATGCAAATAACTTAATTTCCTGCATATGATTCAGAAAACCTTTCACATTTCACTTACTGTTCTATCGGTTGTTCAAAAAGAGTTGTCCTCTTCATCTTTCTTTTTAAGTGAAGCATCTGAGGAAGGATATGAAACAAGAGGAGCATCAGTGTGTTCATCTGCATAGGAGTCAGGTACATCATTCAAATGTGATAGTATTAGTTACCATACATCTGATGATTAACTGTTGTTTTTATTCTCTACTAGCTGGGTACCTGGTGTCCGAGTATGTATTTATTCCAGTCTTCTGTTTGTGCATCTCCTCTTTCACCTCCTGACTTTCCTCCTTCCCTCTTCACCTTCTCCTCCCCTTCTCTGTTTATTTCGTACTCCTCTTTTCTCTATCCATTTCCTTCTCTCACCGTCCACCTCTAACACCGCTTTGTCTATCTCCTCCTCTTTCCACCTCTCTCTGCCCATCTCCTTCTCTTTCCCCTTCTCTTTCTGCCTGTATCCTCCTCCTCCACATCTTCCCCCTCTCCCTGTCCATCTCCTCCTCCCCCTTCCCCTCTTCCTGCCCATCTCCTCCCCCCTCTGCCTCCACTTCTTCCTCACCCCCAACCTCCCTCCGTCTCCACCTCCCCCTATCTCTGAACATCTCCTCCTTCCCCCTGCAGTTTCATTTACATGCAGCTCACTGTTCATGATGTCTTATATTCTGAACTGTGTGTCATGCAATGAAATAATTTTACAGATACATTCAGCGGCATGTGTAGATACTGTCTGCATAAAGTGTTGGGAATAGAATTAGCAGCAAAGAAGTAATATATTGAAACTTCTACCTCATGTGGCGGTTTTACTGCACCAACAGTGAAAATGTAGTTATCCATAAACTTATTCCTTCCGTCATTTTTTGGTGAATACTCATGAGAAAAAGTTTTGTAAAGATATGAAATTATGTGTAACTTCTTTTTTTCATCTCCACTGCTTTGATATGTTGGTGATTCTTACCTCCACGATACTTCTTTCCAGGCAGTAAGCAACATTTGCATCAAATTTGGTTCGAATTGATCCATCAGTTTAGGAGGGTATGTGGAACAAACGAACGAATGAAGATACACACATACATACATTTTTATAATACATATGAATGACTTGCTCTTTACCAAGGTGTTTTGTTTTTGTTATGGAGTTTTAGGTTAGGAAGTAAGAGCAACTCTACTATGCACATCAGGTTTTTGTTTGAGGCTACTTCCTGTAAAATAGTACCCACATGCGAGGAGCTGTTCCTGATGCATTTACATCTCTACAGTTTACAATACCTTTACTTACACTAAAGCACTGTACCTCTCTGATATTATGGGATACTGGCCCAGACTCATGGTGCTCTGGTAGAATGCTGCTGTTTCTACCGAGTGGCATAGGACAGCTGTTTAACAACTCTGAAACTGTAAGATTTTTTCCAAAACACCTTTTCAAATGCTCCTGTTCTCTATTTATCACAAAATGAATGTTATGACACTCTTGTGCACTGTAACATTCAGTAATTTTGATTTACTTATACCATTTTCTGGAGGACTAGCTTGTCAATTGCTGCTTGTTATTGTGGATTTTGGTGCTCTGTGATGATCCACCAAAGCTGTGGAGAGTTTGGTTTGGCAGAACCCATAAAATCTTAACATGGGCAGCTATGAGGAAGACAATTTATCCCAGTCCCCATTCTCTGAGACACACAATGTTTATCAGCATGGCTCATGGTGGTCAATGACACATGCCCACATTCAACAGTACTAGAGGACTGGTGGCACTTCAGATTCAGGAACCCCAAATGCTAGAAATTTTTTATATCCCCACTGTAAAATAATTTTGATGCTGATGCTATAGATGGTGTTAAGGCAAACAATCACACCACACTCTGCGCTACTCATGAAGATCATGACAAATATGTTTGATGGCTAGCGCCAGGGGCACATGTAGCTGATTAAACATCACCATGAAGTGATGGGCAAGCAGTTCATTAACTTATACCAAACTGTTTGTCAAACATCATATTAGTCCCTTGTTTACAAGCGATCACTGTTATTTCAATTTATTTTGGAATGCTTATACTAAAGTGTATGGTTATACTATGCATACGACGATTTTGGTAAGTGCCTTCGAATTTGATTAGGTTGATAACTTTTGACAGCCAAGTTGCATGCTCTTTTTATTTAGTGTTGTCTGGAATCTACACCCAATAGCGACTTTCACTACAGAATATAATCTTCTGCATCTAGCTGCACAGGAAAGTGGTGAGAAGACCTTTATTCCATGAACATTAACATGATCAGTTTCTTGATTTTTGCTGTCAGCAGTTAAAATAGCAAAGTGGTGAGAAGACCTTTATTCCATGAACATTAACATGATCAGTTTCTTGATTTTTGCTGTCAGCAGTTAAAATAGCAACAACAGCAGCAGTAACAACAACATTAATGAAGATGATTAAGCAGAAACTGTCAGCATAGCTTGTTCCATCTTCCCTATTTGAAAGTTTTCAAAGATTATTGGGTTAATTATTTACTCCATTTTCTACTCTACTGTGAAGCAAGTAATAACATTGGTTCTACTCATAAAAGAGCTTTACAGTTGTCTTCAAATAACTACTTACATGAAGTAATCCAGAAACTAATATCACTCTTAAATCCTAGTAGTATTTTATTTGGTTATATTTGTGACTTACTAATCAACCAACTCCTTCAGGCATCAATCTCACAAAGTATAAGCTGGACTACATGTCAATAAATATCGTAAGAAAACAGATCAATCTCATGCAGTCTTGGTCACAGACTCAGTTGGCAAAGCTACTTTTTTTTGTAAAGAATTCATGATAAGCTATGCTTTGTGACTGTCTTCTTGGTCCTTGACCTATGCCTCACTGATATTGCTGAAAAAGCTCTGTTGTATGATGCAGCACCATAAATGCATAAAGCAATTGGTGATGACATAGAAATTGCTCGTAGTTCCAAAGAATAATAAAAAAATGGCTCTGAGCACTATGGGACTTAACTTCTGAGGTCATCAGTCCCCTAGAACTTAGAACTAATTAAACCTAACCAACCTAAGGACATCACACACATCCACACCCGAGGCAGGATTCGAACCTGCGACTGTAGCGGTCGCGCAGTTCCAGACCAGCACCTAGAACCGCTCGGCCACACTGGCCAGCAAGAATAATCATCAATCATTGAATGACAATAGTTCATTATCTTCTGGTTCACACAATATTGCACCAAAATAAGTCAATGACATGTGAAACAGTAGTTAGTACGAAAATAGTAGTATCAAAACTTCATCATCATTTGATGCTCCGAGCATTGAGCAAATAAGACACTATCATTCCTATTTAACAGATGTGGCAACAGTTATGGGCTGCCTCCTCCACTATGTTAGTGAACAGACTACCTAAGCACTGATAATCTTGATGATGAGCACCCTAAACCCAAAAACAACAACCACCGCATTATCTCTATAGTTGAGGTGAAGTTTGCTATGTATGAAACAGGTAAGGACACTGATGGACATGTCTGTAAAAAATGCTATTGATAGCATTTCCCCATTATCTTTCACTGTTTGTATCAGAACTTGTGTGTATGATATTGTCACAGAAGAAGCTGAGTAGCACTGTGATGAAGTGGACATGATACTAAACTGTTGCATCAAAGGTTGTGAGTTCAAAACACACCTGGACTGCACAATTTTAATTTCTATATTCGGTTCAAGTACAGTCTAGAAGTATCCACAAATGGCAAGAATCACTGTACTGGAATGTTCTGTAGCTGTATATATACTGTACATGTTCTGGCCGGAGGCAATTCGCTCCACGCTCTTGTATGTGCAAGTGCTGAATAAACCTTCATTACGTGAAGTTAGTGTTCGTCATTCATCTACTTCCACCATCCTCTATGTGACACTACTCTGGTGGAGATGTTGGGCATTGGAACTTGTGATACCGCACATTATTGATGACACAGTGGCTCCCCTCAGGCCGCGACAGAGCCGTCGTTTACATGGCGAGAAACCTGAGTTCAATTCATATTCAGTAGATTGCAATCTATCGGAGACAGAAGAAGAAGACATCACGATGACAGCAACCATGTGCCACCACATGAGACATCCTTGCAGGTTCTTTGGTGACTATGGCCAAGATTCAAACAAGTGGCTGAAGGTATATGAGTGTATAGCCAAATTTAACAAATGGGATGACACCGTGTGTTTGGCTAATGTGTTTTTCTGCTTGGAGGGCACTGCCAAGCAATGGTATGAGAACAATGAGGAGAAGTTCACAAGCTGGCAAGGATTCCAGGCGGAACTGCGCAAGTATTTTGGTGACACACAACGACAGAAGTGCAAGGCTGAAGATAAATTAAAGTGCAGGGCACAGCATCCAGGAGAAACGACAGCATCCTACATTCAAGATGTTTTGGAGCTGTGTAAAATAGTGGATCCTCGAATGAAGGAGGAAGATAAGGTTGCACATCTCCTGAAGGGTGTTGCTGAGGACACATACCAGGCCCTACTCCTGAAAGAGGTTTTGACAGCAGACAACTTCATAAAATGGTGCCAGTATATCAAGACAAAGCATCAAAAAGGAACTATACGCAAGAAGTTTGAATGGCTTCCAAACATCGTATCGATGTATGTGGTGGAGGAAGAAACTAATTTCACAAGTGTTCTTCTTCAGATAGTGATAGAGGAAGTTCAGAAGGCACTTGGATTGCACGGCGAGCAAAAAACAGAGACATTTTAAGAGGTCATAAGGGAGGAAGTGGAACAGACATTGAACCCAATCTCTCATCCTTCATTTCCTTTTAAAACGGTAAAAAAGTCGAGACCCAGGCAAACTCACATTCCCACAATGCCACATAAGGAACCTGTTTGGACACCAAGGAAGACTGATGTCTGGAGGACCCAGGATAACCAACCAGTATGTTTCCACTGTGGATGACCGGGACATGTGCTGCACTATTGTCGAGAAAGGCAGCAGATATTTGATGACGCCCACGCTAAAAGACCGATCTTAGCCGACGCCAATTCCAGGATAACAAAGATGAACAAGAAGATGTGGATGCAGGACGATGTAGGTCACCATCGCTGCAAGCTACCCGCTGGAGGACACTCCCCAACATGCCGATCAAGGTCTCCATCGCCGTTTAGAAGCTCCAGCCGATCACCTGGCTGCCGCAACCTGGAAAACTAAGGGTGCGACCTTTCTTGGAGGTGAGGCCGCCAAAGAGAAAAATCATCCACCGTCAATCACTGCAAAAATGATAGGAAACTACGTTGATATCCTCATGGATAGCCGACCAGCCCAAGCTCTTCTGGACTCTGGATCATCATATTCAGTCATTTCGGAGAAGTACCATTACCAGTTGCAGAAAACCATATTTGTCGACAGCAAAACGTCTTCTGCTGAAGATCGCTAATGGGAAATATGCAAAACCTACAAGAAGATGTGTCATTCGTGTGGGTATAAGTGGCCATACACAGCCCTTATAATTCATCGTCTTACACGATTGTAGTCATGACTTCATTCTCGGATGGGACTTTTTGAAAGCTTCTCAAGCTATTATAGATTGTGGTCGCTCGAAGATTATGCTAGACGAGATGAGATACGGTGGACAGGAAGATGCGCATCTGACTGTGTGGAGACTGTGTACTGGATGAAGTGATCATTCCTGCAGTCAGCACTAGAAAGGCAGCTGTCATGTGTCATGTCATGCATCAACCCATGGATCTTGTTGTGGAATGTAAGAGAAGCATACCACTGAAGAATAACTTGGTCTCCCAGCCTCTGTCGTTTCATTTAAGAACAGATTCGGTGGATTGCGGATAGTTAACTGTCACCGAGAACCACAGATCCTTCCAAGACACATGTGCGTAGCAAATGCTGAGCCATTAATTGCAGAACAGCTGAATGTCATAGAAACCTCCCATGCCAAGTCTGTGGGCGAAACTGGCACTACCGCTACGAAAAAAAGATCTTCTAGCTTGACTATCACCGATCTCACTAAGGAACAACAGGGGAAGCTACTTGCCGTTCTTCAAGAGTTCTCTGAATGCTTCAATCAACAGGACAAGAGCAAATTAGACAAATCAACAGTGAAGCAATGGATTAGCACTGGAGACTATCAACCAATAAGCTAGAGAGTATACCAAGTGTCAGCAACAGAATGTCGAATAATTTGGGACGAGGTAAAGAAAATGATGAAGAATGACATCATTCAGCCTTCGCAGAGCCCATGGTCATCACCAGTGGTTCTCGTTAGGAAGAAGGATGGCAGTTGGCACTTTTGTGTTGATTACAGGAAACTTAATGAGATAATTATAAAAAGGACTTTTATCCTCCTCCATGAATTGACAATACACTAGACTGTCTGAAGGGGGCTAAGTTTTTCTCAACCATGGACATGTACTCAGGATACTGGCAAATCGATGTAGATGAGGCTGATCGTGAGAAAACTGCATTCGTCACCCCTGAGGGCACTTATGAGTTTAAGGTAATGCTGTTTGGTTTGTGTAATGCACCAGCAACTTTTGAACAACGATGTGTCTTTGTTATTTAGATGACATTATAGTGTTCTCAGGGACATTTGATGAACACATAAAAAGACTGAGGGCCGTTCTTAAGTGTCTCCAAGAAGCTGGACTGAAACTTAATCCAAGAAAGTGTCTCTTTGGAGCAAAAGAAATCAAAATACTTGGGCACCTTGTGTCAAATGACCCAGAAAAGATGAGAGCTATAAAGGAATTTCCAATTCCTTAAAGTATTAGAGATGTGAGAAGCTTCCTTGGATTGTGTCCTTATTACCGTTGTTTTATCAAAGACTTTCGTATCAAAGCCAGGCCACTCAAAGAGTTGTTAAAAGCTGATGCCAAATTTATCTGGGATGGTGCTCAACAAGATTCTTTCAATGTGCTGCGAAAAGCTCTGATGATTGGCCCTGTACTTGGTCTGTATGATGAGAGAGCACCTACAGAACTACACACAGATGCCAGTTGGTATGGGATTGGCGCTGTTTTTGTGCAGATTTTGGATGGAAAAGAGTAGGTTATAGCCTCTGCTTCTAGGACACTTACAAAAGCTGAGAGAAACTACTCAACTACAGAAAGAGAATGTCTTACTGTTATCTGGACCATGTACAAATTTCGACAGTATCTCTATGGAATGCCATTCACAGTTCTTACAGACCTTCTCTTTGTTGGTTGACAGGTCTTAAGGATCCAATAGGACGACTCACCAAGTGGGCGCTACATCTTCATGAGTATGACATTACTATAGTGTACACAGGTGGAAGAAAACACCACGATGCCAACTGTCTCTCAAGAAATCCTGTGCAAGATCATCAAGACTTTGATGAAGATAGTGACTGTCTCGCTGCACTCCAGGATCTCTCTGTTGAGCAGAAGAAGGATGCCAAGATATCTCAAATTATGCTTGCCTAAAGTCAGTCAGAGGATGTGAAAGGAGAATTTAAGGTAGTTTATGGATTACTTTGCAAGAAAAACTTTGATCCGTTTGGAAAGAGGTGGCTACTGGTGATTCCTAAACACATGCGCTTAGATGTTGTACAGAAATTCCATGACACATCTGAGGCCGGACGTTTAGGATATATTAAGGCATATGATAGGATCCACAAGAGATTTTTCTGGCCAGATTTATTTAGGAGTGTCCGTCACTATGTGTCGCACTGCCAGATGAGAAAGGCAGTTCCTCAGAAACCACCTGGGCAACTCATACCAATTCCACCAGCCGAAATGCCTTTCCAGCGTGTTGACATTGACCTCCTCAGATGATTTCCAACGTCTGCTAGTGGCAATAGATGGATTATTGTTTGCATTGATTATCTGATGCACTACGCCGTTACAGAAGCCGTGAAAACATCCGAAGCATTCGAGGTAGCCAAATTCACTGTGGAAGGCATTGTATTAAAACATGGTGCCCCAAGGTCATCAATTATGGACTGAGGAATAGTTTTTTAATTGAATCTTGTGACAGAGATTAAACCATCAGTGCAACATTACTCATCACATGACGACTGCCTACCATCCACAAACTAATGGGCTTATTGAACACCTTAATAAGACCTTGGCCAACATGCTATCAATGTTCGTCAATGTTGAGCAGAGTAACTAGAATGAGGTGCTACCTTTTGTGACATTTGCCTACAACACTGCCAAACAAGACACCACAGGATTTACACCATTTTTCCTGGTGCATGGGCATGAGGCAACGATCATGGACACTGTGTTTCCGTTGCGTCTTGATGACGTGGATGGCGACTACATTGGCCAAGTGTTAACCAGAGTTAAGCTCGGCAGTTAGCTCGACTCTGCACACTGCAGGCTCAAGAAAACGACTGCCACCGCTCTGTTGTCTACCAGCCTGGTGACCTCGTCTGGACCTTCACTCCTGTTCGGAAGGTTGGTCTCTCTGAGAAGCTCCTCAGGTGCTACTTTGTACCTTATAAGGTTGTAAGACAGTTGTCCGATGTTACTTATGAAGTTGAAGATTTCGACCCTGACGCAAGACGATGGATCAGAGACACGATCCACGTCGTTCAAATGAAGCCCTGTAAGGATCCTGCAACCCAGGGTAAATTTGAAGTTCCAGCAACAGGCAACAAGCGGAAAGGTAACAAAGAATGTAGCAGCAAGGGAAGTTCTAAGAAGATCACCGCCAGGGCGAACATCAGTCATCGAGAGTCGGAGTATGCAGAACTGATGATTCATTCCCAGACTAGGAGGATGTAAAACCGAGATGCTGTTCTCTTAAGGAGGGAGCAATGTCACAGAATAAGCTGAGTAGCAGCGTGGTGTAGTGGATATGATACTAAACTGTTCCATCGAGTTCAAAACTCACCTGGACTGTACAATTTTAATTTCTATATTCGGTTCCAGTACATTCTAGAAGTATCCACAAATGGCAAGAATCACTGTATTGGAATGTTCTATAGCTGTATATATACTCTATTTGTTCTGACCGGAGGCAGTTTGCTCTGCGCTCTTGTATGTGCAAGTGCTGAATAAACCTGCGCAAGGTGAAGTTAGTGTTCATCATTCATCTACTTACACCTTCCTCTACGTGACAATACGATATACAGTGTATTTTCAAATACGTGTAATTGCTGTGCAAAATTCATACTTTATTCTCAGTGATAAACTATATTTGATTTAAGACATATTCTTGATAACTTTCAAGTGTTTTGAACACTGTGCACAATACATTTCTCAGTAAATCAACAGCTGCAAGCTGAACCTGTGTGTTCTGCAAACTTTTTTCAGCCATATCTAGTTCTGAAAATGGCCCTAACGGCAGTGTAAGTTCACCTGTAGTTAGTACAATACTTCCATCTTTCTTTTATGACTGCACTGTGAACTTAGTCTTTACAAAGTCTAATCCTGTGGCACAATAAAGTGTTGTGTGCACATTACAACTGTAATGTGTTCCATTTTGTTGTGCCCTTCAGTAGCAGTATAGTGAGATGCATGTACTTAGACAACTGCAAGCCAAGGGATGGCCTTATGACGGGACCTGGTCTAAAACCGGTGGTCATTTACATAAATAAAAGTGTGATTGTAGACTAATGATTTTTCCTGACTCTGTTGGTTGCTCATCCAATCAACAGTATGTGGGAAATACATTCCTGGAAATTGAAATAAGAACACCGTGAATTCATTGTCCCAGGAAGGGGAAACTTTATTGACACATTCCTGGGGTCAGATACATCACATGATCACACTGACAGAACCACAGGCACATAGACACAGGCAACAGAGCATGCACAATGTCGGCACTAGTACAGTGTATATCCACCTTTCGCAGCAATGCAGGCTGATATTCTCCCATGGAGACGATCGTAGAAATGCTGGATGTAGTCCTGTGGAACGGCTTGCCATGTGATTTCCACCTGGCGCCTCAGTTGGACCAGCGTTCGTGCTGGACGTGCAGACCGCGTGAGACGACGCTTCATCCAGTCCCAAACATGCTCAATGGGGGACAGATCCGAAGATCTTGCTGGCCAGGGTAGTTGACTTATACCTTCTAGAGCACGTTGGGTGGCACGGGATACATGCGGACATGCATTGTCCTGTTGGAACAGCAAGTTCCCTTGCCGGTCTAGGAATGGTAGAACGATGGGTTCGATGACGGTTTGGATGTACCGTGCACTATTCAGTGTCCCCTCGACGATCACCAGTGGTGTACGGCCAGTGTAGATCGCTCCCCACACCATGATGCCGGGTGTTGGCCCTGTGTGCCTCGGTCGTATGCAGTCCTGATTGTGGCGCTCACCTGCACGGCACCAAACACGCATACGACCACCATTGGCACCAAGACAGAAGCGACTCTCATCGCTGAAGACGACATGTCTCCATTCGTCCCTCCATTCACGCCTGTCGCGACACCACTGGAGGCGGGCTGCACGATGTTGGGGCGTGAGCGGAAGATGGCCTAACAGTGTGCGGGACCGTAGCCCAGCTTCATGGAGACGGTTGCGAATGGTCCTCGCCGATACCCCAGGAGCAACAGTGTCCCTAATTTGCTGGGAAGTGGCGGTGCGGTCCCCTACGGCACTGCGTAGGATCCTATGGTCTTGGCGTGCATCCGTGCGTCGCTGCGGTCCGGTCCCAGGTCGACGGGCACGTGCACCTTCCGCCGACCACTGGCGACAACATTGATGTACTGTGGAGACCTCACGCCCCACGTGTTGAGCAATTCGGCGGTACGTCCACCCGGCCTCCCGCATGCCCACTATACGCCCTCGCTCAAAGTCCATCAACTGCACATACGGTTCACGTCCACGCTGTCGCGGCATGCTACCAGTGTTAAAGACTGCGATGGAGCTCCGTATGCCACGGCAAACTGGCTGACACTGACGGCGGCGGTGCACAAATGCTGCGCAGATAGCGCCATTCGACGGCCAACACCGCGGTTCCTGGTGTGTCCGCTGTGCCGTGCGTGTGATCATTGCTTGTACAGCCCTCTCGCAGTGTCCGGAGCAAGTATGGTGGGTCTGACACACCGGTGTCAATGTGTTCTTTTTTCCATTTCCAGGAGAGTATGTTACTAGTAATTACCACTGTACATGGAAATGAAGTTGGCTTAGCATTAACTATATATTATGGAATGTACAGGTATAACTGGTTATTATTTGGGGTAAAAACATGCCTCTCATATTCCAAAGACGTTTGGAACAGCTCATCCAAAGAATAACACAATATGTAAACTGCCTAGATGACATCACAGGAGCAGCATGTTACAAATTTAGAAGTTTCTTTCAATAGATTTCAGTCCAATTGCAAAATACACTTTCTTTGTTTATTGTTAAATATTTAAGCCATAACTTCAGCAAAGTGCATCTTAAGCCAGTGGCTAAGTACATCACAGAAGAAAATAGTCTGTGAGACCATAAAAATGTAAAATAATACAACCCATCTTCAGTAAAGTGACATACAATGGAAATTTTATTCCTTAGGACACCCAAACAGAGCAACCATTGAACTGGTTGTGCAAAAAAGATATTGCCTTTTACTGGTCCACAAACTGCTAGAAGGTCTTCATATAATTAAGAAAGTGTGTTACATTTGCTTCTGCCTAGCAACCTTCATGCCATTTAAAATGCTCGCATCATGAATAGGTGCACTGCAACATGGTACCTGCACACTGTTGCTGCACTGAATGCTGATGCCATTTAACGATTGGTGGTGTATGCCTCTAAAACATTATCAATGTTGCAATAAAAATTTTCCCAAACAGAAATGGAGGCACAAGGCCTTAATTATGGGCAAAAAAGTTTCATTTATACCACTAAGGGACCAAGTCCCACCTGATTACCGTATTTACTTGAATCTAAGCCGCACTTTTTTTCCAGTTTTTGTAATCCAAAAAACCGCCTGCGGCTTAGAATTGAGTGCAGAGTACGCGGAAGTTCTGCAAAATGTTGGTAGGTGCCGCCACAACCAACTTCTGCCGTCGAATATATAGCGCTACACAAGCATGCTTTGCAGGCACAAAGATAAATACTGGCGCCAAAACCTCTGCGTTAGTAAATAAATTAAAAAAAAAAAAAAAAAAAAAAAAAAAAAAAAAAAAAAAAAAAAAAAACGGAGCGGAAGACGAGCTTTTTTTCTCTGCCCCGAGTTTCGACCACTGCATTTCCTACATTATCCAACGAAGTAAATACAAATTCCGTATTGTAAATCTTCAAATGTAGCAGCATTTCAATGAACAACGAAAATCGTACTGGCAAGACTGTTTGGGATGTTAGTCAATATGGCCAACTGTACGTTCTGAATTTTTTCCTACCTGTGAGAAGAGATGGTTGCTACTAGGAACTTTTATGAATTGTGAATCACATGCAGTATTCTCTTCACCATATGAATAATGCGAATATAAACATTTTGCCATGTATTCTTTCGTGTTTGCTGCTATCTCATTTAAATACTGTCTGCCTAATAAACTATGAAACTAGAGTGAGACAACAGCAAACGCGGAAGGATATTTATATCCTTATTTCATGTTTATATTCGTATTATTCTTATGCCTAATAGTGATACAGTCAGAAATAAAGCACGGCAATTGACTAGATTTTTAAATCTAAGATGACTCTAATTTCTGTGCAGAATGTAATGTACTAAACAGGCGTCTGCAAAGATTTTCAAACGGAGAAAGATTTTCGCTATTCTCTCGTTCAGAACGTCTTCTATCATCCGCAATCTATTATTTGGTTCTTGTTGATCATTATCAAAGAAAGCAGTAGTGTAAGTAACAACAAATAGCAGTCTCTTGCCATTGTTTCGCTAATGAGACGATTCCTCTCTCTCTCTCTCTCTCTCTCTTTTTTAATAGTAAGCGGCGGTAGCGCGCATAAAAGCAAGCCATGTCGCGAGCGGCGACAGGCCGTAAACATCCATTATCAGAATGCGAAAACAATGCATGACGCAGTACACTAATGCATTTTCAGCTTAAAACACCTATAACAAAGAGAACGACATTTATCAGATCAAAGAAAAATAAGTTATCAATTCAAACCAGACGAAGCACGTGGAAAAGGAAGGGTACCCGTATAAATACGGACGGAGCGCCTGACTCATAGCAATGGCTACCTGGTAAAGCTTAACTGCTAAGCTTACGACTCGAACCAAACTACTGTAGCTGCATCGTCATTCATTTGGCCTAAATTTTGTCTCATATTGCAATGGACCAACTTCGTTTCGATTTGGAGGTGCGGCCTAAATCTTTTCTCTCCCCTTGAATTTCGAGTCTCAAATTTCAGGTGCGGCTTAGATTCGGGAATTTTTTTTTTCCCCTTGATTTCGAGTCTCAGTTTTCAGGTGCGGCTTAGATTCGAGTGCGGCTTAGATTCGAGTAAATACGGTATAGCCCATAAACTACTGATCTCTCTGCTCAGCCTTCAAACAAGCAGAGAGATCAGCGCAGCACCTATGGATGTAGGTCTTGTTTCTTTGTAATTAGCATGATACTCATTACATGCCCAACTCTCAACATTTCGAGGCAGATGCACTCTCCCACTTGCCCAGGGCACCCGACTACAATTTTGACATATCTGAGGCACTGTGTTACCAAATAGAAGACAACATGCAATTGATGTGAATTTCTCATAATCACTCATGAAGGAGCTCAATTCATGAGGCAATATATAACAATCTGAAGGGTGAGATTCTGTTCTATGGAAGTGATTCAAACAATTGGCAAAGGAAATACATCCAGTGCATTGAATAATTTTTTTCTGTGTGACACCTATTAAATATCAGCACTGGAGTATTACTGTGGAATACAGATGAAGCTTATTGCAAGGATTGTTCAGGCCCAAACAGCATGCCCACATGAAGCTGCTCCTGTTTAGCCTTTATATGTATGGCCTAAACCACACCACCATTGAGAGTGGGTAAATTTATATTATAAAGGACAGCTCAAGAGGGCAATTTGATTCTGGGTGGTTGATGCTACCTCAAATTTACTGTATGACGATGCTTACAACACAAGTACTGACACAGACCTCATCAAATGTCTTTGTTACAGAAGGAACTCCTGAAATAACAGTGTAACAGTTGTCTGCAATTAGAATCATCTGAGTTTCAGTAATTTTGCGAGTGTAACAGTATCCAACACCTGACCACTGCTCTGTTCTATCAAATGTCCAATTCATGGGTGGTGCAACAGTGTAATCTGATGAAAAACATGATGTTGTCAGTGTAATCCAACATAATTGACAAGCTTCCTCGGATATTTTAGGTCCAGCTATGGTAACATCGGCAGCCCAGTCATATGGACCCAGACATTGGATGCACCCAGGCCAGAGCCCACAGATGAGGCATCATCATTACACAGGGTTGCACGTTTAGCCCAACACCAGGGTGCCATTATCAGTAACAAATGTTACAAGTCAAAACTTGTCAGAGCCAGGATCTGCCAACACAATCAGCTCCAGCCACGATACTGAGATGAGCAGAAACTTCAGCAAGCTCACCCAACGCTGAATTGCTACATACATGTACCACTGCGTGCCAACTCCCACTTAGCCCCCCTCCAACCATCTTTCCGTCAGCTATAGGCTCAGGTCCACACACTCATATCAGCCTATTCATTACTATAACTAGTGTACGTGGCACAGGTCAGAGTGACATCTAGTTGTTGCCAGCTGTTGTCCACCTGGCATGTCACACTGAATGTTCAATATTTTAGAGGAGATACAGGGTTAGACACAAAACATGGCTGCTGGCCAGCCATCACAGAGACTAATTCTAAATCATTCACACAAAGTGCCAATAAAACAGGCTGCACTTCAGAATTCTAAGTTCTTTGTACAATCTGGCAACACTGTAGGTTACCAAAGTGTCTGGAGGAAGTGTAGCTTTCCACTTGAGGTATTACAGTGCTGTATCTGCTTTCAGTCTAGTGGAAAATGTTTGCAATGTACACAAAATCGTGAGTTCTAGCCCATGACTTCCTTCATTATTTAAACTGCATTGTAGCTGTCTGCTAAAGGTAGCAATCTCACAGAACCTCAAAGATAATTTGCTTCATTTTCTAACCTACCAGCAATACCAAAACTTTCTGCAAAAGAACTCGTGGCTGTGTCAAGATCAGGACAATTTAAACTCGAGAGTTTCCTCACTCTACAGTGGCCAGCAGCCACTGCCACCCACAACCAACCACTTAACAATGGTTGACATCCTAACAGGTGAACATGGTGTGGAGTATCTTGAGCACATTTCTGCTTTCCCATGGGTATGCATAAAATTGTTTCTTATTTTAGTTTGATTTTCCACATGAAATAACTTTGATAAATAAAGTCATCAGTGTGCAGTACACGCATGTTGGCTGCTATGAGAGTTTTTATCAAGTGTCATTTTCTTATTTGAAGTTATATTACATGTCTTGCTATTAAAAATTGGATTCTGTACACTTGAGTCTTATGAAAGTCGTTTAAGTGTTATAAAATAGTGTCACAAGTGGAAAAAGGTGTAACATTTGCAACATATTCACTTTGAGTTTAATGGAGAGATACAGGCAGGGAGGCACCTCAAAACATTTGTATTGTGTGGGGAGAGTGCTACTGGACAAAACACATCAGAAAAGGGTCTTCTTGTTTCAAGAAAGATCATTCTGGCAAGAATGATTTTCCACAACCAAGAAGTCTTAATAATTAAGATATGTGGTGAGCTGTGAAATTTGCATGCAATAGGCTCAGTGCAGAGACTGGTGTAGATGTAACACTCGCTTAATTAAAAGCAACAAAAATCAAAGCATTGAGTGTTACTGTATTTTTGCTTGAATGTTATGTTTGCTCACTGAACATTCCTAAGCCATATTATAAATGGTGATGAGTTTTGATGGTTTTATGTTAATGTCTTAAGAAGAAACTAAAACCCATCTCCTCATTTACATAGTATTTGAAGAGAAAATATTTTGCACATTTTGGCACAAAAAATGGTGTTGTGCACAACAAATTCCTCCCCAGGGGTGTTTCATTGCAACTGGCATTTTGCAAAAAAACTGAGACACCTTTTAGTTGCATTATAAGAAAAACAACCAACAAAACTGCATCAAGTATTGGTACTACAAAAGAGGAGTTAGTTTTGTAAATCATCGTTCTCGCACGCTGTTTCATTTGAGCTTGTGCCTTCAAATGTTTAATGTTCCCACTCCTCACAAAAATTCCTTTCTGGTTGAAAATACAATCTAAACCTAGCTTGAAGACACCTTTAACTCCAAACGAGTAGGTTTCTGCAAGTGTGGAATTGGTTAACTACAGGAGCACTGTCAGACTGTTTTACATAATGTGAGAGAATATAAAATGATGTTGAAATATGCAATGTACTAATGCAAATGGCTTACAACTTAGCATCAAAACCTTACAACAAAGGCTTAATTTAATAAAATAAAGTATCAGTAACATGAGCATGCCTAAATCAACATGAATTAGTAAGATATTATGCACTTTGGACTTTGGAACGGTCTGTGTTTAAGTGCTGCCTGTGTCATAGTCAAGTCATATGGAAATTTGACTGTTGGAGTAGATGCATAAAGAAGCTCTATTAAGAAATTAGTCAGTACCACAATTTCATAAATAAAATTGTGCATTCACAAAAGCCAGAAACTAAGTTGGCAGAAATAGAAACAGGAATTATCAAGTTTGCAGTATCGTAAGTTTTGTGCCCTTACTCTCTGGGGTACTGGAAGTAGTGGAAGGACTTATGATTGAGAGGTTTTTTAATATTTCCTTATTGATTTTCAATTTTGCTACTTGTAGCTCTGTTACAGGGCAAAACTTGAATTATGGCATGTAAAGAAAACTTTTATTAAACTAGCATGTGCCACATCATTACGAAGTTTCATATTCATGAACTGTAGAACAAGCATTGATCTATCTAACCTACAGTAGGTAAGAAACTGGCCTCCATCACATAATGCTACAGTTTTGACTTTATGTGCTGGAAGTGCTCTGTTGTGTCATATTATGAGACAGCCTGAAAGCTTAAGTAACTATGTGAATCAGCCCCGCAACTTACAAAAGGTTGCTCATGCCTGGTATAGAGCACGATTACTAATAATAACCAGATGCACTGTCTACAGACAAACATCATAAATAACTATCACAATAATTTATGTTTTTCACCCTTAAGTGTCCTGAAAACTGAAAGCTGATTCAATTTTTGGAGAGTTTCCAGTGGTTATACCGCAAACATTATGAGCAGCAACATGTCTTTTGATTGTTACAGATGTAGAAAATATTTTCTTAAGAATACTGTCACTATCCACAAAACAGAGGAAAACAAATGAAAAGACACAACACAGCAGTGGCTCTGAGCACTATGGGACTTAACATCTACCGTCATCAGTCCCCTAGAACTTAGAACTACTTAAACCTAACTAACCTAAGGACAGCACACAACACCCAGCCATCACGAGGCAGAGAAAATCCCTGACCCCGCCGGGAATCGAACCCGGGAACCCGGGCGTGGGAAGCGAGAACGCTACCGCACGACCACAAGATGCGGGCACACAGCAGTGATAGTAAAACATGAACAAACACAGAGACTTTACAAGCTATGAATAATATGACCTAAAAAGCAGGCTAAGAAAGCTGTGGAGAAAATTAATGTAGTAAATGTGTGCAATTCAAGTTTGATTCCACATTCTGCTAACACGAAAGGAGGAACAGTCATCAGAACACTGAACAAAGAATGCAAGATGCTGACAATAATGCCTACAATAAATTAACCTTAAGCAAAATTATCATTCAGTTTATAAATACTGAAAGAATGAAAAGTATCATCTACTCATAATGATTGCAATATAACCACTGCTTGTGCTTTGTCAATGACAGAGGAAAGCATCTATTGTATATTGAAGAGCTTTACAGCTTGCAGTGTTCAGATACAGAGAGAACCCGAAATAACAAAAAGTTTACCAACCTGAGCAAGGGAATAATTCGTTATGCAGTGCTTCACATCAGTGCAGACTTTATTAATTTAATCCCTGATGGTTTCATATGTACAACACCTAAGGGCTGTCACGATGTTCATATCAGAATTATCAAGGTGTAATGCAATGGTACACAAGGGCAGATACCTTTAGTATCTGCCGATACTATCCACACATGCTTATGCATGATGTCCAACTATCACTATCTTGGAATATAGCCCTGACTCGGTTTTTGCCTGTGTAAGAATTTCTCAACTGTGGGTGAATAGCATTAACACCCCGGCAACAAACACAGATACATTATATGCCAATAATCACAGCAAACTGCCCTAAGCTTGTGTCTTCCTGCCAATGAGCCTTCCCCCCCTCCCACATCCCACAGCAGACTGTCCGTTGTGGAGGCGATGAAGTGTTACAGTGCTGAAGATCGCTGTGAATGGAGACATCTAGTTGAAGATGTGATTGTACAAAAAATGAATGAAAAAATGAGGTAACAACACAAAGCAATGAGTAAACCAACTAATGATGATGACAATGATGGGCGGTCATGAATTGAGTGAGTACTATATTCCTGAAGTCATATTATTCAGATTGATGCCGATTACAAGACACATTGTTTTCAAGTTGATCTTGAGGTGTGTTTTGCAAACAATGGTGCCCAATTTAAACTACAAAGTCTGCAATTTTAAATTGTCGTATAACATATAATATTATTCTTAAAAGGAGGTGCATAAAGAACCATTATACTGCAAAAATGATACTATGATAGGCCTTATAAAAGTATGAAGCAAGCTATATTGAGTATTATTATTTACAGTAGTTACTTATTTCATGAAAAATTGCAGTTATGATCTATAAGTATGTTTTTGAGTGAACTACATTACATATATGTATTACAGCTACATGTGAGAAATTATGCCATTTTAAAGGTGTTATGGAACTTTTATTTGCAATTTCTGTAAAAGGAACAAACAAGAGTTTGCACCATTGCAGAGGTGATATGTAGGCCTTTAACTTTTCATTTTTCAGTCTTTAGAATCTGTAGAATGTCTTGTTCCAGTAAAATGTATACTTCCCAGAAAGATGACAGCGATAATGGGTTAAGTAAATTTGCCACAAGCTATACACAACTTACAGTTGTAGCCAAAATTTATCTTTACTCCCCCAGACTGAAGCTTACATTTAATTAGTCTTAACAACATTACACATATTGCATTAACAGTATCAAAATAGTCATTAAAGACAATGGAGAAGAAATTATTAACACTGATGGTTAATATAACTGCCAATGACATTTCATTGCACTCACTAACTGTAAAATATGAAAACCAATGACATCATTAGAATATGAATATTTCAAGGCACATGTCACCAAAAGAACTTAAACATTCTCTCATTGTTATAGTAAATTACGTAAAAGATGGGAGAAATCATAATTTGCTCAAAAAATAATTTTTTTGCAGTCAAAGAATTAAGTTTTCTAACTCAATGCCATTTGCTGTGCAAGAATTGTTCAGATTAGTTCATCAAAACCACAAGTAAATATCTAGTGAACATATATCTAAAAACAAAGATGATGAGACTTACCAAACAAAAGTGCTGGCAGGTCGATAGACACACAAACATACAACCATACACACAAAATTCAAGCTTTCGCAACAAACAGTTGCTTCGTCAGGAAAGAGGGAAGGAGAGGGAAAGACGAAAGGATGTGGGTTTTACGGGAGAGGGTAAGGAGTCATTCCAATCCCGGGAGCGGAAAGACTTACCCTAGGGGGAAAAAAGGACAGGTATACAATCGCACACACACACACATATCCATCCGTACATACACAGACACAAGCAGACTAGTGAACATAGTAAGATAATTCAGCTCCAGTCCAGAAAGTTCATCAACTACGTATTCTTTCCTTAGTCATCATTTTGTGATGCTGCCAAGCCATGACAAATACAAGTAAAACAGAGAAAAGAGCATTCTATTTATTCAAATAATAAGTGGTCAGTATATTTTAAAAGAGTGGAACCAGGAGTGCAGAAAACTGATTAACTAGATATAACATAATGAACTTGTATAGTTACTGCCATTTCAGCTACACAGCAACCCGTAATATGCAATTATCTGCAGAATTAATGTAATTATAACAATGAACTCTGTTGTCATTTTTGTTTCATTAGTAGCTCATGAACTGAAGGCTATGTTTGTTAAGTCATTTCTCCAAGCACATCCAATATTACCTGAATGACACCTTTCCAGGATGTTGGATTGGAAGACGAGGAGTAGTAGATAAACTTCATTATTGGTGGCCTCCCAGGTCTCCAAACCTCACACATTATGACTTTTATATGTTTGGTTATGTAAAAGACTGCCCCCCCCCCCCCCCCCCCCTTCCCTGTGCCTGACACTCTTGAGAGTCTGTGACATCACACCGTTGAAACCATGAATTCAATAACGAAAGACCAGCTGCTTCGTGTGTGGCAGGAAATGAGCCACTGTTTTCATATTTGGCATGTAACACATGTTGCTCACATTGAATGCATAAAATTTTGAACTTTTCTCTTTACAGGAATGTTATAATTATGTTACTATCTTTTGTAGTTTGGAAGCAACAAATGTTTGAAATCTGTTCCATTTTTTTTAATAGCCCTGTATAGCCACTGGAGGCTCTCCAAAAATGCAATAGTGTCTGGTGAATAAGTTTCCCAGTTTACAGGATGCATATGAGAGAAAAATAAAAATAACTGTGATAATTATCAATTTACGATGTTTAATTTACAGTTGGAGCATCTGAGTATTATTAGCCAGCACACTGTAAACACTAAACCTAGTTAGGGAAATGGAAATAAAACTTGCTGATATATACTTTTCATTTTCTGGTCCTCGGTGGCCACATCTTTCAAATGCAAACTATAGTCACTGATGACATTCAAGCAAAAATACAGTAATAGTGACTCTTTGACTTATGTTGCTTTGTACGAGGGTGGTTTGAAAAGTTCTCAGAATCACCATGAGACGTCAACGCTTGAGCAACGAGTTGTTCACGTGACATTCATTGGACTGTTGCCTGTAAATATGTGCCACCTCAGTGCTCTTGGAAGAGAGGTGTGGCAGTGACGTGGCTGTTGTTCCTGCGTAGTGATTTGCAAAGATGGGAGGGGGATGGAAATCGAGATTCGAGCAGTGATTAAGTTCTTTGTAACAAAAGGTATGAAAGCAAAGGACATTCATGCCAATTTCCAGAATACACAGGGGGATCCTGCTCCTTCATATTAAACTGTTGCCACGTGGACAAATGAATTTAAATTTGATTGCGAGAGCTTAGATGATGATCCGTGCAGTGGTCAGCCACGATGAGTCACTACTCCCTATATCATTCCAAAAGCCCACAAAATGGTCATGGAGGATTGCCGAATGGAAGTGCGTGAAATTGCTCGTGTTTACCACATGTCATCTGAAAGGGTATATCACATTTTAACTGAAGAATTAGAAATGAACAGATTATCTACAAGATGGGTGCGCCCACACATGTGCTGTCGCCATGGCAAAATTACACAAACTAAGGTATGAATTGTTTCCACACCCACCTTATTCACCTGATATGGCATTGTCAGACTTCAATCTCTTTCCAGAACTGAAAATTTTTCTTGGTGGACAAAGATTCACTTCAAACGAAGAACTGATAGCCAGAGTTGACACCTATTTTGCAGGCCTAGAAGAAACTCATTGTCAAGATGGAACTGAGGCACTGGAACATCATTGGGCCAAGTGCATTAATCTCCAAGGGGACTACATTGAAAAATAAAAAAAAGTTTCAGTGATGTAAGTACTATTTTTCTATTCCATTCCGAGAACTTTTCAAACCACCCTTGTATTAGAGCTTACAGTACTCCCCCACCCAACACTTACACCTAGCCTATTGAATGGAAATGTCACCATTCATGATATATTTCAATTATAGAAACTTTCTGAAGGTTGAAAATCATTCACATCAGAACGTTCTTCTTGAAACAACAAAATCCTACTCAGATGTGGTTTGTCTGACAGCACTCTCCCCCCACACACTACAAATGTTTTGAGCTGCTTCCACTGCCTGCACCTATTCGCTAAACCCAAAGCAAACAATATGTCATAAATGTTAGACCTTTTTCCCCTTGAGACTATTTTGTAATACTTAAACAACTTTCAAAATCATGAAGCATGAAAAATCCAATACTTAATTGTTTAATGCATACTAAACTTCAAATAAGAAAATGACACTTCAAAAATACAGTTGTAGCAATCTATGCATAACAGACTGATAACTTTAGCAGACAGCCAAAATGTGTTAAAAAATGAGGGAATGAGTGTAATCAAACTTTGTGTTTTACATTGTGTCACAGTACAATCACAAAGCTGGTGGACTGGCCACAAGGGTTGACATCTTTCACTCTAATGCCCAGTCCCAACACTGAGATATCACTCAATCCTTACTGGATGATCACAGTGTCATTCTGCCCCTTTGTTTGCCAGTCCAGGCCAATGTCAGGACTAGGGCCTATTTGACCCAATGTAGTCATTAAATGTAGAGTTGTTTTCTGCCCCAACTGAAGGTAATACAAATATGAGTGGTAAAGGTTTGTGTTAAGGCAGTGGGAGCCAAATGCTCACTAGTACAGGTTGTGTTAAGCCAGTGATATGTTCCACAGCTGGAGCCAGATGCTCACTAGGAAGATTAAACATAACTGTACAATGACAGCCACACAGTTCACTTGCTTGTATAAGACTGTTTGTCACACGACATATTAACCTGCAGTTTAAAATCCTGCTGTGTTGTTTGGATTTGCTTTGTATGGTTATATGAAGCTCGAGGTAACTTGACCCATGACTTTGTATTTGATCATGCTTACAATTTCGCAAATTGCTCATTCCTTCTATTCATTGTCATCTGGGGCTCACTCCTAATCATAGTCTCACTGCTCATTCTGGACTATACTTTTGTGTATCCATTAACACTGCTTTTAACCAATACTCATGTAGAGCTGGTCATGTTTCCCAAGGTAAATCTGAAGAAGTGGAGAAAATATCTGGTTAAGAAAGAAAGTGAAGAAGGACCAGGTTGAAAAAGGACAGAGGACGAAATAGGGAGACAGAAAATACAACTCTAACATCAAATGTCGGGAAAGAAAAAAATGAAGAACATCTTGAAAGTTAAAAAGGCTGTGCATGAAAAAACAAATACTAAAAAATAAGCAGAATACCACTGAGTGACCATGGAGAGATTAAGAATGGAACAGAGACACAGTAGGACTGAAGGAGTGAGTGGAAGAGTGTGGAGTTGAGAGACAGCAAGGAGTGAGACTAGCAATTGTTTTATCTTTGTGCGTGAGTAAACCACAATTGAGTGAGAAAATCATTTCTATGAAGTGCCAGAAGTGTGCCCCAGGCCTTCACAACAAAAACTTGAATTTTAAGATCATTTAAGAACATTAATGCTCTAGCACTTTAACTCAAGAGTATCTTGATTTTCAAATGCAGGCCTCCTTAAACAATTAAAATTTGAAATAAAATACAAGCATATAACGAATTACTGATGGCATAGCAAATCAACAGCAACTCAAATCTCTCTCCAAAACTAACATGAAGTATTGAATCCATGAAACAATTTTATCATAACAGCAATAACATTTCTTAATGAACAATCTATTCTTCCTACACAACTTTAACTCTGATATGTATTTACATGCTATTATCTATTCTTCAGCTTCTTTAAAATATTCATTTCTAGCAATTTCCATGTTCACTTCTGTAACAGTTTCCTCCTCCTTTGATTATGATGATAATATAAAACGCTCTTATTTGCAATAATTGTTACCTGTTGTCTGGTACAGGCCTCTCTTTCTTTTTCTCTTCTCGCTGTTTTAATTTATCATCTTCTCTTCTCTTGCTACTCGGTGGACCCTGAGGCAATGGTGACCATTCTTTCTCCTTCACATCCTTCCCATTTTTATTGTCTTCATTATCTTCAGTTTCATGACTGCGTAACACCTGCTTGTAAAATCATTGCCAATAACATAAACAATACGTGATGTCAAAGATAACTGTATTTAATACAATAAAGTGTTTCTTAAGAGAAATCACAATGGGATGTCCTTACTGCAAACTGACGTTATAGTACTACGAAGTTGATGTTTAACACTCATAATATACCTCCTTTTGTACTAATGTGATATGCAGGAGCAATCATTGCATAGCTAATCTCTGGTAGCAGAAATATCCTTTTTTTTTTTAACTTTACAACTATAATCAACCAATCCAAATGGTTCTGACAAATGTGCAACAAATTTAATTTTAATGTAAACTTTCAATGCAGTTTCCTTCTTTGACACCTAAATATTAAACTATGACTTGATCAAAAATAATAAATGAAAGTAAATGGTGCAGATGTATTTGTTGAGCAATAGATTGTTACTGCCCAATCCTTTAACTTGCCCTGAGTGCCACGTGTATTGTCAACCACCTGAGACCGAGTTGCCCTTGTGACCAGTGTATCTCCGTGTGCTGAATATTTCTGGAGCACTACATAAGGCAAATGATGGTACCCCTTTGGAAAATGGCAGCAAGGGATGGGAAAGGACACCAGGTGCATTCAGTATGTACGCCTGGGGGCATCATTCAAAATGTTGAAGAGGCTATTCCGACAGGACAGCCACTGAGGGAACAGGGTACAACCAGCTGTAGTTTGTGGCACACACTGGAACAACTATGCCTGTCACCTGGGCTCTCAGGTCACCCTTCGGTAATTTCAGTGACTGGCAGAGAATATTGAGAAGACCAGCCATGTGCATGGAGTTTCCATGAAACTCATAATTTGCAGCATTGTCCCCAGAGCTGACTGTGGCCCTTTGGTTCTGATTCAAGTGGAAGGAACCAGAGATTTCAAAGGTTCTGTGACAAGTTAGACGGCAATTTCTTGGATGTGCGCCAAAGGGTTGTCAGCTATGTGGTCCCCCCTAAATGGCTCTGTTGTGCACTAAACATCAGATGCTGCTACTACTGACTATGTCTCGAGTGCACACAAGGGATTTTTAGATTATGCAACTATCCATCCAATCCAGATAATAATAACTGTACCAAACTCAGAAGTATCAACAAAAGAAACACCTCCCACAGGTGTGAGCATTAAAATCCTAATGATTGCAACAAAGTGCCTGAGTTTGAAGTGCTCCTGAGAAGCAGTGAAGCTCACATAATACTGGCTACAGAAAGCTGGTTGAAACCTGAAATTGATAGCAGCGAGATTTTTGTGGAAAATTTGGGTATTTATCAAAAGGATAGGCAAAGGTGGTGTGTATTTGTCGCAGTAGGGAAACTAAAATCTGCCGAGATAGAAATTGCTGCTGCATGTGAGACTGTTTGGGAAAGACTCAGTATCATGGATGGGCATCAAGAGATAACTGGATCCTTCTACCACTCACCAGACTCACTTCATGGTGTAACCAAAAACTTCAGAGAAAATCTCAGTTCACTTGGAGATAAGTTCCCCAATCATACTACAGTCTCCAGTGAAGGTATTACGTTTCCAACAATTAATTGGGAAAATTATAGTTTTGTTAGTGGTGTGCGTGATAAGACATCAAGTGAAACATTACTAAATACCTTCTCTGGAAACTACCTAGAACAGATAGTTCAGAACCCCACTCATGATGGAAATATATTGGATCTCATGGCAACAAATATACCTCAACTCTTTGAGGATGTCCACATCAAAACTGGTATTAGTGACTATGATGCTATTGTGGCAACAATAATTACCAAAGTACAAAGGATAACTAAAACAAGCAGAAAGATATATATGTTCAGCAAGTTAGATGAAAAATCGGTAATGTCATATCTCAGTGAGAAACTTGGAACTTTCACCACAGGGCAGGAACTTTCAGAGGAACTACGGCACAGTTTAAAAGAATAACTGACCATGTGCTGGATAGATACGTATCCAGTAGAACAGTTCATGATTTGAGGGGACCCTCTAAGGTATACAGTCACTGTAAACAAACTTCCAAAGAAACGGGAACTACTGCATAATAGGTGTACAACAAAGCAAAGGGCTATAATAGAGAGATGCTGAATAAAACAGGTTTTACTGTCAAGAGAACAATATACGATGACCCCAATGACTACCACAGCAGGATATTGTCAAATGAGCTTCCACAAAACCCAAAGAAATTCTGGCTGTATGTAAAGGCTGTTAGTGGCACCTAAGTTAGTGTCCAGTTGCTAGCAAATCAGCCAGGAACTAAAACTGAGGGTAGCAAAGCAAAAGCTGAAATGTTTAACTCCATTTTCAAATGTTCCTTTACAAAGGAAAATTCAGGACCATTTCCCTCAATTTAATCCCTGTACCACTGAAAAGATGAGTGCAATAAGTATCAGTGTCAGTAGTGTTGAGAAACAGCTGAAACTGTTAAAATTGAACAAAGCTCCAGGGCCCAATGACATCCCTATGAGATTCTATACTGAATTTGCGACTGAGTTAGTCCCTCTTCTAACTATAATCTGTAATATATCCCTCTAAATAAAGCTACACCCACTTCTTGGGAAAAATCACAGTTCACACCTGCCCACAAGAAGGGTAGTAGAAGTGATCCTTAAAACTACAATCCAATATCCTGAAGATTGATTTGTTGTAGAAACTTAGAACAAATTCTGTGCTCAAACATAATGAGGTATCCTGAACAAAATGACCTCCTCAATGCCAAGCAGCATGGATTCTGTAAATATTGGTCATGTTAAATTCAACTTGCACTTTTCTCACATGATGAAGGGAAAGCTTTGAACCAAAGCTATCAGGTAGATGCAACCAATCTCAATTTTCGAAAACCATCTGACTCAGTAACCCACCTACATTTATTGTCAAAAGTATGATCATATAGTGTATAAAGTGAAATTTGTGACTGGACTGAAGACTTTTTGGTTGGGAGGGCACAGCATGTTACCTTGGATGGAAAATCACTGTCCGATGTAGAAGTAACTTCAGCTGTGCTCCAGGAAAGTGTGTTGGGACCCTTATTGTTCATGTTGTATATTAATGACCTTGCAGACAATATTAATAGTAACTCAGACTTTTTGCATATGATGCAGGTACCCATAATGAAGCACAGTCTGAAAGAAGTTGCATATACATTCAGTCAGATCTTGATAAGGTTGCAAAGTGGTGCAGAGATTGGCAACTTGTTTTAAGTGTTCAGAAACATAAAATTGTGCACTTCACAAAATGAAAAAGAATAGTATCTTCTGACTGTAAATCAATGAGTCACTGTTGGAATTGGCCAACTCATACAAGTACCTGGGTGTAACGCTCTGTATGGATATGAAATGGAATTATCACACAGACTCAGTTGTGAGGTAAAGCAGGTGGTAGACTTCTGTTCATTGGTAGAATACTTGGGAAGTGCAGTCAGTTTACAAAGGAGATTGCTTACAAATCACTCGTGCGACCAGTTCAAGAATATTGTTCAAGAGCCTGTACCAAATACGACTATCAGGAAATACTTAACGTATACAGAGAAAGGCTGCAAAAATGGTCAAAGGTTTGTCTGATCCATGAGAAAGTGTCACAGAGATGCTGATAAACCTGAACTGTCTAACTCCTGAAGATACGACATAAACTATCCTGAGAAAGTCTGTTGACAAAGTTTCACAAACTGGCTTTACATGACAACTCTAAGAGTATACTAAAATCTACTATGTGTTGCTCACATAGGGATTGTGGGGATAAGATTAGAATAATTACTGCATGCGCAGAGGAATTCAAACAATCATTCTTCCTGCACTTCATACATGAATAGAAGTGGTGGTGTTTATATGATTTCCCTGTCTATAAAGAGGTGATGTTAAGCTTCCTTAGGTTGCCTCTGTTTAATCTAAAACATCATACTAAATCACGTATGGATAAATGAAGTATTCCAATCATTTGTGAGATACAGTGGCATTTATAGTGGATCACATTAATAATTTTTCCAATTTATTTCTGCAGAATGAGTATCACACAAACTGAACAATAGCTTCATATACGATGTGTTATTTATACTATAGAAAATGGATTACTTACTCATTGGAGGACGACAATTTACATGGCGCACATATTATGGGTAGGCAAACAGTGCAGCTACAATAAATTAAATTCTGGATATGCAGCTATACAAATTGCAAGTCTTCCACCAATATTTTGTTCACAAAGCAAGGACTGCATTTCATACATTGCCCAAATTAAAGCCACTATCACAATTTTTAAATGTTCCACTAATTGAATCTCAAGCACTTCCTTGAACAGTGAGTCCCAAAATGACAATGTGGAAACTAAAATCAACATGTTATTGTAGATGAAAGAGTAACCCACATCTATACAATGCTCTACCAGTGCTGACTTGTTTGTTTGTACAATACAGGTGATTAATGGATCTCTCATGTTGATTGGCCAATGAATGAAGTGACACAAATTTGTAAAGGAATCTGCATCTGTTTTTTGATGCAACAAAATATCTTTACATCTTGTTGTTGTTGGTGGTGGTTTTAAGCCTGAAGACTGATCTGATACAGCTCTCCATCCTAGTATTTCATATGCCAGTCTCTACATCCCTGCATAATTACATCAGTAACATGCATTTGAACCTGCTTACTAAATTTCAGCGTTGGTCTCCCTCCCTTAATATTTACCTCTCACACTACCTATCATCATCACATTGAAGATTCCTTGGTGCCTGAGGATTTATTTATTATTTCCATGTGATCTGATGGTACACAGTGTGTTACAGATGTCGGAAAATACCAATTAATTATTGTTAACTTATATTAACATAAAGTATCCTAATGTATTATATTGCAAAGATTGGTTAAGTTTACTTCACTCCATTCCTTAGTGTTTTCAGTTTAACGTAAATAGCAAGATTACTGTTCTAGGTATTCATTTATAGAGTAAAAACAGTGACATAACAAATATGACTTCAGGGCGTTGCTAAATTTTATGTTGTCTTTGATGGACTTAATACTAGTGGGAAGATTGTTGAACAGTTGGAGGGCCACATTGAAAGCTCCCTTTTTACAGAGTTGAGTGTTTGTATGTAAAACATGCAGATTTGAGTTTTTCCTAGTGTTATGTTTATGGGCCCTATCAATGATTGCTTCTTTTAAACAGGCTGTGCCATAATTTTTTTTTTTTTTTTTTACCCAACCAAATTTGAAACTTCTTCATTATTTATTCGATTTGCCATCTATCCTCAAGCACTATTGTATAGCACCAAATTTCAAACTCTTCTATTTTCTCCTTGTCCAAACAGTTTATTGTCCATGTTTTGCTTCCCTACAAGGCTACAATCCAGACAAATACATTCACAAAATACTTCCTAATATTTAAATTTATATTCAATGTCAACAGATTTCTCTTTTGCAAAAATTCTTTTCTTGCTACTGCCAGTCTGTATTTTACATTCTCTCTACTCTGGGCATCAACAGTTATTTTGTTGCCCAAATAGTAAAAATCATCTATGAGGTGCTACCCAAAATTTTCGTGACTAGTGCTGCCATCTGTTGAAAATCTTACCTTTGGACTTATAGTCACCATCACTCACAAAGTAGTTCCGATCCGCTTGTACACACTGGTCCCAGCACTTCTGCCACTGGTCAAATGGTTTCTGGAAGCCCTGTTCTTTAAGGGTGTTTATCACCACCAGCGATGCTTCTTCAATCCTCTCTAGTGTCGAACTGATGACATTTCAATTTGAGTTTCAGTTTTGGGAATAGCACGAAGTCGCAAGGTGCCAAATCTGGCGAGTACAGTGGGTGGGGTACAACCGCCATGTTGTTTTTTGCCAAAAGGTCCTGGTGAGCAAGGACGTGTGACAGGGCATGTTGTCGTGATGCAACAGCCAGTTCCCTTGACCCCACAGTTCAGGCCATCATCGCCACACATTTTCACAGAGCCGTCACAGTAGTATGCGGAATTCACTGTTTGGTTGGGTGGGATGAATTTTTTGTGCACAATTGCCTTGGTATCAAAGAAAACGATGATCATGCTCTTCACTTGCCTCTTCACCTGTCTCGCTTTTTTGCATCTTGGAGAGCCCAGGATCTTCCACTGGGACAATTGGTGCTTTGTCCCCCAAACACTTGTTGAATAATTGCAAGGGTCTCCGTAGCACTTTTCCCGAGATTCGCACAGAATTTGATACGCCCACGCTCTTCTGTTCGCGGATCCATCGTAAAATCACCATACATCAAACACAGAGTATTATGGAAATCACTGTGGACACGCAATATGTCCTCCCAGCTGAATGCCACTCCGCACACTGACTCATCAGATATGCAGCTCTTGCCACCTAGCGGTGCAAAAATCTACTACTCCTACTTTCCAGATGGCAGCACCAGTCCCAAAAATTTTGGATTCCATCTCGTATTATTTTTAGTATCATTTCCTAATCTGATGTCCTCAGCATCACCTGATCTACATTACGTTACCTCTGTTTTACTTTTGTTCACATTCATCTTACAAGACACTGTACTTTTCGTTTCACTTATCTTCCAGGATTTTTGCTACAGTAACAATGTCATTGACAAAAACCTCAAAGTTATTATTCCTTCTCCCAGAATTTCAATTCCCAGTCCAAATCTCTTCTTGGTTGGCTACATAGCCTTATCAATGTACATGGTGAATAACATCGGGGATAGGCTACTTCTCTGTCCCCTTCCCTTTCATGTCCTTTCACTCTTGTAACTGCATTCTCTGTGTTTTATCCCTGCTACCTACAGAATTGCAAAGATTGTAGTCAACATTCCCAAAAGCTTTATCTAAATCTACAAATGTAATAAATGTACCTCTGCCTTTCTTTAACCTATTTTCTAACATTAATAATAGAGTCAGAAATACATATTGTGTCCTACATTTACTGGAACCCAAACTGATCTTCTTTGATGTCGAGCTCTACCAGTTTTTTCATTCTTTCCTAACTAATTCATTTTAGTATTTTGCAACTATGGCTGGCTCCTCCCAAAGGATCTCAATAATGTTGAGGGAATGTTGTTTACTCCAACTTAGGTTTTTCAGAATTCTGTCATTACTTTTCACATTATTATATCTCCCACCTCACCTTCCTTTACTTCCAGTTTCTTTATGAAAATGTTGTCTTTCAGTTCATTTTCCTTGTTTAACCTTTCTGTTTATTCCTTCCATCATTAATTTATATGCTTAGTCCTGCTTTTCATCTGAGCTCATGATATTCATACAGTCAATTCTCTAATTTTTCTATGGATGGCACCCATTTTTTCCGTATTCACACATGTTTGTACAGCCTTGAATTTGTCCTCTAGGTGTTCCACCTTAGCAGATTTTCACTTTCTGTCAGTCTCATTTTTTGATGTCTGTACTCCCTTTTGCCAACTTTCCCCAGTTAAATTCCATATCTTGTGTGCTGTTAGAGGATTTAATCAGGGGTCAAATGTCTGCTCTTTTTGTCCTCTATTGCCTTCACTATTTGACCTCTAAAAGCTACCCATTTGTTTTGCACTGTATCCCTTCCCGCAGTCACAATCAATCGTTGTCTAACACTTCCTTTGAAACACTCAACACCTTCTGTTTCTTTCAACTTATCCAGGTCTCATCTCCTTAATTTCTTACCTTTCCACTGCTTCTCAGTTTCAATCTACAATTCATAATCAATAAATTATGGCCAGAGAAGGTAAAATCATTCCCTAGAAATGCTTTGCTGTTTAAAATCTGTTTTTGAAATCTCTGTTCAACTATTAAGTAATGTGTATGAAACCTTTTGGTATCACCATGTCACTTCTACATATATTACGAGGGTGTGCAGAAAAGTAATCCAATTTTTTATCCTGTTCTCCATACTATTTGAGGTACTACATGTCAACTTTCCCACTTTGCTAATGCAAGTTGCAACTCTCTGCTGCTAGAGGGGTCTGAACTGTAGCATGTAACAGGGCACTGTGTAACGTAACTATGTTGGTGTGTGAGAAACAGGGTGCTTCGTCCACACATGGAGCACCCTCTCCTTCAGTATGACAATGCCAGACCACACTTGAGTGCTGCTACATCTGTAACAATCTGACACTTTGGGTTCACTGGCATTAAACATCTTCCATGGCGTCATGACTTGGTCCAATCCAATTTCCATTTGTTTTCCCATCACCAGGGTGACTGTGTTGAGAAATAAATGATGTAAAGAATAAAGATGTACATTGTTAATTAAGTTTGTTTTATTTAAAAAGCTTTAACAGTTAACACATAAAAAAATTGGAGATGTTACTTCAACACGCCCTTGTATCTTCTTTCATGATTGTAAAACAAAGCATTAGCAACAATTAAATTAAGCTGTGCAAAATTCTATCTGCAGGTTCCCCTTCATTCCTTTCCCTCAGCCCACGTACTCATACCATTTTTCCTTGTTGCTTTTCCTACTATGAAATTCCAGGCCCCCCATTACAACATCAGTTAAAAGAAACTGATTCCCTTGCATCTCACAGCCTCATTCATCAGCTTCATTAGGTATAAACTGCCTATCATTTCATAATTACTGTGATATTTCATGATTAAGTACACTACTCCGCAAAATTTAAGTTTGCAATGAGAAATAGGGGTTGCAATGAGTTTGCGTTTGGTGCATGTTAGGTCTCACAAAAGTCGTACCAAATGCAATAAACATATTGAATTATTCTTTACACTTGATATGAGAACTATATCTATCTCCAATCTTGAGAAAATTGATTGTATGCTGTGCATTTACTTCCACTCACATGCAGAAACTATAGAGTTAAAATGAAATATTTGTAACATGCCTCATACCTCATAAATGGGTCAAGATATTAAATGAGTTTTGGCAAATGACATCAGGCAAACAGAGAATATTTTGCCATATAGTTAACATGCAAAACTTTCTTATCTACTGTGATGTGTGAAGGAGGGAAGGAAGATTACAGTTTAACATCCTCTCAACATCGTGGTTATTAGAGACAGAGCACGAGCTCATATTACGAGAGGATGGGAAAAGAAATTAGTCACACTCTTTTCAAAGGGACCATCCCAGCATTTTCCTGGAGTGATTTATGGAACACCCAAGTCTGGGTGGTCAGACAAGGATTTGAACCGTCATCGTCCCACTGAAAGTCCAGTGAGCCAGTCATGACACCACCTTACCCAGTAGCAATATATGAGAAATTTCAGATCTTTTTCAGTGAAGTGATGAAATTATTTTAAGGGCCAATGATAGTTGGTAAAATAAGAATTGGTATGGGTTTGCAACAACATAAGTGAAGAAATCACAAGTTTATTTTTATACTGAGGATGAGTTATTCATTTGCTACTGAGCACATTTCTCCATGAGTGTTTGTTTGATTATAGACTGTTTCAGGACTTTGTTACAGCTGCAATTGCATTAGCATGTTAGAGAAGCGAAACCTTGTAAACATCACTGTGTTTTGGCTAATGAAATGATTCTACATGGAAACAAGAAAAGGAAAACAATGTTTACAAGTAAGGTGATAATAAACTGCAACTACCATTGCAATTTATGTGTAATCCCGTAACACAATGTGTTTTTAATAATAAACAGTTGACTTGTTGAATTACTAATCATACTAGCATGTTGTTGTTGTTGTTGTGGTCTTCAGTCCTGAGACTGGTTTGATGCAGCTCTCCATGCTACTCTATCCTGTGCAAGCTTCTTCATCTCCCAGTATCTACTGCAACCTACATCCTTCTGAATCTGCTTAGTGTATTCATCTCTTGGTCTCCCTCTACGATTTTTACCCTCCACACTGCCCTCCAATGCTAAATTTGTGATCCCTTGATGCCTCAAAACATGTCCTACCAACCGATCCCTTCTTCTAGTCAAGTTGTGCCACAAACTTCTCTTCTCCCCAATCCTATTCAATACCTCCTCATTAGTTACGTGATCTACCCACCTTATCTTCAGCATTCTTCTGTAGCACCACATTTCGAAAGCTTCTATTCTCTTCTTGTCCAAACTAGTTACCGTCCATGTTTCACTTCCATACATGGCTACACTCCATACAAATACTTTCAGAAACGACTTCCTGACACTTAAATCTATACTCGATGTTAACAAATTCCTCTTCTTGAGAAACGCTTTCCTTGCCATTGCCAGTCTACATTTTATATCCTCTCTACTTCTACCATCATCGGTTATTTTACTCCCTAAATAGCAAAACTCCTTTACTACTTTAAGTCTCTCATTTCCCAATCTAATTCCCTCAGCATCACCCGACTTAATTTGACTACATTCCATTATCCTCGTTTTGCTTTTGTTGATGTTCATCTTATATCCTCCTTTCAAGAACACTGTCCATTCCGTTCAACTGCTCTTCCAAGTCCTGTGCTGTCTCTGACAGAATTACAATGTCATCCGCGAACCTCAAAGTTTTTACTTCTTCTCCATGAATTTTAATACCTACTCCGAATTTTTCTTTTGTTTCCTTTACTGCTTGCTCAATATACAGATTGAATAACATCGGGGAGAGGCTACAACCCTGTCTTACTCCTTTCCCAACCACTGCTTCCCTTTCATGCCCCTCGACTCTTATAACTGCCATCTGGTTTCTGTACAAACTGTAAATAGCCTTTCGCTCCCTGTATTTTACCCCTGCCACCTTCAGAATTTGAAAGAGAGTATTCCAGTTAACATTGTCAAAAGCTTTCTCTAAGTCTACAAATGCTAGAAACGTAGGTTTGCCTTTTCTTAGTCTTTCTTCTAAGATAAGTCGTAAGGTCAGTATTGCCTCACGTGTTCCAACATTTCTACGGAATCCAAACTGATCTTCCCCGAGGTCGGCTTCTACCATTTTTTCCATTCGTCTGTAAAGAATTCGCGTTAGTATTTTGCAGCTGTGACTTATTAAACTGATAGTTCGGTAATTTTCACATTTGTCAACACCTGCTTTTTTTGGGATTGGAATTATTATATTCTTCTTGAAGTCTGAGGGTATTTCGCCTGTCTCATACATCGTGCTCACCAGATGGTAGAGTTTTGTCATGACTGGCTCTCCCGAGGCCATCAGTAGTTCAATGGGAATGTTGTCTACTCCCGGGGCCTTGTTTCGACTCAGGTCTTTCAGTGCTCTGTCAAACTCTTCATGCAGTATCTTATCTCCCATTTCGTCTTCATCTACATCCTCTTCCATTTCCATAATATTGTCCTCAAGTACATCGCCCTTGTATAAACCCTCTATATACTCCTTCCACCTTTCTGCCTTCCCTTCTTTGCTTAGAACTGGGTTGCCATCTGAGCTCTTGATATTCATACAAGTGGTTCTCTTCTCTCCAAAGGTCTCTTTAATTTTCCTGTAGGCAGTATCTATCTTACCCCTAGTGAGACAAGCCTCTACATCCTTACATTTGTCCTCTAGCCATCCCTGCTTAGCCATTTTGCACTTCCTGTCGATATCATTTTTGAGACGTCTGTATTCCTTTTTGCCTGCTTCATTTACTGCATTTTTGTATTTTCTCCTTTCATCAATTAAATGCAAAATTTCTTCTGTTACCCAAGGATTTCTATTAGCCCTCGTCCTTTTACCTACTTGATCCTCTGCTGCCTTCACTACTTCATCCCTCAGAGCTATCCATTCTTCTTCTACTGTATTTCTTTCCCCCATTCCTGTCAATTGTTCCCTTATGCTCTCCCTGAAACTCTCTACAACCTCTGGTTCTTTCAGTTTATCCAGGTCCCATCTCCTTAAATTCCCACCTTTTTGCAGTTTCTTCAGTTTCAATCTGCAGTTCATAACCAATAGATTGTGGTCAGAATCCACATCTGCCCCAGGAAATGTCTTACAATTTAAAACCTGGTTCCTAAATCTCTGTCTTACCATTATATAATCTACTAGCATAACCTGTTAATATGATTGTTTGCACACTTGCTAGTTGTATCTTACAAGTTCTGCTTGTGAATAACATTCAGCTGCTGAACCGCACCTCCCCTACCACACAGCAACTGCCCACAGTGTGGAGCCCCCCCCCCCCCCCCCACACTATAATTGTCCCCACCAATACCACACAATCTGCAGTTGAAGCCAATTTATTTAATGCATACCTTAAACCTAACAGATTTGCACATATCTGCTTTAGTTCGGAAAAACATATACTCAGCTGGCCAGAGATTCTATGCACTTTGTTAATTCCCACTATATCTAACATCAATCTATTAACTTCCCTTTTAAATTCACTAACCTACCTACTGATAAAAGAATCTAGCTGGACACTTTTTTTACCTTCAGAATATTTTACTCAAGAGGATGCCATGATCGTGAAGCCATTTGCTAGAGCTCCATGCCACAGGAAAAGTAGTAGCTTTTGTTTCCCCTTGCCTTCAGCCACTCACAGTAGCAGCACAGCAAGGCCATGTTGCCAATAAGGTCAGATCAGTCAATCACCCAGCCATTTCTCCTGCAACTACGGCTGCTGCCCTCTTCAGGAACCACAGAACCACAGGTCAGTCTGACCTCTCCATAGATAATCCTCCATTGCTGTTGTTGTTGTTGCTGCAACTATAGTACAGCTACCTGTATCGTACAGGCACGCAAGTTGCCACACCTCGGTGAAGTCTAAGGTTCGTGAGGGCCCTACCTTTTAATTGGCCCAAATTTTGACAAAGGTATAACTTCTTTGTTTGATTATGTGTTCATGTCATTTTACTGTCAATTTAAAGGTAGTTTTATGAATGGGCTGATAGAAACACCACGACAAGCCCTCTGTCCAATCTGGTGAGTAATTCACTTATGGGAACTTTGAGGACAAGGCATTGAACTTGGCGAGACTCCAACCAACAACATTCTGTAGGTACAGGAATAATACATTTGTGGTATGGCCTCACATAAAAGATGGGTTTTACCAGTTTTTGAGGCATCTGAATTCCATTAACGCAAGTATTTAATTCATCCTGGAAGTAGAGAAGGATGATTCATTCCTGTCTGTGGATGTCCCCATTCGTAAACTGAAAATACAGCAAGACCCCCCCCCCTCACACACACACACACACACACGCACACACACACACACACACACACACACACATCTCTATTTACATGTCTGCAGTTTCCATGGCCCTTCACAAACTGCTGGGGTCCTTAAAACTTTGGTGTATAGGGTACATATGAGTTTCAGACAATGACACTCTGCAGCTTTGAGTTCTTACTCCTAAAGAGCATCTCTGAAATGAATGGATATTCCCAACAACAGACTCACTAAACATATCACATGAAACCAAAAATATATGAAACAGAGAACACTGATACACTATCAAAAAGATAAAAAGATGAGGGCGAATCAAGTTAATTGCATTTCTGCCTTAAATGGATGCACTTTCCTCAAACATAGGTTATATCCTAGCAAACACTGTGCAAAAGTGTTCTTCCATCCTCCTATGAAGACTGCATCTATAATTGGTTCTGTGAAGGATATTTCGTTGCATCAAACAGAAGGTATTACCAGATTCATTGTGAGAGAATACAGACTGACCAAACACAACCAACTATTGGTGCGAGACACCTTGAACATCATTGGTAGACTTGCTTGCTCAACCAGACAAGTCAGTAGCAGCAAACTTCGTGCAGACATGGCTACTACATGGACTACAGCGACATGAAGATTTTAGTTTCCACCACATCAATTTGGTACTCAGTGTCTAAGGAAGCCACAGAGATACAATTTTTAAAACATTTAATAAATTGCAATACACATTTTCATTTGGCCATGGCTTAAAGTCTGGCCCCTGCTATAATTAAAACAGAAAGAAGTTGCTATGGTGTTACCATCAATGAAGATAAATCGATAAAGGATTCAACCATCTGAGTGCTTTCTCCATCTGCTGCAAGGTGTACATCTTGGTCACTGACTAGAATTTGTGTTGTAGACTTGGCTGCGTAGTACTCCATGGTATTGCATATAAAACCATTTATGGTACTGTGTTGTCAATCTCTCAGCTCACTTTAAGGATGACCGGAAGATATTCAGTCGAACTATCAACTGAAGGGTTGGAGTCTGTGGAACTACAGGCCTTAAATTCAATGGATTATTCAGTACTCCATAAAAATGTACAACACAAGTGTTTAGAGGTTAATCAACACATCTCAAATTATTTCTTGGCCACCAGGTACTGCAGCACAACTTCCTTTGATGATCTGATGCTTATTTTCAGTTTTTTGTATGTAACATATAACACAGATGTCTAAGAATCCAAAATATTGAACATCTCCCATTTGATAATGTTAGTATAGTAATAGGTGTACAGACTGCCTTCGAGACCGAGATGTCTGTATGCATAAACTCTCTTTAGAAGTGTACATAAGTATTCTGAGAAAAATATAGGTTGCCTCTTACACAGAAGGTTACAGCAACCAGCCACATTTTACAGAGCTATTTATTTACTTAAACAGTGCTGTTACTGATTTTGAATCGATAGGATCATCTTCAGACGTCTAATTCACATTTTGCATTAGATTTCGTGTGTTATTTCCCCACCTGATGAAATTTCCTTGGGGTGGTGATGCCCTACAACCAAAAAAAGATGTGTGACAACATCTTTTTAATTGCAGTTGTGCCTCATGACGATTTTAAGTGTTGTAAACAAATTATTATTATTATTATTATTATTATTAAATGGAAGTTGTTTTGGTTACTTACCATGAAGAATCCATGCCATTACGTTCCAGCGCAGGTTGCTTATCATCTTCCAGCATCAAAAACTGCATAATATACAAAAAAGTGCATTATACAGTTTTCGATGCTGCAAGATAATAAACAACATGCACTGGAACGTAATGGCATGGAGTCTTCATTGTAAATAACCAAAACATCTTCCATTTCATAATAATAATTTTTACAACACTTAAAATCATCATGAGGCACAATTACAATTAAAAAGATGTTGTCTCACATCTTGTTTTGGTTGTAGGGCATCACCACCCCAAGGAAGTTTTGTCAGGTGGGGAAACAAAACACAAAATCTAATGTAAAATGTGAACTATCTGTCTGAAGATGAACCTATAGGTTCAAAACCAGTAATGAGCTGTTTAAATAAATAAATAGATAGATAGCATTGTAAAAAGTGGCTGGTTGCTGTAACCTTCTGTGTAAGAGTCAACCTATATTTTGTACACAGCCATCGACTCAAAATGTCTGTTTTTTACAAAATAGCATTTTGAGCAAACACTCAGAATATAAAACTTCCTGGCAGATTAAAACTGTGTGCCCGACCGAGACTCGAACTCGGGACCTTTGCCTTTCGCGGGCAAGTGCTCTACCATCTGAGCTACTGAAGCACGACTCATGCCCGGTCCTCACAGCTTTACTTCTGCCAGTATCTCATCTCCTACCTTCCAAACTTTACAGAAGCTTTCCTGCGAACCTTGCAGATCTAGAACTCCTGAAAGAAAGGATATTGCGGAGACATGGATTAGCCACAGCCTGGGGGATGTTTCCAGAATGAGATTTTCACTCTGCAGCAGAGTGTGCGCTGATATGAAACTTCCTGGCAGATTAAAACTGTGTGCCCGACCGAGACTCGAACTCGGGACCTTTGCCTTTCACGGGCAAGTGCTCTACCATCTGAGCTACTGAAGCACGACTCACGCCTGGTCTCCGCAATATCCTTTCTTTCAGGAGTGCTAGTTCTGCAAGGTTCGCAGGAGAGCTTCTGTAAAGTTTGGAAGGTAGGAGACGAGATACTGGCAGAAGTAAAGCTGTGAGGACCGCGCGTGAGTCGTGCTTCGGTAGCTCAGATGGTAGAGCACTTGCCCGCGATTGGCAAAGGTCCCGAGTTCAAGTCTTGGTCGGGCACACAGTTTTAATCTGCCAGGAAGTTTCATATCAGCACACACTCCGCTGCAGAGTGAAAATCTCATTCTGGTCACTCAGAATATATTTTGACTGGGCAACCTTAAGAGGCTAATAATCAAAATGCTGATATACTTTTTGTGTGTGTGGGAATAACTTTTGTACAACAGAATCAATATTTATAATTTTTGTTTAGCTAACTCACTATACACAGTGCCACACATTTTATGAACACCACACACAAAATTGATATTACAACATATGAAATGCCTGGAATGTTTTTTGGTCAGTGTAAAACTTTTCAGCTGCAGGGAAGTTTTAAAGTCAAATATTTTAAGTGTCCTAATACTTTTATATCACTGTAGGTATATTTCATCCTCCTTCATTTATAAAATGGGCCAAGTTAAAAACTTATTTTGATGTTAATTTTCTTTTTGTTTTACAAAAAAATTGTCAGTACTTCTTGTCGGTGAAATGAAATATTGTCACAAAGCAGAGCAAACACATAGTAGCAAACTGTAAGTTATTCATGCATATGTGGTTTCTTGGTACACTGCTGAGAGAACTGTATTTGTGCCCAGTAACATACCTCTCATGGAGTTTTCATTTAAAATAACATTTCTAAAGACCTTAGTAAACCATAGGTACTTAAAATCATCAAAGCCCTTTCCTTTCCAACAACCAGCTACTCTAGGGAACAAATTTCTAAAAGTTATCTTGCCAAAGAATGATGGAAATCGCTATTGATATTTCTTTGCCCTGTGAAAGCATAAGCATGAGCATTGAGAACACACAGAAGCACAACATGGAAAATAAATGTTACATCATTTTGTGACCAGTCAATCTAACCTCCACAGCATGTTGAAGCAGCCACCTACCTCAATACTCAAGTCTCAATCTACAAAAACATTACAGTCTGTTGATCTTTTTATCAATATTCCTGTCAGTCTTTTCCATCCTAACAATTTCTGTGGAATAAAGGACAACACTATACTTCTCTTTTGTCAAACCACTTCATGGAATGCATCATATCAGTTGACATCAGATCTCTTGTAGTTTTGGCATATTGCATCCGTTCTCATGATTAGTGCCACATGTGATTGTGAAGCTAGTGGGCCACATCTGAGTTTGAATACTACTTGTCAATAAAGAGCATGTCCAGTTCAAAATAGTTCTAAATGTTGCAATTATTTCATTACTTTTTCCCAAACTGCAGAACTGCATTTCCATTGTTGTGACTGCATATACAATGAAATCTAAGAAATTAAGTCTTAAGGCCAAATATCATAAACATAAACCTCTTTTATTTGCATGGAATAAATTAATGAAATCTAGCTGATCTTCGAACAATATACTTTCATCACTGCAGAGTTTTGATGTGTTGAAAACTACTGCAGATAGCTCTTCAATCGTTATCACTGATATTCCAAATTTTGAATAAACTATTTTCTCTGGTACTGGCGAAATTATCACTGAAGTGAAACCTCATCTGACTTTATATAAGGTCCTGGGACAAACTTTTGTTGAAAAGTGGAATGTTTGAAAGTATCTCTGCTGATAACCACCAATTTTCAATTTTCCTACACAAGCCATGGAAGGGAATTGTCTGAAATAAATTCCATCAGATCATCTGTCGGAAAGATAGTTAATAAAAAGAAGCTGCATGAATCATTCTCTAGTTAACACATGCATTCTAACAGTAATCAATACACACATGCATAAATAGGTGTAAATAAGTTCTTTTTCTCAATTAAGCCTGATGGTATAAACTTCTCTTTTCAACATTATTTCAATACCACTTCTAGGCTCTTGAGATTCTGAATAACAATCAGATAAATCTCTGGTAGAAAGGGCATATTGATGTGTGATATACTGATGTAAAAGGCTCAGGATTGGTACTCTGAGATTCTGTAACTGTCATTAAGTTCATCTTATTGTTTCCTACAGAGACTTTCCAGGAGTTTATCCTCTGCACAACTATAGCAAAGTTTAATTTCTTATGTAAATATGTAACTCACTTTAACTATACAGAGACCACAAGATCAAATGTTAGTATACACTCCAATTAAGCAGCCCAAACTTTGAACATTTACTGGGGCCACGTGGACGGGGGAGACAAAGACAAGGGAGGAGGGGGGGGGGGGGGGGTTGACAGATATTTGAAGATGCTTGTTAATGTGTTCACAGTGCACAGGTACCAGTACAGCAGCATGTCTTAAAAGATACCCAAAATGACACAGTGCTCAGAGTCGAATGATATGGCACACATAAATGCATATATACCAACAAAAATACCTACAGCACATGTGAAATAGTGTATATGTCACATGTGACATACCATAACATTCAAAGGGTTAATAATTTGCTCTTTATTCATAAAAATTACAATGAAGAAGCTATTAAGAACACATTCTCCTGACATATTTCATTCAAAAACAATCAGTGAAAACATTGCAAGGAATTACTCATGACAGAGTTACCAATTATTTAGTCATCATTTGCATTTTGTCCAAGTATGTAGTGCCCACCTATAGACAATCGGTAACTTATTTCAATAAGTGCTTTTAATAAGGTATATGTTTTTCCCCCACCAGCTGCTACGTTTAGCAGCTTGCTAAGTTGAAATTCAGTTCGGATTGTAAAATTCGGTGTCCATTCACACGTGGAACAGTAGCAAAACTGAATTATATGTGAAAGCTACTTCCCATCGCTGTCTTCACTCACATTTGATATGCTCAGTACAGTACGCATCAATACTTACTTTCATAATTCTCACTAACAACATATCATTTATTACAAGGTGAGGCAGAGAAAGTACAGGTTTTTTCCAATGGGTAGAGCACTGGAAGAAAAAGGGGGCAATAGTCATTCCTGTCCACCAACCACCGCTGTAGACACTGATGTTTTAGCTCATTAACTATGGCACTGTGACCCACAGAATACTGTGCGTTTAGAGTGTAGCAGTTTTTCCCTGTAAAAACGTGAATCTGTGATGACCGTCTTCAGACAATACTTCAATGCTACCCAGTAAGAGTGACAGCACACTGCAACATGCTACAACAATTGGCAGATTTGCTCCATAGTACAAAAAATGAGACAGTGTGGAAACTACACCGCCTTACATAAAGCAATGAAAATCGAAGCAAGTAGAAGCAGTGAGACTTCTAACTGTAGTGTTATCCATGGCATCACTCTGTGGCTTTATACATGTCAGGTTGGTTCCTAAAGTAGGTAAAAGTGCACTTACAGTGAATTGCACTTCCACCTGTAGTTGAAGGCCACTGAATTATATAAAAGAGTTTTGTTCACCACTTTATTCTCACACATACCAGATTAAGTTCATTATTTATACTCAAGAGGTCATCTGAAAGTTAGGATGTATGCAGCACAAGCAAAACCACAAACAGTAGGTGACTTAAAAAATGTTATTATTCATGACCTGGTGGAAGAGCCAGTGCAAATGTTAAGAGTGATCAACAGATAATTTTGCACAATAGTTATGAATTTGTGTCTCTAATGACTGATGATATCTTAATTTTATCTTTTATAAATAACTCTCAGTGTTCCTGTTCAAGTTATGTGAACATATCTTACTTTCTGTGTATGTATGTCTGTATTTTTTTTCTTTTTCTTTTTTTTTTTAATAAACCAAGTACACATGTTTCAAAACAGCGTGATTCTTCTACCCCACACTGTGTAAATCTGTTTTAGTTACAAGGAAATACTCACTTTCAAAACTGACTCTCCATCCTTCCGTCGTTTTTTTTCTTCATCCTTAATTCTCTTACGTTCCATTTCCTTCCTGCGCCTTTCTTCTCGTTTCTCATCACGTAACTTCTGCTGCTCTGCTCGCCTCTGTTTAATGTATTCCAGTAGAGGAGTTGTTGTTATTTTAGGTGCTGGCTCTGTTAAGTTTTACTGAAGTTTTACTTCAATACATTAGTTGTACAAAAACCTAATTTTTTGCCCATGCAATATACAAGAACAATGAACATCTATCATATTCTGAAACATATCTGACATCAAAAAGCACATAAAGGTCACCATAATGGCCATGATGAAAATTATCATCTATTATTGCCCATAAGACGTACCAAAAACAGAATTACATTTATCATAAAGACTGAGAAAGAAAGAATTAGATGCAAACAACGTAACATTACTAAAAACTTACTTGTTTCAACTGGATAACTGAACAGATACATCAGCCATACAAAAAGGAAATACATTACTATAGATGAGTCGGCATAAGCTGACCCCTGACAATTGCAGTGGACTGGATGCAGCAGCTTTGCGTGCCTGCCTCTTCTGATAACGTAATGTGAATTTGTAAATATCTCTATGGCAAAGCCTCAGTGTTGTCACAGCTCTGTAAATGGCTAGTGTTTATGCCGGCAATCATTAGCGCTTTGCAGTTGTAAGCTGGCAACAGTGTTGCAAACTGTCAGGACTCTTCTTATGCTGTCTTGACTATAGATCAAAGGGCCATTTGAGCCTATCAATGCAAGACTTCTGCTTTTACACATGAAATAACGATGACAATATTTATTTTGCTTCTATACTTACTGTTTATTTTTAAGATGTAATGGGTCAAAGTAGATGTATGGTATAAGTAGGTTCAATATTTACAGACCAAATAAGGGCTGACTCACACTGAAACATTAACATTAATACAGTAGCCGTGTGCTGAGTAAAAGGTATAGTACTCTACTGTGAATTGCCTTTTTGAGCATTTTTGAGAACTTGAGTAACAATTATATTGCAATTTAGTCATTGATTTCATATGTTTCTTCTTTACAATGTAGAGGTCTCATCACTGACTATTTCAGTGTATCTAGTAAAACACCTGATAAAAAGGATGTGTAACCCAAGTAACTAAGTCCCAATCTAATGCAGAGTGTACAAATTTTCAGTATGCTACATGGTGTCTGACTGAAACCACATGAATCCATATGCCTCAGTGAGCTAATAACTCTCTCAGTTCCCTTGCTATTTCTATACAGTACTTCCATTTCCAGCTATTGCTACAAAATTGTGTTCTTGTAAGAACTCCACTAAACTCATATTACTAAGCAGAACACAGTGAAAGTATTTTCTCATTGGATGCTGTGTAAGCTGCGATGAGAAATAAAAGTTAAGCTGTTATGTCTGTGTTTTGTGAAGCAGTTCTGGCAATGCTTGCCTAGAGGTATGCTGGGGCTGCAAGAAGATCTGTCAACATCCAATTTTAAAAAACCCATTAGGGAATAGCACACACATTTCATCATCATGAACTGGCTGTAATCCTTCACGTCCCAGTAATAAAATAATATCAGGGCATGAAATATATTTAAAAAGTGATAGCAGGGAACTAGTGGCAGCTTCTGTAGATTGTAAAACACAGTCACTTTGGTGGCAACAATTTAAGCTGAACTTTGCCATTAAAATCAACCATAACTCAACCTGAACTATGTATTCCAAGAAATGATGGAGAACAACGAACAAGCTGTGAACAACATTAAATAGTTCATATAACTTATGGGAATGCAGCCAGATGATGCCTTTGATAACCACCAGTATTTTGACAGGTGCACATCCAGTCATATTGGACAACACAAATGCAGCAAGGAACGGGTGCACACCTATCAAAATATCAGCAGTTGTCGAAGAAGTCACCTGGCTGCATTCCCTTAAGTTAACATTATTTCACAATATGTACAAGATTTCAATTTTGACACAAAAAACACATCACATATTGCTTGCTTCTCATAAATTATCTCAAACTATCTTCTCTTTAAGCCAACATCGATGTAGTGTCAAACTACAGATAGTAAAGGAACAGTGTCCTGCCCAGTTCTTATGCTCTCCTTAACATTGTCTGAGGAGAAGGATTCATTTTGATGTGATAATGCCAATGAAAATAAAATCTTGGATGAACAGACAGTAAATGTATTTATACACTTTTGGGACAGAATATCCTCAGTATACACACATTGCTGTGATCTATTCTATCAGCAATAAGGCAGAAAAGTAATTAAATTCTCTTCAAATAAGAGGTTTACTTACTGTCTGGAGGTACAACCACATCAATAGTCTGCTTTGATGAGTTGGCTTCCTTTTTCTCTCTTAGTGTTTCCAAAAATGCAATATATTCAGGATCATCTTTTAATGTACCCGCTTTTAGATCTCTCTTTTTCCCCTGACGTTTTTTGGGTATCCTTTGAAACTGTGCAAACTCAACAACTGCTGGATATTCATTCCCTGAAATAAAGATGATTATATCAAATCAAAATTGGAACTCCACAATGAAGCCACAAGAACATCACAACATCAAACAAATGCAGTGTCATTCTCTGCCCTAACATGACATAAAGAAAAGGTATAGAGAGGCATGGGCTTAGCTCAACCCTAGCCATGTCAAAAGGCTTGGATGCACCCTGCACTAATCCTCTTACCAAGGAAGAATCCATGTCAGGACCAAGAAATGAAGCCAGATCCTCCAGATGGTAGTCAGACATACTGACCAATCAGCCACGCAGATTAACGATGACATAAATGTTGGTAAAAGTAATTGGTGCTATTTTCTGGGATATAACAATTGCTTTGATAAACAAGAGTATATCCTTCTACAAAAATGTTAATTTAGTTTGTGTATCAAAAACTAATATTCTGGTTGATCACAACTCTCCAAATAACCATGAGGTGCATGAGTGACCATTTTCTCAAGAAACTAATGTATATTAAAAGAATGAGTGTCATGTATAACACATTTTTATCAATGTAACTTGAGGCTACTGGCTTTACCTAGGTTGGAAATTTTATTCCAAGCTATTGCAATTGGATTTTTCAATAATTCATCAGCACCATTCACTCAATGGCATCTGCTTGCTGTCAAACTAAATGTGTGATGAGCAATTGGATTATCACACAGTAGACAAAATGTCTGTACAGTCACTTCAAAAACTGAAAGGTTTCAAGTTAGTTTCAGTAATGAAACTGATCTTGCCTTTATACAACTGATAAGGAATAGGAAAGTGATTCACAAACATGATTATTCATATATATATATATATATATATATATATATATATATATATATATAATAGAGGGAAACAGTCCACGTGGGAAAAATATATCTAAAAAGAAAGATGATGAGACTTACCAAACAAAAGCGCTGGCAGGTCGATAGACACACAAACAAACACAAACATACACACAAAATTCTAGCTTTCACAACCAACGGTTGCCTCGTCAGGAAAGAGGGAAGGAGAGGGAAAGACAAAAGGATTTGGGTTTTAAGGGAGAGGGTAAGGAGTCATTCCAATCCCGGGAGCGGAAAGACTTACCTTAGGGGGAAAAAAGGACAGGTATACACTCGCACACACGCATATCCATCCGCATATACACAGACACAAGCAGACATCTGTAAAGGCAAAGAGTTTTCACACATATCCGTGTGTGTGCGAGTGTATACCCGTCCTTTTTTCCCCCTAAGGTAAGTCTTTCCGCTCCCGGGACTGGAATGACTCCTTACCCTCTCCCTTAAAACCCACATCCTTTCGTCTTTCCCTCTCCTTCCCTCTTTCCTGATGAGGCAACAGTTTGTTGCGAAAGCTTGAATTTTGTGTGTATGTTTGCGTTCGTTTGTGTGTCTGTCGACCTGCCAGCACTTTCATTTGGTAAGTCACATCATCTTTGTTTTTATATATATATATATATATATATATATATATATATATATTATGACAATTGTCCAGGACCCCATGTTAGAGAGGCACAGTAGGAAAAGTGTTGGGAAAATCCAAACCAAAATGAGAGGAAATAAGGATGAATATGATTTAAAAATACACACATGCCAATATCATTAGAGACAAAGCACATACTGAGATTTGAAAAGTATGGGCAAGGAAATCACCTATGTCCTTTACAAAAGAACCACTCCGGCATTAGGCTTAAACTATTCAAGGCATCCACTGAGATCAAAGGTTGAAATCTGAGAACCTTTGATATTTAAAGCAATGAAAAGAGAAAGGAAGGACTTGTTGAAACTATACACAAAGATGAGGTAAGTACTGACACTGACATAAGTCGAAAGAATAACAACAATATGAACGGACAGATGCTACTCACCACATAGAGGAGCACTGAGTGGCTGACAGGTGCACAATGAAAAAGACTGCTAGATACGATTCAGTTATCAGTCTAAATCCATCAGAAGTACACAACAAAACACTTACACATTCATGCAAGTACACGTCACACACATATGACCTCTGGGTACTAGGTTTTGACTGCAAGTGCATCTGAGGTGAGCAGCAATCTTTGCTGGGATTTGTTGTGGGGATTCAAAGAGGTTTGGGGCAGGGAGGGATACAGAACAGGGGTGGGGAAAGATGCCTGTGCTTTTTCCAGAAGCATGCAGGGAAGTGGTGGGGGCAGGATAGTGGGTATAGGGATAGGGCAGTGGGGCGGGGCAAGGGAGAGAGATAGAGAAGGGGAAAGGATTACGCAGGTACTGGCAGGACATACATTGTGTGTCAGAGTGGGAGCAAGTAAGGGGATACAAAGGTGGAGGGTTGGGACTATTGAAAGTTAAGGACAAGGGGTAACAGGAATGAAGGATATGTTGCAGGGAACCCACCTGTGCACTTCAGAAAAGCAGAAGTTGCTGGAAAGATTGCAAAGGTTGTGAAGCAGTCGAAGTCGAGCTAATCGTGTTGGGCAGCATGCTTAGCAACAGGGTGGTCCAGCTGCCTCTTGGCCATGGGTTGGAAGTGGCAAGTCATGCTAACTGACAGAGTGTTGGTTGTCATGTACATGTGGAATGCAGTACAGTGGTTGCAGCTAAGTTGGCTGATCACATGGCTGCTTTCACAGGTAGCTCTGACTTTGATGCAGTAACAGATGTATGTGACAGTGGATTAGGTGGTAGTAGGAGGACATACAGGACAGGTCTTGCATCTGGGTCTACTGCAGGGATAAGAGCCTTGGGGTAACAGGATGGGAGCAAGAATGGAACAGAAATGAAGACAGATATTGTGTAGGTTATGCAGACAGTGGAATGCAGTTGAGGGAGGGGTGGCGAGGATATTTCTCATTTCAAGGCACAAAAGAGGAAGTCGAAAAAGTTATTGAGTGGTACTGAATCAAAGGAGCAGTGCTCCTATGTGGCCAAACCAAGGGTATGTGGGAATGATAGGTGACCAGGGAGACAAGGTATGGTAAATCTGTTTCTGGACTTGGTATGGAGGATGAATTTAAGGAGTGAAAGACATGTACATTAATTCTCAGATTACAATAAGATGGGAGCTGTGTGAACCAAGCACATTCTGTAAATTAAGTTCTCATATGGCACATTATAAGGCACCAGTATTTATAGGAAGAAAAGAAATTTTTGTCACAAAGAAACAGTTCTGCATCATGCCAAGCAGTGATATAGAAATTGAGAAGCGTGAACTTCTACATGAGACTGACATAAATATGGAATGCAAAGTTAATACTATTGGGTCGAGCTGTTTACCCAGTAGGCCTCAATAGTGGTGGGAAAAACTGGATGAAAACAAAACACTCATCTGGTTGTTGGAAAACAAACGACTCATTTGGTTGTAGTTTTATGCATCAGTTGAATTATTCATTCATTCTTTTAAGTGAAACTAGTCTGTGGGGGCAACTGAATGAAAACTGATTCAGTCAGTTGGACTACTCTCCATTCTTTTGAGTGAAACTATGTGAGAGTAACTGGATGGAAACAATAGAACCAGTCAGTTGTAGTTTTATGTGCCAGTTGGATGATGATGATTATTATTATTTTATTTATTTATTTATTATTTTTTTGAAAGCAGTCTGTGGGAGTAAGCGAATGAAAACATTCGGCACCATTGTAGCATTGTGTATTAACTGAATTTTTCATTCTTTCTTTTCGACTGAAAACAGTTAGAAGGTTTCCTGTCAGTTGAACCACATGTTCTTTCTTTCAAGTGAAAGCACTCTTTAGTGTTATATCTGACTGACCTAGCTATTCATTCTTCTGAGTGAATCCAGCCTGCAATAGTTCCATTAGCTGAACTCAAGCAGTGCTACATTACACCACCAGAGGGTAGCCCTACCCCAGGGGTAAGCGAAAACATCTCTCAGGGGGTATGGTGAAGTTACTTCATCTCCTCCCCCCAGCCCCCAACAATGCTACAGAATGAGTGCTCTTGTTCCAGGTGCCATTAATGCTTAGCTAATTAAGCTGACATATCTCTGGGGTAGGCCTGCCATCATTTATATTGCTGACCCCAGACAAAAACTTCGAAAACCCCAGCCATCTGAGTTAAAGAGGATTATTTTCCCAGACACATACAGCCTGTAAACGATAAGTTGGCCAATGGCCCTCGGGAAGTGTTTCAGTGCTGACAATGTCAGTGGGTGCTCACCTCCTACTGATCAGCAGACATAAATTACACACAAAGGTAACAAGGATTTGTGAAAGTGCATTGTAAAGATATTCGTGTACAAACATAGTACTCAATTGCTATAAGGAATATGAATGTAAATTAAGTCTGTTTTAATACAGCTCAATGAGTAGAAGGAAATGAGCTTTAAAATATTCAGTTGTCTGGTGGACAGGACAGTGTCATGGTGCATGTGATTGCCAATATTCAGCGGCTTCTCAATGTCTCAGTAAAAAAGTATGGAAAATACATGGTGTTTAAAAATGATCTTTACAACTCTAATCACATTTATTTCAGAAATGGGGAGAGGTAGAAATGTGCAGCTTGCAACATAATGTTTATACACACCTAAGGTTCTAGTATCTGCTTAACAGAGTTCACTGTGTTAAGGCAATGATATTTTCAACCAAACTGCGGCACATTAACATATTTACATATTGCGAAAAAGTCTTAATGAAATGTAATTAATGCAAACTATCACCTTACTTTGTTACAAAAAACATATTAATTTATATTTTATTGGTATCTTGTAAGATGAAGAAGTGTAAGCAGATATGCAGTATTTATCGGTGCTGTAAATTTTCTTCAACAGCATATGTAAACATTCAAAGCAAGTTTCGTCATAATTCCATCTATACTCATTAAATCTCCAGAATGAGATTTTCACTCTGCAGCGGAGTGTGTGTTGATATGAAACTTCTTGGCAAATTAAAACTGTGTGCCGGAGCAAGACTTGAATTCGGGACCTTTGCCTTTCGCGGGCAAGTGCTCTACCAATTGAGCTACCCAAGCACGACTCACGACCCATCGTCACAGCATCAATACTGCCAGTACTTCATCTCTTACCTTTCAAACTTCACAGAAGCTCTTCTGCGAACCTTGCAGAACTAGTACCCATGGAAGAAAGGATATTGCAGAGACACAGCTTAGCCACGGCGTGGGGGATGTTTCCAGGATGAGATTTTCACTCTGCAGTGGAGTGTGCACTGATATGAAACTTCCTGGTGGATTAAAACTGTGTGCCGGAACTGTGAACCTTGCAGAACTAGCACTCCCAGAAGAAAGGATATTGTGGAGACATGGCTTACCCACAGCCTGTAAGGTTTGCAGAAGAGCTTCTGTGAAGTATGGAAGGTAGGAGACGAGGTACTGGCAGAATTGAAGCTGTGAGGAAGGGTCATGAGTCATGCTTGGGTAGCTCAGTTGGTAGAGCACTTGCCCACAAAAGGCAAAGGTCCCGAGTTCGAGTCTCGGTCCCGCACACCATTTTAACCTGCCAGGAAGTCTCATTAAATCTGCTTTAGTAGTTTCTATAAGAAACTTTGTTTCGGCACTGCTCCATACATTACTTACTTGGGAAAATACCCTTTCAGTAGCAGCATACTGATACAGGTGATATGAACATCTAATTTGGGTGAATTGTTTCACAATTATTAAATCCAGAATGAGTAACTGTCCTGAATTACTTTTGAAAATATTCAGGACAGAGTTAGAAAAACCATGACTGTCACAAAAGGGGGGGGAGGGGGGAGACGGATGGTTACCTTACATTTATGCGCCATCTGTAGCACACAGGGTATCTAAGCAATATTTCAGTTCCATGTCTGGCCTAATGCACCCTCGTTAACCTGTGTTGTTGCTGCTCTGATGTGAACTCACAGTTCCTGCAGGCTCTCCCCTCCCCCGCCCCTTTAAAAAGAACTGCAATGGGGTTCTGCAGGACATGGGTGTCAGATTTGATCTGTATAACTATTCCATACATTGTGCCAAATGCTGGATGGTGGCCAGTCAATAACTAACATGGGGGGGGGGGGGGGGGGGGGAGGGGGGGGGGGGGGACAGACAGTGTCTGTGAATGTTATGCCACAATCTGCACATTTCTACACATTTCTGTTTTAGAAATATACATGATCAAAGTTGTAAAGATCATTTTGGAAAAGCCTTCAGATGTATAGGAGATTCTAGTGCACTTGCCTCTGGATTTTTGATAGACTAAAACGAAAAAACTACCTACAGACTGGTTCTCGTTTAATGAATTTTAACCAAGCTTTATTGCACTCTGTTTACTGACAATCAATTGAATTTCACCAAACACGAAACGAGGTCCACACAGTTGGATAAAAATCTCTCCAGTATGACTCTGGATGCCCTCAAAGCTAAGACCAATCCTGGGAAACCCCAATATTGCAAAATTAAACAACATAAAATCCAGAATGGAATGTAACAATATTACAGAAAGGATGGTTGCTACTCACTATATAGCAGAGGTGCTGAGTCGCAGATAGGCACAAAAAAAGACTTTACACAATACGATTTCAGCCAACAAGGCATTTGTCAAAAAAGACAAAAAACACACACACACACAAAACCAACTGGATGGGGGTAAAGCAGAGTCTGGGTTGGGGAGGTGGAGGGATAGCAGCGTAAGGGCGGATGACGATAAAGAGCTGCTGGGGGAGCATGCAGGGACGAGGTGGAGAAAGGGTAGGACAGTTAGGTGCAATAGGGAGGTTAGACAGAGGGCAGGGGAGAGAGGGTAGGCGGTTGGTGGGGAGCAGAAAAGGAGAAAGTAAAAAGACCGGGAGGGTCAGTGGAATAGAGGGGTGTGTAGCATTGGAACGAGAACAGGGAAAGACCTAGATGGGTAAGGACAATGACTAACAAAGGTTGAGGCCAGGAGGGTTACAGGAACAAAGGATATAGTGCAGGTAGAGTTCCCACATGCGTAATTCAGAAAAACTGGCATTGGTGGGAAGGATCTAGATGGTACAGTGTGTGAAGCAGTCACTGAAATGAAGAACACAGTTTTGGGCAGCTTGGTCCAGTTGTCTGTTGGTCACGGTTTGTCAGTGGCCATTAATGCGAATATACAGCTTGTTGGTTGTCATGCCCACGTAGCATGCAGCACAATCGTTGCAGCTTAGCTTGTAGATCCCATGACCGGTTTCACAGGTATCCTTGCCTTTGATGAGATAGGTGATGTTTGTGACTGGATTGGAGTAGGAGGTGGTGGGAGGATGTATGCGGCAGGTTTTGCATCTATTACAGGGATATGAGGCATGAGGTATGGGGCTGGGAGCAGGGGTTTTGTAGGGATGGAAAAGGATATTGTATAGGTTTGGTGGACAATGGAATACCACTATGGGGGTGGCGGGAAGGATACTGTGTAGGACACTTTTCATTTCAGGGCATGACTTGAGGTAGTTGAATCCCTGGCAGAGAATGTAATTCAGTACCTCCATCCTGGGTAGTACTGAGTCATGAGGAGAATGCTCCTTTACAGCCACACAGTGGGACTTTGGGAGGTGGCAAGTAACTGGAAAAATAAGGCAAGAGAGATCTGTTTTTGTACAATGTTGGGGGAGTGGGAGTAATTACAATCTGCATATGCCCAGTAGGACCCTCAGTGTGTTTTGAGAGGAACCACTCGTCACTGCAGATGTGATGCCACAGGTGGCCAGGCTGCATGGAAAGGACTTCTTGGTATGGAATGGGTGGCACCAGTCAAAGTGGAGGTATCATTGGTGGTTGGTAGGTTTGATATGGACGGAGGTGCTGATGTAGCCATCTTATAGGTATTCAACATTGAGAAAGGTGTGAAGCAGGTTATAATGTATTAAAGTCTGCCTCCCTTCCCCACCAATTTAGAGATGAGGCCTGATAATTCACAAAATTTCACTACTCTTTATTACACTGGAATCAGTACCTGCAAGGATGGTGGGCAGATCTCCATCAATACTGAGGGCTGCCCTAATATCAGTATATAGGACACACATTGCCAAAATATGTTTAACTGAAAGTGGTACACCATGAACTTCACAGAGTGGTGGAACCTCCTGCCAGAGGAGGAAGCCATGTGTTAAACGGCTATGTCCGATGTGCAACCTGGTAATCAGAATCTCCTTCCACCGGTGAGTCTGACATGCCTTTGTGGTCAATTTGAGTGACCGCAGTTTGTTTTCTATCATCTGCAACCATTCAGTCTTCCACTGATGCACAATATGTCTGTCAGAAAATGGGATGATGGCATGCAACAGGATGGGACACTGATGGACAACAGCATCTTGACATACTTCCTTGGTGGCTTTGTTGGCCATGTCATTTCCCTGTAGCCGGATGTTGCCAGGTACCCAGCAAAAGATCACCTCCTTGCCAAGGTGTTGGAGCCACTGAGTCATGGAAAAGCTGAATCAGCTGATCTACTTGATACACTTGGTGAAGTCCTTGCATTGCACTAAGTGAGTCAGAACAGACAAGAAACCTCATACAGTGATGTCTGTGAACCATCTCCAGTGCTATCAGAATGCCATGTAATTCCGCATCATAATTTGTGAATTGTTTGGGAAGATGCACTCTAAAAGCTCTATCATGAAAAATAGCAAAACAAAAAGAGGACATTTTCTTGCTGGGATCCATCTGTATAAACAAGAATAAAACTGTGGAACGTACTTAAAATAGATGAAAACAAAGTCGTAAAAAACATAATCTGGAGTACAAGTTTTATTGTACTGTATCAAGCTTAAAATCACTTTGGGCCTCTGAAGACATCAAGGCAGCGATGGATTCCATCCCTGACTGTGTATTTTGATGCCTAATAGATCCAGATCCTTGAGACAGTCTGTAGCACATATCCCAGATGGCTTGGTTGCATGGGGCCGATTCCTGAACAGCCATTCAAAGGTGGGTTGGACCACTCCACTAAATGTCAATGACTGAGGTGACACTGAGATTTTCAGTGCCTGTCAAGCCAAAAGGATACAATGCTGAATCCAGAGTGGTGGTTCACCAGCCTCTCACATAGACTCTGAACAGGGCTGGTCTGAAAGGCCCAATCGATATCCGAATGCCCTTATGGTTGTCAGCATCTAACATCTTGATGCAGGAAGTACAGGCTGATACACAGACCATGCTGCCTTAACCTAAACATGATCGGACAAATGCCCTATAAAACTGCAAGAGGCAGGACCTGTCAGCTCCCCATGTTTTTCCGCTAAGGCATTTCAAAATATTCAATGACTGGAAGCCCTTTGTTCGTAGGTCTTTCTAATGCGGATGGCAAATCAATTTCGAGTCAAATAATAATCCCAAAAAGCACACAGTTTCTTGAAAATGTAAAATATTGTCCCCCGCTGTGATCATTGGCTGGTTAAAACCTCCACAAGCATGGTTAAGATTTACATGCATTCTTCCTGGGTGAGAACTGAAAACCAGTTGTCCTGGCCCAGGTTTCCAGCCTCCTAAAGGTTAGCTGTAGCTGCCTCATCATCATTATAAGATTAGAGGAAGAATAGAAGATTGCAATGTCATCCACAAACAAAGAGCATTTAACAGGGCTCCTGACAGCAGAGGAAATGCCATTGATAATGATGGCAAACAATGTGACAATGAGGAGACTGCCTTGGGGGACCCCATTCTCTTGAACATAGCAGTCAGACAAAGTATCGCCAATGCAATATCAAAAAAGCCAGTTCTTGTGAAAGGATTGGATAAGAAATGACAGGTGTCCACATAGACCTCATTCATGAAGTTGGTGAGGGATGTTGTACCTACAACTAGTGTCATATGCTTTTTCAAAGTCAAAAAACACACAAACCAAATGGTTTTGGTGTAAAAAGGACTCCTGTATCACTGTCTCCCGGAGAATTAAGTTGTCAAGAGTGGAATGGTAGCACATGAAACTACACTGGGAGCAGCTCAGGTGACCTCGGGATATGAGCAGCCAGACGAGGTGGTGGTTGAGCATGCGTTTAAGAGTCTTGCCCATAGAACTGGTACAAGCTACACTCTGACAACTGTTAAAGGCACTACAGCCCTTGCCTGGTTTCCAGAATGGAATTAATATTGCCTCCTTTCAAGTTGTGGGGTACTGTCCATCAATCCAGATCTGACTGAAACAAGAGAGGAGCTGTCCTTTCACTTCAGGGCACAGATGACGAAGCATGCCACAATGGATCTCATCAAGTCCTGGAGCACTCTCTCTGGCTGCAGACAAAGCTGATTCCAGTTTCCACATGGGGAACAGAAGGTAGTACACTTCCTCATTATGCAAGAAGAAATTGAGCTTCCTAATCTCTGCAGTCCTACAGAACACCTAAAAAGCAGGAGCTTGTATGAATGACATAGTGAAAGAAGTGTTCAGCTAAAACCTGAGCCATGTCTTCTGGCGTGTCCCCCATTACTTGACAAGGCCGCAAGGGGATGCATACTGCCCTTGCCTGAAAACCATCTTATTGAGCCCTAAATTTGCGCCAGTGAATCCCTCTTCCATTCTTTTATCACTCACCTCGCAGTTCTGAAGACATGAAGGTTTTCTGTAGTTGGACGGCGTTTGGAGTTCCGCAAAGCTCTTTGTCTGGCCCTGATTGCCAATCAACAGTCGTCATTCCACCAATGTACACGCCATCATCTGAAGTGGTTACTAGACTGGGAGATGGACTCTGTGCCACCCCACTGGACCTAACAAGTGATAAGGGCCACCGTCTCCTGTGCACAATCCTTTTGCTCAAAAATAGCCTGTTGATTGCACAGCAAACAATTCGCCCTTTGTATCACCCGTCTGTGTGGTCTCCTGACAGCCACTGTCCTAGTCAGCAGACGGATCCACACTGGGAAGTGGTCACTAGATTGTAAATTTGTAACTACTTCCAACTGAACTGATTCCGCAATAGCTGGGGAACAAAACCACAGGTCAATGGCTGAAAAAAGACCCTGTAGCTGTGGAAAAGTGTGTTATCTGATCCATGTTCAGAAGACAGATATTCTCAGAATAGACAAGTCACTCGATCATCCGACCCCTGGAGCAAGGGGTAGTCGAGACCCACAGCACATTGTATGCACTGAAGTCACCCACAAGGAGGAATGGGTGTGGGAGTGCCCGGAAGAGTTCTGTCAGTGTGTCTGCATCCAAAGCATCATTAGGTGAAAGATACAAAGAACACACTGTGATATTAAAGGGTGTTAGAACTTTCACAGCAACTGCTTGTACGGTTATGGTAAGAGGGACATGAGAGGAGCGGTACTTGTCATCAATGAAAACAGCCACTTCACCTTTAGCTGCTGTAAGGGTGGTAACCCCGTAATGCAGGTGTGTTGGTGACTTTAAGACGTCTTTCTTGTAAGCAGATGCAAAATGGTTTCTCCTGGACCAGGAGCTGTAATTCTTCCAAATGTGAGTGATATCCATTTAAATTCCACTGTAATACAGAAGTCCCTGTAGAAGCCAATGTTTAGTGAAGATTGTTCTTGGCTTTCTGTCTTGGAGTTAGTAATTTACCGGGGAGGTCAGGGGGAACGTTAGCTGGTTCTCGGTTCTCTGGTTCCTCCGATTGGAAGTCCATATCCACAAGAGCATGGTCCCCATCAGAGAGAGAGAGAGCTCGCCAATCCAAAGGTTTAACTACCAGTTTCTTGGCCTTGGAACTATTTTTCAAAGATCGTTTTTCTTTACTTGTGGGAGGTGGTGGTTGCTTGGGTTGTGGGGACAGCTTAGCTGGCTTCTGCTGTTGGGCAATTGTATGTGGCTTAGGTGGTAAGCCCATTGCCAACAGCTTCTGAATGTCTTCTGTTTAAAGTGGATTGTTTCCCCAACAGGTACACCGATAAGTGCACATGCTTGTACTTGAATCTTGGTCGGAGTTAGTGTGGAGGCATCACACTTGGCGACTGGCATCTTAAGGGCTGATGCAAAAGAAGTAGCAAAAACTGGAGGTTGCATAACTATGTAAGCTTTTTTAGTTTCACCATTGTGTATGTCTCTCTTGACTTTCAACGCCTGAATTTTCTTTTCCTCATTGTAAACCACACACTTTCTGCTCCAAACTGGGTGATCCCTGGAGCAGTTTACACATTTTGGAGGAAGTATACAAGAATTGCCTGATTTGTGAACTGAGTCTCCACAATTGCCACACCTAGCCCTCCCATTACATCCCATGGTGGTATGGCTAAATTTTCGACATTTGAAGCATCGGATTGGGTTAGGAGCAAAAGGGTGAACCTTAAGACGGATATAGCCTGCAAGGATATGTTCAGGTAATTCCGGAGTATTAAACATTAGAATAAACGTTGCCGATTTTTCCAATTTGCCATTGACTCCCCTCATATAGTTCTGCACTTCTGTAATGTCCATATTTTACCAGCCTTCAAGTAACTCCGTGGGGTCCAGCTACATTATTCAGAGCAGGTAACCACACCTGTATTAAAGTTAAGGGTGTTATGCAACTCAGCTTCATCCCAGAAGCTTACATATTTGTTTGACTTAGCAGTTTCAACTAGAAGTGTTTCATTACAAAGTCGTTTGACACTTTTTAGAGATCTAGAAATAACTTCCAATGCCTTGTGAATATAGAAATGTGAGACCTTCTCAAAGATTCCCCTCTTCTCCTGATTACAATGAAAGTGTTATGGCACACTAATGCCCTGTTACTATCATTCTGAGGCTTCTTTTTTGGAGGACTGACCAACTGAGCTCTCTTTGACAAGTGGGTGTAGGTACTACCTGAGGGTACACCTGTCCTGTCAGGAGTAGTAGTTTGATGAGACCACTCCATAAATATCCCACAAGACTCTAGGGAAACAAAAGTCGACAAAGTCAGAGCCTCACATGTCTGAGAAAGGCTTATACAACCTGGGGGTGGCTAGAGACCGTTTTACCTCAAAAGCCGTTCACCTCATCAGCATGTAGCACACCTTGAGTTTGAGGTTTTTTTATCAGAGAGGTGTGTACCTTTCTTGTGGTCCAGGCAGTGAAGCCAATGTCCCTGTTCTCCGAAACATACAACATTCCACTCCTGCACCACACAGTGGTCACTAAAGCATGCTCAGAGCTCACAGTGACAGGGCTGGTGGTGCTTACTGGTCCCCAGCTCAGGAATACCGAGGTTGCCAAGCCCCGTACTCAGCAAACAAATGTTGATCCCCTGAGGGGGAGTAGGACCAGGTGAAGTGAATGGGGGGAGAAGGTGTTGAGGTTCTGGAGGAATGTGGATAGTGTGTCCTCACCCTCAATCCAGAGCACAAAGATGTCATCAATGTACCTGAACCAGGTGAGGGTTTAAGATTCTGGGTGTTTAGGAAGGATTCCTTTAGATGGCCACTGAATAGGTTGGAGTAGGATGGTGCCATGAGGGTGACCGTAGCAGTATCCCAGATTTATCTATAGGTAATACCTTCAAAGGAGAAGTGATTGTGGATGAGGATATAGTTGATCGTGGTGACTAAGAAGGAGGTTGTTGGTTTGGAATCTGTTAGGTGTTAGGAAAGGTAGTGTTCAACAGCAGCAAGGCCATGGGCATTAGAGATGTTAGTGTAATAGTGACAAGCTGGGCACCGTGTGGTAAAGGAACAGGTATTGTGGAGAGTCGGAGGAGGCATTGGCTGACATCTTTTATGTAGGAGGGTAGGTTGCAGATAATAGGCTGAAGATGATGTTCTATGAGAGCAGAGACACAGTGGGAACACAGTAACCAACCACAATGAGGCATCTTGGGCAGTTAGGTTTATGGACTTTAGGAAGCATGTTGAAGGTAGGAGTGCAGGGAGTCGTAGAGGTGAGGAGAAAGATGGACTCGAGGGAGAGGTTCTGGGATGGGCCTAAGGATTTGAGGAGAGATTGGTTGGTTGGATTAAAAGAGGGGGAAGGGACCAAACTACGAGGTCATTAGTCCCTTGTTCCAAATAAAACAATGTTACAAGTGTGAGAATAAAGCAAACGAGACTGACAACACAAAACAGAATGACAGGAAAAAGCACAAGAGCGAGGAAGGGCAACAAACGTGTAAATGGACAAAAGAGGGACAAAACCACAGAAATACAAGAAACGGGATGAAGAGAGTAAAACAACAAAGCAGATAACCATGGCTGGCTGACCATGAGAATAAAAAGGAGAAGCCAGCAACTCTGCAACACATTAAAACTTCCACCCTAAAAGCACTAGGGTGGAGGACACAGAGGGACAAAGGACATGCACTAAAACTTAGATCAAATGATAAAACCCACTCTCATGAATAAAACGTACAACTAAATCAGCCAATGAGGCATTGTCAGATAAAATTAGCGGCAACGAGTCCGATAAACCAAGATTCCATCGCTGGGCAGTCAATGTGGGACAGTGCACTAGAAGATGGGCCACTGTCAATCGGGCGCCGCACCGACACTGAGGTGGGTCTCACAATGCAGGAGGTAACCGTGGGTCACCCAAGCATGGCCAATGCGGAGCTGGCATATGACAACTGATCCCCTGCGAGAGGCCTGCATGGAAGACTTCCACACATTCGTAGCCTCCTTAATGACACGCAGTTTGTTGTGCGTACTGTTATGTCATTTCATCTCCCAAAGTAGAAAAACCCTGCAGCTTAAGTCAGAACGTAGGTCAGGTTCAGAGATGCCCATCTCCAGAAGTGGTTTCCATGTAGCCTGTTGGCAAGTTCATTGCCTGGGATTTCAACGTGACCTGGGATCCAGACAAACAACACTGAACGACCGGACCGTTCCAGGGCATAGATGGACTCCTGGATGGTCGCTACCAAAGGATGACGAGGGCAGCACTGGTCGATAGCTTGTGGGTGGTCAATGCACAGAAGAAATGACTCCCCAGTGCATGAACAGGTGTGCTCAAGAGCACGAGATATAGCCACCAGCTCTGCAGTGAAAACACTGCAGCCATCGGGCAATGAATGCTGTTCAATATGTCCTCCATGGATATACACGAAGCCAATGTGACCTTCAGCCATCGAGCCATCGGTGTAAACCACTTTGTGGCCTCGGTACGTGTCAAGAATCAAGAGTAAGTGGTAGCGGGGAGCCGCCGGGGTTAACTGAGTCCTTAGGGCCATGTGAAAGGTCCAGATGAAGCTGCAGCCTAGGTGTGCACCACGGAGGCGTACATGAATGGACCTCAAGTATAGGTGATAAAGTACTCCAGTTCAGAAAGAAGGGATCGGACACAAACTGCAATTAGAGGCCAACAGTTGTACATGCCTAAGCTGCAATGGAGTGACTCTGGCCTCCACAAGGACGCTGGTAACCGGACTCATTCTAAAAGCTACTGTTGCTAGGCGAACGCCACAGTGGTACACTGCGTCGAGTAAACGCAATGGTGAGGAAGCCACCAAACCATAAACAAGACTCCCATAGTCAAGGTGGGATTGAACAATGTCTCTGTAAAGCTGCAGCAGTGTAGAGCAATCTGCACCCCAGTTGGTGTTGCTCAGGCATCGGAGGGCATTGGGGTGCTGCCAGCACTTCCTCTTAAGCTGACGAAGGTGAGGAAGCCAAGTCAATCGGGCATCGAAAACCAGTCCTAAGAATCGATATGTCTCCACTACAGTGAGTGGATTGTCATTAAGGTAAAGGTCTGGATCTGGATGAACGGTACAATGCCGACAGAGGTGCATAACACACGACTTTGCGGCCGAAAACTAGAAACCATGGGCTAGAGCCCATGACTGCGCCTTGTGGATGGCTCCCTGTAGGCAATGCTCTGCAATACCAGTACTGGTGGAGCAGTATGAAATGCAGAAGTCGTCTGCATACAGAGAAGGTGAGACGGACGGTCCAGCAGCTGCTGCTACATCACTAATGGCCACTAAAAATAGAGACACTCAATACAGAGCCCTGTAGGACCCCATTCTCCTGGATATGGGGAAACCTATGGGAGGCACCATCTTGGACACGGAAAGTATGAAGCGACAGGAATTTTGGATAAAAATCGGGAGCGGGCCTCGGAGACCCTGCTTGTATAATGTGGCAAGGATATGATGTTGCCAGGTGGTGTCATATGCTTTTCGTAAATCAAGAGAGACGGCAACCAGGTGTTGGTGTCTGGAAAAGGCTGTTTGGATGGCAGACTCAAGGGACAGAAGATTATCAGTGGTAGAGTGGCCCTGGCGGAAGCCGCCTTGACATTGAGCCAGTAGGCCTCGTGACTCCAGCACCCAACCCAAGCGCCGATACACCATATGTTCCAGCAACTTACAAGGAATGTTGGTGAGGCTGATGGGCCGATAGCTATCCACATCAAGTGGGTTTTTACCAGGTTTGAACACCGGAATGATGGTGCTCTCCTGCCATTGCAATGGAAAGACGCCATTGCACCAGATCCGGTTGAAGATGACGAGATGTCGCTTGTAATCAGATGAGAGATGTTTGATCATCTGACTGTGGATCCGATCTGGCCTAGGAGCTGTGTTGGGGCAATGTGCAAGGGTACTGAGGAGCTCCCGCTCTGTAAATGGAGCACTATAGGATTCACTGTGGCATGTAGTGAACGAGAGGACTTTCCCTTCCAGCTGCTGTTTGAGAGTATGTAAGGCTGGGGGGTAATTCTCCGGCACAGGGGCTCGAGCAAATTGCTCGGCAATAGCGTTTGCGTCGGTTGATAATACACCATTTATGTTAACACCGGGAACACCTGTTGGGTTCTGGTACCCGAAAACATGTTTGATCTTTGTCCGGACTTGGGAAGGTGACGTATGGCACCCAATGGTTGAGGCATATCTTTCCCAACACTCCTGCTTCCGTTGTATGATAAGTTGGCGAATGCAGGCACGGAGCCGTTTAAAGGCTAGGAGGTGCTCCAGGGAAGGGTGCCACTTATGCCACTGTAGAGCTCGCTGACATCCCCTTGAATGCTTCACTGACTTACGGCAACCACCAAGGTACTGTCTTTCGCTGGGGCCACCCTAAAGAGCAAGAGATTGTGTTTTCTGCCACAGAAACGATTGTTGTAGCCACCTGCTCAACCATTACATCGATGTTACCGTGTGGGAGAGATTCAATGGTGACAGCAGAGGTGGAAGTTTTGCAGTCCGCCTTGTTTAAAGCCCATCTGGGCACGCGGCTGTCGGCCTGATGCCAGGGCAGTGACAGGAAGGTGGGGAAGTGGTCACTACCAAACAGGTCATCATGTGCTCTCCAGTGGATATATGGGAGAAGTCCTGGGCTGCAAACTGATAAATCAATGGCTGAGTAACTACCATGAGCCACACTGAAATGTGTGGTGGCCCCAGTATTTAAGAGGCAGAAGTTGAGTTGTGACAGTAAATTTTCGACATTTCTGCCTCGGCCAGTAAGCACGGTGCCACCCCACAAGGGGTTATGGGTGTTAAAGTCTCCCAAAAGTAGGAAAGGTTTAGGGAGTTGGTCAATCAGTGCAGTTAATACATTCAGGAATACTGCACCATCTGGAGGAAGATATACATTGCAGACAGTTATTTCCTGGGTCATCCTTATTCTGACAGCCACAGCTTCAAGACGGGGGCACAGTTTCACTACAGACTGAGTTTAAGACATAAACGCAAACTCCACCTGACACTCGATTATAGTCACTACGGTTCCTGTAGTATTCCTTATAGCCACGGAGGGCAGGGGTACGCATTGTCGGGAACCTGGTTTCCCGGAGGGCAATGCAGAAAGTAGGTGTAAATCTTAACAGCTGCCGTAGCTCAGACAGGCGGTGGAAAAAAGTGCCGCAATTCCACTAGAGGATGACATCATCGTGAGAATGGGAAGGCATGGAACATTCAATGGGGCAGTTTACGCCAAAGTCGCCTGAGCAGTCTATATCCATTGTGTCCAAGGGTCCAGCGAGATCTAGGTCCTCAGCGGATGCCAGAATCTCTACCTCATCCGCAGACGCAGAGCTTGAAGGTAGTGTTGGTGTGGGTGCCACTGCAATTCTCTTGGTCTTGGGGACCTTTTTTTGGATTTCTCTCGCTGTTCCTTGGGTTTTCTGGGCTGGGAGGATTTCTCCGGCTCTGAGCGTGAGTGTGAAGTCCTACAACCAACTGCTTTTGGGCTCTTCAGCCACTGGCGGGTGTCTTCTTTCCCACTAGCAGAAACCTGGGAAGGGAATGCCCCAGGGTGACAGTCATCTACTCCTTGGCATACGTGGGGAGTTAACAGCGCAGGCATCAGCAGAGTGATCCCTGTGTTGTCAGGGGGCTATAACCAACAGGGTACATGGCGGCACCACCACAATGGACTGGCTACTGTGCTGGATATCAGGTGCAAACTAATCCATGGTCATCATCGGCGCAGAAAGCGACACTGCATAGTGCAAGGTGGAAAACGCACCCAGGAAGGTGTCCTCGCCCAAGAGATGGAGAATGAGCAGGACTGCAATGCAACGATGAGAAAGCGGGCTATAGATCCATGGCACAATGGACACGATGCACCATGTAAGGGGCCCTTCCCCAATTGGCACGCTTTTCGGAAAAATTTAGAAGAATGGAGGTCAAACCCTACAAGGGACTATCACATAAATGCCGAAATGTGCGAGACTCCTTTTAGTCGCCTCTTACGACAGGCAGGAATACCTCAGGCCCCCTGGACCCGCGGGGGAGGGGGGGGGGGGGGGATTTGAGGAGAGACTGGAGGTCCTGCTGGATTTCTGGAATGGGGTCACTGTGGCACAGTTTGTAGGTGGATGAATCAGAAGTTGGTGGAGTCCTTGATTGATCCATTGATTGATTGACTGATTGATTAATTGAGAGGGTTTATGAGACCAAATGGTGAGGGCACAGTCCCACGATTCTGAATTAACTCACAGAAGAAAGAGAGTCTGCTAAAAGTGGACGGATCCAATCAGGTGAGTCAAATTATAAAATAATTAAGTTAAAACACACACAATAAAAGGCACAAAAGCTGAGACCGAACCTAAAAACTCAATAAAAGGGGCTGTCCTTCCACGGAGGAGTAGTTGTGGGGTCCCAGACCGAGAAGACATGAAGAGAGATTGCAACTAAAATCACACTTCCTCTGCTCCAGGAGTAAAGCAAAATCTTATATCTCGGAATAAAAACCACTTCCACAGAGGAAATCGAGGACAAGTTCAACCATCCACGAATTGTCAGCTGATATTAAAATTAAGGAATTGGGAAGACTATACTTAGCACTAAATGCTAAAAGCAGGGGACATTCCACCAATACGAGGGATACTGCCAGTCTGGCTCCACAAACACACTATGAGGTTGATTTGTTACACAGGAGGAAACAATGGGAGAGCCTGGTATGACCAATGCATAGACGGCATAAAACAGTGGACTCCTTGTGAGAGGAGCAGAAGGAAAGAACACCTAACTGCATTAAACTCCTTGATTGTGCAGAGTTTATTACTATGAGCAGTAGTGCACCAGATGTCATTCCACTTTTGGACAAAGAGAGATTTGACATAGATCTGCATATCCACAGCCGGAATCATGAAAGGGAATAGGGATTAAATATCTGTTGCTGTAGCCAGGTGGTCAGCCTGTTCATTCCCTGGGATGCCCACATGACTGGGACCCAGAGAAAGACAAATGAGCAGGCAGCAAGGCCAAGGGCAGAGAGAAGGTCACAGATAGCAGAGACCATTGATTGATAGCCTGGAGGCTGCTCACTGAGTCTGAACAAATTAAAACAGTGTGGAGGGAGGCCTGAAAAACAAAATGGAGGGCTCTACGAATGGCTAGAAGCTCTGCTGTGAACACGCTACATGATTCCAGCAATAAATGGTGTTCTAAGCCAGTAGGAGACATGAAAGCATATCCCACATTATCAATTGTCCAGGAACCAGCAGGGTAGAAGATAGTAGCACCCTGGAACTCAGCAAGGATGGCACATAGAAAACGCTGCAAATCATAGGGATGATGGAGACTTTAGGATCTGGAAAAGGTTGGTCCTAATCCATGATATAGACACCATCCAAGGTGGTGTATGCAAGGAAATACACGGGATGCATTCCTGTGAGTGGAGATGGAGATCCCAACGAGAGGATGTGAGACGCATGCCAAGCGGCAATCCCACCGGGGGGCGGCTGTGAGAGGGAGACATCCCTCGTTTGCGAAGAGGACAGGGTACACGGAATGGCCAGGGAATTGGCAAATGGCGACTGCATAAGATACCAGGAGTTGGCTCCGTGATATTTGTAGAGGGGGAATCTCCACTTCTGTGAGGAGACTGTCAATGGGACTAGTGGGAAAGGCACCAATAGCCAGATGCACCCCACAAAGATGAACAGGGTCAAGTAGTTGCAAAGTGGAACGAGCTGTTGAGCCATAAATCTGACTACCATACTCTAGTCTGAACAAGACCAGAGTATGGTAAAGATGGAGAAGAGTGGTATGGTCTGCATCAAAAGATGTGTGGGCCCGAAGGGGGAGAGCATTAAGCTTCCACATGCATGTAGTCTTTAGGTGGCAAATATGGGCAGCCCTGTTAACTTTTTATCAAGAATAAGGCCCAAGAAATGGGACTGTGCTACAACATCGAGGAGCAGGTCACCTAAATAAAGTTCTAGATCGGGGTGTACTGTGAGCCGACGACAAAAATGTATAACCTGCATTTTAGAGGGAGAAAACTGGAAGCCATGGGAGATGTCCCATGCAGAGACCCATCGGATGGCACCTTGGAGTCAGCACTCAACAGATGCTACTGAGTGGGAGCTGCACCAGATGCAAAATCTTCAATGTACAACACCGGGCTAACCACAGGCCCAACAGAGGTGACAAGCCCACTGATGGCTATGAGGAAGAGTGTGACACTTAGCATAGAACCCTGTGGGATACTGTTCTCCTGAATCCGAGGCGCACTGAGTGAAGTGCCAAATTGAACCGGGAAGAGCTGGTGCGATAAAAACCCTTGGATAAAAATTGGAAGGGGGGGCACAGATGCCCCAGTCATGTTGGGTAATTAAAATTTGATAACACCAATCCATGTTGAATGCAAGTCAAAGAAGACCATGAAAAGGTGCTGGCGGTTAGTAAAAGCCTGTTGGATGGCTATTTCCAATCTGAGAAATGGTCAGTTGGAGGTCGTCCTGCCCGGAAGTCACAATGATATGGGGACAAAAGGCCCCAAGATTGGAGTACCCAACATAAACGGAAGCTAACCATTCTCTTGAGCAGTTTACGAAGTACATTCGTCAGGCTAATCAGGTGGTGGCTGTCGAGAGATGTTGGGTTCTTCCCAGGCTCAAAGATGGGAGTAACTACACTGTCTTGCCATTGTGACAGGAAAGCAACTGTGAGCCAAATGCGGTTGAAGACCTTGCCTCTGGGGAATGTCCAAGTGATGGAACATCTGATTGTTGATGGAATCTGGGTGTGGAGCCATGTCTTGTGAAGAGGTAAGAGCCTGCAAGAATTCCCATTCAACGAAGGGTTCATTATAGGGCTCAGCGGGGTGCGGGCGGAAACAGAGGAGTGTTTGTCCAATTTGGCGTTTCTGCCACAGAAAGGTAGGAAGAGGACGCTGATGCTATTGCATAGTGTGTTGCTAGGTGTTCTGCAAGGACCATTGGATCAGTGGACAGAGCTCCTTGGAGGTTAAGATCCTGGACAGTTGACTTTCGCTGGCGGCCCAGAAGGCTACGGAGCTTTGACCAAACCTGTGATTAAAAGGCAAATGTCCCCACTGAAAAAACATAGTGCCCCCAGCATTCCTTTTTACTCTGCATAATAAGGTAACGAGCCTTAGCATGGAGACAGTTAAAGGCAAGGAGGCTGGTCTGTTAAGGGCATCTCTTAAATCGTTACAGTGCCCATCAGTGGTCCTGGACAGCAACTGCTACATACTTGGTCCACTACGATAGTGGTCGATGATGAGGGACACCTGTGGATAGGGGGACAGCAGTACCAGCGGGATGAAAAAAGGGGCAGAGATGCCTTGCACGATGACATCAATGAAATTCGAGAGGGAGGTGTCGAAGTGCACAGTGGATGTATATAAAGGCCAACTGGCCTGCAGCAGCAGGGGAATGATAGAATCACCAGAAAGTGGTCATTGTCACAAAGGTCATCATGGGATGACCAAAGTAAGGAAGCAACAAGAGCAGCGGAGGAGATCGTGAGATCAATAGCAGTAAAGGTGCCATGAGCAGCACTGAAATGAGTAAGGGAACCATAATTGAGGAGAGACAAATCGAGGTCTGAAATAAGTTGGTCAATCAGGAGACCCCTACCCACTGAAGTGGCACTCCTCCGCAGTGGGAGACAGGCACGGAAGTCTGCAAGGAGGAGAAATAGGAGTGGGAGTTGCTGGATTAAGGTAGATAGTTTAACGTAAGGAACCTGCCTACCTGGAGGGAGGTAGACATTACAAATGGTGATTGCCAGAGTTGTTTGCACTCTAACCACTATTGCTTCCAAGTTGGTACATAGTGGGATCCAGTCCCTAATGACATCAGAGCGAACCAAAGTGCACACCCCGCCAGATGCTACCTCTGGGTTCTGACGGAATGCCCAATAACCACAAATGCTGTAGAGTGGTCATCACAGAAGAGCTTTTCTTGAAGAGCAAGACAGAACACAGAATAGGAGGAGACAAGATGTTGTATTTCTGGTAGTTGATGATAGTATCCGTTGCAATTCCACAGGATGATCATATGGCAAGAGTCCACGTTAGACATAAAGAAGCCGAGAAAATGTCATGTCACTCAGTCAGTGGTAGTCACCAACAAGGATGGGGTGACATCCACAAATAAGATGTCAGACTCAGGTTGCGAGGGAGAAGATGGCACCTCCATGGGCACCGGGGAGGGGTGGGAGGGGAGGGGGGCATTGTCTTAGGACTTATGTTTCTTCTTCTTTTCTTTCAGAGGTAGAAGGGGACAGGGCATGGAGGGAGTACAGGCATCTGCAAGATCCAGAACCGAAAAAGAACAGACAATCTTGGGGCACACAGATGGTGTGTCTCGTGGCCGAGAGGTGGTAGGAGGCTTCTTGCTTGCGAGAGGAGCCCGATTGCCAGCCCGTGCCGAAGAAGGGGGGCACTTCTTCGGCTGGGGAGGGGGAGTGGCTCCCAGATGAGAGGTTGTGGAAACTGCAGGGGAGGGGATGGGCAGAGGGGTACAGGGCTAGGGTAAGGAAGAGGTAGGAGGGGGCAAAAGTTGAAGATAGTGACTCTGGATGGAGTCTCTCGTATTTTTGGCGAGGCTCAGCATAAGACAGGCGATCCAGGAACTTGTATTCTTGGATCTTCTTTTTTCTCTTGTAAGCCGGACAATCCAGCGAGTGAGGGGAGTGTCGGTCCTGACAACTGACACACACAGGCGGCAGAACACAAGGGCTTCCCTCATGGAGTGGGTGTCCACAATCACAACACAGAGGGCCCGCCATACAGCAGGAAGACGTATGCCCAAAATGCAAGCACCGAAAGCATCACATGGGTGGTGGGACATGCGGCTTACGTCACATATGTAGCACATAACCTTGATCTCCTCTGGGAGGGTATCCCACTCGAAAGCTAGAGCGAAGGTGCCGGTATTGGGGGGGGGGGGGGCATTGTCTTTTCGACCCTTCTGTACATGTCGAACAAAATGAACACTGTGTCGTTCCAGGTTACCTCCGGTTCCTCATCAGTTCGCAGGATGAGGTCCCTATGAAAAATCGCTCCCTGAATGATATTCAGAGACTGGTGAGGAAACAGACACCAGGAAATTGCTAAGATTATCACAGGCATGAAGAACTGCGGACTGGATGGCAGAAGCAACTTTGATCAACAGGGGGGCCCTACCGCATCTTACTCAGAGACTCCACTCCACTTCACCAAACTTGTCCTTGACATTCTCCACAAACAAAAAATGGCTTTTTGGCAGTGGCTTTGTCACTATCAGTCGTAGTACAGACGAGGTAGCAGGGAAAGTGTTTCATCCCAAGATGGTCAGCCTGGCCCTCCTTCCAAGGTGTAGCCAGGGAACGAAAGGCTGCCGGGTCATACGAAACAGCATTCAAGGATCCTACACCATTTGAAGAGACGGCCATTTGAGAACGGCCAGATCATTGTAGCTTGATATGCTTCATGTGCCAAGCATCTTACCAGATACCCAATCCGATCTGGGGCTCTCCCAATGGGTGCCATCCAGCCACAGCAAGGGACGTCTGGCACTGCGGCTGTTTCCGGGAATTCCAATGCTCCAAGAAGACAAGCAAACACTCCTTAGCATACATGGGAGGGAACAGTTCAGGTATCAGTAGTGTGATCCCTGTGTTGCCAGGGGACTCAGCCAGATGGGTACACAACAGCTCCACCACTTGGACTGGCTCCTCATGCTGGTGATCTGGCAGTATGGAAGGGGGTTACAGTGGGGAAGGGAGAGGAAAAGGAGAGGGGGAGAGGAATCCACACCGTAGATGCTAGGGAGGGACTGCTTCCCCAAATCAAACATCAAGTAGAGACCTAAACACCAAAAAGGATGAAAGAACAGACAGAAGGAACATAACTGCAAGCAATACAGGGAACCAGGTGGGCAGACAGGTCGATATAAATCAGAACACCGAGAGAGGGGAAGGAGAAAGCAATAGGGAAGGAGGGAGGACAGGGAGGGAGGGCAGGGTGAAGGAAATGCAGCCAGGGAAGGAAAAATTGTTTGCAATAGCTCGGGGACCCATGTGCGCCGCATTCAATTCACAAAAGAACTGTGAGCCCCCTGGGAAAGGGGGTGGGGGGGGGGGGTAGTGGGGATGCAGTCCTCCTGCCACGTAATCTTTCTGCAGTTCAAGACAACAGTGGCGGAGCCTCTGTCAGCAGGTAGGATTGTAAGTTTGGGATCAGTTTTTAGAGGGTGGATTGCAGTTTTTTTCTGTGTATCTAAGGTTAGTTTGCATGTTGTGGGATTTGGGGAATGACGGTGATGCAAGGTTCAAGGTTAAGAATTTCTGGAAAGTTGACAGGGGTGTGATTTGGGGGCAGCGGGGGTAGGTCACGGTTGGATAGAGAATGGAACTGAGACAGGCAGGCTTCAACATTGATCTTTGGTTGAATCTGACTGGTAGGGTTGGTGGCGAAAAAGTGTTTGCACTGTATGGACCTGGAGAAGGAGAGAAAATCTTTAAGAAATCCTGCATGTTGAATTTGGTAATGGGACAAAAGGTGAGGCCCTTGGAAAGGACTGATATTTCTACAGGGATGTGGCGTTTGGAGGAAATGTTTGTGACTGTGTTCCAGGTCTGTTTAAGTTCTGGATTCTTTGTGGTGTTGGGCGGGAGTATTGGAGGGTGGGTTAAAGGTAGTAGGTCTGCCAGACAGTGTTTGTCAGTTGTGAGGGGATATGGGGGAGGTTTGGAGGTGGTTGTAGAAACAGTGGAATGTGGCAGTCCAAGGTGGGAGTAGGAAGTGGGCAGAGCGGAGAGTTTTCTAAGGTGGCTTCAGCTGCCAGAGACTGTGGTTGTGTGCATGTGTGTTCATTTGCATGAGTGTGTGTTTCGTCTGGTTTGAGAAAGGCCTTGTCGGCTGAAAGCTTATTCTGTTGTGTGACAGTCTTTTTGTTGTGCCACCTGCGACTCAGCATCTTAGCTGTATGGTGAGTAGCAACTATCGTTTTCACAACATTGTCACATTCCATGCTGGATTTTCCACTGCCTGATTTTGCCTGACAGCTTTTCTTCCATCCTAAACCAGTGCTGTTTTCCTCTGTTAGTATTTTCTAATGAACTAGTATAACCGATGTCCGTCCTTCTTTCTCTTCATTCCCGTGTTTCTCTTGTTACCTTACAAACTGCACTGCACACACAACCTACAAGCCACACTGTAACAACCGTCTCAGCCGCGGACAACAGACGGCTACAAGACCAAGCAGATTGATGATGCAGCATCTTATATCCCACATTACTCCTGCTGATATCATTAATCCTTTACCTTGAAATTGATCTCCCTCCCTGTGTCACTCTTCCATATTTTCAAACATATTTCCTGTGCCACACGATCCCCTATCACATCCTACCAACCCCTCCCCAACCTACCGCCTTCTCCTCTGTATTCCAGTTTGCACCTACTAATTTCACCTAATCCAGTCACATTTGCTGTCCCCTTCTTCACACTTATCCACCCACAGACCTGCAACACACAGTAACTTTTTTTAATTATACTTTTTCTTTGATCTCTTTGTGACTTCACACTTTTCGCTGTTGATGTACTCTCTCAGATTTCTTCTTGTTTCCTCTCTTTCCATCCTTTTTGTTTTTTTTTCTCACACATTTGGGTGTTTTTTGAGAATTTTTTCAGACGTAATTTTACGTTATTTACATATTTTTTCCCGTTTTTTCCATCACCATGGATCCTTGCTCCTTCTATCTGCATCAATACAGAAACATTTCCTTGTCCATAGCCAGAACACATTCCCACATACTGTTCCTGTGTTGTTGCTTGGTTCATGGAATCCCCCCCCCCCCCCAAAAAAATGGCTTTACCATAAAATTACCCATCTCCTTCCTTCCACAATGACCTCCATCTGTTCAGATTCCATAAAAACTTAGCCCTCACCAACACAGTCCTGCAAAACCACATCAAGCAAGCCCAAACCTCCTTGTAATACCTTCTCTCCACCCACAAAATTATTGTGCTATGAAATCCCAATGACCTGGATCTAATTACACACATTGAAACTCTTGCCCTCCAGGAACTAGAGCAACATGCACAACATCACCTCAAAGAAACTCTCCGTCCTGCTCACTTCCTGCTCTCACCTTGGACTACCACTGTCTACTGCCTCTACAATAACCTCCAAACCTCCCTCACATAGCTGACAAACACTGTCTCTCAGACATACTACATTTATTCCACCCTCCAACACTCCCACCACCATACAGAATCAAGAACCCAAACAGACCAAAAACACAGTCATCAACATTTCCTCCAAAAGCCTTATCCCTGTAGAAATATCAGTCCTTTCCAAAGGCCTCACCTTTTGCCCCACTCCCAAATTCAATTATACAGGACTTATTAAAGACCTTTTCTACTTCTCACAGTCCCTACAGTGGAAACACTTTTTCGCCATCAACCCTACCAATCACATTCAACTGAAGACCAATTCTGAACCCTGCCTGGCGAATTTCAGTCCTCCATTCAACCATAACCCATCCCCACTGGCTCCAAATCACCCCCTGTTAAATTTCCAGAATTTCTAACCTTGAACATTGCTTCACCATCATTCCCCAAATCCTTCAACATGCAAACTAACCTTAGATCGGCAGAAAGAACTGCAATTCACCCATAAAAACTGATACCAACCTCATAATCCTACATGCTGACAAAGGCTCCACCACTGTTGTCTTGATCCACAAAGATTATCTGGCAGAAGGACTTCACCAGCTGTCAAATTCTTTCGCCAAAAAATGCACCACAGTGATCCCGCTCCAGAAATCCAGCAGGATCTGCAGTCTCTCCTCAAATCCTTAGGCCCATCCAACAATCTCTTCCAGGAGTCCATCTTGCTCCTCACCCCTACCACTACCCTGCACTTCTACTTTCAACGGGCTTCCTAAAGTCCACAAACCCAACCACCCAGGACAACCTATTGTGGCCGGCTACTGTGCCCCCACTCTGCTCTTGTATACCAACACCTTCAGCCTATTATCCGCAACCTATCCTCCACCGACTCCCCTCAGTACCTGCTCCTTTACCATACGGTGCCCAGGTCATCACTACTGATGCCATCTCCCTTTACACAAATGTCCCTAATGCCCTGGCCTTGCCACTATTGAATAATACCTTTCCTAACACCCAACAGATTCCAAACAAACAACCTCTTTCCTAGTCGCCATTATCAACTATATCCTCACCCATAATTACTTCTCCTTTGAAGGTGTAACCTACAAACAATCCTGGGGTACAGGTATGGGCACCTGCATGGCACTATCCTATGCCAATCTATTCATGGGTCATCTGAAGGAAACCTTCCTAACCACCCAGAATTCTAAACCCACCTGGTTCAGATTAACTAGTGACATCTTTGTTATCTGGATTGAGATTGAGGACACCCTATCCACATTTCTCCAGAACCTCAACACCTTCTCCCCCATCCACTTCACCTGGTCCCACCCAACAAGCCACCTTCCTCAATGTTGACCTCCCCCGCAAACATGGCTACATCAGTACCTCTGTCCATATCAAACCTACCAACCACCAACAATATGTCCACTTTGACAGCTGCTACCCATTCCATACCAAGAAGTTCCTGCCATACAGACTAGCCACCTGTGGCCGTTGCATCTGCAGTGACAAGCGACCCCTGTCAAAACTCACTGTAACACTGTAATTACCTCCCCCTCACAACCTTGTACAAAAACAGATCTTCCATGCCTTATCTTTCCAGTAACAAACACCTCCCAAAGTACCACAGCCTGGTCACAGAGGAGTATTCCCTTCATGACTCAGACCACACAGGACTGGAGGTACTGAAATATAAGGGGGCTTCAAAAAGAAATTGGACAGAGGCATAATTACAGGAACCAGCACTTCTATGTTAGACGTATTGACCCTGGCTGTTGAGACACTTGCCCCACTGTGACACAAGACGGTGAATGGCTGTTTCATAAAATTCCCAGGGCTGCGATGTTAAACATTTCCACAGGTACAGCTGGACGTCATTGTCCGAGGTGAATCTTTTGTCCCTCAGAGCCTTTTTAATGGGACCAAAAATGGCGCAATCACAGGGAGAAAGATTCGGGCTGTATGGAGGGTGGTTGAGAACCTCCCATTTAAATTTCTGCAGGAGTGTCGCAAATGTGTTGGCCATATAAGGCTTTGCATTGTTGTGGAGCAGAATGACCCCACAGGTGAGATTGCCTGGTCATTTCGATTTGATTGCTTGGCAAAGGGTGGTCAAGGTTTGCGAGTAACACTGGTCCCATGCTGCAGGAAGTGAATCAGAAGGGGGTCATCTCAGTCAAAGAAGAACATCAGCGTAACTTTTCCTACAATCATGTGGATGGCCTTGGATTTTTTTGGTGGTTTTGACCCTGGATGCTTCCACTGGAGACTTTCTTTTGATTCTAGTTCGAAGTGATGACACTATGACTCATCTCCAGCCGACACTCATGCCAGGAACGCATTCCCTTCCCGAGCATAGTGCTGCAGGTGAGCCAGACAGTGGGCCATTCAACATGCTTCCTGGTGTGGTTGAAGACTGTGGGGCACCCACTGGGCACACAATTCGCACATGGACAGTCATTCCTTCATGATGGTGTGAACACCTCCGACACTCAATCCGACCACAGCGGTTATGGCTTTCACTGTCACTCGGTGGTCCTAGGTAATGAGTGCATCCACCAGTTAGACGATGTGATCAGTAATGCAGTGTGGCGCTCCAGACAGTGCGTCATCAGCTAATGACACCCGTCCTTTCCTGAAGCACTTGTGCCATGCCTTGACCCTTGCACGGGACATGCAGTGTTCACCGTACACTTGCGACATTCGATATGACAAATGTCCATTCCTCCTACTGCTTCTGCTGTCAGGAAACGAACAACACCTCTTTGCTCTTCTGTTGACGCCTCCATGTCACTGCAATGCGACTGGCAGTGTTGGATGATTTATGCATGCTGCTGCTAGCTCTGTATAGTCACGTGGTGTCCACGCGTGCCGTCTAGCAATGGGCTGTGAACTTCCACACACTGATCAGAACCACACCTCATTACACATGCCACGATATTACCCTCCTGTCACCGGTTTGCGCATTCCAGACTCTGGCTCATTTCTTTTTGAATGCCCCTTATATATTCTCTGCCAGTGTTTCAACTACCTCCTATTGTGCACTGAAATGAGAAATGTCCTACTCACTATCCTTCCTACCACCTCTACAGTGCCACCCTCTGAACCTATACATTATCCTCATCCATCCCAACAAAACCCCTGCTCCTAATCCCTTGCCTCATGGTTCATATCCTTGTAATTAACCTATCCGATGTGTCCTACACATTCTCCCACCGCCATCTACTTCAGTCTGGTCACATACATTACCTATCCCATCAAAGGCAGCACTACCTGTAAAACCAGTCATGTGTTCTACAAGCTAAGCTGCAATCAAAGTGCTGCATTCTCCACGGGCATGACAACCAACAAGCTGTCTGTCTGCATGAATGACCACCGACAAACTATTGTCAAAAAACAACTGGGCTACCCTGTTGCTAAGCATGCTGCCCAACAGGACTTCCTTGATTTCAATGACTGCTTCACAGTCTTTGCCATCTGGATCCTTCCCACCAACACCAGCTTTTCTGAACTATGCATGTAGGAACTCTCCCTGAAGTATATCCTATGTTCCTGGAACCCTCCTGGCTTCAACCTTTGTTAGTCATTGTCCTTATCCATCTAGATTCTTTCCTGTTCCTGTTTTAATGCTATGCAGCCCTTTATTCCACCAATGCACCCAGTCTTTTTAATTGTCTCCTTTTCTGCCCCCCCCCTCCCCCTGACCCTCTCTCCCTGCCCTCCGTCTAACCTCCCAACTGCACCTAGCTGCCCTACCCTCTCTACACCTCGCCCTGCATGCTACTGCAGCAGCACTTTACCATCTCCCGCCCTTCCCTGCTATCCCTCACCCTCTCTGCTCCAGCCCCTGCCTTACCCTCACCCAGTTGCCTCTCCCATCACACTCTGCTATTTGTAGACTGGCTTCAACTGGCAGAGACTGTGGTCATGTTTGTGTGTGTGTGTGTGTGTGTGTGTGTGTGTGTGTGTGTGTGTGTGTGTGTGTGTGTGTGTGGTGTTGGGGGGGAGTTGGCCAAAAACTTACTGTGTGACAGTTATTTCGTTGTGATTATCTTCGACTCAGCATCTCAGGTATATGACGAATAGCAACTATTCTTTTCATAATGTTGCAAAATTATAACTTTTCCCTTGAGCTGAAATATATTTGTGCTCAAAGTAACATTGAATAAGTTAGTTAGAACATGGATACAAGATGTAATTCAATTTATTAATTTTACAGCATTATTTTAAAAGTGCGACTGCTTGCTGAATGCCAGAGATGGAAGGCAAGAGCCATTTCAATCGATTCCCCCATCACATCAAATTGCTTTCACCAGCTAACCTGAGCATGGTTTTTATGCAGTTTTTCCACATTCGTCTAGGTGAATGCTGAGTGAGGTACCCATTTACGCCTCATTTACATGACACAAAAACACTTACAACATGAAAAACTTATCTACTTACGAACATTATTACATAGATACATTTCAACACATATAAGACTACCTTTAGCGGTACCCTTGCCTAGTGTCGTAAAGATTATTGTGTTTTGACTGTTAATAGAACTGCAAAGTTTGGAATTTATAAATGTATTTTATTCATTTGTACCACTTCATGGGAACAAAAAATACTGCATGTGATTCTAATGTACCAAAAGCCTGATGAAAACAAAGAAGCATTAAATATTACATCATCAACATATGTACATACGAATGACAGTCATGTTTATGAATGGAAGAAATCTTACAAATAAGTAAGATGTGATCCTGAAGATAAATTCATGCAATATACTATATCTGCAAAGATGATTCATATTATGAAACAATATCAGCCAAAGAAATTCAAAGGACTTTAATAAACTACGACAAATACTATATGCGAAAAAATATTTCTTACAAGTGGCAGTATATGATTAAAATGTAACTGATAAAAAAAAAGTACCATATGTGGTTTATGTCCATGTCATCTCAGCATTTACTGAAATACGGAAGCGTCCGATCCCGCCCGTCTGCTTTGACCCATGACGTCACAAATATGGCAGAAACGTCCATAAACCACGATTCCAATATGGCGCATATGAAGTCGGTACGTACACATTATGAGGAAGAAAATACATCGAAAAACAAACACACACACTTTTCACAAAAAGCCTAATGACACAAACGAGACAAGCGGGGGAAATGGGGTGTTTTTGGGTGGGGGGAAAACTAAATATAAACAAATTTAGACACCCACCCCCATACAAAACCACGCAAAAAACCGACATCACAAAACTCCCCAAATACCACTAAACACAATATCATCTGGAATCAAACACTTCCCTTGACCTACATAGCTCAACAGCAGCTCCCAATCCCATAAATTAGGAACAAACACTTCCCTTGGCCTATATAGCTCAAAAACATCTCCCGATACAAATATCAACACACACAGCCACACATTGGGATCGAACACCTCCATTGACCTGCGCACCGTTAATTTTATCCGTCATATCCATTCCTGAACAAAAACAGCAACCGATTAATTTTACTAAAATTACCACATGATGTACAGCGAACAACACTAAATTAACCTTCACACAAAATCATTAACTCACTGAAACGAATTCCACTACAAACACAGCCGACACTCCAACAATTCTGGATAATGAGCAAAAGCAAACTGAGCCCATTACACCACACAAACGAAAACCCTGAACATACCACCAGAGAGCACAACAAACCACAACACGACGACATCTAAAAACATGCCACACTCACAAACCAAACTCCGCGCCGTCATGACGTCACACAACAACACCCTTACGTCACGGGTCAAAGCCGACGCGTGGGATCGGACGCTTCTGTTTACCCAGAGTGATGAGTGGGAAGACAGAAAGAGAGCTTCAACAAATTTAAACTAAAAATAAATATTTACACAAAAAAACCTTTTAACATATCACATTTTTAAAACAGACAATGCATGAATAGTTCATCTAAGTCACTAACAGTTTTACTGCAGTTCAAATGACATGAACTGTTCAGTGATTTTTCTGAATGACAGTAATTTTCCATACTACTTACTATTATCTATTCCATGCATCTCACGTTTTCTGCTTTACTTTTACAATTGTTGCCATAGCTATTAAAAACCCACAAGCATAAATCTTCAGGGCTATTTTTACAGCATTAGGAATTTGTATGGGGTGGGAGAGATTATTTAATACTTTTTAATTCAATATAAAAATGTGTTATATTCTGAGTTTTAGTCAAGTGTGGGTGAAATTTTTCAACTAACTTCAAAAAATTTTATGAGATTAGAACAGACAGTTTCTTTTTAACCAATTAAACCAATATATTACTTCCTTCTACCTATGTCTCATTAGAGAGAATTGAACTCACACAGAAGCTTAGCAGCAATCATTTTTAACAGTGAAACATTTGCAACTGGAACAGGAAAACAAGGAAATGGCAGTGGTACACTAAATAGTCTCTGCCACATATAAGAAAACAGAGTGAGTTAATATTGTATTGTCCTCCAGTTCTGAGCTAAATTTGAAAGTTTCAATTCTTTAGCTTACCGAGAAGTTTATACAAAATCAGTTGCAAAATTTGTATTGCACAGACAGACAGACAAACCGAAAAATAAATTACCTTCCACCACATCTACACTTGGAAGCAAGTCAGTATTGCACTGTAATCCAGTTCTGAGTTGTGTTGAAAATTTCAGGTGCCTAGCTTATTGGGAAGTAGTTTAAAACCAACTGCAAAATTGTACCGAACAAACAGACAAGAAGTCGATGATAAAAATGTGTTAAAAAGTGATTGTTCATTTATATATACATAAATTTACAGTGCAGCAATGGATATTAAACTTTTAAAACAACCAAAATTGATATTTAATGCCACAAGTACGAAAGTTTGTATTTAAGTAAGTAAATGCATACATTTTGGAAGTACTTTATTTTTTAGAAATTTACATTTCATTTATATCTCCTTGAAATAAGATTCTTTATTTGTTTGAAAATGATTTGTCAATCCTAGTCTTGGTTCATGTATAACCCAAAAGGCTGAAAAAGTGTGTAAATAAAAACACTCAAATAAGGAGACTGACTGAAAACATATGGCCACAACCAACAGACTTGTATCAATCAGTTGTCCTGCGTCGAATGAAACCACTCAAACCTGGTAAGTGAGGGAAAACATTCATATAGCTGACATGGCCGCATAGACTATTTTCATTTGGTTGTTTCATTTGAAGCATTAAACTAACTGAATGAAAAGACAAGCAACTGACCAATCAATTGTCGGTTGTCCCATCACCAATGTGTCATTCTGGTATGGGTCACCATAAACAACTTGATGCGGGTTGCAGCCCAGTTGCACTCAATGTGTTGCTATTTAACATTCATTTAGAATTGCATAAGCACCTGCCAATGCGTGCTCTCACCCCCCCCCCCCCCCCAAATTGCTTTTACAAATTTCAACAGTGATGCGTTTTCTTCTGGGAACCCTGAAATGTGACCCACCCTGACTACTACTCTCCCCATGACACAGACAACAGCTTCCTGCTTTCAGCTCTCTTCAAGGTAGCAAATAACACAGAACAAAAAAAATGCCATAAAACAATGGAGAAATGGTTAAAGGTGTTATACCTGGGATTAAAACACAAATAAAATGCCAAAGAAGCTAAAATAACAGCATAGGGATATGCGACTGGCTGACAATATACAATAACCAAGGGTGAGCCAGTCTGTAAAATACCTTGAAGGCACCGAAACAAAGTGAAACAAGAAATGCGAGAAAAGAGATAAAATAGGACAATAGGGAAATATGACTCACTGACCACTTACAAAAAACAAGGGTGAGCCAGTCACCCTGTGTTAATACGTTATGGACATCTTCCTAAAATTTCTGGAAACAAGTGTGACACATTACAAAATCTTAAAACTCTAGTCACATTTGTTCAAGTGTCACATAAAACAGATGGCAGATTTGCTGGTAAATCTGCCACCGCCTTCTGGTCTAAAAATAAAATGGTCTAGTAATATTTTGTGCACTGTGATCTGTACGCCACAAGCACCACACACTGGATGGCCCTGGGGCTGGAGAAAAAGAGATGCATTGTAGGGCTGTGGCCTATGCAAAAACAAGTAAGGAAGACGTCATCCCACCTGCTTCACTCAATGGAGGTATGCCACAGCTGCATTGTGGACTATATGAGATGCAGCTTATTTTCTGTCAGTTCCATGCAGCCGGCCGGAGTGGCCAAGCGGTTCTAGGCGCTACAGTTTGGAACCGCGCGACCGCTACGGTCGCAGGTTCGAATCCTGCCTCGGGCATGGATGTGTGTGATGTCCTTAGGTTAGTTAGGTTTAAGTAGTTCTAAGTTCTAGAGGACTGATGACCTCAGAAGTTAAGTCCCATAGTGCTCAGAGCCATTTGAGCCAAGTTCCATGCACTCTTTTTCCCACAGATGCATGACTCTGTACAACTGTGAGATGACAGCTTGTAGGGAGAAATGCAGACTGAACTAAATGAGGATCTCAACTTGCCTCCTTGATTGCTACATCCGCCCTTTAGCTCTCCGCAATACCCATGTGCCCTAGCATCCAGCAGAAAGACACCCCCTTCCCTAGCCTTTGTTAAGTGGAGAAGGGTGCCGTGGATACCCTGGACTACTTTATTGGTTGAATGCAAGCATTGCAGAGACTGAAGGACACCCAGGGAGTCAGAACAGACAAGGAATTTGGCACACACAACATCTCTTTTGCTCCAACATCCTCAAGATCGTGGATAATTCGGCACCGAAGCAGTGAAGTCTGGCGGCAACCAAATGTTGAGGGCATGATTGAGGGGGGGGGGGGGGGGGGGTACAGAGCAACCAGTGAAATCCCTGTGTATGGACACATCCATGAATACAGCTACACAGCTGTGGTGCTTATTTAAAATGTCAGAAAATATCATTTTAGAAACATAAGCAGGAGTGCACGCCCCCTACTTGGACCCATCCGTGAGTACAGTTGTATGGCTGTGGTATTCATTTAAAATGTAGGAAAATATCATTCTAAAAGCATGAGCAGGAGAATAATCTCCCAAGTACTGCACTAAATCTAAAATTATTCTGGCTCCTGCATTAGTTACTACCTCATATTTGAGCAAGAACACGCTCCACAGCACACATTTTGTGTGGATCCCAAACAGCTTTGTTACTCATGGACAACCGTTAAAGAGACAGCCCATAGCTGGATGAGCAGTATCATTTGCCAATCTACAGGCACCTGGGTCTTAAATGTAGTGCTTTCCAGTTGTCTTTGAATCCATTAACCCAATTTTCGAATTTGACACCCTAAAACTCTTTGCTGAAACAAGACACAAACTCGGAACTTTTCCATTTCACAAAGAAATACTCAACCAGTAGAGCATTTCCCCGTAACAAGCAAAGGTCCTGGATTCAAGTCTTGGTCCGGCAAACAGTTTTAATCTATTACAAAACTTTAAAAAAATAGTGTTGTGACTACACTTGCTATAAAACTTTATTCATACTCCTTTGACAGAACTATATTTTCTAGTCCTATCACAGGTAAACCTGCCACACACAAGTGAGAGCTACAAGTGAGGTGACATGTTTCATATACAAAATTTCATGAAACAAGTGGAGCACATTCTGCAATACAACAATTTCAACATTTGATCTTGCTTCTCCACATGGATGACTGATTCCTCAGTATGTTTTCACCTAAGTTTTTAAGATCCACTAGCTGACATGGTTTTCTTCTGTCCTCTTCAAATTCCCATCTTTTTCTCGTTTACACATTTGTTTTTCCACACTTCGACCTTTTTACCCTTCCTTCCATATCAGTCGCTTTGTGTAGCTTCATTTCAACCAATTGTTTGTTTCTTTTATGACCATCACTGCATTTCTTAGTCTGATCTACTCTCGCAGTCTGTACTTCAGATACAAATACCTCGGAGAATACACACTGTTCCGTTTCAAAGGTCTTGGGCAAGATTTAACACTGGAGGCCATAAAAAACAAAGCATGATCTCTCTGGATATCGAAGGAAATTATTCTCAAGTACTGATAAAATGAAGCTGAAGCAAATAATAGTATGCCAAGTTTGTATAATGTGTTACTGTGCCCAAAACGAACCTTACACGTTGCAAAAGACACTTACTTCAATTCAGACCATTAACACCCCAAAGAGTCCATATATCCATAGGTACTTTCCTCATCACTAAACACACGCTGATAAGGTGATAAATTCGTTACTAAAACGTGAAACTTGAGAAAGAGATTCAGCAGATCAGTGTCGCCGCAAACAAGATTTCAGCGAACGTCCATTATCACATTTTAACTCAATAATATATGTAAGGCCTGTTTAACATCGAGATACTTGTGAACTCGCTGGCTGATACAAATTGCAGAAAGTATAAAGGTTGGCGTTTGTAAACATAGTTCCGAAAGGTATCACATAACAGCGGTAATACATACCTTTGTTATCCATAAACACATAATTGTCGAACTGCTCATGGAAGGTAAGCAGATCTGCCATGTTTACGAAATTTATGTACACCCTCGAAAATGCATTGCTGCCCAGACTCATGTCTGCAGGAACAAAGTAAATGAAATCATGCTCTGGTAGAGGCGAAACAAGGTCAACAAACACGTCGAGCGTCATCGTTGGTGGAAGCCTCCGAACAACAACCTGCAAGAGTGTCATATAGACATGGGTTCTTCAACTTAGCAGCGATGGTTCCAGTAAATAGCACAAACTACTACAATGTAAGTAACTCAGTCTTGCCTTCGTCGGCGGACGAACACGATCTTTCTTCTCTTTCTGTTTATCAAAATCAGATGACTCGTTCTTCGTGTTCTCTCCATTCTTTGATACAGTTTTGTTGATAATGACAGGCTTTTCCTGGAAAACCACACGTTTACTCTTATTCGTTTCTTCATTAACTGCATCCTTCGATTTGGTTTTCAACACAGATGGTAATGGATTTGGTTTAGAATCCTCCGTATCCTTCGTCTCACCAACTTTCTCTGAAGACATTTGTAACGAATCTCATTTACTAAACGTTAGCAACAACCTCTTAACCTAATCTCGTTTCGTGACACTCTCAATCATAACAAATACACGACAAGCAACACAAAACTAAGATGTACATATCAGTCCAAAGATGATACTGATTATAAGGCAATGAAATCGATACACAGTATTCCAATCTAATAGCGTAAATCTTAAAATGTTTACAGTAATTCATAAAATTCTTACTCTGTACTGTACATAGCTCCAGAAAAAAACACTTAGATGTTCTTTGCTAGTTAAACAGATCAGAGTTCCCAACTTTTCGCCTTGCGGAGTAGTAAATATCGTTGAAATGCCGTAAAATGCCAATGGCATACTTCATTAACGCGAGCGAACACTTGTACAAGGAATATCACGAACAGCATTTAATGTATTGGGTAACAGTAATCTGCATATACAGATTGGTTCCATCGAACTTTTATTTATGTGTTTATTTTTGATCCAACACCAATGAATGAAGTATTATACTCAACAAAGTTTTGACTGGTTAAGAAGCGTCGCGGACATCGATGTCATATCTCATCAAAAGTATAAGATATGTGATTAAACTGGAAACACATTATGAATTACATTCGAGATACATACATACCAAATGAGGTAATAAAAGACTGCAAATACCCGTTTTGTTTTTCCTGAATGACTCCGAGAATTATGAAGAAATACAAAGTGTTTATCCCTTGTTACAAATGACAATCGAAGAAAATTTACACAAAAAACTTAAGGACAACTTGTAAATCCATAGTAAGAGCCATGCTTCAATTCTACAAACATAACTTTGATGCAGTTTTTCTAAAAAAAGAAAGTGTTTTGCAGAACAGACAGATTCAAGGACTGGTTTAAATTATGTATTAGAGTACTTGTATGTTTTAAATGGAAATATATTCCTTTCCTGCTCACAAAAACTAACAGCAGTCTAGAATATCTTAGTTATTTGAAAAAATAAAGTTTGTCTTGAAACACGTCATAAAAGAGACAAAAATAAACGAAAATGACAAATATTATGTAATCATCAAAACAAAATTAAGTCTATGCGGAAATCTACACAGGGGTCACAAAAATAATGTATGTGTTATCACAGACTGGAAAAAATGTTACTGAACCTAGGACTGTTGTAAACAATTTCAATTTTAATCATAAAGCAGTTGCTGATAAATTTTAGAAGGAAAAAGTTTGGAAATCCGCCTAATACAACATTGAAAGAATTTTCATGTACTGAAATAAGTAATCTATTCCTGTTTCTCGATCCAGTAGGCCAAACTGAACTCCTAAATACCATTAATGTACAGAAGAGTAAATAATCAACTGTTATTAATGATGTTCCAGATTAAATCATAAAAATATCAAGGCACATACCCCTACTTTATTTGACATCTTCAGTCCATTTTTATCAAATGGCATCTTACTGAAGCAACTAAAAACATTGGAAGTAACACCTCTAAATAAGAAAGTGACCAATATTGTATGTGTAACTGTAGACATGTGTTACTACTGCTAGGGCACTAAAAATTAGTGAAAAAGTCTTCCTTTCACAAATGATTACATTGTTCAACAAAATAATATTATTTCTGGATGTCAAACTGAAATGGCCACTTTCAATATGATAAATTATGTTTTAAATGCAGTAAGGAATAGCAGAAAATTTCAGCATTGTTGTTAGATTGAAAGAAATCTTTTGGTGTGATTGATCATTCTGTGCTCCTGAGATTGCTTGAATGATATGGTGTAAGAGGTGTGCCAAACGAGTAGACTAAATCATATTTGTAAAATCGCTCTCCGGTAACTGAAGTAAAGTATATGGATGGAATGAACTCCAGGTAAATTTTTCAGAACCATATGGACTAAGTCATGGTGTTCCATAGTGTTCAATTCAGATCCATTCCTATTTCTAATATACACTAATTATTTATCATTGCATGTTTGGGCTTCAGAACCAGTACTGTTTGCAGATGACATCAGTCTATTGATTGAAGGAAATAATGAAGTAGAGCTTCCTGCAGTTTTAAAAGATATTATGAAAGAATTGTCTGAATGATTCTGCAGAAATAGGTTAACAGAAATTCCCCAGAAAAGATACTCATGCAATTCCACAGAGAACAAAATAAAAATGCAGTACAACCAAAAATATGTGTGAATAATCACTGTTACTGAAACTAAATTTCTTGTGGTTTTTATACAAGAAAATCTTACATGGAGCTCTCATATCACAATCCTAACCTCAAAACAACCAAAAATGAACTATGAAGTAATAATTCTTTGCAACAGCACTTATACAGAAACAGCAAGAGCCACAAACATTGCTCAAGAGCATTCATTACTGAAGTACTGTATCATTTTTCTGGGCGAATGTACACCAGACCAAAATAGTTTTCACAATACAAAAGGCACTTACAAGAATAATAACACAAACAAGCACCAGAAAACCACGCAAATCTTTCTTTAAAGATCTAAATGTCTTACCTTTTCTGCTGTTATATATTGGAAGTAGTTATGCATGCCAAATAAAGTGTGCAGAGAAAAGACAACTTTTTTTCCTCAACACAAAACTGTCAATGATTACAGCACTGTCAGACAGTGACAATACATGTTACTCATTGCAACACCACATTACTCCAAAATGATGTATATAAAGCAGGAACATAACTACGCAATAGATTATGAAGTCAATAAAATCTCTTTCTGAACTGCAATACTTTAAAATGTCTGTGACATCTGATCCACTCCAAAACTGCTTTTATTCTGTTCCACAATATATTATGGATGCAAACATGTAATTCAGGTTTTAGTTGCAGAAACGATGTAAATCTGCACGAATGGTCAAATGTGTAATTGTACAGTATATGGTTTCAATTTGTTATAAAAATTTAAGTGACATATTTTTGATGGTTGTAAAACTAACAGTTAGAAAGGTTTTTCTGTCCAAAATCTCATATACAATGTATATGCTGAAAAAGAAACAAATAAATAGACAGATGAATAAATAAATAAAGTTCCATAATCAGATCCTGGATAGCGCTCTGTCAAATAATTCTAGGAAGTTTATATCATGTCAATGAACTGATCAAGTCCTTGCATGGAATCCCTCACAGAGAAATATAGTGTCGAAACTGGAGACAATGACAGAGAATTGAAATATTAAACTTACTATTTAATTATCAAAAATGAATGATATTGAATTAAGCACTCCACAAGTTGGTTTTGTAACACTGTTCCAGATTTAATTACAAGAAGAGAAATAACACAACAGAAGCAAATTAACAAAGTGTCAGAATTATAGTAGTACCAGAAACAACCATTATAATCGGTGTCTTATGGCTACAGTGATTCTTGTTCTCATCAGTTTTATTTCCCTGTTTGTAAGCTAATGCAACAGTTTGAATACCAAATCTTGGGATTAAATTTTGTCCATTACCACAGATATTGTTTTAGAAAATGTATGGTGTATTGCGGATCTCTGAGGCAGAGAAAAACCATCAATCTGAAGTCTTGTATTTGGGTACTAGCAGCCAGCTCCCTAACACTCTTACCAGTACTGTCAGTAATAATTAAGCTTATAGGAACTAATAGCTGATCATAAGAATTCAAGAGATTTTGAGATATAAATTAAAGACTTTGGAAAGTAACACAATAGAACAGTACATTTAATACAATACTTTTAATATATACAGTTTGTCAAAAGATGATGATGGAAAAGGCGCAGCAGACAGATGTAGTTGAGTAGCACATTGAGTGGAATTGTTATACTAATCCTAGGAAACAAATGCGAACTGGTAGGTAACATGAGAAGCCAGCAATGAGGAGTACTGGGTAGGAAAATTCCTGACAATCAGTGGAGCTATGTTGGTTTCAGTAAGCTATCGAAGAACAACCATCATAGGGAATATATGTATAAGTGTACAAAGCCACCAATAGAGGATGGTGGAGGTAGCACTTGAAAGTTTTCTTCAAATAATATTCTCTGGTGAAGTAACTATGACTGGGTGTCATGTATTTTAGGAGCAACAGATGGATAAGGATTTGTAATTAATCTTTTACCACGAAAATTTATATTTCCAAACAGAATATAGGTACAACATATTTGGTTGCCATTGAGGAGCTCAACAGTGAAACATGTATACTTTGTCTGTAGGACTTCCACCACTGTAGGCAGCAAACTAATTAATTATCAAATTAACAAAGACAGATGCTCCTTGAATAACAAAGCAACACACAAAGTTTCTGATATACATAAGTTATAAGATAGTTAAGACGAAATAATATGTGGATGCTTATATACATTAATGGCAAATAACCACATTTCATCTTTAATATGGGAATTAAGTGAGTTTTGCATTGAAACAGCGGATTATAAGATGTGAAAAAAATTACAAATTATGCACAAAGCTGTGGAGGGCATAGATTAGCCAGAATTTTTATGTAATCAGATTTAACAAATTTCCTAATATGTTAGAATATTAATGATTCAGTTTTTCAAGGAACTGTAGAATGAAAACCAACTTTAGGGTAGCACTTTAGGAGTGTCACAGGGTTGTTATATCATACAAAATATGTAAAAGATTTAAAGAGTAATGTTGAAATCTCTATGAGGCTGTTCACAGACGATCGTTTATAGACAGAATGTTCATTCCAAACACCATTTACATATGGAACAGGGACACAGGGATACAGTTAGCGATACCAAAAGTAGTCCCCACCACATATCACAAAGCACTTACAGAGTACTGATGTGGATGTAGATACCATTACTAGGTGGTATTTGGCTGTGCATGGCTTAGAGTATGCAGTTTCTCTGCTACACACCTAAGTCTGAAGCATAGCTAGCAGCATACTTAGCAGCAATGACAATGGTTTTTCCAGGTGGTCGTGCCACTATTTGCTGACTACATGATGCAAAGTGGGCTCTAGAACGATCAATATATACAAATGTTCCAATGTTGGCTGCAGTAACATCTCTTGTGGTCGATTTACCACAGGTATTTTCAGAATTTCATTAAATATGAATACAGTTGTTGTAATAAGTGCTATGACAATTGTGCGTAGGAGTTGACAGTGAAGGTGTGAGGAAAAATATTGGAAACATCTAATACTGAATGAGAGATGAACAAAGGGAATGTTTATCTTTCTACATAAACAAGTTCAAACAACCCTTATAGAACTATAAAAAGAACATAACATGCTTTTGACTATGGCCATAGGTCAGATCTGAAAAAGAAATGGCCGATTATCAGCATAAAGAAAAAATTGTCAATAATATGAAAATATATTTTTATTTTTTATTGGAATTTTTCACAGTTGGGGTTTATCAGGAAAATGTATGACTCAACAGAATTTTTACACCTCAAAAGTGATTTGGGTTCATATAATTTATTTCTCAAAAATATTAATAACTGAACATACAGAATCTAACTGGATGTCACATTGTATTTGGTGCAATATGATACACTATTTCCTTAGAAAGAAAATCTCGTGGAAGTGGATGATGTCATGAAACAAGTGCCATGGAGGGAACTAGGTGAAGAAGAGGCTGCAGATACTGCATTAGATTGCAGAAACTGCATTAGATTGCAGATACTGCACAAATTTCTTTTGGAAGTCAACTATGTTTTGGAGCTTTGGTTTCTTTAATAACAGCAGATGTGAAACAAGGAACAGCTCATACTCACTGGACAGATGAGAAGAGATACAGTTCCTTTCGACACATGAATTATTTCTTTCTCATAGTAATCGTGTCTGCTGCTCTCTTATTTCAGCCTCGAAATATATTTTCAGAAATGACATTTTAGCTGTAGTATCGTTTCTTCAATCTCAATACTTCTGTTTTATTCATACACCCCGAGAAGTTAAATGAGCATTTCTATGTGAGTAACACTTCACAAGATTATATTTGCTAATAAACCAACTGAAACAGTTAGTCTGTGGTCCCAGCCAGAGTCAGACGATTATGATATAGTACTGGAAGAGATGGAAACCTTTTTGAAGACACAAGTGCACTCCCTTCAAAGGCTACGCTCTTCAGCCTGTGGTGAGTAGAACAGCAGGAAGACATCTGCCTCGTGGAGCGAAGAAATGCTAAAGCCAGCCACTTCATTTGTGTCTATGTGGTTTGTAGTATGCAGTGTGCAGTAAGCAATGACAGTATCTACTTGGACATGATGATGTGTATGGCTCTGAACTGGGCTCTGATTGTGTTATTTTTACCTTTTGTGCATGTTTCACTTTGGCCATCAATGTAGTTGTGTATGACTCTTTGAATTTGTGTGCAGTTCACTTGCTGTTGTTTATTATTATGTGTCTCTTGTCAAGCCTTTGTCAGATTGTCTCTGTTTAGTTTTGAAGGTCATTTGCTTTAATAAAGTCTAGCATGCAAGCTTGAAAAGTTGGCACATTAAGTTAGAACTTTTTATGGATGTTATGTTAGTCAGCACAGAACAGGTTAGGTCAAAATTATTCGAATGGTAGGTTTTTTCATTATTTCGGCATCTGAAGGAGCAGCAGAAACCGTAGTGAAAAGTCAAACCGACTTTGCAAACAAGATCCACAACCGATTCTGATACTGACCCAACTACAGTTTCACCAGGTAAACAGACATGTCGTTCTTCCAGGATTTCGACTGTATGACGAAAAAAATGAATGTGTAATACCACATTTGTCGGCTGCACCAACTTTATGCCACCTTTCAGGTAACCAACACTAATTTTCTTTTTGTTATAGAGAAAACTGGAACTTGCTCTTTAAACTTCTCCATCAGATTACCCAATTAAATTGTTCTTAAATGACATTAGCAGCTCCGTAACAAACCATTTATAACGGAAGTCCCATGTCTTATTGCTACGTTTTCACTTTCACCAGCTCCAGAAATCAAGTTCAAGGTTGTGCCTTGCTTGTGAATTTGGTTTGCATAGTCTTAGTAGATTTTATTTACAACCCTAAAAGTAAACAAGCACATGGATTGGATACAGTCATTTGTGAAGTATTAGCAACGTTCACTCTGGACACTGGAGTCCACAGAGCAGCCTTGAAATTCACTGATCAGTCGTTATATAAGCTTGATCCGTTCATGTGTGTCCCACTTGGTGGTGTCTACATCTCAATAGCTGATTCCTGGCACCTTATCTTTCAATTTTAGATAATTTCTCGGATTCTTTTGTGAACAGTTTTACTGTTAATAAGCACTGAATTTCTGCACCAGTCCTTTTAAAAACTTTATCATTCCATTCAAAACGCTTTCTTTCTATTAAAAAAAATCACACTTGCATCTGTGGCTGAAACTGAATGAACCTTAGGTCTTAAACGACTCACTGTATATATATATATATATATATATGTATATATGTATATGTATATATAATCAGTCCTATGGGTAGCGTTCTGATTCACGTAAAGTTTGAAAATATCTGGGAAATACCCTGACACAAGGGGTTCATTGATATGGGAAACATCTGTGGTATTCTGTCACAGCTGCATGGGCACTGCCATTACAGTACACATATACAAACAATATGTTTACATGTTCTGCATGGGTAAACATATGGAGCATGTTGATGTTCATTGACACAATGAACTTGCTCAATTAAACAACACTCAGACATGACACATGTATGGTCTCATACCTGTTCACTGATCCAACCCACAATTGCACACTGGGTACGCTTGCAGCTGCTGGCATGGTGTGACATCACAGTGCTGCCATCTGTTGAAGAACCCCCATACGTCTTGTAGGATGGATCAGTCGTCTGCTCCACTATTATTCTGACCTTCACAGGGCATACACAACATTTCAGTAAGTAATATTCACACTAGTCTTCGTAATCATTCATGGATGTGTATAGTCTTCAACCTGTTCCAGTTTCATAACGATCGAAAACCAGTCACATGTTCTTAGGAATTTTTTGGTTTATTTTCGCATGTAGAATCACTCGCAAATTATGTGACATTACTCCTGAATCACCCTATATATATACACATATCAAAAAAAGTTGTGCATCACCTTGTTTCCGAGAGTTCCGGAACCTGTACAGAAAATTGGAATGGAGGTCAACATAAACATCATTTCCGCCCTTTTTATTGCTAGTGAAAACCACACATTGCATGTTGTACCACCGTACAGCGAGACCTTCAGAGGTGGCGTTTCAGATTGTTGTACACACCGGTACCTTTAATACCCAGTAGCACGTCCTCTTGCATTGATGCATGCCTGTATTCGTTGTGGCATACTATCCACAAGTTCATCAAGGCACTGTTGGTCCAGATTGTCCTACTCCACAACGGCGATTCGGCGTAGATCCCTCAGAATTGTTGGTGAGTCACATCGTCCATAAGCAGCCCTTTTCAATCTATCCCAGACGTGTTCGATAGCACTTATGTCTGGAGAACATGCTGGCCACTCTAGTCGAGCGATGTCGTTACCCTGAGGGAAGTCATTCACAAGATGTGCACGATGGAGGCGAGAATTGTCGTCCGTGAGCAGCAGGAAACGTTGCTGCACTCGCTGGACAGTGTGTCTAAGGCGTTCAGCCTGACTGGTTTGCCTCGAAACAGGTCTCCGACGATTGTCTGATTGAAGGCATATGCGAGAGTCATCGGTGAAGAGAACGTGATGTCAATTTTCAGTGGTCCATACGGCATGTTGTTGGGGCCATCTGTGCCGCGCTGCATGGTGTCGTGGTGGCAAAGATGGACCTCGCCATGGACGTCGGGAGTGAAGTTGCGCATCATGCAGCCTATTGCGCACAGTTTGAGTCGTAACACAACGTCCTGTGGCTGCCCGAAAAGAATTGTTCAAAATGGTAGTGTTGCTGTCAGGGTTCCTCCGAGCCATAATCCATGGACGGTATTGACTGTCTAGGCATGGTTGAATTACAGACAACACGAGCCGTGTACCTACTATCCTTGTGGAATGACTGGAGCTAGACCCCCTCCGTCTAGTAGGCGCTGCTCATGCATGGCTGTTCACATCTTTGGGCTGGTTTATTTACATCTCTGAACAGTCAAATGGACTGCGTCTGTGATACAATATTGACAGTCAACGTCTATCTTCAGAAGTTCTGGGAACAGGGGTGATGCAAAACTTTTTTTGATGTGTGTATATATATCACACAGGGTGTCTTGAAAGGTACAGTATAAATTTACTGTGCTACTGACTCCAAACTAATTAAGATACACACGCCAGTTTCAAGATGAGAGTCTTCGATGACCTGTACAATATCCAGTCTGTATTCGAGCTCTGTCGACAGTTAGTGCCACAAATCTGTATCAATTGTGGCTATGGCAGCAATGATTTGGTTCTTCAAATCACTGATGTGGCTGACAGGGGTTTGGTAGAATCTGCCTGTGCCATAACCTGACAGAAACATGTACATCAATGTAATGTCAGGCGACCTAGGACGAAAGGGAACTGGGCCACCTCTGCCAATCCACCGACCTGGAAACACATGGTCTGGTTTCAATGTGTACAACAGTTGCAGTCGGTATGGACACACCTGTAAACGTTTCTGAAGGAGCGAGTGCAGGACATGCTAGGGATTTGCAGCTCCTGTGACACTCTTCTGAACAGAATTCTGCCGTGAATGTTGAAAAGCCAGCTGTATCCGTTCTGTATCGTCTTTACTTGTTTCAGGTTGTCCAGTGTGATGTTTTACACTAACGGCTCCTGTCAGCACAAAAGTCCTGTACACAGGTGTATCAACGAGCAATTGCCCGTGAAAGGCAAAGGTCCCGAGTTTGAGTCTCGGTCGGGCACACAGTTTTAATCTGCCAGGAAGTTTCATATCAGCGCACACTCCACACAGGTGTAAAGATGTTTGCTTCCTATACCACAGTTGGAAGTTCCTTTTTAACCTGAGTGTCCAATCTCGTCTGAATAAACAATTCTACACACTGAATATTTTCTTAAACCATTGTCTTTATGTTTCAGTTGCGACAACATAGAACACATGCAAGCAAAACTCTGTGAGTCTGTCTGTCACATAAGACAAACATGGTGCAAATATCTGAATTAATTTGGGTGCTATAGCACACTGAAGCTGTAGCGTACATTTTATGCGTGTGTGTTTGTGTGTGTATGTGTGTGTGTGTGTGTGTGTGTGTGTGTGTGTGTTTGTAAAGCCCATGTCTCGCATATTAGAAGTTATGGGTTTGTTTCATACCTGATGGGTCCACTTATATATTAGATAGAGGAGTGTTTTCTGGTTTATGTTTTTGCATGTTCATATGTTGTTTGCTTACAGGTTAATGTGAGATTGATGAGTAATGCTATGCAAGCACTAAGTTCTGTAAGGTTTAGACAGGTGCAGAAATTTTGTTAGCCGAATGATCAGAAACATGTTTATATGTTGTCTTCCATTTTGGTCGAAGATTATTCTTTTTACTTATCTGTCTACGACTGCTGCAGAGGTTTTGATGTGAGAAGTGCCTTGTGATAGTCTTACTCATTCTCTGACAGATCAGAAATTGTAACGATCATTAACAATCTTAGATGTAGTATATCATGATGTATTAGTTAAAAGGGCTGATATGGACCACCTGATGGGAATAATTTAGTGGATAAAGGTACAAATTTAGTATAGTTTGATTTCCAGTTGCTAGTGGAACTTATTATTGGTTAAGAATAGAGACTGTAAGGTGTAATACGTTTCTCAAAGTGATGAAGAACACTGCTTGAACCTAACAAGCTTACCATTAGATTAGAGAGTGTTTGCGTTGTATCAAGCCTTCGATGCAGACCAACAGTAAGTGGAGAAAGTTGCTCAAATTAGAACGTTTTTATAAAACGATTTGCATTTACCTCATGTCGGCGCATGACGAAAATGTGCTAATATCAGTAGAATTGTGAGTTTGTTTTGAACGCAGTCTAGTGACACAATACTGAACATTATAGCACTAGCAAAGGAAAATGAAATTTTCACTCTCAAGGGGCATAGACAGTAGCTTAGTGTGGCGATCTTGTGTCCTAAGGGCTTTAGTTAAACTGACATGGGAGCTGTGATGCAGCAATCACATGTGGAACTGATAATGTATCAAGACAATGTGGTGGCAGATAATCAAGGCTGTGACGTCACGCTGTGTACAAATAGTGACAGTGGATGACAGAACTTGAAGTAACTGGGGCAATAACCTATCATCACATTAGTTGTGGCCTAAGTGGCGTAAACCAGTGCATGTCGACACATAAGATAAGCTCAAAGTGGCAGCAAGATCCTTTGTGGACGCTCTGTACAGCTTATTAGACCTCTAATAGTGGAGAAATGCTTTGTAATTGATTTGTTGAATTTTGAATAATGTGCCTCTCTCCTTAGGAAAGCATTTGATAAATGTTACGCATTTATATTTGCACCTAATCACGCAAGACTCACGTTTATTCCAGGTAGTACAGCAAATGATTTGTTTACATCTGTTACTATTGGTTATCCATTCTGAGCTGACTGCAATCTAAATAAAAAGAATTACAGCAGATGCGTTTCGTTTTTATTTATAAAGCATCTTCCGTGGTTATTGATGTTTCTTTGCATATTCTGCTGTTTCCATCCTCGCTAGCAGTGGTTGGTGTCGAAAGGCTTAATTTCACATCTGCATTTGGCGGTTTTTGGCATTATGCAGTATGTCCTGTGCTGCACTATTTACAATTCACTTTCTTAAATTGTTTCTCATTCTGCACTCATTTCTTCATACTCTACTTTATACAAACATCATGTAACTTCTGTTGTTTCATCTATCTGAGAGCTGAGGATCAGTTGGAGATTATGAAAGAAAGAAGACTCGGATCACAGAAAAATGAGCCGGAAGTTAAGATCATATATTTGTGAGAAACCACCGATCTCAGAGACTGTAATATGTCAGAACGACCAAGAGGTGTGGTTTGGGAGAGACGGGTGACTCACGCCGAAGCATGCAGAGAAACACCGGCAAATGTGTCACTGACTATATTGCATCGAAGGTACACAGTGGGGTTTCCACTGGCCATAGTGCCGCACAGCGTGCATGCATGAGCCAGCGCCAATGCCAACCTGTAGCATCGGTGTCTGGTGGCCCAGCCTTGCAGATGTAGCTCTCCTGCTCACACCACAGCGAAGTGGCTGCTGTGTGCATTAGCTGCACCAATAGCGCAGAACACAGCTGACTGCTCCCTCAAGCTCGACTCGTGGAACCCATGTAGAACGCCAAAGGGAAACTACCCATCGCCGTCCTTGTAGTGAGCCTTAGCACCTCCGACCATCTGTCCAGGGCAGCTCGTTCAGTGACCACAGACAGCTCTGCAACCGAAAAACCGCGAGTTCGTGGCCCAGCCCCGCTCCTGCGGCCGGCAGCTTGCAGTCCGCTGGACGATCTCATCCAGAGAGCGGAGGCCAGCAGCCCTTCTCATGCTGGTGCAACTCCAAGGGCGACAAGCCCCGCCACATCTATGATACATCCGTGCAACAAGGGTTGAAAGTAGTTTCAGTGGGCCGGTTGGCCTCTGATGTCCATCACCAAAAGATCGTCGTGGTTGGCCTGTAACATAAACAATCGTCTTCTTTCCAGATCTAGATGCGGACAGAATGGCGACACGTCTGCCTGATTTGAGCCTCCGGGCTCGATTCTTTACATGTTTTTTTCCCTATACCTCTGACGTAGATCCTCTAGAGGGGATAAGTGGAGTACTCTTTAATAATTACAACGTCAGCTTCCCTCAGCCCACTTCGGTTCGTACACACAGGTCACTAGGCGGTGTTGTAACTGCAGCTTATGTGTTCTTCACAGCATGTAGCTGCCCTGTGCTACCCTGATTACTTCATATTTGTATATAGTGCCCGCCAGTTTGTGCCTTCGTGTCTGTGAGTGGTGTTGTACACCTGTCTTGCAGAATCATTTGCAAAATACCAACATTGCCTGTGCCTGTCATCTGATGTGCTGATTGGACCCTAAGTTCAAGCCACAGCTCTGCAAAATTTACAAGAATTTCCCAAATCCATGCCTGTTGTGGTGCAGCAACACATATACACAGGGTGTAAAAAAATTATTCAGTATTTCAAGGGATGATAGTATTATGCATGAAAACAAGGCGAAAAGTCTTCTGACCGTGGGTTCTACAAAGCATACATTCTGACATATGACATACGAACACATGTTCATGGGAGGTGCTCTTATGATGTCATCAATGGCAGTGCATTACTTGTCCTGCTACAGACGACTACCCAGTAAATAACGTTAATTACAGCACCTGGCATTGAATGCTGCGAGGTAGGAAGGCATCAAAAACATGTGGTTGCAGATATAAAGCACCATAGATGCATTGGTGGTCCATATCATAACAGGGTCAACAGTGTGCTGGGATATTGCCATGCATTATTGACATAAACATTATTGGCTCAGTGGTGTGCAGTGAGTTGTTCCGTTTACATTGTATGATTGTACTGTTGTCTTGATACATCTGTTTCGTGTACATTTCTCCTATCTCCAGGGGCATACCGTGGTATTTGGCCTACTTACAGGTCAGGTTTGAAGTTCATGTTATTGTGATGTTTTCTCTCTTGCAGATCCTCTGACGTAACCTAGAAATGGAGGCTTTTTATTTCACAAGGGAAATTGCAGACATGATTTACTGCTATGGTTTAGCAGCTGGAGATGACCCTAAATAACGAAAAGTGTGAGGTCATCCACATGAGTGCTAAAAGGAACTCGTTAAAATTTCGGTTACACGATAAATCAGTCTAATCTAAAAACCATAAATTCAACTAAATACCTAGGTATTACAATTACGAGCAACTTAAAGTGGAAGGAACACATAGAAAATATTGTGGGGAAGGCTAACGAAAGACTGCGTTTTATTCGCAGGACACTTAGAAAATGTAACAGACCTACTAAGAAGACTGCCTACACTATGCTTGTCCGTCCTGGTTAAGAATACTGCTGCGCGGAGTGGGATCCTTACCAGATAGGACTGACGGAGTACATCGAAAAAGGTCGAAGAAAGGCAGCACGTTTTGTATTATCGCGAAATATGGGAGAGTGTCACAAAATGATATAGGATTTGGGCTGGAAATCATTAAGAGAAAGGCGTTTTTCGTTGCAACGGAATCTTCTCGCGAAATTCAAATCACCAACTTTCTCCTCCGAATGCGAAAATATTTTGTTAACACCGACCTACATAGGGAGGAACGATCACCACTGTAAAGTAAGGGAAATCAGAGCTCGTACGGAAAGATATAGCTGTTCATTCTTTCCGCGCGCTACACGAGATTGGAATAATAGAGAATTGTGAAAGTCGGCCGTTGTGGTCGAGCGGTTCTAGGCGCTTCAGTCTGGAACTGCGCGACCGCTACAGTCGCAGGTTCGAATCCTGCCTCGGGCATGGATGTGTGTGATGTCCATAGGTTAGTTAGATTTAAGTAGTTCTAAGTTCTATGGGACTGATGACCTCAGATGTTAAGTCCCATAGTTCTCAGAGCCATTAGAATTGTGAAGATGGTTCGATGAACCCTCTGCCAGGCACTTAAATGTGATTTGCAGAGTATCCGTGTAGCCTCTAAACGTTACACTGAACGATTTACGGCACGCAGGGTGTTGTCTGTTACACTGTTCATCTGATTGTTCCAGCGTCTTGAGGAAACAGATTCCATATCAGCCAACAAAGTAGACAGTGGAACGCCTTGTTCAGTTCACACACCTGATATGGAGGAACATCCTGTGGACGGCAATCCTGGAAGCAGTGTGCGAGGAATAGCAGCAGGTAATGGTGTTAGTCATTTTCTGGTCTGGGTAGTACTTCATGAGCAACTAATGCGTCAGTACCACGTTCAGTGCGTCCAACTTCTTAGGGCACAAGACGATCCTGCCAGAGTGCAGTTCTGCCAATGGTTCTTGCAGCAGAGTGGTGCAGATCCACAATTTGCTCCACGATTTTGACTACTGCTGAGGGAGGGTTTACACGAGATGGCATTGTAAATTTCCATAATCAGCATGTGTGGTCCGATGAAAATCCTCATGCAGTTGAAGAAACAAGGCAGCAGGATCGATTCTCAATCAATGTACGGATAGGCGTTTTTAGCGACAGATTCCTAGGGCCATACGTGCTACCACAGAGATTAACCGGTGATCATTATCGCCGCTTTCTGAAGAACGTGCTTCCTATCTTGCTGAAGGACGTGTCATGTCAGGACAGACTACGGATGTGATTCATGCATGATTACACACCAGCACATTTTCTCTGCATTGTTCGTTGGTACCTGAGGAGGACACCTGAAAACTGGTGGATTGGCCTGGGAGGTCCCATACCGTGTCCTGTTCGTTCTCCGAGCCTAAATCCACTAGACTTCTGGTTAAGGGGACAGATGAAGCAGTTGGTCTATGCCACTCCAATACAAAATGTGCAGACACTATACAATTTTATCTTCTGTGCATTTCAACACATTCAGAACCAACCAGTGTATTTTTTCTGATGTTTCAGCGAATATTTGCAATTTTCTTTTTATAATATGTGGCTGGTATCAGTCCAAACAAATACTACTCATGCCCACTCTCCTCTGACATCTGCTGCCAAAGGAAAACGATTTTTTGTTTTCTGTTACAAACCACATGATTTTTAAAACGGAATATAACGAACCCATTCGACAAAGCGATTACAAATTAGTCCAGAGTGATTTTGGTTTATCGATATGTACGCTACTGGCCATTAAAATTGCTACACCAAGAAGAAATTCAGACGATAAACGGGTATTCACTGGACAAATATTATACTAGAACTGACATCTGATTACATTTTCACGCAATTGGGGTGCATAGATCCTGAGAAATCAGTACCCAGAACAACCACCTCTGTCCGTAATAACGGCCTTGATACGCTTGGACATTAAGTCAAACAGAGCTTGGATGGCGTGTACAGGTACAGCTGCCATGCAGCTTCAACACTATACCACAGTTCATCAAGAGTAGTGACTGGCGTATTGTGACGAGCCACTTGCTCGGCAAACATTGACCAGACGTTTTCAGTTGGTGAGAGATCTGGAGAATGTGCTGGCCAGGACAGCAGTCGAACATTTTCTGTATCCAGAAAGGCCCGTACAGGACCTGCAACGTGCGGTCGTGCATTATCCTGCTGAAATGTAGGGTTTCGCAGGGATCGAATGAAGGATAGAGCCACGGGTCGTAACACATCTGAAATGTAACGTCCACTGTTCAAAGTGACGTCATTGTGAACAAGAGGTGACCGAGACGTGCAACCAATGGCACCCCATACCATCACGCCAGGTAATACGCCAGTATGGCGATGACGAACACACGCTTCCAATGTGCATTCACCGCGATTTCGCGAAACACGGATGCGACCATCATGATGCTGTCAACAGAACCTGGATTCATCCGAAAAAAATGACGTTTTGCCATTCGTGCACCCAGGTTCGGCATTGAGTACACCATTGTAGGCGCTCGTGTCTGTGATGCAGCGTCAAGGGTAACCGCAGCCATAGTCTCCGAGCTGATTGTCCATGCTGCTGCAAACGTCGTCGAACTGTTCGTGCAGATGGTTGTTGTCTTGCAAACGTCCACATCTGTTGACTCAGGGATCGAGACGTGGCTGCACGATCCGTTACAGCCGTGCGGATAAGATGCCTGTCATCTCGACTGCTAGTGATACGAGGCCGTTGGGATCCAGCACGGCATTCCGTATTTCATCCTGAACCCACCGATTCTATATTCTGCTAACAGTCATTGGATCTCGACCAACGCGAGCAGCAATATCGCGATACGATAAACAGCAATCGCGATAGGCTACAATCCGACCTTTATCAAAGTCGGAAACGTGATGGTACGCATTTCTCCTCCTTACACGAGGCATCACAAAAACGTTTCACCAGGCAACGCCGGTCAACTGCTGTTTGTGTATGAGAAATCGGTTGGAAACTTTCCTCATGTGAGCACGTTGTAGGTGTCGCCACCGGCGCCAACATTGTGTGAAGCCTCTGAAAAGCTAATCATTTGCATATCACAGCATCTTCTTCCTGTCGGTTAAATTTCACGTTTGTAGCACGTCATCTTCGTGGTGTAGCAATTTTAATGGCCAGTAGTGTATTAACATGGGCACTAAAACACGAAGAATAACCAGTAATCCAGCAGTAGCTGAGTTCTGCTGCTGCATCGCGGCACATAAGGCGGGACAGGTTGAACAAGGAGGACGTGTCTGCTGTGGGTATTGACTGCATTAGAGACAGGTCGAGAGTAACCTACATAGCCATATAGCAGTGGAGGTCCATATTCCTACCACGAAAATATCTACTGAATTTTAGGAAGGTTAAATAAACATAGCACAGAGAAGACGTAAAACCTTTAATTTAGCTTAATTACAACTCATGCTGAGTGGTAAGAGTATACATTTTCAATGCAATTCCCTACCAACAAAACAGTCAATAAATTATGTAGTTGCTACCAAAGCAATTTTCTGCAGCTGTTTTGCATTTCATAATCAATATTGACCTAATTTTGTTACATTGTTATTGATTCTTCATTGTGCACAGATGATCCATTCACAGTCATGTAACATAAAAAAGAAGCCTAAAGTCTACTCAGAGTAAAGTAGCCAACAGACGCTTAGAGTAAAATAAATTAAAAAAAAGGAATCAGAAAAAGAGAAAACCAAAATTAAGCACAATTTCATTGGGTCGGTCCCTTACTTTAGGTGTTCAGACAAACCGGCGTTTTGTTCTCGACACTGTTCCAGCCTAGAATTGATACTAGCACTAGCACACGCTACATCATATGACCTATCAAATGCAGAGAAGACCTTCCTGATGTGATTTTTCATCTCGTCTCGCTTTTCATATTGCCTAGCGTACACAATGTCCTTTTTGACCCAGAAATAAGAATCGAGGACAGCCGAATCAGGCGACATACGTATCTTGCCATTCAGTATCTACAGTATAACTCTGTTTATTTTTTATTGGGAAAAAGACCCGAGCTGCTTGGCACACAGATGCAGTGCATTGGCTATGTGCGCCATCCTGTTGCACCCACGTCACTTGACTCGTCCTTAAATCATTATCGTTAGACAGAGACGCAGTTCGTTCAGAAGGAGAATTGCGTCTATTCTCCCCCTCAATCTACCTAAAAAGAAATGGGAACCAGCAACTTGCTTACTGATAAAAGCACTCCAGCAATTGACATTCCATCATAGTTGATGATCTGCCACACCCGACCAATGGATGTTCATGGAACCCATTGGTGTTTGGCAGTACAATCTGGCATACGTGTCTGTGAGTAGAGTCTCTCTAACAACTCAGTAGATTGGCTTAATTCCCAGTCCCACAATATTATCCTATCGGCCTTATCCTCTACTATAGCCTGTAGAGCATGTGTTGGCGGAATGGATGCATGTCTGAGCCTTTCAAAATGCGATGCACCGTGCTGTGTGAGTTTTATAAGTCCCTGGCGAACGTCCTTGTACTACTGTGTGGATCTGCGTGTTCCTTATCAAACGTAATGGCGTTGGTTCGATTTTTCATAGGCGTTTTTCGCTGGCGTTTCGCCAGGCGCAAATCCCCTGTGTCTCGAGCTTGTTGTGTGAGGGCTGTTCAACAAAGAATAATCATTTTTTTTTGACAACATACCTTTACTCATCCTCATAATTTTGTTGGGCCTTCTCAAAGTAGTCTCCCATGTGCGATGCACTTGTACCAGCTGGACACCAATTTTTGAGAGGTCCTTCAAAAATGCCTCCGTAGCCTTCACCACATGATTGATGATGCCTCCCATGAAGGCGTTTCTGTTAAAGTAAATAAATCAAAACTGTGTTTCCTCTCCTCTGTTACGGTTGTGCTTGGTTCTGTGTTGTGAATTTCTTTGCCCCTAAGAGTTTCTTTTGTTTTCCATGTCTTTACTTTTTGAAGTATCTTTGAGATATTAAATGAAGAAGACGACTATTCCTAAAAGTGTTGTGTTCTTGCTATAAAATTATATCTTAAGTTCATCCACAACAGGTTATGGGCCCAGGTTTGAACGCTTCAGGAGCTGAGAATTATAGTACTGGTTCGTGAGACTATTTTTCCGTTCACTAGGATATTCGCGAGACTGCAAAATTTTTGGAATGGCACACACAGCGCTTCAGTTGAGTGATGATATTAGTCGTACAAAGATTCGCAAACTGTCAAGTGAAGATCAGTGGGAAACATGGAAACTTTGTTCAAAGGAACATTCTCTTTATTCGATTATAGATGGTACACGTCAGTGTCCGTCATTAGCGGAAGGAGAAGAACCATCCGATGCATATCGGCGCTGGCAACGGGACAATGTTCGGGGAGCTCGTATCATTGGAACGGCGCTTGATGAGGAACCTGCTATTCATGTAAAAAAGAAGACTAACGCAAAAGAAAATTGGGATACCCTTATGTCTGTATATGAACAATCTTCATTGCAGCGACTATACAGGGTGAGTCACCTAACGTTACCGCTGGATATATTTCGTAAACCACATCAAATACTGACGAACCGATTCCACAGACCGAACGTGAGGAGAGGGGCAAGTGTAATTGGTTAATACAAACCATACAAAAATGCACGGAAGTATGTTTTTTAACACAAACCTACGTTTTTTAAAATGGAATCACGTTAGTTTTGTTAGCACATCTGAACATATAGATAAATACGTAATCAATGCCGTTTGTTGCATTGTAAAATGTTAATTACATCCGGAGATATCGTAACCTAAAGTTGACGCTTGAGTACTACTCCTCCGCTGTTCGATCGTGTGTATCGGAGAGCACCGAATTACGTAGGGATCCAAAGGGAACGGTGATGGACCTTAGGTACAGAAGAGACTGGAACAGCACATTACGTCCACATGCTAACACCTTTTTATTGGTCTTTTTCACTGACGCACATGTACATTACCATGAGGGGTGAGGTACACGTACACACATGGTTTCCGTTTTCAATTACGGAGTGGAATGGAGTGTGTCCCGACATGTCAGGCCAATAGATGTTCAATGTGGTGGCCATTATTTGCTGCACACAATTGCAATCTCTGGCGTAATGAATGTCGTACACGCCGCAGTACATCTGGTGTAATGTCGCCGCAGGCTGCCACAGTACGTTGTTTCATATCCTCTGGGGTTGTAGGCACATCACGGTACACATTCTCCTTTAACGTACCCCACAGAAAGAAGTTCAGAGGTGTAAGATCAGGAGAAAGGGCTGGCCAATTTATGCGTCCTCCACGTCCTATGAAACGCCCGTCGAACATCCTGCCAAGGGTCAGCCTAGTGTTAATTGCGGAATGTGCAGATGCACCATCATGCTGATACCACATACGTCGACGCGTTTCCAGTGGGACATTTTCGAGCAGCGTTGGCAGATCATTCTGTAGAAACGCGATGTATGTGGCAGTGCTCTCCGATACACACGATCGAACAGCGGAGGAGTGGTACTCAAGCGTCAACTTTAGGTTACAATATCTTCGGATGTAATTAACATTTTACAATGCAACAAACGGCATTGATTACGTATTTGTCTATATGTTCAGATGTGCTAACAAAACTAACGTGATTCCATTAAAAAAAACGTAGGTTTGTGTTAAAAAACATACTTCCGTGCATTTTTGTATGGTTTGTATTAACCAATTACACTAGCCCCTCTCCTCATGTTCGGTCTGTGGAATCGGTTCGTCAGTATTTGATGTGGTTTACGAAATATATCCAGCGGTAACGTTAGGTGACTCACCCTGTATACGTTGCTCGATTGTTTCTTTGAAACGTCAAAAGATGACGTCAGTCTATAACAAAACACATGTCGCTACTTGCGAAAATTTTCCATGAGTTGAGCAGTGAACTGAACAAAATTAATTCAAATGCAACTTTTCCCCTTTCACTGCTCCACCATCGTATTTTCAAAACATTAGGACTGGAATATCAATTTTACAGGTCGACCTGGTATTGTGTTCCTGAACCTGAGCAGACGACACAGCTTCTAATTGAGAATTTGCTTTCGATTGAGAATTCGCTAGCTACAAAGGCAGCTGGTGTTTTCTACGCAAAATGGAATGAGCAACTTAAAAAACAGAAAAAACTGCAACAGACGGGAGTAAGCCAAAGAAGAAAGAAAGTCGTACGTGTATGTATTGCAAGAAAGCTGGAAATATTATCGCGAAATGCCGAAAGCGCATGGCCGCAGAAGAAGCAAAAGCGACAGCTAACAAGAATAATAATTCGAGTTCCAGTTTAAAGGTGAGCAGCAAACCAAACACATTTCTAGCCACTAGCTTGTTGTCTCACGTTAATTTTAATAGTGTAGATTCTTGGACTTCGGACTCTTGGTACGACACATCATATTTCGCCAAACAAACAGCATTTCGCTACATTCAAAATGTTTCCGATTCTACAATGTGTGCAGACAGCTGGCAAATAAGTTATTTTTGCACATGGGACTGGCAGTATTCATACTGAAATATTTATAAACAAAAGGTGGACACCTACTTTGCTTGAAAACGTCTGGTATGTACTTGATGTCAGACACCAACCTTTCTCTGTCCGTCATGCCACACAACGTGGATATAATGATAACAAAGGTGTTATCATTCGGCGACGTAGTGAAATATTCGCAACAGGAAGACTAGTTGGTTCAGTATACATTATGAACATGCGAGTTTGACCTCCGGATTTACAAGTAATGATTAACTTAGCAACTTCAGAAGAATAACTACAATGTTGACATGAGAGGCTCGGTCATCAAAAATGTTCAAATGTGTGTGCATTCCTATGGGACCAAACTGTTGAGGTCATCGGTCCCTAGACTTACACACTACTTTAACTAACTTATGCTAAGAACAACTCACACACCCATGCCTGAGGGAGGACTCGAACCTCCTGCAGCAGGGAGCTCGGTCTTCAAGATAAACGTCATGTACGAGATGTGCTCTCTCGTTCCGGTATATCAGTTAAGTGTCCTGATACCACATCGTTTTGTGATGGATGTGTTCTGGGCAAATCCCACAGTAAACCATTTAGCCATTGCAGAGATCGTCCACAAACTGTAGGTGAGTTGATCAATGCAGACGTTAATGGACCAATCTCTGTTGACTCATAAATAGTTTTCGTTACTACACTCCTGGAAATTGAAATAAGAACCCCGTGAATTCATTGACCCAGGAAGGGGAAACTTTATTGACACATTCCTGGGGTCAGATACATCACATGATCACACTGACAGAACCACAGGCTCATAGACACATGCAACAGAGCATGCACAATGTCGGCACTAGTACAGTGTATATCCACCTTTCGCAGCAATGCAGGCTGCTATTCTCCCATGGAGACGATCGTAGAGATGCTGGATGTAATCCTGTGGAACGGCTTGCCATGCCATTTCCACCTGGCGCCTCAGTGGGACCAGCGTTCGTGCTGGACGTGCAGACCGCGTGAGACGACGCTTCATCCAGTCCCAAACATGCTCAATGGGGGACAGATCCGGAGATCTTGCTGGCCAGGGTAGTTGACTTACACCTTCTAGAGCACGTTGGGTGGCACGGGATACATGCGGACGTGCATTGTCCTGTTGGAACAGCAAGTTCCCTTGCCGGTCTAGGAATGGTAGAACGATGGGTTCGATGACGGTTTGGATGTACCGTGCACTATTCAGTGTCCCCTCGACGATCACCAGTGGTGTACGGCCAGTGTAGGAGATCGCTCCCCACACCATGATGCCGGGTGTTGGCCCTGTGTGCCTCAGTCGTATGCAGTCCTGATTGTGGCGCTCACCTGCACGGCGCCAAACACGCATACGACCATCATTGGCACCAAGGCAGAAGCGACTCTCATCGCTGAAGACGACACGTCTCCATTCGTCCCTCCATTCACGCCTGTCGCGACACCACTGGAGGCGGGCTGCACGATGTTGGGGCGTGAGCGGAAGACGGCCTAACGGTGTACGGGACCGTAGCCCAGCTTCATGGAGACGGTTGCGAATGGTCCTCGCCGACACCCCAGGAGCAACAGTGTCCCTAATTTGCTGGGAAGTGGCGGTGCGGTCCCCTACGGCACTGCGTAGGATCCTACGGGCTTGGCGTGCATCCGTGCGTCGCTGCGGTCCGGTCTCAGGTCGACGGGCACGTGCACCTTCCGCCGACCACTGGCGACAACATCGATGTACTGTGGAGACCTCACGCCCCACGTGTTGAGCAATTCGGCGGTACGTCCACCCGGCATCCCGAATGCCCACTATACGCCCTCGCTCAAAGTCCGTCAACTACACGTACGGTTCACGTCCACGCTGTCGCGGCATGCTACCAGTGTTAAAGACTGCGATGGAGCTCCGTATGCCAGGGCAAACTGGCTGACACTGACGGCGGCGGTGCACAAATGCTGCGCAGCTAGCGCCATTCGACGGCCAACACCGCGGTTCCTGGTGTGTCCGCTGTGCCGTGCGTGTGATCATTGCTTGTACAGCCCTCTCGCAGTGTCCGGAGCAAGTATGGTGGGTCTGACACACCGGTGTCAATGTGTTCTTTTTTCCATTTCCAGGAGTGTATGTAACTTTCGAAGATGATTTTTCTCGTTTCGTTCGGATGTATTTCAGGCGAAATAAATCTGAAGTGGCTAACAATTTGAAAACGTTTTTGAAGGAGTGTGATGCTATTGGTCATAAGGTTAAAGTGTTTCGGTTTGGCGGTGGAGGAGAGTTTAATTGTAACGTGGTAGCTGCTGTTCTACGGGATCGAGGTATTGAGTTTTGCCTTACGTGTCGAGACAATCCTGAGCAAAATCGTGTTTCTGAACAAGAAAATCGACATATAGTTGAATTAGCTCGCTCTTTGTTAACATCTAGCAAGTTACCTAAATCATTTTGGACTCATGCATGTGACGCAGCCGTTTTTCTGCTCAGTCGTGCAGGGAAGTCAAGTGTTGAAGGTAAAACACCTTTCGAATTGCGGACTAGCAAAGTGTTTAACAGTTTTAACTATCTACGAATTTTTGGATCAAAATGCTTTGTTTATTTGCTGAAGAAATTTCATTCTAAGTCCAAAGAAAAGGTTATACCTGGTCATATCATTGGCTACATGAATGACAAAAGATGGTTACAAAGTGTGTATTCCATCAAACCATCGTGTGATGGAATCACGCAATGTTGATTTTCAACCAGAAAAGCTATGTACAGCTGGAAATTCGACTGAATTGGAATGTAATTCCGTACCTGAAGGAACAGAAGAGAAAAGTGAATGTACTGTTGATCAGATTGAAACTAGTGACCAAGAATATTTGAATGAGTTACCAAATCGACGTCCAGTTCGTGAAATACGTCCCTCAGTAAAATTTGTGACTACGAATTAGGATACCAGCCTCACCACTCTCAAGAAACAAGTGCATTAGTTTGCCTGACAAAAGCAATCCATGAAGAGCTTGCACCAACAAATTTCAACGAAGCTATGGAAAGCAGTAATTCTAATGAATGGTTTAATGTGATGAAAGAGTAAATGAAGGCATTTGAAGAAATGATACCTGGGATTTGGTAGCAATGCCTAAAGGGAAAGCTATTATCGATAATCGATGGGTGCTTCGCATTAAATATAAGCCTGATGGATCGATTGATCGATACCGTGCTTGCTTGGTTGTGCGCGGTATGTTTCAACGCGCCGGACTTGATTATGATGAAACGTTTAGTCCAGTTGGTCGTTATGGCGCTATTCGTGCTGTAATAGTGATTGCAGCTGAAAAAAAATTTGAAACTTGTTCAGTTCGACGTTATAACCGCATTTTTATATGATGGCTTGGATACAGAAATATACATGGCTCAGCCAGAAGGTTTCGATGACGGGTCAGGTCGTATTTGTCGACTCAAGAAATCGTTGTATGGAAGCACTCACCTCGTTGCTGGAATAATAAGTTTCATTCATTGATGAGAAAAATTGGCTTTATTAGTTCAACAGCAGATCCTTGCATTTACATTCAACAAAGCAAAACAGAAAAATTGCTGATTGCTATTTCTGTCGATGATGGACTATTCGCAGGAACAACTGAAAGTGTGCTGAATTCATTTTTAGGTATTTTAAAGTCTGAACTCAAAATAACAGTGGAATCCTGAGACTCCTTTTTAGGTACGCATAATGTACCTGGCATGCTATACTCGTCCAAATTTCGCTTATGCTGTTTCAAAAGTTGCTCGATCTGTGGCTAATCCCAATTCTTCTGATTGGAACACCGTAAAACCTATTTTCAGATATCTTCGTGATGCTTCAGACTTAGGTCTCTTCTACTCTTCGCATGGAGGTAATCTTTGTGCCTATGCTGATGCTGACTTTCCTTGCAACACTAAAACAAGATGATCAATAAATGGTTTTGTAACAATGATTGATGATACGGCTGTACCCTGAACATCTCAACTGCCGAAATCAGTTTCACTATCAACCACAGAAGCTGAGTTCGTTAGTGCAAGTGAAGGAGCTAAGGAGTTAGTATGGCTCAACAGGCTGCTGTTGGAGATAGTGGGAAAAGAAACAAGCCCGTATTGTTCATTGACAACGCAAGTGCCATTAAATTAGTGAAAAACGCAGAATTCCTAAAACGTTCTAAGCACATCGACGTACGGTATTATTTAGTGAGTGAACTCTATCAAAATGGGGATATCATTGTAGAATATGTGTGTTCTGAAAATGAATTTGTTGACTTGTTTACAAAGCCTTCAAATTCAAACATATTTAAACCAATGTGTATTCAGACAGGACTTCGTAACTAATGTGTTTTGATCTCTTATTTTTTATATAAAAGTTTTTCAGTGCACCACAGTTTGATTTGGGAGGGAAGTGTTAAAGTTTATAAATCAGAGCTGTGTTTCTTCTGCTCTGCTACGGTGGTGCTTGGCTGTGTGTTGTGAATTTATTTACTCCTAAGAGTTTGTTTTGTTTTCCATGTTTTTATTCTTTGAGGTTTTTGTTGTTGCTGTGAGTTATCTTTGAGATATTAAAGGAAGAAGATCACTATTCCTAAAAGCGTTGTGTTCTTGCTATAAAATATCCTAAGCTCATCCACAACAGTTTCTTCGTGTTAGGGAATAGAAAAAAGTCACATGGGGCTAAATCCGTACTACAGGGAGGGTGAGGGATGCACTTCACTTTGATTCACTGCAAGATATTCAGCAACAACTTTGGCAATATACGGCCGCTCATTATCGTGGTGCAGCATCCAGCCTGCTTCACGGAAATGTGGCCTTTTGCACCTGATACGGACCTGCAATGTTTTCAGGACTTCCCTGTGGTACTGTCCAGTTACTGATGTCTGTGCAGGTACAACATGCTGATAAACCATTCCATGAATATCAAAGAATGAGATGACCATAACTCTCCCAGCAGAAGCAACCACTTTTGCTTCTTTGGGGGTTGGTGATGAAGGAGATTTCCACACTGAACTTTGGTGTTTGCTCTCAGGATCAAAATTATTTAGCCAAGTTTCATCAGAAGTGATTAAATTTGAAAGAAACTCCGAATCTTCCCCTAACATCAACTTTAACTGCGTTCAGACCTACACGCAAATATCCTTTTGTACGGGAATCAACAGTCTTGGAACCCATCGCTCACAAACACATGTCGTGTGTAATTTTCTGTCACCAACATGTGGGTGGCACCCAATGAAATGTTCAGTATTTCAGAAACTGATCTTAAGACAATTCGTCGATTCTCTCTCACAATGACAGCAGCAGTGTTGACGTTTTCTTCTGTACGAGCAGTAATTGGAACACTGGGTCCACCTTCCTTTGAAATTGATTGTCTCCCTTCTTTAAACATTTTAAGCCACCTTCGAATTGTGCTGTAGGGAAGAACTGACACTCCACAGGCCTCCTCTAATATTGTATAGACCTCAACGGAAGATTTGTTGAGACGAAAGCAGAATTTCAAAGCCACATATTGTTCCTCGAGTGTTTCCTCCATTGCAGCGGTAGGCGATACTGAACATGTCTGACCTGGATTGCCTCTCACAGGAGTCCCAACAATGAAACTATTACGCCATGTTTGTTGCACATGAAGCTAACACACTATCATAAGATAAAATTTTAGCGCGAGAAATTATGACAAAAAAAATCTTTTTTTTATTGAACAGCCCTCAGTCTGTGAAGTGTCTGCATAAGGATTTCATTCTGGTTTCAGCGTACATCCAAGCTGTATCCCTGGAAATTTCATTACACATGACTAAAAAAATAAAATTCGTAATACGCGATCGAATCAGGAAGATCCACTACACCAACAACAACGAAACAGGATGCTAGTACAGGTATGCCTTAGCAGCACTTACCCATTATCAGAATCATGTATGTTAACTTGTGTACAGTATTCTGTAGTATGGCATGAAGAAGACTGAAAAGCGTCTATTCCCAGCTCCAATGTCTTATAGCATTTTTTATATCGGGAAATATTTGTTTGGCGCATCTTCCTTGCCCAATTGCCTCGTTTCGTTTGCCGCCGTAACACACAGTGTCCGCTACCGCCATAGAATAGTGCTACTCAGCCACTGCTGGAGTATTGATTCTTCATGTTCTGTTCCTCTTAAAAATATGGATGAACCGAATATCCCACAAGACTAATGTTGGACTGATCTATCGATGGGCTCCTTAAATACCACTTTAAAAATCATGTTGTTTGTAACGGGATACAATTGGTGTGGGCAACACTTGTCTGGGCTGACTCCAGCTGCACATAGCAATAACTAAATTGCAAATATCTGCCGAAACTCCGGAGAAAATACACCTGACGACTCCTAGGAGGGGAACCCTGTATGTACGAGGTGTGTGAGAAAAGTAATGATACTGAAAACACTGGGAGAGATGTGTAAACACTGCGTTGTTCTACTTGTGTATACCGGTATGTTCATTCCTTCCAGATGCTCAGTCCAAGTTTCATTTCCTGCAGCCATCACATGATTTTTGAGAGCACCATCTGTGAAGCTGTATTTTAGTCATGTGTTACGAAAATGAAACAACAGAATTTAGAGCAACGTTATGCTGTCAGCTTATGTGTTATACTTCGGAAATCCGCGAGTGTGACCTTTGAAAAGTCGAAACAGGTCTATGGGAAACATTTCTTATCAAGAAGACAAGATTTTCGCTGGCACAAATCATTTTTGGAAGGCCTAGAACACTTTGAAGATGAACCTCGCTCAGGAAGACCTTCAACTTCAAAAATAGATGAAAATGTCGAACGTGTGCGTGCGCTTATGCGTCTGGACCGACGTTGAACAACAAGGATGACGAGTGACTTGTTAAACTTGAACACTTTCCTTGTACATCAGATTTTGACTGAAAATTTGCACATTTTTGTGTCAAAATGGTGCTGAAACACCTCACAACTAAGCAGAAGGACAGTGTGTGTTGATCTTATTGAGAGGATTGACAATGACCATGAAAGGTTCAATCAAGTGATCAGAGCAGATGAATCATGAATTTTTTAGCACGACTCTGAGACGAAGCAGCGAAATGAGGAGTGGCACACTGTGACATCTTCTCGACTAAAAAAGACCCTAATGAGAGAATCAAACATCAAAACATTGCTGACTTGATTTAATAACAGTAAGTATATTGGGCATAAGGAATCTGTTCCTCCAAGATAAACTGTCAACCAAGAGTTTTACAAAAATGTTCTTGAAAGGCTCAGGAAACGGGTAAATCGAGTGAGACTGGACAGTTCAGACAAGCTTTTTAGCCCTGCTACTAATACTGAGAACAACGACTCGATCAGTGTATAGCTGCCATTGACTACAGCTTTATAAAAAGGAGGACAATGGAACACCTAGAGAATAAAATACATCTTTGCCCTACACATCATAGACGACAATAATTGTAAAATATTACTTATGGATATGAATCTAACTACGTTGGAGGCACAAAATAAAACTGAGATTCTACATTGCCCCACATGTAGGTGGAAATTGTTCAAGTCAGAATTATTTTTGTCTGTGTACAATTCTTAGCTTTATTAGTTATTATTTTGCATGGGACAGATATTGAACTTGTAAGTTGAACTTACAAAGATTTTCAGTTAAAGCTTATTCTTTTTGTACATAATGTACACTCCTGGAAATTGAAATAAGAACACCGTGAATTCATTGTCCCAGGAAGGGGAAACTTTGACACATTCCTGGGGTCAGATAAATCACATGATCACACTGACAGAACCACAGGCACATAGACACAGGCAACAGAGCATGCACAATGTCGGCACTAGTACAGTGTATATCCACCTTTCGCAGCAATGCAGGCTGCTATTCTCCCATGGAGACGATCGTAGAGATGCTGGATGTAGTCCTGTGGAACGGCTTGCCATGCCATTTCCACCTGGCGCCTCAGTTGGACCAGCGTTCGTGCTGGACGTGCAGACCGCGTGAGACGACGCTTCATCCAGTCCCAAACATGCTCAATGGGGGACAGATCCGGAGATCTTGCTGGCCAGGGTAGTTGACTTACACCTTCTAGAGCACGTTGGGTGGCACGGGATACATGCGGACGTGAATTGTCCTGTTGGAACAGCAAGTTCCCTTGCCGGTCTAGGAATGATAGAACGATGGGTTCGATGACGGTTTGGATGTACCGTGCACTATTCAGTGTCCCCTCGACGATCACCAGTGGTGTACGGCCAGTGTAGGAGATCGCTCCCCACACCATGATGCCGGGTGTTGGCCCTGTGTGCCTCGGTCGTATGCAGTCCTGATTGTGGCGCTCACCTGCACGGCGCCAAACACGCATACGACCATCATTGGCACCAAGGCAGAAGCGACTCTCATCGCTGAAGACGACACGTCTCCATTCGTCCCTCCATTCACGCCTGTCGCGACACCACTGGAGGCGGGCTGCACGATGTTGGGGCGTGAGCGGAAGACGGCCTAACGGTGTGCGGGACCGTAGCCCAGCTTCATGGAGACGGTTGCGAATGGTCCTCGCCGATACCCCAGGAGCAACAGTGTCCCTAATTTGCTGGGAAGTGGCGATGCGGTCCCCTACGGCACTGCGTCGGATCCTACGGTCTTGGCGTGCATCTGTGCGTCGCTGCGGTCCGGTCCCAGGTCGACGGGCACGTGCACCTTCCGCCGACCACTGGCGACAACATCGATGTACTGTGGAGACCTCACGCCCCACGTGTTGAGCAATTCGGCGGTACGTCCACCCGGCCTCCCGCATGCCCACTATACGCCCTCGCTCAAAGTCCGTCAACTGCACATACGGTTCACGTCCACGCTGTCGCGGCATGCTACCAGTGTTAAAGACTGCGATGGAGCTCCGTATGCCACGGCAAACTGGCTGACACTGACGGCGGCGGTGCACAAATGCTGCGCAGCTAGCGCCATTCGACGGCCAACACCGCGGTTCCTGGTGTGTCCGCTGTGCCGTGCGTGTGATCATTGCTTGTACAGCCCTCTCGCAGTGTCCGGAGCAAGTATGGTGGGTCTGACACACCGGTGTCAATGTGTTCTTTTTTCCATTTCCAGGAGTGTATTTGCAGTCTAAGGCCAACTGTTTAAGTTTTTTTTTTCTCTCCACCAGTGACAGTTATTATGCAGATGTTTGATTGGACATCATGTGCTTTTAATACATAATTTCACCATATACCAAGAAGATACACCAGTATAGGTAAGAAAAGAATAATACAGTGGTGGGTGTGGGGGCTGAGAGATATGGTGGTGACACTGCTGGTGTAGGAGGCCAATCATTGGAGTTGGTGTGGATGGCTATCATACACCTTTAGGCTCAGTGAAACCACACTGCCTGGCTTATTTATCACCAGTGATTTTACAGCACAGATTGTCTTCTCCAGCATGGTGGTGGATTTGATGACACACACACTCAAGTGCGACAAGGAGCAGGCTCATCAGCTGTGCCCATTGTGCAGGTCAGGACCCAGCAGTGGAGTAGTGCCAGTACAAGAGTATGTAGGCGCATGGCAACCACAGCTCACTGGCGGCTAGTGCGTCCCTTCCTAGCGCCCTCAAAGAGGGATATGCACTTAAGTGGGCGCCAACAGCATACAATGCATGGCAGATGTCATGAAGGTGGAGTCACATGACGTGAATCAGCAACATAGCTTACATCCAGGGACGCAGTATTCAAGTGTCTCGCCGAACGGGTTGTAGGCAGCAGTTTGCAGTCATTCAGTGTAGTCCTTCACCAAGCGTAGGTCCGGCCCATCCACATCATTTTCAATCACAGTGGTGACCAAACAGCAATGGCAGCTTGCAGTGGCTACATCCCACTATGGCTGGCTTCGTGAGGTCTTAAAGGCAAAGTCTTCTCTTGGAAGGAGGCAGCACATCAAGAGTCACCTGTAAAGTTACCCTGCAACTAGCGACACTGTCATTCTGTCAGAATCAGAGTTGCAGACAGGATGATCAGACACTGAGACTGAGGCTTCACAAACGATCATATTTAAGCAGGACATCGGAGCTGTGATGGGGTTATTTGCTCCCATTATCTGGAGGTGTAAGCAGACATGTCCCTATCTTCATGTCTCATTACTGTCATTTACCTTTGCCTTCGATCTTTCTGTCATTGCTCGAATGGTGTGAAGTGATTGGGTTTGGAGGTTACATGTTATGGCTCCAAGTGAAAGGCTCTAAGAATTTATATGCGCACCCAAAAACCGAGTGTACTATACAGCTATAGACATCCAAAAACAATTGTTTACATCGAAAATATAGCACTACTACAATACCATTCAATTACATTACATGGTAGTTTCGGTTTTCCTTAGTTTTGTTAAAGAAGTTTGTTACACATGAATGAGAATGTTTCTCCATGCTTATCACTGTATGCATTCTTACAAAAATATTTTTTGTGTAGCATACAGTTTGCTTGGAAACAGTTTTTTTTTCGAAAAAACACATAAGACAATAAAAACAATACTTAAATACATAGGAAGATACATATTATACACAATGGCCCTAGAGTGGATACTAGGTTTTTAATGATATTCAGTTATATTTGTTTCAGGTACTGTTGATATTAGTTTTTGAGTACTGCAATATTTTGCTTTTTTAACAATATTACACATCTATTTTAATCGCTACCAGGTACTAATGTACTTGATTTGGTGGTGAATGGATAACTTCTTCTTTGCCCTGGCATTCGCCATGGTTTGGAAATCATCCAGAAAAATCAACAGAAGAGTGACATGTAACGTCATTGTTTCATCTGATTACATTGTTTGTGTTAAAGTTTTGATAACAGGCAGGTAGGATATCTTGACAACAACAACAAGGATTGACATGGTTTTTGTCAGTAGGAAAGTGTGTCTGTCTCTATGTGACATAGCTGATTGTGACATACATGTAACAAATTGTACAACAAATACTTGTTTAAATCATAACAGACAATACACTGATCTCAGAGATTACCATAGGAACACATCAGTGGTTTTCTACTGTAGTTTATATCAAAAGAATCACAAGAAGTGGCATGTCAAACAAAACAATAAGTACAATCTACAGGGCTAACCCAAAGGTGCAGTTCATGCACTAACAGATATGGAGGATGGAGACATCTCCACAGGGTGTGTACAGTTTACCAAACAGATTTTTTTTGTACATTGATTTTTAATCGTTAACAGATTGACTGCTGCCGGAAACACAGGCAGTCCTTTATATTTCCAGGTCACCTTGTTATTCCTTTTGGAGATGTGAATTGACAGCTCACTTTTCACAGTCATTTTTCTGCTTAACTTCGACAGCAGTTGGGTACATACAGTGTGACCAGTCTGTCGAAACAGGCAACATGCACAATATATCTGGACACGTTGTTGGAGCTTAACCATCTCTGTGGCACAGTGGAAACGTGAGTAGGTGGAAATGTGAGTACAAGTTTTTTGGCAAGTGGGTCATACGCCCATATGACATAGGATGCGTTGTACACTTTTAAAGTAAACATCACGGCCAGGGGCATACGTTTGTTGGCAGAAACGACCTATCCGTAACGAAAAGCATTGTAAATTGCGTGTTAACTTTTCTACAAATGGTTCAAAAGGATCTGAGCACTATGGGACTTAACATCTGAGGTCATCAGTACCCTATAACTTAGAACTACTTAAATCTAACTAACCTAAGGACATCACACACATCCATGCCCGAGGCAGGATTCGAACCTGCGACCGTAGCAGTCGCGCAGTTCCGGACTGAAGCGCCTAGAACCGCTCAGCCACAATGGCCGGTTAACCTGTCTACACTTCGTCATAGTAAACCAGAACTAAAATGATAAGTCAGACAAAACCAAGCTAAGTAAAACTTATAACCAAACCTCTTGGCACAGAGAATATTCATTTGTCATTTTTCTGTTTTCCGTTGTTCCTTAGTTGCTTCAAAATTCGTGGATGTATGTTCTGTCTATACAACTAATTGAAGGCAGTTTGTTTATTGCCATACGTGTTTTGCTTCTTTTATTTGTAAAGCATCTTCTGTGGTCTGAAATAAATGTCTCTTTTTATACATATAATAAAGGTAGATTAAAGCTGAAGAAACTGCAAAAAGGTGGAAATTTAAGGAGATGGGACCTGGATAAACTGACTAAACCAGAGGTTGTACAGAGTTTCAGGGAGAGCATAAGGGAACAATTGACAGGAATGGGGTAAAGAAATACAGTAGAAGAAGAATGGGTAGCTTTGAGGGATGAAGGCAGCAGAGGATCAAGTAGGTAAAAAGACGAGGGCTGGTAGAAATCCTTGGGTGACAGAAGAAATACTGAATTTAATTGATGAAAGGAGAAAATATAAAAATGCAGTAAATGAAGCAGGCAAAAAGGAATACAAACGTCTCAGAAATGAGATCGACAGGAAGTGCAAAATGGCTAAGCGGGGATGGCTAGAGGACAAATGTAAGGATGTAGAGACTTATCTCACTAGGGGTAAGATAGATACAGCCTACAGGAAAATTAATGAGACCTTCAGAGAAAAGAGAACCACTTGTATGAATATCAAAAGCTCAGATGGGAACCCAGTTCTAACCAAAGAAGGGAAAGCAGAAAGGTGGAAGGAATATATAGAGGGTCCATACAAGGGCGATGTACTTGAGAACAATATTATGGAAATGGAAGAGGATGTAGATGAAGATGAAATGGGAGATATAATACTGCGTGAAGAGTTTGACAGAGCACTGAAAGACCTGAGACGAAACAAGGCCCTGGGAGTAGACAACATTCCATTAGAACTACTGACAGCCTTAGGAGAGCCAGTCATGACGAAACTCTACCATCTGGTGAGCAAGATGTATGAAACAGGCGAAATACCCTGAGACTTCAAGAAGAATATAATAATTCCAATCCCAAAGAAAGCAGGTGTTGACAAATGTGAGAATTACCGAAATATCAGTTTAATAAGTCACGGCTGCAAAATACTAATGCGAATTCTTTACAGACGAATGGAAAAACTAGTAGAAGCCGACCTCGGGGAAGATCAGTTTGGATTCCGTAGAAACGTTGGGACACATGAGGCAATACTGACCCTACGACTTATCTTAGAAGCTAGATTAAGGAAAGGCAAACCTACGTCTCTAGCATTTGTAGACTTAGAGAAAGCTTTTGACAATGTTGACTGGAATACGCTCTTTCAAATTCTGAAGGTGGCAGGGGTAAAATACAGGGAGCGAAAGGCTATTTACAATTTGTACAGAAACCAGATGGCACTTATAAGAGTCGAGGGACAGGAAAGGGAAGCAGTGGTTGGAAAGGGAGTGAGACAGGGTTGTAGTCTCTCCCCGATGTTATTCAGTCTGCATATTGAGCAAGCAGTGAAGGAAACAAAATAAAAATTCGGAGTAGGTATTAAAATCCATGGAGAAGTAATAAAATCTTTGAGGTTCGCCGATGGCATTGTAATTATGTCAGAGACAGCAAAGGGCTTGGAAGAGCAGATGAATGGAATGGATAGTGTTTTGAAAGGAGGGTATAAGATGAACATCAACAAAAGCAAAACGAGGATAATTGAATGTAGTCGAATTAAGTTGGGTGATGCTGAGGGAATTAGATTAGGAAATGAGGCACTTAAAGTAGTAAAGGAATTTTGCTATTTTGGGAGCAAAATAACTGATGATAGGCTAGGTAGAGAGAATATAAAATGTAGACTGGTAATGACAAGGAAAGCGTTTCTGAAGAAGAGAAATTTCTTAACATCGAGTATAGATTTAAGTGTCAGGAAGTCATTTCTGAAAGTATTTGTATGGAGTGTAGCCATGTATGGAAGTGAAACATGGACGATAAATAGTTTGGACAAGAAGAGAATAGAAGCTTTTGAAATGTGATGCTACAGAAGAATGCTGAAGATTACCTGGGTAGATCACATAACGAATGAGGAAGTATTTAATAGGATTGGGGAGAAGAGAAGTTTGTGGCACAACTTGACTAGAAGAAGGGATCGGTTGGTAGGACATGTGTTGAGGCATCAAGGGATCAATTTAGCATTGGAGGACAGCGTGGAGGGTAAAAATCGTAGAGGGAGACCAAGAGATGAATACACTAAGCAGATTCAAAAGGATTTAGGCTGCAGTAGGTACTGGGAGATGAAGAAGCTTGCACAGGATAGAGTAACATGGAGAGCTGCATCAAACCAGTCTCAGGACTGAAGACCACAACAACAACAACAACAACAATAAACGTATTATGTGGAATTTCCATGTTGCTATGTTACGTTTTTTCGCGCTTTTCTCTTGTTTTTTTCTTTTTTTTTTTAAGATTAGAATTAACTTCTATGGCACAAAATTCGTCATGTAAAATTATCTTTCGATGTTACGTTTCACAGAGCTACTAGCCATGCGTGTGGTACTGGAAATGTGTTCATTAGTCTCCATGCTCCAGTTGGCCAAATTCCGGTGTTCTGCCGCCCACATTTGATTCAACACATTGTGTACATCACTTGCACTTCGAATTTTTTGTTTAACATATGTATGTTTACAGTGTGTTGTTTCATATTTTCAATTGTTGTGTGTGTGTGTGTGTGTGTGTGTGTGTGTGTGTGTGTGCTCAGTGACCAAATCCATATAAGCAGTAACTCTCTGATCATGTTAACCACCAAAACGATAACAAACGGAAATCCAAAATGTAGTCAGAACAAATAATTAATGAATATTCCTCTGCCCCCTTTTCCCTCCCCTCCCCCCCCTCTCTCTCTCCTTTTCTCTCTCACACACACTCAGCACAAATATCCATTAAAAATCACACTCTCTAGAAAGAATGTCACATTTACACACAAAAAATACACATGCACACACATACAACAACAACAAATGAAAATATCAAACACCACACACAGCACAGACAGAAGGCGAAAGATAAACACACAACGACAATTGGCAACTCTTCACACCGAAACCACACACATTTTGAACACAAAATGCGAATTGCAAGTGGTGTACACGATGTGTTGAATCGAATGTGGGCGAAAGAACGCCGAAATAAGTCCACTGGAATACGGAGACTAATGAACACATCTGCAGGACCACACGCATGGGCTAACAACGCTGGAAATCGTGACACTGAACGATAGTTTCACATCACAAAAAGTTGATTCTAACGTAAAAAACACGAAAAAATGAAACAGCAACATGCTGGAACTACCACATAATTTCTTTATTATTGTATAAAAAGAAACATGTATTACAGGCCATTGAAGATGCTTCACAAATAAAAGAAGTGAAACGCATATAGAAATAAAGAAACTGCTTTCAGTTAGCTACAAAGACAGAATATTCATTTGTCCTTAAAAAGACCCAAAATAACTTTGTGCTAGTAAGGTCTTTGGTCTTTGTTTGTTGTCGGATATGTAATTGACTATACCCTACTCAACAAAACATGTTATTGGTCGCTTTGGAGCACATAGTCTGTGCGGAGTACCATGGTCAGTAGATGTGCAGGTTGCAGGGCACGCATGGGGAGAGCGGTGGTGGTGAGTGCTGCAGACACGTACTGTAGGGGACACACCGAATGCTGGAGGGGAAGTGCCATTCTAAACTGAAGCCTACACTCAGACTCATTGTAAATATTAAGTGAGGCCCCTCCATGCTCATATGTGTATGGTGACCATTCAAAAAGATATGTCACCTCTGCTTTGGTTCTTATCTAAAAAAGAATTCCGCCGAAAATGCAGCGATTTATTTTAAAATGGCTTGTTAATCATTTGTAATTTTCAGAGAAGTGTCACAAGTGGAGAGTTTTGAGTAAAACCTACAAATTTCTCTTGTGTCATGTTAAAATTTCCCTTCTTTCGCGAAAAGACTACTGAGTTTACAGTGTCTCACCTCACTAATGTATTATGCATACAATTGTGAGAAAATTCTGAAACAGTGATTTATAAGTTTATTAAGTGAGGAACTAAGGTAAAATAAGGTCAGTATCTTATGAAGAAGCACATCCTTGATTCAAAATAAATGTTTAATGTCTTGATGTCCATTGTTCCAAAACTCATAGCAAGCAATGGGGCAACAGGACCATGAGCACAATTGTTAGTGCAGGTTGCCTACCTCAGGGGAAAGTATACATTCAGGGACAAATTTATTGTTCTCGTTTGATTGACAGGTTCTTAACCTATTTCCCCCCTCCCCCAACTCCCTCAAACCCTCAGGAAACCTCCAACCCTCCCCCTTACTGATAAGGTACACTTTCAGGTCTGAGTTACTCAAATAGCCCCTTCTCACTCTTGTCAATTTCATTGACTACTTAATTAAATTGATCAATTAATTAACCCCCACTCTGGTAATCCTCCAACACTCCCCTCCCCTCTCCTCTCCTACCTGGAAATTTATGGAATTGGCTGCTCTGTGCTGGAGACGAAGGATCTCACGACAGGAAATTTAATTAAATAGCAGAAAGTATATTGTTTATTTATAAAAATTCAGTTGTCGGGGGTTAGATCTCTCTTGCTCATCATTCTCTGCTGTTTGGGAAGATGCAGGTCTTGTAAAATACATCGAAAAGAAACAATTAAATCGATCGCTTTTTTTTTATCCCCATCCCGCAAGGAATACCATCGTGAAACACCCATCACATGTAATCGAAGCAAAGTACTGTGCAGCGATCTGTTTGAATGTGCATTTAGAGATATATTCAATTGGATTTAGTAACTCCTGCAGCAGCTCGTGTTCAAAGACAAGGGTATTTCCGACCAAAGCGGGTGAAGTGTCTCAGGAGTGTTTTCATAAGTGTGTCGTGGTCTTCTCTTTTAGAGTCCGTGTTCTACTGTGGCAGTGGTGGTATTCTTCGGAATAAAACGTGTAATTGTTTAAACATTCTTGCATCATCTGCAAAGCTTTCTCCTTGTGCAGTGGTACATTTAATTTCTGTGACACCTGTATGTGACAATATTCTGCAACACCAGGTGTAATAACTCCCAAAGCAAGTTGTGAAATGCAACACAAGAAACTGCGCCAGGAAAGCGGAGGCAGCTTAGAGTCCATGGCGGAATCGATTTTCAGACGGACATTTGCCTTGAAGGAGATCTCACGTGCATTGGTATCCCAGTAGGGGTTTACCAGGTACACACAGCCTTGTTTCTGGCTTGGTCCGACCGCAACCAATGGCACGTGCAAGTTCTACAGGGGGATACTGCAGGCAGTGATGAATACAGCCACTTTCCCCCATGGGAGATACATAGCGTGACAGGGAGGGGGGGGGGAGGACGAAGTTATAGGCTTAAAATTTAATTGACAGCATTCTAAAGACGTAGCAGCCCTGTTCATATTTAAAAATTTTCATGAATAGCTAATATATAATTAAATAATATGTAGGTTAAGTACTAAGCTGTTAGGCTAAGCCTAAGTTAATTATATTGAATAATAAAATAATTTTATTGCGTGCAAAGAAACTCACATTTACATCAAACTACTACATCGAGGCTTTTTTACAGCATATCTCTTGGTGACGTCATCAATAAAACTTTCTGTTGGCTCGTCGTCCCCTTCAGTTGAAATCTTCACACAACTTGGAGCGTTTCCTGACCCATCCTATTCCTTAATTTTGTCATCATCCTGTTCATTGAACTAAATGACCTTTCCACACTGCAAGTTGGAATGGGAATGCACAGTACACATTCAGCGAGTGTCCGTAGTGCTTCGTAGCCGATGTCGGCTCTCAGAATGAAAGAAGCATCATGAGAAGACGTATCGTCTAATTTATTACTAACAATGTACCTAAAAGAATGCAAGTCTGCAATAACAGCGTCGACGTTTGTAAGTCCCAAGATCAAGCACAGTTCTTTACAATCATTATCAGAAAACTCTAGAAATTTTTAAAACTTTCAAAATAGGCACTTAGTTCTATCACTTTTATTGCCTTCTCATCAAACTGTTGCTCAATCTCATCAATCATACTTTTAACAAATTTCCTTGCGCTTTTCATAGCTTGGGTCTGCTCCTCTACATTCGTGAACAGCACACCTTTAACTTCTGTTGAGTCCTCCTGCAGTTTTTTAATTTTATTAATAGTTTCATTTTCTACACTATGCCCATCACAGTCACAAAGGCAGTCGATGTGTCTTAAACGTTCCAGAGTTCCAGAAACAAGTAGAGGGATTTGCGAAATTTTAACTGATTGTCTCTGCAAAACTTTACATAAGTTTGAGGCTGCATATAACGTATCGTCTAAAATCACTAAACCTACAATGAAATTTGAATTCATCATTTCTAACAAGATTCCTCCAGCTAAACTTGTTAAATTCTCACCGTCCTTGTGTATATGTTCACTTGCCATTTAATGGACTTGTAGGTTAGGAAAATAGCATGAACTGTGCGATAGGTACTTAACCATCGGATGTCAACAGCTTCGGGTGTTTTTAAAATGGGTTGCTCTAAAGCACATTGAATTTCATCCAAAACATTTTCTCGTTTGGAAGAACCATGAAAAAGTTTGTAAATGTCTTTAACAACATGTAATGTGCGTTTTATAATGGGTGTTTATTCCTAGATTTGGTGGCAGCAATTGAAAAAACATGTGCTCTACAGTGAATGTATGGCAGCTTATAGCCCTTCCCCTCTGATAACCGAGTGCGGACTCCTGAGATAGAACCACTAAAAAGATAATAATCTGTCGTAAGAAAGTTTTCTTTTCTTTAGTTCAGTATCAACTGTTGTAAATAAGGATTCAGCTGAAATGCTTTTCAACTCAACGAGACATAAAAACCTTTCCTTTACTTCAAACGATGGAGATGCTGCAACATATCGAACTACTAAAGACAGTTCACTTTGTTTGAAACATTTGTTGATTCGTCTGCCGTTAATGAAAAATATTTGTCATGGAGAAGTGTTTCATCTTGAAAGTCTAAAGACTCTCCTAAACATGTCAACAATTCTGACGCAGTATACTTACTAAGATATGTGGACCTTTCGCTCTGAAATTTTAACCACTTTTCAAGATTAATGTCGCTTTTCAGTACTACCTTACGAATTAGAGGTTCATATTTTGTTGTGTGGGGTATTTCTTCGTCACTAAGGAAATACAGACTTCGAATTAACGATGACAATGCTTGGCGGTTTAAAGTTTTTTCATTTTCATTTTGTTTAAATATCTCTGTATGAATTGGAGCGTTTAATCTCTGTAATCTACAATTTTCAAGTGTAACGGCTTTTGCATGTTTTTCTGAGTTGGCATGCTTTTCTAGTTTTCCCGTGCTTCCAGTAGCTTTTCTAAATTTAGTGAAAGGTACAGAAATGAACACTCCTCCTGTTTTCTGTAGAGCTTCGATATCGTTTTTTAAATGCATTTCACACAATTTGCAGAAAGCCCCACCCTACTCGTGATCAAAGTACAACCAATTGTATTTATATTCCCATTTTTGCTAATACTTAATCTCGCATTCAATACTTTGTTTAGAATTGCAATTTATGGATGGGCCAGAAATAGCACATTTATGGTTTGAAAACTGTGGAAGGGAAACTGAAGACTTGGTAGACCTAAGCAATTCATCGTATCAATCACTAGCACTTCTTTCAGTAGACTCACACTCATCTTTGTCTTTTGCAACACACTGTCTTTTATTAGAAAAGAAGGAAATTAAAGTTTGTTGTTTCGACATTGTATTTCGGCACTAACACTTCTTTTTATGTTATAAACTGACGAAGACTGCACGTAGTACACTACATAATCACATCACACTTCCATAGTAACCTGTCGACTGACTTTTACAACCTTACAACAGTTTCAACAATGCATTGACTTTTTATACAACAATGAAAGCTTAGATTATACTCGTAGAGCAGCGTTGCCAAACGTCCCACTCATAGTGGAATGTACCGCTTCTTTAGGCAAAAATTGAGTATCCCCATTGACACCGCGAAAATCATTGTCAAGTGTACACAAATATTTGGTTTGAGCTTTGGACTCATCGATTAGGAAAAATCTATATGGCTATTAAATCTTGTAAATATTCCCAGTAATGCAATAAAAAATTAAAACAATCTTTTATAATGTCAGATGCTACTTCCAATTCTGTAGCAATACCCGGGGACGTGTTTTGCGACATCAGGTTTATTCTAAGGGCAAATAAAGTATAGATACGAGTGGCGGATAAGAATAAAGTTCGCGAGGGTGGGCTGTGTAGCTAAGCGATTAGCTTACACGTTAAGCTGATTGGAGGTGCGGTGAGGGAAGACACGAGAGAGGAAAGGCTGACTTATTCCACAATCGGCGTTGCCAACACACCTTGCAATGCTTAGCTTTATCGCACACTTATTATACAGCAACTGCTAATTTGTTGGTGTTGGAAATAATAATAATAAAAACAGAATAATCGACGCTAAGTGTTCCAGACCGAACCGATAAGTAACGAAACCAAACTATAGGGCCCCAGCCGTCACCTATTGTGTTACACATTCATTTTGTTTGTAAAAACTGCATGTCATCACGACTTCTCCATAGTTGACTCCAAACTTCGTTAGCAACACTAGCTGGTGTAGTTTAAATTTTGTCACAACAGTACAAGTTAACAGACCAGGTGATAATTTTTATGTTTCACCACAACTATAGATATGAATTTCCCGGGGGGGAAATTTCCAATTTTTTTTGGGGGGGGGGGGACTTACCCTTCCGGGCCACCCCCTGGATTCATCACTGACTGCAGGGGAATAAACAGAGAAAGAGCACATGTTTCGACAGCAATTTCTAGGGTGCTTGTGTTCGGAGATTAGCGTGACATCTAGTGTGTCAGGGGCATAGCCTGAGCAGACACCTATTGGACACTGGTGTGTGACATGGCCACTGACAGAGACGTTGCTTCCAGGGGCCGCTGGTGCACCCCGACTCCAGGCAGTCTGTGCAGTTGGCGTGACAGGATGGTGGATGACGCATGCTTCGTGATCGAAGGATTTTTAACAGTGTAATTACGTGCGATGGGTGTTTTGTGATGGTACGCCTTGCACTATCAGTATAAAAAAAAACAATCGATTGAATTACTTCTTTTCAAGGTGTTTTACAAGACCTGCATCTTCCCAAACAGCAGACAATGATGGACAAGAGAGATCTAACCACTGCAAACTGAATTTTTTTATAAGCAACAATATACCTTGTGTTATGTAATTGAATTTCCTGTCATGAGATCCTTCCTCTCGAGCACAGAGCTGTCAATTCCAGGTTCGAATCCTGCCTCAGGCATGGATGTGTGTGATGCCTTTAGGATAGTTAGGTTTAAGTAGTTCTAAGTTCTAGGGGACTGATGACCTCAGATGTTAAGTCCCATAGTGCTCAGAGCCATTTGAACCATTTTTTTGCCAATTCCACCAATTTCCAGGTAGGGGAGTGCTGGAGGGGAGGGGAGGGTTGTGGGTTTACCAAAGGGGGAGGGTTTAATTAATTGATCAATTTAATTAAGTAGTCAATGAAATTGATATGAGTGAGAGGGTGCTATTCAAATAACTCATGCCCGAAAGTGTACCTTATCAGTGACGGGGAGGGGGAGGGTTGGAAGTTTCCTGCGGGTTTGGGGGGGGGGGGAAGAAGGGGAGAGGGGAAATAGATTAAGGACCTGTTAATCAAAGGGAAGGATTGTCACCATGGGGTCATAATCCTCTTAGCAGAATAATAGCTTAAGGATCTGTCAATCAAAAGAGAACAATACGTTTGTTCCTGAATGTATGCTTGCCCCTGAGGTAGGCAACCTGCACTAACAAATTGTGCTTGTGCCCCTGCTGCCCTACAACAACAGCATTTGTCTTTTCATTGGCTCTCAATGGCCCTTAAAAATCACATTCTATCGTCAGAAAAGTCTGTAGCTAGTGTAACAGTAGCACAGTAGATAACGAATTTTTGCATAATAACTATATGCAAAATACTCTCCTCTTTGCGTGATATCGTTCGCCAAAATCTCATTTCGGTATTTCAAACCATTTATGCAATATGAAGAATGTTGTATTTCACTATTGCTTTATCTCTGGCATGACTCAATTACAAATGAGTGTGTTACGTCAGATTAATATTGTCGAGACCAAACTCGAAATAAGAAAACCAATACGTTAGCTAAATTTCATATAAAGCAAAATACTATGTAATATGCACCAAACGCAAAATTATAACGACCCCCATTTTTCTTTACAACTTTTTCGAATTTCGCACAGTACCTTACTTCCAAGTAAATATCACAATAACTATGACCATTAACTAAATTATGTGCACATCACAATGAACCTGACATATAAAGCTACAAGTAACGCAAACATGAATGTTTCTTACCTAATAGTTTCTGTAAAATCGTTTGAGAAATACTGCAGGGTGTGCGCCTCGATTTGTCATTGCTGACTGGCCAACAGGCGGCAGGCAGTGCCGGGCCTCCTCTTCCGAACACACAAGTGAACTCGCCCAACATTTTGGGCGAAAACTGGTCACTGCGCATCAGCCACTGTATCCTGTGTGGAATCTAGAACTGGTACAAAGCAGTCATATGATCCTCCACTGATGACATAATTCACAGTATAACTCGAGTCACGAGCGACTGCGGTCGAGTTAAGCCTTGTTCTGCGTACCTACATCACGGATTCCCCGAAAGCCAATGAACATTCAGAAGTGTCCTGTGTGCTCTGCTATGAATGTTGTAGCCAATAAGTGGAATAAGCGCGACCGTAGTGAGTAATTTAGTGACTTTTTTCCATTTGTTCCGTGTTGTTATCGCAGATGGTAGTGGTAAGCGAAAAATGCTGCATAAAAAAGTGAGAGAGGTACACTCCTGGAAATGGAAAAAAGAACACATTGACACCGGTGTGTCAGACCCACCATACTTGCTCCGGACACTGCGAGAGGGCTGTACAAGCAATGATCACACGCACGGCACAGCGGACACACCAGGAACCGCGGTGTTGGCCGTCGAATGGCGCTAGCTGCGCAGCATTTGTGCACCGCCGCCGTCAGTGTCAGCCAGTTTGCCGTGGCATACGGAGCTCCATCGCAGTCTTTAACACTGGTAGCATGCCGCGACAGCGTGGACGTGAACCGTATGTGCAGTTGACGGACTTTGAGCGAGGGCGTATAGTGGGCATGCGAGAGACCGGGTGGACGTACCGCCGAATTGCTCAACACGTGGGGCGTGAGGTCTCCACAGTACATCGATGTTGTCGCCAGTGCTCGGCGGAAGGTGCACGTGCCCGTCGACCTGGGACCGGACCGCAGCGACGCACGGATGCACGCCAAGACCGTAGGATCCTACGCAGTGCCGTAGGGGACCGCACCGCCACTTCCAAGCAAATTAGGGACACTGTTGCTCCTGGGGTATCGGCGAGGACCATTCGCAACCGTCTCCATGAAGCTGGGCTACGGTCCCGCACACCGTTAGGCCGTCTTCCGCTCACGCCCCAACATCGTGCAGCCCGCCTCCAGTGGTGTCGCGACAGGCGTGAATGGAGGGACGAATGGAGACGTGTCGTCTTCAGCGATGAGAGTCGCTTCTGCCTTGGTGCCAATGATGGTCGTATGCGTGTTTGGCGCCGTGCAGGTGAGCGCCACAATCAGGACTGCATACGACCGAGGCACACAGGGCCAACACCCGGCATCATGGTGTGGGGAGCGATCTCCTACACTGGCCGTACACCACTGGTGATTGTCGAGGGGACACTGAATAGTGCACGGTACATCCAAACCGTCATCGAACCCATCGTTCTACCATTCCTAGACCGGCAAGGGAACTTGCTGTTCCAACAGGACAATGCACGTCCGCATGTATCCCGTGCCACCCAACGTGCTCTAGAAGGTGTAAGTCAACTACCCTGGCCAGCAAGATCTCCGGATCTGTCCCCCATTGAGCATGTTTGGGACTGGATGAAGCGTCGTCTCACGCGGTCTGCACGTCCAGCACGAACGCTGGTCCAACTGAGGCGCCAGGTGGAAATGGCATGGCAAGCCGTTCCACAGGACTACATCCAGCATCTCTACGATCGTCTCCATGGGAGAATAGCAGCCTGCATTGCTGCGAAAGGTGGATATACACTGTACTAGTGCCGACATTGTGCATGCTCTGTTGCCTGTGTCTATGTGCCTGTGTTTCTGTCAGTGTGATCATGTGATGTATCTGACTCCAGGAATGTGTCAATAAAGTTTCCCCTTCCTGGGACAATGAATTCACGGTGTTCTTATTTCAATTTCCAGGAGTGTATTTTGCCGAATATACGCCAGTAGCAGGACTAATGGAGCAGCACCCCATATTGCATTCTTGCCAAATTTATTCAAGATGGCGGATCCAAGATGTGGCGACAGATGTGGCAGTGGCGCAATGATGTCATGGTGGGATGTTCAAATTTTGGCAGGAAAATAGGTCAATTGAGCTACCTACACTGACCTAAACGCCCTCCTCTCCCCTCCCTTCCCATCCCTACCATCCCCTCCCTCAGAAAATTGCGCGAAAATTTTGGCAGGAGAAATGGTCAGTTGGGCTACCTCCACTAACCTAAGTCATCTAACAAACACCACTTCTGTGGAACAAGCAGAAAACGATTCAGCTTATGCTGGGCTGCTGGACAGGATGGACATCAATCTTTGTTTTGTATGGAGTGTTTATTTAAACAATTTCATTTGTCATAGGCAGTAGCTCCATCCAGTACACAGTACTGCCACCAGATGGCGCTGACATCCCATGGCAGTCCAGGGAAAAATGGCGGGAAAAGAACTCAGTGTGTGTCCAGCTGCTAGAAAGATGAAAGAGTGTACTTTATTTATTTATTTTCAGTGGGAAGTTGGAACAATTTATGCTTAGGAACGGATTTGACATAGTTTGTTTGTCACACTGATACAGAACACTCGCCCTGATGTGCTTTGGGTTACAGTAAATAGCCTACAGGTCTACAAACTACTCGTAAATTACCGAAATATTACAGTACACTGATGTACAGACACGCAAACAGCTCGTAAATTGTCAAAATAATTCATGTATAACGCTCTGCAAAAACGCTCACTAACTGTAAACTGTCGAAATAATGCAGAGTACAGTATACAGACCTCCAAACTGCTCATAAATAACCGAAGTTATGCAGTATACGGATGTACAGACTTGCAAAAAAACCAGACATGTTCACTAAGCATAAAATTGGCAAAATAATGCATGTATAACGCTCTGCAAACACGCTGAAAACGCTTAAACAGTCGATAACAATGCATTGCACAAACATTCATTGTACATAAAATATGCTTTCGAACTGCCGTTAAGATATTCGACTGTGACGTATCAGTGAAATCAGTGAACTGTTCCCTGCAGAGTTCCAAGGCGCAATGACAACTGGATGCATTTTTCCTAGCGATATTATCTGGACAGCCCGTTCCACATGTGAGACGCCTTTGGCCGTCCATATGTTTACCTAGCCACCATACCTGCAGCTATCAAAGCTTTCATAGCTGCAGGTCCAGCTCCGAGCGAGATGTTTATACAGCGGCTCACCCACGCAGGGGTAGCTAAAAGGTTGTCAGTGTTATATTGACGTCACATGTCTATGTAAATAAGAACCAAGACTCCCTCTCGGAAATTGTAAAGCGTCACAGAAATACGAGGGTTGTAACTTCAATAGTGGCAACTATTTGTTTACAGTTCGTACAAAATAGATACGTGTTTCAAAGTATTACTGACCTTCAAAGTAGTCACCAGCGTTGTGTATAACCCGTTGACAGTTCGAGCGGCGCGGTCTATCGCTCGACGAATTTGTAGCAGTTCTGAAGCGAAGGCCGTGAAGTGTTTCCTTCAGTTTAGAAATGAGTTGAACTCTCCAGGGCCTAAGTCAGGGTAGTGTAGGGGGTATAGCACTTAGCGGTTCCATTAGTCAAACAAATCAGTAACAGCTTGCACTGTACGTGCTTGAGCATTGTCCTGGAAAATGATGGTCAGGTCCTGCAGAAAGTGTCATCACTTCTGTCTCTAAGCTGTTTGTAGGTCGTGTTCCAAAAATGAACAGCATTCGTCGGGCAATAGAGCGCGTGCCGAACTCTCTCAACACAACTGGCACTACTAAAGAGTATTCTACAACTTCCACATAGCTGGCGATGGGTTATACATAATGCTGGTGACTACTATGAAGATAAGTAAAACTTTGAAACAAGTATCCGTTTTGTATGAGATGTAAATAAATAGTTGCCGCTATTAAAGTTTCAGCCCTCGTAGTTAATGGTCGCTTTTGTGGTTGTATGAGCTTTCGTGATGTCTCCGCTGGACTGCATGGAAATTCTTGTCCCAACAGGACCTGTTTACGACAATAGCCCAGAATAACGCGGATTGCATTGTCCCTGATGGGCCTAATTATGTACCCCGTCCATCACATGTTACTCTTTCTGGAAATCGTAATGTCATGCTTCCAACACATGTCTCAGAAACTGTAAACTTTATCGCTGTTAAAAGCCTTCATCACGTCTGTGCATGCTTGTAGAAACACTGTTAATCATAAAAGCATTCTTGTTGTTCGTAAAGAGAGCACAGTCTAAGCACAGACGGGAAAACAGAACAATTACACAAACAGAATTCGAAGCGCTGTCCTGCAGAAGAGAAAAATGAGGGGAATTTTCGGTGACCCACATCTACTGGTCTGGAGATGTCCTAATGGGACAATGGTGGATGAGGGACAGCACCCGTCTGCTGCAACTTGTCTTTGAACACTTGAACAAAGAAGACATCATATTACTCTCAGAATTTTTCCATGGGTACCTTGCACCCACATCTTGTTCGAACCAGTCTGTAGAGGCTCCTATGTCCCAGCATAAATGATGTCTTGTAAATGAATGGGTCATTCTGATTGGCTCTTACTGAATTTACCCTCCAAATTTCCGATGCTGCCGACGTGGGAACACTGTCCATCATTTTTTTCTGCAAATGAGACTTTCAACGGCAAAACTGTTTTGTAAGGATTGTCATAACGCATTGACAGTTAAATCCTGCAAAAGTAGTCTGCAGATCGTGAAATACAGAAAGACACTTCCTCAATTACACTGCATCTGCCATTGTCGACGGAAGCTTGAATATTTCAGCGTGAAACCGGTCTCCAAACCCGGCTATATATAATCACATATCGTGTCGATGTAATAAACACATAATTCGTATCCTCAAAATCATCACTTCTGCATGCTGCATATAGCTAGCGACCACCGGACACTCCACTCATACATACACTACGAAGACAGATAGGATAAACACATGGATCATATATAGTCCTTGCAGCACTAGATATTTCCCACGAGGTCGGTAAGTCATCCACCACAGCAGACGGTCACAAGTCATCTGCTCCCAAACACGCACTGGCTGGACGCACCCTCGGCAAACCGAAGTCACTCTCTGAATTATTGTACAAAGGCTGTGCCGGTTCCCTTTGGCACAAAGGAATGATTGTTCCTGGTCACGACCTGCTTGCTTACTTGCTTTCTACACCCATTACCAAACTCTGGAATTACAAGAACATCTGTATTTTCACACGGCTTGCCAGAATATCATACCATTTACACTATACTTCTTGACATCAAGGACATGATAGAGTGCTACCAATCATCTGCACAGTGTAATTCCGAAGATATAGACTGGAAATGCTAGACAAACCTGAAACTTTAGCGAGATGCAGCGTGCTGTAAGCCACTGAGTAACTAGAAACTTACCCTGTCTGCAAAGATCTTTACATGAAAATTAGAAAAAAAGTTGAGGAAACTGATATTCCCGCTCTCGAATACCGATGTCGGTGATATAACAGATTCCAAACCGTCCTTAATAATTTACAAAGTCAACTAAAATGCTTCTCGTGTCTAGAGAAACTGCAAACACGTCTTCCACCCGTCCTTCACCTGCTGGATGCACACATCACAGTCGATGTTCTCTGAACCAAATAAAGGCGGGAAATGTGCAGAAGCCGTCAACCAGACAATTTACATGAGAGGGAATAATGGTGCAGCGCAAACACACGTTTGTATTGGATCTTCACAAATTCCCACGGAGCTCACGCTCTCACGAAGGCTGTTCAACACATAATGAGTATTAGTTTACTATTCAGCCCTTTAGAGGGCCACACGGTTAAGTCAGCTATGTTCCTGGCCCCCAACTGGTATTTCCATTTGGACCGCTTCTGCTATTAGGTGGGAACGTAAATCATTCCCGCCACACGCCACCGCTGTCATGTACTCCTCGCACACCAACAGAATATTCCTAGGAAATTGGTCACATATATTTTATCACTGTACTTACAATTAAATATTACGATCTCGATCTCAATTGGACGACATTCGACAATGAGCGAAGCATCAGCTGACGGCTCAAACAGAAATATTAACGTATACCATTTTTATGACTTGATATACTTTTCCAAGTAGAAACATTCAGCTGACGGCTCAAACAGAAATATCTACGTATACCATTCTTATGACTTGATATACTTTTCCAAGTAGAAACAAATCTTTCAATCCTTTGCGGCTGTTGCAGTATTCCATATCAAACCCATACCTTCCTTACGACTGCATATAGTAATTTTCTTTGCACATGTCGGAATACACACACACACACACACACACACACACACATACACACATACTTTATAAGCCTGATGCTCAAGGTGAATATATCACACATCCCCTACTACTAAGTCTAATAATTCGCCTATAACTGATTGCTGGCGATACGAAACAATACTGAGCGAAAATCAGCGATGGGTGGATATGTCTCATAAGTTTTTCTTGCGAGTTGTACCATAGTGTCTTAGAAAGAGGAACACAACCGTCTTAGAAGCCACCAGATGCTAAAAACAGGATCGCAACGACTGTGTTAGGATCACAACCGGTCTTCGTTCTACAGGTGCTCAAGAGTATCCCTAACGATATCCATGTTAAAAACTATACAAGCCTTATAAATCGATGTGTTACATTAGCTCCAAATAAAATTCTTTTTCCACACAAATACCGTGACACCGAATATAAACGGTGATCGCCGGTGTGTATATTAACAGACCGAAAGTGCGGTTACACGTCACCAATGATGTAAGCTCGTAATAAAATCACCGAATTTAGAAAGTGATTCGGCTAAGGAACGTGGTATGAAGACGATATTTGCGACTCGCTCATGCCGCCGCTAGATATTTCTCCAGTATTTGTAATGCATTCTGTCTCGATGCCATGTCAGAGGTTCTGCGATATATCCACTTGGTTATAGCCGATGATTGAGAATGATCACATACAGTAGATGGTGTTCTGATTGAGGTCGTAAGAAATGTACACAGGCTTTTCAGATCTATACTGTTACCCCTTCCAGTAGAAATGCTGTCTTCGTTTTGGAATCAAGTCATTCCATTCAACCACATACCTGCGTTGGATCCAGAAAATGAAGCAAACGCTCTGCAGCTGTAGAATATGTGGGTGGAGGTGACTGGAAGCCTTCGAGTACAGTTCTATACTACGCCGCCCAACCAGAAAAATTGTGCATTTGCACTAGGTGTTGGCAGCTGCACTACATTTCCAAGCAATTTTAGAACACAGAACGAGAAGTTATTTCATCTTCACACGGACAGTAGCCACATAAAAATCGATAGAATTGCAAAAAATGACGGAAAATACGTATAAGTTGACGGAAAATACATCAAAATACGGGGAAATTGAGGAAGAACTTGCGTGTCTTCTGGTTGCTGCAAAACAATTCTTATACATGTGAACGAGTATGCGACAGCAAGAGGAAAGCGAGAAAACGTTGACATGGAAGCACCGGAAACCAGGGAAACAGTCATTTTTTTTTCGTCGAGGCAGAATTCTACTGTATGTCCATTGAGGTAATAGTGATACACTCGAGTTGACTGCTGTCTTTGATGCTTTCCTGGAAAAACAGAGAGCCATCTGCCTCTAAACCTACTTGCATCTGCGTTGAAGGATGACACAGAGTGGATGGAGTGATCGGTTTGAGATGGAGATGTAACGATGTACGGTTTAATGGCAGACTGGTGATGCATTTTAGAGAGAGAGAGAGATGTTGCTGCGGCTCATTTGATCATTTTTTCCGTTGTTCTGTCAGGATGCATCAGTTGTGTAACATAGCCTATATTCGACTCGTATATAGCCGCATGTTCTGTGTGCGACTTAGAGCACTGTCTATTTGTGATCGTTAATAGCAAACCTCTCGGCCACCAGAGGACTCTCATCTCATGTGTGATGAAACCTGACCATCCTGTTTCGACACAGCCCTCTAAACGAACGAAGGTTTATGCGACACACTCCATTCCCCTGTCGCATCTTGGATATAAAATCGACTTCAGTTTCATAACTAAGATGATTCAAAGTTAGCCACAGGTTTTTGTGAGGCACTATAATCCCCGCGTATAAATCTGATTGACAGATGTCCCGTTTACAGAGTTAGTGGTGGCAAGAGGCGTAATTTCACATGTCAAACGCCCCTGCAATGCGTTTTCTGTTTTCTTTATGCTCCGTTACTAACGAGCATTTTCTATGGGACTGACGCGGACATAATGTAATTTCTGAACCGTGATCAGAAGTGAACAGTGAACGCTATACATCTCTGGAAAGATATATTGTGTGTATACAGAATCGATGTTTTAAGGAAGTAGTTTTTTTTTCTTTTCATTTTACAGTTTGGTGCCACAGCTTACCGTAGAGATACCTGCAAGAAGGTTGTATGTCATATGCTGGAAATTCGAGGGTTGGAACTTTAATAGTGGTTAATTATTTATTTACAGCTCGTACAAAATAGATATGAGTTTCAAAGTTTTACTGACCTTCACCGTAGTCACCAGCATTGTGTATAACCCGTTGCCAGCGATTTGGAAGTCGTAGGACACTCTTAGTAGTGCCATTTGTGTTGACAGTTCGAGCGGCGCGGTCTACTGCCCGACGAATTTGTAGCAGTTCTGAAGCGAATGCCTTGAAATGTTTCCTTCAGTTTAGAAATCGAGTTGAACTACGAAGGATTAAGTCAGGGGAGTGCAGTAGGTGGTATAGCACTTAGCAGACCAACCAGTCAAACAAATCACTAACAGTTTGCACTGTACGTGCTTGAGCATTGTCCTGCAGAATGATGGTTAGGTCCTGCAGAAAGTGTCATCACTTCTGTCTCTATGCTGTTCATGTTTGGAACACATCTTACGAACAGCATTCAACACGACTAATAGGCCAGAAACTGTAGCAATCTAACATTATAGCCTGTTTTAAGTGCAGAACCTTGTGGCCTTAGGAGAGCATGTGTTTATCTTTTGTCGTATCAATAGCTTCTTGGTATTGATCCCAGGCACTAGAACAATGCTTCAGAATTGATAGCATAGTTGATTAACGTAAAATGCTTCGAACTCGGCCCGTCTGAAGCTCCATTATGCATAAAAACCACCCGTTTTTTGTTCTTCTTAACCGACTGCTGTTACATCACAACACTTATCTACTACTATACACCGATAAGGGGTGCTAGCGTCCCCGACATGCGCGCATCTGGAGACATCTTGTGCACATGGATGGTTGTGGAATCGCAGTTATGGACTAGAGACGCTCCATTAATTCACGAGACGCGGAATTTAGTGGTCTACTTCTGGTCAGCTGCATATTAAATCGGTGCGTCAGGGTGGGTTGGTCAAAGACAGTGCGATGGGATATCCCAGTCTCTAACTTTATCCTAAGAATGCGAGAAGTCCTGTGACTCCCATCCGCGTAGATGCTCGAGGTTCTAGAAATATCTAGAACACTGTCTGGTATACTTTGTTGAGGTATATGTTCGATAATTAACAATGAATGGACGTACTGCACAGTCATCTACCCACATTCACAAAATAGAGGAGGGGCAGTTTAGCGATGATACGGAATCTGGGAGTGATGATGTCGAATTATTGGTTGTTGGTGTTGAAATTACTGTAAAATTGCTAAAATGATTCGCACTAACAACTTTGATGCTCGTTATTACAGTACATGACAGTGTCTTTTCCATCCCATCCGTTCATGGGTGCGCTGTTGATTACCACATAATGATAGACAGTGATGGCTTGTTTGAGATGGAGAAAGAGCCTTGGTGGAGGGGCAACACCTTCTGGACATGCCTAGCACCGACACAGTGATCCTGTACAGTGACTGCATATGAGGAATCAATTGAAACGGAACTCAGAGCCGTCAGCTATGCCATCGCGGTGACAAATGAATTTAAATGTAGAGGCTGTCAACCACCTATGGACAGCAGTTTGGAAACGCTTCACACTGCCGCAAAACTTCCAGTTTCCCTATGATGTGACTGTCTTTTATTTAAGATTATCCAGTGTCTGCGTGTGTGTGTGTGTTGTGGTAGCAGTAGCAACAAGATTTACACCGTGTGATGTCTAGTTTGCTGTGAGAGGCAATGGATCATAACGTCTTAATGTCAGTTTAGAACCTGACACAGACCTCAAAGTCGTGGTGGGAAAAACAAAATGTGTGGCAAAGCGCGTTACAGTGGGAAAAAATCAATGTTTCAAACAACGACACAGGGACTCTCTCTTGCGACTCATAATCCATGCGACATGGTCATCCTCCTACACTACAGGCTATGAATCTTTACACTGGTCTGCACAATGGATCAATACCTGTATATTTAATAGGATCGCCGCATATGCTCAATGCTGTCATGCATATGGTATTTGTTTTCGATATATTGGAAGAGAGAGAAGCGGTAAAAATCTATCGGGTTCTCTATCCGATGAAGTTAGCAGAGCTTTTATAGTACGTAATTTTTGTCTGTTGGATGGCACAGAATAACGATGATAGAATGTTTGGGTGATAGATGTGAGTGGGTCCTGAGGGCAGATTTGCTTCGGACTGCAGTACCTGTATGTAGTTTGGAGATGCACTGCAATGCAGTAGCAGATTCCTCGTTCTTCTCCCAGTCCCCATACTGTCTTTTATACTACCTCATGTTGCAGGAGTCGGCTTCGTTTGGCGCTGACCTATCTTAAACGGTTGGCGAGCTACAACAACATGTTTCCATTTCCACTGAATGTTCAAAACACGGTACTGTCGAACAAACTCAGCTTAGCCTCTTTCAGCATGGTTGCAGAATGCGATAGATACAGCTCTCTCCGACTACTGCTCAGTTCAGACTTAAATTGAAACGATCACATGCACAAAGCTGCATTGATGGCAGGGCAGAGTCCGAGGAGCAGTTAGAAGATGCATAGGGACTGTCTAAAACCATGTACTGTAACAGATAGGTTCGAAAAAGGTGACTTGTTTCGAGATATGAGAGTGCCAGAATATCATTCATTAGTGGCTGTAATCATTAAAAGACTTCTCCTTAGGATCAAACGCAGGTATGTGGTTGAATGGAATGACTTGATTCCAAATTGTAGACAGCAATCCTACTGGAAAGGGTAACAGTATAGATCTGAAAAGCCTGTGTACATTTCTTACGACCTCAATCAGCACTCCATCTACTGTATATGATCATTCTCAATCATCGGCTATAACCACGTGGATATATCGCAGATCCTCTGACATGGCATCGAGACAGAATGCATTACAAATACTGGAGAAATATCTAGCGGCGGCATGAGCGAGTCGCAAATATCGTCTTCATACCACGTTCCTTAGCCGAGTCACTTTCTAAATTCGGTGATTTTATTACGAGCTTACATCATTGGTGACGTGTAACCGCACTTTCGGTCTGTTAATATACACACCGGCGATCACCGTTTATATTCGGTGTCGCGGTATTTGTGTGGAAAAAGAATTTTATTTGGAGCTAATGTAACACATCGATTTATAAGGCTTGTATAGTTTTTAACATGGATATCGTTAGGGATACTCTTGAGCACCTGCAGAACCAAGACCGATTGTGATAGTAACATAGTCGTTGCGATCCTGTTTTTAACATCTGGCGGCTTGTAAAACGGTTATGTTTGTCTTTCTAAGACACTATGGTACAACTCGCAAGAAATGAGACATGTCCACCCATCGCTGATTTTCGCTCAGTATCGCAAGCAATCAGTTATAGGCGAATTATTAGACTTAGTAGTAGTGGATGTGTGATACATTCGCCTTGAGCATCAGGCTTATAAAGTATGTGTGTGTGTGTGTGTGTGTGTGTGTGTGTGTGTGTGTTCTGACATGTGCAAAGAAAATTTCTATATGCAGTCGTAAGGAATGTATGGGTTTGATGTGGAATACTGTAATAGCCGCAAAGGAATGAAAGATTTCTTTTTACTTGGAAAAGTATATCAAGTCATAAGAACGGTGCATATATTTCTGTTTCCAGAGCCACAGCCATCTGCAGAAGATGTTTCTGATACTTCGCTCATTGTCGAATGTCGTCCAATTGAGACCGCGATCGTAATATTTAATTGTAAGTACAGTGATACAATATATGTAGCCGATTTCCTAGGACGATTCTGTGCGAGAAGTACATGGCAGCGGTGGACTGTGGCGGGAATGATTCACGTTTCCAGCTAATGGCAGGAGCGGTCTGAATGGAAAGACCGGTGGGTGGTACAGGAACATAGCTGACTGAACCGTATCGCCCTCTAAACGGCTGAGTAGTGAACTAATTGTCACTACGTGTTGGACAGCCTTCGTGGGAGCGTGTGCTCCGTGGAAATTTGAGAAGATTCAATAGAAAGGAGTGTTTGCACTGGACCCATTATTCTCTCTCATGTAAATTGTCTGGTTGACTGCTTATCCATGTTTCCCACCTTTGTTTGGCTCAAAGAACATCGACTGTAGTGTGTGCATCTTGCAGGTGAAAGACGTGTGGAAGACACGTTTGCAAGTTCTCTAGACATGAGGAACACCTTATTTGACTTTGTAAATTATAAGGATGGTTTGGAATCTGTTATATCACTGACGTCGGTATTCGCGAATGGAAATATCAGTTTCCTCTATTTTTTCGAGTTTTCACATAAAGATCTTTGCAAACAGGCTAAGTTTCTAGTTACTCAGAGGTTTACAGCACCCTGCACCTCACTAAAGCTTCGGGTTTCTACAGAATTTCCAGTCTACATGTTCAGAATTGTACTCGACAGGCGATCGGTAGCATACTGCTATGTGCTTGATCTTGAGAAGTATCGCGTAAATATTCGGCAAGCCATGTGAAAATACATATGTTCTTGTAATCCCAGAGTCTGATAATGAGTGTAGAAAGCAAGTAAGCAAGTAGGTCGGGACCAAAAACAGTACGCCCGTTGTACAACAGTTTGGAGAGACCTCGGTCTGCTGAAGGAGCTCTGGTCACGTGTCGGGCCAGTGCGTGTTTGGGGGCAGATGATTTGTCACCATCGGCTGTGGTGGATGACCAAACGACCTCATGGGAAATATCTAGTGCTGTGAGGACTATATATGATCTGTGTGTTTATCCAATCTGTCTTCGTAGTATATGTACGAGTGTCTGGCGGTCGCTAGGTATATGCAGCATACAGAAGTGATGATTTTGTTTGGTGTAGGATACGAATTACGTGTGTACTACATCGACACGATATGTGATTATATATAACCAGGTTTGGAGATCGGTTCGGTGCTGAAATATTCAAGCTTCCATCACTAGTGACAGAGCAGTGAAATTGAGGAAGTGTATTCCCATATTTCATGATTTGTAGACTACTTTTGTAAGGTTTTAATGTTAGTGCATTATGGCAATCTGTACAAAACAGTTTTGCCATTGAAATTCTTTTTTGCAGAAAAAAATGGCAGACAGTGTTCTCACACTGGCAGCTTCAGCAACTTGGCGGGTAAATTCAGTAAGAGCCGATCAGAATGCTCCATTCATTTACAAGACATCCTTTATGCTGGGACATAGGAACCTCTACAGACTTGTTCGAACAAGATTGTGGGGCGGGGGGGGGGGGGGGGGGCAGGTACCTACGGAAAAATTCTGAGAGTAATTTGATGTTTCTTTTGTTCAAGTGTTCAAAGACAAGTTGCAGCAGACCATCCATCTCTGGCAGGATGCTGTTCCTCATCTGCCACTGTCGCATCAGGACATCTCCAGACCAGTAGCTGTAGTACACCGAAAATTCCTCCCATTTTTCTGTTCTGTAGGACAGTGCTTCGAATTCTATTGGTGTAATTGTGCTGATTTTCCGTCTGTGCTTAGAGAGTGCTCTCTTTACAAACAACAAGAATGCTTTTATGATTAACAGTGTTTCTACACATATGCAAAGACGTGATGAAGGCTTTTAACAGCGATAACGTTTACTGTTTCTGAGTCATGTGTTGGAAGTTGTGATATTCGCTATTTTTGGCTTAATTAAAATAGCAAATTCAGCCAGAAGGCAAATACTTGTTTATAAAGAATGATTAATATATAATAAGGCGTCGCATAGCGACGGTGGAATTTTCTAAATAATGTAATTTGTCGTCTTTGGGCGGCAATATAAACAGGAAAATACGGATAGGTATGCGATCCTTCACTATTTTGTTCGCTGGAGAACAAATGAAGCCTTGAGCGCTAAAAAGATTTTTACTGTTTTTCTCGAGTAAGACAGACGCAGATTTGTGGCGGTCCGATCTAATTATTTTTACTAAATAAATAAAAACGTGTTCCGTCTAAGTTTTGAGTGAAGTGTAGGAAGAAGAACTGTGGTAACTTACCGTGACGAAGCACGAGCGACTCAAGAGGACAATGGCTATATAAAAGAGCGCTCAATGGACATGATATGGACATAAAAATCTACCGTCATTGTAGTATTAAGCTTAAGGTACGATATATGTTTTAGTTATAATAAATATTTGTTCTGGGAATACTGAATCATTTAGCAGTGCTCATTTCTATTATCTCCTCAGTATTATTTTCATTTTAATTATGCATTTTGCTAATATTACAGACTTCAAGATCAGCAGTCCAATGTGCGTGTTACATTGATAAAAAGAAAACTGTTTTATCTTCTTCTTGCATCAGCTTTAATATTGAATTTCCCTTTTTTGTGATGTTACAGTTGTTTTTGCGCCCTTAAGAACTTTCTGGTCCCTTAGGAAATTGTTTTGTGATAACAATAACTTCACAACCGGGTATGATCGTATCTACGATCATGAAGTAATTAGAAAGACGATAACGCAACTTCTTAATCAATAGCACGCTAGTTGTGACTGCCTCAAGCCACGCGAAACCGCAAGTAAAAACTATTCACATCTCATAATGCAATATTTTATGACAATGGTCAATCCATGATTCTTACGCCAATTGTGATTGATAAAACAGTTAGTTAAATCTCAATTTCCAACTTTCCATTGAATAACAACATCACTTCTATTTTGTAACATCACAAAGTATGACATTACGATTTCCAGAAAGGGTAACACGTGATGGATGGGGCACATCGTTAGGACCATCAGGGACAATACATCGGTGTTATTCTGGGCTATTGTCGTAAACAGGTCCTGTCGGGACAGGAATTTCCATGCAGTCCAGCGGAGCCATCACAAAAGCCCCTACAACATTAAAAGCAACCATTAATTATTTCTATGACACTTTATAATTTCTGAGAATGAGACTTGGCTCTTTTTTACCTAGACATGTGATGTCAGTATAACAATGACAACCTTTCAGCTACACCTGCGTGGGTGAGCCACTGTGGAAACATCTCGCTCTGCACTGGACCTGCAGCTATGAAAGCTATGCATCAGCCATAGTGGCTAGGTAAACGCATGGGTGGCCAGAGGTGTCTCATATGTGGAACCTGCTCTCCAGTTGAGATCGATAGGAAGAATGCATCCAGTCATCATTGCGTGTTGGAACTCCTCAGGGAACAGTTCACTGATACGTCACAATCGAATATCATAACAACAGTTTGAAAGCATTTTTACGTGCAATGAACGTTTGTGCAATGCATTATTAACAGCTGTTTAAGCGTGTAAGACGTATGCGTTGCCGGCGATGGGCGAGGCATGGCAGAGTCTCTGACCAGAGAGTAGTATGTAGTTAGTTGTTGCTTGTCGCGAGTCAGCGTCTGTCGGCTTTAGTCTTCTGTAGTCTTCAGTCCGCGCTAGTAAGCAGTAGTCTGCAGTAGTGTGCAGTAGTCGGCGCGTGCCTGCGCGTGTCGGCAGTCTGCTCTGGTCGGGACTCTGGAGGATGAGTATTATTGTAGAAGGTAAAGAAGCAGCCTTGCGCATATCTAGTTATGTATATTAACTGTCATTAATTTCTTTAAAAAAAATGCCCCAATAATAATTTTTATAATATAAAGTAATTTTTTTAAAAAAGCATTCATTTCAATTTAAAGAATATTTCCAATGCATGATCATTCCTTCCAAGAATCAGAAAAAATATACGCCAGCATTGTACAAAGCTGTGCCGAAAATTTTTTACGTAAGAGCAGTTTTTATTGAGGTAAGAATTTTTTCCTTTCAGAATACAGGGCCGAGGCGCAGCGCTGCTGTCGTCATAAAATTTAACAGGTTACTGAATTTTTTTATTATTTTTGGTGTTTAGGAATTTTTCTGTTTCGAACTTAACATTAAATGAGAAGAGAATTTTGTGCATACATTAAATGTGAATGCATTTCTGCACAGAGATTATAAATGGGACCTAATTTTGTTCAGAGGTTACACTAATAAAAAAATTCATTTTATTATTATTTTTGTGCGGAGGTTACACTTGGTTCCTGGTTACTTATAAAATATATTCTGTGGGGAGGTTACACTTGGCGACCCTGCCAGGATCGTATTTCTTTGTGAATCTTCTGAGAAGTAGTCATATATCTGCTCTTATTTACTTAAATGTAGTTTACATCTGGCGCAACGCATTTACTAATTTGTCACTCTTTGTTTCACAGATCATCGGCAATTTGTTGCTCTTTCTTGTAATTGTGTTTGTTGCATTATGCATTGTCCTTGTTTCATTTGTGCTTAGTTTTGATTTGTGAAAAATGCAGGGAAAATCTGTTAACAGTACATCGCGATGCGCAATGAGTAAAACAGCCGACTCAAATAATTTGACCGATGATACTAGTGACACTCAGTGTAATAGTGATAATCCCCTATTTACAGACAAGCAGTGTGTGCGGATTATTAGTAATGATTTTAATCCTAATGATCAGCAAACAAATTCAATTGTGTCCTCTGTCAATTTAACAACAATTGATGACGCGGCACGTTCCGATACAATGAACGCTGCTCAGTTTGACACACCCGGTTTGCAAAATTTGCATAGTGAACAGATAAATTTTTCTCACGAAGATGAACAATGTAGGCAAAATACGTCAGATTTATTTGATTCCGAAGTAGTGACCAACAGTGCACATCCAATTGGCGAACCTTTTCAAGAATCAGAAAATGACCAAATGGTTACACAAATCGTGACAAATTCAGGTACACCACCACATAGCTCAGAGAAAAGAGCGGCTAATATTGGCATGGATCAAGTTATGGCATTATTGGTACAATTTGGTGAAAATGTTAAACAACTACTCAATGAAAATTCCAAACAACAGAATGAAAGACAAAACAACAATCACAAACAACTTAGTGAAAGTCTCAAACAACAAATTAATGAAATTAATGAAAAACAAGACAACCTTAATGAAAAACTAAACAACAGTTACAAACAGTTGAATGAAAAATTTGACAACAATTCCAGACAGCTTAGTGAACAGATTACAGCCGTTGCCGCGCAATGTCATGATACTAAAGAACAATTACGTGAGGAAATTAAGGCTTGTGCTAGGAAAAGTATTGAAGAAATTAGATCTGTTGCTCAAGAATTAAGGAATACGCAAACAGCTGGAACAGAATCACTTAGAGACGAAATTAGTGCGGTCGGTAAACAATGCTCTGAAAACGCGACACAGTTAGGCGACGAGTTTAAATTAATGTCAGCAGAACTTTCGCGCACATTGGATGCAAAGGTAGACGCGAAATTTGAACAGAACAGCCAAATTGACGAACGTTTTAATCACCACCTACAAAACAGTGAAACGCGTTACCGTAAATTCATACAGGAACAAAATAAAGTAAAACGACAAGTCATGGAAACAATTACTGCACAGAGACAGGAAGATAAACGCAAATTGTTTACGAAAGCAAAAACATACGTAGACAACAATATTGCTACAGTATCAGACGAAATTAAAACAATCAAACAGTTGAACACCGAATTGCGTGATGAAATTTCCGATCTTAAATCAAAAACAGATACACACAAAGTAGACTTTCAGACAGTGACCGACAGACTTGAACAATTAGAATTAATACAGGATCCCGATGTCATCAAAGCAGACGTTAAAAAATTGAATGAAACCACACGTAAAATACAAAAACAAATTAATGCTTGTGACACTAAAAACGATTATCAGGTAAAAATACAGACTGAAAAATATGATGAATTGGCCAGTCGTATTGACGTTATTGAAAGTAATAATGACAGCAAATCAGACGATATTTTACCGATTTCGTTTTATCAAACACCTGAATTCCAAAATTTACACCAGACGATCAGTGAGATAGATTCGTCCAATAATACATTACGTAGAAAATTGTCGACCTTACAGCAAGAGGTGACAGAGATAAAAAATATTTCAGTCAATAACACGTCACAGCATACGGCACATTCCGAACATTTGTCACACTCACACAGGCAGTATAATTTAGGTAATTTACAGAGAGTACGTGACTTAAATTCCGAACAATCACAGACAAATAGATTCTCATACAATCCTGAACCTGTTCAGACATACAGAGACGATAATTTTGATTACAAGCATTTTCCATCCGTGAGAAAATTTAAAGTATTTAAAAATGACAAAACACAGAACCCCTTGGATTGGATACAACAATTTAGCTTTGCTTTTCCACCGACTTGGCCTGTAACGCACAAACTTGAATTTATTTGCAGTTTTTTGGAAGGCGAACCGGCAACTCGTATGAGACCGATCGCGAGACAATGCTATTCGGTAGAAGAATTTCAGAATGCTTTTCTGTCAGCGTATTGGTCGAAGACGACACAGCGCGGAATTAAGGATCAATTAATTAGTTTACCGAATTATGAGAACTCAAATTTTTCCACTGTCACGCAATTTTTTGAACACATGGTCCAACAAAACCAGTACTTAAGTGAACCATACAGTGAATCTGCACTTATTCAATTATGTATTTCTAAATTACCACGATCATTAAGAGTGTCACTTTTAACGGGTCAGCAGAAAGAAAATATTTCGGCATTCAGATATCTGTTACAGCTTTTGGAAGTGCAGCAATCGGATTATTCCTTCATAAACAAAAATTTTTCATAATGACCAAGGTCAGCAAGGATACAGCAATTACGATCAGTCACGCTATTTCAATAGCAAAGCTAATAGATGCTTCAGGAACGACAACCACCGGAATTTTAATAACAGACAAAATTTTAATTATCAGTATCGACAAGATTATCAGCAACAGCGAACGCATTTTGGTAACAATAGAGGTTTTTCACAACAACAGCATGAAAGCCAGCCGGTTAGCATACCTAACCAACAATGTAATGTACAAGGTCAACCAAGCTTTAATGTTTCGCCACCTACACGTATAGCGTCAGCTCCAACAAATAGTAACGCACAGCAACAAGGGACTCAGTACGTACAGAAAACACACTATTTCAATTCCTATCGCAATGCACCGTATAGAAATGACTATCATGACAGACGTAAAAGTAATGAGCACAATTTTCAGAGTACATTTAATAACAGTCGGTCTTATCAGCAGCAAAATCATCCGCAACAACATATTATCATGAATGAACCAGACAGTAGATATCATCCCGAACGTAATAAGTCAGGAAGAAATAACAGAACAGTACAAATAGTTGAAATGCCACAGCATCCTCCCGAAAATAATAGCACATCAGATAGAATTTGACTAGATGCAGTACAGGTTGTATCTTCCAGCAACTCAAGCACTACTTCAGATACGCAGAATTTTGTTCACGAAAATGTTATTACTTTTGACGACATCCGAGATACTCTTTTGCAGGAAAAACCACTAATTCAAAAAACCATTTCACACCCTGTCATTGAAGTAAAAATTGGATCATCGAAATTTTCAGCAGTAATCGATTCTGGATCTCCTATGTCAGTCAACGAATGTAAGAAAAAGAATACTTATCCTACGTTACCGTTAGGCAAAACGAAAGTAAAAGGAGCAGTATCTGGTAAAGGAGTAGATGTAAAACTATAGACACATTTATCATTTTGTATTGCAGGTCATACGTTTCACTCAAATTTTTGGATTGTTCCCTTATTGACAACAGACGTTATTTTAGGTACGAATTTTCTGGTACAACACGACGCAATTATTGACTTTCAAAATTCCTATTTAATGTTAAAGGATGAAAATGTACAACTGGCACTAGAATTTCAGCACTCTTTATCTGCAGAAGAACAAACAATTAATCGTACAGAGGTCATTTCCGCATCACGTAAATTAGACTGTCATTCCACATTGTTCTCAGATACGTACGTACACAACTATAATACTCCAGACGAAGCTGACTATGACGTTATACAGATGATTTCTGATATAGTTAAACAGAGCAGTGCAAATACAGACGACGAAGGCACACAACTACGCAAAATTGTTTTACAGCACGCTCCAGTTTTTAAGAACGTTCCTGGTACTATGTCCGGTTTTATGTATGAATTTCAAGTTAAACTGCACGACACATTTAAAGCCAAACATTATCCCATTCCGTATATTCACAGAGAGCAAGTTAAGAAAGAGTTGCAAGCTATGCTTGACCAAGGAATTATTGAACCGGCAGTTAGTCCGTACATAAACCCCCTCCATATTGTTAAGAAAAAGGATGGTTCACTTCGCCTCGTACTTGATTCGCGTCACATCAATGACATTATTATTAATGAAACAGATCGCCCATAGACACTAGAAGAACTTCTACAGAAATTTCATGGTACTGCTATTTATTCCACATTAGATTTGAAATCGGGATTTTGGCAAATTCAAACTCCATCCGAACTGCAGAAAGTACACGGCTTTTCTCTGTTTTGGTGACTGTATCAATTTTGTAAATTACCGTTCGCTTTAACTATTTCTTCAGCAGCATTTATTCGCGGTTTGAATACAATACTTCCGACAGAACTTAGAGACAGAATCACAACGTACGTAGACGACATTCTTATTGCAGAAGCTAACTGTTCTGAACACAATCTGATTCTTGAACAACTGTTGCAAACTTTTCGTGCACAAGGACTCACAGTTAATCTCAGTAAATCGCACTTTGGTAAAACTTCTATAAAATTTCTTGGACATGTAATTTCAGCAGAGGCCATTACGCCTGACCCGGAAAAACTTCAAGCTTTACGTGACATTACTGTTCCTACGACGAAGAAACAACTACGCAGCTTTTTGGGTTTAATTAACTTTTTTCGTAAATTTATTCATTACTCTGCTTTAGACACCCCTAGATTATGTCAATTGACAGGTAAAAACACTATTTGGTCCTGGGATAAGCAAGCACACTCTGAATTTATGAACCTGAAACATGCTTTGTTGAATGCACCACTTTTATCGCATCCAGATCTTACTAGAAATTTTTCCATTGCCGCCGACAGTTCTAACACCGCTTTAGGCGTATATATTTTTCAGGAAATTGAAGAAGATGGTTGTACAGTAATTAAAAACATAGCCTTTGCGAGTCGCATTCTGTCACCTGCTGAACGCAATTATTCTGTTACAGAACTTGAAACATTATGTGTTATATGGGCATTTACAAGATTTCGGCATTTTCTTTATGGAAGACATACCACCGTTTACACAGACCATAGAGCTATACAGTTTTTACTTTCGGCTAAATTTACACACGACAGATTAAGTAGATGAAAACTTTATTTACAAGAATTTAATTTTACAATTGTTCACATTCTCGGTACACAAAATATTGTAGCAGACGCACTATCCCGTTCTCTTACCAACACTCAGCAAGACATCGCAACCAACTTCTGCAAAGCAAATTTCAGCGTCATGTACATTCAACAAGTTGCATTTGAAAATTTCATTTCGTCGTCATTACAAGACATAGCACAAGAGCAGAGTAAAGACAACGTGTGGAAAGAAATAAAACACTTTTGGCAAGATAGGAATAATGTTACCATTAAAAACCATTACACTGTACGCAACAACATTCTGTTTCGCCGCTCTCACCCTGACAGCAACAATTGGTTATTATGCATTCCTGACGAACTTGTTAACAAATTAATCTGGTATACTCATTTAAGTTACGCACATTACGGAGCCAGAAAATGTTTTCTTATACTGAGACAGAACTGTTATTTTACCAACATGGAGAAACGTATTCGACGAGTTTTAGCGTCATGTAAAATCTGCCAGAAAGCTAAGTCAGATACGACTTCACATATTCCTCCATTACATCCCATTGTACCTGTTAAATTGAGACACATGGCCGCTGTAGACAATTTTGGTCTGATTCCCAGAACTAATAGAGGTTTTTGGTACATCTTTGTCGCTGTTGAACTCACTTCAAAATTTGTTACCTTCACTCCGTTACGCAAAGCTACTGCTAAAACTGTTTCCAAAGCATTTGTAAAACATTTTCTATTTCATGTAGGGCATGTATTGAAAGTAATTTCCGACAACGGATCACAGTTTCGATCTGCTATATGGACACGTATGTTACGAGCTAGAAACATTTCTCCGATCTATATATCCAGGTACCATGCTTCTTCGAACCCTTGTGAACGATTAACGAAAGAAATTGGTAAACTATGTAGAATATACTGCCATAAAAAACATATTGATTGGGACACATATATACTCTCATTCCAGGATGAAATTAATTCCATACCAAATGAATCTACTATGCTATCTCCGTCTGTTATACTGAAAAATGTTGAACCACCTAACAAAATTAAAGAATTAGTAACCTTTCCTACATCTCGTCGACTACGACACCATGAAATAATTGACATTGCGCTGAACAACACCAAACGTGCCACAGAGCGCCGCAGAAGACAGCAAAAACAGGTTTGTACATGCCGTGACTTTCACATTGGACAGAAGATATTAGTACGTACACACTACTTATCCAACAGAGGAAAGAGTAGATGTAGTAAATTTGAGCTTCTATACGCAGGTCCATATCGAATTCGCAGCATTCCTCACCCCAATGTAGTACACGTCGAAACTTTGAGAACCAGAAAAAGCAAGGGCAATCACCATGTCTCCAACATCAAACCCTTTATTGAATGAACATACTTTACGATTTATCACACTGTAATGCCATTTCCTAATTTTTTTTATGACCACTTATGCAATTATATTTATGTGACTACTTACTGATGATTATCGTATTTTTTCCTGGCATGTGCCCGGCAAGGTAAGGTTAGCAGGTCGCTCTTCTTATCGTTACACATCAGACCGTGCATATTTTTCCAGATGAACTTACACATTTTATGACCACTTACGCAATTATATTTATGTGACTACTTACTGATGATTATCGTATTTTTTCTTGGCATGTGCCCGGCAAGGTAAGGTTAGCAGGTCGCTCTTCTTATCGTTACACATAAGACCGTGCATATTTTTCGAGATGATCTTACACATTTCATGACCACTTATGCAATTATATTTATGTGACTACTTACTGATGATTATCGTATTTTTTCTTGGCAAGTGCCCGGCAAGGTAAGGTTAGCAGGTCGCTTTTCTTGTCGTTATACATCAGACTGTGCACATTTTCCATTTTTCATGTATGTATGATTGTTTTCCTATTTTGTTTGTATGCACTATGAAATATTTAAGATATAACAAACACCAGCTGACTTTGACATTTTGCCTTATGATATCTCAACATCGTGACTACTTTACTTTTTTTTTGCTGCTACATTGTGATACTCTGTGTACATTTTTGCACCTGAACACTGTCTATGTTTTTTTTGACATATTACGTTTTCTGTCACGCTATGCTGTATGCTCAATTATGTTACTATAAACCAGTTTTTATTTAATGGGTATATGATTTAAATGCAAGACATTAATCATTGTTCATCATTTTCAGAAAGCAATAATGTGTAAAAGAAATAAATTAAACAAACCACAGTGGGTTACTATGAAGTGGGAATTTCACCTTCGGAATGAACGAAAGAAGATGGAATACCTCGTCACAAAGAGTAAATGGATCAGAATTAACAAGCATTAACAAGAATATACTATACACATTGTAGAATAACAGTCTTAACAAATTTTTTCTTTCAGAATATGAGGCGATTGATGCAGGCTGTCAGACAGAACTACACATCTTAGTTTTAGTGATGAAATATGCTAGAAATAAGGAATAGTTGTATAATGAATAATGAAGTGATTTTTTTGCAGATGATAATGAATGATGATGAATAGTGATGTAGAATATTCTAATATGGATAATGAAGTTTTTCTTTACAGGTGATGATAATAATGGAGTTATGATGATATGGATAATGAAGTTTTTCTTTGCAGGTGATGATAGCAATGATAATGAAGTTTTACTTTGCAGATGAAAATAATGATGAAGTTTATATATTTACTGTTAGTTAAGAAATGCTATGTAGTTATTTAGGTATTTGTTGCAGTTCATTTTGACAGTATGTCTTATGTCGCATGGTATGATGACTGAAGGTTTTGGAAAGGACAGCGAGAGAACATATATATTTTTTACACATTTCGTTACCTGTTAATTTGAAGTCCACTACTTTTCAGCATAATATGCGTTTTTTCTTTCAGTTTAATAATCCATTTTGTATTTTTTGTGGGAGAAATTATTCACTAAATTAATGTGCTATAAGCAGTTAATCATTAAACCTGTTCTAATACTTGCATTTTTTCTTACCCATTTGTGTGTGTCATTCATGAATGTGATCACATATACTCCACTTGTTTCATAACCTTGCTACAGCTGACTCATGACGAATGACATTACACATCTTCATTTGCAGCAATAACTCAAAAGCAAATATTGTTATGCCCCAGTAATTAATTATCGATCCCAACGCAATGCATTGCTAGCACAAAAAATGTATTACCAGTCCCAAATAATGCTACCAGTTTAAGAGAGTTCTGAGTAATACTGAATAATATTTTCTAACCACAGACCTTGAATAATAGTTACAGTATGTTACATTTTCAATATGTCTTATGTCACTGGAATGATCAGTTCTGAGTAATATGTCATTTGAATGATGAATTCTGAGTAATACTGAATAATGTTTTCTAGTCACAGACCTTGAATAATAGTTACAGTATGTTACATTTTCATTATGTCCTATGTCACTGGAATGATCAGTTCTGAGTAATATGTCATTTGAATGATGAATTCTGAGTAATACTGAATAATGTTTTTTAGTCACAGACCTTGAATAATAGTTACAGTGTGTTACATTTTAAATATGTCCTATGTCACTTGAATGAGGAGTTCTGAGTAATAGTGAATGATATTTTGTAATAATGCATACATGCTATGCCAATAATTTCTGTAAATAATACTTTTGTTATACTCTATAAATGCTTTGCCAATAATTGACTCTCGTTTTGAATGATAACTTCTGAATAATACTGAATCAGGTTTTATAAAAATATAAGAATACTTTGTAACTGGCCAATGAGTGCCAATAATTATTTTTAAATATGTCATATGTCACTTGAACGAAGAAAAATGTTTTGTACTATTCAATACTTGCTATATGTTTTGTAACTGGCCACTGAGTGCCAATGATTACTATAACTAAGTGAATTATGTTAATACTATGCCATTCATTAGCTCCTGTTTTGAATGATGGCTTCTGATGGTTTATAACTGGCCAATGAGTGCCAATGTTCACTGTAAACAGATTACTTATGAACATTATTCTGTAATACTTCATACATGGTACAGAAATGTTGAGTAACTGGGCGATGAGTGCCACCAATTACTCAAATCAGTTGTTAGACTAGTGTAATTCTCAATGAAGACTAGTATGTGACTTAATGTCCTTCACCTTCTGACCTAATTGACCAGAAATTACTGCAGTAGCCGTTTGTCCTGTCTATCCTCATGATCAAGGAGCACTATATTTGGTTTCTGCACTAATTCTACGTTGGTGTACCTTACAAGAACGTGGTGTTGACACGACATGCTGTCCACCACCTTGAGCGATGGAGATGTTATTATGGTCCCACTGTTTGGTGTACCTAATGTACTACCAAAATGATAACATGGAATATTACTACGACATTTCAGTGTCTTGGCTACACTGATTAATACTTCAAGGAAAAGAACTTCAGATTGTCTCACTTGTGTTGTGCTTCTGTAGAAAGATATGTACTTTCAGTGCAGCTGTGTGCAACCTAAAGTGCTACAACCATGATACAATCCTTCCCTTTCCTATCCTAGTTCTTGTAAAATAGTAAAAAAAGTATATACAGTGTGTGTGCACTTTTGTCATTTTGTTAACATGATTTGTATTCATTGCATATACATTTTGTGATTTGCTGATATGTTCCGAACTACAGTGCGTGTGCACTTTATGTCATTTGTTAATATGATTTGTACTCATTCCGTATACATTTTGTGATTTGCTGATATGTTCTGAACTACAGTGCGTGTGCACTTTTGTCATTTGTTAATATGATTTGTACTCATTGTGTATACATTTTGTCTTTGTTTGATATGTTCTGGACTCAGTGCATGTGCACTATATTTTATTTCATGTTCTGCACTCTTGTATATATTCTGTGATTGTAAACTTAGTTAATTAAGAAAAATTTGTTGCTCATGGCAAATCCAATTGACTCACCATCGCTGCCAAATTTTTGCCCCCCCCAGTGGAGGGTTATGTAAGATGTATGCATTGCCAGCGATGGGCGAGGCATGGCAGAGTCTCTGACCAGAGAGTAGTATGTAGTTAGTTGTTGCTTGTCGCGAGTCAGCGTCTTTCGGCTTTAGTCTTTTGTAGTCTTCAGTCCATGCTAGTAAGGAGTAGTCTGCAGTAGTGTGCAGTAGTCGACAGTAGTCGGTGCGTGCCTACACATGTCGACAGTCTGCTCTGGTCGGGACTCTGGAGGATGAGTATTATTGTAGAAGGTAAAGAAGCAGCCTTGCGCATATCTAGTAATGTATATTAACTGTCATTAATTTCTTTAAAAAAAATGCCCCAATAATAATTTTTACAACATAAAGCAATTTTTTTAAAAAAATCATTCATTTCAATTTAAAGAATATTTCCAATGTATGATCATTCCTTCCAAGAATCAGAAAAAAATATACGCCAGCATTGCACGAAGCTGTGCCGAAAAATTTTTACGTAAGAGCAGATATATTCGCAGTTTTTATTGAGGTAAGAATTTTTTCCTTTTTTAAATTCAGAATACAGGGCCGAGGCGCAGCGCTGCTGTTGTCATAAAATTTACCAGGTTACTGAATTTTTTTATTATGTTTGGTGTTTAGGAATTTTTCTGTTTCGATCTTAACATTAAATGAGAAGAGAATTTTGTGTGTACATTAAATGTGAATGCATTTCTGCACAGCGATTATAAATGGGAGCCAATTTTGTTCAGACGTTACATTAAAATCAATTTTGTTCAGAGGTTACAATAATAAAAAAATTCATTTTATTATTATTTTTGTGCAGAGGTTACACTTGGTTCCTGGTTACTTATAAAATATATTCTGTAGGGAGGTTACAAGCGTTTTCATCGTGTTTGCAGAGCGTTATACATGCATTATTTTGGCAATTTTACACATAGTGAACGTGTCTGTTGCATTATTTTGTGAACATGTCTGTATGCTGTGCAAAGCATTATTTCGACAGTTTACAATTAGTAAGCCTGTTTGCAGATTGTTTTACATGCACTGTTTTGACAATTTACGAGCTGTTTGCATGTCTGTACATCAGTGTAATGTATTATTTCGGTAATTTACGAGTGGTCTGCAGTTTTGTAGGATATTTGTTGTGACCCCAAGCATGTCAGGGCAAGTGTTTTGTATCAGCATAATAAATAAACTACCTCAAATCCGTCTCTAAAAAATTGCTCCAACGTCTCACTGAAAACAAATAAGTAAAGCACACTCCTTCATCTCTGCAGCAGCTGGACACAGACTGAGTCCTTTTCCCGCTGTTTTTCCCCAGACTGCCATGGGACGACACTGTCCACTGGTGAGAGTACTGTTTACTAGGTCAGTTGGACTCTGGACCTCATGGTGAACACATTGGATGGAGCTACTGCCTATGACAAATCAAACTGTTTAAATAAATACTGTATGCATAATAAAGACTTCCGTGCATCTTATCCACCAGCCTAGTGAAGGCCGAGTCCCTTCCTCGCCTATTCCACAGAAGAGGTGGTGGTTGGATGACTTAGGTTAGTGGAGGTAGCCCAAGCGACTTTTTTGCCAACTAAAATTTCCCTGCTATTTTCTGGCGGTGGGGATGGGAGGGAAAAGGGAGTTAGGTTAGTGGAGGTAGTCCGATTGACCTATTTTCCCACCCCAATTTGAACTCACCATGATGTCATTGTGACATTGTCACACCCTTCGCCGCCATCTTGAATCCGCCATTTTGAATACATTTGGCATCAATGCAATGTGGGGTGGTGCTCTCTTTGTCCCACTACTTACTCTTTTTCCAATTGCAAAGCTCATGTAGGCACACCTTACAATTGTCATTTGGAACCAGCAACAATGCAATCCCAGTCCGTGCTTCGACCTGCCCAGACTGCCATGGTTTGTGAATTATAATACAGTGAAATGGTCTGTATGTGCTAGCCAGCTGCGTGGAATCACCCCAAAAAGATATGCCAAAGCGTGTCAGAATCACAGAAAGAAGTTATCATGTTTGGACATGCCCCTGCCCTCACCTTGAACAAAGTTGTGTGATCTGTTGGTGCATCAACGTGGACTTTCCAGTGTGTCTATAAAGAATGGTGTACCACTCACAGACATTTGATATAGTGTTCAAACAATGGTCGTAAATAGATCATAATCCACTGGATTTAGAGACGAGTGTCACACCTTCTAAGTGGGCGTTAGTTTCAAATGAGACAGGAACTGCAGCTGTTAGCAATTGTATAGAAACTGCAGCTGTTAGCGATTGTATATCAATCTCAACCAGTTTCCAAGCGAACATCACAAAGGAAACTGCCTGCACTGGATATTTGGAGTCGAGTACTTCACGAAAGGCCATCGTCCCTAGGAGTACATTAAGCCCTGCTCTATCAATAGACTAAATAACATACAATCAGGACGGTAGCTGACTGGAGGCGCATGCTATGTTCTGACGAGTCGCAATTTTGCGTTGTTTCAAATAATGCAAGGCGCTGTGTGACAAAGGCCCAACAAACCGTTGAAGTCACCGTTTATAGAGCGTGTAATTCAGGCTGGAAGTTGTTCTGTGATGTGTTGTGGGTGTCTTTCGTATCATGACTTGAGTCCACAGATTCATGTCAAAGTTAACAAGAGTCAAGAAGTTTATTTTAACATTCTAGGTGTTAAAGTGTGAACTTTCTGGTACATCTTCGTGATTTATTTGTTGTGAACACAACCATGTTCATGAAAGTGCACACATACATTCCTCATTTGATTAACATTCAGGCACTCTATCGCTCTTCAGTGGGATGCTAAGTCACACAGTCCTAATTCCATAAATAAAATGTCTCAGATTATTTGTAACAGTAGACAAAACGTAGCTATCAACATACCCACAATTTGTAGCTCAGCAGTTTGTGATCATCAGTGAGTGGCTACAGCTAGATATGGCGTACCTGAAGAAACGTGTCAACTCTTTTCCTCGCTGAATTGTGTTAACTATCAAGGACATAATGGAAGTCACTCTGTGGTTTCGATTGGAAATAGAGTGAACAGCCACTCTCTGACGATTCACCTACAGCTCCCATAGAAATTTAGGTTGTGAGAGTCATTATGCGACAGTTACCGCCATTTTCTTGCAGGTCTTGCCATCCATCATTTTGGAAGCAGCCTTGTGTTCGGTCATCCACGATCTGTCCACTATGATTTGTGTTGGGAAGCGCACCAGCTGCAGAGGCTGCAACTGTGCTATCGCGACATCTTAGCTGCAAGTAAACTGGCATAGCAAATCCACTGTCATAATATAGTAAGCTTTATAGTTTGACCCCTGTTTTCGATGATAGTATTTAACACCGATGACTTTCTTTCGTTACCTTGTTTTAATCTGGTTTACCATCCACATTCTCTCGAGGGACTGGAATTTATTCTGATGGCGTAACAGCAGAACGAAGCATGTCCATAGTTATGCTAGCTACCTCTCTTGATATTCTCGAAGTGCAGCTGCAGTATTACTGTTGTTTTGATAATAGAATTTCACCAATAATGCTGTGCTCCTTTTGTCCAAATGCATGTAGACACATCAACAAGTGCATTGAGATTGTCAGTTGTATGAGACTATGAATCACTTTGACTGATCACAGCACATCGTGGCCATAGTTATAACTGGATAGTGGCGCTGTGACACATGGAAATCATGCACCCAATACTCTGGGCATTAATGCTGCCAAGTTTGATACTCATATGGCTATTAGTTTCCATGTTATAACATGCTAAATAGGGAAAATTTATTATAACCATCTGGGACGATTTCATTAACAGAATCTGCTGACTTTCACTGTTCTCACTCTAGCTTTCCTGCTGTTGATCATTTGTTTCATTGATCGATTACTAGACAACGAAACACATGTAGTATGAGAGGAAGTCTGACACCAGTACAGTTGAGGGACAAAAGATGTTTGTACTTCTCCGAAAAACATTTATTCCCTCTTTCCATAGTCTGTGCAAAACAGACAGCTGCAAGGCTTAGACAGGATAGACTAGTGTGGAAAGCTACATCAAATTGGTCTTTGAACTGAAGACTACAAGAAAAACAAGAATAAGAGAGAACGAGTTGGAAATGTAAATCTTGCTTGTTGTCTATAAATATGGACCAGAAATGTTTTATCAGGAATGACACAAGCACAGTGAAGTTATCGCCTAGTTTTGCAAATAAGAAAAAGTAATGAGAAAGATGCTTTTCAAGCTGCTAAAGATTAAAATTCACAGGAGCTGTCTTGAGCTTTCCATCTTTTTTCGATTGAAAAAGGAAATGTTCTCTAAGTATAGTAAGCTATGTAGAAAGTAGAAACAAGGAATTTAGTTGCATCATAACTTGTGTGCATTTATTGACAGTAAGTATTTTCTTATCTTATATATTTCATTTTAAGAGACAAAAAATAAGAAGTTAATCAAATGGCTTTCCACGTTGCATACCTATAGTAAAGTGTCACATTGAAGTCAAAGATAGTCACAGAATAAACAACGACCAAGAACATTGCTTTTGAGTGCAGATATTGTTTGTCCTATTGATGGTCAGCAGTTCTGTTTGCACTGTATTCATAGAATTGCCATATTGATATGATATAATATTATGCACAAATAATATATGAAATTTTTCTTTATGGAGATGGTTATTAATTGAAACTGATAGTGATAATAGGGGACATATAGACAGCTGTACAACATGCATTCCATAACGAAAGAAAGAACAATGTTGTTGTTTTGGTATTAAGGCACTTGAAAAGTTGTCAGAAGAATATTTTCCTCTGCTCAGAGAGTAATTATATTTGTATCATTTTCGTTAGATTAACATTACAAAATGTCTGTGCATATGTTCATTTTCTGTCATAACAGTAAACCCCCAATTCTTTAAGGAATCAGATTTCTATATATGAAACAGCTTCAAACGTCTGATTACTTTGTAAAAGAGTTAATGAATTAAATGTTTGGGATTAAGCATGTAAGAGAGAAATAGTTCAGAAATGGTTTGAAATTAAGCTTAACGTGTCTTGGAAGTCGCTGAGTACTCACATTATGAAACACTAGGCGAATATAATCTGGCTAACTTGTGTCCTTAAGCAGAAGCAAATTTTTCATGCGTCTAATGTTTAAGACTCCTGAACTATGTGTCATACAACAACACAATTTTCAGAGACATTTAGCAGTATATGTGGATACCATCTAAAAAGTGTGTTACGATTAGAGTTAGTAGTAAAATACTATTAAATTAAAAAGTTGTGTCTGACATTGAAGTTTCACTGTGAGTCATTTTTAGCAGAGGCTAGTTTTCCATGCATCTAAATGAGTATGATGACATATCTCCTGAACTACGTGTCTTACAGTGACAGAATTTTGCAGGTACCCAGGTATATTCAGTGGTGTTTTCGGATACTGTCTGCAAAGGGTGTTGCAGTTACAGTAAGCAGTAAAGTAGCAATAAATTAAAATGTCATGTCTCAAGCTGAAATTTTACTGCATGAAAAGCAGAAAAGTAAGCGATAAACTTTTGCTATTTGTCATTTTCTGGTGGGTTTCATCAAGAAAAAGTTTCATAGAGATTTTATTAATATTTCTAATGTACATGGATTTGTATGTGAATACTGCTAGTGTATTACGTGGCTATTGTGAATGATGGACCTATTTTCAAAAATTCCTATGTATTCAAGTACAAATCCAAAATGAACATGCTTTATACCAATGAAAAGAGGAAGTTTCGAAATTTTTGTCCAGTGGCGGAAGGCAGATGGTGACGGTTTCAGAAGCAGCCAATAGATATCACACTGCAATAGGGTTGACATTCCGTTTTAGTGTGAGTTGTGAGTGAGATGGAGACTGTGGAGTACAAGGTTTTCTGTATTCTTGAGTTCACGAAAAGTGAGTTGCAAGTTGCAGTGCAGTGGGCATTTTATACCAAATTCGGTATCCAACCACCAACTTGCAAAAGCATTAGCTGTTGCTTTAAGCAGTTTAAACAGACTGGGAGTGTGGGTAAAGGAAAAATTTCCTCTTTTCATACATATAAAGCGTGTTCATTTTTGATTTGTACTTGCATAAACAGGTACTTTTGAAAATGTATCCATCATTTAGAATAACCATGTACTTCTATTGAGAACATTAGTAAAAGAAATACTGTGCACTTCATTACACCACTACCTGCTAAAACTACCTTGTGCATTATACTGCACTGATAATGTAACATTCCTGAGAGTCAATAAACAAATTTGATGAAATTTAGTGGGTGTGTGGAGGGTCAAAATAGTGTAATACGCATTTTTTGTGTCTAATTTAATTTTTAATGTGTAAAACAAACCCCAAAATGTAATTAGGCGTTTTAGGTTCAGAGGAAACATCTTAAAAATGATGACACATAAAAAAATGTTTTCCAATTACAGTTGATATAGGATTAATGTTCTAGAAAACTTTGTAATCAACTTTTATAATAATTTGAAATTTTGTAGAATACCCCTCAACCATTTATTAATTTTGAAAAACGAAAACTTTTGTAGCAATGTGAATTAAACAAGCTTTCAAACGACATACATACATCTCTGTGTAATAAAGCTGGTTTCTAAAATACCGTTTTTTCAGAAAATAAGATGAACACAATGTGGTGTCTGAGTACTTTGTACATATGTAATTAAAATATCTAAAGATACATTACTGTTCTAATTATTTATTTTACTTATATTTGTTTTATGTTTTAAATTGATATTTTACATTTTACATTCATATTTTTGTTTTTTAGTTTTCTATGTACAGGGCTATTACAAATGATTGAAGCGATTTCATAAATTCACTGTAGCTCCATTCATTGACATATGATCACGACACACTACAGATACGTAGAAAATTTCATAAAGTTTTGTTCGGCTGAAGCCGCACTTCAGGTTTCTGCTGTCAGAGCGCTCGAGAGCGCAGTGAGACAAAATGGCGACAGGAGCCGAGAAAGCGTATATCTTGCTTGAAATGCGCTCACATCAGTCAGTCATAACAGTGCAACGACACTTCAGGACGAAGTTCAACAAAGATCCACCAACTGCTAACTCCATTCGGCGATGGTATGCACAGTTTAAAGCTTCTGGATGCCTCTGTAAGGGGAAATCAACGGGTCGGCCTGCAGTGAGTGAAGAAACGGTTGAACGCGTGCGGGCAAGTTCCACGCGTAGTCCGCGGAAAATTGGCTCATGCCAGAACTGGAGACAGACAGCGCCGACTTCATCTTTCAACAGGATGGTGCTCCACTGCACTTCCGTCATGATGTTCGGCATTTCTTAAACAGGAGATTGGAAAACCGATGGATCGGTCGTGGTGGAGATCATGATCAGCAATTCATGTCATGGCCTCCACGCTCTCCCGACTTAACCCCATGCGATTTCTTTCTGTGGGGTTATGTGAAAGATTCAGTGTTTAAACCTCCTCTACCAAGAAACGTGCCAGAACAGCGAGCTCGCATCAACGATGCTTTCAAACTCTTTGATGGGGACATGCTGTGCCGAGTGTGGGAGGAACTTGATTATCGGCTTGATGTCTGCCGAATCACTAAAGGGGCACATATCGAACATTTGTGAATGCCTAAAAAAACTTTTTGAGTTTTTGCATGTGTGTGCAAAGCATTGTGAAAATATCTCAAATAATAAAGTTATTGTAGAGCTGTGAAATCGCTTCAATCATTTGTAATAACCCTGTATATTTTGTTAATTGAAAATAGTAAGTAACTCATTATTATTATGTAAAGAAATGCTTAAAACATAACTTTTTTACTCCATGCACATAAAATGAAAGAAATTTCAACATGTTATATAAATGACGAAAAAGTCAATAAGAAACAAAATTCAATAAGATTTCAAACTGTCACAGGTGATCTTCTAAATATTCTGATTTGTATCAGGCTTATTTCAGTACTTTGGTAAGCCTTGATGAAGAGAACTGACTATCTACTATGACTGCAGTTTGATTGTATTATTTCTCAAGTGGAGATTGACATCATAATCTCTCAACAGAACTACATCGGAAGCTGTATACATCCCAAGTCTGTACCCGTGCCATCAAACCCTTTCGGATCACCAGATGAACAAGTTTGCTGTCCTTAACGAAAATGCCCTAAACATTTCTTTCACACTGGCCACCGCAAGAATCTAACAATAATGCAGATTTTTCTCCCTTACCGGGAAATAAACATGTTTCAAATATCTTTTGATATCTTCAACTTTTGTAGTCCTGTCTTCCTCAGTTGCGTGTAATATTACGGTATATTGATAATTTTTACTTATGGACCGTCTGACAGCAACTGAATAAAACACAATTTTAGTGCCATACGCGTTTCGCCTTTATTTTCTGCACGGTATCATCAGTGGCAGGTTGTGTGGACAATTTCTTACATATTACGCTCCTGTTGCATTTCTTCTTCTTATGAACGCCAATTTGCGGCTTTTTCCACATTCCAGAGCACTATGCACTGAACGCTTGTTTTAATACAATGTTTTGGTTTCTGTGTTTTATTCAGTTGCTGTCAGACGGTCCATAAGTAAAAATTATCAATATACATATCTTTTGATATGTTCAGATGTTTGTTTAACAGATTATGATGCTGTCAAAAGGAGACTTGGGGATTCAAAAATAATTCTCGAATCCTTGGTCCATACTCACTATTAATTTTTTTGAAACTATGAAAAGGCGGATTTTCAGTGTGAAAACACGGTTATGATCATCATACCTAAGGACAAAAAACATTTGGTGATCCTTAAGGGTTCTATGGCACAGGTACAGCTTTTGATGTTGGAAGAACTAGCAGATCTCGTTCTGTTGAGTGATTATGATGTCAATGTCACCTGGGAAACAATAATGAAGCTGTAATCACTAGTACATAATCAATTTTCTTCATTAAGGCTTACCAAATGTACTGAAATGAACTTGATACGAATCACGATACTTAGGGGATCACCTGTGACAATTTGAAATCCTGCTGGTATTTTTTTTATATTGGCTTCTGTATTGTGTATGTTATAAAAAGAAATTTTATTCATTTTACGTGTATGATGTAAAGAAACATTATGTTTTAAGTATTTCTTTACAGATTATCTTAATTGTTTTATTTTATAAAAATGAGTTATTATTTTCGTCATTAACGAAATACATGTAAGTGAACTGATAAACTAAAAGACAAGAAAACCCATGAATGTAAAACATAAAATAACAATTTAAACATAAAAGAAATAGCAAAATTAATTATTAGAATAGTAATGAATGTTTAGATACTTTAACAAGATATGTAGAAATTCTCTGACAGCACATTGTGTAAGCTTATTTTCCAAAAATGGTATTTCAGAAACCAGCTTTATTATACAGGGATGTATGTATGAGGCGTGAATGCTCCTTTAATTTGCGTTGTAACAAAAGTTTTGATTTTTCGACATTAAGAAATGGTGGTGGGTCGTTTATTGACACTTGGGAATGTGTCATGACACAAAAAGAATGCTCTGGCAAGTGGACAGTCAAGCAGGCACTTACTGACACTAAGCAAATACACTAGTACATAAAAGCAATGTCATACATAGATCAAGACTCTACAGATGTTCATTTGGATGCTTTTTACAAAAATTAATATGCCCACTTTATAACATTCAAATGATCTTAACAAAAATACGTTGGTCCACGCAGTTCATAAATTCATAATGTTTTTGTTTTCTTTATCCATTTGTCATTATATAAGCTGTAAACAGACTGTCTTTACTACTCTGTTAGACACAATTTCTCTTATATAATAGTGTCTAACATCAATATACTTTGATCTTTGGTGATTCAAAAGATCAACATATAAATTTAAAGCACTCTGATAATCATTAAATAATGTTATACTCTTGTCATAGTCTATATGCTCATACAATAAACTTCTCAAATAAATGACCTCTCAACAGTTCTCAGAAAGAGACATACACTCAATCTTAGTGCTAGAAAGAACAACAGTCTTCTGCTCAGCATTTTGCCATTATACCAAAGAACCATATAATTTGAAAATAAAACCAGTGTATGACTTCCTGTCTAAGAAACAATTTTCCCTTCTGCATCTAGAAGACCACATCATTTTAAATCTCCTTTTGTCCTTCTGTAAATTTTCGACAATAGTCCTTAGCTTCCTTCAAATATTTCGAAATTCTCCTAGTACATTTTCATTTCATGTTAGAAAATTTACAGCTAACTAGCTTAAATAGCTCCCAGTTAAAAAATATCTGGTCTTGTAATACAAACAAATACATTAAGCTACGTATTAGAGCTTGATAAAGAACATCTCAACTTCTTTTTATTTTCTACTTAGAAAAATCAAGTTTAGTTTCAGGAGGAGTTTTTATGGTTTTACAGTTTGCAATATTCAACCTTTCCAACAACTGATCAGTATACTCCTCTTGAATTAAAGTTTGCATGCCATAAATCTTGTCATATTTGATTTCCATTCCCAATCAATTTGTAGCTGTTCCTAAATCCTGTTCTTTGAATTTCAAACTTATACTTCAAGAATTCAGTCTCAAATGTGTCATTTGAGAAAATATAAAATATCATTCACATATAAAACTATCACAGTAATTAGGCTGTTCTTATATTTTAATAACACGCAAGGTTTTGCCTAGATATTTTGTAACCAAATCCAATGAAAACATAATTTACTCTCTAATTCCACACTTTATGTGATTGTTCTACATCATACAGAGTTCCTTTTAATTTTAAAGATTTCCCTTTATCATTTCGAAAATTAAAACCTTCATGCTGCTTTATAAATATTTCCTCTTTGAGAACGCCATTTAAAAAAGCTGTCTTTAAAGCAAGATGTGTGATGTTTAAATCTAATTCGATAGATAAACCTATTAAGAAGTTTAGATGGTCTTACCAAATGTGAGAAGATTCCCTCATAATCAATTCCTGGTTTCTGAGGGAGTTCTCTTGCTACTAACCTGGCAAGATGCTGCACTTTACGTCCACTGCAGATGTAGAGGTAATTTCGGGAGTACCGCAAGGAAGCGTGATAGGACCTTTATTGTTTACAATATACATAAATGACTTAGTTGACAACATCGGTAGCTCCGGGAGGCTATTTGCAGATGACACGGTTGTCTACAAGAAAGTAGCAACATCAGAAGACTCGTACGTACTCCAGGAAGACCTGCAGAGGATTAATGCATGGTGCGACAGCTGGCAGCTTTCCCTAAACGTAGATAAATGTAATATAATGCGCATACATAGGGGCAGAAATCCATTCCAGTACGATTATGCCATAGGTGGTAAATCATTGGAAGCGGTAACGACCGTAAAATACTTAGGAGTTACTATCCGGAGCGATCTGAAGTGGAATGATCACATAAAACAAATAGTGGGAAAAGCAGGCGCCAGGTTGAGATTCATAGGAAGAATTCTAAGAAAATGTGACTCATCGACGAAAGAAGTAGCTTACAAAACGCTTGTTCGTCCGATTCTTGAGTATTGCTCATCAGTATGGGACCCTTACCAGGTTGGATTAATAGAAGAGATAGACATGATCCAGCGAAAAGCAGCGCGATTCGTCATGGGGACATTTAGTCAGCGCGAGAGCGTTACGGAGATGCTGAACAAGCTCCAGTGGCGGACACTTCAAGAAAGGCGTTACGCAATACGGAGAGGTTTATTATCGAAATTACGAGAGAGCACATTCCGGGAAGAGATGGGCAACATATTACTACCGCCCACATATATCTCGCGTAATGATCACAACGAAAAGATCCGAGAAATTAGAGCAAATACGGAGACTTACAAGCAGTCGTTCTTCCCACGCACAATTCGTGAATGGAACAGGGAAGGGGGGATCAGATAGTGGTACAATAAGTACCCTCCGCCACACACCGTAAGGTGGCTCGCGGAGTATAGATGTAGATGTAGGTGTAGACTGTTGATTTTTTATAAGCAGCTGTTTACACCACAAAACTCTAGCAACTTCCAGAAAGTTCTGGAAGATCGACCACTTCCCAAACGTTGTTGTCTTCAAAAGTTTGTAGCTCTTCATCCATAGCATGTCTCCATTGTTCTGCATGGGGTTTGGAAAGAGCATCTTTCATGGTTATTGGGTCTTCTGTCTAGTCTGAAGTTCCTGCGCAGAAAAGTCTCAGAATCATCATATCTCCATTTGTTTTGACCTGCCATTGTGATTTTGCTATCTTCTTCACTTTATCTTCTTGTGAAACAAGTTTTTAATCATCAATCTACTTCTGTGATTAAACTGAGTCTCATGAAGAATCATGTAAGTCATCTCTTGATGTAGGATCAGTCTCATTTTCTTCTTCGCCTACACCCACTGAACTCATGATTTCTTTGATTCCTTATTTCAACTGATATATTATTGACATCTTCTATTATAGTTACAACTCTACTTATTTCTATATCATTTACTTCAGGATCTTGAAGCTTATAACCCCTTTTGTGGTATTCTGTATCCCACTAAAATAATTTCGTTTACTCTTTTATCTTATTTTGTTCTCTTAATTTTAGAGATACGTTTTATGATCTTGCTTCCAGTTATTTGGAGATACCATTGTTTAGTTTCTTACCAGTCCACAGTTCATAGGATATTTTATTTTCTGAAATTGAGCTTGCTGATCTATTGCACAAATATACTGCACTATGAACAGTTTCAGCCCAAAACGTTTTATCAAGTTTACCATGAAATATTACACATCTTGCCTCTTCTGCCATAATTCTACTGAACGACTCTGTTGCAACATTTTGTTCTGGTATATAGAAATTATCGTTTGCACACTGTTAAAACTCAGAAAACAGAATTACTTACTGTTATATGTTCTCATTATTTTCATTTTCCTATCATGGTGATTTTCTACCATTTTTTTGAAATTCTTCAGATTTTTCACAAGTTTCATACTTTGCCTTTAGAAAATGCACAGAGCCCATTCAGATACAATCACTTCGCAAAACGAGAAAATACTTTGCACCTACTAATGACATAATTTCCATTGGTGCACAGGGATCGACATGTATAACGTTTGGTGGTTTAGTAGCTCTACTGCCTTCACATGGAAAAGGCTATCTTATGTGCATGTCCTCATTACATAACACACAATTCTGCTTAATAATACTGATGTTAACATCTTCATACACCATTCTTTTACCTATCATTTATGTTCATAAGATCCTTTGCATTTAAATGTAACATTCTTCTATGCCAAATAGATGCAGTAAATATTCCAGAAAAATTACTTCTTCTGTCAATATTCAGCTGATAGACATCATTAATAAAATATGAAGTAGCAACTAATTCTTGAGTCTTCTTTAAAAAAAATATTGTGATCACTACTAAATTCAAATGAGTTTCCATGTTCAATCAACCTGATCACAGACAACAAATTTGTTGTCAGTTCTGGAGCACACAATATTTTTCACTATGACATAATAGCAAGTCTTTCCAAGTACTTTTGTTAAATCAACTTCTCCAGAGCATAGCACTGTAATTTCAGTCTGATTGCTAGCACAATCTTAAGGATGCTAAATCGTTCACTATATTATACATCCAATTTTTATCTACAGTGAAGTCCATGCTAGCAACAGAATCAACATACCAGTCTCTTCTGTTAAAAGAAACACATAGACGCACTGTATAAAGATATTTGAGGTTCTGTTTTGTTCAATATCATTAACCCCATTGTCAGGGTACTTAGTTTTAAAATGTCCTGTCTTTCTGCACTTATGGCAAATAACTTCTTTCTTACCTCAATGTTGGTGTCCCACATGATTTGACAGGTTCAGCACTGTTTCTAAATGATGACACAGAAGTCCCATTTTGGTGAAAATTATTTTGTTTACTTTGCCTCATATCAATTCTAGTCGCTGATTCCAACTATCAGGTTTGAGCAATGATGTCATGCCTACAGCTTAATGTACATAGAAACATTCTTTGAGAGCAACCGTTTATCAAGGAGAGTAGCATATGATAAAGTTACATTCACAGTTCACTTGATTATCCCACAAATTAATTACTTAGTCACAAATTATATTGCAAAGAATTGAAAGTAATGAAAATAAATGATAAAAGAACAAGAGAAATATACATATCTAATATAAATTATTACGCTAATTTGTGGGAGTAAGCAAAACACAGAGAACCTTTAAACTCATTAGACTATAGCCATGATCATGGAGGTCTCTTCCTCTCATTCAAGAGAAAATAACAACATAGAAATTACTGAAAAATGTAACTAAAGGTGGTACATGTTATGAAATCTTCAAAAAATAAATAGTATATAATTACTTATCAATTCTGCATTTACATACATAGAAGCAACATTGATATCTGATATCTGGGCAGTAACGTTTTATACTGGAATTTTATAGGAGCTGAATTCAAAAATGATACTTTGCTTACCTTTTTTAAGTGAGGAGGAATCTTAGAAAAAATCGACAGCACAGCATATTCCTTAAAACACACTGTCAAAACTGATTTTCAGACTATTTTTTTACATTTACTTATTTATTTGTGTTCCATAGATCCAGTATACAAGAGAATTGTATGGATGTGAAACGAGTCATAACTATACATGAGAACAGTAGCCGACTTATAGAAGCTAACAGTATGTGTAAAGGAACAAATATGTTAACATTTACAAGCCTCAGCACCTCCTAAAGTAAAAAGAGGTATAAAACAATACAATAATTAATTACAATTATTCCATATCAAGTTACAACTTTTCTAGAAGTCAAGTATATTGTTATTCTGATATAGCTCATCATGTTCAATTACAATGTGGTAACAGCAAATGTATTACAAGTCATATCTGACTTACAATATAGAAGTGTTTATGTTAAAGAACTCATCAAGAGAGTAAAAAGAGTGTTTCAGAAGATATTCTTTTAATTTACTTTTCAATTTGGTACTACACTAGTAAGATTTTTTATGACTATAGGAAGTGCATTAAAGATCTTTTTGCTTGAGTAGTGTACATTTTTTTGTACTAGGCTTAAGTTTTTTCCATCCATATGCAAGTCATGTTTTGATCTTGTGCCATAGGCATGATAGTCACTGTTGGGTTTGTGCATGGGTAGGTTCGTAACAAAAAAGGACATAAGGGAGGTCACTTTTTATATTTTGTGTATTTTAAAAAGATTTCTGCTTGAATGATTTCTACTCACTCCACTTAGAATTCGGATAGTTCTTTTCTGAGTGACAAATACTTTATTTGCCACTGGTTGATTTATGAAGGAAAATACCCAAATTAAGCAGCCTTAACAGCGTTAGTATTTGCAGCCGCTGCTATAATATGTAGAGCGAACAAAATACCCAAATTAAGCAGCCTTAACAGCGTTAGTATTTGCAGCCGCTGCTATAATATGTAGAGCGAACGAAATTTTTTTCTCAGGTCCAGAATATGGCACAACCAATTAAATTTATTGTCGATGTGGACGCCTAAAAATGTAGAAGAACATACTTTATGTATGTCTTTATCATTAGAGCTTAGACTTATGTCCTACTGCACTTTCTGAGCCTCATAGATATGAACGCACTGTTGTTTTTTTTTAAATTGTAGTAAGCCAATTGCTGGTGAACATTTTATAGAGATCACTGAAGACAATGTTGGTAGATGTTGCAATGTCACTGTCAGGTGTTTTTCAACTAAAAGAGATGAATCATCTGCAAAGAGAGTAAATTTGGTAGTAGCTTTTGTACAGTGTGGAAGGTCATTAATAAAAATAAGAAAGAGTATCTCCATGATTAAGTGATACCCTCTGCTTTCTACCAGTGAGGTATGATCGAATCCATGCACCCGTTCTCGCACTTAAACCATTATAGATAGCTTTTGAAAACAGGATTTCATGGTTCACACAGTCAAAGGGTATTGTTAAATCACAAAATATACCATCTGAATCTAATCTCTTGTTCAGTGCTTCTAAAACATTGTTGGTAAATGCAAATATAGCATAATCAGTTGGCAGGCCTGCTTTAAATCCGAATTGACGATGACTAAGAGCCTTGTTGATTTTGAGGTGCTCTACAATTCTCTTATGTATCACTTTCTCAAGAACTTTGAAGAAACTTATTAAAAGAGAAATCGGGTGGTAGTTAGAAGCCTCAGTTTTATCCTATTTCTTCAATAGTGGTTTCACAACAGCATATTTTTCTCTGTCTGGGATGATACCTTGTTGAAGTGGTTCATTAAATACATGGGAAAATATTACACAAAGGGTATTATGAGAATGTTTAAGTACCTTAGAGGAAATGTTATCAAAGCCACCAAATTCCTTCAGGAGGTCCATAGCCTCATTGACCAAGCCCTCTTCCCAAAAATGCTGTGAAAATATTTTGCTAGATCTCGTTGGTTCCCAGTCTCAAGTGACGGAAATAAAACCACTACAATACAAGTAAAAAGCGCAACCACAAATCATGTATACAAAATAAAATATTGCTTGAAAAGCTCCATTTACGAGTGAAATGTGATTTCTTTAACCTTTAGATTACGATCAGATAGATTTGTGCACCCGTAAAAGACACAAGCTGACTTTTTTATGTGTGAACTACAGCTCCACACAATCAATGCACCAGAAGCTAATTGGGACATGACCACGAAAGTCGATAGATATCACTAACGATTGAAACTGGACATGGGCACATCAGAGTGTCATCACAGGGAAGTATCACTTCTGCGAACCATGGACTTAAAAATGCCATTAACCTAACGTTTTAAGGTATATAAGATGGCGGACGTTGCGTTCAAGTTTCTGATGTAATGACAACTCCCTTCTTTAGTTACCTCCATAGGTATAGCACATGGTGAAGTCGTAAACTTGTGAAACACAACAATTGGAAAACGAAATAAATAATAACAAACATGAAGCATGAAAGGAACAGTAACATGAAATGTGAAGAAAACGTCACAGAAATCCCGAAAGAAAAGCCAGTACAAAAGTATCGAAAAATCACAAAAGGTAACAAATACTGGAATCAGTAACTAGAATTAAGCCATATAGGTCAAACAATACTGTTGGAATAACATCCACAACTGTGCATTATACGAGAGGTTGAAAATACTGCTTCAGTGGTAATTTATTTTACTATCACACAACCTGTTTCAGGCTCTCATAAGCCCATCCTCAGGAGTTGCACTGGAAATAGCAAGAGAAGAGACAATTTCCACACACTGCAACACACATAAAAACAAAAAATTTCATATAAATTTTTAAAAACTTTAAAAGACGTTTCGAAACCGCCGGTCGGCCTAGGAGGTGTGAAACCTATGTCAGTGACTCCAGGCAGTACTGCAGACGACTGCCTGGGTAGGGAAATATACAAATAATGCCAGGACGCTTACACTGTTCTATGGCCCCCGAGCGCCGCAGTGGACGTGTACTAGGCGTGGTGTACTACCTATGAGTGCAGAACAGGGAGTAGTGGATGGGAACGAGGAAGCAAATGGGTAAACCAGAGTGGCAAAAGTGCTGCCATCTATTGACAGAGAGAACTCGGGGCCACTAGCCCGGCCGTTCACAATTTGAATTAGTGTTTCATATGAAGAAAAATAAAAAAAAATTACATAAAAATACACAAAACAATTGCATTATGCGTAGTAAAGGAGTGTGTTGAACAGGTCGGTACAGAACTGTGGTACAACTGAGTGGAAGCTGCGATGTAAAATTATTATATAAACCGTAAAACACAATGAGACTTTCCTTTTACATGAGTGACAAACAAGTTTTAAGTCTAGTGGGGATATATAAGTGGCAACATAGAAAAAAAATGCCACAGTCATCAGTTAAAAAAAATACACATGTATTTGCAAGCTCTCATTACTGATCAACAGGGAAAGTAGCGAAACCTTACAGTCTATACTATCAGAGAGTAATATGCCAATTAACAGCTAGTAGCAATAGTACTAAAAGGACACATTAAAAGTGGGATCAGTTTAAAACCTGCTAACCAAAAGTTGACAACTAATCGAGGCTTAATGAGATAAGATCTGGGACGAATCTTACATAATGAAAGACAGGTAAATTTTTAATTAGTGAGGATACAGACAATGCCACAGTACTATAATGCGCCATAGTCATAGGATAAAATGAAATACATGCAAAATTTTACTAAGAGAGTACAATTTTACAGCTATGTAAACTGAACTGGGTGGACCTTGCACGGACCTCACTATAGGAAACAGTCGTATGCTGTACATTCGTTAACCCTATTGAAGGCCACAAAAATAATGACAAAAAAAATGCTGACCGAATTGAAATCTGGCTCCTTACGTTGAATATGTAGAATGCTGCAACTAGTGTTTATATTTGAAATGGAATGGGTATTGTCCTTCAGGTGATTAGTGAGAGCGGATTTGGAATGCCTAAAATCCTGATGCTCTCTGAACTATAGGTTAAAGGAGCGACCAGTTTGGCCTATGTATGTGGAAGAGCACTCACTACACTGGATGCGATAGATTGTGCTTCTGGTGTCACTTTCGCATTGGCATAGGTTCCACAGCACCTTGCTCAACTGGCGGTTTCAAAATGTTTTTTAAAAGTTTTTTAAAACATTTTTATGAATTTTTTTACTTTTACGTATGTTGTGGCATGTGAAAATTATCTCCTGTCTTTTGCTATTTAAAGTGCGACACCTGAGGATGGGCTTATGAGAGGCCAAAACCAGTTGTGTGATAATAAAAGAAATTTAGAACTGTAGCAGTATTTTCAACCTCTGCCATATAGATCAATTCTAGTTAGCAATTACAATGATACCGTGGTTCATTATTTAGATCATTATCCAGGCTGTGTGTGCACTGAAATGTAACAGGATCTCTGCACTTGCAATTGCTCTTTGAATGACTGCCAAATAGTGACAAATATTGGAATCAATAATTAGAACTGATCTATCGGTTTTAATTTTAGTTATTGATTCCAACCATTCCATAGTTCGTTATTTAGACAGTTTCTGCAACATATGTGTGCACTACAGTGTTACAGGATTTGTATATGAAGAAAAACTTGGATTGGGTACCTACAACAGTTGTTACTTTTTCGCCATAATTTGGAGATCTAAGAATTGTAGGAATCCTACATAAACCGAGTCCGCATATTTACTGCAAATGTCTAACATTGTGAGCCATCGAATAGTTGGGATCAGTAACTAGAACATGCTAACAGATCAATTCTAGTTACCAAATAATTAGTTGCTCGTTTAGACAGTTTTCCTGCAGAATTTCTGCATTTATAATTTCTATCTAAACCATCACGATAAAAATGACAAATATTGGAATCAGTAACTAGAATTGAGCTCTATAAGAAGTCAACTCTAGTTAACAATTCAAATATATGTTACATTTTGTGAATTTTCGTTATTTATGTACTGGCTTTTTTAAGGATTTCTATGTCAGTTTTTGCACATCTCATGCTACTGTTTTGATATATTTTATTATTTATTTCATATTACTATTGTTGCATCACACTGTAGTTTCTCCCCATAGTTAACCCAACACTTTCCTGCAGTAGTCCTATCTGATTCAGTTCTTATTATTATAAATTAACACTATTTTATGATCTCACCACTTCACTCTCTGCTATACTGTAATAGAATTTGAAATCTCGCTGTGTTTCTCTTACATGCATAAATTGCGAAAATAATTTATTTAATTAATATTTCGTTTCTATTTTGTTGTTATTCGTATCCATTGTCTTAATTTTTGGTGTAATTCGCTGCTAACATGTAAATAAATAATCGCTAGAATTGTAATTTTATCATATCTACATTCCTTTGTTTATAGATATCATCCATTGCTTTCAATGGTTACCTCTATGTAGTGTCCTTGCTTCAGGTATTACAGCCTTGCTCAAAGCTTTCAGCTAAATTGGGCACTAGAATTTATCTAACTTTACACTCAAAAGCACTGCCAGTGGTACCCTCTTCTTCCATATTGAAAAGGTTGCTTTTGATTAATCAGTTGTAATAGCAATTCCTGAATGTTGACTGGCAATCATCTTAGGGGAAGTATTTTTCCAATAATCCTGCTGAGAATAATGAATCATTCCATTCATCACTAATTACAAAAAAGTTTTGCCCATTTCTACTCCTTGATGCATACAGCTTTTCAATGAATCACTTTTTTGTAGATGTACTGAAATTAATGTGCTCAATAAGTTCATTCTTCTCGCAAAATCAGAGTCATCAGGCAAAAATTTCAGTTTCTGCCACAAGTCCACTGTCATCACTTTTTGCTTTATATGCGCATACAACAACAGATCAATAGTAAGAATTATTTTCGTCTTGCTCATGACATCTTCATATACAACTACCTCTGAGGTACATTTTGCCAATGATTCGAGAATAAGCATGTTGCCAATTGAAAATCGCTGTAGTTTTCAGGTCCTTTCAACTTCTGCACATTAATCAAATAATTCGTCACCATCTTTGTTGAGTAAAATAATTCTTCTATTGAACAACAACATCCTTGACTGGGTCCATAAACTGTTAAGATTTCTAACAGGTGTAGATATGCATGTGGGTATTGCTAGCCGATTACTTGTATTGAGAACAATGATAAATATTAGACCACATCACGTAAAACAGACTTGTACATTATACTGCCATGAGTACCACATGACATACTAAATGATGAACATTATAAATGACAAGACATGGCATAAAAAGTATGCACTGGCAATTGGACAGACAGTCCATTGAGCACATACTCAGACTAATGGTGTTGTTACACAGAACGAGATAGCTAATGTTGACATGGCGCTCCACGAGTTTTGTATTGTCACTTCCTGTTATTTCACGTTGAGAAGCCGTTCTGTCACGTGAAACACAAAATAAGTTCTGTGATATTTCGGCGACATGCCTCATAAAGTAGAATCAATAAGAAGCAAGCAGCTCTCTACATTACATACAGATTTCTCACCCTAAGTTCAGACTTCATTTGGTTGCAACATGGCTATGGTGTGGACCAAAGAGCAAATGTATGTCTTGATTGAAGCAATGAAAGAAGAACAATTTCTGTATAATGTAAAAAGCAGAAATTATTATAACATTGTCATACAGAAGCACTCTAGAGTGTTTTTTTTCTAAAGTGAAGCATGTTAGGCCTCGACTGAGCAGCCCAAAGAAGTGACAAACGAAATTTTATAACATGTGTAATATGTATAATGTAGAAAACAGAAGAAAGAGGAAAGAGAGTATGAGAAGTGGAATAGAGACAGATGATGTAAGTATGCACTGTTCATCTACTGGATCATTAGTAACTTAAGTATGTACTGGTATTTTATAATACATTGTGAACAGAAAACGGAGTTTTAAGGTGTATACGCCAGGTTTGTGGTATTTCCACAGCTTTAATTTCTGGACGAACATTATACCCTGCGAAATAGCGTGGCAATACCATTATCGTCATCCAACCCATTAATAGAGCACAGTTAGTTTTCTGGTTTGTACATTTATATGCAAACTGACTTGGTCCCAGTGTTCAGCATTCTGAAAACCACTGCTAAGTGCATGGAAACATTTGCCAGTTAATTCTGACGTTATATTCAAATTATTGACTATTTGTGACTTTTGAAATTAATGTCTAGTATATTGTGTACCGATACTTCGCTATTCAGCCAGTAGCATGATGGTTAAATAGTGCATGTGTGTACATAGTAGCACCATAAACAGTATATAATTGAAACATTTTGTGATTTTAATTCAAACAGAGTGCAGCACTGAGGATGGGGCCATTACTTTCTCAAGAAATTTCACCTTCATATGTGAATATTCACGTGTGTGAAAGTGAAGACTTCGTTTTTCGCTACTACTGTGTATCTCTGTATTTCATTTATAATTACGCATGGTTCTCTTTTTTCGTGTTAAGTGATACTGTTGTTAATTGGTTGACTTCAGTACTCACCAGCAGTAGGAGTGTACAGGTTACTTCATAAGTGATCTTAATTTTGCACGTGCTGCCTCCATATTTTTCAAAATCGGATTTGGATGTTCATTGGCAACATATGTAACCCATACAAATGCATTTATTGCATCTACTGGTGCAAATACTTTTACTTCTACTTACTTTTACAAGTGTGCACTGACTATCACATGCTTATACAATGTAATTCTAACACAAAGAGCTGAATACTTTTATCTAAGTCATTATTTTATATATTGCAGATAGATGAAAGCTCCGAAGAAAACGATTCTGTGGAACCTTCCACAAACAGTGAAGTACATGTAGAGGATAATGATATCGACTTTATAGAAGAAACAGACATCACAGTAGAAATACTGTCACCAGCAACAACGAGTGTAGGGCAGAATGGTGCACCAAGAAAAAGGAAGAAAAGTGAAGGAGGTTATTCTATAGCACTTCAGTTGATTGCCGAAAGACTGCAGTCCAGTACCACTAATGATGTTGATACATTTGTCAAATACTTATCCATAGAAATGAAAGCCATCAGAAGC